>NW_027269270.1:2885833-5771666 GCF_023055355.1 Agelaius tricolor
GAGGTAACTTCACAGACTGGAAATGTCCCAAATGAAACACACTGTCAGAAAACTCAGGAGAGCAAAAAGCAAGCTACTCCAATAAAAGCATAAGTCCTTGTGCATTTCCAGAACAGAGCCACCAACTAGTTGAGGTTGGCAGGGGCCTCTGGAGATTTGCCTTGTTCAACTGCTGTGCACAAGCAGGGTTGCATGTGTTCATAGCAGCAACTCTTCATCCAGAAGAAGCTAAAGCAACCCTTTGGTTCAGTTTAATTAGAAATGCAATTTAAAAACCCGCAGTCCTGCATGTTAATTGGTCAGGTCAATGAATGGTCAGTCCTTTCCCACATGAAAACATCAATTTTCACCTTCATTAAAAATCATATGATAATCCCTGGCTTTGCACAGCCCTCAGCTAAAGTCATACCTCATCTCAAACTTGGCTCTTCTTGGATGCATTCCTCAGGGGTACCCTAAAAGCATTTTCTGCTACACAGAAGACAATGAGCAAATGAGTCAACACACAACTGGGTGTGAACTTGTGCTGCTCTTGACTGCCTATTCATTTCTCTAAGTGTAAATCAGGAACAACCCCACTGCTGTCAACTGAATTACATCAAAGAAAGAAAGCACACACAGCCTTCTAAATGAAAGAGGCAGTATCAAGTTTCACAGCTTGTATAAAACACTGCATGTCATTAAAGGCTGAGCAAAACATGGGTGTTTCATGTCCTATTTATTAAACCACAATTGCTGTCCTACTACAAGAACACCACAAAAAAGGCATGTAAGTCTCCCATACAAATGCAAACCTACCTGTTTCCTGAAGTACTGCTAAAACTTACACTACTACACATATCCCTTCCATTAAAGGGATCAGGAGAAAAAGAAACTGAAAGGAAATAGAAAAAAAATGAAAAAGGGTACAAGACAAAGTCTAAGATGCATAGCAGATAATGAAATAAAAAGGACACAGGATTGTGATTTTTAGAAATCCAGGGTTAAGCTCTTCTGCTTTAGCAGAAAAGTCTCCAGCAAATAAATGGGCAGCAAAGCCACTCCTTTGCCAAGTGCCCCACACACGCTGGGAAAGCAGGGATGTGACTCACATTGCTGCTGAGAAACTCAGCTCCTCACACAGCTCTCATCACTGTGCTCCCTGCCCTGAGACTGAGCACCAGCTGGAGTGGTCCCCTTGCTGCTGAAACTTTCCCTGTTCTCCTGTCTGCAAAGCGTCTGGAATCCTTTCTTGCTTTGCATGAGAAGAGGACAAGAGAGATACCTTGGTGACTTGAAGGGTGGAAACAAAAGGTATGACTCAGTATTATTAAACTGGAAGGACAGCTGCCTAAAGGCCAGAAACTGTGCAGATAAAACCACCCATTTGGGCGAGCCTTTGTGGCATCACTTCCATTATGGTTTTCTGCTTTTGAAAGGAGCTTTGGAGAATGCAATTACTCAAGGCCTTTGATGTTTCCCCATGAGTTAAACCACCACTAGGACAGCCCTGGAAGCACTAGCACAAATTTGTTTTCACTTACAGAAGCACAAAACCTCTTTAATTCCTAATTTTCTAAAGAATCTGCTGTCACTGCCTGGTCCACACTGGCATCCATAGGCATCTCTTGGACTGATCCTCTACACCCTACCTAGACCTCATCGAGAACATTCAAAATCAGACTGGGAAGCAGAGCAGAATTCTACAGCTAAATCATTCTAAAGTCAATAAGGAATCCGTGTGTTTCCAAAGATGGGGACAAGAGTGTGCAGCTCAATTTTGCAAGGAAAAACAAAGTTGCGCAGATGAGCGTGTACACACCCCAAGCATGTTCCACCCAAAGCTTCAAGTGTTTCAGCTGCAACTGGAAAGGAACTGTCTCTGTTATCTGACATGTTGCTAAACAGCTGTAAACTCCCCTTTTCTTGGGGTATAAGCACTTGTTTTCTCTAGAGAGATGCAATCTGGGTTGCACAAAGAGATGTCCTTCTAAAAATACTACATTTCCTTCTGCTCTCAATGCACCACGTGGATGATATTTGGGATGTAAGCATTACCATGTTGGAATGACCAATGCTACCTCCAATCTTGTATCCCCATCCTCAGATATAGTGGACTCCAGACAATGTAACAGACCATCTCCCTTTTAAATATTTTTTGCACATTTTGTTCTTTTCACTCAGCAGTTTCACTGACCATAAGACTTATCTTCTTAGGACAGGAACTGAGCTCACTAACATCTCTTCTGCACAACCAGGAGCCAGGAGAAAAAGGATGTTTAAGCAGACAGACAAACAGCAACATTCATATTCCCTAGGCTTCAGGCCACAGCCTAGGGAAAAGCTCTTATGTAAGAGAATAACTTCATTCTCAAGAAGCTATACTTGAAAATTAGGACTATATTTCATTATTTTTCTGGAGGGAAGGAGCCTATCATTTCTTAAAGTGATGCAAAATAGAAGCATTCCAAAACAACTGTATCAATCAATGTTATCATTTAATGTCCATGTTCCTCAGTTTGGCACTTCAAAAATACCATTACACACTCTACCTGCAGGACCTCCAATACCACTGATTCAAGGTTTGCCAGTCATTCATGATTATTTAAAGGTGATATTAAAGCAGAATCAAAACAACAATAGAAGCAAGCACCTTTGGAGCATAAAATTAACAAAGAGCCCCTCCTGTTATTAAAGGTATTTTCCAATCACACCAACATATTTGTTTCCAGAAGGAAGAGAATGAGGCCCTTCAGCCCAATGGTAATTTGCAAAATAGAGCATGGAAGATAATAAAGCTAAAAAGGCATAGTGATTCAGAAGAGAAATGTCACCTTGCTAATAACTATTGTTTGTCTATCAAATAGGTTCATTAGTGAGGATGATTCACAGCAAACATCACTGCCAGTTTGCCCAACAGTATTTAGTTGAAGTCAGGAATAACATGTAATAACCAGATGATTTCCTGCAACAAAATGTCAGTCCAATGCTATTGCTGTGAAGGTTGAAGCTGTGTCCAATGAAGACCAGGAACATTCCTCCCACCCCCCAGCAAAGTTTCAAAGCAATAGTGGCACTTTGTCAAGAGGGCAGGAGTCACACGGCCTCTTGAATCTGCCAATGATGATTTATTGTCATTGGAGCACAACAAATTTCCCAACATCTTATTTTACAAAAATTTTATCAGTTGAACTCATGCTTTTCTGAATATAATCTATTTCTTAAAAATACATGAAACCACTTGTCCACTGAAAACTAACAAGTGTCACAGTGCCTCTGAGGATCAGTATCCAGAAACCACAGGAAAAACCTAAAGGCCATTTTTCAAATACTTCCCATTTCCAAGATCAGAGGACCAGGTGTGCTCATCCTAGAGTAACCAGGTTAACATTTAAAACATAATCAACAGCCATTCAACACACAAATGTAATGGGAGGAAAATCCAACTATTTCTAGATCTGACTTGTACAAACTGTGTTTCAGAATCCAAATGACTCCAAATAAGGCTAAGGTCTCTGTGTCTTTTGTCAACTGTTACTACCTATGGGAAAGTAAGTGTACTCATCTTCCTAATTAAACATCTAATCACCTCACTGTGGGTACTAACGAGGGCACCTGTTTGCAAGCACACATTCTCAGTTCTTTATTAGGAAACCCACCCTTTGCCCTGTGTGTACATTGCATGTTTCTGCCTTTTTGCTTGCACAATGTGCAGCTTTCTTGACCCAGTCCAGAAACAAGATTTACAAAGTTGAGGGGGAAAAAAGCACTCCAAAGCTGACACCATCACCTGTGAAACTGTCACAGCATTGCCCTGCCTTTCTCCTTTGGCACTCCTAAGAACTTGGCTCTCAGAATGCCTTTGAAGCCTAATTTCTATCATCATAGACTCATACCTCATATCTCTCCTGCTTGATGTTAACTGGTTTTTTAAATTTCCTAAGACTTGGGAAAAAAGCTCAAACAGACTGAGATTGGTTTTAAACACACACATGACTTTGCAGCACAACATTTCTATTGCTGCAGCCAGGATTTCCAGTCACATTAGTGGAAAATGACTGTTCTAAATGACTCCCCTCTCATATCTCTACCCTCCAAGCTTTTCCTTGGATCCCATTTAATTTACTCACTCTCTCCATACATTCAGACCTCCTTCACTAACACCAGGCTGGACAGTGCCAGACTCCTCTTGTGGAAATCTCTCTTGTAAGTTTAAGTCTCCTCAGCTTTAGTTACTAGTCAGGCGAATTACCAGGCAACTAGTTCTGTGTTCCCTGATCCTTGTGAAGCCTTCTGTGTTCCTTGATCCTTAGGTGACATCAGTCTAAGTGTCAGCAGTGTCAGGAGCACAAGAATTTTGGCTACAGTAATACCAAATTACTTGGACCTGGCTTGAACTCAACAATGATAACCAGCACAGGCTCTCTCTCTCACTTTTCTGCTCTCATGCACTAGTGCTGACTTTATGATGTGGCTCAAAAGCTTTAATTCAAGGTGATCAGAAGATGTTACCTTCAGGCCTTTGCTGGTGCCTTTTGGAACTGCAGCCTGTCTGCATGTAAGAATCATGATAGTAACAACTTTTTTTCTTCTTAAGAAAAAATAAATTAGGGGGGAAGGGAAAAAAAAATTAAAAGGCAGTAAAAATAGATCTGGCTGGAGACCAGAGACCACAAGAACAGGAAATTGTTCTCATCAGTTACTAGATAGAAATTTTTTTCCCACGTATTATATGCATCATGCAGGGACAGGATGGTTTTACACTCACTTCAAAAGGCACATTATCACAGGATAAGCTAACTTGCAATTTTATATGGTTGGAAGAAAGGGAACAGAGAGGCTATTTCCAGTTCATACCAGCAAAGCATGAAGGATTCCAGAAGATGCTTCGTCCATTTGGTTTATTTGTATTAGCAAGTTTCAATTATTGAATTTTAAAATAAAAACATTAAAACATTTCAGTGAACAAAACAGTAACACCGTGAAACAGAGGTACAGAGCCCCTGACTTCAATGGCTCTACTCATATAAGGGGGCATTATTCATAGCACCTCATTCACTCAGGTCTTTACACGCTCTTTCCTTGCAGAAATATTGCATCTATTTTCATTGTACCACTCTAATTGAGCTTAATAGCATATTACTTAACCAGGTCCACAGCTACAGGCAAAGCCTTTTAATACAAAAATTTCCTAACTTGCCAATGAGTGCTTTCGTCTCACAATGAGGAAATGTTTGCACAAACGTGGCTGCTATTGCACAAATGTTGTTGGTCTAAGCCATGAATGAAAACAGCTAAATCTCCTCCCAAACAGCTTTTGTGATGTGCAATGATAATGACAATTTGGCTGTATCATCTGGCTAGGACTTCAAGCAGCTTTTACTACTTACTCCTCAGTGTTCTGCAGGCAGTAAACTGCAGGCTTCTCTCAAATCATGCCAACTGTTCTATGAAAGCTTTATTTTATCAAAGTAGTTCTCCCAACAGCAACACCACTAATGCACATCTAAGTCAGCAGACTTGCTGCATGGCTCTGCAGCATGCTAAATGTATTGTTACACTGCTTGAGGTCACCCAGGAAAGCAACAGCAGAGCTGGGCTTGGAGCACAGCCTGCCTGAAATCCACTCACCCTTTCTGATGGCCATGACACCAAGGTCCACAGAGATATCACTGTGCTCTGCATCACAGTGTTCCAAGCCAGCCATGGTCACAGATGCACGTATACATGCACAGCAAACTTAGAATCAATCCTGACACCACACTAACAAACAACAAAAAAACCTAGGACTTTTTTCTACCACTTGCTGAGCTTCCCTGACCTCACTGAGCCAATTTTTCAGGCTGGTTCTACTGTTTCCATTACGTGGCTCTAAACTATCATTCCTAGAAAAGCCTTCACCAGGTTTTCTAGGAACTCAGTAACTCCCCCATCCCCAGCACTTTTTTCTGTACTTGTTAAGGACCATATTCTGCTCCCCACACACACACACAAACTAGCACCTTCTTCCCCCAGCACTCCCACTGCTGTCCTGCAAATCCCATGCTGCAGCAGAGTTTGGCTCTCCTGCAGCCAGCACAACAGTGAGGGACCTGCAGCAATGCTAAATTACAGAAGTTTGCTGGGCTGCAGACATGGGTGTGAAGGCCAAAATTTAGACCATAAGCAACTACTGTTCTAGGGAAGAAATTATATGAAACTGCAGGTTTAAACATGTAACACATAAAAGACCCTGTCTAGGAAGCGTAGGTGAGTTGGTAGAACTCCCTACCTGAATGTGGAGGTGTTGTCACCTCCTGGTGCTCACTCTCAGAATTATCTAATAGTCAAAAAATTACACTAATTCAGAAGTTAGGCTTTAAAGTAATTCTTAGGCCTAGTTTAGACCCTTCATAATACAATCATGCAACAACTGCTCCTATAGCACTCTAACAGGTATCTTGTTCCACTTGCTATTTTAAAAGGAAAATATTCCAAAGAAGTATCCCATAACATGTAGAACTGTGTATTTCCCAAGTACTTGTGATGAAATCAATACCGAAAGCTCAGGGAAAATACTCATGTCATACTCATGTTTGATAACAGAAATCCATCTTCCAACAGCCAGCAAATAGAAAAGGGGATCTGGCAGTTATGTTTACTAGAAGACTAAGTTCAGGATGCTTAAGACACTGTCTTCTCTCCCTTTATTCACCTGTAACATTTAATACCTGAAACCAATGCTGTCCACACTACATGAAGACACCTTCTTAGACAATGTGGGGCTGAACAAAGTGTCTCTCTCCACTGAAGAGTCTTGAAAACAATTTTACACCCCGCTTGTCAAAAGGCAGGTCAGGGGCTCCTCCAGACCCCCACAAGGCTTGTGTCTGCTAGACTCCCCCTCACCTGGGGAGAAAAGTTGTCTCCTGTATCATACACAGCTACAGAGTACTGCAAAGTATGAAAACTGTAAAAAGAGATGGTCATGGCAGAACCCTGAAGTTTTTCACCAACTCTTTATGGTGCCCTAAGTTTTAGCTTTCATATTTTCCAGATTTCTGTACTGCATCAATATATAACTCTGAACTTCATACAAAATGTTAGCAAGTTCTCATCACAGTTTAGTCAGACAAAACAATCCTTTTGCAGCCTGAGAACCAAGGACACCATTGCAGCTTCAGGCCCCAAAAGTATAAACAACAGCAAATTGAGGAGAGCAATCTGGGAAGATGGGACTGTATAATCTGTAATTGGACAATTAACCCCAACATGGAAATGGACCAAAACGTTTATAAAAGTGTGAAAACATGTGACCTGTCACCCATATTGGGTGTAGCCTTGGCCAGGCTCTTATAGTGCCCAAGGTGTACCTTTTGAAGGCCTTTTAATAAATACCTGCTTTATTCCTTTGACACTGTCTAGCCCCTGTTCTGGGCAGCCTCTCAAGGCACCGTTTCTGTGCAGACCACAGTGTGCTAACTTCATCACACCCAATTCCTCTGAATTCCAACCAGCACACAAGGTGCAGCCAGTCTCTGTCAGCCCTGCTGTCCTTGTCAAGGACACCACCAGAGCACATCACCTCTGGAATCACATCCAGGCAGCTCTGGCACTGCCCTGTCCTATGGCATGGCTCATTTACCTGGCTCTGAGCAATGACCTTTTGGCCCTTTTTATTTCCAGCTGCTGCACTCCCTGCAGCTCACACCATCCCTATCTAACCTCATCATGGTAAATAGTCACAGCCTGTTCTCTGAGCTCAGGCAACATTTTCATCTGCACCGCTTCATTTGGCCTAACTTTCCTAGATTTTGTTACTCCTGCCTGAATAAGCTATTTCTACATCTCTACATGACTTTTCTTTCCAAGTTCTAATACCTATGAAATGTTTTTTCCACTCCATCTCCTTCAGCACCTAGGAAGCACACAAAAACCTCAGCAGCCAGCCTTTTACAGATCAAAATATCCCTGCTATTTACCAATTTGTTTCAAAGCAGAACACCACAAGGATCTCTGCTTTACCCTGAGGAGCAGAAGAAAGGTCACGCCTTCCACTGTTTTCCTGCTGATAATCCAAGCAGCCTTTCCTTTGCAATTTGCAATCAGTACTCAGAAATTCTGTGGTTTAAAAGCATGACCTAGCACAGCCACATTACACAAGACCAAGAGGAAACACACAAGCAGAGGGGCTCTGTGGAGAGACACAATGCCCATTAAAACACACAGGCTGTGTGTCTCTGAAATACAAGATGTGTATGGGGGCAAGAGCAGTGCCCACTTCCCAACAACTCACCAATAGCCCCTGGTGGAGAAGAGAGTCTGCAGCAATACTTGTTCATCAAGGGGAAATCAGAAAACATCTCCAGAGGAGAGCA
This sequence comes from Agelaius tricolor, assembly GCF_023055355.1. Taxonomy (NCBI): domain Eukaryota; kingdom Metazoa; phylum Chordata; class Aves; order Passeriformes; family Icteridae; genus Agelaius; species Agelaius tricolor. The sequence goes on from NW_027269270.1 coordinate 2,894,170, forward strand.
AGATTTAAACAGGAGAATTAAAGACAGCTTTAACTGCAAGGTTTGCAAGTCCAAGTGATGAATGTGACAGCTCCCATGCAAAGAGCCTACTCTATATGTATTAAGACACACTAAATTCACATAAACCTTCAAAACTTAGCATTCTTGCAGAGGAAATCAACCAGAGCTGAAGAAATTAGCCTTTCTAGAAATGCAAGCACTGACATTTTACAGGCTGATTCTTAGGATTTCACAGCTAAAACATTTTGTTCAATCTGCCTGGAAAACAGACCACGGGCAATGTCACCAGACCAGGTCCCAAACTTTTTCATTAACACAGCATCATTTTTGCTTATCCCTTGCTCCCAAGAGTCTAATTTCAGACCCAAAGGGTAGATGACAGCCTTCTGAGATGTGCTGCCCTTGTGAAAGCTGGTATGAAAAACACTCTGTGGGCTTACATCCCCCTTCATCATGTCCTCACCTGCAAAAGCAAAACTCACACTTTGACCCCATTTCTCTACATCTTTCTGATTCCACACACGCCATGACTGAAGTCATACCTAAATTCCAACTAATACAGCTGTATATAGCTAATTAGGGAGCAAATACTGCTTCTGATGAAGGCAGACACAGCCTAGCAGAGGCAGGGCAGTGTCCACTCTGCACTGACCACCCCCTCACCCTCACAGCAAGGCTTCAGCCTGCACTGACCTGGCAGCAGGGCTGGGTGATGCTGCCCACTGATGGAAGGGTCTGCAAAATACCATCCCCTGCTATGGCTACAAAGGGCTCTGTGCAAGAGGGGAACCACAGGATTTGGAGACAGGCCAGCAATATTTCCAGACCTGCAAAGTTCATCTTGGGCTTTCCTGCTCAAAGACTCTAAACTGATGTTTAATATTGAAAAATACCCCGCTGCTTTTTATAAAACTTCTGGTCCAAATCTCAGTCATTCCACTTCATCTAAATGTCCTTCTCTTTTTTTTCTCCCCTTGCAAGAGCAAGTTTTATCCACAGAGTCATGCACTTTAAAAATGCCCTGAAACCACAAATCACAGTTTCTGTGCCCAGACACATGATTCATAACCACAATAAACTCGTTTGAGGCTTGCTGCTCTCTTCTGCATTGACACTAATTCTGAAGATGAGGTGCAGATTGCTTCTCCTGCAAATATACTCTGTAACCTTGAGGAGACCTGGGTAACCTTCAGCCTCAGCTTCATTCCTTAGCTGCCTAAAGAGATTGCAATTTCAAAAAGACTGCATCAACTGCATCAGTGGCCAGCATCCATGATCCATCCTATGAATCCTGCTCCCAAAGAGGAGCGCTTGCATCTTCAAAACTCATCTTCTCAATGAGAAGTACAGGAATGGGTCCATACACAAGAGCAGCCCCCTTGTGCCAGTCAGGTCTTTGCTCAGCCATGGGGACTCGCAGAGGAAGGGTGGGTGAAGGCAGCATAAAGGAAACTGGCATCCTGCTCCCAACTTCTAGCTAAAAAATATCAGACTTTGGCACTACTTCAAAAGAAATTACCAACCACACTGCTTGTCCAGGTAGCCTGCAGGGCCTGAAATGGCACATTGTCCATGAAACCCACAGGTCTCCTCCAGCTCAGAAGGCTCTCCATGCATGGCTCAGCAGAAAATGAACCTTCTTGCCTCAGCAAACAGGCTGCAAGGCCCACCCATCTTTACACCTGCACATGACACAGAACAGTTTGACTCTGGGGATCCTGGAGTGTGTCCTCCCACCACAGGGAGCTGGGTCTGGGCATCTCCTGTTTCTCTTTTGACTGCACTCTGGCCCTTCCAGCCAGGGAAGCACTTGGGCAGTTTGAGTTCATCCATCAGCTCCTAGCACAGAACTGGGGAGGATGACTGGCAAGCTGCTTCTGTTTGCACATTTGGTTTCATAATCTTCCTGAATGGAGGGTTTTGTCATGTACATCAGTGGAGTAGCCAAAAAAACAAAGAGCTGCTTCAGCTGACATGCAGCAGAGCACACTTTCCTAACCTCTTTTCCTTCAAATGATTGCAGTTCCCCCAAAGAACACAGTGAAAGCAATATTTTCCCACAGCCATGAATAGATTACAGCATTTCTCTGAACTGCAAATTATTCTATTACTGGTTAATGATTACCACTGCTGTAGGAACAGACCAAACACTTCAAACTCAGCTCTAGATTTTGTTCTGAAAAACCCTTTACATGTCAGGTGCTCTCCCTGGTACTGCACTTAGGAAAACAGAATCACTTTTGTCCGTTCACTGAGACACCAGAAAACCATTTTAAACAAAGGGAGGGAATTGTCCATGATGAGCAGAAACAAAAAAGCCAAGTTCTTGCACTACAGTACCCACATGGTAACAGTTGAACACTGAAAGCAGTTTCCCATCTTGTTCTGTCAGTACACGGACACCTAATAAATGCCAAGATGCAGAAGACACACAGAAGGCTTTTTTCTACTTCTTTTGCTTGTATAACTACAGGACATAGTTATGACACTCCTGCTACTTCAAGAAAATAAAGGCAAATAACATAAAAACCACAAAAGATACTGGGGAAAACACACTTGCTACATTTGTGTAAATATAGGACATCTTTCAGGTGTCTGGCTGCCTGGTACAGAATCTGGTGACATTCTTTACAGAATGGCTTGACTTAAGTAATGCATTTTCTTAAATGGTTTATTTGCATAAGTCTCTGAGACACCTGACAGCAGGCAAAAAGCAGCTGCATCAGCAGGTGCCACACTGATCTCAGGTCTCAATGCTGATTATCAGAAGCAGAGATGCTGGTCCCAAGGAACATTTAATTGCCTGCTCACAGCCCTCAACTATCCTCCCAGTTCCAGCACCTCCTTCTCTGCTGTGCACAAAAGACACTTTTTTTCATTCCCAGAAAGGGCCTGGGAATGGCAGCCTGGGCCTTCTGCTGCCCATACAGAATGCAAAGGAACTGCCCAGGAGGAAACTGGGAAATGCCAGAACCTGTTGGCATAGATTGCAATGGAAGCAGCAAGGCCAAACTTGACACAGGAGATGGGCTAATGTCATGGAGAGCAAGCAGAAATCATGGAGTCACGCTGGTGTGTGATGTCTTCCCAAACCTTAGCACTGAACCAAAGATGAGGTTCCTCAAAGCTGAGCCCTTGCACTGTATCTGGCTGTTTTAAACTTTGTCAGCACTGCACTCCCAAACAATTTGACCAGCCTGACCAAAAAGAAAGCAAACCCTCCACCATATGCTCACTATCACTGCCAGGGCCCAAGACCAGCTGTAAATATGAAGGCATAAAGGCTTTCCTGTTGCTATGCTACAGGTGTTGTTCAGTATCTTCTTGGAGCATTTCTGAGACTCAGGAGCTGGTTTTGCTGGCTGTACCTGCATGGGGGTGCAAGTCTATTGAAATCAATGGACAGAAGCAATTTCAAAGATAAAAAAGCATCTGGCCCCGTTGCTTCAAAGCTTCTAGCATAAATACAACATGCACAATTGCATTCTGACATGAAGAGCTTGAGTACAGCAATCCTGAGCTTCAGCTCCTGCTTATTATGAATATGCATAATTGTCAATACAAAACACTGGCAGAATCAGTCAGAATTGTATTTAAAAGTCCAAGCTTTCTAGCTCAGCTTCCATGGCCCACATATGAAGCTTGCCTTTGAATTTTCCTGAAAAAAAGCATCAGCTTTTCATCCAAAGCAGTAGTTCCCTACTTGATGGGCTGGAGTCCACATGTTCTCCTTCTGAGCACATTGCAAAGTGTCTCAGAGGCACGCACTCCTGCTCTAATTAGAAACAAAATACAATTTTATACACATATCTGCCCATACTGTTATTGTTTGCACTATGAAGCTATTTCTCAGTTGTTAGATCAGGCTAAGATGCTAATTAAGACATACAACAGAAAAAGCCACTTTGGTGGAATAAAATAAAAAGCACTGCATGAGGCTCAGGAGCTTGGAATCTGATCCCAGCTGGGTCACAGACTTGCCTACTTATTGCCAGCAATAATTAATAACATTAATATCCTAATGTTCCTCATTTCCTGAGATGCAAACTGGAAAAACTAACGGAGTCTGCTAATGGAGGCACTTTTGTACTTCAGGACTGGATCTCCAAGCATGCTCCTTCCTCAATGCCCCAAGTATGGGAAAAAATACCTGCAGAAAAGAGTAACATGGTATTTTTCTGGCTTCTAAACTTGGCCTCCTCATCACCAGGTGAGCAAAGACACAGATCTGTACACTGCACAGTGCTGGAGAACAGGGGCTTCTCTCTACCCACAGTCTTGGATGAGTTCAGATTCATTTGTGACTCCTGCACCTTTACCTCCCACCTCACCTCCACAGCCAGATTTTCTGTGCAGGCACTATTCCCTGAGTGGTGTTTTTCTAAACCAGGTCCAAAAGCCTTTCTCAGATGTAAACATTCAACCACAAAGCCTCACCACCCACCTGGCTCCTAACCCTGTCACACATATTTCCATCATCTTTTCTATAGAAGGATTATTATGTAGTTCAGTAGGTACCTCAAGGAAAAAAGTAATTACCAGAAGCTTATAAAGCTCTGGATTTCAAATGCAGCACCATTGTGAAGCACTGATTTTTCTCTTATCTCTGAGATTCTCATTGAAATATTTAGAAAGACCAGTCTGAGTGAGACAGCTCTGTCAAAAGCACATTAATCAGTTGAATTCATGCCTACAGTTCCATACCTCAACTAAATCTCTCCTAAGAATGCACTTAAAAACTAAGGATTGAGGTTTTCATGTTTTCAGCCACACCATTCCCATTGACTATTATTCAGATGATGAGTCTTAGGAAACTCAGCTCAAAGCAACCACAACAAAAAAGTGTGAGAAAACTGCATTTATATCAATGCCTGGCAATGTAAAGCACCACAGCATTTGGATTACAAACCTAGGGGATGGAGAAACACAGCAAAGCACAAGCAGCCCCATGTGCCAGCAGTGGGTAAATATGGACAACAGAGACATGGACTATTCTAAAGAAGTATTTTTTCTTTTTTAATAAGCATCAAAACATTATCCCATCCCCTAGAAGTGTAGAGTTGACTTGATTTTATCAGGATTTGAGACACTAGTCTTAACAGGCTAGGAATACAAACTTAACAAAGTTATTTCAGCTACACAAAAATATCCAGAGATGTAATAGAGGATGGATGATTTTTGTATTCTTAAAAGTGTTATATGTTTCATTCACAGAACAAAACAACCAAATATTATATTATGTATTTGTATATTTTTTACATATATATACACACACTATATTATACTAGTAATAAGGAAAATCAGTTCCAAGCAAAACCAGTTGAGTTTCACTGGTTTCACTTAAAGAAAGTTTTAAAGTCAGTAACTCATATATATTGATACATTGCTCAGACAAACAAAGTGAATTCTACAGTCCACCTTTCAAAGCCTGAAAATCAAGAATTTGGTGAATGGCTTCCCATTAATACCATAGGCTTCCAAGATGAGAAGCAACACAAAAGGAAAACCTCTATTACCTTTAGATGATGAGGCATGTTTATGCCTGCAGCATTTAAGAACTGGAAGAAAAATAACTGATTCTACCTATGACTGTAATCTCTTTTTCCTCAGGATGTCAACCCTTTTATCTTGCAGACCTGGCCACACCAGAAAATCTGACATTGCCTTTAGGCAGAGCTCCAGTGAGACACTTCATACAGCCCTATCAGATTGAACAGCTTTAACCCTGGTTCTACTATTACTGGTACCAGTAGGAAAAAAAAACCAAAAAACTCAACAACTATGAGTGACTTTTTTGGAAGAAAGACTTTTGACATATCAATTGTTAAGTGGTAATGTGTCCAGAAACCTGTGAAGACATAAGAAATGGAGATAAAAATCTACAAACAGGATATGAGTTGGGGCTCTAAGCAACAGAAGAGCTTGTGCCTCTGAGTGCTACACACACTGAAATGCTCTCTCCCCACCAATAATAAAAGACACTGAAGATGTAAAGGCATTACAGCCACTCTTTTCAAAGGTTGTAAGTGAAGCAAATCTTGTAGGTAAAGATAGTATCTCCTACACCTGGGGGGCAGGGAGACAAAACACATAACCAAAAAACCTTTCAGGAATAGAAACTGTTATCCAGGTCTTCATCATTCACCTGCAAACCTACCTATTTTTCCTGCTGTATCAAATAATCTCATAGAAGATATTTTCTATCTCCAAAGAGACTTATCTTGCTTAATTTAAACCTTTGAGGTTAGAATTAAAGAGCATAACATTTCTTCAAGATTGTCTCAGAAGACATCATTGCTGCACATCACAAAAAGGATCTGGCTCCTACTCCTATTGAAGTCAAAAGTACAACTCCTACTTTCTGCTCTGCAGAAGGATATAATCAAAACTGTTTATCCTATTGCCTTCCAGCCTCCAGGTATGATATACAGGAGGTACTAAGGAATGTGGTTTTGCCCCACTGAATAAAATAAAGTTACAAAGTATTGTAAGGGCCTACTAGCTGGTATAGCAATTTATTCCACATAAATGAATGGCATCTCAGAGTGACTGAAGACTAAGCATTAAGTAGAAGCAGATGCTTGCAGTTCTACAATATGCTGTTTCCTTTTAAATGAGAAGTTGTGCACCACCTGTTCCTTCCATTTTTCTCTTATTTTTTTTTTTCCTGAAGACACTGCTGGCAATGGAATTAGCCATTAAAAAACAACCCACAAACATTTACTTGGTTAACTAACTAGCACTCAGGAGCTGCTGGCATCAATAAGAACAGCTTGCTCAGACACTCCTTCAATAAACAGCTTGCTAGCCTTTGGGTTTCACATCTGGTGTTTGGTAGAATGGTAACCCAAGCATTTGGTATTACTCAGAAAAGTGCATCTTTATATGTCATATGTAATCAGAGAAGAAGATGAAAAGTAAAGTGGCCCTTAAAAGAACACCTACTTCTGTACATTTCTAATCTCAGGTTTTGGGTTATTTCAGCAAGTGGAGTTTGGACATGTAACCCACATGCACCTGAAAGAGAGCTAAACCAACAACCCAGTTCTGCTGCTGTGCAGGAACAACATACTTGTGATGACTCCAGTAAAGCCTTGCCAATGAGAAATCTGCTCTGTCAGACTTCATACCACAAGCACACCTGCTTCAGAGTCATGTGGGTGCCAACTGGTTTGCCTGCAGAAATTCTACAGCCACCACCTTCATCCAGCACCTCCCACTTTTTTTCCTCCTTGAGACAGGACTTACAGGACCCCTGGTCCCCATCCTACCCACAAGCTTCTGGGGAAGAAAACATCACACCAACATCTTTCCTGCTTTTCAACCTACGAACACAGGGAGCATCACACAGTTCTGCAAGGCCACAAGCTGGGGCTGGCTGATGTCCCAGTTTGATGCCTCCATCCTGAACAGACTAGGCCATGTGTTTTTCTAACTCAGCAGCCCAGTGGCTGGGCCACTGCCCTCCCACTCCCCAGAGCTAACGGGATTGCTCACTGAGAGTGCAAGACAGCGTGCTGCACATCCCAGCAAAGTGCTCCTGGGGGCAAACACCACAGGAGAACTCTCCATGGAGAAACTCTCTCCCCTCTGCCCCACACCCCACTGCAGGGCTCCTTCTTACAAGAGGAGAACCTGGAACAACAAGACCAGGAACACCTCCCATCAATTGGAATGCTGGCAGGTATTTTTGGGGCAAGCTCAAGTTGCTTACAATTCCAATGTAAATAGTGAAGGCTTAGTCTAAATAGCTTCTGCCTCACATGATTCTCTCTCAAAGAAATTCTCTCCAAAGGATGTTGGATGTAGTCTGAATGGTTTCAACAGGTAGGTCTGACTTTCTCTTTTCCTTTTTTCTAAATTTTAGCACAAGCAGAATATCATACAGAAAACCTGTCACAGAGAAAGAAGTAGGGGCCATGGATAACATCCTGCTGTTTGACCATGTGGACTGCTCTCACTCCTCTGTGCCACACGTGACATTGCTTTCCTCAGGAACGTCTCCCTTCACATTTTCTGTTCCTAGCACAGGAGAGAATGGGAATGGTGTGTACAGATGAGCAGCTCTGCAAAACAACTTGAGGTGCATAATCTTACACTGGGAACTAGAGAACCAGTACACCCTGGTAGGATGAAACTTAGATTTCTCCAAGAGATCAGGTGCCTTATTACAATTTTTTATTTGCTGGGCTACAGCAGATCTTGTACAAGAGAAACAGCCCAGAACAGCAGCAATTTAAAGACAGAAGTATTAAAGACTCCACAGTGTAAGTGGTGATGTCAGTTCTTGTATACTTTCAAAACAACACAAAGGCAAATGTTCAGCTAGCTCTGTCTGTTTATAGGGCTTCTAAGAACACCAGCTCACTCATTTTTCATTCTACATATTCTTTATTCTTCTTCTAGAGTCAGTGGAAAGAGAGAGGTTCTTCAGAAAATGGCTCAGTCCCACTTTGCCTGTCACTGTCATATTTTCTGGAAAAATCCCTTTGCCAGGATTCTTCTCCTGGGAAGCTGAGAAGCCTCAGAGAAAAAATGAAAACAATAATTATCTGATTGCTTCTCCTGTGTTTTGCTGCTTTGGAATGTGGTTGGAGATTGTTTATCCAACACGTGACTCGTTTTTACTTAATGACTAATCACGGTCCAGATGTGTCGGGACTCTGGAGAGTCACGGGTTTTTCATTAGTATCTTGTTGAGCCTTCTGCAAGGATCCTCTTTCTATTCTTTAGTACAGTTTTAGTATAGCATTCTTTAATATAATATATCATAAAATAATAAATTAGCCTTCTAAGAACATGGAGTCAGATTCATCATTTTCTTCCCACGACAGGGCACCCTGAAAATACCACAATTGCCTTCCCAGCTTCTTGAGATGCCCATCTACAGTCCCTGCTCTCTGCAGGAGGTGAGCAGGGTAAGCACACTGCTTGCAAGCAATAATGACATACAAAGGCCTAATGTTGGGCTAGGCAATGCAGGTCTTCAGGCTTCTGATAAAATTCTCTTCTGTTTTTTGTTCATACCACAAAGAAATTTACCATGAATAAGTACAGGCTTTGGTACCATTACATACACTTAGATTCTTCCTGTGAAATATTCTGATAAGAAATAAAACCATCTTTTTGTAGCCTTTTTTTTCCCCCCCAGGTTCCCAGTAAAAAACAACAGTTCTGCTTACATTTAATATTCTCTTTTGAGGATTGGGGTTTTATTGCCTTTCAAGTGAAGAAAAATTAGGTACTATTTACGTTCAACACATGCCCAAGTTTGCAGAGACAAGCCTGAGACAAACAGTCTTGTTTTCATTCTTTTGTGCAAGATACACTGCTGTCTGATGAGCAAAAAAGGTGCTTTGGGGCAGTTCAGAAAGTGATGGAATAGTCTGAGACCAATAAACAGGTGAAGAGCTTCTCTGTGCCATTATATGGGTTGCGTACACACCTAAGAGAGGGTTATAAGGAAGACTAGCAAGACAGAAGAAGAGAACTTAGCATGATCTGCATGTGCCCTAGGTTCACATGGAGAAGACAGAAAGAGAAAGAACAAAACCTAATAAAATTGAAAAAGTTTGATGTGTTTAAATAGCCTTGGAGCAGGACCACTCCTCTAGTCTGTACTGTGTGTTCAGCTTAATAAAATGAGATTTAGACAACTGATTATTTAATTACAAGAAGGTCTTTTGCTCTCCATTTATGCAAGAACACAGCTTCTATTGATAAACTGTGAGCAGCTCAAATGCAGCTGAAAGTACCAATATTCTAGGCACTGGGAGAAGTGGGTTACTGCTCAATTCTGTGAGCAGACAGGAGTTGGCCTACTCCTTTCAGCTGAACTTCACCAGCCTGCTCTGACTTTCCTGGTTAGACACATCAGCTGTGATAAAACTTTGGTAAGAACAGACAACACATTCAAATCCTGCCACAAAGACTACTGAAGCACAAACCAGCACAGTGAAATGCAGAATGAATTCTCCTCAACTCCCCTGGTGCTCTTTGCAAAAAGCACCCACCAAACAGCTTTGTCTTACACTTTTAGCTCAGATCCTCAATTGCTCCTTCCTATTTAAGTTTTTGGATTTGACCTTATTAGAGCTTTGAAAGACCTATCTCTTCCTGACCATTTAACTTTTTGCCTAATGATTCAAGTCCAATGACATGCAGAGGCTGACAAGGAGAAGAGAAAAGAAACCTCATGTCCTCACTGAAACAAAAGCTAAGACCACTTCTCACTGGATAAGGATTAATACCATGAGCAGGGCCCCTGGCAGTTTCTACTCAAGAGCAGTGACAACAGGAGCCTTGCTGATAAATTCTCACATCTCCCCTGATTCTCCCACTGCAAGAGAGGAGCTTATATGACTGCGACAGTTTTTTAAAACATCTTGAGAAATACAAGTGGTACATCTGCACTGCAGCCCATCACAGCTATAATGCAGTATTCCAGAGCTAGTGACAAGAAACACACTCTGAAACACCCAGCAGAGAAATAGTGCTGCTCTGCACTCAAATACTGCTGCTCTGCACTCAAATACTGCTGCTCTGCACTCAAATACTGCTGCTCACTCTCTGGCTGTGGACACATCCTCCAGAAAGATTCATGCCTTCACACAAAGGAAAAAACGATGACCTCCAAGAGAGAAATGTGAGGCTGCAGTAAGAGCAGCAATATTGTCACCAGAAACCACCCCCAGTACATAGATACAGGCAATACATGTCCCAGTCCCTACTCCATTCCCCACCCTGTAAAGAAGACAGAAAGGAACCAACTATAGAAAAGGTAAAAACCAAACCCAAGAACAAAATCCAACTTCATCATGACTGTGAAGTGCCACCAAATAAACCTGGTGCTTGAAAACTTAACTTCTCTTGAAAGAAGAATGACCAAATAATTCTTCTTCCAATAACCAATGGATAAAGTGAAAATAGTATTTACCAGCTCTCTCTGTGCTGTATTTCACTTGAGTCATTCAAATAACTAAAAGCTGTCTGCATCCATTACACAAACTCCCCTCTGAGCAGATAATACCAGGGGTGCAAGTGGGAAATCCTGGGATGAGCATCTCTCTGCATCTGGGCTGTGTTGCAAATGTGCATATCCTATAAACAACCTCAATAAAACATTTCAACAAAACAGTGCAATGAATCCTCAGACAAGGTGAGCATGTGGTGACTAACACACAAGGGATCAGCACATGTTGTAGGGAACTTTTTTGCTAAGTGTGAACTCTAAATCTGAAGTGTGAAAAGAAAAAAATGCCACGTCACAGATTCAACTTCCAGTGCTTGTGCTCAGCAGCAGCAGCAGCTCAACTCACAATGACAAGACGACATTTCCTACAGAAAAAATGTCTACATAAAAAAAATCGGCAAAAATATCAATGTTTTTATTTTCACTTGTTTCCACCTCTGTGCCATAAACACCTTCACCACACAGCACATAAAATTACATATTTTCTTTGTTTGAAACACCATAACAATACATAACTCATGTACATGCAGCCATAGGAGGAGTCCTGTCAAACCATTTGGGTTTGTTTGAACAAGCCCCAGAGATTCATTAGGCAATCCATCCCAGTAAAGTCAAGATGCAGCATTTCCAGAGCCCTGGAATGACTGATACGAGACCAACAAAAACAGAAAACCCACCTTGCAGTGTTGTTGTCACCTTGTCAGTCACAGGATATTTTATTTCAGGTTTCCACAATCTGAAACAAAACAAAAGCTCTCAGTTAGTGGCAGCTGTTAAAGGGAAAAGCTTTATTTTTATTATATGAATTAAAGACTCATGAATTGCAACATGTTAATAAGAAAACACCTTCCTTCTCTGCTTTTAGTAACATGCACAAAGTTACACCCAATGCTCTTTTTCAGTGGCTAGAACCTCTCTTGCCATCATAGCTTACACCCCCTGATTTGCATCAGGCCATGTCTTAGCAAAGAGCCCAGGCCTCCAGAATGCCTGTTTTTGTATAAAGTGTATAAAGCCATGGAAAACTGATTCCTCTGAAGCACAGGCTACACTATGGTGTCTGTTAGGATCAGAGTTTCACAGAAACAATTAAATCCCTTCCTTCTTTACAGAAAGAAGATGATCTGAAGGCAGAACACCTTTCATGTATCTAGATTCACTGGGGATGATTTGCCAAAACTTAGAAAAGACACTAACAGCAACAGCCCTAAGTACAAGGAGTCAGCAAGCAAACAATGCAGATAATACAACCCAATTTGCCAAAAGCTTCCTTGTTGACAGGAATCCCACAGTTACACTGCACAGTAACAAATGATGTGCTTACAAGCTGCAGACCAGACTCATGGGACCTATTAATTCAGTATCAGGTAACGTGGTATCATGTACCACAGAAAATCTGCAGCAGGGAAGTGCTGTTGAGCAGTCGCAGAGAATTCTCTGGTGCTACAGCTGTTTTACTGCAGGAGCCTGGGCATCTCCTTAACTGCCTTGTGCTTAAGTTGCTAAACATCTAACAATGGATATAATACCATCACAATGGCATAAACAAGGACTAATTACTGCTTTGCAAATCCTGGGCTGGAAATGGTTAGGCAAGGGAGAAGCACCTATAAACTGCAAACCTGTTGGCATTTACAAATTGAATTGCCTAAGAAGGAAGAAGCACAGATTTCCCTACCCAGCTTCATGTCAACAACCAACAAATGGATCATTTTCCAGGTTATCATCTTCCATCAGCATGAACTCTACCTGCAGAACTAACTTCTGCCAACATGTGGATAACAAAACTCACATTTGGACAAAGCTATTTAAGATACTCATTGCTTCACAGGGGAAGATGGGGAGAAGATAAATGTCAGCAGGAATAAAAGGCACCTCATACTTCTAGCAAACTTTGTTATGTCTCCCTGTATCCATAAACATAGGGGGTGTCACTGAAAGCAGTGGGAGTCTCATCTCTGACTTTACCAAAGCTAGAGAAGAAAAATATTTACTTCCACTGAAAGGTAGAGAAGGACAGATTCAATGTCTTGCCAAAGTTAACAGGAAGCAGCAGCTGATTCATGAGCAGAAAGCAAGGACCCTATCCCTCCCTCCTTCTTTTAAGCACGGGAGAACTTTCCAAAAGCACAAAAAGACTTAAGTCTCTACAGCACACTGCTGTCATAACTGAGGGTGAAGATGGAGGTGTAACCAGAAAAAGAGAAGAAGGGAAGTCAAGCTCAGCTATTTCTTCTTTCCTCTCAACACCAGCAAATGAAAAGTCAGTTCTTACAACATACTGGCCAGGCATGGATCTTATTGTCTTTGGTTAATTCCACATGTCTGAGAAGAAAATCAGCTGTAAGCCAGTTAGACTCACTCAATGACGTTTGTCTACGGTGCCGCCCCCAGGTGCAGAGCCATGCACCAGAGACTGAGCATTCTTTGGGAAGATGCTACTCATCCAGACACTGTTGGTAATGGTCAGCAAGACACAACCATGTAACAACTGATACATAATATTCCATTCTTGAGCAAAACCCCATTCAGCACCTCCCATCTCTGAGGAGCCCAGCATTTCACATCCAAACCAAGAGACAAGGAGGAATGGTACCAGCAGGATCCCTTTTCTCAACCTTCTGATGAGCAAATGATGGACAAGCACACAACTCTGGCACCTCCTGCAAGCAGAATTTCCAGAATTTTTACAGCTTGGTCCACAATTATTTACTCCTTAGAGACTCCAGACTCATCCTATCTGTGGTCACAATAAAACGGAAGCAGACTTGTTGCTAAAATGGCCATGAAATAGCAATCAGACACCTATTTACACTCCTGCTACAGTTACACTCAGTTAACTCCACTTTAAAAGCATCAAGATTTTCCAAATCACAGCCCTGACTCATGCAGCCTGTGGTGAACAGGGGACATATTCTGGAAAAGACGACTAATAAAATACCATGCCAACTGCTTGACTCAGAGAAAACAAGATTTAGCACTGTGACATGTTCGCATTTTGATTTCTGAATACTTGCTGGATGATAAAATCAGGAGCTGTCTTTGAAGTCTACACTGAACAAAACTATCTGCCCCTTTCCTGTAACTACAGTGGCATTTGCTAATGCTGTCAGCTTTCATGTGAAAAAGTTGGTGCTCCTACAAGGAGTCACACTGACAGCTCTGGCTACCAAAGTCTTTCACTAACTCCTTTCCAGTAAGATCCCAAAGGAAATTAAAGTTGTCCACTGTTTTCCACCTTTCAGTATACACCTGCCCCAAGAGACGGACACGTACTATAATGACAGCTGAGATTATCCAAAAAATTAATTGGCATAACTGGATATATCTTCCAACATCCTGGGGACAGTTCACTTCAGAAGATGGAGCTGGTTTGGCTAAAAGGGAGAAACTGTTTGGAAATCTGAAGGTGGAAGATGGATTGGGCAATGGTGATGACAAAATGATAACATCAACTATACAAATATAAGGAAGGAACAAGTAGAGCAGATTAAGGGCAGTGAATCTCAAAGAAAAAAAGATAGATTTTAAGCAACTCCCCACAGGTCAGTAAGGTTTCAGAGGAAGCCAAAAAAGTGCAGAAAAGTGCTAGAGGTGGAATAAAAATACAGAGAAAACCTATTTTATGGTAAAACAAAGGTGGGACATCAACTGACTACAGTGCTGACCACAGAAGGGATTCATGCAGCAAAGTCAAGTGAAGCAGATGAAATCTTACTAAAAACTTTTTTATCATTAAAAAAACCCCAACCAACAGACTGAAAGCAACCACACACTAATAGATGAAACCACTGACACAGTGAACTAACAGGAAATGGGGGAAGGCCCAAAGCACTGCCTAAAAGGAAGCACAGAACCACCAACCACCGTAAAAAGGAAAGAGGATGATAACCACACAGGGAATTGGAGACCTGTCAGCCTAACTCAGCCTCCCAAAACAAACTGTGAATTAGTTATAAATATCTGAAGGACAGATGGCCCACATCAGCAAATCTACTTCTGTAAAGAACCAACCAAAACAAGCTGGTCTGACCTAGCTTTCTATATGTTACAATCTAACATATTTACTGGAAAAGGGCAGCACATATATCCTATATTCTTGGGGGGGCAGGTGGTTGAATGTGTGCCCAGGGGGGTAGGGTTAATGAGCCTGAGGCTCACCTCCTTGCAATGCTTTGTGTGAGCAGCCAGAAAAAAACCACTGAGCTGAGAGAGTTTTATGAGTATTTCATCACAATCAAAGATCAATGCCATGGAGCTCACTGATCCAAAGTGCTGCTGCAGAGGCAGCAAAAAGGAAATATTTCCACATACAGCTTCACCCACCATCTTATTTGAGACCCAACAGGCTGATCCCAGGCACACAACACTGCTCAGCCAGTGCAAGCCCACATTCCTCTCTGCTGTGCTGGCTCTTAGGTGGAGGCAAGTCACACCCCACAGTAATAGCAAGGTGAACAATTGAATATTCAGCTTCCACTGAGGAGGTGGCTCCTAACAGGTTCTCCAGAGCTCTTCTGTCAGAGCCATCAACCTCATACTGTTAAGTGCTGTCTGACACACAGACATGCCTTAGCCCAGGAGATAATCCTACAAAGTATAAAGCCAGCAGTTGTTCAACATGTCTGAAAGACTTGCAAAGGCGATTTAGGCTAATCCAACTAAATTAGGAACCCTCTGAAGCTGTCAGTTGCCTTCACTGGACAGTCAAAAAGAACCAGGTAAACGGGATGGAGATATCCTGTGATGGGAACCTGCTGCCACCACCAAGATCTGCATTGTATCTCTTACAATTCCTTCCAGCCCTGTGCATTTACTGTTCTTTGATCTGCTCACTGAGGATAATGGACAGCCCAGGATTCTGGCTGTTCACCTGCCTGCAGGCAACGGAGCTGAGCTGCAGGAGCTGTCTGTGGCTGCACTCTGAAGGCCCTGGCCCTGAAGGTACACTCAGCTAAATGACATTTTGGACTGGGGTTCACATTTGAAGCCTACTGGTTCAGCAGCCTGCTCACTGCAGTCTGTGTGAAGAAAGAACAAAACAATCTTCCATTTCCTGAAAAAGGCAAATTTCAATGCTCACTTTAACTGACCTAAAACCATTCCTCATCTGCTGTGGTACCTTTTGATAGCCTCTCTTACCACTTCTAGTGAAATGGAAAGGTTAATGAGTTCTAAAACCCCCAGAAAATATGAGATTGTTTACACACAAGAAACTATGTGAGGCTCAGAAATGAAGCAGCAGTAACATAACAGATCTGCAGGGCACCTTCTCTGCTGTGCAAAAAGGGACTAGATACATATTGAACACTTTTAATGGAAGCCAAGAGCCTAGTTTTCCAGAAGCACATACCCTTTCAACTTTAATCTGCCAGTTTCAGGAACAGGAATTCACACAAAAAGTGAATTCACACAAAAACACTGAGCACTGTCAATATTTCTGCAGTGAAAGAGCCTCAGAGCTTCAGTTTGTTTTTCTAGATGATCCTGTTATCCTTCTTTTAATGTTTGAACACATTTTCAAGGGTGCAACTCAAAACACTGCAAGGGTACCAACAGTGCAAGACAACATGTAATGAACAAAAACCCTGACTTTGAAGAGACACCAGTGTTGTTACCATTCCTTCTATTCAAGTAATTCCTTTATCCTCATGACAAGGTACTTCTGTTAGTAAGAGCCTGCAAATTTTTAATTGTTCCCCATTCTCATCCATAGGCAATATCTTCCTCATCGCAGTTCTGATTTCCAGAGTTTATTCTGCTTATCCAGTTGCAAGTAACATTACACCATTTTTTTTATTACCTCCTCTTAAAATATTTTGATTTATTGGCATGAACATTGTAAGAGTTAACATGGTCAGAAGCTTTCTGTGAGGAAAAGAATTACCTGAAATTTTTTCTTCTTCCATCAGATTTCATACTCAAAAAAAGGCCTGACTCCTACCTAGGACAGATCAGCACAGCTCTATCAAAATTTCAGGAAATGCCACCAGTTCACAGGAATTAAAGATCCATCCTGGACACTTGTGTCAGGAAACCACAAGTGAGTTATTCTTTTCTCCATGGTGATGAAAACATGCTTGAGAAGTATCTTTGTCTTCTTTTGCTGAGAATCTACACGTTCCTAAAAAAAATCCTCCAGCATTTCTTCTGTTCCTCTCACATGTAGTTCTGAGGCCACAAAGTCAATTGGAGCCTCACCACTAACCACCACTTTCCAACCACATCACCACACTCAGCCCTGCCAATCACAACTTTTCAAGAGGAAGTACTAAATGAACAGTCTCCCTTCTCCTTTACAGGCTCCTACTATTTTAATGTCCAAACACCTCCCAGTCTATAATCTTCACCTTCCCAATTCTAGCACCATACAGCAAAGGTTTTGTTATCCCAGCACAGAGGGTTACTGAGGCACAGAGAAATTAAGTTATTTGCTGCAAGTTCCCTATAAAATCTTTGGGGGCATTTACAGACCTCAAGTCAGATGACATCCATCACAGTCTCAGCTGATGCTATGAGCTCTCATTAATCAGGCTCATGGCAGCTACACAACTTTGAAAAGTCTGAGAGCAGCACTATTAAGGTTTAATACTTGAAAAAAAATACCTTTCAACACCACCATAGGCAGCTTCCTTTCAACAAACAGCCAATCAAAGAATAAAATGCAAAGCTTCAACAATACAGAGAAGAGTGACACTCACTTCCAAAAATCAAGTTCAATTTAAGGCATTCATATCAGAAATCAATGAGAGTTCTGGAGTTTCTACATGTCATATGCAGTCACATGAAGAATTTCTCTGGGGATTCTTATTTTAATTAGATAACAAAGCAATTCAATTTGTGGGACTCCATGCTTTTAGTACTCAAATAGGGCGATATATGAATCTTGAATAACGTAAAAAGACCCTGCCATCCCAGAAAGCAAAAAGTTGAAGAATTCACTTTTCTGAGCAGTTTAAACCCCATTTTCCCGATGCACAGTTTAGACAACTGTTTCATTCCCAGCCTCTAGCCAGGTTCTGGTAACCAACCCCCTTCTCCAGGCCCAAATTACTCACACAGGGCCAGAGCACAGTGCTGACGACTCCACAGTGACCCCCAGCAGCTAAAACTGGTTACCTACATGTAAAGTTACTCAGACTTCAAATGACTTTTTCCACCTCTGCAGTGGAAGTGCCCACCCATTCACTGCAAAGCTTGGAAATATGAATTCCTAAACACAAGATAAGAATGACTGATACAGAAGAGCAGTCTTACAAAGTTTGCAGAAAACAAAGATTTAAAATGTGTTCTGAAAATACAGGAGAAAAGCAAAAGCACTGAGTGGCTGTTCCCAAATGGAGGAACATGAGCTTAATGAGGCAGCAGAAACAAGTAATAATGTGATCCCATAATTAAAGACTGCTTTGTAATACATATGCAGAAGGCTGCCACAAAGACTGCACAAACACCCCTTTTTCCTGTGTTTCCTGAAATGAGCCATTTGACTCAGCAATGGTAAAAGGTTCCTTTAACAGCCTTTTTTGGTCTGTGATACATCATCTGATGTGACTGAGGTCGAGTGCATTAAGAATCTGTGTAACATTTTGTGCTGCAGTGTGACAAAAGAGGCACTGTCAGAGCTGCAAGGGCTGACCAGCACTCAGCCTATTTCTACAGCCATACTGTAAACACACGTGGAAGTGTACAGAACTTAGAATTCATTTTAAAACTTTTTAAGTAAATGGGGTGTTTAAATTATGAATAAAATACATAAATACAAAGTCCTTGGTGGCCTCCTAGACCATATATGAGAATGGCATCACAGAAACAGCACATTAATGACACTACCACTCAAAAGTCAATAGGGGAAGGCAAGGACACACAGTAGGGCTTTCTGTATGCCTTACCAGAGAGGCCTGCATTACAAGTAACAACTTCAAACTCATTCAAATCTGGCTTAGAAACCCCATTTTTTACAGATTTATTAACTTTTAATTAGTAGGCACAAGCATCACCCTAGTTCTAAATCATCCTTCCTTCAGAAGTGACATTATCTGTATTGTATTTGTATTACAGTGAAGAAAGAATGCACTTTTTCTTTTATTCAAAGGGCTGACACTCAGTAACACAATTAATGAGTAGTTTTGAATGTTATCTTCTTTTGAAACCCTCTATTCAGGATTGGAACACTGTAATTATAGGTGCTGAGCAAAGAGCTTGTCTAGGTACATTTCAAAATGCTACATATATAATTCATCTTAAGCTTTTTTTCAGAACTGAGATTTTCAAACATTCAAGGAGCTTTCAAACAGGGAGTTTGATTTCATAGGGACTGGTCACTCAAACCAGGTACTCAGAAAACTGCTCCAGTAGCCCTAAGATGGCAACTGTGGCAACAATTCTGTGAGCCAAGAAAGGAAACTGGCCTCTGGCTCAGCAAGCTGTGATTCATGAAAATAGTCCCTCCACTACTTAAACAGTTCTGCTAACCTCCCTGGGTCTTATCACAGAACCACACAAAATCAAGACATAGCAAGCACAGGGCTGAAGGGATCCCATGCAATATTTCCACCAACACTTTTTGGTACTGGAGTAATCTCTTTGACAGCCCATTTTTTTGTCGTTGTTTTGTTTCAAAAGATACAAAGAAAGCACTTGTAAGCAGGCAAGTATAGCTGCAGCATTAAATAAATTAGAATACACTTGTCAAAATTCTGGACAATGTCTTGGTTTAAGATGGGGAAGGTGCAATGTTAACCTAACCACACAGACAGAGGCTACTTGAAGTCATTATATTCAGGACCCACATGAAGGATGAAGGAGAGCAGACTGTTTCTAAGCTGCACAAGTTCAGGTCCTCAGTATTTGGGTGTGCATGGATAGATGTGTTTGCATGGATTTGTCTATATATATATATGCACACACACATCCACTGAGTAACTCCATCACTGTTTTTTTTAAAGAAGGTAAGAATGGAAAGTGGGTAGAAAAAGAAAGTTAACCAGGACACAAACATCTAAAGAGCAAACATATTAAAAATTAAACATCCTATTCAAATATAGTAGGTGTTAAAATTATTTTCTGAACACTGGTTTCTATAAGCACAAGACTGCCACTGCATGAGAATTACCCCTTCCACTCTGAGATGAAACCAAGAGCATCACTGACTTGAGCCTTCTGCTGTGTCAATTGATACAGGAAAGGCATGCAGCTCAGGATTTCTCTTTTTTTTTTAATCCTGTAGCATAGTAACTCTGACACCAAGTCCCTCTGCAGTGGCTGAAGTGCACACTATCTCAGGAAAAAGCCTTGTGCTGGCTGCCAACGACTAAATCAAGCTAATCAGCAATGTGCTGATGCATGCTGATGTTGACACTTCAAGGATCACAAAATATTCAGTTCTACTCTATTAATCCTTTAATGCTGGTTCCCATCAATCAAAAAGCCCACTCTAATTACAGGTTTCAAAAAGCACCAGTAAGATCATTAACAGAGCAATGCAGAGGACAGCACAACAAGAAAAGGCCTTCAGATGCCAAATCCTTTCTCTGCAAAGCCTAGTGGCTGCAATTTCCTCAGGAGCATCAATATCAAGCCACAGGCAGAATTACCTGCATGTGCCTCACAGAGGTGTGGTAAGCCAACAAGCTGTAAGAGCACACTGCAAGCATAAACCACATCCTAGGTGCTGTACCAGTCCCTAAAGTTAGGTACAGACACCTCACACCACAAGGGCTGAAAACTCTCCTGCTGACTATCTGGACACTTGCACCAAGGGCACAGCTCTGCTGCTCAGGCTGTCTCCAGCAGCTCACTCTGCTGAACAGAGCCCAGAAATCATGGGAGCTGCAGAAAACCGGACTTCATGACTCTGCAGTCTCACTGCCCCCTTCTACACTTGAAGTTAATTTTTCTCTGCTATATACAGTGAGCTTGCAGTTCTTCAGAAAAGAATTCACTCTTCTTACTGCTAAGTCACATCATCCAATTTTCAGTTTCTATCTGAAAGCACTATACTGGTTTTATGTTTTACACTTTCCCTCCCTTTCACCATTCTCAATTTACTGTGCAGCCTTTTGCAATGTCTCAGCACACAAAGCAATTCCTACTTTCATCCTTTCACCAGTCTTCTTGAGTAACATTAGTGAGACAGGCAGTGGTTTTGTGGAGCTGGACACTTTTGGTTAAGACCAATTGAGGCAGACACTCTCTAAGACATGCAGTCAAGAATCTCCAGAGTGACAAATTGTTTGAAAACTAAACAGAGCAAATAAATACAGTCTCTTCTGTCCAAGTGTTAGGATTTTTCCTACTTCCTCCCTTCATGTGTTAAGTGTGAGATCTTACCCAGACACACAGACCCCAGGAATACTGCAGAATTAATGGCCCCTGCATAAAAACATGGAATACATCAGGAAGCACATGTACTGTCAGCTAACTTTGATATGGGTGGTTACTCCACCTTATGTCAGTGCTTAAATCAGCTGTCTTTGGCTAGGATAGTCAGTGCTCAAGTACCTGTCATCATCCACCTGGACAAACTACACTTGTTTGTAGTTTCCAAGACTTCTCCCTCAGCATTCCCTTCTCAGCAGATTGCTCTGCCCATTTTCCCCTGATTTCCCACTATCTTCTTCCAATCCTCAAGGACCTTTCCTCTACACCACTTAAATATTAGCAGTGCACTGGTACAAGGCCAGCTACTTTTGTCCTTGCCCACACTTTTTTTCTAGTGCTTCCAGAAATCCTGAGGCTGATGTAAGCCAAGTGCTGTAACAGTTGAGGGGAAATATCATCACCATCCAACAGATAAGGCACAAGAACTCCATGATTTCTCTGCTTAGCCCTGACATCTCATCTCAACTTTCCACCTTACAAAACTCAAGGTATAAGCAATCATAGTTCAATACAAAAATTGCTCTGCCCATCAGCTGACTGCTACAAAGTCCTGCCATCCATGGTCCTCAGGCAGATATGGATGGTCCTGCCATCCATGGTCCTCAGGCAGACATGGGGTGTGCACACCAGAGAGGCAAAATGTCTGTGCTAAAGCCCTGCATGGCTGTAAATACCTCAGAGAGGACTCTTCTGTACTTGGCCACGGAAGAAAGAACATTCAACAGAGCAAATGACCATGCAGCAATTGGCAAAAATCAGGCAAGTCAAATGCACTCAGAGTTACAAACAAGGGTACATTGAGTTGATGGTGTCTTTAGGGCTAGAACCTCCTTTGCCTCCTAGCTCAAAGGCAAATATGCCAGCAATAATGGTAACTGAACCAAAGAACTGGATAATTCTGCCCTAAGGAGAGAACATCTGGTCAAGTCTGATTCAAAATCTGGAATACCCCTAGTAAGAGAAAGCTTCAGCACTCACTGTCACCTGCAGGTCTCTTGAGCACTGAGGACAGATCCTGTTAAGCACAGGTGAGTTACTTTGCCAAGGCACAGAAGAGGAGGCCACCACAACAGCATGGCAGGTCTAGCATGGCTGCAGCAGCACTGAGTGGAGCTGCAGGCAAGCACAACAATCTCTAAGATGTTCAGCACACCTGACCTGGCTGTGTGGCCACAGCCTGTGTGCTTCCTGTCACTCTCATTTGCTCAGAAAGTACTTGCCTTAAGGCAAAGCACTACTTCCCACTTGAGACCATAAATAAAACACCAACCAAGGTAAATGAGACGAGCAAAGAGAACACACCTCATCATCCCCATCAGGGAACTGGCCTTTCTTCACTTGTCCTTTTCTTGAAGAGTAAGAGATGGGTAAATAAAAAAAACACACTGGTTGCTGAGGGTTTTCCTCATTTCCATGTTTTATCTTTACAAGGAAACCATTCATATCATCTTTTACAGTGTTAACTCTAATGATATGAACTGACAGCTTTGCTTTAGCCATTCACACCTGTCCAGAACACCAGTTCTGCTTACCAACCATCACTTAAAATACTCACCCACATACTCTATCCCTATCTCTGAAATCATGTGAATTATTCAGTAAGCTGCTACAAAAAAGATTTCTTTAGAGAAGACCTGCTTTACATGGCATATAGGGAATACATTAAAGGATTTATTTTCCTGTCAGATTAGAAAATAAATTGATAAAATTACACTTGCTCTCGAATATAATGGTTGAGGTTACACCAATTCTTTAGACTTCTTAGCTTTAGGGGAGAAATTTCTGAAAACATGTACAGACCACAGACTAGAAATTTCTAATCACCTCCAAAAAAAAAAAGTACACCTTCTAATATTCTGTGCCTTTTGAAGATGGTAATGGGACTAGATACACATAAAATATGACCCAGAACTGGGTCTTGTGAACCATATTCTTTCATCAAGCAACTTCTGTAACCAAGAAGGAAAAAAAGCTAAAATGTGCTGCTAAATTGTGTGATGGATCTTGACCTTGCATGTACCAAGTTTGGATGAGCCACTGAGGAGTTACCATGCACACACATGATATGTGATATCCTTTCTTCTTTTCTGCTCTTCCCTTCCCAGATGCCTGGAAAATCCTTGTGGATTTTACAAGAGCAGAGACCACAACTGTCCAGCTAAACACACAGCAGCAACTTTCACCTGCACAAAGCACCCAGGAAGGCAGCTCTCTTTTGGAGCAAGAGCCTCTGAAGGAAAATAAAAGTGAAAAAGTGTTTGTGGCCTGGCTAATCCTGTAATCAAATAAACTTTTAACAGCAATCTGGTGGTATGTAATGCTGGTACAAATCACTTTTGTGGAAAATTTTAAGTTAAATCTGTTATTCTTCTGCCATTTTGTGGATAATTCTGTTCTTTTCTCCACCTTGCAAGAAAAAGACTTCAGTTTTTCTTTATAATACTTCACTAATTTTAAAGCAGCAATCTTCCAATTTAAAAGATGTTGTACTGGTGATATTTATCTTACTATGGTATTTAACACAACAAAAAAGTCATTGGATTTCATTTTCTCATTGCAAATACCTCACCATGAGTTTCCAGAGCCTTGCCCTTCTACTAAAGTAGAAGTTCCATACCAAGGAATCAGCCTCTCAAATTAGCTAATTTTGCAGGAAAGCACACACACATGAACTATGCTTTACAAGGGGAGGAAGAGGAGCCTAAATAAATTCTATATGCAATTTCCAGCAGACAAATTATATTAACCAATAAACATTTAGACAACAGCTAAGGAAAAGTAATCAGAATAACTAAACTTGATCACTCAAACTGCATGTTACAAGGGGAAATAAAGAATTTTCATATTATGTTCTGTTCCACAATAACATACCCTTCAATGTTGTTTTACAGCAAAAAAGGCATAATTCTGTTTATTATTATTTTAAAAACAACATCTGTGCTTGCAGGTATCCTTTTGACAAAATGCACAATACACTCATTTTGTAGATGCCATGGGAAAAACAAAAATCAATATCTCAGTATTTTCCTGCTGTAATGGAGAGGGCTAATTAATAGAGCAACCTTGGTAGCTGTCATAAAAATATTACTTCTTCTGTGTTGTCCAGAATAGGCTTACTGCCCATTTACATATTTAAAACTTTTAAACAAACACAGGAGGATGAATTTTTTTGGTAAATCTAATTTTAACATGATTAATGAAACAACCATGGGAACACACTCTTTTTCAATTATGTCTTGCCTGCAGATTAAAACAGGTAAAGTCTTGGAAAAATGCATGAGATAAAAACAGCAAAAAGCTTTCCATTTTGAGTCAAGTCTCCCTTATTCTTCAGTGTCACTTGATTTTCTTTGACCAGGCACTGAAACATCTGGAATTTCAAAGTGTTTCAAACAGTGTGCAAGTAGTTCAGGAGAAACAAAGAAAAATAAATTTAAAATATTTCTTCTAAATTCCGGTAGTGAAATCTTCCCATCCTTTTGAATGTTTGCTTATATTATTCAAGCCATCCTCATTATGGTACATAAAATTAAAATAAGTTTCTGCAACAATGCTATATGGTAACACTTAATGAAGATATTCACTAATACCTGCTGCTACAGAAAAATAATTTATATTACAAAATAAATAATAAAATACTATTTCTGAAATTTGTCCATCGGACACAAATATTTTTGATTCTTTTCTAAATTATCTCCTGTGATAACATGACAAACTCTGAAAACATTCCCAACTATTTCAGTTTTGTGCAGATCAGATGTAGATCTTTGTTTTCTAGTTTATATTTTATTCCTGGCAATTATTCCATATTTCCCTAATGGAAATCCCTCCCTTTCTTCTCTTAAACATATCACAGTATTAAAAGGTGATTAATATCTCCATGTTCAATACATTACAAGAGTTTCCTTTGCAAATAGCAGCCTTCTGGGGAAAGGCATTTTAGTCACTCCTTCTGTTCTTTTCACTTTGTTTTGAGGCCACTGAATTCATCATAAAGAGATTTTTGACAAGTGCCATGCCCTCTATCCCAAAGGAATGTTTTGAAACTATAAAAGATGTCAGTACTTTGGGTGGGATTTTTTTCCTACGAGAATTTTCAGTAGATTGTACAGGAGCATAATATAAAGGAAAATATCTCCATGCAGTACAATGGTAGGCTGGCTGGCAGAGATGGTCACAATGACTCCTCAACTTTCTTTTTCATGGCATCTCTACCAGATTGGCAAGAGGTGAGGACAAAGCAGGGCAATCCACCCACACAGTGCAGCAGAAAGAACCAGATATTCCTCAAAGCAATCACTGAAGAGCTGGGAACCTGACCACAGTTTTCCTTCCCATTCTCAAATGAGAAGCAATATAAGGAAAGATAAGACACCTCTTAGAAGTGTATTTATCTTATGTTTTATACATTTAAGTGATAACTTCTTTTATGGTCTGTGCTTTTCTGCAACACCCAGGGGTTTTGCCTCTATCATATGCTATAGTCTCAGTGCTTGGGACAGCTGGGATATTCTACTTAGCAGTCATTTCTTGATCCTTCCATCATTTTCCCATCAGCACAGCCACTCAGCCATTCAGGCAGCCACAATATGGTACAGCATCTTATTTCCACCTATCACCAAATCATCAAAATGATACTTCAAAAGGACACAATGAAAATATTTCAAAGGAACAACAGATGCTTGAAAAGATAAAATAAACAGAAGTAGTGGCAGAATGCCACACCACCATTCCACCTCAAGGCCTTGGTGAGAAGCACACTGTGTACTGCAAATGCCCTGGTTTTCAGCCACTCTTTACACCTTAAAATGGTCTTCCCAGTACATAACTCTTGAACAAGTCTGATTTCAGTTTAGGTGTTATTTCAGAGAAATAACAAAATGTACCAGTACAGACTGTTTCAACTCTCAGTTCGTAAAAACAACCCACACTGACGTTTGCCTGGTCTGCTCCCCATACATGCAGCATAGCCCTCCAAAACTAAATGAAAAATAAAAATAATTTTTCAAAACCCAGAGCGCTGCTACTGCAACATAATCTACACTGGCACCTATATGACCTCAAAAGTTTGGTCTGGAACACAATCAAAGTAACTTCCAGCTTTAGAGAACCTTACCACAGCTGTACCCAGCTACCTCACTGCCACCAAGTCACTCTGGCAGCAGAATACACCAGAATAGAGTCCTGGGTGACAGAATCCAAAGGTGGCTACTCTGATCACAGGGACCAGAAACACATCTGACATCCCAGCAGCTCTACAGCTGCAACAGTGCAATGTTTGTTCACCACCTAATTGTCTTCACCTCTCCATTGACATGCCCATTTCTTGGTCTTGGACAGCATCAGGGATCTTTGCATCACAGAGCAAAGTAGGTACACACGATCACCCACGTGGGGTTCATTTACAAAACAAGGACTAAACCTGTCTTTCCAGCATCCAGGTGCCATGCAGTGTCCCATTTCTCCAGACTCCAAGACTTGTTTTTATTCTTTCACACCACTTCAGTCTGTCAGAAATATAGTTCTCTCTCTTTAAGCACACATACCATCAAATAGCATGTGTTCTTGCTCTATTTAACTTGCAAAATCCCAAATCCAGTTTTACAACTGATTTTAAACGCATCTGTCATCCAATGGGCAATATCTGCTGCCTACTGTGGAGCTCTGCTTCCGCCGTACAGGGAGTCTGTCACTGCTGATGCCAGCTTTGGAACTGGGCTGGTTTTTGATTAGAAGGTGGTCTTGGCCAGCACACACCCAAGTGGCACGTGCACAAGTTTTACTTGTGCTGTGGCAGTACAAAGCAAAGCCCAGCAACAGCCCAGTCATGCACACAACTTTTCACCAGCTGGCCCTGCAAACCTGACTTCTTATCTAGCTCCCACTGCCACAAAAACAATGATAAGGGGATTAAATCACAGATATCTCACTGCCTTTCTCTCTCCACCCTTAAAATGTAACTATCAGGCTGGTCTGATTTACATTTTTTAATAAAAGCATCCTTGTTTGCCAGCATGTACTGTGTCTGGTGATGTCAACAATTTCAGGCAAGTGGGGATGTAAAGATCACGAGGAACTCAATGCAGTGTCTGAAGGGGAAAGTGTTCCCCTTTCAAATGCAGATAAAATATCAACTGTTTTACACTAACATAAATTTAATTAGACCCTGCAATTGGTTAAAACATCATAACACCATAAATGCCCTCTTTGGACATCTTAAAGTCCATCATAGAGTGTCCACAGCTGTCTGGCATATTGAGGCTACTGTGCATCATTTATTACTCTTTGACCTCTCTTTTCAGGAGCATCCAGCCATGTGCTGTGTTTCTCAGCCTATGGAATGCCAGGACTATTTAACAGGATGGGACCAAAAAACCAACACTGTGGGAAGGCAGGGGCTGGAATAGGAAGACATCTTAAGAAGAAAACCCAACCAAATAAACAAAACAGTCCATACAGAAAAAGGTAAAAACTTTCAATGTGGAAAGGAAACAGCTACTGCAGGTCCTCTGACAAGGAATTATTTCAGTAGAAAGATGCACCACAAGGGTTAATTTGAGAGAATGGGTATGGTACAGAGCAGTGAGCAGCTGGTAGGACATCATACCTCATTACCCACCAAGGCTAACACAAACACCTCACACCTGGTCCTCTGTCATTTGGAGCAGAGTTCACAGCTCTGCTATTAACACTGGAGCTGCCCCAGCCCACTCCTTAATAAGTACCATTAGCCAAAGTTCTACATTGTCAGCCCTTGTGACAGCAAGACCAGCTCAGGGGACAATCCACCTTCTGCAGCCCTTGAAAGGCAAATGTCCTCCTTAAAGGGAGGGACACGTGCAGCTTGGGGACAACAGAGAGCAGACACTTTACTGATGTGTGGGGACAGCAGGGCACAGCTGTGACTCTGGATGAATCAGAGTTCAGCTCTCCTCCATCCATGTCCTGCTCTGAAGCCCAGAACAAAATCTTGCCACAAGTAATTATGCTGCCTAGCCCAGGCAGCCAGCCTTGCAGCACAGCTTCTGCTAAACAGTTTTATAGCAAGGACACTTAGTTCCAGCATCCCTTAAGCCACAGGAAAACTTAAGTCCCAATTTCAACAATCACATTGAAATATTTCTCAGCCTTGCTGCAACTCCACAGACTCCACTTGACAACTCTCAGCACAGGCTAAGATTTCCATATAGCTGAATTAAAAAAAGAAAAAGCTCTGCTTTAGGAGCTAAACATCTTCAAGTTCAATAAGAAAAACAGCAAATAAACACATAACCAGGGACATATCAGAACATACCCTAAATACTGATAAAATTTGGGGCTTGCTGCCCTCAGTGATGTTGTGTCCTTTATTCTCTGCTCTTTTGGCTTACAGACAATTCTGACAGCCCCATTAATGTTGCCTTGTTTATCTCTTCCTCACAAGTTCTCATCTGGACAAATACTTATTTTTGGCTCCTTTTAATTGTGTGTGCAGTTTTCATTACCACCAGAAGGCACTTCAGAAGGATTAACAACAATTTCTGTCTCATTTGATGGACACTCTGCTTGGTTCTCCACTCTATTTAGAAACCAGAAAAAAAGTACTGATTAATGATCATCAGCTATCCGTCAGGTTTCTCACAGGAATTGTATCATTGCCTCATTTACAGCAATATTTACACCCTTAAACACAACTGGCTTCATGTATTATGCCTCCAAGAAGATCACAATAACAGTGGCCCAAAGAAAATTATCTATCTCCTTGGACAAAAATTTTCCCACAAATTTGGGATTTATATTTGGTGCAGTTCTGTCATTCCTAGTCAAGAACATCAACGTCTAAAAACATGTTTATCAGCAGAATATATGTTTAGCTGTGCAGTCACACAGTTTATTTAAGGTATTGGTAACATTCTAAAGGACTGTAAGTCTAAGCCATCAGCAGCTCTACAGGGTATTTTTGTAATAAACACTCTAATATTTTCAGACTTTTAACCAGTATGGGGGAAGAAATTTGTCATTCAGTCAGCCCTAAATAATGATTTTTAAACATGTAAGCAGCATGTGTTGCTTTGTAGTGGCAGCAATAATGTACTAGGTATTTCAGCCTTTTAGAACATATTTAATTGTGCAAGCAAACACAAATCCTAAAGCAAATGAGCACTCATTGCTCATTATTTCCTGCACAAACCTCACCTGTAGTACAAAGGCAGTGAAACAAAGCTACCATACATGACTAAGCATTTAATAGCAGGAAAGAAATAGCAAACCAGAAACTGCAATAAAGGATTATTTCACACAGATGCAATTAATTTAGTATCATGACATTTAAAAATTATGTTTTGTTTACCACTCACAGACCAATTTTACTGGCTGCAGTACACTGTTCTTTTTGTGTCTTAATATAGTAAATATCAATGGAAATAACATCCTGTTAAGAAAAGCTTAGTGGTATGCAACAACTCACCAAGTATGAAAATATTTTTTTTTTCACACGAGACACATGACATGGAGCCACAGATGAAATCAGGACCTGATCTGAGTCATGGTGCATCAGAAATGCTGTAAGAACTTGTGAAGAGTTTCTGATTTAAAGACACCAAACACAACCCTGCTCTCCCAAGGGAGCAGCACAGCTCCCAGCTGTTCCTGCAGGGAAGTGAAGGCTGAGATCCAGGCACACAAGCACCTCCCAAACCTCCCAGTTCCTTCTCCCACACAAACAAATCACACACCACAGCTGCTGGCTGGGCCAATACCCAAATAGATATTTGGGAAACTACAAGGTATGTTGCTTTGATACTGACCAAAGCCATGTTAGCAGGATAAGAAAGAGACCACAGGGGAGAACTAATTAAACCTCTCTACCCAGACACAGATGTTTTCATTTTCTTGTTGGTTTGGCTGCCTTTGGTTTGGTTTCTTTGTCTATGTGTGATCCATCTACTAAATACAAATGCAAAAGACACATCAAGCTTTACTGTGTACTAATAACACTGAGACAGCAGAAACAAACAAACATTTTACTCCCCAAGAATATACTATTACTGAGAAAGGTGAAGTGGTACAGCCCCTGAGTTGTTAAACAACACACTGCCTTACAGGTAGTGCTGCCTGTGAGACCCAGAAAACAAAGTTTACATCTCCTACTCCATTCTCCCTTTCTCACTCACCAAGACAGATGGAAAACAAATGTATTTAGAGAATTATCACTGTGACACTTCCCCCAGGCAGAGAACCAAGGAGATTTGTTCAGGAAATACATCATGGTAGATTATCTCACAGCCATTTTGCAGTGCATGTGAAGCTTTCAGCACCAGGGAAATTACACTGACTAATTTTGTCTG
Organism: Agelaius tricolor; assembly: GCF_023055355.1. Taxonomy (NCBI): domain Eukaryota; kingdom Metazoa; phylum Chordata; class Aves; order Passeriformes; family Icteridae; genus Agelaius; species Agelaius tricolor. Next base: position 2,924,848 of record NW_027269270.1, read on the forward strand.
ATCTGAACCTACCAGATCAAATTTCAGGGGTCAGTGAAATTCTGCTCATAGAGTGATGGTCACACAAACCCACGTTCATATGTTCCCATGCCATATTCATTTGCTAAGGGGTACTGTGCAGGGCTCAGACCTGGCAGAGAGCCCAAGCACAGCAATGCACTGGAATGAAGAGATCATTGTGAAAGCAATAAATCTCAATAATATTCTGATATTAGCCACAAATGAAAGGTGCTGGTTATCTCAAACATTTTTTAAGAGCTCCTGAAAGATGTTTCCAATTGTTAAAGAAAAATATTTTCTAGTCTAAACATTTCCATAGCAGATTCCCAAGATGGTACTGAGACACAAACCAGAAGCTGGTATGGCTCCTTGTTTTTCTCCCAGGTTCATTCACTTTTCACATCCTACCTCATAAAAGTCAGTCTTAACCAGGCAGAAGACATTTAACCTTGGCACAAGTTATAAAAACAGCCAGCAGCTTGATCTTGGTAGAAACATTTGTTTCCCACAGACTAGCCAAAGGAGGAAAAAAGCAGCCTACAATCAGTGGACACATTCTGATGCTTAGACAGAATAGCTGCTGTGCAGAATCAGCTATTTTGGCCATGAATTGCCCATGGACCATGTGGTGGTTCAGCAGGCAAATTGCTGAGTGTTGTAAACAAAACCACCCTCTTCCTATCTTTGCTATGATTTTCTGATAACCCCTTTGGGCTGCTGTGACCTCTCTCTTGAGGAAAAGCAGTACAGCGCTTTCTTTCCCTGGCACTTAAAAAAAAGACTCTTTGCCAGGCCAGGAACATCACATAGAGGGGTTCCTTTTAATAAGCAGCTAGGGTATACAAATATAGGAGTGGAAAAAGCCTAGTCTGCTTCAGAAAGCTACTCTGCTAGTTTTGTACATCTGCTGATGTTTCTTTGCTGTTCTTCACAACTCCACCACATCTGATGCCTTGAGAGGCTGAACCTGGAACAGATACTGGACAGAGCTAAAGGAATGAGTAGGTATTTATTGAAAGGCCTTAAAGGATACACCTTGGGCTGGACAAGAGCCTGGCCAGAGCTACACCCAAGATGAACCAAAATGGTCACAAAATGCACAACCAGGTCATGAGGTCTCACACAAGTTTTGGTCCATTTGCATATTGGAGTTAATTGTCCAATTACAGCTTCAGGTTATAAAGTCCCATCCTCCTCATTTGCTCTTCCTCAGTTCCCCATTGTTTATACCTTTTGGCCTGAAGCTTGTAATGGTTGTCCTTGGTCTTAAGCTAGATAAGGATTGTGTTGTCTACTAAAACTTAATATGAAGCTCAGAGCTACACCCCTAGGCGGCAAAGAATCTGAAAAATATGAAAGCTGAAACTTAAGGCATCATTTCTGCCCCTTTAGAGGCTTGACAAGGCCTTTACCTTGCTAGGTCTCTATTCTAAATATCTACTAATAATAGGTATTTAATTACACAAAATTATTGTTTAACAGCTTACAGCAAACCCTACAAACCAGAATGGCAACAGAGCATGAGCCAGTATGGGAGGAGGACTTGCACACCTGCTTTATTGTACCTGTAACACTCAGTCAATACCAGAACTCAACCCATGAGTCACACAAGAGCTGACTACTATCAAGCACATCTGATCCTCCTCAACAGTTTCCATTGAAGAGGCCACAGCCTTCACACAGATCTAGAATCACAGGCTGGAAGAGCCTCCTGAGGTCTCTTGTCTATGTACCTATCCCAAGCAGTTCACCCAGACCTCATCCAGCTGAAATTCAAAATACCTCTGGGACCAAAGAGTGTACAACCCCTCAGTGTCTCTGTTCCGGTGTTTGACCACCCTCATGATACAAAAGGGGTTTTTTTATATCTACTTGGAATTTACCCTGTTTCAACTTGCATCCTTTGCCCTGGCTCCTTCATCATGAGCTTCAAGAAAAGTTTGGCAGCACCTGTTCTACACCCTCCCTACCCACAAGGTAGCCAAAGACAGCACTGAAACCTCTGAATAACTCCTGAAACTCCTCCCCTCTTGCTAGGTGGAAGAAAAACATTTCCAGATGGAAGAAAAACATCTCCCTCTGTGTCTCTCCTCAAACCTCACTGTCGCCTTAATCACCCACTGGATTCATTCCAGTAGATATCAATGTTGGTTTTACACTGGAGAACCTCAAACTGACCACATGTCCTAGTCATACTTAGCTGTGATTCCAGAGTTCATCTGTCAGAAGGGTGGGTTGGAGCATGTTTCAGCTAAAAACAATGCACCTGTGTAACTGAGACAGGAAAGCACTACAATTCTGCAGAGTGGCACTCCCAAAACCAGATATAAGATGCTTACCAAAAAGTCTGATTTGCTTTGTCAAACCTCTGCTCTTAATTGACTTTGCGGTGAGACCTCTGTTCCCATTGTGAAGCATTTTGAAGATTCAATGCTTTACTTCTGTTTTGAGAGCAAGAAACAACCTGATGCAGTGTATTACATCTGAACAAAAGTATTTTATGGACACAACTCCAGCTTAGAGCTAAATCTTACTAGGAAATAGCACAGTAGCTCCCAATGACACATTATACCACTATTTTGGAATTTCCCAGAAATGCAGAGTTCAGGTCTACCCACACTGCTTGCTGTGACAGACTGTATTTCTCACACAAAAAGGAGCAAGCATCTGAACTCTCAGTGATGGGACTCCCTACCAAGAAAAAAACATAGTTAAACTTTCACTAAGTGACTCAGAAAACAGTCTGAGTGAAAGGCAAAACCCTTACTAGCTTCTGAAAACAAACTTGAGTCTCTGTGCAGCAAGAACACTCAGGGGCTGGAGAGGTTGGTCTAGTGTCATGCAATCCACTTAGATATGTAACAGTCTGGAAAAGAAACACATTTTAGCTGTTCATGATCCCTCACTTGAAGTGACTGCAACCCTCTAAAAATGTATGTAAAAGTATGTAACTAAGCAGTAAGAATATCTTTAAACAAATCACCATCAACTTTTGGTCAGACAGTGAAACCTAAGAATTCCATCTGACTCTGTCAGCCTTTTCAGGACAAGCACTCAAACCTGCACACACAAACGATGCAGTTGCTGCCAGCAAGAATCTCATCCCTGCACAGGGGCAAGTCAAGGCTAAATCTGCAGAGAAGGCCTAGTAACAAGAGAGGGTACAAACTACAGGAAAAATTCCTAACCTGCCAGCAAGAAATTAAATGTCCCATCCAGTTATGACTCCTACAGGAAAAATTCCTAACCTGCCAGCAAGAAATTAAATGTTCCATCCAGGTATGACTCGCCACTGGTCTACTGTTGGGATGACTGGAGGCACAACCAACACCGAAGAGGGCTTGAAGCATCTGCAGCTCTTTACTGTTCTTCAGCCCAGCCTTTTATCCCCTCCTGTTGATGCCCTGCACCTGTGTGCCCTCTGTTCCCTTTGCTGGTTGCTCAGTGCCCCTGGGCACTCCATGGCTCGTTCCCTTCAATAGCATTCACCTGCTTCTCACACCTGTAGCTCATTAGGGATGAGCCCCACTCCCAATCACCACAAACTCTGTGCCTAAAACAGCAGAGAATGCCCTTGATTGTCACATGGCCCATGGAATCCTAGCAAAGCCCTGACAGTACTCTGTCTAGAAAACAGGAACACATCTTCCTCCAATCACAAGTTGGACCAAATGATTTTGTTTTCAATTCACCCACTCATCCCCACCAGTTTTCCCAAGTCTTTTGATCTCCCTTCCCCAGATGTCACAAAACTGAAAAGGGATCAAGCGTTAGCTGGGTGTCCCCTTGCAGGTGCTGCTGGTGCCTCTGACCACAAGCACTTCCAAAGGCTCAAATGCAAACACTTGCTCTAAACAGAGAGCTGGTTTTAAACTGCAAGGAAGATTTTTTTTTAAATAAACACAAAGCTGGCCTTCCCATACTGCCCACAAAAGAAAATGCATTGGTAGCTCTCCAGTTACCACTCCCCAGCCACCATAAACACGCTCTCCTTCTGGGGCTGCCTCCCCACAAGCTGTCAATCCAGCTACTCACAGGAATGTGTTGAACCCAGCTAAGTTAGCACAGTTCCTCAGCTCAGCAAACTGGGGGAGAGAGCCTGCAGCACAGCTGGCTCAGCCAGGAATGGGCACCAGTGGCTGAAGCAGCAACCTCTGCCACAGGCACATGTGCTCCAAGAAGAGGACAAACAAATTATTATTTTGGGAGGTACCACAGCACTGCCTATCTGAGCTATCTTGACCCAGGCCTCACTCACTGTGCTGCTTCACCCAACCATTATGCAAATGGCCTGCATGAAATTCCATGAGGGTGCAATCCAGCTGCTGACAGACAGAAAGGCAGATCCCAAGATCCATTATCCATGCAGCTGGCCTCTTCAGTGGCAGCATCAGCAAAGATGCCATGGTCTGAATGGTCACACACCTCAAATGGAAACAGATGCTTGCCTTCCAGGAACTGACTCAGTTATTGATGGAAAAATATTAGTGCGTGAATTCCTTAAAAGCTATTCCTTCATCTTTGAGGCCTGATGAATAGTGCAAACAAGGGTTCACGACTGACTTATTACAAAAAAAGCAAAATAAACTCTTAAGATCTGTCATTTAGAGAGGATTGTTTCAGCAGCTGCACCCCCAAGTGCCAGGCTGGAGTCTCCAGCTCAGCTTCTGCACAGGGCAGTATCTCAAATGTTGCACTCAAGCTGCATGTTTCCCATTCCTGTTTTTCTCTGCTTCCAGGACTATTCATCCAGCTTCCAGAACAGTGAAAAAATTCATTTTCAAAACAGAAACATGTAAATTAACTCTTCATATTAAATTCGTATTTGTTTTCCCTTCAGGAAACTCTGCACTCAGTATGCCAGACACTATTGCTAATTTACCAAACAAATTCACTCAAAGAGAGAATTATTGCAAAGCAGACTGGAATGACTTCCTGAAAATCACTGGGTTTTGAGCAAGGCATTGGTGCCCCTCAAGGCAAAGGGAGAAGGGGGAATGGAGCAGGCAGAGGCACAGGGGAGTCACAGCTTCCCAGAACAATCCACTCTTTTTCAAAGCACTGCAGTGGAACCAGAATTTTTGTTCCACTTTCCAGAGCACAGGATCAGGATCTGTATCCATAAACATGCACCCAGGTGGCACTGTCACAGCATGATGAAGAAGCTAGCCCTCACTAACAGCCGTGGCATGCAAGGACACAACTTTAAGCATACCTGTGTCCCTAGAGGGGCAGACAGATGCATGCCAGGACCTACCAACACCGCCCAGCAACCTCACTTCCCAGCACTTCCAGCAGAGCTAGAATTTGGAGACACACAGATTGTTTGCAACTACAGGATAGCTAAGCATGCTTTATAAAAAACCAAACCAAAACAACAACAACAAAAAAAAAACCACCAGGCATTTAAAGCACCAAAACGGAATCTCTCCTTTTGAGATGGCAGTTCTCACCATAAAGATCCAAGCCCAGATGGCAGACTGCTAGGAATTTTTTTCATCTGATATAATCTAAATATAACAACTTGGTTTTGTTATGATATGGTTAAAAAAATATACTCAGGAGAATATATCTGAAGCCAACTTTCAACTGGCAAATTCTTCTTTTCTTTTTTTTATTGCCAAGTTATTATTATCCTGTAATCCCTAGAGGTACTAAAAGTCTTTACGATGGAAACACAGTCTTAACTACAGAAAAATAATATTCTGATTCTAAATATTCTAATATTTGAGCACACTTGGTTTTTTTGGTTGACACCAGATGTGAAAGTAGTTATAATTCTTATTTCCTAAAGTTGCATATCCTTCTTTCTCAGAAGAACACTTGTCTTCAAGAACAAAACAGAAAGCTCCTGTGTCATCTGGTCTTCGCCACTAGAGCCACCTGATCCAGGAGACAAACCATAACTCTTCTGGTTTCAGACACTAAATCAACTTTTGTTAAAAAGAACTCCCTTCATTTAGAGCAGCAAACCTATTGCTATAGAATGCTTTTTTTCATGGTGACAGTAGCAGAGATGAGAACTGGGGACAAAAAAAAAGGAGTAATTGCAAGCTCATTAGATAATCTGAACATAATGTAAATACACTGCAGATAAATTCAGTGAGCATTAGGAAAAGTAAACTGGGTGGCAAGTTCACCTCGTGTCCTCTTTCTCTCAAAATAAAAACTTAACTATGACTACTAAAGCCTTTTCCCTCATTCCATCTCATGAGCTGAAATAACACCACACTTTCTGAGGACAAACATTGTCCCTGTACTCAAGACCCAAGAGCTTTTATGTTTTTTGGTCTTACTAACACTGCACAGAGGCAATTAGGACATGAACACCAGGACCAAAGTCCTCTGGGATAACTGGGAGGAGGACAGCAGGTTCCTCAGCCAGGTGGCACCTGGGCAGCCTGGAAGTCCACCTCACACAGCTCCCTGCAGTCACCCACCCAGACACTGAGTGGTGAGAAGGAAAACCTTTCACTTGGATTACATGAGGGAGCACATCACATGGGCAGCAGCCAGCCCCCATGGGCTGCACATGATTTACTGGGCTTGTGTACAAAGAAATCCAGGATTTGTGTGCATCCCAATTCCCTCCACATTTCACTCAGATCCTTCTGAAAACATCACCCTTACAGGTTTAGGCCCCTGCATCCACACCTGCAAGCACATAAAAGGCAACAGATCACTTCACAGAAGAGTCAAACATTTGTACTCATTTTCTTTGAGGATCTAGATTTTTCAGACTGGCAGGAAAGATCTCGTGCTCTAAAGCTGTCCTTCAATCTGAACTATACTTGACACCACAGATCCTGTGAACTTGGAGACATATCACTTTAAGATGTATCACAAAAGAGTAGAAATTTTTGTTTTAAAAGGTAAGTTAACAGTAACAAAAATATTATTTATAGAAGAACAGAAGAGTTGTCAGAAGAAAGAGCATGTTAGAAACTGGGAGCAAGCCACATTATCTGTGAGGCACTGTGTCAGCACAGTAGTCTTCCTCCATAGTGAGTGCTGAGGAGTTTTGGGCCCATCTGTCCCTGACAGAGGTTCAATGTAAATTCCTTACAGTACATCATATACATATACACATCAGTATATCAGTACATGATAGAAAGCTGGCACAGAAATGCACAAAAGGAGCTTGCTACTCTGGGAAGGCAGCTGAGAGTCCCAGCTGTACCTCTGTTCCAATTAGCCGCTCCATGAACTTTTGTCACAAGAGAAGGCTTTCTGAAAAAAATAAATACATGCTCTGATTAAGTAAATCGTGAGGAGTTCATTTGCAATTCCACAATCCCCAAGAGACTCAAGGACCAATCTCTCTGGTGTTTCATCTACAGTAATTTAATAACTTACAATGTAAGACCTATGGCCTACAATGAAGACACGAGGACACATCTTGAGTTTATTATTCACTCTAGTGCCACTGATTGAAAGGCACTACCAGGCCAATTTAGGCAAACAAGACCTAGCAGTCCCACTACTGATCCAGTGATTATTACAACAGGCTGTTTTTGCTGCTGGGATCAACAGCTCCACAGCTAACAGCTTCTACCAGCAAGAAGGTTCAGGTCAGGCTTTCAAAAAGAGGCAAAACCAAGCATTTCTGCTATTCTAAACACTGTGTCCTCCGCTCCATTTGGGGCTAGATATTTTAGTTTGTTGTCTTCCAATATTTCCTTCATTTGATTGCCTGGAACTGAGTTGGTCATTACTATTTCAAGTAATGTTGCCCCAGCTCTGCAGCATCTCAGAGCTCTGAACAGCAAAGCACTCTTTTAATGTGGAGTGCACTCAATAATAAGATTAATAAAAACTTCAGCATCTTGAGAGGGCCATCTTGTATCAGCCTAGCAAGAGGCCCAGAATGGAGAGCAAACAGTGCTATGAGTCCAGGCAGTTCTAATCCTCTTCTCCTACACATCCAAGGGAACATCCACTAGAGAGTCTCCACTTCCTGGCTACACTCTGCACTGCCAAATATTTTAAAAGTCACTGCCCTCTTTTAAAGAACTCAAAATTACCTAAACACTGGTAATTTACACATCATAATTAATCATCTACGCATAGAACCTCTTGATAAAAAGTATCTTCTTTAGCTTTGGTTACATAAATAAAACATTGTATTGGGCTGATCAATATACTGCTGTAAAGCAAATGGTTTATGTAGGCTGGTGACAAGCATCTCTCACCACCTAAGGTGTAAACATAAGTGTGACAATTAATTTGTCTCCAACCACTGCAAGAAATAAGGTTTTATCAAGGAAGAAGAGTCCCATAATTGCTAAAAACTTTCAAGATTTGTCTCTGTGGGAAACTATAGATGTTTGTGCTAATTCTCAAGTTTTCCACCTAAATATCATCAAATATAAGGCAAAAAATATTTAGTTTACAGGTGAAAGGATGCAACTTCAAGGCTTTGATGCAGAATACCTGAGCCCTCTTCTCACAGCAACTGTGAGTATGAGTAATTCAGCTGGAAATTGTGAGAAAATGATGAATGACTCGTAGAGTTCTCCAACTGGTTTTCTATGCATCTGTTCCAGTTGATAAACTACAACTTATGTAACTAGGACAAGACAACTGAGCAATAAAAACAGCACAGGAAATGCCATTTCTGCCATTAACCAAAATACTCACGGCATTTACATTCCCAAAGAACCATTGGCAAAGTCTGTTCCTTTTTTTCTTTCTTTCTTGAGAGCACAAGTGTTTATAAAAATCAGTAACACCTTCTTGTTTTCTCCACCCACGTGGACTTGGCAGCATATCCCCATATTTTGTTATGTCAGCTTCAAAAAACCTGCATTGCATTGCTTCAAGGCCTCAAGAAAACCAAAACAATTCAATTACACACTGATTTCAGAGCTGCCCTTTTCTCCTCTGTGTGCCCTGTGCTCAAAGACAGACTTGGCTCCCCCCATAAATCCAGCCCCAGCTCAGCTGCTGATTGGAGCTGGCTTATGTGATTCGTGTCCATGATATGAACTAATGAACATTTATGAATCAGGAAGTCTGGACAGGTACCTGGACAGTGCATGGTGTTATCACCAGTGCATCTGGGAAGAGTGTTAGAGCTTTAAGAACCTGCACCAAAATAATACTCTTGAGATGAGAACCATGAAGGAAATAACAAAATCACCCAGACATCCTTGGAGGACAGAGGGGCCATGAAATGCTGTTTCTCCCAAAAAGCAGCAGTCCCCTGCCTGCCCAAAGGGACACACAACCACCTACCTCAGACAGTAACACAGGAGTCCAGGAGCACAGAACACAAACAAAATGCTCAGTTGAAGAATACCTTTCTCCTCTGGATCCCTTGGCATCAACATAGTTCTGCCTGCATATTTAGGAGCCAGTTTCAGAGCAGACTGAAACCTGTGGTTTTTATAAGACACATAGAATTTTGAAGGTTGTACCCAGAGATCTTCTCCTAACACAGGCTGTTCTGAGCAAAGGATGAGTTTTGCCCCAAAGGCTTGATAGCTCCAAGGACAGTGCCACAGCTGGGTGTGCACTGTTTGAAGAGCAGGAAAGGGAATAACCACACTTTAGGTGTTAATCCTGCAACAGTCTACAAGCACAGGCTCCTTGTTATCCCTAAAGAATAGGCTGGCATTGATGCCACAAGGCATCTGTTTCTTGCTAAAGGAGAAGGAGCTCAACCACAACTGGAAAAAAACACTCCAAAACAGATTTTGTCTTTGACTGGAAAATGCCAAAATCAAACTGTGACACAGTAACTAAAAATTATCTGATGTCCAGCATTTAGTAATTCAGGTGCAGATTTCACTTCCACCTAGAGAGTAAATCCTGATTGATGGTGTTAGAGCAGGTGACCTTCCACTGACACATCAAGATTCATAAAGCATGTGATTTTACTGCAAAAAAACTCTCATAAAAAGACTTCCAGAGATTACAGTCCAGGCTTAACTGTTGAACTGTCAAGTCGGTAGAATACCTTATAAAGAAAGAGTGAACAGAAATGTCATTTCCCTTTGAAACACTGCAGTTTCAGACCCAGCACAAACTAATCTCTCTCTCTCTGCTGCTCCAATGAGTACAGAACAAAACCCACATGAATGCTCACCTGCATGCATATTCACATACCTGCATTTTTAGATTCATTTGCCAGCTTATGTTCACAGTTTAAACAGGTAGGAAGTCTCCCTCATCCTTCCCAAAGGTCACGATACAAATTACATGTGATAATGTAGAAGTGACACTGAAGACTCTGCACTTTCTCCCTTTAAAAAAAGATCTACAGATGGCAGGCCATCAATTTTGTTATAAATTGTCCTTGCTCTGCAAGGAATCCCTTCATAAATCCCAATACATCAGTAATTATGCCATAATTTTTAGCAAGGTTTCCATGCTGCTCACTTGTAGGACAGTCTAGAAAATTATGGAAAAATCAGTAACAATCTTATCCAAGTTACTACTGTCCCTCCCACAAGCTTTGTAGAGAATAAATGAAAGCAATAGGCTTGTTATAAAATGGATGCTGTACTAATTTTAACTGAATATAAAGCAGACTTTAATTCTTCTGAGGATTCTAGGTAAAGAATGGCTCAGTAGGAGACAACAACTCCCCACAATATTTAATCTCCCTTTGGAAGCTCTTTCAATGGAAGATGATAATTAATAATACTTGTTTTCAGTGAATCAAACAGGCTCTAGATTACACATCATCACTCTTCTATCCTGCCTTCCTGCTCTCCTCATGAATTCACAGTGAAATTGCAGACCCAATCTGATATCCAGGGCCCTTGGTAAAGTTCTGCATGACAGCTCCCTTCCTTAAGGAAAGTAAAGCTGGCAATCAAGAACCTGAGCCTCACAACCAGAGCTGACATCAGCCTCTCCTGCAACAGGAAGCAGAACACTGAACCTTCTCCTTCACAGAACGAGAAACAAAACCTATCTATTCCATCTAAGGTCCTCACAGTTATGATTCATACAACCAAGCAAATGAGGGAAAAGGACTAAGGACATACTCATCAATTTATACTGTAGAAATCATCTCAGCATGGCAAGTGGGGTAAAACAGGAATCTAATAAGATTATTTAATAGTTCTTGCCAATTGATCATAAAGATTGGTATAATACGAATGTTCATATTTCAAGAGACATGTAGAGGTTATTCTATCATTCTCTACATTTCTTGATACAGCACTACATTATTTTTACTGTGTAAGTCATTGCTGCCAGAGGAAAAGCTTCCTATTTAGAGTTTTTCTGTATGTTCAGGAGCCATTATCATGGCATGTGAATGCAGTATGTAGAAGGGTTTAGTGATTCATGCACATCAGTGCAAAACTGAAGGATGTAGCATTGATTGCAGGTAGAACATACTTCACTTGAAAACTGCCCGGGTGACAGCTCCATGTACTGGCAGTCATGTCCCTACTGTGGCACTGTTTCTGTTTAACACAACCCAAGTATTAGATCCAGTGGTATTTGTATATTGAGTTCCATTCAGCTCAGTGGAGTCATATATGTGCACACATAGACATGCACATGCATAAATAGCTTTATGAGTAAGGATGTACAATTAAAAGTTTACTGTAAATCAGTAAAAGGATCAGTGTTGCTCAATATGGAATATCCTTGGCGAACTTCACAGCAATGCAAATCAGTTCTGTAAGAATTTTTTAATATCCTTAGCACTTTAGGGGGAAAAAAAAGACTTCCTGAAGATTTTTTCTAAGCAACAGATGGCATTATGAAGCAGGAATAATTCTCCAGTAAAGGACTGAGTTGGTTTAAAACATTCACAGAAATATAGTAATTCTCGACAAAATTGTCAGTCACTTGTAGAAAATCATCTTTATTTTAGTCTTAGCCCCAAATGGAAAAGAAAAATTAAATCCCTGAGTCATAGCTCAAGATCCACAATTACAGGACTTAAAGTAGACCATTATATGACTATATAGCAGGAAGTATCTAAGCTATTAGCTTAAAATAAGTGGCAACATTAGCCCAGCAAGGCATTTTCCAGTATCTCAAATGACATTTTATAAAGATGCACTTTTCCATCTGACTAACAGCATGATTTCACCAGTTGTCACCAAAAAAAAAAAAAAATCTACATGGCAAAACCAAAATTGAACAACAGCTTTCTCAGTATGGAAAAAGGAAAACAAACATCTGCTTTGTTTTCTGCCTCCTCAGTTAATATATTAAGCTAAACAATGTGGAAAAGCCCTATTTTAAAGCACTGCTATAATATTATTTATGTCCCTGAGCCATCAAACATCAATGTACAGGACCACAATTAAATCACACACAAGACCACTTCATAACACTATTTAAAAGCTAGGCTGAAAGAGGTCTTTTTCTAGATTGAAAAATTATGTTGGTCTGAGCCATAAAACCCAAGACAATTTACAATCTCTTTAGACCATGAATGTCTGTGTGTAAGTACTTCATAACATTCCTAGCAAAAGTAATATTGTAAACAATAATTACTACTATTAATTGGTTATAAGTTTGAAGTCTTGAAACTGTTTTATCATTAATCTTGTCCTTAACATCCCCTATACTATACCACAAGTCTTCTGGGGGAAAAAAAGGTAAGAGAGAAAGAAGGGGAGAGAGAGAAAGAGGGAAAGAGACAGAGAGAAGCCTCAAGTTGTCAGACACAAGCAGAGAGCCCTAAGCACCTTTACAGAGGCATTTATAGACCTTGACAACATTTCTCAACAGCTGATTTAGTGTGAAAGCAGGCGCCAAAACCCCAACACTGAAGAATAACAAACACCACAGTCACTCAGCTTCCAGATGGGAATGAGTCCCAGCCTGCTTCCCCAACCCATTCCAACCAAAACTCTCTCTACTGTTTCATACATGCTCGTGCCTCCAGCAAGTTCCACACAGTGGAAATAACTCCAGCTCCTTAACAAAAATGAGGTTATTGTGCCTGAGTTACCACTTCAAATGTTTCTGCAAAATGTGCTTCTTCCAAGGACTAATCCAAGCCCAGCAGAGACAAAGTAAAGATTCCTAGCTAAGGCAAGCCACCTTGCAACCCAATTCACAGAGCTCTTTAGCACTCTGGCAGGCCCATGGTAACCTCCACCAAGGCAAGACATCCCAGGACTTCTCCATTCCAACTCTGCAAAATGCACACAGAATACAGAAAGACCCATACCCCAACCCTCTGCTCACTTTAATACCAATGCATTACTGGAGCAGGAATTCTGTATGTTTAGAATTACAGGTCTCCATCAGATCTACACACTGTTAGCAGCAGGACTCCTGGGGAAAAAGAACTCATGTTCTGGTTTTTGTCCCAACTTCGGAGAGCACCAACACAATATGCTAATTGCTAATCATCTCCTCCCTCATTCACTGCTCAAACACTGAAAAAAACCTGCATGCTCCCAAAACCAAAGCTGCCTGCATCAGACATTGTCTAAAGGAAGCACCCTAATTATGCCTAATTTAGGATTTACATTTTAATTTCAACTTCAAGACAGCTGGGCTTTCTCAAGGGAAAACCAAGAGCAGCACAGTAAATCCTTCAGGCACACTCCCCCTGCTTTTTTTTCCAAGCTGTTGCTGTGGGGTTTTCACTGGTTGAAGACACCATCAACACACAGCAAAAGAATATTTTTGCCTTTGGTCTTTCAGATTCAGGGAGACAAGAAAATGAAATGTCTTACTGATAACTTGCTCCACCCTTTCAAGACAGTTGTTCCATATGTGGAACATATTTATGTGGCTGCCTCATACCATGTGGTAGAGTACCACTGGCTTCTTTTTAATAAAATACAAACACTTCAGTTGCATAATGGAAGTTAAGATTGTCTTTAACAAGGATTGCAGCTGTAGAACTAACCCCACAGGATGTGGACTTAAAACCTGAAGCAACACATAAAGCAAGGTTTCTAGGTGAGTTCCTCAGAACTCACTACAATAAACTCACAATAAGCTTTGATATCAATGCTAAGAAGTAATTAAACTGGTGATCCATTTGTAAGTGCTTTCAAGTTGTGCTTACAAACATTTTAACATGAAACTAAGAGATACACTCTTTGCAAAGAAGCTGCTCAAAAGAATATACAGGATAAAAGCCAGCAATGCTCTTCTTATTGCAGCAACATCATAAGAATGAAAGTAATAAACTTCAAACTTCCTCAAGATGCTCCAAAGTGTTTGTAAGGAAGGCAACCTGCATTCACATGGCCCTGGACTAGCAAAGTTTCTTTGGCATGCATTATTCTCCCAAGATAGCTAAAGACCTTTTAAGGCAGGGCAATGAGCAGGTGAGCTGCGAGGCAGTATCAATCAGGCCTGGATTCAGCAAGAACCAGGAGATCTGGTTATTTGTCACTTACTTGTCACAGCACATATCCCAGCTGAGACAGCCACAGAGCATCACCACACAACTTCAGAAAGCTTCAACCCATACACAGGAACACCTCACCTCTTCAGCAGGCTCCAGGCATCTGCCCCTTCTTGTTCTTCAGCCCAGCCTTTTATCCCCTCCTGTTGATGCCCTGCACCTGTGTGCCCTCTGTTCCCTTTGGTGGTTGCTCAGTGCCCCTGGGCACTCCATGGCTCGTTCCCTTCAATAGCATTCACCTGTCCTGCACAGCTGTGCCCACTGGGGATGAGGCTGGGCCCAGCCCCACTCCCAATCACCCCAAACTGTGTGCCCACACTTATTCACAGAGCAGCTCCCTCAAGAAAAGCCATCTCCCAGCGCAGCTGTGACACAGCCAACACACACCCACACACCTCAGTACTGCCATGCTCTTTTTACCTGCTGGAGTAAGCAGGTGAGTATTGAGGATGTAGGAGGGGGAGCAGCTTCCTCTTGCTCACTTCTGGGCAACCAGACAGGGTCAGCCTGAATTCCTGACTCCCACGTGCCACCAACTGCTGCCAAGTGGTCAACAACATAAAAAATGGTGCTGTGTACTGTTCTGCCCAGATGTCTATTTCCCTAGTAAAATTCTTATCATTCACCTGAAAAGTTTATAACCTTGAGCCTGCTGTTTTTGGACTGCAGGCACTTTGATGAGGAAACAAAACAAAATTAAATGTAGGTGAAACAGAAGTGTAAGATACTGAGGCAGGCTTGTACAAATCACAGTGCAAACCACACAGCTCTATTCTACTAGTAGTCTAAGCAACCTTTATCTGCTGCACACATGAATATTCAGAGGCAAGTACCTAACACCAGCTGCCCTAAGGAGCAGAATAATGTCACTTGCACATGGCTGCCATTGCTCACAGCTCTGCCATCTCTAGCCCACCTGTCACCACCCTGGGTGGCTTTGTGCCTCTGACTGGAGTGCATGGGCTACTTTGTCAGTCACCTAGAAAATACCACCCTAGTATTGAGCCCTAACATTTCAAGTAGCTCTAATTCAGCTTTCAGCTCAGTTCTTTGTCCTCTAAAAATAACTCATGTTTAATTGCAACTGGCTACAATTTTCTAATTCTTTGTGACCCCAAACCTCTAAATCTATTACCCAGAGACAGCCAAAGTAATCCTTAATGAAGGTGTAGGTACAATGCAGCATGCTAGGGGCCATCTGGTTGCCAGGTGTTTTCTGGCTTAGCTTTTCTTCACAATACACATCACTCCTCCTCCCCTAATTCCAAGGAAGGCAATTTCTACCTCAGGAAAGTCCCTCATTAAAGACACAGACAAGGGCTTTTTTGCAAGCAAGTCAGCTGCAGCACAGCAAAGTTCAGAGCCCACAGCAGAAAGCCTAGAAGGGCTGTTTATTACCCCACATATGTCCCTGTGACTATCACCAATAAACTGTGCCAGGACTATTTCTGACTATTAATAGGAAGTGCAACATTTTCACTGTGACCCTATGCTTTGTGTCCTTCACAAAAAAAAAAAACAACAATTCCCAAGTAAGAGCAGTTTGTATAATAGCATCATTTATACAGAAAAGAGGTGATTTAAAATGTACTAAGCAAGACTGGCAACCAGGGTAATTTGATTTCTTTCAGGGAGCAACACAACCTGTCAGAGTGGTTAGATCCTGTCAACTTTATTTTCAAAATGGACTTTATATTAACAACATGGACTTGAGAGTCCTATGGGCCTGTTCAACAATTGCTTGACCCGTAGGGGGATGTGGAATTCCCGTGACACAGCACTTGCCCATAATTTAAAAAATCATCTGTTTGGATGTATAGGCTGGCCCATTATCAGTCTTTATGGAGACAGGTACTCCAAGGGCTGCAAAAGCAGACAAAAAATGATGCTGAATGCCTGAATGTCTTTCACACGTTCACCTGTATGGTGAAACCAGCACAGGGTGGAAGCAAAAATATACATGGAATAGGTATCAATCCTAACATGAATGTATTTCAACCTACCAAATTCAAGAAAATGTGTAACATTGGTTTGCCAGATCTCTAGAGCTTAAAGTGTTAAGTTTACACATGACTGTTTTCAGCAAAACCCAAAAGCTAGGGTGAGGAAGTAAAATGTGTGATGTGCCATTTCAACTCCTTAGCATTTTATAATTTATCTCCTTCACATCACTCACTGGAGCTTGCCCAGGCTCTCCATAAGATAACATAACTTCACAAGAGCTTATTTTCCCCATGAACAGGCAGACAGATCAAAACGCCCAATAACTGGTAACCATCCTTCCCATGAATGGAGACAGTGATTTAACAGACAGAACCCTGGGAAACAAAATGACAAGGGAATGTTTCTGCCTACGGACAGGAACTGAAAATAAGCAATATAGGAAAGAGTTAATGGTTTTGTGTAATTTCAGCTTGAGAGGACAACTTTCAAATCACGATTATTACAGGAGCATCCATCACAACAAGCAATCAGAACAGTGCAGGCAGTCAGCAGGATACAGTTCATCTTGGTCATGCTTCTTCCCTTCCCCAGGTAAATCCTGCCATGTGCAGGGAGCAGGGATGCAGTGCTGCTGGGCTCTTTTCTGATACCATAAGCCAAGCCTTTCCATCTAGGTGGTTGATTGGGCTGGTAAAAAACCAGAAAAGCATGCAATAAATCCACATCCCCCTCTGCAGCAGCTTGTTTTCTCACCACTGCCCATTGATCATGCGGATTGGGGTGGCAAAGATCCAGCTGCCCCCCAGGATCAAAAGGATCAGGGGCAAAGGGGCCACTCTCCAGTTCTCCTTCCACAGCCCCAACAAGCTTATGCTTGGAATGTTGTGTTTCACTCACTGGTGGCACAGAAGGCTCCAGTGCGACTGTCGGGGTGGCACAAGTGCCCTCCTTTTTCCAGTCTCCAGGTGCCACATGTGCCACGAGCACCTCAAATGCTGCCACCCATGGACACAAAAGCTCTGCCAGCTCTCTGTCACCCCACGTAATTTGGCACCACAGAGAGTCCCCTGAAGCCTCCCATGTCTGAGGGTTGAAAACATTGCTGCCATTTAGAGTCAGGTCACAGTCTTTAGCCCGTAACAAGAGTCTGTAGATTCAAATCTGTAGATTCAATTTTCCTGACGTGCTTTTTCAAAATCAGTTGCATCATCTTTGGGATGTCCTTTTGCTCCTGGGATACATCACTCCCCATAGTTCTTGGCTGCTTACCCTCCATCCTGCAGAAAGGTCAGCTGGCACCATGGGCTTCATTTCAACCCTTGGGCTTCATTTCAGCCCCCTGTAAAGTTCAGCTGAGCATCATCACCAGTGCAGCCACTAGCTGCCTATTTAAGTCCCTGTCTGGCTGCCCTTTGTGACAACTAATTGCACAGACTCAACAGCACTTCTCCGCCAGGCTCCTCTCTGCAGAGCATCTGCCACATCACATCTCCTCCCGCCAGGGGCAGGTGGAGACAAGCTTCTCTCTGCTGCCATGGAGTTCAGCAGGTGCATCTCACAGCCTGTATCTCAGTTCCACCTTATCTCTCTTCAGGCCAAATCCAGAAAGTATTTATTTATTTAAATATTTATTTGTTTACTTGCAGTAGTCAGTTCTCAGGAATGTTTCAGACTGGTTATGTACAAGTAACAGGGTCAGTGGCATGCACAGAAAAATTGTGTCAGTATTTCTCAAACATGACAGGGAAAACTCATTTTTACAGCAAAGACAGAAGCTCTTGTGACTCCTCCAGTGCATGGAAAAGCACTGAGGTGCTTTTGAGTCTGAGCTGGGGCCTCTACAGAGTCAGGATGCTCCATCTGTGCTTGGGAATTAGCAGGTTACGAAATGCAAACAGCTGCTGCTCAAAGACACACAGGGCAAAAATGCCTGCTCTGCCCAGCAGCCAGGAATCTGCTCTGCTGGTCTTGGGCACCCCAGTATCCCAAAGAGCCACTGTCCCATCAGTCCTCAGCACAGTCTGTAGCCACCCTAGGCCTTTACTGCCTATGGGGACATGACAGGCAGATTGATTTATTGGTGGATAGAGAGACAAAGCTAAAATTTCCCCAGAAAATTGCAACACCAATCATGTCCAAGCCCAGAAGAGCTTCTCCAGTTCAGCTGCAGCTCAAGAGCTAAGCAAACAGGACAACCTAAAACCAAAAGCACACCTGTGATGGACAAACCAGCAACTCTCACCACTATCCCAGAGCCTCACCAAGCTCATGTGCACTGCTCATCCCACAGCTGTCTTGCCCATGATCCCAAGCTCCTCAGAAAACAAGCAACATCTCATTTCAAAACAAAATCCAGCAGAAGAATATCACATGTTCCTTTTCCACAGTTTAATCTATACAGCAGGTTCCATAGTTATGTGGAGCTCTGCCTAGAACTATGTTTCAATACAAAGTGAGCGACTAAACTTAAAGGTAACAAACTGAAAGAGATAAATGCAGACAGTCCTACACTGGAAGGGGAAATTGCCCAGGACCAGTGCCAGTTGTGAAGGATTTTCAATTTCAGCTACGAAGTAAATCCATCACACAAAGGGAACTATTAACAAGTGACTAGAGATCTAGTACCTTTATTCTTGAGGCACACTTACTTGCTTATTCATTTTACTATCTGCATATTTTAATATCTTTTAAACTACAAGTTTCTGCTAGAAATTGTTTTCACAACCTTCAAAACATTCTTCAAAGAGCTACTCATCTGCTTAGTGACACAGACATGGGGCAGGGCTTATTTATTAATCTGGGAGGATTACACTTCAATCTAGATCAACCTTTGCCTGCAGGTAAGAGCAGTAGGGCAGATAAATCCACCAGATTTTCCAACTGCAAAGGCATGAAAGGAACAGAATCCTAAAGAAAATGATGTCATGCTTGAATGGCAAAAAGAGGTGAATATAAGGAGATAGCCACTTCTTTTTTATCTGTTCTTCAACAGCTGCTAGACCAGGCAAATTCTATTCCTACTGACCTGTCAGCTCTGAACCTGCCTCTAATAGCTGAAACAAGTCCCCATAGCTAGTTTTTCAAGTGAAAATATAGCACTTTTCTCTGATGTCTTTTTTCCTGCCTTTTTAATGTGCCCACAGATCCCTTTCTCACTGGAAGAAAGCTCATTTTTCACTTACCTTCCCTCTCCCTTAGGCAAGCAAGAAAAAGGCACCAAAAACGTGCTACAGAAAACACAAACACACAGTAGAGGTAAAATATTCATTCTCTCCCCATCCCAGGATACAGACAACTGACTTATTCCACTGCACACTGGAATAAGCAGTGCCATTGAGACCAATCCTGCAATAACTTAAAATGCAGAAAAAAATTCCATCCTCTTCAGAAAAAAAAAAAAAAAATCACAGCTTCTATCAGTATATAAAACAAATTAGAAACAAAAATAACTCAAATCTTCCAAGTAACTGAAACATCTGTACTTAAATTCACATGAGTTTGGCTGAGCAGTAAGGGGAAATCACCTGGTGCCAACCACAGAGGTATTTCAGAGTAAAACCCCATAATGCCAAACCTGCAGGGAAGTCTCTCTGACCCTGGCAGTAAACATGGATTCACGTCCTGAAGTATGAAACACATTAGTTTTGCCCAATATTTTTTCCCCTCTTCCTGCTTGTAATAGGTGGTAAAAGAATTCAGTCCTAAAATACTTAATTTAAAGGGTAAACAAGTTACTTTAAGTACAGCTTGCACATTCACCAAGTTGCTCTGTTCCCATCACTGGAACAAAACAGAAAATTAATGACACCACCAAAAAGACAGAGTATCTGCCTTAAAATAGCCAGGAGCTACACACTTTTCACCAATTAAATCTTGTCATTGTCAGCATCTTTTATAAAATAAAAAGGACAGCATCTTTTATAAAATAAAAAGGACAGAAGTCCCCACAATGACAGCTGCTCAGTGCACATCAAGCAACACTGGCAGCACTTTCACAAGTCAGCACCCACCCAAAGGCCAGTGTCTGAACAGACTCATGGTCTGCAGGGCTGGCTGGCAGGAAAGGCCTGGCTGGCTGTGCCTATTGGTAATTACAGGTGATGATCCAGGTCAGTGCTGGCACCCTGATACCAGCATTGCCATCTAAATAAACACACAGCCCAGCATCTCAAGTATCAACATCACAAATATGGTAAAATGAGAAATGTGTTTCTAAACTACAAGTGCCTGCAATTATCAATTGGGACTTTGCAACAAATTATTAATTCCATTTATTGCTAAGAGTGATGCTGGAAGCTTACAGTGGACCAAAACAAGCAAAGGGAAAAAAAAGCCTAAATGAATTCAGCTTTTTTTTTTGCTCAGAGAAGAGTATTAAAGGTCATTCTAAGTGCATACAGCTGGACTTTTTTTCCCAAATGCATTCTGCAAAAAACGCTCTCAACTATTTGTATTGAAAGGTAAATTTAGAAGAATTTTTAATTCTGTATTCAAAATACTGCTAATGTTTTAAGCAACACTAGTAGCACCAAAAAAATTATCTAAATTAAAACACTACAAGTATTCTCTATAAATCACTTCTGCTGTTTTTGGCAACCTTTGGAGTATAAAGCTATATATATATTAATTTGCAGTAATACAAAATGGCTTTTATTAAAAGTTTAAACATAAATTTATTATATGCTCTAACAGACAGCACCTGGGTAATAAGAAACACTTAGATTCAATACTCTGCTGGGTTTATTCAGAAGCACAACCAGCTCTCTACAGCCTAAAAAGCTTAACTTTGCAGAACAACATGGAATGAAAGCTTATTTACCACACTCTATCCTTGGCTCTTCGGAATGAATCAGGTTATTAAGCATTCCACACACACACATACACAGGGGTTTGTTTGCTTTGCTTTTTTTTTTTTTTTTTTAATTACTCTTGTTGGAGGTTAGGATTTTCTCTTTTTTTTTTTCTTTCTCTCAGGGACTTTTGTCCTATTTGTTGCCTAAGAGTTGATAACGATTGGTACTTAAGAGGCAAAAGAAGTGGCCGAGGTGGGAGAAAGGGTGAGCTGGCTACTCTTAGCTGGGGTTTTTTCTCTTGGGAAGGGCAAAGACAGGGCAAGATTTTGGCTTCCAGACACCCTTAGCCACAACCCTAAATATTTAGATCTGCTCTGGACTCCTGGCAACACAGACACTGACTCCAGGTCTGTTCTGAGCATGCTGTGAGCAACTTTTGGCCCAAACACTGCCCCAACAGTGCAAATCAAGAACTCTGATACAAATCTGGAGGAGCTGACACTCTTATTTCAGAAATATCCCTTGTATTCTTGTGGATAGCTCCCTGAACTATGTATTTTGTAATACAGGTAGCAGGGGAGCACTGAAGGAGGACAGAGTATGCCAGCAGCTTAGGGCCATCACATCTGCCTTCATCTGTGATGCCCTCCCACCCCAAGCTAGACAAGAAGGTAGACATGTCTCCTTTTTGAGCCCTTGGGATTTATTTCCCCTCAGCCTCCCTGAACAATCTTCTAATTGCTGATGGAAACAAAAGGCAGTATTAGTTTCAGCACACTCAAGGGAAGCAGACAAATGCCTACACGCATGAGCAGAGCCTTGCTGCAAACAGGCAGGGCAGGCTGCCTGCCCGGCACACCCTGGAACACACAGCCTGCAGGAGGAGCAGCCCAGCACCTGAGAGCACATCAGGAACAAGCAGGGATGTGTCAGCACAGTCCTCTGTCAGCAGAAACCTGCACATGAACACACAGCTGCTGGTCAGCAAGCCACAGTCACAGCACTTCAAACAAAAGAGAAGCTTTGCTGTCTGAGCCATAGCAGGGGGTCAGAAGAGGAAGGGGTGCCATGGCACACCTTAGACATCACACATCAGCTGCAAGAATCAGGCAGGGAGGGCTCTCTTTGTCCAACCATCAGGCAGAGGACAGTAAAAGCATGTTAACATTAGCAAGTGTTAGCAGTAGGCTCTGGCACAGCATTTGTCCTGGGCTCTGGCCAAAGTCCTCATGAGGGATCAGATCTATCTGCTCAGACCTGGTGGTCACAGAGGGACTGCTCTGGAAAACAGAGTAACTTGGCACGAGAAGATCTGGTTAGCTAAAACAAGCTGACCAAATTTCCAGCTAACCAGAATTCAAATCCACACTTGAACCCTTCTTGAAGTCAAAGGGTTTTGAACACACACTTTCAGCCCATTTCACAGCAGACACAGAAAAAATGCTTTCCTCTCAGACCCTGAGCCTTCCCAGAGAAAAGGGTGCCCTTGCACTTAATGTCTGGCACCTTGCAATTGCCTTTGCTGCACAACCTGCTCAGATACCTTCTACACAAAGCGAGGAGAACAAAAGGAGAGAAACTTAGCTGGACCTCAAACTCAGCTGAGGCTCCTCCAGGAACAGCCGTGGCTGAGACACAAAGAGAAGGAGGCCAATCCATCCTTGCTCACAGCCAGCACATGCAGGATTCTGGCCCAGCAGTGAAGCACACGGGCCACTTTTGAATGTCTACATTTTCTACTATTCATCTCTAGATCAACTTTGGACCAATGCAGGAGTTTCAAAAGCACATCCCAAATTCTCTTCAGAACCTTCACAATACGTTTTCATTTTGAGACAGTTGCTAGCTTTGTTCATCCAAGATCAGAACCTCAGGACAAGTGGCAAGTTTTGTATAGCCAAGCAACTGTCCTAAGAGATAATCTATGTTCCTAAAGATAGAAGTGGCAGTTCCTAGTTCTAAACCAGAAACCTTGGTCATTCTCTCCAGAAAACAAAGTGAAAACATAGGGTTAATTGAATCAATAGGTCCTATAATTAAATGCTGCCAAGTTAGCTGACATGATTGGACTACTGGGTTTGGTTTGTTTGGGGGTTTTGTCTTGTTTATCCAGAGGTTGCACATACTTTAAATACAGCTAATTTTGCAAACAGCTATTGAAATTGAATTTAAAACTCTCTCAGGGAATAAAATGACAAGTTTCACAGAGAGTAAAGTAACTTTTCATAGACTCAACTCACTAGAAGCTACTGCAATCTGTCTCAGAGCTACTAAAAGTGCTAAAAGAAAGAAATCTTCCTACTTCTTGCTGGGGACTTGGCACAAGACAAGGAATGTTCCTCAGCTCCTCATACCCATGGGTGACAAGTCTAAATGAAGGAGGAAAATTTGCTAGAGGACCTTAATTCTACCTACAAATCCACAACTTAAGAATTGTCAGGTGTAAACTGATTATTTCCCTGATGGCAAAAAGTACTCCAGATTTTCAATAATCAGAAAACAGAGCTGCAAATGGCATTGTCTCTTTCCAGATGGTGCAAGTTAGGTATAGATTCAATGAACCCATCACAGTTTCTGATTTTCACCACTTAACCCTGCTGGTTGTACTAAGGCCATTGTCTCCCTTATACTATAGGAAACAGATATATATTTTATCTGGAAGCATCATATGCTAAAATAAATAAATTGCTTCTGTGGTGTAATAAATAGTCTCATTACATCACAGAAAGTTAGAAAAACGTGTACTTTAAAAACGCTAGAAGAGAACCAGCATATCAAAACACTGGTCAAGCCTATCAACCAGCACTAACCTGTCTCACAGACTGCAAAAACAAAGAGAATTGACCACACCTTTTCACCACAATTCCTTTCAAACTGGCACCCTAACAAAGATGCAGGATGCTGAGTACAAACACTAACACTGCTCTGAAGCTGATGCCTGTTATCCCTTTCTGCCACCTCCCCAACCAAGACAAAAGAACAAAGATCAGTTTCATCTGCAAGACTGCTGTAGGGAAAAACAGCAGTGAGTGTAAAACCATAAGGATTAGCTCATCTTTTCTCCTTAATACAACAGCAAACAATTAGTGTTAAAGTAAAATGGGTCAATCAAGACCTCAAATCCTCTTAACAGCTAGTACAGTAACCCATGTGGCCACAACAATCCAAATTAACCCCATGGATACATCAGTTCTTTCCTCTGATACCTAGAAAGCAATTACAAATGTCACACTGAACATCCCTCTAGAACACCTTTGTATAGTTTAGTAGCATAACCTGCTATTAAACCTTCCCATAAAATAAAAGCTTCTTCCTTTACTGAGGCAGGCAGCTTAAACCATCTCTGCTTTCCAGCACCAATCCTCTAAATCAGCTCCACCCCATGGAAATAAGTCTCATGCTGTGTTTTCTTATTAACTGAGATGCAGTACAGAACTGTTGCTAATGAGCACACTTGTACATGAAGCAGAAGGATGGAAGCAAAAGCACCAACCCCAAATATGCCAAGACCCACCCATACTCTGCCTTAGTGTGTGCACCTGTGTTTGGGAAGAGATAAGCCATGCCATGATATCAGAGAACACTGCACATCTCCATGCTTTCTCTGGAAGTACTTGGTATCTCTAAATATCATCAAGGGGTTTACAACACTGAGCCCACACACCATGAACTTATCCTCTTTCTCTTTTCTGTAAAAACATGCTTATTTTTTAAATGTGCCTAAAGCTGACTTTCAAGCACAACTAAGCATGTGTTTGAACTGAATAAATACAGATGGACCCAAACAAGCATCCTTGAGTCTTAAGGAACAATTCTGCTTATCAGCACATGCATACCTTTATTTCTTCATCAAGTGCACACATGGATTTAAAGATAGCACAAAATCCAAAATATCTAGATCATCAGATAACTCAGTTTAAAAAGGACCTTGGGAAGTCACCTTGTCTTAGGACCCCTATTAGACCTTTCCAAATTCCTGGTCATTATTTGTGTGCATATTAAGTGCAACACTCCCTAATCCCCTCCTAGTTAAGGCTTGAGTTCAGCTTCCAGCGTCCTGCAGCCAGAAATGCCTTTTATGAAACCCAAATAAAGCCAAGGGGTGGATTTTTTTCTTTGACTGTGAGCCAGAAGTTTTACCAGATCAGTTCTCAGCACAGCCGCTGCCTGCACTGTGGGCAAAAGATCTGCAAGGAACCCAGGCTTTAGGCACCAGCTTTTATTTTCCTTTCTTAAGCTGATTATCATTTGTCCCACCATGGCAGATCAGATTTCAGATCCTTCATCTGCTGCAGATATGTCACAAGCTCTGTCATACCGTGTGTCTTTGTAGAGACATTAGTAATCAAAAGGTGACTTTCAGAAAGCCTCCATCGTAAAGTCCTCACAACCTGAATTCTTTTTGACTTCTTCCTCTTCTCCCAACCCCATTAAGAAAACAAACCTGTCTCCAACACGTGTGTGACATGCCACACTGGGAGGTGAAGCTGGAACAGCCCAGCAGAATCTGCAATGGGCCTCAGCCCTGTTTCTGTGGTTAGATATTTCTAGCAACTTCCACAGACAGTTGTTAAGTGAGCACAGTGCCAGAGCTGGAGGGGCCAGAGCCCACTCTGTCAGCACACACAGCAAATGCTCCCTCTGTGAATATTTAGGTACATGGTTTAGCAAAGGGTAACCTGTACAGAAAGGAGCATGACAGACTGAAAGGAAAGGTATGCTTCTGAAAAAAACATCTGGCAACAAGGGAACTCTTAACCCACAGATTGCAGCAATTCATTTAGGGACTGTTGTGACCAGATCACTCCTGCCTAGGCACAGCACCTCAGGGGTCATTAAATTACAACTATTTCTTTATCATCCACACATATTAAAGAACACAGCTAAGTGGGTATGATATAACATACCATAATAATTACATCAGTCCTCTAAATCAATGCTGCAAATGCTGCTTTACGTAACAAACTGCATTATAAGCACAATGACCTGCCCTCCAGTGTGCTAAAACTCTCCACAGAAGAACAGCAACTCCTAATTCTCAGGATGACAGCTCTTTGGCTACTCTCAAACACCCCCAGGAAATGTGCAATATGGGTGCAACAAACTGAAAAGTTCCCAAAACCAAATCCTGTCCCTTGATGAGATAAGAAAAGATGAGAAGAGATAGAATTTATGGCACTGTGCTCCACTGCTGAGATCATCCCTCCTCCCAGAGCCTGTGCCAGGGCTCACCTGCACGTTTCATTACCATGCAGAACAGCCTCACTGGGGTTCAGTGTGTTACTTCAGCTCACCTGTAAATGCCTGAGCTCCAGCACACTGGTACCTCATGAAGACTGAGGTGTTGCCCACTGCTGAGTGCACCACCAGTGTCTTGCAAATGAAACAGACAGTGAGGCATTGGTGGTTCCCTGTCCTGGGTGCTCACAGGTGAGTTTGGGCTCTGTTACACATATCACACTTGTCAGAACATCAGCTGGAGAAATGAACAACCATCCACAGACTTAACTGGACTGCCCTCACGCTAAGTGAAGAGAGCTTGCAGCACACTCAGGGGAAGTGGCCAGTCTTTCACTGCTCATTAATCACTTCTTCATCAGCTATGACGTAACACAGGGACAACCTCACTATGCTGTGCCCTCTCAGCACATTCCCTTCCCAGGCAAGGGCTGAGATGCTGACGCCATCCAGTCAGAAGGGAAAGGAAAGAAGCTATAGAAAAATAAATACATTCTGCAGCTGAGCCTCTTCTTGAGTCTTTCAGCTACGAGATCTGTAGTCCAGGCATCCCTGCCAGTCTAAACTAGCCCAGGTGAAAAGAAACAGGTTCCTTCATGGAGAGGAATCCAAGGTTTGTGGAGAAAATGGGAAGAAACAGAACCAAAAGAATATGTGATTCAATTTCACATGGAAGAACCCTTCTGAAAACAAAAGGGACAGGTTTTCTGAACAATAAGCAGCACAAATGCTGGACAGCAAGTGGTTTTTTGAGAAAGGATGAAGTATGATTTATTGGCATGACCACAGAGACATGACAAATTATGAAAATTGATGCGAGAAAGACCTAGAATAAGTAAGACTTACAACATACATCCCATTCTACTGCATGGTAATGCTATGTTAATTACTATTCTGTTAATTGCTATGTTAAAATGCTGTTCTCTATGCTAATGCTCACTTACAAGTGAAAACCTACACCTCTGTCTCAAGAAGAACCCTACATGAAAACCCACCAAAACCACGAGAGGATATTTTAATTCGAAGGAAAACCGAAAGTTCCTGCTTTAACTCAGGGAAATTGCCCATGTTTGTATCTTTCAATACGGAGAGCAATTCTCCCGGCATGCGGCACACCCCCTTCTTTCCCGAAGGTGCTCCATAAAGCACATTTTATCCAAAGGGCAGGTCGGAGGTCTGGTTTGGATGGGTACAGACAGGACAGATGAAGGCGGGCAGGGTTTATCTGTGGCTCGGTGCAGCAGCACGGCAGCGCAGCGCAGCACACGCCTACGGCTCCTACCTGCAGCCATCTGAGCCAGGCACATTCTACATCATTTTCTCCTACATAAAAAGGCATTGTTCGCCGCTGGGCTCCCGCGCACGGCTGTTTTCCTCCCTGATCCATGCAATACAGGGAATCATTTTTTTAGGTGCGTTTTTCCCCCCCCCCCCCCTCCCCGATGCAAATTACCAGCGCTTACAGCCCTCGCCTCACACAACGTTCTTTGTTCAGCCGCGCAGATCCCCTTAGAGGAGCTTAGGGGTGGGGGCAGGAGAGGACAGGAGCCCGGAGGGCTTTTACAGCCCGGAGATGCTCTGAGCCCTCAGCGCAGCCGCCCCCGTGAAGGCAGAGCGGGCGTTACCGGGCGGCCGCCCCGCTCCATTTTCACCTCCGGGAGGTGGGGCGGGGGCGACCCGCAGAGAACTCCGGTCCGGCTCCGGGACTGAAGGGCCCAAAGAAGGGACGGAAGGACGGACGGAGGGAGCACCCTCAGGACGGGGGTGCTCCCAAAAAGGGCTCGCGACAGCCTCAAGGCGGGAAGCGCGCGGCTGCCCCCCCACACACACCCACCCCCCTTTTCCCCGCACTCTGCAACGGCGCCGGCCCCGCGCCCCCGCCCCGCCCGGCCCTCCTCCTCCTCCTCCTCCGACGGGGCTCGGCACGGTGCTTACCTGAGCGCCACGGCGGCTGCCGGCACCGACGGGCACACGGAGGACGCGGGGTACCCGGCTCCAGCCGACCCGCCCCGCCGCTCTCGGGGCTGTCGCCGGGACGCGGCCGCCTGCTCGCCGCGAGCCCCCGGGACCGCCCCCGGCCCCGCCCCGGCCCCGCCGCCGCTCCCGCAGGGCCCCCGCGCCTGAGGAGGTGGAGGAGCGGCCCCTCCGCCCCGCCCCGGCCCCTGCATTGCAGAGACTCCGAGCGAGCCTCCGGGACA
This sequence comes from Agelaius tricolor, assembly GCF_023055355.1. NCBI lineage: Eukaryota > Metazoa > Chordata > Aves > Passeriformes > Icteridae > Agelaius > Agelaius tricolor. Next base: position 2,953,371 of record NW_027269270.1, read on the forward strand.
GACAGACACGGGCCCGCCCGGTGTCGCCGTGTCCAGCTCTGCCCTGCCCTGCCGCTGGTGGAAAACCTTCCCGAAAGCTCCTCACCTGATTTCGTTTGGATCTGCCAAGTCCCGCTCAGTCTAATTCCTCCTTTTCCTCTGGAGAAAGAGAGCAAATAACAGTGAGATCGGTGAAAAAACGCCTTTCCAACCCCCTCAGACACCGCGCTGCTGCTGACTTCCACGCTGCTTTCGTAGGGCCGGGCTTTCCAGCCATTTCCTGGAATCTGGCAATAAAAGATATCCTATTACTTTGTCCCTTTCCACATTCTCGAACTGAACTGTCCCCCTCCCTCAGGGTGTCCATTACAGTTGCTATACTCCAAAGTCATTCCTCCCTCAGTATCACTGTGGTAGGGCTACAGCACCAGCTCATCTCACCTGTTACAGCCAGAACCGCGCCATTCCAACCCACCTGTGCTGGAGGTGAAAGAGTAAAATGCTGCTGCTTTCTTACCTCCTCTGTTTCCCTAAGCAAATTTTAGTTTGTTAATAATTCATGACTGCAAACGTCAGTCTGTCGGAATCTTAACCAAAAATTCTGAGTATGCCATGTATGTATTAGCCTGTAATAATGTTTTGAGGGTACTATATTTGGATTCAGTGAAGATAAATATATTTGGGGACTTAGAGAGCACATTATTACCCATACTGCAGTGGAAAAACTTCAAACATTAAATTCAGTTTGGTTGCATTTTGCTGCATCACTGTGAGCAAGTTATTCACATTTTTTCCCAAATGTCACTAATTTTAGGTAGCCAGCTTGATTTCAAGCATGATTTTCAGGACTACTGAGCACTTGGGTTTTTTTGTGGGCTTTAGCAGGTTATCTAGAAGATTTCAAATGTGTAATTTGGGCCATATGTGTCTTAGACTGAGTGGTCAAAATGCAGTTCAGGAAAGCCTAGGTCCCACCCTTCGTCTGTTTCTTCATTCACAAAGAAATACCCTCAGTAACTGCTATGACTATTTCATGTCAAGGGTCTGTCAGTGCTAATGAAGTGACTTGGGAAGGCCAAGTTACTTTGTTAAGTATTTCTGTGTATTTGTAAATCAGGAAATTTTCATTTAAAAAGAGTGAGGACTACAAACATTTGCTTCCAGTACTTTTCCTGAGCCCTCCTCAAGCTGTTGGAGAGAACTTCCCACCACTGCCGCTTTCTCACATTTCATCTGTAAATCAGTGCCGTGCAAAGGGAGCAGGATTTTGCCAAAGTGGCAAAGGCATCATGTTCCCTGCTTGTTACTCACCATCAGTGATGCACATCCTTCCAGAGATGCTTTCAGAGAAAATGGGTTTGCTGCAGTCAGTCTTTCTCCCAGGCTGCCAGGAGGAAATTCACTGGTTCAGGGCACGTGCACCAGTGTCTGCAATACCCTGAAGACCCTCAGTGCCTTTCTCCTGCTTGGTTTTTTTTTTTTTTCTGTTTTCTTGTGCCTCTTCTTGGAGGCCTAGGTAGGTGTCTATGCAAAGACCTTGATGGAGTTCTCCCCACAAGCACAGGAACTTTGCCCTTCCTCTCACCACCTAGATAGTGTGAATGCAGGCTTAACATAAAGCCTCATCAGAAGCAGCCCTGAGAGGGAATGAGCAGTTCACTTGATCAAGAAGAAAAAGTTAAACTTCATCCAAATGGAAATTAGATTAATTTAAAGCTTACAATATTTTTAAAAAGGTGGGGGGGAGGGGAAAGGACAGCCTTTCACTGGAAATAAATACTGCAGTGGGTATCATGGAAAAGATGGAAAGATGTCTTGATGGAAAGACACATGTACAATAACTGTCCATAAACATTCCTAGAGACCAGAGGGGGGTGTACCTAACCAGAGACATGCTCAGAATATTCCATGTGTGACAGAGAATCAACGCCTCTAGCTCAGATGCAGCACAGCAGCAGCAGCCTGTCTCTTTCAGCAGCAGCCTGCAGAGAGAGACAGAGAGAAGGTGAGTCTTACAAGTTAGTCATTCAGTTGCATCTCTCCTTTAAACAATCATCAAAGATGATGAAAAATAAGCACAGAAAAAATGGCAGTCACCATTTTCCCTGAGATAATTATCTAATCAAATTACATTTATACTTCACATGAAATATTCAGCAGCAGTGTTGACACTACATGTTTTAAGACAGAAAAATATTTTAATTCATGTTAGAGATATTAAAATGCATGCACATACTTTTATTAGAAATATTCATGCAGAAATCAGAAAGCATCGTTCCACTAAGCAATAATGGGGAAAGATTTTTTGTATAAAGGAAAAAAAAATTTGCATCACTTCATAAACCATGACCTTTGAGATGCTCAGTTATGGACCCCTGTATGGAAGTTTGGTAAGTCAAATACAGAGGATTTTTTGCCTGCCTGCTAAAAGAAAAAGGAATGAAATTGCCTATAGTTGTCTTTAGAACAGATTAATTTGAAACTGTGTCCTTAATATATAGTTAAGTAACAATTCCCCACTGCTCTCCTGAGAGTTTATTGGGATGCAGTAGTGGCAGCCTAGGTATTTGGCATCACTTCAGACGGGGGAAGGAAACATTTAATTTCTCAAAAACACAATGACTCAAGCCTTGGCGCCAATGTCACCACATTAGCTGAGCAATCAGAGCAGTCAAGACAAAGTCAGCTCTTATTTATTGATGATGGGAAGAGCTGCGAGCACCACTGAGGTTAATGAAACAAAGGAGCACGGCTACGGTCCCCTTGCACATTACTCTCGGTGGCATATTTGCAGTCTGTGGGCACGCTGAGCAGTTTTTTCCCCACCTTTCTCCTCGGAAACACCTCGGTTAAGGTGACCGGGAAAGGCAGGGCTCCCTCCTCAGCATTGCTGGGATGTTTGTATGGGTTGGAAAACTCTAGGGTCCCTCTAGTGCCCAACAGAGGCAATGGGGGAAAAGCGAGCTGAAGTGCTCCTTCAAATGCTGAAAAAAGACTAAGCAAAATAAAAACTTCCACTGAAAACAGAATGGACATCCCTGCTTTGCATCACAAACTATGTTCAATTTTTTTTCTGTTTCTGACAAGAAACTCATCTGTATCTCATCAGCGCAGTGTAACATTTCCTTTTTCTGCCTGTCTCCCATTTGATTACATTTACTATTCAAACATTATTTGGAGATACTACCTGTTTGTAAATGTAAATGTCTCAGGTTGCTACAGGAGAGCTCTAAGCAAAGGTGAGATCTGGCCCAGTGGAAGGATTTGTACAAGAGCAATGCTGCCTTTGTCAATTTAGTTATCTTTGGTCTTTTTGTGCAAGGGACTCTGAGTACCCATGTGAATTATGATGGGAGAATTAGCTTCAGGGAGCTGCACTCTAATTTGCTAAATGCTTTTGATGTCAAAAGCCAGTCTCTGCATTAGAAGCAGAATAATTTGAAAGCGGAGAGAGGGTACAAAATACTTGGGCAACCAGCTCTTGGGGCTGCAAGGAGATAAGAATTGCAGTAGAGAATGCATTGCAGCAGACACCTTCATTTCTCACTGCTGGGATTGAAAGGAAAGAGTCCCCAGTGAAGCAGTGTGAGAAATGGACAGAAGTGGTCCCTTACAGGGTTCATGGTTATGTGCAGAGCTTCTTCCCCTGTCATTTACCTAGTCCAGGTACATTTTCCTCTCAGCTCTTGAAGCTTTGTGAAATTTTGGTAATGGTCCGATTCCTCTGCTGAAGAGAAGAAAGCTGGGTGTCAGGCTTGTTGTGACATCTCACAGAACGTTTTTAAAGGTATTCAAAATGAAGTGAGGGGAGTACCGATCCCTGCACAAGTTCTTAACCTAAACCAATTTTCACTGCTTTAACCCATTTTCTGGGGCACACAACAATAGTTCATCCCTTACATTTCCATCTGCACAAGAAGAAAAAAAACCCAGCTCTCTAAGAAAATAAGTTTTGTTGCCCTTGGAATTTTCTGGTTAAAGAATGATGTTGCAAGGAAATTTCAGGTTGGGTTACTTGCTTACCATCTCTAGCTTCTCACTACTACAAGTGCTGCCTTCTTTATCTCTCGTGAGAATTGGGGGAATAAAACTAATGCACCATTCAGCCTCACCAGGTCTTTGAATGAAAAAAACTAAAAACCCCACTGCCTTACAGGACCAAATAGAAGATTAACAGAACAAACAGCAAGTTTTATATAGTGAAATCTCTTTGCACATTGAATCCCCAGCAAAACTACATGAAAAATAAGCTTTTCAAAAGAAATATGATGTGTAAGTTACTGAATAGTCAAACTGGTAAGAATACAAGGAATATACTATTTTTCAGATTTAATTTCCTGTTCCAGGGGAAAGTCTGAATTGTTCCAACAGCAGTTACTGAGGATTAAAGACCTTAGAAAGAATCTGTAAGATGCTTGCACATGGAAGCTCATCAGTGATCTGATGCACTGATAGCTTGTTTTATTAGGGTGGAATTTAGATAAGGCCTTTTAAAATTATCCTCTTGTTACATTCAAACAGGTACATGTTACTGCATTTTCCAAACCTAAAGCTTAAATCACCAGTTGAAAACAGATTAGCCTAGTCAAGTTAACACCACAATGTGGGGCAACAATTCATCTTGGGTTTAGGCTTTGCATTTCTTTTCACCTTGCTATGAATTAAACACTGATGTTACTTCTTAAGAGAATGGAAACATTACAGACAGAACAAGGGGATATTTTCCCACCACAAAAATGTGGCTGGAGGTTAAGCATGTAGGTACTTGGGCTCTTTCTGTTACCCAACTCCAAATTCAGGCTTTTGCTCAGCCCTTGTGTGAGCCACAAACACAGTTGTCCAGTTTGGGTTTAGAATGGCCCTAGCTGATGGATAAGCACATTCATGGGGCAGCAGTACTTCCCTGAGGTGAGGAAGGTGGTCCTGAACACCTGAAGCCTGCCTGTGGGTTTCCTGTATTATAAAACTGCTCCTTAGCCAGGTCCATCAGCAGCATGAGGCTCTTAACAGTGTCCACATGATTCACCCATTCTGAATTCCAGATGTTTCTGCAGGCTTGGTCTAGTGAACTGAAACATGTTCTGCAGCCACCTGAGTGTTATCTCCTGAGTGTTATCTCCTGAGTGTTATCTCCTGGAAGCAGATCTGAACAAACCACAGGTTCAGTGAAAACCAGTGCCTGTAAACACACTAACATAATCTCTGCCAGGCCAGCGGGTGGATAAACTTAAATCAAAATATTTCCAAACGGGTGATAGGTGTTGTTAAATCTGTCATCACTATAGGTAACCAGTAATTTGTACAACATGATGGGCCAATTCACCTCTCAGCCTAGCACTCACACAGATACTTCTGTTAGCTGGATTGACATAGACCACTTCTTTTTTGATTACAACTGTGGATTTTTATCATTTGAAAAGCCTGTACTCCAACTCAGTTCAAAGAGGAAAGTTAACAGTGTTGCTTGGGGTGCTCATTCCCATAAGGCACCTCAGCCAGTGATCTAAATGCAAAAAAACCACAAAGCAAATAAACATTAAAAGGAGGATTACTTCTGCCTTGAATCTTGGATTCTGACAAAGGAGCTGCAGGAAAAACTTAAAGCACATCATAATCAAGGAGCTGATGGGTGGAAAAGGAAGTATTTCAGATGGTTGTGACACCTATAAACATCCATTGTATGAAGCAACTCCTTGTCATCACTTGGTATTTCTGATTTTTTGAGGCGTCTGCAGATGCTTGCGCAGGCTGCTGTGTTGCCATGGATACCGTGGTGTGCCGAGGCTTTTAGCAAACAGACTGATCTGTTTGTGCACCTCCAGAGTGAAGAGGGAGAAAAATCCCATCATTTGTGTGGTGCTAGCAAAGGGAGCCTGACAGCGAAATGAAATGACTCTGCATAATGGTTTTCAGAACCTCCTCCTCTTGGAAATGATGGGGCAGGAAAGAGATGGGAGGTAATGAAGAAAAGGAGGGAGAAAAGCTGTCAAGTGTTGAGCAAAACCCCTCCTGAATAGCTCAAGGCAAGGTCCTTGCATGATAACGTCAGCTGTATGGTCAAGAAAAATCAATATGAGGTTTTAATAATTCAGTTTCCTAATGGCCTGGCACCTTGGCTTTCTGCAAGACAGGAAGAACAACAAGAACAAGGATAAAAGGCAAAAAGGAGTGATCAACAGACAATGTAACCCAGCAGAATAATTTGCTTTGAGTGATACCCTGGGACTAAGCAATGGGTGTGAGTTATGAAACTAATATTTAGCTGGTAATGCCTTTATCTGGGCACAACTCCACTGCTAAGTGAGAGGCAAAACAGGTTTAGAAGTGACAGGCAAGCAAACACACAGGAAACCAAGTAAAAGAAACTGGGCAGTGTTCCAAACTTTGACTCTTCTCTTGGTGTTAGAACAACCCTATAAACTGCACATACACATGGCACAAGTCTCTATGAGCTCAATTTCCATACATTAGTGCAGTATCTCATCAGGCAACAATACATCATTGTCCCACTTGATTCTAAGTTTTGGGGTTTTGCCCTGCTGTTCTAAAGGGATCACATCGCCATGTATTTCACCAAGAGCTTTCCTTGCTTTTGAGTTTAGGGGTCCAAAAGCACTAACACTTCCATAGGAGGTGTTTTTTCCTCATTATTTACATATATGCTTAAGCTGTTAACAAGAAATAGTAACAATGTGAGATCACCCTTGGTGCATGTTTTCCCAGTAGCACCATGTATGAACCAGAAATCCATCACACAATATTTTATAGTGAACTCCTCTCCTCTTAACTGATCAGGTTTTTTTCATGTAATTTCTGTGTCTTAAAACATGGGAAAAGGAGTTGAGTCCTTCTATGGTCAGTGTGGTGTCTCCTCAAGCTCACATCTGCAATGCAAACACCAAGAGCAATCTTTGGAAACAAGATAAAAAGAAAACCAAAAGTGCAATCCTTGCCCTACCCACGGGTCCCCTTGGTCTGGCATTAAACTGGAGGTGAAGGCAGGAACCTGGTTGCTTTTGAGCTATGGTCAACCAATTATTCCAACAAAGCTCTTTAGCACAAAGCCATTCCAGCCTCTCCTTGAGACCCTGCTCTGGGGATGGTCCAGCAGTGTCCAGCTGATGGCTCTTATCTCTGTTTCCTCTTGATGACTCACACTGAACCTCAAGAAAACCATTCCCCAGGCTCCCTTTCCATCCAAGCCCCAGCCACAGTCACCACAAAGCTGAAGTATGAGTCCTACAGGTGCTGCTGGAGGTTCAGAGAAACCTTCTCTTGCATGCAGATGAGCTGTAACTAAATTCAGCTGTTGAGCTGAGCACTCACCTCCAGACTATCAATTGATGTTGCTGGAAGCACAGCAGAGTGTCTTTCACACAGCTGCTGTGGGAGCCAAAGATGTGTCCTGGGCAATTGGTGCCACTCATTTTCAGGAGGCTGCAAAAATGAAATTCCAGCTTGTGAAGTTATAAATTAACAAACAAACTGGAATCAAAAGTTACACAAACTGTCAGGGAAGAGCTGAAAGCTGTTGCTGCTGTGGCTACAGATCAGTAATAATACCTAGCAGCTATGGCTAGTTCTGCAGTTCTCATTGATACTGCATTGCAAAACCTGACTCCAGCAACTGGGACCTAACCCTAACAATGAGTTTTCCCTTACAGAAACCCCCAAGGAGCTCCTCTCCTATCCTATTCCCCTCTTCCAAGGACCTTTGTTTAGCAATTTCACACCTTCCTTGAAATCAGTGTCTCTAGCCACAGCTTACAAACAAACCAGCTCCAGCAAAAGCCAAGTTATTAGCAACCAGAGCTAAGTTAAAGCTAGCAGTCATGGTCACTAAAACCTCAGAATTCAGGGCATGTAATATTCCTGCACATACACTGATGAGGATCCTTTGGGTCTTGTCATATTTGAAATGCTCCAGTGCCCACTCTGCTATCATTTGGGCTCTTATTATTAGTCTTGTAGCTAAGCAACAGATGGGCAGTCCAAATGATGTGGCAAGGGCAAGCTGTCTTGCAGAAATGTGGCAATTTAGAAGGAAAGCAACACTTTGAAGCTTGGGAGAACCTCTACAGCCCTCAGTGTGCTTCAGATCAATGCCAAAAGAGCTCAAAATCTGCCAGTGGGGTTAGAACAACAGGTCTAGACTCATTGTGACTGAGAAACAAACCTAGCAGAATGATCTGCATGGCAGGAAATTCATGGCCTCCCATTTGCTGCAGAAAGACAAGTGGAGGAGCATCAGCAAGATTAAAGAAATATATCTGGGCAAGTTTTTTTACAACTCAAAACCAGCTGGTCCTAGGACTGCCACGCCTGGTTTGGGGGCTAAAGAGGAATCATGACGAAGAATTAATAAAACCCCTCTATTAACATTAATGTTTAGGAGAAAGCTGCCCCTTCCAGGGGTCCTGGGCTGAGGATCAGACTGTGATTCTGTCATTTGGTTCTGGGGAAATTGGCTGGATGGTGGCTGCCTTAACCCTAGTCTGAGCCACTTGATAAATTCCTGACTCTAAGCACAATCATCAGTCCCAATGGTGCTTTTTGATCTGAGCCAGGCTTTGATCCCAGCCTGGTAAAGCTGTGTAAAGACCTGCAGGCACTTTGTCGGCCAAAAAAAAAAGCATGGAAATTCACTTTTTTTTTTTTTTTTTAAATTGCATAGAGCTCTGAGGTAAGAATAAAATGCCATTTGGCAGCTTTCCTGAAGCAAAGTACATGCACCATCAAATATAACTGCAGCACTGAGGTATTGCAGCTGCTGCTGCCCAACAGGCAAGCGTGCCTCTCTCCTAAAGCACCTTCACTCTGCTCCCAAAAAGCACTTGCAGACATTTATGAATCAATGGCACAGGGAAGGGTGCCACTGATTGAGTGCCCTAGGAAAGGGCTGGCTGGAGAGGCAGAAGCAGCAGCTGAGGTGCCAGGCTGGAAGCAGGGGGCACTGAGCCACCATCTTATCCTCCAAAGCTGCTGTGAGGCCAAAGACACAAAAGGGGGTCAGGCAGCCTGTGCCCACCTGCTGGGAGCTCTGTCACTTCTTGGTCAATAACAGCATTTCTGTCTCCTTTTCAGATGGGCACATCAGAAACTTGGTGGCAGAAGCAGAGAGGATTCTGAATCTGACACCCTATTTCACCCCTTTCTAGAGCTCGTTTTTGTTTCTTTCACCTCCTCAGGCATTAATTTCGTGGTTAATTCTTGTGGTGGAAATCACAACATCTTCCCATTATAGGAAAGAAGCTAAAGCTTGAGTTTTAAGCCCACATTTAGGAACTGGTGGCTCTACCAGTGACACCAGCCTAAGGCTATTTTATGCCTAGCTGGAGGCGCCTTTATAGGAACACATCTGCAGAACTCACTAGCAGAGGACTCTGTGAAGGTGAAAAAGTTACATGGACTAAAAGAAAGCAGAGACAAATTCATGGGCACTGGCACCTGCTGAAGGCACAGGCCAGATCACTCACCCCCTGGCATCTCTGAGCCTGGAGTGCCATGAGCAGGACCCCTCAGGTTCTCTCTATTTTCACACTCTTTCCCAAAGCATGCAGTACTTCCCATTGTATTCTCCATCTGCTGGTCTAAAACAGCCACAGTGATTTTTTTGTTAGGAAGAAGACTGTAAAAAATATTGTAATTTAAACAATGCATCAAGTTTAGCCATTTCTCAAAAAGTCTTTTCAACTCAGAGCCTCTGAGCAGAAACCAAAGGGCATTTTTGCAGTGAGTGTGGAAGACTTGGCTCATCTCACAAAGTGAGCTGACAGCCATAAGGTGTGACATGATCTAATTTTAGAATTATCATCTAAGACTACAAATTTATTTTATTAAAGAGAGCCATAACTAAATTTTGATGCCATTAGATAATGCAATTAAATATTGGCTTGCTTGCAGGTCTTTGTATTTTGCCACAGATAAAAAAGACTCTATCTACAAATGGATGTCTTCTCAGATTTTCTTCTACAGGATATTTAACAGATACTGACATATGAAAAAAATCCTTAAAATCTAAACCAAAATCTTTTAATCCACAGAAGCAAACTGAAGAAAGTTGTATCTTGATATGGGAACTTAGTAAATGTTTGCTGCTCTGTGAACTCCACAAATTTTAAACCCTTCCAGGTAAGTTTAAACCCTTCCAGTAAAATAATTCATTTCAGCTTTCTGCCATTTTTAGATGAGACAATAAATAACACTATATGAGTTTTCCTAGGAAATAAAAAGACTGTGGAAGTGGAAATGGATTAAGCATTGCTATATCATCATTTAAATCCCATTCATATGGCCTACCCAAGTGAAAGAAAAACCCCACTGCATTTAGTGTAGGCTCCGTGGTTGGATTCTGGATTCAGAAGTTATAGCTGAGCAATCTGAGGGCAATTTGAGTCAAAATGTTGAGGTTTAGAATTTGATGGCCACAATTTGAAAATTACTCTTTTCCTAACACTCAAGAAACCACCCCAACTTAACCTGGTTTTCACAGCAGCCAGAAAAAACAATCAACTCCCAGAATTTCATACCACAGGTAAGTCCAGACTGATTTCCTCAGTTCATGCAGGAACACCTTGTGGAAGGAAAGCACAGCAGTATTAAAGATCCATGAGAGGTGATATTTGTTACACAGAATGGCTCCATATTTGCATCCATATTAATGTGTGAGCCAACATACAGATTTGACTACAAACACTGGTCTTTAAAAATAAACAAAAGCACAATACACCATGCTATTAATAAATAATGGTAATAACAATAAAGTGATAAAACACAGGCTATTTAATTTACTTTTGTAAGAGCTAGTTCATACAGGATGCTTTCATAGGGAAATATTAAACATTATTTTTGCTTGTTGACAAAAACCTAAAGAGAAAAGCTCAGTCACCTTGTAGTTTGCAAATATTAAACACAAAACCACCAGCTTTGCTTATGTCCTGGAGGGAGAAAGAGAGGGAAAAAGGATAAGTAAATAAAAAGGTAATTTAGTGGAAATGAGTTCACTAGGCTTTTAGGTTATGCTTGGGCTTCTTTTGTGTCTTTCTGTAGATGATGGTATTACTTAGAGCCACATTCTCCAGTGAGAAATTCTGGATAAGTCCAGGAGAAGAAATGCAAGGCTCAGAGCAAAGCCACAGGTGTTGTGACCTGATCTTTTTCTACAAAAACAAGAAAATAATGTGTGAGCCTGCTTGTATGGCAGATTCATTCTAGAAAGTACAGTTTCCTGAGTGTTACCATCAGGACCAAATTAAATGTTCTATTTAATGCAACTGTTTTCTTGATCAGGTATATTGTACATTTCTGACCTCTCAATTAATGCATTTCAACAGCTGTCTTAGAGAAGACCAAGATAAGAAAAGTGCCCAAAATAAGTAATTTCACCAGCAGCATGGATATTATGTGCAGAAAACCAGCTGGAACTCCTTTCTCCCTAGGTGATCCAGGCTCCCCCCATCCCCAAATTCAATCAGAGCTCCAAGTTTGCCAGTGAGGTTTAAGTTCCTGTGCTATGGAAGTGCTTTTGAACATTCTGTCCATAAAAGCTTTTTTTCCCCCCATATCTTTCAGGACAGAAAATGAATCCCTATAATTTCATTAGGTAGAAATGAGTTCCTGTTCCCCAAAGGGTGCTGGCTCACTCACAGGGGCAGGGGAGGGTTCAGCCTCCAGTGTGGCATGTCCTGGGCATTGCAGGAATGAGTGAGTGGCTGCCAGTGGCATTTTGAGATAGCTTGCCTTGATTTCCCAGATTGCTGCAGAATTTCATGACTATATAATGTGACTCCAGGCTCAGACAGACACCAATTTCTCAGTAAAGGTCTACCTTCCATTTCCTTCATTTTATATATATATATATGTGCATACAAATATATTTTTAAAAAATGAGTCTTACTGCAAGAGCTTAGTAAAATTGATTAAATGGCTCCCATTGGCTTCTTTGGGCACTGGTTCAAAATATTAATCTGATTATCATTATGGCTCAAATTCAGCATGGTTGTTAAGTACACATCTAAGTGAAAGCACCTGAACAGTCCTGTTGTGATGATTCATGGATTTAAAAATAGAAATGTGTTTAAATGCTCTCTTGAACTCAGGTCTAAATGAAATCAATACATGCCATGGCTCTTCTTCATGAAATATTAAGGCAAGATACATAATTTATTGTGTTCTGTGTATGCATATGTATTTAGCACTGATTATTCTGTAATGGACCTATACATAATTTAAACTCTGTAGCATCCATTTGGTGTGCGGAGGGGAGAGAAATCTTCATTAAACCCCAAACAGTACATTGTTTGGTGATGTGGGAATTTAGTTTATTCTTATTCTGGGTGTGTCTGCATAATAAAACTCTGCACACATGCTCAGAAGCCCTTTTCCAGAGGGAAAAGAAAAACCACAGCCTGTTGTGAGGCTGTGGGAGGAGATCCTGCAAGCCTCTGCTGAAGGACAGGACTTCAAGGGCAGGACCCAAACCACTGCAAGGGCCACCAGTCACACCTCAGGACTATCCCTCAGCAGCAAAGCTAAGAAATTCCTCATTGTATTTCATGGTGCATTGTCCTGGGGAACCCAAAATTCATTGTATTCCCTATCTGTCTGTACCCTAACCTATTACGGTCTATTCAAGACCCTGAGGCCAGAAAACAGAATGGGGGGATCCCCAAAATCCAAGGATTGGATCCCCAAACTCCAGGAATGAGGGACACAAAATCCAGAGATTTTATCCCAAAAATTCAGGGATGTGATCCCCAAAATCCAGGGATGGAGGAACCCAAAATCCAGGGATGGAGGAACCCAAAATCCAGGGATTGAATCCCAAAAATTCAGGCATGGGATCCCCAAAATCCAGGGATTTTATCCACATATTCAGGAATGAGGGATTCCAAAATCCAGGGATTCTCCTTCATCCTAAAGACCCCCAAATCCAGGAATAAAAAGAGTGGGATCTCTTCCCTATTCCCAGGATTAAGGAAGAGATCCCACTCTTTTTTTTGGGCTGAGGTGCCCTGGGCTCTTTACAAGTCGAGGCCCTCAGGCAGAGTCACTCTTTAGTCTTTGGCTCTTGGCTTTTCTTGCCTCTATTTACAAGAGTAGCAACTGGAGAAGCTGCCCCAGCCCACCAGCAGCACCAATTGATAAAAAGATAAAAATTGCCAATTGTGCTCCAATTTTGAGTTCAAGCCAATACTGCAAACTGCAACTTCCCATGACTTCTGGTAGATAATGATTACACAGGCAAAATTACCTGAAGGGTTTCAAAAAAAAAAAAAAAAAACCAAGTAAATTTTTATGCTGCAGTGGAAACATTTCATCTGTAGAATCAGGGCATATAATATTTTGAACTGCTAGTTGTATTCACTAAATTACTAACAGCAAAGAGTTAATACTTCACCCATGAGTTCTCCATGCCAATCATTGACTAGGCATTCCATTATGAACACCTGGCAGAGAACAAGCCTCCCATGTAGCTGCTTGGAAAACCTGGCTGGAAAGTCACTGGGAATTGATCTGAGAGTCAGGAGGCACAGGTAAGTCATGAGCCTGCAGGTGAGAGCTGTGCTGTGAATCAGGCTGTGCTCCCATGGGAGGCCACCTCCCCAGTTACAAGGGACACAGTCAACAGGATAAAAACTTGGGAAAATAAGAACAAACCTGAGGCTGGTAAACATGTAGATCAGAAAGGCACAAGGAGCAGGAAAGCCTTTGTTGCACTCATGTCAAAAGGTTTTTTGTTCTGTGCACACTGGGATTCCGTGGATACTGAATATATACTGACAATATGCTGGCGCTGTACTGAAGTCATGAAGACTGCTTGGTCTGTGTTGCCCATCTCTATCCATCTCAGCCTGAGACTGGTAAGACAAAGTGAAGAGTTCCCACATCCTGAGCAAGCCAAAAGAATTCTCAGATTTCTTTGCTGAGCCCAGTTTGAGTCTGGGTTCCATCTACGTGCACAGATAAGCTTCACCAAACTCACTGTTCACACAGCTGCATGCAGTATTACAAAACACTCTGTAAAATAAGAGCTAAGAAACCTTTTTCTTTTCTTTTTTTTTTTTCTTTTCCCCCTACAGAAGTTATCTTTAAGTGCTGCCAAGAGTTATGTTAGTTCAATTTAAAAAAAAACAAAAACGCCCTTGTCCTGTGCAGCTGCAGAGGCTTGGTGACAGATGGCGCTACATGAATGTGAATTTGGGTTTTAAATAGCTGCATTAAATATTTAAGATTACATTTCCTTACACATGAAGTGCACCTGAGCAGCGTCAGTATTTGAATTACTTCTTACACATCATAAATAATATAAATAAAGCTCAGGAAGACAATATCTTGAGATGTCACGAGACAGAAAAGGGATATATGCACACACAGCTGTCTGGGCAAATCCCCCTTGGAGCTGCAAGTTGCTCCCACCTTTAGCCTACAGCTGAAGGGTGGAAGCAGGAGGAGGTGGTTGCAGGAAACACACTGGTCAGTTCATTTCCAGAACACCACCTGCAGAGAATTTTTTTCTAATAGTAAAGCAGCTTTAGTGAATATAGTAAATATTTACACAGCACTGGCAAGTGTAATGACAGCAGTGGTAAATTTCCACTTCACCCAAGCAGTGCTCTGGTCCCAGCTGGGGATGGTCAGCTGGCAAAGCAGCCTCTGGAGGAGATGACATCCCCAAAGAATGCTTAGAAAGGGGAGAACCACATAAATAGAATGAAGTGCATAGAGTGAAAAAGGCATTCAAAGCACATCAGTGAGAAGTGCACTGATGTGAAGTTTGCAGAGACCACAATGATGTGAAATTTGTAGAGTGACAGTAAAAAAAAGTTCATTTTTCTTTGTCTTTTTTTGTCTTTGTCTTTTTCACTCCTAATTGGAAGTGCTCAAAGCCAGGCTGGATGGGGCTTGGGACAGCCTGGTCTAATGGAAGTTGTCCCTGCCCATGGCAGGGGTTGTGGAATGAGATGATATTTAAGGTCCCTTCCACTCCAAAGCTTTCTGTGATATTCCATGACTAACCTGTGCCAAGAAAAAAGTTCCTACTGACTCATTGTCATGTTCTCTGCACCTCTCACACCTACTCATACACCAGATACTTAAAGAGCAAATGTGACCACACAAATTTACCTTGAATTTTTCCTGTTAGGGCTGGTAACATCAGTGGTTGCCTGAAACCAGCCTCTGACCTGCTGGATTAACTTCACATTTGGGACTCCTCTATAATGTCAGATAATGCTTCACATCTGGGACTCCTCTATAATCCTCAGAGAGTGTCTGGTGAGATGCCTGCTCAGGAGAAAGGGAGAACAAGGGACAACCAAGAGAAGAACATGAAAACGTAAGCCACAAGATTTTGTAAAATGTAAGCTGTGAGCAGGAGGGATTTTCTTCATTCTCCATGTGTGGATTAAACAAACACAAACATGTTCTCTCCACTGGTTATTTAGAGAAACTGTAGCACACAGAGACAGCCTGAAGAGTGGGAAGCTCAGTCTGTGAGGCTAAAAAACCCCAGAGAACTCAAAGCACCAGTGCCAGGTGCTCACAGAGCAACCCTTGGAAGGTCAGGGCCATGCTCTGGCCAAAGAACCTGTCAGTGTCTCCCTGTCCTTTTTCTCACTGGAATCATGCACATTTCATTCTGGTCAGTGCCAAGAGTTTCCCTCTGAGCTTTTCCTTAGGATCAGCATCATGCAGGGAGAGCTGGTACAGCCCCACCTGCCAGCTGGACACTCCTCCTCTTCCTCCATATCCACCTCCATCCCCACCTCTTCACAGCTCTCAACAGTGAAATGAAAGAGCTCCCAGAGAGTTTTTCTTGTAGGACTGAATTGGGGATGATTTCTATGACATTAATTGCATTATTAAATATGCATGGTCTAAACCACATTTAATAACATACTTGTTCCCGTTCATCTCCCACTATCAGCTCAACTCTCAAAATATTTAAACTCTAGCTGTGAGCTTGATATGGGCTAAACAGTAATTAGAAAGTTTAATAAGCACCCAGGGAAGCTTCCTGAGCTGTTCTGCCTTTCCTTATTCAGGTCAAACAAAATCTGTTGTTCTGTCTTCTAAAAGGAGTTTAGTATTTCCTAAAACTCAGTGAACTGTTGGGAAGATTGAAGTGTGTTAAAATGCTAGCTGTATTGAGGAGGAAAAAACACTTGCCAAAAGCTCACCCTTTTTTGTTTGTTTTTCTTTTTGTGTTTTTTTGTGGGGTTTTTTTTGGTTTGGTTTTGGTTTTTTTTTTTTTGTTGTTGTTTGTTTGTTTTTTGTTTTTGTTTTTTGTTCTGAAGAGGCTTTGTGAAGCATTAAAGAGTTTAGAGAAGTCTTTTTACAAAAGCCACATTTAAAAACAGGGTGGGAAAAAGAACTCTAGGAGATAGAGCTTGCAGCTGTGCATCCCCAGTGGAGTAATGCTCACATGTGGGTGATGCAGAGTTCTGAGCTGCATTTCCCTCAGACTCAGTAGCTGACATCCTTCACAGAACAGGAATTACACCAGGGGAGTGACATTAACAAGATCTATACATCCACTCTTTGGCGTCTTGTTGAACTTCACAGAAAACCAATCATTCAAACTTCACCAAACCCCAATGAATAAATATTTCAATGTTTCAATTTAATGAA
Organism: Agelaius tricolor; assembly: GCF_023055355.1. Taxonomy (NCBI): domain Eukaryota; kingdom Metazoa; phylum Chordata; class Aves; order Passeriformes; family Icteridae; genus Agelaius; species Agelaius tricolor. Next base: position 2,969,982 of record NW_027269270.1, read on the forward strand.
ACAGTCTTGCACTAGAGCAAACAAGAAAATTACCACTTATACACACAGACTTTAGCATTTGTTTGCTGTAGATAAACTGCAGTGGAGCTGAGGGATTCCCTAAACCATCTTTTTGGGTGACAGGAAAGCATAACCTTGCAGAGGGGAGCAAGGACATCGCCTGGATTTTGAGAATAACACCAGGGAAAAGAATCCACACTGCAAAGAGAGAGAAGGCATCTCAGAAGAGGACAAAACAGCTGTAAAAATCTACTTCTCCCACTTTCATAGTAGGCAGGAGTTGAAGGCCTGTTTTACCACACTTAGGAGATCCTTAAACAAGGACATTTGGAGCATCAGTGAAAACAGAGCACTTGAGAGAGAATCAGGTTAGTGGAGGTTCAGGAAATACTCACATTGAAAGCTGCTACAAAGTTGTTAATTGCATGTTGTAACATATTCATACCTATGTCTCTTCATTTAGATCCATCACTGTAAATTGTGGATGTAGCTACAGGCAAGTAAGTGAAGGAAATTTGAAACAGTAACATCAGATTTTTAGAAGTAAATATTTCAAGGAAATAGTATTTTTGTGCGTGTGTGTGTGTGTATCTGTATCATGCTTTGAGGCTGAAGCTATTGCAGCAGCTCAAAGCAGAATTCATCTGGAAAATGCTGGAGGGAAGTCTTAGACTGGAAGTACTGGTTTTCCTCATCCTCCTTAGCTCCTGTCATTTGTCTGCATAATTTCATCTTAAGTTATCTTAAAAGTATTAATGTGCCCATTATATCTTCTATCTCCATTTAAATAGCTGAAATTCCAAGCAATAGTCATATTTTAAAAAGTTACTACTTACTTCCCTGAATAAATAAGGAAAGCAGTAGATCTTCAGCAACTGCTCAGTGTCAAATTCCTCCTGCCACATGTCATTCCTCAGCACTAAGGGAAAAATCCAGTAAATCTCCATTAAATGCTGCTGCCCTTGAGCCATCACAACGTTGTCTCAGGCTGTATTTTGGGATAAAGCAGGAGGGAAATTTGCTGCTTTCACTGCTCTCCGGTGCATTGAATGTAATCACTTAAATCATAGTGATGATCCCCACCACTGCTTCAGAAGATCAATCCAGTTTTGTGCTTGCTATATTTTGGGGGAGAGAGAAGCTTCAAGGCTTGCATAAAATGTCAGAAACTCAAGAAAAACTTTGTTCTGTGTGACTCTTAGCCTGGAAGAAGATATTTCTTTCCATTTCATATGCCATAATTACCCTAGGTCTTCTCATGACCATACATGGATAGTTCCTGCATTTCTGTCTGGACACCATCACCTTAACTTTCTACTAAACTAGGTACTAGGATAATTCAGCATGAAGGAGGTCAGAAAAATCCAAATCAGAAATGTCAAAACTGTCATTTTGAACACATTCCTGAGCCAACCTAGTAAAGCATGTTGGGGAAAAAAAATAAGGTGCTTTGCATGGCAAGGTGTTTGCAAATTTCTGAAGTCATCCTATTTTGGTACTCAAGAGTGAGGTTTTGGCACTCTTTACAAGCTGCTTTACTGGGGACATATCTGCATTATTTTTGAAAGAATGAAAAGAATGAAGAACGAGAAGCTTTTGGGGTTTGGAATTTCCCAATTCATGGAACTGTTTAAAAGTCCTTGGCTTCCAGTCAACTCCTGCTTTTGTGATCAAACCAAGAAAGTGAAATTTAAAAAGTGGATCTATTTCTTATACAAACTTAATATCAACAACAACAATAAATTAAAAATTAACTTCAAGTTAAAAATAACTTTTGCTGTGAAACACTGATCGACTCTACTGAGCTTTCAGGAAGAATATTTTGTGGTTTGCTCTGTCCCCATCAATAATATATCAGCAATTCTAGAGCCTGGTAGGAAACATTTCTGGCAGCCAATAAATTTCTTCAAGACTACAAAATTCCCCCTTTAAGTGTTGGGACAGATCCCTTTTGCAACCTGTTTTTTACCATGATAAAGAGCAAGGCAGGGAGAACCCCCTGGGAATGGGCTCCTAGCAGGGCCATCAGGGTGAGGAGCACTCAGCATGGGGTTCTTCCCTCCCTTCCCCACCTCTTTCAAGCCCACATGTCACAAGGCAGAGGTCTGAGGCCTGATGAAATAAAATCATCTGGATGACTCAAGCAGGATGACCTGGCTGTACTCCCATTGAGTTACTCAAATAATGCAGCTCTGAGATCTCCTCTGGAGAATGAATCCCACATGTAGGAGCAGGCAGCCATTCAGATGTGGGAAAGGAAACACAGAGGTAGGCATTCTCCCTGAAAAACTGCCTCCCAAACTAAGCCCTTCATTTGTGGCATCACCCACAGCCTTCCCCTCATATCTAAAGGGCACATCTTTTAATAATGCTATTTGGGAAGGTACAGATAGCATATTTTTAATGCCTATGCCAAAAAGTAGATGTGTTTTCTTAACAAGTGCTTCCTCATGCTGTAACCACAAAGACCAACTTGTCTTCTAAGCCACTTTGAGCCAGGGAGAGTCCCCACACAAGTTACATCAAGGCCCAGGTAATCTTTTAAAATATAACTAAAAGAAGCAAGGTAAACAGCATCACATTAGACCTTGGAAAATGTGAGGCACTTCTGCTTTATATGCTAATTTCCCCACTGAAGATAATAAAACATAGAATTAACAGTTTAAATGCATTCTTAACCAATATATTACTCAATTTGTTTAAAAGTTGCATTTCTTTTATGTATCCTGATAACAAATTTTAAAGAGAAATCCATGGATATTTCTGGTGTTAAGAAAGGAGAAACCCTTGTCCTTTCTATACATCTAAGAGTCATAATATTCCCAATGTGACCAACTTGATTTAAAACAAAACCGACCAACCAAACAAAAACACACAGAAAAACCCCACAGATCACAAATGGGGCACAGCATTAAAAAAATCTGTACTGCAAAAAACATCCTGGAAAACTCAACCCCACTATTCCAAGAATATAATGAAAATCAACAAATGACAACTGCAATCAAGAAGAGAGAGGAAGAATATACACTAACAGGATGTTATAAAACATCATTTTACTTGGCTTAAATGAAACTTACCTTGTAGTTCACAATCTGTAGCACTGACATTTGGTACCCTGAGAAAAGTTAACAAGGTGGCTTTGATAAAACTGGAGACCTTGTGTAATCCCCTCTTTTTCATTAAATAATGGATGTTATTGCATTAAACAGATAAAATTTGATTCCCAGCTCTAGGTACCAAGGCCCATGAAACCACAGAGACCCATATTACCCATGGCATTCTTAACTACCTCATACCATCGTTTCCTACTCTGCTCTGAATTTTAAAGAGCTTACAGACTGCCTAAAGACTTTTTTTAGCTTTTACATGCATTAGTGTCATCTTCAAGTTTTTTTAACCAAAGATAGTCATTATCATCCATTTTTGCTTGGCTCCTTACCCACTTGGCATTTTGCAATAACACATTTTATCACAGTCCTGCCACTGTGTTTATCACATCACTAGGATGTACTACTTCAAAATTAAAGAGAGCAGTTATTAACCAAGCTATGATTATAAGAAGAGCTCCTGGCATTTATTTAGTTCCTTTAGATCCTGAAACTCACCTAAGTAATGTGAGCAGTAAAGCACGTTAAACTACATCCTCTGGAGCACAGTGTTGGTATGAGTTGTGGTAGTGCAATGCCAAACATGTTAGAGAATGCCCATTTGGTTAGAGAATGCCAATTTAATGCCTATCAGGTCCCAAAATAAATCCTCATATTAATTTGCCAGTTTCAATGCTACCTGTCACCATCATATTTTCTGAAAAATCCCCTTGCCCAGGATTCTTCTCCTGGGAAGCTGAGAAGTCTTAGAGAAAAAGGAAAACAATAATTATCTCATTTGCTTCTCCTGTGTTTTGCTGCTCTGGAATATGTTTGGAGATTGTTTATCCAACAGGTAGATGTTTCATTGGATTCATGTGAATTGTTTTAACTTAATGACCAATCATGGTCAGGCTGTATCCAGACTCTGGAATGAGTCATGAGTTTTTCATTACTATCTTGTAGCCTTCTATCTGTATCCTTTCTGTATTTTTTAGTATAGTTTAGTATAGCATTCTTTAATATAATATAGAACATAAAATAATAAATTAGCCTTCTAAGAACATGGAGTCAGATTCATTCCTTCCTCCTCTATCCGTGGACCCCAAAAATACCACTGCTACCTATCCCTGTTGATCCATTTTCACTTAAGTTTTCTCTGGGGGGAGAAAATAATTTGTTATTAAGAGAAGCTATGGCCAAAGACCGAGTTTTTCTAAAATTATTTCAAACAGTCTTGAATTTTTTGAAATTCAAGCTTACCTGACATACTGGGAAGCACACCAAGAAGACACAGTCCTCCTTTGACCACGTTGCACTCATTTTTGGTACCAGTTTCACTGCACAGACAACTCAACTTTGTCCCTCATTCTGCACCTTACAAAGCAGCCAATTTTCATCAATTCATGCTAAATTAACATCCCTTTTTTGTATCCTGCAGCTTAAAACTCATTGTTCCTCTCACAGTAAGACACACACAACCTGCAATCTACTAAAAGCAAACTCCTACATGAAAACCTCCAGCACAACTCTCTACCATCAACACATTCCTATAAGGATTTTATACTGTTCCTAAGATTCCCACCCAAAAAAACATCTGGAAACAAAGATCCACTGTTGCAATAACAGCCCAAACTCCCCAGTGATCCCTGCAAAGTTAAAACCAGGACTGCACTGTGATTTTTGTTGGTATGTGTTAATGCAGAGCTGGGTTTGAAAGTTCCTAAGGGTACACTTTACAATTTCATGTGGCATTTGCTGGAAAAACAGTATTTGCACTCAGAGAAGGGCACATAGAGAACCTTGTTTGAAAGAGCCAGAAGAAAGTTGCCCTTCATTGCTCTGGAGCAGAGGGGAATCAGGGAGATCTGTATTCTCTAGGGAACAGCTCCTGCTCCATGCAGAGTATCTGCTTGCATTACTAACCTGAAGACACCTGCCCTAAGCACAGATTGGGCCTGGAAAAGGTACAAGAACTATTTTTTTTTCAAATGCAAATTCAGCATAGTCAGTAATTCAGTCACAAAAGTAAGCAGCAGCATGAATTTAGAGCAAAACCTTCAGCTGACCCTGTTAAGGTGGCCCAGCTCTGGTGCTCACACACAGATCCTTTGGCACTGAGTACAGCTCTCACCAGGACTGAGAGTCAGAGAACTAAATCATTTTTAAAAAGAAAAATCAAGGCATCACACAGCTGTTAGCCAAACCTGCTGCTTTTTTTTATGAGACTAGAACTGGCATTTATTTCTGGGTAACTTTCAAGAATTCCATTTGCAAGGTTGATAAAATGTAATTTCTCTAGCAGAGGACGCTCATCCCTGCAGACCTTTACTCCTGCTTAAAACACACGGCCCAAACACACCATAAAAAAGCAAAAAAGCAGAAATTAAATCAGTATAGTCCATCCCAAGGTAAGACAACAGTTTTTGTGTTATTGCAGCAGGTAAAGCTCAGTTATGCCATATAATTTCATTTTTCCAAACTCCTCTAATTGCTCCTTTTCTTTCCCTGACTACTAGGAGGGCCAGAAATGGAATTTGAGGTCTCACTGCCCCCAGCAGCTGGAGTCCTGTCTTCACCTTTGGGCATATACTTTGGAGGCAATTACAGCTAGAAGTTGATTTTTTTTTTAATAATTATGGACAGGCACATTATTTTGCCTCTCAGTGTGAAAATGGATGTAAAACAACAGCTGACATGCTAAAAAAACAGTAAACAGGTAACCTAAAGAAAGCCCATGCTTCAGGATGATTCCAGTTTTTAATATCTGGGTTTGAGAGAATTTTTATGGCCTGGGAGTTGATGTAAAGAGTTTGCAGGATCCTGGTCTCAGCCCAACTCTTGCTGCTCATCATTGCACAGTGCTACACAGGGAAATACCCTCAGTGAGGTCACCAGAGCTCACCCCCTTCTCCAGGAATGGTGCAGGTGGTGGCCCACAAGACTGGAGGTCTAGAATGTAAATCCAGAGTAGGAGTTTTCCACACCCCTGTGTTTTATAGGCTTGAAATGCAGAGCAGCAGCCATCAAAAGCCACAGGCAGAACAGTGCTTTTCAAATACTTTGCTTGTAATTGTTAAGACAGCCTGAAAACATAGAAAATTAGTGTTTCAATGGCTCTGTTATCACTGCAGAGGCATGGAAAATACTTCTCACACTGAATAATCCTCAGCATTCACAGCAATTTGCTGTGAATTTGCACAGGTACAAATCCCTGTGCATGGCTAAATGAAACCCTTCAGAGTGAATGGCTGAATTACCTGTATTTTATGGCAGGTGTGAGGAGGCACAGGTCAACAGCAAAATGTTGGCACAAGCTAGAATACCTCATTAGAGCCAATCTATAATGAAAATATAACATTAATATTTTAGCAAACTGTTGTCTTGGTATTTTTCATACATTCAAGCTGGAAAAGTAATCTTTTTTCCTTTTAAAAGAAAATTGTTCATAAATAGGACTGAACATAGAGGTTCCTAAATTGACACCTGGGAAGCCACTGTCTGAAATACCTATTTCAGGCCATCTGGGAGAACAGCAGTTCAGTTTGTCAACCAGAAAGTGATATTCACCCAGGACAGGTATCCAATTTACTGGTATTACAATGGAATGCTCTCTCATTACCCAATTGCACTTCAGAGGAAGGGGTGAGGTTATAATACTTTGAGCAATTTAAATTCTGCCTTGCCTTCCTCATGCCTGACTTCCATTGCCTTGCCTTGGCCCTGCCCTTCCTCATCCTCACCTTGCCCCTTTGTGCCCTCTGCCCTCTTTTCAGCCTCCACTACCTCCTGGCCTCTACTTCCCTCCAGCCTCCCACCACTTTTAGGGCTTCACATTTTTGGCCATATCTTGTTTTCCAGCCTCCCATCCTTTTTAAACTTCCACATCTTTTTTGCCTCTCCCATCCCATTTCCTTTCCCTCCCCTCCACACTTCCAACCCTTTCACTCCCCTGCTCTAATCTGGCCTCCCATCACTTTTAGGGCTCCACTTTTTTCTAGCTACTCCTTGCTTTCCAGCCTCCCACCTCTTTTTGGACTCTCACACCATTTCAGCCTCCACTCCTTTTCAGCCTCCACTTCAGCTCCAGCCACCCACAATTTTTCCATTTCCCACAAAATTTGACCTCCACTGTTTCCTGGCCTAAACATTTCCTCAGACCTCTCACCCTCTTTGGCTTTCCACCACAAATCAGCTTCCACTTTATCTCCTAAAATTTCACTCCAATTTAGCATCCCTTTCCAGACTTCTACCCCTTTTCACTCTCCCATTGCAGTTTAACCTCCCCCACTTGACAGACTCCACTTGTTTTTCTGCCTCTACCCTTTATTCAGCCTTTCTCCCCATTCCAGCCTTTACCTTTTTCTGGCCTCCATCTCCAGTTTCCCCCTTCTTGGCCTCCCCACCTCTTTTTGCCCCTTTCTTCCTCTCTCTCCCCCCACACTCTCCCTTGGCTTTTCACCTTCCACGTTTTTGGTCAATACTTTGGGGTTTTTTCCTTCCCACATTATTGTGTCCTCCTGTCCTCTCAGCTTCTGCTTTTCTTCCTCTCTTCCAACCTTTCTTGGCTCTTTACCCTTTTCCAGCCTCTGTTTTTTCTTGACTCATTTTTTCTTCTCACTCACCTTTTTTTGTGTGTTTTCCTCTTTTACAGCTTCTACTTTTTTCTCTCCAGTTTTCTTTGTTACCTCACTTCCTTTATGGCCTCCTTCTCATTTTTAGCCTCCACTTTTTTCCCAGCCTTCCTTGTTTACTCCATTTCCACACTTTTTCCCCTCTACCTTCTACACTGACCCTTCAGTCCTTTTTCAGTCTCCCACTCTTTTTTGTCCCTCTATTCCTTTAGGGCCTCATATTAAAGCACCTTTAGGGATTTATATTAAGCCTCCACTCTATTTAATGCTTTCTCCTTATTCCTCCACTCTTTCCACAGCCTCTCAGACTCCATTTCACAAAAAGATTTCTTTAGTGTCCCACAGTACTTTAGCCTCTCCCCAAGTTTCAGCCTCCACTTTTTGCCCTCCAGTCTCCCACACTTCTTTGGCCTCCCATCCCTTTTCAACCTGCACTTTTTCAGGCCTCTTCTTCCCCTCCAGACTCCTACTGCTTTTCGGCCTCTCACAGGAAAAAATGTGCTAAAATCATGGACTGAAATGCAGCCGGAAAACACCAACATTTTTTCCCCTGATTTTCCTCAAGCAGTGTGTTAAAAACACCCTGTGCTGTATTTTGTGCTGCAGAACAAAGTGTCCACAATGGGTTACCTGGTGTTTAGTATTTAGGTGTCAGACAAAGGGTTCCTCAAACCAAGGGATTTAAGGCTGCCCCATACTTCTAATAAGACTCAGCTTTCCATTTCCAATCCATAATTCTGCACCAAGACATTTAGGAAATGCACAGTTGCACAGCCTGAAGTATTAAATATCAGCTGTTAGGGTTGTTTTGTTCAGCTCTGATTTCAGACACAGTCAATTCCAGGGGCAAAGCTAGGGAGGAATACTTCATCCACCCACACAGGCAAGGAAAAGCCAGATCTTTGTCTCAGCAGCTCCAGCACTTTTAATTTCTTGGCACTCTGGTATGGTGTGAGAAATTTTACATTAAATCAACAACATACCAAGAACTCTTGGGCATTTCAGTTCAAGTTCTCCACCAGATAGGTTAAATTTCCCTCTAACTGATCTTGACAGACCCCCTTGAAAGGGGATGTGAGGCAATGGGAGGAAGCAAATGTTCTGGTGGTCATCAGGCAGTGGCAGGAGGCTTGGCTCGAGCTGCAGGAATGAGGAACAATGAGAGGAAGAAAAGGAGATAAGCAGCAAGGAAACACACAGGGCGCAGGGGAGCAGAAAGCCACAAGGAAACAAGGCAAAAAGCAAACCAGGACCCAGCTTTGAACAGGAGGGGTACCTGTAGCACAAAGAAAGCCCTCAAGAAATGTCAGAGTGAGAGTGCAACTGGTAAATGTTCCATGAGGCCAGGGGCAGCTGGAAAAACTGGCAAAGGGCAGCAGAGAGACTATAAACCTCTTGGTGAAGTCCCTGGGGCAATGGAGACTGGTTATCCTGCCACTCAGACAATGTCCCAGAGGGAAATGCTGGGAAAAGCTGGAATTCTGCATGTAAAACCTGGTGACCAGTGTACACTTTCAGATAATCTGGGACCAAAAGAAAAAGATGGTGCAGGTTTTCCTACCTCAGCAAAGCAAAGAGAGGGCCAGAAGGAACCACACCACCTGGGACAGAAACAGGTCCACATGGAGGACAAAGCAAATCACTTTTCCAAATGGATCATATAGGATGAAGTGGTGAAAATCTTCTGACCTATTTCAAACCCTAGATAACTGCATGGGAAGGTCAGATTTGCAATGTTCGGCACTCAAAATTCAGCAAGTCCTAATATTAGATCTGCTGATGACACATGCATTCAGCTCCCCTAGTCACCTGTGGCAGTCTGATGCTGCCTGTAGTCCTACAGTAACATAGCTGTATTTTCAGATATATTTTATATATATATATATATTCAGCATTTTCACAGTGCACTGCCTGGCAAAGGGGCACAAGAGCAGGGTCACAAGTCATTTCCTTCTGCTGCTCTCGTCCTGAAACTCCTTTTCTATTCCTCCCTCATCTCCCTTCATTATCACTTGTCAAACCTCCCAAGCCCTGAGGTAGGTGAGGGGCATTTTGGCTGGCCCAGAGCACCCTACAGGCCAGAGGAGGTTTAATTCAGAGCCTGTAATCTCTCCTGCATGACAAAGCTTATCTGGGCTCTGTGTAGGCATTTAAGCTGCTCTGTGAAGGAAGCAGTGACCTGGTTTGCCATCCCCAACCTGGACTGCAGCAGTGGGCTCAGTCAGGGCTGATGTGGAGTCTTTGCCATGGGTTTCACAGCATAACTTAGGCTCATTTGTATAAAAAAAAAAAAAAAAAATTACTGAGGGAGTAGTGCAGCCTCAGGATTTCCTGTCCTCATCTGCCCTACTTTGTAACCAGAGAGAAGCTGCCCACCAAAACAGCTGCTGCTTGCTCCTAAGGTGGCTTCAGCTAATTCTGCATCTACACACATTTCTCCTAAAAAATGGAGGAGTAGCAAATGTCCAGGAAACCTTGGGTGAGGCAGCTCCAGGTTTGGAACACAGGCAGATGCTTTCCAGAGGAAAAGCAAGGGAAGAACCAGGCACTAAATAACCCAGAGCTCAGGATGGGGAACTGCAATTCCCAGTGTGGCAAGTCACAGGGGCAGCCAAATACATCTCACTCAATAACCCTACAGGGAAAAAAGCTGTGCTTTCCCCCTTCTCTTCCCACAGAACACAGACAAAAAGAACATTTTGACTAAGAGGCTCAAGCCCAAGCACTTTTACAGCTGATCCCTGTGCTAGTGGTTCTGTCAGTGACACTGAACCAGTTTTCTGGCCATGCTGTGTTTTGGTGTCTCCCTCCCTAATGCTGTGGCACAGCAACCATTCAGAAATGCATCTGAATGTTTACCCTAAAGAAAGGGCAACTGGACTATCACAAAAAAGAAAACCCTGATGCCAGTTTAGTCCTGATGGACTGAACTGTGCTCTTCTCACTGGCTCTTTTCTCTGTGCTCTTCTCTACATGTGCAACTTGTCCTCACCCTATAGACTCTGATAATTATTGGCTTCAGTGGCAGGAAATATACTCCAAAATGATAATTCCCAGGCTGAAATCAAGCTCTGTTATTTTCATGCTACTGCTAACATGTCCAGAGCAGATTTATTAAAGGCATGAGTGACCCCTCTGCCAGAAATTAAGGACTTTTCTGGTGAATAAGCAACTTTGGTGTTTATTCCTCCTGCCTCCTCATCTGCTGAGCTGCACCAGAGAAGCGACTTGTCAGGATAATTATTCACAGAGATTTTAAGCTGCATATTTTCTCCCTGGACTAATCTAACCCAGATATGGGAAAGGCATGGTTTTAATCAACCCTCCTATACATCCCATGATACTTGGTCACATGTGCATGTGTAGGTATGTGCATTATGTGCATCACCCAGTAAAATAACCACATTGTACACCAGTAACAAGCTGCCTATCACATGCTGTTCTGTTTGCCCTCTTTCTATAGTGCTGCCTCCAAACAAACCAGTTCTGAAATGAAATAAGGAAATAATCTGAATGACTTCAGAGCACTTTTTTCACAGCTACAATTTTTTTTACAAAAGTAACAGACTGACCATGACCCTCAAATAGTTTCACTGCAGGTGAAAAGGCAAGAGTAAAAGCTATATACTGTCTCAATAGTGTTCAATAAGATCTTGGGAAACAGAGTGAAATCAGCCTTCCTTCCAGCACATGGAAATCCATTTAAAAGGGACACTCCATCAGAGCCCACAATAGAAGCCTCAGTGCAGCCAGGGCTCTAAAGCAATTCAAGGTATTTTTTTCCTGAGACAAGTGACAGAGCTGGGCTCCAGGGAGGGCAGAGCCCTGCACAGACTGCAGAATCACTTACCAGCATTGCTCTGAGCAGCACAGGATATGAGAAACAGCTGCTTCTTGTCCCTGGTGACACTTCAGGCCAGCTGCTGTTCTCTCTGCAGGGACAGAGGTGGGTTTGCTCCCAGACTGCACACCTTGCCCTTTTTTTAACACAGCATTATTTTTTCTCTGGCTTTAGCTATGGGGATTGAAAGATGAAGTAGGAGTATCTTACTCTAAGAGAGGAATGAAGTAGATGCTGGATGGGAAGCAGGACTTTTAGAAATTAATTGAATAAAACACTGCCTGTTAGCATAGACTGACCCAGTTTGAGTGCAGGGTTTGGGAATATAAGGCAAAGCTCCACCCAAATTAGGGAAGATGAAAAAAGCACCACATTTTCACACCGCAGTCTCTGGTTCTAAATTGCATGGCATGTTCAGGTGGAAGGAATGACAGGGATGTGTCTTTACAAACAAGCTATGGGCCTGTTGGTAGATAAAGGCAGACACTGATAGGTAAAAGAAGCAATGGGAGGGACCATAAATTCCAGAGGAATTCCACTAATTGACTCAGACTGTCACTCAAGGCTATGCTAAATTCCTGGACTTAGAGAAAAAGAACAGAGATACAAAGAAATGCAGGTCTGTATTAGGTGATTTGGGAAGCCTGTACCTCTCAAGTACCTCAGCCAATGGGGAAAGAGAGAGGGAAATGTGGCCAGGAAGTTGGGATAAGGAGGAGGCTGCATCCTCCAGCAATTCAAGAGACCCCTTGGGAAATACCCCACGGCCTCTCCCTTTGTCCTTACAGGACTCCTCTGTCTCCTTTTAGGACTTAAACCTCTGACATCATGGATTAATTTTCCTGACACAGGGAATCTCAAACACAGGCCTAATTAGGCAAGATGTAAAATAACAAACTTTGCTCTCTTCCAAAGGCTTTGAGAGTGAGGACAGGAGGACAGTAGTCAACATGATTAACTCAGAAGTTTGGATTTCCTGGCTTTTTGTGCAGCAAAGTTTCCTTCTCACATTAAGTGATATTCACTGAGTGCTTAAAAAAATCCAAAGCCCAAGAATTAAATAGGATTGACAATATGCTTCACAGGATTTGCTGATTGAGTGATGGTGCTCACCTTGCTGTACTTACTGTGACCACCACAGGCAGAGCTGAAGCATGCCTGGAAAACACAGGAACCAGGCAATGGTGTGGATGAGAATGGAAGCACCAAGCTACAATCTCCAAAATGCATCACAGTGATGTTTCCAAATGGGAACAGCTATGTTGCTGCTTAAGTAATTTTTATTCTTGTAACTCAGCATCCTTTTTGAAAGTCCTGCAGTGCCTTGGATGCAGCAGGAGCTGATGTGTGCCTGGTGTGGGGCTGCACTCAGGGCTCTGCCACCTTGTGCTGTGCCCAGGTGTTGTGGAGAAGTGTCTTCCCACTCTCCCCACGGGCCAGAGGGCTGGGAGCAGGAGGGAGGAACCCCCAGGGGTTAGGGTGGAGGAGAGCCTGGGTGCAGGATGTAGGAGAAACTGGGAATCAGGAGGGAGGAGAGCCTGGAGCAGCTCACCACACTGGGGTAAAGTGGCCACTGGGAGGGCACTGGGAGCAGGGCCAGAGCTGGACCCACAGCTCAGCCAGGCATGCGGCCCTGCAGAAACTGCAAAGTTCTGAAATCTCTCTGCTTTGGGGTTTTTCCCTCCCTTGTTGTACCTGTGTGATGGATCCTGGAGGCTCCTCCATCAGGCAAACACTGCAGTCCAAACTCCACTTCCTTTGCAGCTGAGCAACATGACTGCACAAACCAATCCTGACTTTGTGTTTACATAAGTTAATAAAACTGGAGGAACAAAAACCATTACAAATTGAAGCAAAGTCACATCCCAAGTGGATATCTCTGAAAAGACTGTGCTGAGGGCTGTGTGCTTCTACAGAAGAATGTGCTATGTAGTGCATTTTTGACAGTTTAATGTAGGATCACATCAAAAATGGGCATAAAAAGGGCAGAAGAGGATTACCGGGGAAGAAACAAGAAAATAATGTACAACTATGTCAAATGACTAAGACCATAATTAAAACAAAGTCACTTTAAAACACCAGTGGAGTAGTCTAGCTTGTCACAAAGCCCTCAAAGATGTGGTAAAGCAGTAAGTGCAGCTTTAGAGCAACAGAGCATTTCAGTGTACTCCAGGCCACAAAACACATGTGAGAGATACTGCTCAAAGCTTTTGAAATAATTGATATTGAAATATCAATATTATAAAATATTGATATTGTGCCACCTGTGTCTCATTGGTCTCTGGATTGATCATTTGTACACTCAGCACAAGTGAGTCTGGGGGGTGCTGCAGAGGTTCAGTCACTGAAATCACTGTGATGGGGTAAAAGCAGTGCCAGAGTTTGTAAAAGGCTCCTCAGTTAATTAAGGGATTGTGAAAAATGCCTCTTGCCTCTTCCAAGGAGCCCATCATGCCACCCTCATTTTTCATGTGCTAATGAAAAATGCTTAATTCCTCTGGAAAAATACCAATCTGGTGGCTTCCAGTTAGGGAAATATTTTCACTGCAACATCATGACATGCGTGACAGTTACAAATGCTGCTCATTTTTCTCTTATGGAGGTTTTCAAGTGCAGCACTGTGCTCTGCTCTGGCAATTTTTAATGCAACTAATGTCAGTACTAAATGGCAAGTGGATGAAATAAAGGTGGCTGTTAATCACAGAGAAATGGCATGGGACAGGCCACCTTCAAAAGTGGTGGCTAGCAAAGGGTAAACTCCCAGCTCTCTGGGGATTTTCTACACCTTTAACAGGGTTTTATGATTTCACAGCTCTTTTCATAGCAGAACATAAAGTGATGAGTGGTGACTGCTGACCCTGGGATTCCAGCACTCATCTACGGGACTTCAGTGGGTGCTTTGGGGTAAATAATGAGGTTTTTAACATTATTTAGCAGGCTATTCACAACTTAACAATTGGTTCTGTTATTTACCTACTCTGTAGAAATGCTTGTTAAAGTCACCATCCCTGGAGGTCTTCAAAAAAAGAATGGCCATGGCACTTAGTGCTCTGGTCTAGGTCACATGGTGGAGATGAATCAAAGCTTGGACTTGATCCTGGAGGCCTCTTCCAACCTAAACGACTCTGTGATCTGCATAGTTCTGAGAAAATACTGAGGATTTAATACCTAGGGGATTCATATCCTTCTGCCACCTTTCAGAACTCATCATTCCCCTAAATTATCCCTTTAATAATTAATAAAAACTTAAGTGTTGCAGGATGTTGTTCTTTTTCAACTTTCTTGGTATCTAGCCCAATGGAAAACCTGTCCCAAGACTGCTGGTTATTAACTGAAATCCTGAAACAGCACTATTACAGTATTCCCAAATACTTTTACAGTATTCCCAAATACTTCTGTCCTATTTAGGATCATCATATTTTCAAACCACCCAGCAACCCAACACTATTTTCTTATGAAAGGCAGCCCTAGTGTACTAAAGACAGTACTGACAGCTAGAACACAACAGTCATTTGCTCTTTTTAAGTAGAGCTGGTTCCCCTCTGCAGACTATGCCAAAGAAGATTGTTCTTTGATGTACTCCTTTTAGATTACTTTTAAGCATGAGAGACTAGAAAAACAAAGATAATTTCCAATATGTTGGCACCATCTGCAAAGAATTCTATTAAAGCACAAAAATTAAAGGTTTTTTTGGGTTTTATATTTTCAAGGGTAGTATTAGCAATATGATGTTGGTTCAGAAGTCAGGTAGGGTCTGTGGTTGGCAACTACAATTCTTTTATTGGACATATGTTACTGAGCATTGAACACTTGTTTATGTAGGCACGGATTTAAGAATAACACCACAAAATCAAAAGGCTAAACTGCAGACCTGTACTGAGAAGCAGGCCTGGTGAGTCTGTCTACTCCTAGAAGTCAGCTGAGAAAAGGGGAAAAAACTGCCATTATAAGAGAAGAAGCATAAATTTAGTTATAAATTATGGTTACAGAACTAGATAATATTTCCTTTAAGGTCCAAAGCACTGGAAAACCCAGGTTCCCTGTGTACATGCACAGGGAACTATTTAGAGTCTGCCTTATGCAAGTGGTTTAACTGTAAGAAAACTTAATAAAGCTGTACTGATTCAAACAGTTCTCTTAGAAAAAAAATCATTATGTCATTCAGAAGTATATTTCAGAATAAAAATGATACACTTTAACCCAGATAACAACCTACCCAAAAGAGAGGAAGTTTCAGCAAACAGTGACCAAGAAAGAGTGAACAGGGAAAGCCAGTGTAAGCCATGACTTTAAGCAATGGTCTTTGCCAGATTTCATTCCTGCTAGCATCAGAATTTTCTCCCAGAGAAGATTTAGGAGATAAAAAGGTAAATTGAACATTGTTTTTCTTCATCTCATAAGGGCAGTTTTCTACAGTTCTTAGCAACAGAAAAAAAAAAAATAACACACTTCCAGAACTTGCACATATCCAAAAAGAAAAAGGTGGAGAACAAAGAGGGAGAATAAAACCTAACAAAAGCTAGAACATGACTTTGTAGTAAACAATAGAATATAACGTGCAATAGTGCAATTTCTCCTTTGCTGCTCCAACAGGAAGCCTCGGCAGACAGTCCCGTGCATGTCAGCATCCCTCGGTGGGTGTCACACCCAGCTGCGAGCCTGCCGGCCACTGCTGGGCTTCGGGGCCGCCGCGCTGGGGCCGGGCTCGGCCCGCCCCTTCCCCGCCTGCCGCAGCTTCTGATCCCAGCGCTGCGGGGAAACGCACAGCAATTACCAGAGAGGCACAGGGATTACCAGAGAGGCACAGAAATAACCAGAGAGGCACAGGGATTACCTGAGAGCGCACAGAAATTACCCGAGAGCGCACAGAAATTACCCGAGAGGCTACAGGGTCGCCCTGTTCTTCTAAAGCTTCTGATGTTTACATGTTTGTAATGAACTTTCTCACACGCTTTTCTGGAAATAATGATTGTTTTACATTGTTTTCTGGAGGAGGAGACATGTGATGGACTGTTGGTTTGTCCAGTGTCATTGGAGAAGTGGCACTGTCATCCTCCAATCCACTGTCACTTTTGGAAATCTATAAATGCTGGAGTCAGAATTAAACTGCCCTTCTTGTTACCTTAGAGATTCCAGTGTCGGTGTTGTTTTATTTTGTGTCCTAGAGCAACACTACAGAAATTACCAGAGAGGCTACTGATCCACCTGTTCACATGTTTCACACAGAAAATGTGCTCACACACAGCAGCAAAAGCTGCTATTGCTGTGTCCACCATGTTACCCTGTGCTGGGCTCAAGGGTGAAATGAGAGCTTACTGGGAAAAGCCCCCATTTAAATGTTAAACATTTACAAGTTCCCATTTTAACAGGGAAACTGTTTCCTGGCTTTCCTGCAGCCTCTGGGAATGAAGGGTCTGATCCAAGGCTTCGGCACAAGGGAGACTCACCTTGAAAATAATAAAATTTAAATGAAGCCACTCATGCGGTTTTTGTGGGAAGCAGGAGGAGAAAACAGTTAAGGGGTTTTTGCTAATCCAAAAAAATTATTTTTATTTATTTTTATTTTTGCAAGCCATAGGTATCACAGTAGAAAAAACAACAAAAAAAACCCACAAAAGCAAAAACACCCAAACAAACAAAAAACAAAAACAAAACAAAAACAACATAATGAATATAGTTTTTACAACTGTTGATGCTCTTGGAAAGAAAATGATGATGAGAAGTGGGTGGTGATGTGGCAGGGTCCTCAACACCCCCAGGCTGGGTGTGAGGGCAGAGGCAGCAGGTTACAGATAATAAGGAAGGAAGTGAGAAAGTGTGTTGCCCAAAAAAATTCCAACAAATAATGTTATCACCCAAGAGCTGAAACTGAGCAGAAGTCAGCCCATGGCAGCAAAATGATCTTTTGTCTGTGGCACTGGATTTCCCAGGGTTCTGCCAAATCAAACAACAACTTGAAATAAGATCCCTGTATCGTTCACTCCTGTAATCTCCACTGATGTGAGAAATAGGCATAGAAAATCCTGCTTTTATAAACACTACAGTATTTTCCTGCCAGTGACCCTCACACTGATGAAGAAAGTGCTGAGTGGAAGAGAAGACTGGTTTGCATAGGCACAAGCAATATGGCAAATGAATGGCTGAGAAATTGTGTCAAAATAGGAATATTCAGGGTAAAGTGACACTCCTGACAATGTCAAAAACACTGATACTTTGCAGTGCATCAAAACATAAAAAGCTAATCCTTTCAGAACCTGGAAAACATTAGAAAACATTTAAGTAAGAAAAAAACAGAATATATTTTCATATAAAGAGCTGGGGTTGCTCAGCCTGGAGAAGGGTTCAGGGAGACCTTAGAGGACCTTCCAATACCTAAAGGGGCTACAGGAGAGATGGAGAAGGACTTTCTACAAGAGCATGTAATGACAGGACAAGGGGTAATGGCTTTAAAGTGACAGAAATTAGATTAAATCAGATTAGATTATATAAAATATAGGGAAGAAATTCTTGGCTCTGAGGATGGTGAGGCCTAGCATAGGTTTCCCAGAGAAGCTGTGGCTGCCCCATCCCTGGAAGTGCTCAAGGCCAGGTTGCATGGGGCTTGGAGCAGCCAGGTGTCCCTGCCCATGACTTAGTCTGAAAAACATTTGTAAAGCCCCCTGGTCTGTTTGTTTTTTTTAAATTCCTATCACAACCCCAACTAAGCAGGTATGTGTTGTGGAATGCACAGCTTGCCTACAAAGTTATAAGTCCCCTACTATTTGCTTTTTTGAGACAGAGCTTTTGACTGCTGTTACAATGGGATATTTCAGGGTAATTCAATGTATCCCTTTAATTTACTCAGCATGCAGTTCTAAGTAATAAAGCAAATAAAACACCAAGTTAGCTTTTCATACATGATATTGATTAACTGGAGGCAGCACACGAATTTTCTTCCCTTATTTTGAAAAGACAGGTAGATGTTTTAGGGCACCCACAACATTTGATTTCTGGTGAGGTATTTTCTTACCTTTATTTTTTTACCAAGACGTTCCTTCCACTTCTCAGCTATGGAGCCTTCCACCAAGAGTAACCTACACAACAGAGACAACTCCATCAAGAACCTATACAACCCAGCACACACAAAACTAAGAGCTCTCTGCCTGCAGGGAGCCTTGCCCTCCCTGAATACCATGAAGGAGACCTACAGACACCAAGTTTTCCTTCCTTTTGGCTCTGACTTTCAGCTTTAAGGCAGGAGAACAGTCAAGGACAGCACAGGAGGAGATACCTGGAGCGCTCCTCATCCTCGTAGCCCATAATGATGTATTCCTCATTGGCACTGAGGGGTGGACACAGGCAGCCAGAATTGGTGTGGAGGTTTACTGTGTCCTTTGGAATGTTCACCAGGGAAGATTTCAGGATCTCCTTGACTTCCACTACTGCAGTGACATCGTGGCATTTAGTCTTCACCTCCTTCACCTTAGCCCGGATGACTGGGAAAGCCACAAAGAGCATGGTTAGAAGCAGCAGATCAAGCAGGCCGCTCCCAAGCTGTTCTTGGTGACCTCTGGCATTAGTCTTTTGCATGGTCCCTCATCAGAAGTTTAGCTGAACTCCTGCAAGGTCTCTGCCTCCATCTCTTCACTACTTCACCCTCCACCAAGGAGGTCCAGGTAGCTCAGTGTGCCCCTTAATAATGGTCAGGAGCAGGACTTAGGTACCAGTTGGATTCATGTCCTGTTTAAGCTGGGCTCTGACTTCCTTCCTTCCTCACCCTTCCCATGTTAAATATATTAAATCTATTTCTTGTATGCTCTCCCTCTTCCCTGAGCTGGGACTGTTCCCTCTCTGACTACCTGCAGTACAGATAAGCAAACTTTATCACTCTGAACCTTACACAAAAAGGGAATGTGCATTAAAACTCCTCATATCACCACTTCTGCTGGATGACAGGCCCTTACCTTTTCTATTCTCTCCAGTGACCCAGAACTAATCTGCTCTGCTCTTTCTGAACTTCAAATGCTCCTGATCTTGACTCAATGACCTCTCTAATTGTTTCCTCTCTTGGCCTCTCTTTTTGCCTCAAGTTGCACAGGAGGAAAGGTTGCCTTTCAGAGGCAAAGCTTTTCATTCTCTCAGGGGGACCAGTGAACTGATACCACATACAAATGCAAAGCCAACCCAGAGGTCGTGCTCTAGAGAATGCCACACCATTCAAAGAGTCCCTTTCCACACTATAAATGGGAGATAGCCCAAATTCCAAATGTCTCCTGCATGAAAAAGGTAATAGAGAAGAAACAAAACCATGGACTTACACATCTCCTCCCCACAACAGCCATTAACCAGCATGTATTGCAGGCACATTAAATACAGCTGCCAGCAAACACCAACTTGTGCACCTAGTATGCACAACTTACCCTGAGTGATTCCCTTTTTCAAAACCCTTTAAGATCTCAAAATAAAATATTATTTTAGTTTGGAGATATTTCAAATGCCTTTTAAAACCCATTTAATTTCAAAAGCTTGAGAAAATGGACAGGAACATGCCCAATGACTCTGCCACATGCAGTTTCTGACTAGAAAATAGTAACTCTAATTTTTTTTTAAACAAATTCACCAAAACAACATACAACTGACTATTGACCAAGAAAGTGTTTGAATACAGTTGTAATTTTTTAGCTTTTAACAGCAAACAATTTTTAAAAGAAGATTGTCCCACTCTGCCTTTATAAATGTGCAATCCTAATAAACATCATACAATCTCTGCCATTTAAATAAAGCCTTAAAGCTGGCTGAACCTAAGGCTCTTCACCTGATTAATGGGAAAAAAGGAAGTGTTGCATATTGATAAAGCTTTATAAAATAAGGCCTTGTTACCCTTGTAAAATCATGGCTCAGGCCTGCCACTTTGGCTAAGTAGAAGAGGACTGTGGGAAAGTGACTCAGCTGAATTAGGGGTAGAAAAAGAAGTTCTATAACCATGATGTGCTCACACTGTGGTGTATGGTGGTTGGTTGCATTATGTTTGTTATGGTTTAAAACTAATAGAGTTTTAACTTTAAGTTTGTAACTGATACAACTGATACATTAAGTTCGTAACTGATAATGGCTTAACTAGGCCTGTTTTTTGCAATAAGGAAGGGCCCAATGTTCAGTGGCTTCTCTGGCCTAATTTGCTTCAAACAAGCAGTACGAAGGCAAACATGAGCCTGGAGCTGTGATATGCTTGAAGAGCAGGACATGTGCACTTTTACAGGTGTTACTGACAGCATAACACAGCTGGCAAGATGCTTATTGCTGCCTTTGACACACCAAAAGGAAAAGAACCTCTCAGATCTCATGGAGAGCTAGTGGGCATGAATGTTGCTACAAGCATGCCTTTCTGCAAAAGCTGAGGGTACTGGAAATCACAGAGGCAGCTCAGGCACAGCACCCCACAATGCCATTTTTGTTGCATCACTGTTCACACCAGACAAGTACCCAAACCCCAAATGCCTGCACTAAAACTGAAACAACAAAGATACCCTTGTACTAACATATCAAGCTAACCCCCTCCCCATCCTTCTAATTTGGAAACAGTTCAGGCTACACCTTCCTCCTGCAATAAGCAATACTGGGTTACCAGCAGTAACAGTGAACTTTTTAGACTTTTTAAATGAGAAGTTGCCCCTTCCTGCAGCCTTAGAAGAAAGAGCTGGGAGCTGGCAGTGCAGCTGCTCTCACCATAGTTGTAGTTGTTACGTAGGTAGGTCTTCTGGGTAGCTTTCACAGGCTTGCACTTGCAGCGCTCTACAGAAACAAAAAGCTTTGTTTAGAAAGAAAAAAACATTATTCAGTGTCAATATTCCCAAAACCTGGAGCTCACACAGTGTGGGAACTGGATTCATAGAAAATAAATCCAATAAATAAATTTGATTGTTTTGCTCATTGACCGCTGCATACACTGAAGTACACAAGGTACTATTCTTATTATTATTATAATAATTAATGCATATAAATTTATTTTGTAAAGTTTTTAGCTAAGGTGTAAAACTTGATCTTTTAAATAAGTCATCCAACTATGATCTATCACCTGGTTTAATTTGATCTGTTAAATCTTGTTAAGCCAAGAAACACTTACAGTGTATTGTAATTAGGAAATAGTTGGCTTCTGATTAGTCCCAGGTAAAATAAAATAGACTAAATTGCAAGACAAGAACACAGCCTCACATTTCCTTCAGTTTTAAGGCAGTATTGGCTTATTTTATGAATTTTAGAATGTATTTTATTTGTCTAGTTCTATTTCTAAATTACTGACATGCCCATGTTCTTACTGAAGAACACCCTAGTCACCCTCATGCTTTTTAAATTTACATTTAAAAGACCTGTACAAAATTCTGCAGTATTCCTAATCACTATTTAGAGATACAGAAACTAACACAAAAGTAATTTGATTGATGATGATGATGTGAATTGTAACACCTGTACTGTCTCACCCTTCTCATGAGACTGAAAAGTTTTTAAAACACCTCTCAGTTACCCCATCTCTAAGTCAGAAAAGGGTTAAATCCAAAAACACCTAACAAAGATTTCACTGAACTGACTTGCTTATTACAGTGAAACACTAAAAACCACAGGGCATTCCTGGCCTGTTCTGCTGGGAGATGAGGAACTGTCCATGAGCCCTTAAATGATTTTTAGGAGAAAAACCTGACATACTGAAATTTAAAAAAGAAACAAACCCAAACCACAGCAGAACAACAAAGACATACAGACTTGGAGTCTGGAGTGACAAAATGATCATTTTAAGCCAATTCAAGGCTCAGTCCTGAGCTTGCAGGTGCTGTAATTCCATCCTTGCAATGCTGCTCTCTCTTCTATGCTAGACTTAAGGAATGTCCTCCTTTCTGTTCCATTTATCATACAGACCATAACAGAGACACAGAAAGCAGATACTGTGGGAGTGCATGACTGAACATTTTTTTGAATATTCTCAGCTCAGTTGAGTAACCTGGGATATTCTGGCCAGCAAGCATTCATAGAATATTTGGCATTGGCAGGGACCTTCAAAGGCCACCTAGTCCAACCCCCTTGCAAATAAGCAGGGACATCTTCAACTGGATCAGGTTGCTGACAGGTCCATCCAATCCACCATGAGGAATGGTGTGAATTTTCCATTATTTTATTATGACCCAGAAGCCCAAGTTTAATGAAAATAGAGAAATTCTTAGCCCTTGTGGCCAGAAGGACAGCCTTCAAAAAAAAACAACACAAATGAGCACTGTCAGAGCAGCATTTCCAAAGAGGCAGATGCCAGACAGCTGGGAACTCTAAGAGAGGTAAAAACATTTTCACTAGTGCCCAGGGAATGCTAATGCTGAACTCCAGAGCCACAGTGGTGTTCATTAACACCACTGGTATTTCAGGGCTGGTTGTTTTACTGCAAATATTTACTTTTTATTTTATACCATAGTGTCTAAGTGTGGTTTGCTGGAGTAATTTCAAACAGCAGATCCCAGTATTACATGTGCATCTATTTTGACATTTGATTTGGCACAAATGGAAGTAGATTTAAGGCAGCTTATTTCTATGCACCATCATTCTAAGTATCAATGCATATAAGCTAGTGATTTAGTTAAATCTAACATGAAGAGTCTGAAAAAGAACTTTTATTTGATTATATAAGATCCCTGCATATTAAAAAAAAAATAAAATCGATGGAATCATTATTTTCCATTGGAAGAATTTTTGTAGTTGAAAATACAAAAAAAATACAGGAAAGAGGAAAACATTTCAAAAGAAAAGTATATTATTTCCTCTGCTTTCAAACACATCCTCGGGAATCTATATATAGAGCCCTACAGACTTTAACTTTTCTATGTGTTTGTGTTGAAATAACAAAAGCAGTGAAGGGAAGTGATTTTTGGCTTCCCTTCTGCCTTTGTGAGCTCATGGATAGTGTAGGCCAAATGACAGCTGCCTTGGAGCAGAGAATAAAAGATGTGCTGCTGTGACCCACACTCACACAGGCACCTCAGCACTCAAGCCCAACAAGCAGCACACTGGAATGTTCTCCTGCCCTACAGAACTTTGCACCGTGACTCAGGTAAAATAAAATAGACTAAATTGCAAGACAAGAACACAGCCTCACATTTCCTTCAGTTTTCAGGCAGTATTGGCTTATTTTATTAATTGTGGAATATATTTTGTTAGTCTAGTTCTATTTCTAAATTATTGACATGCCCATGGACTTGTTGAAGAACCTCCAAGTCACCCTCATGCTTTTTAAATTTACATTTAAAAGAACTGTACAAAATGCTGCATTATTTCTAATCACTATTTAGAGATACACAAACTAACATAAAAGTCATTTGCCAAGGTCAGTTACAAAGGTAGAGCCAGAACCAATTCCTCTCTCCCAGCTCCTGGTACAGTGATTTTCCAAGGAAGGCAAATGTTGACCTTCCCCCAGAGAGTGGAAACACCCACAAAAGGTGGCTATAAAAATAAACTGCATCACCTGATGCTGAGGGAAAATCCCATCCTACCTGACAGCCTCCTCAGAAGCTGCCAGGATTAGCAGAAGAGCTCTGAGACCACAACAATGGCATGTCCCAAACACACAGACAGGCAGCAGAGGCTCCCACTGGCTTTGGCTGAGATCACAGCTAGCCATTAATCTTCTTTTCAAGTAAATATAGGACTAAAAACTGCTCCAAGTCTCTGTCTTTGAAAACTTCACTCTGTAAATGCCAAAAGACATGGAGAGAATGGTTTTCCCCCCATGGATTGCTACCAAGAAACATCTGTATCATCTTAAATATATGTATGATGGAAAACCTGGCTGTAATCCTGACCTGTGCAGGCACTCAAACCTGGCAAACACCTCCCAGATAAAGAAATGATAAGAAATAAACACTCTAGAAAATTTTCTAAGAGACTTGAGGAGCATGTGATGAAGCAGAAAACAATGGACTTCACTGCCTACAGAGGTAAAAAAGGTCTCCCAAAAAACCCCCATGCAGACTCAGAGGGAAGGTTTTGCCAGCAGACACTGACAGGGAAAAAAGGTGTCTCAAATAGGGATAAGCCATGAGTACTGCTCCCTGTGACCATGCACAGCAGCACAAGCAGTAAGATGCAGAAAGCACAAAGCTGAGAATGGGATTTAAAAAAAAATGCATCAATTTGCTACTTGCAAAACAAACAAACAAAAAGTCTCTATTTACAATGCCAAAACTACAAATTTACTTTACTGAACACATAAATAAAGCCATTTTGAGACATGGCCTTTTAGGTGGTCCAACTGTGTTTGTAAGTTCAGACAGATGTAGCACATTGAACCAGAAATCAGGTATGTACAGTAAAAGCAGATATTGCATCAGCAATTTTTCTGTGCATCCTTACCCTATTTTGTAGATGGGATTTTTTTAGATCTGGTTTTGCTTTCAGCCATTGAAAAGCATCACAACAGGAGCAATATGACTGAAATTTTCCTCTTCCACTGCAGGGTCACTCACTGGAATTACATGCCTATGGACAGGCAGCAATAAAGATATGCCTCATAGTTTTGATTTAAGGTGACAGTGAGAGCATACAGCTTTGCTTTCATGCTCAGAGTGAAACTTGTATGCTCTTTGTGCATGAAACTCCTATTTTCTCAATGACACACAACTGAAAGTGGCCTCAAGCTATGAAGATACTAACATTAGTAACAAATATCTTTAGCAAGTCCTCCAGATATGGTACCATGCTCAAGATAATTTAAAGCAAAGCCTGTTCAGGGGCTTGCTTTTATGAGGTTATTTAACTGGGCTTTCTAGAGGGTATGCACTGTGATTTAAAGAACATTTTGCACAAATATAGCTGCTTTCACATTGGGACTTACTGACTAAAATTTTAAACTGTATTATATAAACTGGGCATTACTAATATATTTTTGCAATTTGGCCACAGAGCTTAATGCTGAAATGATCTCTACAGGTACTTAATGTTAGGTTCAACACCTTTTAGGTGTTTATGTTGGTAAACTGAACATCAGTGCACACTGTAGCTCATCAGCACCTCTGCAGAAGGAAAGACATGCAGGTCAATGCTAGGGCTTCCAAGTATCAATTTCTTGACAAAGACCTAAGAGGAGAAGTTTGGATGGAATCATAATAAAATTCAAGGAAATGTACAGTCATTGGCTTGCTTGAGCAAAAGATTCACATTCCTACAATTATTAGCCACCATCCTGGGCTTTGCTTCTTTGCATTGGCAAGTAGTGATAATGCCCAAGGGGTTTTATTCAGTTTTATTCTGTTCTAGCAAAACCAAAACAGCAATAAAAAGCTACAGGAGACTTGCTGGAATAAAACCAGCCTCAGAAGGTGCCACCCTCAACCTCCTCAGGCTAACGGGAGCATTGCCATTATCTACAAAGAGTACTGAATTTAAATTGAAAACTTTAAGGTCAAAATGAACCATTATCTTCACTGGCTTTTCCCAGGGAAAAATCAATTTAATGATTACTCTTTCTGTTCAAGATAAAACTTCAAATAAGATCAGCACAGCCCTCCTGCTTTGATGGACCTTTTGAGGCTGACCAAATCCCACCTGCCCATGGAATGCAAAGGCAAAATCTACAGTATTCTCAGTCAACACTAAGTATTTAAGTATTTATCACTTAGCACCCCTCTTAATTAAATATTTAAAAGATTTGAAAGTCTACAACTTATTATACAATTCTATAAAAATTATTATACAGTTTTATTACTTATTATACAGTTTTATAAAAATGTACTTACCAATGCCAGCACCTCTACAGTTGCCGTTATTAGAATCCATAGGGAAATCTGGATTTGCAAAATATGTAAAAAAAAGTTAGTATTTTTAATATTGGATTATTTTACCCCACATACATTACAATGTTTTCTCTTTCTCTAATATTTAGTACGTGGAAACTTAATAACTTCACTAATAAACAGTTGGCAATATTCTAGAGGTCACTCCAGTAAAGCTGACACAATGTCTTACCCACATTTCACCTGAATCCAGCCTATCATGTTAAATGCTGAAGCAGACTAAATATCCCATTTCCATTGCTACAGGCTGGCAGGTTTCAGACAAGGGTTGACATTTATGCCATGAATTTTGGTCACCTACAGAAAACACGTGTAGTGTTTGCATTTAATTAGATGATGAAGGAGAAATTACTTTGGGGGATTTTTTTGGTTACTGAGGAAATCAAATCAACCAACCATAATCACACTGTCGAAGCAAATGCCAAAATAAATGTTTCAGACCTTCCCCTCAGTTTAAAAACACACTGATTACTCTGAAGGACAGATAAGGAACAGAAGTTTAAACAGGCACTCTGCCCAAAGAACTGCTTTCAGACACGTTCATAAATGGACTGTGTCCCAGATTAGTAAAATGCATCATTTCAAACCTATTTATTAAATCACACCATTTAATGGGTTTATACATATATTTAATCATGAAAAACAAGTATGTTAATGCATATAACCTTCAATAAGCTAAGGACAAAATAAATGCAAGAGGAGCAAGAATTGGGAGAGAGGCAGGACACTTTATTAGAATGGAACATAAAATGGGAAAACAAATGAGCTTTCAAAGAAAAAACCCTTCTGTAATTTTACACACTTATTATTTACACACTTATTCATTTATGCTGCTCTTCCAATTCTGGAATCTGGTATCCTACAATCAACTTTTCTTAGATTCTTACATAGTCATGGAGGCAATCCTGCTGCCTTTGCAATGTAGAACAAATCTAACAAAAGCTCCTCTCTTGCAGCCTGAGCTGTAAGGTTTTGGCTGTAAGACAGCCCAGGACACTCCTGATACTCAGTACTCATGATGGCTTTAGATGTGTGGATTCAACTATAAAGGCCGTGTGTGTGTGTTTATATTTATTTTATATATTTATATATTTATATAATCACAAATTCTGTAATACCTGTTTACAAGAAAAATAATATGACTTAGCTAACCTTCTAATTTTGCCATCCTTCTTAAAAAAAAAAAAAGAAATTAAATCTCCACTTAATGAATACTTATACTACTCAAAGCAACATGAAACTTCATTTATAAATGAGAATGCAGCTAAATCAGAGTCAGGGCAAGAATAAAGCTGAAAAACCACTAATTCCCTCACATAATAATTAACTTTAAAAAAATTTGAGACTGCAGGAATAATTATTCTAACCAACATAAAGAGCAAAGAGTATAGAAAACAGCAAAGGAAGATTCAATAGATGCTCTTTTATATTCAATATCCTGTTGCTAATAAAACATCAGATCCATTTTCTTGCAAAGAAAGTTCCAAACTACCACAGGATCTTTGTTTATAGAGAAAAAAACCAACATTTTTATGGAGCCAATTTGACCTTTGCAATGAGGTACTTCCACAGAACCTCTGAATCTTCACCATACTGCCTTGTAACAAGTCAAGCTGTCCAAGCTGGTTGTTTCTTACATGTTTGATTTTGATTATTCACCTGAGTTATTCTCAATGCATTAAGAACGCATTTTATATTGCATCAAATGCACTCTGGTATTCGAGCATGTGATGGAAGAGGAACTGAAATGGTTTCCCTCTTGCAAATGTAAACAAAAGGACAAACACATTTTTTCATTCTTCCCTCCTGGGTCAATTACCTGTCGTCTTGTTCATTCAGCCAAGCTGTAGCTTTAAGTCTACAATTCCTTCAGATCTGGTAAAAGCATAGAGAGAGGTCTATGGTCTGAGAATCCCCCCACATGTTCCAAGTACAGATAAAACATCTGCAGAACCTCCAGCCACAGAGAGGCGGCCATACAGGCCTCTCCGTGTACGTAGGGCTGGCCTCAGATGTTTCCCCACTCTGGGCCCCCAAAACCCCTGCAGAGAAAGCTCTCAGGATTCACTGCCCCTGCAGAGAAAGCTCTCAGGATTCACTGCCCCTCTCACTCAGCTGCCTTGGCCACCTTCTCAGGTTTTCTCAAAGGCTATCTGCATATGACCAAGCCAACTCCTCTGGTTTTTCAGGTGGCCCAGCATGCCAAAATTCCTACCAGAATAGGTATTTCAGGGACAGTTTGTTCATAGCTTCAAAGCACATTCTCCATTCCATCAAAATTGTTACTAGGAACAGAAAAAAATCTTCATTACTGAGAAGACAAGAGAAGTATCACATTAAATGCTTACCATCTCCCATCCACAGAAGGAAAAAGCCCTGAAGTGCACTATCTCTACCTAAACCAAGGATGGATCCAAGCAGACATGACTTTGCGGTGCTTGGGCAAACCTAGTCCAAACCACATTGAAATTACACCTCAAAACAAACCAGAGCCCAGTAAAGGGTTCACAGCCTTCCCTAGCCCATGTGGAGTACAATGCCCATGGGTATTGGCTGAGGAACTGTCCTTGGAGCTCACACCAACACAAGGAGAACCAGTGAGCACTCGCTATGGGCAGCATAGCTCCATGCTTGTGTGCATGTTTGAGCTCCTCTACCAGATGTCTGTTGTTATTATATTGCAAGAGTTCTATTGTCATTGTATTGCAAAGCTTCCATATTGCTAGAGTTTGGTACCTCCTTGATGTTTCTCATAGGCAGCTCCTCTACGCACTGACTCTTCCTTGTCCTCACAGCAGCCAACTGATTCCAGTTCCCTCAACCAACCAACCCACTCTTTTATAACACTCTTCATCTTACTGGCTACAGCTGTGGCCTGTTAAAGTCAGGCCTGTTCCCAATCTCTAAAAATTGGCTGAGCTGCAACTCCTTAAGGGCTAAGATTACTTCCTATACTACCTCTATTTTCTTATATTGTATCCCCCTAAAATTCCCCCTTTTTCTTTTAATTACGGAGTTGCAGCATTTCTAGAAGGACACGTTCAAATAAATTAACATTATGACACATTCATATATTTCATTCAGAAACAGTTGCTTTAGTAATTTCTCTCCTTCCTCTTTCAGTTCTCTACCCAGATCACCATGGGACTACATTGGTTAATGTTTAAGTCTTCTTTCCTAAATCACCAAGGGATCAAGTTGGTTGATACTTAAGTCCTTTTTCCAAATCACTGCGGGGTCATATAGTTTGGTATTAAGTCCTTTTTCCTGAATCACATCAGGGTCACCATTTGTTCTTATTATACTACAAAGGTTCTATTGTCATTATATTGCAAAGGTTCCATATTGCTAGAGTTTGGTACCTCCTTGATGTTTCTTGTAGGCAGCTCCTCTAAGCACTGACTCTTCCTTATCCTCACAGTAGCCAAGTGACTGCAGCTCCCCTCAACCAACCAACCCACTCTTTTATAACACTCTTCTTACTGGCTACAGCTATGGCCTGTTAAAGCCAGGCCTGCTCCCAATCTCTAATAATTGGCTCAGCTGCAACTCCTTAAGGGGTAAGATTATTTTCTATACTACCTCTATTTTTTTATATTGTATCCCCCTACAGATGACCCCACACACTCCTAGGTACACAACTTATTTTTAACCAAAATACAGCACACCACAGCCTTGAGGCATCTGCTAACTCTGCACTGCCAGGTCACCTGTCCCACCCCAAACCAGGAATTCTCAATGAATTAGCTGTGTGTGCAGCCAGAGGAGTTCAGACACTGTGTGCAGAGCAGCCAGGAGTGGAAGTGCCTCCTGTCTGTGTGCCTGCACAAAGGCAGCAGAGCAGGGGTGAACAGGTACCCAAACAACAGTTTACAGTTCATGTCTGCACTTGGGAGGGCTCGGGCTAGGCAAATGTTGACCCTGCCTTGGTGCTTATCCTTTCCAATGCACTCATGCTTATTCAGGGATGACTGATTTCTACAGATGGACAGGAGCATGGGCTTATGGAGGGGACTGGGGACCTCTGCCACTCAGTGACACCTCTCTGGAAACCCTTCTCATTTCTCTGACCCTTTTCCCAGTTAAACTCTTACAGTCTGGTCCCTGCTTACCCACCAGACAGGAGATTGGAAGAGGGTCCAGGCCAGGCCTGCTACCAGCTACTGGTCAGGTCTCAGGTGTGTGTGAGCACCCACCCAGCCCCTGTCCCCAGCAGCCTCACGGACAGAGGCGTCTCTCCACCAAGCTGAGACCTTCAGCTGCAACACAGACAGAGGGAGGGGTAAAAAGCTATTTAAAATCCCCCAAACACCTGTCTTCCTATTGTTCCACTTCTCTTCACAGGCAAACCCTCTGCCAAGTTCTGTCTGTGCAAAGCAATCTTTGTGAAATAAATACCTGTCAGTGATGGTTAGCTGGATTGCCAAAGAGGGGAATACTATCCAGAGGTTCAATCCAAAAGTTCCCTATTAAATTTTGTTTAGGAGCAGGGGACAAATCCAAACTGTTTTTTCCAATATGCCATCCTAATTAATTTCTTTTCAGAGGGACTCTATATTAAAAAAACCAAAACAAAACACCAACAAGGAGAGCTAAATAAAAGCCACTTACACAGTAAATGTACAAAATAACAATGCCTGCAACCACAGATTTAGATGAGAGGTTTGGAATGGAGAAACAACCTGGTAATACCTAGTTTTGAGCAAACATCTTTCCTATACCACTGTTTAAATAAATTAACATGTTAAAAGGCAGAGGAAGGCAAAAAATAACATGACCCTGATTGTCATTATGATTAAAGAATATGGCGCAGCTATCAGTGAAGCCACTACAGGCACTGTGCTCCAAAGAACTAAACCACAGCCAGTGGCTGCTGCTTGGGTACCTTCTTCAGATTTAGATATCTGTGAGCCCTATTAATTAAGAAGCCCTTCCACAATGCATGAATTCACTGTCATTCACTTCAGTTATTAATACAGAGAGGATCTTTGCTAATTTGGTTGCAGAAACATGCATGGAAAGCCAAGTGATAAGAAAATTTATTCTAGTTAACATTTAATACAAAGAACTCAAACTCCAAGTTGTAGAGCAGCCAGCAACATGGCTGTTCCACATAACATTTTATTCCACATAACATTTTATTCAACAAATCCCACCAGGTTTTGATGACATTTAATGGCCCAGGTCTTGACTAAATGCTTAGACTGTAAAATCCAGGGGACTCAGCCTACAAAGGCAGCTGAACTGTACTGAGCCTAACACCATTGGTGGTATCTTCATTACTGAGATTTAAATTCTCTTATTTACTTCTCCTGCCCTGTTTCAGGCTTGAAGCTTGTAATAATTTTGTTATTTAACTGAGAAATGAGGCTGCTCCCAAGTTTCAGGTAAAGACCTAAACAAATCCCAACTTCATAAACTATAACCTGGGCATGACTGCTTGTCCTCAGCACAGAGTGTAACACTCCCCCAGCACTGTCATGCACACCAACTGCTCTAAGTAGAGCTAGGCAAAGAGTCAGAACAAATTTGATCTGGAGCTTGGAAACCATTGCTTTGGAAATTAAGTTATGATTACATAAGAAACAAGCATGAGAAATGGTTTGTTCACTTGTCTTTTAAGCCTGCAATGCCAAATAAACATACTGGGTTTACTATGAACTCATCCAGACAGACATGGAGGACTTGGGCAACATGGAGAAATCATGGGTTCACATATGATTTTTTAAGAAAATAGGTATCCATTGTGTGAATAATCTATAATTTTCCTTAATGCTTAAGAGATGGTGGTTTAAAAAAAATAAATCCAAGTTTTCCATATGCACCTTATGATAGTTTGGGTATTAACTACACATGGTTGATACCTTGTGATGTGGCTTCCCTTTTCTCCAACATCTTATTAACAGGCCAACACCCTTCAAGCTATGTTCTTGTTTAAGGAAGATGAGGTGAGACAACCTGCCTGACAAATCTGACTTTCAATATGCACAGTACCCATCACACTGCTCTGGTTTTGTTGCTAGTTCCCTCTTCAAAACAGGAATAAACATTTCACTTGAGACATAAACACTCTGCTAGGCAGTAGCAGCCACTGCCAATGTCAAAGGTGTATTTTTTAGTCAGCATCCCCATGCCAACACTGGCCACTTATTACCTGCAAAACTAAAGACAAGGTCCTGCCTCTGAAACTCTAGATTTGAGACAATTTTTTCTCTCAGCAGTTCCTGCTGCTTCAGAAACCTCAGAAAGTTTGACAGAGCCCTGAATGAGGGAAGCAGAAAATCTGATAGACTGGAGGAAGGATAAGCAAATACATGTGAAGAATGAAATACATGGAGCAAGTGAACAGGACCTCCCAGATATGTAACACAGCTTGTACTGATGTCTGCACACAGAAATACCTTGCACCTCCAAAAAGGACAGGGATGTGGGATAAATGCCATAGGAGACTTCAGACATTAGCATGCACTAATCTACATTCAGGGTGTTAAATGTATTGTCACGATGCTCTTTCATCCTCCATCCTGGATGATGATTTGTTGGATCCTCCACAAAAAGCCAAATTATTCAGCATCACACTCACCTCCAGAACACCCACACCCTCCCTGCAGCATCCCTCTGCTTTCTGGTTGTAAAGAAACCCGAATATTTGCCAAAAAGAATGAAAAATCAAGAAACACACACTTCCCACATGTTTTAAGTCAGTCTCTGTAACTTGAGGAACTTAAGACCTCCCAATCAGCACTCCCACTCAGATTTTAGAGACCAGCACAAGCCCAGGGGGTGTGCACAGCTATTCCTCTAACAGAGCCCAAAACACGGCACTGCTGTCAGTTTTCTCCATCACAGACAAAGCTGCCTCTTGGTGCTGTGACAGGAAGTGTCTGGATCTTCCTCACACCTGGACTCAAATGGAGAGAGGTCCTAGAAGATGTCTGTGGTAGACTGTGCCTCAACAGCTGAAAGTGAACTTCTTACAGAGATTTATCACAGATTTTACCAACCACAGTTCCTCCATACTTGGCAACAGTCACAAGCTACTGGGAATATAATAGATGGAAATTGGGCTTGTGAACCCAGTCCCCACTCTGACAAGGACAAACACTGACTACATCATCCTTAAGGCTCCCTCATAGAAGGGACAAGATAAATGTGGTGAACATTAGAACAATAATGCAAAAATAATGCAGAAACATGCAGAAACCTCGAGAGGAAAGGAAACAGTAGAACCCTCTTACAGGTAGCAAAAGAATAAAAGCAAAAACAAGATTTCAGTTCTGAAGAATACAAAAAGCCTCTTCTACAACAGAAAGCCAAAAAACAATGGATTATATTTCTGCCCACTCTATTAGGTGTAGTTTACAGACAGCAGAAGGGGCTAGAATGCTTAGGAGATAAATTAAAGCAAATAAGAGCAGGGATTCTGCACACTACTCATCAGGCAGTTGGTTATTTGCATCTTCTACTGAGCTGCAATCCTTTATTTGGAGAATTGGATTTGAAAGTGCTCACCTTACCTCTTCCTAGAACAGGAATCCTTCCCTCTGCTTTCTAAAAGAACAGTTTTATTCCCTCAAGAAGGATTCTTTCAGTCTGGTGCATAATGCATCAGTTCAAAATATTCAGCCCAGAAATGAGAATGTCATCAGGTTCTCATTCACTGAAAGAGAGTTTTCATGGATCTGGCCCTGGAATCCCTCAAAGAGGTTATTGTACTGCTGAGGTCCTCAGAAATAGGTAACTCGGGGGCGATTTCAGCCAAGCTTCCTCCCTCCAGATTTGAAGTGATTGCTTTCAAATCGCTGCAGACCTGCCAAACCTTGCTCATGCTAGAGCCATTTTTAAGGTGGTTTTGAAAGCACCTCAATGCTGCAGAGAAAGGTGCTTGGTGTTCAAAACCACATCTCTCCCCAAAACTACCCCAAGCAGGACTGCAGAGCTCAGAGAGCAGCAGCTGATGGCAAAAATAGGTGGTTACATTCATGGGCTGGAAAAAACGTAGGAAAAGGCAAGAGGGAAGCAGCTGGAAGTTAGAAATAGCAGTAATGACTGGAGATATGAGGGTATGGAGGTTTCAGGAGGCACAGAGGGTAAGAGAATAGAGTCAGAGATGGATTAGGGTTTGTCTGGCCTGAAAATAAATGGAGACAGAGAGAGCAGCTTACCTGGGAAGGCTGAGCTGGGGAGCACGGTCAGGAAACTGAAGCGTGATATTTTGTTAGGAGAAGAAAACAGGAATTACAGCGTTTGGCATTACTGGCAGTGGGATACATAAAGCATTTAGTAGTGGGACAGAAGCACAGTAAAATACTGTGCTGAGCACAGCATGAAAAATTCCCCTTTCATTCCCAGGCCACTGCTGGGGGAGGACAGAGAGGCGAGATCCACTGCCTGTCAGTGAGCTCCCAAAACCCAGCACTGCAGCTGTGGGCACTGAAGGAGACAGGTAGCAGCACAACAAGCTCCTGGGGTGCATGGGTGCTGCTCTGCTCTGACCCCTCTGGTCTGCTCTCCCACCCTAGTACTGCTCTCCAAGTCCTCTGATGGAGAGGTCTGGCAGAGCAACCAGCACTGAAACTTTGCACCAAAGAAAATGGTAGCCTGGTTCCACCAGCAGCAAATGCTTTCCTGAAAACACACAGGAACTGTAGTCATTTGGTAAAAGGTCAGAGCTGACCCGTGATAACCACCCACCAGCTTGCTTTAATTTCCTGTTCAATAGCCCCTTGTATTCACTATCTCTGTGGTGCTCAGCTCACCACGTTGGAGGGGTGTCCTGCCAACTCCTCCAGCCCAAAGGCAGCTGTGACAAGAGCAGGATCCCTGAGGCACAGCAGCTTTGTACATGGTCTGAGCAGTCAGCAGTCCTCACCTGACTGTGCAGAGATGCTCCTGCCTCAGACAGCAGTGCTGGAGGGCAGCCAGACACCCAGCACAGTGAGCTCAGCTGGTGAAACAGGATGCAGAGATAAAGCTGAGCAGCTCCAGCAGCCCCTCTGAGGCCACAGTGGTCACAGAGCACCAGGGCTCGGGCGCAGGATGCAGCGTTTGGCTGTCTTCAGGGATGTTGGGAACAAAACACAAGGGAAGGCTGCACTTTGCTGCACTCCTCACCTGGCTGTAGTTCCAGAGCCCAGGGACCTGCTGAGGAACCTGTACCTTCGGTGCTAACCACTGAGATGAGCATGTTTTCTCCCCTCCAACTGTGCATGTGCCACCACTGGCATAGAAGTGGCTGAAGAGACCCCAGCCTCCCAGCTCCTGCCTGGGGCTTCTCTGGGCACTGATTTTTCCCAAAATCTGTGGAGTGGTGGCCTTGTGTGGGATGGGAGCAACCTGCTATGGGAGGGAGTGGCTGGAGAGGAGTAGGGGGCAGAGGGGGAGCCGGCAGCCGGGGGGCTGCCCCTCACTTGGGTGGCTCTTCATTCTCTGCCAGCAAGCGCTGCCAATGGATCCCCGGTAGAAGAGCGGTATGGAAACGTTTCCCGTTCGTGTGGAACGAGGGCTGCAGCTCCCACACTCGGTGGCGGGGCTGTCACTTGTCACACACACTCTGTGCCCAACAGCAAAACTTTTCCAGCAGCGAGGCGGCTGCGAAAGGCAGAGAGAAGACAGCGAAAGAGCGGAGGGCAGAGCAGAGAGAACCCGAGAGAGCAGTCGGAGGGGAGGCAGGGCTCCCGGGCTGCCCTCCCCGCCCGCCCGCCGCCCATTGTCCCCGCGCCGGTGCCGGTCCCCGCACTCACCCGCGCCCTCGGCGGTGACGATGGCCTCGGGGGAGATGCAGACCCCGCGGTCGTAGACGGGCAGCTCGTCGCAGGCCAGACTGTCGGGCCAGGCGTGGCTGTAGCGGACCAGGACGGGCTCGCAGCCGGCGCGGGCGCGCTCGCAGACGGACTTGCAGGGCTTGATAGGCTCGTGCTGGAAGTCGATGGTGCAGATGGGCGCGTACATGGCGCACAGGAAGAACAGCAGGTCGGGGCTGCAGTTGGTGCCCAGCAGCCCCTCGAACTGCTCCATGGCCAGCACGGCGTTGGCCTGCGTGCTGTGGTGCAGGTGGTTCGGCATCTTGGTCATGTTCCAGGGCAGCGGCTTGCACAGCGGGATGCGCACCGGCTCGCAGGCCGCCCCCCGGGCCGCCGGCGGCCGCCCCAGCAGCAGCAGCCCGGCCAGGGCCAGCACCGGCAGCCCCCGCCTCATGCCGCCCGGCCCGACGGTAAGCGAGGGGCCGAGCGGGCGCGGCGCGGCGCGGGGGCGGCTCCGCCCGCCCTGGCCCGGCCCCGCCGGGCGCGCACCGGGTCCCGCCTCTCCGCCCCGCAGCCCGGCCCCGAACAAAGGAGAGCCCGGCGCAGGGGAGGGGGGGCTCGCCTGATGGGAAGAAGCGGAGAGGAATTTCTCTCTCAAGCGAGAGCTTGAATTCTCCCCGAAATAAAAAACTTACTGGGAGCCTGAGCACGATTTCAAAACAATCTCTCTTAGACACGTTCATATTTTTTAGGAAAGACCTTTTTTGTTTGTTTTTTGCACACACTATCCTGGGTGCAAATGCTTAAGCAGGAGGTGCACATGAAAAGCGTGGCACATAGACATAGCAATGGGTGAGCAGTTTTAGGGGAGAGTAATAATGTTGAGAGGCTTAAAAATGAGGGAAATTCAGCTCAGCAGCTGGGGATGCTTTCTTTACAGAAGGTCAAAAAAAAAATGAAGAGGCTGGATACTGTTTAGGATACCTTGCAAAACAGTGGTGCAGCAAAAGGAGGTCTGACTTGATCTGGAAAAATGTGCCTCGATATAATCATAGAACCACAGAACAGTTTGAGTTGGAAAGGACCTTAAAGATCATCTAGTTCCAACCCCCTGCCATGGACAGGGACACCTACCACTAGACCAGGTTGCACAGAGAACACAAGCTGACATTTATTAGCTGAATAAGTTCTTTCCAGTTATAAACCTACGAGCAAGTGCTCAATCACACATTTATTATTCCAGCTTCTGCCCCTAAATCAAACCTGTGAGTAGAAACACACCTACCATAAGCCAGTGCTCAGAAACCAGCCTAAAAATGTGAACAAGCTGTGAAAGCAACCATGGATACAAGGTTCACAAACACAGGGTCCTAAGCCTAGAAGGCTTTTCTGCAGTTTTTCACTTTATGACTGCAGATGAAACCTTAATCCCTTTAACCCAGCTGCTAATGTCCTTGTTCCAGCAAAGGCACACGCCAAGCAAACAAGGAGTTGTGATATGGCCAGTGGAGTACAGGTACCTTTTATTTGCCCACCACTGCAGGTGCTGATTTCAAAGATCCAAACCTTGTTCCCTGCACTTCTAGAAGAAAATTTGGGCCTCAAAGGGAGGCAGAAATGTTCACACACATATGCATGTGACAGCCTTAGGAGCCATCAGTCAGGCTGCCCATGACCCTGTGCCTGCATCCAGGCTTTCAAAGTAGCTGTGAAGGCAAAGAAAAGGGAAAGGGCTTTGCCTGCAAAGGGAAGTTTACTCCTCTGCAGGGGGAATTAGAGAGAGAACTGTTTTTACTCATCCTCTTAGCTCTTCAAATTTAGTCATAGCAAAGCCTCAGGCTTGAGTTTTCCCTAGAATACATGTTTTAAAAGCACGTGGTGTAATAAAAACCTTACCCAGGTGGTTGGAACTGAATACATTGGGACCTTACCTGACAGCAGTGAGTGTGAGAGTAGTGCATTCCCAAGAATGAGTCCAGGGAAATGGGCCAGAGCAATGCAAAGCACCTATTGACATGAATTAACATATTTTCCACTTCAATATGAAATTCTCCCATCTCTGCTCTTGTACTTCTGGGATTTTTTTTTTCCAGATTGATAATTGATAATTACACAAACCAGCTTTAAAAACATTTCCTGAGATCCACTGCCTGTAATGCTTTGCAGGAAAAAGCATTGACAATAGTGAATATTCCTATGCTTGCAATACGCCTACCAATTCCATAAGCTTAACTTTTTAGCCCCAAGTCTACAAGATCTACATGAGATGACCTTGTACTTCTTTACTCAAAGAGTAAAATTACTGAAAATTGTTTCAGAACAGCAAATGCTGGCATCCCCACGAGATCACAAACATTAAAACACATTCCTATGCAACCTGGCTTCACATCTCCCAGTGCTGGTGTGAACATTGATACCTCCCATGCACTGAGCTGGCAGAGCATTGCCCACTTGCCCTGCTGGCAAGCTGCTGGTGCAGCTGGTGCCTGGGAGAGGATGGGCTGCTGGCAGGATTGGGGCTGCTGGCCTGCAGGGCTGTCTGCATTCATTACCTCTTCATGCTTCCACTGTAAATCAGCTTATACGAGGTGGTAAAAATTCACCTCTGGCTGGAACTAGGCAATCTGATTACTGACCTGAAACATTGCTACTTTAACCAAACATTTACACCCCCCTGTGTCTGCCAAGGTATTTTCTCTTACACAGAAGCAGTATGGTCAGTCTTGACACCTCTTTTTAACAGAGGAGGAGTCTGGTAAAGCAGAAAAAGAGACAGTGAAGATGAGGGCTGTGGTTTCACACTATCAAAATGCAGCTACAGTGCTGTGCTCTGCAGGTAGAGTTACACTAGAAGGAAAATAAAATGGCTAGAGGAAAAGAGCGAGCTACCAACCTACTCTCTGTCTTCACATGCAGTTGCTGCACAACACCAACACTGCTAATTGGAACTATAATATGTGTGCATACTGAAAATGGTGATTTGGGAGTTTGTATGTTAGCTGAGAAAGCATGTGCTGTGGTACCTGAAATTTTCCACCAGTCTCAAAATACAAAGTAGCGTTTACTCAGTGGGTGCTACCACAGTGCTCTCAGGAATTTCACCCCCTTCTCTCCCAACACTTTCTTAAGATTTATGAAGAAAAAAATCTCTTTCTACAGCTTCCATCAACAAGGGCAGTGCTAAAACTCTGGGGCTGGGTTGTGCCAACAATCAAATTCCTTATCTTGGAAAACTCCAAAAGGGTTTAGTCGAATTATGGTATCATCATTCTGTCAGCTTGATGTCATGCATGA
Source organism: Agelaius tricolor (assembly GCF_023055355.1). Taxonomy (NCBI): domain Eukaryota; kingdom Metazoa; phylum Chordata; class Aves; order Passeriformes; family Icteridae; genus Agelaius; species Agelaius tricolor. The sequence continues at coordinate 3,009,387 of NW_027269270.1, forward strand.
CCAGTAAGAATTTATTAATAGAAGTATGCCCAGGCAGCAGACTGAGATCAACACTGCATGCCTGTGAGTTTCATGGTACACTTTGGGGGGGTTGGTACAACCCTATAAATTTAAAGAATAATAATACAGCCCATAGTATCACACTAAGTCATTTCCTAGAATAAACAAGAACTCAGTGGGGTTGAGGCCTAAGGCAGGGATTTGCCTCTAGAGTAGCTCATATAAAAATTACAGAAAAAGTTGTTGGTTGTTTTATTATTATTATCATTATTGTTGTTATTCCCCCCAAGAATCACAGTAACCTACAACAGTGCATAGTGCCTGAAGTCCAACTTACTCATCCATAACCCCAGAAAAACCCCAGCTTGGTTACCTTGGAGTGCCATGAGGATGGATTTCAGCAGGAGGTGGCAGGATAACCCTCACAGCTCTGAGGACAGCCAACCAACTTTATTTGGGGATACAGAAACAGAGCAGAATGAGGAGGGCTGCAGAGGAAATAAAAAGGGATTGTGGGGTTTGTTGTTTTACCTTTCCCCAAAAGGAAGCTAAGTAAGGAACTGCTTCCAGACACCTGGCATTAATTTATTTCTTTGTTATTTTTTCCTTTATCCTATCTATTCCACCCCCACTCCTTGTTTTTCTCTTGCAGGAGGCAGATAAACAGCAACAGGCTTAAGAGAGCAAGAGCTGGCTTTCTGAGATGCTCTGATGTCCAGCTCCACTGTTAGAACTGTCCATCAGGAAAACTTCATGGCTTGAAATACAGAAATACATGCATTTCAAATCTAAGCTGGAACTAAGTTACTGGATAGAAATATAGAAATACGACCTCATTGAAAAAATAAAACTGAAATCTGAAGCTTTCTTTGCAATAGTAAGAAACACAAAATAGTAAGAAATACAGGTTTGGTCAAGATTAACATGCTGCAGTCAAGGCAGTCCCAAGTGTATTTGTTAGCATCAGTTTTATCCTAGTCCCAAGTATATTTGTCAGCATCAGTTCTGTCCTGGAGTGTTACAGTGTCCCTTTAGAGATAAGAAACATCCCCATACACACACTTCACCCTCTATAAGCAAAGGGTGCTTCTAGGCCAGAGGAGGCACAGGGAGGGTGAAGGACCAGCTCAAAACATGTCCCACCTACTCTGGCTTGGGGCAGAGCTCAGCAGATCAACAAATCTGTATTTACATTTCTAAGAGGAGAGGTACTAAGTACTTACTGTGGATGCATTTAATTCCATACTCTACAAGTGGCTGAGAAATGAGTATGTGTCTAAAACAAACCTGAAGTGACAGGACAAGGGGAAATGGCTTCAAAATCAAAGAGAGCAGGTTTAATCCAATATTGGAAGAAATTCTTGCCTATGAGGGTGCTGAGGCCCTGCACAGATTGCCTGTGGCTGCCCCATGCCTGTGATTGTTCAAGGCCAGGTTGGAAGGAGCTTGGAGCAACCTGGGATAGTGGGAGGAGTCCCTACCAATGGCAGGGGGTGGAATGAGATGATATTTCAAGTCCCTTCCAACCCAAACCATTGTATGGTTCTGTGAATTTCAGAAAGGGAAAATCAGAGATCAGGGAAAAAAATGCAGAAGGGTGTTATTTTTCCTGGCCCTGAAGCTGCAGAGGCCTGTGTGCAGGCACATTTGTATTTTAGATACCATAAACTTCACTAGCACTGGAGGGAAGAGCCTGCATTAGTCTGTAAGCTCTAGGTGACATGAAATGAGTCATCTCTCCACTCTGAGCTTGCATGTTCTGCCAGACCCCTCAGATCTGTGACCTGTGGCAGTGTTTACAGAAGATGCAAGCTCACTCTGTGCTTGGGGAGATGCCCATCATCCCAGAGGTTCAGGCTGCCCAAGGACCCAGTGGGCTGCTGTTTGTAAACCAAGACTTCTTTATGGTCTGGTCCTGCCCATTCCAACTGGAAAAAAGGTGCAGGTGTGACTGTATCTATTCAGGACATTCCCAAGAATAAAACTAGCTGAGAAAAATACTTCTTTAGAATAGGTTTTTGTTGTCCTGAATCTTTCTTTGGCAATCTCAGGATTACATGTGATTTAATTTGCTTATATACACTGCCTTAGAAAAACAAACACAGAACCACAAACCAAAAACAACCATGCAACTCACTGAAAACTAAACCCTAAAATACTTCTTACAGGCCTGTTACTAAAACCATAAAATCATTGACTTACAGAGTCATAAAAATGGGATTTATTGTATATTTCCTGTTTCAGCCAGGGTCTTGTTACAATTCCCTCAGGAAGATAAAACACAGGGGACTATTAACTTATTCTAATAATCTTTCAGGCTTGTCCATGGATGGTGTGGAAGTAGCAAGGAAGAAAAGATTCTTTTAATGCAGTTTTTCAGACTGTAATATTTGGGGCTGTTTTTATTAGACAGACCATTATTAACTATCCCTTGCTCTTGGGGTATGCTTGCCTTCTAGATTTTTTTTAGCAAATATTAGTAATATTTGCTCAAATTCCCAGTGTTCCTGAATTCCCAGAAAAAAAAAAAACAACAACTATTTGCCCAGTGTTTTGTATCCATGTTGTGGGTAAAATTAGTAGTATGACTAGGAAAACATGCTGCTTTATCTTTAAACACCAAGAAACCTAACTGACATGCATTTCAAAGACAACCCTATGCTAATTCTCTATTACAGGCTTTAAGTCTATCCACACAAACACATACTGGCCTATCTCTCCCACAGCGGTCTCATTTTGCAGAGTGATTTTCCATGTTTGCTGTTTAGGTTTTTTCCCAGATTTTTATGGCCACGTCAGAGTTTACAGCTTCTCAATACTGAAATTTGCTACCTGCCATGCTCATTTTCCACCTGGACATTGGAACTTGGATGAGTGCTTCTGTGGGAAATCACTGCCAGATTTAATGCAAGCTGTATGTGTTTCTCAAAGCACTAAGCCATGCTGAAGGGACTTAGAGCAAAAGACAGAAAGCTGAACCTCCTGATGTGTCTTAGCAACCTTCCCCCAAATCCTCCCAGCTCATTTTCACTGTAAAATATCGTGCAGATGTGAGCCAAGAGATTTGGTGGAACAGAAATGCTCCTGTTCCTTGTGCAGCTGAATTACAAATGCCAACAGCTTTCCTGACCTCTGGTTTAGCACCAAGGGTGCAATCACTTAAAGCAAGGGATGCAACTGCCATTTTTTCTTAAAAATGAGAACACATCTTAAATTCAGAGAAAAATTAAATTAAATTGCCTAAATTCAGAGGCAATAAAAGCACAGGTAGTTAGTCAGTACCTAAGCTCCTGGACTTCAAACTGGGAAAGCATCTGCATGTGTTTCAGAGCAAAGTAGTTCCATTTTCACTTAATTCCACTGTTCCTCGTCGTGTTAATGCACCAATTTCCCAGGACAAAGATGAACAACCATCCACAGTCACTTAACAGCACTGATTGACATGTAATTAGTGTCCTGAAGGCACTTGTTGCTCCACTGGTTGTCCTGCTGCTGCATAGGAGGGGACACAAAGGAGTATGCTTGGCTGCTTTGCTTGCCAACATACAGGTTTTTCTCATTTTTTTGCTTTAAACTCCTGCTCAAGTGTTTATGACTGTGAGATAACACCCGTGGTAGCATTATGTACAGACATTGGATTTCAATATGCATTCAATTTGTTACTCTAATGTGACAAATTGCTATACCCTATTACAATGACCACGAGGATAATAAAAAATACATCCTTCTCTCCCACTGTGGGCCACGACAGAGACACAACCACATCCACTGAACCCTCTCCAAGTTATAATTGCTTCCAGATGGAGTGTTTAAGACAAAAAACCCCAAACCCACAGAGGTCTATAATATTCTACACATTACACAGCATTTCTAGTCTGGCCCCTGCAGAAAGAACTTGAGAGGCCTAGCTTAAAGGCCATAACCACTCTGAATTTAATTTTGTTAAACCATAAATTTACTATTTCAGATTTACAGCCTCTCTGGTTGCATGGCCTGAGCCTGCCTCTGCTGCTGCAGCATTACCCAGATTTATTAGCAGTGCCCTGCAGTACTAAGTGCCAAATCATACTCATGCCTAAAAATAAGCCCTGCACAAACAGTTGAGTTTTGCAGTACCAGCCCAATATCACCAGGTGCTGAAACTCAGCCTCACGGCTCATTTCAGTGGGAGCTGATTTGGTTTGATGCACCAGGGATCAAGTAATACCTATAAATTGAAGCCAGCCCAGTTTCTGTGTACTTTTACTTGTGTTTTTAGCCACTGAGAGATCTCTAAGGGTTCACTACAGAAACCTCAGCAAATCTGGAAGAAGAATCACCTTTCCTGAGAGCTCCTTACACACTTGTTGAGCCGTACAAACAGCAGATGCTCCAGCAAACTGAAAACTATGAAATCTAGCCATGTAAAACAATTTAATGTTAAAAAGCTAACACACAGAGAAATTCTTAATTCTCCCAGATGAAGGTTCCCAATTGCCTTACCTGTGTGCTCACTTGCCTGGTGCTCTGTCAGACCCTTGCACAGCTGGCCTTTTCACATGAGTAGCTCCTGGCTGCTTATTTTTAACTTCACAACTCAGTTTCTCATCCCATCTCTGATTTACTGAAAAGCTTTAAAATTGGGGAGAGTTGCTGAGGCTGCAGCTGCTGCTGTGACTTTGTCACGGTGTTCCATGTTTTGCCACTTTATTTTTACTTCTGTGAGAGATAGCAATGAAAGTAGAAAGATACCCCAAAATTAAGGAAGAGCAGGTGGTCTATGAGCATGAATCCACACAATCTTTCAGTGTGAAGCCATTATACATTAACATAATCCACAGCCTAGTCTAAACTAAGTGTCCAATCTCTTAGAAAATATTCTTTTTCTGCAGAAGCCTTTGCTTGCCCACCAGATCTTTTAGACACTTGCAGCAGTCCACAGCATATCTACTGATTTATAGTTCCTATGCACCAGGCTATGCTGAAGCCCTACCCCCCTCAAAACAGTGATTTGAAGGATATTTTGGGAGCTCTGGGACTTTCAGTTCTGTATCCTACACACACTTTAGTTGTGGTAGAAAAAAAATCAGAGCCAGTAAATTATTACTATGCTTATTTTTCTCCACTTATATCCTGATGATACTAAGTTTTTTTTTTAACTAATAATTTTTTAAAAAAGGTTAAAAATAAGGATGAGAATACTGTTGAGAACTAAGTATTTTAAAGGTGCTTTAGTTCTCTACTCAACAAACTTCCACAGCTCAATGAAGACCAAGGGAAAAAGCTAGTGCCATTTTTCTAGGAATTATTTACAGGTTTTAAGTGTGGCCATTCTGCTGTCCCTCCCCTAGTATTGCTTTAAAAAAATCCATCAAACTAACCTTGCAACAAGCTTTTTTCAGGGTAGGGTGTGTTGTTTGGGGTTTTTTTGCCCCCACCTTTATAGAACCTTTGTTCTTACAAACAACGCTGTGTTTTACCCGCTCCCTGAAGCCACAGGCTTGCAAACTAAAATTGGAAACACAAATCCTTTTGTAGCAATGCAGCTCACATGCATACACAGAAATATTTGCCAGTTTAAATGGGCAGGAAGAAACTTGATCAATTCTTTGTGACTTAGAAAAGCTTGTGTATTTTACCTGCCCACTAAGGACTAATGAAATACCCAATGAGCCCAACACCCCTTAGCAAAGGACTGAGACAACCCCTAAGCAGTGCCTGGAGGACCATGGATTAGCCAGCAAATAATTAGTATTATATGATAAATTTCAAATGCATTGTCATTTCCTTGATGCTTGTTTTTGAGCTTTTACTAGATAAAAGTTCACATATTTTCTTAGCACTCATTGAAAAAAAAAAAGAAAAGGTTTTGGAAACAGTGGTGCAATTGTTTCCCTAATAAAGTTACCTCTAAAGCAAGTGCCACAGGCTCAACCCACTTTCTTTCTCAGCCCTTTGAAATTATTGGTTATCCAAAATAAGAAACTGCTGAGATGAACTCGTTCACTTACCTGATCTCACTGTAACACTCAACATCTCCCAGTTTAGACATACCTGGAACTAAATCCAAACAGCACATAGCTCCTTCAGTGCTTCATGACAAGCAGCCATGAGAGAGATGGTCCTATCCAGTTCTGCTGGCTTGGTCTTGGCAAACAAAAGCTCATGATAAGACACCTAGAAGTTTTACACTTACAAGGATCCTTTATTTACAAATAGACCTAAGGCTGGATAAGTTTGCTTCATGTGCAGTATGGAACAAAGAGGATACATCAGCTGAAATTTTTAAATGTAGTTCTGAAGTCTGTGAGATACAATGTAGATTTGATCCACAAAACATCCAGTGACTTCAGAGTCACAAAATGGAATCAAGAGTTACTGAGCAATGTCTTTCCCAACTTCTCTGCTGGCTCTGTGATAAGCATTTTCCCCTCTTACCTCCCTTTTCTTTGCAATCCTCTTCTGTATTCCTATAACTGACACAGTCTTAGTTTACAGTGCATTTATTGTGATACTTCTCTTTCCTTTGTGTGACTGTGCAAGGAATGGTTTCGTTGTTGCTGAGATTGTGTCCTTGCTACTGTTAAAAAGACAGCTGAATTTGTATTATGTACTACTGGTTTTGGCAAACATGAGACTTCTCTGCACTGGGTGCCCATTGAGATTCCCTCAAATTCAGCCAGAATCAAAGGCTAATGTCAAGGGCAGAGAGGGCAAGAAGAGTTTGCAGGTTACCTGTGATATGGTCTTTGCCACATGCTGGTAGACACATGATGTGAGCACTGACAAGACAGGAAAGTCTGTGGTCAGTGGGAAGTGAACTGGACCCATGAGCACTGGGGTTGACACAGCTGTGGCAACTTTGCAGCTCACATCTCTCTACACACAGGTGTCAGTACAATTTTTATTGCTTACCTTCACTTTCTGTGAGAAGGCCCTTCATAAGATTACTATGATCAGGAGCAGGGCAACAACCTTAAAGTTTACATGAGAAATTATTCAAAATACCCTTACTTCATTCAAAGCTCAATTGAGGCTTTTCATTCTGAATGTAATACTCACAAATTCTTTTCCTGAATTGTCTAAGACAGACTGACACCATATCCAGTGAACAGGTCATTTTGACCCAGGAGTGCTAGAGAAAGCATGACTAACAGCAAATTAATATGGTTTTGGACACAGGTCAGGGGGACATTTTGGTTTTGTTATGAGTTAGTACAAATATTTACAGACTTTGTAACATGACAAATAGCAAAAGCACACAAGGAGCGGTCAATTAAAGCAAAAAAGTTTTGTCATTTCAGGGGATGATTTAGCTTTATCATTAAAATGATTTAAAAAAATTTATTTACAGAAGAATACAGGTAGAACTTCAGTATTTTTGAAAGCTGGTTATTTGACAACATTGAAAAGCATTCCTACCCATGACACCAATTCATATGTGTGTGTAGCTGCCAGTTCAATTACCTTGCTATGGACAGCCAGCTGTGTCCATGTTTCAGGGCAAGCCACAAGGACTGAAATGGAAGCAGTTCCATGTATTCTTCCAGTCTTTAGTTTATCAGCCCCATTTAGTAGTGAAAACAACTGCAATAAATTATTTCTATTTTATCCAAAATGCACTATGGTGTTAAAGGATGCTTGAATTTGGATCTGAGACCAATTTGAAGCATATGGCTAAAAAAAATCTCTTTCACTGATTGAACAGGATGACTTCCTACACCTAAACTCCTAGCTTGCAGTTTCATTCAGCTTGAGGGAGTAATTAGCAGGAAATAAAAATACAGCATTAGTTCAGACATACCTGACCTTAAAGAATTTGTAAGTTACTAGTAAGTAACTGAGGGTTTGGTTTTTAGTATGAATCACAATGCTGAATCTCAGGACAAGGGAAGCTTTTGGAAAAAATGCAGTTTAGAGGCCAAGCATATTTACTTATGGTCTGAAATTCCTGAATCTGGAATGAATAAGTTCTCAAGTCATACAAGCCCATGACGACCTGCTGAAGAAGGCTCATATCTTTCTTCAAATCACTGGCCTCATTCCAACATTTTCTGGGAGAATGCCTTTTGGTGTATAAAAAGTGGTACAGTCCAAGTGCTACCAATTCCTTTTCCTATATAGAAATCAAATTACTACAGCAAAAAAAGGTTTAGGAGTAGCCCTTGCTTTCACTGATAATCTTTTGTCCTGGCAAACAGATCTTTTTAAACTGTAAAAATAATTCTGTGGGCAGCAACAGGACATTCTTCTTCTGCACTGTTTCTCACATGAGGCAAAACCCTCCCCCATGAATCAGACATTTGATCCAAACTGGCTCCATATGGGGCCAACGCAGCCCAGCCATCTGTGCTTCGTGCTCCAGGAATTACAAACACATTTTGTTTGTAATGGCACAAAAGGCCACCTGAGATGACTCCACATACAGTGGCAAGTGTTGAACTTACTAAGTTGTGGACATGGTCTTGCAGGCTCCAGAGGAAAAATTCCTTCTCTATCTTCCTTCCCAACAAACTTGGTTCACCAGGCTTGTGACAATTTGTGCAGTGCATGGACACAGGTTGCCTTGAGGAGTAGGCCTGAGGTGCTCTGCCTTCCATGAGCAGGCTGAACCCTAAACAGTCCTGTGGTTGCTCAGCTGAAAGCAGGAACAACAGAAATACAGCAAGAACAAAACAAGGAAACCCTTCCAGCCCTGCCCAAATCCAACCAACACATGGATGAGTCCACATGATTCTTCCCCAGCTTTTCCCTTGTGTGGTTTGTTCTGATCTTGCCCAAGTTAAAAAGGAGTGGTGTACTTAAAGAGGCATCACCTCAGGGATTTGTGTGCCAGACACATGGAAGGACTCCCACAGAAACTACCACGTCTAAAAGGTTCGTGCCTAAATCTAATCCAACTGTGTGAGAAGCAGCTTCTTGCAGAGATACTGAACTCATTACCTGTTTGTCACTGATTACCTGTTCTCTAGATTTGGTTCACTAACACCACCGACAGCGGAAATCTGGGATCTGAGGCAAATGGACAGATACAATTGTTTTGTTAAAATATTAAAAGCACAAAAATTATTTCTTAAACTTGAGTTTTTCAAGAATTCATCTTGAAAATAGGCATTGTTTTCCCACAAAAGGCTACATCAAAATCAAAATCTTAATTGAAATCAGAACATTTGAATGTATTAGACTATAAATATTACAGAGTAATATTTAAGAACTCATAAGTCTTGCATTCAACCTAATTACTTTATGAACAAACTTCTTCATTATGGTAGCAACTTAACAATTTAAAAACACTTCCATAGTTATAACATAAAATGCATAATTAGGAAAAATATAGATGTACTGTCTTACTTCCTTAGGACAATTTTATTCCAGTACTTTTTTCCTCTGGACAGAGGAAGCTATTGTAACTGAGCACACAACAGCTCTTTCATAACAGAAAAAGTTACCAGCATGCACAGAAGTTGCACCAAGAACAGGGGCTCTATACAATGTCCAGAGCCTGTTGAGGAACACACAGCTTTATACATCAGGGATTACAGAGCACAACCATCTGGTCAGCTTTCAGGCTAAATGAGCCCATGCTACCCTGCAAGGCCAATTTGCATGACTGATAAAAAAGGGACTATTATACATCTGTCTCAGTCATGCCTGATGTTACGGTTTTAGCAACATTCGCCCCTTCTAGGATTATTTCAAGTTTCATACTTTAACAATACACTTATTTCTATGGGTACAACTGGCATAGCTACATACTCTATAAATGCTTTTCTTGCTTTATTATGTAAAAATAAGATTTAAAGGATAATGGCACTAAAGTGACATTTTTAACATTGTTTTTAATTCCTTCTTCCATCCTTTTACAAGATTCGCTATCGCAAAAGGCAAAAGGTGAAGGATTAAAAGAAGTCTTCACATAAAAGCTCTAAGGATTGATATTTAATGAACTGTGAGATGTAAATCAATGCACAACAGCACAGTTAAAGCTTAAAATACTAGGATAACATTTATATTAAAAATAATTCACCTACAGATAATACAGTCTAGTGTTTATTGTATGTTATGGAAGGTACACTTGAATTTCAAAAATTTAAAACATATAAAAAGTGGTTAAGGGCTAACATTTTATCAATATATGATAAATGTGTAAGAATGTTTATTATACAGCAGGGTACAATGGTAGTGTTAATGCCAACAGGGCACCACAGAAGTTAGTTTAAAAAAAATTTCCACTATGCTTTATACAAACACCACCACTTGCAGTTGTTTAAGAGAATTGGGAGAGGATCACTGTCTGTAGGATAAGCAGTCCTATAACATTTTTAATGTTAGATAGTGTCATAGTACGTAGATTGGTGAACGTTTCAAAATAAAACTAGAAATGCTGTAATTACTTCACAGAAATGCACATCCAATATTTGTTTTCAATAAGAACAATAGGTACAAGTTTATAACTCTCCCTATTTGAAATAATTTACACACAGATGAAAGCTACTCTATGTAAAATAATCACTACATACATTTTTCTTCTGGGAAATAAACAAGCAATTTTTGTTTTGCATGATCAATATCAAAAAACATATAGCAGAAGTAGTATTTTTAAAACATAACTGGTGCTCTAAAGTTAAAAAAAAAAAAAAAGAAAGAAAGGAATGAGAAAAGAAATTTTCCGTAAGTGTGCAACCTAAAATCAACCAAGCTTATATTGTAGTACAACCATATTAAGAAACCACTGTTTAGGAATACAACTTTATGGAAAAAGTTTATAATTCACAAAACTGTTCATCAGGCCATAGAGTAAAATAGCTCCACAGTTTACAGATAAAACTGAGGCCACACAGATGCGTGCTATGTCTTATCTCCAGTAAGTAGATACTTAGGCAGAGGATGTAACACTTTGTTTGTAGACAGCATGGTATGCATTTCTCAGCAAGACATAAGGGAAACAAGACTCCAAGAGATCCATTGTCAGGAATGGAGACTCCTGCACAATCTGAAAAATACCAGAAACACAAGGTTTTGCAGAGCACCTTCTGCTGCCTGCTACTGATAAGCTGTTTCATGTAGATCCTTCCAGCCTGCATCACATTACCACTCACATATTTCACAGTGAAAACAAATTGCACCAAGTTTATAGTGGTGCTTCTCCCCAGTATATGTATAGTATATTTTAGGGGTTAGTATTTCCCCAGATACTATCTACTTATAATAAACTAAAGACACCTTGACATATAACTACAGTACAAACTAATATATGAAAAAACAACTTACAAAAACCCTTAAATTTAAACTCACTGCTTCTCAAAATAAGTATTTTGCTTTCCTATATAAATAGTTATCTTCTAAAAGATACTGAATACTGGGAGAAAAATCCTCTGAGCACAGAGGATTCTCTCCTACACACTCTGAACACTGTTTCTTAAATGTATGGTAAATACTAAACAAACAGTGAAAATTATCTGAACATGGTGATACAATGTTCTAAGCAATAAAGGATGATGGCAATAATATGTGCATGTTGGGGGAATGAAAAAAAAAATACTGACATGAGAATGCCAGGAAGAACAACATAAAATTATTTCCACTGGTTTGTGAGCTACAAATAAAACACACAAATGCTCACCATGTCTAGTAGTAGGTAAACTGATTCTCGGTTTCTTGTAGTAGTTTTGTCTGTCTCCTGGCCAATCTTCAGTAGACTGGATGATGCAAGCTATACAAAATGAGTATTTCAAAGCAATAAATAAAACAAAGCATTGATGAGCTTCTGCTGTTTTGTTACACAAAGCCAATGGACTCTGCATTGTACTAATAATGGCAAAGGAAATCAAGTAATCCTGAGCACATGAACCACCACTGGCCTTTAGTCTCCATGTGCCATACTGGCTTATTCCTAGCAGTGTTTAATAAATGACACATGCTATTTTAATATAAAAAGTAAATTAATTCATTGCAGAGAACTTTTTGTTGTAATCACTGTTTGGCAATTACGATGTTTCCTGAAATCAATGACAACTCCCAGGGGATCAAGATGTCACTTCTGTCCTTCCCAATATACACTTCAACTTACTGCATTTTTGTAATGTCTCAAGTGATAAAGATATTTATTGTTTGAAATTTTACCCATTTTGCAACAGAAGAAGTTTCGAAGAAATGCCATCTCAACTGTCAACAAATAATATTTTATCAATATACCTTCAGTATACACTCACTTCATGGTTACCAAACTGGGCCTGGATAAAAAAATATTCATAGTAGCTGTAGTTATAGTTAGCATCTGTATCTTAGCCAGTTGTGTAAACTGGTGGTATGATTAAATATGGAGTAGAGACTAGAGAAGGTCAAGTCTTGTTATTCTCTAAAAAAAGGGGGGGAAATTATGCCTATTGATTTTTGTATTTTTTTTTCTCTTATGTATTCTCTGTATTCTTTACACATGTATTTGGAGCTCTGTAGCCTGTTATTGTATTCTAGTTCATTTTCCCAGTACTTTTCCATGCCTTTTCCCCAGGCAGAAAGACAAAACTTATTCCAGAGCTCCAAGCCGTGGGGGCACAAGGCCCCTGTGCTATCATGGCTCTTCCTGGCTACCAGGGTTGAGAACAACTCTTTGAGACACATTTTCATAAACAGAGGGCAGCTAGTACCAAGGGAGGGCTCCAGAGAAGGGGCTTGACCTGCTGAGGGGGATTGCATCACCACTTGTCCTCCTAATTGATGTTTTTTGTCAAATATGCTAATTTGCTAAAGTTGTAAAAACTGTATTCACCCTGTGTGGGTGGGCTTTTGGGGACATTCTTCCATAACTGCCCCTGGAGCTCCCATGGAGATCCACTTTTATATTACCTCCCATACCAATATTATCTCTAGGTTGAAAATGGCATTGCCATAAGCAATCATGTTATCCTAGTTTTAGAAGATATGCTAGAAACTTCTAACATGTATTTGGGTATTTACAAGCTCAAGATCACAAAATATAGTAAAATATTTAATTTATAGATGCCTTGATACACCATGTATTCATCCCTACAGAAATTTGAAAAAAAACCCTTCCAACTTTCAGATGTACAATCATCATTTTGGCTTTCACAACATTCCTAAAAAAACGTTTACCAGAAAAGGATACTAAATTAAAATACTAACTTTAAAAGTAGCTTTTGCACAACATTCTTCCTGAAAAAGCTGTCATGAATCAGTTTTTCATCTGAAGTCAATATGTATACTTGAAAAGATACATAGTACATATTCATCAGCGTTAAGAAACCTCCTAAGTTTTTTTCATATTTAACTAACTTGGACAGGAAAGCAGATCATCTTCAGCAGTAATTTCCTTCTCAAGAGAAATGTTTTTCTTTCAGACTAACAGTAAGTGTTAAAAAAGAAAGATTAACAAAATATCTGAACCATCAAGTCATAGTCTGTGCAGTAAAAGCAGTGGTCTGAAAGTAGTCCATAAACACTGAAAGAATGCGAACCTCATACCAAAAGTGTTTTTATCATATGAAACTATACTGGTTTTCTTCAACTGTCAAATGTATGCAACTTGATACAGCCATTTCTCTTTCATGTTTTACATCCAGCAGTTGCATTAGACAAGGTCAATGGCCATAGGGGTTTTTTCTGATTTACAAAATGCAATGGATTTCCACAAGTGAAAGATTCTTTTAAGGAAAAAAAAAAAGAAAAATTGTTTCTGTGAACTTCTAGTTACAGAAAGTTACCTAAAATAAAGAGGGAGGGGCTTTTTCTCCACACATTTTAACATCAAATAGAAAAATCAAAACCCACTCAAAATCAATAGTAATTTTTTTAAATTAAAGTGATGCTGCTGTTTTAGCCTCTCCTTTAAGTACGGCCTAATTAAGAGCCATTTAAAAAATTTCATTTCTACTCAAGCAGCACACCAAAATGTATTTAAAACATGTCATCATGACCTAAAAACTTCTAATTTTTTTTCCTAAGCATCACTCAGGATTTCAGCAGCTTTCATCTTCAATCTACTCTGAGGCATAAAAAATTTCCTTTTCCCAACTACCCTGCAACATGCTGCTACCTGGCTGTTCATGTTTAAGGGCAGGCATGTCAAAAGATACAACCCACAAGCCACTCTGAAGTTTATCTTACTTTTTAAAGAAGGTAGCTAACTAAAGTATCCACTACTTCTGACTTCTTCATGGGAAGAAGTCAGCTAGACAGAACTTTGATTTGATATGCATTGAACATTTTTTTTTCCACTCATGGGCCACACAATGTGAGAAATGGTATGTGCTAAAATACTAAAGATTGTACTGAAAAAAATTATGATACTTGCACTGATTTGCTCCTCTAACTTTCCAACATCACACAGAGGTGTTTATAAAGAACTAGTGCAAAATTCAATCTATGTACAGACTTGTATATAGAAACATAGAGAAAATAGTCTGTTGTGCACCAAAAGCAGATTTCTATGAAATAAACTACATTGCATCCCAAATCAACAGTACATTTTAATAAATGGAATCAAGTTATACATACAGCCAAAAATTCTTTGAGACGATCTTCAATGCTTCCCTTGTGGATGGTGAACAGAGCTGCAGCAATCTGATTGATAGCTTTTGCCAAGCAGTGAATGTTGTTGCAATGCCCTAAACAAAAAAAACATTCAAATCACCTCAGCACCATGTTGGAAAAGACAGTATTCTTTGGAAAATATCACCAAATACTAAAGAGACTTGTGACAATGAAAGGATGACTTTTAGCATCTTACACAATGGGAGAAAGGAACTCTTCCACACTGAACTTGCTATCAGGAAAGTCACCAGAATATAGCTCTGCCTTCATCTCCTAATGGTCACAGCAACCTGAGAAACAACCTGGGGCTTTTAGAAATAAGGGATATATTGGAAGTTTATTTGGTTTCTACAAAACTTTAAAGTGTTAACACTTGACTAGGCCAAAAAGACAGGATTTTCACAAGCTAATTGACTATTTCCCCTCTGTGTAAATGAACATCTCATGCGCAGACAGTATCACTCAATGAGATCTGCAGGTACTCAAGAACAAAGGTATTCTATTGCTGACTTTCATATGTAACATCTTGCCTAAAATTCACCCAGGCTTCAGAGCCCTGGAAGGTGCTTAAATGACACCAGTTTTCACAGAGAGCAGAAGAACTCAGTAAACCTGATATTTATTCCAGGCAAATTAAGCAAATATACCACTTTAATACAAAACTAATGTACACATGGGCAAGTATCTTAGGCAAGTGTGAACATATGAAAAGGAGGTGGTCTTTGAAGGAGTTAACAAGTACTCAAGCATGCTGATTCTTATTTTTTGACCATTGTTGAGCAATGAGCTCATCTTTTCATTCAATCATTTACCCTAACTCCAAGTTCATGCTTGAACAGTGAGGTCAGTTGGACCCCATCACTCCACATGAGAAAAATCCATTTTTTCTCCATGCACATCACGATTGTTACCTAAAATTACTTTTAGCTGTCATTTTATTGCCCAGTTTACTCAGTTCATACCTCTCTGCAGCTCTTCACTCCTATAATACCCTCCACAGCTTCACATGATATATAGATTTTCTCACCTCACTCTTCAGCCCCCCATCCAGGTGGTCTGTGAATTTGCTGACCTGTAGGTCCCAGAGAAGATCCCTGTGGATCTCCTTCAGCAGGGCCCCCAGATTTGATACTCCAATTTTGTCTCCTATTTTTTACATGCACATCGGTCAAGAAAATATTTTCTGCTTAATTCTGATTCAAATATGTATTTGTCTTTGAAAAGGCTCATTTTATTCAAGAGATTTCATTTTTATGTCTCAGGCTGTAGGAAAAGCATCAACAAGGGAATTCAGCAAAAGAACTGCTGTGTTCCAATTCACACCAGGTTTCAAGTATTTAGAGAAGAGCTAGGGCTCTTGCAGACTAGTATTCTATTCTACCCTCTAGTTGACAAATTACACCTCTAGCCTGGTATTTGACTAGCAGTTCAGATTCTGTACTGGAAACAAAAGTAAAGGTCTGTTAGACTTTGAGCCTTTATCTGGAACTAGTGGAAGAAACAGACTTGATCTTGAAGCAGACAGAGGGAATACAGACATTGCTACAGCTGTCCAAGCACTGTCTGTATTTGGGAGATATGTCTTGCCAGATTAGAAAGCTGAAACTCCTTCAAATCTGTGACTCGTTGATGGATTAATTCAGGATTTGTCCAGGGAATTTACTTCATAAAGCAGAATTTATTAAGTTCACATTCTGGAAATACCATTTATATTAAGTGTTTCAAGCCAGATGTTCTACAATAAGGGTAGAACACAAGAAAAAGTAGTATTATGCAAGGAAGGCAGGAATGACAAAGTCTGTTCTGTTTGTTCAGTTATTTTTGTAGAGTGAACATTTTTTCTGTATACCTTTTGCTAGATTTTCCTCTCAATAAGAGCCCACTCAGTAAAAAATTATGTAATACACAGGCCATGTCTCACAGAACAACTTCTAATATGGGCTTATTGGAGTGCAAGATGTAACTTCTCTCCAGTCACAGCTTCATGTCATCTATTAACTGTACTTTAAGAGCTCACTTTGAAACAAGGCTTTGCCTGACTTCATCTTAAGAGTTATTTAATGTAAATGAAACCACATAAACTGGAATATTTAAGCTACATGATATAAAACAGACAGAAGATTCTATGTTTATCTTCAACAGAAGAATTATCTGTTGTTTCAGCCTGCTAAAAACATGATAGTCATGTTTTTAGCAGGTTGAGGATTTAGGGAAGAGAGGAAATTTGAGGAAGCCAAACCCACCTGAAATTTAACCTGCTGGAGAACCTCTAGCTAGCCTGACATTTTCTTAGCAAATAATTTGCAGAGGGGTAAATGTGAAAATATAAACACCAGTAAAACTTGTAGTTCTGCCCCCCTGGCAAGCCATGCAGGTTTTGAGACTCTATAGAGTTGCTAAGATCCTTTGAAGGAGAAACTGGTAGCAGGAAGTGCTGCCAGAAGATTTCTTTTACAAAACTATAGGTAATTTTTAAAGAGATGTGATTTTAAATATACATAAACAAGTTCATTTGGAGTAAGTAAAGACAGTCAAACTGACAGTCTTCAAACAATGAAGTTTCTACCCATGCACCTCATCAATCACATTAGATATTCCCTGCTCTCACCTATATTCCAAGATTTTTATTCAAGTGTCATGATTTGGAAAAAGTTTGCAAAGAGCAATAGAAATACTTCAAGAGCCCAAATAACAGAAAACAGCTCTGCAGGTTACAGATTGCTCTCCCCATTCATCAGAAAAACCTTTTAACTTGAAAATTCTTTGATTTTCAAAGCAATATTCAAGTTCTACTCATACATCAGATTTATCTAACATTTTAAGCAACTGGAGAAGTCCATGTCCTGTTTTAAAATGAAACTAGAGTCAACAGATCCCTGATAATTCAAAACCGAAGAAAAGGCTGATTAATCCCATGTAAAACAACAATCTTGGGTCTCTAAAAATATGATTTGCACACTACATTAAGTGATACAGAAAGATTTTTAAATTTTTGGTATTTTCCTGGTACTTTCAATATTCAGAAGCCAGTTTAACTTATTTTGTAAGTTACAATTTTGAGCAAATTAAAAATAATGCAAATTTCAAAACTAATTAGAAAAAACATACATCCCAGAGAATGGAAGCAGTATAAACATGGTCTTTATGTGAGTCATGTTACACAGCACAAAGGAAATAGCTTGAACAGCCAAAAGGTGACTTTTGTATGTGTTTGAACAATACTGTCTTTTTTCAACTTAAAAAAAGAAAGAAAACTGTGGATTACATGCAAAGAATTTTGTTGAGGCAAAGATTTTTTTTTTTTAAATAAGAAAGTTGAACTATTGTGTAGGAAATAATTCTGCTCACCACTTACACCTTCCAGATTGTGTTTCCAAAACTTTATGCTTGGCAATAGGAACACAGCCCATAAAATACAGAAAGGACACCTTGTATGACTGGCCCAAGGCCAATGTAAAGATTACTAAAACATTAATACTTACTAGAATATATTATATTAAATAGTGTCACACTCATTAATGCAGCATGTGTGCTTGAATGATTCCACTTAAGGACAAGATTGCCCCCTGCAGTGTCTAAACTATTCTGAAAATTTCAAGTACCAAACTAATTTTTCATAGAAAGAGTTATCTCCGACAAGAGTTAAGTAAATGCTTTTTAAAGTACTTTAAGAAGAACTTGCCTGAATTAAGGCTAAGTGCTTTTTAAATTTCTTCACTCTAATTAAATATAAAATTAAATAAAAATACATATAATATATATATTATATTAATATATAAATATAATCTATATAAAAATATAAAATTGAATAGAATTCAATTAAATATTAAAGGTGAATGCATTCAAGACACTAACAGAACTATTGTGAGGACAGCATTCCCAGCAAATACTGAGCAGACTCTACATTACCTTCGATGGCAGGGCTGTACTGAGACATCACATTGCTAGCCAAAGTGGGCAAGGACACAGCCACAAAGACCATTAGAAGGCAAGCAATTTTATATTCTTCTTCTGGACTAATGTTTTCTAAAAAACAAAAATAAGAAAAGTTCTTTATTAATTAAAGAAGTTATCTTGAAATATTTCCTTTCAGCTGTAGGTAGATTAGAATGTAAATTGTTTGACCAAATTGAAATTTAAAGCAAAATCCAACAAAGTCAATGTGTGTATTGTGAAAAGAGGAATATTAATGTCAGTCTTGCCAAAAGAAACAGAGTAGAGCTGCAAAATATCCAATCTGTTATGTAGGAGAACAAAAAGAAGCCACTACCCTACTTCTCATGATTTAGTAATCAAGTCTTTATTATGATGGACACAATAGTAATCTTTTCATGCTGGTATAAAGCCAGTTATTGCTCTAAGCTAAGAAGAGCTTCTCTTGCATCTCCCTTTGGCAAAAGAGCAGAAGGTGATGGTGCACTCTTGTCAATTTATGCTTACAAAAATGGCAGCATCATCACACATAAGCCTAAGATTAGTTTAAAAAAAGTCAGCCATTACTGACATGCAGAATTTATCTCTATAAAAACTGAATAAATGCAAAATATTTGTAACAATCAAAATACAAGATCATAAACCATTATGAGAATATACAGAAATTCTCTTTGTTGACCTAGCTTAAACATTTCATAGCTGTACCACAATGAAAATAATACATTTAAAATGGCATTTTAGATACCAGATACCTAACAATAATATACTTCTGTATATTATACATACAAGATAGAACAAATACACTTTGGATTGCTTTCTTTTTTAAGTGCACAAAGAAATTGTGCTGGGGACTTAAATTCAAATATTGAATAGTATTTTCCCCTCTCAAAATAACTACAATTGAAGTAAGAAAAAACAACTTAGGTAGCATTTAAAATATTCATGGCCTCATTCTAACATCAACTCTCCAGAACATACAAGGAGAAAAAAAAGTAATGAAATGCTCAGTAAGGAAGATAGGAAAAAAACCTGAAGACCATCAAAAAACACTTAGGAGTCTTAATTCATGTCTTTGAACATGCCAGAGTAAACAAAACTGAAAAGCTTAGACAGCAGTGCCTACAAGCAACAAAGAGGAAGTGTGACACATGTTAATTCTCTAACATGTTTATTTTACTGTTTTCCCTTGTAAACTTCATGTTAACACTTGTAGGGTACACTGGCAACAAAATACTGTGAAATTCACAAGCTGCATTCAGCTCCTAATGCTTACTTAGCTGACAGATTTGTCACACATCTGTGCAACAGAACTGATCAAGCTGTTCACTAGACACTCTTATTGTCATGATTGCTGAATTACAGCAGTGTTCACCATTAAATTCCTTCTACATCTATCTGATACCCTTTTCTAGGTCAGCACATCCTTTCATAAGAATTTGAAGAGAATCTCAAGCCAACACCAACAAACAGAAGGCACAAGTAATTCATCCTCTTATGCCATTTATGAAGTTTATTGAAGGAAAACAAAGAAATCAAGATATACAAGTTTCCTCCCAGCACTTTAAACACTTCTTTTCTCTTTTTAACATTTTTATGTTTGAAGCTGGAACTTCTTACCTGATTTTTGGGAAGACAGTGCTACTACCAAGGCAGGATCAATCTCACAAGGCAATCCAGCAGCTGATGACAGTTCATATACATTCATTGCCACCTGAGGACCAGAAGAAAGACAACACTGAATGCTTTCATGTCAAGATGACGAAGCAAGTTTTTGCTGTCATGCTTAAAATGAGTTTGAGGCACTAAGGAATTTCAGAGATTTGGCAAATGTTAGACAGAGACTGTAGATTTTGTTTCTAACCTCCACTGAGCAGCTGTGTCTGTACTTTGTGCACCAGATGGTAATTTTGTTGTGTCAAGCCAAACAGAAGTCATATACTTTCCCACATTACCTCCAAAGCAACACCCTGACTTCCAATTAGCTGTTTCTACATCTTTCTTTAATGTGCAAAAGAAACTGACATATTTTCTATACCAGATCTAAAGCATCAGCCAACATCTAGAAATACAGCATTTTTAAACAAGCATTTCACACAGTGAGTTTGCAAAAAATTTCAATTTAAGGTAAAAATCAGACTTGTCACTATTACATGCACAGAACTCCAACCACATAGACAGTGTTGAAATAGTTTTTTTTACTAGCTCCTAATGCTCACTTAGCTGACACAGTGTGGAGCAGCTCAGCATTCTTCCCCTTGTCTTGTTTTAACACTTGATAAATCTTGTTCTTAAGTCTATCAAAGTTCTCAAATGTGATCACAGGCAGACAGAGACTTGTGCTTATTCTAACAATTGGCTGTGATTTTTTCCCCAGAACATTAAGAGGCTGCAGATCCACATTACTAAGCTCTTGGAGGGGGTAAAAAAAAAAAAAAGAAAAAGAAAAAAATAGAAAAAGGGTGTTCTTTGTGTCTGGATGTTCAACACTAAACATGAAAGTCAAGTCTTGTTGCTTACATATTTTCAATAAACTCCAAAACTACTCTACCACCCTTTCAGCCAAACAGTACCTTCATGTCAGTCTCTCTTGGAATGTGATCTTTGAAGTCCTCAATGGAACTTACAAGGAAAGGAATGTGGTAGGATAAGACCTAAAAGACACAAATATGCACAAAATGAGAAAAATTGCTTCCCATGTGCAATATGAGTTCAACACTACCATTATTTTACTGGGCTTATTTTCCTTTTTAATGGGTTTTATTTAACTCATTTGTATTTGTTTGTAAATTTAAGATATTAAAGTCTAATAAATGTTTGCAATAAAGAAGAGAAATAGAAGCCTTTAAAATGAGTAAACACAGAAAACATGATCTAAACTAAATTTGATGTTTTAATGTAACAGTTCTCTGAACAGTACTCAAAAAATAGATTCCCTCACCCCAAGTTGCAATTCCAAGTTCAGTTACAACTGAGTATTGCCATTTTACCCACATGTCATCAACCTTTTAAGAGGACAACGTTTTAAGCACTCCTGAACAGTTAAGGTTCAAATATCCTACCATTCCATTAAGTTAAATACAATGAAAATGATTCAGAACATATTCAGTTCTTTCTTACATCTCTAAGTGCTTCCTGTGCCAATGACCGAAAAGACAAGATAACACCAATAATTGTCATTCTCTTCAAAACACTGTCAACAGCTGAAAAGAGAACAATGGACAAAGTGTTGAAGTTGACAAGATCAGTTTTTCAAAAAAGAGAAACAAAATAGTACACAAAATATTGAAAACAACAAGGTACTGAAACAAAGCCCTTCCTTAAAAGAGCCAAAATAACCAGTGCTAAAGCAGGTTTTTATAGCTGAATCCACAATGGGATTTTCTGTAGAAGACAATCACATTTACCACTTCCTGGAATGAAACCTAGTATACACAGCTGGCAGTCCTGGATTCTAGCACTGGTTCTGTGCTTTCTTGAGGACAAAAATGCCTCTTTGCTGTAATTATTTTTTGTTTCACATTAAGCTATATACCAGGCTTCCACATTACTGCTGCTACAGCTAGGTATTATCATCCCTGAAATGATGCTCAAAACTCATAACTAATATAGTGCCTGTGCACTAAATAACACTGAAATCTCACTTTGTACATGAGAAGACTGGAAAAGTTCAAAATGATCCATCAGTTGATATGAGCTCATGTACATCTTGCTGCTTATGGATATTCAATACAGAGAAATTAATTTTTCCCGTTTTCAAATATAGAAAATAACTCTGTATCTTTAGCAGGATCTTGTTAGATACTCACATGATAATCTTTTAAAGAGTGCTGCCATCTGGTCTGGCTTGTCAAAGCTGGTCCTCATTTGTGTTAGAACTTCAACATTCTCCACCACAAGTTTCTATAAAGAAGGAAGGATCCATGTCAGGTATAGGTTTCAGCATGTCAACTGCACAAATGCCTGATTTAGGACATTTCAACCTGGCAGATAAACAACTAACCCCAGGGAACAGAGATGTATCCACTGTGTTCTTAATGGGACTACAAGATCAGTATCATCATCAGTCACTGCTATACACAAAAGCAAGCTCTGAATCAAAAAGCAGAGAATTAGATACCCCTTAGAACAGGACTTTTGTATTGAGCAATGTGTACCACATCTTAAAGCAAAGGAATTTAACTCTGTGAAAATCAGACTATAGGTCCTTATGCCAGTCAGCTTTTTAGAAGAAAAGTATACATATTACAATAAAAATAGAAATTCACAAAGTAATCAATTCTTTGGGATTGTTGCTTTCACTAATTATTCTGAAATTTAATGTTGGTAAAATTGAAAAAATGGAATCAAGAGTGGAAATCAGATTGTTAAACCTTGGTGCAGTTTACTTGAAATTTTTTTCCACTATAATATGAAAAGCAAAGACATAGTTCCAAATCCCAACACCTTAGCCAGAAACAGTTAAACTCAAGTGCAGTAGTTTTCATTTCAGTTTGGCCAGAAGAAAAGAAAATGTGTCTGTTTCTAATTTTTAACAGCTCTCATATAAGCAACTTGTAAGATTAGAGTACATGTAATAACTTTCCTGAAATCATTCTCCAAATATTTAACAGATTAAAATTTAAATTAGAGATTGCATAATCACATCTCTAAAATGTCAGATCCTGCTAGCTGAGGAACTTAGTCTGTGCCAAACTGTATTTTCAAACCCTCTTCAAGCAAAAAATAGTTTATTCTTATAAAAATATTTTTGCAGTCTCAATGCACCCTATTTCAGAAAGGGAAAAGCGATTATCTTTATGTAGAGGAAAATCAATAGCTAAGAAAATGCAGATCTCTTGTGTTCTTCTGAACATTGAAGTTCCTTCTGTTTAAAGAAGATTTCAATTAATGTTCCCACCCACCAGCTTCCAAGGTTACCTTAAGCTCAGCAACCTGTGAAGAGATGTGCCACATCAGACTTTCACTCAAGAACTTCATGCCATATGGTCCCAGAAGTTCAGAAAGGGCTCTCATTTCTGAGAAAGAAAAGAAACTCTTATACTTCCAATATTCCATCTTCATTTATTTGCATCATGGTGTTTTAAGTGAAAAAATATTTTACTCAAAAGCATAATTTTAAAGACAAGAATCTGTATGGTAGTCAACTGACACATAATATACCCATCTCTTTAGCTTAAATGCAAGGCTACTTTCAGCAAAAATAGGAAAGGTGAGACAAGAGGCAGCAAGAATAAAAAGTACCTAAAATACTACTGAAAGCTAACAACTGTTACCTCTAAGAGTTAGCTGTTATTTCAGTAACAGTTGCTCTGAGAGTTGCTGTTATTCCAATTACTCAAGCAAAACAATAACTGTCCTTCACAAATATTGAGTGGAAGCATCAAAGTTTACCTGATATATCAGAGTATTCCTCAGCATTAAATGTCAATTCATTTTCTGTAGGCAAATTCACGAAAGCCTTCATAGCTGGGAAATAGGCTATGTGACCATTGCTGACTTGCCGTAGCAAAGTCTCCAAATACCTTATCAGAAAGGGGAAATGTTTTAGATGAAAAGGCACATCTTCATGGATACTCTATGCAGATCAAATACAGCTGTGTGACAAGGGACAGCATAGCTTTATTTTCATACTTCAACTCATGCCTGCATTTTACTCTATGTCTCGTCCTTATAAAAAGTATAAGTTTGCCAACAGGCAAATTTCAAGCTGCTTTTAACAGGTACAGAGACAAATAAAAATGTGATTTTGGAAACTTAAGAAAATTTAATATAACTCCACTTCTCCAATTCTAGATTTTTCATTAAACAACAGCAACAATAAAAATCTCTACAAAATTTGTAACAAGCATTCATGCAATACTTACCAATTTGTGTAGAGACTGGTAATGGTTGGCTCACCATGGCTATCTAAATGCTGGGTTTGCTGAAGCAGAACGTTGTTAAACACTCGTGTAATGTCAATTTGTACATAATTTTCTATTGACTGCAGGACTGTCATATAGGCTCTGACACTGGTCAACAGCTCTGAAGGCTTTGCAATCTCTTGTGTTGCTTGATTATACATTGTCATTCCAACAATTGACCTTTTGGAAACAAAAGGATAGGAAACAAATCAATTCATTTCTTAGTAAAATTCAACAAAGATGCAGCTATAAAGACGATTTTATATCCACAGATTTTCACAGAATGGCCTGGGTTGGAAGGGACCTTAAAGACCAGCTAGTTTGACCCCTCCTGCCATGGACAGGGACACCTTCCACTACACCAGGTTGCTCAAGAGCTCCATCCAGCCTGGTCTGAAACCCTTTCAAGCATGGAAAATATTCATTTTACTTGAATACTGCTCAAATCCTCATGTATAAAACTCTGGTCAATGCACATGCTACACCAGCACTTTTAAAAACTGCTTTGGATTCCAAAGGCAATTCTATCTGTGGTTCCAGTAAAAATTTAATGAGACTAAGAATACTCACCAAACCCTTTTTAAATAAAGTTTTTTCCCCCCCATATATATATGAGCAACCCACACTGTGCAAGGCTTATGTAACTACTTCAGCAATAAATTAATTTTGTTCAAGTCTTTTAAAATGCAGAACTTCTGGGAAATGCAAGAGCAATCATGTATTCAAGTGTTCAAAGCATATTAACACAAAAAATTATTTGACCAAAGCTGCTGTTATAGTTTGAAATATCCTTAAAAAATAGTTTGCTGTATAATAGTGTGAATTGTAAAATATATCCAATATATACGTAAAGTAAATAAACAGAAATCCTATTATGAAAAATACATCTCCCTTCAGCTAAAACAGTGATTTCTATCTTTAATCAAGGAACCAAGAAATTGCAGGACATACCTTAATTTGCTCAAATTTTCACTATAAATAAAAACAGATGTTCACAGGCTAGCTTTCATGGTAGAGCAGAAGTGTTAGAAGGACTGTATATTGCATTTACCATACATGGACATGGACCTTCCCCAGTATGTCACTGGAACCAAGTCCTCAAACAAACTGTGTCAGGGGATCCTTTAAAGCAGTCTTAGTAAACAAATACTTGTTGTAGTGTTTATTTTAAATTTATAATGGTCTCAGATTTTTAAGAGGTAAGCTTTTAAGTAATATGTACTTTTCAAAGACAGAACAGAAAGTAAAAAAAAGAGGAAATTGGTAGATAACAACCTTCATCACAGGTAAACAGGATGAGTTACGCTGGAGGAGAACACATTATTTAAAGTAACTTTTTTGATGTTGCACGAACATATGTAAATAAGTATTTTGAATAGTTTACTTCTGAGGTAGTGTCTTATTTTAAAATAAATTCAAAATGGACACAATAACAAGATTAAGTGGCATAATAATAAGCTTCAGTCCAAGCACACATGACACAGAGGAGCTTAAAACAGTAAAGAAACCCTAACAGTGAGACATTAACAGTGTCTTTTAAGGAACACTGCAAACCTCTGAATGAAATGCCACTTGAAGATCTGAACAATAATTATAAATTGCATATCTATTATGTTCTGCTAACAATTTTCATTTCTTTCATGAAGCAGAAAAAAGGAAAGCAGTCTCTGAAAGTAATGTGCCTGTTGCTTCAGCCCCAATCCACAAGCTGACCTCCCCCAAATAAAAATAATAAGCACAAGTGACTAACACTGGTCTAAGTTCATAAACCTGAAGAGCTGACTTCTTAAAACATCATCAAGTTATCTGCATTTGCATGCCACCTTATCTTACTGATGGAATGCTCCAGTGAGCTAATATTATGTCTTAATGATTAAACTGGTTAAGCCTTATACCCTGCTTGAAATATATAACCAGTAATCTTTGGTATAAAATAGCAGGATAACTGGCTGGTTTAATATGAAGTCCTCTCCAGAAGCTGCCATTTGCCTATTTCTGTAAAAAATTTTGGGAAGATCAAGGTAAGAACACACAGGAATATCAATTATCAACACTTTATTAAAAAAAAAAAGAAAAGTAACTGCACATATTCCCAGTTGGCTTTGTCAGATCTTGACTTCTGATTTTTAGGCTTCCTTTCAGCAAGGCAGCGGTCTCAAATACTCAAAAACATTCCAGCACTGTGCAAAAGAATGGTGGCAATACATATCTTCATACATGCCTACAAACAGCCATCACCAGCTCCTACAAAATACACAGGATTGGGAATGCAGGATCTGGCTGTTAAATAGATGACATGGATTTCAACATATTTTATTTTAAAACAGGAATTGCCTATTGTGTATGTCTGCACATGTAACTTATAATCATTTTGCTGGGATTCTACTCACAGGTTTCACAATCCACCTTTAACACCTAGTTTAATGTAGTAAGTACACAATATTTCCAACATAAACTAGCACAGGCTTGTTTTGTGTATCAATGTCTCTAACTCTCCAATGTTTCTTACTTGGTAAAGCGGATTTCCAGGTGAGATGTCAAATATTCTCTTGGGGTAAACGTGTGCTCCCAAACCACCATGTTTGGTACATAATTGATTGAGAAGCAGAGCTCAGAAAGTGCAGTATGCAGTTTGTCCAGGCTTTAAAACAGACAAGATATTAAGAAAAATATTTAATGTAACAGAAGTGTAAATTATCATGGAAGAAGGCACATACTGAATGGATAATTCATCAAAAGCAAGTACAGGTCTAACTCTTCATTATCATGTTCTGCTCTGAGACACTTTTTTAGCTTATTTAAAACCCAGTATTTTAGCCAAGAACACATCCTACAACTGCATACTGATCTGCATTAAATACAGTGATGTGAGATATATTTTTTTAATCTATATATATTTTTTTTTTCTTTTCTACCCCCCAAAAAAAGAATAGATGCTTAAGTGATTTAGAAGACAGCAAGAACTTCCTGTCCAGCCTGTACTTAAGAGTGCTAAAGCAAGGTAGAATCAGAGATGCCACCCACTCCTTGGGCTCACATGCCCACCGTTAATATGGCTATTCAGGAAGCCTAGCTACAGCATAGGGATTCTTCTTGCTCAGGAAAGGAAACAGCCAAGGGATAAATTCAAGTGACAAAAATTCCTATTACTTATGTAACAAAATTCAGTCTCTATACAAGCCACAGAAGCATCATAAGCTCCAAACTGCAAAGCTGTCAAACTTACAGCCAAATAAATTTATTCAAACAAATTAAGCAAGAAGCATTCAATATGTAAAACATATTGAAATGTGTGAAACATATTTTGACTTGGGATTCAAGGTGAAAAGAACAGAAGAAGCAGCTTACTTTGTCACAACCAATCTGTTTTTCCTCATGCTTTCTACTCCTGGTTTCTCCCTTTCAGGTTCTCCTTTCTTTCCAGTCTGTTTTTTTGACTTCTTGTTCACTGCTTGACTGATGGTTTTGGCACAATGTTTTGGCAACAACTAATAAACAAAAAGAAACAGCCCCTCTAAATTAAAATCCAGTTTTTTTAGCACATTTCATCACACAAATAACACATTCCTTTGACACAATTCCAGTATTAAAAATTCTTGCTCAAATCACCTTCAGTTTTATAAACAGAAAGTTTACCCCAAAACACAGAAAAAAGCAAACAGAAAATATCCAGAAAGCTGAATGGAGAAAATCTCCAAGGAGAATTAAAACAGACACAACCATACTCACCTGGTCACTCAGTGTACACTGTTCTGTGCAAATGTCTGTGATGAGATTTCGAGCCTGCTTGGCCATTTCATCCAAGAACATGTTACACAAGGAAAGGCTTCGATCCCCAATGTGATGTCGCTGTTCAAAAGGGAGAAAAGGAAGCAGGATTTTCAGTGTTCCATCAGTCCTACAGCACTGCAGAGAACAGTTCACTAATCATAGAACTAGGATATGGGAAATAATAAATTTATTAGTCCTCAATAATCTTGACTCCTGGCTGGTTTTTGTTTTTGGAAGCAATTTGAACCATGAAATTTTCAAAGTCACCATTAATTTTTTTTTTTTTTAAGGAGGCAAAAATAATGTTTGAAGAAGTAGGTTTTCACATTTAATTTTGGATCAAATCTGCTTCAATGAGTCCAATATTCCAAGGTCTCTGTGAATGTCCTCTTCATTAGTATGTGCCAATACTAAGTCTAGGGGTAAGAGAGCATGCAACTCAAGCTATAGAGAAAGCAGTGTCCTTCAGATCACTGAGAAAGTCAATAATAAAGCCCTGCTGCATTAATTTCTGGATTCTGTCCCTTTCTCACTGGATCTGCACAAGAACAGCCTCTGTATTGCTGAAATCCTCCTTTCACCACTGATGTTTACTTTCTATCAGCCACGCTATGACACACTGTACACAGCACAGCAAAGATTATTTTTTCAAAATTATAATAGTTACCAAGGAATACAATTCAGATATTGAATTTCAAGTTCTGCTGGTTGTGACAAAATGTGCTTGCTGCAGCTGAATGCACAGTAACTGGTGTCCAGTGGACTTTGGCTACTGATTTCTTACTGTTAGTATAATTGTTCTCAAAGATGTCTCTTGTCCTGAAGGGGTCAGCTTTCCTGGAAACTTTTTAATGCTTGTGTAATATAAACAGCATTGGCTGCTATTTGAAGCAAAGCATACAAGGAAAATACCTATATAGATGTATAGTGTAATGAAGTTCAGCAGAAAAGAATTTTATTTTTAAATAAGAAAACCCCATATTATGTAAATTACAATAAATCTTACTCAACTAATTGTTTCAGATGAGCACTGTTAGCAATGAAAACAACATTTTCATAAGCACTAGATAACAATGGACAAGTTAACTCCCAGACTAATTTCAAAGTCAATGAACATACAGGAAATGTACTAAAGGATTTATGCCCTTACAACAAAAATAGAAAGAATTTCCTCAGATTCTAACTGCTTCCTTTAACAAAGAGTTCATTTCTTCAAGCACCACAGCATTTTTTAAATTCTACCTCTAACCAACAAGGTTTCCATTACCTAGTTCTGACCAAAGCAAATGCTTGTATTATACTGTCTATCACTTTTTTTTTCCTACTGAATAAAAACTGTAACAAGCCATATAGAACTCCCAGCTTCCTATTTCCTTCTCCCAGCCATGAGTTTATAAATCATTTAAGAGGAAAACTGTTGCTTCTAAGTTTTAACAGGCATAGGGGATTTATTAGCATCTAAGCCTAATTTTTGTACCCTAGGTAATCCTTCTTTAAAGCAAAGATCAAAATTCTTTCTCACTTGAGAAAAGGATTTAGAGATTTATGCATGAAGAGTCATCTAACAAGGTATCCACTTGTTTACCTCCATTTTTACATTTTTAGCCCTCTCCTCCCTCAAATGTCAAATTGCCATAACAAACACCTTCTTGCCATGCTCAGCTCTAGTTCACTCTTTGTTGAATAACAGATGAAAATAACTAAAATTGAAAAATTACCTCTTCAGGGCATAGTTCATGGGTACAGCTCATAAAGTGAGTGCAAAGCAGTGGGAATGCAATTGAGTATCTGGATTGAGAGGGAAGCTCCAAACACTGCTGAAACATCTTCTCAAAAGCACGACTATAAAAACTGAACAGAATTAATCAGTTATTAATCAGACATTTAAATGCAATATGTATATTTTTTGCTGCAAATAAGGGTTACTGCACACAAACCAAATGTAATCATAAACACATTTTGTATACCAAAAAACGATCAAAGTTTTGTTTGTTTTCTACATTCACTTCCTATGCATTTTATTGGGAGGTCTATTTTACATTATTATTATTACCATAATCATTTCTTTATTCTGATGTTTGCCACATAGGGACTGTAAAAACTTGCACTTTTTGTCAAGAAGTATTAAGGAGAAATCTGCAAATGATTCCTGATCAACTATATGACTGTCACAATATGTCTGACAAATGTTCATAAATACTTTTTTCAAACTAATTCTGCTAGAAACCAGAAATTACAATCGCTTCTTCCACTGGCCTATATTCCTACCAAGTGTGCTATTTAAAAATCACACTTGCAAGGACAAACCAAACAATAAATAATAAAAAACTGGTACAGTCATGGTAGTAGCATACCAAAAGATAGAAAGATCTGAGGTTTCCACCAACATCTCCACCAAAGAATCTACCATTTTTGTGTGGAAAATGATTGTGTTCATCATTTTTCCCAGTTCTCTATGGTCTGCAAGGCCAAGTGAAGCTTTAGAAACACTGGTGTAGGCCTGGAAAGAAAAAACAATTTATATGTTATAACTGCAGCTGCTTTTTGCAAATTCCATAGCTATTGCTCAATACCAATGTTAAATACTGTTTGTGCTATGCACAGGACACCTGTGTATTTAAAGACCATGCAGGGATTCTTCTCTTTCCACTAGGGCTTAAAAAACAGCCAACTGCCTTTCAGTGAAATCTCTCAACAACCACTGAATATGGCACTAATTTACAGACAAAATGCTGAACAAATGTACTGGCAAAAAACAAATTTGTAATCTCTCCCTTACCAGTGTAGGCACATTGAATCACACTCTGCACACCCACCAAACAGCTCAGCCTCAACACATTCTATTTCTGAACTGTTATAAACACCCCAGGGGATGATTTGCAAAAAGAACCCAAAGCAGACAAAGATATATCAAAACATAGCAAATTATCTGTTGAAGTATTTGCTTGATTTTAAGAGTAGGTTCTTTTTAGATAGCCTGTCACCCACTTGCAGTATGAGAGTAATCTAGAACAGCAGTAATCTATGAAACAGTTTGGTTTTTAGTGAAACATCATGCATATGGACCAATTCTTACCTGCAATCTGAACCAATCTAATCTCATTCCTCTGAAGTCAAACACCTCTCCATCTTCAACTGCATCAGGGAAAAATATAGAACAGAAAACCCTTAGAAAGCAATAACAAATTCAGATAGACTAGATCAGACCTTCTAAAAAACCCAAAAGACTAAAGAATGATTTGGGTAATGAACCTCATGTTTTTACCCAAGAATTTTGATCCGGTACAGTTGCAGTAAAAGGAATTAAAATATCTAGAGGATAATATGTGTAATGTTTTCTGTATTAAAAGGTTGGATTACTACCCAATAGCATCCTTTGAAAAAGGGAGACACCACAAAAGGCAGATACAAAAAGGAAAGAGAAACAAGGGAACCAAATCAGTTTACCTCCTTCTACTGATTACATGAAACAGAAGTGATGAAACTTTTCAGAGGAATCTGCCAATTTTCCAAGATCATTTAAACTTACCTTGTTTCACACTTAGTGAAGTCATTGTGTTTACAAAAGAGGACATGATGATTGATTCATCCTCTGGGCACACTGAAAGATTCTAAAAGAAATGTTGTTGTTATTATTATTATTATTACTTTGAACTTGGTTTATGAAATAATGTCAATATCTATGCCCCATTTATCAGCTATACTCTGAAATGTTCAAAAACCTACAAGAGGTAACTTAATCAATGGAATTTTTCAAATCCTGCTATTTAATAGCTTTCACTTTTTAATTCATTGACTGATGACAAATACCTAGAAAAGATTATTTCCAAACCAATATCAGCTCAAAGTGGTGAAAATCTGTCAGTGAATGTAGTTATACTACATTTTCTATTCTGTCTGCAATGAAAATCTGGTTATTGCAGGGTATAATGGAGCCCACATTAGCATTACTTTACGTCCAAAAAACCCCTCCCTCAAAATTTTTTTTACAAAAAATTTAAATTTGTTTTACTAAGCATTCAAATTTTACAAAATGCAACATAAATCTTTGTAGTTTTACCAAATAGGACCACAATTCTGTTAAGTAATGTAATGCAGAAGTTTCCCTTAATTCCAGAAAAAAACTGACATTGAAACCTAAAGGCTGAAAAAACTCGTAATGACCTCTCAATCACTTGTCTAATCTGGGGCTTAACATCTGTTATGAATTAATGTCAACTAAAATTCAAGCCCATTTTTCCCCTCGTTTCAGCTTGGGCTCCATCTAGTGGGGTCACCAGGAAATAAAACCAAAGCACTTCAGAAAGTTTATCCTTTCTTGGTTGGGATAAATAAGAAAAGGTTTCTACACTCCTTCAGTGACAGTACCTGTTCCACAGCCTCTAAACATAACAGTACTTCATAATATTAAAATATGAATACTGAAGTATATAAATTCATACCACTTGTAATTGTATGAAGCTGTGTCAGGGGAGGGTGAGGTTGGATATTAGGAAAAGGAAAAGAAAATATTAGGAAAAGGTTCCTCCCTCGGAGAGTGGTTGGATCCCCAGGGCTTGGGTCACAGCCCCAGGGCTGCCAGAGCTCCATTTGGACAATGCTCTCAGGCACAGGGTGGGATTGCTGGGGTGTCCTGTGCAGGGCCAGGAGCTGGACTTCGATGAGCCTTGTGGGTACCTTCCAATTCTGAATATTCTGTGATTCTATATAAAACCCACAAGTTTTATATAGAATCCCAGAATTAAGCAGTAAATTAATCTGGTTTACTCCGTAGCGTTCACCAAAATCCACAAACAGGGATGCACTTTATGATGTCATTTTGGACAAAAAGCCCTTGTTAAAATTTGCATTTGAGAAGGCAGAACCATGAAGTTGCCATACCTGCACCAGCTCATTTAAGACCACTGCATCAAAGCCAGAGAGATACTGTACATAATATCTCTGCATCACTGGTCCGTATTTCCGCACGTGTGCCCTGAGCTCCTCCATGTAGAATATCAGCTCAGCTATGTGCCTAGACAAAAAAACAAGGAAAAGCTTAGAAATATCACTCAAAATATTCAAACAAATATCTATCATGGGAATTTCCTCCTGTATCTTGTTTTTAAAACAATTATCAATAGCTAATTTCTGTAGGAAAGTATTTGTTAATGTTGTAAAAGGAGCTTACATAGGTAATTTTCTCCGCAAGCTCAAATCCACTCAACAGGACATAATTTAGCAGGATATCATCATAGTAATCCTCAAAGGTTTGTGTAACTATTCAGTTCTTTTTCTGAATAAGAAGCCCTTCTGTACAGCTCAATTTGAAAAAAATTTTTTCTCCAAAAGTAGTTAAACCTGAAAAATACAAGTCTAATAACTGCGTTTCTGGATTGTTTCCCAAGCCATGAGGATGGTTGAATACTTGCACAGGTTGTTTCAGAGAGGCTCTGGAACCTCCATCTTTCCTTAGCACCTAAATCCAGTGGAGAGAATCCAAGATTTTCCCACTCCAGCTCTATAAATGGCCTTGTGATTGTTGTTTAAAATCCTGCAGTCATTCAGTTCAACCTTGTGTCAAATAATCTTGAGAAGTCTCCTGCCTATCCACACTTGTAAGATCTTGTCATCAGATTTCTCATTTTTACCATCTGTTTATGGTGACACTAAAGCTGTTTTACATGACTAAAGCTTAGGTGATTTAAAAGACAGTTTTGCTACAAGACACAATCTACAAATCAACAAATAAAGTTTTTTGAAAGTTTTCTTGCCTCCTTCATTGATTTTATCAATGCAAAATCAATGAAGACGTGAAAAAAACCTTTATTTTTGCCTATTCAAAGTTAAAAAACTAAAAGTTAAATGAAATATTTCTATTTTATATATGAATTTTCACTGATGTGCTCCAATCTCTAGGACCGTATTTCTAGTTTTATGTTTTGGTGGGACACTTAATATTCCCAAGTAAAAATTTTCTGAACATTCCCAGCTGCTCCATATAGCCAACCTTTTCTGAGATTCCACTGCCTTCAAATTTCGTTTGTCTGTGAAATTCTATTATTGAAGGAACTGCATTAAAAATGCACATACTTATCTATGAAATCATCTGCGCTCTTCTTTGGCATATTATCTGCATGACGAAGAAGCCAAATAATTTCATCACGAGCAAAGGATAATGCCATAAATACAAAAAGTGCCTGAAAAACAAAAATTGTTCACTTATCAATATATAAACTTATCAATATACACCACAGCTGAATAGTTTGTGCACTCAAGAGGCAACTAGTCTCTAAAACCCAAGAACTTAAAAAACTAAGTAGGTTTTCTTGAAGCAAGGAGTTTTTTCCCCCCAAAGAAAATAAAGATTGGATTTACCATTGAGAAACACACTGGTTTTTGCACAAATGACACCAAAAAAGCTGTCATTACCTTGGGACCCAAGAGGCCTGGCTGGTCAGACAAGACAGTGGCTAGTTCTTTGAGTGCAGAACGTAAAAACTTGCGTCTCTCTCTATGCATTGAGCCACTGCATCAAAAGAACATACATTATCCACTATGCCAGACAAAGAATACTTCATTTTCAAGAGCATTTAAAACCAAGCATAGGCAGATTATATTATACCAACTTCACAAGTTCAGAATTTTGAAGAATGTGGTTCAAAAAATTGGAATTCTCATCTCCAATACCATATATTTTTGAAGCATCAATAAATTTAAACCCCAAATTCTCTGCCCCCTCTCTGTGATGTGCATTTGACTACATTAAAACATTTCTATTTCATCTGCATTGACCTTTTGTCATCAGACAAAACATAACTAATGAATAAACTAAATGCTATCATCCTGATAATTTGAAAACTAATCCAGAACTTGGGAAGTGAAATCCGTAATAACATTAAGCAAATCCAGATTTAAAAGAACAATCAGTAAATGATTCATTTGAAAATGCATGACTAATTATGCATTTGACAGATTCTGTTTATACAATCCTTATAACTTTGCTTTATGAAAAGCAATCCTAAAATCAGTCAGAAAACTTTAAGACACTTACGCATGTGAAACAGCAGCTTCTTTGCACTCTCTGATGTCATTGATACGCTTGTTGTAGCTGCAAGTAAAAAGCAGTCACATGTGGTATAAGAATCAGCAGCACATTTCACAAAGAGCTGAGTGGGACTTGAGAAGAGCTACAGTGTTGTAGCAAGCAGGATACAGCAGAAAACACACACCAGCTCCTGAGCAGAGCTAAATGCCAAAACTAGATCCCCAAACCAAAAATCTACTGAAGTGCTCTGGGTGTTTGCTGGTAGAGGTCTCAACTTTGTTTCTGAGTTTTCATATAATGTACTGCAGAATTAGTGGCAGCAAGATGCAATTTTTCAAGCAAACCCAACATTCATTACATCTTTTCCCTTCAGTAAATCAAGATTTGTGGGTGAGATCATTAATCTTAGAGACGTGCCATTTTAGAGACTGATTCACACCAGGCTTTCAGAACTGAGATAAAAAAAGGTGTGGTGGTTATGAAATCAGGCCCCTAAAACTTATGCATTAAGGAAACAGTCAAGATACCAAGCAAAATATTTGTGTACCTAAGCCAAACTTATATGAAACAGAAGTAATCTGTTTGAAACAGTCCTTCAAGAAATATGGTGTTTTTAGCAGAGATTCTGAAAGAAGAACAAAAACTTACCCTCTTATGTTTACAAACAAATCTTCTGCAGCTTTGTGAATATGGAACACTTCGTCTCGAAAGAGAGCCAAGCAAGAGCTGCTTTGAAGTGCAAGTTTCCAAAGATTCAAAGCTGTAGCATCACTATTAAGGATTCCATGGCACAAAATAAATCCAACTTCAAAAGTTCACATTGATGTATGTCACAAATCAGATGCACAAAGACAGTAAGAGAACAGTGAGATGATTATGTACTTTATATAAATAGTTTGCATAGATCATTAATAAACTCTTTAAGGTATAACATTTTCCAATATATAAAAAATACCTCCCTCCCCACTTCTAATGGAAGTATTTTTGCAATATTTGTATGAAATTAATTACTTTATGCTGGAGTATAAAATAATGGAGTATGCTGATACTACTTGACTACTTTCATCAAATTACTGAAGCCCCCACTTCCAGTCAAAGTCTGGAACAAACTGATGCACATGCATGATTTGGCAGCACGTGCCAAATTCTAGCTTCACTGCATAATAGTACAAATGAAATTTAATCAAGCTATTAATTGTAATTAATACAGCTGTAATTAATACAGCTATTGTACAGTACAGAAAGCAAGTAGTCTTAAATGTTAACCAATTTTTTTTTAATGCAACCATGAGCTGTTTCAGAGTATTTTACTCACAAATGATCCATTTTTCCATTGCATCCAGAGATAGGTATTCACATGGCATCTGTTAAAAGAACAGTAATTTGTAGCATACTAGTTATAAGTACTTCTTAGCAAAAAGGGACAAACAAAGCCTTAAATGCTGATCATAGAAGGCCACTGACCACTAACAGTGATTCAGTGTTTCAGCACTTCAGAAACTGAGGGTTAGAATATTAAGTGAGCTTCCATACCCTCCAAAATCTTGAACAAATTTTGACAAATATTTATTTTCAATAAACATTGTGTTTAACAATATTCAAGAATTGAAAGCTTTTGATGGATACTAATCCCAACTTGACAGCCATTAAAGTTTCAATTTTTTTCAGAAAGATAACCATTGCTATCACAGCTGAGGCAGCAATGCAAATATAAATTTTAAAGGAAGGACCAGCTCTGATTTCCAGTCTCCTGGCTCACAAACACCTAAGAGGGTACTCAGGATTCCTCCCTTTTACAACTGCAGAAGTTAACATTGCTTCCCTTCATCTTCTGGTCAACAAATTACAGAGGCTGAAGGCACAAGTTGATGTAACAGAAACTTTACTTAATGAGAGAAAACATTCCCCCTGTTCTAATCAGCGTATTTAGTTCTCTGATGAAAAGTCACATAGAAGTAATCCAACAGACAATTATTTGACAGAAAACCCTACTTAACTCTATCACAGAATGTAAATTAAAAGAGCATACTGTGTCAGACTGTGCAGGATTGAGCATTGTGCTGGGGGCGCTGATGAGGCTCAGCAGTTGTGCGTTTCTCCACTGGTCAGCTGAGAGATTTCGTCGAGGATAGACCATCTGGAGTGAAATCAGAGCATCTGAAAGGGACTAGAAAGCAGGCTCATGATTAGTTGGAATGGTCAGTACTGTTTCATCAGCAGAGCTGTTTCCTCAGCATTATTACTAACAGTCACCAAGACATTTTAGTGAACTAGTTTTGAAATTAAACATAAGGTTAAATCCCATTGCACCTAGCTTATTTAACATATAAAAGACTACTCCAGGCTAGAGGAAGGATGCAAAGAAGGAAGAGTTTGATTTCTATTATTTTAGTTAGAGTTACAAAATTCTGAGTTCAGAATTAGAGGACATGGAAAAGTAAGGCATAAAATAAGGCACAAAAGCCCTCTCACACACAACTGGAAGTTGTCCATTACTTATTCAAGCATCCCAGTTGCTGTGCTACTCCCTTCCCTGCCACTTCCTTTGGCATGTCTTTCCCCATGGTAGCAAACTCTAATTCTTTTGAGCAGATACTGTCTGCAGGAATATCTCTGTAGCAAATTAAGCTTATCTGGGAAAGTGTATCCTAAGTCTTTCCCCTGACTTTTTTATCAATAGTGGTGTTTGAATGAATCCTCAGGGAGCCAGATCTGAACAGTGTGAGAGCAGAGGAGGTCACGCAGGCCAAAAAACCAAAGTCATCTGCCAAAGCTAAATGTCAAGGACTAAACAAATAATAAACAAATACAAAGGACTAAACAAATACAAAGGACTAAACAAATACAAAGGACTAGTTTGCTGCAAAGCAGTGGGATTACACTGATAACTTCAGTGTGCAGTTCCACGAGAGTGCAGCCCAAGAATGTTTCTGTAGTGCAGCACCTGAAAAGATCCCTGATCCAATTGATGCTTCTAGCACAGAATAATCACAAGAGCAAAAATTGGACTGAAAGGCATCTTTACAAAGGTGTCAATGGAAAGGACTGATCCACTATTAAATACAAGAGCATAAACAAAGATAATACTGAGAAGTAAAGCATCTTTGCTAAAATGTGCATTAGAAAAGATTACTTGTAAATGACAGCATTAGCTAAATGAATCTTAACAAGACAGGAATCGTGGAAAACATAACACCAATAAGATTACAAACAAGTTAGAAGTATTGGAAACTATTTCACTTCAGAGCACTTAGCAAAGTAGCTGGAAAGCTCTGAACTTCTAGTGACAATACTGAAAAGTTTAAGGAAATCGAGAAAAATCTAGAAAGGAAATGAGAGAAGGAAACCACAACCAGTACTAAACCTCAAAATAGGTAAAGAAATAATCCAAACCTTAAAAACTTTAGGTAATAACTTAGAATTTAACTTAAGCTACTGCTGAAGACTCCAAAGTAAGTTGTAACTGTTAAGCAATTAATTTGCAAGCATCTAGAAAGTAATGTCTTTATAACAGTTGGTCAGTCCTGATCAGAGAAATTTAGTTTGCTTTGACAGAATAACAAATCTAGTGAGCAAATGGGAAGTGATAAGATATACTTTGGCAAGGCTTCTGTAACTTTTCCAAGATATTCTTACATGAAAACAGAGCCTAAATCTCGGAACTACAACACAATCAACAGTGTAAGAACAGAAACTTAGAAACATCTGTCCAGAAAGGACTAAAGGAATTGAGCTCCTTTAACTCAGTGAAGGCAACTCAGCAGTATCAGCTTTTGAGTACAGGAGCTACTGCTAAAGAGGCAGTGGTGATCTCCTGGACTCCCAGTTTAAGGACAATCCAAAGCAAAGCCCCTTAGGTTACAAAACAGAAAATCACATTCATCTAGGATGGTAACAGAGCAAAACAACCAACATCACAGAAACATTGTGAATCTCTTTAACTTCAAGCTACAAGCTAACACAAAACACAAAAGTAGTTATTCTCAGATGATCCACAACTGATTTTTAATTAATTTCTGATCCTTAGTGAATAGATTGGCACCCTACTAATGGACTTATGATTCCTGTATTTCTGCAGATTGTGCTTTTTAATCAACCCCAGCCCTAGATACTCAATGTAAGCAGAAATCTCAGATAAAATTTATACCAAATGGCCTTCAACAAAACAAACTCTTGCACATTTATTTTTTATCACTGTTTCTCCCAATTAAGGTTACTGCATGCCTGTGAAAAGTAGTTACATACTTTACTGTGAGGTACAAATTCCTCCATCATTTTCTTTAAAGGATTTTCATAATCCACAATCATCTGGCCAAGGCGTGGATATTCTCTGTCACTAAAAGCAACAACAAACAATTCATGAGGTGTAGCTGTTGCTATCATTAACATCATACACATCTTTCATACAATCAATTTTTTACCTTGCTCCATGTGTCATTTCATGGGCATAGTTATACAGTCCAATGATAGCCTTCCTTTCTTCAATTCGAGACAGCAGTATCATTAGAGTTGTGTAGGTTATAATCAAATCTAGGTAGTTCTTTGTTAAATCAAAGTTTACAGTCTAGAAATGAAAACCAGTAAATTATCATTTAAAAACTTTTAGAAACAAGCATAACCCATTTTTCCTTACATTTCCACCAACTTTCAGCATTTTTAAATGCTGTCTTTTGAAAAAAGTTCTTGTTCTGGTGGCATGTGACTCTGTATAACCTTTATTCATTCATTCAGATTCCCAGAATTGTTTGCACTCAAAAAAACAAAGCATCCAAATAAATCCTGCCAGGCTTAAGTGTCACAGATTACCTGACAGACAGAACAACTTCTCTTGTTTACCTAGCAGTCAACAGTGCCATGCCTATGAACTGTATTTTAATAAGGCCACAATGTAAAAGAGTAGCACATATCCCACTGGCCTTGTAACATCATTCCACAGAACACATACCTGCTCCTTTTTCACATTATGAATCTAAGTTGGCCAAATTCAAAATAATGACAAAAACTAACAAGGTGACATTAAGAACATTAAGAAAGTTGAAACCAACAGGAAAAAGTGTTGGAGATTTTCTTTTGGGAGCTTTCTTTCTAAGATTGTTTGGGGGTGGTTTTTTTGGTTGTTTTTTTTGTTTGTTTTGGTTTGGTTTTTTGTTGGGTTTTTTGGGTGGGGGCTGGTGGTTTTGTTTTAAATGTAAGACTTCTAGATGCTTTTGTAGTTGCTTTAGTCAACCCCAAAAATGACCTCCTCACACAGCTTAGGTGGACAGCAGTAATAGCCTTGTCTTGTGAGTCTCACAAGGCATAAGCATAGAGATGTGACTAGGAATTAACTTGCAGATGCAATAAATCAAAAATTACTGAAAAAATTTTATGTTTGGCAGCAATACTGTTACTACTGTTCATAAGAAGACTACTAAGAAAGGTCTATCTCTCTATTATAAAAGTTAGAAATGTGAATCCTATGTTGTTTTTATTTCTCTTGCACTTATAACTGGAGATGTGATATTTCCTGGAGTAACAAAAACAAGTCCTTCTCCCCACATGACTCTGAATATAACATTTTTGGAAGTTTAAACCTAGAAACTTACAATATCAAAGAAGACCTGGCAAACATCAATAGTGTTCAGCAGCTCACAGACATGGTCCTTGAAAAACAAAGGAATAACTTTAGTTTAAAAAGATAAAAAGATCTAATTAAATCATGTTACTACAATTAGTGATGGAACTTCAATTTTTTTTTTTACTTGAAGAACAGAACTTCAAGTTCAGCTATTTCATTATATAGTCTTATTTCATCAATACAATTACAGAAACTTAATGTGATAACAAGAACAACTTACACATTTGTAATGCCTTACCTTAAATTCCATAACATCAACGAACGTGAAGTAGTATAATGCCAGGTTCTTCAAAATCTCTGATTTTTCTTTCTGGAGCTGAGCAAGCTGTTGCTAAAAGAGAAACATAAACATGCACACTGTTCTTAGAAGATCTTGAGAAGACTGCTGCAAAGTAATACCTGTGAAGCGCAGAGAAACCACCAGGCTATGCAAAGAAGCTGGAACATTGTTTTTCTAAGACTGAGGTTCTGTGTGTGTCAAATACACAGAGTTCTCAGCACTGATCATTTTAACAGCTGCCCACTACATTTTGAAGATAAAAGTTACATTAGTACACATTAGTACCAGAGTCATATTGTTTAGCTCAGCTAGAGATGAAAATGGTAGTCAGGAGAAGTGTTATGTTATCACATATGTATAATTTGCAAAAGCAGAACAGTACATGAGCACAAATCAGTATGCCAAAACCAAAATAATTATGTTACTCGAGGTGGAAGAAAATAAGGTGGCAGGTTACAAACTTTACTACAGAAAAACATTATGCTTTTAAATTCTGAACTTACCAAAAAGAATATCCAGGCAAAGCCACGTTAAGCATGCAAAATAAAATGTAGATACAAACATAAAATACAGTAACGGTTCTTTGACCAGTTCCATATAAACACAATAATACATTCAAACAAAAGCAACAAAATAAAGAAACATAAAAGAAGCCAAACACTAGCATTAGACACTTGTGGATAAAATGGAAGAGGCAAACGTGAATACAAAGGTAAAATAATTCACATGGATTTATTTTTATATATATTTTAAACAGACAATGAAGTACTATTTATTTTAAAAGATTCTCTGAAGGAACAAGATTGATCACTTAGACAATTAAGAACACAGAAAAGCAGCTGTTAGTGAACAGCCATTCTGTTTATCTATGTATGACAGTCTCAAAGCACTGCAAGTATCCAAATATTTAACTGGCAATATCCAGCTACAAGTTGCATCTCCTTCCTGATACAGGAATTGAAATGAGTTAAAGCATAGGAACAATAGGAAAAAGTGCCCTCCAAAAATCTGCAAGATTTTAAATAAAAGATGATCAAATTAAATAACATCTTTTTCTCAACAAGAGCAATCAATTATAAGACAGATTAAAAAATTGCTTCAAATTGATTAGCTTATTTTCATGAGAGGTTAGAACTCACTATGCTTTTTCAGCTCACTCTCTTTTATAAAGCTGTGCTCTGTATTCTCAGTTTTATGAATTTAGAAGAATTTTGATGCTTTACATAAAACAAACTGCCTGGACCACAAAGGTAAGATAAGTTTAGTTTCTCTCCTCTGAACTTTCAGAGGTGATGAAGATTTTGTAGCAGTCTTGAGCCATAACACTTTCACTATTGCCAAGGAAGACAAGAATAGTCAGTTATGAGCCAATCAGAATGGCTACATTATAAAATCCTCCTGTCTACTCTTAAACCATGGCAAAGGATTGGACTTGGAATGCCTGCCTATTATTTAAGTCTCTTCCACATAGCCATCAGCTGAGGCTTAATTGAAAGAGGTGCAAGTACATGTGTTCATTTTGTAACTTGTCCTGATAAATCTCATGCACCAGGAAATAATTTATTCCCATTTCATGTGCTGCTGTACAAAAACCTGTTTTCAAATCCCAAGACTTGTATTTTGATCCTCAGCATGAGGCTTAAAACTGGAGTTTTTCCAGTATACAGCTTTAACTTCAACTTCCTTGAGCTCAGAAAATGAAGGATGCAGCATCAGCACACAAGACTCCAGAGCTCCAGGATGGCTGTGCAGCTCCAGCACACCTTCAGACCAGCTTGTGCCTACACCTGGAATCACTCCAGAGGAAAATCTGCTGTGTACTTTCAGGACTGCTCCATCACTCAACAGTTCTTACACAATGAAAACTCAGTTAAGATGAGTGGTTTTAATTTTGGACCCTGGCCCTAGCACTTCAAGCCTTTCTTGAGTTTGTAGAAGACTAAGCAGAAATAAGAGGTTTTTTTCTGTGCAACTAATACAAGTGTGACCCAGATGAATCTGAGAAGTCCTTTCAAGAATTTTCAGGAAGAGATGACAGGGTGTGATCCACAAGTAAGATCATTTCTAGTGCAGAGAAAAAACAAAACCAGAACTCACTATCACTGCACACCCCCTTAACAGCATTTTTTCCACTGCAATCCTAAATCATAGTAAGCAAGGTGCAATGCTAAAGGAGACTCAAAATTATAAGTTGCTGTACACCTATTTTTGGTAAAACAAATAGCAACTGAATGGCCACTCCTACAGGACATTCAATTTCAAGCCACAATATGTGAAATGGGGAGATATGGCAAGAAGGGAGATGGTGCTGGGAACTATGATCACAAAAGAAATAATAAATTTTCAGAAATTCTGTGAAGTTGTACAGAGTATAGGGAGGTATCTGCCACACTCAGCTAAGGATTATGGAATCATAGCTGTGCATTCTTATGTGTAAATATTTCTGGGAATATAGGTAACAAGATAAGTGATGTTAAAACGTTCCTAGAGAGTTGAGATGATCATTCTTTGAATGCTGAGTGTTGAGGGGGTCAGTAAACTCTTATTTAAAACAGTAGTACCAAAACAATATATAAACTAACTGTTATGTCAGTAGAGGGCAAATAGTTCAATTTATGGAGCACAGCCTTATCAGTGATGTTTAGAAGAACAGCTTACAAGCATGCAGTGTCTTGGATGTTTATTTGCTTTTTTATCATTCAAGAATGTGGGTGTAACTCTTTGCACAACCACAGCATTAAAACTTTCCATTACTAATTATTAACTTCTAAACATCTGTTTAGAAGTTGCTGATGCTATATTGAGTTGTATTTGGTTTGAGGCTTTTTTCCTTAGCCTGCAACTCATTGTTGAAAGTTTCCAATAACCAACAAAATAAGGTATATCCTAAAATAGGATAAACTGAAGAAATAACTCTTTAAACATCAAAAAATTATTTTTACTATACCTGACTGCCTTATAGACTGGAAGTGGTTTATTGATTCTTAGAGAATTTGAAGGACAAATTATAAGAAAAGTATTTTTGTTGAATGAGGTGACTTAGATTTAAGACCTATGAAAACATGTAGAATTTTCAGCATAATATGGCAAGATCAAAAAAACTCTCAAATAATTAATCTGAGACTATTTATTTTGTCTATTAACAAAATATCACATCTCTGATGATGTTTGAATATTATTTATAAATAAGAAAGAGTACCTACAGGAGAAGGAACTGATCTTTAACTTGTGCTTTTCCTTCTTTATATTAAATCCCGAAGATCCTCACACAGTCAATTATGTCAGAGAAAGTACATTAAGAGAAGAAAAAACATGAAAAATGCAAGACAGCCTCACTTAAAGCTTATATGAATGGCTCAGACAAGGGAGAAATGATGCAAGCCTGGCATACTAATCATGTGAATAAATACCAATTTAATACAATGGCTCACAAAAAATATGAGACAATTAAAAGAGGTTGCTCAGAGAGTTTCATGTGAGCAAAAGCAAATTGTACCCCTAGTCCTGCATTTTTTTATCATGTTTATTTGAATGGCAGTAGCAATATGTGAATAAATGTCTTATTTCATGATCTGGAAATAGA
Source organism: Agelaius tricolor (assembly GCF_023055355.1). Taxonomy (NCBI): domain Eukaryota; kingdom Metazoa; phylum Chordata; class Aves; order Passeriformes; family Icteridae; genus Agelaius; species Agelaius tricolor. The sequence goes on from NW_027269270.1 coordinate 3,054,030, forward strand.
CAGTACAAAGGTGAATTTTCTGCTTATATTAGTGTGATATTTTTCCTGCAAGTCTGATCATGAAACACTTGTATTTGTTTTCTACAATACAACACCACAGATATTACCATGTCCTCAGCAAAAATACCATCAACTCAATCTCACCAGCTGGAATATAAGCCCCAAAAAGCACTATTATAAATTCTGACTGTTACTGTCATTTGTTATACTCACTATGCTTGTCACCTACAGTGTCTTTAGATGAACATTTGAAAAAGTCAATTAATTTGACCAAAGTTCTGTGTCTAGAAAATACATAGCAGAGCAACAGGGAAAGATAGAAACATCTAATAAAATGAAAAAAAAAATAGTTTTAAATTCTGTAAATTAACTCTAGAATGATGGACGTGTCCCTTGGTTTGCTTATTTGCAATTAAAAGCAGTTTCTGAAGTACTGTGCTGCCTATAAAAAGATAAAATAGAATATTTAACATGTTTACTAACTAATGTATGTCTACCTACAAGATCTGTTTCAGTTTGTGTTCAAGTTTCTAGCACTAAGGTAACTGTTTTGAAAAGGAAATAGCCACCTGTGATGCTCCAGAACTGTTACCATTCCCAGGGAATTAATAAGGGCAGACAACTGGAGCAGGGAGGTTTCTCTTTAAAAACTCATCTACCTCTCAGCTGTAAAAAACAGATTCCCCATTCTCTCACCTTCGTTTACAATTTTTCCAATATTTTTACAATTCATACAATTTTTTGAATGCCATCTCAGTGGGGTTTTTTTGTTTGTTTTCTTGGTTTTAAGGGCCAAGCTCTTAAACTGTCAATCATTAAAGCAAAGAGAGTTTGAGTGGATGAAGGAGAGGGTAAAGTGTTACACACACATTCACTCCTCTGCAGGTATTGCAGACACTATGAGGCAACGAGCAAGCAAAATTGATTTACCTTGGCAAGTGACTTGTATGGATTTACATCAATTACAGCAGTGTTCTACAGTGATTTATTACAAATAATCATAAAAAAATACACGGTTTGGATGTTATTCTATCTTTAATTCAGGCCCAGTCAAAGGTCAAACCAAGAAAATAAACTTCGTAGCTGACAGCACTTTACTATTTTGAAAAAAAATATTACATTATGAGAATTCTGTTTGGTGAAACATTTGGAAGAGATTTCAGGATTTCACATGACCTCTTAGAATTGCTATGAAAAAAATGCTCACTCAAAAATGACTGTTAGACTGCAAAACTTTATATACTATATTTGTTATATAGGATACCTCATTTTAAGTCAGTCTTACACCTGTAACAACTGAAGACATCAGACACACTCCTGCATACAAAACCAGCACAGTAAGTATGGTAGTATCAAAGCAAGGCAATTACCATTTTGAATTTTTAGCAAAAATGTAGATAAAATTTTGTTATTTGTAGATGATTTCCATGTTCTTGTGAAATAAACTATCTTTATTATATTCTATTCTCAAGCATAAGACATCCTAACTGTTCATAGAAAGCTGAACAGAGAATAATTGCTCATCATCTGATTTCACTCATGCAGGGGAACATCCATAACCTAAACTGCTGCCTCAGTGACTTCTGGAAAATTTATCTCTTTACCACTATCAGTTCCCTCAGCAAGAGCAGAGGTGAAAAAGCAGCTGTGCATGGCACCCCCTTACCTGGAAAAGCTTTTAATCTTCATGGAAAAGGCTACTTGGGTTTTATGGCAGAATTTAGGGAGTTGGGGGTTTTTTGCTTAAGCAAGCTGGAAGTTATCTGGAAAGTCAAGTCTTCCATGCAAGAGATCTAAGACCCCAGAAAGGTGGACAAAAATATTACCATTTACTGAATATGGGGTGAATTTAAGTTAGACTTAAGAAAACAGCTGTGATAGCTTCCTCAAAAATATATGACCAGTGAAAAGGGATTACCAATGCATGAGGCAGCAGAGCTGAGACTCCAAAGTTACTTTTCCAGAGATGATAGTTTCTAAATGATCTTCATTAGTGCTATGAAAACTACAATACTAAATGCTTCATTAGAAACAAGCAAACAAATGACATTTTCCTTGAGAACCTGTAGCACTTGCAGGGCCGAAAGAAAAAACTTGGAAAATCAGGTTATTTATTTGTATTAAGTGTTCTGAAAAAGACTAATTACTGGAAGCACCTATCACAAATTAAAAATCGAGGCTGGTTATGAAGTGTGGGTTTTAGGGTTTTTTTTAATAGAAGAAAGCATTTAATAAAAGCATGGATTAATGACTACTAATAAGCTTTAGCCAAGGAGGTTCAGACACTCTGTGCCCACACCACCTCTCCCACACCCATCTAATTTGTATGTAACCAGCTTGTTGTGAAGAGAAACTGTGAAAGACACAGGGGGCAAACCAAACACACACTGGGATCTAAAAGGGAAAAGGCAAAAATTAAAAAAAATAAAGTGAACTAATTCAAAACTATAGATCCTAACCCAAGTAGACTGGAAATGCTCACACTGCTTATCAAAGTGATCTCATTTCCAGTCCCCACAGACACAATACAGCAGAAAATTAGTCAATACAAAACAAAAATGGAATTGATATGAACAATACTGAGAACATACCTACTAGGTGATGAAGACTAGCATTATTTGGAAAACAGATCTTTCTCTCACTAACCATACACTGAGAAACTTCTAAGTGATGCTTCACTGGTCTGCTTTGTGCTAAGCAATGACTGAACATCAATTTTTTCCAAGAGACATGTAAAAAAATAAGTTTTTCTACAAGGAAATTGCTGAGGAACAAACCAAGAAAAAGGTATGTTCAAGAAAGAAGACTAGATATTCCCATTACTTGTTCTATGTGGTGTTTGGGAAAGCAGAGGGGGAGCTACAACTTCATCCCATAAAGACATGGAGCTTTACCTGCACAGGCAGCAGACTTATCAAATCCTACTCACAAGCTACAAAAAATTTCTGTCCTTTCTCTCTGCATCTCCAGTTCCCCACAGTGAGGTATTTTATTCTGGTTTTAAAAGGTATTAAGTATTAGCATTGACTGAGAACAGAGTAACTTTTAGGTCCTACAACATTTTTTTTTTGAGTTCACTGTGACAAGAACCTCACATGTACCCCCTTACAAGAGGATGAAGTCTAAATAGCTATCAGAAAAATCTGGCTGCTTCTGCATCCCTTACTTTGGAACAATCCTTTTGAAGCCAGGCCAGGAAATTCAGTAACAATAAATGCTGCTCTGAGTCAACAGAAGCACAAGCAGATCACGCACCTGACCAAGAACAACAGTGCTAAAAAGTTTTTGAAAGCCATCTGCAGCTTAGAAGGCTTTTTCAAAACAAAGCTTTAGTCAATTTATAATAATTATAAATAGTAAAGCTCCCCCAAACACAGAAGAAACTTCCCTTTCAAACAGGACTCTATCTTGTTTCTCACTTTTTGAATCCTTCAAATTTTGGCTTATATTTTTGTTTATTCCTTCCTTTGCAGGTTATTTCATACAGTGTGCAGCAGTACTACCATGGTGGCCTATTTCATTAACAGCTTAAGAGCCTGGTCTAACTGCACAATTTCAAGATGATGTGATTCACCATGGTTATTGGAAAAGAAAGGGCAGGTGTAAGACATCACAGGGACTGCCCTCGAACAATGGGAGACAGAGTTATGAACTGATAAGGTGCAGAGTTGTCTATCATTAATCCTCTGGAAAATTAACTACTCCATTTAATTTTCCAGCCTGATCAGCCACTTCCCTGTTTGAACTGCCCACAATCTTTCACTCTCAGTACAATACTGAAAACCAGCAACTGTCAGACATTGCTCTGATGACTCAGCACGTCAAACACTGAAGGAGGAACAAACCAGGAACTCGGTTTTCCATGGATAAAGATGTAAAAGATACCAATAGCAAATATAACAGAATTACTTGTTTCAACAGAAGGAAAATTCTGATTACAGCAAACACTGCTCATACTCCTCAATCAAATGTGTTGCTCATTTCTAAGACACAAAACACTGTAGATGACAATACCTGAGAAAAAACAGCTAAAATGGGTCCAAAAAAAATCAAAAAAGCTGGCACTACCTATTCTCTAAAAGTGAATGCAAGCCTGTTCAGCACCATCACCTACTGACATGTTGAAAGCAAAGGTACACAGTGCTAGGCAGTGGCAACTGCTGCACTCCAACATACAAAATCCAAAATCCCTCCCTGAAAGGTGTCCTGGAATTTTCACTGCAAGGAAGAAACACAACTTATGATTTCTTAGCTATTTCCACTGCAGTAATCCTTTGTGATGTTTCTTTAATCAATGTGCCTCTGTTCCAATTAGCTTCTTGCCCTTTTAAATCTTTAAACGGCCTTTCCTTTTTTTTGGGAGTTACAGCATTCTATGGGAACACCTGCAAATAACTAAATGAAATGCAATCAGCTCTGACTGCAGGACAGACACCCCAGCTGCCTATTGCTAGAGCTTAAAATCCTCCTTTAAAGAGTGCTCATCCATAAGGAGGGTAGGCTTTTGTCAATTGTGTTTAATAAACACAGGCCTGGCTGGCTCATAGTAAATAAACGCACAGCAATGACAAAATATTGTGAGTGTGTCCTATTTTAGAAACTGTGATTGTCAAAATACAGCAAGTTTTCTTTGATCTCTTTCCATAAACTTCACAGCAACAAATCCTTAAACATCTATCATTACTTAAGCTCCAAATTGATAACCAACAACTGGAAGAAATTCAAAATATACATGCAGCTGCAGTAAGTAAATTCTATGCAGATTATCTTTTAATAGTTGATCTGCCACCCAAGCTTAGAGAATATGGAAGCATTTACCAAACATGGTTTAACAGATTTACTATTTTCACATTAATTTGATAAAGAATTTCTATATTTGTTACTAGCACAAATTCAATACAGAGATAAGCAACAATAAAGAGTGCAAAGCAAAAGAACAAGTTTTAAAGTGAAAAAGCACATAGTTAATGAAATTGTTTCCTCCATAAGGTAAAGTTTTCTTCTGGTTTCTTTGGGTCTTTTCTCCATTGCTGTGACTGGAGAAAAAGAAACTAATTATTCTCATTGCTATCACCCCTATCATTCTGCAGAAAACCTGAATGCTTAAAGCAAGCCTAAACCTCCCAAACACACAGGCAGCCACTTGCATGCAGGGAACATGCAAACCCAACACCTACCTCCACTTCCCACCTTTGGAAAGAAATATAAGCAGGTAAAACAAACATCTGAAGGGCCCTTGTGTTTCAAATTGAAACAGGGAAACAAGAGTACATCACCTGCCAAAATGCCTGCCTCTAGCCTAACAATTACCTAAAAAAAGGCTTCAAAACCAAATTCAGCAATACTGAGCCACTCAAAGGTAAAATATAATTTACTTCTGCAACTGATCTTACTATATGAGGAGGAAACAATTTTATTTCCTTATTTTTGTACTTCACAATGTTTCTCCTTATGTACTAAAGCATTCTTTATTTGCACAGGGACTGACTCCATAGGCAAGGGTACCTGTAAAGTACAAACACTTCTTCCCACTTTGCAGACAGGTGTTTTTTTACAGATCTGCTGGTTAGGACACATCTCAAATAAAGTTATGCAACTTTCATCTTCTGCAATCGGTCTGGTCACCAGGAATTTCTCTTATTAAAATAAGGCATGATTTTTCCCAAGGATTTCTTCCCATTGACAATTCTTTGAAATGGCATGGAAGAGAGCAGGCAAAAAGAAAACCAGAAAGAGTCCTATCCTAACAAAACCCAAGCAGAATTACAGTTTAATATTCTCTCCTTAAAGATAACTCCTTCTCAAGTATCCTGCCAGACATCTGAATCAACAACTATGTTCCAACTGCAATTGTCAGCATCAGATGCTTTATAAGAAAATGTAAACCTCCCAGCTGGTGCTGAAAGGGTAGTAAGAAAAATAGTTATAAAGCCATTTGGTTACTTACGTTGTTGTTGCGTGTTTCTACTGCTGGAAACTTCCTGACTATGAATTTGACAGCAGATTCCAGGTTTTTGTCAATAAGATAGGATGGTTTGGCTTTGGGGTCACCACATGCCTATAAAAAAATACAATACAAAATGAAGTAGAAACACAATCATCCATGTAAAGCTAAGTGATAGTTGCAAATCTGAAGACAAACTAGAAAGATTCCTCTTTTCGTTTGTTTGCTTTTAGTGAGCAGGTGATAAAATGAAAGGCAAAGTGCAGGGACTGTCACAGCTGAAATATGCAATGGGAAACAGTACAGAGATGCTCTTCTACTGAAAAAGATGCATGGAAGTATCAAAGCAGTTAGTGCAGAACAGCAGTGAGGGAAAAAACTCAGTCCTAAAAGAAGGAGAAAAAAAAAATGTTTCCTTTTAACGCTATTCCTGGTTTGAGGTAGTGTTGTATTCATCTGGAGTTAACAAACTGTTAGAGAACTCGATCATGTCATCATCTGTGGAGGACAGTGCTGGGCACATGAAATGATTAAACTATCCTTTGTGAAACAAAACTAAACACCCCACCACCAACCTGCATTTAATTTTTTTCCCACTTGTAACTCTAAGACAATTTTCCATCCCACAATCAAACCACCAATATTTGCCTAACATAGTCTACTTCCTCAAACTGAAGTTTTACTCGTGTTCTTTATTCCTACAGCAGCATAGGCTGAGCTTTAAAAGCAGCAATCTAAAAGTTTCACTAAATTTTGATGCCAAGCCACAGCTAAGTGTTAGGTCTGTTCAATAACTTACGTAGACGGATCAGCACAGCTTCTCTGGACAGAGACCTGAGGAAGCACCTCCTGTTGCCAGCTACAGTGCATGCTGCCAGACACTGCTCTGCTACTCTGACTAGTGAGCCATGCCACACCATTTCATTGGGAGTAACACACTAAAAGCAGCGTTACTTACATGACAAAATATGCACTCAAACCGTGTTTCTCTCAAATATTCATTTCGTTTTGTTTTCCTCAGAGGGGTTTGCAAAGGAGTTGCACGTCTCATGCAAAACTAAATTACATGCTAGGCGTTTCTACACAACAGAGTGAACTCAAATGACAACTCATTTCAAAAACTTTTCCACATTGATTTCTATGACCGAGTTGTGGACTGTAGAGACAGAAGTCATGGAGTATGAGACCGATTCTGAAAGCGGGCAAGCGGGCAAAGGGAAGGTGAAAAGCTTTGCAAACCTTCCAAACTTGTCCTTGCTGGGAAAGCAGTGTAATAAAAAGAGAGAAAAATTACATATAAACAAATTACTCTTAAATTCTAAAGTATTACATTTATGTGAACTAATAGACTATTACCTACATCCAAGAGAACATTACAACCATCTGTTACTCTAGTCAGCACACTTTCTACTGCACGTTGATTATTCTAATACTCACAAACAACTTGACACTTATTAGAATGTAACGATTGTGCAAAGCACTGTGAATATACTGAGACATGTAACTACTAATAGTACTTCCAAACTAAGTTCAGGTGGAGAGGGAAAAAAGTTAACAAACATCACATGCAACTACAGGGGGGAAAAAGGAGAGAAACTCAGTGAAGTTTTACATACCTGAAAAAGAAACGGTAGCCAAGAAAAAAAAACAAACAAAAGAGTCATTATTGAAAGTTTCTAAAACACCTACCAGTAGTACATGACCATCATGATGTATACTCATGTACTATTCTGATATCAAAATGCTCATATTTGCTAAATGTCCCACAAAGGTACTAAACTTTGTTACAGCATCGTATCTATAATATAACAGGAATTGATAATGAAAATCAATTCAGCAACATCCACAGTATGTTAGATATTAAATTGTTGCTTCCATCTCCTTAGAGCAGCAAACCACACATGTCAAAAAAGAGATGTTCTGTACACACCTTCAAGTCTATGCAATTCAAAAGTACAAACTATACTGTAAAAAGGCATTAAATATTCAACATAGGGCTTGAGATTTATGAAGTTTTAATTAACTCCGTGTCATGGGTGTCAGAACCTTAGTTAAATTATTTCAATTTGTTGTTCTTGCCACAAAACATGTAACTTGCTCTACTAGAAGAATTACTAAGAAAACAAGTTAACTGACATATATTCATGCCCAGTGTACTCTTACTGCCCGGTTCAATTCCAGCATGGTTGCTGTTATATAGGAGACAAGAAATCTACCACTGTTGACTTCATAAATTTTTCAGTCTGAATTCAAACACTCCTTCCACACACACTCCCTATTTTTGCTAGAAATAGATGTTTTCCTTCCTATAAATCAGCTCTTCAAAATGTTTACTAAAACTTATGTTCTACCCCAGCCCTTACACACACACTCAGAAGGAAAGAGAGATCTGAAAACATCCACATGCACATCCTCCTGTGCCTTTAGCAACTCAGCCCCCAGAAAAGACAAGTGTTCTCCTCAGTTTAACTGGCAATCCTCAATATCTGGGAATATGCTCCTTCTTTGCTTCTCCCCATCATTTGTCAGCTGGCATCATATTTGAAGCAACTCTAACTCTTCCTACTAATGAACTACACATCCCTCACATACACACCACAATTCCAGCTTCTAGAAAGCTGTACCAGCCTACCTAGACTGAATTGAAAGAGGACAATAAATATCACTGAATGACTGGGTCAATGCTTTTCCTTCACTCCCCCATGTTCCACAGCAGCTCAGCTCCTTTCTAAGTTACTTACAGATCTAAGAACCAGCTGTTGTTGCATCAACAGATTTCATCCATGCAGTTACCTGCATTCAGCATCACAGGTAAAACAGTGTCCATAAGTTAAACCTCTCCCCAAATGGTGAAGAGACTTCGAACTCCCCATAGTTTACTCTATAAAGAAAAGAATTAATATGCAAACTCCAATCCTAGCACTTTTGCACAAGCACGAAAGTGTGGTAAGACACATAAACTGAATTTTGCTGTAAAAAGATTGAAGATATTGACAGCAGTAGCCTTAGAATGTAGATAAGAAATGCAGCTTTTGCTTTTACAAAATCCTTTGGGAGTACTGTAACGGGTAGGAACATTGTGGTGGAACATACAAAGGCCATTTCCCAAATACAGCTCTCCAGTATTCACACAGAATTCCAAGCACCAGCCAAAACCAGAAGCCCTTTCTCAGGCTCAGACACCACTTTCCCCCCCTCCATGCGGGTTGCAATAACAATTCCTCAATTAGTTTCTTATTAGGAAAAACCCCACAACACAGAATTACTGCGATTTTGAGTATTGAAAAGAAATTCACCAATTAAATTGTTCTTACTAGTGCAGCATTCACAGAACACAGTTCTGAAGCTATGAGATTCCAGCTGCTTCAACCCCAAAATATTATACTAAAGGAATCTCCCAGCAGTCAACTCTGAATTCCTTTGTATATTACTGAACAGCTGATAAGCAGCTATGCTGAAAAAGATCATGCTAAGTTATGGTTAGAAACTAATCTACATAATTCTTAAAAAAAATTTAATGGATTCAGATGCTGGATTTCTTCAAGTTACACAGCATTTCTTTCCACAGATCTTTAGAATGGCAGCCTGCTATGATAAGCTCTCAACTAAGTAAAGGCATTCTGTGCAACTACCAACAAGAACAATATGATTTCTGTAGCTAAGAACTTCACTATTTACAATACTTATTTGCTATCATCTGCACAGTTATTAAGCTTCAGAGAGATCAGACTACCTGCACTGTTTGCACAAGTTCAGGCCATATGTTTTGAATTAAAGCAGCATTGTCCTACCTATCCTACTGAGGTAAATAATTATATTATTATTACACAAAATTCAGATTCTCTTCCTCACTTGATGCTATTAGGTTCTTCTATACTAATTTCACTTGGAAAATTAAGAATACTACATATATCTATACTTTCTATGTTGTACTCATTCAGAAGCAGCCAACTACAAAAATCTGCTTAAGGCCTACATGTAAGACAAGTGGCCTCTAAATAGGAAAACAGAATCCAGTTCAACTGCCTTTGGCCAGAATACACCAACATTAATACACAGCAAAGAGACCTTTTGCCCCAATACTGTTACAATTCTCACTGCAAAAATCTAAATTTAACATTTTACTTCCTACTTGAGGGCAGAGGATGTTGAAGGAGAAGAAAAAAACATCAATCAACAAAATGACTCTATCATGCAGCTGAAGTGGCATGAATAAAAGGAAGTTTATGTTCAGGTACAATCACTGCCAGTAGTCAGTGCCCCAAACTTGCATTTAAAACCTCTGAACCTCACTCATGCCACTCATTCACATCAACCTGTTATGTTCCCTTGAATAAGAACACTGGGAAGTATCTCCTGAATTATATGGCTTAGAATGGTAAAAAAATAAAGCCTAAATTTTTACTGTATTATAGAAAGACCTATTATTTATTTTCTTTTGTTGTTGCTAAACCTAACTATTCTAAATTAGCAGCAGGGCTGTCTCCCAGTAAAAGAGAAACAGGGCCATTTGAATTAAAAATTTTGTATTTTCATCCCCCAAACCTCCTACACCAGCAGATTACCATAAACCATACTTGGCAGCAATTTAATGTATTTATTACTTCAAGAGATTTGCTGTTAGTGCAGAGTTGAGATAAAACACTGCTAAGCACAGTTCCACTTGACTGTGACAACATGCACTGAAATAATCTCAGTCAACAAATCACTTCACCTTTACATTTCATTTACAAATGAATCTGCACAACAAAACTGTGAATTTAACAAGGAAATTGAAGGAATTTCAATGACAGTAAAAACGATGCCATTCCCCAAGTTAGTAACTTGGATTATTAAACAGAAATTCAGGATGCCTCAGAGCCCAAACCAGGAAAAGCTCCTGTATGTCCCATTTACAGTTTACTATAGCATTTTCCTTTGAAAGGCAGCACAGTAAAACTGTTCTTGTCTTGGAAGAGCTGCTGGCATTAAAGGCTTCACTCTAAGTTTGCATGCCTGGTTTCCAGCTGTGCAGCCTGGAAACTAAATCTAACAGTAAAACTATACTAAATCTAACAGTAAAAGAAATGTTTTCACCATTAATTATATTTTTGTAGGATAAAACCTATTATTTACTCCTTGTTTCTGCCACCCATTAAAACAATTAATATTATGAACCCACAATCTCTAATTCTGAAAAAACTACTGAAAAGAGAGGGGAATAAACAATAAAGAGCTGCTTTGAATAGTGGCTCACACTACATTTGCTTTAATATCTCTGATTAAGCCCACCACAACTGCCTGTCTGTATTTAAGTTGTGGAAGCCTAAGTTCATTACTAAACAGGCTGGTCCCAGATAAGCTTTGTGAATAAAGCCTTGTCCCTTGTAAAGTCTATCCAACAAGATACAAGAATTAGTTGGGAACACATTGACAAATTATTATAGTTTAATACTTTTGATGGCTAAAATTTAACTGTCCTACAGCAGCATAGCTAGGGTGACTTTGTCCCAAGTAAATTACATTTCTTATGCTTGCAGTTACCTAGATGAAAGGTAAATCTGCATCTTGATACACATTATGCTAATTGTTTCCAGCAAGATACGGAAACAGAAGAAAATCTCCATGTAACTACTTTATGAAGAGTCTCTAAAGGCCTTGGACATAGCCAAAATATAGCACAAAATTATTAGAAATTTAACAGCTGTTGCACTTTCTATTTACTAGGGTTCCAAATCTGAAATATAATGTGCCTTCCTATCAATTCAAAATTACAATTAAAGGTGTTACAGTCAGCCCAGTGTTTCCTAGATCTAAGCAAGACACCTCCCCTGTGTTTACTCATTATTTGGTGTGTGTTGAACCCCAAGTACACACCTTACTTTAAATCCTAGTGGATCACTACTCAGAAACTCAATTAAGTAAAATATAAATTCATGTGAAATCAGAAGAAAAGGCTAGAAAGGACTGCAAGAAATTGCCCACCTACCTCTCCTATTCCAAGGCAGGATCAACTGTATCTGTGCTGCTCCTGGGATATGTCTGACCAATCTTTACTTACAGGTCTCAAATAGGCTACATTCAAAAACATTCTCACAGTCTTTTCAAATATTCAGTTCAGTTTTCCAATATTTAACTCAATCCATCAGTTCTTGATCTCTGGTGGTCATACTGGATGGCATAAACTATTCCCCATCTCTTTACTGCAGTCCTAATTTTTTACAAATTTGCATTACTTATAAGCTGACTTGAAAAAACATTCCCTTTTTTTAATAGGTGCAATTTTCTGCACCACTTGTCCTTATTATTTTGCCCTGAACTTTCTCCATTTTGTCCACATCTTCCTTGAAAAGAGTGGTCAATCAGATATGTTTTCAATGAATCTCAATGAAGGAGATGTAGAGGAAAAAAATTACTTACTTTTCCTTCAGATTATCTTGCTCACATTTACATGAACTCACGTCATCCCTGATTTTTTTGCAGCACAACTTCCCTGGCTCTTGTTTGCCCTGGGATGTCCCTAACTTTTCCCAGCTATTTTCTCCAGAACTTGGTACCTCATTACTTCTCATTTTGTCCTTTAAATTCCACTAACCAAATATACCTTACAATCATACTTGCTCAGCCACCTCCAAGCCTGTTAGACCATACCTACAATTTCTAAGCTCAAGCTGAATTCCAATTAGATTCTGTAGCTTGTCCCAGTTTCCTACATATAAATTTATTGAGCACACTGTAGGCATCATCTAGGTTGTTGAATCAAAGAGTGACTGGAAGCAGAGGTAACACACACCCCACAAGACCCTGCTGACCCCCATCTGACAATGAGATCTTCACCATCATTCCCTAATCTGGTGATCTATCTGCTTTCATCATCACAGCTCCATCCAGACTGCACTTCCTTAGATTGTTCATGAGAACAATCAGATGAGGTCACATCAGCAGCCTTGCAAAAGTCAACATGTAAATTATCTTCTAAACTGTCCATACCAGAGTGACCCATCACCTTGGGAATGAATGAAATATATTGGGTTTGTGTCTGTACAGTGCTAAATTCACATTGTCTTCTTGTGTTTGTAGCACCTCTTTAAAGCCTTGGTTCTATTAATCAAATATGGGGCAGGTGAAATGCAAAGGATAAAAAAAAGTAAGAAGTTTCGCTGCCACAAAACTTTTCCTCAATGTAGTTTATAAAATAACATCTTAATAAAAAGAAGCAAGGCAATGGGAAAGCCCTGTCTATTCTGAACCTCAAATGGAAACTGTTATTACTTTTTAGGTCTACCTCCTCTACACACAACTTTAAAAATCTCTTGCAACTAGAACTGGATTTGGTTTTGTGTTAACACAAAATGAACAGCGATTGCAGGGGGCAAGGTAACTTGTATTTGTAAGCCAAGAAACAAGATAATTCTGGGCAGCTACTCTTGATGCAAAAGGGAAAATCCACTCTTTATATTTTTGGGACATTTTTATTTTATTACAAAGTCTTTCTGTTTCTTTACAAATTTAATTGCTTTTCTGAGTGAAAAATAATAGTATTATATGGTATCACCAGTTAAGTGTTTGCTTCCTGAGCAAAGGAATTTTTTTTTTTTAAATTGCCAGCACTGTAAGTTTGTTTGGGGCTTACTCCTCTGCTTATCAATAAGACAGTATTATAAGCTATTCCTCCAAGATCACAGACACAAACATATACTGCCATTTTCACCTTTAAAGAACTGCTGACATCTGTGGAAGCAATACTGCCCCACCCTGGGACACTTCCCAGTGACCTGAAGACATGACCTGACATTATCTGTTCAACACCAACCTTACCATTCACAACTAAATTATTGGTGAGCTTTTCCTCTCAGCTCAAAGGTCTGCACTCCAGCACAGAGCTCTGTGTCCAAAGGGTGATCTAATCCTACACCATTCCAAACTTCAGAGCTCTGCAAATTGGAAACTTCCCCGTGGTCTTCCTAAAATCATCTATAATCTCTTCCACTGTTTCCTGCAGAATTGCTCTAGTGCCTGAGCAAAACTGTACACTTTATCCACTGGTTCTACTAATAAAACAATTAACTAGCTTTTACAACTTTTAAATTCGAGTAGTAACATCCTCAAAATAGGTAAAAATCCAGTATTTCCACTACTATATCTTTAAAGAAAGTATAAAGTCAGCTAAAGCCTCTGCAAACAGTTAAGTCCCTCATCTATGACTTCAGTTTGATGATGCAGTTCACATCTAAGAGTTGGTTTAAGATCCTCATTTTTCAGATACTATGTAATCAAGTTGGGAAACTCTAAGGAATTTGTTTTGTTAATAACATTTAAAAAACATCTTGTGAACAAATGTAAAACCTATACTGTGAAGGACAACAGAACACTGCTAGCAAAGCAATTCATGCTAAATAACAGACTCATGTTTGATTAACATATACTCTTAAATAATTCAAAATCTTAACTTCCTGGCAGTTCTGTTGACTGTAGTACTACTTATACACTCACCAAAATCACACCCCCTTGACTTGCTGTGCCTAAATCTCTACTTCAGGTATTTCAAGATCAAATCTCTTACTGTAAACACATCCTGGTATCCAAGGGTTTTATAAACAAACAAAAGACAGGCCCACAAAAAAGATTATTCTCTGCTGCCACCAGTCTCAAACAAAACAGTCCACAGTAATGGCAGCATTTGCACAAAGCTTACCAACACAAGACTGGAAGGTAATAATGAAATCCAAGTTTCACCTGAGCCAGGATGGCATGAAAAAACCCTGCTGTCTTTGATTTACACAGGTGTAGCTGTAGGCAAGTAATGACCAAAGTTACAGGGTAGACAGTAACCTAGATAACTGTGGATAAATTCTTAAAAAACAGAAGGAACAAACCAAGAGAGAAACCACAAGGGAAAGAGTTCCAAGTTCATTACTAATACTGGTCCCAATGCAGCAAGCAAAGAGCCATCCTTCAAAATAACAACAGCAACAAAAAATCCACCTCCTTACAGGGTGCAAATCTAAATTCTGTCTCACTATCTACTATTACCTTACTAACTTCACTTTTCCTAATTTCCATGTCACTTTCAGAGGCAAAAAAACCATACAGTCAGATAGTCTGTTTTAAAAACAACAAACTTTTAACTGTTTCAAAAGACAACAGTGGCACAGAAGGTCAGTAAACAGGAAACCATGAACAATTATCAGCTATAAGCACAACAGCAACAAAACTGAACTTTGTATAGGAAGATGAGACAAAAAATCATTGTTAGTAACAGCTTTTAACAACTTCTGTGATTCTTTGGGAAGTAAAATTTATTTTCCTGCTTTGTTTCTAACAGTTGAAAAAATTCTTAATCCTTGAAAATCTGTACTGTCCAGACAGCATCTCCAGCAATCTCTACTGCTGCTGCACACATTTCAATCTCTCACTTCCTCTTATTAAAAAAAGTCTAAACCATTTCCTTTAACCGCAAACCCACATATTGTGTGGTTTTCAGTTTCAATATCATCTTCAACAGAACTATGACAGAATCTTAAACAGCAGTTTTGGAATTGACAGCTTAAAGAGAGGGAAAATAAATAAATAAACAAAACCAAAGTGTTCCAAGCAGTCAGCGATGCTGCAGCTGGGCTGAAGAGAGACTCACAATAAAACACAATAACCAATCCCAAGACTTCTGGGCTCACCCTCTGAGCTGGCCAGTTCCCCCTGTCAAGCAGTACTAACTGCAGCTGAAGAAAATTACTATTTGAATTCACAAATCACTACATGAATACACAAGAGTTGTGCCTGAGACATCTCCATATTTGCAAAACTACACAATAATCAAGCCACTTGGTGATGCCTGCTCTCCCTCTGTATGCAAGACCTAGCAATTTTGGACTCAGCTCTTTGCATTTGCAGGAAAAAGCAGTGTCACCCCCAGTGCTGATGCTCCCCTACAGAGAGCCTGTCCATCTGCATCACTTCCTAAACAGGAGATCAGCAGAGCTACCACCATATGGGCCAACAGGACTCTGCCATCCACACATGCCAAGCAGAAACATGTCTGTAGGCACTGGAGCGTTGAACAGGGGTGAATGTCCCTGTATCAGAACACTGGGAATGAAAACAGAGCCCAGGCTCACAGTGGCTAAGGCAGAGCTACCAAGGTGAGGTTTCATTTCTCCAGTCTTGTTTCCTGCCCTGCAAAGCAGGGCTGTGTCCAGGAGAAATTCCCCTTGCTCATTTTTCACCTGGGATATTTATCTCAAAGCTCAACAAGCACACACACAAACAACTTCCTCATTTTGATGGTTCTCCCCGTAAATTGTGGATTTCTGTTTGTAAGAAGTGTAATTATATTTAACTGAAGGGATTTTCCAATGTACAAAACTACAGACTAAAAGGAACCTTTCAGAAAGACAGGAATTTACAATCATCTAGTCAGAATGCCTTATTTATGTCAGTGAAGAAGATTTTTAGAAACACTCAAGTGCACATCAAATAGAGAAATGGCTTTGGATGAACGCTGACTTTTAAATACTTCAATCACTTGGTTTGTTGCAGTTTTTTTCCCCTGAAAAAACACCTTAATTAAAATCAACATTGCACTTCATAGTCCTTACTTCTTCTGGTAGTTCTTACTTCTTCCCATATGAGAAAAACAACTTGGACAAAACACATCCTTTACCTCAGATCAGTCAGGGAGGGTCACTCCTGACAGAAACCTGGGTGCAGAAGTCAGAGGACCAAGTAAGCACCAAGAATTCTCAAACTCCCTTTGCCACTGCAGCTGCACCCAGCATGGGAACAGCACTGAAATTTTGTTGTGCTGAACCCACAAAGATGTACTCACTGCTCAAAGGTATTAACTAACATTTTCCTTGAAATAAGAAAAACTTCTTAAATAATTGTGTTCAAGGCAAAGCAATAAAATCCTGACTAGTATTCATTACTGGAAGCGGGTTGAGGAGCCATACACTTTCAGACGGTCTAACGCTCATGAGGAAAATGAAGCTGGGAAGGATACAAGCACCCAGCGCAGGGGTCGGAACTAGATATCTTCAAGGTCCCCTTCCAACCCAAATAATTTTATGATTCTGCGGCCATGAACTACATTCCTTCCTACAGCAAAGCACAACGATTACCTCCAGAAGAGAAATTAACCGAGCACCGAAGAAATTAACTGAGAAATTAACCAAAGGCGTGACCCATCCTTCTCCCAACACCCAGACCCGGAGTTTCCTTCCCGGCCCAGCCACCTCACCTAGGCCAACACCGACCCACACCCCCGGGCAGCCGGGGAGCTGCCCCAAGCACCCGCTCCATCTCACGCCGAGAGCTGCTAAGCAACCGCGCGCCTCGGACTTAGCGAAATTAAACTTACTAATTTTACCCCGAGCCCCTTTTTGCCTTCGGTAGCGACAGGTTTTGGCGTGGGAAAAGCCCCGCGGCGCTGCCCACTCGCGGCTCGTGTGAGTCACGCACGGCAGCGGGGCGGCAGCGGCTCCGGGGGCTGCGCCGGGCCCAGGCCCCGCTCCTGCGGCCGCCGCCGGGATCGGCCCGGCCTCCTCCATTCCTCCATCCTCCTCTCCCGGTATCGATGTGGCGGCCGCACCAAAGCCCCGGGCCCCCCTTCCCGGGCCGGGCGGCTCCCGCCCAGCCTCCCGGGCCCCGCCGGTAGGCCGCGGCGCAGCCGGCATAGCCGCAAGCCCAGCGGAGCGCCGGCCCGAGCGGCGCTGAGGATCGCGCCGGGGCGGCTCCCCGTCCACCCCCCCTCACGGCCGGGGCCCCCCGCACCTTCTTGATGTTGTAGAGCCGGGTGAGCATGCCGACGCCGCGGTCGTTGAGGATGGTGAGCTTCTCCGCCAGCTTCTGCTGGCTGGGCTGCAGAACGGACCGCGACATCCTGGCGCTCCGGTGCCCGCACCGCCGCTCTGAGCCCCGCGGCCGCCGGCCTGGCCCGGCGCGGCGCTCCCTGTCCGCCCGGCCCGGCGCTCGGTGCCTCCGCGGGGCGTGGGCACGGGTCACGTGGGGCGGCGCTCGGGCGCCCCCGGCGGGCGGGCGGCGGCAGCGCAGAGCTCTGCCCGGTCCGAGGGTCCCTGAGGGTCCCTGAGGGGCCTCGGGCATAGCCCCGAGGTGGGCGGCGGAACGGTGAAGAATGCCCGTTTTTCTGACAGGTTTACACCTTAAATAAATATTACGCCTTAAATAAAAATCAAATTATGGGTGACCCATCCATGGAGGTGTTGGCTGGATGGAGCTTTGGAACAAAATGGTCTTTATAGCCCTTCCAAACCAAACCATTCTGTGAGGCTATGAAAGCCCCATTTTTTTACTTCATCAACTTCACTTTTTTGCTTAATCGATTCCATTTTTTTACTTAATGCAAGTCCTGCATGTTGGCCTCAATAAATCCCTGCAGCTCCAGAGACTGGGAGCAGAGTGGCTGGAAATCTGTTTAATGGAAAACAGCTGGTGAACAGCAGCTGAAGCTGTGCCATGTGGGGAACCTGAACCAGCCCAGGTGAATGAGGAGGCCAATGGCACCTGGCCCGTGTCAGAAATGGTGTGGCCAGGAGGGCCAGGGAAGCTGACATCCCTCTGTACTTGGTACTGGTGAGACCACCAGTGCTGTGGCCACTTCTGAGCCCCTCAGCTCAGGAGAGATATTGAGAGGCTGAAACTCGTCCAGGGAAGCTGGTGAAGCTTGTTGTTCATGTTCCTATGAGGAGCAGCTCAGGGAGCTGGAGTTGTTTACTCTGGAGAAGAAGAGACTCCAGTGGGATCTGAACAGCCTCTAGAACTCCCTGACAAAAGGGTGGGAGCCAGTCCTTCTGCCATGCCAGTGAGAGGATGAGAGGAAATGGCCTTCAGCTGAGACAGGGGATAGTCAGATTAGACATCAGAAAACTTTTTTCACTCTTTGGGTGGTCAGGCATTGCAATAGGTTGCTTAGGGGGGTGGTGGTGGAGTCACCACACCTGGTGGTGATTAAGAGGCATCTCAATCTGGCACTGGATGATGTGGTTTAGGGGTTACAGTGGCAGTGCTGGACTGGATCACATTAAAGGTCTATTCCAACCTTAATGATTCTATGATTTTTTTTTTTTTACTTAACCAACTGAAATTAAGAACTGGGGCCCAGCAAAACACCGCACAGAGTAATACTGACACACTGTCACTGCTGGTCCCCCTTGTTTTCTGAGGGCGCTTCCACCAGAGCATCACAGCCGCCCTAGGAAGGGGGAAGAACCTGGGGATACCTGTGGAGGTGCTGCCTGCAGCCCCTCTGCCCCACTCACAGGGCTGACACCATCCCCTCCTAAGCTGTTGTTCCAGACCAATGTACAGCAAATCCTGAGAAACACCATATCACCAGCTAGATGAGTCACATCACTGCTGGGGCTTTTTTCACTTGAAGCACAGGAATTAAAAGGACATATTTTTAAGGAATGGTGAGATTTCCGTACTGTGAATGTCAACAACAGACCTCCAGGAGATCATCCCTTGTTGTGATATCTTAGGGAGATGATTTCAGTGCTGAGAGGCCAGCACAACCAGCTGGGATGCAGGGATCCCCAGACTAGGCAATGAGAGACTGGTTTGAGAATTAACCTTCTAATCTAATTTTTTTTATAGTGGCACCACCATCTGTGCCTTTTTTTGCATATAAATACTTGTATTTAATTTTCAGTTCACATTTTTGCATTAGAAATCGGAATTAGACTGTCTTTCAGAGACTTTAAACTAATCTATTTTAGAAAGCATAGAAATGAATCTGAGAAGCCTGAATGTAGTTAAATTGTTTCTGACTAACCTCTCTACTTTAGCAATTACAAGACAATTTATGATTCAGAATAAAACTAGGAAGCAAGAACCTCAAGTTCCAATCTGAAGTCTGCTATTGATTCATCCATTGGCCTTTACCAGAAGATTTAATTTCTTAGCTTCATGTCCAAAAGTCAGGAGTACCTAGCAACAATGTTGTAAAGATTAATTAGGTTAGACCTGTCAGACCTGACTTTCATTACCAAAGTGTATGGAAATCATCAGAAGTATTCAAATTGCTATTTAAATGTAGAAAGCATAAAATGCTATGTGATTTAATTATATATCTATAGTAATATTTTACACAGAGCATCTACCTTCCATTATAAATTATTTTTTAAGTATCAAATGTAATATTTCTACTTGAAGCAAAGATGTTTCTCATGTAGTTGCACTGCAAAATAAGAAGCATAGAATGGTTTGGGTTGGAAGGGGCCTTAGAGATGATCTCATTCCAAAGCCCTGCCATGGGCAGGGACACCTTCCACTAGAGCAGGAACTCTGTCCAGCCTGGCCTTGAACACTTCCAGGGATGGGGAATCCACAGCCTCTCTGAACAGCCTGCTCCACTGCCTCACCACTTCCACAGGAAAGAATTTCCCTCTAATATCTGATCTAAACTTACCCTCCTTCAGCTTAAAGCCATTTAAGAACAAATACTATTACTCTTTTTGTTCCTCACCTACACACCTACAGCTAACACAAAAGCATCCCATTTTTAATTTCATGTTCATTATTTTTAGCCATATTAGATGTTCTAGAAGTTTCAAACAGTAACAGCCACAGAATTTGTAATCTGTATATAACCAAGAAAGTGGAATGATGTCACTGAGCCAGTGAGTTTTTGTGTATTATCTGAATTATCTGAATTTTTGTGTCCGTGAGGTTTTGTGTTATCTGAATTATCACTGTTTTGTGGTTACACAGACTTTTAACAAAGCTCTTGGTCAATGTCAATGCATGTACTAAAGCACCCCACAATTTTGTCACCAATCTTAATGACAGCAGTATTAAGCCCCTGTTGTCATACCCTTTTTGCTGCAACTTTCTATAGAATCTTCAGGTATACAGGTAGATTTTCCAGCAGGAAGATTTATTGCCTATTAGATTATAAAAATGTCTGTACCACACATTCTGCATTCACCAATCTAACAGCAAGCATAACAATAACATTGAAATTCAAGTTTTGTCAGTAACAGCACAGCTCTTACAGGTGCAGCAAAAGGAAATGAACAAGAGAATAAGGCTAAGAATTATTTTTAAAACACACAACTTCTATTTTTTCAATGATCTATTAATGATTAAGATTTAAACAGCTTTCTATATTTATTCCAAAATACAAGTTTAGGGCAAGAAACAGCACTTCAGATTTGGGTCAAGCTCAGCTCTGGTTCTTTTAAAGTCATTTATCTGTTCAGTACAGAGTTTAATTTGCTAATCAGTACAGGGCTTTCAGACAGGAATGAAAACCATAAAATAATTTGGGTTGGAAGAGACCCTAGAGACCATCATGTTCCAAGCCCCTGCCATGGGCAGGAAACACTTTCCACCAGATGAGGTTGCTCAGAGCTCCATCCAACCTGGCCTTGAACACCCTAGGGTTGGGGCATCCACAGCTTCTCTGGGCAGCCTGTACTATTGCATTTGTATTTTTAATTTTCCTAGTAAGAAAACTGTTATTCCCACTCCCCTATCTTTGCCCAAAAGCCCCTTAATTTCAAAACTATAATAATTTGGAAGGAGTTTACATTTTCCATTTCAAGGGAGGCTCCTGCCTTCCTTAGCAGACGCCTGGCTTTTCAAACCAAGACAGCTGTAGGGCTTCTGTTGGGCCTTCAAGTTTGACTCTCTCTGTGTACCTACAGAGCCTTTTTTGGCTGGCATGTACAAGCTCCAGGGCTCTGATCTACTTTCTACAGCCTGTGTTACACTTCTGGCCTAGATAAATAGGGTAGCATGAGTGGTTACAGTTGTAAACGTACAAAAATAACCTATTAGAGGTTACTTTCTCTTCTCCCTTTCTGTCATGAGAGCCCAGGGGAATACATGTCCCTCTTTAAATACAATCCATCTATTAAAGACTAAAAAAAAAAAAAAAATCCCTGCCCAAACTTCCCTTACATTTAAGAGCAGAAAATTTGAATCAAGGAACATCCAAAGAATGAAGGGGTTTCCCCCATTCTAAGAATCACATTTACCAGTCAGTGGGGATCTTTAATACAATATATTAATACAAGTTAGAGGTTTACATGTGACAAGAGTGAAATGGTAGATTTTTGTAGATAAAATGTGTGCCAAAAAGCAAGCTAGTTGAGAAGAATGACATGAGTACCAACCAAATTGTCACACCTGTGATCAAACTGGGGAAAAAGATTGAAAAACCACTACAGTTTTTTCCATATTTCCATCTGTAACGTTTTTTTGTCCATTTGATAAAGACATAGGACTTTTCTGAGGGTGTAAATACCTCCAGTTGTTTCACACAGCACATAAATATACAGCTTGTACCAGAGATGGAGTATGATATGACAAAATTCCATCCCCATATGCTGTGGGAAACCCTGTGTGTGGAGAAAGGTAGGACAGGACAAGACTGTGAACACTAAGGAGTGTTCAAATAACTACTTCAAATAACTGCACTAGGAACTGAAGCTCAGGGGTTATTAAGATTGCCACAATAAAAATTACGTGTAGCCATCAAACTTACATGACACAATCAAAACATTTGTTTTGATGAATCTGTATTTGAACTTTAGCTGTTTAAGTAGCCTAGTTTGAGTTCTTCTTTGAAATAAAATGCAGAAAAATTTTGTTTTTGGGGAAACCTGGTACAGTAATTTTCCCACAGGAAGCATGAGTACTTAAAAAGTACTTATTTCCTAATGATTTGCTCTCTAGGTAAACAGTGCATGACTTCCTTTGCTGAAGCAGAGGACTAGATATCAAAGAATTTCCTTGTATAGATGAGTCAAGCAACTTGTATTTTGTGTATTTAAAATTTGCTTTTTCAACTTAAGTACGACTGTTAAAAAGTTATAAAGCAGAATGTGAAATAAAACCACAATTTTAAGGATTTCTAACAGGTAATAAAACCATTAATCAGAAGAGCTATATCAATCATTACCAGTGGATTTCCTTACACAGATTAGTTATATTGCATTTAGAACTTTCACATACATTTTTTTAGTGATAAAATGCTTAGGGTTTTGTTGGTGTAGTTGTTGTAATGTTTAGCTATTTTTAATTTTTTAAAGGATGTTAATAGCATAAATACCTTTTAACATGGTTGAAAAAAGTTTGCCTTATAGGTATAATTAATTTTATATATTTTATATATAAAAATATAAAATATTATAATTTTCTATATATATTTTATATATATAAAATTATAATTATATATAATATATATTATATATAGTATATATTTTATAGATATATAATGATCATTTATATATATAATTTTTTATATATTTATTTTTATATATATATTTTTATGTATCTTCCAGGTTTGTTTTGTTTTCCCTGCAATATTTTTTTGACATTGATAATGAAATTGTTAATGATCAAGCAAGTGTTACTCACACAAAATAATCATGTCTAATCCAGAAAAATCTTCTCCCTTCATAATGTTCATGTCAAAAGTGGTCTCTTGTTTATCTTGCTGAATTAACAAGGAATTAACAAGGAATGCCATTAGCAAAGTAGCATCCGAGATTTTATCTGCTTCAATTAATGAAGCTCATTGTTTAAAGTTGGACAGAAAACAGCCATTACATCTTATAAAAAATGGTGAAGTTTTAATATTAAGATGAAGCCAAGAACACTCAGTGCTGCTCACAAAGAGTCATTGACTGGTATTCCAAATACTAGATGGCCTTTTTGGTAGGACATTGATCCTGTCAATCAAACTGGAATGGAAATGAAATGGAAATCTTCCATACTTGAGAACTGTTCTTCAGTGAGCTTTAGGTGATTTTGCAATTGTGGTTAAGAATGTGGGATGGAAAAGGAAGAAAGGACTTGTTTTTACAAGACAGTCCCAAAGGAAAGAAATCTTCCTAATTAAGATGCTAACAAGATAGTAAATTAGTTACATCAAATATGTTCATAATGACATTCAAATCTAGTTTTCAACCATTAGTTTAAGTCTAAATGATACACAAGTTTGTTTCTACAGTAAATCAGAAAACATGGCTACATCATCCTGAACTTCATTTATGGTCCACATATAGAAATTAATTTCATATAAAATAATTAATCGATTATTTTAATAGGCAATCAGAATGGAAACTTTTGGTTACTTTAAAAGTAGTGATAAAGGAAGGTAAAGTTAGGGACAGCTTTTGAGTTTAAGCAAAGTGCTTCTATACATTTTTACTGAAATATCCGAAGAGAAAATATGATTAAAAAATCCCCTGAGCTTTCAGTCTGTCTTGTTATTGAAGAAAAATAGAATTAAACACATTGAAGAAACAGTTTAGGTCAATCTGGGTCATTCTTTGACTCTGGAGTATACCAGTAAAAAAAAAAAAGAATCAGTTTTTTTCCTGGGTGTGCCTATGGGTGTATTCCAGGATGCCACCTCTTTTTCTAGAAAAGTCTTTAAGTTACCAGTTTTCTTCTTTTTGAAGCTCTGGTTTGGAGATACTTTCAGCTATCCTTCAAATGTTGATGCATCTGTCTCAGTCCTCACAGCAAAAAAAAAAAAATCCCAAAAGTACCATTTTCTTTGCTGACACATGTAATAGCTCATACAAACCTGGATAACATAGCTCTTTCCCATCCACACTATTTACAAGTTCACTTTACTCTGTCACCTGCAATTTGCATTCTCTCCCACTTCACAGATGTAGCCTCTGGAGTCAGGGCTTTATGTAAATAAAATATTGTACGGAATTTTTTAACTTCATCAGGCTGATCTTACTAATTTTTATTATTCACTTGAGCAGAAGGAAATTAAAAACCTAAGAATCTGGGCAGATTAAAAGCCCATCAAGTGCAGTAGCCTGTCTCTCTCTATCCTGTGGCCAAAGAATGGAGTGCTGAGGAAGAGGATGAGCACATATCACTGCTTCTGCACTTTCGCACCCCAACAGCTGCAGCCCAGGGACTTCATGAGCCAGAGCCACTGGCTTGCATTTAATACCTCTTGATCTACTTCTCTTTTATAAATGTGTCAGAAATCTGAACCTGTGCAAACTTCTTGGGTCCTGCAGCAAAGGCTCCCTTAGCTTAACTGTGCCTTGTACACTGGAAATTAAAGGAATAACATAGGTTATGTCCTGCCTCAATATTTTGAGAGAAAAAGGAAAGTTAGGTCTCTCCTTGTGAGTAGAATGGAAGTTATTAGGCAGCTCTGGGCTGGTTGGATCAAACTACAGACATAGAAAGAGACAGGGCTTGGACAGTTTAATTCTCCTTCCCTTCCTTCAGGGAACTGCTTCCAGCACACAAATACCAAGTACAATGCAATGTTAGTGATATGGTAGTACAAAAAAAGGGTATGAAGAGGAACAGTATCCTCCAGTATTTTTTTTCAGGATGGGGGATTCTGTGTTGATCATGTTCCACTTCACTTTTACCCTACTTATAGAAGGCATCTCTTCATAATTAACAGTAAGAGCAGGTACTACTTACATGGCTAAGTACACTAATCTATAAAATATTTTTTCTACTCTATTTGCTGTTTTGTGATCCTAACTAGAAGTTATAATGGTTTCCTTCCTGAACTCCATGAAACAAACAAAAAAACTTTCTATGCTTCCTGGCACAAATGGTAACATTAATATTTTATTATGCCTGTGAAAGCTACACATTAACAAAAGCTATACATAAAATGCTACAAAAACTCTGAAATAAAATTTGATTTTTACCTTCTTTGATTTTAATTTTTGAGGCTGTAGGCTTGGTGTTTGCAGCAAGAGAAATTTCTGTGGATATCTTTTTTCTAAGTATCTCTCCTGTCTTTGAATGACCACTGAAACAAACCTGTAGAGAAACAGAAAGGTTGTGAGACAGATTATTTGCATTTTTGCAGTAGACTGTTAAAAGCTGTGGTACAAAATGGATACTTGAATATTCTGGCAAAAAAAAAATTCCAACAAACTAAGAGCAGTCATAATAATCACTGAAAAATCATAACCTTTTACTTCACATCTGCCACCTAAAATAGAGAAAGAAAACCACATTTCTGGTTTCAAAGGACTTGAAAGCATTAGAGAAACTAACATTAACATCATCTCTCAAAGAAGAGCTCAGATTTTCTTATTTATTTTTGAGAGTCCTGACCCTTAAAAGCTTTTCTCAGGTTTTACTGCAAGGTTAACTTCTCTCAGGTTGTTTTTTCTGAAGTGAAGGCATACTTAAAAGGAAATAACACATAAATGGTGGAGAAAAACTACCTTGATGAATGATGGTCTGTGCTAACTGCACAGTTATTCATCACTCCTTTGCAGAGCAGCCAGCCTGAATAGAAGGTGTTGCATACATGGGCATTTTTGTTAAAAAGTTCTTCTAGTCTCTTGATAGGCAAAGTTCATCAGGAAATGGAACACTAACTCCCACTGAGCTGACATATTTGGCTTTAACACCAAGCTACATGGACAACATATATATGTATATATGTGTGTGTGTGTGTATATATGTGTATATATATATTTCTTTGTCTACTTTTGCTAACACGTGACTGCAGAGAAGCAAGTGCAAGTCCACCTGGAGAACAGAAACCTGGGCACAAATGGGAGTGAAATTCAAATCCTACTTACATAGCACAGTCACAAGTACTGCCAGATCTTCCTCATACCTGTCCCCAGGGGTACTGCCTTTGGCTACTAAATATTTCAGTCCCTGTTCCTCAGTGCTCTTCATTAAGCACAATCCCTGGCACACTATAAAGGCACACATCTCTAGTTCAGTCAACCTGTCTGCTCATTTATATGGATTGCTCACAAAGCCAGAGCAGAGAGGAATGCCCTGGTGTTTGTAGGGCCATGCCTTTGGCCTTGGGCAAGACTTCACTTCTGGGGAGATTTCCCTGCAGCAATATGAGAAGATATGCCAGTGGAAACACCACTGGCTCAGCATAGCTTTACAGAAACCAGCAAATTATGCTGCTTGAAATAAAATATTAAACAAGGAGCAGCTGCCTACCCTTCAGGCCAGGGATAAAAGGCAGATCTTGAAAAAGGTTCAGAGACTTAATAATATCATTAGGAGCAACCATTTGTCCTCTGTTTGCAGTCTTTAGCAGTCTGGACTGGGCTTCCATATTACACCTTATCAGAGTTAGATCACCAATCCAGTCCCCCAAATTCCAAAGAGTTGAGGAACTGCCTGTGTTTCTAGGTTTGACCAAGCTGCATCAGCACTTTCCTAACACACTGCATAGATAAAGCTGGTCAAGAAGGATGCAGCATGGCTTTAATGGATGCTTTGATTTGTATGCCAAAGGAATATAGGAAGAAATTATATGTAAATGTGTGCTTAGGATATATAATTCCCCTTACAGTGGAAAGCCCTCTGCAGCAGTATAGTTATCAAGAAACAAAGCACAAAAATATGTACAGATGACTCCCAGCACCTCTGCCTTCACTCTATTCCCACACACAAGTAGCTGCACTTTGTTTGGCCAATAGGGTCTAGCACTTCCAACGTGTTACAAACTGGCAGATGCAGAAATTCAGAACAAACTGACACCTTCCAGCAAAGCTTGGCTCTCTAACAACCAGGTCACAGTATGTGTGTAACTGCAGCACTTTGGGCAGGAATGACCTGTTAGCTTTCTGTACACAGCCTTCAGCATGGTCCTGCTTCCCATTTAGTCCAACTACTACAGCAACACATTTAAAATGCTACATAACTAATCTGCCCCTGCCTTCACCCCTTAATCCTGCCATCCTAGGAAAAACCCCAAAAACCCACAATCACTGGCAAGCTTAAAATTCCTTAGGCCTTCACAGCTGATCTCAGCAATGAGCTCAGTACACAAAACTGAGAATCTTTGTGAACTCTACACTCTTCATGATATTAAGTTCTCGAAGAGGCCTTGCTGCAAATTCATTCTTCTTATAAAGAAGAAATATATATATATATAAAGAAATAACATTTCAAGGTTTTGTCTGAACTTCACTAGCTTTTAAAGTCTCACTTTCCAGTCAGGATTCCACTTATGATAGATTTTCCAGGCATGTTATTGGATATGAGAGCAAAGAAGTTAATATCTGCATCCTCATTCAGGATGTGGGACAAAGGTACACAACCAAGTTGGAAAAGTGGACCAATCACTCACCATCAGCATTGCTGAGACTCTATTTTTCTTCCAGAATATTCCTTCCCCACCAGATACTGGCAAGTCTAAAGGATAAAAAACAAACTGATGAGAACAAAGGAGTGGCTGATTCTCAGCCAAAACCTCTCCACATGAAGGAAATGGCATGGAGCACAAATGAAAGGAAATGGGAGCAGGTCATAGTACACAGAAGGTTGGCTGGAGTGTCTTGCCCTATTGCTCAGGGTGTGAATAATCCTGAGCTTGACTGCTTGAATTATCCTGACTCCTAACTGCTTGAGAAAGGGAAAAGCCAGCAGGAGTTTGTCACAGCACATACAGCAGTTGAGGAAGCCACCATACACAGAGGATCACCCACAATTTCAGAAAACTTCAGCCCATAAAGAGAAACACCTCATGACTTCAGCAGGCTGCAAGCACTGCCCTTCTTGTTCTTCAGCCCAACCTTTTATCCCCTCCTGTTGATGCCCTGCACCTGTGTGCCCTCTGTTCCCTTTGGTGGTTGCTCAGTGCCCCTGGACACTCCATGGCTTGTTCCCTTCAATAGCATTCACCTGTCCTGCACAGCTGTGCCCACTCCCAATCACCACAAACTCTGTGCCTACAGGAGTAGGCATCATGTCTTGACAGCTTTGCAAAGATTCTGCTCCAGCTAAGGGTCTCCAGGTTGTGTAGGAGACAGCATCCTGTCATGCATGAAGCATGTACACTCAGAAGGGTTTAAGTGTGTTTTGGCACAAATGGTGGTGAAATAGTCCCCCTGAAGGAGCCTTTTCCCTCCCAAATCATCATGGACAGGAGCTGTCTGTCCCAAGGGGTCCATGTACCACAGAGTGCTTTGATAAGAGTCTGACATATGCATGGCAATTTAAGCTTTAAACTACTCTTTGCACTTGTGTCAAGAATGAGATCAACTCTCCTGAATACCATTGTCCCCAAATAGCAAAATGCACTTCCAAAAAGGCTTATTAGAACTTGCATGGCATTATTATTTCCCTCTCTCTGTTTTAAATACCTCCTCATGCATTTCACTGTCACACTTGCATTTCTCATCACACACTACATTCATGATTCACAGTCATCCAGTCACCAACTGGTGCACAGAGTTATTTCCAACTTCTCTGTTATTTTCAACCACAGAACATAGAGCCTGAAGCAGAGGCATTATTAGAGTTAGATATTAGCTCACAATACTTGGATTTTCTCCCCCATTTCTCTTACTCCTCAAAAGTCATCTGGTAAATGCAGGTTGAAATGTGATGTAATTAGTGTATTAATTAGGGTTCAGTTCTCCACTTCAGTTAAATTACCAACCTAAGAATCTACTATCAATTTTCAGTGCATTTTACAATCTAGCTCAACCCTCTAACATACGCATCTTTCAGAGTGCAAGGCTGGTTTTTCAAAGTCAGCTATCTGGAATGTCTGGTTATCACTTTTCAGATGGGAGCCAGCTCTTTTGCATCAATAAGTACAGGCAGTACCTAGACAAAAATAATAGTGGAAGGAAATAGATACAGTGATGTACTGCCTTATGAGCTCTTTGAATATGTACCAGCTGCTTTTTGTAATAATTAGTAATTACAGTACACATTTCTTACTGTATACCCATAGAACAGGTTCTGCTGAATTTCTTGAGAGACCAAACAGAAGAATTATAACATTAAAAATTACTTTAAACTACTGCATTCACATTGATATGTAGCTTATTCAAAACCTGAAGATCCAGAAATACCATAAACACTTTGAGCCAAGGAAGTAGAGAAAACATCCATCTCCTGCCACACCTTTAAAGAAGTCTTCTACTCTCAACAAAGCATGCAAGACAAATATAGGAAATCATCTGTGAACTGAAATCCCAGTTTAAAACTCTAATTCACAATTATCTTCTCTTCCACCCTGTAATGAGCAGGATTAACAACTTGACATCATCATGTCAAAGCAGAAAATGCCTGCTTCATAAGAAATAGCGTCTATGAATATTCAAGCTATATCTAATGCTTATGACACAAATGGACACACTAAATAATAAGATAATAATTCTGCATATAAACATCTGCAGTGTGTTTGGATTTCAGAGAGAAAAGAGCAGCACAGATTTTTTTTGTCCAGTAGGGACCCCTGGTGTTTAAGGCAGCTATAACAAGGATCAACACCCCTAGCAGAAAATGAATTTATTACTGTGGAGTCAGCTGCCTTTCTGCATCCACACCTATTGCATCTTCCTCCTTTGAGATCAAGGAAAAATACATAGCTGTATTATTAAGTTTAATTGCAAGTGTCTTTCAGATTTGTCTTAGTCTTGCAAAAGCTTACACAGCACACCCCATACTCATCCAGGCCAGAAGCTGGAACAAAGCACCTGGTTACTCTAAGGGGAGGATGCTGGGGCTTGTCTGCAAGCAAATTTTGCTAAGGCTTGCAAATTTCTTGACACGAGGCTGAATCACCCCAAAACGGGCCAAGAGACACTCTGAGACAAAGTCCAAGAAATTGATATTTGTTCTATTCAGTGCACTGGGGGGTGGAGATCACTGCTCCCAACAGTGCACGCCCAGGCACACAGCAAATCACAATATATGGCTACATTCATAGTTTTCCTTAGAAAAGTGTTTTCTAACAAAAAACTATCCTTAATTACAATATTTCTTAATTACAATACACTATAAGTGTTTCTTGGTCTATCAGCTTTTGCTACACTATGTTGTAAATGCCTTAAAGTTAATCATCTAAAATTACCCCTTGTGGGTCTCACTACAATGCATCTTTCATAGTTCTATTTCTCCAAAGTACCCAGTCTTATTTGTAAGGCCACTCTTTGAAACTTGTTTCTAGTTCCATTTCTCTCTTAACAATGTCTGTCATATTCTGTGGCATTTCTAAGTCAGCATTCCTTATCTCAAGGTTTGCATAGAGATGCACACTGTGTGAGCTTTCTGTTAGGTTTTGAGAATTTTCTATCAATCCATTTTCCACAGTTATGCAAATTATTTCCTAAAACTCATCACTATCATTAGCATACGTGCAGGTGCAGTGCATCCTGACGGTGGCACTGAGGAAGGCTCCACGTCTTCCTCAGGGGTCTCCTGATGAAGGCTGGATATCTTCATCACTGTGCCCTTTTCACCTTTCTCCTTTAGGCATGTGCAGCCTCTTCTTAGCTCTTTTATTGATTTCCTCACCGGAAAAACTTGCTTGAAACTTGCTTGCAAAGTTTTAGCAAGCTTTGGCTTTTGTTTTTTGCAAGTTTTGTTCCCTATTTCTCGCTAAGTCTCATCTAGCTTCTGCATTGGTTACAATGCTTCTTGTTCTTGCCCAAGTATACCTAGGCACAATGCTTTTAACCCTTTCAAGGCTCTCTGTATTCTTGCAAGATACCCTAATATCCTTGTCTCTCACAGAGGCAGCTACAGTGAGCCAACATAGCTTGAAAACAGCCATGAAATTCTATGTAATTGCTGGCTTGGACCACAGACCTAAAGCTCTCCATCGCTTCCTTTGTAGTCAACTTCATCAAAATAACTGATAAGGCCTTAAGAAAGAACAAATTAATCAACTTCTGCATCATTATTGTTTTAAGGTAACTGCTACGAAGCACAGTCCACTTGTAGCCATGGAGAACAAAGACTCAAAGACCTCCCTATACTTCTGAATAAGATCTCTTAATTGCCAAAAATCAACCCCTCTTTATACCCTTAATTTCCACCAGACACAACCCAAACCAGAGGCCTAACAGAACTGAACAGAAAGCGGGCACACATTGGCTGGCTCAGCTGCAGTGCTGCTCTCCACAGGACCTACCACCCCATCAGCTGCAGATAGTGTGTGGAGTATTCTGCCTTTTTTAGATTACCTCGATTTTATATCTCATTCCTGTTAGAAAACTGCCTCTGGCACTCCCAGAAATAACTCATGCTCTTGCAGTTCCTAACAGGATTCTCTGCTTCTTGAATTGCCAAGGCATTTGTAGACCTCTTTACGTGGCTGCCTTTGGTCTGTGCTGCATTCTGGCGGACTATCAGGAAGATCTTCTCAGAGTCATCATATCCTCCAGCATAAGTTTGAGGAATAATACAAGAGGAGAAGTACTGTAGTAATATCTCCTTATTCTATAAGCTAGCACAGAGGATTGTTAGCAAACTGAAATGTATTTCTGGCAGAATTTAAGTTAGGAGTATTACCGTCTTACTTCATAAAGGAATGTTTCACACACTTATATAGGCTTCCATTGTCTGAAGGGACCTACAAGGAAGAGGGATTCTTCATCAGGAACCTCAGTGATAGGGCAAGAGAGAAGAGGTTCAAAATGAAAGATGGGAAATAGATATCTGGAAGAAACTCTTTACTGTGGGGGTGGCGAGGCACTGGAACAGGTTGCCCAGAGACGGTGTGAACTCCCCATCTCTGGAAGTGTTGGAAGCCAAGACAGAGCGTGGAACAACCTGGTCTAATGCAAGGTGTCTATGCACATGGCAGGGGGCTTGGAATGAGATGGTCTTTAAGGTCCCTTCCAACCCAAACCAGGCTGTGATGCTATGACCGGCTGTGGAACATTGCAAATGGTACACTACAGAGAACACATGAAAACATGGGCATTAAGACTGGGAATAAGGGAAGCAGCCTCACCTTGTCTCCCTTTTCTTCATTTTACCTCTTTGGTAAACATAAGAAACTAATTTTCTTTAATCTTTGGTCACTAGTCAAATGACTCTGAGGAAAAAAACCCAAACCAAATATATATATTGAACTCTAATATTTTCCATTTAGCTCTTTCCAATGTTTCCCCACGCTTCCCGACAAGCAGGTCCCGCTTAGAGCCAGACAGGCTCTGCTGCATGGCCTGCAAAGATGCCTTTTCTATTTAAAGGCTCCTTCAGTTACGACAGCACGGCCCGGGGGGGCCGCGGCACCCGAGGCACCGCGGTACCGCCCCCGGGGCCGCGTCACGGGCGGCACGGCACGGCACGGCACGGCGCGGCACTGCCGGCAGTCGCGCCATGCACTCCCTCGCCCAGGAGATCCGCAGCTTCTCCAGGGCCAACCTGCGGAAGCAGCGCACCCGCGTCACCACGCTGACCGGCCGCAGGATCGTCGAGACGTGGCGCGGCGCCTGCCTGCACATGGAGGAGGAGGAGGAGGCGGCGCCCGGCGGCGGCTTCGTGCAGGACCTGAGCGCTGACCTGCAGGTCGGCGTGGTGAAGCCCTGGCTGCTGCTGGGTGAGTGCGCTGGGAGAGGGGAGCGATGCTCCAGCCGGGCGGGCGGGGGCTCGGTGCAGCTACGGGCACGCTCTGTCTCTCTCCGCAGGGTCGCAGGATGCTGCTCACGACCTGGAGACGATGAGGAAGCACAAGGTAGCATTTCGTGGGTGTACGGAGGCATCTCGCATAATGCGCGCAGCGCGTTTCTCCTGTAAATTAAAAATTCTGAAAAATCCTCTAGCGAATCTGAGAAAAAAAATGTATTCCACTTGTATTTTCAAGAGGCTGCTCCGTTTGCAGGTGGATGGGTTTCTGTTGGCTTCACGAGAAGCTGAATAGCTTTCAGAGCATCCCAGAATCTTCCAAGGGACTTCTGGAGATTATCTAGTCCAAACCCCCTGCCAAGGCAGGGTCACCCAGAGCACGTGGCACAGGGACGTCCAGGTGGGTTTGGAATGTCTCCAGGGGAGACCCTGTGACCTTCCTGGGCACCTGTTCCAGTGCTTGGCCACCCTCAATCTAAAGTCCTTCCTCATGATGAGGTGGAACTTCTTATATTTTGGTTTATGGCAATTGCTCATCATCCTGTTGCTAGGTACCACTGAGAAGAATTTTGCTTCCCTGCAAGAGTGATGATTGTGTAGAGCTGTTTAATGGAACAGATTCCTACACTGCCATGGGCATTTCCACTTCAGACACTAAGCAGCACCGTTCCCCCTTGCCTTATGTGGATTGACGAAACTAGAAAAACAAAGCAGCTTCTCTAAGTTTGTCCCACAATTTTGTCTTTTTACTCTAGTGCAGTAATGGGCTGATAAGGTCTTTGGACAGTTGTGGTTGTGCAGGACAGGGCATGCACCAGGTTGGCATCTGGTGCCATCTAAATGTCATTTTACTGTAACTTTAAATAATCCATAACCTGGCTGTAGGCTGGACAGAGCAGAGATGGCAGGAAGCCAGAGGTGGTGTTGCCTGCCAAGAACAGGAGTAGTTTACTCTGAAATCCTCCTGCTTCAGGAAATGTTTCTGGTCACTAACCAGAAGGAACATTAACATGATGGGTTAGAGCAGGCTTGAAATTTGGGTGATTGTTGGGTGGTCTGTGTTCTCATTCCTATTGCTTTCTCTTTTATTTTCCAACCATGTGATGAAAACTCCCTTTTCTGTTGAAAACCCATTTTTTAGTCTGTGTTTGAGCACTGATCTTTTCATTTCCTCTCAGAAAAACCCTGAGATTTATCACAGTATGTATTAGCACACTTCAAAACTTTGCTAGGAGAAAAGCATACCATAGACAACACATGTATGTAAAACTGAACTTTGCAGCAGTGTAAGGTAGAGTCTGTGTATGCCTAAAGATTAATGCACCTTTGTTACTGCTCATTTTGCTTGCTATCTTCAGAAAATGCCTTTTTCTTTTCTTTTCTTTTATTTTTTTGACTTAGGTCACTCACGTTCTAAACGTGGCATATGGAGTCCAAAATGCCTTCCTCGATGACTTTACATACAAGACCATTTCCATTCTGGACCTCCCAGAAACTGATATTACCTCCTATTTCCCTGAATGTTTTGAGTTTATTGAGAAAGCCAGGATCCAGGTACAGTCTATCAATAATTAATGTTAGTAGTTATCCTGTGGAGATTATTTATAACACTATGTAAGAACTAAAGCAGCATCTTTTGTTAAAATATGGTACCAAATAAATAGTTTGGCCATTGTCTTTTTAAATTTTAAATAGAAAATCCAAGTAATTTCTAAGCATTCCTAGAGACATGGCACTGCTATTAATCCTCATTCCCTCCAGCACTGCTTTTCAGAATGGCTGTCTTGAGTTTTAAAGAAATGCATCTTTAAAACAGTTGGACCAGGTCTTCATTTGAGATTACTCAGCTGCATCCTAAATCCAAGTCACTACCCCTGACAAAAGGAAATGAAGAGAATGTATTTCTCCATTGGGGATGTTGTTTTGGATTAGAAACCAGCCTGGATTAGAAGCAAGAAACAGAGCTTTTACAGATCTATGTGGTTTATCATCAGCTGTTCACCATCCTTGTGCATTTCATTATAGAATCATTGAAGGGTTTGGCTTGGAAGGGACCTTAAAGATTACCTAGCTCCAACCCCCTGCCATGGGCAGGGACACCTCCCACCAGACCAGGTTGCACCAAGAAGATGCTATGAATCCACATACATACCAAGAATATCAGAAAATGTGCTAGTAGTCTTGGAGCCAAAAGGGATTTAACTGCTCACAAAATCCTGAAAGGATGTGACATAGAAAATAGGCTGAAAAACCCTTCTGGGGCTGCTTGGCAGAGTTATCTGTAGCCCAGCTCAGAGCTGTTAAATTCAGGTTTAGTGTGTAATTTATGACAACCATTGTTTTGGAATCTAAACTATAACTCAACAACCAGACATTATTGGGTGTTATTTTACCATATCTGTCAGGTTCATTGTTTATGTAGATTGGGATAAAAGATGATCTTGCCCCAGTTTTCTTTGTGTCTCAGTGTTCTTTCCTTCTCTCATTTATAATTTACAAGCTACGTGATAACGTATTATCACTAAATGACCTTTTCAAAGTTTCTAATTACACTTTCCAGTTCATTTCTAAATGAGAGTTGCCATTCACAACTGCACAATTTTACTTTCTGCCTCTGGTGTTTATATCTCAGTTACTGTTTTGTAGGTCAGGAGTTTACAGGAAAACTTTTACAACAACATTAAGTAGTTTTCTGATGGAAGAGGTGGATGAAAGAGAAGGTAATTGGTGGAATAGTTGTTCTCCAGGATCAGTTCAAAAAGCACATGATAGTGATATACAGAGACAGATCTCTAGGTGGTTTAAATTACTTCATTTACTTTGTCAAAATAGTGTTGAAAGAGCTTATGATAAATTGTGTCATGAAGTGTTCTTCTGTTGAAGTAACCACAGAGACACTACTGTTCTATCTCCTAAAATGGGGGAGGGAAGAGATGTTCACTGGTGAGAGAACATGATATATGAGAAATTATTTCTAGAACATGGTTAACTCCATGAAGGAAGTATGAGAGCATGTGAATTTGAGGATGCAAGTGAAGCCTGCACTGTTCTGTAAGTCATTGCCAGCTGGCTACTTGTAACAGGATTCACTTTTCTAAAACTGTAATGGCTCAAGTCTCTAGACACCATGGCACAAATTCTGATACTGATCAGAGCTCAGCTTTTCTTCTAGGCTCCAACTTGGCAGGCAGGTTTTCCATGACACGTTCAGTGACCCATGTCAAGTCATAATACTATGAATGAGGGATACTTTTTAAAAATGTTTAATATCTAATAATGAAACTTCTGAAGTCTTGTGTTTCCAAAGAGAAAATCTTTCCTTGTTCATGAACATCACTCCTTATTGCTCCCCCTATCTTTCCTAAGGGAAAAGCCTCAGTTCACTGCAAAGTAAAATGGATCTATAAGGAATTACATTAGCCTTCAACTTGACAAAAAAATTAATGCTTTTTTAAAATTTCTTCCCTTGATGAGGCTTTTTGCCCACTGTGCAGAACCATTGTATAATCACCTTTTCTGTTGGTGGAAGGTGATTTTGTTTCTCTCTCCATAAAAACTAAAAAAAAAACCCAGCTTGGTCTTGAATCTGACATGATTCTTGCAAGTGCGCAGACCATTTCAGAGTATCAGCATCAGAGCAAGGAGTTCTTGGTAAATACAGGTGAATTTCCTGTTTGCTGTCTGTTTCTTGCTTTTATTCTGTATTCACAGCTAATACAAAATTAGTTAAGAATTGTTAAAGGTTAAAGGTTAAATTTGACATGCCAAATTCAGTTTTGTATGAACTGTAAACAATGGACTTCAGCAAGGAAAAATAAACATTCTCAGTATTAAAGTTGGTTTAATATTATGGCCCAGATTCATTAATGTTCAATAATTTTCAGGATTAATGAGCATCACTATATAATTTTTGGCAGTGTAAAGCAAACCAGTTACTTAAAAAGACACATCAGACTTAAATGTGAAAGAGGAAAATAAAGCATAAACTGTACAAAGGAAAAGAAAAAAAATTAAAGAGAGCAATTTCTATAGCAGGCAGTACACAGAAGATGTGATTTCCATTGCAAGGAAGGCTGTTACCATTATTTGCTGTGCTGGGATGCAGGAGTTTAGACTCTGTTCCTAGCTCTGTCATAATGTTGTGCCTCATTCTTCTAGTCTCAGCTTGGAATTTCTCCAACAAGGATAATAATATTCCATTCCACACCTCTTTGTCTTGTTATTTAAAGTGGAAGATTTTTGCAGCATGAACCATTTTCTGGTCTGTGTGTCTGTTAAAATACCAGATAATTGTAGCTCCCAAATCTGTAACCTAAACTATTAAGTTCTTGAAAAGGAACCCTGGTCTTTAAAACACCTTTTT
This sequence comes from Agelaius tricolor, assembly GCF_023055355.1. Classification (NCBI taxonomy): domain Eukaryota; kingdom Metazoa; phylum Chordata; class Aves; order Passeriformes; family Icteridae; genus Agelaius; species Agelaius tricolor. The sequence continues at coordinate 3,091,646 of NW_027269270.1, forward strand.
GTCTCTGGATAAAATTCCCATTAAGTAACTTGTATCTGTTAAGGGCAGACAGAACAGGCTGTTTATATCTAGAATAGTTTTGTTGAGCCTCAAGTATCTGAGCACATGTTTCATGTTTCAGTATTTTCATTCAGAATATGGAAGTGCTGAGGGTTTGGTGGTCTCTTTTTGTGTCAAAGGGGCTTTTCCAGGTCACAGTCTGATATACAAACATGACAACATCACAAAGCCTGGGCCTTGCAAACATTGTAACACGTGCTAGATTGTCTAGTAGTCTTTGTATTAGTTTGGGCTTGTTATTTCTTAACAAAACTTGCAGTGTTTAAAAAGAGCCATTCAGGTGTCTCAAAGGTTGTGAGGGAAATGTTTAAGTAGGATAAAACCCATTAATTTTATATGTAATTCAGGATAAGCCTGAATTCAAACCCCAGAAGCATTTGTGAGTTTATGGGAGGTTGAGTAGTTTTGGATTTTGCACCCTAGTGCCCAGTTAAGGGGCCTTAGTTGCACCAGTGGTGTGGTGGGAAGGGAGAGATCTGTTGCAAATCACACAATGTCTTTTCTAATTTTTCTGTTCCTGTGCATGATCCCTGTTATCCAGAATCTTCCCTGCAGAGTGCACAAGAAACATGCAACTGGGACTACAAGATGTTCTAAAATCTGCCTCTGTGCCCAGCTCTTGGCTGCCTTGCTATGTCTTTAACCTTTAACAAGATACTGTCAAGTACCTTTCCATATTGGAAATAAAATCTATTTCAAAATTGGCAGTCAATTAGATCAGATACTTCAGTATCTCAGGTGTCTGTGATTTGGTTTTTACATTAACAGGCTGCTGTAAGGCCTCAGGAAGAAGGAAAAACGATGTGTTTTAGTTCTGTGGTATGAATTAAGTTTGACAAATTTGGTAATAATAAAGCATTTTTGAATAGAAAAATACTCAATTTCATGTTTATGTCACGCTTATATCTTTGTTTGGACTTACTTATATGTGTAAGTATTTACTTTGAGCTCAGCAAGGAGCTTTCAATAAGTCTTACAATAATTTTATGTAAAGTTTCTTACACTTGTAATCTGCCTAATGAATATCCTTATGTTAATAACTTACATTTCATTTCTTTCTTGGAGGATGGCGTGGTGCTGGTTCACTGTAATGCAGGAGTCTCCCGTGCAGCAGCTGTAGTCATTGGTTTTCTAATGAATTCAGAAAGACTGAGCTTTGCCAGAGCCTTTTCCTTGGTGAAAAATGCGAGGCCTGCAGCTTGTCCAAATCCTGGCTTCATGGAGCAGCTCCACAAGTACCAAGAACAGATTTTAAAGGCAAATGGAAGCATAAACAATCATGACTGATCCAAAGAGAGAAGTGAAATGATGTGTTTTGACTATACAGGAAGAGATATTGGATGCATTTTAATGTCATTCTGAAATCCCCTTTCACATGTGCATTTTCAAGTCTTTATATATTTTTTTTTCTTACCCTCCTTTGACCCTGTTTTTTCCAACATGTCATCAAAAGGCCAAATGGTGTTGTACTGACTTCAGAGAAGTTTTGCCTACAACAAGAGCTCTAATAAAAAGATACAGCTCAGTTTTCCTTGAAATATTAGAAAACAATAGAATGATGGTTTGCTCACTGAACCATCAGAAAATGCAGGTAATAGAGAAAGGAAGTAAAAGAACTGAGGTAAGTTGCTTTCTTTCCAAATCTGTGCATTCCTAGTTGGTTGTAAAATCAAGATAATACAATGTTCATATAATGAAGTACGCTGATATTAGATTTTTAAATTATATTGCAACTATAGATGATATTACTGAATTTTGTGGGCTAGCCAGCCATTATTCTTTTTTAATTAAAACTATGGTCTTTTGAGGATGCTCAAAATGCATAGGATGCTTTAATGCTTTGTGTATTTCTATTGTTTCTCATCTAGTAGTGGTTTGAAGTGCACTAGCATGATGAGTCCAGTCTTGGAACTAGCAGGGTTTTTTTTTTCCTGTACACCATTTCAGTAGAGATACAAAAAATGTTAATAATGATCTGTCTCTGCTCATGCTCCTCTTTTCTTCTCATCTGGTTCTCATGTGCTGCCCCTTCACTCCATTCCACATCATATGTAAAGAAGAGATCATAGAATGTGCAATTTTGTCTTCCTGAGAGATCCCAGCCTGAAATTACTGTTTTAATATGCTTTTAAAAACAGTATCTACAAGATTTTAATAGTATTTTGTGGCCTTTATGCCAGCTCTTAATGATTTGATATATTAATATGCAACAAAATAAAGAGAACACTGTGTTTGGATAAATTGTGTGCTAAAGTGATTTTAAATGGTTTCAAGATTGGTGTTCTGTCCTGGTACCAGTAGTTTGAACTGTAGCACATTGTTGTGTTTGAACCAAGACCTCTTTTGTTCTCAATGTGAATTGCTCCAGAACACATAGTGACAGGACAAGGGGGAATGGATTCAAAGAGAGGGAATAGATTAAGATTAGATTATTTACCCTGAGGGTGGGCAGGCCCTAGCACAGGTTGCCCAGAGAAGCTGTGGCCGCCCCATCCCTGGAAGTGCCCAAGGCCAGGTTGGGCAGGGCTCACTGGGATAGTGGAAGGTGTTTCTACCCATGGCAGCAGGTGGAGCTGGATGAGCTTTAAGATCCCTTCCAAGCCGACCCATTCCACGATTCTATGCTAAACGTTAATGCGGGGATCAGGCAACCATCGCTGTCCGTGGTCATTGACCCCCATATCCGCGGGGGAGCAGCTCATTGCCTTGTCCCGGCGGCCGCCGGCAGCCTGGGCACTGACCGACACCCTTTCCCTGGGGAAGGCAGGGTAGGGAGGCCGTTCCGAGTTCCCAGCCGGCGGGAGCAGCTCAGGACCAGCCCTTGGTAACAACGACCGCGATTCCCTCAGCTCCGTTCGCAACCCGCCCCTCCCTGAGGGACCGTTTGCCAGGGAGCCCTGAGGGGACCGGCCGGCACAAGCCGATGCTGGGCCCCGACACCCTCACCCCATGACGGGGCTCTGCCCGCCCCGCTTTGTCCCACCATGTGATGGGGAGGGTCGGAAGTGACGACGGCAGGAAGCTCCGTGCGGTTTGAAAGCGCCTGGCGGAGCCACCGCCGCCGCCGCATTCCCGCCCTCCTGGCCGACATGGCCGCCTTCGCTATGGAGCTGCCGCCCGCAGGTGACCTGGGCCCGCGGCTCCCCCGGCCCGCGCCGCGCTCCGGCTCCGCCGGGCGCCCTTCAGGGGCTGTGCTGTCCGGCCCGGCCCGGCCGGGGGCGCCCCGCGCGTTCCCGGGCGCTGCCTGCGCCCCTGTGAGGGTTGTGGGGCCGGGGCCGAGCCCCTGCGCTGGGCGGGGGTGTGGATGCTGCTGGGCCGGGGTGGGAAGGGGCGGTTCGCGATGGGGTGATGCGAAAGGAGAGCGGGGTTAGATCGATCGGTCGCCACTTGAAATTGCGAAAAATACAGCATTGTGATAAACTCAGTTTACCTGTAAAATGAATGATGAAACCGCCTTTGGTCTCATCAATACAAGTGAGTATCTCCGAGGCGGGTGCCAAGAGGATGGTGCCACGCTCTTTTCGGTGATGCCCAGCGAGAGAGAGAGGAGTAATGGCCAAAAACCAAAACAAGTAGTTCTGTCTCAGCGTGAGGAGGAACTTCTTGTAGCCGAGCCCTGGACCAGGCTGCCGAGGGAGGCTGTGGAGTCTCCCTTTCTGGAGACATTCCAAACTCACGTTTCTGTGTACCTGCTCTGGGTGACCCTCCCTTGGCACCGGGTTTGGAGTAGATGGTCTCCAGAGGTCCTTTCCAACCCTAACAGTTCTGGGATTCTGTGATCTTAGTCACTTCCTGGATCTTGTGTTATGTTTCTTTCATAGAGCCCACAATGGAAAAAACTGCCTTTGTCTTTCTCTTTCACTTTTCTTTTTCATATTTTAAAATTTTGTTTTCAGGAGCTGAACCAATGACTCTTGGCTCCCCGACATCTCCAAAACAAGGAACTAGTGCTCAATTCCTCCCTGGGTTTTTGATGGGTGACTTACCTGCACCAGTGACTCCGCAGCCACGTGCTTTATACGGCCCTTCAATCGGTGTCATGGAAACAAGGTCTCCACTGCTTGCAGGTCAGAATTTGTTGAATGTTGGAAAATTGTCCTGAAAGCAAAAAATTAGTTTGTTTCATTGTTCTGCATGACTGCTGCAGACTTGAATCCTTATAGTTTTAGTTCTTTCTGTAAGCAAACTCCACTGATTGAGTAAGTGGTGAACTCAGTGTATTCAATTATAATAAATGTTTTAAATGCGACAGTTTTGGTATCAGGAAAATTTTGTTTTACGAGGAAGGTAATAAACCTCTCCTAATACAGAATCAATTTACACAACTTTTTACAAGTCAGTTGCACTTACATTGATGTTGAAAACAGAGATACCTGCTGGCAAACGAAATACAGCTTGTGCAAACTGCTGATTTCTTTGCAGAAATTTTTCTATTTCTTTGAATTCTAAAAGGCCACTTAACAGATTTTCAAACTTAAAAAAAATTGGAGGGAGAAAAACTGAAAATCAACTTCTTAATTAGTATCTAGTGATTGTTGCTAAACTCTTGATGTCTGCTGTCATTGGACTGGAGTAGTGACTTCTCCTAGCTGTAGATGCTCATTTCTCTTCAACCACCTAATTAATCAGACTAGGAGAGGTTCTTACCCATGTTAGTATTGTACATCTATTTTCTTCTCTGAGAAGAATCAATGAGTAGTTGACATGCCATGGGTGATCTTGGCTTTTGTACTAAATCAGTTGGCATAATTTAACATCTGATGGTGTTAATATGCTAGTCATTTTGAAGGAAAAATTGAGGATTAAAGTACTGCAAGAATTTCTCTTAATGAAATATTCTCTTCTTTGAATGTCAGGCCGGATTGGACTCAATGATCTTTCCAGGTCCCTTCCAAATTAAAATGTTCCATAGTTGGAGGTTTGCTGGTCTTCTGCTTCTTGCTCTTATCTGCCTGCCCTTACACATCTGGGAACAAACCTCTTAGGAAAATATTTATGAAATTGAAAGTAATCATGTGAATTTCACCAAATGGTTTTTTAAAGGGTTTTTTATAGCCTCAGAGTATCAATTTTAGGAAGCAAGGAGCTAGTAAGGTATACTAACACAAACTTCGCAAAGGAAGTGATCAAGTACATCCCTTAAATTGCAAACCTTGATGGGAGAGTGCTTTTACATAATGCACATTATTCCATGTAACAGTAGCAGTTCTTGTATGTGTTAAATAGTTCAGAGTAGAGCCTTGAGGCTCAGAATTGGAAAAGCTTGGTTTCCAAACATTTTGCAAATGAAAACTTGATGCAAACTACTTTTTTTCCCCCTGGGGTAAATCCACACAAAGGGTTAAGATAGGTCAAGTTCTTTCAAGAAGTTTACTTCCCTGTTATACTGGAAGTCCCCAAGTTTACAAAATGGGAGGGCAGCTGGTTTAACTTCATCCTGTCTATATACAAGCTAGTCCTTGCTCTCAAGAGCTTACACTTTTATTTTATATGAAAATAGATAAGAAGCCAAGGAATTTGGACAGTGGGAATGTGACAGTAATGTGCAATGTCTCTGCATTTTGGTATGGTTCAATTTTTATAAATCTCAATTTTTATATATCTCAATTTTTAAAATTCTTGCTTTTGTGTCTGTACTATGGGCAAGTTAGTCTCTCAAACAATTAAAATAGATTTCTAGCTTGGCTTAAAATTGAAAGATACAGCCATGCTCAGGACTTCAGAGAAAGAACATGTAAACAGTGAATATAATGGGTTAATAAGAGGTCTTAAAGTTCTAAATAATACTTCTGTATTATTAAAAATAATACTTCTGTATTATTAACAATAATACTTCTGTATTATAAACAGGATGCTGTGTGAGACATCTGTGATGTTCCTACCTAGAGCATTCAAACCTGAACAGTTTGGTAGGACAGATGGCTCTGCAAACCTCCAGTGAAACCATCAAGTCTCAACAACAATCAACACGAGAGCATGGCTGAATGTATTACTGAAGTTTCAAGAACAAGAAGCACCAAAGCAAAATGACAACTTTTCTCATGCTCTTCTTTTGTTCCTTTGAATTGCAGGAGGGTCTCCCCCACAACCAGTAGTCCCTTCACATAAGGATAAAGGTGGTGCTCCACCTGTTAGAAGCATATATGATGAGTTGTCTAGTCCTGGGCTTGGATCAACACCTCTGTCCTTAAAGAGAACAGTAAGTGTCTTCAGCACTGGCCTGTTCTTAGCAGAAGATGTGAGGCAGCTTACTGCCTCAGTGAATTCTCTAACTTAGCTGTAGAAACTGTTGTACCAAAATGAGTGTTGAGCCTAGAGATCATGCTGTTGCTTAGTATGGGTTGTTTGGTGTACCTGTTCCTGTTTGAACAAGAGCTGGGGTCATGAAGCAGTTTCCTGTTACTGCCAATTTTCAGTTCAGCAGCAAATGAAAAATGCAAGTGATCCTCAGTTATGCAAGTCAGTTATGTTCTCAAATTCAGCTTTGTTTATCAGCTTTCCATTTTCTTGTGAGTTTATTGGGCTGCTGATTGCCAGAAGGACCATTCCACAACCTGAAAGGAGGCTGTAGCAAGGTAGAGGCTGGTCTCTTCTCCCAGGTAGCAAGTAATAGGACAAGAGAAAATGGCCTCAGGTTGCACCAAAAGAAGTTTAGATTGGATATCAGGAAACATTTCTTCACTGAAAGGGTGGTCAGGCATTGGAACAGGCCACTTAGGGAAGTGTTAGAATTGCCATCTTTGAAAGTGTTCAAAAATGTGTGGAAGTGGCACTTGGGGACACAGCTTAGGGGTCAAGATGGCAGTGTTAGGTTAATGGTTGGACTCGATCTCAGAGATCTTTTCCAACCTTAATAATTCTGGCTTTCTGTGATTACCTTTTAGAAGGCAATAGAGGCACTTATGGAAACAGAAGGAATTTTTTTTTCTGAATAAAATATCTAATCAAACAGTTGGGGTTAATTTTGAAGGAGAAACACTGAACTTTCTATGAGCTAAATTTTATAATAATAATATCTGCTGCTTAACTAACTAATGAAGCATTACTAAGGTCCTTTTTCACTGAACTCTTCTGATGCAAGGAGAACACTTTAAACTGAATGAGCAGTCTTTGTATTGAGTGTTGCCTTCTAAAAAGTTTATTCTGAAAGCTGAGGTTCTCTGTGAAGGACAGAATCCTTCACAGAGCGTCTTCAAGGACTGGATGTTAAATTTCAAAAAATGTTGAGCAGCTATGAGAACCTATGTGGCTAGGTCTACAGGTATCTCCAGGCTGTTTGATCTTGAATCTAAGAAATGCCATAATTCAGGCTAAAAGTAGACTAAAATTGTTTTGAGTGTTGAAATCATATGTTAAAAAATAAACAACTGCTACCATCTAAAACTCAAAGTATTCTTTCCTTCTATGCACTAAATAGTTGAGCAGGAAAGTAAGTCTAGTAATAGTCTCCATAGAAGGGAAGGTTATGTTCCCATGATTTCTGAACCCTTTAGGCAGTGAAAGGGCTGATAAAATTAGGATACTAATATCCTTCCCATCAGGATGCATATGAATGTGTGAATTATTACAGTGCAGCAGTAGTGCATTGAACTATTCTAAGAAGGTTTCTGATTATTGATACTTAAAGCTACTTTGTTTCCCAAAGCATATGTCAAATATGCTGTCAAATAACTTTTCATTAATAGCTCTTGGTAATCTTTGGTTAAATATACATGCAAATATCTGTTCTCTAAAAAGCTAAGAATAACTTAAGGCAAATAATTAATATTATTACCTGAATGTTTAAATCACTTGATCTGAGCAGTATACCTATAAGAATAATTTGTTCCTTTCTGTATATTAATACAGGCCAGCTTTACTTTATCACAGAGCCCATCCACTGGAATTCTGCCATCAACTCCAGGAGCAGGTAGATGTCCTGTCAAAATTTCTGTTCTCTTTTCTTACTGCTTTCTTTAATATAGAAAAATCATCACTGTTCAAGCTACATCAGTTCCTTGCCAGTTTATGAAGAGGTGGTGTATTTGTTAGCTTTTCAAAAGGTGTGTGGCTATGAGTAGGAAATAATTATTTTTTCTGAGACTGAGTTTCAAGCAGCTTTTCTTGTTCCCTGTTCCGAATGTGATGTTGAACTGAGCACAGAGGTGGTTGTAATTGAGTGAAGAAGCTGAGATTGATGGATTGCCTTCCATCTTCACAAGGTTTGATATCTTGTGTATCAACTGGTGGCTTCTTGCTAAGCTTTATTGTGTTGGCCTGTTCCTATTTGACAACTGTATTAAGCTATTGGTGTTTTGAAGTCGAAGAGAACACTAGGTTGCTAGTCATAAAAACTTCCTAGTGTGTTTGCAGATGTGAAGTTATGATTGACTTACTTGTTCTGTCTGTGAGTAAATCCCCATCAAACTCTTCCACATCCAAGTGAAATGCTTGACACTGAATTGATTCTTTTCTAATAAACCTCTGTCTTGCAAAAGAAATCTGTTCAGCAATATCATTTCAATTGAACAGCTTCTTCAAGCATGTTCAGCCCTGCAAGTATTGGGCAGCCTAAGAAGACTACTCTATCTCCTGCTCAGCTGGATCCTTTTTATACTCAAGGTGATTCCCTTACTTCAGAAGATCAACTTGATGACACATGGGTAACTGTATTTGGGTAAGTTGATTTCCAAAGTATTGGAAAAACCTGGGGGAAGTCTTTGGAGCATACGAGAAAAATACTTGGGCATTGATGTTGTCTGGCATTGGTATGTGCTGCAAGTACAGCTATGGTTAAAGCAAGCAAACACATACATTTCAGTTAGCCATCTTAAATTGAGCTACACATGATTTTTTCTAGTTAGAAAGGCACCATTCTGCTGTTGGGGTGTGTGCTAAAGTGCCTAGAAGGTGGTATTTCTCAAGTCACTGCTTCTGATATTACAGTGCTCTCTTCTGCATTTCTGTAAATGCTTCATAGGGTTGGATCTTAACACCTGAATTCTTAAACCACTCAATTTTATGAGTACTTTTTTCTGTCTTTCAGATTTCCTCAAGCATCAGCTTCCTATATTCTACTACAGTTTGCTCAGTATGGAAACATATTAAAGCATGTGGTATGTCTTAGTTTGACACTTATGTCAGAAAACATTGTGAATTAAGCATTTAAAAAACTCCATTTCACAATTTTCACTTGATCTCATTCAGATGTCCAACACAGGAAACTGGATGCATATTCGTTATCAGTCTAAGCTTCAAGCCCGGAAAGCCTTAAGCAAAGATGGAAAAATTTTTGGTGAATCTATCATGATTGGTGTCAAGCCTTGTATAGAAAAAGTAAGTTAATAGTTGCTTTTAGTTCAAAGGCACTCTGCTTTTGGCCTTGCTTTTTATTTTCCCTGATGTGTTTAATTTTTTTTCTTTTGGAATTGCAAACTGTAGGTAGTTCATCTCTATAGATATAGTCTGTTACACATTCACATAAGTTTTTCCTTAAATACATGCCCACATTTCCTGCTGAGAAAGACCATGATGAGCACTCTCTGTGCTCTTGGGAAGTTACAATGCACACAATTCTATTGCTGTACGAGATGAGGAAGTGAAACCATCATATAAAACACAATTCACATAAGTTTCCTGACTGGAATTTAGGGCCTGCAGCAGATACCTAATGGCAGATTAAGACTGTGGCTGCTCCTAATGGTATCTCTCTATTTTTTATGTGACTATGTGCTTCTGGCTCTTGAATTTATCTTAGTACTTTGGATTGAAAATTTGTTAGTGAGGAAATCCCAATCGTGTTCTCCCACCTGCCCCTATAAAAACATGTCACTCTCTTGTAAGTAGTAGCTGGGGGTAGACATGGCTGTCTTGTAGTCTTAATATTAACATGAGTTATTATTAATGTCTAGGTATTGGCAATATCCTGACCTTTAACACTTGCAGCCCTTTGCACTGGGTACTGTACATTAGCTTAAGAAAATAACAGTCATTCCTCAGTCATTCTGCACAGATTATTTTTTTTGGTCTCCTTTAAGGATATATGATACTAAAGAGTAATGTAAGCTTTCTGATGTAAACTATTGTGAGAAGGCAGCCTTAGAAACTGAACCTGCAATTACTGAAGTTTTAGCAGACTGAAACATTTCTTACACTCAGTAAAATTCAGAAACAAGTACTTCTATGGCCCTTTTCTCTGTGGGCTTCTGCTGGAGGTCTGTCCATGCCAGTGACACCATGTCCTCTTTTGGTGTCACTTTGTATCCATGAATGAATTGCCTGTAAGCTGAAGCTCTAGGAGTAATGATCTAAGACATAATTGCCAGGCATCTGATCTTCATTACTTTTGAATTCTCATTATGTCTTCTGTGGATAATATTCACTTTCATATACCAATAAATAAACCCATAGTCATTCATTTGTATTTTTGGAGGCAAAAGATTTCAGGAGACTAATCCATTGAAGGATTGCTTTTGGTAAGACTTTCCTGCAACTGAAAACTAGATATGATGGATTTGACATCAGCACTTAGGCCTCTGATTTAAAAGGATTAGTCAGTTCCATGGGTTCCCCTTGTGCTAAGCAGAGCCAGCTGCACACCCACCATGTGCACCAGTCCTATTGTTTCTTTTGCAAAGTGCTCTTCTACCAAACGTGCTGCTGAATTTCTGCTGTCTTTAGGCTGGTTGAATCCTATGCTCCACTGAGTCTAAATGCACCAAATCACATGTCCCCAGGCTGGTTGTTATTTACCATCTTGTTTTCTCTGGTTTGTTGTGGAACTTGTGGTTCCCATCAAGTCACCTCCTACCTCTTCCATTCTACATGCATTCCTTTCTAAACATGAGCTCCATAAAAATGGAGCCTTGAGTTTGCATTTCCTTTTCTATTTGATTCTCTACATTGTTTAACTTGACTGACACTCAGTACAGACAAAGAACAGATTCCAAACTTGCACTACTTTGCAGTGTCATCATTCAACATGTAAATGATTGCAGTGAGGAAAATGCTTGGTGGTCATTTGTACCTGTATGTTCTGTACTGACACACCTTTTATCTTTTGGGATCCAACTATGTTCTATCCAAAAAATTCAAATAGTAGATAATTTTAGATGATAAAGGTTGGAATACTGCTTTTCAGAATTTGTTTACATTATATTAACCCTCTATTTAAGAGTGTGATGGAAAACTTTGAAAGAAGCTCTACATCCTCAATGTCTTCGATTTTCACTCCACCTACAAAATCTGCTGGCACACCAACACAACCTGCAAATTACAGTGCAAGGATTTCTACCATGAGACCTCTGGCAACAGCATATAAGGCTTCCACTAGTGACTATCAGGTATTTTAAGGGAAACAGAAACATGTGTTTTTGTGTTGTCTCCCCTTACCTCTATGAGGCTGTGCAGACATTAGCTTCAATGTGACCTTTACCTTTTGCTGTCAGTTCTTTAATGATGTGGTTCCAGTACAAGCTCAGTCTGTTCAGTCTCTAAAATAATAATAAAACAATACTTAATTAATGACTTGGTACTTTTCCAGGGATTAAGGGGTTGTTTTGAAGAGATTTCAAACATATTTTGTCAAAATATAGTAGCACTTAGGAGAAGAAGAAAAAAATGCTTAGTGTAAAAACTATTAACTACATGTTGACTGATGCTCTGTATTTTCTCTTTTTGTTTTTCTCCCTGCCTTGTAGGTGGTTTCTGACAGACAAACTCCTAGGAAAGATGAAAGTCTTGTATCTAAAGCAATGGAATATGTTTTTGGCTGGTAATATACAAGAGGAAGTAACACACTAAGCTGGTCAGGGTTTGAACTATGCTACTGGCATTTGTAGTTAGTTGTATAACTACTGGTGGCAGTATTTTATCTTACATAGCACCTGGTATGCCTTCAGTTTATTCAGAAGACATGTAGCTTGCACTTTAAATGATGGCAGTGGACACATGGTTTTACAAACTGAGTAAGTGTAAATAAAAGTGCTTTACCCCTGTTTGTTGTCTGATGGCATGATTGTGAAAAAATTCTGTCTCATTCAGAAAAGCTGTCTGAAGCCAGCAGCCTGTCAGTTCCCTGAGGGAGAGGTGGGCAGGACTGCAATACATCATTTTATTCAGCCTCTAATCAATGACTGTGCCTTTGGTTGTGTTTAAAGCCAAAGGGGGAGCTGCTGTTTCCAGTGCAACAAAACTCCTTCCTGAGCTGAAAAGTTTTCTAGCAGCGCTGGGAGGTCAGGCTGCTCTTCCCCAACTGCCTCTTTCCAACTGCAGAAGGTTTGTGTGTGCTCTTCCCTTAAGGCAGCTGAGGGCAGCTTCTGTCTGTGCAAGCTCTGGTGGCTTTGGGATGGATGCAGAGGACCTCAAGGAAGGCCAGAGGAGGCCAGCAAGGACCGGGAAGTGGTCCAAGAACTGGAGCATTTCACTGATAGGCTGGGAGAACTGGGAACGTTCAGCCTGAAGAAGGCTCCAGGGAGCCCTTAGAGCCCCTTTCCAGTGCCTAAAGGGGCTCCAAGAGAGCTGGAAAGAACTTTGGGAAAGAGCCTGGAGGGACAGAGAGAATGGCTTCCCACTTCCAGAGAGTGGCTTTAGATGGAATATTGGGAAAGTCCTGTTCTATTTCTTTGAGCTACAAAATCTAATCAGCTGATATATTCACATTAGATCAAAATCCAGAGGAGGGAAGGTAAAGGTGGATTAGTCCAATCATAATGGAAGGTGTCCCTGCCCACAGCCAGGCAACTGGAACTACAGGATCTTTAAAATACTTTCCAACACAAACTGCTGGGGGATTCTGTGATTCTCAAAGCTGAGAGCAAAACTACAATTGTCCTCAAGTTCTCAACTGCTGAGCAAACATCGCAGCAGCAAAGGAGTTTTAGGACTCCAGCTTAGCCTTATATAGTCACCATAGCAACTTACCAGTCTCAAATTCAGCATCTTTGTTGTCACTGCAGACTCTGGAATTAGTGCAAGTTCCTTATCCCAACACTAGGTAGCCCAAAGGCAGCAGAACAGGCACTGGCAGAGCCAGAGGAGCTCTTTCTTGCTGGAGAAAGCCACATATTTAAACTGCAAAAGGGTAGATTTGGGTCAGATGCTCTTGCAAGCACCTTCCAGGACTCTCCACTGTGCACAGAGCACTTTTCATGCCTGTTCTGAACAGTCTTTTGAAAATAGAGCACAACCTGGCTCTGGGATCAGCAAACCCCAAACACAGGAAGAGGAAGAAGCAGCAGCTGTTTTGCAGCCATGCCCAAGAGAGACTGGAAGGGTCTCCTCCCTCTGGTCTCACTTCCTTGGGTTCCTAACTGTGTACGAGGCAGGAGCTGTAATTCCTCAGTTGTGGGGAACAGAACTGCACCCAGGATCCCAGCAGTGCCAGAGAGCGCTCTGTACAGCAGGACAGTCGTGTGTAAGCCCCTGTACTGCTGCTTCATTTGCTTCCTTTTTAGTACACCTAAAGCTCACTGTGAATCAGGGTGGTCTCTGGTTCTGCCCTCTTCCTCTCCCTTCGTAGGGAAGGACCACTGCTGTGCTTTCAAGGAATCTATTCTTGAATAACTTCCAGCATTCCAAGCTCCTTTGCCCCCAGTGGATGCTTGCCATGGAATCCCTCACAGCTGGATTCAGGAAATACTGAAGTTGACTCTTCTAAAATCCAGGCTCTTCGTCCTACTGCTGACCTTCAGTGTGCTCAGCAAGACCCTTAGATCTTTCACAATGCTGTGAAACCAGACCTTCAGGGCAGGGCCCTTTCCAGCCTGATGTGCTTTGCTTCTCTCTGCACAAAACGCAGCACAGAAAAGAACGGCAGGACAGGGCCTGTGTGCTCCAGGGCTCAGGTTTTGATCCACTTCAGCTCCACAAAGATACAAATGAGGTGAAGAAGCTGAAATGTTTATTAATGGCAAAGCTTGGGAGAAGGGAACAAGCAGGTTCTGAGGGCCGCAGAGAGGGACAAGTAAAGAGGGAAGGCAAGCTCAGGCTTGCCCAGCATCAGCTGGGCCTGGAGCTTCAGCTGCTTTCCTCTCATCTCCGGGTTGTCTCCTCCTGCATGGGATCTGCTGCTGTCCTGGTTGTCTCAATCCAGAAGATGAACTTAGTGATGTAGCTCTTTCATCCAACATGACTTGAACGATCAGGTTTGTGTTGGAGGGGCTCTCATCTGTGCGAAGGGCTTGAAGGGCTGAAACAAACAGAGCCACGGTCAGAGTGAGGAAAGCCCCTGAAAGGACCGGCCCATTCAGCTCTTGCCATGGCCTGAAGGAAGCAGGACACAACAAGGATCAGCTAGAAGGTGCTGGCCATAATGACACATCTCTAAAAACATCTCTGTGCTCTCCTGATGCAGCCCCTCGTGTGCACAAGGAGAGGAGCCCGCCGCAGCAGGGGCAGGGATTGCAGCTTCCCCTGGCAGCTCCTACTGACACCCCGCTGGCCTCACTCACCCTCACAGATGAGCTGCAGTTCCTCCCGCTGTCCTCTCATGAGCATCCCGGCAATCCCTAGGAACACAGAGCCTGTCACGGCCCCTGGCCCGGATCCTGAGGCCATGGGGAAGGGAGGGAGCAAGAGCCGGCTCGGTGGCTCACCAATGGACCTGACGGCCGCCTCTCGCAGGGGCTCCTGTGGGCTCTGCAGGTACGGCAGGGCCAGGTGCAGGTGCTCGGCCGCTCGGCACCTGTCCTCTGCCAGCTGCAGAGAGCGGCAGGGTGCGGAGAGAAAGGGTCGATGCGGGCCCTGCCCCTGGGCCGGGCGCTCCCTACGCCCTCGCCCTTCCACAGAGCCCTGAGGCCCAGCTGGTCGGCACCAGCCTTGGGGCCAGAGGGGCCTGGAGAAGAGCCCGCACGGCCCAGGGAAGGGAGCGGCGTGTGGGGTGCAGGCTGGTGCCCCCACCCGCGACACTGGGCAGGGGCCACAGCTGCCAGCCCCACAGACTGGGCGCCGTGGGCAGGCGACTTCTCCAGGCATCGGGCTGGGGATTCCAGCCTCTCCTTACCACGTGCTCGGCAAAGATCCATGGGTCATCCATCTTCAGCAGCTGTTTGAGATCCCTTCTCTTCAGGAACTTGACTGCAGTCAGCAGCGTTTCCCGAGAGGCCTGCAGAGCAGCAGAGACCCAGAGATGGCACCGCAGCCCAGGGCACAGGACCCGCATCTCTGTGCCAAGGCCAGGAGGAGGCTGGAGCCCATCAGGTGCCAGGGGTGGGGAGACAGCTGAGCCCCTTCCCATGGGGACAGCCAGGAGGCCTCACCTGTGCCACACGCCGGTTCTCATCATAGCAGTGGAAAAAGAGAGGGAGCAGGCTCTCGCTCACGTGAATCTTCAGGGCCTTTTTTCCCTTTTCCACTACCGATTCCATCACATCTTTGTAGAGGCCAATGGAGAGCCACTGCACGTGACTGTTGTCCTGTTGGAAAGGAAAAAACTCAGCACTGGATTCTCCAGGCCCCCCTGTGCACAGGCCCAAAAGGCCACAGGGCACCACACTTCTGGGCAGCACCCAGGGGCCATGGCTGGGGGCACAGAGCCTTACGCTGTCAAAGAGGGGCCGGAGTGCGTCAGCCAGTTTCGGGGCTGTGGGGCAGGATGTTAGGATATCCTTGTTCAGCAGTATATTTGTGAACACAGACAGACTCATCTTGACCACCTCTATGTCTTCATTCCTCAGGAGATCCATGAGGGGTTCCGACAGGCTGCACATTTTTTTGGCCTATGTGGAACACAAGGCTGTGTTGTGAATCCATGAAAAGCTTCACCACCAGCACTGCTCCAGCAGTGCAACCCCACCTGCCAGCCATGGAGTCTAGAGGCCGAAGGCCTGTCCCAAAGCACTCAGGCAGCACAACAGCCACGCTGGAGAGCTGGAAGCAGCTGCCACAGCCCAGCCAAGCCCAAGGGGCTGCTTGCCCCAGCCCCACGCTGCCAGCACAGCTTCAGCTGCTGCCTCCTTCTCACCATTGAGGGGTCTCTGCTGAGCACCATGAGGCCTTTGAGTGCCAGTCGACGCATCTCCACGGACTCGCTCAGCAGGTGCCTGGTCAAGATCTCCAGGATGCTGTTACCCCATTCATTCAAGTCCAGGCCATCCAGGACCTGAAAGGTACAGAGCAGGCACAGAGGTGCCCAGCTGGCAGGAGCTCAGAAGTGCACGGGGCCCAGCCAAGGCAGCAGCAAAGGGCACAGGCAGTGTCCCAGGCAGCTGCAGCTACCAGAGGGCAGAGGGGTGGGAGGCAGCACAGCCAGGCAGCGCTGGCCATGGGGCTCACCTCCACCAGGAACGCCAGGGCAGCCAGTTCCCAGTCTGATTCCTCCCTGCTGAGCCGGCAGACCAGGCGCAGTGCAATGCAGGAGCAGAAAGGTTGGCAGACACGGCGCATCTCCCTGGCAGGGAGAAAAAGGCACCATTGCTCCTGGGCCAGGCGGGCAAAGCTCTCCCAGGGCAGACTCACAGAGCTCTGATCTGCTCCTGAGCACCCCGGGGGCGCTTTGGGAGGCGGCCATTCCCGGGCACCCTCCTGTGCCGGCCTTTTCCATTCTGCTCATCCCTCCCTTGGTGACAAGGCCCTGCCACCCATGACCACGGGACTGTGCGGGGCGTTGCGGGCACAAAGGAGAGGGGCGGTGGGCAGAACGAGGTCTCACCTGGCCAGCAGACCCACTGCATAGTGGTGGGTGTCAGCACGGAGCAGCGTGTCCCAGGCACACTTGCGTTCCAGTGCCATCAGTAAATTCAGACATTGCAGATGGTGCAACAATGCCTTCACAGTGCTCACTACAAATCTGTGTGCAGAGCAAAGACCGGGTTACGCTGGGACCTCGGGCTTCAGCCCTGGGGACGTGGGAGTGACAGGAGGACTGGGATGGAGCACCTGTTGGGGTTGGCGGCAATGCCATTTTCATCCTGACATTTCTTCCAGAAAGTATTTACTTCCTCTGACACCTGCTCTGTACTGGTGAAAACTTGGCACAGCAGAGCCACAAGGAGATGGGGGGAATATTCCACAAATGGCTCTGGGCACCAGGGCAGGCGGAGAATCTCCCAAATCACCCTGGTTGCCTGCAAAGGATAAACCATCTAGAGACAGCACTCACTATCAAGTAGCAAGGCCTGAGCATACAAGGGAGAGGCCAGGGGAGACACAGGGGGAACAGCCGGCCTGGCACCCCTGAACCCTGCCCCTAAGCCAGGTGTCAGCCCAGTGCCTGAGGCAGGCAGATACGTTGCAGTGAGGGAAAGGATGGAGAGGCACTGGAGAAGCAACCTGCATACAAGCAAAGGCCAGTTATGGAAACTCACAGCCAGGGCGAATACATCCTTATTGTCCCCATCAGAGGTGTACATTTTTTGCATTGGCCAGCCGTCCATCACACAGAGCAGGATTGGTAGCACCTTTTCTGTTGTTGTTCCTGACGAGGCTATGGTCTTCCATATGATTGCAGCACCTCTGCAGGACCAGAGCTGTGTGTCATGGGGGTCTCAGCCAGGACACTGTGGCCTGGGCAGCCACAAGGGCCCAGGTGACAGAGGGGTAGGGAGGGAGCATGTCAGGAGGCCTATGGGCTGACAAGCCAGGGCTGGGAAATGGAGGCTCCAGTAACTCTCTGCCTGTTTTGCAGAGCCCATTGGACTGGCTGCACAGGGTTAGGCCTGAGCCCTCAAGCAGGCAGGCCCTGTACCTGTCACATGACGGGGCACAGCGCAGCAGGGTCACTGCCACATCAGTGGGGTGTGCCTCAGTCAGCCGCAGGATGTCCATGAACAGCCAGTCGTCTGGAGGCTCATTGGACGCCAGCCTCTGGTGCATGTTCCTAACAAAGCCTGGCACCTGCAGAAGGCACGGGGAGACTTGGGAGAGCTGCCAGAGCAGCAACTTACCCAGCTTGCCCTGAGAAGTGCTTCCCCTTCCCACCACATTGGGCCGGGCCCCAAAGGCTTGAGGTGCCACGCCACTCCTGGGACACCCAGCCCTGGCCACAGGCTGCTTACTTGACTTGGACTGGAGACTACTCTCTCCCCAAACTGATCCAGGCTGGGAGCAGGAGGTATGCTCTGAGGGGCTGTGGGGCCAGGCTCTGCTGCATCCTTGGTGAACATGGCGATCATCTCTCGACACCAAGGGAGGTTTGTAAACTTCTGCAAAAGAAGGAACAATAGGGAAGAGAGGCACGATCCATGGAGTACTCCAATGCTGATGCTCGGCTGAGAAGGAGGGGATGGCTCTCAGTACCTGGCCTACAGAGTGCCAGCAGCTACGGGCAGGATCTAGCCCTTGTGTCGGGTCCTTGGCTGCATCTGGCAAAGAGCAAGGAATGCCAGAGCTGAAGAGCTGCAGGAGAGGCCAGAGAACACAGCCCAGCCCTGCAATCTCCCCGGGCAGGGACAGCCCCAGGATGCCAGCGGGGCCAGCCCCAGCCCCTCTTTTTTCCTATCCATGGGCATGTCCACAGGGAAGGGATGACATGGGGCAGGGTGAAGCTGGCTGCAGGCCAGCCCTGTGTCCCAGCTCTTTGACTCACTCTGCTGCAGCAGCTGGAGCTGCTCCAAGTCAGCACGTCGCTGGAGTGCGGCACCACAAGGGCAATTTTCCACCTTCTTGGGTGGGGTGGGAGGTCTCTCTGCCATGTCTAGGTTGGGATTTAGGGCAAGTTGCAGGACAGACGCCTTGGAAAAGCTGCAGGGCAGCAAGGGCTGCCGCTGTGCCTTGAAGAAAGCTACAAGAGAGAAGGCTTGGAATGGCCACAGGACACTAAGTCCTGCAGTCTGGCCTGAAGGCCTCCTGCCACAGTGACAGGAAACATCCTGTAAAGGCTCTGGGTCTGCAAGTCCGACAGACTGCCCTTCAGGGCACCTGCAGCAGAGAAACCTTGGGAAGGCTATGGGTCAGTGAGCCCCACAGTCTGGCCTCAAGATGACCTCCACAGAGAACACTTGGAAAAGCAAGGAACAATGTGGCTGTGTGGGGGCTCCTTACAGCACTGCTCTGTTTCACAGCGTGCACCGAGCACTGTGGTGTGGCCGTGGCATCACCAGCACCTATGGCATGACGTGTCACAAAGGGTCACCCTTGCACACTCTGTCCCATTCCATTCCATCCCATGGTGACCACAGTGCACTGAGTCACAGAGAGCCCCAGGACACACCTCCACGTGCCCTGGGGACACCCCCACCCCACCCAAACTGCCCCAGCTTGCAGGCAAGACCTTGCCCCAAGTGTTGAAGACACAGCCCAGCAGGAACTTTTGCAACAACCCAAACAAGAAGCAGCTGCTGCTCTGCTCTGCCTGCTCAGGGCAGCAGAACAAGCCCCCACAGCTGCCAAGGCAGCAGAGCAGGAAGGGCACCGGGGCCTTCCACAGGCCCTGCCACAGCCTCTTTGGGACCAGTCCCGGTGCTGGGTGGCCGGCACACTCGCAGGGGCCTCACACAGACACGGGAGCTGTGGCCCGGAGCACCAATGCTGCTCTGTCCCCTGGGAAGTGCTGGCAGCAGCAGCTGTGGAAGAGTCCCTGAGGAGGGGGTGGGCATTCAACTCCCTCCTGGGGGAACAGGTGGCAGCTCAGCTGGCCAAGTTTTTGCCCTATCATCTTTATGTCCTGCTCCATGCTGGATTGTTCTGTGTTCATCTTGCCCACCCCCTCGTGGAGACCCTAGCACAAACCCATGGCTTAGGATCCCTCATCCTGCCCTGTGGAGTCCATCACACAGCCAGGCCAGCAGGAATGGATCCAGCACCTCCTGCCCAAGCCAGGCTCCGTGCTGGACCACAGAATCCCATCTGAAAGGCAAAGACCTGCTGCCACAGGTTCAAACAATGCCTGCGCAGGGAGGACAGTGACAAGCACTGCTAAGGAAGTGGGCAGACCATGAGTAGGGGGAGCTGCTGGGGGAGCTCCTGCTGCTCCAGCATGGCCTGCAGAAGTTTTCACAGGACTGCAAAGTTGATGCCAGCCTCGCCCTCGATAGCAGAATCCAACAGCTGGTACAGGCTGACGCTGTCCATGGCTGCTGCCTTGCCCAAAACCACAGCTCCTGCCCTGGGGGAGCAAGAGCCTTTGTGCCTGGAAGGATCCTCTTGGGTAGAAGGGGCAGTTAGCTGTGACTGCATGGCAGATGATGCCCAGCCAGCCACCCTCCCGAGAGCGTCTTTCTCTGGAGAAGGTGGATAGCTCAGGCAGGCACCAGACCCTCACACAGTCAGTTGATAAACACAGACCAATGGAGAAAGCAGGAGAGGCTTTTTGTATCAAAGTTCCAATTCTGTGGGTGGTTTAATAACAAGCACACTGAAGAGATTCAGGGATAGAAAAGCCCCGACCAAAGGCGGGTTCAGGGTTTATAAACAGTCAGGAGTAGGCAGGGTATCACAATCTGAGGGCCAATGGCTAAAGGGACTAGGGGTGGAAGGAAGGTGGGGTAAGGAGGAAATAACCAATGGGGATACAGTGGAGGAGTGTCTACAAGGGTAAGCCAATGGGGAAGCTAGAGACAGGGACCTTTCCAGAACTGGGGAGGAGAACAGGGATGATGTCATTGAGCTTATTAACATACAGAACCAGAGGAAACCAGAGGACTGTGGGGAAGAGTTTCAGGGTGTCTCTCAAACAAGGGTGTCCTCCCGTGGCATCCCAGTTTCCCCCTCACCCACCTGAGATGCTACAGTTAGCCACAAGTCTTCTGTTCCTTCCTGCCCAAAATCTCAGTGCCTGTTCTGGAGGGACAGGAGCCTTCCTGCCCAGAATGGTTTTTGTAGGGTCAAAGGGGTGATCCGCAGTTTCCTTCTGTCCTGAGAGGAGGGAAGCCTTTGTCCCAGAGGGGATGCTGTTGGGTGGGTTAGGTAGGATATAGGGTGGACATCTGGGAGCCTCCTTCTGTCCTGGCAGGAGCCTTCCTGCTCAGAGAGGACAGTGTTGTGTAGAAGATGTGAGCAGTCAGCAGGCTCCTGCCTCATCTTCCCCCTCAGAGAACTGAAGCCTGAAGCACATCCCCATCCTCAGGCCATTGCTGCCTCATTGTCTCCCATTGCTTGGCAGTGCTGCATGCTCAGCAGTAGTTGGTCATAAAGTCATTGAGTCATTGCACCCCCCTGCCACAGACAAGGACGACTTCCACCAGACCAGGCTGCTCCAAGTCCCATCCAAACCCGGCCTTGGACACTTCTAGGGCTCCAGAGCAGCCACAGCTTCTCTGGGCAGCCTGTGCCAGGCCCTCAGCACTCTAATAGGGAAGAATTTCTTCCTAATATCCCATCTAACCTTGCCCTCTGGCAGTATGAAGCCATTCCCCTGTTGTCCTGGCCCTCCAGACACTTGTCCAAAGCCCGTCTTAGTCTCTCTTGGAAGCCCTTTAGGCACTGGAAGAGGCTCTAAGGTCTCACTGGAGCCTTTCCTTCTCCAAGCTGAACACCCTCAGCTCTCACCCTTTCCTCACAGGAGAGGGCTCAAGCCCTTGGAATATCTCTGTGGTCTACTTTGGATTTGCTCAAACAGCTCCATGTCCTTCCTGTGCTAAGCCCCAGGGCTGGAGGCAGTTCTGTGTCGCAGCACATGTCACAGCACATACAGCAGTTGAGACAGCCACCATACACAGAGCATCACCACACAATTTCAGAAAGTTCCAACCCACACAGAGTAACACCCTACCTCTTCAGCAGGTTGCAAGCATCTGCCCCTTCTTGTTTTTCAGCCCAGCCTTTTATCCCCTCCTGTTGATGCACTGCACCTGTGTGCCCTCTGTTCCCTTTGGTGGTTGCTCAGTGCCCCTGGGCACTCCATGGCTCATTGCTGTCAGTGCTGCTCACCTGCTTTTCACAGCTGTGCCCATTGAGGATAAGGCTCAGCCACAGCCCCACTCCCAATTACCCCAAACTGTGTTCCTACAGCTTTGCAGGTGTTCAGGTCTCACCCTGAACCCCTGTCCTTCTGCCCACGCTGTGGGATCAGCCCAGGACAGGGTTGGTTTCTAGGGGTGAGCACCCATGGCCGAGGTATGTCCAGCTCTCACCCACCAGTACCCACAGGTCCTCCTTGGCAGGGCTGCTCTCAATCCCTTCTTCCCCCAAGCTAGATTGATGCTGGGGGTTGCCCTCACCCAGGTGCAGCATCAGCACTTGGCCTTGTTGAACCTCAAGTGGCTTCCATGGGCCACTTCCAGAGCTTGTCCAGGTCCCTCTACATCATTCAGTCCTTCAGGTGTGGCATTGCACCCTCAGCTTGGCATCATCTGCAAACTGGCTGAGGGTGTTCTTGATCCCTTCATCCATGTCATTCATAAAAATATTACACAGTATTGATCCCTGTACAGACCCTGAGGGTCACTTGCCTTCTCCTAGTGTACCATGACATTGCAAGTCCATGTGGGACAAAGTGGGTGGCATCATGTCAAGAGACAGTGCTTAGGATCACCATGGTCATGGCTAAATCTTTGATCTCTTTTTATTGCATGTATAAAAACCAGTCTGCATTTGTATCTCTCTTTTCATGTGCTGCAACTCCTGAGAAACACAAACGGATTTCTTCCAAACCAGAAAAATAATCTCAGAAAGTTTTCTTGGAAGTCTGGGGTTGCCACCCAGGATGTCAGGTCCTAAAACCATAGATCAAATGACTCCAGATGCCTGGGATGAATCTTGAATAGATTCCAGAGCTGAGAGTTTCTCCAAAGGAGAAAAATCACCTCAGGTAACATCCTGGGAATAGTCTAGGACTGACACCTGGGATCTCTGAAATCAGAAATCAAAACACTCTAGAAGATCCCTGGGAAGAGTGTCAGAGGACTCTTGGAAGAAGCAGTTTCTATCAAACAAGAATTGTACTGAATATATCCTGTATCTCCTTGATCTCTTCTGCAGAGAGAAGTGCTCAATCCAAAAATCTGCAGTGCTCAATCCAAAATTGCAGCTTGGAGCAGATTTTAACAATAGGTGAAATCCACACAGCCACGTCCTCTCAAGACACATCACTGCATGACACTTGAATAATTCAGTTTCAGCAAGAAGGAATTTAAATGCAGAGTAATATCACAGACAGGTGTAAAGATGTCCATAATTTGGAAAAGGCAAACAGGGCTGAGTTGAGACAGCCTGAGCTGATTCTTCTTAAATCAGTAAGTTTTTCTGTCTTGCTTATCTGCATGAGCATAAGCAGGAGGATGAGGGAAGTGATCATTCCCCTTTAGTGAGCTGCTTCCTTGATTACATTTTTCTGTGGCTAAATGCATTAGAGGAGGCACAGGCTCCCAGCATGGTTTGGTGGATATGCTGCTCATACATGTGGGGACAGGCAACCCAAGCCACAGGACGTGAGGCTGCTGTGCCAGCTCCCCTCTGCCTGGGACACACACTAGCAGACAGAAAGGAGAACACAGTGAAGTTCCTCTTGCATCACCCTTAGCAATTTATTATCCCATCTGACTTCCAGCTCTGACAATGACCTGTGAATGCCCCACAGCACCATGGTCTGAGTTGGAGGAAGCCTGGAGCCCTGGGGCTCAGGCTGTGCCATGATGCCAACCACCTCACAGCTTTCTGCTTCAGCTGCCCCTTCTCCAAGGGCTGCTGGTGACTTCACCTGGGGAAGCTAGGTGCCACCAGCTGGGGGACAGAACAATAAGAAAATTAAGCAAAGCAGTAAGAAAATTAAGCAAAGCACTCCTTTTCTCATACATCTGGGGGAGGACAGGTGTCCTTCCCCTCCAGCACAGGCTCCAGGGTAGAGCGAGTAACTCAAAGGCCATCGCTGGCACCCACAGTACAGAGGTCAGCTCAGCAGGGATTGGGCAGTGCCCCCCAAGCCCCAATGGTGGGCACAGGGGAGACCCCAAATCCCACACTCTTGGTATAGACAGACAGCCTGTGACAATAAAGGCAGCCTTGCAACCCAGGATGAGAGTCTGTCCAAATGTGGAATACAACACAGCTCGGCAGCTTCATCTGATCTTCAAAATGGTCTGAAAAGGCACTTCACTCCCCATCTGGGGATGGAGAACATACCTGGAAAAAACCTTAGAAAGGGAATGTTTAGAAGAGGTTCAACAGCAAGCAGAGGCTCTGCAGCACCGGCACAGCACCCTTCCCTGGCAGAGGCAGCAGTCCACATGCTAAGGTCAGCATGGAGCTGTCCCATGCAACACACACCGCCACGGCCCCGTGCAGACTCAGGGATCCAAGACAAGTCGGGGGCCGTGGCATCCCCAGTGTCCCAGGTTCAAGCAGACAGGGCTCCCTGCTCCTCCTGGCCTGCCCCAGCCGAGGGGCTGGCTCTGGCTGGCAGCTGCCCAGCCAGGGGGCTCTTGGGATGCAGCCGGCAGAACCGCCCCAGCGTCCAGATGGGGAAGATGTTGCGGTACGCGGTGTAACTGATGGCACACGACTTGTTGAACACCCCTGCAATGTTCTCCTGGGAGACAAGCAGAGAGCAGAATGCTATGAGTGACAGGGGCCTGCTGCACATTCAGGAACTTCTTGGAAAGACTCAAGATATACCTGAGGCCAGTCCCCGTTGGGCAGCTGCTTATCCATCAACACTTTAATGCCCCTTTCCAGCACACTGATGTCAGGGTACCTACAAAGCACAAGGGAAATGTAAGCATCTTTATCCAGACCATCTGCAAACCCTCATCCACGTGTCTGGGGAGCTCAACCACCTCCAGGCTGCCCCGAGCTTGCCTCAGGCATACTGAGTGCTTTGGGAAGGGCTCCCCACAACCCCAAGACACTAAATATTATGAATACGGCACCATTTTCCCAGGCTAGAGGCCTGCAGTCATGATCAAAAGCTTTGCTTTGCACTGGGTCACATCAGCCAGGCCCAAGGCCACCCAGCCCAGCTTGATCTCTTCTCCCTGAGCACTGGGGCTACTCTTACCTGACAGCCATGAGCCCCAGCAGGGCCCAGCAGGTGTTGTGGATCTGTGACTCAGCACTCTGCACGTATGTGCGCTGCTCGCAGGACTCAAAATCCTCTCCCCACCCTCCATCTGCCATCTGCTTGGAGATGAGGAACTGGCAGGCCTGGGCCACCTCTTGGCAGACAGTCCTGCAGGGATGGGGGCCAGAATCAACACAGGACTGGGGACAGAGAGTGTTTGGACGCCCACAGTTCTCGGCTAAAAAGAGAAGCAGTGCCCATGGCTGGGACTGCCCTGACTTTGAGGGTGAGGCAGCAAGTGCCTTGGCCATACTGCAGGCACAGGATTTGGGAGGAGCAGTCCCTGAGGTAGGAGAGTCCATGCACAGCCAGGGATCCATCCAGCCCCACCACTGAGTCCTACCCTGACCCAGGAGGTAGGGTAGGGGTAGGGCACCCAGACGTTCCCTTCTCACCCGTTGTGGTATGTGTGCTGCATGCTGGCAAACGCCTCCAGACCAAACCAGGTGCCATAGGTGAAACAAACCCCCCAGCTCCTAGGAAGAAGAGGAGAGCAGCACTGTCAGGGGTGCAATGCCCCAGGGAGAGGCAGGCTGCAATGCAGCTGTGTTCACAGAAGAGCAGAGCCAGGCACAGAGCTGTAGCTTGCCTTCCCCTATGACCCAACCATGCCCAGTCCCACCAGCACCTGCTCCCAGCTAACTCAAGTGTCAGCTGAACTGGGACCACAAGGAGCTGGAGCCACCCCAACCTTCTCTGGGTCTTCATCTGTTCTACCTGGGCTGGAGGGAGAGTAACTGAGAGCAAAGCACAGCAGCTAGAGGAGGATCAGCCCTTCCTTTCCCTCCCACAGATCCTGCCAGCCAGGAACGCTTGCCATGATGATCCCTCTCCCACTGGGGCAGCCAGAAGGAAATGGGGTGCTGGCAACACCACCTACCCTTCCCAGGACCCATCCGCTCGCTGCTTCTTGCGACAGAAATCCAGGCCCTTCTGCAGAGTCTCCCTGGACAGGAAAGAAGTCATCCACTTCAGAAGCAGCTCAAACCCAGTGTTTGCTTCACTGGGGGCTCCATCAGCCCCTCTGAGGCTTGGATGGGTCCCATTATTGGAGGGCACAAGAGACAAGAGCATGCAGACAGGCAGCTACATTGTTCAGGAGGCCATGGCAGGCAGCTTGGGACAGTGAGCCTGCCTTCTCCCCTGCCCAGCTCTCATCTCAGTGCCTCACCTGATCTCCAGGGCTCGGTGCTCAGGGAACTGGCTCTGGAAGTGTCTCAGTGCCTGCATGACAGCTGATGTGCATTCCACGTATGTGTAGTCAATCATGATGTCACCTGTCAGCAGGCAGTGGGTATCAGTGCCACAGCCCCTGTGTGAGCAAGCCTGCAGGCCGGCCACTGCCAGCCTGTCCCAGAGCCAGGGCACACTGATCCCCTGCCAGGCACCCGCTGGGCATGGTGAGCCCAGGCCACTCTGTCCCTTCTCAGTGGGCAGGACAACCAAGCCCCAGAGCTGCCCTTACCAAACACCTCCGAGGGGTTCAGCAGCTCCAGTAAGTGGCCTCCTCGCTTGGTTTCATATGTGGCAAAGCCTCCATCTGGGTTCCTCATGCTCAGCAACTGCCCAGACAAGCAGAGAGGGGGGTGGTACAACCTCAGGGGCAGCACTACTCCAGTCTGCCCCCAAGCCAGCAGTGAGGATAAAGTCAGACCTACAGGTCTATGGGGCAGGCAGAAAACACAGGTCTCAAACCACTGTGACAAAGCAAGCCCAATCTAGGCCATCACACGACATTAGGTGACACAGGCAGCTCTGAATCACAAGAGTGCTGCCACACCAGGCCTCACACTAACTCAGATCTAACCAGATCTAATACCAGATCTAACAATTCCTTGGGCTTTGGCTTCTCTTACAGTCCTGCATGTCCCTTGGCCTAATTGTTGCAGCTCTTACCACATTCACAGCATCAAAGAGGCGCTCAGCAGGCACAGGCTTGGCTATGAAGGGACACTTCTCCTGCAGCAGCATTACTGCCTTCAGCCCCTCTGCTGTGCAGTCTGCCACGATCCAGCCGCAGTCCCGCGTGCTGAAGGGGAAGCCACCCTGGAAAAGGATCAGGTGGGCTTAGGGAGCAGGATCACTTTCCCTCAGCCACTCTATTCTTGGAAGAGAGCAGGTGCTGCCCCTGATTCCTGTTCCCTCTGCCCAAATCCCTGTGACAGTGATGAGTCCTTGAGAGACCAGTGCCAGCCATTGTACCTTGTTCATATGGCGGTAATACTTCTGGTAGTCAGGTGGGTTCTCGGGGATCTGCAGGAGACAAGCAACAAGTGAGAGCAGCCTGGAGGTGCCTGGCTGCAGGATCATGGGCTGAAACCATTGCAGGTGGTTTTTCCATGTGGAAGTGGACAGTACCTGCCTTCCACTGAGGGAAGTAGACAGAAAAGAGGTCAGCTCTGGAGCAGGGAGAAATCACCTTTTTGCCTGATTTCAGCAAGTGTTTCTAAAGCCCCCTTTGGGAGCTTGCCTGCCAGGGAACCATCTGCTTCCAATGCAGCAGCACCACAAACAAGACTGGTGACTGCATATGCATCTAGCTGTTGGTGACAATGACCCTCACCTTGAGCCCCTGCTGGCCTGGCGAGCAGAAGCTGAGCTCATACAGTCGCTATCGTACAGTCACTATCCAATGATCCTGGGTTTCCCAGAAGGGTACCTCAAAGATGAAGGGCAAATAAGCCTAAGCTCTCAGTTTTCCAGCCCCTCTAAGCTCAGGCAGACAACCCAAGCATCCCTGGGCCTTGCTAAGGTCCTCTCCAAGCTTCAAAGATGGTTCCCTGAAAACAGGGAGTAGAAAACAGGAGGCTGGGCCTGGGACTTTGCTAGTCAGCCCTTCAGAAACTCTCTTCAGAAGGCAACAGATGCATCCAACAGGGTTCTGAGCAACAGCCAGGCCTGCACAGGCAGTGTGTGAGACACCACTGACCAGCTCTGCTCACCTGGGAGAACTGGAGGAATCCATGGGCGTTCTGGAGGCAGGAGGTGAATTCAGGCATCTCCTGGGCTTCTGCCTAGAAATAGAGATGCACAGTGAGCAGTCAGCAAGGGGCTGTAGCCAGCCATGCTTTCCCAGCTCAGTCACACCATGCCAGGCCAGAACAGAGCTCCAAGGGGGTGCACAGCAGGAGCTCTGGTACTTGGGGACTCATGAGCAGAGATGATTTTCCCAAGGCAGCACTGAAGGGTGCATTACCTCCAGGAAGGCTTGGATGGCAAAAGCAGTATCCCAGAGCTGGGATCCATTTGTGCCCTGGAAGAGAGAAAATGGATAGTGAGAGGCAGATGCTAGCAGCAGCCTGACCCAGCTGTGGGGACTATGGGACAGCACATCCCTCCTGCATTAGCCCCAACAGCTCCTTCCTATGTCATCCTGTGCTGGCACAGAGAGGACAGATGCAGCAGGTCAAGGGACAGCAAGGGAGCACAAAATGAGACAGCTGCTTCTGTCTGCTCTGAGCATAGCCAAGGCAGGAGAGGTGGCTAGCATCAAGGAACAGCAGGACACAATGGCTCTGAGAGAAGCAGAGCTCAGCCTGCACTGAGAATCAGGGGCCTGGCTTTCTCCTGCCCTTCTCCCAGGACTCATGAGGATGGACAGAATGCCACAGGGAGGCAAACTAGCAGGACAGACAGTAGCCCCTCCTGGCACAGCTGGGGGAAATGGCAGTGAGAAGGCCACCAGGCACTAGAGGTGAGATGCCAGGAGCTCAGGCCTGGGATGAACACTCTATCCCATTACTCCACAGGTTGCCCCAGCACACCAGGGTCCCTTCAGTCACAGCTGAACTCCTACAGCACTTCACCTGCATCTTCATGCCGTCGAGGCCCAGCCTGTGGGAGGAGAGAGCACAGTGCTGCAGCACAGGCACAGTGGGAGCACCAGGAGGCATGTCAGGAGGCATGGTGTGCTGTGCCAGATGGACACACTCAGCCCTTACCAGAGATAGTCAGGGATCCTGGAAACATGCTCCTGAAAAGCTGGAGAGTCCTTCCCTTCCACGAACCAGCGAACTAGCATGTTGATTGTCTTGGAGATCTGCCAAGAGGAGCACTGTCACTGCTCTGGAAAAAGCTTCTTCCAGCCCCAGAAACATACATCCCAACCCACTCAACACAAAGCCATCCAGAGGTTGTCTCAGCCTTGATCCCAATGTGACATCACCCAGCACAGCTGAGTTAGCAGGGCAGGTGCCATGAGATCATCTCCCTGGACCTCAAGGAGAGATACTCCTCACCAGGGCCACAGCTGTCCCCATGCCCTCTGCATCTCCTGTGCCCTGCTAGCCTTAAGCTCTTGAGCATCAGGAGCAGGAGGAGTTGAGCAAGACTTGGTGATTATTACATGCCACACCTGCACAAGCTGGTCCTTGAAGAACAAAGAGACACTAAGGGACTAAGAGCAAGTGTCCTACCGGCCCAATGCTGATGCACTTGGTGAATCTGTCATCAGCCTTGATGTGGTCATACAGCTCTGTGACGGCTCGCTGCCGCAGGTGGGTGCTGTGGTGAGCTTCATACATGTTCATGATGGCTGCAGGAGAAGAAAGGGACATGCAGTGAAAAAACCCACCCTGTGCAGCCAGATTCACTTGCTGTGGCAGGCTGCACCCCAACTCACACAACAACCATCGACCAACAAGCATCAGGACGGAGCAAAGCTCTGCCCCAGAGTGGCCTGAGGACATGAGCACAAGGCCCTGCTGCTCTCAGGGATGGAGAATCCCATGGATCACATAGTTCCAGTCTCCATCCCAGCTGCAGGGCATACACCAGTAGCTGGTAGTAGACCCTAAGCCTCAGTTTTCCTGGCAGCAGCCCCTGCACTCACCGTAGGCAGCACCCAGCAGCCAGCTGTGCGGGGTGTACACGTCACAGGCAGCCACGTTGTTCCTCTGTGCTGGCCAGTCTATGCTGCCGTAGTCCTGCACGTACAGCTCCTGCAGCAGAGAGCAAAGGGCAGCCTGGCCAGCCAGGAGCAGCACCTGGGGCAGGCACTGCTGGGAGCTGGCTCAGACACCCTGCAGCTTAGGAGAGGATGGCTCACAAGAGCATGGCCAGCACAGCAGGTGGCCACAGAGCCATGTATCCTTGTCCAGTGGGATCAGCTCCCTCCTTACCTGCCTCAGGCTCTGTATGAGCTCGTCCTCTTCTGCTGACAGACGCTTAGCATAGCAGTAGCTCATGGGAAGGTAAACCTGGCGGCAGTGACACCAGAGCCGCGACGGATGCGCTGGAAACCATGTGGGAAGCAGCCTGGTTGCAATAGAGAAAGTGCTGCTCTGAGGAACAAGGAAGGCCAAGGGCCACTGGAGAGATGTTGTGTGGAATGCCCAGAGAAGGGCAGGCCTTTCCTTGTCCCCTGCAGTAAGGGATATACACACAGCCTGGACCTGCTCAGATTCCCACTCCACCAGGAGCATTCCCCTCCTGACACCACTCCAGGCCCAGCTGACACAGGGCAGGGAGGACCTCAAGCTCAAAGAGGAAGGTGAGAAGCTAGTTCAATCACATGGGATGTTGAAGGCAGAGGCCTGCACTGACAGTTAATGGCATTTGCTGACAAAGCACCAGCAGCCCTTGGTACTGTGCAGCCCCCAAATTCCTCTGGGGATAGTGTCAGACACTTTCCATCTCTGACACCCAGCAGCCCTCTGAGTATTCAGAGAGGGTACAAGCAAGGTTTAGGGCTGGCAGCCTCACATGTGGCTGTCCCTTCCTGCTAGGGCCCAGTTCTGGCTGCTGGAAGATACTGGTGGCAGGCAGGGAGCACATGAATGTGTGAGGGATCCTGTGGGAAATGCTAACAGGGCTGTGCTCTGGCATCTCCCTTGGATGCAGTGTTCAGTGCTATCCACCTGGCCTGCTGCTGGCTCTCAGCTGACAAGCAGCCTGAGCACCTCCAGTTCCTGGCTGTAGCTGGAGTTATCCCAGCAATCACCAGCACCTGGCACAGTTCTGGGTGGAGGCTGGTGGCAGGACTGACACCAGCTCCTCTCTCCACAGTGAGGGGGGCACATACCACATCTCTGGGAGAAGCGTGTTCATTCCCTCCCAGCTGTAAACGTTCAAGACAGCCAGCCAAAACTTGCCCCAGGAAGGGATTCCCACAGCACCTCCTGCACAGAACAGTAGCAGCTTTCAGGGTTAACACAGCCATGCCAGCTCCCAGCTTTCTTCTCTGTGTTTGGGAGCACATTACTCAGGCTGGGATACATGTCCCAAAGCAAGGCAAGCAGGCAATGGCACAAAAATGCAACACAGCTTCCCATCATTAATTGAAAATACAGTTGCCACGAAAGGCAAGTAAGAACAACAGTTCTTCCACTGCCTGGCAGCCCTCAGTGCTCCCTACAGCCCTCAGGTGTGGCCAGACTCTCTCACCAGTGTACCAGCCCCATGGCTGACCTTTGCTGTGCAGGTTGACACGGGCCCGCACAACGTCAGGGTCATCTGGTCCGATCCCCAGGATCCTCAAGGCTACGTAGTTGAGGGCTGTGCCAAACACTGTTGATTTATCTTCCACATGTCTGTCAGAAGCATATACAGAAACACCACATCCATTAGTCAGCTATTGCCATTAGCCAGACACAAGCCACTGCACAGGGCTGTCTTTGTCAGGGTGAAGTGGGATGCCAGGGGTGAGTTCGGAAAAGAGGGACTGACTAATAGAGGAGTAAACATTGCTCTGCACTACCCTGTCACACATGTTGCTTTGGGATATAGTGCCCCAGAGGAGATGTGGCCAGACTTGATGCTATGGCCACCTCTGTGACAAACAGTGTATGTGGAGTGCTGCACGAGCAACTCCAACCACTCACAGCTATCACACATGATGAGTCCCCCTCCCTGAGCCTGGGCAGATCTGACAGCAGCTCTAAATCCTGCACCTTGGAGCTGCCATCACCCAGAGAAGCATCCCTGGTACTCACAAGCCCCAGCCTCCGTCCGGGAGCTGCACAGAGCGCAGGTAGCGCACCATCTCCTTCCGGAACCCCTCGGGCAGCTGGATTTTGGCCGTGTGGCAGGTGATGAGGAGACCTGGATGACCAGACAGGCGGGCACTGTAGAGAGCCGAATCCCAGGGCACTCACCCGTGGACAGGTGCCCAGGCTTACCTGGCAGCAGGAACAGCGGCCCGCCGTAATCGCCCGCCCAGTGCCCATCCTCGGCCTGCAGCGCCGCGTAGAACCGCATCCCGTTGCGGGCCGCGTCCCGGGCCGAGCCGGCCGCCGGCAGCGTCCGCAGCGTCGCGCCCTGTGGGGAGACAGGGCCACCTCAGCGGCGCGCCCCGGGCACGGCCCCGCCGCCCCGGCCCGGGCCCCCCGCACCGTGTCCAGCCCGAGGCTGTGCTGCTCCAGCGCCGTCTGCGCTCGCCGCTCCGCGACATCGCCTTCGCCATCGCCCAGGTAGCGCCAGAGCTGCCGCCCACCCTCGCAGCGCAGCCGCCAGGCCGGCAGCTCCGTGGCCGCCGCCGAGCGCCGAGGGCCGCCGCGCCGCCGAAGCGCCCTGCCGGACACGGGCACCGTAAGCCGCGGAGGCACCCCGCTCCCGACCCCACCGCCGGGATCCACCCAGTGCCCCCCGCCAGCGCCGCTGCCGCTCTCCATCCCAGCGCCGGGACTCACACGCCGTCCGCCGCCATCGCCGCTACCGATCCCAGCACCGGGGCCGCGCCGGCTGGTCCCACATCGCCTCACAGGCGGCAGCCAATGGCGGTCCCCGGCCCGCCCCGGCCGGCCCCCAGCCCGCCCCGGCCCGCCCCATCTCCCGTCCCCGGCCCGCCCCATCTCCTCCCGGCCACGGCCCCGGCCCGCCCCATCTCCCGGCCCGCCCCATCTCTTCCCGTCCCGTCCCGTCCCCTCCTGCCATGGGACATCGCCCCGCCAGCTGCCGAGGCTCGACTTCTCACTCCCACTCCGTCTGCCCGCGGCACAGGAGTGCCATCCCCCTCACAGACCCTGACAGCCGAACCGTCCCTTTGGGTGACAGCGCCAGCCCCTGGAACGACTGTCCCCGCCTCCGTGCCTCCCCAAAGTCCAGGCGTGTGGTTTCCATCGTTAATGGAAATAACAAAACAACGCCGGCCCAGCCATGGGAACAGTGGGGCTGGGAGATGTGTCAGGGAACAGTGCCAGCCATGAGCACAGTGGGGCTGGGAGGTGTGTCAGGGAGCAGTGCCAGCCATGGGCACAGTGGGGCTGGGGAGATGTGTCAGGGAGCAGTGCCAGCCATGGGCACAGTGGGGCTGGGAGATGTGTCAGGGAGCAGTGCCAGCCATGGGCACAGTGGGGCTGGGAGATGTGTCAGGGAGCAGTGCCAGCCATGAGCACAGTGGGGCTGGGAGGTGTGTCAGGGAGCAGTGCCAGCCATGGGCACAGCACACCCTGACGCGGTGTGCCCACGCTCTTGCTGCCCCCGTGCTTCCCTGCTGCTGACTCACAGTCCTCAGCTCTGCTTTCCTGGGGTGTCAGGCACTCTAAACACCGGGGCCCAGCCTGGTGAGGAGGGCAGTGGCTGGCAGGGCTGACACCCATAAAACACTGTGTTGTGCTCTGCAGGTGAGTCAGGTATCTTCACTATGAACCCTGCCCTGGTCCCTCCAGCACGGTTCAGGGGTGTCACCTTCATGCAGGTAATGCCATGGGACAGCAGTCCATGAGGAGATGGCAGAGCTCCTCCTGTCTGGTCCCAGAGCTCCTCCTGACATGTCCCCATCTCTCTCCTGACACCCATCACTGCCTTCCCAGGCCAGTGAGCAAGAGGGTTTGTACCCCAGATGCTGTACTTGCTGTTGGAAGGGCTGGGTGGACATTTAATATACACTTGTTTAAATGGAGTGATAAATTCCTTTCAGCCTTTCACAGTGACCTGGTTTCTCTCCTCCCACAGAGGTGGCACCAGACCAAATTAAACTGGCAGAAAAACCCCTCCATGTCTGTGCAATACCCAGGGACAAAAGAGCTACTCACAAATGTGGCACCCATCAACACCCCAGGACAGGAAGATGACTATTAATACTTCTATAATCATTAATACTTACAGTATATAATGCACAGTAGAAGTTTAAATTAAAGTACTCCTCTTCTAACAAACAGGTCTTCACTCATTTCACGTCCAGAATAACATCAGGGATTATCTGGAGAGGATACAGTGATTTTATGTGAGAATTACTGAATTAATTTTTTATTAGTTTTATAAACTAGGCTTAGATCACTCAGTTCAGCCCTGGCTGTGTTCAGAAAGAGCAAAATGTTTTTTGGATGTGTCTGGACTTCTCCTGGAGGGAGAGTGGATGGGGATAATATCTTTGACTTGTGTCTCATCCCACTGGTCCTCAGTAGGGAGAGCTGTGCTGCTTCTCTTGCACAGTTTATATGAACAGAGAGAACTCTAGCAGTTCACTGACATGGGTGTTGTGTTTGAGGGTTAATAGTCTATTTATTTTTGGGTTAAGAAAAAAAAATTACCATAATGATTCTGCCTGAAATGAGATTCATGAAAGTATCCACTTGTCTATGGGTGTCAAAAACTTTAGATAATTTATGGTAATATTTGCCTAAGGGGAGTGATGGAGGATGAACAACTTGGTTTTATTTTTCTGTCTCTGTACAACTCAGCTGCATCAGAAATTTTTACTAATTGCCAAATTCCTGTTACTTAGGCATTGTTTTCACCCATGTTTTTCTGTGTCTGATCTCAGCTGGATTCAGCCAGGAACTAGCCCACCTCTGGCTGCTGTGTTTGGAGGTGCCAGGGAACCTGCTCCCTGCAAAGCTGCTGTGTGTGCTGGCACTGAGAGTGCAGCCCTGCAGAGGCAGAGGCACTTTCTTCCCCCTCCCACCCAAATTCCTCTGCTTTCATGACTTTTTTTGTCCCAGTTCAATGACCGCTGGCATTTGTCTCATGGTCTGGCAGAGCCTGGCGCCACACACACCCGAGAGACAAAGAAATAGGCTGTCTTTTCTCCTGGAATGAGGAGCCCACATTGTGAGGGAGACAGGCAGAGGGCTCAAGTGTTTTGCTCAGCCTTGGGCACTGAAAAATGCCCTTGCTTCTTTAAACATATCAGCCCAAAGCTCTGGCAAGGAAGCTCTGACCCTGAGGAAAGGAGCCCCAAGGCTGCACTGTCCTGTTCGAAGATCAGAACATGAATTTTAAAATAACAGAAGCAGCTCTTTGGGCAGCACTGAAAGCACAGCTCACAGCCCCACACTCATATCCAGACCTTCTGGATTGTCACAGGCTGGGTTAGGGATGATCCAGGCCAGGAGAGCAGTCTTTGCAAAGGATATGAGCTTGGACAAGGATCAGGAAAGTCTCTTGGAGCTGCCCATTAGCAAAGGCAGAGGAGGGTCAAGGTTTCTGGTGTTCACATCTGATCCTGCTGCTCCTTCCCATCCTATCAGGACATCATTCCAGATCATCACCTGTAAAATACAGGAGTCAGAATGATTTGGGGTGAAATGGACAGCAAGAACCACCAGGAAAGAGAATTTCAAGACTTCAAGTTTTGATCTGTCAAATGATACTTTTTCTGTTCCATTTTAAGGAAAGGTCACTCTCCAGAATGACATCAGAATATGGTTTAAGGAGATGAGCTAGCAGCTTGTCTCTGATTAGAAAAGGTTTACTTTAATGCATTTTTTGGCTGAGGACTGAGCTAGAGATCTACCAGATCAAATTGCTATCGACAGAAAAATGCTGTCTCTTTCCTGCTGACAGAGAGCCCTATTTATAGCCAGCTCTTACAGGAATGCAAGTACTCTTGGAAAAAATCAAATCGTGCAAAATTGTTGACAAACTACCTCCACACTAGAAACACCACTACTAAAAGCATCCCTGCTGTCCCTGCTAGTCCCACCAGAGCACAGATAACTGTTGTAGTTTCCAATGCCCAAAATGCAAGAATTTTAGTGGTCAGGCAAATATTTAGAGTCAACATACTCAATCTTAAAGCCAGGGAAATTATTTTTCCCCAAACTGGTGTTTGAGCCTGTTACAAAAACTTTCATGAGCTGATGTAAGGAACTTATCAATGTAGATGGTTTTTTTTTACACCAGTATGTGAAGTTTTTTAAGCAACGTGGTTGGTGTTGTATCAGTAGATTTGGGAACACAGGAACTGCCAGGGAATATGTCTGTCCAGCAACAGGGTTTAGATAAAAGTGCATTTAATGCCAGTTCATGGTGGCCGCTAGGGCTGGCAGGGAACATGTGAACAAGTTTTGTATTGAGACCCCATTATAAAAAAGTTTGAGATAACTTTTCAAAGTTTCTAAAAAGAAAAAAAAATCTAAAAAATCTAGTGTGAATCAGTATACAAACAATAACTCATCTTTTTTCTGAGTTTTGCATGTTGATTTACACTTCCCTTCTCAGAATTGCTTCAAAATATTTGCAGTTTCACCTGTCTCTGGTGTTAGGCGGATATTTCTTGAACATTTTAACATTTCTTGAACAATACACACAGAAAAGTATAAGTCTTATGCTCCCACTGACTGCAAAACATATTTTCATTGATACTTTCACTCCCATGGTATAAATGGTTTTGCACAAGCAGCAAAGGTTTCAGTTTTTGGGTGGTATGTTTGGTGAAGCTGAGTGAATTGAAATAACCTTATTTTCCGTGTCTGGCCTGACTCTACAATCTTAAAGCAGTAGAAAGCAGAAAAAGTGTGTTAAATATTAATAGTGCTCAGTAAACATAGTGAAAAGATCAGACGTACAAGGAATGCTGTTTTTGCATACTCACTGTTCAGAGCAGAACAGCAGCTTTAAAGAAAGCATTCACATCTTTGAATTGCAAGCTTGGTTCACAGAACATTCTGTGTTCTGTGAGTCAAAGGAACAGAGAGTAGGCATTCTATCTTTGAAAAATATGAACAAATAAATGGCACCATAACAGATTTATTGGTAATGCGTAACAACTGCGTCTAGAGATGATCTCCGTTTACTGCAATACATTTTGAAACGGGGTATACCCCTGTGTACGTGTCGCTTATAAAAACTGGCTGATTGAAGTACCAGCAGGTAAAAAGGAGAACAAGGGAAGCAGGCGGTGTTTCCCTGTCCCTAGGGCGGCTTTCCAACGGCTCCCGCGCGGGCGTTGGGCTGGCTCCCCGCGAGCGGCTCTGCGGCTCTGCGGGCACAGCGCCCGGCCCGGACACCCCGCCCCGGCCACGCCGCGATCCCCGCGGCCATAAGAGGGCAGCGGGGCCCCGCCGGGGGTGCCTGGCCACGCCGCATCGCCGTGCACAGCCCCGCCGGCAGCACGGAGGTGAGAGGGGCCGGGGATGCCGGGGGATGCCGGGGGCTGGCCCTGCCCGGGGGGAGGTGGGCGCTGTCAGGGCAGGGTCACCGCTCCGCATCACCTCTGCCCGGGAGCACTCCTCAGCCTTGCGGACGGGCAGCAGGCAGGGCTGCTGCATGAGAAGGGTATTTTTGTTAGGATGTTTTCTGCCGTGTCTGGTAACAGTCTTTCGGTTGGGGCACTGACTGCTGGGCGGGGGAGGACATCAGCTGTGGGATCAGATTCAGTAGCTTGTGGTGGAGAAACAGGAGCCAGGTTGCAGGGCAGGAGACATTTAGCGATGGGATATGAACGAAATGAGCGCCAGGCAACAAGGCTTCTTTATTTTCCGAGTCTTTGGGTTGGCAGCTCTCCCTCTCCACTAAAGAGATCAGAGTCTCTGTGGTTTGTCCATTTGTGAAGTCTGCAGGGAACACTGCAATCCGAATTATTATCATATCCCAAGAGGGTCTCCAGACCAAGTGTGGGAGAGGGAGGTTTGAGAGATGTTCATTTTGACCTGCTGGCACCCATCAAAACCGGTTTCTGCCGGGTTCCCCTGACTGCTGGGCTGGAGACAGGGCTGCAGGCAGAGACACAGGCGAGGGGACCTGTGACAGCAGGGACAGCAAAACCTTTCCGAAGCTCCGGAGCTGACCCCATGCCTGCCTCTCTCCTCGTCTTGTGGCTCTGCTGTCTTCGAGAGTCCCTGGCAGCAGAGTTTTGGTCTCTCATGACCTTCCCCCTGAAGCCAGAGCTGCTGCCAGCGCTTCCCAGCAGAATGCTTTGAACGCGGCTCCGACCTTGCTGATCCATGGGCGGAGCCCGGGGTGGCCGTGCTTCCAAATCAATGGGAATTGCTGGAGCTTGCCCAGGCTGGCGCTCCACCGTCCCCTCTGACCTCAGGGCTGCGCCGCGACCATGTCTGAGCTGGAGAAGGCGATGATCGCCATCATCGAGGCCTTCCACCAGTACTCCGGGAAGGAGGGAGACAAGCACAAGCTGAAGAAATCCGAACTGAAGGAGCTCATCAACAACGAGCTGAGCCACTTCCTCGGGGTAAGCACTGCCCTCCCCGCAGCCTGCCTGGGCTCAGGGGCCATCCAACAGCCCTGCACCTCCCAACTCTGTCTCCCACAGAAGCCTTGCACAGGTGAAGAGGTTTGTTTACACAGCAGGACATTAAATCCTTTGCCCCAGCTCTACAGAGCAGCAGGATGAGGGGAACAGCCTATATGGCAGACTGGGGTGTGGGTTGGATAGTAGGGAAATTACCTTCCCTGACACGGGGGACAGCCTCGCCCCAGGGGGCTCAAATGTCCCTTCCCAGCAGCACAGCTGTGGCTGCAATTCCCCAGGGCACAGGGCAGTGCCCCACCAGACTGGGAACAGCCACGAGACATTTGGGATGTGTCTGAACAGAGATTCAGCCATGAGAGCACTTGGGAAACGGGGACATGTTACTGTCTGGACCATGCTGTGGTCCTCCCCAACTTTGGCCCCCTGTTTCTATCCCTTCAGGAAATCAAAGACCAGGAGACTGTGGACAAAGTCATGGAGGCCCTGGACTGTGATGGGGATGCAGAGTGCGACTTCCAGGAGTTTGTGGCCTTCATTGCAATGGTCACTGCTGCTTGCCACGAGTTCTTTGAGGAGGAGTGAACTGGTGGGAAGCAGGTGAGCCCCTTCTGCTCATGCTGGAGAGAGGCAAGGCAGCATTGCTCCTCCAGGAAAAGGACTGGCTGTGATTACAGACACCTTAGAGTTCAGCTTGCGCTAGACTTAAGCAGCTTATTAAAAGTGCTGTGGCTTTGTGAACAAGAAACACTTGTGTGGCTCAGGAGAGGCTGTTGGCTGGTGCCCATTGGGCTGGGTGCAGTGAGAGTGCCTTGCCTCAAGCTCCTTCCCTGCTGTTTTAAGTCTGTTTTAAGTCAGGAATGTGCATGGGGCTAGAAGCAGAGGGATGCTGTGATCCAAGCTTGCTTGCAAAGGAAAAAAGGAAATTCAAGGGTTGAAAGAAGAGGTGATGCAGAGGGGCTGGTTTTGGAAACTTGCTGCTGAGCCCACCAGCCTGAACAGGAAGGCTCCCAGTGATTCCTGTGGGCTCTGGGCATGGCATTAGAAACCAGCTCCTGTCCCATCACAGGTGCTCAGCAGAGCCCACCCATTTCTTGGTACATTGAGACGCCTTTGGCTTGCAAGGCAAAGTGTAACAATCTAAAAGCATAACCATCTGACAGCTCAGGCTTTCACTTGTTGATCAATCCTGCTTTTAGCAGCCTGCAGAACTGGAAGCAACAGCATATGAGGCTCCTGCACTGGGGTCAGCTCCTGGGCCTGGGATATGCCTTGACAAGGTGTCCAGGCTCAGTGAGAAGGGAAGTGGGAGTGGCCCATGTGACCACAGACGAGGCACAGCCTCCTAAGTGTGTGGAAATGACAAGGAATAAAACATTGGTTTGGCCTCTGGTGAGAAACGTGTCCTTTTGTGCCAGGCTGCTCTGCACTGAGAGAGAAAGGCTGGGGGATCAGGCCTGAGGCACTGCCACAGCTCATGCCCCTGGGGGTCTCGTTGGGCACTGACCCCTCTTCTCTTCCCTGGTGTCTTTGTGACTGGCCAGACAACCCTCGATTGTCACCAGCACTGAGTTCCAGCTGGCTGCCCACTCTGCCAGGTGTACCTGCCAGGACAAAGGGACACTGGGGCCCTCTGCAGGATGTCACTGCTGCTATTGGGGTCATCCAGGGGCTTGCAGTGGTGAGCCCTTGCAAAGCCTCAGCTAAACCCAGAACAACCCCCCCCAACGCCTGAGCTTCTGCCTTTCCAGTCTGCACCTGCCATCCAGCTCAGCAGCACCTGTGAGCTGGGCCTTCCTGCAGCTCCAACAGTGACAGATTCACAGCAAAGATGCTCTCAGATGGTACTGGTTTTACCTCAATCCACATATTATAATCATTTTATGCACAAAATGACATCTTTGGACAGGGACTATCTTGCTATTCTCACCAGCCTCCCCCAGGTTGTGCAAGGGGATGTTCAGGCAGAGCCAGGCACACAAGATGTCTTTTTGTGATTGTCTCTTTATGTGCAGTGCTTTTAAACACAGAACACATTTTGCAGGATCAATTCTTGTGTGTTTCCTAAATCTACTGTCAGTGCAAATGGTTTCTGTAAGTGCCTCACCTCTCTTGCCTTTTCAAACAAAACACTTGCCTTCTTTTAAAGACTACAACTTAATTTACTTCCACAACAAGGATCTAAGTAGAAGTAGGTGGTTTGGTCAAGAACCTGTGAAAGTCTGGGTTAAAAAATGCAGATGACATGAAAAAACCTCCCAGGGCTCCTTTCCAAGATGGAATGCCCTGTAAGCACAGAGTGTTCTGCACACTGTGAGCTGATTGTGGGCCCAGCAGTCTGACCCATCTGCTGCACCTCAAAGAAGTGTTTGCACTGAACTTTGTGTCAGAGAAAGGAACCACTTGGGAACACACTTGGGACTAGTGCTGGTGTAGCACATCATTTTGTCTAGATAAAAGTTAAACCAGACACCCTACCTCCCATGAGCCACATTGCAAGAGGGACAGGAAGAGTTCTTTCTGGAGTTTTTTTACAGCCTTTCCAAACTGCTGCAGCTGTTAGAAGTGATATAACTTAAAAAAATTAATGGTTTTATTAAATTTTAATTAATCATAACCAGTATATTAATTATAAGCAGTACATTAGTCTTGTGTCATTTAAAGCCAGCATTTAACAAAGTTGTCTAAAGTTACTTTTATGGGAACACAGCTTGGGAAAATTTCTGACACATTAAGTTTTGATAAACTAAATCTGATATGCTTCAATGAACAAGGCCTGGGAGATAAAGATGTATTGTTGAAGCTGGACATCTGGAATGCAGAATTTAGGGACTACAAGGACATTTTGCAGAAACCAGAAGAGACTAACAAAGACTGTGTCTGTGTGTTGAAAAGTCCCTACTGGAGAAAACAGACAGTAAACTCCCTAAAAATATGGACTGATTAGCATGAACAGCGAGGAATCAATAACCAACAGAGGACAGTATACTAATAAATGAAATATAATTATGCAATTTAGAACCAATGAACATTAATTTGTTTGCTAAAAATGTAGAAATAGGTGGAAAAGTTTTGTATTTGTGCCTGTGTAGAGGCTGGAATTTTGTCAGCCATTTACAAACCCTGGCCAGGAATAAAGAACTGCCTCACTCTCCAGCACTACAGAGACACTATTAGAGGACATGAAGAACACATTTTTGTCCTTGCACATTTTTCTGTATGAGACATCTATCCAATCTCCAGCCCTTGTGAGGTTGCGACGTGCATGGTAGTACTTCAAGCTGAAAAGGACTGTGCAGAGAGCACTGTGCTCTACCAGCTTCTTGAAGGTTTTAAAAGAGAGGGGGCTTCCCCTTGAATGTGGTGCAAATACAAGTTTCCCAAAGTTTAGACAGCTTTTCACAAGTTCCAGGGGCAAACTCTGGGCAAGCTTGTTGTCCTGGCACAGCTCTCTGAGCTGGGCACAGCGTCCCGGCTGTGAAAGGAGCGTGGCTGCCACTGGCCTGCCAGCTGAATTCCCAGTCCTAAGCTGGCAGTCTTAAGGGCAAAGTTAAACAAGAGCTACTTGTGCTGCTACCTATTCCTCTTCCAGCCCCTCTGTGGGAACACCTGTGCCTACCTTGAGGCTCTGAGATCCAGAGAACACAATGGTAGAGGCAGCAGAGAAGGGAAGGACAGAGTGCACTGGTGAGTTTGATGTGGTTTATGTGCAGCAAGG
The DNA here is from genome assembly GCF_023055355.1 of Agelaius tricolor. Taxonomy (NCBI): domain Eukaryota; kingdom Metazoa; phylum Chordata; class Aves; order Passeriformes; family Icteridae; genus Agelaius; species Agelaius tricolor. The sequence continues at coordinate 3,133,703 of NW_027269270.1, forward strand.
GGAAGGTGCAGCCCTGCACTGGCTTTTACTTCTAGAGCCTTCTTCTATGAGAGCAACTGCTGGACTTTGCAATGAAGATGTGAGAGTGAAAAAAGTGATGGCAGGTCTGTCTGGAAAAAGGAGATACAGAGCATTGTGTGCAGTTTAAATGCTGTTAATAAGAGAAGGAGGTACTTTGAGAACATCTTCTGTCTTGACACTTCCATCTGCATGACCTCTAGCAGCTGCTTGGACATTGAAAGTATGTGAAAGTGATTGTGCTGTGAATGTCAGGCTGGCAAATGCCTTCTGTCCTGGCACATCTGTCAGTCAGAACTGCAGCTGGAAACACTTTGCTCTAACAGTGGACTCTGCCACTTTGAGAGAACGTGCTGATGCTATATATACAATTTAGGAGGAAAATGTCAATCACTAGTATGTTTTGTTTAGCTTATAGGCTGCAAAGGGACTATAGAGGCCAGCAGTGGCTTTCTGTTATAGGACTTTTTCTTTGCAAGCAGCTGCTGGACATTTTGAAGGGGTTTGGGATCTGCGAGTGTTAGAGTGCAAGATGGCACACAGATCTTGAGGGAAAGTGCATATCTCCAGGGAGCTGGATGCAGTTCAGTGGGTGTGAGTTACATGTTGAGCAGCTGGTGGCACAGAAAAGCTTCTAAAAGGAAGAGGCTGTGCTGCAATTGCCTTTTATTTTGAAGCTTATAAACTGCACAGCCAACACAACCACACGATAGCGCTGTTGACTCACAGAACAGGGACACGCACCGAGCTCGAAACTATCCCCAGGACAGAGCTGAGTCAGAAACGTCCCTGCTCTCCAATCACCTCTGCCAGGACAAAAAGATTTGGCTGATCTTCCCCTTCCAAGTACAAACTCTTCCTTGCAGCACATTCAAATGGCAACATGAACTCCTCTGCCCCAACAAACCTTTCCACTCTCAGAGAGTCTGGTAACAAACTTGAATACATCTGCCAAAACCAGGGCTCATCTAAGTGTCAGTGGAGAAAGCTCTTTGCTGCCTACAATTTCAACTGCCCCCATCAAACTACAAACACACCCCCTGCTATAGCCCCTTTCCTTCTCAGCTCTAGGTACCATCCTAAGCCTTCAGTCTCAGAGGCAGGATCCAAATGGGATGGCACCAGGGACTGCTCACATGCTAAAGCTACAAGGACAAAAACTCATCAGCTTGGCATCTGCATTCCCACTGGCAGTTCAACAGCTTTAACCCAGAGAACTGAATATTGGGAAAAGCCTCTAAATTCACTGAGATCACCGACATGCTCATCCAAATTTGCTTTCTTTGCCAAAGAGAGCAACTAGAACTCCATCTCAGAAGAAATGGCATCCCCTCCAAAATCCAAAACATCCAGGGACTGATCCCCTACAAATGTGTCAGGACACTGCTATTGGGCATTACCTGCCCAGGGCACTTGATCAGCTGCACACCAACACTCAGTGTAGCTGCTTACCTTGTCCAAAAGAAGTGTGCTGGCACAATTTCAAGAATACTACCTCTAACAAGTGGAAAACACAGGCCAAATTGAATCTTTCAGGAGGGAGACTGCCTTTCAAAGATGGATGCTGACTCCATGATTGTACAAATTGAGTCAGTGCTTCCAAACCAAATATGCCAGGGTAGAAAGTTGCTGCCACCCTTGAGCTGCACAATGCAGCTTCTTATCCACACCTCCAACACTGGGGCTGAGTTCTTTCCTTCCCATGAGGAAGCACTGCCATTCTCATTCAGGAACTTACCAAGCACAAGTTGCATACCACATCCAGCACTGACTATGTCCAACAATGGCTCCTACACAGCAATGTCTTGCTGGGCTGTACCACGCCCTTAGCTTCTCACTGCTATGGAGCCCTGTGTTCTGCCTCTCTTGTCATCTCAGTCTAACTGGAAACACTTTTAGCACAGCAGCACAATCTGGGTGAAGAGGAGGAGACATGAAGCACATGTTTTTATCCTGGTACATTTTTGTAAGAGACTTCTATTGGGATCTTTAATCCTTATGAAGCTGTAATGTGCACAGGGGTCCTTCAAGCTGAGAAGGACCATGCAGAGAGCTGATCCCTGTGGCCTCAGTGCCTACTGACACCTTTTATGTTGGTTATTTCAAGCTGCTGGACACGCTGGTGCCACTGATGACACACAGGGTGTGCACAAGTGTTGGGGGCTTCCTGCACCTGCTAGGTATGGGCCCCCATCCTCCTCCCTGAGGGGCACAGGTACTGACAGTGCTGGGTGCCAGACTGTGCATGCATCCCCCCTTCCCCCCAAATGACTCCTGGCTATGCTATCCCACCTGGCACAGTGGAGACTGCACCAACCTTCCTGTGGCTGGCCCTGAGCCCCCCAAGACTACAGCCTCAGCTATGCTGGGGAAGGTGAGGGATCACCTGGGCAGCTCATGAGAAAGGGTGTCCTTTGGCTTTACTGCTGCACAATGGGCTCCTCCCATCGCCCTGCCTGCTCCCTGAGCCCACCTCTGCTTCCCTGCTCCCAGTGCTGGGGGAGTCTCAGCAGCTGGCAGGGTCACTGCTGTCTCCTGTATGTGCATCCCTGGTAAAGTGTACTATCCTTGCTTTGGCTGGAGCTGCCATGCCACACCACGCTATTCCATTCCATCTCATCCCATCCTAACTCCCCTGGCTGGCAGGGACATGTTCACCTCCTGAGCTGCAGTTTTCCAGGGCATCCTTGGTAGTTCAAGCAGTCCTGAGTATGGCCCTTACCCTCTCCAACCCTTTTCACACCCAACACCCCCTCTGCTTCTCATCTTTCCTTCCCAGGGGACACAGGGGCCCATGGGACTTACTGGCCTGCAGAGAGAGCCTTCTTTACCCTGACAGCTTTGGAGAATTTGGCAGCACAGCCTGATGAAGTTGCTGCAGGGCATCCATCCCAGTGCTGCTGTTTCTCCTTTTCCTTTTCAGTTAGTGCTTCCTCCCTGGCAGTCATCAGCCCGGATCTGGCATCAGGCCTTTCTGTCCAGCTGGTGCCTTCTGCAATGTCTCCCAGGGGTATAAACTTCAGTGGATGTCTGGCTGCAAACCAAGCAGGGACAGGGCCAGGCTGTGCCTGCAGCTGGAGCTCAGAGGCCTGGAGAGGCTCAGCCATGCATGGAGCAGCTGCTTAGCTTGCACCATGGCAGTGACATCCTGCCAGCCCTGCCCTGCCAGCCCCACAGCAGAGATGTCATACCTGACATAGTGACAACAGCAGTGCAGCTTGGCAGAGGCTCAACACACAGGAAATCCAGGAGCATCCAGGCTTTACAACTGTTTTACCTGCAAAGCAATTGCAGTCAGGTTTTGCAGAAAAAGTTCTTAATACATTAAACTGTCTGATATATGAGTGAAAACTGGTGCTAAGCCAAGGTTTTGACCTAACAGCTTGAGTTTCAACATTCATCAAGTCAGATTGGCAAGAGCTGTTCTGAAATGTTTAATAAGCTTTTTGTTTTAAGATTTACTTTACAAGGCAACTTGTATCACTTTCATCAGTATCTCAATACAAAAGTCTTACAATGCTTTGTTTGCTAGAAAACTACAACATGGAACTGGGGGTTAGGGAGTTGTCTCCTTTTGCCAGCTGTTTTGGGAGGAGGGCTGTCCCACAGCCTGCTGCTGGAGGCTGCTGGACTCAAACAATAAGTTACACAAGTTCTGTACATAATTACAGTCAGAGTATGCAGCTGTATAATACACCATAGGTAAACACCACCAGGGCCCATAACTACTATAAAGGAGAGCTTTTTCTTGAAGATTTCAGTTTATTTGACCATGGATAAATCTAATCTATCAGGGGACTGACATCCATCTTTCTTAGGCACTGATCCAGGCAGAATTGCCTTGCAGAAAAAACTGGCTCTTTTGCAAACTTGTGCATTATTAAAAAAATTTTCTGTAGCTCTCAAGTCTTTAACAAGTTTATAAAAATAATTATTTGCTAGTCTTGTGCCTACCTTCAAACACAGAATTATTTGAATAACTTCATATTCTCTTTCTGTATTAGGTTCACTGCAGTATTAGATCAGGCAGAAACTCCAAAACCTTAATTAGTCCAACTGTGACCCAACCAACTGGATATTTTAGCCTGAACAAAAGAGTTTAAATACAACTCCAAAGAAAACAAACAAAGTTTGTACCACAACAGCTCAAGCTAACTAACGCTGAATGGGTTTTCCATGGTGGGAAAAAAAAAGTTACTATTTCAAGTTTTAGCACAGAATATTCAGGGAAAACATTTTGTAAGCCTATGCTTTGTAAACATTTATACAAATCATTCAGAGTGGCTTTGGAATGGATTTTCGAATCCTTGGCATTATGCAGGGCAGGAATTAACAGCTCACACTATGAAAACAAGCGACTTGGACATGGAGTTAGAAGAGCAAGAGCACTGAAGGCTCCTGCATCAAGTACTTAAAACTGGGTGTTACTTTGTATTTTATTATAAAGTTTATAGCATTACAGAGTCCAGCATGGCACCGTAAGTAACCTTGTTACAGCATTTGTTTTTGCTTGGTACAAAAAAGCTGATCAGCAGCATAACTGTTACACTGAATCCAGGATTGGAAGGGGTTGGCTTCTTCTGAATAGGGATGAGTCAGTGTTTTAAAATAAAAAGGCTGCATTTTTAAATCTCAAATATGTGCAAAATGCCTTTCAGTAGAGAATGTGGCAGAGGTGTGTGCAATGTTGAAGGATATGCCCCAACCCCAATACTGCCCATATACTGCAGTCACGTGGAGGGTGAACTCTGGATGGTTACTCACAACTTTGGGTGCTGTTTCCAGGAGTCCTCCTCACAGCTGCTGTTCTCTCCCCACCCCACTCTATGTCCTTTTATGCAGTGCATCAAGTACTGACATTCATAATTACTCTCTCCCCTCTGCTCCCCCCTCCTAAAATAAAATTGGTCCATGATAGTTCTAGTAAGCTTCCTTCAGGAATTCCAGTAAACTCTCCATCCTAAGACAGCTGTGACTGTTACAATGAAAGCAAATGCAATCTGGGAGATGAAGGGCTGCATGTAAAGAGAAGTATCTCCATTTTCCTAGGGTCTTCAACAGCTTGTAAAAACAAGAGCATGGATTCCAATGTTATTATGAGGAAAGCCCCTTGGATTTTGGTGCTTTAGCCTTGATGTTATTTGCTGTTTTCACATGTTGTAGGCAACATAAATAGGATCCAACTGATCAGCTAAAAATCCGTCTCTCAAGTGCATCCGTTGTTTCTCGCCGCGGGAGTTGATGGGAATGACCCCAGGATCCACGATGACCACAACACCAACAATGAGATAATGCTCTTCGAGGACCACGTTGGTCACCAGTGCCACCAGATCCAGAGCTTCCTGCTCTGAGCCTTCCAGCTCCACCACCACCACCAGCAGGTTTGTCCACGTAAACACAGCACTGTCGGCATGACACACGTGTTAATGGGGAGGAAAAAACACCTGGACAAGTCACTAAAAGAGATGGTAAAAAGAAAGACAAGGCTTCCCAAAGCTTACAACTAAACCTGAATGCTTTGAGGCTGGAGAGGACCTACAGCCTCAGTTATATCCATAACTCATTAGGGCCAAATGGGAATAATACATGTGAGAAGACATCATCCATGAAATCCCTGAGATGTGTTTACCACACCCACAGGTGTACATTCTGACACTGCCAAGGAACTCCTAAGTTCTGCTTTAGAAGAAATAAAATGATAGAGAAGAACAATGCTGTGGTTCTTACCATTCTGCAATGCTCTTATGTGCCCTGATGACAGAGGTTTCTATGTCGATGGGGTGGTACCTCATTCCTCTGAGCTCCAGTGTTTCATCCAAAGAGCCCACCACATACAAGGCATCGTGCCTCTCTGCAATACAGCACACACATTTCAACACTAGCACAGCTACAGGACAAACAGTCACTTGTAGAAGCTTATTCCTGACCTTCTAACATGTTCCCAGTGCTTCCTAGGGGAAAGTCTATAATGCATGCTCCAGCATTTGAGAGAATTAAAGACTCATGCAGCACTTCTGCCTATGACTGCAAGCAACTGAAATCACAATGAAAAGAATTTCTGGATCATCCAGTTCTGTCCTTTGTCTCATGTAATGTAACCTCTGTTCATAAACCCAAGTAAAATCCACCATTAAAACATCTTTTTGTTCCACTGTTCTTATCAGACAATTCTTACTTTTTGATCAACACAATCACTTTTCCAATTCCCAAATTTAACTTATTTTTTTTTAACACCAGCTTATACCCACTAGTCCTCATGCCAGCAGAATTCTACTCAGTTTCTTAAGATCCCACAGTTTACAAAGTAAGAACAACTCTGTCCTCTCCCCAGCCTCAGCTTTGCCAGGTTAAATAAGCAAAGCCCTCCTAGAAGACCCTACCCTACTCTCAACATTCATCCTTGTAACTCTGTTCAGTTCAATTTTGCTTTTTCTTTGTTAACTATTTCATAGTCTCGTTCAGTTATGTTACTGGAGGTGAAAATCATGCTGGGAAGTTGTATTTTGTGTATACTGTAAATTCACTGCCCACAGCTTCTTAAAAACTAAAGGACAGCTGGCATTGTTCCATGGTGATAAAAATCTCTGTGAAATGTGATTTTTCAGAAAGCTACAAGGCACAAAAACTTGCTATTGGGATTCAGTGGCAGCAGTCAGGACACTGACACCATTCATTTAAGTCCCATCACAGAAAACCAGCAATATACATTTGTTACTAAGTGAAGAGCATCCAAACTCCTTTCCTTAGAATGTTCAGAGACTTATTTCTTTACATATATGATAACTAAGAACTGTATCTGCTTTGTGTTCCGTCTCAACAGAAAACAGAGCAGATGGAGGATAAACTCTTCCCAAATTCAGACATTTTGGCTTAGACTAAAAAAATTCAAGATTAATAATTTATTTTCTATACTGGAAAGTTTCTCCTGTAGGGGAATAGAATATAAGAAAATAAAGAGAGTGTAGAAAGTAATCTTACCCCTAGGGAGTTGCAGCGGGGCCAATTATCAAAGATTAGGAACAGGCCTGACTTTACCAGGCCATACATGAGCAGAAGAGTGCTATAAAAGAGTGGGGTGGCTGGGTGAGAAGGGAACTGGGGTCAGCTGGCTGCTTGGTGAAGAAGAAAGAGGCAGTGCTCTGAGAGCTGCCCATGAGAAACACCAAGAAGGTCTGAAACTTTTGTGATAAGGAGACAGCAGTGTGGAACCCCTGCAATAGAGACGACAACATTCCCCTCTAGACCTTGAACTTCTGAAACACTGCAACATCACCGGTATCAGTGCACGTCCTGAACCTGCTGAATGACAGAACACCTCCCCCTTGACTCAGGAGTGTCCTGTGATGGAAGTCAGCATAAGCCAGCTGGAGAGCCCCCCAGGAGTGACAGTGTCCTGTCCTGTCCTGTCCCCGTACCCCCGCTGGCGTCGGTGAGCTCGGTCCTGCGCAGGAAGCCCAGGTAGCCGGTGCGCGCCCACAGTGTCTGCGTGTCCCCGAAGCTCAGGCGGGCAGTGAAGTGATCGGCGTGCAGCGCCTCCTCTCCGTACACCGTGTAGTAACCAGTGGCATTGTGGGGGCTGCTCACCCAGATCTGGGGACAAACCAAAGCCAACTGCAGTGAACACAGGTTATCGTGCCAGGCACAGAGAGCATCGTTAATTGATTTAAAAGATCTGTTTCACTGACCATTTTCATTACTCCAAAATGCCAGTTTAATTGTATAAAGCATTATATATATCTATTATATATATATATCTATATACATAATGTAATATATATATAATATATATCATATACATCTATATCTATAAAAATGTTATATATATTTATTTATTATATATACTTATTATTATATAAAGCATTATATTATATATAAAATGTATTTTATATATAATGTTATATAAAATGTTATATACATAAATGTATTATATATATTTATTATTATATAAAGCATTATATATTATATATATAAAAATGTATTTTACATATATATAAATAAATGTATTATATATATTTATTTATATATATATTTATTATTATATAAAGCATTAACTTCTGACCAGAGAAAAGGAGTTTTAGGTACATGTAACTGGGGGGGGTAGTAAAGGCCATAAAAAAATGAACGAGGCATTTGGCTTACTGGAAAGGAACAGCTGCTAACCTATTAGCTGGGCATCTTATTACACAACAAAAGATGCCTATAAAACAAAGGTCAAACCAAGCAGCAAATGACCTACTGCTGCTGCCCACTGATGGGAGTACATCCCTACCTGTTCTAGCTGCTGGGCAGACACAGACTGTGCAGCCACATGTGCAGGAATGCACATGGTGCCAGCTCTCTGTGGGGCTCATTCACATCCCACTCAGGGGAAGGAAGGCATTTATCTAACAGGAGGTATCCAGGTATCACATCACTGCCCACACACACAGTACAACAGCACCAAAGCTTTACCTCTCCTAAATGGGAGTCTCCCAGAGGTCCCTTGGTTTCTGTGTGTGCTATGATGACCTTGACTCCCGGAAGAATCTCGAATAAGAAGCAAACAGAAATTAAGAAAATGAATTCATCAAAAGAAATGTTAATCAGAAGTCAACAGTCTGTGCTTCCCTTTCTACTCCTTTCTGCACCACAGACACCAATCATCTCTTCCTAGTACAGTTGTTTAAATTGTTAAATAATTCTACCTCTGAGCAGCCATTTTGCAGCTTCAGCTTTGGTTTCACACCTAGCAAATGCCTTCCTTATGAAGGTCTCAGATTTGTTTTGGTGGTACAATTTATCCTATTGCTTCATGTCATGCACCTGGCTTCACTTAACTACTCACAACCTGTTCTCCTGGACACATTCTGATTAGCCAATCTCATCCCACATATTCTTTCATGAGATCCATGTGATGCAGCTCCCCACCCAGGTGAGGGCCATGAGGACATCACGAGTGTCACAATGGCTTTAAACTGTAACAGGAGGTTCAGAGTAGATGTTGGGAATAATTGTCCCCAACTGAGGGTGGTGAGGCCCTGGCTGGTAAAGGTTGTCCAGAGAAGGCTGTGGCTGCCTCACCCCTGAAGTGTCCAAGGCCAGGTTGGACGGTGTACCCCCACCCATGGCAGACATGGACTGGAATGAGATGAGCTTTCAAGTCCTTTCCAACCCAAACCACTCCTTGATTCTGTGAGGAGGAAGGATGACACTGTCTCTCACCTTGCCAGACTCCATAAGTGGCAGACTGTGTGGAGAACCTCTCTCTACCAAACGCACCCTGAGAAAATAAGAGGAATGAATACATTTGTACAATGCTTTAAGGACTGTTGGAGATTAGGATTTTTTTTCTTTTCTTTTTCTCTCAGGGAGTTTTCTCCCATCTGCTGCCTAAGAGATGATAATGACTGTATTTAAGAAAGACAAAAGATGCAGTCAAGGAGGAGGGGGAAAGGTGCAGCTGCCTGCACTCTTGTAGCTGAGGGGCTTTCTCTTGGGAGACAGCCCTGCTGTCTTCTGCTGTTGCTTTGGGCTCTTCCATTACCCTTCAACCCAGCATCCTGTGCCCACCAGTACACCCCGTGGCTCCTGTTACAGCTACAGATTTCTGCTATGTTCTGTTTGCCACTCAGGGAAGGCTGAGGAACAGAGCTGTTTTGCTTTGAAGAAAAAAAAAAAAACAAAAACAAAACTATGGGAGATTCTAACTGTGCTATTTCCACTACCAAGAGGATCGTTAGGGAGCAGGTTTCTTGGAATTGCACAGCACAGGGATATAATATGGGAGGAAGTCAGTTGGCTGCTGCCAAGGACAATTCAACAGACCAATGCAATGAGGCTGAAGTTTGTTCTCCACAGCCACTGAAGAGTTAATGCTGCAACACAGACTGTACCTGTCGTGTCGAAGTGCTCTCATATCTACATAGACTGTTGTTGGGTCTGGTCCTGCTGTTCCCTAAGAATAAGGAGGAAGAAACAAATTCAACAGAAGCCACAACACCCTGCTTTCATTCTCACAGCCACATAAATTCACAAATTTCCTCTCTTTTTTACAGACACAGAAAAAACTTCCCTAATGTCCAAGAAATAGAGTAAAGTAGCCCCCCGTTCTACAGTGACTACTGTAGAGCCTTTGCTTTTTATGGAATCCAATCAATGAATGCACAGGTGAACTATGGAGTACAGGTGAGTCTAAGTTTGCCAAATTTTTAGATTTAAAATTCACCTTTTAGGATATTATTTGAGTAAGCACCTGCTCTGTAACCCTCATAGGCAGTGCAAAAGGATGCAAGCACAAACCTATGTGGGCCTAGTCCCTAAGACTGCAGAAGCAGATGGACTTTAGGATGTGACAAGCACACATGCATCACTATACCTGTTCAGCCAGCTTGCCCAGCCTGTTTGGCTGACAGCAGGACCACAAACAGAAGTAACAGAGGCCATCAAAGTGTGGGAAACAGAGAGAAAGGGGAAAAAAAGAAAATACAAACAAAGAGGCACTGGAAACATAAGATACACACAGTAAGACAGAAAACAAAACTTACACTGTTTTAGAATGAAAAGAAAATTTCCATTTCAGATTATTTAAGAGCTTGGCACTTTTAGGTAGTTCTTTTGGAAACATGCAAATCTCAGATCACGTAACAAAAGAAGGCTACAGCAACTCATACATTGCTTTATAATAAATCCCTTCTCCCTCTGTAAGACTGTTTGCAGCTTCTGAAACACCTCAGTGAACCAGTTTAGCAGGGCTGGAAGACATGTATTTAGCCTGCTAATTTGTATCAACAGTTTGGTCATTCATTTACATTCATTTAAATCCAATTTAAAAAGTCTAATGGAGGAATGGGGGAAGAATGGGGAAAAAGGAGTAGAAAACCCTCTCACTAAAAAGGGTCTCAAGAATGGAAAACAGAGAGGAAAAAGGCATAAAATGAAGGGGAAGCTTGACTGCCCAGCAGTCCTGTATTCCCCACTAGGTTTTTTTGGAGGACTTGTTATGCTGCCATTCAGTATTTTGCAGAAAACTGTTTCTCACCCCTTGATCCCAAACTGGCTTTTGAAATTTTTATTCACACAGGCAATTTGGAAAGCTATTCTTTCACAGTTGGCAGCTTTATTCAATGTTAAAATCTTAATTTGCTGTCATCTTGATTTCATGTGCATCCTTCCTGTTTTTCCACCTATTGATTTATAAAATCACTCTGACATTTCTTTATAACCATTTAGCTTGGTCTTGTTAAAAATCCTTTCTTCTTTAATTGTGAAAGAAACTATAGAAACTAAGGAAACAATTGTGAATGGCAACATATTGAAGTAACTCATGTCCCAGAATATCTCTCTTGTAGGAAAACTAGAACACTGTAATATATTCTGAGAGATAAAAAGGCTTTTCTTCATCTAGTGGGCACCAGGAAAAAAACAAGAAAAGGAAAAACAAAATTTTGCTGAAATACAGTAGCAATTTTCATAGAATTCTATTTTATTAAGTGTAATCCATACCAATAAAACTGGAAATTAAATTTACAATTACACATACTTAATCATGTGCCCCCTAAGATATCCCCCATGTACAAAGCTACATACTGCCTCATCTGAAACCTGAGCAATTTATTTACTAACTCAAGCATCCTCTAAACTCCAGGGTGCTTTTCCCACTTTCTAGTCCATGCTAACTTAATGGCTGATTTTTCAGGTAAATTTTGGAATATAAATGTATATGTTTATTAAGTATTTATGTTTTTTTTTTAATTTCTTGACTGGAAAAGAAATACCTCATTAGGAAAAGTTAGATTTCATCTGATTAAATTACACATAAAAGATTATTATCAGCTGAGTACTAAACTAACAAAGGTGGTTCTGGCCCACAGAATGTCATTATCTCCAGACTGTGAAGCATGGCTGAAGACTTTATGGGCATATCCTCCCTCTCAAAGCTTCCAATTTCACAACTTAAAAGTTAAAAAAAAAAAAAAACAACAACAGTCCAGCTCTTACACAAGGTGAGACAAAAATATGTGCATGCTGCTAATACTCATTTGAGATCTTTAAAAATTAAAAAAAAACCTGCCAACTGTGTTAATTTTTCTGAGTCTTATTTGTGAAATTCTGTTTTCCATTTAATTCCACATTATACAAAACAAGACAAAATCTGAATCACACAAAAGCTGAACCAGCATTGCTTGTAACATGCAATATTTATGTACAGGAAGCTGTTTATTTAATGCATAGTAGGAAGGAAACAAGTTTCTTAGTACTGACCCTCTGGATTAGAAAAGCAAATCAATTGGTCAATTAGTACAGAAAAATGAAATCATCATAATCAACATAATAGTAAACATCTTATTAAAAAGCTTAGCCTAACTTGGTGATGAAGCAAGCAAGCAATGGAGCTCTAGCTCATTACAAAAAGGGTTGTAATGAACATGAACAACCTAAACATGATTTTCTAGCAAGTCCCCAGCGATTCTGTGCAAGGAAGCAGCAGTTGAAGCTCACCTGTAAGCAAATGGCTACGTTGACCCTGCACCCAAAGGTGGTGCTCACTGCACGGGCAGACAGGCCCAGGTCTTTGAAGAGCTTGGAGAAAGACTGGGTGAGGGTGATCCTGGGTCTCTCCTCGGCCACCACCATGCAGGTGCGCACGCAGGACAGGTTCACCCCCTTCATCTGGGAGGGCGGGACAGAACACACACTGTGACTGCAAAGGCAGCAATTCTACAGAGAAACTGGTTTGTTTGTGCAACAGGATGGCTTTAAAAGCACTAGAGTAAGACATGGACTGTTTTAACATTACAGGTGTCGTGTAGCTGCAACACAGTCACTCAGCATTTTGAGCTGAAAACCCCTCAAAATGTCATTTGGCCACAGGGCTGGACTGGCCAGGGACCTGCTGGCTCCCAGCACCGTGCAGTTCAGGTGTCCCAGACATCACCAGCTCCTCTCAATGTGAATGTGAACCTGGAGCAACTGGCTGAGGGCCAGGATTCCCTTTGGTGAGGAAATTCCTTGTTCCAGTGGAACAAGATTTTTTTTTTGTCTTTATTGACAGTTTACAGTACAATCACTTTTTTGTGAAGGAACTGCCACACATTCCCAGTAGAAGTCCTGGGCAGCTGAGTTACTACAGCTGTGGGAATGCTCCTTTTTCTTTAAGGAAATTAAACCTGAGTTGAGAGATTTCCCTCAAAAATAAATAGATGTAGAGTGTAACTGATGTTAGGAATCAAAGAATCATATAGCATATGCTTTGGTTGGGAAGAAAAGAACTTTAAAGCTCATCTCATTCCAACCCCTCTGCATGGGCAGGGACACCTTCCTCTAGATTAGGCTGCTCCAAGCCCCATCCAAGCTGGCCTGGAACACTTCCAGGACAGGCAAGATTATATCCATTTTAGAACTTAACAATTTTGGTATCAAGTGATATCTGAAAGTAAGTGACCCGTGGTGAGTTCTGGGAGCCTTTCTCTTCTGGCTGTTTTGAGTGAGGTTTGTGTTTGGTGGGGATTTGGGATTTTTCCTTCTGTTGGCATGTGATTTGTCTGGGATATTTTTTGCTTGATGTTGGGTTGTTTACTTGTCTCAGACACAAAAGTTGATAGGCTTGCTATGTATTTTGCCCAAAATCTCAAAAACATCCAGGAGCACAGAGGTTGCACAAATAACTAAGCCAGAAAATACAAGACTTTTTTCCTCCACCAGAAACATGGAAGCTGAATATTCCAGCAGTCTCAAAACTCCCTAAAAATCAAGTCATAATGGAAGGCTCTCACGGGAACACTTAAAACCTCATCTTCTCCAAGCCCAAATGAAGTATTTTGGAAAGATACTGAAGTATTTTTGCAAAGATACAGGTATGTTTATGTCAGAATGTGGAAAAATGAAGCCCACTCACCCGGAGAACATCAGTCTGTGTCCCAAGGCCCTTGGTGCATATCTCCATCACGGAGTAGGAGCAGAAGGTGACACGCACTTTGTACTGGCTGACAGCAGACAGCCACAGAGACACATTGCTCTCCAGCTCCAGAGGGGGCACCAGGATGGACTGGTGACCTGAATATATGCTGGGGAGAGGAAGCAATAGGAACACGAAAATTTAATTAATTCATGTATATGGCATGCTTCAAAAGGCAAAAAAATTGCAGCTTTGTCAGATGGGCTGCATTAGAGTAGGTTTCTGGTTGAATCCAGTCAAGACTCACTGATTTTAAGAAACATATAATTGCTTCCTTTAGCAGTATTTCTTACTGCATACTAATCTTGCAGTGAACACCTTAAAGGTCTTGTCAAAACATGTGGTTTAATCTTAAAATACTTGAAAAGGATTTACTTAATCAATGTGAAACAGACAGTGAAGTCCTTTTTTTTTCTTCCTTGAATTTGGTATGCAATTAATTCCACTTGCAAACATAAAGTTACTCCAGTAACTAACTGAGTGAAATGGATTTTCTTATCACAAAAAGCGTTTTCTGAACTACTGATAAAAAGGTTCATTTGGGTTTCTTTGCCAGTTTCTCCCTGGGGTTCTAGAGAGGGCTGAGCACAGGTGAGGAGAGCCAGAGCTGCAGAGCCATACCTGCACAAGCACCAGAGTGCAAAGCCCAAGCCACAGTAGGGGTCCAGGCAGATGGCAATCTGTCGGGACGGGTACAGCTCACACTGCAGCTTGATCGAGCGACATAAGGCACTTGTGGCTGCGTGTGACATCTGCAGGAGGAAAACAGGACCTCTCAGGGACCTTCTTCTAGAAAAAGGGTTTCACAGATTTCTTTATAAACTTCAAGGAATCTGACATGATTATCTCTTGTTACTGTACCTTTACTCCTGCTAATATACCAGTAGTAGACACACTGAAGTCCAAGTATGCCAACATATCTGGAGATGTAGGTCTGAAAACACTAGCCAGCTTCTTTTTAGGCATATCATCTATTTAAAATACATAAGTAGAGGAGAGTACCATATTATTTTGGGAAAAAATTTATCTTTACAGCATTATCATCAGATCCTCCCTATAGTTTCTAGACAGCTATTTTAATGCAATGCACAACACATCCACTCATTCAGGCAATTGTGGTGTAGCAAAATAAATGTATCACTCTTGAAACTATTTCCATTTTGGCTATCCTACCTGTATCCAAAATAGTGGGCCACGTTTTAATATCTACAGCTGCTGCAGCCTCCTTGGACCTGAGCAGTTTCATTATAGCTTGGGTGGTCAATATACATGCAGACTTACTGACCTGCAAAAGGCAAAGTATTAAGACCATTGTTAAAACCAGGGAGTGCATGCTCAAAGTCATGTCATATGCATCCAGATGAGATAAGCAGTAAGATGAAGAGATGAAGATAGTAATTGGAAACAAAGCAAAATATATCACAACAATAAAACATCATTTTAAATAAGTTTCTGAAGAAGTCATTACTGACTCAGCCACAGCACAGTGAATATTTATTTTCTAGCTTATTTTACACTGACTGTGGGAAAGCAATTCATCAGGCTGCATCAACCATTCACCATTCCCCAAAAGCACAGGCAGAGGAATGTCTCATACCTACCTCTACAATCATTTTGACAGTGGGCAGAGTGGTAGCAAGGTTCTGAGGATGAGGTGGGCGGACAGTGATGGGAACACAGCCAGCGTACAAACAGCCATAGAAAGTTGCTATCAAGTCTACTCCTGGAAAGGATATATGTGAAATTAAAGCCATTTTTATCAGATCAATAGGCCAAATTCTTTCACCAAAATCAAAATACCCACTGATTTGTGTTATTAAGACACAAGGATTTGTCACAAGCGTATGTTCAAATAAACAGGCTGTTCCACACCCAGTTTAAAATGTTTTGCATTTAAGAGCTAGCAAAAATTATTCCAATCCCATTAATAAACAGAACTTCTTTTCTTGTGCTGTGTGACTGTGGTTTTTGCTGTGTTGCTTTACCTGGAGGGTAAACCAGGGCCACATGGTCACCAACGTTCAGCCGTCCCTTCTCCAACAGCGCCACTGCCACTCTCTCTGCCCTCTTGTGCAGCTGGATGCACGAGGCAGTGCTGGCTACAGTACCCTGCACAGGAGACAAGTGACAGCAGAAACCTTTACAGGAACAGCAGCAGCTCAGTGACTTGGATATTGACATGAAAAGGGGTAAACCAAGAGGGTTTCTCCCAGAGACAAGTCAACACACAGCACGGTAGCTCATTAGTCCTCAGCTATTGAAGAAAGGTGTTCACCAACAGGTATTTGTTCTTTGTGCCCAAGTTTTGTGTTTCCTTTTGCAGAGTCTCTATGCCAAGGGTAAAACTTGCCTGAACAAAGTGACCTGGGAAAGGCTGCTTCATGCTAGAAAAGCTCCCTCAAAATATTCTTTACTCAGAGATAATTCAATCAATTAAATCAAATTCAACAATAACAATGTTCAAACAATTTCTTTTGCTAAAGCACAGCCTCAAAAGAAACGTTAGAAAGTTTGAACTACGTCCTAAACTCTTTTGCCCTTCTGAACGAGACTTACAAATCCTTCACTTCCCAAAAACTGCTGCTGGACTTTCTGGAAGACTCCTGTCTGCAGCACAGCACAGCACAAGGCAGGTCCAATTTGTCCCTGGACTCTTATTGTCACTCTATGTGCCATCATTTTTGAGGGCAGAGCCTAGCCCAGGGCAAGGCATCAGTATATCCCCTGCAGGATGTGACAGTGCTCCTGGAAAATTTGACTCCAAAGCTGTCCCAAGGGCTCTCTACTTAGGCTCTTGATCTTCTTATCAGGAAATTCTCCATTTCTGACTTAAAGTTAACCCTTGTGCTCAGGAATGAAGACAGAATCATGGCTTCCATTAATATGATAAAATTGTGTTCCAGCAAGAAATGCAATTACTGCAATGTTTTAAGCTAGGCAGAATGCATGCTGAAATTCCAGTAAGTGGAATAAAACATATGACATAAAATTCCAGAAGTGGAAAAATTTATGCTACTTACTAACTAGCAATTTTTGTCTGCTTCATTAAAATAATCTGCAGCATTTCAGGAAAAGACTTGTAGAAGGAATTTTCTTAGAATCTAATAATCTTTTGCTTTGGTTTTAATCTCCAAGTATGACCTAAAGTGCATCTTACCTTGGAATTCAACAGAAGGAAGAGTGGATGATCTGGAGTTGTCTGAGCTCGCCACTGAAGAACATCTGCTAAATACAGGAACTGAAAGGGAAGAAAAAGGAGACACTCAAATTCACTCAAAGTACCTCAGGTTTATTTCCTGGTCTTCTCTCATTCTGAACAAGCTAATTCAAATATTTAATAATAATGCCAGGACCCCAGTGTCACCTTTCTTGCCTGGTCATTGTCCTCCAGCTGGCTAACATCTCTCCCCGAGGCTTGTGCAATCCTCTTGCCAGCTACGAGGTTTCCTACAATCATCGACGCAGGACCAACATCTGCATTTTGAAAAGAGCAGTGCAAATGAGGAAAAAGAACCTAAGGAAGGCAGGACCAACATCTGCATTTTGAAAAGAGCAGTGCAAATGAGGAAAAAGAACCTAAGGAAGGCAGGACCAACATCTGCATTTTGAAAAGAGCAGTGCAAGTGAGGAAAAAGAACCTAAGGAAGGCAGGACCAACATCTGCATTTTGAAAAGAGCAGTGCAAATGAGGAAAAACAACCTAAGGAAGGCAGGACCAACATCTGCATTTTGAAAAGAGCAGTGCAAATGAGGAAAAACAAGCTGGGGAACAAGCACCAATGCAGCCTGCAGGTGGCAGGTCTGGCAGAACCAGCACATACTCTGCTTTCCTCACCTGGCTGCTTCTGCCGAGGCTTGGGCAGGTTGGTAACACAGGTGTGGGGACACATCAGGACGTTGCAAGGATGCAGAGCACCCTCCAAAAAGCGCTGCTTGGTTTCTGAAATATGAATTCCTCCGAGCGGAGCCTTTGGCAAAGTGTTGGCTGGCACCAAGGCAAGGCAGTACACACCTACTTGGTGAATGCTATCAATTGCCTTCACAGAAATTCAAACAAACAAACAAACATTTCACATTATCAACTGGGATGTAGCTAGAGCAAGAATTTGAATTCAATGAATTTATAACATTAAAAGTTTTACTTGCACCACAATTTGCAAATAAAGGGTCCAATTCTGCACTCACTGAACTCATAGAAGCTGTGCCATGACTTCAATGGGAGCAGGAGCAGACCCAGGACTTTGCTTGTGCCCTCTATCAAGGGGATGCCACCTGCACATCAGGGATTAGGAAAGTCTCTTAAAAGTGGGCAAAAAGTGCAGAGATTTTCAAAAGCCAAAGTTATATCACAGCAAATTTAGCATGTATGGCACAATCACAAAAGCGCAGTAGAACATAAAACTCACAAAATTTAGGAGGGAAGCATCTTTGCTGCCTAAATCTTAAGTGTGTCTTTTAGTTATGACACTTCTAAAAAGAGAAACAAAAATATTTTCTCCCAATACCAGATATCCTCTCCAAAAAGATAAGGCAGCTGAAATTAGATAGAAACCATTATTACTCAACTGCCTTACTCTTAAGAGCAAACTTCCTTTAAGTTGTTCTCTGGATCCTTCCCTACAGCTGTCCCCAGAGTCTTCCATAATTGATCTCTCTTTTTTCACTTCCTGAGAATTGATTACTTCTAAAACCTGCAAATGCAGATCTACCACAGTTCCCCTTCCTTTTGTCCTTCATCCCCAGGAAAATACAGTAAAATAATTAAGGGGAAAAGTCTTTAATACTTCTTGTTGCAGATCCAGAATAAGGTTGTTAGTGATAAAAAAGCTTTTGGGGCTGTTCTGATACTTGGCAGCATACTTGTGAATATTTTCAGAGGTAACTCTCAGTATGAAATTAGAAGAGACATGTAGCATTGACCCAAACAAAACCCATCACCTTTAGGCCTTTGAGAATCCTAGTAGTAGGAAGTTAAAAATACATTCTGAGAGAAAATCTTACTTTTTACAAAATTCTGTTAATTCTGAACCCTGAAAAAATTATCTTCTTACAGCTCTCTGTGGTTACACTGATAAGTTTTGCTTATGGAAAAAAAAAAAAAGAAAAGCTCTGATATTCTCATTTCATGCATCAGCCTTATTCACCTGGAAAGAGAAAAGGACAGACTGACTACCTGTAGAACCCTGCTCATCCACTGAAAACTATCCTCCTCTGAGGCGTCAGGGCGCTGCTCTGCCACAAGCACTATCCGATCATCATGCAAAACGGGCACAGAAAACACTGCTATCCTAAAACACAAAGGACAGAAGAATGAGAGGGTGCAACACAGGGTGAATGGAGCATGGTTATCATCACATGGCAATGGCTGCAACCTCTCATGGCACTGTTTCACACACACGAGCATTATTCATGCCAGATCTTCACAAAATCACAAAGATTTAGAACACGTGTGGGATCCTTGCTGTAATTGCTTTCTGCTGGGGGTTAGGTGGGTTTGCAGTCACCCATGTAGCACATGTCTGATAGCTCCATACATGTAGGGGCTGTGCAAACCTTGCCTACAGAACTCCATCATGCACACCTAGACTTGTAGTCCCTACATACAATGTCCCTTTTGGAAGACAAGTATGCCAAATTACTGATCACTAGGTGCTTGCACTGAAAAATACTTAACTCCCCTGGGGAATTACCTTAGTTTTAGGCTTAGGATAAAATATTAATAATGCCTCAGCCTGGGCTGGTCCCAGTCTGAACCCTGAGAGACTCCACTTGTCATTGATCTTCATCTGGACATGGAGCCATGGACCACTGAAGGGCACTCAGGCTGGTGATACAACACCTGGTCTTCTCTCATTCTGAATAAGCTAATTCAAATATTTAACAATGCCAGGACCCCAGTGTCACCTTTCTTGCCTGGTCATTGTCCTCCAGCTGGCTAACATCTCTCCTCAGAGACCCTTCTCTGAGGGTCCTTCAGCAGCCTAGTTTGGTCTTTAGAACAGGCTGCACAGTTCCTCCCTCAGCCACCCAAAAGACTCAGGGGACAGAAGTGTTTTATATCCAGCATATGAGCTTCTTTTGAGAGTCTTAAGAGAAGCTTTGAAATAAGTTTTAAACAGATACTTTAAGATCTACCTTTTACTGTGTGAAAGTAATTTAAAATCTATTATGCATGAAGCAAGGTGCAAATATTTACCTTTCAACAACCAAATTCATAACCTAGTGCTAACTTTCCTACAAAACACACATAAAAAAGTTCACATGCATTCCTCCTGTGTGTGCTGTGTCACTTGGTGACTGTCTGTGGGTTAAAAAAAGAGCAACAAGGCCCAACCAGGAGTGTTAAAGTTTTTAATGCACTCACCTTCCCCGATAGACAAACTTCATGGGTTCAACTGCCAATGCAGTGGCCACCACATCATCTGCATTGTGCCTGCGGCCACTAACTGTCATCAAGCCATCCAGTTTCCCCACCACAAACACCAAATAGTCCTGAAAAGAAGGAAGGGTTAGAAACACAGCAGAAAAACCTCCTCACACCTGGCAGTATGTGCCTGACTCAAGCCAACAACACTCTTGAGACCTTCAGGAGGTCCTGAGACAAAGTGCTGCTGAATTCAGGGCTATCACTTTAGAGTTGGGAGTCAGGAGAAAGTAGGGCCCTGAGGGCTTGTACACACTTACAGGACCCACAAAGCCAAGCAATCCTGTCCTTGTGAAGGGCTGGTCTGATACAGGCATGCCAGCTGCTGTCACTGGGATGGCCTGGAAGAACACAGAAGGATTCAGACACTCACTGGAATGATAAGGATTTTCACTCCTTTACTGCCAGAATACATGAAATGAGGTACCACTGCAAGGAAAAATATGGGCAGAAAGATTGAAATGCCTTCAGGTAACTACACATAAGACCACTGTATTAATTCAGAGCTAAGATAAATTTAAATGCTCACACAGGCCCTACACTGGACTGTGGAATACAGAAGCAGCTGACTGCCTGCCTGCAGATGAGACTTGGTATTTTTGCTTGTTAAGAGACAGAATGTCTTGTAATGATTCTATGAATGAAGCAAAGTCTACCTGGTCAGGGCTTTTTTCTAACTAACTAAAAAACCAAACCAAACAATAAAACACACGCACACAAAAGACCTTTAAGGAAAAAACAGAGTATTTACAAGAAGAAATACTAGAAATATAACAATTAAGAAGAAATCCAAACCTCAAATACATTCTTGGTGATTCCGAGGAGACCAAAATATGCTGTCCCAGTTGCTCCTGAATTCACACATATTTCCCCAACCTCATCAGCTTTACACAGATAAGGAGTCCCATCCACCTTTACAACACACATGCTGGCTGCACAGAGGAAGAACACAGAATCACAGTGTTAGTCTGCTCCAGCAGCTGACACACATAGTGCTCTGCCACTGACAGATAAAGATTTTAATATCAATTATTCATCAGCTACAGCAGAAACATAGCATGTAAGAGAGCTCACTTTAGCTTCTTGTCAGCCTGTGCAATCTGTTCTCCAAGATTAAGTTCACAAATGCAGTGCTTTTTTCTTACAGCATTTCACAGCCTCCACATCAGCTGCAGCTGAATCCAAGGCACAATGGACTGAGGGAGTGTAAGACTCAAGGTCAAGAAAGAAATCAATAAATCTACCCAGGTCAATACAAAATCAACATGGCAAAGCCAACTCTGCTGCCTGCATGGACCAAGGAGTGCTGTTGAAATAGATCTGTGGGTACATTTTCAAACCTTAGAGAAGTCTTCCAATTGCTAATATCCTAGGTCTGAAAAGGTGAGACCATTATTCACCCTACCAATAGATCAACCTCTAAATTATCTTGGTTTCATAAAAATTACCTATCAGAACAAGTAGCAGCTATTAGTAATTGTTTGGAACCATGCAATGATAACCTTGGGTAACCAAGCAAAGAGATGCTACTCAAACTCTGGTACAGTTTCTGGATATTTGATGTGTGTACTAGATGTCTGGAATCAAAACCTACAGTATGAACTACTGGTCATGCAAAACCCCACATTCTGCAATTAAGGAGGAAAAAATAAAACTCAATGGTAAATTTGAACTGACAAAATAGTTTATTACTACAGGAAATAACTTGAGCAAACATCAGAATTCTGTATGTAACACTTAAACAACGATGCAAAGACAAGTGTTAGTAACTGGAGAAAGCAGAGTTTGTGGGCATTAACAAATGTACAGCCCTCACTGCATCCACAAACATGGAAGAACCAAAGGATCAGCCTGCAGTCCCTAAATGATGCTCCATCCACGAAGCCAAAGGACAACCCTATCACCCTGATCAAGTAAAAAAAAAATACTTACCAGTAACCAATGTATGATACAGGTAGTCTACAGGTACATTCTAACAGCAGGCACAGTTCTGTCCTGCCAGGTTATACTGCAAGGCTGCCCTTCTGCAGTATCTGTGGAGCCTCTACTCTCGCTTCTCCTCCTTTTCCTGCTCCATGTGTGACATACAAGAGAGTGCATCTACCACCATTTCAGTCTCTCTCAACAGCATTGCATCTGAAAAAGAATTAAAGAGAAGGGAAAAGCAGATGGGACAGGAATGTACATGTGGACTGCACGTCACGAAGAACACAGATTCCTGCCAGGAAAGCTTTCTTTCTTCAAATGAGTCCACATGTACATTCTGAAAGATGGTGACTCACAGCAGTCAAACCTGCCAGGGAGTATCCTGGCAGGAGATGAGAATCCTGCTGTGCAAAGGATGATGCTGATGCCCTACCAAAGAGTGGATTCAGCTCTGGATGTTTCAAGACTAGCACAGCAGGAATGCAAGAAGAATGCCAGGGGCCTGTACAGCAGAAGGTTGTGATCAAAGGTACTGATGAGGCTCAGGAAGTGCTCTCTTCTTCCCTTTCCAGCATTTCATAGTGGATCAATACAATGGCTACCCTTGCATTACATTCTTCAGGAAGAACTTCTCTTCTAAAAGTATGAAGCCTTAGGAAAAATACTGAAATGCCAGGATGGAATGCCTCTAAAATCACTGTGGAAGGTATTTCCAGGGTTTCCAGAGAAACCTCATCCTTGAGAAAAACAGCATATGGGGATATGAAAGAAGACCTGAATCTCTTCCTGCTCCTCTGGAAAGGGAAATAGGCATAAAGCAAGCCAGCTTCCTAGATGAGGATGAAGATAAATCTGGACTCTGGAGGTGATCATGAGCATCCAAAGTGTAACATTTAAATTGGAAGACAACATCTCATCCCAAGTGCACACTGGCACAGGTCTCCAAGAGAAGTTGTTCTGCAGTGGTTGCTGTGCCGCTGTGTGACAGACTGAAGCCCTGAGGAACACAGATCTGATGATGATGATAAATTCTAAGGGCTGAATGGAAAAGAGGTGCTGTTAACCCACAAGCTAAAGAAAAAAACCTGAAAGTTTCACTAAGTTGTTCTGTACCAACTCTTTCTACTGAAGTAAAGGAAGCAGACCCCTCTGCAGTGAAGATGCTTTGTGGTAACTACCAGAACCTTGGCAAATGTTCACTCAGACATGGACAGAAGAAACAAGACATCCATGGGCTGGAAACAATGTGAGCATCCCAACATTTAGGAAATTAGAACCATCTCCCTAAAGTTCCAGAAAAGGTACTGAATGCAGTCACAATCCAGAACATAATTGAGTTCATTGCAGAAGATGTTACAGAAGCCCAAAATTTGATGCCAAAGTGAAGTTTTCTGCTTGAGTGTAACAAAGTAGCTGCTGCAGCAGCACCGTTTCTAGGAACCAGCCTTGGTATGATTAGAGGCTATAAGGATTTATAACTTTTGGGTTCAAGACTGTTAGCTCTTTTCAAAGAAAGAACATGAGAAGGATCCCGGTAAAAGAATGGAAAGGATTGGTTGGGAAGTAGAAGGGAGACAAACTTAACTACAGTTAAAATATCCACTAAGCAACACATCCAGGCTCAAACTTAAGGTAGGTATAATATGCTTTCAAGATGACAGATAACACAGCAATCACATTCCAGTTGATGTGAAAGTTGGAGGCTGAAAATGTGCAGAAGAAAAGAGGTTTGGCACTTTCCCTACCATCTTTACCAGTCCAATTTGAAAAAAATGAACTGAATGTTGGTGAGGAGCCAAATTTAGCAATGCCAGTCCTGGACAGAAACTATGCAAAATAGCCCAAGATGGTCAGCAGGTGGGGTAAAACATCATTCCTCCAGAACAGGATTCCATGGGAATGCATACCAGATTTTCTCTTAAGAATTCCCATGCTATCTTTGAGGAGAAGATTGCTCTGTGGATGCTGCCACTTCCATTGAGAGTCTTGTGATGGGCATTCATGGTAGATAATGAATGTGAAGGGAATGTGGCATCAAGAATGGCCTGAAGGTTAAACAGCAGTGACATGTGACATGACCCTGGTGCTGATGGCTCTGTTGAGTAAGATCCCCTGAGCAGGTGAGCTCCACATTTCAGAACAAAAAAAAAGCAAGATCTGAAGAAAAGGAGGGTGTGAGTGGACATTTTATCTGTGACCTTTTAACCAGAGAGTTCCTGAATGAAGCATGCCAGAGATCCTCACAGGTAACGAGAGCAAAACCATTTGGCTTGACCATTTCCAAATGAAATTCAGCAATGTGAGCTCCTATGTCACAAAGTATTTGAGAGGCTAGGGCAGACTTCCAAGTTCAGTGGGGATCAGAAGATGGAACAAAGCCTTCAGAAAGAAATACAAAACCAAAAGCAGATCAAGAGCAAGCCTCATCAGCCAGCAGAGGAGCAATGAACAGGTGGTGGTATGCTCTCTCCTGTATGCCAAACACCAAGCCAGAATGGACAAGGGCACACCCTCCATGAATACTACACAGGAGAAAGCATAAATCTTACCAAGTAAGGCACAAGTATCTCCACTGTTAGAATGTACATGCAGACTCATTTGAAACTAAGTCATTCATTTACTTAAGTCATTAATTTTTTTCACTTAGCACACTCCTGTAAGTAGCTGCTAGTCTTGTGACTTCCTTCGTACTCCAAAGGATTTTTTAGGAGAAAAAAGTTATCAATTATCCTTTATAATGAAATCTATAAGGCATATTCTGACTTAAGTAATGTACAGGGAAACTTCTGCTGGAATTCTTAAAATGTGGATAAAATGAAGTAAATCTGCCCCAGATTCAGACAGCTCAATGCTAGTCAGAATTTTAAAGGAGTCAATGAATTAAGTTGCCCAAATTCTGCTTAACCTACAAATAGTTTAACCACTTACTATTGTATTTTTAACTAGCAACAGCCATCAATTACAAGTCATATCACTCTGAGACACTTCATACACATTTAACTGTTCTCCCCTCACACAATCAGACAAGTCACTTGATGCTTGTTACTCATGTAGAAAGTAATGGTAGTGTTATCACTGCCTGCCAGTGGCCCCCTAACCCAGACACATCCCTTAGATTTGCCAGACAATGCTCCAAGGAAGTTTGACAAAGGAGAAGGGTTTTTTTCACAGATCCCTCTGACTACTCCATTAGGCATTTCACAAGGACAAAAATGTATTTTTTGACAACTCATACGGTTTCCACAAGTCGTGAGGTGAAATCACTTAACCATAAGCATACAGGGAAATTTTCCAACATCCTAAGGCAGACTTAAAGCTGCCACTGAGCAAATGCTCTGTAGAAAATTAACACAGGGGACTTACAGCTCCAACAATTGAATATGAAGAGTAGCTGCAAGCAGCTGTGTATCTTAGTGTAGTCAAGCACAATTTGCTATGAGAACAAGCCTACAGCAAAGCCAGGAGCATCCTGTGTTGGTTTTGCATGGCCTGGCTTTTTAGCAGGGGGGCCACAGAAGTGGAGCCACATGAGATAAACTGATCCAAACAAAGATTTCAATTGATCCTACACCTAATACCACTTTTTTGAACAGCAGCAATATTGAGTTTAAGCTCAGTCAGTTCACCAAAGGGCATGACTACCTGAACTACCTGATTCAGACTTGGTCCCTTTGTGTCCCTGTGTCTAACCTATAATCTAGAGAAAACATTGGGAGCACAGGTGAATTTCAGTGAGGTTTCCAGGGGACAGCACTAGTGTGGACACCCCAAACAGACAGCAGTAGCAGTAGATGCCATCTATATTCAAGTCAAAGTAGAAAAATCACTATTTTTTTGAATTTATTATGGACTTTCAAATCAACTTCAAATGGTCTTCATACAAAAGAAAAACTTGAGAGAAGCTACACAACAACCAAGTGACTTCTCTGCTTCATTTTGGTATGAAGTGCAGATCTGCTCAGCCTCCACCAAAAGGAAGCTCTACTGAATTTAAGTTCAATAACAACTGAACCATTGACTTCAGGGGTGGCAAAGGGCTTCTGGGGATAATAAGGAAAATTCAACAACACCAATGAGACTTGCACACAATGGCTGAAATTCTCATCAGCAGAGTGGGAAGCTGTCTACCTCCTCTTGTTTGTATCAGGGCTTTGGTGTACAGAGAAGAGGTTGTTGCTGAAATCACACAAGTTGAGTCTCCACCTTACCTCTACAGAGAGCAGGACTTTAGAACCACAGCTCTGCAAGGCAGGAAGTTCATAACGAGACCAAGAATAGCAAAGCCAAAGGTGCCAAGGGCATGACCAGAATCAACCAGGTTCTTTGGTAATTACATAATAAACCTGAGGGTGAGGAGAGTTGCAAAATTCTGTATTTTATCCTCTCCAAGCACACCAGAGCAGACAGTGCCATGAAACTGCCAGCCTAAAAGCTGGAGTAGATGGCAACCAAGTGTCCAGTCCTTCATCTCACTGTTCACAGTCTTAGGTCTGCTTTGGCACCCTACCTTTACTAACCTTCTTCAGAGTGCTCCCCTCTCCAAATGCAGCTGGATCTCAAGTGAGAACAACAAGGATGAGACAAAGTCTCTTGGCTTCAATTAATGGGCTGAGGAACAGTACCCAGCTCTACCTGATTCAGGAACCACAGTGTTGCAAAGAGATGTCATTAGGAAATAGGTTAACCCAGGTTACTCCTGATCACTTTCTTGTTCTCCATGGGCATGAGAAAACAGTTTCCAGAATTAGCTGTTCCATCACCTCTGCAGGGTCTGAGATGAGGTTCCTTTCAACTGAAATATTCTATTCTATTCCACTCCACAAACAATTCTGCAACAGGCCAAAAGCACTTGCCCATACCAAAATCTATGGCCATTCAGTTTTATTGTGCATGATTCTGTAATCCATCATGTGTTTGGAAAATGTGTCAAAACATAACTCATACTACCTTAAAGGTGTTTAACATTTTTATTCATTCCATGCACACAAAGAGAACTTATTTGGAATATTCTGAAACCCACACAAAATGTTTTCCTACCTCCAGGCATAATCTGCCCAACATCCTGCACGGTTAACACTGACAACTTCTCCTCTGTATCCACTCTGATCACACCAAAACTCAGACAATTCATGGATAACACTGCTTTTCCTGGAGGGGGGCCACCCAGTTCAGAAGGTCTGGAAGACAGAAAGTCCAGTTAGATATGAATCAACAGACCAATACTGGTGAGAGGGTTACTAAAAACATTCTGATGGTTTCTCAGGCTTGGTAAGGTTAAGAAAAAGAATGGTTTCTCACTTTGAACAAACAAGAATTCAAGACTTATATAGTAACCAAATGAAGACAGATTTAAAACAAAATTCCCCAAAATTTCCAAGTTTTTTGTTTCAAGTTTTCTTGAAGCTGACTTTCTGAAAAGGCACATTTTGATCAGAACTGCTATCAAAAAATCCAGCATATCCCATCCATTTATCTATTAATAATTAAAGTATTTTTTTTCTCAGAGCATCCCTTGCTATCTCCAGAAATCCAATGGCATTTCTCAGACCAGCTACAATATTTATTTTTTTTTTTATTTTAGGCCCCTGTTTACAAATCATTGTACATAAGCAGTTGATTGAGAATTCACCATCTTCTTCCTCCCAAATAAATAAGTCTTGTTTTGGGGGCATTTTAAAAGGTCCTCCAATACTTTCAGTGAGGATGAGACCTAACTTTCCCAAAGCATGAAAAAAACACCTTCTGCCTGACTATTCTTAGAAAATATTAAACTTTTTTAAGAAAAGAAACAAAAATCACCCATCTGTTAGTGAAGGAGGCACCTGTGAGGTTCATATTTCCTCTGCCTAGATCTTTGTGAATCTCTATGTGGGTTATGGTATTTTCTGCCTATCACCTTAACATGAGATTCCCCATCCCTGGAAGTGTTTAAGGCCAGGTTGGATGGGGCTTGGAGCAACCTGGTGTAGTGGAAGGTGTCCCTGCCCATGGCAGGGGGTTTGAACTCCTTCCAAGCCAAAGCATTCTGTGATTCTAGGACACATTGCAATAGTCAAGCAAAGCTTCAGTTGACTTCTCAGAAAAGGGAATTACCTGCGAATAGCAACAGTCAGTGCCTCTGAAGAACTAGCACAAGGACAGATGACTTCTGGTCTCAAACCTCTGGACTGAAACACATTCAGGAATGCATCACAGGAAGATATTGACCCTAGAAAGAACCATCACATAATCAGAAACATTTTTCTAAGAGCAGGAAAGCTTGAGCTGCAGGAATTCAAAGGTGTGCCCACTCTCAGCTCAGTTATATGAATACTGTTGCATTCATGTACAAACCAAATACTCTTTCCAACTGTCTGAAAGGCATTCCAGTTCACTGTAAGAGAGCAGATTTGGAAAAAGAACTCCTAGTGACTAACAACTACACTGAATGAAACTCCCAACTGCATACTCCTCCTCTGGCAGGACACACCAGAACTTAGCATCATGGAAAATCCTTCAGGGATCAGAATACTTTGTCACTAAGGGTAACTTCATGTCAACCTCTTATACAGCTCCTATCTGATTGTTTCATACACAAGTCACAGCAGTTAAATATCAAATGCTTCTGACATACCTTCACAATTCTACCAGGCCTCTAGCACTTGGCCCAAAGTGGATTATATCTATATTTATATCTTGTAGCTATCAGTTCAAGTCAATTCAAGGAAAAGTATAGCACTAATGAAGACATGAAGATCAAAAAATGAATTTACACTGGTAATTATAGCCAAGAAGTGCAAATTAAAGTAATGAAAAAGCAGTGGCATCACTGGTACACAGACAGTTTTACTACAGAAGAAACTGCTTAACTCCCCAGGCATCAGCTCTGACACAGGGCTTATAAGAAAGAGAGTATTGGCCAGACTGACACTCAGGAAACACATCCATACTCACATGGATTGGCTCCATCTGCCACTATTAACATGCGTAAGGAGCTCAGGCTGACGTCCCTCTGATCCCTCTGAGCCAAAAGTGACCAGTGCATATCACGGGATTTTACTACTGCTACACGGGCTGCAGGTCAAAACAAGAATTATGCTGCATGTGCAGAACAAAATCAAGACCAATTAGAAAATTATCTAAGTATTCTTGTGTATTTGCACCAACCTCTGAAACTACACACAAATTTATGACACTACAAATGTAGAAAACAAATAAAAATGCCAAAAATTCAACTACTATAACGTGTATACTCAATATACATGTGTTATAGTATACAACATAACATAGTTATACACCAGATGGACTTGATCACAGAATTTGAATGTTTGCTATAAATTCAAATACTAAGAAACACAGTCTCTTTAAAGGTCTCTCAGAGGAAGCCATCAACATCACTCCTCAGTGAAACTATGAGCACACAGAATACTGAAATGGGGTAATCAGTGTGATACAAAGACATTTTGTACAAACAATTTAATTTGTTTTCACTAACCCAAAAAGAGATGGGTGAATTAAAACAACCTTTAGGGTACCTTTGTATGAGCAGACTTTCTGTATCCAGGAAAGTGGATTAACCTTCATTAATGCATAGGGAATACTGATGACATGCATCCTGTTCATAACACTCTACAAGAAAGAGGTTCAAAAATAAACTTCCAAGTGGCTTAAAAAATATAGAACATGTATCAATGCTTAAATAAACCCCTCCATCATCACAGCTACAGCATTAACTCCTACAATTAACTGGTAGTGAAAACTATGCCTATACTCTGAAAAAATACACTACACAAGGTACAGCAAAAGCAACAGTTTATTCTGAAAAATATAAATACTGAAACAAAAACCATTTGAGAGAAATGATGAATTTATAGCCTCATTCTGATACCAGTACACTACCAGTGAAAGAAGCAAATTGCTGCAGTTTTTTTGCCTTTCTTGCAATACTCACCGTTAACACTCCATGCCAAAGGCCAGCCTCTCTTTTGAAATCCAAGACATTTGTTAGTGTTTCAGCTGAAAGCAAAGGAAAAAAATATCAGATTTAAAAAGCATTTTTATAAAAATACTTAAAAACTACAAATATTTGTTCAAGCAACTCTGAAACTTCCATGACTGCTAAGAAACCAAAGCTCTGTTGCCTCTAACAAATAGGCTGCTTAAGCTCCAAGTGACTTGTTTTACTTCTTGCAATAATCTTTGAATTATGATTACTAGACTAGAATATTACAAGGTATTTAACATCTTGATTCATTGTAATACCCCTTCCATCTGCCAATGAACTATGCAGACTGAAAATTTAGTCTTGAAGCAAACTTCTTCAGCTAAACTGAAAAAGTTAATCTGGATTTGAAAGAATTAGATGCAGTAAGAAATATCACCACGGCTCGACTAAATTTTCTTGAATATTTTCACTGAAGAATTTGAGTATCTTATGTGATTAAAAAAAAATAACAAATAACAATCAAAGATTTTAAGTCAAGGGTTCATTTAATGAATCGGTCCCTGGGTTTTGAGGGATATCTTGTCTTGATTAGGTAAAACCTGCTCATCACTGATGTAGGATGGATGGATGCAGGGAAGTACTTGGTTAAATGGTAGCACAGATTAACTCTATACAGATGCACATAACCAAGTGCAGTTCTTGGCTGTTCATTGGAAGAATGACTGCAAACAAGCAGATCTCTCACTGTGTTCACATCCCTGGGGAGATGTTCTTTTGTGGGACATGATCAAGTAAAAGGAAGATCCCCTCCTTGATTACATTTTCACAGGTGGCTTAACGCTCTTTCACACATCACACCCTTTATGAATGAGGAAGTTTGTCTTTCCCTTTGCAGCTGAAGTGACTATTCTGTATCTAAAGTTCTCTGGAGACAGCAGACATGATTATGCAACGTGAATTGTCTGAAGATGCAAAGCTGTCAGAACCCTTTTAAAGTTACACCTAACTTACCTTCTGAATAACCACATGCCTGAGTCAGTGCATGACAGTGTGCCAGCATGGAGGCATGAGATACAGTAATGCCCACTGTGCTGCCCTCTTTACTTGTTTTGTACTGAGAAGAGAAAGTGTATGCAAGCATTAGATTAACAGCAAAACCAAGAAAATTTACAGTAATGAATTGAAAACATATTACAGAAACAAATCCAGCTCTTTAAATTCAAAAAGCTAGCATAAAAATATATTTACATCCATAGAATACATTAATATGGTAAAAAAATCTGTTTGCCTAATCCAATTAAATTATCCTGGGGATTCCAAAATGCTGATTATTCCCCATCTTCAACGTGACTCTACACAGTCACTCAACTGACACTCTGCCTGGCAGCCTGATGGAAACATGCTTGTTTCACAGTTAAAAACATTATATATAAAATAATATAAAACATGATACATACATATATATTATCTTCTATTGTATCCAGAGTTTAGAGGAAGAAAAGATCACAAACCATGACAGAGTAAGCACAGAAGTTATCCCATGCCACTGCCTCACCTCGATATAAGCGATCTCGGCGCTGGCGTCCCGGACCTGGGGATGCCAGTCCTTGGCTGGTTTTGCCAGATGCTTCCCATCAATCACAAACCAAATGAGACGAGGCCAGCCTTCAAAGAAAAAGAAAAGCCACTGTCACCACAGTTGCAAACATCAGAGTTTTTCCCCAGTATTCAAGGATAATGACAGGAGGCAAGCAAAAGCAAAATCCCCTGCTGGAGAGGAAGAAACAGCACAGAGTACTGCAATGACAATCAAGGCAGCTCTTTATGTGTAAGGACAATGCAAGCAAACCCAAAAACTCAAGTTTGACAGCAACAATGAGTACACCTGCTTTTTGTCCCATAAAAAATAAACCCACACCTTTGAACGTCACCACCTCGCCAGTCTGAGCTTTTGGGAGGCCTTTCTGGCAGGCATCAGTGGTTAAAGCTAACGTGACTCCACAGCTGCCCAAAAGAAATCCAATCTGCTGGCTGCCAGCATCCTGTAGAGAAACAAGGAAATAGCAAAATTACAAATAACAAAGCTTTTGGACAGTTTGTTGTAACTTCTTCATGTTTAGAAAACATTAAGTCAATTTATATCACAGGAAAAAACAAAAGTCATTTATATCACAGGAAAAAACAAAAGTCAATCCCATAAGACCTTGAAATGACTGAGAAAATGAAGTTTGCTTAGTGCTAGCTAAGATTTGCAGCAGATCTAGTAAGAAAAGCAGTGTCAGAAGCAATGGCTGTACATCCCTCCACAACCCAATAGGATGTTTATAAATTCTGCTAAAACAGAAAACTGGTTTGATGCTGTTTCTGAGTCCTGACACACTGAGGAGCAGAGCCTACAGCTTTTTAGCTCTTTGCTAACAATCTCCAGGTGTGAAGGATTATAACTGTATTTCAGTAACTATGGTGTCTCTGCCTGCCTCATTACTCAGCATCAGAGCTGAAGAAACAACCTATCTCTAATATACTCAGTGAAATACTTCTGCACATATTTTTGAAAAAAATAAATTTAAATAATTTCTACAATTACATACTCTAAAATACTTAAATTATTAGCTTAATATTACTTCCTCCTTTCCTTAACTGAATACTGTATATAATTCCAAGTACAGAATGTACATTGAACAGTCCACCTGATGCTTTTTAAAGAGCAGGCTCTGAAGGACCCCATGTAAGGACTGTAGGATTTAGACACCCACACACAGAGACCAACACTTCATTTATCAAACCATAAAAATGTTGAATGTATCTGCCTACCTTTCTTGTCAGTGGAACTTCTATTGGGACAGGAATAAGTTCTGCCAGAAGACATCCATAAAATGCCACCATAAACATAACTGGATCACTATTAGGAAATACAAGAGCTACCTACAAAAATATAGTAAAACAAGAAAAGTTTTTATTTGTCATCTGGCAGAGAGGGGGGGCTGCTTTTTAATTTGTGGAACCAAATTTTCACAACAATGTCCAGGTTCATAGATAACCAGGCAGAAAAATACTAAGTATTGAGACAGTGTATTATTGTAAGTCACAGTAATGATTATTTCACAATATATTATTACAATATTTTATTACAAGGCTTTTCTTCAGCTAAAGCTCTTCCTCACTATTTCATCCATAGGGACCACTTCCAACAGCAGCCTACCCGGTCTCCAGGCTTCAGCAGGGGCTCATTCTTAGTGGTTAGCTTGTTTAGCAGGGTATAGGCTAACTTCAAGCTTCGGCTCCATAGCTTGCCTAAAGAATAAAAGAAGAAATTAAGAAGCACAAACTAAAATTTTAACACTTAATTGGCAGATCTCAATCCCTCAAACATGCACTAAGCATGAGGGTATCAGAACAGTTGGCTGAGTCCAAGTACAATTTAGAACTTGGCTTCTTTTTGATTTACCTCTTTTTTTTTAAAATTTTAAATGTAAAACTAAACATGCTATTCTAAACAACACTCAAAGCTCCACTGCAGAGTAATTAAATTACTGCAGCTGCTCAACTATATTTCCTGCATCCTTCATCTGTGAGAATGCAAACAATAAAATTCAACATTCTAACACATTATACAAGGAAATGCTGGAGTGAGCTATCCTGAAGGACAGAGTTATTTTCCCCAAAAATGCAATTTACTATAATACTTCTAAGTCATTAATATAGGCAAGTTTCACTTCCCACCATTAACATCCTGATTATGCTCCTGAGGTATGAGTCTTCTCTATAAGGCTGTGCAAGAGGATGTTAAAATGGAATGTCTCCTCTGGCAATGTGAAGAGTGCATTCTTAGTAATCTGTTTCTACCTCCCAGTTTACACTGGGCTATTTTTAGTGTTCTTTCATGAAAAAAACCCACACAATTCTAAGAGATTTACAAATAGCCACTAGGAAAGAACCAGTATGTTTTGCAATAAACATTTTCTCTTCCTTAACTTCTTTAAAACCGTTTTTCATATACAATGAATTTATAATTTCCATTCCTACAGCAATCTCCGACCATGCATTACAAGCACAGTCAGTCCCTCTGAAGCAAGGCAAACTGCTGTTTCATGGAGAACACCTAATGCCTCCTTGCAGCTGGCTCCAACACCTACCATAGGTCAGGGTATAAATGGCTTTGCCAGTGGTATCCAGCGCTGTCAGACAGGGGGCTTTGGCCTGGGTGGTTCCCCAGCGCTGCAGGGCAGCCAGCAGGGAGGGGGGCCAGTTGGTCACCACCCCCAGGGGTTCCCCTTTCAGTACATTCACTTGGTTTCCTTCAGGCTTTGGTTGATTTGGGTCAGGCTGTTGCACTAAAAGCAGAGCAGAGTAAAAGGGAAATGTCAATCTGTACAAAATGTGTAAGTAACACTTCACAGGCTATTCTATAAAGCATCCACCTCTTCCTCACAGCTATCAACACTTCTCCTCCGCTTTATGATGATGCTATGCTAATCATCTGTTGGCTTCCCAAAAAACAGTGACCATCACTTCAGAGTTGTGATTCCACATTATCAAAGGAGCAGAATTTGAATCCCTAGCTCACTTCTCTCTATTTTGGAAAGCTGCTGTTTTCTGCTGCTTGTTCTCCACATCTATTTCAATGAAAGCCTCCGCCAAGTCAAGAAGGGTTATCAGAGACAACAGCTTCAGTGACATCTGGACACTGATTTCCACTGCACTGAATTCTCAACAGGTGATGAAAAATGACACTGTGCCTGGCTAACAATGTATTTTTAAAGAAAGGCCTTCTGTTAAAATCCTGCTCCAAGCTGCTCCAGAAAGTGAAGTATCTTGATCTTAGTTAGCAAAGTCCTGGCTGAAGTTAGCAAATGCTCAATGTAGATAACCAGCAAAATTAACGGTTCCAAGTGATTCTTTCCACAATTACATGCACCTCAATGGAAGTTCATCTGGAGAAACTTCAGCAAAAGACTAGAACCACAAAAACACTGTATCTTACAAGTATCCAACCAATAGTAGGGGAACTCTATTGGCAGCTGCTCAGAAATGCCACACTGAGTAAGAAGGTTGAGTTCAAGATTATCTTCCACTTGTGATAACATAATGACCTTTCTTGCTCCACTGTGTTAATTTTACCATGACTAGTTTTCTATTGAGAAGAGAAACCAGCACTTGCTATGTATCAGTTCTGTCATGAACCACTTACACAAGGGGTAAAAAATGTATCTGAAAGAAAATTAACCTTCAAGCAGCTCTTCAAAATCATCCACAAAAAACTCCTTCAGAGGCGGGCGCTTCGGTCTTTTCAAAGTATTTAGCAGCTGCTGGATTTTAGAGGACACTCTGCTGTTCACTGGAACACCTGCCAAATGGAAAAGACTTATTATTTATCATATATTAACCAAAATACACTAAAACACACAACTTTCAGGTGGAAAAGTCATTCAGGATGAGTACCTTGTTTGGAAGAAAACAGCTTTAACTAGTAAGAGTTTCAACCATGGATTTATGTGCTTTCCAACAATGCTGTTACCTGGCTGACACAGACACCTTCTCATGCATTATTTTAGCTTTTCAAACCACTGACCCCTTCATGAGATTTCAACTGAAACATGAACAATGTCCTTTTCTCCAACAATCTAGGTATTTACTACACCTTAACAGTCATTCCATTCTGAAAGCACCAGAATGCTTGGAAAAAATGAGTGAATCTTTCAATATTTTATGAGGCTTGTAAAAACAATCACAACACAAAACATGTTAAATGCTGCTTTCCATTTGTATACGTTAAATTAAATGCATATATATGTATTTATATTTGTCCAAATTTAAAGCTCTGAGGCAATGTAAAATGAAGATGCATCTGAAGATACACAAGGGGACACAGATGGAAAGGTGTACAATGCAATCACCATCTGCAGTTTCCAGAATGCTGCTGCTGTAGCCTCTGGGCACTCCTCGCACGGAGGCGACCTGCGGGCGCTCGTGGTGCAGGTATTCCACCAGGCCAGTGGTCACATCAGGGGGGGCAGAGTGGTTCTCTGCAGAAATGCAAGACAGACACAGCAGCTCATCAGGCACCTTAACAATCAACAGAATCAACACTGCTTCTTACATGAGGCCATTTCATAAATCCTCACAGGGGCTTGAGAACCTCCTTAAAACCTGGAGGGACGAGCCTGCTTTGCTTGGAGCTGTGCCCCATTTCCTGGCTGTAGAGCAATGCTTGGGGAATACCAAGGAAAGGTTCAGGAAGGGACCTCAAAGCTCATCTTGTCCCACCCCCTGCCATGGGCAGGGACACCTGCCACCAGGCCAGGTTGCTCCAAGCCCTGTCCAATGTGGCCTTGGACATTTCCAAGGATGGGGCAGCCACAGCTTCTCTGGGCAACCTGTGCCAGCCAGGGCCTCATTACTCTCACAGGGAAGAATTTCTTCCTAATCTGAGTCTCTCTTCTTTTTTTTTAATTTAAAACCATTCCCTCTTGTCCTATCACTAGTTGCTATCATCATTCCAAAAATGTAACCATGGTTATAGAATGGTTTTGGATGGAATGGCTTAGGAAATGGCAGTAGTTTCAAAAAGTGTTTAAACAACAGACAACAAGAACAGGAAGACTGAAATACGCAGAATCGATGAGTAAAAATAGGAATGCAGCAGGGAGGAACTGGAGAAAACCCTGCTGCCCAGGGCTGGAGCTGCCAACAGCCCTTGGAGGATCTCAGCATGTCACAATCCTGCCAGAAAAACTGCAGGCAGAGGGAGATCTGGGCAGTGCAGTGAAATACATACACAATCCCCCACTATGAAGCACTGATCAGCCCCAAGATAGCAAGTGCTCCTTGCACTGCTCCCACATTTCCAGAGCTGATACACAAGCCA
Organism: Agelaius tricolor; assembly: GCF_023055355.1. Classification (NCBI taxonomy): domain Eukaryota; kingdom Metazoa; phylum Chordata; class Aves; order Passeriformes; family Icteridae; genus Agelaius; species Agelaius tricolor. Next base: position 3,170,796 of record NW_027269270.1, read on the forward strand.
CAAGCCCAGCTCTAAGTGGTTTTAGAGGGATCACCAAGAGAAAAATTTAAATCCATTCCCATCCTTTCCACTTGAAGTCACTGCAATGCCAATGTTTGCACTGCAGAGACTAAATTCCTTTCATGTGGGTGAGGTACATGAAGGAGAAAGTGTTACTTCATCTGTCACAAAAATGCTCAGCATTCAGTAACCACACAGATGACAACTGTGTAAAGCTGACCTGTATAACCACTGCACAGGACCATAGAGAGCCCATGTATGCACCTGCCTCATGTTTATACTCTTACTCTGTTCTATATATTTTTGAAGTTGCTTTTTGGCTGTTTTTTTTGTTTTCTTTTTCCCCTAGCTTTCCCAAAGTACCAAACCAGAGGCTTCCTGCAGGCATACAGCCTAGCCACAGAAACAAATGTACCTGGTTCCCACTTCCCACCTGACAAACCCTCAAGGGACTAGCAATGTCTCACTAGGTATGGAAAAAGAATAGGTTCAATTCTCAGGATTTATGCTCAGATAAAAACCACATTAGCTTAATTAAGAATTGGAGCATTTTATTAACCAATGCCCATGAGACCCCATGCTATTAGCTTGTGTCATCCAGAAATACCATGGCACAGCAGGGTAAGAGAAGTGGTGAGGAGTTAAAAAAGAAAGTGTGAGCAGACTTATGACTTCAGGAAAAGGTTAATTGGATTCAGACTGAAGGACCTTTCCATTAGTGATGACAAGACAGAGATAAATGCAAGAGAGTAGTATCCAAAGGAAGAATAAATGGGATATGACAGAGAATTAAAAGCCATGGTGATCTGTACTTCCAGCTGCTCTAAGAGCTAAGGTGGGAAATACTCCACAGATGATATAGTGACCTTGAAAAAAAACAGGACATACCACCAGCCTTATTCATTAAAAAAAAAAAAATTATTACAGAAAAGAAAAAAAATCCCCCCTGCATGAAGGGTTGTCCTTGCTGCTATTAAGTGAAAGACAAACATCCTAAAAATAATGCACATTTCTATCTGACTCCACTAAATACTGTAACCTTGCCTTTCCAACAGTGCAGTTTACTGCCTGGGAACTTAGTTTGAGCTCACCATTAAAAATGCAGGCTGGAGAAGATGAGCATGAAGTAAGGGAACAAGCTGCTAAATTTAAATTCTCCAACATCTCAAAACTGTCAATAGCTATTCAGGACACAACCAAAACACAGAATATTTCAGTAGGGCACGGCAATTAAGATATGTAAGATGCCTTTCACATTGCTGATATCAGCACACTATCTGAAAAATAAATAAACTCATCTTCTGTGCTCTAGGACAAATCAACGCCCCTTTTAGAAAGTATGGGAGTATTTATCAAGAGTCATAAAAGTTTGAAGTGTAAGAACTGAGTCAGTTTTCATATTCTTGTGACCTAGGAAAATACATGCAGACAGGAAAAATGTCTCAACTGAACTGATACAGGCCATGCATGAATGTTACCAAGCTAGGAATGAAAACTGATAGAACATGGCAAGCAGTGCAGACATGAGGAAGATCATTCTTATGTGAAAATGCATCTTTTTTTTTGCCAATTTTATCTTTATGAATATTTTTAATAGATCAGCTCTTAAAGATCCCTGAGCTTCCTTTCTTCTAGATACTATAATTATTTCCCATTAATGAAATTTTAAACGTGCATACAGCCCAACATTCAGCTGCTTAAATGCTGGACTCTGAACTCTTTAGTAAGGCCTTGATTTTGCATACAAGGTATTGATTTTGTATGTTGTTGATTAAACAGTCCTGACAGGTCTATCTGGCCTGGGGAATGAGATATACCAAGATGCAGTACTATATTTTGGGTATCATTCAAGTTTTTACAACTATATTAAGAATTTCATCAATCCCAGTTAAGCTTAAAAGGTTAGCCATAATTGACTTTGTAATTTAAAGAACTTAAATATAATTTCTATAAATCCATAATATGAAATCCAGAATTGCTCAAAGTGAAGTGGTGACGGATTGTCTCTTTCTTACATCTACCAAGGACAAAAAAAATTGCAAATTTCTTATTATTAATAAGCTTGGAAATGGGAATATGAAAAATTATGTTTCTTTACAAGCTTTGTACTGACAGCAAAAAATTTCCCTAATGATTAGCACCTCTGATTTTGTAACCTTCCCAAAGATTCTGTGTGTTTTTCTGTCTTTTGGGTGCTTACCAACTGAATCATATCTGAAATACACAATCTGACATTGTTTAGGGTAAATACATGCAGATTGGAAAGCATGCACCAAAACCAGGATTCCTTTGAAACTGTGCTTTGGAATCCACTAAAACTGAACCTTAACTTCTTGGTAAAGCAAGCATTTTACCAAGAACAACGCATGTTCAGATCTCATGAGCAACTGCCTTGGGTTAAATACATACACATACCTACCTGGTCTGTGAATTGCACATTTTAAGGCCATTCACAGCTATCTCCTGGTGAAGACCTTTGTGTTTAGCCTTGCTTTGGGATTTGTAATCTGATTTCATTCCAACCACACCGGCAGGTTTACTGACCTATCTGCGTGTGTGCCATGAGATCTGCAAGCACAGCGGCAGCAGTGGTGGCAGGAGCTGTATTGGAAGCAGCAGCAGGTTTCCCTCCAGGATGAGATGAGGTGGAGGATGCAGAGGATGAGGTGGAGGAGCCCTGAATGACCCGGTTAAGCCAGGGCTCTACGTTGGAATGGCTCTGGAACGGAGTGGAGCCGATCCGCCCTTGCCGCCGCAACGAGCCCTCATCTTCTGATGCTGACGATGTGTCTGTGGTCAAAATAATGATGACAGGCCTGTAATGGGGGAATGGCAATGACCCAGCACCAGGAACACGGCGCCGGGCCGCGCTCCGTGTGCTCCGCGCCGCTCTCTCTCGTGCGACACAGGAGGGGCGTGCACCAAAGGAACAGGACAGTCACACACACAAATCCCTCTTGCTGCCCTGGGCTGGGTTAAGGGAACCACTTCTACACATTAGGGCAGAACACACCTGGAGTGAAGTTTCAGCTACCTCCAACTTCTACACATTAGGGCAGAACACACCTGGAGCGAAGTTTCAGCTACCTCCAACTTCTACACATTAGGGCAGAACACACCTGGAGCGAAGTTTCAGCTACCTCCAACTTCTACACATTAGGGCAGAACACACCTGGAGTGAAGTTTCAGCTACCTCCAACTTCTACACATTAGGGCAGAACACACCTGGAGTGAAGTTTCAGCTACCTCCAACTTCTACACATTAGGGCAGAACACACCTGGAGTGAAGTTTCAGCTACCTCCAACTTCTACTCATTAGGGCAGAACACACCTGGAGTGAAGTTTCAGCTACCTCCAACTTCTACACATTAGGGCAGAACACACCTGGAGTGAAGTTTCAGCTACCTCCAACTTCTACTCATTAGGGCAGAATACACCTGGAGTGAAGTTGCAGCTACCTCCAACTTCTACACATTAGGGCAGAACACACTTGGAGCCAAGTTTCCAAGTGTGTACCAAAGGAATGGGATATTCACACACACAAATCCCTCTTGCTGCCCTGTGCTGGGTTAAGGGAACAGCTTCTACACATTAGGGCAGAACACACTTGGAGCCAAGTTTCAATTACCTCCAATATTTGGAATGACATGAGAGCTAAAGAAGGCTTCTACCTACAGCAGAAAATCCATGAGCATCTCATCCCGTTCCTATTCCACTGAAAAAATAGGTCTGTTCTGAACAGGTCAATTTTATCTCATCACACCTGAATCAAGCCCTTTTTATTTTGTTGTTGTTGATTTCCTTTTTTACTCTTTTTGAGGGGAAGGGAATTCTTCACTTCTGGATTGTTTTGAGAATTAATTCCTAAAAAAAACATGGTGCTCTGAAGTTCAATGAAACAGTAATTACAAAGCAAGTATTTTAACCACATAAACTAATATGAATGAGTAATACACAGAAATGCTTAGTAAAGCATCTTTTCATTCTAGATGTATATTTGCTGCTGTGAAAAGCCTGACAAAGGGCTCCTAATTTAATTACCATCCAGTCACTTACAACTTTCCAGATGTTTCCCTTTGGAATCCTTCCTTAATTATTCTCCATCCAAGAAAAAAGGTAATTCTAAATATCAAGAAAATACATCCCTTGTGATTTTGAGTGAAAATCAGAAAGTCTTATCACAGAAAAAAATCCTGCCCTCATAAAGAAATTGCTGAATTTTAATGACTTGATCTTTTACATGCTTTATATAAGGTTAGGTGTCTGTTACTACACTGTAAGAGTCCCAGACAGGGAAATTTGGGGTTGGTTACACCAGGAATTCTGCAACTTGAATTTTGGCTGTTTTCTTAATCCTCTGGACACAGAATTGTTCATCTAGATACAATTCCATATACATTTCTTGAAGCAACATTAAAAAAGCTACTCCTCATCTTGGGCAACACATTTCAGTTACCAGCTCTTTCATTTTCTGATTTTCAGAATATGTGCATTTCCAATAACTTCAAAATAATTTGTCTTAGGAGTCTAAACTCATAAAAACTAAACAACCATTTCATAAGAATCCCAGTATATTGATAGCATTTTCAAAGTTAAAATTGTAGGTATCTCATTATTTGACCTCCCTCATCAAACATGACAATTTTGAATAAAAATAGCCAAACAACAGATCTCTGAGAAGATTCAGCTGTGATGCATCCCCATTCCTGGGTCCATGTGATACTTCCAGCCTGCTGCTACATTTGGAGTTTTTGGCAGCTGACTCCATTTGCTCCTGGAGAGAAGCCAAACCTGACCCACCTTGCTTGTAACCTTCCCTTTCTTTTAGGCAGAAAGCAAAAATAAATAACCCCAGGAATATGGAACAGGATGGGATTATGAACAGCCAGGAATTAAAAAAAAACCCAAACCAAACCACCATGTCTGCCATTTCTAATCACTTCAGAGGAAGAAACAGAACTACAGAAAAAGCAGGTTTCTCACAGAATACACATTCTGACAGTATCTCCTTACCCAGATTCCAGACAAATGAAATCTGGGTACAAAACTGGAGGATCCATGCTAAAAGCATTCTACTATCAAACATAAATACACCATGAAGCAGCAAGGTCACCCCAGCAGGAGCTCTGTGGCAGTGGCTAATCCATGGATCCTGGTGTGTGGTGACAGAACAGTGACAGAATGCTGTGTGCTTGGCTTCCAGCTCTTCCTGGCTGGGAGCTGACCCAAGACAGCCACAGAAGCCACCCCTCTTGGAGCCAGATTTGCAAGAAGGACCAGCTCCAGTTCTGATCACAGGAAATTCATGTGGGAAGGATCAAACAGGACAAAACCAGAAGTACGTTCAAATTTTTGGAAGGATGACTGATAAATGTAGTTCCTTTACTGCCAGCCAGGAGCTGGATTTCAATTTAACACTGTGCTGAGAACCATGCACTCACAGAATGGTTTGAGTAGGAATATCCTGAGTTGGAAGGAACTCATGAGGAATACTGAGTCCAACTCCAGGCCCAGCACAGGAGCACCTAAACAATGACACCACGTGCCTGGGAGCATTGTCCAAATAGCTCATGAACTCCAGCAGGCTTGTGGCCATGCCCACCAGCTTTCAGCTCCTAGTATTGAAGGTGCTACTGCACCCTGCTCAATCCCACTGTGAGCATACCTGGCTTCTTTGCTGACCACCTGCAGAGGCATGTTACAAGATGACACTCAGCAGCACAAACACACAAAAACCATGCAGATCCCAGGGCCTCATCCTGCTCTGTACACACTCATACAGCTTGGAGTGCAGGCTCAGGGGCCTGACCAGGCACATGTTCCATTGACACACTACCAGCCCTTCTGATCCTATATCCTGCTCTTTTCCCCACACTTGTTCCTCCCTAAGTCTGCCCCTTTGCCAGTCTGCACTTCCTCACTTCCTCACCCTCATCCCATTGCCCCTGCACTTCCTCATCCCATAACAACACTCACACAGTTCTGAAATACTCTTGCTCTCACTGTGTCCCTCATCCCTCTGTGTGCTCCCCCCAACCCAGAAGGTGCTCTAGTGCTGATTGGTCTTGATGGCCTTCACACCTGGCCAGGAGGGCTGAGGCTCTCCAGGGACAGGCCTGGACAGGGTGACCCATCTCAGAGTCCTGAACTTGCCTTCCTGCCTGGTGCTGTTCCCAGTGTCCCTCTGGGCTGGTGGCTCCTGGGACAGGGCATTATTTGGGGTGCCTCACCTGCCATACCCCATGCTCCTCTGCAGGTGAGCAGGGCAGCTTTTATCACACAACCTAACATTCTATCCATAGCATCTCAGACTCTTTTTAAGTTGCTCAGAAAAAAAAGATACTTTAACAAAAATACTTAGCATATTTCTAGGCAAAAACATTAAGGGTCAAGAAAGACCATCTATAAGAACCCAGAGGATTATTGTTTATTAACTAATGAAATAATTGGAGAACTCACAAAAATAATATACTTAAGTGTGTGACTAGCAAACTGAAGCGGAATTCTCTTTAAATGGGAAGAAGAGAAAGAAGAAGTACAGCTCAGAAAGCAGGAGGGCAGCATACCTGAACTCTTCTTTTAGAGAAGGGGGTTAAGAACTGGAAATGACAGAGAAGGGCAGTAGAAGTCAGTGTGCTTCTGCTCCTGGGCCTCATTACAAAAGACACATACACTTTCTCAAAATAAAACATTGTAGGAAATCTCTTCTTTGTATAGAAGACACTGGTCTCAAACCATTTGGCTTGCTAGCACAACATGTTGTATGATTTTCTTAACCTCTAGAAAATTCACTGTGAGACAACAGAAGATTACCTTTTCCCCCTAAAATTAAAGAAGGTGTTATGCCATAACCAATCTGAACAATTACAGTGTATTATTCCCTGACTGTTTCAATCTGCTCACCACTGAATAGCTGAAACCATCTGATGAGTGCTCTGCAACTGATGCAGTAATTTAGTGCTCTGGTATTTTCTTCAGCTTTTACAAGAAGAATCTTCTGCAGTTTGAAATGAGGTGTTTTCAGCTCTGACATGCTTGCCTAGATTATCTCCTCTGAGTGAGATATGATGTAAGAGAACATACTTAATGCATAAAGGGCACCTGCTCTCTATGACTGCTTTCATGTGGACACTATCTCTAGATGAAACTCTAAAACCATGAGGAAAAACATCACAGCAGAAATCCAACCAAGACCTGATTCCTGGGAAATACAGCCATGATCTACAACTCCAGTGCAACCTATTAAAAACTTAGGGCAGGGACACCTCCAGCTCTCCCAGGCTGCCCAGTCCAGCCTGGCTTTGGGCATTTGCTGGGATGGGACACCCACAGCTTGTCTGGGCAGCTCTGTAAGCTCTCTGTGTTCACTCAGCATGTACCTGGAGGCGTGTAAGTCTCTACTGAAGAGTGCACCAGGACAGAGCGTCTCTTCGAGGGCATGGGCATCTTCCTCTCTTTATATTTGGCAAGTGCTGCTTGTACTGCTTCAGTGTGGACATCTAGATAGAAAACAAACAAACAAAAAGGTCAGAATTGCAGTTAGTAGGAATGAATCAACACCACTGCCTCCAGCTCCAATCCAGTACAGAAGCAATGGTTTCCAAAGCTAAGGAAGAATATAAGCAGGGGCAAGTTGATGTATTTTCCTCATAAAATCAGCCTGAAAAAGCTCTGTGAGTAGCATTTTGAAAACCCCCCTGAAATAAACAGTCAGTTATAGAGTAACCAGTATATGTTGGTTTTGAACTATCAGTTATTTTCATTTGGGGGGGGGGGGGGGGAATTTCAGTGCAGAATCTGTAAATTTGCAACAGCATTTGACTCTTCATCCTCAAAATCCAGGAAGGGAAAAGAAGTGCAAGTACATGCATACTTGAAGTTCTCAGAAAACAATGCCAGTAATAAAAACCAGAAAAAAGATGCCAATGGACTTCATGATTTTAGAGCTATTTTCCAACTCTAACTAAATTCCATGATTCTATACGAAGAAGGGAAAAGACACACAGAGCTTGCACTTTCCTGAAAGTAAAAATTATCCTAAGAGGCTCAAGGGCTGTATTTTAACTTTTCTAATTTTTAAGCCAAAACTGAGATTAAAGAGGAATTCAGTGTTCAATCAAGACCTTGCTGCAGATAAAATTTAATGTATTCCAGTGATTTTTCAGCAACCTTTTCTCTTTGACATCTACATTCCAATAGTGTCAAAAGCTAAAACTTATACAAGGAAGAAAATTCATGAGAAGTGAACAGATGTTGAGGAGGAATGAGGCAAACCAAAAATATACTTTTGACTTACCACCAAGACTCAAACTCATGAAAAGCACAATACATCATATACACACTTAAACATAGTTACAATGGGCTGGTTGTGGCTTAGGAATGGCATTCTCCAACCCAGTATTCCCTCTCAAAACAATTCAAGACAGTCACTGCTCACTCTCTTCCCCCTCTCCCTGCTCTCAGTGGTAGGATGGAGAGGAGAATTACTTGGAGGCACAAAAGGCAAAGACCATGGGTTGAAGTAAGAACAATTTACTGAAAACAGCAATGAGATATGAAAATGAACAGTAACAGCAAGACCAATGACAGAGAGTACAAGGAAAGAATTGCTACTGCTGAGTGTGGCAACCCCTGTCAATAGACAGAGCCCAGGAGTGAGGATGTGATTCTGCATTGGGCTGACCACATTTCTTTTACATGGAAACTGCTGTACAAGGTTTTCAGAATTTAACTACTCAATTGGAAAGAAAACACATTCTTTCAGTAAGTATCCATCTATTCTTTTGCTATGATTTAAATATGTAACAGGTAGACAAATTTGAAGGTATGAAACTATTTGTAGGTATGTAAATGTGTATGACAGACATATAATTACACAATTTACATATAATATACAATGCAACATAATTGTACATATAATTTTGTACATATAATATACAAGGTAACTCTATCCCTGTACCTACAGGGATTTACCTTAGTGATGACTACAGGATCAGTATTTTACAGTATCATCTTCTTTTTTTTTTTAATTTAAAAAGTACCATTTCTGTATTGGCCCTGAACCCCCTTTGGTCATGCCCAGCACAAGGGCATTCCTAAGGAACATGCCCTTCAATCTGGCCAAATGGATTCTACAAAATCACAAGAATTCCTGAGTAAATGGTCCCAGACACCAACCAGTTCTTCACAGCAATAACATCACTTTTCAGTCTGCAGCTCCCTGCAGATCATCTGTTCAGAGCAGCATTTAAAATATGTATACATGCAAATATACTATCCCACCTGTGTTCCTACAAGACTCAGGAATGTACTGAGTAGATGCTTATCTCAAAGAAGAACTTTTTGTGCAACTAACATGGGAGGTTCAAAGATGATGATATTATGAGAGAAAAATATTAAGAAGGAAAAAGAAAAAAAAAAAAAAAAACTCAGTAAAACCTCTACTCTTTTATACAGTAATTTTTTTTTGTCCTGGTCCCCTTGTGAGATTTTTGCTCCTGTCCTTCACACCAAGGACCTAATAACAGATGTTTTATAAATGAAAAATTCCCCTTGGCTTATGTCTGCCTGCCTCCTTCTCCATTTCCACATCTAGGCTTACTGTCAAATCTTGGTTTCTCCTGATCCTTAGTTTTAGTTATAATTGCTCACTAATGAAGTTTATTCCCACAGATATCCAGAAGCAAACCTTTTATGTCCCCAAATTCCAGAAAGTTTAAGCAGCATTCAATGTCAAGGTTGTTTTTGGAGCCTTAAAAGTAGGGAAAAAATGTCCATTCTGCAGGACACGTTTCCTTGGCACAATTTCCAGCCAAAAGCAAGCTGGGATATTTCTAGAAAGAGACAGTAACTGTGAGATGCAGTCACTTCCACCATGCCTACATCTACATACAATTTAAAAGACATTTTTGTTGCATTAACATCTCATAGGAAGCAGGGGAACATGAAATGTTCTCCAGAAAAGGTCTTGCAAAGAGCAAAATAACACAATATCTGTAGTCTGCCATATAAATATATGATGCCATTAAATAATGTGGCAGATTAAAAATGGAAGCATTCTTGGACAGTTGTGCATTTTGGGAATGGAAAGGCCTAGTTGGAGGCAAGGGTGTGCTGGGGCTTTTTAACAAAGCAGAGCAGGGCAGGTCATAACATCACACAGATTTGTGGGAGCAAGCATGGGAACTACTTTTTATTCCATTTCCAGAGGGCAAAATCACTACCACCTCATCCTCTAGCCCTAATTCCCACCCCAAAACCTGGAACAGACTAGATGAACTGATAAAAATGCAACCAGGAGACAGTCAGGATGAATTTTTATTCTGTTCCATGTTTTATTTTTACAGCGCCAATTTAACTCATCATTCCCTCTACACTCATTAAAATCTATTCCTGGCTTGAAATCTTTCCTATAATATCTTGTCCTTGGACATCAGCTGAGTAGGAACATCCTCTCTCATCCAAATCAATGAAGTAATTGCTTTCACTTCCCTGGAACACTTTGTTCCTATTCCACTTTTGCTTTAAGAGCTTTTCTACACGATGAAAACACATTTCAAGAAAAGAAGTAAAAGGAATGAAATAATTTTAAAGAAGCAGAACACTTAGGGTACAAAAATTCATTAAGTATAGTATAAATTATTAGTATAAATTAAATTTTAACTGGATATTGGAATTGCAAAAAGAAACTCTCTACCACTGTCTGTTACTTAAATTCTTCAAAATTTACTGTGAAAGTGATTCACCACGTAAGAACTGTGGAGTTCAGTTTTCTTCAGGGAATTAATCACTCATAATCAGACCAAATGTGTCACATTTCTGAGAACAGGGATCACAAATGCTCAACAGTGATCACTGGAAGTGATGAACAGCAAGCCCAGCAATTCATTAACACAAAGATTACATGTACCAAAGTGAGGGAAAAAACCCATATGCTGCCATCCAGAAAGCAGAAGAAAAAGTCTTGGAGAAGTATTTCTAAGCTTTTGCACTTTATTAAGCTGCAAGCAACCATTAACAATTAATAACTTTTAAACATTTTCTCCTTCTGCTGTAGTAAACCACATAATCTTCTCTCCAGTTCTTTGTATCTATTTTAATTTTCTTTCTTTCCACATGTCCTTAAAAAAGGATTAGGGAGGAAAACTAAAATAGTTTGTGGACTATAAATCACCTAAACTCTTAGTAGCTCCTAAACTGTTCAGCTATTAGAAGAGCACTTCTCTTTCCTATTTGTAGCCTCTGCTCATTTATCAGCCTCTGACTCCTGTCCCTGCCTCAGGCACAAGGAAGGAAGAATTTCTACAGTTGGTTGAAGAAAAAAAAGGACATTTATAGCCTGACCAGTGTCTCTGCTACTCATGGATTTCAAAATACCAACAGGCAAAGCAATAAGCACTATGTAGGTGGGATGGGGAGAGGACTTGGAAAAAGGTAAAATCCATGGGTTGAGATATGAACAATAATATCTGAAGTAAATTAAAATGTAATAATAATGATGATGATCATAATAATAATAATGTACTTAGAACAAGAATAATAAAATATGAGCATTATTCTCATTGTAAATCCAAACACAGTACTGTACCAGCTATTAAGAAGAAAATTAACACTATTCCAGCTGAAGCCTAGACAGCAGGCTTGGATTTATCAATAGTATTCACTGTTGGAATTTTTTGGATAATATGTGTTGTTTGAAGACAAGTTATCTGGACATGATAAAAACATACAATTGATTTAAATACAAAACTCTTCTGTGAAACTACTTAAAAATGTGGTTACAAAGAGTAAAAGATTAATTGTATGAAAAGATAAAATTGTTTCACTTACTTGTTTATTTTAAGTAATTTATGTTGGTGGTTGTAAAGTACCTAAAATTGCTCCAGAAAGAGATCCTGTTTTAGGAAAAGCTGCATTCTCCCCTCAACAACTACCCTTGAAAAAGACATAGGAGAACTGCTGAGATCTGAAGCAAGGAAAACAAGAACCAAAGACTGGAAGGAAAGAAAGAAGAAGGAACAACACACCCTCCCTTCCCCATAACAGTCTAAAGAAAGGTGTGACACTGAGGGAAGGAGGCTGAAGCTGGTTATCCCTCACAACATCCATGTGTGTCAGCACACAGGGAAGCCAAAAAATGCACCAATATCTCTTTGCTGAGATAAAGAAGCCCATCATTAATGCAGTACATCTGAAGATTTATTTTTTTTAATTACAGCATAGAAAGGGGAATATGTACTGGCATCCAAAAGCCATAGCTACATTTCTTTGCACAGATCTAAATAAGTTTAACCTAAACCAAGTCAAACAAAACCATCACCATTTGGTGTTGATACCATCTGAGCACATTAAGCCTTCTCATATATCCCTAATGGGAGAAAGAAATCCAATTATGTCTGCTGTAACTAAGAACTTTGCAAACTGCCAAGTAAGGAACTTGTTCTAGGCAGAAATATTGAATGAAAAATTAGTTTGTGGAGCTGTGATAGGAAACCACAGGACATGGCAGTCCCCACCAAGGACTACCTCCCAAAGATTTCCTGCAGTAGTTGTGCTCTTCTTGCAGATTTTTATTTCTGTTAGTTTAACAATGGCACATCTTACTCTAATTATTTTCCATGTTATACTTTCCTATAACATATTTCTATAATTTAATAATTGAAAAAATATTTTGGAACATGTCATTTAGCTAATTACAACACTTTGCACTATTCCCTGGCATTAAGAAGTTTCTTCTCTGTGTAGCTGAATGCAGGCATCTTTCCCAGGAGTCTGTCTATGTCCACAGAATATTTAAGAAGTCTCATTCATGATTCAGTTAGCCCTAAGGAATGCACAAGGCACATCTGCTCCAGCTCTGGAGCAAGGTTTTCCATATCAGCAGGGCAAACAGGATGCAATAAAACCCTGCCCAAGCAGTGGCAAGACAAGGTGACCCAAGAGCAGCCACCTATTAAGGAGGTGCAGTGCATGCCATCACTTACACTTCTCATCCCCAAACCCAAGACATGGAATTACCCTGCACAACAAACAGAAAAATATCCAGCTAGAAGTCCCCAAGTATTTAGGAGAGAAAAGCTTTCAAACACCTGTTTTTCCTGACTATTGTGACAAGAAATTTCACAGGGAAATGGTGCACTTCAACCACCTGAAAAGTAACAATGGGAACAGGATGCTATGAGGATATCAGTATTTTCACACAATTTTCCAAAACAGGTTTGTCACTGTACTGTCCATTTAAAATGAAGTAGAATATCCATTGTGATATTTCCCTTTTTTGTGCACTTGCTTTAAACCAGGAAATATTAGAAAGAAACTACAACAAATCTATAACCTTGCTTTAACAAAATAACCCAAACAAGCAAGCAAAAAAATCTTCCAAATTCACACACTCTAGCCTCCAAAATTTTTAACTATACAGACTGGAAACCCAATTTTGTTTTCTTAGTAAATATGAAAAACCTGTTGAGCATGGTAGAATTCACAACAAAATTCACATCAGAAGACAGGCCTACAGTCTTCTTCCCTTCTTGCATTTCCTCCAGGCCGAATTCAAACAAAACCACTCTTGAAACAAAACAAAAAGATCCTTGAAAAACATTCATTATCTCTTCCCTCCTTCCAAAGCACTGCACCTTTCTGTGTGGGGGCAGGTACCATTTTCCAGGGATATTTTGCTCTCAGGACATGTGATGCCTCAGCTGTCTCTGTGTGCCCTTACCGGATCGGAAGCGCTCGTCCCTCGAGTTGGTGGATCTGGATTTCTGCTGTTTTGATACCCCAGCAGTGGCTTGGGAGGAGCCTGGGACTCTGTTCTCAGTTTGCAGGGATGGATCCACACCTGAAACACAGTTTATTTTAGTACAAACTCAGCTTTGCAAGCATAATATCTGCTCCCCACGTCTACATTGTTTCACTACAAGTGGTGCAAGACAGTATCTTTAAAAAGAGCTCATCTTCTACCTGCATTTTAATCCAATTTCATCTATACCCATTTAACAGAGCAACACTCCAAAGATTCCCATTTTACAAAAATGCTGCAATTCTCTAGTAAGACCTGTGCAGATATTAATGCAGAATTACTGTCAGCTTCAGCTGTGTAAAAGCTCCTGCTGTAATCTAGGTCTGGTTGCTTCATGTACTCCTGAAACAATGAAAGACCTTCCCAGCCCCACACAAAGTAATAAAAATAAGAGAAATTGAACCATTCTCTAGTTGTTTGCTCTGCACCTTATTAGAACAGGGCTCTATATAACCCAGAGCAGTTGCTTATGTTTAGGCTGGCTGATATTCAGGAAGATCAATCTGAATTCTACATTGTAGCACAAGAGGAATAAAAAAAAAATAAAAAATCAAAGGAGTGGACAGTAACCATTAAATATGCATTATCCCTTCCCCATCCCCAAAATGAGGAGACTCTCTGCTGGCTCCTGATCCATCAAGGACTGTATGAATTTGGACTAGGAACTTCCATTTGCAGTTTTATTATACATCCACACTTCAAAATGTAATGTAAAAATTCCAATGCAGCTGGAGGGGTTTTTTTGCACAATCCTAACGTGAATATAGCTTAGTGCTGTGTTTTACAACAAACTTATATGGCTGCATGAAGGTCACTGTATTTACTCAGCCCCTGTACCACACAGGGCTGAATATATCTTTCATTTCACTCCTCCCTTCCCTTGAAGGGCTTCTGCTTTCCTACCTGGCCCCAAGTCTTTTGAAAACAACATGTTTTGGAAACAAAGTATTGGAACACCACATTTTCAAAATGCAAATATTTACCAAAAGCAGCTCTCACTGAACTGAAGACATCATCCCACAGGAATCTGGGTCAGTTCCTTTGCAAGGAAAGATGCCACTTTAAAAAGTAAGAAAAGCTTCACTTCTCTCTCATGGGGTTTCTGTTCCCTTTGTTACAAAGTGAGTATCAGGAAAGAAATTGGCAACTACTAACAAATCTAGGAATTATAAGACATTTTTATGAAGGCGTTTCAGTGAGATATAGTCTTTACATTAGGAGTGTAATTGGATTAAATACCCCATTTCTACCTCAACTGATGAAAAAGAGCTTTCAAATACTCTATTTAAATGCAATATCCTCAGGGAAAGTGTTTTATCATCTTCATGACAAGGTAAATTACTATACACCAGCTTTCTTGGGTATCTGTTAAGACCTTTGGATGAATGCACTCCATAATCCCTTTCCCTTTGCAGCTAACAGTGAGCACCTCTGGATGTTGAAGAGGCAACCTTGAGCTAGATATGGGTTCAGGGTGTGGGATAAAGGGGCCTAAATAATAGAAAAACAAATGAAGATTTAATAATTCACACAGATCTAAGTTTTAAGAAATTAGTCTGACTCCAGAGATATGCTCCTTTCTTTTACAGTTTGTACTAAAGAACAAACACATCCTCACTTCATTTTTCCTATTTTCCAAAAGTAAAGCTTTTTAAACAGATGACAGAATATCCAACACCAACTGCATTCCCCAGTAGGATATATGGAGACAGCCCAGCAAAGAAACCAAAGTGTCCTCAGTGGAGCAGAACAGAAAGTGTGTTTACCAATACACAGACCTAACACTCCTTGAAACACTTAAGCAGAATTCTGTTTGTAAGAGCAAAACAAATGTAGTCTCCCAACTGAACTGATTCAACAGATCTGATAAGTGGTGAAAACACTGCAGAATTCTATTCCACATTGCACTTGAGCACAAGTTTTCCATAACCACAGGTCAACAGTCCAGGGGGATTGGTTCATCTGGAAACAATAAACAGCAACTTCAGATTTTGTTAGAAAGATTGAGGCAAGTCATCTCCTTAAGCCTAAGTCAAGCAAATAGCCAAGGCAAAGGGAGAACTATGATGGTACAAAAGAGAATAGGGAGCAGGGCTGGGAGCCTCCTTCAACTAAGACTACTTAAGGAATTCTCAGAAAACATCATATCTACATCATTTTTGTGCAATTTTGTCAAGAGACCTTGGGTGAAAAAGATAGCAAAAGAAAACCAGAACTTTTTTTTTGGTGTGCCATTTCTTTTCCTCCAGGAGGGTTGTTAGTTGTAAGCAGAAAACGAGATTCACATTCCTCCCAATTCCTTACTCTTCCCATTTGCAGTCTTGTAGTAACTACAGAGCCTTGAAATCAGGACTTGTAAGAGCCCCTTTTCCACTCTGTGATCCCCTGTGGGAGGAGAATCATCTGGAAAATGAGCTGACTGGTACAACCCACCAGCAGATGCCAACCTGCATGCAGGATGTCCCGAGTCACGCGCAACCCAAGCGCTGCTGTTTGGCCACAGCAATCCTGGGGGCAGGAGGAGCAGGGGAGAAGTGACCACACATACCAACAGGAGTCCATGACCAACTCCAGAACACTCTCCTGCTCTCAATCAGATTTTTGTGAATCAGAGTCATTGTGATGAAGTATGTACCAGTGAAGCTCAGAAGTTCCTCTTAAATTAGGATGAGGCATGAAATCCTTGGCACTGTTCTAAACTACAACTCCATTTCTTTGGATTAAGTTTGCCTTCTTGCTTTCTCGAAGTAGGTTTCATATCACAGTGCAAAAATAGCAACAATGAATCTGAAAAATGTCACTTTTTGGTAAAAATAGTAAGATAGTGCATCTGACTCTTAGGCTACATAACTATGTGCCAGTAAAATGCTGTTCCACAAGCCTGGTGAGCTTGTTCATTTATTCTCCTACTATGCAAATCACTACCTTAGCCTTCAGCAAAAGCAGATGGGTAATTAGGCAAAGTCTCCCCACTCACACCAACACCTTTACAGAAAAGACAGACTAAAGGCACTTGATTCACTGTATTTTCTCAATTTTTAACTTGCCCAAAGCTAGCAAGAATGAAGTCAACTTAAAGAGGCTGCTTGTTCCAACTAACTGAACAATTTGCTTCTACTGGATGAAAATTAAAAATAATATTTGAATTATTCCTGTATTTGTCCATCCACAAGCACTGGAGAATCAAGACTAACACTGGCATTCCAAGCAATTTTCATTTATACAAGCAAAAATGATTTTACTGTAAGAGCAAGGAAGAGCTGCCAGGACAAGGAAGATTCTCTGCTGGCATCAGTGGGGAGAATGACCAGCTAAAGTCATTAGGTGGGGAGAGATTAATACATTATGTTTTGAAAATTTTAAGAGCTCTGTAGAGAGGAGAGGGGAAGAGGGAGGCCAAAGAGGAAACTCCAGACTCTTTGTACATTATCAAATCTTTCTGCAGCTATTGAACTGGGTCTGGAAATAAGAAAGGAACAAATGGCAGCAGCCAGGTTCAAAGTGCAAAAAGAAAGGAAAAGCTATGACAAGGCAGAAAATCCAGAAAGTGGAGGTCTGGCTCTGGGGCAGTTACTGAGTATACAGTCCTCACTCAAGTTCAATGTTACCATCCTTTACTATCATATCCCATCTCAGAACATATTACCTGCTGTACACACTTTTTTTATCTTCAAGATCCAGTTTTGGAAGTGTTCACACCTTCCAGATTAGAAGGACTGAACAAGAATTTACCCAATGTAATTTATTACCCAGAATATGGTATCAGAAATTCAAGAGATTAGAAATAATAATGATAACAAAAGGCATCATGCATATGCATTATGTCTGACAATCTTCCATGATTCTGTAACATTTTCCTCTACTCAAGGAAGTAAATTCCACCTCCTAAGCTTTCACTTGCAGCCTATGAAACCATTCTAAGGGCATTAACACTTTCCATTCAAGGAAGCATGGAATAGCAGCAAAGAATACAAAAGCATAGAAGACACTTGTTATAAATTCAAGGAAACCAAACACAAGCCAAGATTTGGATCCAATTCAGAGAATCCAAACACTGACTAAACTACCTCAATAAAAATAAGAAGTGTTACTTACTTACAAGTAAGAGAGACACTTATTTAGACACTATGACAGACTGCTAAGCAGAACTCCCACAGGCATTAGCTAGAGCTTAAATTTCCCAAAATAATAGTCCATTTTAAGCAGCAGTTCAGGAGGTGCTTCACAAACAGCCCAGCACTCCTAACATACAAGGATGTGCACTGAATTGAAAAGGCACAGGAATAGCAATCTCTTGATATTTTGAGAAACTCAGCAATGAAGCTATAAACTGCTTTTTCAACTAGCCCATGTGAACACATTACAGTTTGACATACCTCATTTAAACCAAGTACACCAAGATCCAACCAAATTAGCCAATGAAAATTTGGACATCCTTTAACCACAGCCATTATACCCATAGTATAAAGTGGGAATTGTAACTCCATAGCACCAAGAAAGCTACCTGTATGTTTTTTCCTTAAATTATAAGAAATTATAAAGCTTTTGTAGACTCCAAGACACCAGAGTAAGTTGCATATTCCTTAAAAATGGAACTACAGGTACTAAGTGCTATAGGGGTACGTAAAACTCCCACTCTAATTGAATGAGAGGCTGATTTGAGGGTACCTCTTACCCACAAAGATGAAAAAACAAAAATCACAGTTATACAGAATCACAAAGCAACCCAGGTTGGAGAGACCTTGAAGATCACCTGGTGCAGCCAGGAATAGAAAGCACATGTATTCCTGGTAGCAGCAGAAATGTTTTTCAGAGACAAAAAACCATGAAAACCTAAGAAAAACACAAGTATGGGATATGCCAGCCTCAACCAAAATTAGAGGAAGTTTCATCATAATTTTCCCTTAAAATAAAAATTTGAAAATGGTTAGCATTTCAATTTTGCTGGAGCAGAAGTGCTAAGGAAGAAAATAATGAAAGAAAATAATTCTAGAGTGGAATCACTGTGACCCCAGAGAAGAAATGAAGGAAATGAAGTCACTCACCAAGGTGTTCTTCTAGCACTAACTAAATCCAGTGAAATCATTTCCAGGGACTGCTCTGTAAAGTAGCACCAGGACACTAACTGCAATTGCAACCTCATTTATGCAGCCAAAGAGGCAGACTGAAAATAACCAGTAACACTGTAAAAACATCAGTAGGAAATCAGGATAATCAGGAAACAACCATCACAAGGCAGGAGTTTCACTTGAGGTGTTAGAAAGGAGCATAAGACCATCACCTGCCCATCAGGAGAGGATGCTCACTGTACATGCTGCTTACTTTATTCTGTTATTTCTGAATGTTTTTGCATCCCAGCTTTATCCACATTCAAAATCACCCTCTGCCATCTATCTGATGTTATCCATCACTCAGAAGCTTCATCATGCAGCATTGCCTACAGATATAATTAATTATTTCCTCAGAGTTTTATCTGTAATTTGCATGCAGAGGTTGACTGAGGAAGCCAATTACTGACTGTTAAATTTTACTTCATTAAAATAATTAATTACTGTTTAATGCTTGCTATTACTCAACACTTGTTTTTGATTTTGCACAGTGCACTTGGTTGGATCAGTGAAAAATAACTCATCCTAGTTATTATCTCCATATAATTACAGAGTTTTATGGTTCCTAAGCAAAATCTTTACATTTTCACTAACTCTTCATCACTGCAGATTTAGAACTTTAGAATACAAAACAATCTACAGGAATGAGACTCTTGAATCACAGGGTGTTCTGCTTAATTTTCCTGTTAATTGAAAATGTGCTTTGCAGGCACTTGTGTCTTTTTCTGTTCCCCAAGCCCTCTGTGGGGTTGTTTAACACTGTCTGGGTAATGATCTGGCTCCCCACAGACTCAGCCATAGAGTGCAGCAGAACACAGCCCAAACCATTTTGATGGTATTGAGAGAGCAGGAGTTTGCAGGTAGCACTTGATGAGGTGTAAAAGGGAAAGTTAAACTTCCAGAACCCAAACCTGTGATCATGCAAGTGCATTTTTATGCCATAAAGCTGTAGAAAGACATGATTTAGTGGTCCTGGGGACGTCAAATCATAGAGCAAGAACTCAACAAATGTAAAATGCTGACATTCATCAGTCTGCAAAGATTTAATGGATACTGAACCTTATGAATCCTATCAGGAATGCTGCAATTAAATTGTTAATGATAAAAAATTTCTGCAGGCTCAAAGCCTTTGGGACTCCCACACACCATTCTGAGCCAGGCTGGAGCTGTGTCAATTAAGGAAATTTCAAGTTAGAACTGGGTTAATGGAGCATATGTCAGGAAACTGAACCAGGCAGTTTAGCTTAATGTTTTAAGCAAATTTTATCTTTTTGCCAGAGCATCATTCTTTGTGCTCAGAGGCAGACAGTCTATTCATTTTTTAGCATATTAAAGCTAGATTCCTGTCAGCTTAATGCTCATCTAGGCAGAAGTGGTAAAAAAAGATCAGGTAATCTGGTACTTCTTAGAAAATGTGGTCTCAAGCAAGTAGGACAAACCACAGGATTTGCTGACTCATTAAACTACTGCTTAAGGCGATTAGGGAAAATAGAGCTGAACAAGGAGAAAAACCTTTAAGCAGCTGAAAATCTAAACTTACTTTAAGGACTATGGCAGACAAAGTACTGGAGTTGTCTAAGCTATGCTTGAGAGCTCAGTACTTGAATATTTGTGCAAACAGCCTTGTGAGAGCTGAGAAGGAAAAAATATAAAGTAAAACCCCCACTGTCAATAGAAAGCAGTGAAGGCAGAGTAAATCAAAGATAATGAGAGATTAAACAAGAGACAGAAATCCAAATACATGACTTTCTAGGAGACAGAATGCATTGTCAGAATATTTCTAGTAATTGGGAATCCTCAGTCAAAATCCATACCTCACCTGGTCTCAGAATCTTGAACTAAGCTGAGTTAGAGGACAGGGTATTTGGAACAGAAAACAGAGACAGTTCTTTCCAGAAAAATGGTGTAAGGAGGAGAAGCTGTGGCAGCTGAGGCCAGAGCTTGCTGCTGACTGTCAAAGTCATCCTAAAAATCCAAACTGCTTCATTGCAAGGAACAAGCCATTTTAAAGAGATGAGTTTGGTTCTGCTTGGCCTACAGAGATTCCAAATTTGCTAAGAGAAAACCTACATCTATTCTTAAATAAATCCCCAAATCCAAATAAAAACCAAAACCACAAAAAAGAAACATTTGCTAAGAACCCCATGATGAAACATCAGATTACATTCTGACAGTTCAACACTGTCTCAGTTTACAGTGTCTCATTATTGCTTCCACTCACCTTAGTTTTCTTCTCATTTTCCCTTATCTTACAATCTGTCAAGCTATGGAAAATTGGGGGATTACAGAATACCAAATCTCAGTGGCAGCATAACAGCCTAAACCCTGAGTGATTTGAGAGTCCTAGCATAAAAATAAATTTTATAAAGCTGGGCACTTAGGTTTTGGCTGTGGATGATGAAGTCTGATAATAACCAGCTTCAGAAGTAATAGTTGATATATAAAAAAGTCAATAGTTTGAAGAAACAGAGGGAGTGAGGGAGTGTGTGGAAATGGGGTGAGGCACAGGGCAAATGCAAAAAACAGCACATTAAAGCATGAGAGTGGGAACTACTGAGTATTTTCATCTAATGAAAACAGCCAATTTGCTTTTAGCAATAACTTTAGAAATTAATAAAGTTGTTATCTTCAAGTCTCAGACGCAGTTGTCAAACTGAAGTTTGCTCACAAAAATGTTACCATTTAACATTTGATATAAAACTATTAAAAAAATATCTATTTCAGGCTTTTTCCTTGCTCTGCACTTCTCTGTGAGAGCCATTTCCCACTGCTGCTTAGATGCCATATCAAACACTATTCTAATTCATCCAGTCTATTAATGAGAACTTTTCCATTTGATATTTTCACAGATGTGGCACAAAGGTGTAACTTCCATGCAGTTTCTCACCTTGAATTAGTGGTATGTACCGTGCTAACAGCTTTGCCCTCTTCTTTTCATATCCTTTCTGAGTGATGTCTCCTAAAGAAAAGAAGAAATAAATACATGTTGTTTGGAAATTCTACATTTAAATCTTTGCATCAAGCACATTTTGTCAGCAACACATTGGTGAAAGAGTTTAACAAAGCAAACTATGCAGGGAAAAAACAACAAAAAAGGTATTAATTACATAGATATATGGATTCAGCCCACCTCTGGCAAAGTAGAACTCCTTTTACTCAGTCAGATTTCACACATAAGAGTTCTTACTCTGTATTTTAAGATGATTCTCACATACTTTCCTTAATCCATAAGGACTGTGTTTAATTTTTTGCTTAATATTCTTCATTTCCTCAAATATCTGCCTAATCCCTATATCAGGAACACTAACAGACACAAAGACATTTCATTCTGCCATCCCCAACCTCCATCCAAGTGAAAATGCATAATTTCAAACTACTGACACTCTCCCAAAACAAGCAATGGGAGTTCAAAGACATTGGTCAAAAAAGATAAGAAAAACAAATGCACATCCTGGAGTGCTTCAATTATTGCAGGTATTTCAAAATACAATCTGCCAGTTTTTCTTCATAAACCCATGTAAATATTATATACAAAATTTGGGCATAACACAGAAATTACCATTTTTCTTGAGCAGAAAAAAAAATTAGCAGAAAAAACACACAGAAATATAATTTTTATGTATATATAGTATTATCATATCAAAATGAGAATTAGATCAAACTAAAACAAAGCACTACAAATGCCCAAGCAGATTTGTCTGCCTGGGAACATGTGGTCAAAATGACAAACTACACTTTTTATGAAAAAAAAAAAAAGGAAAGGATATCAGAAGATATCTTCTTTCAGAAGAAGAGATGCATAATTATCAATTATGGAAGAAATAAAAAACCCAATCCAACAGACAAGAAGCACCAGTAAGAAGAACAGTTTTTCTCAAACCAGAAGTAATTTGGAAGACTAAAGCTCAGCAAATTCTTGAAGGATCAAAACTGTACCTTACAGCAAAGTGCTGCACTGTAAGCTCAGTGAAGACACCAATTTGCACAGCTTCATAAATGCTGCACATAATCCTTATCCCAACCCTGTGTGCAGCTCAGCCTCTGCCAGGTACCACCCAAGTGCACAGGTAGGTAAACCATGATCAAAAGGCAGGCTTCAAGAGAGAGTCCTATTCAAAGCAGAGTACCTCACATGCTGGCATCCTGCTGCACTTGGAATTCTTTGATTTGGCTGGAATGCTGACTGGAAGGACTTTGCTTGCATGAGGTTAAGCAAAGGACAAAGTCAGAAGCATCTCTGCCGCTTTGTGCAACGCCGCCGTGGCAGGTCGAGCTGTGCTGCCCAGCCGAGCTGGGCTTTGTTCCTTTCTCCAAAGCCTGGGGGTGGGGCTCCTCCTAACAACTGTTCCCCCCTTGCCCCCAGAGCCTCAGGGGGATTCACCCATCATATGGGGTTTTTGTGATCCCTCATTGCTTCCAAAAGGAGCCACTTCGCCACACTGGTACACCGGGGCCACAGCTGCTGTCATTTAGCCTCACTTTCTCCTGGGTTACTGGATTACACAAAAGCAATCTGAGGTTCCTCGGCCTCAGCAAGGCAGCTGGGAAGCCTGCACAGAGCCAGACACTGGGCTGAGCTGTGAGAGCTCTGTTTGGAAGAGATCTTGACTTGAAATATCTGATGTATTGCAAAGTATACATTGTAAAAGATGTCAGAGGTACCAAGAAAATTCATCTAGACAGAGATGAAAGTGGTAGCATTTCTTAAAACGATCTATAAAATATATTCTTCATTAGTGCACACAAGAATCTGTCATGTAGTTACCCCGATGCTGCCCAGGTGTGGTTCTATTCCACCATGAGAGCACTAGACATACCAGAATCTTAATGCCAAATTCACTATATGGAACTGAGAATGGATCTGTGGAAGCCTGGCACTTGCTAAAGATAGGGAAATGGCTCCTGGTCCCCAGTTTGCAGAGGTCAAGAGCAGAAACACAGCTAAATGAGCTGACTGTACATGATATGTGGATGAACCTAATCAGCTGGATCAGCTCTGCAAGATGGAACCTTTAATAACTGCACTGTCTGGCCACTGGTGAGCACAGCCACAACTGCAGGTCTGTCACCTTGGCTGCAGAAACCTTTGCCAGTTCCTTCAGGATCAAGTCAAGGGCACCAACATTGGCTTCTGCCTCAGAGGTGGCTCCTTGGTGGCTTGGAAAGGCAGGCAAGTTGTCAGTCTAAAACATAACTCACATGTCATCTGTAGAAGTATTTAAAGCATATCCCCCATGTCTCTGGGACAGGCTGTCACTGTATTTGAAAAGGTGCTGGAAGTAGAAGAATCATTTCAGCAGACATCATTGCTACTTGTACATCTTAAACAACCTTTTTAAAAAAAGACCCTAAAGATGAACCAAAGATCAAAATAAAAATCCTTTAAGATGAACTACAGAAACATTGGAAAAGATGCGAGAAGGTTAAGGGACGATGGCAGAAATTAAACAGTCTACAGAAAACTGGAAGTGGTTTGGGAAATATTTTCTCCATATGCACACCTGTGAGCTTCAAGCTGGGACACACACAGGTGTGCCATCAAAAGATTCTGCCCATGACAGTTCACAGTCATTTTTATTTAACACACAAGCTTTTATCACTACCTAAATCTAGGAACCAGAACAACTGCTCCAAACCTATGACTAGTACCCATTCCAAGCCTTACCTGGCACATGTTCTCCCAGACACTACACTTATGTAAATCAGACACAAGCCAAACTCATCAACAGGCAATAAAGGAACTACAAGATGAAAATCATCGCTTGCAATCAAAGAAAGTTTTGGATCTCCAAACTGTACAGCAGCCAACACTTGCTGCCATCCCTGAAATATAGGCTCTGATATTCTGTGCCTACCACATCTGGTAGGTCGACTGATACCTTAATTTAGTTTGCATATGATGAGCTAAGTGAAGTGTGAAAACATCTTGATTGGAATCTTTCATATTACAGGAATCTCTTTAAAATGGAAATGACATCTGATCATTTCATATGGTGATGCATTTGACTAAGCCATTAGAAATTCTATTTCAAAGACCCTATTTGAAACATCCTGAGAGCATCACCATGACTTTAAAGCAGTATCACAAGTTTAGCACAACTTGGCTGAAAATGCACAGTACTGGTAATTCCTAATTTGCAGCAGGACTTGCATCCCTTTGAGGGAATTTGAGTTATTGAAGTATAAAACTTGTCTGATGTCAAAGCAGCAGCATGGAGATACACAACTATATAAATGGAGAATTTCATTAAACCTTTGCACGTACAACAGAATCACTGGCACATCAAGCTCCAGACACTAGGTAAATACTGACTAGCTAATTATATGTATCTTAATGATAGAAAGGGAAGGAATTGGACCAATATGTTAATAGCAAAGATCTGGTCTTCCACTCCATTCACAATTACACAGTGGGACTATATTTTACAATACCATTACTTGCCTAATAAATTATAGAAGGAATTATCAACACTAATAAAATTAGTTTGATCAAACCATTAGGAATTTCTAAATTGACAAAGCACTCCAAAGTAACATTTGGAATTAGAAAATTTGAAATTAGAATCAGAAAATTCTATTTTGACACATTCACATATCACATTTTCACCTTGAAGTTTCAAAGCAGTCGCAGGACAAAGGCACCACTTGTATTTCACAACCTGAAAAAGCCAAGGGTGGGTGAATCCTGCATTCAGAGAGGATGGGCAAAGTCAGTGCATTCCAGGTTGTTCTGTTCCATACAACCCATACTTGGCAAGTGTGTGTGTAGGCAGGGAGAAGAGAGAGCTGCTCCTTTTAAACTCTGCCTGGCTTAAACACTTATTTGCTTCATCTGCCAGGAGTCAGCATCTGACAGTGCAAAATAAGGTTAAATAACCAGATCACAAAAGCAGCCTTAGCAGCAGTTTCTGGGCTCAGTTAAGCCAAATTAATGAATTGTTCTTCCCCTGCTGCAGTAAATCCTTAAGCTTGGTCCACAGGGAGACAGGAAAAGCTCCAACTCTGCCACTTCCCTTCCATGCTGTTGGAGCTCCCTGCAGAACACAGACAGACTGACAGATGCCAGCTATGTGTACACCTGTGGGTGAACAACATCTATCACACCAGGTACCACTTCCATTAGAATGGAGATCAGTAACTTTGCCATCCCCTTCAAAAGGCTGAGGAAAGCTACAGACATGGGGAGGAAGGAATGGGAATCCTCTGGCCCATAGGGAATGTACTGTCTGCTTCCACAAAAGCCAACAAAAGAAGCTGGGAAAAAACAGACTAGGAGTGGTCAGGCAGATCAATGGACAGGGTCTTTAAATGTCAACCAAAAATTAGAGCTTGATGTTTACTTATGAATAACTCTAACACAGTTATTTTGGTAAGATTCCAAGGTGAAAAGCTTTAGAAAGAATGCTGTACACATGCAATGTACTCTCCATCATCAAAATGCTATTTCAAAACAATCAAAATATCAGTGTACTATAGAAATGAAAACTCCAAGAGTTTCTGTTTGTCACTTCCTAGCTGTATCAAGGATAAAATACCAAACTAACTGTCTGACAGGTAGTAAGCAACTATTATAATGAATGAGGCCAGAAATAATTATCTGAACTAAGTTATTCTATGGTATCCCGAAAAAATTCCATTAAAACTGTCTCTATATTTGCCTAAAGATCCAAATCTAGAAACAACCAGGTACAGAGGAATCAAAGAAAAGCCTTTCTAAAGCATAGCTTCTTTTCCTTTCACATCCTTCACAGACTCATTATATAATGCATAGTGATTAACACAATGAAGATCCTTTACATTATTAAACCAGTATGAAACTTTATTTTTATGGTGTGTTTTTGGATGTCAGCAATGTTGATTTTTTTTTCCTCTCTCCACTAATATGCAAAAAGTTACCACAACAGTCAGAGATATTTTACAGGAAAGAGAGCATGTCATATTTACTACTTGCAAAAAGCTCATATTTAAACTTTGGTAGCCATCACAAAGATCAGAGCAAAGGTTCCATTTAGGCATGATGCACCACACTAAAGACCGAAGCAGACTGATTCAAAAATCCATGACCATGGAAATATCCAACTCATTCATGAGACCATGAAAATAATTTAAAAACCCACTAGCAAACCCCAAAACACTCCAACAGCAGCACAACACTCAAAATTCACCAAGTATGTCAAAAACATACAATGAGAAGATCTGTAACCTGCAGTGTCTACTCCATACATAAGTTAATCCAATTTGTAAATGATGAAACTTTTTCAATGGATTTCTAGGTCTCGTTTTCAGATTTGATTAGTTTCCTGACACAGCATTACCACAGCCTCACATGCACTGTAAAACCATGCTTTTAGAGAAAAGATTTACAGTTAATCTTGAAATAACAGGTGAGGGGGGGTGGCTACTGGGCAAAATTTTACGGCGAATGCAGACACTTTGACTTCTTAAAATAAAACATTGGCATATTTTAAAAAACCAACCTTCATCAGTACTCACGTTAAAGCTACATAAATAACAAAATACAATGTAATTTTACTAAGAAATCAGACCTCACTGATATACTGGGTGCACGTAAGTCATCTGACATGATCACAAAGAATCAGATGAATGATTCAGAGATCCTGGCTGAACTACAGAATGATAAACTGAAAAAAAAAAAAAGAAACCAGCTGAATTATTCACAGAAGGAGGCAGCAAAGCAAGCCAGCTGGTGCACACAGACATCCTCTCATGGCAGGAAAAAAAAAACATCAATCCCTATTAGGACCAGAACAGTTCAGTGCTTGCACATTTGGGAAGCCCCAGCATGGGTCCCTGTGGTGGCTAAACTTATTTACAATTTATTTCCAGTTGCAACACTACTCATTAAGTGTATTTTCTGATGAAATGGAGCTCTCCCTGAACAGCATGAATCAAACATTGGCAACAAAATGTTGAGCAGGGAGGTTGGACCAGATGACCCACTGTGGTCCCTTCCAACCTGGCCCATTCCATGGTTCTGTGGCTTCTGCCAACTGCACCTTTTCCTTTGTTTATCTGTTACAAAGAGCCAAAGGAAAGGCAGGTTTGGTGTCTGCAGGCTCAGATGCTCAAGCCCCCAGCCAGCACCTGTTTGAGGTTCAATGTAACATGCTGATCCCCAGGCTGCTGCCAAGGCAGGGGCTCAGCAGCAGAATTTTCTATGAACTAAGGTTTGTTAAAAGCTTATTTGGGAAATGCATCTTTATCACAATAAAGTATTGAACACAAGATTCGTTTTTAAATCAGCTGCTTAAGAACAAAGCATGTTAGGGAGAAAAGATGAATCAACTCCAGTACATACCAAACACATTTCCACAATGTCCCATGCAGTGATACCCATAATCAAAGGCCTGAAAAATACTCTTTTGCAGTAATATATCCTTACCAGCATTAATGATCATCTGGAAGAGACAGGTTAGCAGTACCTTAAGTCACTTATTCTTCCTTGCCACATCTGCCTAATCTTTGCAATTGCTGTTTCCCAAAATATGCATATGGATATGGATTCTGTCCTGCATCTTTTGATCCTGAATCCATGTATTTGATGGCATTGCCTCTGAATGTCCTTACTAAGCTACTTGCTTATTTACCTTTACTAATCCTACTGTAAGAGGAAAAGTATTTGATTGTCAACTGAATGAGAATTACAAAGTGCCTTTAACTGGAGCAAACCTGAGAAATCTAAAAATGCTGCCATTTGGGAGGTGGTCACATTTATAGAATCAGAGAATAGTTTGGATAGAAGGGATCTTAAAGCTCATCTAGTTTCAATACCCTTCTACGGCCAGGAACACCTTACACTAAACCAGGTGATTAATTATAATTTATAGTTATTATATAATGAGTGCTATAATACCCACAATGTTATCAAAGTATTATAATTTACAATTATGATTATAGAATTAATTTATAATTCCCTTGTTAAGGTCATATCATTAAACTGCTTTTCAATTCATTCATAGTGACTTCTTACCTTTCCAGCTTCCTACTGTCACATCACTAACTCCAAAACCTCTATTTTTTTCCAGGATTCCCCCATGGGAGTTATTCACAGAAGATTTTGGTCCATCCAAAAGGCTGTATTCTTAAGTCTTCCCTATTCACACAGACTGACCTCCTTCTGTCCTAGGATATGCTCATCTATTTCCTGCCAAATTACACTTCTGGTTTTCTGGTGGCCAATTTCTTACTACTTTGAGTCTGGGAAACAGACAGGAGACACAAAAATACCAATAAGTTATTCAGAAAAGCTGTACTAGAACAACCATGAATGTCAGACAGGCAACTCACTTTAGGATTTGGTATTCTTTCTCTGACATGTGATCTCTCCATGTCCATGCCACAGAGATTCATTGAGGGCTGACCTTAAATCTGGTGTGCAGTTTTGGTGCTGTCATTAATGCCAGCACTGCTGAAAGGTCACTTAAATGTGCTGAACACTCTGTCCATCATGAGGGTGGCTCAGGAGGAGTGCAGCAGCAGAGCTGTGAGAAACAGAGGCAGGGAGGCAAAGGGTGCAGGTGCACGAGGCAGGATGGCAATGGGAAGAAAGGGACCTGCTCCCTTTGGATGCCCCAAGAAAAACTGCCCAGGACACATCCTGCACCAGGCCCCTCAAAAACCCACAACAGCACAAAGCTTCAATCAAACAACGAGTTTCAACAAAACCTGGTTTCAAGGAAGCAACAAAACACCAAAGTTGTTCTTGTATTGACACCAACCAGTTCTGCTTTCCTCAAGCTCTTCCATTATAAGCAGCTTTTACCACCACAGCTCCTTAACACTGAGCACTATTAAGTAACTACAAATCATCTAATCACTTGGAATCTCTTTATTAAAATAAAAAGATTGCAAGCAATTCCCTTAAAACAATATTCATCTCTGAACTTTGGAAAGTTCACGTATTTGATGCCTTAACAGTGAAGCCCAGTACAAAACCCCACCAATGCAGTGCTACCCACTACTAACACAACACACAGAGTGTCTCCAAAATGCAAGCTCAGACAAACTATTACACTTCCAAAGACAAACAGTGGAGCACAAAAACATCAGATTTAAGCTTATCCATTCAGTCCAACAAACACCCTTGGCGTGCAACTGCTGGGAAAATTTACATGACTGCATTTATTTTTCAGCAGGACCCGTGACTCATCCAGGGCACTGAAGAGACATTGTTCAATAAACAGAATATTGAATAGGTATCTGTTTTGTTTCTTAATTCTTTTGCCAAGAGACAAAAGGCTTCAGAACGCAGGAGCTCATGAACAGGAAGGTCATGGATGAAGGGACAGATTGGCAGTACTTGGGAAGGAGAAGTCACCACCTGTTTCAGCTTTTTAATCCTAAACCAGAAAATAATACTTGTTTATACTCAAAACAGTCTTGTTCAGACATGTCACAGTACGAAAAGTCACCTAATCCTAAATTCAGATCTAGTCTGACTGTGAATTTATTTCAAATCTCCTCCAAGATCACCAGCAGCACCTCTTGCTGGTGTTGAAACCTGGTAAAGCAGCAACAACCTGTTGGATGCTTGGGACTGGATGCAGGACAGAAAGCAGGACCACCCAAGGACTTCAAAACCAAACCAAGCCCAAAAAAAACCCCAAAAAACCCAAACCCAAGAAGAGATGCTACTGTTCACACAGAAGTCAGTACCTTCAAAGATCTGCTTTCACCTTGTATAAAACTGCATGAAAGAAGTTTCAAGATACATGCACAATCAAGCAAGCTACTGTTAAGTTGGTTTTCACTCAATCTCCTGCATTTAAACTGAGGCAATTGGAATATAAAAGTCTCCACACAAGAAACTCATGAGCAAAGAAACTGAGTTCAAAGCAATAGACAACCAACTTGTCTCCAAAAGCCCCAGCACCACTGACATTATCCTTCCAAATGCCCTCCTACAGAAGCACCTTCTCAGACAATTGAAAGGTGCTGTTAAAAAGCAGCACACTAAACTGCAATTGATTATTTATTATTTAAAAAGTAATTAAACATTAAAATGGCCAGAGCCACTTCAGCAAACCTTTGAGTTTCAAGGGATTACTGCTTGCTTTTTCCATCTTTTATGGCAGTTGACTCCCTTATGATTGTTTCAATAACCAAGACTTAGACAATGTCTGTGATAAGTGGAATATACTAGCATTTTTTAATTGACACCCCACATCATGTCCAAATAGTTTGAATAATTGGTTTAAACATTCCTAAGACAAAGCCATTCTTGTTCAGGCATCTACATTACTTTTAGATAAAGAACTCCTTACAGTGCTAACACAGAACATGCAGATACTCTTAGAGTTCAGGATTTCAAATAGCTATAATCAGTCCCTTCATTTTAACTGACCATCAGAAGACACTTGAATGGCCTTGCTGCATTTCATAAACAGCTGTGAATTTTGAAACAATTAGATTCTTGTTAATCTAATATGTAGAAGCTGCTGATGTGGACCTGTACAAATGCTGCTCCACTTCCTCTGCCCATTCATCTAGAATGGGTTTCTCAAGTTCCCCAGTCTTCTCTCTCCCCAGTCTTGATTAAGACCAAGGAAAAAAAAAAAATCACTTCTCTACCACGACTTTTATTAATTAATGAGCATTTTGGTTTTTATTCCTGGAAAAATTAAAACTTTCCAGCTGTCTGGTAAGAGAGCTCTAAATCATCAATTTATATATATATACACATACATACACACATCTGAATGTATTTGAACAAAATTTTCCTTTCAGAAATGCAACTCCATTCCCAAGAAAACTGTCTGGCATGCCATTATTAAGCACTCTTTTTCAGCCAAAATTCTGCAGTTTTTGACTTTCCAATACCTCCAAACAGCAGAGCTTTTCTGATTTTTATATATGTCTTCTTAGGATGCACCGTGGTATTGAGAAAACCACTGAATCCCAGTAATCCTATATTCTCTACAGCTGCATGGCTAAATCCCCCAGTGCTTCAGAAATGAGACCATTCAGAAATTGGGTTTTTTGCTACACTTGAGCTCTGCACCCTAGTGCCCTGTGATTCCAGCTACACCTGCAGAGTTTCTGCTGCCTCTTGTTTGCCACTGGGTGAGCCTGCCCTGCTGTTCCAGGGCCCTGCTGCAGCCCCTTGCTTGACATTGTGTTCTTCATGTACTACAAAAATAATAGTTTGGGATAAAAAGTGACCCTACTATGATGCTACTGTGTTGCTTTGTTATAGCAACACTAATTCATTTCTTGTTGAAGAAAATTTGTGAAACCTGTAAAGAAAACAGAGAGATCTGCCCACAACCTTTTGAGGAGATAAGGGCAGTTCTGAGACCATGCCTGGCACCTAAGCTTTCTCATGATTGTTGTCATCTCACTGCAAAGCTCCCATACCTTCTCAGTGATTTCTCATGATTGTTGTCATCTCGCTGCAAAGCTCCCATACCTTCTCAGTGGTTTCTCATGATTGTTGTCATCTTACTGCAGAGCTCCCATACCTTCTGGGTGATTTCTCATGATTGTTGTCATCTCACTGCAAAGCTCCCATACCTTCTCAGTGGTTTCTCATGATTGTTGTCATCTCACTGCAAAGCTCCCATACCTTCTCAGTGGTTTCTCATGATTGTTGTCATCTTACTGCAGAGCTCCCATACCTTCTGGGTGATTTCTCATGATTGTTGTCATCTTACTGCAGAGCTCCCATACCTTCTCAGTGATTTCTCATGATTGTTGTCATCTTGCTGCAAAGCTCCCACACCTTCTCAGTGGTTTCTCATGATTGTTGTCATCTCACTGCAAAGCTCCCACACCTTCTGGGTGATTTCTCATGATTGTTGTCATCTCACTGCAAAGCTCCCACACCTTCTGGGTGATTTCTCATGATTGTTGTCATCTCACTGCAAAGCTCCCACACCTTCTGGGTGATTTCTCATGATTGTTGTCATCTCACTGCAAAGCTCCCATACCTTCTGGGTGATTTCTCATGATTGTTGTCATCTCACTGCAAAGCTCCCATACCTTCTGGGTGATTTCTCATGATTGTTGTCATCTTACTGCAAAGCTCCCATACCTTCTGGGTGATTTCTCATGATTGTTGTCATCTCACTGCAAAGCTCCCATACCTTCTGGGTGATTTCTCATGATTGTTGTCATCTTACTGCAAAGCTCCCATACCTTCTGGGTGATTTCTCATGATTGTTGTCATCTTACTGCAAAGCTCCCATACCTTCTGGGTGATTTCTCATGATTGTTGTCATCTTACTGCAAAGCTCCCATACCTTCTCAGTGATTTCTCATGATTGTTGTCATCTTACTGCAGAGCTTCCATACCTTCTCAGTGATTTGTCATGGCCATGTCCTTGCAGCACTGACTCCTTCTTCCTCACAGCACAGCCAACAAACCCCAGGTTACTTCTCCCCCAGCTAACCCCCTGTTTTTTAGCACTCACCCTCACTGGACACAGCTGTGGCCTGTTAAGGGCAGGGCTGTTCCTGATTGGTGATCAGTACAGCTGCAACTCTTCAGGGCTGAGATTACCTTCTGCACTATTCTCTTACATTCTATCCCTCCACAAAGAACTGTTATTCCTTTTCCCATATCTTTGACTGAAAGCCCCTTAACTTCAAAGTTACAGTAAGTTGGAGGGAGGGGATCATATTTTCCATTCCAAGGGAGGCTCCTGCTTTCCTTAGCAGACACCTGTCTTTCAAACCAAGACACCCCCAGAAGAAGGAGACTGAAATCAAGAAATTCTCAAGAAATCTCAAGGAATTCTACTCATGTCAGGCTAATACAACATCCCTAAAAAAATTCTCCAAGTCACTGCCGCTGGAAAATAAAAAAATAAAAAAAATTTCAAAGTCAATAACTCTGCATGCAGATTTTCCTTAGAATCCTGTTGTTACTTTGTCTGCTGTGAGCAAAAAAATTTCACTACAAAAGCCACCAGTAAAGGCCTTTTCTGCAGAGGCTGGAAATCAGCAATGTTATTAACAATGTGTCAAGATCCAGTAACATCCACTGAATGACAAAAAGAAGGTTAAAGGCATCAACACAACATTCTTCTGTCATACTACAGATTCTATATTTATTTCTATGTTTATGCCTCACTTTCAGTAGCCCTCAGTCAAGAACTTGCTGCTCAGAATCTCTGCTAATAAACTCATGTATTCCAGACTCTCCAGAGGTGTGAGAGCCCAGACATCAGAAACTTTCCTGAAACATCTAAAAAGCCCTGAAGATCAGTCTCAAAGGCGTAACACCAATTCCTATAAAGACAGCAACTGGATTTCCTTTAAACCTAAGTTTTCCTCAGTCTCAAAATGCAACCCACTTGCATTTACCATAAAACACCAATTGCTAATTCCACTAAGTACATATTACTTCACTAATAATGTCTACAAACTGACAAATCTGCAGAAGTTACTACACTATCACCAGGTTTATCATCTGAAGGGAGTATGTCACAAAGCTTTTTTGGGGGTTGGGCAGGTTACCCTCCTCTGATCACAATGTGAAAGCCTTGTGCTTACAGAAATATCTTTTTTTAAATTATTTGAACCATGTTTTGCTGAAGATACTTTTACTAATTACAAAACAGCCAACATGAACTTCAAGTGAACTGTCATACCTTCCTTCTCGCCCAAAATTAGGTAAGGTTCAGTTACACAGCATCAGGTAACAATTGATGTGACTTATCTCACAGCATCAGGTAACAATTTCACTGCAATCATCCTCCCAAATATGACACCCACTGATGAGGACCACAAAGCAAGTTCTCCAGTTTTGCAGCTCATAGCTTCCCTTCTGAAAGGGCATTGAGAACCTATTTCATGTGATGAACACAATTTTGATAGCATCAGTGCTGCATGAGTCATCAATCTATCCCACAGTCCCCTTCAATCTCCCCAGGGAATTATCTCATACCGATTGAGAATCTCTCTTTATTTGCCAGTGTCAAAACATTGCTTGTTTGAACACAGCAAGGCTACCTCTTGTCATGAGTCAGTTTATTGGGCTTCCCAAACTGCACCAGCTGCACCAGCATGTGACTGAAGCCCTGCAGAGTTCAGCTCCAAGCTAAGCATCAAGTGCTATCAGTTCACTACTTACAAATATTCACTAAGGAAAGGAAAATCCTCCAAAAATCTCATGGCTTGTTATTAGTGCTGAATATTTTGGACAGAAGTGCATAAAAGCAAGAAAAGGCTCATTCCACAGTGAGGAAAAATCTACCTGTTTGTAGCACAAGAGTGGCTAAAAGGCCCTAACCCAAAAAGAGAACAACCAAATAAATGGTACAAGCAAGAGCCTGCCCATGGAAGATGCAGTGAGGTGCTGTAGGGCACAGAAAACATGTAATGATCACAAGAACAAGTTGTCAGTTATTAGCTATTCACAAGTTTTACATGTTTTAAATTATTTTAAATTTTTTTTCCTCTGGATGCAGTCCAGAGAACACCGGTCCTGCCAGGAAGGAGGAGCAGCAATATAGGAGTTGTGTCAGTACATACTGAGTTTGTCTAATCTAATTCATATGGCTTCCATTTTAAATAAAAATCCAAGACTATTTATTTCTTATATTACCTACCATTTTCTGGTTTCACTAAGCATTCTGCTATTCCTCCTCTGTCTCAAACCAGCCTGTAATCACCTCATCCCAACTACCCTGCTACACAGACTTATCTCACAGTTTAAGACCCATATAACTTGCTAGGATAAAAGTAACATATACAAGGATTTATACACAGACGTTCTATAATTTAAATTATGATTTATAATCTTAACAGTAATTTAAGATTAGAATATTGAGCCACAGCTACAAGAATATGTGTGTCAAGGAAGGTTTTTATAGTTTTGCTGGGGCCGTGCCCCAAGTTACTTATATTGTAAGTAACAATGAAGTAACAACCAAATAAAAATCAATTTCACTGGAAAGAGGCAATATCCATAGTGATATCTTCTGCAGATCTTTGTCCCAGTCCCTGCCTTCTGTAAACACCTTTGTTACAGCTATTTCCAGCACCTCAAGTTCTTCTTTCAATTAGCAGAATCTAAACATTCTGAAGGGCATGTGAAAACATCATCTTCTAGGAAGGGAAGAGTCTCATTTGCTAATGGTCAGTCTTGGGCACTGATAAATTGATGTCCTGTGGAAATCAAACCAAATCAGAGCCCTGCCAAAATCTGCTAAAAGCCAAATCTGAAGAAAACTACGACTTTGCATATATTTAGGCAATAGTTGCTGATATATCTAATCTTGGCTTCATAGCTGTGAAAAGTCTAGAATCACAAATATAATTTGTTGCAAACACTAAGCTCATCAGAAGAATTTCCTGTTTAAAAATACACATTTCCTTAACACATTCCTTCATCTGTAGCACGATCACACTGGTTGATGACTGACTATAAGTAGTGCTTTTAAACAGACTGGTTTATTCAATAATTCATGAAAAGTAACCCAAACCCTCTCTAGCAAGGAGGCTGTAGATGGAAAGTGAGCACAGGGATAACAGTGCCCATCACCTTGACTCCTGTGCTATTGCTCAAACTGTCCAGCCACGGATCTGTATCTGACCATCACAGAATATATCATTTCTCAGTTTCCCAAACTGCTCAAGGCAGACAAACATGTGGCAAAAATACAAGACACAAACCCACAGCAGCCAAACTAATCCTGACCCCTCTGGTGTTTCTGTGTATGCAGGCAACTGAGACTTTGCAGAATCAAACTGGGAGGATCTCCAGAGTGATGCTCTTAACTTCACTTGCACTAGATCAAGGCAGGGGAAAAAGACCTCAAGCTCCTGCCAGGAGTGACTGTGGGATCATCTGATTGACTGTTAAGAAGTTTCAGGGTCATACATTTTACTACACAGACCTCTAACCCAGAGGCAGTAAAAGAAGGCAAAGAGCAAGAATGAGCATCCCCAAGCACAACCATTTTAATTCCTACAACCTGTACCACACAACCTCAACTCACTGGCTTATAAAGTCTAAGCTTCTTCATGATTTTGAAGAATTCAAAAAATTCTTCAAAATAATTAGAAAAATGCTCACACCTACATTTTCTCTTTTCAAATAATGTTTCTGAAAGAAAAATGAAGGAAAAAGTCTTTACTGAGCTGCCATCTCTGAAAACAATGAATATTCTTTGCAAGCTGAAGTAACTCTCAGCAAATACAAATTATACACAAACATCTGAAATGAGAAACTTCAGTAATTTTGTTAGACAACACATAATTGCCAACAAATGTTTTGTGGTCACAGTGCCTTTTCCTAGCCCTCCCAAACTGTGTGCTTCCACAATATGGCCTGTCTGACATGCTTTCTTTGCAACCACACATTCTGGCACTTGCTAAACATTTCTTACTCCTTATAATGTAAGGCAGAAATCTCATCATGTGGGACTTGGACAGAATTCCATCTTCATACACAGGCAGCTGGTACATATGGAGCTGAAGCCCTTCCAGTTATATCTAACCCACCTCCCAACACAGGTTTTCACTGCTCCATAAGAAAATAACTTCTCAAGCACTATTTCATAAAATGCTGAGTTGACTGGTATTTTCCCTGTATCTGATGAATCCCAGATCTGTGGGACACAAACATATTGATGATGATTTATGGGAGCTTTCATATTTCAAGTTCTAGGACAAAATGCTGCTACAATCAGCAAGTCCTACATTTCATTTGAGGCTGGATCCACAACAGATTGAAGGAACAGCCGTAGAGATACAGGCAGACAGTGAAGAAGTTTATTTTGGGTATGGATTCATGTTGCAGCTAAGATGAAGTACTGGCACCCTCTTTCACTCTTCTGCCCTCAACCCAATCCAGCTCTGAGGCCATATGGCAGTAAGTAGGAAAAAGGAAAAATAAAAAAAAAAAATTAAAAACTTGAGCCACAGTGAATTATAACAAAAAGCCAGAAAAAAGATTCTTTGCATCTATCTTCATAATATCACAACACCAGCTATTAGTATCTTTTTAGTGTCCATAAATAGCAAATCCTACAAGAGGCAGATTTTTGTCAGACATCACTGGCATCCAGCAGAACACTGAACAAAAACTCCCTGCTAGTCGAGGGATGAAGCCCAACTGGCTTCACCAGGTGTTGGAATTCTCTTCAAGTTCTTAAAGGGATGTACACAGAGATAATTAAACAGAAAGGTCTTGACCTTTAAAAGGTAACAACAGACACAGAAGATTATAAGCTGCTTCTTTCTTCACTGAATTGTAAATTGCAGACATCAACCACAAGGCACAAGCTTCAACACAGGAAAACAACAACAACAAAAATCCACAGAAGCTTAAAATCTTTGTGTCCTCTGGAGCACTGCTGGGGAAACACCACCTTGAGAAAGAAGAAAGGTCATAATAAAGCAGTGAGAAAGTGATAGAAGGATATGATGATGATGATGATTTGGAGGTTTTAATGTTTAAGTCATACATTTCAACTTGGTCCCCTGAATTCTGCATTACAGAACTGCTTTGTGAGACCACTACACAGGAAAATCATACACTCTATTTTTACTATATGTAATGGTGGGGTAACAGTTGGACTCTGTAGTTTTTTCCAGCCTAGAAGATTCTATGACCTTCGAAGCTGGGTCTGCAATCATCACATCAAGAAAACTCAGGTGAATGCACCAAGTTTGTGTTTCCTCGAGAGCTACAAGCCTTGTGCCAAGAAACTGTCAAATACTTTGATACTTATTCCAAGGTAAACACAAGGGTTCTTAATAACCAAATGACTGGCATGTAATCAAGAGAGACTGATATGTTTTCCCTCCCACTTGCACACAGGTATATTAAAGTCTGTCTTTCAGTAACAGAACTGGGTGATACATCTGTAACTGTATGACATATCAACAAGCAGGCACCTTCTTTAATCCAAGAGATGCCACAGCCCATCTTCATGAAATCACATTTCAGAAGAACAGTCTATTCCTTTCAAAAACCAAACTAACCCAAAGGAAAAAAAAATATTCCCAACAGCATTTTAACCAGCAAATGGAAAAGTCACTTCATGATCTCAAGACTGACAGAGCTTAATTTAGGTTTAGGGGACAGATAGGGAGGTAGGACATAGGACTGTGTTCAATGCTAATTTTATAAAGGTCTATTTACTTCCTAAATGTGCATTTATAATTTCAAGGGAAGCTTATTTTTACACAATAACACCTGGAAGAAAATGTATTTCCTTTATTCTTCTTAATGTACAGGTTGCCATCATACTTTTGTTCCTCACCAGGTTTTAACCTTCCTTGCCAATGCAACATACAAAAGAATAACAAGACTTCTACTCAAATACAAGAAAGAGATTAATTTAAACACTGGTTAACTACAGCAGAAATCTAGAAGACAACCAATAAAAGCCCCAAGCACCTAACTGGTTGAGTCTGAAATTCTGCTTTGATGGGAAAAGAAGTTGATGACCTAGCAATCCCAGTTTTCCTGGTTCAGAATCTTCTCTTTCCTCACAGTGATAAAGGTAACAGAACACTACATTTAGTCCTTTTTTCTGCAAGCCTTTAAGTGCATCATCATCATTCTTAAGCTGGAAGCCAGAGCCAACAAAATAAGTCTGGATGTCCTCACTGTTCACAAAATTGTTTCATTAGAAATAGCTAAAGGTAAGAAGTGTAAGGATGCTCTCAGCTAAGACCAGATACCTTGTTTATCCTCCTATGTTCCAGAAGGCAGGAAAGAAAACAGAGGAGGGAGGGACAGCAGAATAACAATGATGGAAAAATGAGTATGATGGAGGAGTGGGAATGGGAACAAAAGGGAAGGCACATTGCAGATGAAAACCATTGCCAAAAGTACTGTTCCACTGCTACAACAGTGCTTTCTAACACGGCTGCCAACATTTTAGGTCAACTCAACAAGAACCTCTTAACCAGCTTATTATCTTCCAAAATAGAGGGGAGAATAAACAAAAAATCTCTCATCATCCAGCACATCAGACATGGCAAGATAAAGAAAATGGGTCCATTTGTTTTACCCTCCCAAGGTAGAAAGGTTCAGAGGACTCTTGGCGCTCAGTGTGAGGCCTGAGGACATAGAGAGGAAAGGGTGAAGAAGGAGTAACAGTTCCTGGGTAACCTGGTTTTTGTGTGCTGAATACAGAAGCCTTGCTAGGCAGCACCATGTGGTCTAGCCTAGCCTGGTTTGGTTGGCACATGGCTTTGGCTTGAGGAAGGGGGAAAAAGCCAACTGGCAGCATGGAGAAAGGCCAATCTGGGCTGCTGAAGAATGGCAAGGCATGGCCACTCAGGTAGAAAAGTTACTTGTGAAAATCTGTTGTTCTTCTATTATTTCTCTAGAGTCTTATATTGTTGTTATCAGACTTCTAAAGTCTATACCTCTTTGGTGTATTCTTATGGCTGCAGATCTTCACTGACTCCTTCTTCTGCATGCTGTTCTCTCACAGCTCAGGGCTCCTTCAAGGCTCTCCCTGACTGGCTAACCCACCCCCTTTTATCCCAGTCATCTTCATTGGTTACAGCTGCAGCCCAATTAAGGACATCACAGCTGCAGCCCATCAAGGACAACCGGGACCTCTGGGGCGAAGTCTCTACACAGATATTCAAATACAAATATTCAAATACAATACATTTCCTCTACTATAGAAGTCTGTCACATGGATGCCCATGTCCCCAAGAGTCAGGCTAATGAGGAACACTGAAATGAGAGGGTAGATCAGGCTGCAAAAATAGAGGTGCCACAGATAAGATGTGGACTGGCAACACAAGGGAGAGTTGTTCCTAGCTCAATGGGTCCATGATGCCCCAGGCCATGAGGGCAGAGATGCCACCTACAAGCAGGCACTAGACCAAGGAGCAGATTTAACCATGGACAGTATCTCCCAGGTTATCCACAACTCTAAGATGTGTGCTGAGATCAAGCAGGCCAGGCAGGTAAAATCCCTATGGTATGGTGGGCAGTGGTCCAAATATAAGTATGGGGAGGCCTGGCAGATTAATTATATCACACTGCCTCAAACTACGTGGCCATGATGGTAAAAACCACCATGGGATGGCTGGAGACCTACCCTGTGCCTCACACCACTGCCTGGAACCCCATCCTGGGCCTGGAAAACCAGCTACTCTGGTGGCATGGTATCCCCATAGGAACTGAGTCCAGCAACAGGACTGATTTCAGGAACAGCCTTAGGAACACCTGGGCCAGAGAACATGGCACTGAATGGGTGGACCACATTCCTTATCATGCCCCAGCTGCTGGGAAAGTTGAGAGGTGGAACAGACTGCTTAAAACCACCTTGAAGGCACTGGGCAGGGAGACTTTGAAAAACTGGGAGCTGCATGTAGCACCTGGTTAGTTAACACCAGAGGCTCCACTAACTGAGATGCACCTGCCCAGTCTGAACCCTTGTGAACAACAGAGATAACGTTCTGGTGGTACACATGAGAGGTATCCTGGGAAAAACTGCTTGGATTAATTCTGCCTCAAGCCAATACAAACCCATCTGTGGGGTTGTCTTTGCTCAGGGACCAAGCTGCACCTGCTGGTGCAAAAGGATGGAGAGACACAATGCATCCCTCAAAGGCACCTTGTTTTAGGGTGAACTGCCTGTCCCACTGTGCCTGTATCTAAATCTAGATATAATTGGGGTAATGCATGTATGTATATACTTTAAAAGTTTAAGTTTGATGTAACATGTTGGTATGGGGAAAAAAATTCAGGATGGATAATGTTAAAGATTAGGAGGTTTTTTTTCCCCTCTCAGGGAATTTTCTCCCATCTGCTGCCTAAGAGATGATAACGACTTGTACTTCAGAGACAAAAGATGTAGCCAAGGAGGAGAGGGCAAGGTGCAGCTGGCTGCACTCCTGTAGCTGAGGGGCTTTGCCTTGAGAAGGGTGTGAGATTTTGGCTGGGGCTGGGGAGCTGGGCTCAGCTCCTCACTCGCTCTCTCTCAGGATGGGGACAGCCCGCAGGACAGCAGCCAGGTGCCCAGACCTGTGCTGGGTGTTAACATGGGAGAACAAGCTTTGAAAACTCACTTAGTCCCCACGGGCATTTGGCAAGCCCCAGGTACTATCACACAATTAACAGTTTCTGCTGGAGAGCCCTGAAATTAAGAAAGAAAGATGCTGTAGGTCAAGTTTCACAGACTGCCATCTGTCTCCCCAGTTACAACAGTTCTTCCTACTGACAGCCTCAGATCATATTTACTTCCAAATATTTCCAAGACTTCCATAAGAGAAAACTACCATTTTAGGACCAGAAAAAACTTAACTCCTAAATCCCATTATTTATCACAGGAAAAACAGGTGCAAGTGTTTGTGGGTGTCTCTCCCTCACCTGATGTCACACAAAGAAATGTAATACCACATCAATACCGTTGGTGTAACAAAAGGACCTAAAGCTTTCAGGTCTGACCACTACCTTTAGGTTTTATAAGAAAGGTGTTCTGACAAAAAAAAAAACAACAAAACCACAGTATTCTTGCATCAATTTTTCAAAAAGCCCAATCAAACTAACTACAAAAAGTATTTGCTGAAATATTGCTGGAAAATTTGCAGTAGCCAAAGATGTCAGACATTAAACACCCTTACTTTTTCAGGAAATAGTTCACAGCTGGTGTCATCTTCCATTCAGAAATTACCTGCAGTACCTCAAAATGTGCCAAAAAACCCCTAACCTTTGCAAAACAATCCCCAAAATAACAAAACCCCAGAGAAAGCTTCTTTGTCATATACACAATTTCTTCCTTTCTTAAAAGGGAAAGAAAAATTGAAATAAAAATGACATTGAGAGCCAGCTTTCAGTCCAGGCAGATGTAAACACTTGGAGGGGAACCAGAGCAAGCAGTCACTGACCACTCCACATAAACTGCATCCTTTGCCACTGAAGCTCAGCCAGGCTCAGGGGAAACCTGTGAGCAATGTGGCAGGAAGCAGAAAATGCTCCTCCCCAAATCAACTGAGAAATAACTGAGGTTATAATCAAGATGGTAAGCTACATGAAATACTTTTCTATCTCTGAACTAATCCTACAGCCTCTCTGGTAGAAGCCACTGAGAGCAGTGTTGCCCATCTGTCAATCTGTGGAGTAATAGAATAGATTTGAACTAGCAAAAAAATCTCTTCAGCCTCTTTACTGTAGGTAATCTCTGGAGTTGCAGCTTAGTTCATAGAATCATTAGGGCTGGAAAAGACCTCCAAGATCACTGAGTCCAAAGTAAGACCAATCTACAAATTCCTAGCAAACAGAAGAAAACCCAAAGCCATATACTTCATGTTTCAAGCTGCAGAAATTCAGACCAAGGAAATGTTGTACCATTTACACGCTGGTCAAACACCACCTCAAAGTTAATACAACTGTGTTTTTCTTCCCCCAGTTTTTATCTGATTTTTACTGAACACAAATCCAGTGCTCTGCATCCAAATGGCCCGGACTAACTGGATCCAGAGAGCAACAAGCACCAAAAATTGGCAAGAAAATTAACAAACATAGTCATATATTCTTGTTGAGTCCCTGAACTGCTGGCTGAGACACTGCCACCACCACCAGTCCCAGAAGACAAAGCCAACACAAGCTGACACCAGGTCCTCATGGCTACATGAACACATCACACAACTTTATCTTGGACTATGGATCTTGTCCTTAGACAATCAAGGAACAAGTGAAGCACCTTCTTGCACAGATAACCCTGAAAAAGCAAAAAAACAACCCAATTCCAAGGTGGTGTACAAGTACATTTAGGCACCTAAATATATATATATATATATATGATGCCATTTAATAGAAAAAGTACAGGCTTTAAAATGCACATTGATGCCTTTGCTACAGAATCTCCACTGCAGGTAAGAATTTTTTTAAGAACTGTTTATAACCTTAGCTTGCTTTCAGAGCAGGGAAGAAAAAACGACACCAAACCTCCAAAACAAACAACCAAACCCCCAAACCCCAGTGTTTTATAGTTACCAATAAACAACCTGAAGTACTGGAGCTTACAGCATCCCCATCATACTCTTTGACACAGATCCTGCCAGTCTGATTAGGGAGCTCTGCATATTTCCATTACATCAGAAAGCTGCAGCATCTTTGAGTCTTAAGATAAGCAAGCCTAGCTCACAGATCCATCAGCTGAAACTCAGCTTAGGTGCCAGGAATGGTCTCAAAACTGCCCTTATCTCCTCAAAAGG
This sequence comes from Agelaius tricolor, assembly GCF_023055355.1. Lineage (NCBI taxonomy): Eukaryota > Metazoa > Chordata > Aves > Passeriformes > Icteridae > Agelaius > Agelaius tricolor. The sequence goes on from NW_027269270.1 coordinate 3,214,869, forward strand.
TTGTGGGCAGATCTCTCAGTTTTCTTTACAGGTTTCACAAATTTTTTTCAACAAGAAATAAATTAGTGTTGCTATAACAAAGCAACACAGTAGCATCATAGTAGGGTCACCTTTTATCCCAAACTATTATTTTTCTAGTACGTGAAGAACACAAACAATGTCAAGCAAGAGATTAAGATCTTGTAAACCTGAAGGATTCCTAACAGTGCATATGACTGGAATTGTATCATGAACTGGCATTCCATCCCCATCCAAAATTCTTCTCAGTTGAATGCTCTACTTAGGATTTTGAGTTATCTTTAGAAAGTGCCAACGTATTCATGTCTCCATTCTTCTCTACACCTCGACACAAACACTGTTCCCAACTTTTGCTGTGATCATCTGAAGCACAACCAAAGGAGGAGATTAATCATCTTCCTGACTTATATTTTACAGGTGAAAATAATGTAATCAAAGAGAACAGACTTTATTCCTGCCTCATCACCACAACACACAAATATTCCAATTAACAAAGTACACAGACAAACTAGAAAGGAACTTCCTCTCATGTTTCTCCTTTTCTCTTTCTCCCTTCACAGTTCCTCTCAGATGATGGGAACATCCACCCAAGTACTGACCTTCTCTAACCTGAGGCATATTCAGTGTTAGAAATCTCAGAGTGCTGTTCCTTCCTCTCCAAGTAAGCAAGTTCTGAGCATTAAAAGCTGCCCATACAAACATCAAGCAATGGCAGGATACGAGCACATAACATATTACCAGATGTTGAAAAACTACCTGCAAACGTTTTCCAGTTTAGGAAACACAGAAAAGGAGTCACATCTAAGCTCATAAACTAAGTCTTCAGAGTGATCAAGGAATTCAAGCTCACGTTACCACTTTACCCAGTCTCTCCATTAACCCAGCAGCTACACAGAAATACACATTCCACATCAGACCCACAGCACCAGGACAGTGTGCAATCACTTCAGGCCTCTACAGGTTTAACATACTGCAGATCCCCCTATAAAAAAATACTTTATCAGTTAAAAAACCACACAGACAGGAACTGCACAGCAAAGGAGCCAGCCCCAGGATATCCCTGCACGTGTCAGCAGGCACACAGGAAGAACCACTGCAGGGCCATGGAGCACAGGGTCCCAGCTCACACACAGAGGAACTCACCTGGCACATGCAACAGGCCATGCCAGGTACTGCTCCTGCCTGTGCCAGCAGGCATGCAGCAACAGGCTCCACTTGGACAACAATCACCCATCCTACACTTCTCCCCTGCCTCTGCACCAAAGCTTCCACGCTGGAAATGACATCAGCAGACCTGTGAATAACTCCTGAAACCGTGACCTGAATCAGGCAGCACATGTTTAGGTGAATTAGCTCCAACTGTGCCCACCTGAACCTGCTGATCTGAAAACTGCAACATCTGAGGAGCACACTGAATGCGCCGAATCCCAAAAGCACAGGTGGTATTAACAGGTTTTTAGCTCTTCTATTTAAGGGTGCAGCTTGATGGTGGAACTGGGGGACATGCAAGGAGCAACTGCTCTCAGAACGTGCTGCCTCTGTCACCTCCACCCCAGCATGCCCTGCTGTGCCCAGTGCTGATACCTGCCTGTCTGCAGGACAGGCCACGCCAGAGAATCAGTATGCAAAAAATCCTTCCCCAGCTCCTTAACAGAGATACCACGACTGACACCCACAGGGCTGTTATCACCAAACACTGACCTGGAGGTGGAAGGCATGTCTCCTGGGGGCTGAAAATCCATCAAATGGTCACAGAGATCCTGTGCCTGGCACTGCATATTGTCACCTCTGGGCTCATTAATGCACAGGGCTGGAGCCCCTCTGCTATGGAGACAGGCAAGGAGAGCTGGGGGTGTTTAGGAGAAGAGAAAACTCTAAGGAGACCCTAGAGTGTTTGGAGGGGCTCCAAGAAAGCTGGAGGGTCTTCGGACAAGGGCCTGGAGTGACAAGACAAGGGAGAATGGCTTCCCACTGACAAGAGGGCAGGGTTAGATGCGATACCGGGGAGAAATGCTTCCCTGAAGGTGCTGAGGCCCTGGCACAGGCTGCCCAGAGCAGCTGTGCCTGCCCCATCCCTGCAAGTGTTCCAAGGCCAAGCTGGAAGGGGCTTGGAACAACCTGGTCTAGTGAAGGTGTCCTTGCCCACGGCAGGAGAATGGAACTGGACGAGCTTTAAAGATTCCAACCCAAACCATGATTCGGTGGCTCTAGAAAAATGGAGCGAGCATCATCATATTCCTTCCTGGCTGTATATACAGTGAAGCACAAAAAAGTTGAAAATTAACGACAGATACAGAGAGAGCGATTTAAGGTTTTACCTACAGTTAGGAACAGGTATTGAAACTAAAATAAAATTGTCTTTCCAGAGTATCACTAAGTGCCCGCTTGGATGAGTTCCTGCGGGGCCTCCACCAGGCGCCGGCCGCAGGGGCCGCGGGCGGTCAGTGCAGCCGCGGGGACGGCGAAGGCCCTCCCGCTCCCGGCTCCCGGCCGGGGGCTCCGGCAGGAGCGGAGCCCGGGCCCGCCGAGAGCTGTACCGGGGGGCGAAGCCGCCGCCGTCGGCACCCCCAGGCCCCCGGGCAGCCTTGCGGCCTTGCTGCCGCGCCGCGGCCGTGCCCGCCCCAGAGCCGGCCCCACTCACCCTCGGACAGCTCCAGCTCCAGCTCGGCCAGGCTCTCGCGCACCTCGGGCGGCAGCGGCACGGCCTCCAGCGCGCAGCCCCCGCGCTCCGCCGCCATGGCGCGGCTGGGCCAGCAGCGAGCGGGCCCGGCGGAGCCACCGCCCAGCGCTGCCGCAGGTGGGGCCGGGGGCGGGCCGGAGGCGGGCAGCGGCGGTCCCGGGCCGGCGGCAGGCAGGCAGGGAAGGAGGAGGTGGCGCCAGCCCCGCCGCCCCGCGCAGCCGCTGCCGCAGCCCGGGACGGGGCCGGGCCGCCGGGGAGGGGCCAGAGCGCGGCCCGCCCGCTCCCGGCCCGGCGCTGCCCTTCTCGTGCTCCTTTCCTTTTCCCCCCCTTCTGCTTGCCTTGGCACCTGCTGTGCTGAGGCCCCTTTCCTGTAAATACCCAAAGTGCCCTTTCCCTCCCCGCTTCTTCCTCCCGACGGAAAATAGGAACTGTGACCCATCCTAGGCCCACCCGCTGTCCCAGGATAGAGCAGGGACATTTTCATGGCACGGAATTCCACTGTGAGAGCCTGGATGTAAAGTGGTACCTGGGACTGCATTAAAAAAAAAAAAATCTGGTGAGAGTGTCTTTTTTAAAGCCAACCACCTCTCAAAGGGCAGCAGAGAGCAGCAGGACGCGTTTGCGCTGGGGCTGTGCTGAGGCAGCAGCAGCTTTTCCCTGTTCAGCTGTGGGTTCCAGGGTGAGTGTGTGGCAGGGCACCAGAGCCTGATGTTCCGGCATTCCTGCAGCCTCCCACAGGCTCGGGCAAAGGCAAATCAGAAAGGCAGCTTTCCCTATTTTCTAGTTCTAGGGAAGTTGCTACTGGCAGAGCAGTTTGGGGGATCAGGCCACTGGCAAGGTCCTGGATTTGCCTTTGCCCGAGCCTCGGGGAGGCTGCAGGAATGCCGGAACATCAGGCTCTGGTGCCCTGCCACACACTCACCCTGGAACCCACAGCTGAACAGGGAAAAGCTGCCAACAACTGCTTCTGTCCAAAACACCACTCGTGTTTGGGACAATTGGGGTTCATGTTGGGGCTTCCAATTTCTCCACTCACATTACTGAGGTTAACACATCACAGGAGAGCGTGTCCCATATGGCTGCCCTTGCGAGGGCACAGACACCACACCAGCACTAGAAAACCATGCTGCTTAAAATGTCATCACTTAGGCTGGGCAGAAACACTTCTTTCACTTACTGCTGTAATCTTCAGTTGCTATTTTAAAAGGTTGATTTTCTAGACAAACACTTCTGCTTCCACTACCCTCCAGAAAGCCGTCTGTGGGTATTGGGGAGCTGAGGGGGACGTAGCCACAGGGAACACATTACCTATAGCTCAGATCCTACTGGGTTGGGTTCCTTTGATGCCATAAGTTTTATCTTCCATATTTTCCAGATTTTGTACTGCATTAGTAAATAACTTGGAGCTTCATATAAAGTGTTAGCAAGTTCTCCTCACAGTTTAGTCAGACAAAACAATCCTTTTGCAGCCTGAGAACCAAGGACACCATTGCAGCTTCAGGCCCAAGAAATATAAATAACAGAAAACTGAGGAAAGAAATCTGGGAGAATGGGACTGCATAACCTGAAGCTCTAATTGGACAATTAACCCCAACAAAGGACCAAAACTTATAAAAGTGTGAAAACATGTGACCTGTCACCCATATTGGGTGTAGCCTTGTACAGCCCAAGGCATATCCTTTGAAGGCCTTTTAATAAATACCTGCTTTATTCCTTCAACACTGTCTAGCCTCTGTTCTGGGCAGCCTCTCAAGGCATGATCTTCTCTGCAGATTTATTTTCAAGTGTTAGAACTCTTAGAATCTGACTTTTAAAAGAAATAGGAGGCAGTCACTGAGCCAGCTTAAACTTAGTTCAAATGGAAAAAGTAATTTAACTTGTCTAGAGTTCCAAACCCAAGCTTTTACACCAAATCAAGTATTGTTTGTTCACAGCCCTCTTAAATTTATGCCCAATCAGTTCAAGGGTTCTCCTATAGCTGTCAGGAGGTAATAAATCTGTACATGTGCCAAGATCTACCACTTTTTTTTCCAGAGAACAAAATGGTGATCTACCTGACATATAAATACAAGTTTACCAAACAAAGGCAGTTAAATAAGTAATAAAACAATCTCAGATGAATGCCATTATATAATTCTCAATACCCAGTACAGAAAAATCTTTTAATAGGCTGCAGCAGAACAATGTGCCTCCAGAAGAGATTTCTCTCATGCTCCAAAGTTAAAAACCACAATTGCTTCAAAAGTAGAGATTTCACATGTCCAGAGGTTTAAAATATTCTGGTATTATAATTCTTCCTATGCCTTTTCTAAAGAAACATAGAAATATCACAGAAAAGTCTTATTCAGCATGATACTTGGATCTCTCTCATTTTTGCACTGAGATACTGATTGTGACTGGAAATGGGTGTACCACCAGAGCACCTCTTTCCTTTTCTCCAGCAATTTCATGCACATTTGGAACTGCCCCCTGAAGGCAACTACAGCACAAGATACCAGATACAGGCAGGATCACTTCCATTAGATGAAGATAAGAATTCACAGGTTTTGTTTGGTACAAAAGAGTTAAAACTATGGGCCTTTTGAACTAGAAAAATGAAGCTAAAAGTGTTCAGAATAAATAGGACAGACTGAGGAAGGATTTATGTACTAAAAAAACAGAAGAGCAAACCCTAAATTCACAGAAAGCTACAGGTATCTTTGATATTTTTGAGAGTATTTGAGCTATTCCTTTAATTGTAATGAACCTACAGAAATATTACAACCCAAACAATTTCAGGAACAGCAAAAGAAATAAATCAGTATGAGAGAAGTAAACAACCACGCAATGTAAAATTCACTAATAAAATGCCATTTTAATAACTTTTTTTACAAGGAATCCACCTATACACTATAGAAAAATAAACACCACAGAGACTTTTTGCAGCTTACAATACAGCGATGCAGGCACACCTCAGCTGTTGACTTAATTTCACATGAGAATGCAAAACATTGTTCTTAGTGAAAAGTAAGTCCCTCTTAAAGTACTAAAATATAATAAAAAGAGTCATATAAAAATCTGCTTTAAAAGCACTGCCCTTTATTCAGTTGCATGGCAGACTGCAAGTGCATCTGTTGAGTGAGGACCATCTCAGAGGAAGCAGGAACTTGCAGGACAGATTTTCTAGGTGTTCCCATCACTTCCTTAGGTTTCTCTGATGAGGTGAACCTAGCACTTGTCCTAAATTTAAAAAAAAACAACAGATCAATATTAGAAAACTGCTTGTGTTATGAAGCAACAGTGTACAATTAGCAGCATGTTATTTCCTCAAAGCACTTCATATGAGCTACACTGAAAGCAATTCCAATTTTCACGAGCCACCTAGGAGCAATCCCAAACAGGATTTGAAAGCCTAAACATCTGCCAAAGCAAACCTTCATACCCTGGGAGCAGTGCTCCATCACAGGCCTGCTTTACCCCAGTGACAGCTCAGTTCTGCCACTCCTGTGGTGATTCTTTAGTTCACTGGGAGCTGGGAAATCACTTGGCTGACAGCACTGCTCTAAAGATTGCAGCATCATTCTGTAATGCCTGGACATGATCATCCTGGTAATATGGAAATGACAGAAATCATGGACACTTTTCATACAAGTGTTTATGGTGTCCCAGCTGTGCAGTACTTATTCCACACTTGGAATGAAGCAAAATGTGTTACTTCCATAAAGGCTGACAGGTTTCAAGTCTAAAATCTGTTTATCTGTATCAGCCATGCAGCTGCAGTATTTGGGAAAAAAAAAACCCAAAACAAACAAACCCACAAGTCACAGTAATAAAGTTTCTAGGTAAAGTCCTGCTGAGAACAATGTCAAAGTTCTCAATCTCTTCAGGATTTCAGGGTGATGTGATTACAGGTTGCAAGTTCCTCCTTAGGACAAGGTGTTTCTGTGTTATAACCAACATGTAACAAGAGGAGGTAATTAGACTAATTAAACAAAGTAAATCTGCTCTAGAAATTAGGTGGAACTGTTTTAAATAGCAAAGCTAAGTGCCACTACAATCCTTTGTGTGTTCTTTGATAAATCTTAGAACGAGATGGCTGTATTTACCAGCCTCCAAATCTTTTTTTAAAATCTGTTATGAACATAAGGAAGTGATAATTAAGGGAAGCATTACAGTTTGTGCTGCAGAGAAAGCCCTGCTCAGCTATTACAACAGCTATGTTTGACTTGAAAGCAAATTAACTCTATACACAGCTTCATTTAAATTGCAATACTTGCTTGCTTAGATTTGGAAACAGGAAGGGGACAGAAATGACATGAAATTATTCCATCTTATCTTTCACTATGAGCATAGAGAAACGCCACACTTGGAGTAGTTTTAGACACAATTCAGAAAGGTTTCCTTTCAGAGACTGACTTTGTTACCCCCCAATAATGATAATTACTCCTTAAAATGATGCTCTTTATTGGCAATGTGTACCAAGAACCTTGTGAAAAGCAGCCCAGGCTTGCAGGAGCTGTGAGGGGTGAGAAGGTGGCTCTTACCTGGCTGCACCCCTCGCAGCCTTTGCTGAATCACCTCCAAGCGATGGATATATTCTGTGAGTGACTGTTCAGGATCCTGAGGTGGCACAAGGGACTTGTCTGGAGCTGAACTTGGGGACTGGTGCCATCTTCAAAAGAAAACAAATTATTTTCTCCTTTTCATGCTATACTCTCAAGTATATCCAGAAGTTACATTCATACAGTCAGGAATTCTAGGCAAAGGAAATTGGAACCATCACCACCCTTTCCATTTGTAGAGCTGTTCCTGGAAACAAGAGCAGCAAGAGGCATCATTTAGCCTGGCTTGGATCTACATCAGGCCTGAGCCACCACTAATCCAGTCACACTGAGCACCAGCCAGGGCTGCTGTTATTAATATCCTGCTCCATATCATACAGGTGACTTTTCTTAGCAGGGCTGTCATGACAGAGGAATAGGGTGGGGTAGAATTCAGTCTTTTTCAGGTTCTTGCAGGTCTCATACTCTCCAAAAACATTTTGCTGAATTCCATGCAAACCAGAAGACAACCTGGCTGTGACTACCAACTCAGCAAAGTTACAAAACCCCTCCAAAAACCTGAAGCATGTCCCATCTCTGCAGACTGACCTGTTGTGTGAGCGGGAGGAGGACCGTGGGGAGAGGCTCGTCAATCTTGCAGCACAGCTGGTTCTGTGGCAGAGCCCTGTGTCCCTGTCCTGGGTAGGGGGAGAGCTCACAGGGCCAGCTGGGGGCTGCTGCTCTTTCAGGACTTCTGTTCTAGCACCAGAGGCTGTGGTAAATATGGTAAATATGGAGGGTTAAAAAATGTGCACCAGGAACCATTGAGAACAGGCTGTCATATACACATCCAATAAACCCGTGAACATGACAGCAGAGTAGGCTTAAGTTTGGTTTTAAATGCAGGTAAAGACACTTTCTACAGCTAACTACTTGTTTATTTTTGTGGGGTTTGTTTTGTTTTAACTGTATTTAACAGAATTGTAATACTGTTTTGCATTGAGGTAGAAAGTTCAGCATTTGAGGATTCACATTTCTTAGGAACAAGACAGTGGGTTTAGGTACAAAGGTGGTGTTGTCTTTTAAAATAAGTATTTCCAGCAAATTAAAAACAGTGAAAATTACATAGTACCAGGTAATGAAAAATACACTGTTTAATCTGAATTTTGTTTAGCATTGAAAAGACACAATGGAATTTTACACCAAGGGCAACAGCTCCCCAATACGGGGTAGTGCATTAAGATGTCTGTTGGAATTCTTACAAAGGCACTCATCAGTAACTAAAAGGAACACTCAAACACTCATCTACTCTACAGATGGATAGTGGCAAAATAAACAGATTTTTCCCACTTGGGTTTTGTTTTTAAATGGAACACATCACTGAAGAAAACAAATTACAAAGAAAATGACAAAGAAAACTATGTACTTATCCAAACACGTACCTGTGTTACCTCCTATACTGTGAGAAATGCTTTCACCCTGTGTGCTCTTCCTGCCAACTTTGTTCCACTTCTTCACCAAAAACTTTAACCTTGGTAAGAAAACAAATTTGTACAAGCATTAAAAATAAGCAGAAACACATTAAATTTTAATACTATTTGTTGGTAGAGAACCAATTAGGTGACATAAGCAATGATTGTTGTGGGAATGACAGGAGAATTTTCAAATTCAGTCTTTGGAATGCTGGCTTATCACATTTTACCCTGTAACCATCTTTGAACTGCTGAAAAACCTTGCTTGTTTTGGCTCTGCTCCTGATCTCCAGAGAGCTCTTCCTACCTGAGAGAGGGAGTTTGGAGGTTACTGCACAAATTTGGAGGTGCTGCAGCCTTTGCTGTTATTATGGTATTCATATCAAAGACTCTGTGTCATCATCTGACAGAAACTTGCTAGTGATCATTTTAACTAGACAACAAAAAAGCTCAGAAATAACCACCTATTACACTTAAAATAACCACCTATTACACTTAAAATTGCCTTTTTTTCATTCAATGGGCTTAAAGCTATTGGGAGATGGCATATTATCCCATGTACAGCTAGCAAAACCCATTTGATAGTGACACAGCATGAAAAAAATCACACCCAATGAAACACTACTGGATTCCAGAAAAGCATTCCTGACAGATCCCATTCTGATACAGGACAGACAGTCCAGTGAGACCAAGGAGATAAAGGTCAGCCCCAAAGGACTCCAGTTTGTAAAGCTGTGCACTGGTTCCCAAATATATTGCAGCTGGGTATCACTCCAGTAGCTTTTCCATAGAATTATGGAATGGTTCAGGCTGGAAGGGATCTAAGGAAGCCCACCTTGTTCCATCCTCCTGCCATGAGCTGGGACACTTGGCACCATCCCAGGCTGCTCCAAGCCCTGCCCAACCTGGCTTTGAACACTCCCAGGGATGGGGCAGCCACAGCTTCTCTGGGCAACCTCTGCCAGGGCCCCACCATCCTTGCAGGGAAAATTTCTTCTCAACATCCCATCTAAATCAACCCTCTTCCATTTTAAAGACGTTTTTTACAAATCTTTAGTACAGATCAAACTCAGCTAAGAAGTCATGTTTGAACCAGTCCTGGAGATTGCTTCTACGTGATATTAATGTAGGATAAGCCACAGGAACAAGCAATTTTTGAAGCTTCCAAGGACACATGACCTATAAGAGACAGGGAGTGTTTTGGCTTTACCTTGAGATGGCAATGATGGCTCTGACTGCACACCTGAACTTGGTGAAGGGCCGGGAGTGGGATGCAGAGAGCTGCAGGTCTGCAGAAGGATAGATTCCCATGCGGGCAATGAGAGACAGAGTGGCTTGCTCACAGTCCTGAAAGCCACCAAGCAGCAGCAAGAGGTATTTCTTCTGATAAACTAGAGCCTTTCTAAAGCTCTCTGCTCGAATGTACTTTCGATATAATCTCTGCAACTGCAGAAAGAAAAAAAAATTGAAAAAAAGTTCATTTTTTTCACAGTTACTGCTGCAAAAAGCCAGCCACAAACAAGGTATCTTCAGGTCAAATGTCAAGACTGAGGACACAAGGACAGCCAAAACAATTCTGTACACTGCTAAAACCCACCCACATTTGGAGTGTCAGACCTCTTTAAATCTCCTGAATGTTTTCAAGCAAAGTTTTCATACTCAAAACTCTAGAACAGTTTAACTCCTTAGTAAAAAAAAGGCACATCTGCTTTAAAAAAAAGTAAGCCAGAATGCATGGTGGGAGAGATGCCTATAAGATTTGATTACAATCAAAGTGTCAGAAAAATAAAAAGTATTTAAGATTAGTCAGCAGGGATTAAAAATAATGACTGTTTTCTATTTTCATCCTCAGACAAAAAATCCAAGTCTCCCTCTCATTTAAGAGTGGAAAGGAATTCCAAAGATCCAGATTACTTTTGATGCAAGTTCCTGTCGAACACTGACAAAGTTCCAAAGGAACTTCTCTGATGAAGTACATATGGGGAAAGCTTGTAATTTAAAATTATAAATCAAACTGTTTGTCTAGAAAATCAACCTTTTAAAATAGCAACTGAAGATTACAGCAGTAAGTGAAAGATAAATCCATAATCTGACAGATGCCTTTTTTCCCCAGATCATGTTCAAATGATACCTCCTGGCTGTGGCTCTGCTGGCCCTCCAAGCTCCAGAGACCCACCCCCCCATTTGCTGGCTATCCCCATGATTTTACCTTAGGATTGGAAGTTTCTGCCACTGGTTTGTTTTCAATTTCAGCATTGGCTTTAGCCAGCTGGGATTCTGCCTGTTTCAGCATGTTCTGCAGTGTGTTCCTCTCTCGTTGCCAAGCCTCTCTTTCCAGCTCTTGAACAGGGGCAGCATCACCTGTAGATCTCACCTAAAACAGAAACCTAAAGGAAGTGAGCCACAATGGGTTTTGCACATTGTTTTCACAATCAAACACCTCAAACTGAGTAAAAGCCCAAATTTATGACAAATTAAAACATAAGAACAATGAGCCCAAAAGCCAGCAATGGTATTCAGGTGTTGAACAGCACAATGGGAAACTGAAATGCAGGAAAAGCCTTTCTGACTCTCATCTTTCTTCTACATCCACAGGCAGCACAGAAATAGGCAAGATGTCTGTGTACATGCAAATATAGGTTGTGAAAAATTCTGAAAAATCTCACATTGAATTCTGAGAGTCTGCTGCCCAGAGAAGCTGTGGCTGGCCCATCCCTACAAGTGTCCAAGGTCAGGTTGGACAGGGCTTGGAGCAATCTGGTCTAGTGGAAGGTTCCCAGCCCATGGCAGGGGGTGGAACAAGATGGGCTTTAAAGTCCCTTTCAGTCCAAACCATGCTGTGATTCTGTGAAACTGAGTTTTGTGATAAGGAATGGGACCCAGGACTCCAGCTCCAATTCTTCATGGAAGTTCTGCCTTTATAACCCTCTTTGTATCAACTACAAATTTACTGGTCATCAGTTACATCAGTGCATAATGCAGTAGATCACAAAAGAAATAGAAGATTTTTTTTTTAAGGTAATTGATGTTTTATCCCTTGAAATAAAATCCATACATTAGAGAAGCCAGTACAAACAACTGACCTCAGTTTCTCCTAGCAACTTATTTCAGTACAATCTGTAGTATCTGAAGGAATTCTACATGACTCATCTAATGTCCTTGACTTCTGCTGCACCATTTGGCAGCTGATTGACCAGACAGCTCTATTTGGCACAGATTTTCCATGCTGACATTTTGCCAGGTTCCCTGTCCAATACTCCCCAATTTATTGCAACTCAAGTGGGAAGCAGCAGAAAATTGCTTTGGTCTCCTGAGCATGTGGTTCAGTACCTTAAAGGAAGGAGAAATTCAGGGAGGAGACTGAAGGAAAAGGTGATTCTGGAAAAAAAAAATAATCAAAGGCTGGAAAGAGGGTAGAAAGGAGGGATTGTTTGTGCCCACAGAAGAAAACCTATAAAGGTGGACTTTTTGCTCCTAATCTCTAGAAAGGCATGTGACTTTAAAGTGCTCTACTGAACATTTGTTTTTGTTATAAATAAAAAAGTCAGGAAGCTTGAGTTCCTTTATTTTTGTGTGGTCAACCCCTGAAGGAGGAAACTCTGTTCCAACAAGGGTTTTGTCTACAGCTGACAGCTCTACAGGTTTGTGAGAGGAAGGCTTAACCAAAATAATCTGCAGAAGAGGCTGCATCCCCCTCCTCAAGGCTGGAGATGATCCACTTGGCAACCACCTGTGTGGCTGCACAGGTGACAGAAGGAAAATATTAACTGTATTTTGTAAGCAGGTAGACACAGGGAGAGCTGCCACATGCCAAGGGAGCTTGTCACACATCAGACTTGTGAACAGAAGACACAAAAAACTTTTCACTTATCAGTCATAGATCTCTGTCTACTGCAAGAGAAAGATATAAAACTGCAGTTATCTGGGGAATCAGATGGATCTAAAAGTTATGCATTTATGTACTTTGTATCAATAGACCTGAGCTTGGTCTTTGGTAATCCCTGGGCTTGTGTAAAATATTTGCAATACTGCAGCCTTGGGTCAGAACAGCCCTCCTGAGATTACAAACCACTGTGGTGCTTTTGGAAAAAAAACTACTTGGCATTCTGGTGAAAACCAATTTTCTCTGGATGCATCAAGAAGCTACAGGAACACATCCCAAAGCTTGTGATCCTTGGACACAGTACATATCTAGGAAAAAAATGCTCTCAGAAGCAGACTCTGCAATATGACAAAACAGAGTGGGACATGAAAATATGTTAATATTTTCCTTACCTGAGTTGTAGGAGGAGACAAATCTGATTTTAGCTCCCTTAATGTCTGCAGTAAAGAGGCTACAGCTTCATCATTTGATGCAGACCAGTCATTAACCGTTCTGTTAGGCAGAAATACCTTTTCAGTATCAGGCTGATTTGTAAGAATGTTAACACACTTATAATTGCTTCTTCCCACTACTTGACCTTTAAGGTTCTGAGGCTTTACTTATGCAATATTTGCCACACAAATTACTGCAAATACGCAGAGAAATTAGCAAGTTCTGTTAATTATTAAGAATTAAAAGAGGTCTAAGCCATGACACACACAAGTTAATAAGCAGGATGGAAAGCAAAGTGTTATTTTATGAACTCACTTATCCAGAGTTTTATATATGAACTCATTCAGGTGCATAACCACAAAGAGCAACTGCTGCCTCATCTTCTCCAGCTGTTGCTGCTGCTGTTGCAATTGGGGCTTTTCAGTTTCTTTTGTCACAGGCTGTGTGGCACTTCCATCTTTGCTTGAGGTACACAAGAGTTCTTCCTGACAGTTTGGAGTTGGAGGATTTCTTTCTCTTAATATTGTCAGCATTTCCTGCAGTTCTTTAATTCTTTGTTCATCCCTTTGGTGTTGCTGTTCCAAGTTTTGCTGTTTGAACAGAGTAGAGTAGTTAATTGCATGTTATATATATCCACTTGTGTAAGTGTCACCCACCTAATCAGCATACCCATTGGGTGTTCCTGAACTGCCAGACCACTTTTGGGGAAGGCTTAGAGCACTGCTTTCCAAGGCCACCAAGAAGCCATTTAATGACAGTGGAGTGGCCATTGTCTCCATCCAAGGAGAAGCCCAGGGTGAAACCAATACTGTCTGAAGCCATGACTGGGATCCTAGCTCAAAATAAGGGCAGTGACATGAAACCTAGTTTGGTTTCATCCTGCATTTAACCCATATTGATCCCCACCTGTGAACAACCAGAACAGGCAAAAATTTAAAGATCAACTTCCATCAACAAGAAACCCAGACACAATCCCTTGAAAACAGCTACATTTCACAAAAGCAGGACAAGAGCTCATTTAATGCATTTTTCAGAAGGAAACATCCCAATCAAAGAATACCATCCACAGGGTTAAATCCCAGTGTGTGGCTATTTCAGTGTAAGGCAGAGCATTCTCACCAGTCTCTCCTGATCTCTCTGCCAGTCCTTCTGTTTCTGTAGCTCTGTCTGTTGCTGCTGTTTCTGCTCTCTCTCCCTCTCCTCTTTGCTGTTCTTATCTTGCTCTTTAAGCAGTGTGAAGAGTGACTGCAGTTGTTCCCAGTCCACTTTGAGCTTGACCTCTCTCTCCCTCTGGGCCTCCAAGGAACGGATCACCTCTTGCTTTTGCGCCTGAAGAGACTCCAGGGTGGCTCGCAGTTTGTCACTGACCTCCCTCTCCTTCTGGGTTTCCTCACAGCACATCTGTACCTCAGCCTCCAGCTGCCTTTGGGACAGGATGGCCTTCTGGTGCATTTTCTCAATAACAGCAGCAAGCTCCATAGTTCTGCTCCTCTCCTCTTCCAGCTGGGCTTGGAGCTCTCGCACAAAGGCTTGTTCCAGCAGCGACTCCCTGTGCTGGCAGGAAGCCCCTTCCTTCACTCTCATGCTCAACTGCTCTGTCAGAACCCGCTCGTGGTTCAGGGAATCCAGGAGCTCCAAGGAACGGTTCTTCTCAGCTTCCAGGTTTTTCTGCAGCTCCCTCAGTTTGTTGTGCTCCTGGGCCAGCAGGGCTTCGCAGCGCGAGTGCTCGATCTGCAGCTCCTTGCGGAGGTTGTCTGCCACTGTCCTCTCGTGCTCCAAGGACACGGCCAGCTGGCACTTCTGCACCGACTGCACATCCAGGGCAGCCTGCAGCTCCTGGGCACAAGGGGGAGAGCACATTGGTATTCCAGCACAAACACTCATCTGTGGCACTGGCTGGCACTTAGCCATTTGCAATCTCCTATTTTGTCCAGAAAGATATTCAAGACTTAACTAGAGTAGTTCAGGTATTAAAAAGTTTAATTTAAAATTACAGGTGACAGAAAAATGCTCTTGAGCAATATGGCACCAAGCAACAAAACCAAAAATTATCATGTTCATCTATCTGCCAGTGTCACAGATATATTTTATGAAAAATCATTTCGCTAGGATTTTTCTCCTGACAAGCTGAGAGGCCTCAGAAATGAAATGTAACCAATAATTATCTGCTGCTGTGGAATTCAACAGGTGCATCTTGGATTGGTCTCATGTGGTTGTTTTTAATTAATGGCCAATCACAGTCCAGCTGTCTCAGACTCTGGTCAGTCACAAGATTTTCTTATCATTCCATTTCTATTCCATTCAAGCCTTCTGATGAAATCCTTTCTTCTATTCTTTAGTATAATTTTAATATATAATTTTCTTTTAATATAATATATATCATAAAAGAATAGATCAGCCTTCTGAAACATGGAGTCAAGATTCTCATCTCTTCCCTCATCCTGGGACCCCTGTGAACACCACCACATGCCAGTACATTATTTCTTCTTCAGCTACTAAGACCCTCATTGAGAATTCACTACTTTTTACATCACTCAGTCCCATTAATAAGTAACATCTGCAACAGCAATAACCCTGTTGTTTTAAGAAGAAAAATCTAAGCAGTAAGAGTAGATATAAAGCTTCAGAACGCCATCTCTTCAAAGCACAGAGTAGAGACTGAAAAAAATTATCACAGAATGGTCTGGGTTGGAAAGGACATGAAATCTCATCTCATTCCCATCCCCTGCCATGGGAAGGGACACCTTCCACTGTCCCAGGTTGCTCCAAGCCCTGGCCTGGGCATACTTCCAGGGATGGGCCAACCACAGCTGCGCTGGGTAATCTGGGTGCCAGGGCCTCATCACTCTCACAGCAAAGAATTTCTTCCTTATATCTAGTCTCATCTCTATTTCTTCCTTATATCTAATCTAAATCTACCCTCTTTCCCTTTGAAATCCATCCCTAGGGTCCATTCTGGGAGCCAGTCTCTTCAGAAGGAAAGGCAGGGACTGAAGGGGCAGTGTAGGGCACTGCAGACAGCCAGAGCTGGCACTGCTGTCCTAGTAGGGAGGTCCACCCTGCCCTCCACATAGCCAGCACCATTTGTTATCTCCTAGAAAGCCAGGTCAGATGCTAAAAGGCAGAAGCTTTCCATAATGGGGCTTCAAAAAAGATATGTGAAGGCCAGATCTGTCCAACAGGTACCCCTAGGGCAAAGCCCTTTTCTCCTGGCCTTGGCTACTCTGTCCTCCCTGCATGAGGAGGTTTCTGAAAAGGAGGAAGATGGTAGCAACATTTCCTAACCATGCAGCACTAACATATATCCCAGCAAAAATCACTCTCAAACTTAAACAACTACCAGGAAGGTGACAGGAGAAGCCAGACTACATGGAAATAGTCAGAATTGTGTTTCCTCACTTATGGAATTTAAGGATTGTTTAGAGTTGTTTGAGATAATTTAGTTTTGGGCTTCAAGAAATGGTTTATGTTAAATCTTCCTCCTTTTCCATTTACTGGAGGCCTTTTACAAGCACTGAGTCATTGCTATTATGGTCTTGGAGAGAAAGTTGTTCACTTGTTTTCTCTTCAATTTAGAAGGGAACAGAACAACTTTGGTCAACCTCCAAAAATACATTTTATATTGAAAAGGCTCCACTTACTCTCTGCCAAACCTATTTATCATTGGGTGGTTTTCTTTATAATCTCAGATATCATACATCTCACACCCTCATGCTAAGTTTGCTCTGGAATTAAGGGTGCAGTTACACAGCTGCAGGATCTGGCTGTCCCTACTCAGCAAGGGGCAGTACACAACAGGGGAAAATGGGAAAGCAAAAACCATTAAAAATATGTGGAGAAAAAAACCCAACACAGCATTCAACCTTGGCTTATTTCTGCACGTGCAATTAATGAAAGTAACTGAGAGCTTTAACTGGGTGAAAAAAGACGCTGTGCACATGCAGAAAAGGTTTGGGGGTTTTAACAGTTCCTAAACAAAGAACAGAGGAGGTGAAGAAGACTGCACAAATAACTTGCTAGTTAACGTCATGCCCCAGGGGAGCTGGGCGTTACCTCCATGGCCTTTGTCTTTTCATCCTCTGCCTTCCTCTGCTGACGCTGCTGTTCCTCAAACCAACCTCGCAGCTCAGAGCCCTTCAGCTGCTCAGCCTGCAAGCCTTCAAGTGCAGCTGCCAAGTCCTTTTCTTTTTTTTCCAATTCAACACTGCAAAGTTCAAAACGACATTTCTATGTTCAGAACACAACATCCTTCAGCAGAATCACAAGCAAGACATTTTGGGTTGGTTTCCCTAACTATGATTTTTGTTTCTTTAAAGCGGTCTCTCGTCTTTCTAAAGAGGGTCAGTTTTCAAGTCACAGCTAGTTAGCAGCTGAAAACATTTACCTCCCTGCAAGCCAAGCTAGAATTGCTCGATTCAGTAACAATGAAGAGATAGGTTATTTATTCTGGCAGAGCATAGCTGTTGTCCTGTGAGAGGAAAGCAAAGTATTGGCACACACTAAGAAGGGAGTGGGAAAGGAACATACCCAAGAGGACAGAATTTAGTAAAGAAAACATAACCCTTAAAAGTGAGAGACCCTGTTTTTCCTCACTGTGTTTCCAAGTGCTTCATGGATGCAACTAGTATAAAGCTCTTTCAGAGCTTTACCTGCTAATACTCAAGTAAATGAATAAATCTACTCCTCACCGTAAATGACTTATTTCCCTCTGAAGCTCTTCCAGGGATTTCTGCAACCTTTCATTCTCTTGCTTGCTTCCAGAAAGCTCTGATTTCAGGGATGCTTTTTCTTGATTCAGGAGATCACATGTTTCAGAGGATCTTTTCTGCTCCTCAGAGAGAGTGCTGTGCAAGTCACTTATAATAGATTGTTCCTGCTGAAGTTTATATTCCAATAATTCAACTAGGATAAGAAAACACTGTTACAGTTATTTGTATTACAGAGATCTTGACAATATAATATCACTTAGAGTAATTTAAATTAGGAAAAATAGTCAGCTGTACTGAAGTGTTCTTGTCTGAAGAATTAATCTCTTTTCAAACATAAGAGGAATCAGCAAAAACATGTATAAACAATGTGATTCTATCACTGTGATATTTTGTAATATCATGAATGGGTTTTAAAACTCATTAAAAAAACTAATCCACTTACATATGGATAAGTTTCCTTACATTCCTTATGACAGGAATCACTATATAGAACCTGTTTTGCCAGCTCTGTACAGGTGAGTTAAGTGAAACAACTCTCCCTAAATTTGGAGGTTCCTGTTTGCTAAGTACTTAAAAATAATTTATGTACCTATGTCTACAGCATTATGTAAATAAAATTAGCAATTTATTTCTGGATGTCCAGAAAACTTTCCTCTATTGGACTAGTGCATGTGCTATTAAATGGCTGAATCCTGAATGATAGTGATGGAAAACCAAAAAGAAGGAAAAAGCAGTGTTTATTTTTGACCAAGATCACTTGCACTTGTTTCCTTATTACATAAAGGGAACCTGCTGTGAAAACCAAGGCTTGCTTACTTAGTCAGGAACATGGTTTAGCAGTGGCCTTGGCACTGTTTATGGTGAGACTCCACAGTGTTAAAGGTCTTATCCAACCTAAATGATTCTTTGATTGTAAGCTAGCAAACATAAGATAAACTATTCCCTGCAAACAAGCAGGGGGTTTACTGTCCTTGCTGAGTTTTCACCGTGTATTTACTGCTTCAGTTCCATTGCTTTGGGTTATTTCACAGCTTCTCTTTGCTTCTCCCAGATTTATCTTAACTACTTATATGAGAAAGAACTGCTCTCATCATAGGCAGCCTGAGTGCATTCAGTAAAACTGAGGAATTGTACAGCATCTGCTAATTGCAAGACACCTTTTCTTTTTTTGCCTTTGACCTTTGAGGCAAAAAGGAACTGATGCAGAAGTCAGAAAGAGCTGACAAAGCCAGTAAGAATTACCTTTCCTCCGGAGCTGGTGCTCCTGTTTGTTCCCATGATCTTCAGCCTTGGTGAGGCTTTCCTGCAGCTGCTGGAGCCTCTCCTGGTTCTGCAGGTGCGTCATGCGGAGCTGAGCCCGCAGCTCCTGGATTTCTGAGAGCAGGCTGTTCCTGTCTGAGGAGAAGAGGTGCTCCACAACCAGCTGCCTCTGCTCCTCCTGGAACAAAGCAAGGCCTATTCAAACTACAAGGCTATTTCCATATCTTCTGCAAGGATAAATACTAAGGAAACTCCTGCACTGCAAGTTTGGTACTGAAGCACTCCAATGACTAAGTTTGTGCTTCACATTAATGCAAAATGTTAACATGATGTAAAAAAAGAAAAACCCCATTTCACTTGCCTTGTTGAGCTTATACATAACAATTACTACAACCTAAAAACTAAATATTATTGGCAAAAAGCCCCCAGATTCAGAGTTAGTTCAATATATATCCTTTACAAGAGAGATCTGTGAAGTACTAGATAAATAAATGGGAAGGAGGCAAAGAATGCAACCAAGTATTTCCTATTCACTATCACAGTGTTTCTTAATGCCAGCTAAAATAATCAATAGGATTTGTAACACTATGGAAAAGGTTCAAGAAAAATGCTACCACAGCAGAAACTCAGCTACTGATCCCACACCATCTGCATTATACAAGACATACAAGATAATAATGTAATAATACACAAGACTTAACAACAGAAGCAATAAAACTGAAAAAAAAAATAAAAGAGAACAAAAAGGGATTTATTAGCAGCAGACTTAAAGAGCTTTTCATACTTGTTGTTTGATTATATACTCCAGCTTTTTCTCTAATGAACTTGTGTCACCAGATGCAGGATTGGAGAAGTGAGACTTCAAGTCAATTTGTAGCACATTTCTCTCCTTCTCAAACACACTCTGTACTGCTTGCAGAAGTTCTCCTCTCCAGTCCACAGCAACACCTGATGTTTCCTGTTAAAATATTTTCTTTAATGGCATCTCTCTCAACCTCTAACCCAGCATCTTTCATAGCATAAGAGTACATCTGTTAATTTAAGCATTTTTAGAAGTGTTTAAAGAGTACTGTCCCTTACTCCTTAAACATAAATATACACACAGATATGTCTCAAAACATTATTTATATAACATACATTTATATATATATACACACAACCTGGTTCCCTTGCTGTAAAGGGTATTTTATAGCCATACCTTGTCTCCTCTGTCTGCCACCTTGCTGAGGTAATCCTTCAGGGACTGGATAGCATCCAGCAGGGATAATCCCTCCTTCTGCCAGCCCTCCATTGCCACTTGGGTCTGAGGGATGTTCTTCAGCTCCCTCAAAGCCAAGGGATGCTCTGACAAAGCCAAGATTTTGCGGCTCTCCTCATACACCATCTTCAGCACAGTCTGAGAAGCAAAAAAAAAATAAAGATAATATTAGGAAACAGGCATCAGCATCCTGGCAGTGTAAGATGAGGATGGGATAGTGCTAGACAACAAATATAAGGTGTCTGTATCAACACACTAAGATGCAATTAAGCATAAATTATTATTTATGCCAAAGGGCTGTACTTCACCTTTGTTTCTGAACCATTCAGCTAACTTTCCTGGGAATAAATTAAACTCTATCAAGTCTGAAGCAATCTTACTAAACCCCAGTGATGCCAGAAAACTGAATTATGTATTTAGACAACCTTGGCTTAATTTAGCAAATTATGTACAAATATCAACTCCCAAAATAACCAGTTCTAATAATTTACACAGTGGAAATGGTTTCCTCTGACACTGTCAGGCCAAATAATGTATTTTAAATAAATTCTCTGTTCACAAACTATTACATCATGCACAGATGTTTCCTGGCCTCTTCTCAAGGAAGGTCACTGGAGATTTAAATCCTTTTCTTACACACATCAGAAATATCCCAGCCTCCATGTGGAGCTGTTCTTCATTGCTATGCACTTGAAAAACAACACAGAGTACTTTTATTTAACTCTTTATATTCTTTCCTTGCACAGCTTTTAAATTACTTTTAAACAAACTTAAGTTGCTTTTCTGTCACTGGAACCCCAATAGTGATTACTTGAATAATTAATGAAAACCTTTAGTAAACATTAACATCAAAAGCACAGTAAAGTGCTTGAACTAAACATTCAGTACTGGAATATGCACTCAGATCTTACAGACAGCAATGCCTAGATTGATGCACCACAGAAGAAACAAAAAAAACCAACCAAACAACCTGTTTCTAAGAGTAAAATAAAATTCACCTCTTGCATGAAGTCTCTGACACAGAATTTTTTAGACACAGAATCACAGTTCACTGAATGGTTTTCAGTTGCAAGGGACCTTTCAAGACCATATCCAGCCCAGCTCTGCTGTGACAGGCATGGGGAACATCTTCTATTATTTCAGGTTGCACAAAGCCCCATCCAATCTCATTTTGAATGGATTCTGGGATGGACTTCTAGAGATACACCACCTCTCTGTGCCAGTGTGTCATCACAAGAAGTTCTGTACTTATGTCCAATCCATTTCATGATCTTACTGGGCAGTGAGGTGAGGCTGAACCATCACTAGTTTCCAGGGTGCTTGCTATGAAGCTTTTTAAAAATAGGCTGCTATGATTTCCTTTTCTCCAGTCACTGGGGACTTGATCTGACTGCTGTGACTCTTCAGAAACAATGGAGAGTGGCTTGGCAATTGCAACTGCAAAATTTCCTCAGGACCCTGGGATT
This sequence comes from Agelaius tricolor, assembly GCF_023055355.1. Classification (NCBI taxonomy): domain Eukaryota; kingdom Metazoa; phylum Chordata; class Aves; order Passeriformes; family Icteridae; genus Agelaius; species Agelaius tricolor. Next base: position 3,236,567 of record NW_027269270.1, read on the forward strand.
CATATCTTTGGGTCCCATGGACCCTGGACCTATGTCCAGGTTCCTCTGGTGGTCCTGAATCTGATCTTTTTCTTACAATAGGAGGGACTTCATTCCTCCAGTCCCTTCCTCATCTAATTTAAAGCTTTCCTTAAAGGTTTGGCCATGTTATTGGTGGAGACATCTTGTCTCACTTGGGTAAATTCCATGAGCTCCCAACATTTCTGGCTTCTCAAAAGTAAATTCATGATAATAGAAATGAAAACCTGGAGTACTGCACCAGCTGCACAGCCAGGGATTCTATCCTGGTCCCCTTCTTGTGACTGGGAGGATAGAGAGAATATCACCCATGGTCCCAAACCTTGGGACTGCCCTGTTGCAGTGTTGTAAGACCCTAGACAGGTGATAACTGCAGGGCTCACTCAGCTTGGCAGCCTCAATGACACCACAAATACAAGCTGCAGGTAAGCAACAAGCTTCTCTAGAGAAAGCATCTGGATGGCAGGAGGCTGCTTCAGTGCCTCTCAGTAAGGAATCTCCAGTTACTACCACCTGATGTGCTTTTCTGGTAGCACTGGTTCTCGTGCCAGCAGATGGTTTCATCAGCTTTGCATGTTTGGCTTTTCCTGGATCACATCAGTTATTCCATGTGTTCTTCCTCCTCCAACCCTAGAGCATCATGTGTCTTATTAAGGGCAGATGGATGGGCAAAGGATCTTTGTTCTGACTTGAGCAGCCATAAAGGCCCAGCCTCTTTCATCTTGTGAGTTACCTGTGCCAGGTAACTTGAGTGAGTTTGAATTCAGGTTTACCTTCCTCCAATTTGCTGGGCAAACTGAAGGAACCTGCTAAGCATATTAGGAGGCAGGATTCACTTTCTAGGAAAGGTATTGGTTCTGGTTTCTTATTACTTGAGAACTCACTGTAACCTACTGTATATTCTCTCACAGATGAGAATTTCTCCCTTTCTGTAGCTGGAATTTTTGAAATGGCTGAGAGCTTGCTCAGCAAAGCAAAGAGTTCTAGGCATATACTTCAGCTTTTAATTACTGACTAGAGTGAGCACTCACTGCTCAGTCTTCTGCATATTCCTCATGTTGCTTGAACTGGCTCTGACCTATCCCTGCACACCCTGCACTGGTGTTTCCACAGCCCTCCATCACATCAGGATGACAAGAACAGGCAGAGGAGCATGATATCAGCCAGCTGTGGTTGCTTCTGAAACAACTTTCTGTGAAGCCTCCAAGGCAAACCCCCAAAGCAGAATAAGCAGTCCTTGTACCCCCACATCCTGAAACAGCACCAGTGCTGCCAAGGCAAAACTAGTTCAATTCTAGCAAGTACAAACAAATGTCAGTAAGGTTGTCACCAGAGATGCAAGGACAAGAACCATCATCAGCAGCTGAAACCATTACAGAACACTTTACAGTCTAAGTGTAGCAGCTATTTTATATTACTAGTTCCTTTTTGCTGTCCAGATTTAATTTGCTGGTATGCTCAAATGAATCATACATTACCTTCATCTGTGGTGAAAGTATTTCCTTTTCTTTCATGGATTCCATAATATCTGGAATTATCCCTCGGTATCGCAGGTAAGCCATAACATTGGCATCTAGGTGATCTGATGTTTGTAGCTCCTGCTTTAGATTGGCTGCCAAATTTGAGCTGGTATCTGAAAGAAGAGACAACCCTCATTCCCACAAAGTGTTATAAACATGGAAAGAACTTGAAACTACAACAACCACTTGCAAAATAACCACGAGTTCTTCTGCTCGTACGAATGCGGGGTCAGATGGAATTGGTTGGTGGAGATCTCAATTAAATTAAACAAATTAAAAATCATTAAGTTGCCTTTAGAACCAGAGAAGTCAAGTACTTAAGTCAGGACTCAAACCCCATGCCTCTGTCCTGTATGTAGAAGAAAAGGTAAAAGCAGGCACAATATACATTTATATATATATATATATATATATGTATATATGTGTATGTGTGTGTTTCTTAACAAAGACCCACCTGCCTAAGGCACAGCTTTCCAAGAAAAGACCCACAGTAAAAGAAAATGGGAGAAAGGAAAAACATGTTTTAATATTGAAGTTAACAAAAGGTAAAAGGCTCTACAAAAGGTCTAAAAGGGTCTAAGTTCAACTTACTGCTGCCACATCCATCGCTCATGGCAGATGCTCTTGATCTTTCATCATCTTGTAAATCAGAAGGGGTTAAAGTCAGATTATCAGCTTCTCTCATCTGCTTGAGAAGAAAGTTTTCATGTTACTTTGGTTTTCTGAAAGTAGGTGTTGGTTTCAGCATTTATGACAGCTTTTTTACTAGTGCAAATTTTAGCCAATGCCTACTTGATCCAAGTGTTAGAGATGGCAAATACCATGAATGATTGCAACATTGGTGCTCCCTGGAAACCATTCCATCTCATTGTTTTCCTCTTTCAGTAGTTTTAAGATACATGTATTTATATTTAATTAGCCATCAAAGCAAGGCACAACAAAACACAGCCAAAGAGAAATTTTCTTAAGTACAAACTTTATCTTCCTGTGAAATTACAGAATACAGACAATATATATAAATATATGTATACAATCTATAAAATACTGCCATTAAAGCCTCAAATCCAGTTTTGAAAGAGTCTCTTTGAACACTCAATAACAGATTGTTGAAGAAGTGGGGAGCTGTTAGAGTTCACTGAGTACTGTGGTAGCAAAGGATTTACATGTTTAGCTCAACTACTGGCACATTCGGTGGTATCAGAAATTTATCACTTTTTATCACAGCAAGAGAAGAACTAACAATTGTATGTCCAGAGCTTCAATGCACCAACTCCCAGCAGTGTGTAGCTTTCTACTACCTGGAGCCCATGGCCTCTCAATGATCCCAGGGGGACAGGGCTGAGCAGTCTTGTTTAACAAGAATTAAATCAGACATGAAATATCACTTACCAGAAGCTTCTTCTCTGTATCTTCATCATCATCAACAGAATAGGTACTTTCAGAAAAAGCTGGAGATTTTCTACCTATTCCCATTGCTGCATCCCCACTGACATTTTCATCTAGGTTAGAATATCCCAGCGATATGGAATTCTCTCCTTGCAGGGATGACCTGGAGTGCACAATTTGAAAATCTGTGTTTTCAGCTTCTGAGAAGGGGGTCAGGTGAAGCCCTGGCTGAAGTTCCATGCTCATATCTTGCTTTCTCATGATCTCAGGCGAGCCCCATGAAGACATACTTGCAATTAAATTCTGGTAATCTTTTGGAGTCTCTTTGTCTATGCTCAAATTGTGTTTTGGTGAATCAGGAGTTTGATGAATTTCCAACATCTGCTGGCAATGCTTTTTCAAATCTGGATCCCCTTCAGAGCTGTGGATCATGTCCAACTCCTGGCACAAGATATTTTCTTGTGATTGCTTCATCTGTGTTTTTGGATTTTTATTGTGAATTGTCAAGTCAACCATAACTTCATCTTTTTCCTGTAATGAAATAACACATTAATTGTTTAGTGGAATTTGAGTATGATTTTACAAACTGAGAAACATGCACTTAAAGACCTTTTAAAATTGGTTGATTTTTCCTTCAATCACTTGAAGTAATTTCAAGGTAAAATTACTCTTTTCACCTCTGATTCTGTGACTGAGTGAAAATAATGCACTATTTGAGAAGATAGTTTATTTTAAACCTGTCAACATGGAAATGTAATTTCATCCTCCATACCTGTTAGTTTGTCAGATACAGTGAATAATTGTTATCCCTCTCATTTTAGACCACTACTTTAATCCTTTTGTGTTAATCATCCCTCTTAATCATCTGTTTTAAGCCCAGTGCCAGGACTTCACACATTTCGCTGCTCCTCCAGCTTTCATTTCAATACATTTCCTACTTTTCACATTGTTTCCACTTTGGAATCCAAGCATAAATGTAGGAGAGATTCTTTGCTCCTTTAAGAACACTGCATTATACTTTTTCTAATACCTGGATGAGCTAGATCCATAGGAAAAAAAATCTATTGTAATGAATGTGTGAAAACGTGGTAGTTTATTTACTTTGATTCCACATATTCTCCAATTTTGATAACTATCCCTCCACAGCCTACTTAAAAACTTCCACTTAAACATGGAAATAAAACACATCTACTGACACAAACATCAATTTAAACCTTTCAGAGTCTGAATTTCTACTTGAAAAGTGTTTTTTAAAATAATTTAACTGCCCCCAGCATGCCAGCATTCCCTGATATCCTTCAAAATGTTACCAATTCTCTCTTCACTGGATCCTGGATTAATTCTGTTATTTCAACAGGGATCTGGCAATCCCTGCCTGTGTTAACAACATGGTCCAGTAGCCACAGGACTGGAAGTCTGCTGCCTTGTACAGACATCCCATGGTCTGAAGTGCATCAGTCTGCAGGGGCCATTTAACACTTTTCCCAGCTATTTCCTTTTGCTGAGAGATTCTGGGGCAGACCCTGAAATGCACAGAGTCACCCAGGCACTGATGGCACTGCTCCAAACTTGAACTTGCAGGCAAATAAAAATACAAAAACCAGGAATGATTGCATGCTTTGCATAGCTGCACTCTTCATTTCTGCTTTAAAAATAAACATGTCATTATACACAGCAATTACCCTATCATTTCTTGAAATAATTCATCTACCTTGGATGATTATTGTAACATACTGCCAATCATGGCCCTGAAAATCCACTTAAGCCTGACACTGGATGTTTTTCCTTTCCTGTATACTCCAACTCTTCATATAAACCCTCTTAACTAGCACTTATTACCTCTGTAAGCCAGGCTTTAAAGACAGTAACTTGGTGTATGACAGATTTCTACAGCTCTCTGAAAAAAGGGTGCTACTGCTTTCTAAAATGGAGTGATTTAATGAGAATTTCAGAAGATTATGTTACTTGGAGCAAACGGTTCTAGAGAAGATTCAGAATAATTACAAGCAAGAGTCACAGTAAATAAGAATTTCTGAAAGGAGACATGATGAAATGTCAAGCAGCTCTCCATTCCATGAAGAATTGCAATCAGTCTTGGTAGCTCATGGTGGGCTCATTGCTTGGCTTGCAGATGCCCATCTTCTCACTCTCCATCCTCAAGAGATCAGGAGGGAAGAATAAGCTGCAAAGAACTCACAGGTGGAAAGAAAGAAGCGATATCACCTACTCACTACTCTTGCAGGCAAAACAGAGTCAGATGGGGAAAATTTATTTAATCTATTAATCTATTACTAAAAAAACTCATCTCCACAACAAATAATACTATTAATAATCAAATCATGTACCTGTCTAGCAATAGGGGAAGCCAATACTCCAAAAGACTGATCAGTATTTGCTTCTAATTCCTGCACTCCATTTTTAAGGGCTACATCTTTTCTTTTGCTCTGGCAGAATGGCTTGAGAAATTGAGTGTCTTCATGACCTACTTGCTTGCAAGACTTCAGCTGTGAAAGAATTTCAGCTCTTTCCAATCGTAGGGCTTCAAGCTCTTTCCTATGTGCCTTGATTTCACCTTTCAGTTTTGCAGTGCCCCCCTGCAGTTCCTTGATTTCTCTCAGGTAAGCTACTTCTTTCTGATTCAGTGCTTGCACCTGGAAATCAAGTCTAGAAACTTCTAATTGAAGGCTGTAAACATCTTGTGCCTGACTTGCACCTCTCTTTTCCAGCTCTGTTTGGAGCTCTGCTGCTTTTTCTGTTAAGTACTGCAGCTCAGTTGTGTCAGCTTCTCTTTGATCAGCCATTGCCTTAATTTGCATCTCTTTCTCTAGAATATTTGCTTCCCTTTCTTTCACCTTATCTTCAAGTTCCTGAACTCGAGATGTAGCCATTTTTGTCTCAGCCTCTCTCTGAGACAACAGAGTCTGGGAATCCCTGTACTCTTCCTGAAGAGCCTGGTGCTGGATTCTCAGGGAGGTGAGCTCTGCAACAGACTGCTCTGATGACTCTCTCAACTGCTGGCATTTTTTCTCCAAAATTTCCACTTCTGTTTTGAACTGCAATTCCTTTTTTTCCAGCTGCTGCTGCAGAGCTTCTTTAGAAGCTGAGACAAGCTCCAGTTCCTCCTGAAGTTGTCTCACTTTGGCGTTTACCAATGAGTTTCTTCTGTTTGGATCAGCATCACCTTGGCAAGCTACCAGTCCTTTCTTCAGCTCACTCTGAAGGTTTTCCACTGACTTTTCCAAGGCATCTTCATAGAAATAAACTGGGTTGTCACTGTCTTCATGACATACTGGTCCAAATTGTGCCAGCTCTTTTTGAAGCTTCTCAATGACTCCATGGAGTTGCTCCACCTCTTCATCCTTGTCCTTGCGCAGCCTCTCCTGGTCAAGGCGAAGGTGCTCAACCAGTGACCTGAGCTCCTCAATTTCAGGTTTTTGGTCTTCTGCAACCTAAGCAAAAGGAAAAGGACTGACTATTACTGTATGTAGGCAATTATTATTGCACACAGAGCTTATATTTCTCTTCTGAGTCACACAGGCATTAAATCACACATTTAACAGCAAGAACAAGCACACATTTCAGCTGGTAAATTCTCAAAATAATCTCTACCTACCTAAAAGAATTATCAAACAGATGTAATTTACAGTAAGAATCTGCACACCTTGCTTCCCCCCAAAATCAAGCAATGAACATATAGTAAGCACTCTTACTTTATTGTCCAGAGCATTCTGCAGCTCATGCTCAAGTCTCTTTATCTGCTCATTCAAGTGATCAATTTCTTGATTCTTTTCTTCAAGCAGTGCTTGTGGGAATGACAAAGCTGAGGAATCACCAATACCCAGGTCCTGGCTTTGCTTCACATGAAGTTTTGTTAGATCCTCCTGACCAGAGAAAACAAATCTCATTAGAAAGGAGGACTTTACTTAAACATTCTCTTACTTACTATACGGTGAAGAGCTCAGGAACATAACTACAGCTTCTTCTATAGGTTCACATCACTGTGTTAGACTGCCCCAACCCAGAAAATAACCTCAGCTTTTGATTTAAATCAAATCACTGCAGAATATAATGCTCCAAGCATGAATTTAGAATACTGGCAGGCTTTGGTTCTATGACACCCAGCATTAGTCTTGTAAAGGTAATGCAACATTCTGATGGCAAGAGAAACAACCCAAAATCTGTTTACAACATCATGAGATGAAGACCTCAGCACTCAAGCAAGCATGTCTCTGACATTTTAGGCAGTGCACTAAAGCTAGAGGAACCTACCTGCAAGTGTGCATTCTCTGCCTGAAGCTGGATGATGTTGGAAGTACTCAAATTTTTTTGTATCTCTAACTGCAAGTTCAGCTGCAATATCTCCTCATCTTTCTTGCTCAAGTTATCTTTATATTGTTCCACTTGGTCTAGCAAACTTGCAATCTAAAAAAAAGAGAAAAAATGCATAGCTGTTTCAATTAAGTCCTCTAAGACAAAACTTCATTCATTGTATTATTTAATGACAAAAAGCAACATCAGCAAATTCAGTGATTTAAACTCTAATCAGCTTACAATAATCAAATATAAATAAATAAATATAAAAAGAGTAAGAAGCTTATGTTCCAGCTCCTCATCTGTAAAACCCAAGTACTGCAAAGGTGGGTTTCTGCATTATTTTTTTTTTTAAAAAGAAAGAACCTGCTCACAAAAGATCCATTAATCTGTACTGTGAGCAATCAAGGCTTTGGTGTCATTGGATGTAACAATGTGAGACAAATTAGCATTTGATGTGCAACCAACACAAGCAGTCAATATAAACACCATCCTTGTCCTCCCAGAAGCCAGAAATGAGCCTTGCAGTGCTAATCCCAATAACACAGACAAAGAGATGATTCAATAACCACACTTTTCTCTGCAGTGTGATGTTGCCATCCACTGTTTTCAGCATCTCTTGTCTTCATGGCTAGCAAGTATAGTGGCTTTGGGAACTATGATTGTTGAAATCAGACTTGATAAGAGAAATGGAAATCCCATCTTGAAGAAATTGATTTTTATTATCTTGTTCTGCTCTTGAAAGAATGGTGCTGAAGGCTCACTCCTGTTTTTCTTTTTTACACATCCTTAACCATCACAGATATTATAATAATATAAAAATACAGTGGGACTGTGTATACATTTACACTGTAAATCCAATAAGAGTTCCAGATATTGTGAGCAATTTTCTCTGTTTCTTCTTAGCTTGACACAAAAATTAACCACAAACATTCTCTCAAAACAGGTTAAATGACACCGTTATGGTGTAATAATATATAATCATTATCTAAAATAAAATTATATAATATAAAAATATATAAAAATTATATTAATAATTATCTCTCACTTCAAAAACTTATCTATTTCAACTTTGGAAGGAAAGGAAAATCAGTTCAGAACTGATAGTCATCAGTCTCAAAGTGATGAGAATCATCACAAGATGGTTTCCAGCAAGGAGGGAGATGAGCACAGAACACAACAAGAAAAAGGAAGGTTTATTGTGGCCAAAGCAACTCCAAAAGTTTGTACAAGTCTCCCAAAGCTCCCACCTCTCTCTCCTTGGCCTGAAGTGCTTCCTGCTCTGCCTGTAGCTGCTCCTTCAGCACTGGGGCAGAGCTGGCATCCACAGGCACTCGGTGCCTTGCTTCATCCAGCTTGGACTGCAGGGCAGAGATCTGGATCAGGTTATTGTACTGCTGCTGTTGCAATGCCTCTTTATCCTGAAAAATGATTTTTTTTCATGTTACAATTAATTGCTGTCAATATACAAACCTACTTAACCAGAACAATCCTGCTGAAATACTTGATTGACCCTGACACACCCAGTACAAGAAGAGCAATACATAATCCCAGTGGCCTATAAAAAACAGGAATTCAAAACAACTGAATGCTTTTTTAAGCTCATTTAAGTTTTTACCCCTTTGCTTTTTGTAATCCAAGTTTAGCAACTTCAGAAAATTTAGCATTCAGTGACAAATTACACTTTCTCAGTTACACAACACTTTATATGTCTAAGAACATAACATCTTGTTCTTCTAGCCATTTCCAAATTGGATATGATACCATATATGTGCCAAACTAAATTTGATAGACGGACACAGTTTAAGAAATGAAGACTACTGGGTAGATCAAAACCTACTCACAAACACATCAAGTTCAGTCAGAATGTGACAAAGCAGCACTAAGTTTGTCCAGCCTGTGATCTGCCAAGCTACCATAGCTAATTTTATTGAAAAAAAAATTGGTATTTCATCCTACTTCTCTCACAATCCTTCTCAGGAGCTGGGTCAGTCCAAGGAGGAAAGGTTCACTTGGCAACTGCCCAAAGAATAAGCATACATATCTGTACTTAATACATTAAAGGAAAGCTTGACAAGAAACCTAAGACAGTAATTGCCTCTGCTGTTCAACAGCAAACTTTTGCTAAATGGATTGTAATTCTTAACTCTAGGCTGTGGTGAACTCTGTAATAGTAACAAAATGCTGGAAGTTCTGGACTATGGCAAACAGATCTGGCTTCAGACCCAGAGCAAGAAGGGCTACAGATTAAGAGAATTAGATTTTAAGCACAGGTAATTATTAAAAATCCTCAGTGTTTTGATATTCAGTAACACCACCTTCTCAGAAGCTGCCAGACAAGCTCAAGAGCAGCTCTGAAGCAGCAAACATGGCAACTGTTAAAAGCAGACTTCATAGTAGGACTTGGAGTCTTATTTAAGTCTTACAAGTAATATCTAAGTACATACCACTTACAAGTAGTATGCAAGTCTTTATAATGGACTTAGTTTGTAGAACCAGAGATTATTTAAAACTGTGGCTGTGATATGTGCCATTAATACACCAGTTGAACTCAGCACTGGGTGCCACACAGCATCACAAACACTACTGACAGCCCCCATAAAGCCACTGGCATGTAGTGCCAACCCCATTTAAATAAGGATTTCAAAATTACCTGTTTCAGTTCAGTTTCCACTTTCTTCATTTTCTGCAGCTGTTGTTCCAAGTTATGTACAGTCTTGGAGACCTCAGCACCACTGAGCTTCAGCTCTTGGATCTGTGCCACCAGATTTTCTATCTCTTTATCACGAGCTGCAATTTCTTGGTGTTTGCGCTCCTTTTCTAGTAACAGTTTATTGTAATCATCCATCTTCTCTTTTATTTCTGCTTGCAAAGATTCTACCTACACAGAAATCACAGTATACAGATATTCAGGCAATACGAACAGATTTCCTGACAGATGAAAGCAAGAGTCATTTCACATTGAAGCATGTTTTACTACGATTAAAGTGGTGCTAAAATCTCAGGTGAAAATAAAACTAAATATGCATAGAAAGTAAGAAAAAGTTAGCTTTCTGAAATCTTGTTTTCCAAATGCAGCAGCTCTTAGACACATGTTTGATTACTCTCTCAACATCTGCAGTTCTCTCAAAGTACTAGATCAAGGTTTACTCTCAAGCCTTTTGGTGATGGGGTTAGTTGGTTATCAGATTAAAAACCCACCAAGATTACATGAGTTATTAATAATAGCATTGGATTTATTTCTGTGACTTCAGAACCCTCTTCCAATATTCCAAGGAATTCCAATTTAGAGGAAGATACCAAGAACTGAAGGATAAATTTGCACTCAGAGAGACTCCCAGGAGTCAACAAAGGACAGGTACTTCGCTTTCCAAAAATAATTTAAATATGAAGAGGATACAAATTTGGAATTTTAGCTGCAGGAAAACAGTCATTCATTGATCCCAGTAATCAAGGTGAAGGCAAGGCAAGGAGCTTTGGTATGACAGACAAACTACCTCAGGGTGTGATAAAGTCATTTAGCAGAGTGAAAGCAAGCTCAGGCAGGAAAACAGTGGGAGTGGAGAAATAATTTGGTCAATACCCATGAGCAAGGAAGATGGGATTTTACAAATAAATTTTTTGTTCATCAAAAAGTGTCTGAATAGGTGTAAATCCCACTAACATTATGAAATGAAAATTCTTTGCATTAACATAGATCTTTACATCTTGAAAGGATTGTGCAGATATTACTAAAGCAGGAAAACACGCTTGAGCAAACCAGAGTCAAATAATAATCAGGGAGAGTGTAGGAGACTGCTTAAGAAAACCAAAAGTTATCAAGATTACATTTTCAAGCTGCTTACAGGCACTAACATTTCCTTGACTGTGTATGTATCTTACTCCCTTCTCATCTCACCACTGCTAATCATAACACAGGTCTTACAGTAAAGCCTTTTAGGTACAGAAAAATCACCTACAAGTCTAATCTTTCTAATGCCACAAAACTTTGGCATCAGAATCCCAAAACCATGACACTTCAGATATAAAACCCATGTTTTTAACACCACATTGCTAGAAAGCTGGTGCTGCAATCCTGTGGCTGAGAAACCCTTCCACATAACCTTCACTCTCCCAGTGCAGCTCCCAAGAACCAGTGAGGACTCTTTCCACACAATAATCCCACTTGACCAGGTACACACCCTGTACCTAGTAAACACCAGAGGGGGACCCTTGTTATAACTGCTACATGCAGAAATCAGGAGGTCACTTCAGCTGGTCTGGAGTGAGTTAAGCACCTACTGATGTTACAGCTGTATTCAACAACTGAATAAATACTGACATTTCCTGGCACAGAATGCCTACATGCCTCACCCTACCCTACAAATGTCACTTGCTTAGTTACCATCCTTGTGTGGTTTTCTCCAAGTTTTCATCCTTTCTGAGAGAGGCTGCAAAGCTGCAGCATTCATTTTTTCAGCTATGCCCTCCAGCATGGAAAATTCATTCCCTGGAGATTGATTCATATTGAAGATATGGATGTGCAACTCTAACATTGAGGTACACAATTCCATAACTTATGCATAAATAGATGGAAACTAAATTAACTACTTGACAAGTTTTGTTAAGAGCCAAGCCACAAACAAAAGGCAGTTTTATCATCACCATTCCACTATCATTGTTTCAGGCTCCAAACTTCAACTTCTTTTATACCAAAAGGCTGTTGCAGTGAATAATTGCCTGTAACACCTCTGAGCAATAAGCCAGGAGAGCTCAGTAGCTATGTACAGGAAATGAAATTGAAAGCAGTCATTCATTCCCTGCAAGAATTCTGCCACCCTAAAACCTGTATTCTCAGCTCCAAGTCATGCCTTGACATGTCAAGGAAAGGAAAAAGCTAAAGCATATCTAGAAGGGATTGAAAGGAAAAGGAAAGAAAAGTTAAGAGACATTCATGCTGTTTTCCATACCTGTAGAATCAATTCATAGTTCTGTATAATGTTCATTTATGTGAAAAAAAAAAACAAAACAACCAATCAAAAAGGAAAAATAAAAAGGCAAAAGTTAATCTTTGAAGCCAAGCATCAAACAAACAAAACTTTGTAAACAAGGACTTATTTATAAACTTAAATAGGATGAGGCATGCAGACAAATGACATCTCTATTACAAGTGTTTAGGTGGAAAAAATAAACACATTTCAAACCCTGAAATCATTTCTCAGATGAACTTTTTCGAGTGGAGTGTCTGTAGTGTTGTCCTCCTTGGTTCATTTAAACCAGGCCCAGAGGTTCCTTTAAACCAGACTCAGAAACTTGACTGTAAAGCACCTGCAACAGTTCTTTCCTCCTCCATAACAAATAATCTAAGTGCACCCTCATTGCCTAAATGGAGTTCAATCAGCTGGGGAAAAATCTGCTCTCTGGGTAACAGGAAAAAAAACTCTCCCATGAGCCAGACCCCCAAGAACATACATTTGCTATTTCATTGTAATAAACAAACTCTGTTGGCCACCAAGTCTGATTTTACTCACCCTATGCTCTCTGGACTGTCCTGAAGTCTGTGATTTTGCTGACAGTTTCAACTGTTCTTCCAATTTCTGAATTTCCTGCTGAAAATCATCGCGTTCATGTTCCCTTTCTATGGCTTGTTCCTGTAAACCCAGCCAGAGAGAACCAAAATATTTTTGAAGATTTCACTACAATCTTGAGTACAAGAATAATTGGGGTTTGTTTTTGTGGGGAAGAAAAAATGATTAACTAATTATTAATAATTCATCAGCATATCTGAAAGCATATCTACAGTGACAGGGAAATAAAAAAAAGAGAAAGCACTTTTTTGACTACAACATACATATAAACCACAATGATCATTTAATAAAAAGGAAAAAATGACCCTGCAATACTACAAAAACTGAATTGAAAATTTAACTTTTTTTTTTGTCATGAGACTAGTACACCAAGGTCTTAATTTGAACCAAAACAGAAAATAGAGCCCATTCTGGGAACCACCTTTGATGTCTCCAACGAGGACAAGAATTTATCACCTCCAAACCCACGGAAATGTGATTTCTTACTTACATCCATGAACTGCCGCTGGTTTTTGAGCTGCTTTTCAAGAACTTCAATTTGCTGTTTTAATTCAGTAATCTCCAGTAACTTTGTAGCCAGGTCTTGGTTACTTTGCAGCTGCTCTTCCAGTTCCACCTCCAACACCTTCATCTGAGAGCGTAAATTGGAATGGTCCTTCTCTGCCTGACACTGAAGCTCAAGTTTCTCCTTGGACAAAAATTCTACTTCCTTGAGTAGACCTGAGTAAGAACAGAAAAATAATAAAAGCTGTCAGTGGAGGGTACAAAAAGTCAAGTATTCCAGTATTTCAGACAGCATCAAAACTAAGAAAAATATTTATTCCTGAGGTGGGTTGTAAAAGACATCTTATACTGCCCTGCCCTAAATCCTTGCCACCCTTCTGTCCCAAATCTCTCCTTAATCAAGCATTCTCAGCTCCTCCCAACTCTCATGCCAAGATCCTCCTTTACCCATCCAATACCCACTCTTGGGCTAGTTTCTCCATGACTCCTGCCTTGGGCCATGCTGGATACTGCTGCTGCCCTCTAGACTGGTGAGGCAGCACCCAGAACATCTTTCCAGTGGCCACTGGTGCCCAGCATGACCCTGAAGCCAGTTGCCATGAAAAAACAAAGTTACTGTATTCCACTGAACCTGAGTGGGGATTAAAACTCGGGGAAAAATCATGGTTATAGAAAATCAGTCCAGCTCTGAGGTTATAAAGAGAAGAAAACACCTGGGGAAAAAAGATGGCACATATTTGCCCTAAGCAGAAAAAGAAATACCAAAAAGGGAAGTGAACATAGCTGAAATTGTTCAAGTTATCAAGAGTTAATTTACAGCTACAAAAACTGCATTTTCCATCAGTTGGATGCACTGAATACACTGTTTAGAGACTAAAACTGAAGACTTTACTGTGAACACTCTTGGAGAAAAGCTACTTTAATTGTGAATATAGTTAGCAACCTGAGCAGGAAAAGAAACCTATTTTGTATCAAAGCAAGGTCCTGCAAGAGCTCATGATTTTACTTTTCAAATGTTCCATTATTCACCTCAAATCTTTTTGGTCACAGGTTAAAGGTAAGTCTGTGATCCAACAAGGACCTTAAGAAATGATCCAGCCCAATTTCCAGAAGACAATTCTCTTTCTGAGCTATGACCAATACAATGAATGTGATTTCTGACCTAATGTCATTACAAGCTGCTCTTATCAATCTTGGCTACCACAGCCTACCTACAACATTTTTTCTAGGGCTTCATTATCCACAGATATTTAATGACATTTCTAGACCCTTGATACTAAGCAAAAAATGATGAAAATTTCCATGTTCATGTATCAAAAAGTGTCACAGGCTTGGAATAATGGAACAATATTTACACTGCACATTGGGGAAAATGTCACCACAGTGAGGATAATGGAAAACAATGTGAAGAGTCTGTGCATTCATTGGCTCTGGAAATCAAAATAAGCCAGACAAAGAGCAACAAGGCAAGTTTGGGACAAAAACATGGACTACACGAGCTCTTGAGCTCCACAACAATCCTGTTGTGGTTTACAGTTACACTCCAACTACATTTCACTCCAAGCACTAATTATAGACTATGTAATAACCACAGTGCAATCACTGGGACACACTCCCTACTTTTTCTTTTATTTTTAAATAATCACAAGTTCATTTGGTTGTGGATGTAACTCAGGCTCTGGCAGAATGCATGAAGTGAAGACTCTGCCCTAATCACTCTCCCAGTCCCCTTGGAGCTGAATTGCACATACCATCTATTATCTGTACCACATAATGCAACAGAAAAAAACCCACAAAACCCAACAATATCTCAATTCTACTAGGGCATCCAATCCCAGCCAGAGGTGCATGACAGAGAATGACTTTTGCCAAGCAGGAGATGGGAATAATGTGAATAAAATAGCACTCTAGTGTATTTACTAACACATGGTGCAGAGAGGAGGGCAAGGTCAGGTGCTAGAGATATTTATGATGATAGAGATATTTGGACACCCAAAGGAAGGTCATGGATTCATGGATTCAGATTGATCCTGAAGAAAAGAACTGGTATTTGGGAAAACAAGCACAAGAATTTTGCCTGCTATATCCTAAGAAACATTGATGGCTTCTTTTTAGCTTCCAGAGGAACACTAGTGCTTTATGAGGAACAAAATATTGATTAGGTAACACTGACCTACACACTCAGTCACATCCTTAGACAGAAATGTAAATTAATTTAAAAAAATAATTAGGCAAGCAGATTTTACCTGGAATCAGCATTATTTCATAGAAAGCAGGTAACAAATTTTGGCAACCTATAAACTCAATCTTACTGGCAAATTTTAAAAATCTTTTTTGAAGCACATGTTCCCCAAGTGTATAAATAGGATTTCAAGCAATACAGCAAGAGATCATCAGCTCACAGATTTGTTGCTTTGTAGAGACAAACCTATTTCATTAATGCTACTTCACATCATGCAATTCCCCTTGGAAAAGGCCCCAGCACACTCCTTCCCACTCCCCAGATCATTAGCAAATGCCAAGCTCCATTCCAAAAGAGTTTTAATTAGCAAGGCCATTCTACTCACATTAGTATCCACATGAAAACCAGGAGATGTCAGCTTTTCAAGGAATAAGCCCATGTCAATCAGCTCCAAGCAGCATAATTGATATTTATCATGTTTTCCACATACTACAAACAATTCCAAACCTGAGGAAAAGTACTACAGATGGCTTGGGTGGGGGAAAGGGGATGGATTTCAGGACTTGGCCCTTGCAGCAAAAGTAACAGTTCAAGTTCTAAGGAGCTGCTGGCAAGGGCTGGGCTGCAGCTCCTGGGAGAATGTCAATCCCAAAATACACCATAACCAACTCTGTTCTACAGAGGGCAGCAGCAAATTGCAGGACAGTGAGGTGGATACCAAAAATAGGTTAAATTAAAAATAGCGTTTGAGGGAGATCTGAGTGGACAGAAGGAATAAAGATACAGTAATGGGTAAGAAAGTTCAGTGCAGCTTTTTGACTCTAACAGGAATTTACCTACATAACTTGTTGTTCACCTGAGTGATTTGGTTTACTCAGTTCATACTCTCAGGGGAAAAGAAAAAGTCCAAACACAAGATACAGTATATATACAAGAATATATATATATGGGTATAAATAAAATGAATCTAAAAAACAATAGAAGAATTACATTTTGAGTAGAACACAAAATAATCACATCAGCTATGAATTTATCAGATCTAAGTGTTAGCCACTCAGGAGTTAAGTATGCAAACTTCAGGAGGAAAAAAAAATTTCTCTTTCAATTTGGCATCTACAAATTTGACTACAGCACTTCACTTCCAAAATTAGTGTATAACTCTAAGGATCCTTCCTGCTTATTTCTGCTTTCTTCTTTCATTTCTTTACTAGCCTTCCCTACCATTCTGCTTTTACTTTTTCTCACCTATCAATCCATTCAGTTACATATCTCTCATCTCCCTTAGATGTCCTTCAGTTCTTGCTGTACCTTTTTTAGCTCAGTTTCATGTCACCTCAAATATTATTCTTTTTCCCCTCCCTTCTTTAACTTCATTTACTCATTTTGACAGCTGACTTCGTATCACTAGAAGCTCACAGCCAGCTTGCAACCCACTCCATCCCCTCAAAAAAAACAAAGTTGGCAAAAACAAAGACAATGGCACAAGGCACTTTAAGCCTGATGGCAGCAAAACATCTTTGTCACTTCAAATAGTCATTATTGAATGGAATATTCCTAATTTTCCATCATAGAAGTCATAGCTTTTTATGGCCAAGTTACTTATAAACCCAGTAACCTGTTATGCCTAATTATTAAGTACTATTCCTCATAGTTAAAATAAAATAAAAGTTATTAATTCATTCACTCAGTGTTACAGCAACACAGCAAGAAAAAAACCCCACACTTGTCATTACAAACCTGAACCTTCTTTTTGTGCTACTTTAGCAACAGGTGCTCCTAGAAATCAAAACACAGACATGTGGAGAAGATGAATAGGGAGGGCATTGTGATCCATTTCATCTTCTAGACCACCAAAACCACATATGGAACAGAGAAGTGTAGGGGACACAGAGAAGTGAAGTGTAGGGGACACAGAGAAGTGAAGTGTAGGGGACACAGAGAAGTGAAGTGTAGGGGACACAGAGAAGTGAAGTGTAGGGGACACAGAGAAGTGTAGTGTAGGGGACACAGAGAAGTGTAGTGTAGGGGACACAGAGAAGTGTAGGGGACACAGAGAAGTGTAGTGTAGGGGACACAGAGTGCCAGCCTTTAGGTATTTCATCTTTATGGTGCTCCAAAGCTCCTGAAGACCTTGATCCATGTCTGTAGAGCTTTCTGCCTTTACAGGAAGACCCCCTCACCTGTGTAGCAGTCTGAGCTGCTCACCAGGTCCTCTGATCCATGACAGGAGGACACTGCAATGTGCCCTGACTGCAGACAACTTTGCTGTGAGCTCATCATGCTGTACTCTCTACTCACCAAGAATTGCCTGCTCCTGGGTGAGCTCCTGGAAGCGTTCCCTCATGTTCTCCAGCTCCACAACAAGACGACGCTCAGATTCCTCTTTCAGGTTTAAGGCCTCTTCCAACGCAGCTTTTTCTGCAACGTAGCCTTCAATAATGCCTGGAAGCCAAATCAGAATGCAAATAAAGCCATGGACAAACTCATCCACTGGGAAGAAGCAGTAAAAAAAACAATTTTTGCCAAACAATGGAAGGTGACATAAAAAGGAAGTAGTAAAAGATGATTTATGTTTATACTGTAGCTAGGCTTTTGAATATCTTAAGGAATAAAATGTACTAGTTAATATATTCTAAGATTATCAAGATTTTATGAGGCTGACACATCAAAGTGTCTCCAGATCTGTAGGATTCAAAGGTGGAACATGAAGCTTTGATGGCTTGGGATGAGCTTACAACACATCCTCTGCTAAGAGCTCATGTTTCAAGAAACAACCTCCCAGAAAGTAAGATGAAATATTAGATTTAGAGCCCAAGAAATCCAGGAAACAGAAAGTACATTACAAATGTTGGGAAGAACAAGCTGTGAGTACATGACACTGCAATCCATCTCTTACCCTCTGCCTTATGGAGCTCTAGTGCCAGCTGGTTCTTGGCCTCACTCTCCTCACTGAGGCACTCCATCAGCTCCTGGTGCTGACTCACCACCTGCGCCGTCTCCCGATTGCGGCGGCTGAACTCCTCCTCAAACTGGGCATGGTTTTCATGCATCTTCTCCAGCTGCAAGTGAATAATTGCCCCAGCATCAGACCTCAGATGCACATGCAAGGTAATAGTACCAAAGACATTTCAACAAAAACCTCAACATTTTAATAACAAGTATGCATTAAGGTGCAAGTTTTGAACTTTCAGTTTAGTACTAAGCTGACTTTGCCCAAAACCTCTGGACACTTGGGTGAATCCCTGTGCTTGCATACCAGTATTTCTGCCACAAGCCTTGCTTAGGAACCTAAGTGTCTTCACCGTGCACAAAAAAGAAACACCTCCCTATTGGCTAAACTGCTTAGCTTGACACTTCCTGAGCCACTTGAAACTCAAAGTAACCTTACACTTAAATTCTTTAAGAGATTCAGTCATGTCTAATAGACAGTGAAGTCCATACATGATCAGGTTTCCAAGGAACACCCCCAGCAAGGAAAGTATGCTGGATCACAGGTGATGAGTGTCACCTAGAACCCAGACCTGCCACGGCTTGGGCAAGTGCTTTAATCACAAGTTAGCTATGTCTCAGTGGAAGCATCATCAGTACCTAAAAGTAAATTCATGCACCTCATTCTAAGAACGATTGAAGATGGTGAATATACATTTCACAGAGACACATATCTCTGGGTTTGACAAAATACCCAATGAGTAGATTCATTTCAGACATGTTTTTCCCCTTCCCATCATCTCTTCCATTAGGGACTTCCTTATCCAACAAACTAATGATTGTCACACTAAATTAAATCCTCAGATGTATACAGTGCTTGTGAAACTAGCCCAGATGTGCAGTCTAGACACTGTGAAACTCAGTATGGAAACACTCAAGTTCTATTATGATACTAAGTGCATCTCCTTCTGTCACAATTAAAGCAGCATATAATGACAAGAACATTTGTTTGCTGCTATCTACATATTCCCAAAGCATTTTGACATTGGACTATTGGACTGAGTTTTCCTGAACCCGCTTATGAGTGTTGAAAAGACATCAGTGTGAAGTGTGATAAAACACCCTCAAAACAACTCCTTGTCTCCTGAAGTTTCCAAAAGCATTTAAAATCCTAGTTTAAATCTACTTCAGGTGACCAATCTATTGTCTTCCCACAGGATCTGTTAAAAGGTTAAATAGACAGCTTAAAACTGATTTCACATTTCTAGTGTTATACAAAAAATCATGGAATGGTTTGGTTTGAAAGGGACCTTTCAAGACCAGCTAGTTCCAAACCCCTGCCATGAGCAGGGACATCTTCCATCAGACCAGGTTGACTCTGTACAGATGAAAAGCTTTACTTGTTTAGTTGACTCTGTAACCAGTTCCAGAAGTCTCTCCACTGCAGTGCGCAAACGATGACAAATTTTCAGTATCGCTTCTTCACTTTCACAGGCCAATTCTGGCTTTGCAAAAACACTTTCACATAAGTATTGGCTCAACTCAGACACCTCATCAGTCCCTGGAGACAGCTGGTTGTCTTCTGTGAGAGTTTCATCAAGCAGCTCCTCTACTGCAAACAAGGAAGCTATTGGAAAACACAGAAAAGTGACAGCTAGCCACAAAACTGGTCACACAGATGACTGACATCAGGCAGGGACATGGACCTGGACATGCACCACAAGAAACCTGGACCCATCAACAATTCAATGCTGAAAAATCATGAGGGTTTTTCACAAGGTTTGGCAATCTTGTGCTATACATCAGGACCTGGAACTCTGCATTCACCAAGGCCATCTTTCCTGCCCCATGATCTATCCAAGCTTTTCTAACAACATTGTAGGAGTTGCACTATTAAAAGAACTAAACTGAGTGAACGCTGGTAGACACTATTCAGAGTGTGGACCACCTTTGAAAGACACAAACATTGCAAATAGAGATATTCTCTTTGTGATCCTCATCCAAACTAAAGGATCTGAAAAGGCAGTTTTCAAGAACATGAATTGACTACATCCAGTTTTGCTGATTAGTACTCACCTTTTCCTAGGTGATGGTTTTCTTTGGCTTTGAAATACTGCATGAATCCCATTTCTTCCATAATACTCTGAGCTTCTTTAGAATCTCCAGAAGCCAGACTGTCATCAAGGCAAAGACCAATCTTGCTACAAATCAGGTCCTCAATAACTACTGTGGCCTTCACCACTTCCATAAGCAGTTTCAAAACGTGCTGATAAGAGTCACGCAGTTTTTCCCTAGAACACAAACATATCAAACATCTGAAAAATTGCACACACTTGATTTGAAAGACACTTGGAACCTACTGTAAACCTGACAGTCTAAAATGGGCATATGCCATGGTTGGGCAGTTATCAGTGAAGATCACTCAGATGACTCATAAAAAACAGGTCATTTTAAAAGAGTTGGCACAGCTGATGCCTTGTGAAGGCTGACCTAGAACAGAGGCCAGACAGAGTTAAAGAATAAAGTAGGGATTTATTAAAAGGCCTCAATGGATGCACCTTGGGCAGCTCAAGAGCCCAGCCAGGGCTGCACCCAAGATGAACCAAAATGGTCACAAAATGGACACCTGGTCACAGGAGCTCTCACTTTTATAATTTTTGGTCCATTTGCACACTGGAGTTCATTGTCCAATTACAGCTTTAGCCTATCTGCTTGTTTTTCTCTCTTCAGCCCATATTGTTTATGCTCTTGGGCCTGAGATTTGGATCATTTGTCCTTGGTCCCCAGCTAGAGAAGGAATTGTTTTGTCTCCCTACTCTGTGAAGAGAGCTCACCATCCCCTAATATGAAGCTCAGAATTAGACGCTAAAGCAGCACAGAATCCGAAAAATATAAAAGCTAAAACCTGAGAAATCAAAACAAAACACCTTGGTCATCTCCACAGGCAGATCACACTACAGTCACAAGCACCTCAGCCTTCCATAGCTGTGGAAGCACCAACAAGGAAGACACTACTACAGTATGAGGAACAAGGAGTCTACTACTACAGTATCAGTGACATCAAAATAACTAGAGGGTGTTTTGGTAGACCTGACAACAAAAACTCTGTTTCTATTGATGAAAATATTTTAGTTTTAAGATTAACACTAAGCCAGTTTCTGAAAGATGAGAGAGGGAATTCTTGAAGCTTATTCAATATGACAGCTTCTCTAATCCCCATGACATGTCAAACCAATCCACTCCATCTGAAAGCCTCTTGGTCACAGAACGTCTCACCATTATTTTAGATTTTTCCAAGATTAGAGACAGTAGAAACTCCAAAACACCCAAGTCTTCATCATGCTGAAAGAAAAAATGTGTGAATCTATAAAATTAGAGGGTTTTAGGAAAGCTGTAAAAGGCAGGCTTTTGGGGTACTGTATTTGGAATAAGCAAGCATTGTTTTAACCAAAGCTACATGTGCTTATGGTGATTAGATAGAACTACTGTCAATATGCTTTGGCTTCATGTGATTGGTCTAGAAGCTTATAAAGTATGTTGTAACATGAAGTCTTCTGGCCTGCTGCCTGGATTGTGAGCTGTTAGCATCTTTCCATTGATATAACTATGCAATGAGACTGATGCTGAAAAAATAAACAGCTCAAGGCTCTTTCCATAGCAGCCCTGTCCTGTTCATGTCTGTAAATAAACCCCCTGCTGGTGTGAAAAAAGAGCAAGGAAAAAACCCAGCTTGCTCTTAATGTCAGAATAGGTTGATAATTGAAAAAAACCTCAAAATAACTTACAAATAAAAATACATAATCCTTCAACACTACTATTTTGAGCTGGCTTCATTTTGCCTAGTTATTAATTTCTTTAAGAGAAGTGAGAAGACAAGCAAACAGAAAAGCACTAAGCATTATGTAACCAAAGCTGAACAAACCTTTCCTCCTTGGAGTGCTCAATATCAGACCTCAGCAAGGCCACCAAATTTGCTTCTTCTTGGTTTTCCCTGCCCTGCCACTGAAGGAGTGTCTTCAGTTCAGAGTTGGTCTCCCCTATTTCATGCTTTAAGGAGGCCACTTTCTTTTCCAGCTGTGGAAGTACAGTGAAAACACAACAAAGTCAACAATTTCACCTAAACTTTGCTTTATAAACTCTACTTGAAAACGAGTTCCTAGAAAAATTATTTCTCTCCTTACATTTATTTTTTCAGGTGACACCTATACCAGATTAAAACATATGATTACATATAAATAAAAACACATATTTGTATGTGTATACCTACCCCCACCTCCAGATTTTGCTGCCAAACAAATGACTGCCATTGTCAGAAACTCTGTCTCATCAGTAAACTAGCAAATAAGTCAAAATATCTATTTGGGAGAAAACTGCCAAGACAGAAAAGCATTCTGCTCCCATGCCAACATTCTCAATCCTCATCAAGTCCTACAAAAAGAGCTTGAAAGAGTAAGGCATTCCCAGTCAGGAAATTCTTAGTGTTACCTTGTTTGCCCCTAGTCAAACATATCACAAGAATTATACCTTTAGTCTCTCTACAAACATTGAGGCAGAGAGCCCTGTGCTAAAATATAGCCCCAAAAGCACATTTAAAAGCTAGGTTTAAAGTATTCTCTCCACACCTGGTTAATTATTGCTGCTCTTTCCTGCAGCTGGGCTGATAACATTTCTTGTTCCTTTTGGTGAGCAGCCTGTGCCTTCTCCCTCTCCTGAATCAACATCTGTTCCTTGTCATGTAGTGATGACTTCTTTTCAGCTTCAAATTCTTCCTGCATAAATCACATATACTTGGATTTACTGAGAGAAGAAAAAAATGCCCAAACACCACCACCATCCTCCAATAAAACCTCAAACACCCCCTGTATTTTTTCTGTATGCTTTAGAAGTACACATTTTGCCTCTCAGAATAAAAAGCAGTAACTTACACATCAACACCTCCAAACAACAAAATTATGCTGAAACTGTGATCAAATCAAAAATAGTGAGGCCAGCAGAGCCAGGGCAGTGACTGTCCTTCTGTACTTAGCACTGATGAGGCACAATTTTATCTATGAACACCCATACACTCTAATGTGATGGCCACCTGTTTTTTGAATTGGCAAGTCAAGAAAATAGCTTTTCCCCATGGCAAGAAATAAGACTTGAGAGCAGAAGGCCTTCAGTCACCCAAGGTGACATGGATCCTTGGCAGAAGACTGAGCCAGTCTTTGTCCCATACTATAGCAGTTAGGAAGGTAAAAATGGGCTGACACAAAGGGGTAGGATGACCTTCCTTGACCTAGAACATGGCATCTGTGGACAAAATCTCTGAAGCAGCCTGCTTGTTCTTCTCAGAAACACTTAGAGGGTTAAGTCAGAGCACAGACAGCAATTCTAAACACCTCAAATCTGCTAGGGGGGCAGAGGGAAGAAACCAAGGGAATAGGCTGGCATGAAGAGAACTGCAAAGCAGCACAGGGGAGTGGGAAGGGAAAGGCTTGCTGTAAAAACCTGTAGCAGCCCACAACACAGCTCAGTCTGACACTGCAAGGAGATCCAGCCAGTCTGGTTAGCAAGTACATGGGGCAAAAAACCCAGCTGAATCCACAGACAGCTGCACCAGCAGGGGAATTAGCCCTGGAAAAGTCTCAACAGAAAGTGAAATTTCTGGTGCTGCAAATGCTAATCAAGGCAGCATAAGAGAAAAAAGCAGGGATCATTTCTGGAGTTTCTGTGTAACCCTCAGTCCAGTCCCAGCTTCTGGGGTTCAGCTGAGGACAGCAGTGCCAAATAAACCTGCAGCAGCTTTTCAGGACACACTTGTGCCCTCTGTCTCAAAAGACAGCTGCACCAGCCAGAGAGAGGTCAAACACTGAGCAGGACTACACAGAGGGCCAGAGGCAGGGAACATCTTGACAATACTTATCATGAGTAACATGTAACAACAAGCTATCTCACAGACAGAGCTCACTGCCATCACACACTTGGTAAAAACTTAGATAATCCTGACTATTTGGCCACAAAGACACAGTAGGTGCAGTAGATGTGGGATGACTGAAGGGCACAGTCTCTGCAGACACTAAGAAGAAGAAGTCTCAAATGACAAACTGAACATGTACACAAGGAATGGTGCTTAGAGCATGCTCCACTGATGGTTTTGGTTTTGGCTGAAGGACACCTCATATCCAGTTCAGGACTTGAAGACAATCCTCAGGTAAGACAACTGCTCACAGAACAGTGCTTTATTTCCAGTGCTGTTTTTCTAGTTCTAACATTGTGAAGCATGGGAGAGATCTCACTCAGACTCCATTTTAGAGGCTGAAGAACAAATCTTACACCAAATGCTCTTTTTTCAGTGAAACACACTCCCAGTGCTTACTCAGAAGAGCATTTTTACCAGAGCCTACCTTCAGCTGTGCAATCTGCTGTTCCAGCAGCAACTCTGACTGACACTTCAACAGCTCAATCTCCTCCTGGAACTGAAGCTGCTGCTTCAATTTTACCTCCTCAAATTGAGCCAGAAGAGCTGTTCTCACAGATTTTACTTCAGAAGCTGATGCAGAAGCATACAGCTGCAGACAAGAAAGGAATATAAAATATTTTAGCCACAGTGTTAGAATTAAGGAAAAATGACACCAAACCAAACCCATCAAGCTAAACCAAACTCTGAAGGGTACATTCACAGTCCTCAAGGTCATACAGGGCTGCTGTCTATCACCATGCTGAGTATAGAAAAAAAGCAGTTGATAAAAATAGATAAGCAGCCAGGCATTAGGAATCAAGTATCTCCTGTATTCATGAGACCATCAGGTCAGACTAACAAAGTATTCCTGACTTACTCTTTCCAACAGACATTTCTCTAAAAGAAATTCAAAAAAATAAAGAGAAAG
This sequence comes from Agelaius tricolor, assembly GCF_023055355.1. Lineage (NCBI taxonomy): Eukaryota > Metazoa > Chordata > Aves > Passeriformes > Icteridae > Agelaius > Agelaius tricolor. The sequence continues at coordinate 3,261,852 of NW_027269270.1, forward strand.
AGAGGGAGAGAAACACAGGGAGAGCATATTTTGTTGAGATGTGATTTCCCTTGTTCAAATGGGAACAAGCATTAAACATTTAAATCTCAATTTAATGCAATTATCCTGGGATACAGCAGTGAAAGGTTTGAGAGATTTTTGGTCATCTAGGGTTTTTTCCCTACTATTTTCTCTAAGAAGGGTCACTGTAGTCATCAGAACACAAATCCTGTTTCTAGGATGATGTGCTTGAAGACTGAATCACCTATAGAACCTCCCAGGAAACTAATGAAACTTCCTCCCCTGGCAATCTATTCTTTTAAAAGTGATTTAAGAGTTACTTGGAACATTATAACATTATAACATTTTCAATTTAGTAAGTGAAAAAGCAAAAGTGAGTAATATTTCAACTTAATGTGTTCTGTGGTTATAGCTGGATAAAGCTCATTTTGTTTGTGACTTTTCCTACTATATGAGTGTAATATAACACCAGTGGCTGCTTGCATCTGCACAAGTCAGATTGTGTCCTCTTACTGTCAGCACTATTAAAAAAAAATTCATAACCATCTAGATGTACAGCCTTATTTCTAAGCTTAACAAAACTGAATTTACTTTCTGATAAAACATGGGTTGTTCCGGGTTTAGGTATCAGCAGCATTCTGACCTCTTGCTCACGTTCATGCTGTGCTTTGAGTTTCCCCAGTTCTTCTTCCAGCTCCCTGGAGTACTGTTCCTTATGTTTCCTAATATCTGCCTCATGAAGATCCTGAAGCTCTTGGAGTGCTTTCCTGTGCCTTTCCTCCATCTGCAACACTTGCTCACGTAACAGATCCAGAGCCAGACGTTTTTCTTCTTCCAGCAACTGCCTCTGGTTTCGAAGAGCTGTGTTCAGATCATCCTGTGTAAGCAGTAATTAAAAAAAGGGGAGGGGAAAAAAGAAGTACAATTACCTTTGCAATCCATTTGTCAAGCACATATCCTGCTGTACCAAAGCTTTTGAAGTAAACAGGAGCAATATTGTTTCATGAAGGATGAGCATACATATATATACATACTCTCTAAAACATTTAAATGGGTTTATTTTTCTTATCTAGCAGAAGTTTTGTAAATCCTTCCTTATTTGGAAGGATCTTTAGATTCCTAGAAATGTGGTTTAATGCCCAGAATTGCATTTACTTTGGTCTAATCACTTTCAGAAGAATTACACAGTACCTCTACCAGGGAGAGAAGGTCTGAGCAACCAAATGGAGACCCTCCAATATTAAACACATAAAAGATATACTTCATTTGTGCTTTTTTTCAGAAATTATACAGAAAACTCAATAGAGTGAGCATTTGGGGCAGGAATCAACAGATGGATTTAATTTTCAGCTGGGGTTTCCTGTTTCAGCTCATAATATGGCCCCACACAATGTGTCAGTGCTGGCACAAAGAGGTTGTGAAAATATCCCCTGGGAACAAAGGAAAAGGTGATCCCACACAATGTGTCATGAAATTTCATCTCCTATGCCAGGTTTTCTTTCTCACTCACCTTATGAGCTTCTTCTGCTTCAAGAGCCATGGTTTTAAGCTTTTCCATATTAGCAGTAGCTAGCTCAATTTTCAAATTATTCTGGGAAAGCTGAAGTTCTTCAGCGTGCTTCAATTTCAGTATCTCAATCTCCCGAAGCAGCTGTGCCTGATGGATTTTATCCTGTTCTTGGAGCTGCTCCCTGTGCTGCAGCTGTAGCTTCTCCAGAGCCCTACAGTGCTCATCTCTTATAGTCTGAATTTCAGATAGGTAGGAAGACTCCAAGGAATCCAGATTTGATAAGTGTTTAACCTCCAGCTCATCGATTTGGGCCTGATGCTTTGCCTGTAGTTCAGCAACACGACTTTCAAGCTGAATCTGCTGTTTACTTTCCAGTGTAGATTTAAGTGTCTCAATCTCAGCTTGGTGTTTTGCCTGCAAATCAGCTGTCAAAGACAAAATCTGCTGCTTGTGCTTCTCCTCTAACTGCTGGCTTTGGAGTTCCAGCTCATCCACATGTTTCTCTTTCAGCTTTTGGAGAAGAATCTCTTGCTCAGTTGTGAATTTCTGAGTCATTGCTTTGTGCTCCTCCATAAACCTGTATTATTTCCAAGAAAATTAAGAGACTATTGTCACAGAAGTCACTTTTTAAAAATAATTTAGCTAATAAATAATAACCCAAGAAAAATAAATAGACCTCACTTAGTCTTCACAAGTTTTACTTGATGCTTCAAATACAGAACTAAATTCAAAGCAAGCCACAACAATGATTTCATAGCCACATAATTAAAGGTCTCTACAATGTCACTTGGGAGTAGCTGGTTATTACTAGAGCAACTGGGCACCCCTATTAACTTAGAAATACAGAGAAATATATTTGAGAAGTACTGCCATGACAGTATCTCATGGTGAATACATTGCTCCATCTCAAATATGTTGTCTGCAAATAAATGAACTGTCATAACAAACACCTCTAAAAACATCTGGTAAAGACAGACATAAAACCACTGTGAAGGTCTGTGTGGGACAGCTGGGGGTTCCTCCAAACCCAGCTGAGTTCTGCTTAAAGCTTGATGCAGAAGATTTAGTATCTGAAGTACTGCCCTTTACTGCAATCAGTAACGAGAGTATTTTTGCATGCAGACACCAATAACTAAAAAAACCCCAGTTATCTAAAATTAAGTTGCTGCTTTCAGTGCTTTCTTACAGTCACTTGCCAGTCTTGTTCTGTGAACATAGTTTTGGGGAGGGAAGAAGGGATAAATTTGAAGCAATGCATTCAAATACCAACAAGTGGTTGTTTACTTCCCTTAATTCACTTCAAACAACAGGTGTAGGAAAGGGAAGAAAAACAGCAGTTCCAGGCATCTAACCTGAAGTAAAGAATACCAAAGGGGGCCCCATCAACCTCAGCATTCAATGGTTAGCACGAGTTTCATTCACCAGGAAAAGCTTGTTTACATTCATTGCAATTGTTTAAAATCATTCAGAGATTTTTTCCACTTCTGTGTCCTGTTACACTTCTCTTTGAAGGCTGGTATATGATTTCCAGCTTGGTTGTACTCCTAGCAGGCAAAACTTGACTACATTTTATTTGCTAGACTAGATGAACTGCCTTTACAGATAGTGCCATCAAGTGACAACTTTGCACTATCACTCTTTAAGTCTAAAATAAGACAAAGCAACTCTACCAGTGAGTGAACTTCTAAGGGGAAACTCACTTGTTTTGTGCTTCCAGGAGTTTCAGTGCACATTCTTCCTGCAGACAGAGTGTGGTCTTTTCCATTTCTTTTGCCATGAGGGCTTTGGCTGCCTCCAGGTCAGCTTCATATTGCTGCTGAGCTTTCTGCACAGCCTGAGCACCTGCAAGGCTGTCCTCCAGCTGCTGCAAGTTGTTTTGCTGCTCCTTCACCAGCTTCTCCAGCTCCAGAATTTTGGCAGCTTGGTGATCTTGAAGTTGAATCATTTCAGCTTCACGGAGTTCAAACTGTTTTTGTAAGTTCTGCTTCTCAGATTCTGCTCTAGTTTGCAGTTCTGTGTGCAACAGTGATAGCTTCTCTTCTGCTAGGATTCTCTGGGCCTCACTTTCACATTGCCATTTTTTCTCCTTTTCTTTGTACATATTCTCTATTTTCTGGACTTCTTCTCTTAATTCCTTTTTGTGATCCTCAGCAATTTGATATTTTACCTGTGAAGACAATTATGTAAAAAGGAAAAAGAAGAAACCACTGAAACCAAACTGAAATGTGTGAACACTCTCAGGCATTTAAGGTCTTGAAAAGAATAAATTCCTGTACTGAAGTAGCCCTTCCTAATGAAAGTGAGGCTGAAATGACACTTTATAAACTGACATGGATTAAATTCAATGCATTATTAAGAATGAATTTGGGTTATGAAGATAAGAAAAAATTAAGGCAGAATTCTAGAATTACTATGGTACTCATACTCTATGTTGATTTCTCTTGAGGTCACTTATCTTCTTTTCAGGAGTTCCACTTATACAGCTATGGGCATCTTAGGTGTTTATATTATGCATGAAGAAAAATCCCCTTTAAACTTCTCCTTTTAAAATCCACATAAAAACCATGTAGCACAACAACAGAAGCCAAAGTAGCAAATGATTGCTCCATTAGAGAAAGCAAAAAAAGACTCTCTCTGGCTTTCTCCAACAGTTTCTAAGCCTGGAAAAAGATACACATATCCATGGCTCTTTAAAAAGGGTGGAAAGGAAGACTTGATAAATAAGAACTTCACCCATCTAATTCTCCTAAGCATTCAAATATACAGCAATTTAAGCAATGAATTAATTAATTCCAAGTTTATCCTCAGCTGGAACAGCTGATTTAACATGCAAGAGTGATGGTACTGTGTATGAATGTCTCAGCTCTCAGACTCTGAGGTGCAAGAGTCACCCCAAAACAGAAGTGTATTCCAACATTTGTGTCTACCCAAGCAAGGCCATTCAAAGCTTTAGCTGCTATCCCCAAACCAGGGACTTGGAAATTCAAGTGCTGCTTCTCCCTCCCTTGGCCTTCCCACCAGGCTGGACCTTGCCCAACTCTACACAAAACAGTTCTGTAGTACAAATTACTTTTTCCATTTCTTCTTTCAGATGCTTCTCATTTTGCTCAGAAAAATCTTTTTGCTTTATAAGCTCTTCCTTTAAATGCCTTATTTCCTCTGAGAGCTCTGCAATATGCTGTTTCTCAGAGTTGAAGAGAGCAAGCTTGGCTTTGTGCTCTTCCTCCAGCACAGACACTCGCTCAGCCACCTCCACCTCAACCTGACGTGCCACATCTTCAACACTCTGGAGACACAGTTTGGTGACTTCTGGAAAGGGAAAAAAAAAAAAAAAAAAAAGAAAAATCCAAGCCAGACAATAAAATGACATACTGGAATTTATTTTAACAGCTCTTGTTGATGCATAGAAAAAAAGCTGAATGTTTTTGGCTGTGCAATTTATCAGTAGCCAAGCTAAATACAGGACAAGGAGAACCCCTTAGCTGGATGATTTTATACTCTGTTCCATTTTATCACTACCTTGGGAATTTACTAGTATTAACATACACAGAGTAGTCATAAAACCTGTGGCAGGACCTCCCTCCTTATCTGCAGCAGCCAGAGGAGCAGAATTTCTTTCTGGGCAATGTAATGGCAGATTTATGGAAGTTTTATCTCCTCTTTTGCACATCATATTTACACAAAGCATTTCACCAGAAGTCAGATGGGACAAATCTCTAAACATACTAATTTAAGCAGTTTTGATATCCTCTCAAGTATTAAAAATATATAATTGAAGATAAGAAACATAAGTGCAAATTAAAATAGCTCTACTAATCCTTTTAACCAACATACAGTGGAATACAATTATACCCATGTGTGTTAAAGTAGTTATGCATTGCTGGTCCAAATGTCTGTATGACAGTGCCCTTCTAGGCATCCAAAATGGAAACTTGATCAACTCCTTTGAGGAACTGCTCCACAGTTGTAGTAGCTTTTACTACAGAGCAAGCAACTTCAGGTCACCACATCTTCAGAAGTGCAACTCAACGTGCCCCTAAGTGCTCAATGAAAGGGATTAACATCTGTTAAATGTTCCCCATAGTAAAATAATAAGTTGAAAACTTCCTCAGATAAGCCTGTTTAAAGAAAACTATAAGCCACACAAGCAGCTTACTGTTTTCCCTTCTCAGTCTGTCAGGCCATCCTACCTTTAGACTGTTCTTCTGAAAGTTGGGCATGGAGCTGCTCAAGTTCTAAACCATGCTTTCTTTTCAAGGCCTCAATTTCTGTTGCATATTTTTCTGACAGATCCGTCTTCATTTTCATCAGGTCTTCTTTATACTGAAGTGCAAGGGAGGATCTCAAGGAGTCCAATTCATGCTTGTGCTGTTCTGTAAGTTGTAGCTGCAAACAGGCAAGTTCTTCCTACAGAAATAAAGGGTTAGGAAGAGATCTTCAGCATCTAAGAAACCATGGTGAGAAACACTCAATGAGAGAAAGGAAAATTCCTTTTCCAAACTCTTAGTCAACTTGAAACAAGTTGAGCAAAAATGTTGAGATCTTCAGTTACAGCAAGGTGCATGAAAATAGAGGCATAAATGTAAGAGGGGCCCATTAGCATCTTGGTTTTAAGAGAATAAGGACAGGAACAATTACTACCAGCATGATAAAGAGAAACACCACAAATTCTGCCCTGGTGTAGAAGAACTGCTAAGTTCCTTACCCAGCACAGGATAACCCAAACAGCACATAAAATTACAGAGCACTGTTGTAGCTGTTCTACTCTACAGCCTCTCTGAGGCTGAGAGCTATTTAAAGTTGGTAATTCACAACATTGTTGTCAAAAATAATTAAGCCCTACTAAACACCTACAAATTAATTTTATCTTGGCAAGAGCTAGGAATTAGATATCAATTCTCATACAGGTCATATAAAGAACAGTAGAACCTTCAATATATCAAAAATCCTACCTGTTGCTGGTTAAGTTGTTGGTTTAGCTGATCAAGTGCAACACTTCTCTCTTTCTCAGCAGTCTCTTCCAAAAGTGACACAGCTGACCTGAGAAAAGGGTTTTAAAATTTAGGACTGTGTTATGTCATGAATCAAGTTATATTTTCTGGATGATTTATGGTGTAGTACTGAAAGTAGGCAAAGGGCAACTGTAACAACTGCTCAGGACTGGGCCATCACCTAATGCTCAATCCCAATAGGTTTAGATGCTAACAGCATCTTTTATGCTAAAGAAAAATAAAATGGAAGCATGCTGTCACAAAATGAAAGGAAGAAGAACAGATCACCTGATGTCCCCTGCTTGATCTTGACTCATTTCCAACTCTGGCAGTGAAGAGTCCATCAGCTCTTGTGGTCTCTGATGCAACAAAGTCAATTCCTTTTTGTAGTTTTCTTCAGCAACAATTAACTTGTTTTCAAAATGAAGTCTCATTTGTTCCAATTCAGCTTTGTGCTCCCTGTTTCTCTGCTGAAGCTGCTGCTCAAACTCCTGTTTTAAACACTCTATTTCTTCTACCTGTGATGCTCGAGCCAGGAGCTGCTCTTTTAGCTCTGGAACAGAGGCAAAACCAACACAAGCACTAAGAACACATCTCTTGAGGCCAAGTCATTCTGTGAAGATTAAGTTTAGTTACCAAGTGTCAGTGGTTTAGGAATGGCATTGTCCCATTAGTATTTCCCCTAAAAACACCACAAGCCACTCCCTTCTCAATGGGGAGTCACAAAAGGCAGAGATTGCAGGTTGAGGTAAGAACCATTTACTGGAAATAGCAATGAGATAGGAAAATGAACTTCTAACAGACAAAAATTCTTTCCTCAGAAGACATTCTCAGTTACACTGCATTCAGAGAAACCATCCTCATGCTAATCCAAATCAAAATCACCAGTACAGTTAGCTCTCCTTGTTTTCTTGCAGTCCAGGACTAGGCTGGTAACAGGCAGAGTCCTGCACTATTGCTTAATCTTCAACCTCCTTGCTGCTGAAGCACCCAGAGGCAATAAATTATTCAAGAACATTTAAATTGCTTCAGGCCAAACCATCCAAACAAAACCAAATTGAGCATAAATTGTGCAGAAAACCAAAAATCACCAGAAGGAAAAGAAAATGAATGATGGTTCATTACCCATAGTGTGCTCAGAGGCTGAACTGACTGGATTACAAGAATCAACCAATAAAACAGGAATGCAGCAAAAAGCAGCTACCAAGGCTGGTTCAGCAAGCTGCCCTCCTTCCAGGGAGTAAGAACTGCAGCCTTTTCATTAGCCCTCTGGGAGCTTTCTTCCCCACCTTCTGTATTAAAGTAGCAGTAACACTTAGGTAAGTTAAAAGGTAGGTAAAAAGGGAAAAAAAATCTCAAGAGAGATAAGCTTTCCCCATAGCTCAAGTTTCCAAATAATTCAAGATAGTTAAATCCCCAAAGAATCACTGGGGATCTTCAGTGGGATCACTTCCCACTGAAGAGGGAAATAGATTTCAAGAAGAAAGAACTTGGAGAAGTTCCTTAAAAAAAAACCAACTTGCCTGGAGAAAAGCAGTTGCTTACGTTACACAAGAGAAACTCAAGAAAAGTTGATGGAAACAGAGGATGCCATCCAGGAGCAACACAACTGATTGTCACAATGTGGTTTTGTGTAGCAAACCAGAAAATGCATTTGTGGCATGAAAAAATGCTCACAATGCAAATGCCAGCAGCAACAGGAAGAAAAGAAATAAGTGTTCAAGGCCAGGCTGGATGGGGCTTGGATAGTGGAAGGTGTCCCTGCCCATGGCAGGGGTTGGAATGAGGTGATCTTTAGGGTCCCTTCCAACCCAAACCACTCCATAATTCTGTGAAGGCCATGGTTCAAGCCTGCTTCCAAAGGGAGAAGCTGCCAGGCACAGGGACCAGAGGAATCAAGTGCCAAGAAGTGACACCATCAATGAGGTAGGCAGGGCAAGTCCAATCTGACATAGGTAGGTTTTGCCTACCAGCAAAGACTACTAGCACAAAATGAAGCCAAACAAGTGTTTCATGGTTTTGAACAGCAATGCCATCATGCAGCTGCTATGGTTGGAATCCTACCATGAACCCAAAGGCATGGTCAAATCAGCACTCAAATCAAGAGCAGCAGAGTAAAACAAAACACCTTTAAGATCTAACACACCAAAAGAGATTCTCACCTGCACCATGGGCCTGCATTCTGGTCTCACCACCTTCATGAAAGATGAAAACAGAAAGGGTCCAAAGAATGGGATTGTGAGTGGTTAGTAACATAGAAAAACATATGAAATGTTAAAGGTTAGGGCTACAGGGAAGAATTCCAGCAAATACTATGAAATGCTATGTACTATAATTCTGTTATACCAAAACAAAAAGGTGAAATAGTTAAGGCAAAGTCTGCCTAATAGAAAAAATTACTTATTTAGTGTATGACCAAACCAAACAAAACCCTAATACAATTCAAAAGCTACCTAAAGTTATATTATTCAGAATATCTGAAATAGCATTTGAAGTATGTTCTATGTGCCTTCTGTTCTAACTACCCCACTAGAACTCAAGAACCTCATTTTAGAGTCTCAACACAAGAACACTGGCAGAGTCATGGTCTCCAGCTTTCCTTTTTCCCCAGCAGTTCTTCAGTGTGTTATACAGGTCTGTGCACACACATCTAAGACATGTTCTATTTTATTTCCAAAGTCTCTGTCACCTCCAACCACTACACTGCAAAACTGGCTGTTTTATTTAATACACCTGGCTCTTGAAACAGAAATACAAATAGGAGCATGTTATTGCACTGACCAGCATTTTCTCCAGTTTTTAATTACATGATCCTTAATTTGACATTTCAATGAAAAACCTTTAGTTTTAACTGAATGTTTTTCTAGTGTGCAGGAATGGAGTGGGAAGGGAAAGGAAAAGCACAGGAGTAAGCTTTTCCCCACAGTCATACCATGCTTTTTCACACTGCAGAACCTGTCATCTGACACTAACTCACCTCAACCTAGAGACACATCACTGGGCTACAACCCACTGACACTGTGGCCTTCCTGTGTGTTTCTGGTAAAACAGCTAAAAGCATTTTGTGTCAAAAATGTGTCCATCTGTATGAAGAAAAGGCAAAAAATGAACTAAAATGTGTCAGTTATGAACATACCACTTAGCTCTTGTCGATTTGCTCGGGTACTGTCAAGCTGAGACCAAAGCTGCCTCATTTCTTCTTGGGACTGAACCTTGAGTTGCTCATGCTTGACCTGAAGCTGGTCCAGCTACAAAAAAACACGTTAAAAGCAAAAAAACCCCATCCCACCACAACTTGTTAAACAATTTTGTTCTCAGGGCTTATTTTACACTCAAGAGACACTTCTGTCAGAACTAAGTGGAAACAGTGACAACACCACTCTCAGCTCCTGACAGTATCAGAGATGCTGAGTAGCAGCATCTCTTAACTCTTACACCCACTCCTCTGAGAGGGAAGAATTTGTTCCTGATGCCATAAGTATCTCCACTGGCAAAAAAGTGAGGCATTAGCCAGATAAAAACAAAATGTGAGAACCATAAAATTAGGAATATAAATATGGATGAAGAGATGGCACCAAATGGCACAAAGGCATCTGCATTCCAAAGGTTTTGAACCCCTATGGAAACTCCCAGAGTATTGACCTGCTTCATGATGCATTTTGCTTTTGCAGTAACATCCCTAAATACAAACAGGTCACCCAAATGATATGTATATGATCTACTTTTTGTAACATAAAGAGAAATCAACTACTCTAAACTACTAAAGAAATGTAACTTACCTCCTTCTGAAGATCCTCTTCTTTTTCTTGGCTTTTCATCTTTATGTCTTCTAGGAGTTGATTATGTTCAGCCTGCAGCTGTTCTTGTAACTTTGTGATGGCTAACTGGTGTTGCCTCTCCAATTCTATACATTTCACTAAAATCAAAAAACAGTTCTGTTACTCCCTCATCTCAGTTAATGAATAACCTGTACAATTTCTGTGCAACAAAAATAGAAATGTATTGTCTCTAGCTTAAGCAATAGATATCAGGGAATCACAGAAATGCTTGACAGTAAAGTATTTGCAAGTCAAATATTTCCATGCACTGCTTTGTTGTTCTCTGCATCCCACACTGTTAGTTAGCTAAGAGACAACCAATTGTTCCATTAAGCCTTAACTATCCACAAGCCAAATGCAATTTTTTGCTAGACAAAGCTTCTTTTAATATTAACCACAATTTTTATTAACTCAGCAACTGTCAGAACAGGTTTTCAGATGGGAGCAAATCAGCACTTCCCTTTAATATTCACCTTGCATCTCATACTCTGTGCAAGTTGAAATGCAACAATGCTATCTAGGTTTTAAACCATTTCTCATTTACAACCATGTCTAGACAGTCTCATGCCATTGTCCCAGTTTTTAAATAAGGCTACATAAATACAGCTTGTATTTGCTTTTATACATGCTGTAAAATCAATGTCTCTGTTCAATAAAACAGCTGCCTCCCAGAGCATGATACTTACTTTTAGATTGTACATTCTCAACAGAAAGAAGCCCCAGCTCTGCTCTGACTTTTTCCAGATCCATTTCCAGAGATTTCTGCAGTGCAATCATCTCAGCCTGATGTTTGTCACACAGCTCCTCACACACCTTTTGTAAACGTCTATCAGACTCTAACTCCCAGTCTCTTTTGAGGGTCTAAGAGAGTAAAACATGCATTATATTAAAGCAAACACGTTTAGGAAATTAATGATTTTTATTCTCCATTTATTTGTCCTTTGCAATAGATCTGTAGCAGATCTGGGACTTGTACCAGCTCTTGCTTTCTGAAAGCACCTTTCTTTTTTTCTTGTATAAAGAACAGAATTTGTACCTCTAATGCCTGGACATGTGTCTCTTCCATTTCCAATTCTATTTTCTTTCTCTGGTCAACTGTGAAATAAAACACTTATTAATAAAAGTTTACATAAAATAGTGTTAAATGGTAAGTAGAAATATGAATGAGATTACAGTTTTCAACATCAAACTCAGGACTTAAATGGGCAGGCATAGAGCAGAGTAAGATGCTGGGTTCTAGCCACACCTGCTGTTATGTTACATCCCACTATTTCACTTTCATTTTAGAAAAGAAGCATTCTAGAACTTAGAAAGCTGCAACAACAATTCAGAAAGTAAAGTTCCATTTAATTAGTAAAGGCTGCTTAAGTCTTCAGAGAACATGATACTAAAAAGTAACTATATAAATGAATATTGATGTCATTTTAACATTTCACTGCACATCACTATGAGAACAGAATCTCCAGAGAGACAGAAGGAGTAACATGCAGCAGTAGCAGGTAGGAAACTTCAAAATTTCTTCTACAAATGTCTAGTAAAAAAGACTCCATCTATGCCACTATCTGCTCAGTTATCACTGACACCAACAGATTCTTCCTTTCCAGCTCCTCCTTGGATTAATTCCAGCTTCTTGTTTGGCCCCTTTTTTTGATTTGAAGGAACCTTGTAAAAGCCTATCAGCCACGTTGACTAGGCTTATTTATAATATTTAATAGTTTATAATATGAAACCATTATTAAAAGCCTTTCCATGGGAAAGAAAAACTTAAACTGTTATTAAGTTAGACTGGTAAAACACAATTTAACAGCATTGCTATCAAGAACTGCATCTTGACCTCCTCCTGCTCCCAGATCCCAGCACTGACTGTGCTGTCAGTTCACTGCACTAATGGTGGTAACAAATGGTTTCCTACTTTTAGGTCAAAAAGAGACACTCCTAAAAGAAAGTTTTCTTTCTCTTAGAGAAGGACAACTAGAGGAATGGTTTCTAAGCCTTACTGCAGAGCTCAGAAGGGTGTGATGAGAGTGCAGAGTCTGGCTAGAGGCCTGCACTTAGCAGTGTTCCCCATGGATCCATCTGAATGCAAGGAAAAAATTCTTTACTGTGAGGGTGACAGAGCCCCATAACTGGCTGCCCAGAGAGGCTGTGGAGCCTTTTCCTCTGCAGATATCCCAAACATGCCTGGACACAATCCTGTGCAAATTGCTCTCAGTAAACTTGCTCTAGTAGGGGGTTTGATGATCTCCAGAGAGCCCTTCCAGCCCAACCAGCCAGTGATTCTGTATTCTTCAGTGAGGGGCTGCAAGATTCACCTGTCTCCAGAAAGTCCTCAAGATCTGCCATACAGGTCAAAAATGCTCTGACCTGAAAAGAGGGAAACTTCCCAAGGAATGCTAAGAGCATCCTCAGCAGGCCTTCAGTACTATGAGGTGCAATTGCCTCTTGCTTATGCCAAAACAGAGTCTTACATGAAGTGCATCTCCAAGGACACCCAGCTACAGGTCACTGAGCCTTTCAGCCCCTTCCCAACTCCTTCCTAACACTGACAGGCTAAGCCAGGAAGCCCTCCCATATCTTCTCACAAAGATAACAGAGTGCTGACTTAGGGCAAGAAAAACCCTGACAAAACAAAAGGGATAAGAGCTCTACTCCCTGCACTGAACAAGTTCTTTATGAGAACTTGGTTTAAAGCCTCCTGAAAGAAAGCAGTTCAGTTTAGCACTAATTTACAGATGAATAACAACTAAACTCAGGTCTGCACAGCTTCATTTTCATATATAAAACATGCACTCTTGCCCATATTAGAGGTAACACCAGCTGTCACTCACAGGCCAGCTCTACACCAAGACAGGAACCTGTGCAGGAAGAAAACACTTATTCCCCAGCTTTAATACCTAGCTCCTGCTGATACTTGGACTTAAGGTCATCTTTTTCCTTCAGCCACTGCTCTTTGATCCTCTCCCACTCCAGCTGGTGGCGGCTCTGCAGAATGGCGATCTCCTGAGCACGTTTGTCATTGAGCATCTCCCGCAGCTCCACCAGGGCAGTCTCCTTCTCTTTCCTCAGGTTGGACTGTGTAAGCTCCAGCTGAGAGGTGTGCAGATTGTTTAAGGTCAGGCGTAAAGCTTCCAGTTCAAGGCTGTGCAGTGTCTGCAGTGGAGTAAAAAAGGGTTTCTCCCTCCCCTCTAATGAAATGTGCTTGCTTTTTCAGCACCAGTTCCAGTTTTCACTGTTAAACACATCTAAGTTTTGCCTTTCTGTACTTGGAGATGGATTCTTTGTGGCAAGGAGCCTTAAAGAAACCCTCAAAATAAGCTGCTATAATGATATTTGGATGTTTTCAGTGCATTGGAAAAGGCTTTCCTTACCTGCTTCTTAATTTCCTACACAATATCCTCTATCTGCTTCCTCACATCAAAGTAGAATACAAGCTCACCCCAGCCGTTCACTGTCTATTGAAAGAATTCCTTACGTTTGCTGCTGTTGCTAATTTGTTAACAAAGTAAAGTTCTAAGTGATATTGGAGAAGTAGAAATAAAATTCATCACTCCTCAATTCTTAAGTGAACTACCCAGTGTACCAACAGGTTGTAATTAGACTTAACACTTAACATTTCCCATTTCCACTTTGCACTTAGTAGAAATGTTCAAAAACCCAGGAAACATACAGAAGTAAAAGTCAGGTTTTCACACTGTAGCATTCCTAATTATTAATAGTGGGATAATTAAAAAGTGGGAGGGGTTTACATCCTTTATAAAATTAACTTGTTAAACTTGCCAAGACAAAAAAATACAAAGCAGTTTTTTCTCTCTTAAAATCATCAATTTAAATATCCAGTTTTCTTCAGAATGAACATGAAAATAGAATTAATGTTAAAAACATATATTAAAATATATATTAAATATAATATAAAGTGAGGATTCTGGAGAACTCCTCTAAAATATATCTACTAACAGCCACCAAGAGAACACTCCTTTTCCTTTGGTTGCAGCACCATGTGAAAGAGCATGTGTAATACCCACAAAAATTAAGGAGAAGGCTCCTTGATTTCTGTGTATGCTGGAGATCATCAAGTCAGCTAAGAACTATATTAATCACTGTGAGATTTTTTTGTTTTTACCTGGGATTGGAGCTGAGCTTGCTCCTGCTCTGCTCTGTGTGTGGCTGCCATTTGCTGCTGGAGTTCATCTAAAAGGTGCCTCTGTTCCTCCTTGAGCTCAGCACGGAGCTTCTCCATTTCCTCTGCGTGTTGAGCAGCCAGCTCAGAGATTTCCCGGTCGTGCTCCCGCTCATGAACCTGCAGAGAACACTCTGATGAAAAGCTTTCTTGAAAATTTGAGTGTTTGGCCCTAATTATGGAGCAAGAGTTCTCCCCCCCTCCTGGCCCCAAATCAAAAACATCAAATAAAACAATAAACAGAATTTTGCATCTCTAAAATGTTTACACTGCTCACATGACAATGCAAAATTACCTTATTTTTCCAAAATAAACCAAATTACAGCACATACCTTTTTTATTACAGCCATCTCTTCCTTTCTTATTTCTTCCAACTTCTGTTGCTCTTCCACTTTGTCTTTTATTTCAGCATTTAACTCTTTGATCTGCAAACAGGCATACAAACATTGGCAATGGCTACCTTAAGCATTCCAAAACCCCACAACTCCTGAGTTACCAAGGTTTCCTACCTGTCTCTCATGTGCCAAACTCACTTCAGTTAATTCAGCAAGGTGCTGAGTCTCCATCTGATCCATTTGTTCTTGGTAATGCTTCTCCAGCTTGGACTGAGCCTCCTGGGCAGCCTGACAGGACTTCTGCAAGCAAGCCTCAAGCTCCAAATGAGCCTTTTTTAACTGGGCAATTTCTTCAGTCAACTGGCTTTTTTCCTCACTGTATTCAGTAGACTTTTCCTTCATTTCAGCAGTTAGTTTATTAATTTCTTGGTTGCTGTGGTTTAACCTGTCCTCATAGCTCCGTCTTTCACACTCCTGTATTTCTTTGATGTTTTTTATTTCAGCATTAAGCTCATGGATGTTTCTCTCAAGGTCCTCAATGATGCTAGCATTCTCTGCTAGTGCTTTTTCTGCTTTCAACAGATCCTCCTCCACATTGGATAGTCTCTCTCTTAAGGCTGTTTTTTCCTTCAACAAAAGCATTAAATTTTGTTCTTTATTATTGATTTCAGCTTTGAGCAACTCCAGTTCTTTTAGCAATGTCTCTTCAGATACGGTTTTCTCACTCAACAGCTCTGCTATTCTCTGGTTTTCAGCCTTCTGAGCATCAAGCTGGCTTTGCATCCCATCCCTTTGACTTTGCAAAGCTGCCAGCTCACAGCCAAGAAGAGCCTGCACTTGGCTTGTCACGGAATCAGGAGCTGTTTGCTGCTCCTGAGCATCTCTCACTAAGTGCTCCTGAGTTTGCAGCTGCATCACCAACATGTCTCTTTCCTCCTGGAGCTCCTTCACCATTTCTAACCAGATAGAGGGGTTGGACACTTGTGTTAGGGATGGCTGCCCTCCATCCTCACCCTGCTGCTTTAGTAGAAGCATGTGTTTATTTTCAAGTTCTTTCTCCTTCTCCATTTTTTGAAGTTCTTTTTCACAAGGGATCTGCGCTTCATGTTCTTCCTCCAGTTTTGCATGCCTATGAGAGAGCTCAGACATGGCTTCTTCCCAATTTCCAACAGCTCCTTGGGTGTCCTGATAAGGCATTTCCATGGCTGACTGCTGATGGAGCAGCTCAGCTGGCTTCAGATGTCTCTCTGCCAAACACATCATCTCATCATCCTCTGTGTCACCGTGGTCTCCAATTTGGTTTTGCTGCAGGGAGCCCTCTGACACACATGAAACAAAGGCCTCTGCTCTCACCTCTGCCTCTTCAGAAAGGTCTTGAGCCAAGCCACTAAGACACGTTCCCTCCTCAAGGCTACAGTTGAAGGAAGAAGACACAAAATCTCTGCTGGGTTCTAGGAGCACACTGCTGTCTAACCCATACATACTGCATCTGCCCTCCTCAATGGCATGGCCCTCCAAAGAGCTGGACCCATAGGAGTACTCGGGAGTTTCTGTGGCAACGAGGTATTTAGCCAATATACCTTCATCAGCACTGAGAAGCCCCAGCTCTGACAAGGGTTCTTCAGACAGGTTCTCCCCTTCACCACTTCCATGATCCCTTGTGATCTCCCAATTCCTTGTTTCTTCCAACTGATCCCTTGAGGAGTCAGACTGGAACTCCACTTCTGGCTGATACACTGGCTCATCTCTGCCTTCCAGCTGGCATGCTCTGTCCCACATCTCCTCCAGATCCACTCCCTGCAGCTGACACTTCCCTGATAAAATCTGCTTTTCCCTCAATTCCAGTAACTTTTTATTGGAGACAATCTCCCCATCGTGATTTTGCCTTACATCTATGCATTTTTTAGCCTCATAAAGCTGCTTTTCATTTAATTCCTGGATGTAGGAATTCAGCTTCTGAATCTCTTCATTCAAGGACTGTTTTTCTTTTTTATATCGCTGGGCTTCCTTCACTTGCTCTTCTGCAGAAGAAAGTTGATACTTAAGGCCATCAATTACATCCTTGTATTTCATCTCCATTTCAGATTTTTCCCTCTGAAAGTCTTCCCATTGGTTTTCAAGTTTCTTCCTCAAATTTTCTTTACTCATTTCAGATTCTCGAAGCCTTACATTTAAGTCAATTATTATGCCATTCAAATTCTGAATGTTTTCTTCAGAATTCAAAGTACAGAGTTCTTTCTTGAACTGTTCAAGTTCATTTTTATATTTTAAAATAATTTCTTTTTCATAGATCTGCTTGGCTTCTGCAATCTCTCTTCTGTGGCACTTCTCCAGCTCATTCCTCAAGTTATCCAACTGTCTGCAAATATCCTTCTCATGACTGATTCTCAGTTCTTCAATATGTTGCTGTTCTTTCACTTTGGATAAAGCAATTTCTTTTTTTAATTCTGTTATTTCTGAGTCCCGGAGAGAAAGTGTGTGCTGTAGTACAGACAAGCCAGATCTTTCTGATGTCAGTAGATCCTGAAGACTTTTAATAAATTGTTCTTTTTCATCTATGCTTTTGTGTAGCTTTTGCATTGTATCTTTCATATCCTCTTCCATTTGGGCAAGCAGATTTTCTTTATCTTTGGTATTCTTAAAAATAAAACATTACATATAAAATATACCATGATTTCTTTTCCTTAAGCCTCATGTTTTTAATTTGTATTCAGAAATAACAACATTTAAGTTTAAGGTTACTATTTATGGCACTACTACTTACACTCTTAAAGGAAACCAGACAACAAGCTGTTTGATTAATGTATGGTAGTCATCACAATCCCCATAAATTTATTTCTACATAAAAAGACTTTCTTCATGAATATGTCACTATAGCAAATTCAAGTTACTACCAAATTTGAAATAATTAAAAAAAAAAAAAAAATATGTTTTTACCTTTTGAGAAGACTCCAGCTGTACCTGCAGGTCACGTGCTTTCTCACGGAGACTCTCCAAGTGCGCATTCTGCTCTCTGAGACGGTCCTGAAACAAGGACATTTGCTGCTGGGCTTCTAATCCTTCCTTTTGCCTGAGACTTTTACTCCTCAGTAGCTCAGTAACCTGGACACATAAAAGGCACTCACAGTCAGGAGAAAGTTTGTATCCAAACAACTCATACACAAGACTCACTGTAAGCAATTGCATTTACAGATTTACCCTAAATCTTTCATTCTCAAGGAATAAAAATCATCCTAAAAAGGCAGACAACACTCGCCATGTTTTAGATACTATTACTCACTGAAAAGATGCCAATGTTAGATAATTCATCCCTGTGGTGGCTTTTCTAACATGATAAACCTATAAATCTAGCATAATAAATCATACTGAACTCCTCCAATAGAAAACAGAACTCCCAATGGACTGGACATGCCATTAAGAGGACAATGAGCAAAACCAGTCTTCCCTGTAAAGAAGAAGACTTTAATGCTCATTACTCAAGGTTGGTTTCTTCTTCTCCACATCCTTTCAAATGAAAGGAAAACATTTCTCCCATCAGGATAATATGTTTTATTTAATATATTTTTCTCAGTATGTTGCTAAAACCAAGGAAGAATACGTAAGGCAGTATTAGTGCTTTCATCTGATATCAAAGTTGACATCCTTCCACAATGGGCATCATCTCACTAGACTTAGTTAGAATATGCCTGAAATGCTATTGAGGCTTGATCCCTGTCTTTCCATGGCTTATGGTGCAAATCCCAAACACCTGTTGAGTAGCCTTCACTTTTACCACATTTTGCTATTGCAACCACAACTGTAGATAGAAAGCAGTATTTTTTGTTATTTTACTAAATTTCATTTAGCAGACCTTTTTCAGGCCAGAAGCAACGCCATTAAGATAATTGCTGGACTAAAAAGTCTTGGTTTTTATTTTTAAAAATTTTAAATGCCCCTTCCCTTTCTATCCAGACTCGAAGATCCTGCAAACCTGAAACAGTTACTATACAGAAACATTTCTCTTTGGCATATACTACAAAGCTCCAAGGACAACAAATACATATGTTCAGAGAGAACAGCCATTGGAATACTGAGTGTCACCAAGAAAGAATAAAGCACTTTCAAAAACACATTTTAAAGCAGAGAAAGGCTGCAGTATGTGTCATTATCCAGGGATTAGATCCATGATCAACCTGTTGCAGGTTCCTACGTGTCAGAGAGGCTGCTTGAACAGTGTCATTTGAAATTTCTTTCTTTGAGCCAAGTCACATGACCTCAGCACAGCAAGTTTCTGTCTAACAGCTGAGATGTTCCAGTTGCCCAAGCAGAAACTCACAGATTTCTCTGGCAAAAGACAAATGATCACGTGGCAGGCCCAAATTATATAGCAACAGTTGTGCACAGGCCACAAACCACTTGTGGCAGGACATTCCCCCACCACAGAAGGGCTTATCTGTTCAGCCTATCAGCTGGTGCAAGAGCTCAGGGCATCTTCCCCCTCACAAGAATTTGCTAATTGGTGAAATATTTCAGGCCAGACATCTGTCTGGTAGTGAGATATTTCTGGCACCATGGAGGTGGCATTCCCAGCTGACAATAAACATCTTGCTTTGGGAGAGAGGTTGAAGGAAGCTAAGTTTGAATTTCTGACTGACAGACACTTAACACTTCACAAACTATAAAAACTACACCAAATTTTCACAAGGCAGAAGTCTTCTGCACATGCTGTGGAAATGTGTGGGGCCTTCCCCAAAGCTGGGATGCCACTTTGTGGTCACTCTCTTGGGGGTTGAGGGAAAGCAATCTGTGTACCTCCTCATCAGTTCAGTGATAAGTTACATTGACTCCTAATCTATAGTATTGTTTGTTAGCTATAATATAGGTAGCTTTATGTTCTGCACTGTTTTATGTCATCTTCTAGTAGTTGTTTTAACCTGTTTAAGGCCATTTGTCTGTTAATCTTCTGCCTACTCAGTAAATAACTCAATTTATGATAAACCTGATCTGCAGTTCTTAAGAACTCATGAGCCAGGGCTGTTTAGGTGTGCCTCACCTGAATTCAAGCTGCTGCCAAAAATCTGAACCTAAGGCAGGGCTTCCACTCAGCTCCTAACACGACTAACAACATTGTGCAAAATTCCCTAACAAGGGCTTAAGTGATGAACAAAGAAGTGCAATGACCTTCAAAACATTATGCAAGCAAGTGGAAAACAGGAGGATATTTCCAGGACTTCTCCATAGCAACCAGGAAAAAACCCTGCCTCGCCCTGAAACCATTTGCAGTGCTGTGCTACAAACTGAACTATGAGGAGCTACATGACCAGCTCAATGTTCTTACATTCACAGCCTAAAGTTGTTCTTGCAGTCTCTGTAAGGACATGCAAACTGCAGGAGAGGCACACCTGATGTAACTGGAGCTGTAAATCGTGGATCTGGCCAGCCACACGTGAAGCCTCCTCCTGTAGCTCATCGCGGTCTTGCTTGGCCTGTTGAAGGCAGGTTGTCAACTTCCTGATGATTTCATTCTGCTCCTGAACTGTGGTTTCCTACAGGGGTCAGACAAAGTGCACTTTTAACATGAAGATATTCTTAACATATTTGGAACCAAGTAGGTTTTGTTGAAGCAAAGCCATTACGGAGTTTGTAGTTACATTTCAGTTTTAACCAACTTGCACCAAAGAAATCTTTGTGTCCAAAGATGATGGCAGGCATGAAGGAAGAGGAGTCTTAAACTGATCTCAGAGATGACAAACCTCACCAAAAGTGATTTTAAAAACAAATTATGGGGTACCAGCAATGAAATGGGTATTTTTACTTCCAAATTTGTAGTTCTCATTGATGGAAAAAGCAATCAAGTCTTCAAAAAGGACATAATGAATATTTAGTACCCCCTAAATTATTTCCTATCTGCCTGCAATTCCCTTCAGCCTCGTGAGAGGAGGCTAATGAGATGGGATACATTAATCCTATTTTATGTTAATTACATTTATCTTTTCAATTTATTTCTCACCAACAGGAAATGTCTTTATTTCACCAATCCTAGAATGAGAAAAAGAAGACATACAGGGGAAAATAACTAGTCTTAGAAAGCACCTGGTAATAATTTATATAGAATTGCTAGAGAAAGGGAATGCAAAATAGTTTTTTAATATTCTGGAAGAGGATGCTGCTTTTTGCACTACACTAGCAAAGTGGAGTACTTCTCACTAAAAAAAACCAAGAGGTTTTTGAGTCTTGAGACCGAAATATTTTTAGGGTTAAAATAAGATATTATTATGCCATTACCCAGTTCTGTGAAACATACCTGGAGCTGCATGGAATCGTTGTGCTGGCTGAGCTGGTCCTGCAGCTCATCCATCTGCACAGTGAGTCTCTCCACTGCCTCCTGCTTCTCCAGCAGCTTGCTCTCCAGCTCAGCTATCCTGGCCTGACACACCTGAGCATCAGCCTCACTGTACTCTGCAGCAGAATTCATCCCAGCTTTCTGCATAAAGGAAACAGAAACGCAGTTATTCATTAAAACACCGTTTTGTGATTCATCTGAAAAGTTGTGAGGAAGGAAGCAGAATATTTCCAATTTAAACAAAGCCTTGGCATCCATCTGACTGGAAAGAGTCCACCCAAATGAGAAACAACAATGTAAAGCTCCTCAATTAAAATGAAATTTCTCTGGCTTCTTAGGAGCAACATTGTTACAATCATCACAGAGGATACAGTATCTTGTATTTTATTTTGAATACATTTTGTTTATATTGTATGAAACAATGAAAAATGAACCCATGTATCAATTGGAAGCATTGAAACATTCACAACTTCTCTGGGCACAGTCTATGATTTTACAAAACCCAATTTTCTCAGCAACCACTTTTCACAGCCAGTACATGTACATAGAGAAATGCCTGCTTTATACCATAAAATAGTGAAATCACATCAGTTTCATCATATTTGGTAACAACGGTCAATTAATCATTTTAGCAACCAATTATCAGTCTCCTTTCAGCTCTACCCAGCATCTTGTACTAAAGATACACCTCTTCACACTTACTTCAGTTGCATGATCATCCAGTGGCTCCCAGCTACATAAATCAGTGCTGCCCTGCTAAATGAACAAATGAAACAAACATGAAATCATAGCTATTTTAAATAAGAATAAGGAAAATCACAATTAGTTTGAAAGCATCTTAAGCATGAGCCAGAAAGGTCTGTGCTGTGAGAAACTGACTTTATGCTAAATTCAGCTGGTCTTACATGGTGAAAAGAACTAAACTGCAGAAAAACAAACGAACAAAAGTATTATAATGTCTACTTAAATTTAGGGCTAACCCTCAACACTGATTCAATGCTTGATCTTCTGCTATTTTAGCTGGCAAACACTTAAGTAATCTTCATTCTACTACTAAAAATTAGTAAACTGACAGGACATTAATTAACAAACATGCTAAAACCATTCAGGTAATCACAAAAGCAACTCCTTTTTCTGACACACAGATTTAACATAGTTTGATACCTTGAAGGAGGTTTCCCTCTCACTAAATTCACAACAAGACCAAGATGACTACGGCATTATTTGGAAAAGGCAGTCCACAGCTCTCCCTGCATTTTGAGTCTGCTTGAAGCAGTTCCCAATGATTACTGTCTCCCTGGAGGCACCCTCTCCAGGTAACCTAGAATTCCAGCTGCTTTACAAACCAGCTATTTTGAAAAAAGCTGTTTAGCAGCAGTAAGTGATTTTTTGTTTGTTTTTTTTCATTTAAGCTCACACAAATGCAGCAAGGACACTGCTACGGCTGAGTGACAAAACACTATGTTTTTCCTTGGTGTGTAGCTTCATAAAAGCCTTTGCAATGCTAACATTTTGTTGAAGATATCCTGAAAGCATCAGGGATACCCTCACAACAGAAAGCAGGATAACACACACAAATTTTATCCCCCATCATTGCAGGTTTGCAAACACTTTAGTTTGATGTTATTGTGGTATGTTGTGAAAACACAGCAACATCTGGAGAGATGCTTTTGGTGCAGAAGGCACAAAATTCTTTCCACAGAGAACATGACTACCTTTAGAGAGCCATCAGTACAGACATACCAAAAGACATCAGACACAAGCAAAGTCACACCTTAAATCTGTGGAAATAACATCTATGCTGGCTTTACAATGGCTGGAATAAATTATAGTTTCTCAGAAAACATTTAAGCATATTTGAGCCAGCCAAGTGATACAAAACCAAATGAATGCTGTGCAGTATAAGGTCCTGGCAGTTTTTAAGCTGTTGATCTCCCAGTCCAGATTTGCCATTTCACGAATTCACAGCCACATAACCGCAGGTCTGCCCAAAGAGAAGTCCATGGCAGCAAAAGGTGAAAAGCTTTAATTTAGGAGGCCAACAGCTCCCTGGCAATAACAGCTGCCCAGGCCATGTAATGTCTTACTAAATGAGATTACTCTGTTAGAGAGTGAACTTTTACAAGTGAAGATAACACCAGTTCACTTACCTCTCCTCTAGGAGCAGCTAGTGGCCAGTGCCCATGAGCTAACACTCAATAGAGTCAAACAACCACCTGCAACACTTGTTACCTGCAAATGGAGTGGAGCCAAGGCAAGAAATCCTAAAATTTACCTGTGCCTCTGTTGCTGCCTCTGGCAGGCTGGTGTCTTCAGCCTGAGCCTCTATGCCCTTCCCAGCATCTCTGGCTGCTACTGGGGGCTCTTCCTTCGGAAGCTCATGCGTGTGGACAGCCGAGCCCTTCCTCTTCGCCGCCTTTTTCTGCGACTGCGCGACGTCGCCCTTTGCTTTTCGCTGTCTGAAGTAAGCAAACTGTTCAGGAAAGATTGCAAGAGGTACAGGGAGAGGTAAGCAAGGAAAAAGTAGCAGGACCACAAGATTAACACAGTCATGGGTGACAGAGCTCCTGTCTTGATAAATTATATACATCTGCAGAAAAACTGCTTTATCTGCCCGGATAATTCACAACATACTGGATAACTGTGCCACTAAGCAACAAATCTCACACCAGTACTAAAGGCTCATTTCCACACAAGAATCAAAGTTTTACTCAGTGAAACTTGGTGTGTCAATAAGAATCCAGAATTACAGCAAGACAAATAAGTAAAGGAACGAGTTGTCAATATAGTAGAAGCATTAGGAAAAAATAATAATTGAGCAGTCTTTCTGCAAGACCAGCAAAAACAAGAACCCCCTTGTCATGGTGCCAGCACCAGCACACCCCTACAAATACATCTAAACAGGTCTTAGCCAGCCTAAGCTTTGAGATGAGGATTCACTTCCGTTAATTTTAATGCTCCTTCCCTGCCACCCCCTTAAGAGAACACAGCAAAACTTCTTCGCCAGAAAGCAGCCTCCAGTACATAAATAGAAAATCAATTAAGCCAGGTCATTTTAATTTCTTCTGTTGAAGAATCAGATGCTCTACTTTATCAGGCTATCACAGCTCTACAAAGCCCCAGAGACTCGTAAAGAATGTCACTGACAATTTATTACCCAACTCTCCCTAACACCCTAAACAGCTTAAAAAGGATTATTGTTATTTTCAACCCTACTATTGTGTTTAGGCAGCATTTCCAAGTAACATCTCCCACACAGCAGAAATCCAGACATCCTTCTGATAAGGGAAAAGATTTCAAGGTTAAAACCACAGGTTATCAAGTGCAGTGTTATATCCTTGTGATGAGACAAAACAGATAGTTAACTGATGACTGGATGTAAACATCACTGCCAAGTTCCACCTGCAACTCATACAAAAAGCCACTGCTTAACAGCCTGGTTTTCCTGCCCAACAGGCACCTTGCAGAAAAATCTTGTTCCATTCTTCTCATTCAGTTTGTGGAAAGGATCTAGTTCAGTCCCCTCTCCTTACAGGAACTTCTAGCTGGCAGCTTAGCTCCTCAACAGGTGCACAGTTCAACATCTGCCACACCCAGCAGCCTGTTTAAAAGGTACATTTGCAGAAAAACATCAATTTCTTACCAGCTGATCAAATTCTCATGTACAAAAAGCTTAATTTTTAAGATGACCTCCTGTAGTTTCTAGAGTTAGTAATACTGAAATGCAGATTAAATGAATGTTGCCAGATTTGTGCCTTTCATGACAAGCAGAATGAAGAGACCATAAAGTTGCAATGAGACACAAATCCTATCCTCTGAAACCAGGTGTCAGCTCCAGCACTTACTGATGGCAATGTGTGTCAAAAATAGCTACAGCACTCATTAACCTGATAACATGGGGAAAGGGGGCAGCAGGAAACCTGCAGGAAAATGGAGAGTAGAGCAAACTGCTGAAGCAGGGAAAAAGGGAAAACAGGAGTACAAGAAGCAGAAAAGATGAAAGGCACAGAGAGTGGGCATTACAGAGAGCAGTTACTGATTCATGAAGGGAGACCAAGAATCTCACATGAAAATACCAAGACCTGGCATGACTGAACACCTAAACACTCTACATTTTTAAAAGCACAGGTCAAAGAAAACAAAACTTACTTTGTCCCATTCACAGGTACTAAACATACAAAATCATAACACATGCCATGCAAAAATATCTTAACTACACCAAAACTTTATGGAACTACTGGACTTGGTGGAGTGGCATGCTCCAGATTTAAGGGAAAAGTTCTATTTAGAGCAGTATCAGGTTTCCAAAGCCTTTCATCAGCTACATGAAGTTAAATGTTGTTGTAAGAGAACCTCAAATTCACAGCCAGCATGAAGTACTGAGTGTGAACATGAAGAAAGAAACAAACCACAACTGCCTCATCACAGTGAGATCCCATCATGCCTGTTTTGAATGATTTAAACCTCCTTTTGCTTTCTAGAAGCACATGCAAAGGTGAAAGCTTCACTTTTGGCCAAGATACAGCATTGCCACAGGAACCCTGAGAGCACTGTCCTCCACAGCATCCACAAGGACACCTTTCTACAGGTACCAAGGCACTGCAACTTCATTTCACCAGCACCAGTCAGTTAAAAGTTGATGTATTACTTTATGTGTTTCAGAAATCAGTACCAAAACCAACACCCAGAGAAAACAGAACACAGCAGAAAACCACATCAGCACCAAACAGAAACAGGTTGTTCAAATAAACATTAGTCCAGCTCCTGGATACAGCAAACATAAACAACAAGTGCTCTTGGACAAAACCAAGAAATATTTTCTAGACCTTCCTCAAAATGGTGAGGTGGGAAAACTTGCTGGAAAATCTGCACTCATTCTCATTTTTCAGGCCCTAACTGTAAAATTGAAGCAGAGCAAAACTTGCCACACCTGAGGTATGGCACAGAGATCTCTGTAACAAGAGGCACAGGTGATCAACATGCAGACTAATTAATGTGAGGTAGAAACAAACAAGGGAAAAAAAGCAACACTGAATAATTAGGCTTGTTCTGTTTCTCAATTACTACCCTGGCTTATCAGCACTGCATTTGTTAGAAACAGGAATGTGAGGTACCTGATACAGCCAATACTTAGCTGCCAATTACAGTCTCCAATAAATATAACAGTTGGCATTATTAAGTGATAACTTAAATGCATCTCAAAAATGGATTGTTTTATTCCTACATAATAATGCAAATGCAGGTCTGAAAAGGAAACCATTAGAACATATTTCTCTGCCAAGTCATTGCTTAGCAAACTAAAATCTAGGATGCTAAAGATACAATATCTCATTTTCTGGAGGGTGAGGGTGAGGCAAAAAGCCCTCAAGAGCTCCCACCTCCAGAGTGAAGCAGCATCCAACTGCAGTTACATCACTGCACAGGTTGCTACAACAGAGGCCTCTCACACACAAGCCTGTCCCCTGCTGCCAGCAGCTCCTCCAGAAAGGCTTCAGAAAGCTGATCTGATGGGCACTGAACACTCCTGTGGCACACCAGAGATGGGATGACCTCAAGCTGCTCTAGGAGAGAGAACCTGCACTTGCTCATGGCTCTTCCTCCCTTTCAAAACTATGTTGTACTCATGAGGAGGAGAGCACAGAGAAAACTAGAAAAATGAAAAGCAGAATAAAAAAGAGGAAAGGTCACCTGGGTGCTTTTTGGAAGCTGTCTGGGCCCACAATCTGCCCACCAAGGAACAGATGTCTGTGATATGTTAATCAGCAGAGGAAGCACCACATCTGCCTCTGCCTCTCTAAAACTCCCCCTCTCCTCTCAGCATTCTGTACAGCAGCAACACTGATGGGGCTGCTAATGATATTTCTGTTTTTTAATGGAGAGACAGAGATTTAGCACACAGTATAAAAATATTAAATGCAACCCTGGCTCTGCAGGTATAACTTGAAACATAAGGCAAGTCCCTGCTTTTATTTTTTTCTTAATGGCAAACAACAGCTTTCCAACAGGTGGGAGCTAGCTAATAACTTACTCAAGCTAAGTCTGTCACATTTTTCTAAGCACAAAGAGGTCCTGCACCTGGAATTAATGTATGTTAACACAGGTTGTGCCATGCTAAGGCAACCTTTCAACCTTAGGAAGTCCTGCTCTTGGAGCTCTTTCCTGAGCAGCTGCTCTCCAGCAGAGGATTGTGTTCTCACAGCACATGACAAGGCTGGGAAGGCAGGCAGATGACAAACTGCTGAGCAGGAGCAGGCAGTGTGGAATCCATGGCAGCATCAGGGAGGGCCAGGCCAGGGATGGAGGAGCTGCACTGCCCAGCACCAGGCTGCAGCTTCAGGTCCAGCTACAACCCTGCTCCCTGCCACAAAAGCTCCCTTGGGAAGCAGCTGAAACAGAAACACAGCAGACATACAGGACAGCTCCAAGCCACCTCTGACCCCACTGGCCAGATATCCAGGCTGGGTCCCTGCAGAAAGGGCAGGATCTGGAAAGATCTGATGGGTCCAAACTTCCCCCGACCCTGTCCCATTCCACTCTTACTGGAAAGGTGAGAACTTAAAAAACCTTATTCAGCAGGCACAGCCAGAAGGGAAATATGACAAAACCAGCTCAAAACCCAGCAGAAATGCTGGACTAAAAGGAAAGTAACCAAGCATTTCCAATCAGCTCCTTGAACATCATTACCAAAACAAAGCAAAAGTGTTTATCTAACGGGGTTAGCACACAACCAGCGTTAAACACGTGGCTGCAGGTAATAATTACTTGGAGAACGTTATTTTTATGCATCAGCCTCATCCTGTGAGCTCTACACAAGTCCCTACACTACACCTGAATGTTCAAAGCTTATGAAGTGTTTGCTACCGGCGTGACTGGAAACCACCAAAGCGAGCCCAGCTCTCTGCTCTCCCTGTGCACACACAGGCAAGGGAGTGAGCCAGCCGAGTAATAAAACAACACCTGCTCTTTGGGATCCTCAATCCCTAGTGCAATATTATATATCCCTATATACCACTAGCACAAACACTGAATCCCGGGCAAAAATGGGAGAGCTGGGAGGAAAAACCCCTAAAACCAACGAGAGCAGAGCCTGAATGCACATGCACAGCTGCCAGCTGCTCCGTGTTGACGCCAGTTAATGTTTCCATGTCGGTGCAGCGGGATTTGCCCCGCAGGCAGCCTGCACACACAAACACCGCCGGGCACGGCTTCTCCTGCGGAGCCACCGTGCCAGGGGAGCGCCACCGGGGACACCCCCGGGCTCAGCTCCGAGTGCGGCGCGGGACCCGCCGCGGAGGGGAGAGACCCGGGCCGGGCTGAGGCCAAGCACGCAGGGCCTGACAGTTCTCAGCGCACCGGGAGCGGGGCGGGCGCAGCCTCCGCCTAACCGGGACCCCTTCCCCTCACCTTAGCCCTGCCTGCCTCCAGCTTGCGCCTCCGCGCCTCCTCCTGCGCCTCCATGCGGCGGCCGGGCCGGTCCGTGCCCCCCGCGCCCTCACGGCGGCGGCGGTAGCAGTAACAGCGAAGCGTCGGTCATGGCCGCCCCGGGCCGCTCCCCGCCCGCCGTCGCGCCAGCCGCACCGCGCGGGGCGGGGCCCTGCGCCCATTGGCCGCAGCTCATGACGCACAGCGAGCGCCGGCCAATGGTGACGGCTTTTCTCGGCCGGGCTCCGCCCACTCTCACTAAGTGGCTGCTGGGATACCGCGGGCACGCCGGCGCGAACCTCTAGCTCCGCCCCCTCCCGCGGCAGCCACCAATGGGAGCGTCCCGCGCCTTTTCAAAAGGGCCGCTGGCCCCGCCCAGCGCGGGAGACAGCCAATGGGGAGCGAGGACTTGGAGGCGGGCAATGGAGGCGGGGTTAGGGGCGGGCAATAGAGGCGGGGCTAGGGGAGCTGCTTGAGGGAGGCGGGGCTAAGGGCGGGGCCCCATGGAGGCGGGGCTAAGGGCAGCCAATAGCGTGCGGGGAGGGTTGGTGGCTGCCTTCCCGCCTTTTTGTTTATTTGTAAATTTTTGGCGAAAAAATTAATTAATGTTCATTGGTTCTAAGGTGCATGATTCTCTTCAGTAATCAGCCTTCTGTCCAGTATTGGTTATTGATTTCTCACTCTTCATGCTAATTTGGTCGTCATTCTTTAATCCGTCCACTGTAATTTTCTTGCACATGGAGTTGTCTCCAAATTTCCAGGCTTCTGTCTTCTCTGGAGTCTTCTGGTTACTCCAACGTCCTTGAAGGGCCATACATTTAAGATCCCAGATGTCCTACCTTCAACTCCCTTTTGCTCTGCTTAGTGAAGCTACAAATCTGGTGGTTTCTTTGTATTTTGAAATAATTGAATTATAAAAACACAGGCTTTAGTCAAATGTGTTACTCAGAGCAGTGTGCTGGATTGGCAAACATTAAAAAGCCCGTCTGCCTCGAGGGCAGTAGCAAAAGACAAAGTCTGAATAATGAAATATCTTAGTGAACACCTCCAAGGACCAGGCAGCCACAACTTTTCTGGGCAGCCTGTTCCAGGGCTTCACAGAGAAGAGCTTTTTCCTACTATCCAATCTAACCCCACTCTCTGTCAGTGGGAAGTCATTTCCCCTTGTCCTGCCACTCCAGGCCCCTGTAAATTTTCCCTGTCCATCTTTCTTGTGGGCTCCCTCCAGGCACTGGAAGGCCACAGGTCCCCCCAAAGTTTCTCTTTTTCAGGCTGATCAATCCCAATTCTCTCAGCCTTTCCTTACAGCAGAGCTGCTCCACCCCTCTAACCATCTTGGTTAGTATCATAATGTATTTTTAAACTGTCTTTTAGAACTCACAGAAATTAAAATTAAGGTTATAAAATATCAAAATCAATAAAAGACATCAAAGAAATGCAATACTGGTATGGACCTCATCAGGTCATTGAATCCATTCTTATATCTGAGGAGTTCTGCAATGTTCACACATTTGGTTTTTTAATTGTTCGTAAAAACTCATGTGAAAGTTTTTTGGGTTTGTTTTTTTGGGTTTTTTTTTGGGGGGGGGGGTTGTTGGTTTTTTGGGGGTTTTTTTGATAGTTGCTCCATCATTTCCCTTAGTGGCTAATGAAGATTTCTTTCCCTGTTTTTATCAGGTTTTCTCTTCCTTATTAAGCCAAATGCTTGTGGTTTTCCAGACAAACCCCCGCCCCACTCCACCCTGTTCTTTGATTGTATCCTCTAATTTATTTAAAACCTGCTGGCCTGTCCTCTTTTCACCATCTACTTACTAATTAAACAAAGCCAGTTCTTTAAAGTCTTCCTTAGAGCCTACATTTTTTAAATGTACCCTTTTTATTTTTTATTTCCTGGATTCTTTTTCCCTCTTAAACCACCATGTCCAAAAATGAGCACCGTGTCCAAACTCTGACTTCAGCACTGCTAAATAGAGCAGAATAATGATGTCCTGTGAGGTGCACGTAACACACCTGTTATTCTTTTATAGGATTACATTTGTCTGATTTTGGTCTTTTGAATCTTCATTCTCAAGTGTGATCCCTTCTCTGGGATTCAGTGTAGCTCCAGATCTCTTCCAGCCAGATCTCGTGTGTGGCTGGCACATTCCTGGCACCCCATTTATCAGCAGGCTGTAAGATGTCCCAGGAGTAAGGATCACACTGTGACCAAGTGTGGAAAAGAGAGAAAAGAGAAAGTGTGGAAAAAGAGAAAAGAGGGGAAAGAGAGATCCTTTAGCAGGTTTGCTGGAAAGTGCCTTTTAAATTTTTTTTTTTAATATTTTTTTTTTCCCTAGTACTGGATTTCCTCTGGGATACCTGTCACATCAAGCACAAACTTCTCTTCCTTTCCTCTGTAGTAAATTCAGTTGTTTCACACTGGGGCTGTACTTTTAATGCAATACTTTTACCTGTTTCTTTCTCTCAAACTATTTTGTGACCCTCTATTCATACTACAATGAAGGCTCTAGAAATTCAGCTTTTAGGGGCACTGTGGTAAACCATTTGATGGTAAAATAATCAGCTCAATATTCACCAGCAATCAGAAAGGATGGGTTTCTTTCCCAGCACAGAAGCAAACTACACTGATGCAGTTTACAGGCATAACTAGCAAACTCCTTGTCAAAGGCTGCTGCAGCTGCAAAGATGAAAGGGTCAGAGATGCCAGAGAAAAATTTTGTTGGGATTTTCAAGTACAGAAATGGGCTCAGAGTTGTTTCTTTCCCAGGAGAGAGCTGCTGGCAGGTGAGAGGATTTTCTGCTCTGCCCTTCACCCCAGAGCCCTGCTGGAGGAGCTGAACCCCAGCTCTGACCCAGCACAGCTGCTTTGGGGATCCCTGCACCTCAGTTTCCCTAAATTCTCCAGTGCCTTGCAGCCTGTGTGTTTTTAGGGATGGGCTGTGTGTGTGTCACAGCTGGGAGAGGGGATCTGTGCTGCTCTCACACAGCTCACGAGCATCTCTGAGCTGCTCCAGTGCCTCTGCTGCAGTTCTGCTGTGGCCTTTGAGTGAGGAAGGGGCTGTAACTTGTCTCTCCTGGGAGCAGAGGATCCTAACTTGGTTGTAACCTGTCTCTCCTGGGCTTAAAATATCCTACTGAGAAGGAGTGTCTGTCACTTGGCTTTTTTCTCTTGCCTTGGTGTTCATTTTATGGATGTCACTGATAAATGTGACCCTGTTTTTATGCTGGTAGGGTGAGGGAGACATTCTGCAGCTTTCTTGGGAGATGGTAACCAAAAGGATGTTGCACCATAGCCTCTTGACTCTTGAACTTACCCAGGGGAGAGTTCCAGCTATGCTCCTTCAATTTTTTAGTCACTGTGTGGTAATAACTCAGGCAAAAGTCTAAAGTGTGTTATTCCCCTGTAGTGGAATAAACAGGTACCAATCAGCAAGATCATAACCTGACTGCTGGCACTGGGCTTGTTTTAAAGAACCATTGGCTTTTATTTCTTTTTTTTTTTTTGTTGTCCACAAATGTGCCAGGCATTTGCTTTACCCAAGGTACACAAGCTTCTGTGCCTGGAGATGAAATTGTTTATGTTACCTGTTGACACTATAAACTTAGCAACCAGGCACAAACCTCTGGGCTAATAAAAGTCTCTAACAACACAGAGGCCAGGCTTGGTGATGCTGCCAGGGGAAGGATAGCAACCAGTAGGAACAGACAAATAAATATTCAGTCTCAGTTGCCTTCTTGTGAGCATCACAAGCTGCAGCACAAAAGTATGTTGAGAGAAATGGCAGGAAAAGCTGTGTCTGTGATTTTGTGAATGCCTGTACTCATTCTGACCTGGGAGTGAAACTGAAGCTTTTATCTGCTTCTCTCAATTTCTGCTCATCTTGTGTTATTTTTTTTTTTTTTAATAATGGAATTATTCTGTGAAGATTGTGGAGGGAAAAAAATGAGCACTGAAAACCTATCTGCCTCTGTTTAGCATTTTAACCTGCTTTTGCCTGCCTGCTCTTGCAGAGATGATGGCAGATCCTTCAGTGGTGGATCAGCTGACACGACTGAAACTCAAACTCCTAGAAAAGGTAAGGGAATCATTCTGCAGGGGTCACCTTTGCTCTGCTTTTTGCTTTTGCATGTTTAAGCATTGACACTGAATTTTGCTCTTGCATGTTGAAGCATCAACACTGTATTTTAACATAAATTTATTATGTTATAGTATAACTCTACTGATATACACTGAGGAGTGGCACTACTCACTGTCACTTTCTTGAATAACATTCTACAAGTTTATGTGGGCCTACAGTAAATTAAATTGACTTTGATTTCATGGGAGATGTCATCAGTTAGCTCAAAGCCAAAGTTTGAGCTGGGACAGGCAAAGTTTAGGAGTAAATCTTGGGTAAAGAGAATCTCAGATTGTTTTAAGGCAATTTCATGTCTGCTTTCACATAAGATGTGTTGCCTGGTCTGACCTTTGCTGAATCAAGAGTCCAGATCTTGGACTATCAGGCAAGCCCAAACTCAACATTATCAAGTCCTTCATATGATGCAGCTCTCTGCCCTACAAAATAAATTCTGTCTCCTGATTTACCATGCTATCAGTTTTAAGGTCTGGAATAGCTTGGACAGTTGGAAGCACCACTATTCTTTACTGTAACTAGATTTGTAATGAAACATTTCATACTTCTTTAAGAACCACCATTTTTC
Organism: Agelaius tricolor; assembly: GCF_023055355.1. Taxonomy (NCBI): domain Eukaryota; kingdom Metazoa; phylum Chordata; class Aves; order Passeriformes; family Icteridae; genus Agelaius; species Agelaius tricolor. The sequence goes on from NW_027269270.1 coordinate 3,295,125, forward strand.
TCCACCTCTGCTCTATTTCCTCCATCCCAAACTCCTGCCATAGGCTTGGGAATCCTTGTGAGCTCTTCTGCCTGACTTATAACCAGTCCTGGTTATGGTTCTGCCAACAGAGACTAGAAAGTGAACAGGAGAACCTAGAGAAGATGGATTTGTCTCTCCCAGCTGCAAGTAAGAGAAGCATTTGTTCTAATTTTAGGCATATTTTGGAAAGGCCTCGCTTATGTTCTCAGGCATGAGTTCCTCAGGAGATGATCCCCTCTCTTCCCTTCATCTGTGAGCAAACTGCTTTTCATCTTTTGAATTTCTTCACCTGTTTTTTTTTTCCTGACCAAGGGAAGTGAACAACCAGCTGAGCACTGACATAAGATGCCTTCCTGCCCAGGAAAGGTTCATCTTACCCTGTGCAGCCTCTCAGCTGGAGCAAACTGATGCTGATCCAGTTTGTCCTAGCTCTTACACCAAGGAGTACACCCTGTTGTAGTCCAGCTCTTTGCTTGGCTTTGGTGATTCTAAAAAGGCAGGAGGAATATTTCTTTGCATGGCACATGCACTGTTTATATTATCTATGGATTCAAGGCCACCAGTGGAAGCTCTGTGATATTTCTAGACTGTACTGTGGGCTCCTATTCATTGATCTGATGCACAAATAGTTGGAATTTTCTAACGCTGTGGCCAAACATTTTTAAAAATCCCCTAGAACAATTTACAGTTTCGGAATACAAAATGGTGCTTTCCTGAGCAGATGCCAGGCATGGCTCCAAAGTATATGAAAACATTCTTGCTTATCTTCATTTCAAAATAATGTGTGGGATGAACTGAAAAAGAAGTTGATGCAGAACAAAATGGAAACAGAAAAGCTGACATTCAAACCAGAGCTCGATGGAGCTGTTACTACAGACAGGCATCCTCTGCATGCACAGGGCACATCTAGAAATCTTGAGCCAGAAATGGATTCCTAAACCAGGAGGTTAAAAGGGGGCTTTGGAAAGCAATCTTAAGAGTTTATTTTCAGGGGAGTTTTGCCTTTGTAGAGCTGCTGAGCAGCTGTGGCTGCACATGGCATAAAGTCATTATCCACACATGTATTTGACAAGAAAAGCAGCCCAAGCCTTTTGTGGAAGAACTCAAGCTGCTGAAGCAGAGAGACACTGAGTCCCCAGGCAGGTGCAGGGGAGAGTCCCTTTATGGCAAAACCCAGGTCTTTTTGAGCAGTTAGGCCTTGACTTTACACAGTTTGAAATTATAACAGACATAATGCAACCAACCACCATACACCACAGTGTGAGCACATCATGGTTATAGAACTACTTTTTCTACCCCTAATTCAGCTGAGTCACTTTCCCACAGTCCTTTTCTGCTTGGCCAAAGTAGGAGGCCTGAGCCATGATTTTAAAAAGGTAACAAGACCCTTATTTTGTAAGGTTTTACCCATATGCAACATCCAGCTATCCAATACCACATTTTCCACAGTGATATCATAACACAGGTGCTGTAAGAGCTCTGTCTTTGTGATCCTTTGGGGAGATAATGGAAACTCTTCCTTTTCCAGGGAACAGACCTCAGGACCTGCTCCAAAGTGCCCTGAGGCAAAGGAAAGATCTGCTGCAGGAGCTCAGGGTAAGAGCAGACATGGGCCAGTTCCCTGCACATCCACTGCTGCTGTGGGTTCAGTGCTTTCCTGGCCTTTAATTCTGGGGCTGGGCAGGGTTTAGTGCTCTGCTGCTTTGGAATATAAAGGCTGGGCCAGCTAATCAGGGAAAAGAGCCTGGAGAGCAGCTTGGCTTCTCTCACTGCAGCTGAGGGAGCTTGCACCTGCTTCAGGCACTAAAGTGGGGTGATTCTGCTTCTCCTGAAGCTGCTGCATCATAAACTTGCTGTGCCAAAATGCAAAGAAGGGATTTTTAGCGATGCCGCAGTAGAGACAATCATAATTGTTATTTATTCCTAGTTTGTGGAGGATACCAACTATTATTGAAATGTTTTCCCAGACTTTTGGCAGCTTGTTCTGTGCATTTTTTACCCCCAATCCTTTTTGCTTGTGTTTCAAGATCTGTGGGAAGGAGAACTGTCTGGCAGTGCCCTTGCTGCAGGCTCCCAGGGGCTGATCCCATTTAGTCCAGGGAGCATAACCACACTGTCTGCCTTGCTGTGTCCAGGTTTTCTTTAAGAAAATAAAAAAATACTTGACTTTGCAGGAGCAGCACCTTCTGGAAGAGCTTTCACAGCCACCTGCACCAGATGGAGGACACTGCCCTGACCACAGAGCTGCCCTCCCACAAATCTACCAGATCCCTTTCCCAGCTTCCCCAGTGGAGCCACCAAGGATTATCCAGCAGACAGTAAGGATTGGCTCCAAGAAAACACCAGCAGCACTGTGCCAGTCTGAGCTGACAACTGGGGAGCTGTATGGGATTGCTCATCCCACAAAAAGGGAAGACATGCCTCTTGCTCGTTGATGGGACCCTTGCTGCCTGCTGTGAAACCTAAGGGGAAATAAGGGGAAGCTTTATTTGCCATCTTGCAAATAAGGCCCAAAATTAACAATGATGGTTTACTCCTGGAGCAAGATGGCAAAAGGAGTGGCAGGGCTGCCCACACTCCAGCCTGGCCATTCAGCCACTTGCTATTGCACATCACTGCCTGTTCAGGCAGCCCACAGCCTCAACAGCTTCTCCATGAGGATCCCAGAGTTCTCCTGAAGCCTAGGCAGATGACAGCTGATCCCATAGCTGGGAGAGCTGGCCAAAACCAAGCCTGACTCGTCCATTTTTCCTTCCTGTTCCAGATGCCAGCTCAGCCTGCCACCATCATCCAGCAGTTGCCTCATCCCTCCCCTGTGATCACACAGATTCCCCCAGCCCAGCCCTTTGCAGCCCCCCGCTCTGGGAGCATCAAGGAAGGTAAGAAACCCTGCACACAGCAGCCAGGGGACATGGGATGGGGTCCAAGCTCGTCAGGGATGTGCTGTTTAATGAGCTGGTGGAGCTTGGGAAGTTGTGCTTCGTAAATGGGGTGGGTAGCGGTTGTGAAAGGCATTCAGTTGTGAAATTCTTATCACTAAAGCTAAAGAAAAAGGAACTACAAACTCAAAGGAAGATTGGGGAAGCAGAACAGCTCAACTTGTGGCACTGAGTAATATGAACAAAGTCAAAGTCATGCACATGGGTGATTCTGGAATTGGCAAACAGGCTTCTAAAATCTGGTTTTATTCTTTTGTTCCTTCCTAACCTGCTGTTCAATCTCCTCAGGCTTTTGTTTGCACCCTGTGTTTGGAAACAAGACAGAACATCTGAAAGTTGTTCTAAATATAAACAATAAAAGAGTTTGTTTCTAAACATAGGTGGGTGCTACTGTGAAATGATACATGAAATAAAACCTGGGACAATTTCCCTGGCTCAGCCTTCAGCCAAAGGTTCATCCCACCCAGGAATCCTCAGTCATGGAACTGCAGTATTTCCCAGCTCATACTTCATCCAAGTGTCTGGATTTTTGTATCAGAGTTTATTTCCATAACCAAAATAGTCCAAATCCACTCATGACTTCTCTGAAGCTGCTACATGTAAACTACTTTTTATATGATCAGTAAAAAGGAAAATGAGAGTTGCCTTCATTATTTTTTTCCCTTCTTTTTTTCTCCCCTCTCCCTCTTCACTCCTCCCCAAGTGAATTAGTTACACTGCCCAAGTCCTTTGGATCCCAGAGATGCTGTAAGGAGATTTGATGTGCATGAAATGACAGATTGAGGCTTGGGCTTGATGATGTCCAGGGTCTTTCCCAACCTTTTCTATTCTATGAGCCAGTGGGCTCTCACTCAAGGTGGCACTGCAATATCACATAAATGTGAGGAAACCTCACAGGACGAGCCTGTCCTTGCTGGAGTGAGGGAAAGCTGCAGCTCAGCCCTTCTCCATCCTGCCATGCAGGGCAAGACAAGAGACTCAGCAGCAGCTTTCCTGTAGGAGGGAGGGGAAACAGGAAACATGGGATGAACCACCCCACTCACAGACATTAACTTTTTACTGTCTGGGGAAATAATGCCAATATTCTTCATGTGTGTCTTGGTTTGAAAAGACAGGGGTCTGTCAAGGAAGGCAGGAGCCTTCTTTGAAATGGAAAATGTAAACTCTCTCTGAATTATTGTAATTTTTAAATTAAGGGGGTTTCAGGTAAAGATATGGTAATAGGAATAACAGTTGTTTTACTAGGAAAATTTAAAAAATAGTACAAAAAGACTAAAAAATAAACTACTGACAGAGTTAGAATACAACTTGACACTGTTGGTAAGGGTGTTGGTAGCAGTTTTGATTAAATGGTGGCTGTAGTTTTCTTGGAGTGACAGATGTGATTTTGTCAAAGCAGTGATTTTGTAGAAGGGTGTAGGGGTTTTTTTGAAAGTCTGGTGGTGGTGTAGATGGGTTTGGTATTTTTCTGGGCATTTAGTGGAGAAGATAGTTATTCCTTTGGGAATTTAGTGAGAAAAGGGTGTCTCTGTTGTTTTAAGTCTCAGATTATATTTGGGTAGGAATGTTTGGCTCTTCTTTCTGGGTGGAGCATCTCACAGTGGGATGATGTAATTTTTATCAGCCATGCAGGGACACTCAGTGGCCTCTTTAATAGATGATATCTCTCTGGAGGGAGGATGGGTTGTGGAAGAGATAAAGAAAACTGCCCCATGAACAGAAGAGAACTGCCCTACTCCTAATAGATGGTAAATAGGATACACACATACCTTACACCTCAGGACAATGTGCCCCCTTTCAGCTGCCTTGCCTCTGTGGCAGTGCCCACTCTGTCTGCTGGAGGACACTCCTTACCATTGTGCCTCTGCTGCTTGCCAGCTGCAGAGAAAGCTCTTATTCTTTTCTTCTCTTCCCAGATATGGTGGAGATGATGCTGATGCAGAATGCTCAGATGCACCAGATCATGATGCAGAACATGATGCTGAAGGCTCTGCCACCAGCACTGCTCACACAGCTTGGGGGGGCAACGGCTCCTCTCCCCCAGCAGGTAACAAACAACACCCAGCAACACCCAGCTCTCTCTCATCCCCCTGAGAGAGAGCTGGGAGAGCCAGAGCACTGTGGAGGACCCTGCACCTCAGGAAGGATGGCAGAGGAAGAGCATGCCCTGATGCCCACCTTCCTCTCCAGGCCGTCCTGCCATGCTGCATTTCCCTGGCATGGACTAATGGGATAAACTGGAGGGAGTGGGGTCTGAGGATCAGGTGAAATCTGAAGTCACCAAGTGTTCTTGGGCCTTCTGTAGTGGAACCTGCAGACTCTTTTCCAGACATATCCCAAAAATCTTCCTTTCCCAAGGGGTGGCTGAGTGGAAGCCTGCCCCCTCAGCTAGGGAACCCCCTGCCTCCTCCATGAGGGGCACAGGTTTCTGCCCAAAAAACTCAAATGAACATTTTAAATAACTATATATATGGTTATATATAGTTATATATAACGGTTATATATATATAATTATATATATAATAATATATATTGTAATATATATAATAATGTATAATAATATATATAATAATATATAATAATATATATAATTATATATTATATAATATATAATATTTATATAACTATAAAACCAAAAAGTGTCAAGCAATTAAACACCTTACCCAAACTACCAAAAAATTCATCTACAATAAAACTCCTAAAAATAAAAAAACAACAAATGCTGATTGCCACCTCAACAATGCACCGCCAACAATACCAAACAAATCAAGATGCTGTAATCCCCATCCACAAAATAATCCATGAGCTAAAAACCCAAAAAATAGTCAGCAAAACCCACTCACCCTTCAACAGCCCCATTTAACCTGTGCATAAATCTAAATAATAAGAACATTTAAAAAATCTAAAATAATAAAAATTAACTGTAGACTACAGTGCATTGAATAAAATAACTCCACCACCAAGCACTGCTGTACCAAACATACTAAAACTCTGTCACTATAGGACAAGGAACAACACACCATGAAACACTGCTGTTTTCAAGGGGAAAAAAGGGAAGTTTATTTTCTGGCTTCAACATTTATAGATTTCTAAAAATGACAGTGGATTGGAGGGTGAAAGTGCCACTTCTCCAATGACACCGAACAAACTAACAGCCTATCAAATTTCTCCTCCTCTATAAAAGAATGCAAAACAGTAAGTTATTTAAAGAAAGTGTGTGAGAAAGTTTGTTACAAGAATGCAAACATCAGAAGGCTTAGAAAAATCTTAAAAAATCAGGGCGACAAAACTCCAATACAAACTTAAATCCAAACCAGCAAAGTAGTATGGCCCCTATGGATATTGCCAATGCACTTTTCTCCATTCCAAAGGCACCCTTTGTCTCTCTCCAACAAGGACCTGCAGCTTGCTGCCCCCCTGGCAGTGAAGGCAGAGAGGCCCAAGGTACCTGTGGTGCACCACCACCACCATTACCCTCCCACAGGGGTGTTCCCTGTGCCCCCCAGCACAGAACAGCCCTGGAGCAGCACCTCTGCCCAGCCCCTGTAAGTCAGCAGGCAGCTGTGACCTGCTCCTGCAGCCCTTTCTCTCTGCCCAGGTGGGGTGGCAAGGCACATTGTGGGATAAATGTGGGCATCTGACAAGGGGCAGGGTCACAGGGATCCCCCACCCTGCCATGCTGCATTGCTGTGCTCTGCAGGGCCTCCCACCCTGCCTTTTGGGTCTCCCACCCTGCTTTTTGGATCTTCCACCCTGCCTTTTGGGTCTCCCACCCTGCCTTTTGGATCTCCCACCCTGCCTTTTGGATCTCCCACTCTGCCTTTTGGATCTCCCACCCTGCTTTTTGGATCTTCCACCCTGCCTTTTGTGTCTCCCACCCTGCCTTTTGGATCTCCCACCCTGCTTTTGGATCTCCCACCCTGCCTTTTGGGTCTCCCACCCTGCTTTTTGGATCTCCCACTCTGCCTTTTGGATCTCCCACCCTGCCTTTTGGATCTTCCACCCTGCTTTTTGGATCTCCCACTCTGCCTTTTGGATCTTCCACCCTGCCTTTTGTGTCTCCCACCCTGCTTTTTGGATCTTCCACCCTGCCTTTTGTGTCTCCCACCCTGCTTTTTGGATCTTCCACCCTGCCTTTTGTGTCTCCCACCCTGCTTTTTGGATCTTCCACCCTGCCTTTTGTGTCTCCCACCCTGCTTTTTGGATCTTCCACCCTGCCTTTTGGGTCTCCCACCCTGCCTTTTGGATCTCCCACTCTGCCTTTTGGATCTCCCACCCTGCCTTTTGGATCTCCCACCCTGCCTTTTGGATCTCCCACTCTGCCTTTTGGATCTCCCACCCTGCCTTTTGGATCTCCCACCCTGCCTTTTGGATCTCCCACTCTGCCTTTTGGATCTCCCACCCTGCTTTTGGATCTCCCACCCTGCCTTTTGGGTCTCCCACCCTGCTTTTTGGGTCTCCCACCCTGCTTTTGGATCTCCCACTCTGCCTTTTGGATCTCCCACCCTGCCTTTTGGATCTTCCACCCTGCTTTTTGGATCTCCCACTCTGCCTTTTGGATCTTCCACCCTGCCTTTTGTGTCTCCCACTCTGCCTTTTGGATCTCCCACCTTGCCTTTTGTGTCTCCCACCCTGCCTTTTGGGTCTCCCACCCTGCCTTTTGGGTTTCCCACCCTGCATTTTGGGTCTCCCACCCTCTGCCTTTTGGGTGTCCCTGTGAACCCAGCAGTCACCTGCCAGATAAGGCAGGCGTGGGGAAGTGCTAAGGGTCCCAGCAGGGTTTATGTTCTTTAAGCACTGCTGGGACATTTGCTAATCAGAAATTGCTGGGAAAATAAAAAACCCAAACCACCAGCTAAGAGAAATGATACAAAGGGAGGGGAGTACCAGAAATAATGCTGAGCCTTTGCCATAAGTTTGTGCTTGCAGCTGGAGGGGGTGGGTGTCAAGTGCAGAAATGGCTGAACTCCTCCCCAGGATGCTCCCAAATCCATAGAGCCCTTGAGCCCTGTGCACAGGCAGCTCCTCCAGGGGCTCCCTTGCTTTGTGCCTTCCTCTGAGCCTCTCCTGCTTGGCTTCCTAGGTGCTAGGAAGTTCTTACATGCCAAGGCTGATAAAGAAATGCCCCTTGCTGGAGCCTGGAAAGGGGGGTGATATGGGGACACGCTGAGAACTCCACTTTTATTTCTGTCCATGGCTCTTTCAGGGCCTTAGTGAACAGGAGAACAGGAAGGAGGCAGCTGCAGCCTTGGGCACGGGTGACCTGCTGGCAGGGGTGTCTGCACAGCCCTCTTTAGCAGAGGATTTGAATTCCTGAACAGATTATTTCCCTAATGGGATTACAAGGGATGAGCATTTCTACCTATTTCCCCTTGCCACGGGTTTGTAATCTGAACCAGTAAAGAACCCCTGGCTCCTGTCAGGATCAGTGCAATTCAATGCAGAAATCAGTAGGTCTTGTCATGGCCTTTAACCTTTGTTCTTCCTCTTCTTCAGCTGCCTGCCACCACAAGGTGTGAGACCAAACACTGTGTGTTTTGCAGTTGCAGCACTACTGGCTGTTACTAAACTCAATAACCCCATTTTTCTCATTGCAGGTGGCCCACATACTGACAGTACAGGATCCTCTGCAAGTGGACCAGAGCCTTTCTAAAACCAATAAAATCTTGCTGTTCTTCCTCAGCCTTGTCTTTTTCTTGAGCACTTTTCCCTCCTTTACTTTTCCCCAGAGGACAGGCTTTAATCCATGCCCATGTTATCCTGTTCTTTTTAGTTTTATTTACGACTTCTTGAAAGGCTCACATGGAGTTTTTATCAGGCAACACTTTTTCATGCTCTCAGAAGCCTGGTTTTGCTTAATATAGAAAGATGAATGATGATTTTATAGCACTTTCTCAAAATCTTCCCACCTTCTGTTTTTAGAGTGGAGAACATCTGTACACTGGCTTTGCCTGCTGCAGTTTGTGAGTGAGTCTGATTAAAAGAACCCAGGGACCTAAATTTTGTTTGGAATGAAGAAAAGATAGTAACTATCACTGCTGGAAGCCGTCTGTGTTCCAAAAAAAAAAAAAAAAAAGAATCATTTATTTACTATGTAAAACCTACCTTGCTCTTTGCCCTCTCTGCTCTGTTGTCTTTGAGATTCTTACTGCTCTCTACAACTTCTCTACCTGAAAGAGGGAATGGCCTCAAGTTGTGCCATGGGAGTTTGGATTGAATATTAGGAAGAAATTCTTGACTGAAGGCATTGTCAGGCATTGGAAGAGGCTGTCCAGGGAAGCATTTGAGTCCTGCCCCATCCCTGTAGGTCTTTGCTAGCCACATAGATGTGGCATTTAGGGTCATAGGGGTGATGCTCTTAGAGGGCTTTCTCTACTTTTTCTACCTTAATGATTCTATGAGCCAAATCTGCTGGGGCCTGGCAGGTTTAGCCATAAATTCTACTTGGTGATACAAATATCTGCAGATTCACTGTCTGCTGTTTAATCATTGTACTTGGCTCTAATTGGCTCCTCCCTTTGCAATGTTTCCTGTGGGCAGCACTGGCTCAGCAGAGCATTTCCATGTGAAATGATGCCTGCAGAGATGGCTCCTCACAGCCCTGTCTAAGCCCTGGAAAGCTTCTGCAGAGCAGGCATGGACCCTCTCCTAAGCATCACACCCCAAAACCCTGAGCCACACACACACAGCCTCCTTGGATGAGAGATGCCCTCAAAGATGGGATGAGGCTCCTGGGAAAGCAGCGTGGCTCACATCCCACCCCCAGGAGAGGTTCCAGAAGTCACTCCACATTGTCCCACCACTGCTTCTGCAGTTGTACCCCAGTGAAGAACCAGCAAAAGCCTGGCCAATGGAAGTTCTCCTCCTGCTCTGTGTGTGTTCCTTGGAGACTGCAGTTCTGCAATTTCCAAAGGAGCCTGACTGAATAACACCACGCTGCCATCTCAGCACCCCAGGCTCAGCCAGGCTGACTCCCTGGCAGTCCCTGGGCTGGGAGTTAAACTTTAATGTGAACTGGGGGGAGAGGAGCCCAGGCATGACTCAGCCACCCACATTCCTTCCCTTCCCCTCCCCGCTGGCAAGGGCAGTGGGGCTGGGGAGAAGCAGAGGGATCGGAGACAGAGCAGGGAGCTGAGACCCAGGGGCTGAGCCAGCATGGAGCCCTGGGACCCACGAGGGAAAAGAGTTGCTGTTGTTGGTGGTGGTCTGGTAGGAAATGCCTTGTAGCTGCTGCATGATTGTTTGCTGGGGAGCTGGGGCTGTGAAAACACTGCTTGAATGTGGGGGTGAATGTTTTTCTTTAAAGTCATTCCTCTGTCAGATGATGGGGTGTTGAGGAGGGGTTGATGGAGTTCCTGCAGTGGGAGGCTCCTGTTCTTTTCTTGGGTGAAGGGTTTGGGGGTGGCTGGAGCAGTGGTGCCCAGGTACACCAAACTCCAGTCCTTGTTTGGGCTGCCAGGTTCCCCTGTCCCTTGGCTGATTTTGGCTGTAACCAAAGCTCTAATGTGAAATGCTTGGCAAGAACTGAAACCAGTAAATGTCAGGCTGAGAGGAAACACCTTCCTGTGCCCACTTTTGTTTGGGAATGGTTTTCATCCACTGCTACTTGCAGAGAGGTGTGACACTAAAGGCCAGGCTGGATGGGGCTCTGAGTAAGCTGGCCTGGTGGAAGGTGTCCCTGCCCATGGCAGGGGGTTGTGACAAGATGGTCTTTAGCATCCTTTCCAACCCAAACCATTCCATGAGTCTGTGATTCTGTGACAGCTTGGGGCATTGCAGCACCTCCATCTCTCTCTTGACTTTTTGGCCATTAGCTTCTTGGAAAAGAATGAGTGATGACAGAAGAGGCTGTAGTGCTGACAACAATTCATATGGAAATTAAATTTTAAAAATAGTTTAAATTACGACCAGGACATATTTGTAGTGTTCTCCCTCACTGTGTTCCCAAGGGAATGGGAATTCAGGGCTGCTATGCCCTAAATACTGGTGAGGAAGGCAAACACAGTCCAGAGAGGAGCTGGAGCTTGCCTGCACCAGCTCCTGCTGTCTCTGGCTGAAGAGGTGAGCCCTGCTGCATTCAGTTGCTGTGTGTAAACAAGCCTGAGCTTGGTATGACTTTATAAAAAGAGTTTTGAGCGGTGGTTTTTGCCTTGGAGACTCTGCAAACACACAGGGCTGGCAGAGGACCACTCTTCAGTAAAAGGTCTCCTGAGGTTCTTGGTCAAAGGGCCTCCCTGTCTATGCTGAGCTGCATCCCCTGATCACTTCTTTCCTTTGGTGCATCTCAGCAGTGACCTCTGAGATACTTCATCCACCCTTCCTGATCCTTGTCTTGCAGGTGGGTGCATTGAATGCCTGTTTCTTTGCTAGAAGAGGTTTCCATGTTGATGTTTATGAAGCCAGGGAAGGTAAGGTCAGCCTGATCATTACTGTGTGAGCTCACTGAAACTGTAAGAAAATAATGAAAGCTGAGAGTGGCAGTTTGGGGGTATTCTTTTCTCTGTCCCCTTTAGCTCCTGTGGTGGGGAGGAGCACTTATTTTGAAGTTCATCTTGTGTGGAGGGAACCCACTCTTTAGCTGCTGAAATGATGCCCTTTTTATGTTCTTGGCTTAAACACTGATTCAAATCCTCATCTTTGAAGCCTGGTCTCTGCAGAAAGCATTATAGTACAGTGCTGGGTCAGGTGAAGAGATGGAGCCTCCAGATCCACAAGGCACCACAAAAGAGAAATTAGGATTTAGAGCCAAGCCGCTGGCTCAAAGGCAGAGAAAGTGTTCATCTTCAGTGTCTGTCAGCTGGCAGACAAAAAAGACCTGGGCAGAGGTGGCAGGTGGGAATAATAGCATGGAAATAACTCAAGTGTGCAGTGAAGGGAGGGAGGAGCCATGCCTGACACTCTGTGGCAACTCTTCCTGCCCTGATAGACCTCACAACAGGCAGTTCTGCTGCACAGCTTAACATTGCCAGAAGCTCCACAGCTTCAAAATTGTGGATTGCTCTTACCTGCCTTCTGAGCTGGATGGATCCTACTGCCCTGCTCCAGTTTTTGGCCCTTTGCTTACACTGATACACATGCTGGGATGGAGAGGCTGTACCCCCTGCACTGGCCAGACAGCCCAGCAAGTCTAAATGAGGCAGCTTGGAACAAGCCAATGCCCAGACATTTCCATCTGATCAGCCACAAAGAAGGTGACCTGCCAATGTCCCAAAAAGCATCAGTGGGCCCCAGCAGAACCTGGCAGGCATCCATTGCTCAGCCTGCTCCATTTAGAGGGGGAATGGCTCTTCATGCTAATGGCTCTCAGTGCTATCAGCACCCCTCTGGCACATGGGGCGCTGTCAGAATCCAGCATTCCCTTGGCTGGACTGGAGCTGCTGCTCCTTCCAGGCTGGAGGTGGCACGGAGTGTCCAGGCAGGGCTCCCTCTAACCCTGCTGTTGGTTTGGGAGGTGTTGCTGGTGTTGCTGCTGTTGGTTTGGGAGGTGTTCCCCCCCAGCAGGCCGTGCTGTCAGTGGCTCCATGGCTCTCCCCTGCAGATATCCGAGTGTCCAGCTTTGCCCGGGGCAGGAGCATCAACCTGGCCCTGTCCCACCGGGGACGCCAAGCCCTGCGAGCCGTGGGCATGGAGGAGCAGGTACTCTGCCGCCTTCTCTTGCTCTCTGTCCTTTCTTGTCCCTCTTCCACTGCACTCTGGCTCTTGTTTTGCGGAGATAACTAAAAACTCTACAACTTTGGGAAAGTTGTAAAGCTGGAATGTTTATTACAGCACCTAATGTGGAGATTACTCTCCTTAAAAGGCATGGCATGCATACTTCTGAGAACTTCAGGTCCCTTTTTATCCCCCTCTCAAATACACATGCATACAATTTCACAATAAGTTCATACATATTCATTTTTACGAATTTCGTGTGACATTTGCCGCTAGTTCTTCTTTATCAGAAAGAATTCCTAGGTCACGTTGACCTGCTCCCACAGCAGTCTCTGTCTCTCTTTATCACTTTCTGTCTCTCCTCTCTTATCTCTGTCCTTCACTGAAGCAGTTTCTCTGAGCCTAGGCTTTTGCACAGGTTACATAGCTGTGTTTTCTAACTCAAAGATGTACATTCCACCTAAATCAAAATGGATTTCCACTCTGGAGAATTTCTACTCTGTCTCACCCTCCCCTGCTTCACAGCACATCTGCCAGCAGGATCCTGCCCACCCCTGGCAGCTGGGCTCTGCTGCTGGCAGTGCTGCTGTTCCCTGGGACACCAAGCTCCTTCCAGTGTTTACCTCCCTCCTGGAGCAGAGGGCAAGCAGGGCAGGAGTAGATGGCCTCCCAAAAGAGCTGATGCAATACAGCAGGATGCAATAAAGGCAGCTGTTCTCCCCACTGGCATGCCCAGATTTGTATTTTCCCAGAAAACCTTGATCTTTGGGCTGACCCCTGAAATCCATCCACACTGCTCTCTGCCCAGCACGCTTGGCTGGGAGCCCAGCATTCTTCTGCAGGGTACTGGCTGCCATTTAACATCCAGCTGCTGGCACTGGTGGGATCTCCTGCTCCCTGGGTCCCTGCAGAGGAGCCCTGGCTTTGACAACACACATCCCAGTCCCAGGGTGTCATTTGGCTTTCATCCCCTGCCCTGTCCAGCAATCTGGGATTTTTCATGTCCCCTCTATCCAAAAACAATTTCCCTCTGATTTTTATGAGCATGAGCTTGTAAGTAATCTCAATAAAGTGTAGTAAATTGACATGACAACCCTGCTCAAGTTTTCCCTGGTGATTTGGAAATGTGTGAGGAAAGAGCTTCCCCATTCTCCCTGGAGTTCAGTGCTCAGGGGAGGGGATGATGCTTTGTAATTTGCACGAAAATCCCACAGTTTTGGCCAGAAGTGTGGGTTTTGTTCCCTTCTGTTTCAGATCGTGGCCAAGGGCATTCCCATGAGGGCAAGGAGGATACACACACCTTCCGGGAAAAAATACTCCATCCCTTATGGGAAGAAGGACCAGGTACTGGAGCTGCTTTGCAGAGCACAAGAGGACTTTGTTAGCATTTGTGTCTCTGTGTCATGGACAGTGTGGGGCTCATGGATGTGGGAGAGGCTGAGAAAATGAGGGAAGGGGATGGTTTCCTGTCTGTCTTCCTGCACTTCCATGCAGAGTGTCCTTCAGCAAAGCTTTCTGCTGGTTTGCCTTGCAGTACATTCTCTCTGTGGACAGAGCAAACTTAAACAAAGAGCTGCTGACAGGTAGGCTGTCACTTCTGTTTGCAAATTCTTCTAATACACTTTTTGCTGGGGATTTAGGGTTTGCCCTGTGACTAGAAGACTTTGAGCCCCAAGCTCCCTTAACCAGATCTCAGAAAGTCCAAACCTGAACAAGCAGAGGAAAACCTGTGCTGGTTCCCAGCTGAGCAGGAGACACCTCCTTGGCCTTGTCATGGATTGGGGCATTTTCCATAACCCCTGGTTGTACAGAAACAAATAAAAATTGGAGCTCTATGGCAAATCAGACCAGACCAAATTTATGCAAATTCCCCACTGACTGCAGGCACCTCATCCCATCCTGAACAGTGATGGTGGAAAGCAGTCAATGACTCATGTCACTGTGGGGAAGAAAAAGATCCTTGCAGGATTCCTTGCATTTTTCAAGTAGTTTGTACCATGGTTGACCAGTCCCAGTGTGCCCTGCCTGCTGGCCCTCATGCAACATGCAAATCATTTGCTGTAATGGCAAAAATCCCTATAATTTAGGGATCTCTTGGAAATATTTTTTGCAGTCACAGTAAACCCCTCTACATTTAGTTGTGTTTTCTTTTCACAGCTGCTGAGAAGTACTCCAACACAAAACTGTTCTTTGGACACAAGCTCCTCGGGTGCAATGCAGAGCTGGGGACATTATCCATTAAAAGGTAATCCCTGGACAAGCGTGGGATCAAGCACTGTGGTCAGTTAAGTTTCTGCTTAATCATTCATAAAACCTCAAACAATTGAGCAATCTCAGTTTTGAAACTACTGTGCAGGCAAAACCTTGTGCCAGCTTTGGAAAGCAGAGACACCAAGGCAGCATTCATAGGGAGATGAGGAAGGTTGAAGCAATTCCCTAAGCCCCAGGCTGGCAGCAGGCACACACTTCCTGACCTGTGCAGGGGATAAATGTACCAGTATCCATGGCACTGGGCTCAGGGACAGATTGCTCATCAGGGAGGGTGGATAACTGCTGATGTCCCATCCCTGGGAGCATTCCAGGCCAGGCTGGATGGAGCTCTGAGCAGCCTGGTTTTGTGTCTCTGCCCATGGCAGGGGCTGGAATGGGCTGAGCTTTAAGGTCCCTGCAAACCCAAACCACTCTGAGGTTCCATGACCTTGTTTCACAGTCTTTCACAGAAGTTCTGGTCCTGCCCCCCATCCTCCTGGCAGGTGCTGCAGGCTCTGCAAAACAGCAGCATTATCCCCAAAGTGCATTGCTGAGTAGACCTGGCAGAGTTATGCTTTGGATAAACTAGAGGATAATTATTCATCCTAAAGCTGTGCTTCCCAGACAGTGAGAGCCAATCTTGCCCCCATCCTAGAAGACTGTTAATACATTTAAATTTATTTATTTAATTAATACATTTAGCAAAAGGCAGATCCTCTGGGCACAGTGGTGCTGAGCTGGCCTGGAGTTACAGGAGGATTAACCACAGAATCATGGAATGCTCAGGGTGGGAAGGGGCCTTAAGGAGCAGATTCATCCAAGGTGCTTTCCTGCTTTCAGATCTGACCAGCAGACCTTGGAAGTGACGTATGACCTCATCGTGGGGTGTGATGGAGCCTTCTCAACAGTCAGGAAACAGTTCATGAGGCAAACACGCTTCAACTACAGCCATGAGTACATTCCTCACGGCTACATGGAGCTGACCATCCCTCCCAAGGATGGAGATGTGAGTGTGCCTGTCCCAGGGGTGCTACAACCTTCACAGGCTGGATATCTCACCCCCTTCTCACTGTGGCTCTGCTGCAACAGCTTTGGAAGAGTTAATTTCTCACCTGGGGTTCAGGCAGGGGATTAAACCTTTGCTAAGATAAGGCAGGGATCTCTTCCAAAAGTGGTGGCAATGTTGGTACCTGCATGCAAAAATCCTAGAGAGCCTTTCCTGGCATTAACTCTGGGATGGGATTAACTCTGGCTCTGAGAGGTCCTGGAGGGATGGGAACATGTCTATGAGGACATCAGCAACTGCAAAGCATCTGATTTTTGCCTGTATTTCTTGCTCTTTCCTCTTTCCCTTGCCCTGTGTCTCCCTGAAGCATCAGGGACCAGAAAGGGGCCCTGTAGTTGTTGTGTCTTCCCATGGGAACTGTTGTGCTGGTGTGCAGGGGAGCCAGAGCCTGGGCTGGGGCAGCTGAGCAGGGCAGGTCAAGGATACAAGGCAATTTTCTTTCTCTTGCAGTTTGCCATGGAACCAAACTACCTCCACATCTGGCCGAGGAACACCTTCATGATGATTGCACTGCCCAACATGGTGCTAACCCAGGCCATGCTCTCCTGGGGCACAGCATGGGGCTGCTGGGGATGAACAGCTGTGGTGGCAGGGACTGGGAGGGTCAGCAGTCACAGGATAACCAAAACACAGAATCAATTAGATTGGAAAAGACCTCTGAGATCACAGAGTCCAACCATGACCTAATACCACCTCATCAGCCAGACCATGGCACTGAGTGCCACATCCAGTCTTTCCTTAAAAACCTGCAGGGACAGTGACTCCACCAGCTCCCTGGGCAGCCCATTCCAATGTCTGATCACCCTTTCGGTGAAGAAATTCTTCCTAATGCCCACTCTAAACCTCCCCTTGTGCAGTTTAACACTCTGTCCTCCCATCTTGTCCCTCGTTACATGGGAGTAGAGCCTGACCCCCACCTGGCTACATCCCCCTGTCAGTGTTGTAGAGAGTGATGAGGTCTCCAGAGTTTTGTAGAGAGTGATGAGGTCTCCAGAGTGTTGTAGAGAGTGATGAGGTCTCCAGAGTGTTGTAGAGAGTGATGAGGTCTCCAGAGTTTTGTAGAGAGTGATGAGGTCTCCAGAGTGTTGTAGAGAGTGATGAGGTCTCCAGAATGTTGTAGACAGTGATGAGGTTTCCATTTGAGCCTCCTTTTCTCCAGGCTAAATACCCCAGCTCCCTCAGCTGCTCCTCACAGGACTTGTGCTCCAGCTCCTTCACCAGCTCTGTTGTCCTTCTCTGGACATGCTCCAGCACCTCAATGTCCTTCCTAAACTGAGGGGTCCAGAACTGGACACAGTACTCGAGGTGTGGCCTCCTCAGTGCTGAGTACAGGGGGAGAATCACCTCCCTGCTCCTGCTGGCCACAGTTTCTCACACAAGCCAGGTGCCACTGGCATTCTTGGCCACCGGGGCACATACTGGCACAGACCCAGGGAAGAGCCAGGAGGGACACCCAGCCTATGCCAGGCTGACCACAGCCTGAGAAGGTGCAGGGCAGGGTGCTCAGAGCCAGTCCTGCCTCGTAGTGCTGGGTAGGTACCTGTGGCACCTCTCTCTGCCCACACACCTGAGCCCAACCAGGCCCCCACAAAGCAGCACTCTGCAGCTGGATGCTGTAAGCTACATACCAGGAGCATCAGGACAGTGAGTCAGGCCTGGTCACACACTGTTTCTGCCTCCCCTGTGCCTGCCCAACATGAGAAAGGGGTGGCCAGACATTCATCCCTTGCTGTGCCAGGGGCTCACTGTGATTGCCAGGTGGCAGGCTGGGCACTGAGCTGCTGCTTCAGGTGTTCTCTCTGCTCTCTGGGCTTCTGACTGACCCTCTTTCCTGGCTGGCAGGACAAGTCCTTCACCTGCACGCTCTTCATGCCCTTTGAGGAGTTTGAGAAGCTCACAACAGGCGAGCAAGTGCTGGGGTTTTTCCAGACCTACTTCCCAGATGCCATTCCCCTCATCGGAGAGTAAGTGCTCCCATCTCCCCTTTTCACCCATCAACACAGGTATCTATTATGGGATGGGCTTTTTCTTGGATGATATCAGCAGTCTCAGCTGGGCTAGGCAGTTTCCTTTCCTCTTAAAATGAATTATCCCAGGACTTCATATTAACCGAGAAACTCAGATATTTTCTGGTATGTCCTTCCCACGTTGACCAACATCTACCACTGCTCACAATAAGAGAACCAAGATGTCAATAACCAAGTTATTGATTTAATTTAATTATGTGCAGAACTTAAAACCTGCAGACAAAATGTCTGGTCCACAGGGGGGAAGCTGACTTCCACATTTTTCCCAGCACAAACAGCCTAGTGCACAGGCTTGGGGATTGCACACCAGAGCTGACAGTGTCTGTGGCCTGGCTTCCTCAGCTTGGCTGTGGCACAGCTTGCTCTTCTCTCTCGTGGTCCCACACACCAAAATCTGTTGTTTTACCTGAAGGCAAGAGCTGAAGCACGATTACTTTTTGCTGCCAGCCCAGGCCATGATCTCTGTGAAGTGCTCCTCCTACAACCTCTCCTCCCGGTGCGTGCTGATGGGAGATGCTGCTCATGCTGTTGTGCCCTTCTATGGACAGGGCATGAATGCAGTAAGTTTGTGGCTGGCCTGTCCCTTTTGGTGGGGATCCCACTTCTTTCACCCACAAATGCCTGGTTTTAGTGTTTAACTCTGTAGAGTTCATGGGCTGGCCTGTCCCACAGCCTCATGTCCTCGGCACTGGCAGGGCTGAGCTCCTGTCATTATGTCCTCCTGGGAAGGACAGGGGACAGGGTGGTAATGCCACCTTCCCATGGACAGAGGACAATATGGGAGGGGGGTCCAGGCAGCTGGGAAGGGCAAGCCCCTTGATTTCTCTCAAGACCCCTGTCAGAGGGACCTGGAATAAAACTCCTGGTCTGAAGCTGTGGTCAGTGGGACCAAACAGCTACACCAGCTAAGCATCCATGAGAGCACTTCTCCTGAATATATGGGTCCTGTTTATGCCTGTTAACCCCCTAATATTCCTCCCAGGGCTTTGAAGATTGTCTGGTCTTTGATGAATTAATGGACCAGTTCCACAATGACCTTGGTAAGTGATGTGGCTGGGGACGTGAAGGAGCAGAGGAACATCACTCTGCACCTGAGGGCAGCTGGGTGCCCTGCAGGGAGCTGCCTGTCAACTGTTTCTTTCTTCTCCCAGCTGCCTGCCTCCCTGAGTTCTCCAGACTGAGGGTGCCAGATGACCATGCAATTTCAGATTTAGCCATGTACAATTATGTAGAGGTAGGTGAGCCCCACAGCAGAGCTCTCAGGAGGCACGCAGCAGGCAGGGCCTCTGCTGGGCTCTCACCCTGGCAGGCTTTAGCCTCAGAGCTCCTTGGGAATGTCACTGGGGCTGAGGAGGCACTGCATCCCCTCCAGGACAGTGGGAGAGCTGGCAAAGCACAGGGAGCTCTGGCAAAGCCCGTTGCACGGGGGTGACGGCTGCTCTGTTGCAGATGCGCGAGCACGTCAATTCCACGTGGTTCATCTTCCGCAAGCACGTAGACAACTTCCTGCACGCCCTCATGCCTTCCACCATCGTCCCACTGTACACCATGGTAAGCCAGTCCCCACTTCTGTGAGCTCCTCCTGCCTGGCTTTGGGCTGGTGACATTCTCCTGCCCCCCCTCCCAGGTGACCTTCACCAGAATTCGCTACCACGAGGCCCTTCAGCGCTGGAAATGGCAGACAAAGGTTGGTCAGGGGTGGTGCCCACCCTCCCCACGCCACGAGCCTTGGGAGCATCCTGCACACCAGCACTGCTCAGCTTTGGTGGTGGGATGTTCTCAGGTGAGATGACTTTGCTTGGTGCTGCAGGGTAGGGGCCAGCCTGTGACGATGTTGGGGTTTCTCTTTGCACTTGCAGGTAATTAATCGAGGGCTGTTTGTTGTGGGGGCAGCAGGGCTGGGGGGCACCTACCTGCTGATAAAGCGTCTGGCACGGAACCTGAACTTCTGCTTGGAAGACTTGTGGGGCTGGTCCCATTATCTGAAGAACTTTGGAAGTCTTCCCTTTGGCACAAGAGTGGATTAAATGTATGGGGAGCTGCTTGTTGTAATAAAAACGAAGGCACGGACTGTTGGCTTAGCTGGCTGATTTCGTTTCTCTTGGGATGTGGTTTGGCAGCTCCTGCAGCCCCCTGGAAGCAGTTTGGCCTTTCTCCCTTTCCCAGCTGAGAGGAGTCTGTCAGGCCAAGTGCCCAGAAAGCCTCTCCAGGGGCTCAGGTGTGTAACCCTGGCAGCCTGGCCTTCAGGGATGTGGTGTGTAGACGTGGGACTTTGAGATTATGGTTTAGTGTTGGACCTGGCAGTGCTGGGGTAGTGGTTAGATGGTCAATCATCCCAAAGTTTTTTCCCAACCTTAATGATCTCATGTTTCTGTGACCTGACTGGTGTGCCCCAGCCTGCTCTTAGCAAAAACAAGACAACATTTTGAGGGTCCTGAGGTCAAAAGTAGCTGCAGCCTGGGATAGTACTAGGAATACACACTTTCTTTCTTCTTACCTTGCCCTAGACCCTCACAGTCATTGCTTAAGAACAATAAAATGGCCCAAATTGACCCCTGATCTGATGTAGCACTGCCAATCTCATTTGAGGTAGTCTATGTACAGCTGCCAGCACACAGGCAGGACAAACACTGTTCTGCAATATTCAGAGAGTCAGTTTTGGTTTGCAAAGAGAGCACCATTCATGGCATAGATGGCAAATTGTGTAGAAAACAGTTTGCTTCTCTAGCTGGGATCTTTCCCAGGCACTGTTTTTATGGAAAACAGTGGCAGCAATGACAAGGTGTGACTGTAGTTTCTCCAATGAATGCTTTAGCTGCTGCCCTTGCACCTTAATCTTAGCAGGACAGATGTATTTAATTTACATATTAATTTTTATTCATATTAAACTGCTTCAGAGAGCAAACAAAGATGCAACACAATACAAGTCTTTGTAAATGAATCCCAAACTTAAAGCAAATAAGGAATTGCACCATCATTTTACCGGAATGACCCACAACGTAAGAACAACTGGCTGCTGTGTGTGGTTCGATAAGTGCTGAGCTGGAGATGCTCTGGGTACTTCCAGGTGTTTTGCACAGCTGGCTCCTGACATGCTGGCAAAGATGGGGTGGAAGAAGCTATGGCTGATCTGCAACCTTCATTTTCCAGGTGCTCATAGATCACAGATCAAGTTTCATAGATCAATCAGTGGCTCCTTACAATGCAGGGGACTTCAAGGCATGACGGAATTAGGCCAAGCATGCAGAAGCCCAGGCAGAACCTTGCCTGAGGTAGATTTGAGTGATGTCATGAAGCAGTTGGTGATTTGGGAAAAAGATCCAGTGCATGTTATCCAGCTGCTCTTCATGACAAGGTAGAAGTGCTACAGGGCCCGTCATATCACTGCAGCCTCTAGAGCAGCTGCTTGGACCCCTTATGTCCTATTCAGCAGTGAGTTCTCTGGAAAACGTTGCATAGTGGTGGAGACCAATGCAGCAGGGGAAGGCATGGAGCAGATCCTGGAGGCAGATCCTGCTGCAGCAGAAGAGAGATGGCAGTATTGAAATCCCAGCTCAAAATCAAAGCATTGGAAGCACTCTGTGCTCTCAGCTGGCTTTGAGGCTCTGTGTCCAAGACTGCTGCCAGAAAGCAAAGTTAGCATCAAGAGATGGGACAGGAGCCACTGCATATTCCTGTGGTGTTTCCCTCTACCAGCTCCACTAACACAATCATCAAGCAGTGGGCCAGGAGGCTGGTATGGGTGCAGTCCCTCAGCGAGCACCTGACATGACGGGGGCCTCTTGGAAGAAGGGATGAAACCATGAGGATAAGGAAGAAGGGATAGGAGACTTAGTTTAGGAATTCCTTAGTTTGAGCTTTCCTTAGCTTGGGATTTCCGTATTTAACAGTGCATCCCAGTGCTGCCAAGTATTGCCTCATTCATTAAACCTGGGGTTGACGACAGTGGTGGTGGCACTCTTGAAGAGGGGATTATCAGCCTGGAGGGAGAGAAGAGAGAGGCTTGTGTTGGGCTTTCCTGCAAAACATTACCCATCCCACCCATCCCAATGCCAACAGCACAGACAGCATTGGAAGAAGGATATTTAGGCTGTAGGATATTTATCCATAGGATATTTAGGCCCCTAAATGGCAAAATCCAGCTGGGCTGAAAAACGAGCAGTGGGGAGGGCTCAGGCCTACATGGCTGTCTCTGGAAAGGATGTCCCCTCCTACTGTCCCCTCCCCAGTGGATCTGGGCACCCCAGAACCCCCCACTGGCACAGATGGGCTCTCTTACATCATTCCACTTGGCTTTAAGCTTCTCCTTCTCAAACCGGCGGTATTCCCGGCGGTCAAGCAGCTCCATCAGGAACCGCCAGATGACCAGGACCAGAATGCCAAAGAGGAGCACGCCAGCGATGGTGCCGCCCACGATCAGTGGGACGTTGGGAGGCTGTGGGCACTCTGAGGGACAGACAGACAGACAGACAGTGTCAGGCTGCAGCCCCCGGTGAAGCAGCAAGGATGCCATGGCAGGGTTGGCAGCCTGCCTGTGGCAGGGCAGGAGGAGCAGGGATGGGATACCTCTCTCAGGATCAACGACGATCGTATAAATCTCATCGCCATCCTCCTGGACCATATGGAAGGACATCCAGCAGTTCTGGGAATCCTTTTCCCTGCATTTCCTATCATTTGTCCTCACCTCTGTTGAGTTTGTGGACAGGTGGATGTTGGGACAGGCCTGGGAGCAGTTCTTCTCAAAGGGGCCGCTGCCGAAGAACTTGCACTCCACACAGGAGCTGCAAAACAAGCAGCTGCAGCTCACATCTGCAGGGGCAGAGACCCTCTCACCTGGATTTGGGCATTTTGGGCCCTGCCTGTGCATCCCTGGGATATTGGGGATCCCCGCTGCCCCTGTGCCCATCACTCACATGTATCTGCCACAGGGAGAAGGGCAGCCTGGGCACTCCTGGCAGAAGGGGGGCTGGTACCCTCCCGTGCACTGGCAGCGGTTGCAGTGGCAGGTCCCACGGAGGCTGCACACGTGTCTGCGGGTGTTGAGGCAGTTCTCCGTGGATTGCTGGCACTGGCAGGCACTGCCCTCATACCCAGGCTGGCACTTGCACTCCCCGCAGTCGCATTTCCCACGTGCTGCAGAGGAAGAGATCTTTCAGATCCTGCAGACAGCCAGGCCACCCTCCCTCTGCCCATGCTTGGAGAGCATCACCCACCCTGCCCTCACCACACCACCCTCAAGGAGGTCCTACAGGATGGCGTGGTGGGACCCAGCAGCTCCATAACCCAGGGGTGAAGGCACAAAAAGGCCACATCTCCCTGGGCACTGAATTCTTCTAAGCAGTGGAGAAGCCGTCCCAGGGGCATCACCTGGGCCGCCGCAGAGGGAGCCGTTGAAGAACTCGCAGTTCATGTTGTCACACTGGCAGAAGGTGCCGTAGATGTGCTTGTCAGGCACGTCGCCGGTGTGGCACACGCACTGCCCGCACACGCAGTCCCCCTGCCCCGAGCAGATCACCGAGCTGTTGTCCCTGCGGCAGCTGCTCTCCAGCTCCTTGCTGCTCTTCCCTTTGGTGTCGCACTCGCACTTCTTCCCTGTGTACCTTGAGTTGCAGCTGCCATCAGAGGAGAGGAGCAAGCTTGGGTCAGTGGCCATGAGGCATGCACAGGGCCCAGACCTCTCCTTTGCTACCCCTGTGGCAAATCTGGGACAGCCTCACCAAAAAAAAATGACAGCATGTTGGTGATAACTCCATGCTGGAGCAGGGAGCAAGCCTCAGAAATGCTGCTTTTCTACCAGTCATATTCACAACACCAAATAAATGCCCAGAAGTTATTGTTATGTTTATAATTTCCAAGCCCTTGCCAAGGAGATGTGAGTATTTCCTGAGGAAACCCAGTCTTTTCCTCTCCTTGTCACTGAGAGGCCATGAAGCAATAATTACACTTAAAGACCCTTGTGAGCTGCAGCCAAGAAATGGGATTTTGAGGGATTTCTACAGAAATCTCTGTCTGCTCAGTGGGTGGATTGGTGGATGATTTGATACTGGGATGGATGGGTGGATAGCTGGAGGGATTGAGGCCCTCAGGAAAACAACATAACCTCCAACAGCAGAAGAATCAGCTCGTGTCCCTGCCTCTTGAGCACACAGGGGACAGTTCCAAGGGGAACGCACAAATCCACCTCTCTGAACAAAAAAAAATTTGTACAAAGCTACAGAGCCCAGCCCTGGCTTGGCCCAAGTTCCCTCTCCCAAGATCCCTCTCCCAGCTATTCCCCAGCTTTGGCAGCATTTGAAATCGTGTTTTGGGTGGACAGCATGTACCTGCAGATCCCACATTCGATGGTGCCTTGCCCATTGCAAGCAGCTGGGTCAGTCTTGTCGTTGCAGTGGCAGTCGCAGTTGCTGGCCACGTGGACAGTGATGGTGTCTGTGAAGCCCAGTGGCCGGATGGTGAAGGAATAGTTTGGAATGCACGCCTTGGCTGTGACCTTCACATTGAAGGTGACCTAGAAAGTGCAGAGTAGGACAGGGAAGGGCCAGATGTCCAGCTGTCAGAGTGTGGTATTGCCCCTAGGCTGAGGACATGCACACCCAGAACAAAGGAGCATCTCCCGCATCCCATAGCATTTTGGACACTCTTGGCAATTAATTAATATAAACAAAAAGCCTGGAAGAGCAACCACGGTTCCTGTCTTTGAAGAACAGGGCAACAGAAGCTGTGCAAGCTGTGGGGTGTTCCTGGTACAGGAGAGCATACCTCTTCATTGATCTTGACATTGTCACATTTGCCTCTTGCTTCATCCATGGAGTCCTTGTCATTTTTGCATTTGGAGTCATATTTGACATCCAGAGTGTCCAGCAAGGTGGAATGGTCCAAGATGATCCGCGAGGAGAGGTTCTTTGGAAAAATGGTGGAGAAAGTGCCATCAGTCCAAAAGCAGACCAAACCAAGAGGGTATGGGGTTGCAGGTCAGGAAGAAGAGCCAGAGAGCACCACAGGTCAGGATCTCAGCTGCCTGGGGTGGTTCTGGAAATGCAGGTGATGTCATTGGAGAGGTGGGAACTCCAGCACTTACATTGTAGGCCACTTGGATGAGTTCAATGATGTTGCTGGAGTCCTTGTTCAGCTCCCCCACTGCTGACTTTGGGATCATCTCACTGAGTTTCTGCAGTGGAGGGCAAAGAGGTGAGCACTTCCTAACACGTGACAGCAGAGCAGGAGACAGCACCAGGAGACACACACAGAGCTGTGTCTGTTCTCCTGGGAAGGGGATGGAGGCACCTGGACCATCTGACCTATTCTCACCTTGTAAACATCCACCACCCTACTGGTGACAGCAAAAATGGGCTGAATGTTGTTTTCGGCAAGTTTCTGGACCAGATGGCCAACAGATGGGTAGTCCTGGATGGGGAGAAGGATATCAAACTCAGCACAACCTCCCCCACCAGCAGAAGAGCAGACACTTCTGGTATGGCAGCACAACTTATGGTGATTGAGGTGATATTTTGGTCTCTGTCTCTAACAGGCTATTTTACATAATATTGTCTTTTCGGCCTGGGGAGGGAGGTGGGGGGTGCTGGAGATGCTGAACAGCCCCCAGGTACTTACAAACTCATTGCTCCTTTTGTACATGTTGTCCTCCAAGTGGCACTTGCCATCGTTGGGGGTCAGGATGCCTGCAAGCTTGCCATCCCCAGCAAAGTGGAATCCATCATCAGTAGCAAACACCAGCAAGCGGGTCACGTTGCGCCAGCCAATCTGGTCCTGCAAGTGGCACAGAGAGTGGCCCCTGTCCCTGAGCAAGGCTGGCAGGACAGTGCCAATGGGCACGCTTTCCAAACTCTTGTGTCAGCCACAGCGTGGGGCAGGGGGCAGGAGGAAGGTGGGTTAAGGGAGATCAGCGTTAGGAGGCTCTGGGGTAAGCTGCTCTCTTGTACTCGCCAGACTGACCTGCCCTGTTGCCAGATTAGAACTTAGGCAGGATGGGCTTCCAGAGCCCACCTGGAGAGGGGGAAAAGCAGCCCTCTCCAGGATGTGTGTGGGCAGCAGCCCTCCTGCCTGAGCACAGCTGCTGGCAGCAGGGCGGGTGCAGGACTCACCCCGCACACTGCTGCCTGCATCATGGCATCCAGCCCTCCCTCTGGGGCATCCAGGTTCCCTGAGATGAACTGCTTGCCCACTTCACTCTCAAACTGCTGGGCGTTGTCCGTCAGCGACAGGATGTGCTTGAAGGCGAAGGGAGGCTGGCACTTGGTGTCCTTATTGGGGCAGGGGTTCCGCAGCTTCTCGGGGTGCGTGTTCACGAATGGCAGCACCGTCTTGTCCACAAAGGAGCCAAACCCTAGGGCAGCCAGACAGCTTCAGGGACAGGGCACAGGGCAATCTGCTGGCCCCTGTGTACGTGCCCATGTCCCTTGCCCTGCCACACTCTTCAGCCTGGCAGAGGACACCTGCTGTCCACTTCCCACATCCTCCTCCAGCTCTGCAGCTCTTCCCAAACAGATGTGCCAGGCTGAAGACAGGCTCACCTGTCACAGACATGTTTTATGAAAAATTCTTTCCTTAATTTTTTTTCTCCTGAGAAGCTGAGAAGCCTCAGAAACAGAATGTAAACAATAATGATCTGCTGCTGTAGAATGTAACAGGTGGATCTGTGATTGGTCTCATGTAGTTGTTTCTAATTAATGGCCAATCACAGTCCAGCTGTCTGGACTGTCTCAGTTAGTCACAAGCCTTTGTTATCATTCTTTTTCTATTTTTACCTAACCTTCTGATGAAATCCTTTCTTCTATTTTTAGTACAATTTTAGTATAGTTTTAATACAATATATATCATAAAATAATAAATCAAGCTTTCTAAAACGTGGAGTCAACATTCTCATCTCTTCCCTCATCCTGGGACCCCTGCGAACACCACCACACTCACCAATGCGCCGAGAAGGGGTGGTGCTCTCCAGAGCCCTGAGCAGCTCCCCTCCCAGCTTCTTCACGTTCTCCAGGTCATCCAGCATGGAGTAGGAGAGGTCCATGAGGTAGTAGAGATCAATGGGATACCCCATGGCACGGCGAAACTTCACCTCAAACGCAGCAGGCTGGCCTGAGGGACAGGGACAGCGGCATCAGCTGCCGTGTTGGGCCAGCTTGTGCCATCACCCACCCCTCCTCTCTCTTGGCAGAAAAGGGGTGGAAATGCAGGCTGCAACATGCTGCTGTGTCTCAGGTGAGTCTGGGGATGAGTGGAAGGGCATTGCTGGCAGGCCACAAGAAGAAGGGTGTTGGGAACACCAGGCAGAGCTTACCTATCCTCAGCTTCAGGTGCACCTCCTGTGGAGTTAGCTGTGTTTCACTGCTTAAGGGCTTGTCCTGTGTTTTTCTGATCTCATTGCCTGGAAACTCAATCTCACTGCCTGGGCACCCCCTTTGCTTCAGCTGCTCAATGGTGTCACAGCGGATGGAGTCAGGCTCGCCAGCTTTGGTGAAATCCTGTGTGTGACAACACCAGCAGGAAAACAGAAATCAGAGGAGCAGGGGGTGAACAGGCACCTTACAAGATTACCTGGTCCCCAAACCAGGTTTCCAGGGCATTGATGGAGAAAAGAGAACCATTGATGGGTATTTATGGAGAAAGGTCATGGCTGTTGGATCCCTCCTGGCCCCATCCTCCATTCAGGACATGAAACACTCCCACAATGAAGTCAGGAAGAGCCAGGCAGGCAGGGTAACTGGCTTGATGCCTGTAGCTGACTGCTGGGGGGGTGACAACTAGACAGGCTACAGGACCTACCAGCTTCTTGCACCAGGCACAGCCAGGACCAGACTGAATGCAGTCCTTGCACGTCCCCACCTTGATCTTGGGGCACTCCATGGCAAAGGCTGGAAAGGCAAGAAGACAGAGTTGGTGTGGGGGGCAGCTGGGGGCGTTCAGACACCAACACTGGGCACCCAGGCTGGCCTGAGCCTGCCCTGCCTCTCAAACCAATGCTGGGGGCTCTGGAAGGGCCCTCAGATGCCTTGCTGTCCTTCAGCTGGGCTGGCTGGTGTTAACTCCAGATCCCAGGAAGTGGAAGGACATGGCCTTTGCACACCTCTCAATGCTGTGTTCCCCCTGCTGTCAGGCAGCATTTTGGATCCCCCCCACTCTTTCACTGCCCATGAAAGGTGCTAGGAGGAAGCAGGTCAGGCTCACCTGTTGTCACCAGCAGCAGCACCCAGGTCACTGCTGGCAGCTGGAGGCAGCAGTCACGAGGCATTTTCTGCAGGACAAAAAGCATCCCTGTGACCACCTGGGATGTGCCCCAGGGATGGGGCAGCCACAGTTTCTCTCTGGGCAACCTGTGTTGAGATCACATTCATTAACACTGTCACGTGTTACACCTTTCCCAGCAGAGCAAACCCTGACCGTGTAATGGCCTTGCAACATGGAACATGGGGAAGTCAGAAAAGAGGAATTTGTTAAAAGAAAAAAAGAGGAATAAAAAAGTAAAAGGAAGAACAGACATTGCGCTTTATAGCAATACTAGACACAGTGTCTGAAAACCAGGTCATCAGTTTCAAAATAGCTCTGATAGCTGCCCTGAGTAAGACAAGAACCACTCCTTGGCTCCTGCCATCACCTCTTCCTGTCATCTCACCAAATAAAGAGATCAGAGAGATGTGGAAATGAGAAAACAAGAGAAACCGTCAAAAGACACTGAGGCAGGTTGTACATGAGGGCAGCTTAGATCCCCTTCTGAGGCATCATCTGAGGCATCAGTGTGTGCTGTCTTAGCTCATCAGCCTCTCCAGGACACCAGCCCAGCTGAGGATGACACTGGTCAGCCTTGAAAGGACGTCTGGTCTCCTCCCAAGGGCAGAGAGAAAGTCTGGGTAGGTCAGTGGGTGATGTTTGCACAGTGTGGTTTGGTGCCCAGCTGTGCCATAGATTTTGAGATGTGGCAGGACCCTAAGGGTGGTGGCCATCACTGATTACAGCTGGGGCCATCTGGAAGCCCACCCTGCCTACCCTGGATGCAGTGCCCCTGGCAGAGCTCCACAGCCAGCACCACATTGCTGCACAGCCAACAAGAGGCACTGCTGGTGTCACCCAGCCAAACCCTGAGGGTGATGTGGCCTGGGAGCTCACTCTGCCACATCTGCACAAGACCATCCTATGGTGGGTGGCCAGAGCCCTTCTGGACAAAAAGCTCTGCAAGTTCCTCTCCACCACCACAGTCACCCACAGTAAGATTTTAAGGGCATAATTTATTGTCACAGCTGCAATGTCCCCGTCTATGAGTCATGCACACCCTGTGGTTAGCTGGCCCAACACATTTCTGTCACCTCCAGATTCTGCCTGCAGAGTTTGAGCTTGCAGGAAAGCAAAGTGGGTTCTGCCTTTGTTTCTTGTAGAACTCAGTGACTGACACCCCAAATGTGCCTAATTAGGCTCCGATTCTGCTACAAACCAGAAGTTCCCTCACATGCTGTGAGGACCAAACCCATGGACTCATTTTCCACCTGCCCAGTGTTTCCAAGCATTTAATTCCTGCTGCCATGCCAAAGTGTGCAGTGGTGATGGGACAGAGCTCTGTGAGCTCCTCGTTTTTGCTGGAGGTTAGAGTTTCCTGCTTACAGGCTCATCTCATAAAATAGAGCAACCCTAAAACTGGGTTAAAAAAAGCTCCCAAACTCCAGAAATAGTCTCAATACACCCCCAGTGCTAGCTGCTATCAAGTATTGTAAAGTAGAGTTCATGTTGTGAGCTGCATTTGGATGCCTTTTTCACCCCCACAGTGGCTTCTTGCTCTTGTCACAAGAGTGTGAAGCACATCCTTACACTTGGAGAGAACATAACAGGAAGTTCAACAGTTCTCCCGCCATGTAGAGAAATTACTCTGTGATGTGTGGGCAGGTGAGCAGAGGGCTTTCAAAGCAAGCAAATGGGGCCTCTGCCTTTGTCTGCCTCCTTACAGCCTTCAGAGGAGGGCAAAGCAGGTTTTCAGCCTGACTCTGAATGTGCAGAGCTCTGACATAGGCCTCAGCAGCACTTCCTCCAAACCCCTTGATGATCCCTTCAGCTCATGCCAGACTCACAGTCGCCACCAACCCCTCTTCTGCATGTGCTCTGCCTGTGAAGTTCCTTTTCTCTCCTTCTTTCCCATAAGTTCAGGCAAGCAGAGGGGCGCACATAGCCCATCCTCCAGCCCTGGTGTGAAGGAGCAGAACTGCAGAACTTCACAACCACTTTCACCCCAGAGTGGGGAGTGGGGTGCCAAGATGGAGCAACCCAGCTAAGGGCAGGACACATTGCCACCAGGTTCTGCTTCCTGGCCAGGGCTGCATGGTGGCATCAGGGGGACAAAGCTGCACCTCAGGACCAGGGTCTTTCTCGGCCCTGTGATGTGATCTCCTCACCACATGCCTTGGGTGGCTCAGGATCAAGCCTCTTCTTCAGCAAGAGCCTTTTACAGAAGCCACCACGATATTGCACCATCTGCCTTAGGGAAAGATGCCCCCCAGGGGTCTGTGTGCCAGAAGATGTGAAGGTGGTCTCAGGGAAGGTGCATAAGTTAAATGCTGGGTGCTGTCCTTGCTGCTCTGCCTGTGGGCAGGGTGCAGAGCTGGGGCACTCTGGCACTCAGGACATGCTGGGGCTGCTGTGTTGGGATGGAGCTGGCTGCTGTGCTGCATGGAGGAGCAAGCTGGGAGTTATAAATAAGGCTGAAGGGGGAAGTGTTGATGCCAGCATGATCCTGTTGTCATAAATAAAACAAGTGTTCAACAGCAGAGATGAGTTTTGAAGTCTGTTAGCCACAAGTTCCCATCAGGGCTTTGCTAAGCATCTGTTTTCCCACAAAAAGGGAAGATATGCACACATGCCCAGTATCCTGGGGGGATTCCTGTGGTGTTTGCACCATTCACCTGTAATAGGGAAGTTCCACTAGTGCCAGAACCCATGGGTGCTTCCCTCCACACTGCCAAACACCCCAGGTCACCATCATGCTGTGACATGATGCCGGTATTGCACCCAGCAGAGCTGCTCCTTCCCACCCCTGGGCAGCTCCAGACCCCAAGCACAGAAGGGAAATGAGCAGAGTGGGATATGGTGAGGATGGGAGAGTGGATATCACTTGTCTGGGGCTGATTTTTCTGTCACTCAGTTGAGTGATGCAGATAGATCCCACCCAGGTGGTCACAGACACGTCTTTCCCAGTCTCTGCAGAATATCACACTCAGTGTGTGTGTATATGTGTTTTCATACATATTTTGTATATGTAAATCACAGGAAAAACATAAATATAAATATATAAACTCATATATTTATATTTATATAATATTATATATTATATATTTTTATAAATATATAAACTTATTTTAAATATTTAAATCTATATCTATATCTATATCTAACATCTATCTATATCTATGTATCTATACATGTATCCATATCTATTCCCATGTTATAGGAAATAGGAATATCTTTTATAGATATTTCTTTGCAGCAGCCTCCAGTGCCTGCAGAGGACAGATTTGTGGGGCAAGCTCTCTCCCATGTGCACCCAGTCCGTGCCTAGTCTGTGGCATCCCTTGGCTCTGAGCACCAAGGTCCCTGGGTGCCCCTGGGAGCCTTGCCCTGCCCCGGGAGGAAGGAAGGAGGGGATTTGTGCTGCTGGGTCTGCCAGGATCAGGGTCCTGCTCGGGTGGGAAGGGGCTGCCCTCGGGCTGATCTGCCCTTGGGACACCACACCCTCCAACCCGCTGAAATTATTCAGCAGCCGCAGCAAGAAAACACAAAACCGCTGTGAAGCAGGATGTGACAGCTGGGATAGCAAAATGCACCATTTAGAGATTTCCCACAGCTTTCAGCAGCCCACTGCAGTGCCGTGCTGGCCACAAGATATGGTGATACCGCATGTGCTCCCCTGTTTGCTTCTCACCTGCCAGGAGGCTGGGGACTGTAGCTGTGGCATTGGAAAAAGCATCCAAAGCAGGGAGCAGGCTGCCTTCCCTGACACCTGGCGTGGGCCCTGCATTCCATCTGCATCCAAGAGCCACTGAGGTGTTGGGAAGGACCTGCCCTCCCCAGGCTCACACGCCTGCAGAGTATTTGATGTGCGCAGCACACAGAGATGGAGGAGAAGAACGAGGGTCCCACTCCCTGTCCCAGCCATTGCCCCAGGCTCACAGGGGTGCAGGGACACCCGGGAAGCTCCGTGCACAGGCGTTCCAGGTGGTGACACTGTGCTGAGCCCTCCAGGCAGCCATGCCTGCCATCCTCACGCCATGCTGCCATGCCACTTCCCTCTTTCCCACTGCAACGGCAGCTGGCAGTGGTGGAGATCCCCTTAGGAAGAGGGAGGGTGACGGGAAGGTGGCAGCCCCAGTCCTGGTGCTGCAGGTGAGCACCCAGCCCGTGCCACCCTGACCAGTGCCATGTGTCAGGCCGTGGGAAGAGCATGCTGCACCCTCTCTGCTCTGCTTTCCGAGCCCTTGGGCTGCTAAGGAAGTTTTTGGAGGTCTGGCATCCTCCCCACCATAACCACCTGCATTTCCGGGCTCAGTGCTACCTCCAAAGGCAAAACTGGAAGAGACCAGGCGAGCTGCCTTTGCAAAGGCTGCACAGACTGACCCACCTGAGGCAGGGATGCCATGCCAAGCTCCCTGAAGCTCCCTGAACTCAAGTGGCCAAAGGTTAGATCAGGAATAATAAAAGTATGCCATTGAAACACCAGAACTACAAACCCCCTTCGTTGCCTACCTGTGTCCCCGCAAGAAAGGAGGAACAGAAGCATAAAAATTGAGATGCTGTACTTGCCTGGCCTCCTGCCCTCGTCTCTGTTCCGTACTTGGGCTGGGATGAGGATGGTCTCAGCTTCTCAGTTTCGGCTGGGAAACATCGCTGGGCATCAGGAGCTCTGTGACGTACGCCAATCTTTCCTTCCTATTTCTGCAGTCGAAGGGGAAGAGGAAGTCAAGAGTGGTGCCTGTGGGAGGGGGTGTTTCCCAAAAAGCCCAGCCAGCCCCACTCAACCTGGCTGAACTCACAGCACCTGCCCTGTGGGACTGGGACTGGTCTCCCTGGGATACTCAGGGTTTGTAGCCCTCCCACTGCACGTAGGAAAGAGACCCACCCAAAACCTCACGCTTTATGAGAACTTTTCACGTTTCACAGCCCTGCTGGGGACCAGCGCTGATCTCGGGGGGCAAACAAAGCTGGGAGTAGGGGCAACCACTTCATGTGGGAGCTACTGGCAGCCCTTGGGTGTGGAGAAGATGGGGAGCTCCTCTCAGACTGTGGGCTGGACTCTGAAATGTTTGTGTAGCCAGGCCTCCTTACATGACAAGAGGATGCAGGCGCCGTCCTCTGACAAAGCTCAGGGCTGTGTGGAGAATTTTTTGTAAGCAGCCTTTTAGAGTTTTTGTGCCAGTTGCAGTAACTCTTCTCAGCAGCAGCCTTTCCCTGAGCAGAGAGGAACCAGCTCCTGGCATTTTTCTCTTAACCTCTTCAAAGCACTACAGTAAAAAAAAAAAAGGAAGTAATTTAGAAAACATACAGGATTGTAGGGTTTTAAAAAAACTAATTAACATGAGTCTTTATTAATCTCTTTGTAGGTTCTCCTTCCAAGCATCTGATGTGCAATCACCATTTTGCATTATCATGGAGTCTCAGAAGAGTTTTTGTTGGAAAGGACATGACAGACCGTGTTGTTCCAATTCTCTGCCATTCTCTCTGGTAAGGGCAACCTGAGGCTTCATAAGACCCTGATGCTGTTGACCTGCTGCTGTATTACACTTATGGGTTTATTTTTGCAGCAAGAAGAGAGATTGCAGTGCCAGCAGAAAATTTCCCAGCCTGGATGGATGCTCTGTGGATTGGTGCTTTTATTAAAGAAGCCATCATAGTCCTGGCTTGGTTTCATCACAGCCAGGTGCAGCAGGAAAGCATCACAGCAGTCCTGGCAGTGGCACAGGAGCATGGGAGCATCTGACGCAGGATATGGTGGGGATGGACCCTGAGAGTGAGCCAGCTGGAGCTGGGATGCTCACCCAGCCTGGAGGGCTGAAGCTGGATGCTGCAGAGCACTCCCCAGGCCTGGAGTGCGTGAGCTGTGGTAGATGAAGCTGGGAAGGTTGGTGGAGCTTCCTGCCAGTGATGGGGGTTGCAGATCTGGGGGAAGGAAGTGTGGTTGAATGAGATGAGCTGCCGTAATTTTCCTTTTGTGTTGCATGAGGCCCTGAATGTGCGGGTCTTTTCTCCTCAGTTGTTTCATGGCGTTTGTCCAACCACTTTGCTTCAACTCAGAGTTGTGGGAGAGCTCTGAGCCCTCGGAGATGGAACAGTGGGAGCCAAGAGGGTGTTCCATGGGTCCTTGCAGCCAACGCTGAAGCTTGCTGGCATATCCCAGTCCCTTCCAGCTGCTCCTCAGGCTCTGCTGCAGCTTTGGTCTTCAGTGCTGCAGGTAAAGGGGGTGGGCAACCTTTGGGGTATGCTTGGGCACAGCCCATATGCTCCCCAGCCTGTTTTGTAAGCATTTAAAACTGCCAAACATCCCCTTTCCTATTTTAACTGCCTTTATTTTTATTGGTTCATCTTTTTATTTTTACTAGTGTGGATTTTGTTTCCCCCCACCACTAAGTGCAGGACTGATGCAGTTTATACAGGATGCACCTGAGCAGCTGGGGTGGGGAGCTGGGCATCCACCTGGGCACTGTCAGAGTGGTTTTCCCCCAGTCATGGATTTTGATGATCAGAGTTGTCATTTTGGGCCTAAATGATGCTCACCCAGCCTAGAGCAGGGTAAGGGAAGTTTTCCTGTTGTTATTTTCTATTCCCAGTGGACATTAAATCTTTCTATCCCTGATGAACATTAAATCTTGGGGATTCCCCATCTCTGGAAGTGTTCCACATCAGGCTGGACTAGGCTTGGAGCAACCTGATCTAGAGGCAGGGGAGTGGGACAAGACGATCTTCAAAGGTTCCTTTAAACCCAAACCATTACGTGATTCCGTGTCTTCAACATCCTCTCAAGGAGAAGCAGACAGCCAGACACTGACCTCTTCCCTCTCATGACCAGTGACAGGACTTGAGAAAATGACAGGGACCTCTGTCAGGCGAGATTTAGGTTGGATCTTCCAAGGTTCTTCTCCCAGAGGGAGCTTGGGCACTGGACAGGCTCCCCAGGGAATGGTCACAGTCCCAAGGCTGCCAGAGCTCCAGGAGAGCTGGGCACCACTCTGAGTCACAGGGTGAGATTGTTGGGGGGCCCTGTGCAAGGCCAAGAGTTGGACTCAATGATCCTGATGTGTTCCTTCCAGCTCAGCGTATTCCATGGTTCTATGATCTTTCCAAATACCTTCCCAGAAGCCTCTCCCTGCATTTCCTTGGTACTCACAAGGAACAAGTGCACTTACAGCTGTGCACTTCTGTGTCCCAGTATCAGGCCCTGGGAAACACAGCCTGGGGGGAAATAGGGAGGGCAGAGGATGTGGAAAACGAAAATGCATTAACCAGGGAGCACTTGTCAGGGCTTGTTAAGATCAAACACGCTGTGGCTCCAGGCTTGGAGCTTTTTATTCATCTTGGAAGCAGCTTTGCATCTCACCCCCTTCTGTGTGTGGAAACATGCAGCTGAGGATTGGGTTGCTTTGTTGTGGTGTCCACCTGGGCCCATGACTGCAGTCTGGCAGGTGTTGGCCCTCCCTAGAGGTTTGCTGGGTATTTTCTACTGTTTCAACTGCAGAAGTAATACCTGGCAGGAAGTTTTAGAGTTGTTTTTTGTCCTACTGTGCAGCCTGGTTGCTGGCTGGTACTACTGTTTACCAAGAAACCTCCAAAATCATTGAGATAAATAAGACTCACTGTAAAACTGTCTTTTTAGTGTTAGTGAGTAAGGCTTTATTCCTCGCCAGGAAGAGACGTGTGTGGGGCTAAAAACATTTCACACTTAACCCAATACAAAACTTTTTTCACTTATTTATACATTATATATATATATATATGTATATATATAAAGCATTATATAGATAATATATTATAGAAATTGAGGCAAATTACATAATTATCATCATTAATTAGTATTTTACCCTGTATTGCTTAGTGGTTTCTTGCCCCTCATGCTAATTTGGTCCACATTCTTTAGTCCTCCATCTGTTTCTTGGACAGGGACTCTCCAGCTTTCCAGGCTTCTATCTCCTCTGGTATCTTCTGGTTACTGATGTCCTTGAACGACCATACATTTAAGACCCCAGATGTCCAATTTTCAGCTCACTTTGGCTCTGCTTATTGACGCTTATCAGGGTTAACCAACTAAAGCTTTCGGTGATTTAATGACATTAAGTGACATTAAGAGCCTGTGAAGAAACTTAACAAGTGGGCGCTGCTTACAAGTAATTGACCAACTAATGAAAATGAGTTTAGTTATATCATTTCCAACGCTACCAAGAGCTCTCAGCTCTTACAGAGGCGTATAAAACTGTGCTGCGGAGTGTTTGGATTTAACCTAAGCACGCTGATGGGTGCTGATGGGAACCACCTGGGCAGGCTGCAATTAACCAGAGGGTAACTGACTAAAGGCAGATTATCCGCAGGCCGCCCTGTACAAAGGCTGCTACAGGACCTGGCCCCATTCCGCTCCAAACTGAACAGCCGGGGCTGTGGGGCCGGCCCGGGCAGCCGAGGAGGCGGTTCCGGAGCTCCGCCCGTGCAGGCGAGGAAGGCGAATTTCCCGGGGCGCCGGGTGCGGTGAGGGCGCAGCCGGAAGATCCCGGCCGGCCCGGCCCTTTCCGTCCCGCGCCGCCATGGTGGGCAAAGCCAAGCGCCCGCGGCTGCACCGCGCCGCCCCCCGGCCCGCCCGGGACCCGCCGCCGCCGCTCCCCGGGCCCGGGCTCGGCCCCGCCGCGGGCGGATGGAGCGCGGCGGCCGGGAAGGTACCGGGGGCGGGGACACGCGGGGCGGCGGCGGGCGGGGGCTGGAAGCGGCGGCCGCCTCGCAGTGACTCCTCCGCATTTCCCCTGCATAAAGGGCCCGGTCCCCGCACGGCCCCAGCCCCGCTCGGGCTGCTGTGGGTCTGTCCTGGCTGCGGGGGTGTCCGTCGGTAGCTCCGTGCCTGCCGTGGTGATGCGGCGGCTGAGACGGTGGCGCAGGCCGGGTCCCTGTGGGCCGTGGAAGCCCGGGTGCTGCTGGGCAGTGGAAGATCTATGGGAGCCCTGGTGCTGCCGGGCTGTGGAAGCTCCATGGGAGCCCTGGTGCTGCTGGGCGGTGGAAGGAAGCCCTGGTGCTCGTGGGCCGTGAGGGCTTGGTTGAAGCCCTGGTGCTCGTGGGCCGTGAGGGCTTGGTTGAAGCCCTGGTGCTCGTGGGCCGTGAGGGCTTGGTTGAAGCCCTGGTGCTCGTGGGCCGTGAGGGCTTGGTTGAAGCCCTGGTGCTCGTGGGCCGTGAGGGCTTGGTTGAAACCCTGGTGCTCGTGGGCCGTGGAGACTTGGTTGAAGCCCTGGTGCTGCCAGGCAGCCGCTGCTCCCCACGCTGTACTCAGCCCTGGCAGCTGAGTGTGGCAGGGTACGGCAGGGAGGTGACAGAGGGAGCCGGGGGCCGCTCCGGCACGGTGCACCGTGGCAGTGCCAGCCTGCAGTGCCACTGGTCCGGAGCAGCAGCAGCAGCACCATAATGTCCCCACAGTGACACGTGTGTCCCAGCACTGCTGCTGCTGCTCCTGGAGTGAGTCAGGGGCCTGGGCTGCCTTGCCATGCATGCAGCAGTGGGGATTATTATCAACAAGTATTGGGAGAGAAGGGGAGCTTTGCAGTGCGTGCCTTCTGTTTTAGTTTAGCGTAGATGGAGCTGTTTATCCTGAATTATTTAGGATATTTTATTTTCCCCAGCTGTGTTTTGAATACATGGTTCAGGTGCCGCCCCCTCACAGCAAGGACACACCACCAGTAAATGGTTTTTTTTTGTGCCTGAGCTTTCCTTGTGAGGAGGGAGGAATTGCCTGTGCTGAATACGTTATATATATATATATATATATATATATATATATATATACAATAAGCTGGGTTTATACCACTGTGAAGTTATGTGTTGGTGATGGTAGATACTGTTGGCTAAAGTAATAAATTCTAATCCAAACAGAGTAGCTACTGCCGATCTTAGGGAGGCGTTGCATGCCTAAAGCATGATGCTGAAGATTTGGTGGGTTGCTAGTAGTTACTGAATCTGCCTAATGTCTATTGATTTAGGCTTTAATCCCCTAATCCTCTCATTTGTTGCTTATCTGTATTGTTCAGTACCTGTAATAAATCTGTCTTTTCCTAAGGATGCTGTTCCCAGCCCTCATGCAGGTGAATGCACTTGAGTGAGGTGAGGTTGACTTGGGGCAGGAATATTTTAGGAACAGGACAGTCCAAAATGAGACTTTCTGAAACTTCCTTCTGTGTGGAAGAGCTGGGGGGTAGGCAGGAGGGAGCAGGACTGTAGGGTTCCTTGGTGCCCTTGCCTGCTCAAGAGAGACACCTGCTCACTACCACTGTTCTTATCTGGATGGTGCTAGGTTCGATTTTAAAATTTTTTTAAACAAGTACTGCCTCGTTGTGTATGTACTGATTCCTGTTTTATGTTTCTTTTGCATAAGGACTGGGACTTCTCATCTTCTGGTGTATTTTCTGGGCTGAAAATTGACCCTGCTACCCTAGTACAGAAGCTTGACTTGGACTCCAGAAGCATCATTTCCTCCAGAACAGGTTTGTTGTATTTTAAATGAGTGCTGCTTTAGGTTGTGAGCAAAGATGCTGGGGACTGTATTTGCAGTGGCTTTTAGTGGCTGTCCCCTGAAGCTCTGGGAGCTACAATACAAACATTGCTTCCTGTGTTCCTCTGAAGGTTTTTGGGAGAGGTTTGTTTTTGTTTGGGCTTCTGCATGGATGTGCTTAGTGATCCCCAGGTGGGGCATTAGCTTCAGGCAGTCTGTGGGATATCCTGGTGTAGCCAAAGACTGCCAGGGCTGAGAGCACAGCAGGGCCAGGGTTTTAACCTGATCTCTGGGCTTGCTCTGTGTCTGCTTTTGCCTCACCAGCAGCTAACAGCTAACTAACCAACAGCAGAGCATGGTTACTTTAATGAGATTAAAGGCTTCACCTGGAACAGCTGTTTTGATGTGTCAAAGGGCTGCAGTCCTGTTGGAAACCAATCCACTGCTGT
Organism: Agelaius tricolor; assembly: GCF_023055355.1. NCBI lineage: Eukaryota > Metazoa > Chordata > Aves > Passeriformes > Icteridae > Agelaius > Agelaius tricolor. Next base: position 3,334,250 of record NW_027269270.1, read on the forward strand.
GCTGGGGCTTGAGGGCTGTTGCCTGTGGTTACATCCAAGAGGGGTCACCTCTCTCTGCAGTTTTTTCCTTACAGTTTTCCTCAATTTGTAAGTGAGCAGCTGCCATTGGTAACCCAGTGCTTTGTCAGCAGGTTCTAATTGTGTGCCAGCAGTGCTTCACTCACAGCAGCCTGACTGCAGCAAATCTTTCCCTGTCCTTTGCTGTTGTGGGGTCTGTGGCTTGAGGATTCCCAGGCAGGAGAATCTTAACTCACAGGGAGTATGGAAAGTGAGAGAGGGAATAGGGAGAATATGATAGAGCCCTTTGATTTCCAGTCCCACAAGAAGAAAATGCTCTCTTTGACTGCTCACTGTGAGACCAATCTTTGTATCTGAGAGCAGTTTTCACTTCTAAATGTCTGCAAGGTCTCAAAAAATTTCTCTGAAACCTGAATCTCAATCCCCCACAAACTGTATGTAAATGTTTAAGAAAATCTCAGAAGGAACAAACTACCAAACAGAGCCTGGTATCACAGCAAGCTGTCCTGATGCAGAAAATGTATGTGACTCCCAAATTGCAAACTAAGTTAATTTATTTTGTTCATGTGGGTAGATACTACATTGACTTGTTTTCCTGTCCAGGGCTATAAACAAATCAATCACACAAGGGCAAGTGATTGCCTGAGCTGCCCTGCCCATCAGTGACATTTGGGCGCAGTGTGAGAAAGTGGGGAGGTTGTGTGAGGACACATTTGCCAGCTCTCTGCACAGAAACCTTGGCAAAATGTATTGTTCTTGAAACACTGGGCTCATTGTTGGTCACTCTGCTGGGAGAAGGACATGTATGCATCCATGTGTGCATGTGCACGTTGCCATCTCTTTAATTAAACCAGACAGGGTGTTGTTGGGGGCTGGCAGCCTGCAGTCCCAGCCTTTCATTGCAGGCTCCACGTCTGGGTTATAAATAGAGCCGTGCTGCTGGTCCCCGTGCAGTGCTGATGATGCAGATGTGCAGTGCCTGGCTGCCTCTCTCGGGGCTGTGTGCTGCCTTCCTGCTCACAGCCCTGCTGGCCCCGCTGCTCTGCGCCTCCCAGATGAGCAGCTAAAAATAACTGTTTGTTTGGGGGCTCCAAACTGCAGTTCAAGCAGGCAAAGAGTGATTTGAGTGGTTTTTTACACCTTCCCAAGCTGCTCTGCCCTTTCTTGTTGTTGCACTCTGGGGCCATGTAGAGGTTTTTTCCTTATGGAAATCAGTTCATTTTTTACTGTTAATTCAGTGAACTGTAACTAGGCTGTGCATACAATGGCAGACACCACAGAGTTAGCCAATAGATTCTAGGCAAATGGGCTTTGTCTCCTGGCATCTCTGGTCAGCTCAGAGCCTGTTTTGCAGTAAGTTCAACTTGACTCTAACCCTCCCTCCACCTCTTCCTCCCTTTCCCCCTCAGCCTAGTGCACAGGGCAGGAGGGTAGGATTCTCCTACACATTGCTATTTTAAGATTTAATAACAAGACAAAAGCATGCTTCCCTCCCACTTGCTTTTCAAGCTTTGAGAAGGTCAAGTTGGCAGACTGTAGGTGGGCTCACTATCTCCTGTGCTTTTCACAGCTACAGAAGATTTTTTTTTTTTTTTTTTTTTTTTTGCCAAGGCTGCTGTGTGGCAGTTGGGAAAACAGGTATTTGTCCTATGTGTATGTATATATCTCACATTACCCAAGAGGTAATGTGAGATATGTTCACATTGTCCAAGATTGCTGGTATCTGTGTTTTGTGTTTAGATCTGGCCTTAAGCTGTGACTCTCTTCCAAACAAAACCAAGTCTGAGGAAGATCTTGGAATTGGGTTAGGTTTTAGAGGATGTCAGCTTGGAGCTTGACAGTAGTCAAAAAAGCCAATTGGATGTTGGGAAGTAGGAGCAAAAGAGAACATGGAGAGCATTGTTATGCTCTAAATAAACCCATGGTGTAGGCAGCTCTTTGATGCTATGTGTACCATCACAGGGGCTAACCAACAGCAGAGCATGGTTACTTTAAGGAGATTAAAGGCTTCACCTGGAACAGCTGTTTTGATGTGTCAAAGGGCTGCAGTCCTGTTGGAAACCAATCCACTGCTGTGCTGGGGCTTGAGGGCTGTTGCCTGTGGTTGCCAACAAGAGAGGACACGTCTCTCTACAGTTTTTTCTTCATAGTTTTCCTCAATTTGTAAGTGAGCAGCTTTTGCTGCTCTTTTGGCTGTGAGGGAACAGGGAGGAACATGATGTGTAAATTGGCAAGTCCAGAGTCCTCTAGCAGGGTTATTCCAGTTAACACATGTGCCTGTGTGTGCTGGGACTGAAAGGAGTGAAGCCCCTTTTTGTGGGAGGATAAACTGGTTGTGTTGGTTCTTGTTGGATGAAGGCCTGGTTTTTCTGGGGATTTCTGAGGACTCTTGGTGCATCTGGTTGAGGCAGGGTGCCCTGTGGAAGGGTCTGCTACTTGTGGTGGTGGTATGTTGCTTCCTTTAGGTATAAGGCTGATTCAGTGTGCTTGTGATTAGTGTGAGGTACCAGCACAGGCTGTTCTGGCATCAGTAATCCTGGTGGCAGGAGAAGGAGAGGGTGGAACTGTAATGAAAAGTGTCACCAAAATGGAATTCATTGTAGGTGAGCCTTGCGTTCTGTGATATAAAAAGCCAGTGGTCTAAAAAGGAAAGTATTTTAATATATGGTAGCTCCAAGCTGTGTCGTGCTGTGAAGCAGACCTGCTGCAACTGCTTTCCCTTGCTCTGCTTTTTGTCTTTAATCATTAGCTCAGCTTAACACTGGCTTGCAGATGATTTCCACTCGTGTGTAGGTGACAGAAGCCAGTGCCATCCCTGGGACTGCTGGAGTTCAGTCCATGAGTTACTCTGTGCTCAGTGATTGCTTCCTGTCAGTGTAGTTTACTTAGCCACTGACGTAATGTCAACCAGAGGCTTTGCCGTAATCTAATCCACGCAGGGACCTCTGTGCCTCCAGTGAGAGGATAAATCTCATTTGGGTGAGCCTCTGTAGCGTGGGAATTAAATGTTTCCTACCAAGTCAGAAATAATGGCCTGTGATATCGGGGTTGCTGCTGCTGCTGCTCATTTTTTCTGTTTTCTTTAGCTTTCCTTCGTCAGCGTTTGCTCCTTGAAGTAAGGGCCTATTCAAGCTTGGCTCTGGCTGAGCACTTGCCTGTGAATGTCTCTTTTTTTGGAGTGGATGATGAAGCAGTTGTGGAATGGTATGAACAACTGGATTGGTAGCTTCCTGCTTTATTTGCAGTTACTCCAGAAGGGAATGGTGACAGGCTGTGTTGTTGAGAAAACAAAAGTGCAACAACAGCAAGTTCATAATCGTTGGCAAAACCTGGTGCAAAATCATCCTGATTTCTGAGGTTGGGTTGGACATAAAGAAAGACTTCTCATTTTACAGTGAGAGTGATGAGGCCCTGGCACAGGATGCCCAGAGAAACTGTGGCTGCCCCATCCCTGGAAGTGTTCAAGGCCAGGTTGGATGGGGCTTGGAGCAACCTGAGATAATGACAGGTGAAAGAGGGGGTTTAAATAGATGCTCTCTGCAGGTTTCTTCCAACCCAGGCCACTCTGTGGCTCTGTGATTCTATAGCAGGGTGTGAAGCATGGAGTGAGGTAGGTCATGAGTCTGAGCAGAGGTTGTGCTCTGAAGACCAGGAGTGCCTTGCAGCACTGTCAGTGGCACACAGGGGTGTAGAGGAGGGAAATGACTGAGCATCTGACAAAGAAAGAATTCCCTTCTCCTCCCAAAGAAATGTGGAGATGGGAGATTAGACTAAGCAGGAATTTCCTGACAGCAGTGAATTTCTGGGCTATGTACAGCCTTGCTTTGCTCCTTTCTGAGGTTTTCTGTGAGTTTCTTTTGATACCAAGCCTGTGTTTGCAGAGTCAGTGACAGATCCCTTCTGGTTTGCCCTCAGCTTCTGCTGTGGAGTTCCAGATCTGCTGGGTCTGTCACCTTATCTACTTCTGCTTGGGCTCTGCACCTACTTGTCCAGTTCTGTTCTCCTTTTGTAGCCTCCAAGAGAAGCAGAAAAGCTGTGGTTGGTTGGTCCTGCCTTAGCTTCATGCAGCATGATTTACTGTCCAGTCTAGAGGTTTTTTATGGATGTTGTACCACAATGTCACCGAGTCCCTGTATGACCTCTCCTCTGACAGCATTGCTGTTCCTGCAGTGTCTAGACTTGTGGTTACCCCTGAAGTGGATCACAGCAGTGTGGAAAAATTGCAGCCATGACCAGGCCCCCATTATTCTTCTGGAGCTCTTGACAGGATGCCAATCTTGGTGCCCTATAGTTTATTCCTGTCTGTTGATTGGATTTCTGCATGTTTATTGCCTTTAAATATTAAGGTTCCTCCTCTTTTGTGCTCGTCCCTTGTCACCTTTCCTCTGTTTTGATTTGATGTCTTGTTTTTGTTTTTTTTTTCCCTAGTCTTCTGGCATACTGAGGTGTTTAACCATTCAAAGATTTTGTCCTGGTTCAGGGCAAATTTGGGAGAGAAAAAATAAAAATTAATCCTCTTTGTTGTAATGAATGCATCTGATCTGTTCTGAATGTCAGTTCTAAACTCTGCTGCTTTTTCTTAATGCATGCTTGGGGACTTTTGAAATCCCCTTGTGTTGGTCATTCACATCTCTGGTGTGGAAAGCTGCTGGATCCTCACAATTCTGCTGCTGCTGCTTTTCTTCAGCTTTTCATTCTGTGCTGGCAGTTGTCAGGCCTGCCTTGTGTTTGTTTTGTGCAGAACGCCTTCCTCAAGCTGTTCCCCACAGTAACACAGCTCAGATGGGATAGGAGGGTGTAAATGGGCTGCTCCTCACACTGGGGATGGCAGGGAGTGCCTGCAGCACCTCCAACGTGTTGCTGAGAGCTCCCTGGGAAATGCCTGTGTGCTGTGCTAGACCCAAGTGATGAGGTGTTCCTCCTCCATCTGTCTTTGGTATTAGCTGCCCAAGATTTGGGCTGTGTGAATTTGGGGAGGGGTGAAATGCAGTCCCTGGTGCTGCCAGTGATGCCCTTGGTGGTGTAGCACTAAAACCATTTGAATGCCTTTGAAAATACCTGATGGGTGTGTGGGTGCTGCCCTGGAAGGAGCAGCTGTTTGAGTGGTGCTTGAGCTGGGAATTCCTGCTTTAGCTCCCCCATCCCTTCTGCACCCCATTCCTTCTGCAATGTGCCTGTGTCCTTTGTGTCACCTGCACAGGTCCAGGACATGTTCTAGGTCTGAATGTGCAGGTCTCAGCTCCCTGCACAAGCTGGTGTTGCTTCTGACATTGTGTGTCAAAGTGTTTGACACCTCCAGTAATGAAATTTGCAAGAAAGGAAAAGTTCCCAGGGAAGGGAAAATGCTGTGTGGGGATTAAACTCTTCAGCTCTCCTCCAGGCCCAAGGCTGGCTGCCCTGCTATCTTGATCAAGTGACAGATGGCAGTTTACCTTATCTGGGTAAATTGCTTTGGGTAGCAAATTACTGCACATTGCTTCTGCCTTGCTGTTCAGCTGAAATTTATTTGGTTTTTTTTGACTGCATCATTAGGACCTGCTTTGATCTTGACAATGCCAGATCACCTTTTAAGGGCAGATTTGGTGTCTGGGAGTTTTATAACAGGCTGTTAGAAAGCTGCACTGGGTTTGGGAGGAACTGAGATAGTGGTTTGTCATCTGGGAAGCCTCTCCAATGAGGTCAGATGGCCTCAGTCTGCAGGACACCTCAAACAGATTGTGTAGCTCCCCACAACTCTGCTCAAAGCCAGGAGGTTTTTCTGTTCCTTTGGTCCAAAGCATTAAAGTCAGTGGCATCTTACTTCAGCAGTCAGATTGAGCAAGTTCTGTATCAGGGGTGAACAGCTGTGGGGTTTGGTTGAAATGGAGAACAGACCTGCTGTGGAGGGGGATCCTACTGAAAACTAAATACTTTGGTGCCTTAAATAATAATTTTTAAAAGAAGGTTAAAAATCCATGCTGTTTAATGTTGCTTTAACAATTTGTCTGTGCAGTGTGGTGCTGGCTGTGAGAATAGCTGTGGGAAGCTCCACTTTAATTAAAGTAAATGCAATTAATTGAGAAGCAGTAAATGAGCCTATGAAGCTTGCACTGTTTTCAGTGCTTTTACTTCCCTTCTGCAAATAGAGCCTTTCCATGTTGTGAGTGCCTTCTGCCAGATCACAGGAATTAGTTGTGTTAATATTTATGGAACCAATTAACTTTTTTGTTTTCTTTCCCTCCCTCTAGCTGTGGCTAAGTCTCTGTTCTTCAAATTAACATTAAAAAACCAAAAGACTCCAATTAGCTCGTGGTTGAGCATTACACAAACACAAACATTTTCCAGAGAGCCCAAACCTTCCAAAATGTTCTGCAGCCTGCTCCAGGGGAGGAGGCTGTCAGTGGGAAGAGCTTGAAATGAGTCCTAGCGGTTTGAAGGATGTGTCAGATTGCTCTAGTTTCTTATTATGGTTGGTTCCTTGGCTGTGCCTGCTGTGTAATGCTCACCAGTAGCACTGGTGGAAGGTACATGCCTGCCCTGGAGCAGCCTTTCCATGCTGCTGGATGGATGGAGAGGAGGATATGGCTCAGTGAGGGATCAGAGACTTCTTTGGAGAAGTTCCTGTGGTGCTGCTCTGTGGTTTTGCACAGTTTTCTTCCGGACTTTGTGGAAGTTGGGTGTTCAAACAAGAGTCTTTTAGATCAAACTTATCAGTGCCTTGTGCCACTGAAGGGCTTGCTGAATTTGAGGCCAGGGTGACCCCTTGCTTTCCTGGCCAGGAGTGGTGGGACATGGCAGCTGCATGTCATGCCTTGTCTTGCTCTGGGTGATCACGACTCCTGGAGCTTTAAAAAGATACTGATCTAGCCTGGTATTCTCCTGTGAAATGAATTTAAAATGGTTGGACATACTTACACAAAAATAGATCAGTGCTGCTTAGGAGAGTACTGCAGCTGTGGTGTTACAAAAGAGGGTTATGAACTGAAATCCCTGTGTTTGCTGTACTAATGTTAAAGCTTTCACATAATTAAGTTATAAAATTATGAATTCTACAAAGAGAGAGGTGGAGTGGCTCTGCACTGGTGCCAAAAGGGCCTCCCAGCACAAGTTCCAAAAGTGTAAACCTCTCGTGGGGTGGGAGAGGGATGGCTCAACCCTGCAGGAATTGAGAAAGCAAATCTGAAGAGGAGTGAGGAAGCACTTGTGGAAAGGGCAGCTTGGTAGCTCTGGAAGTCAGAGCCATTTCCTTGTCACCAGCAATGGTATGATGTGTCCAACTGTCAAATGTCTTTCTGAAATATGTGTCCTGGGAGTTTAATAAACACTCTGTTTAGAAAATTGGTGAAGGGTGGATGGTGTGAGAGGCTTCCCTCTTCTGGGTTGCCCCTTCTGACTTGTCTTGAAATGTTTCTGAGGTGCAGGAATAAGTGAGCTTTCTCCTTAGCCCTCTGGGAAATGCCTATGTTAAAAGCTGCTCTTTTTTTTTTTTCCTTCTATGCTAAATAAATCACGTTTCTGATTTACCGAGATAAACCTCTGCCCTGCTAATGTGGGTCTTACTGAGTTACAGGGAGATCTCAAAAGTTCATGTCTGTCATTCAGACCTAGTGGGATCTATAATGTTTTTCTACTCTGTGCAAGTTATCCTTTATTCTGGTTTTTGTGAGCAATTTATGGACCAAAGTTTTCTTTATGTTTGGGTGAAAATGTACGTGTCAGCTCAAGATCTGTTTATCCCCTTCAGCATTCCAGAGTGGCACTGCTGATGCTCATATGTGGCATAACTGGTAATAACATCTAATTTGGGCTTAGGTTTTTAGTCAAGTGGCTTGTAGAAGGGGGTTTTGGTTGTTGTTTTTTTTTTTTTTTTTTTTTTTTTTTTATGGAGGTTTTAACACAGTAGATATACATTCTCTGAGCTAAATGTGGGAAACACAGCTATGCAAGGATTAAATGCAGTGGGTACTGGAATGTTCTGGGTTGTTTGAAATGATAATTTGGACAGATTTAGATTGAACTAGCAGTGCTGCAAATGTTCCATTAGGCAAACCACAGAAAATTCTGGGGGAAATCGTGCTGCAGAAGAACAGGCTATCCAAGCAGTTCCTCACACAAGGAGAGGGACTGTGAGCTGGAAGGTACATAGTGACAGTGATAACCAACTCCAGTGAAATGTGGTGTTGCAGAGAGTCCCAGGCAGGAAATTTGATGGAAAATGGGGGATACCAACTTGTTCCCTGACCCATGTGTGCTCTGTTTTTTGATTGCTTGGAGAACACACAGCAAATCAATAGATCTATGTAGAGAATTTTGGCTTCTGTGATCGTGGATGTTTGTGCCTGGTGTGGCTGTGCACATGCAAATGCTCTGGGCTGATTTCTGTTGCATTTCCTAGCTCCATGGCTTTTTCACTTTGTTTTTCCTTATGTCTATTTTCCTCTCCAAGGTTATTTGTAAATTCAGGTCACTGAGTGTTCTTATGTAACGGGAATGGGCTTCTTTAGCATGGAGAGGACATTCCCAGCTGCAGTGGGTACAGGCTGTGTCTGTGCACGCAGCAGTTATTTCACAATGTGGTTGGAGTTGAAATAACCTGGTGTGCCTGTCAACAGGGAGACATGGGAAGGTTTTTGCACACTGCGGGAATTCTGTTGTCAGAAATCACCATTTTAGAATTGCTTTGTTCAGTGACACTTCTGTATTTTGCTCAGCAGAGCCTCTGGCTATTGCTTTTGGTTCATGCCAGTAATTTGTGACTGCAGGGCTGGGCTTGGGTAGGGCTGGGCTTAGGTGTGCTCCTCTGCAGCTGCAGGTGTGTTTGTTGTTTTAGTGTCTGTACCTGAGTGGGTTTTTATTTATGGAAATAGCATGCAGATGTCTAGATACTGTTTATGTGGGAGTTATTGTAACTTTATGTTTTTTCTTCCCCCAAAAGGGAGGGCATTGGCCTGTATGGGGTGTAAGTGGCAGGGTTTTGGTAGCAGGGCAGAAGCCAGAGCTGTCACATTCTGAGCACAGCCAGGTCCAAAGAGCTGAAGTGCAGCCACAGCTGAGACTGTCAGGCACAATGGTGCTGTCTCTGGGAAAAGATAGCATTAAGAAGGAGTAGGAATAAGGTGAGAGAGCCCTACAAAGACCAGGGACAGAAAAGGAGGAAAGGAGGTGCTCCAGTCACCAGGACCCCGGTGGGCGAGTGTGAGGAGGAGGGAGCAGCAGAGAATGACTGTAATGCCATTCCCTGGCCCTGTGCACTGCTCAAGGGAGCTGGGAATGAAGAACTCAGAATGAAGGAGTGGAGCTGAGAAGGGGGTTGGTGGGGGAGAAGGTATTTCAGTGTTTGTTTTTCATCATCCAATTCTACTTCAGTTGGCAATACATTACATTAATTTTCCCCAAGTCAAGTCTGTTTTGCCTGTGATGGTAATTGCTGAGTGATCTCCCTGTTGTTTACCTCAGCTCACAAACTTCATCTTATTTTTCTCCCCTGTTCTTTTGAGGAGGGAGGGCACAGCTGGGTGGGCAGCTGGCCAAGATCAGCACACAGCATCACAGTAGCTCGCTAAAAACTGAGATGAAACTCAGTACGAGGTACAACTTTCCCCGTGGTGGTTCCTTACTATGTTTTTCAGCTGAATGTCTTCTGAGTGTTGTGCAGATGCAGAGACACTCTGGTATAGAACTGAATTCCTTTGCTTTTAATTGAGGCTCCCAGGTGTTGAAGCAAGTCATGGTTCCACCATGTCTGTGGTACCTGTAACAAGGTCAGGTGTACACCTGTAACCAGGTACACAGGCCTTTGTGTCCTGAAGGTCAGAATTAGGAACTGCTCCCCTCCCTCTTTTCAGGCAAGGCAAGGGAGCAGAACAGGACACAGCCATACACTCCAGTCTGAATTCAGGGAAGTACAGAACAGACCTTGGGCCCATCTAGGTGTTTCTTCTGCCTGTCTTTGCTATGTAGGAGGTGCTGCTCCAGCTGTGTCTGCGTTGCTGACAGTTTTGTAGCACAAGAGGATGTACCTGTGGCATTGCAGAACAGATCTCTTTTCAGAGTGTTCTTTTTCAGATGTTAGAAGTGCTCATTAGAGGGCAGCAGAATAAGTCTTCCTTTTTCTAGGTCAGGTCTATATTTTTGATTATTTTTCATCTCTGCAGGGCATAGAACAAAATTTTCCAGTTCCTACTTCAGTTTTTCCTGGTGCATTAAGTGTACAAAACAACAATGCTCATATGAAAACCTTAGCCTGTATAAAGAAATATGGATTATTTATAGTAAAAATTGCTTCTTTGAAGCTTAGGGAGCTTGCAGGCTCATATGAGAGAGAGCTTCTCTAAGATTAAACCACAAATGGTCAGCACAGTATGTGGAAAAACAGCCAAAAGAATATTTCACAGCTAACTTGTTTTTTGCTCAGCTTAATTCTTATTTGACCTATATGTCCATATGCATCTATGGATTTGTTTGCTGCACTCCAGCTGCTGCTGCCACCTTTTCCTGCTTGAAGAAAATGTTAAAGAACCAGTCTTGCTTCATCCAAAAGTAATCTTTAAATGAGATCTGATAGCACACCCCCCACCACCCTCTGGAATGGAAATACTATAAATAATTATGGCACTGTCTTTAAAGGCTAAGTGGGGCTGGGATTTGGAGTCCAGCATCACAATACTTAAAATGCATTATTTATTATGTAACATTCATAGAAGGCGGCTGTAGCACTGTGTAGCCAGGGTGTTTCAGGCTTCTGGAAGAGCTGGGTCCAAGTCCTGGCTAGGACTGAACATCTCCCATGCCCATCTTACTGGAGATGTTTTGCATGTTGTTGACTTTGGGAAAAGGGAAGCTGGTTCAAGACAGCTGGAATAGCAGGAATTTGTTTTTAGGTTTAGCAGTATCAGCCACTGGTTTCCAACAGCTGACTGATTTTGGAGGGTCCTCAGTGGAAGCCAAGCTTCATTAATTAATCTTTGCTCTTTGGCCTGACATGGTGGAGCAGGTGGGAGGGTTGGCAGGGCGAGACATGACACCTTTCTCTGTTACCCACAGTGTGTTGTGTGCTTTGCCATCCTGCAGGCTTCTTCATCTCCCTATCCTCTACCCAAAGGTGCCAAGGGACAGGTCCCTCAGGAATTTGGGAGTGCCTTGTGTTCCTCACGTGCATGGGGCCTCTACCAAAGCACCATGTTCTTGGCTGCTAACAGTTCTGTAGCACAATTCTGCCCTGAATTATTTTTAGGGTGGCAATATCCAAAGCCACAAACTGCTGAGATGGAACAACCTTCTTGATACTGTCAAAATGTTGTTCCTGGCACAGTAGCTTGGATCAGTCCTGCCTCCTGGAGAAGTCCAGATTGTGCTTTGCACTTCTGGTTTGGGATCCACCATGTAGCTGGCATTTCTTCACGTCATGCTGTGACACCTCAGCAAAGTCAGGGCTAATAGGGAGCTCCTCATCAGGGAAGGAAAGCTGAACAAAGCCATAAAAATGTGAACAATGGCTCATAGCTCTTGGCAGCTCTTGGGCCATTAGGTAAAATTAATATCCTGTCAGCAGGGTAAAAAGATGAAACTCAGTCTTACACCAAGTGAGAAACATGATGAGTCTGTAGGCGTGTGGATTGAACTCCGTTGGACTGTGATCCATATTAGGAAATTAGCAGGCACAGTGCTCATGCCACAGCCTTCTTCATGCAGAGCAACACTATTCCTGCCAGCATCTTCTGTGCAATGCAGGAAGATTGCTGCCTTCCCTCATATAATGAAAGTCTCTCCTGGGAGCTAGCATGGTATTTTGTTGAGGTTATAGGTGTTCTCAGTAGGTGGTTTTTTTTGGGTGTGGTGAGCCTAAGTATTGCAGATACTGCTTGGTGAGGGGTGTGTAGCTCTTCTGTTCTGGGAGCACTTTCTGGGAGCACAGGAAGGATTCCAGTCCTTGTTGCCCTGTAAGCGTGGGGACACTGAGTGAGAGGTGAGGGCATGGATGGGCAGTCTCAAGGTTTGCTGCTGCAGTCCCAGACCTGAGGAGATCAAGGCAATGCCAAATGTCTGGCAGCTCTGAGGGCTGACAAGGAGTGTCAGAGAAGCACCTATTCGTGGTAGTTTGTTCCTTTGCCATCCCCTGTTATTTCTTTTAACATCATGGGTGTTCTCTCCACAGCTCTGTGCTGGCAGCTGCTGATCTCATCTCTGTGTGAGGTGGATGAGGCTGGGCCCATTGATGCTTGTGCAGACAGTGTAAATGGACTTCATTGTCTGCCTGTGCTGCTGGCAGGCAAGAGCATCAAGTACCAAGTGGCAGAGCCCTGCCACTTTTTTAAAATTTGGCTTGCTTTAAAATAGGTTCTGCCAGGGAAATGTCATTTGAAAATGGGGAACCGATGCTGACCTGCAGGGCTGAAATAAAATAAAGGTGAAGAGGTGATGGGCTGGAGATAAAAAACCCAACAAAACAGCTTTTACCTCTTTTAGAGGGGCCCACACCTTGATTTTCCTTTTTTAAAAGATTTCTTCTGTGTTTAAGTGAGCCAAATGGGTATATTGGAGTAGAGAGGCTTGCTCTAAGACCTTTTCTGAAAAACAAGTCTTGTGTGAGAATCGTTGTGGGCCAGACAAAGAGCTCCCTGACAGGGAGAAGCCTCTCCTCCATGTCAGCAGATGAAGAGTTCTGTGGGAGCTCTGCAGTGAGGTGAGGGTCCCAGGGGTCTCTTGGTGGTGGGGTGGTGCTCTGTGTCCCTGGAGCCAGCAGAGCAGCGGGAGCAGGGTGTGGATGTGGCTCTGTCCAGGGGGGAGGATGCTCTGTGAGTGTCTGTGTTGTGTAAGATGACAGAGCTGGTGATCCTGTTGGTGCCTCAGGGCTTTTGGGAGCTCGGAATTGTCAGCTGAAGCGGAAGAGCAGTTGAGACAGCACAAAAGCAGCAGCCACCAGAAGTGGCAGTGGCAGCCAGAAGAGATGTGAAGCAGTGTTTGGACCAGTTCCACTTACAGGGCAGTCTGTGCTCCCAGGAGGAGGGAAGGAGACCTGACATGCTTGGGCACCACCTGGAATGAGTGTTTTCATGGGCTTGGCTTGTTGAACTGTTTAATCAGCATCACCACCATGAAAAAAACCCCATCAGAAGTGGTAGCTCACTGTGTCATGTTTGAATGCTAGAGCTAGCACGACCTTTTCAAGGTTAAAGTGCCATTATGATCACACAGAGGCTTCATGCAGACATAGGATGGCCTTGATCTGTCCTTGAGGGGCTCCTGCTTGACAGCTTCAGTCTTGACCTTGTGGTGGAGCAGTTCCTTATCAATGTTCCTCATTTGTACAGTGCTGTGGTAGAACAGCCATCTTGCTTCTGGCCTAGACATAAACCTCTGAGCAGGGAGGGCTGTGTGCTCCTGTGGGGCAGCAGGGGTGCCTGGGTTCAGCAGGTGCTAAGCTGCAATAGATGCTGGGAGTGGGCTCGAGTTCCATCTCCACTCCAATCACAGAGCAGAAGAGCAAGGATTTTATGCCTTGTACTTCTCCAGGTGGTTATTTTTCCAGCTCTGTTCTTCAAATATTTCCCAATTTTGAAATCTGCTGTATGTCCTCCCAAAAAAGGGAAGAATGGGAAGTGTTCTGCATTGCCAATCATGTGTGTCAGGTGTTGCCCAGCTGAGCTGGGGGCTGCAGATCAAACATATGCCTGGCAGAAGCTACTTGGGAAGCTTTCCTGGGTATTCTCAACCTCCTTACTTTATGTTAGTGTTTTAGTCCTCTGTGTTACAAAGCCACTTATGATGCAAGTGGTGTTTGAACTGACTGATCAGAATGTGACTGGATTGAGCTAATAATTCTTAAATTATGTAAATAATGAAAGTCTGCTGGTGTTTTACTGGTTAAGTTGTGCTGCTCTTTTGTGTGTCTAAATCTAAAATTACTTTGTATATATTGCCTAAAAAGACTATTGGGTAAAAGAAATGAGTATGATTATATTTAATATGTGTCTGCTCAGTGGTAGAAGATGTGGCTGGACTCAGTGTTTCCTCAGTGCTCCCAAAGTGCAGGTGTGTGCCTTTCCTGGAGTGCAGGAGCTCTGACAGCTGCAGATGGTGGGATTAACTCCTTGACGTATGCTTGAGCAATAGATAGGGCAGCATGGGGAGGGGACCACACCACGCTAATCTGCCACACAGACTTAACAATCAAGGGCAAGCTCTGACATGTGATTACTTTTTTCATTTCACTGTCAATGCATGGAGTGTTGTGAGTGGGGAAACTAACTCACGCCACAGGGAGCCTGAGACCAGGCATGTTAGAGAATCCAAAGAGGAGTGAGTGCCAGGAGAGGAGAATTAATCAACAGTTAAAATGCCACAGTGGAAATTTTGCCATGGTCCTAAAGCTCTGAGTAAGGTTCAGAGTAATTACTGCATAAAAAGAATTGATTGGAGCAGTCAGGAAGTGTGTCTGGAAACTCTCCTTCTGCTTTTCTTTCTGCTGTGTGGTAGGCATTGCCCAGGTCCTTGTGACTGTGAAAGTGATGCCAGGTTCACTGAGCTTCTTTAGCACAGGGGCAGGAAAAACCCATGTGCCTCACCTCAAAGGAGGTCTAGGAGCTCACAGCACTGTCTGCAGCCAGTGCTGTCCTTCCTGAGCTTTCACATTTATCTGCAGATCAGGTTTTTGGCATTGGTGCCAAAAGTGTGAAATATGAGCAATGACTCAATTGATCAGAGCTCCTTTGCTTGGAAAAGAGCTCTTTTTGTCAATTGACAAAAAGAGGAGCTGATGAAGTTTAATCAAATAGGTTTGCCCCAGAGACTGAACTTGTTCCCAGTGTCTTCCAGTAAGATAAGTGGGGAAAAAACAAACTGGAAGATGCTGGGTTCAAGGTGGGCAGAGATCCTTCAGTGAAATGGCAGTGAAGTTGCAGGACCCCTTGCCCATAGTTGTTCTGAATTTCTGGTGCCCACATGGATTGGAAGCAGATCCTCCAAAATAAAAATTCATGGGAGGTACTGCCTGCCAGGGGCTCTCTGCTTGGGCATTGCACCCAGCTGTGGTCAGGCCTGGGATGTTCTTAGCTCAGTGGTGCTGTTTGCTGGACAGCAGGCTCCAGTTCAAGCCCTCCAAGTGCCTTCTGTTAATGCTTTGTGAGGTGTTGGTGTGCAGCCTCTGCCTGTGGCTGGCCACACAAGGTGCAAGGCCAGGGGGCTGCCTGTGGGTGCTCCAGAGGGTGTTCCCTCCAGGCCACTTTCAGTGACTTCTTTTTGTCCCCTGAAGCTTCATCTGGAGATTGGGCAGAGGTGCTGCCAATGGTACAGCTAAGAAGTGCCAAAGTGGAATTTTCTGCTCCTGCCCTGATCCCAGTCCCCAATACATTCATGCAGTCACCCTGCCCCTTGACTATTTTAGCATCAAGTTGTCATTACAGTATTTCTGTTGCAATTTAGAAACTGGAATGAAAGTGTTAAGAATTTGACCTCATGGGTGCTTTTAATACAATTCTGTGGCAGACCTGCTGGAACTGAGAACAGCTGATTAAAATACTTACAGGGTACAAGTTAAGCTTTGGGCTTTTTTGCCTATTCTGCCTGTAACGTTTTTGCAACTGCCAGAAAATTGGTATATCTTCCCAGCCTGTTCTGCAGTCATTAGTCTGTACTGACTTTCTTCTTTCCTGTGCTTCCTGCTGTCCTTCAGATCCATCATGGAATTAATTGGTGGGGAAAAAAGAACAGGGAAAGAAATTTGTCCACTGCACATGGCAGGAATTCGCTGGCAATGCTATCTCAGGTTAAGTACAGAATTGTAACATGCTTTTTTTTTCTGTAAGCTACCAGGCATTTGCTCTGTGTTTCTTGCTTCAAAATAGGATATGCAGGTTTTGTCTGGAAAATAAGGCCTGTGGCCAAGACTGGAAATGTTGGCTACTTAGCCCTGGGGAGGAGAGAAGACATGACAGTTCAACAAGCAAACAAGGGCAAGAATACAGTAAGCAATAGAAATGCTGACTCTGCTGCCTTCAGGAAAGGGTAACTTGAACCCCAGTGGTTGGGATGCCACTGTTTGGAGGCCAGGAAAGAGCTACTGTTTGGAAAGCAGAGGCAGGGATCTGTTAGAAAGGTCAGGGACTGATTGGATTAACTAGGGCAGCACTGAAAGCTCATCAAAAAGAAAGTAAGGTGGGGCAAGGCTTTTTTAAACTTCTCATTGTTCTTGCCCAGGGTCAAGCACTGGGAACTCCTTAGAAGAAGCTGGAACTTTCTATCCCTTTGTCCCAGCAAAGGATGTGTCTGTGCTACTGGCTTGGGTCTCACTGGAGCCTGGTCTCTGCACACTGCAGAGATCCCCCAAGCCTTCCTTTTCACCTCATGCCCGTTCATAAAGCAGAGCAGAGCATTGAGTCCTCTGCTGGGTTTCTCTTCTAATTCTGTTTTCTTCTCTTTGTTTGCTTACGCTGCAGTTCAAGCTGTGCCTGTTTATTCCTTGTAAAATCCCCGTGTTCGCATCTGAAGGGAAGTTTCTGTCATGTTTGCATCCTTCATTTAGAGGCACATACTCCTCTCTGGGCATGTGCCCTGGGCCACACAGGCCAGAGGAGTGGCTGAGGGAGTAGCACTGGTTTTATGTGTATCCTATGCTCTGTCGTGTGCCTGGGACCAGTCAGGAATCTGCTGTGCAAACACAGAACATGTAACTTATAGGGCTGTGTAAATCAGGATGCAGAGATGTGTGTCTCCAAATCTTATGCATATCTGCTGTATTTTTTTCTCTTTCTTGAGGTCCCTGTGGGGGAAAGTCTAGTGTCCAGACATCTCAGCATGATTTTTTCGTGTCTGCATCTCTGCATGATTTTTTCATGTCAGCACCTCTCCAGGAGCCAGTTCAGGCACTTTGTTGTTATATGTGTCTGAAAGCTGCTGCATCCTTGGTGGGCTTGCACAGCCTCTTACCACCAGCTTCCTGATAGTCTTGAGCTGATAGTTTTTTGTTGTGTAGTCTTGGTGGGCTCATCTTTTCCTAAGCTCTCCCTTCTGGGTTTTGAGGCAGAGCTGTTGACATCCCAGTACCCCTAAAGAGTGAGTAGGAAAGCAAGAGAGGACTGTAGGCATGGTGGAAAGCTCATTCCTGGAACAGTTATGGGACCTTAGGAGGAGAGGGGAGGCACAGCAGGCTTAACTATACAGATTTAACTCAGTCTGTGGGGAAGAAGAGAAGGAAAAGATGCTGTAGCAGTGTTCATTGTAAATGTTTAACAGGCAGATGTGGGAGACACAGAATTCACTCCCAAAGCTTTTTATTCAGAGTGTGCATCTAGGTTTCTCTGTAGGAGTCCTCTGCCAGCTGCTCCTCTCCTTTACCTTCTGTCTAACAATGGGGGCTCTTCTGTGGCTGAGTGTGGCTGGGAAATCCAGAAAGTCAAAGTTGAGGTGTTGTGCCAAGTCCTGCCTCTGGTCATCTTCTTTCTCCCTGCTGCATGCTGCCTTTTTTCCCTGTGGAGCTGTGGCCTCTGCATTTTGGCTGGCTGTTTTTCTAATTAGGTCCTTGGGAAGAGGCAGAACCCAGCTAAGAAATCTGTAGCTAAAAGTACTAAAGGAGAAGGTGAAATAGGGGAGGAAGGAAGATTTTTCAGGCTGTTGATGAGCTGGTGTTAGAGCAGGTCAAAACCTGCTGCTTGATGTTGATCCCTGAGCTGTTTCTGAAGCTGCTTCTGTTTTTTGCTTCCAGGCTGCCCTCAGAGTCAGAATTGGTGCTGCAATGTTTGATCAGGGACTTTGTTTCTTCCTTCTGATGGTCAGACATTTATTTTTCTATGGTTCCTGTGTGTGGGAGAAATGTGTTTGCAAGGTGAGGGTTGGGGTGGGTCTACCAATGATTTTCACATTTCTCATGGCTTGGCTGGTGCTGTCACTGCTGAATCTCTTACAGTGACAAGATCATCCCTACCCACCCAGAAGGCTTGGCATAGGAGCTGGTGTGCTCTGTCAGAACAAAAAGACTATCCAAACTGGGCACTCCCATCTTTTGACAGCAGCCAGCAGGGAAAAGCCTTGGGAGTCTAAAGCAGCACCTTCCTCAAAATGCTTAGCTGGGTACTTAAAACATCCAGTGCCTAATAACTGTTACAAAAAACAAACTAGTGAACTGCACAGGAGGAAAGCTGTAGGTACCACTAGGGCCAAATCCACTGAGTCCCCCTGCTCCTCCAGCTGGGAGAGGTTCTGCAGACATCCCTCTGTCCTTGCTTGTGAACCTGTCCTGAGGACTTGGGTGTGCTTGTGTGCTCATTCATGTCAGGCTGCTGGAGATATGTTGCTACTGATGAATTTTTACTTCTGTCTAAGATGGATTGTGGGTACTTTAGACCCTGGGGCTGAAGGCTGAAAGATGAGTCCAGCTGTCTGACAGAGCTCCCTGTGCTCCTGACCACACACAGCTCCCTTGGTTTGGCTCAGCTCATTAAAGAAGCAGGAAGCTGACCTGGTGCAGGGCAGTTGGGTTTGTGTGCAGGACCTGGAGGAGGCAGGGTGGAAGACTGAACAAATAATGCTTGGATAAGCTAAGCCAAGCTAAGCTCTCATTTACCAGCACCCTGAGCTACTGTGGAGTCTGCTTGCTGTTGTCTCTGTGCCAAGTTTCCAAATGTCATGTGTTGATACTGCCCATGGTATTGATACTGCTTCACATTCCATGTCGATCTTTCCAGGGGAAGCAGCCCTGACTCTGTGTCATTAACATGGAAGTCAATTACAGTTGATTTTTTTTTTTTTTTTTTACTTTAGGTCCATTAGAGCCAAGCAATCCAATATTGCATTCAGTATTCCCTGGAGCAAGTCAGCACTTTGCAGACCCCTTCCCTGCTCCCCGAAGTACCCCCAAGCATCCTGCCAGCATCACTGCAGGAGCTGAGAGTGTGTCTGCAATCCCTTGAGCAGTAGGTGGGGCATTGGCATGCAGAGACCTTGGAGTGGTGTTCTGGAGATGTTGCCTGTACAGGCATGTGGTGGAAGAGGCTGCCAGTTTGCCAGGAGAACAGATTTACTGAACAGAGAATTTAGTAAATGAAATCAGGGCTCCTTCCTCCTCACCCAGCCAAGGGTGAGGGCTGCCTACCTCAGGTGTGGTTGAATACACTCAGGCTTTTTGACTGCTGACATGTTTTATTGGAATAGGTGTTTTGGTGAAATCCCAGCTTGATTGTAGATGCTAAAGCACTGTTTCTGATTAATGGAACTTGTTTTGAGGAGGTAGGGGGAAGCAGAGGTTTGACATTTCAGCTTGTCCTTGAGCTGTGCAGCTCTCTGAACAGTGGTGGCAGGGTGGTCCTTGCTACTGGTGGAGTATCCTCTCTGCTGAAAAGGCAGCCTGAGATAGCTACTTGCCAGTGTTAGAAGGGTGCATTCAGGGCCATCCAGAAAATCCCTTTACTCAGGTCTGGATTGCAGTGTACCCTTTAGATGCTAATTTAGCAAATCTTCCAGGAAGAGGCAGGGAAACTGTTAGCTGGGAAGAATACTTCTGTGGATCTTCAAAGGATTTCTCATGGTTTTGCCCTTGTGCTTTCATTGTATCCTTGTATTTCTGGACACTTGTGAACAAGGGAGGGCTTCAGGAATAAGTTTTAGATTTTTTAGTCTTTTCCTACTTTGGGCAAGTGCAAGTCCATATTGCTGTTGGAAGAGTTGTTACCAGAGGAGATGGAGGGGTGCAGAGATCAGGCTTGGATGTTACTTTTGGGTCAGCTGACATGTTTCAAAAGTCATAGGTTAAGATTTTTCTGGAAAACCCTGATTGGCATAAGCACAATTGCTTCTCAAATGGAAGTTGATGGAGTGAAGTACTTGATGCCCTTATAGCAAACTAGACACTGAGGCAGTAAATAGGGAGAGTTCTCTCTGCTCCCAGCTCTTCTCTGCCTTCTGCTGTGCCCCTGAGTGCTTATTCCTTGTGAGCTGATGGAAGGAGAGCATCTGTCCAATCTGTGCCTCATGTGCCCTGTGGAGAAGAGAGGGCTTAGTGAGTAGGTGCTTCAGGCCACCAGGCTAGGAGCAGAAATGATCCCCCTGCCAGCTCTTCTCCCTGTCTGCCCAGATGGGCTTTGGTTTTGCTGTGGCAGCCCCACTTGTCTGCTTTTGCTGTGACCTTTCTACTGGAAGACAAAGCTCACTGAACATTTAATGGTGTCCTATGGGTGTCCACCTTCCTGTAATATCCTTGTTTCTGCCCCTTCCCTTGCTGTTCCTACTTCTCCCCTTTTTCTCTCTGCAAGAGCTTCATCCTTATGTTCCTGTCATTTGAAACTATGATTTCAGCCTGTTTTGACAGTCTTCTCTTGACCTTCATGGCTCAATTCTTCCTCCTTTGCTGTGGAGACATTTGTGATGTGATCTTTTCTCTCCTCTCTGTGCTGCTGAAGCTCCTGTATGTAACTCCCCCTTATTGCTGATCCTGTGATGGTTTTGTTTTTTTTACCCTGGAGTTAAATATCTGCAAAGTCTACTCAATGCAGTTTCTGGCTGGCATTGTTGCCTGGAAATATAATTAAGTATTGATCACTGGGCATTCAGCAGTCAAATGAGTTAATATATTAATTATGTGTAAGAGGATGTCATTCCAGTAATGTTTGTTACCTACTGGCTGGCATAGTGTGTGTGTGTTGAGAGGAAGGGTGTAGATGGACCTTGCAGTGGTGTTTGCTATTTCTTTTGCCTTTTAATGGTTATGAGTCCCTTGACCAGTGGTGCTCTCTGGGCATTGCTCTTTTGCTGGTGCTGTTGTTTCTTGCCTGTTCCTGCTGGTTGTTCTCTGCTGATCATAAATTTTCAGAAGCCTTACACTACCTCAGTGGTTACTTCTAAGGGCAGCCAGGCTGGAGTAATCCCAGTTAACATCTTGCTTCCAGAGGCTTCCTGGGAAATGGCAGTGCCTCCTTGACTCAGACTATCTGCCAGTGGTTGACTTGATTGAGGAGCTGAGCAGCTACTGGCTGGAAGATGTGTCTGTCTGCCAAGCCTCCACATCACAGAGAGTGCAAAAAAATCCACCTTGTCCCCCTTGCTCCCTGGTGGTCTTCACTGCTCTGACTCCCACCCCACCCTTAGCCCTAGACAGGGGATCCATTGTGGATACGTGGCTTAATATGGAAAAAAAAAATGTTTGCTACCAGTTCACATTGGATTCTGTCCATTAAAATTCTTTAAGAACCTCTGGCCAAAGGCAGCTTTTAATAGGAGCTGTGTGATTACCCTGAAACAGTCCCTGCCAGCTTCCCCTGTGCCACAACTGGTGTGAAACATCTCATAGCCTGACCTCAGTGTGTGTGGGGGGAGATGATTCACGTGTCCGGAGAAGGGCAGTGGAGCTGGGGAAGGGTCTGCAGCAAAGGCCTGATGAGGAGGAGCTGAGAAGGGGGCTCAGCCTGGAGAAAAGGAGGCTCAGGGGGGACCTTCTCACTCTCTACAGCTCCCTGACAGGAGGGTGCAGCCAGGAGGGGCTTGGGCTCTGCTCCCAGGGAGCAAGGGACCAGAGGAAATGGCCTCATGTTGTACTGGGGGGGTTTGGGTTGGATACTGGGGAAAATTCTTCACTAAAAGGATGATCAGGCATTGGAGGGTCCTGCCCAGGGCAGTGGCAGACTCACATCCCTGGAAGTGTTCAGAAGGTGTCTGTGGTGCTTAGGGACATGGCCTAATGGTGGAACCTGCACTGGTGTTAGGGTTTGATGATCTTAGAGGTCCTTTGCTGATATCCAACCTAAACTTCCCCTGACTCAGCTCCCTGCCCCTTCCTTGAGTGCTGTCACTGGTCACAGGAGTGAAGAGGTCAGTGTCTGCCCCTCTGCTTGCCTTCAGGAATATGTTGAAGACCACAGTGAAGTCTCCCTTCAGTCTTGCCAGGCTCAACCAAGTGACCTGAGCCCCTCCTCATAAGGCTTCCCCTCCAGACCCTTTCCCATCCTTGTGGTCCCTCTTTGGAAGCTCTCTATCAGCTTGATGTGTTTTTTGGTACCCAAAAACCACATTTTTTGTTTGTGTGCCCAAAACTGCACACAGGACTTGAGGTGAGGCCACACCAGTGCAAAGCAGAGTGGGACAATCCCTTCCTTTGACCAGCTGGCAATGCTGCATTATTTTGTTTTATTAGTTTCTCTTCTTTCCCCAACACTTGCCATCCGGTTAAGTGTGCACTGGCTTTGCTTAGCAGGATGGAAGGGCTGAGCCCTGGGGCTCCTCCTGCCTCTTTTTTCCATCTCCATCTGGGGAAAGGTCCAGCTGTAGCTCTTGCTACTGGCTGCATCCCTGCCCTGTCAGATGATGAAGGGAGTGGTTCCTGCAGGCACTTGTTTCACCAAGCTGCACAGTGAGCATGGTCTGGTTGCCTGTCCTTCCTCATTTCAGTTAAAGGAATGATTCCAGATGATGCAATCTGTCTGAATCCCTCCATGGCCTGTATTTCCCAGGAAGGTGGCTTTGAATGCTAAACCTGGCTCCAAGAAATGAGGAAAACTGGGTACTTCTGCAAAGAAAGAAATGAATCCATGGAATGTATTGTGTGTAGGGGTGGGGGTAAGGTGGGGCTCTGCACATTACAGATCCTGGTGTTTGCTGTAATCCCTGAGAAACAGAAACAACTCCACAACTCATTCTGGGTGATGTCTCATGCCTCCTCCTGTGTGCAGCTGGTCTGCTGCCAGTGCTGCAGTGGCAGCTGACAGTGACATATTTGTCTGTCTGCCTTGGAAGTCTGTCCCTCTGTCCTCTGAGCATCTTTAAATCCATATTTTGTTTCCCTCTCTTTCCCTATTTTTGTCTGCTCTCTCACCTTTCTCCAGCACCCCATCAGGCCACTGCTTTGGCTTTGAGGGGAAATGCAGCATGAAATGCTGCCTGAGGCAGGCATGGCTGGAGCTAGATGATCTTTAAGGGCCCTTCCAATGCACATAATTTTGTGATTCTGTGATAAAATGCAGTGTCTCCACTGAATCCATCCACTGGGAATGTAATAACAAGTACAGCTGAGCAGAGCTGCCTCCCCTAAGGTGCTGAAAGAGCATGTATGAAGGCATAGGTAAAAGAAACACCAGATGCCAAAAACAGTATGAGAGGGGTTATAGGAACCAGTGGCTGGAGATGGAAAACTTGCCTAGGGAATGCCAGTTTAATTGTCTGCTAGCTAATATGCAGTTAAAAGACAAGGAAATTAAGGTAAACTGTTCTTGCTTTTTGGATAAATAAGAAGCACCAGATAAAATGCAGTAGTGTAACTATTTCAGATCTAGATCTTTCACTGTGTAATACTGCAGAGATACTGAACTACTGATTTTGAAAGCTTCTCAAAGGACAGGATAGTCAAAGGTAATCTTATTAGCAGGAAAGGAAAAGATATTTTGGGGAAAATCTCTTTCAAATGCAGGCCTGTAAGGCATTGTCAAAAAGCATAGTAATGTTTCAGTGTTCTGCCTCCCTCAGTAAGCCCTAAGGAGAGACTTTACCCATTGGTAAACATGAATTACTCCCAGTCTCAGAATAAATCTCATTCCAGAGATTGGTTGCTGTTCAAGCTTTTATAGAAGTGGTGTTCTGCTCTTCTCACTGCCCTTTATTGAAACTGCAACATTCACACAAATAGCTGAGGTGCCTGTATCTCTGTTGCTAAAATACACATTTTTATCCACTTGCCAACTGTCCAAATGGTGCTGCAGACTCACTGGAGTCTACTTTGGTGGTCCACTTTGATCAGATAAAGCAGGTTGTTTAGGACTGCATCTAGTCAGGTTTTGAATATCTCCGTGGGTGGAGACCTGGGGGCTCCATAACCTCCTGACAATTTAAAAAAATCATGAAAATGATCCCAAAAACTGTGTGCTCCTTGTCTCTTGTCACTGGGCACCATTGGGAATAGTCTGTCTCCCTCCTCCTCTTCCTTTCCACCAGGTGTTATGCACATTTATGGGATTTCCTTTGAGTCCTCTTTTCCAGCCTTTCCTCAAGTAGAAGACACTCCAGTTCCTTAATAATTGTAGTGGCCCTTAGCTGGATTAACTCCCCCAAGTGTATGTCTCCCTTGTCCTGGGGAGCCCAGGACTGGACCCATCACTCCAGATGTGGCCTCACACATCCAGATGTGGGGCAGAGGCACTGCAGATGCTGTCAGACCTGCAGGAGCAGGAAAGCAGGTATAGTGGCTGTAATCCCAAGGAGGGTCAAGTGTTGCTTATCTACAAAACTTCTGCCAGGGCTGGGTGCTGCACCTCTGGGAAGGCTGGTCTTTGGGGAAGTGAGGATTGCCTGTGCTCCCAGGGAAGCTTTCCCCCAAGAGTCTGATCTTGAGGAATGTGTATCCTGGTTTTTATATATATATATGTATTCCTACATCTTCCCCTATGTCTGAATTGCAGCAGAGGAAGCTGCTCTAACTGGATGGCAATGCTTACTGCCCCTGTAGAGGCTCACCAACTTGTGTTCTTCAGGAATATCTTGAGCCAGTTGCTGTTGTTTCCTCTGGGGGAGGCAGGATCCAGGCTTCCCTGGTGCTGCCTGAAGCAGCATTTGGCCTCAGCTCTGTCTGCACTTGCTGGAGATGTTTCTCTTGGGCTTATTTATGGGGTGGTGGAAGCAAAGAAAACATGGTTGATTCTCCTCTCTTGATGGGGCCAGGGCTGTGAAGTTGCTCTCAGAAGCCTCTTGTGGGGTTTCTCTGCTCACCATGTTCAGGCAGGATGTTGGAATAGTCAGGTTTCTTGTCTGTGTGGAAAATCCGAGGCTGCTGCAGACCTACAGGTCCCTGTACCAGCTTGACTGCAAGAAGGCTTTGCCATTCCTATAACATGGAGTTGTTAAGGTTAGGAAAACTCTTTGAGTCCTACCATTCCCCCTGCACTGCCAGGTGTGCCCCTAAGCCATGTCCCCAAGTGCCACATCTGCACCTTTTGAATGCTTCCAGGGCTGGTGCACTGATGCCGTGGGTTCTGCTGCTCTTGTGGCTCTTGAGTGACCTTCTGTAAGGCTGGAAGCTGCAGCAGAGCTTGCTGAGAGCTGCTGGGCATAAAATGAAATTCACTGTGATCACAGGTATTTAAGTTGCTTTTGGGGCTGCACAGAGAGGAAATATATGCCAGTGATAGCAAGGAAAAAGTCAACTTTTCTGCCATGCCATTCCTTGACAAATGAGAATGTTTGCACTGTGTAATTTATGTTACTTTTGGTGAACTCTTTCATTGGAAGAAATGCACACACCCTTGTTGCATGTACATGGAAAGGAGTGGTAGTGGTGGGGGGGTGGGGGAGTTTAAAATGTCTTTTTTTGTAAGCAGACTCATTCTCCCAAAGCTGGAAATCTGTTTGTTGTAGGAGATCACACCTGGTCTTGGCAAGCCCCTGACATGGCATGTGTTTCCCAGGGCACCTGTCTGTGGGTGAGCCTTTCTGCAGTTGTTTCATGGACTTTGAAGTTTTCCATGTCAGGGAGTACTGAGACCTGTCTTTTTTTTTTTCCCCTTCCTTTCTTCTTTTTTCTTTTCCCCATGGCAGGGGCTTGTGGTGAGTTAGTCTTTAAGGTCCTTTCTAGCCCAAGCCATTCTATGATTTCTTTGATTCTCTGAGCCTGAAATAGCAATACCAAGCTCCTGTCTTAGACAAGGCATTCTGCAGTCCTTGGCTCAGAAACCCGGGTTCCCTGTGGCATTTCAGCCTTGGTTATAAAAATAACCTTCAGCTGCACAAGTGGCTTTAGGAACAGTGACACACTGGGCTACCTTGAGCAGTCTCTGTGTGCCTGTCTGTGACTGGGGCAGCCTCTCTTCTGGGGAGGGCTGCTGAAAACATGCAGGATGAGGACCTAAAATGGACCAAGCCTTGGGCAGAGGAGGAGAAGGAGGTGCTCTGACCTTGTGCAAGGGGCTGAGTGTGCCAGCAGCACTTTAGACACTGTGTGTAAGGACAGCCTTTGTCTCTGGGGTTGCCTTTCACAGCCTGCTGTGCACATTGTGACTTGCCAGTCATCTCCTGAGGGGATGTGCTCCCCCCTCTAATGGAACATCACTGTGTGCCCCTGTGAGCTGAGGCTGAGCTGGGCTGCTCTGGGAGGCCTTGTGCCTGTGCTGGGGCTGCTTGGAGCCTGGGGATGTTTACCAGGCCTGACAGAGCCATGACCTTGCTGTGAGGACACAAGCTGCACTGCTGCTCTGGGCTTCCAGTGGGAAGCCAGCCTTGGAAATAGGCTGTGCTTCAGATAACCAGGAGATCTGAAGGGGCAGAGAAGGCAGATCCCACTTTTTGTAGGATGCCTTTGTTAGAGATAAGTGATGTAATAGTTGGCTCTCACAATTAAGTGATAGATATTATATAGTTGTATAGTGATGTTATTGTAATATGTCATTCCATAGTCCTCTTTGCTTCCCCCCCTTGTAATAACAGCCTTGGTAGCCAGGACATTTAGAGGAGGCTGGCTTGTCACCGGGGGGTAGCATAATAACACCTGACCTCCAATCAAGATGTAAAAAGTTGCCTCCACCAATGGATGGCAGGGAAAGAGTTGACTGACAAAACTTCCAGAGGAGCTAAAGATATAAAAGGCAGAGCATCTATTTTGTAGAGGAGCCACGTGGCTGGTAGTCATGGTGGGGGGAGCTTCCAGCACTGTGGTTATTCCTTATTCCTTTGTTGGAATTAAATTTTAAAAGTGAGGGTCATTTCTCACACCTTCCATGTTGGGGCAGGAAGAGTGCATGCATGCTGGTGTAATTATTAAGTGTGAACAGAAATCATGTGGCTTATTTTAGATCATGAAAAGCAAATGCTGTATCCATGGAGAAACCTGCCCTGGCCCAGCAGGAGCTGGCACCTTTTCTTCCAGCACTAGTTCCCCAGCCTGCTCAGGGTGTGGCAGGGATTGGACTGGGCAAAGCCCAAATGTGTTTTCTGTGCCCCATACATACAGGTACCAAGCTGTCTCTGAGGGCTCCCCTAACAGCAGGAGGACCAAGAGTTTGGATACAGCCCTCTGCCTCTGTCCTTGCCACCACCAAGCCTTTGTCACACTAGTGACCCTTGTGCATCAGTGCTTTTGGGAGCTGTTGGTGGGATGAGGGCAGGGAGCTGTGGAGCATCCTCTCTGCCAGAGGACATCTTGGCTGGCTTTTTGCCTGGCCCATGTTGTCCCTCAGCTCTGTTCCTAGAGGAATAGCAACACCTTCAGGGGTTGTGCAGTGACAGCTGCCAGGTCACAGCACTGTTGCTGTGCCCCAGGAGACTGTCCTTACCATTTCCCAGGCTCTTTATTGGACAAGAACAGTGCACAATTTACAAGTGGCTCCATGTAATTTAAGAAAACAACCCCAAACCACACCCAATACTCTGCTTTTGGATCTAGTCTGACTTCCTTCATTAACTCATCCCACAGCTGTAGGCATATGCTCGTTCTTGCTGTTACACAACTGAGGCTAAAATTAAAACATCTGTTGTTATTTAACTTCAGTTTGCCAAAATACTATGTTTTGAGCAGCAACAGCTTTACTGTTATGTATCATTGGGGTTTTGGAATATTAATTAATGTTGCATGTTGTTTCTTAATGTCTCATAGCCCAGGAGGAGCTTTGCAAATGCCTGGTGCTGAAGGACCCTCCTCTGTCCATGTGGCATTGCACAGGTTTATTGAATATTTCTGGGAATGGCCAAATGCTCCAAGTAACGTAGTTTCCTGGAACTGTCAAACCCTCTTGGCTGCAGAGCCAAAATTAAATAGTGGGATCTTGGGGCAGGGAAGCCTGTAGTGTTACAGCTTTTAACTCACTCCAGCTTCTTTCTGAATGCCTAGAAAAGATAAAATGGGGATTTCTAAGGTGGGATTTCTAGATAGATTTAGACATATATATCTATATTTCTAGATATATTTAGTCTAAGGATTTCTTTATGAAAAATAGCCACATATATATATATATGTGTCTGTGTGTGTATATATATCCTATTTTTACTTTTAGTCTGAGTTCTTTACCAAAAAAACCCTCAAGATTTTTGAAATTAAGGAAGCCATCCTCAAAAATCTGCTTCTCTGTCATGAAAGCAGAATCCTGAGTATTGCCAGGAGTAGCACCAAATGTTTGATGTAGGTGGCAAAAAGCTATTGTGGTTTTTTTATAACCTGTTTGTATCTGGCATGTCTTGTACTGCACAGATCAGAGGGAAGAAAGAAGAAAGCATGTTCTTGCTAAAATGAATGATTGTCAAATTTACAGTATGGATATTATCCTTAGCTAATGTAATGGGGTTTGCTCACCTTTCCTTCATTCATAGGGTTTCAAAGGCAAGTGTTGTTCAATTACCTGTGGAATGGGCTGGAGAGGGGGATTCAAACCCTTCTGATTTCACAGGAAAATAATTAAAACAGAGCTGTGATTTGGCTTGATCACAGAGGTGCTTGCAAGCTAAATAAAAATAAAAGGCTACCTTGGGGACAGTCTGTGCTGTTAATTAACTAGCTAAATTCTGCCTTTGCTGGCCTCCAGTGGCTTTCCAGCGGTTTTGGCACTCGACATCGCAACTGGAAGCTGCCAAACACAACTCTGCACCTTCAAGCAGCTGAACAGCCTTCTGAGGGCAGGCTGGGATATGGAAATTGGAGTGTCTAGGGAGCCAAGTGATGGAAAAGGGCAGGAACTGGCTGCTGGCAGAGGAGGGATGCAGCTCCTTTCCCTCAGGCACTCTCTGGTTATCTATGGCCACCTTCCCCCACCCTGGCCAGCACCAGGGTTGGGTTCCTGCCAGGAAAACAGCTTTTGTGTTTCCTTAAATATTCCACTACTGTTTTGGGGATAAAATACCAACCCAAACCTGAATTGCTGTTATTACTAGACTTGGCCAGCTGGCTGAATTGGGCCTTTTTATTTTCATTAACAAATGCTGCCAGGCGATGTTTTTCCAGTGAAGTCATGAGTGTGTTTCCAAATGAGGGGCAGATCTTCCCAGCATTGCCATGGCTGAAATGTGGGCAGGCTGGAGCAGCTGTGGTGTCCTGTGCAGGCAGCCTTCTGAAGATCATTGGGGTGGGATAATAATTCCATAATAATAATATGTATGTGATAATTGACTGTCATTCATCCTTTTTTTTCCCTGAAACCACAGAAATGTGGGGTGATGGGGGTGGGCATAACACAGAGCTGGTTATTGGATCATGCAATTTATTCTTTCAGCATCTGCTTTGATACCACAACAAATGTGGTTTTAGTAAGTGCTTTTTGGGAATTTATTTTTCTGGGAAATGAAGCTGTGGAAGCTCCAGCTTCATTCTCCCTGTCTTAGAAACTCAAAACGTGGTGGCCATTGTTGGTTTTATGGGAAGGTCGCCTTAGCCTCAGCAGGTTTGTTCTGTTCTTAAGAAATTATTAAAGGATGCTTTTGTTTAAATCATCCTAAAGGATCTGTAGCTTCAGAGAAGTTATCCTTAGTGAGTTGTTTTCATAATTGTATTGAATTCCTTTCTTCTCTTTCTTTTGGGGGGGAAAAAGAAGTACTTGTTCTTCTCCAGATTTAAGAATAAGCTAAAGTGAATGGCATGATCCTTAGGGAGCTTGTTACTTTATTAGAATTCTGGTATTTCTAGCACATTTCAGGAGAAAAGTTGGCGAAGGTCAATTTTGGTTTAAACACGTGAGATAAGATACAATTTTATAGCACTTGCAACAGATGGCCAGTAAAAATATTTGTGATGATATTTTTCTTTATATTGGACATCAGTGCTTAACAGCTGCTTTCCAAACACTGAATTTGGTAAATAGTAGGTACTAGTCTTTTTTACAGGCTGCCAGTGACCAGCTGCTCCTTAGTGCTGCCCTGGATATATTTCAGAAATTTCTCCTTGTGAGGGTGGGGAGGCCCTGGCACAGGCTGCCCAAGGGAGCTGTGGCTGCCCCATCCCTGGAAGTGTTCAAGGCCAGGTTGGACAGGGCTTGGAACAAGCTGCTCTGGGCCCCACAGCAGGGGAGTTTGAAATGGGAAGAGCTTTGAGGTCCTTTCCAATCCATACCATTCTGTGATCCTATGCTTGATGATCTGATCTGCTTTTTTGTTTGTTGTTTTTTAACTCGCAGCAAGGCAGATTTGATATGTTGGGCTAAAAGCTGGGGTGCAGGGTAGCCTCTGGGTCTGCCTGCAGCCTGCCTGCCATGCCAGCAAGTTCAAAAGCTTCAAGGGTCAAACACAATCTGTTATGCAGGAGCCAGGCTCCATCTCATGTCTCTTCTCTTCTAGGTTTGGAAGAAAAACCAATACTTTCTAAAAAAGAGAAGATGAAGCTGAGGAAGGAAAGATGGCTGCAGAGTGAGTATTCCTGTGACATGGTATCACAGAGCATAGTTCTGATGGATCTCTGTACTCTGGGTTTGGGTGACAGAATGCTTCTCAGAAATCTTCATCCCTCCCCAGCACTGACATAAAAGTGCCAGGTATTGTTTCTCAGTGTTTAGCACCAAGACTTAGTCATTGCCCCAGTTGTGCTTTTGATTTTTACCATGTGTAATATATGTGACTCCATAAACCCTTTGTTTATGCAGAAGGGCACTGTGCCCATGTAAGGTTAGCATATTTTTCTGTCTTCTAAAACTCTGGTACAGATGTGAGTAGCTGTCTAGTGAAGCTCCTCCTCACCCAGGAGCCTTGGGGATAGCAGGGCAGGCTGGAGCTGAGTTCCATGCTGCCACCAGCTAATCCCAGACCTCTGTGGTGAGACCCTGCAGTGGGCTCTGCTGCCCCCTCAGTAGGGGAGAGCTGTGGACACTGCTGGCTGTGTTACTGCTCTTTCCCACATGCTACAGGTCAGTGAACCCACTCACCAGACAGTCTGGCCTTTCTCGAGGCAGTGAAATATGAGCTAAACAAGCCCAGCCCATGGCAGAAATGCTTCTCTTTTCCTATTTTTGCTCTGAGTGTCTTAGCACAGTAGGGCACTATGCAGTTGTACCCAATGTGGCAGAGGGGTTCCTTGTGTCACCTCTTTTTGGGACAGCCTTTTCTCCTAGCACCTTCTTTCCCAACTGAGTTGGACACAGACTATTTTTGGGGCAAAGGGATGTGGCTTTCTGCTACACCAAATGATCTCTGTGCCTGAGCTCTGAGCCCAAGTTCATTAACCTTTGATTTCACCAGCTGCACTGAAGGTGTGTCTGGCTCTTCTTAGATAAAAAGTTATGAATTTAACACACATGAATGTGAAGGAAACCTCCCAAACAACCAGCCCACAGCTGCTGAGTGCCTGGACATCTTGCTTGGACACAGAACACAGATGGCTGTGCTAGTCAAGTTCAGCTGCTTTGGAAAAGCCCAGGAGCAGGATCCCTGCAGGGTCTTAATCCAGCCTTCTTGATGCCTTTGTAGCATCAGTCTTTCCCAAGATCATGTGTGCTATTTTGGCCCTGCTGTGGCCTCTTTCCTGTTCTCTTGGCTTTGAAATTACTAAGATGAGAGAATGCAAGTGAAATGCAGAGACTTGGCTTTGAGGAGAACACCAAGACAGTAAACTCCAGGCTAAATTACCTGTCTTAGGAGAGATTTGATGTTAGAAGTGCTTTACAGGCACAGAAGTACCTAAAAACTCTGCCAGTTCTTTGTGGAGAAAGAGCTTTTTGTCCCCCAAAAGAGAAGCCAGCTTGGACTGCTGAAGTTATCACTACATCTGTTTTCCTAAATCTGAGTTTGTTGTTTCTTCTTGTCCCAGGGCTGCTTTTGTGACACTGGATGCCAAGACCCTGGGAACCAAAGATCAGCCAGTAGTGCAAATGCAAAACTTTGTCCCATTCCAATAAGTAATCTTAGGAGACACTAGAGAGGGGAAAAAAACTTCTGTAATGCTTCAGACATTAGAAGTATGCACATTTAAAAATACATTTATTGCATGGCTCCTCATCCGAACAAGACTTCATAGGAAAAGAATTTGGGATGTTTGCGCAGAATCAGGTGTCTGAAAATTTTCAGCACATACTGTTTATGAAAGCACTGAAGTAGTCAGCTTCATAAAGCCAGACCAAAAAAAGAAGTAATGCAGAACAGAAAGCTGTGTTCTTGGCAGGGATTGCTGTGAGGAGAAGTGTTTCCAATCCTGATTTGTCACAAACATCCATGTGCAGCAGAGCTGCAGTTCATGAAAAACTGTTGCTCTTCTACTCAGCTGAGCTGGAGAAGAAGCAAGGCGAAGGTATTAATTAAAGGAGCAGCCACTGAATTTGAGTTCTGCTTCCTTGACTGTGGGAGCAGGATTAGACCCAGGATTGTGGTCTCTAAGTGGGACTGGCTGCTGTTGTGCTCCCACCAAAAATACTTCTGGCTTCTGTGGCCACGCTGCCTTGGGAGCTGTTGGCCTGCCTGTGTCACCAACTCAGCCCCATGGCTTCTGGCACACTGTCACATCCACACAAGCAGTTTGTAGCTCATAATCCTTGCAGTTGTCCAAGGGACTTGTGGGTCAGGTGGGGCATATCTTGGAATTCAGCTGGAGGCCCGTAGCAGTGCTGGGCTTTTGTGGCCTGTCCTAAAGGACATATTCTGCTGGTGCTCACCCTTGAAACTGCTGGCTTTGGGAATTATGGGCAGCTGTGGAACTTAGTGCTACATCAGGGAGCCTCAAGGACTGAGGCAGAAGCCTGTGGCTTTTAATGTTCACCTCTTAAGACAAAGAAGGAGACAAATGTAACATTTGTGGGGCTTTCTGTGCCCACACCCTTGTCTGAGCTGCTGCTGGCAGACAGGAAAACCTGGTCCTGAGAAAAGCCACGTGCATCTGCTGCTTGGTGCAGTGCCTTTCCAAGGGTCCAGTTTATCCAACATCTGACTGCTTGCACTCCACAATGAGTCATTGAGGTGGAGCCTTGACTCTCTTCAGACTCAGTAAACAACTGACATTTAGTCCATCTTTCCTGCCTGTGCTAGGAGACTGTTGTTTGGTCCCAACAGCAACGCAGACAGGGGGCTGTGCCTGTTTAAGGCCAGATTTGGAGTTGACTCTATTTGTGTTGTCCCTTCCCCTCTTGTTTGCCAATTCCATGCAAGATCAATGTGGTTTTTGCCACACCAGGACTCCTGTGCAGTTTTGCTGAGAGCAATGAACATTGTAAGGGATGGAAACAGACAAAATCTGGCAATTTCACTTCCCATTGCACTGTCAGAAGGGATATATATAGTTACAAGCCAACACATCAACAGAGGGCATGACCCAGCTGCTTTTTGTTCATTTTTTCCTCTGGTTTATATCACCTCTGGCCTGTTGTAAATGGTAAAACAACTTATTTCTTAGCTCAGGGGTTATATCCTGCAGGCCTTTCCTCTTCTTGCAGTAATGCCTTGTTTCTGATGCAGAAATAGAAAGTGTGAAGATGGCCAGGCAAAAGCAAAAAGCTGAAGCGAAGCGGAAAGCAACACCTGTGGTGGGAGACATGCAGCCCTTGATGGAAGCCCTGCCTGAGCTCTCTTACCTGACCACAGGTGGCAGGGCAAGGAAGCCTCTCAAAAGGTTGGTGCCATTTGGAGATGGGCTGTGTGTTTCCCTTCTTCCTGCAGGGTGAAGGGGCCTTCAGCTCAGCTTGCAGCTGCAGGCCATGGTCAGGAGAACAGGGTCTCATTCACAACTCTATATTAACCATTTTGATGCTTCACTTGGCACAAGAAAAAAAGATGAGATGTGTCTTCTGAACCCACAGCTGAGAGGGGAACCATATTGCTTGGATGAGGCTTGGCATGAGACAGGCTGGGAGCATCCAGATGTCCTGGGAGCTGCAGGAGTGGCACGTAGGTGTCCATGTTGTAATGCTGCTGAGCTCACCTGATAACCTCGTCTTGTGGTGTTGCAGCCTGACATTCCATCCTTCCAGGCCTTCATCCAGGCTTTATCCTGAGGCACTTCAAGCCTTTGAGCAGTGCCCTTTGTGCTGTGGCCAGACTCTTTGTTTTGTAGTGTGACTTTGGCCAAGAGCATGGCTGAGTTGGCTGTTCCCTGTACACTGTCAGCTCTGTCTCTCCCTATCCCAGACCTTTGCCAAAAGCCTCTCCCTTTAGAAGCCCATGTTGGCACTGTGGAGGTGGGAACTGGACATGGGCTGATGTCACCTATGCTGCCTGTGACCTGCTAACCCCAAACCAGCCCCCCTTGGTACTGGCATGGAGGAGCTACAGGCTCCTCTTCCCCTTGCTGGCTTCTGGCTTCCCAAATGTCTGTAGAGGAGTGTTTGAAATAATTGGAGGAGGCCTTTATAGGATTTGAATCATTACAGAAAGGAAGGGTAATACTCTGGTGATTTGTCAGCAGTATTAATAAAAGATTAGATTCTCCA
Source organism: Agelaius tricolor (assembly GCF_023055355.1). Lineage (NCBI taxonomy): Eukaryota > Metazoa > Chordata > Aves > Passeriformes > Icteridae > Agelaius > Agelaius tricolor. Next base: position 3,368,527 of record NW_027269270.1, read on the forward strand.
GGAATTTGATCTCCTGCAGGGTAAAAGCACATTACAGGGAGGTTTTGATTCTGCTTTATAATGAATGAAGGCAATGAAGTGTAATGAAGCTGAGCTGCTAACAGGGTCCAAGTCAACAGGCAGAATGCTGGTGATTTTGAGGGGAAATGCAGCAGGAAATGTATCCCAGGATAACTTTCCTTTAGGCTTTGCCACCCTCTGCAGAGCTGCTCACCTCTGAAGGGACTGCCATGGTGACTTGGTGGCACACACAGATTTGGCAAGCCCTGCTCTGGTGACCAAGGGCTGCCATCCAGCTTGAGAAAGGGTTTTCCTGAGCCTCTGTGAGCATTCCAGGCAAACTAGGACCAGAAGTTTCTGTTCCTGTGCTGAGCTGTTAAAGATGAGGGAAGGGAGAGGAGAGGAAAATGAGCAGGAACTGATTGAATTACAGGTGGGTGATGGAAATGAGTGACTTGAAGGAGTGTGAGGCAAGGGGAGTAAGAAGAAAGAAAGAATAGGGGGGAAAAAAGGCAATGTAAGAGAATGGAGGGTAGCATGCCAGAGAGAGAAGTAGGAAGAGGAGGTCACTGTAACAAGAGACCAGATCCTGCTGTCTTGAAGAGGAGTTGAGAAATTGTTGTGTTTCCTGACCTTTGGGGCAGATCAGGTGGGGGTGGCCATAACCCCCAGCACCCACCAGTATGGGAATATTCCTCCTTGATCTCTGCTCCAAAGAGAGGTGGGATTCAGGCCCTCTTTCCCCCCCTTGGCCTGTGTGCTGGAGCTCTGCTTCAGGGTGAATTGGGGTCCCCAGCCTCTTGCTTCTGTTAATTTTCCTATCTGTGTAATCCTGAAAAATGGCAATTTCTTCTCCTTTCCCTAATGTCCAGTTCTACCAGCAGCTCCTGTTGTGCACCACAAAAGCAATCTCTGTGCTTCCTGTGTGTCCCTTGCTGGGGCTTAATGCTGGCTTTGTGGTAAATCTCTGCTGCTGCTTGGCATCGGGCGTCACGAGGGATGGTATTACACCTCTGGTCTCCTTGGACTTTGCCCAGGAATAAGGAATGCATGGAGAGGTGGCAGATGTGTATCTGCTGCTGTGCCTCTTCTGCACACAGTGCACCATCCTGCATTATAGCACATAGCAGGGCTGGCAGCTCCCTCCTCTTGCTGAGCATCCCTTGTGCTCCCACAGTGGCTGTGGAGGCTGGAGCTCTGCAGTGTCAGCAGGAGGGAACATGAGCTGTGCAGAAGTGACACGTGTGGTGGGGAGGGGAGGTTCCATGGAATCTTGGCTCTAAGCAACAGGATCAGTTTGACCTGGAGGTCAGTGATAAGCAGAAAGGGATCTGGGCATGGACAGATAATGACCAGTGCTGGCTCTGAGAGATGTGGTTTTCCTGTAATGCCTCCTGCTCTCTCAGCCTCAGGTGGAAGGAGTTTGCATTTCCCTGCAATGCCTGGCTATGGAAATAATTGCCTTTCAGGAGAATTTCCATGCAGGACAATTAATTACCTGTTCTTTCCAGAAAGGCAGATGCAGAATCCCTGGACTCTTTCCATCAACACAGCCATTGCTAAATTAATGCTCTAACACTCACTTGTTTTGTTTCTTCTCTCCATAGCCACATAAAAGCCAAGGCAGAACCAGCAGACTTCTGTCTGATGAAACAAGCTCAGAAACATCAGCTCCTGTAAGTACCCATTTGTCAGTGTCCAGTTGCTGCTGAGCCTCACGGAATGGTTGAGACTGGAAGGGATCTGTGGGGGTCACCTGGTCCAACTCTTCTGCTCAAGCAGGGTTACCTAGAATTGGTTGCTCAAAACCCAAGTCCACATGGCTTTTGAATATCAGCAAGGATGGAGAAGTTAGATGTGTCCAAGAAACTTCTGGACTTAGTCTGGCAGCTCCTTATTCCCTATCTGTTGGATTGTCAAGAACTTCATTTTCCCGCAGCACAGCTCTCCTGGGGCTAGGCTCTGTGATCTGGCAGTGTTTGCTTTCTTGTTTTCCTGGATTTCTGTCAGTTTTGAGCCATTCAGCTTCAAACTGAGGCTGAACAGTCAGGCTACAGATGCAGCACTGCTCTCCATGAATACCTTCTCTGTCAGAAACAGGCCTGTGTTGGTGCTGGGATGCCTTTCTCACTCAGTTCTGCCTTGCTTTGCTTTTGGTGGCCTGGCAAGTCTGTGCTTCCTGGGAGAGAAAAAGTTTGGAGGAATGTCTTGAGGTTTCTTTCCCAAAGTATTAGTTTGGATGAGAGGTTCCCTAAGCCTCACCTTAATACCCCAAGCTAAGCTTCAGGAGCATTGGCTCCTCTCTCTGATTCTCTGGCAGGAGCATTGAAGGGGAGGGAAGTAGCTGAGCACTACCAAGCGTTTGTCTGGCGAGGCTGTGGAGAGCCTGGCAGTCTGAGGGAGATGAGGGTGCTGTAGTGGATGTGGCTGTGTGAAAACTCACAGGGTTTTTTTTTATACTCCTGCTCTGTTCTTGTCCCTCCCTGCTTGCTTGCTTTTTGAGATGAGGCCATTTCCCCAGGAAGCAGCTGTGACCAGGCATGCAGAGGTAATTCTGTCATGCTCTTCCCATGGTGCCCAGCTAGTGGTGCATGTAGGATTACCCAGGCTCGATGTTCAGCAATCAAGAGAGTCACTAGAGGGGCTCTCTAAAGAGAATTTGGTGTTGTGCTGGTGCAATCTGAAGTCATTTTCATTCCTGGTGATTGACCAGATCCACAGTCTCTTGTTTCTGGTTTACCAAGGAAAAGCTCTAAAAAAAAAAACCATTCCTAAGTGATGCTGGACACTGTCATGATTGTTTGTGTCTCTGTGGCTTGAGATCAAAGTCCCTGGCTCCCATGAAGCTGGCAGCAATTCGAGCTTTGCCCTTGGCTAAATTAGGTTTATTCTTGCACTGTCTTTCTCTGAGATTTACACTCAGGATCACTGAGTGCTCTGTCTCAGCAGAAATCTGCTACTTTAGGAGCTGGTCCTTATCTGCTCAGTTCCTTTCGCATGAGGCACTTAGAGAACTGGTGTGTTATTTTTCTTTCCTCAGAGAGCAGGAAGTGGCTCGCTTTCAAGAGGTTATCAGCGATCCCCAGTACAGAGCCAACCCCCTCCTGGCCATCAGCAAGCACCTCTCTGAGAGGCTGAGGCAGGGGGAAGCAGGGGAACCCCTTTAGAGCTCCAGCTGGGCCCTGGAGCACAGGCTGCAGAGGAGCACATCCCTGGCACAACATCCCAGCCTCTTGGGTCCTTGGAAGCAGTTCAGCACATGATGAAAACCAAGAGCTCTGCTTTCTGTCTGCAGGAATAATGCAGCTCTCTCCTGACAGGGGCAGCTGCTCCTTTCCAGGGTGTTCTGAGAGATTCTTGTGCAGGCATTAATCTCCCTGCAAAGTGTCCTGGTACATTTGCTCTTCTTGGGAGCAGGTATGGTTTCTGAAATTGTGCCAAACGGCCATGTATCTGTTTTCTGTCATTCCCCCTTTCTCCCTGACAACTTTGAGAAGAGGTTCTGGCTTGCTCTGTTCAGGACTTCAAGCCCTGGAGCCCAGGAGGCTTTTGGAGTTTGTCATGACCAGTGCTGCTGTTCATAGAGATGGTTTTCTGTGAGAAATTTAGCTTTGGAATAAACTTACTTTGATACAGCACTAAGTTTTGTCTGGCTCTTGTTTTGGTAAATAGGAATTGAAATACGAGTTTATTTCTTTCTCTGGAAAGATGACTTAAAATAATTGTTGTTTCCATATGTACAGTGAATCAAGAGACTGCTACAAGCAATGACAAATGGCTGCAGATCATGTCTTACTCAGGGACTTGCCTTCCTCCTGCCCTGGAGGGCCTTCCTGTGAGTGATGCTCATCCCTTTTGGCCTTTGTGCCCTGTTTAGCCTGCCCTGTAGGAAACATCCCAAAACATGTCCAGCCTGCAGGCTGTGAACTTTAGCCAGTCATTTTTGGGATTGGGAACCTCTGGAGCAGGCTTTTCCTTTACCAAACACCAGTGTTCCCAAAACCCCAGTGAATTTTTGTGGGGCACAGCTGAAGGCAGGGCCATTCCCTATTAGAGATGATCCTGATTTGACACCCAAAAATACTAGTGCTGTCTTTTGAACCATAAAAAAAAAGTGAACTGATGCTTGTTAAGCTTGGGAAAGCAGCCTGCTGCAGTTGAGTCTGACCCCAGTTAGTGCCTGAAACCAGCTTCAGTGGAGGTGGCTGGCACCTTGATCATACTTGTCTTGCCTCTATAGTAATGCTGCTGTGTTCTGTCTCCAGGCTGGCACTGTTGAACAAAGGCTTTGTCTGGTGCCTCTTGGCTCTGGCAGTACAGGAGCTGTCGCTGACTCTGCCTGTTAGAGAAATGCCACTCCTCTTCCCACAGGGCCTGCCAGGAGCTTCCTGCTGGCACAGGCCACAGAGAGAGAGATGCTGACTCTGTCCCATCCTCCATTCTGTGGCTCTCAGGCTGGCCAGCCCCTGGTGCAGCCATTCTGGTGCAGAAAGGGAGAGAAGGTGGAGATGAAGAAGGCAAAGCCATCCAGGAATTGTGATTGTTGAGCCTGGACAAGAGGAAGCTTGGGGGAGACTGAGCCCCACCCCCAGTGCCTATAGGGGCTTCAAAGAGAGCAGGAGAGGAGCTGTGGCCAAGGACCTGGAGGACCAGGACAAGGGGGAATGGCTTCATACTCCCAGAGGGCTGGGTAAGATATTGGGAAGAAATTGTTCCCTGTCAGGCTGTTGAGGCCCTGGCACTGGTTGCCCAGAGAAGCTGTGGCTGCCCCATCCCTGGAAATGTTTAAGGTCAGTTTGCATGGGGCTTGGAGCAGCCTGGTCTAGTGGAAAGTGTTGCTGCCCATGGCAGGGTGTTGGAACTGGATGAACTTTAAGGCTCTTTCCAACCCTAACCATTGTATAATTCTCTTATTCTGTGATTCTGAGTACAAAGGAGGATGGAAAACTGGAAACAGCAATGAGATAAGAAAAGGACCGGTAACAGCAACAATGTTAATAACAAAACAGTACAAAAGAGGGGGGTGATTGATGTGCAGCAGTGCTCACCCAGACCCTGAGACAATGCTGCTGTTTCTCTTTGATTGCAAGCCAGGGAGTCCCTACCCCTCATGCTGGTAATGTTGTGAGGTGGTATGGAAAAATCCCTGGGTCCTAGTGAAAACTTGGATACACCTCTGCAAAACAGAGCACTCCAGGCATCACTGTCATGAAGGGCTCTGTGTGTGTAGGTCTTTCTGGGCTGGCACCAAGGTAGGGTCCCTACCCCTCAGGCTGCTGGTGGATTTCCTACCACCATTAGGTGGCTACAGCCAGAGCTGGTCACTGGATATTTGGACACTAGCCAGTGGAGTTGTCCAGCACATTTTCCTTGCTCATCCTGCTTGCTGGGTCCCATTCTTTCCCTTCAAACCCCTGGGAGCCAACAGAGCTGAAGCCTCATGCTGTGGGAAGCGAAGGGGTTGCTGATCTGGTGGAGGTGCTGAGCAAGGTGACCCCCAACCTTTTTACTGCCTGGTGGCTGTCCCCACGTGGAGGTGTTGGACCAGTGACCCCCCTCAGTGCCTCCTGTACCCAGGCTGGTGGCCCTTGGGTGGGCTGGTGCCCACTTGGCTGTGTGTGTAGCTCTGAGCCCTCTGTTTGGAGTTGTTGGTCCCCCAGGAATTTAGCAGCAGTTAAACATGTGAGTGTTTAGAGCTCCAGTTCACAGCCTGCTGCTGCTGCAGGCATCTCCTGCCCCCGCCATCTGAGCAGTTGAGCAAAGGACTTAAAATCTGCCAGGAAACAGGCGTCTGAGACACAGAGTCGCCTTCGCAGTTGGCATGTTTTCAGCATGATAAAAGCTTTCACGCCTTTTTTTTTCTTTTTTAGATAGCAGGGTGGGAAAAAAATAGCTTCCAAGCTGTAAGGAGTGGTTGTGCCAGAGGGGTGGGTGGGGGCCCAACCCGGCAGCTCCAGACTTGGCAAGAAGTGAGTAAGCAGTGAATGCATCTCAGCTCGGCTCTGGAGAAATTTGGGGCTACTTTTTTGAGCTGTTCTCTTTCTTGTTGGGGATTTTGCCTTTGAAGGCTGTTCATAGAGCTGCGTCTGCAAGTAGGAGCCAGGGTATCCTGTCCATCTGGTGGTGCCAGTGGATATTTTCAGCTACACACAAAGCAGTAGGTGGAAGGGGATTCTCCCTTCCCATCAGCTCCTGGGTAGTGGTGTTGGTGTGCAGGGATATTTTTTAATATCCCTGCTCTTCCCATTCCCACGTTTCTCTGTGGTACCTGTGGTGGCCCACTGGCTGGTTCCTGCTGCAGCAGGGCTTGCATCAGGGCAGCAGCACAGCCTGGAAAGGTGCAGTGAGTCACTCAGACACAGCCCAGCCCTAGGAAATCCCTTGGGTTGTGAGCACACAGCCTACGTCCTTCTTCCTTCCGCTCGCTGCCTTGGCTGCCCTGGAAAGTTTTCCTTACACACCTCATCCAAGTCTCCTTTGCCTATGGAAAATGGGGCTTTTGCTGGGCTGAGAGCACTTCTGCTTTGAAGCCATGAGCTGCCTTATGTGCCCATGGCTTTCTTTGAATCCCCTGGAGCTAACTAAGCATGTGAGATGGCTTTTGCCAGCCCTGCCAGCCCTGGCACTGAGGCACGTGCTGATGCTGTGGATACTGGGCTGGAGCTGGCTGCCTCCCAGGCTGCCACGGAAGCCTTGTGGCTGCTGGGCTCCAGATGGCTTGTCCCAAGTGCTGGTTGGGGGGCTGCCATGAGCTCCTTGAGATAACTCCCAGGTTCTCCAGCTGAGAGCAGAGAGCAGTAACAGCCAGCCTACATTGGAGCTCATCTGCCATGACCAAAACCTCCCTGGATGCTCATGGTTTAAAAGCTGACCTTTTATTGGTCACTGAGCAGGTTGGTTCATGACCTGTCACAACTCCAGCCCTCAGCTACACTTCTTACTCTGTACTTAGGGTGCCAGTGGCAGCTGGTGAGGAGCAGTGGGAATATTTGGGAGCATTGGGTCCCTGCTGCAGTATGGTTGCTCTCCTCTGCTCACAGGCTAGGACACAGCATGACTGGCTGCCTTGCCATGCATTTCCTCACCACAGCCACTGCTCAGTCTGAGCTTTGAGCCCCTGTGGGTCGTTCAGGGGTGTATCTGTAGGTTTGCTGTCTGAGTGTGAGGAGTTGTCTCCCAGCTCACAAAAAAGACCTGCACTCCTTACCCTTCCATTACCCTGCATGTTACCAGTCACACCCCAGCCCACAGGAGAGTCTGCCAGGGGCACCTTGCCAGGGACATGGCTGCGGGTGCCAGCACACCCCTCCAGCCATGGTGATGGCCCTCAACAGCCCCACTGTGGGCCATCTTGCTGACCAGCACTCAGGGAGCTCCAGACAGCTGAAACTCCAGTGTCTCCTCCTCCTTCTGGCCCATACAGTGCCAAGAGCAGAGACTTGGCATGTCTGATCTCCTGCCATTTTTGCATGCTCCAGCATGTGCAGTGAGTGCTTTCCCCGTGTGGGGTTATTTCCTTTCCCAGATGCCCTCTTCCCTGGCTGATCCTTAGATTTCCCACACTTGGTATCTGTTTCTTTTGCCTTTTATTCACCCCTGAAACCAACCCAGGTGGGTGCTTGCAGAAGCAGCCTCAGGGAATCCAAGGAAATAGAACTGCATGCAAATTTGAGCTATGAGATGGTTTGGAAGCAGATGAGATTGGCACCAGCAGCTCCTTTCATTGAGGTGTTGCATAAGAGAGGGGCAGAGGTGAATCACCTGATCCAGCTTTTTCTTCAGAGCTCAGCCCCACTTGTCCCTGCCCAGAGGAGCAGGTTTCACCATTTTTACCTTGGTCTGTTGGCAGCACTGCCCTTGGTGGCCATCCTGCATGGATGTGCTGTCACAGTGCTGGGTCCTGACCTTCCCAGGGCACTCAGGTAGGATGCAGCAGACCTTCCCTTGAGAGGTGTTCCTGCTCTTTGCTTCCTGACCTTTCACCAGTCACTAATCCCAGCAGGGCTCTACCTCTTATCCCATGGCAGCTGAGTTTCTTTAAGAGCTTTTGGGTATTCTTTAAGTGCTTAAGAGCATTGCCACATACCATTTTGAAATCCCCATAAAGTCCAGTTAATTGGATCACCCTTATCTCCATACTCACCGTTTCCTTGCAAGGGAAAGCCATGCCCTGCATGCTGACTCTTCCCAATGAGATAATTACCTGGGATCTGCTGATTGTGCTCTGCACCATGGTTGCTTTGTTAAACCTGGCTTTGTGTTTTTAGTTTGCTGAGCAATTTAATGCTGGTCAGACATTTTTTTCTGGGAGAGGCAGCTGGTGCGTAGCTCTGTGGTTTCTCTCTGTCTGGTCCTGATGCCTCATTGGGTGCTCTGGCAACCCAAACTGGGATTGGCATCAGGAGCGGTGTTGCTGACAGCAGGACAAGGATTTTTGTGGTGGCTTTTTTTTTTTTTCCCTAACCAATTCAATTTTCCTTACAAAATAAGTTAAATATGTGCAAACATATTTAAATAGTGCAAACAAAACACAGTGCCTTGCTTGCATCTGGATTCCCTGAGATTTTCCAGACTTCTTGATTACAAGTAGGATGTGTGAAATATTATCTGAGGGTTTCTCTGTGCTTTACCCATTGGCGTTCTGTGCCAGATGGGGTGTGTTGGTGACCTTGTTTGAACTCAGTGTGATTTGTACATGAACCACACAGGTCTGCCTGTATCTTCTCCTTGTGGCTTGTCATCCCCAAACATCTGGGGAGCCACAGTTGTCCCTGATGTTGGGCAATGAGGAGTGGGGTCTGGATCCATGCTCACTGTTCCTAAACTGAGAATTTCTGTGGTTTAATGCAGTGCAGGTTCTCTTTGAGACTGAGTAAGCCAAGACCAGGGGCTTGCTGCTGGTCTGTCTGCTCAAGGAGTGGGTGGGATGCAGTTTGCTGTGGAGGATGTTGACAGTGGTGTACGACACATTGTTTGCCTGATGCTCCTTGGACTTGGTTTCAGCAGCTCAAGTAGGAGAGGAAGCTTAGACAAAGAAATATCCCAAACAGGAAGGTGCTAGAAAGGCAACAAATGTCAGGCCCCAGCAGGTAAAAGCAGATGATACCAGGATATCCTCCCAAGTAAAGGAGATGAAGGAAGAGATAATCACCCCGGGGCAGGCACCTCTTTGTTCCAGCTCAGCCAGCCCGGGGGAAGGTGGGGGGATGGACAGACGGTTCTCAGCTGAGCACTTGATCTGTATTTAAAGTGTGGTTTGTCTGGCTTCAGCAGGAACTGTTTGAGGGGTTGATGGACAGAAGCCAACCCACGGATGGGGAGAGGCAAGAAGAGCTGCTCCCCTGGGGGATGCTGCTGCTCCTGGTCCCTGCTGTCCCCAGGCTCGGCAGGGAGGAAGGGGGAGCTCAGAGTCCTGCTGTGGGACAGGCCATGGGGACATGACTGTCCCCAGCTGTGAGGGCTGTGAGCGACAGCCTGATGGGTTTATGAGCACATGCACATCCCTGGTGCCTCAGCCTGGAGCTGTGTTGGTGGCTCCAGGCTGGAAGCAGTGTTGGTGCTCTGGGCAGAGGGAACCTGGCTGTGTTTACAGCTGGTTTGGATACATTAACAGCTGTCCTGGGTACATGTAATCACTGCTCACCAATGTGATGGTTCATCTAAACACCTTCCACTTCACTGGCAGAACAACCCCTGCCTCGTGAGTCCCTTTGCTTTGGGAGCAGGAGGTGTTACTGTGGGAAGACATTTAACTCTTCCCACTCTACTGTGGGAAGACACATCAACTCTGTTGATGTTCCTGCACCCACCTTTTGGCCCTCTGTGTAAAAGTAGAGCTCATGCTGCTTTCAGGGGTGCTGTGCCCACGATGCCTGATGTTGGAGGTGGGCTCCAAGAGAACACTGGGATGCTCATCATTGCTCAGTGTGCAGTGCAGGTGCATCAGATAAGCAGTGGATGCTGCAGGCACCTGGGGTGAGCTCTGGATGCTGCTGCTGCTGCTGGTGAGCAGTGTAAACAGAAGTGGTGAACCTATTCAAGCAATCCTTTTCCATGCATTTTTCCAACTCCTCACATGTCTTGGGGTTTTTGAGCCGGAGATGTTCTTGTACTTGAATAGCACTTGCTGGATCTTGCTTCCAGTTTTTCCTCCTCCTAATTCCCAATGTTAACTTTACCTTTTTTTTTTTTTTTTTTTTTTTGACCACTCTTTGTCACAATTGCACAAAAGGTCAGCTTGGTCTGTCTTGGTGCCAGGGCCTTGCAGCTGAGCAGTAACAGCCAGCCTACACTGCAGCTCATCTACCATGACCAGAACCTCCCTGGATGCTCATGGTTTTAAGATTGGTCTTGTATTGGTTATTTAGGAGGTTGGTTCATGACCTGTTGCTAGGCAGTGCTCATACTGTCCCCAAGGCAGTTCTGCATTTTGGTGTCTGGTCCTGCCTGCCCACTGTGAGCCCAAAGAGCACATTTTGCTATGAGTGGCACCACACAGCCCCATGCCTGTGGGTGTGAGAGGATGAGGGGGAGCCAGAGTCCTTCCTCTGCCCTGTACTGCAGTGGGTCCCTGCAGGTGGGGTGAAAAGACCAGGACCATTGGTGCTTGTGTGAAATTGCATTGGATGTCACTCTTCCTCCAGCCCCAAGGATGGAGTTCCCTGTGGATGGAGATCCCTGTCTTCAGGATGTGTTCCCAGCTCAATGTGGGACCTGTCTGTCTTGGGGCTGCCCTGATCCAGCTTTTCCCTTGGATGCCATCAGGCAGGGCGCTCTGCTTGGCTGTCACCCGATCTGTTTGTTCACGGGTAGTCTGGCACCACCATCCTGCCTCTAGACCCAGCTCAGGACACTCTGTAGGCATGAGGACACACCTCAGCATTGTTCAGGGGTCTACACAAGCAGCTTACTGCAGGAGGAGCTGCCAGACTGCCTTGAAGCATGTGCTGGCCTTAGAAATTCCTGTTACACACCACCTATGAAGCAGCTGAATCTTTGATTAGGCAGCTGCGCTCCCCAGTTGTCCTGCAGCAGCAGCCACCACCCTGGTGACAATGCCACTGTCCTTCCACAGCACTGCCAGCCTGCCATTCAGCAAGGAGTGGGTTAAACATCCTCCCTCCTTCTTTCTGCAGCATGGATTTGGAAACAGGTTCCCCAGGCTTGGCAGCTGCCCCGCTGAGGATCATATGGCGACAGCAGGGAGAAACTCCTAAGCTTGGATCTGCTGCCAGGGCTTTTCAGGGATGCAGCTTCTGTTGGGTTGGTGGCACAGAATGGTGGAGGAGGTGCTGGGTCTGGCAGTGCATCCACCACATCCTCAGGTGAGGTTAAGGACTCCAGAAGTAGGTCTGGATGAACTGGGATGCTGGATGCAAGGTGTGTCTCCAGTAGGGCGGATATGGGATGGAGAATCCATCCAAATCCACGCAGAACTGTGCACCAGGACCAGCACACAGGGATGTGTTCAGCACATGTGGGGACTCCAGGGAGCAAGACCAGTTTGCAAATCAGGTTTCCCTGAGGTGGAAAATCATTGTCAGAGTGTGGAAACTCTGGAGCTGCTTTTGACTTGTGGTGTTTGAAATGCGCCGTGCTCACTTCTACGAGTGACTGCTTAATATTTCCAATTTCCCAGGACTTGAATGAAAAAGCCATTGTTAAAGAGCCATTCATTTATTAAAGTGGGTTTACAGAAAACAAACCAAGCCAAAAAAACCCGACCAATAAAAAAAACAACAAACCCACATCAAGATTTGAAGTACTTGGAAAACTGATGTTTCATAAGCACCAGCAGCTGAGTCACAAGTGGCTCAGCTCAGCAAGGCCAGTGCTGTCCAGGGAGGGAGCCCCTTTCATTGCACAGTGGCAGGGAGCCAGCTAATCCGTGGTGGAGTTGGATCTGCCATTGAGTGGGATGAGGAGCCTGGGACCACGCTCTGCCTGCCACCCCAGCCTTGTCCCTGCCACATTTCGGGGTCAGGTTGGAAGGAACCACAGTGGGTCACCTGGTCCAACCTCCCAGCTCAGGCAGGATCATCCCAGAGCACACAGCACAGGATTGTGTCTGGCAGTGATTTTCCCAACATCCTGGTGGGACACAACCACTCTGGTGACACAGAGGAGGAACTGAGGAACGTGGTTTTGTTTCGTGGCTTCACTGCTGATCCTAAGGCAGGAGAAAAATGCAGTAGTTAGTGATACATTTCCTGAGTGTGAAATGGGATGAGAAAACACAGACAGGCATTCCCAAGGCATTCCCAGAGGTGAAGGCATCAGCAGCCAAAAGCTGCCTGCCCGTTTTTCCTGCTGCTCCTGAGCAGGGCAGAGGCGAAGGGCGGTGCCTTGAGAGAAGGAAGTATAAAAATAGGCTGTTGTTCCCAGCACTGGCTTTTCTGCTGCTCCTCTTTACCCTCTGCCTGCATGGATCTTTACCTCACCAGGAACTGGGAGAGAAGGAAGAAGCCACGACCCTCTCAGTGCTGCAGTGGGGCCCGTGCTGGGTGCTGAAGGGACATGGTAATGTGGGTGTCACCACCTAAACACTCTGGAGAAACAGGTGAGAAAGCACACAGGGTTCTCAGCACAAAGATTTAGCAAGGCCAAGGTGGTTGATGCAGCAACATGTGTCAGCACATATCCAGGACCATAGGAAATGGCTTCAAGCTGTACCAAGGGAGGTTTAGATTGGATATTGGGAAAAATTCCTTCACTGAAAAGGTGGTGAGGTAGCCTCAAAGGGACAGAAATCTGGGAAAGTTCAGATTTCTCTGAGCAGTTGATGTCTGTAGTCAGCTGTGGCCAGGAATGAGATTTTGGGACATGATGAAAGTGCTCTGAAGGGCACAGATGAGGAGTGGTATCAGGCTGCAAGCCTGAAGCCTCATTCCTCGTGGGGTAAAGATCCTGAGCCACAAAAACTGGGGAGAGCAGGGCCAGCATTGTGTTCCTCTGTGTCCTGCAGCATCCCATGGGCTGAGCTGGGCTCAGCACCTGCAGGTGTCATTGAACTGCAATGACCTGCAGTGGTTTTAAACTGACAGTAAGTAAGTTTAGATTGGATTTTGGGACAAAATTCATGGCTGTGAGGGTAGTGAGGCCCTGGCACAGGCTGCCTAGAGAAGGTGTGCTTGCCCCACCCCTGAAGTGTTCCAGGCCAGTTTGGACAGGGCTTGGTGCAAATAGTGGAAGGTGCCTCTGCCCGTGGCAGAGGGTGGAATGGGATGAGCTTTAAGGTCTCTTCCAACCCAATCCATTCTGTGACTGTATGTCAAGAGCAAAATGCAGGTCAGAAACCTGCTCCTTAGGTGACCACAAGCCTGCTGTCACAAACAGCCAAGGTTTAACGCAGTTGTTTAATCCTTTTTGGAGCCCCTGTTCCGCAGGAGGCTGAAGCCCTAACACACATCAAGAGCCATACCCGCAGTGGAAGCACTAATGAACTTTACTGACGGTGTTTGGGTGGCGATCTCCCACCGCTTCTGGAAAACACTGTTTGGCCTTCTCGTCTTGGCGCGCTGGGATGCGCTCGGACACGGACACCGCATCCAGGATGACGCTGGAATGGCAGAGCCTCGGTCCTTGGGCCCCGTGGGCGGTGCTGGGTGTGGGGCAGTGGAGGTTGGTGCGGGACCCCTCCGGGTGCGGTGCGGGGTGCGGGGTGCGGGGGGCCCGGCCGGGACGGGCTGTGGGCGCGGGAACGGGAGGGGGGGGGGGGACGCGAACCGTGCACCGCACGGCCCCGCCCCCGCGTCGGCCCCGCCCCCCTCTCGCCCAATCAGCGCCGCTCCTCCCAGCGCTCGGCCCCGCCCCTCGCCTCCCCGTTGCCATCTCCGCCGCGCGCGAGCGCGCGAGCGCCCTCGGCCCCGCCCCCGCTCGGGTTCGGCCCCGCCAATGGGAACGGCGGAGGCGCCCGCGGGGCCCCGCCCCCGCGCGCGCGGGTCTCGCGCCGCTGGCGGGCCCGGCGCGGCCTGCACGTCGGCGGCGGCGGCGGCGGCGCGCGCACGGAGCCGCGGCGGCGGCGGCGCAGCGGGGCCGCCGCGGGGCTCGGCCGGGACCGCGCATGGCGGAGCGGCGGCGGCGGCGGGGCCCGGGCAGCGGCGCGGACAGAGGTGAGCCCGGGCTGCGGCTGCGGGGCGGGAGCGCCCCGCGGGACCTGTCCAGGTCCTGACGCGGTGGCAGGTGCCGGTGGTTGCCGGCCCGGCCGCTCCGCACCTGTTGAGGACGGCGGGGGCTGGGTGGGCCGGGCCGCGGTGGAGGTGCCGGTGCGGGGGCGCAGTGCGGCGCGGAGCGGGGCCCGGCCGTTCCCGGCGGGGGCGGGCGCCCGGGCGGGCTCCCCCGGGCAGGGGCCGCGGCGGCGGCGGCGTTGGGGCCATTTTGGGGGGTGGCGGAACCAGGGGAAGTTTGGCCCCGGCCGCCCGAGCCGGGGGCAGCTCCCAGCAGCACCGGCCGCCCGTTACGGCGCCCGCCCGGGGCCGCGGGGAGCGGAGAGCCCCTGTGCGGGGCAGGCGCTGCCGCGGGGGGTGCCTGTCCCTCTCCCGGTGTTCCCTTCTCGCCGTGCTCCTCCGCCCTGCCTTTCTCCCGCTGTTCCCTTCTGGCCGTGCTCCTCCGGCGTCGCCCGGTCCGGCCGCCCCCGGCACCGCCGCCCGCCCTCTGCAGTGGGGAGGCGGCGCGTCCTTGGAGAGCAGCTCGGGCGTGAAACGCGGCTGCACATCCCAGCGCCTTTCCTTCCCGGCTGGATAACCCCGCAGAGCCCTGCTCCATCTGTTGCCGTGGCTCCCGGTGGGTTTCCTTGTTCCTTTGGGATTTGGTTGGATTTGTGCTGTGCTTGGAGCAAAACTGCAGCCGTGAGATGTGTGATTGTGCTTTTCAAAGTCTGGTTTGCTTAAAAAAACAGAGATGAAAGGCTTCCAAAAAGCGCCTCTCTGGTGCCCGAGGGGTACCGCTGGCCTGGGGCTGCTCCTGCTCTCTGCCCATCTTCACCTTGCACCTCTCAGAACTCAGGTAGGGAAGCATTGATCATGGCAGAGAGGTCTACAGAGCATTCAGGACTTTGCAGTCAGGCTGGTGAGTCCACAGAATCGATGGATGAGCCACCATCAGCCATGCTGCTCCTTGGCCTGGGCTTAAATGCTTTTTATTTTTAAATTTTTTATCTACTTTTTTGGTGATATATAAAGGAAAAAACAACTTCATGTAATTTTTTAGCATAAACAATATTAGGGTCTCAGTTCTTACTGTTTTTTGTTTTATCCAAGTGGTGGTGAGCTTACTGGAGCTGTTGAGCTCTCTCTCCCAGGCACCCTGTTTGCTCTGTGAGTTACTCTGTCACTCCTGAGAGTGAAGTTGTAGCATTGTTCTTGGAGCTGTTTTATGCCAGAGAGTGGCAGCAGGCCAACCTTCCTGGACGCACAAGATGTTTAGAATAATTAGTGATGGAATAGCCCTTTAAAATAATTGTTTGGGTTTATCTAGCACTCAGTTGTAGCAATATCTACCTCTAAAAATAGGCAGGCCTCTGTGTAATGAGCCTCATAGTATAAACAAGTCATATCTTGAATGACTGTTGTTACTTTTGGGATGTCCAAGACAGATGCCTTTGGGGGTTTTGCCAAATGTTCTAACCTTTTTTTTTCCTCTGCAGTGAACTATGTTTCTTGGCCCTTAGTCCATGCAGTTGTATGCACTGACCAGAGGCAAGGCTCAGTAACCCTCGCTGTTCAGGGCTGGCACAGCTGCACAGAAAAGCTTCCCAAGGATGAGCAGTCCTGGTTTTCCCATGAAATCCATGCCCAGGTGGAGGATGGCTAGCAGTGGGCTCTGCCAGGTGACTGCATCACCCTGCTCTGGGACACTGCCCATCATGAATTCAGCACAGAGCCCCGTTCATCTGTGCTCTGACTCCTCAGTTTTCTGTGAGGCAGAGACAGAGCAGCTCAGGTGTGATCCTAATTGTGCTGTTCCTTCCTGGGATGCCTTCCAGGTGTCCCAGGGTGCAGCTGTGTGAGCACACCGTTCTTGCTTTCAGGAAGTAGGAGCGAGGGTGGCACGAGGAGTGTTCTCACATTTTGCTGGGTGCTTTATCAGAGCCCAGCCTCTCACGTGCAGGTGCTTTTTGGGGTTTGTTTTCAGCAGGCAGCATGCTGGCTGAGGCTGCTCTGTGTTGCTGACATTCAAGAGCACTGGCTCCTCAGCTCGAGAGAGAAAAAATAGTCACCTTTTTCAGCAGGAGGAGTGCTTGCTCTGTGTTTTCTGAGAAGGTACCATTGTGCTCAGTGTTGGAAACAGGAGTGTCTTCATAGCTTTGATCACACTGCTCACAGACCCCAACCCACTTGGATACTGCCCCCAGTTATCTAGATTTATCTGCTCAGTTGGAAGCTGAGTGCCCTTTTGTGGGCTGTGTTTTGGGAATGGAAATGCAGTTCCATAAGCCCTCACTGGCAGGCCTCTGGCTTGCTATGAGCACAAAGGTCTTCTGGAGAACTTTTAACTAAATGGGACTTTTTTCTCTTTTAAAAGCCACACATGTTCTGGTTTGAGCTAGTAAAGCCTAAATGGCTGGGCTTACTAATTCACACAGTTTGGGACTGGGACCAGGTGAGGCTCTACCATTCCCTAGCAAACTCATGCCTACACTTGGCAAACCCCAGACTGCTGCCTGTAGTTGTTCCCAGGCTCCCAGTCAGAGATTCTGCCTGGGGGATGGCCAACACTGCTGTGAGAGAGCCCTGGGACAGACCATGAGTGTGCCATGCCCTCTCAGCAGTCAGTGTTGTCAGTGCCACCTGTGCCCTGAGGAGGTTTTGGGCATGGCAGTGCTGGTTGCGTTTCAGGTGGGGAATATTTCTCTGGCTGCAAGGGCTGGGCTGGGTGTTGGTGCCAGAGGAGTTTCAGGTGAGGCTGAAATGGGTTGTCCCCAGGTGCTTGCAGTGAGTGCCTTGTTAGGCTCTTGCATTTGAAATCAGGAACCTGAGGGTCTTTGCTTGGATGTCTGGGGATGTCTGGTCTGATGAAGAGAGCCCAGAGTTCTTGCTATTGCTGCAGCTTTTGGAGCTGGTAGGTGCTTGGCACGTTTGAAACTCAAGCCATCCGGCTGCTGCAGTGTGGATTTCAGCTGATGTTTAAGTACTGAAGATTGAAACTGTATGTTTGGGCTGTATTTATCAGTGGATGCTGTTATTTATGTATCGTGGTTTGAAAGGAAATACCTTTATAGTAGAAATGCTGCCTGACCAAAGGAAAAAAAAAGCCCAAAAAAAAAAACCCCTTGGTGAAATGATTATGTAAGCAAGTGAAATGGCATTCTAAAGCAAAAGTTTCTTTCCTGTTTGGAGACAGCGTGGCTGGGTTTTTTTCTCTTTCCTGCTGTTTAACATTTTTTAAATCCTTTTAGTGAATGTTTTTTGTATGGTAGGTATGAGAAATAGTTGTTTTTGCAATTTAAGTCCTTAAAGAGGTCATCAGCAGGCTGCCAGATATGAGTATTTGGGGCTGTAGCTGACCAAAGCAGCAGCACATGAGTCCATTTAAGTAATAATTAAGGTAAAAAAAACCCAAAGAAACTCGTCTAACTGCTATTACTGTGGGAGCTCAGAGGATGCTCAGTACAGTCATCCTCTTAAGAATGTCTGGTCACAGAGGGATTCAGGATCTTTTCCTGTTCTCTGCCTGTGGGTCAGCTGTGGTGTGTGTCTGTCCCCAAGCCAAGGGAATCCATCTCCTCCACAAAAGCTGCCGGGGTTACCTTGAGCTTCTGTTCCCAGCAGGAGCGCAGGGCTGAGTCAGTGCTGCCTGCCCAGGGCTGTGACTCAGTGCTGTCCCCTCCAGTGCACTGCCAGGCTGTGCCTGGAACCTCATTGCCGAGCTCTCCTCTGTGAGTATCACCTGCTCACAGGGGTTTGGGAATGTCTGACTGCTTTTCTGAGCTGTGTGTGTTGGTGGAAGTTGGTTCTTATTGAGCTTTTTTTTCTGTGTGATCCTGAGCATCCGTGCAAGTGTCAGGGAGCTCTGAAACAAGAAGCTTCTCTTGTGTGCAGTATTATCATTTCATCTTTGTGGGTAGTGTTCCTTCTTTACACTTCATTTTAACTTACTTATTTTTAAAATTTTGTTTAAAGCTTTATGTGCTTGAAGAGGAAGGGTGCTTTGTTTTTCTTTTGGAGAAATGTCTTCCCTGGTGCTCCAGGGTTAGGTCTCTTTGTGGTAGACAGCTGTCTGTGCTTCTAACTCAGAATTGCTTCATAAAAAATGTCTTTAGTGGGATCTCTGGCTGTCTTCCTGTGCTTCAAAGCTCAATTTCCCATTGCCTGGCATCACACTGTTAGTGCCCTTGAATGAAATTGGTCAACACCTTGAAAAGTCCATCAGATTTGTAAAGAGAATGGATTTGTCACAGGTAAATACTGAGTTGTGTGAGCACAAGAATCTGTGAGTAAGGAAATCTCAGATGAGTGCTCTGCTGAAAGAAAAGCTGTTGCTGGAGTGCAAATATTATTGGACATCAGAGGAGCTCTGTGGTAGTGAGACAAACAGGAAATCAAGTTTCATAAGCAGTTCCAGTAAAAGGTAGGTCCTTATTTTCCTAAGTATCCCTTGTTTTCCTTTGTGAAAGCAGAGAGGAGTGATCTAAGGAGCAGTCTTGCATCACCATAGGTGATGGAAGAAAACAAAAGGTTTGGGTACAGTCCCTCACCCTGCCCCCGGGGGCTGAAGCACGAGGGAGACAGCAACGATTTTAAACTTCGCTGTAAAGGCTCTTGCAGTTGTTTGGAGTAATGTCCTTTTATAGGTGTAGGAAAGCACTGGGGTCAGGATTTTTCCATGCAGAGTGCTTTTGGCAGAGATGCAAAAGGAAGGGCTGCTCAGCAGATTGCAGAGGAATTTTTGGGTTTAGTTAATTTACAGAGATTTTAACAGAATGGACTTCTTGGACCTAGGTAAGGTAAACAGTATCCTGAGTATCCTCATTTGGAGAAAACATGTGAGGAATATACCATATTTTGAATTTAAAGTAGAAATATTCCTCTGTTGGGGGTGAGTTTGGTGCTGCATGGCAGAAGGTACTTTCTGATTACTTTGCTTCCTGGTGCTTTTTTTATTATGGTACTTTTAAGTTGCATAAACAATTTTATGATGGGCCTTGGGTAAAATTATGTGCGAGTACTATACCAATGTCCATTTGTCTTTGTTCCAAACTCAATTTGCCAGTGGCTCCTCCTTTCTGCTATTAGTTTTGTCATATTAATGCTGAAGAGAGATGAACTGTTGAAAATTTGATCAAAAAGAGATAAGCATGTATGCTAAACACTAGTTTCTTTCATTTGTCATGTGTAATGTCAATATGCAGTTTTTACATAGGAATTGTGAGGCAGCCTCAACCAGGAGGATTTTTTTTCTCATTTAGTCTGTGTAGGTTTTGAGTTTTGCAGAGATAGTTAATACTTGTCTCTGTCGTTCTGAAGGCTTCTCCTGAAGGTGTTCAGTCTGTCTAAAATGAAGTTAATTTTGATTTAGGTTGATTTACTCAGCTCTTCAACTTTATTAGCAAATGAGCCTTAAACTTAAGGTTTCACTGCCTTTTTCCTTGCTTAGTTATGCTCTAGTGTTTGTACATGATCTCCTGGAAAACTATTAGAGGGGAGAAATACCTTTGACTTTGTTTAGATCCAAGTTTTATAAAACCTTGTTGACAGAGGCCATTGTGTATCAGAATGTGATTTAATTTTTCACCTCAAACACTGAGCACAGATACTGAGTACTTAATAAAACAACTCTAAAACTCTGTAGATGGCTCCCAGTAAGAACACAGTAGGATCTCTAATTAAAACATTCTGATCAAAACTGGACTAAGATAACGCATTTGAATGCTGCTTTTGGCCTTAGAATTGCCATGTTTTTCACAGCTGAAGGATCAGTGCTGGTATATTTAAATATCTGAAAAATGAGAAGAATTAATATAAGCCGATGGCTGAACTGTGCTTTGTTTGGGAGAAACTTGTAATAAAGCTGGGTCTGTGAGGGAACCAGGCTTATAGCCCTCCTCCACTGCCCAGGTTTTAAAGCTTGCTCTTGATATGCATGAGTAGATCATTCTGGGAGATCAAAGGAGGAGGAGATAACTTCTTTTGTTGGGTGCTTACTCACTTTTATAACCCTGATAGCCTTTGGTCAAGTTTACACCTGGAAGGCACTTTATAGTATGGGTATTTCCCACTGTATGGAAATTACCAAGGTGTATTAAGTAGGGAGAGATCCCCTTTGCCATAGCTTCTGAATCTGGAACACAAATAGTGGTTTTCTCCCTTAAATTTTGGTAGCTTTGGTAGCTAAAACTTGTGAGCTGATTGAGCAGCACCTTTTGGATGCTGGCTCTGTGCAGGTTTGCAGCCCCTTGGACCTGTTGCCTGTGGAGTCTGCACGAAGTCTGGGTGTTGTTCACAGGTGTGGAGTCACAGGCAGCTGCAGAATCCTTGTTCTCTGTTAAACCAGAGTCATCTTTTCCAGCTGGACTAGAGCATGTTCCTGTTTTTTTTGGTTTTTTTTTACCTGTAAGCTTTTCAGAGCAGCTGTGTGGCACGATGCTTGTATTTTCTCAGCCGTGGTGGCTTTGATGTCTTCTCTGGGGCTGCAGCCCCTCTCTTGGTTTAGAAGCATTTCTACAGCCAGCAAAACCACCCTTGCAGTGCTGGCAGCAGATAGGCTTTCCTGGGATTTACTGTGTATTATACAGACCTTCTTGTAGTGATATTTTTACAGATGCTTTTTGTCTCCCGCCGCTCACCAGTGCCAAGTGGTGTTCTGCCGTTTGATGTCATGTGATACTGTGTTTTGATAACAAAGAGGAGCTGGAAATTAATGCTTAACTCAAACCAGTGATCCTGGCAGTTGTGGCTTGGGTGTGTATGCCAGTGTTTTAATTGGAGTTGGGAACATGCTTCTGAGTCTACACAAACATGTAGATGTGGCACACAGGGGCATAGCTTAGTGGTGGACCTGGTTAGGCTCAATGGTCTTTGAGGGCTTTTCCAAACTTGATAATTCCATGATTCTGTGACAATTCTGCATGTCTCCACCTCTGTGCTTGAGGTGGGACAGCTTGCCCAGGCTCCCTTTGGAGGAGGGTGAGTGCAGAGATGAGCTCTAGGGGCATGTCCACTGTCTCCAAGTTTGTGATTGGATTGTGCTTCTGTTGCTAATGACTGTTCAGAGTTTGATTAATAAGAAGCTAAATCGGGACCTTTCACTGAATTAGCAGCTCTCAAGAACATGAGACAGAAAAGCACAGCTGATGCAAGCCAAAGCAGCAGGGTCTGCTTGGGAGAGTGTGCCTGTGCTTTTGGCAAAGTACTGCCAAAGGGGTGCAGTCTCCCAGAAAATCTTTTGTGAAAGTGGAGAAAATCCTGTCTTCACTCCATAATCTACCATCCATGCTGGGATTGGTGGGAGCTCAAGCCCAGTAGCTTCCCCCCTCTATTTCACGAGGACTGTCAGGTCCTTCCATCAAATCTGCAAAATCTGGTTTTTCTCGTGTCTTTGAAACTCTTGCAAAAATCTGTTACGTTAAATGCAACTCTGCTGTTCACCACGAGGATGATAATGAGTTGGGCAAGCTTCCCAACTGGGGGAAAGGGTGCATTAGTCTGGAAACCTTTGGGTAGTTTGTCTCTGTTTGATGCTTTTGTATCCAAGTTGATTTTGCCAGACCTCAGTGCTGACAAATATGGATAACGAGGGATAATGAGTACTACTGTAGCTCTGTCGGGTTTTTTTTTCCCTGGTGCAGCTTAGTTTATCTTCTTTTATCCCTGAAAGCTATTCTTAGTAAGTGGTTGTTTTTCTTGAATTAAACGAGTGAATAATCACTATTTCATTCACTGTCCTTACATATGTTTAAATATAGTATTAACCTAATCTTCTTATATGCTTTTCCTTCTGCTGCTCCTGAGTTCCTAAAGGAATCAGGTTCACTATTAGTAAGATCTATGAATGAACTTGCCTGGAAATGAAATAGTTCTTTTGAGCTTTGGCTTGTGTTTATTGCCAAGATGGTAATTTATTCATATATTTGGACAGCAGCATCGTTCCTCATGCACATAACTTCTGTGCTGTCAAGAGAACTTTTTCTGCCTACAAATTCCTCAGATACAGTCTGTGAGAGGTTTTTGTTTTTTTTCTTTTCCCCTGCTTGGAAGGGAGAGCGACTGTTTGGTGTCATACCTTTGGTTTTCCATTTGAGAAAGGAAGGAGGGAGGGAGCTCTCCGTGGTACCGAGCGGGGCCGCCGGGCTGCGGGCGCTTGTGCCGCTGGCAGGGAGGGAGGGAGGGAGAGGCTCGTCCTGCCCTCCTGCTCCTGCCACATCCCGCTTACATAACACACTGTACAAAGTATATTCCATAGGTTTTTAAAATATTATTGTATTGGATGGATATAAATAAACAACTTCAGTAAATATAGCTAGTGTTCCTATAACTCTGTACTATTTTTTCTCTCATCACTGTGTTTCACATCACGATGGCTAGCTGGCTTTTTCTTGCAGCCCAGATAATACCCAGGGCTACTGGGTAGTATTCCCAACCCCACTGCTTATTTTCCATCTCCCTTGGCCTCCTTGTATGCTTTTTCTCAGACAGAAGCTCAGTCAGGTTTCAGTCAGCAGGTCAGCTGAAGGTGGGCAATGACTCCTTTGGGGCCAGTTGCCCAGCCTGGATGTCAACACCCCCAGCTTCTCTCAGCATCTGGGGTGCCCTTGCTGGCTTTCAGCCTTTTTCAAGTTCAGGGTTCACAGAATAGCCAGTGTTGGGAGGATCCCACAAGGATTATTGAGTCCATCTCCTGTCCCTGCACAGGACAACCCCAAGAAGAGCTGGGGCTTGTTCTCCTTTCAATGTGTTCTTTCTTCAGTCCTTTGTTCAATAGGTTTACTTTCTTTTAAAGTTTGCTTTCCAGACTTAAGCAAGGTTCCCCAGTGGCTGTGAGAACATTTTCTAAGTAACTGCTCTTGATGGCTTTCAGTGAGTATGGAAGGAACTAGAAGTACATTTGATTATTGCAATAAAAGCTCTGTTGAGGAATATGGCTATTGACTGTGGCTTTCTTGCCAGAGCATCACCTGATCTGTAGGACAGCTTAGCTGAAGCAGGCTGCTTTTAAAGCTGAAGAGAAATAGCCAATATTCTCAAGGTCATAGCTTTTAGAATGCTGTGGTAGAAAGTAGGGAAAGAATTTTTCTGCTGGTAGCTTTCAGTGCAGCAGAGCTCCTCAGCATTATTTATGGCTTTGGCTTCGGTATTTTTGCATCTCCCTGGATCACAGACCTTCCTTTGCTGTTTTCTGGTGTTTTCTTGCCTAGTTTTGGTATGTTGCTGTAGTTCAAATTGGACATAAATTGTAAAAATACAAAATAATACAAAACTGTATTAATGGGTATTTTTACATCCAGTGGTACTTAAAATGCATCCAAAGACCTCTTGCTCCAGCAGTTGTCCTGGCAGCATTGCTAGTGAATAGTACTTTAATATGTGTGCAGTGGGGTAGTTTTGAATAAATGGCTTTTGGATCTATCTTAGGAGGCTGCTGATGTTCTTATTGCAGGATTTCACCTCCCAGAGCTAAGACTGGGTTTCTTGTAAAGTGCATGTTCACAGTGCATAGGTTATCCTTGAGAGAACAGCCAACTCCCTGCATTTCTGAATCAGTAGCTGCTTCCTTACTTCACAGAAAATGCATACAGTATGTGCATATATTAAAAATACATGCATATGTATAATATTTTATCTTCAGTACTTTGTCCAGAATACAAACTTCAGTCTAAAAATAACTGCAGTAAAAGGTCACTAAAGTAGGTTCATAATCCAAATTCCACTCAACATGGAGTTTTTTTGGCACGTGAACTGATAGGCTCTTTGCTTCTGTGGCTGAGATCTCTTAAGTATTCTTGATGGCATTAAATGGCTCTTTCTCTCTGTGGTTTTGTTCTCCTGAACCTGAAGGAAATGTTCTGTCTTGAGTTATTTGCTCCCCTGGGTTTGTGTGCCAGGGGAACGGGGGTTTCCCATCCTCTTACCTGGAGCAGGTGCATCACAGGCTGTGCAGAAGCAGTGCTGGTCTCCTTGGTCATCTGCTGCTCTTTTAAAATCTTGGGCATTTCTCTGGTGGTGCCATCCTTGGACCTTATACCTGTGCTGCTGTAGGTGTTGGGAGCAGCAGAGACAGAGGGAGGATGTGGTGGTGCTGGTCCAGGTGTGTGTGTGCCCTGTGAGATGGGGTATGGCAGCAGCATCTTGGGTGGATCCACTTTTGCCTGGAAATACAGCTGAGCAGGGAAGACACAACTTCTCTGGTGTCCAGCAAAATTCCAGGCAAGTGATTTCTTCAGTCCTTCACCCATGTCCCAGGTGAAGGCTGGTGTCTCTTGGATTTGTCATCCTTCCTCTGCAGCTCCTGGCTGCTTGGTGGTGGCTGCTGCCTGGCTGTGGCACATGTGGGAGGCTGGCAGCTCTGCCCTTCTCCTGGGGCCACCCAGATGTGCTTTCTGAGGGCTGTAGAAGGATAAATGTGCTAGGGGCGACTCCAGTGTTACTTGCTCTGCCAACATTTGCAGCATGTATCGATTCTGCCTGAAAAGCATGGAGTGTTTCTTGCCTTTGATTCTCTACAGTGCTCCCTTCCAGGACTGATAATTGTTTCCCTTTTCTCCTGTATTTGTACAGTCAGACTCTGATTTGTTCTTCTTGACTGAGCAGCTCTTTAGGGTACTTCTCTCAAGCTCCCTGTGCCATGTACCACCCTTTGTTTGCCTTCTGCTTTGATGTGATGCTGATTTGCAAGGGCTAGCAAAGTTGGGCAGGGTCATGTATGCAAAGATTGCCCAGAGAAGCTGTGGCTGCCCCATCCCTGGATGTGTTCAAGGCCAGGTTGGACAGGGCTTGGAGCAACCTGGCGTAGTCAAGATGTTTGATTTGGAATGAGATGAGCTGTAAGGTTAAGGTCCCTTCCAGCCCAAACCAGGCTGAGATTCTATGGTCTGGAACTCTCATCACTTATTCATTAATTTTTCCTCTCTAAGTATTTTCAGGTTTGTCATGCTGGGAGACTCTTTGGGGCTATTTTGTGTAAATAATTTAGTAGATAAAATAGGTGTAAATATTTCAACTCCTATTTGTTTCCTTTGGCTATCAGGAACAACTTTAATACTCAGCTTTTCAGGTAACCATAACATCATTTGTTATTTATCAATTTTTATCTGAACTCAAAAAGGCTAATGAAAATTAATGTATGAGTTACCTCCCAACATCTCAGCCCTTGGGGGGAATACATCAGAACTATCTGATGTAGTCTTGAGTCTTGATACATTCCAAGTTTTGATCAAGTTGCCCTCTGGTGTGGTTTTAGTTCAAGGGGGACCTTATTGCTCCCTGCAACTCCCTCACAGTAGTTGTAGCCAGGTAGGGATAGATCTCTTCTCTCAGACAGCAGGTGACAGGACCAGAGGAAATGGCCTCAAGTTGTGCCAGAGCATGTTTAGATTGAGTAGTAGGAAACATTTCTTCACTGGAAGGGTGGCCTGGCACTGGCACAGGCTGCCCAGGGCAGTGGTGCAGTCACCATCCCTGGAAGTGCTCAGGAGGTGTAGATGTGGCACCTGGGACCATGATTCAGTTGTGAACATGGAGGTTGTGTCTTCAGAGCTGGGCTCAATGATCTTAGAGGCATTTTCCAACTTCAGTGCTTCTATGATTCCATGTGTGAGTAACATCGACCACAGGTCCTGAGCATGCTGGTCATGCCAGCATCTTCCCTCTCTCTCGCTTTCCTCCTGCCTTACCCAAAATCTTCTGGGTGTTTTCCTTGCTTGTCTTGTCAAACTCTGGGATATATTAGAGTTTCTTGAATATGAAGGTGCTAAGTCCCATTTCTGCACAACGTGGCTGAAAAATGTCTAATATTCTGTGATGGCAAACACTCTGCCCACACACCCGAGCGGTGATGGCACTCAGATTTTACACCACAAGTGTGGTTGGTGGTGGGTTTTTTTTGTTTTGTTTTGGGTTTTTTTTTTTGTTTTTATTTTTTTCTTTCTTTAACATAAAGTAACCTGTTGTTGAGTAACTCAAGGAACTGCTCAGGAAGGAGCAGTTTGAGGCAGTCTTTTGCTAGAGAGATCCCTGACAGCCAGTTGCAGCCCAGATCCTGAGGAAAGCTTCCAGGATCTCAGAAGACTGGCGGGAAGTCAAGGTGCGTCAGAAGTTAGCTTGAAGTTCTTCAAATCTGCTCATATTTTAGTAGGAGAAAAGCAGAAATGTGACTGTAAAAGTGAAATGTAACAGCTTCCTATTCTTAGAAGTCCTGCAGCTTGTTCTTCCTAAAACCTTGCAGGGATGAGACAGATATCAAAATCCCAGAAGTCACTACTATGGAGGTGCAGACTGTCAGTGAGACTGGAGTCACAAACATGGGGTGCTTCTAGTTTAGCTTGCTGCTGCCATGCTCCCTCTGGGACAGCCTCAGAGTGGGCCTCTGTGGAGAAGAAAACTCAGTTCAAGATGCAGCCACTGATATTTTGGCCTCCTGGTGCACTGGGCCACTTGGTGTCTTTCTTGTCCAATGTGGTGGGGTGAGAGCCACCATGTGCCCAGAGTCCTTGCTGTGGTCTGATCCCATCCCTGCATCTCTCCTCTGCAGTCTCCAACTCTGCCCAGAGCACAAAATGAATGTCCATAGAGAAGCAGCAAGAAAACAACTGACCTGGAAATATGTTTTCCAGCTAACCCAATCCTTTGTTGGGAAAACAGCGTGATTCAGATTTTATTCACAGTCTTTTAAATTCCCTGTACATGGAGTTCCTGTAAGGTGCAAGTTAAAGCTCAAGGAATAAAGAGCTCTAAAGCTATTCCATGTGCCTTGCATAACATTTATTGTAAAAATAATACTAAGCCTGGTAAAAAGGCTGTTGGTGGGTGCACTTGTGCAATCCATTATTTCTCCCCCCCGGTGTAGTTTGTGCTTTCTGGCATTTTGTGCACAGCAGATGCAGTTTGTGCTCTATCTCCCATGGGGAAGCTGTTGGTGAGCTGCAGGCTGCTGGAGAATGGGAGCCAAAGGATACATCCACAATTCCCCCTCTGTCTTCATGGGACTTCACCTGGAGTGCTGTGCCCAGGTTTGGGCTCCTCAGCACAAGAAAGACATGGGCCAGTTAGAGTGGGTCCAGAGGAGGCCCTGAAGGTGCTCCAAGGGCTGGAGCCCCTCTGCTCTGGAGCCAGGCTGGGAGAGCTGGGCTGTTCACCCAGAGAGGAGAAGGCTCTGGGGACCTTAGAGGCCCTTCCAGTGCATAAAGGGGCTCCAGGAGAGCTGGAGAGGGACTTGAGGCAAGGGCCTGGAGTGAAGGAGAAGGGGGAATGGCTTCCCATTGACAAAGGGCAGCATTAGGTGGGATATTGGGGAGAAGTTTTTGGCTCTGAGGGTGGAGAGGCCCCTGACACAGGTTGCCTAGAGAAGCTGGGCAAGTTATTTACACCATCCCTGGAAGTGTCCAAGGGCAGGTTGGACAGAACTTGGAACAACCTGGGATAGTGGAAGGTGTCCCTGCCCTGGAAGATGTCCCCTACTGGTGGCAGGGGCTGGGACAGGATGGTCTTGAAGGTCCCTTCCAACCCAAACCATTCTGAGACTGTATGAAATGTGCACAATCAGTGGCTGTGTTAAGCCTTGTTTCCAGCTTGTACATTTTACCTTGGCAAACTCTTTTTACTGAAGTTGCAGCACCCTCTTCTACAGTTCTATCTTCATCTCAGGGCAATACTGCAGTCAAGTTGCCTCTGGTCAACAAAACTGAAGAAATGTGTTGTCTGGGCTGCATAAGATCTTTTTTCCTGCAGTGATTTGGGTGTGGATATGTCTTTGCCTCTTGGATCTTTTCCAGGGGGGTTGGTTTAAATCTCTGTCATGTCACTTGTCTTCTGTCAGGTGCTGAAAGGTAACATTTGGCCCCTCTCAGTCCTGCTTTTAAATCCAGGAATAAATGACATTGGTTCTTGGGGTTGTAGGCATGGTCTGGGAGCTCCCAGTGAAGGGTCTATCACTTTAGGCATGGCTTAATATGCACACTTCATCCCACCATTCCCAGTCTGTCTCCCAGCTTTGTCAGCAATCTCTTGTCACACCAGGAGGCTGGAGGCAGTGGCACAGCCATCCCAACCTGCTTTAAAAGCAGAGGTCTGGGAATAAAGTGCCTTTTTCTGGCCCTCCTGAAGCAATAAACTTTATTTAAGGGCTGTGGAGAGTGACTTCCCAGGTACCAGCCAGAGAAGATACTCACACATCCTCAGTGCACAACATGATCTCCTGGGTTTGAGCACTGTTAAACTGAGTGATCATTATTTGGCATCTTTTATTAAACATTGATTTCTGAGGCATTTTTCTGAAGACTAATGCTAAGTACAAAGTGTTCACATGCATCTAATCTTTGCCCTAGGACTGAAAACAATCAAATCTGCCTTGTTGTGAAGGCTGGAAAATATTGCTGCTGTTCAAAGGAAGAAAGATTTGCATTCCTCTAGTAGGTGCTGCACATATGTAGAACAAGCTTGAAGGAAGTTTTACAGGTATTCTTTTCTGAATGTGTTAATCTCAAAACCCTGGTTGATCACTGTAGTGTTGAGAAGAGCTTTCAGCAGTTCTATCAAGTTGGAGCAGCAACATCTGCTCCAAAGTGAGGCATCTTCCAGGGTCAGAATTGGTCAGTGTGGTGGGATGGGTGGGTTGTCCTGTCTCTGCTGCTCCTGTAGCCTAAATTCTTGTCCACAATTTGTCTGTAGTAAAAAATAAGTTATTTTTCTTTTTTAGCTGTTGTCTAAAAACTATTAATACCAAACAGAGAAATTACAACTGATTTCTTAAATTCTGTTGCCTTTTAAAAGCTGCTGCTTAGTCTGGAGGTTGCACTGTTGGACTGTTACAGTTTGACTAATGTTTAAAGCAGCTAAATGAGTAATGTAAATATTTAAACACTAACTATAGTGAAAACATCAACAACAAGATTAAAGCCTAAGCTCCCCTGAAGACATTTATGGTAATTTTGTTCATGTTAATGATTCCTTTGGCTTCAATCACCTTCTCTTCTAAGGTAACTGCTCTTATCCATGGGATGATCCTGTGAAAAGAGGAGTGGCATTAAAACCATTAGTTTTGAAATAATGTTGTTGCAGTATCAAAATTCATTATTGAGGCTTTAGGATGCCAAATGTACCAGTACACTAGTGAATATGATTTTTCAAATATAGGAGATGGGAAAATTCCAAGTTAGAAGTGGAGAGTTTCTTGCTGATACAATGCAAATATGTGAAATTATTTTTGGTGAGAGAATGTTTGAAAAATACTTTACTATGTTTCTTCCTTAACATTTTTTGGAGAATTGTGTGTTTTAGAATAAATGATGAACATACTTTTGTTTGTTTGCTGCAGTAAAAGCTTGGATAATACTTGATGGAGTAGCATTCTCTTTATTTTTTCCATGGATTCCTGTTGCTTAATAGCTGCTGAATTTTCATAGCTTTTGAAGTGTCAGTGAACTTTGTTTCAGTGTCTTGTGTACCTGTTTGTAAGTTCCAAAAGAGTTTGTTTTATATCAAGGGAAGGAGAAGCATTTGACAGCTTGTATTGTGTATAAACTGTACTTCTTTTTCCAATTGCAGCATATATGTCCTTTTTTTCCCTAAACTTTTTTTTTCATTGTATTGCTCAGTTGCTAGTCTTTCTTAGTTTACTTTAGAATTTTAAATGAGCAGTTCAAAAGGGCTGTAGGGAGTGTGGGTTGGATTTGGGGTATTATTTCTTTGATTCAGACTGATAAACTGAAGTAAGTACATCATAGATGTCAAATTGTTTCTTCATCTTCAGATGGAAAATGTTTTGGGAGGAAAACCCAGTTCTGTAGTTGTGCTGTTGAACTGTGTTTATAGTTTATGATGGAGACTCGTGCCTTGGTGTATGAAAAAACATGTGACAGTCACAGAATATCCTGACTTGGAAGGGACCCACAAGGATCTTGGAGTCTGACCCCTGGCCCTGCACAGGACACCCCAAAAATCCCACCCTGTGCCTGAGAACACTGTCCAAACACTTCTTAACCTCATGGCTTTTACTGGAGCCTCACACTATTGTTTTCTGGGATCAGGAACAAAATCTTGAAGGCATCTCCTCCTCACATTCCCTGAGTGACTTTTACACAGGCAGATAGTGATGGGGAAAAGGGGAATGGTTTTAAACTAAGAGAACAGAGTTTTAGATTAGGTGTTAGGGGGAAATTCTTCTCTGTGA
Source organism: Agelaius tricolor (assembly GCF_023055355.1). NCBI lineage: Eukaryota > Metazoa > Chordata > Aves > Passeriformes > Icteridae > Agelaius > Agelaius tricolor. The sequence goes on from NW_027269270.1 coordinate 3,398,845, forward strand.
GGGTGGGGAGGTCCTGGCACAGAGAAGCTGTGGCTGCCCCATCGCTGGGAGTGTCCAAGGCCAGGTTAGATGTGGCTTGGAGCAGCCTGGGCTCGTGGAAGGTGTCCCTGCCCATGGCGTGGCCCTTCCAACCCAAACTGTTGTACACTGGATTTAAGGTACCTGTGGTTTTTGTCATGCATCAGCAGTTGAGATGCCTCAACAGATTACTGTTCTTTTTCAACGTGTGAGGAGTAAAATAAATAGGAAAGTAAATACATCAAGATTGCAAGTGGTGGTTTTTTAATCCTGACCCTTGGGCTAAGTGATGAGTGCCTTCAGGTTGTTGCCTTGTGTTTGGGTGGTTTTTGCAGGTTTATGTCTTGAAGTGGTACCTCAGATGTCTGTTTTGATTCTCATTGCATTGAAATATTTTCAGCTGATATTTAAAAAGTTAGTGTTTGAAAATATTCCTAAATGGCCAACATGTTTTGTTCTTCAGATGATTTTCAAGTATCCTTTGCTGCCTTGGGGGAAATCATGAGCATGTTTCTGAACTTTTCAGGGTAAATTAACTCGCTAGTAAGGGACAAAGAATTGGTTTATTGAGTTTTTTGCAAGGTAGCAATATGGAGATGCTGTGGCTAAGTGCTGAGCTCCTAGAGGAGCCCCTTCTGGCAGGCTCTCCATGCAGAAGGTGTTGGGGAAGCAGCTCATGACTTGAACAAGCCCCAAAATTGAGCAAGCCCCAAGCCAGATAGGACATGCTGGAGCTCAGAGCTTTGTTCCTGGATTTTATAACATAGTGGTATTTCCCTTTCTTTGCTGTTTGGAGTTTTTACTGGTTTAAGGTGTTACAAGTCTGCTTTTCCTCCACCTGTCTTTACTGCTCACAGTATAACAAAAAGAATTCCTAGTTCTTACCCCTGGCTGGTTCTTTGTCTGTAAAATTCACTGCACATGTCAGTATGTAATGACTTTTGGTGTACTCAGTGGTAAACTTAGTCTCAATTTTCATGGACTGTTTTTAGTTTGTTAGGGAGTTACTGACTGCAGTAATGTTGTGTATAAGGAAGATAATGTGAAATCTCAATTAACTCAAGAATATACTAATATAAAAAACTATTAGCTGTGTGTTTTCTCAGGATTAATTGTAACTTTAAGCAATGCTCACATAGGAAGAGAATTATCAAAACCTTGTTTTTAAACCACATTTTTGGTTTTTGTTGCTCCAAATACATTTTCACATCACACTTAATTTATAGCTCATGTTCCAAGAGTTTGGAAGTTTTTATTGTGAATATGGGAACACTAGGTTGGGACTTTGACTCTGAACTCAGTTTTCTGGGCATTTTTCTTGCTTTATGCTAAGAGTTAGGTAGTGTTTACATTTATATTTTTATTTTTATTGGAAAATGCCACTATGAAGTGTTGAAATTGAAGTGTCTTAAAAGCTGGGATCAAATCAATGCAATATGCTACTTTATGGACTTTAAATATTATGTCAGATCCCTTTTTGACCAAACTAGTTTAAGAGGTGTGTTGTGTAGCTGTGCTCTGTGTAACTTGAATTCAGTGCAGGTTTCTGCAGGGTACCAGCACCCTCTCGTGGGCTGTGTGATTGTGATTTTGGAACTGGTTTAGAATAGTCTTAGCTTCACACTGCTATGGCCCCATCAGTATTTTTTTTAGAATTAGGAGGTTGTCTGTTAAATGAAAGCTGTCTGTTCCTGATCCAACAGCTGCGCTTATTCATGGAAATAAAATTGCTCACAGCATCCCTGTTAGCCTGTATCCTCCTTAGAATCAGAATCACAAAATAATTTGGGTTGGAAGATTACCTAAGAATGTGGGGGGGGGTGTGTTTTACCCTACATCTGCCAGTTGTTTTCCACCCCACTGCTGGTAGTTGAGGGATTTTCTTTTTTTTTTGCAGGGAATGCAGTCTGATGTCAGTGGGATCAAGAAAGTGGTGTTTGGAAAGGGGGTTGTTGTATGAGGGGCCTTTTATATGGATTAAAATCACTCCCTAAAAATAAGAACCGAAGATCTAAATTTAAAAAAAACCTAAGAAGATGAGAACTATGGATTTGGTTTCAGGATAAGTTGGCTGTGATAGCACAGATGTTTATTTTGGTTTTACACCATTATTTACCACATTTTTGCTGACTCTCTCTCCTGCAAGGTGCAGATAATGCAGATTGGGTTCTGCTACACAACTGTTTGTACCTTAGGGATGTTTTTTCTGACCCCCAGAATTAGGCATCTTTGAGTCTTGATTTATTTTTTTCTTTTTCCAACCAGGAAAGTCCAGAATGGTCAGGGGTTACAGAAGACTTGGCTCTGGGAGTGTGTATCTGTAGTATGGACTATTTATTTTTAGAGAATCAGAAATGTGTCCCTTTTTAAGGTCAGGAGTTGCTATTTGTAATGCACAAATTGTTAAAGAACCAAGCAATTGACTGGATGTCTTCTTCTTGCAGGTTGCAGAATCAGCATGTGTCTCCAATAGTTAAAAAGGTAAGCACACTGCATTTGCAAACATGGAGCAGGATTCTCTGTTTTCTAATTGATGCATTTGCCTCATAACTTGGAGGAGGAGAAACTTCATTTTAATGTATTTGAACACTTGTTTAGTACTTTCTTGTTTTATCTATAACTTTTATTTGTGTTTGGACTCCAAATCCTTTCACAATTATTGGATCAGCAGCTTGAAAATAGACAGGATATTGGTTTGCAAGTTGATATTACAAATATTTAGTTACCCTTCTGGCTGCAAATTTGTATCCAATGAATATTAATTATTAAAGTATTTGTTTATTAAAGTAAATAGGTAGAGCTGGCATGTAGGACTTGAGAGTTTTCAGAGTGTTTGAGCAAAGTTTAAGAACTGGTTTTGGTGGGAAAAGAGGAAATAAGCCCAAATTGTAAGTGTATCTCCTAATCCCAAACATCAGTCTACCTCTATGGCTGGGTTTTTGTTTTCCTTTTATGAAACAAAAAAATATCTGAGTCTCTTTTGACCTCCTTTAAAACTATTTTAGATTTTTCTTCCAATTAGTTATTTTCCTTAGCACTGGGTAGCTGTATCAATTATGTTTTAAATGATGTTGAAAATATTGATATTACTTACTGGGAGGTCCAGGCTGCTCAGTTTTTCTCTCTGAATAGCTACCACTTGGCAGCACATCATAAATACATTTCTGACAGTTACAGGTACTTGAGGAGTCCTTCAAAAAAAAAAGTTAAAAATGAGACATTCAGTCCTAACAGTAACCTGGTAAGAAGGAATAAATCTGCAAATTTCTGAAGTTATTTCTAATTGGGAGCAGAGCTCTAAACTTCCTTGGTTGAGGGATCAATAGATGCAACCCCAATTATTTCTGTAACAGTAGATGGTGCTGTTGGAATGGATTTGATCACCTGAGGAATAGACTCCAAGCTGACCAGTAAGCTCCAGTATGAGGTTTTTATCAGAGCTCTCAGAGTTCCCAGTATGCAGCCAGCAGCTCTGGATCTGGAATTTGCTGTGCAGAGCAGCTTTTCAGGCTGTACTTTAGCTCCTACTAATTCTAGCAGCTGATGCTAATTTATATTATTTCATGCTGAAGTACACAAAGCTAAAAGGAAAACTGCTGTTGGCCTGTAACATTGTCCTTGTACTTGAAAATACCCAGCTTGCTTGTGGGAGCAAAAAAATATGAAAAATCTTGAGAAGCACTTAAAAAATACAGTGTATGAGTATTTCTTCAAAGAGTACGTAAAGTAAGCTGATAATGGGGGCCAAATCTATAAGTAAATGAGAGTTTCAAGGATGTTTTGGTGCATGGAGATTTTCATGTGATACCTGTTTAAAAATTTATCTCCTGGTAGGTGATGTGTATAAATATACTGTATATCTATGTAAAATAGGGGCTGCAGCATGGCCTCGAGCCTCCTGCTGCCAAGGAACCTGATGGGATGGGACTGCAGATGCCACAGCTGCAGGGTCACTAAGCTGGGCTCCCAAATCCTTCATCACAAAACTCCATCTAGCACAAGTCATAAATCCATGGAATAATGGATTTGTTCCACTGGGCTGGATGGCAGAGAGGAGAATTGAGGAGATGCTGAAGTTTTCCATCAATCTTGCTGTGTTGCTTCTGATCTTACCTGAGTTAGTTTATCTTTGGGATTTGGCTGGAATATGCTCGAGTTGTTCAGTGTCTCTGCACTCCTGGTTCAGGGATGAAGGTGAAATGGGAGTATTGGAGATGGGTAGGTCCCAAATTCCACCAGGGAACTGCTTTTTCTTTGGAGAGAAGGCAGCCCTTGCACTTGGTTTTTCAACCTGTTCTTATCTAATTGTATAGACATTATAAGATATTTAAGGATATTGAGTATTTAACTTCATGCATATTACAGATTTGTTATTACAGGGTAGTTCAGCCTGGAGAAGAGAAGTCTCTGGGAGACCTCATTGTGAACTTCCAGAAGAGCTTATAAAAAGAGGAAGAGTTACTTTTCATGTGGGCAGATAGTGATAAAAGAGGAGGAAATAGTTTTAAAATAGAAGAGGATAGATTTAGATTAGAAGTTAAAGGGAATTTTTTTTCTGTGAGGGTGGTGAGGCCCAGAGAAGCTGTGGCTGCCCCATCAGTGGAATTGTTGAAGAGCAAGTTGAACAGGGCTTGGAGCAACCTGGGATAGTGGAAGATGTCCCTGCCCATGGCAGGAGCTGGAAAGAGGTGAACTTCAAGGTCCCTTCCAGCTCAAACCACTGGTCTGTGATTTGGTTCTGTGATATTTTTTATTTCCTGAAACTGTTGCTAATGTTACCCCTACAGCAGGTCACCAAGTTTCTCTCCCATGGGCACTGTGTATGTTCTTTAGACAATAATCAAATTTTAGAGACCTTTTTCTCTCTCCAAAGCTGTCATCCTTCAAGGCCTTGTCCTAGGTCTCCTTGCTGAGTGTCATACCCCAGAGTCACTGCCTTGAGGAGCAGGGGTTGGTAGAGTTAGGAGCTGCTTTGGGGAGGAGAGCTACAAAGGTGACCTGAAGAAGTCTCTTTTCAGTCTTTACACCAAATTTTGTGATTCAAATCTCTGACAAGTTAGGACAGATAAAGTAATTATTAAAAGCAAAATCACTTTTGACTTCATATAGCTAATGCAGGATTTCTTCCCCCAGAAGGAAGGAGAAATACACATTTCTATGCATCTCAATCTTTGCTGTGCTGAGAACAAGGTGGTAAAAGTTTGAGCAGCTGAAGGAATTATGGTAAAAGGCTCAGTAGTTGCACAGGCTGTTCTTTGCATGTTACAAATTGTGCTGTTTTCTCAAAGGTGGAAAATGAGTTCTCCTTCCCCCCAAGGGGTGTTTTTTCCCTTTGTCTCTTTGTCAGTGTTGCTGTTCCTTCAGAACTGTGTAGGTGTAGATACCTCACTCTCCATGTCCTTTGTCTCTCACACAGCTCATTGTGCATTGAAATGTGAAACTGGGCCTGAAACTGTTCATTAGCATGCAGAAACAGTTAATTAGCACACCAAGTTAGGCACAGCACTAGTTTTGGGAGTTGCTCTTTGATAGGATTCATTTCTTCCTGAGCTTCTTGGTGGTGAATATGTGACTGTGGCATGGCCATTGCATTGGTGGCTTGTTCCTCCATGGTTAGTTCTTCTTTCTAAATTCTGCATAAACCAAGTTCAAATGATCCTGTTGCTCTTTCTTCATTCTCACAATGAGTAGTAGTGTCTAATAACATGGATGCTGAAGTAGAACTTCAGTTCCTTTGAAGTGGGGAAGTTGGAAGCTTTCAGTGCTTAGGCTTCAGACAGAAATCATTACAGTCACTCAGTCTGTGCTTTCCATCACAGTCTGGAGATGTAAAAGCTGTTATCTGGGATCTGGGAATGAGTGCCAGCAGGTAGAGCTCCCTGTTAGCACATCAGCCCAGTTCCAGAGCTGGAGCATGTTGGGCTTGGTTAGTGAAGTACTCCTACTAAGATGCCAGTGGCAATGTTTTTCAAAAAATGCCAGCCTGGATAGTTGTCAAAATATGATGGTGCATGTAAGTCATGTACCAGAGATCATCTAGATTCAGTTATGTGCTGTGTTCCTGATGTACTGAGAAATAAAGGTCTGAGAGCAGCTGGAGGTGTCTGGTCAGAGAAGTCTCATCACTGCAGTAACAGACTGGAGCTTGCCCCTGCAGGCATTCCCTGCTGCAAAGTGCTTTTTGTCCTGTGAGGTTTAATCTGAGGGCAGGATTAAAGGGTAGCTGCAACCCTCAGCCTGTGCCAATGATCTACATATCCTAAAATATCCTCAAATAATCTAAATATCTCAAATATATAAAAAATATCAAATAATCTAAATATCCTAATATATCCTCTACATATCCATAAAATGCCCTCAGCCTGTGCTGCTGATGCTGTAGGGTCTATAGGATCAACATATCTTTGTTGGTCACTCAAATGGGGAAACAGGATGATTATCCCATAAATGTGACATGTTACTTTTTAGTTTATGAAAAAGCTGGAAAATACTACAGGTGGTGTTGACAGTGGGAGGCCTCTTGGTCAGGCCTGACAGAAACTCTTGTATGGAAAATCTGTGACTCAAGTATATTTGAGATTGGCATATGTATTCCTGCTATTTCCAGCTGCATTCTGTGCCTTTTGAGGCAGTGTATGAAATGGGAACCTGAGAAACCTGAGAGTTCTAAAGGATGCTGAAAGCATCTTGTTTCATGCACTAGGCTGTACAAATATTTCCTTGCTTAATGTCTCTCCTCATTTCTGAGCTACAAGACTCAAGAGTTGCCCTCCTTTATTAATAACAAAATAAAATTATTGTGCCTTTCCACACCTAGGAGTAAGGATGCCTTTGATCTAGTCCTTCTCAGAGAACTGTCCTTCCTTGCCCCTTCTGTGTGACAAAGGGTTGATTGTCACTCGTGCCTCTGGCAGTGGGTGAGGGTGAGCTGCATCCTCTGCTCATCGTTGTTCACTGGGCTGTGCATCAGTGCACTCCAGGCTTCCAGGGGCTGGGAGAGGAGCCCAGGGATAACCCTCCTGTTGGGAATAGCTTGCTGGTGTTTTGGGAGGGGTAGAGGGGTGGCACAGGTGCCAGGGGGTGCATGGCATCACATCAAGCCATGGCTCTGTGCATGGGCAACCTCTGCAGCGTGGCCCGAGTGCACTGGAAGCGCAGGAGGATGAAGAGATCTGAGAGGAAAGGTAGGGCTTTAATTGCTGCATTGAAATGCTGGAACAAAGGAGGTGGTGGTGGTGGTAGTCTAAGTGTACTTTTCAGGTGAGGTTTGAATCTCTTTGCTAGCTTGCACTTTGGATTCATAAGAAAGCCAGTTTGTTGGTAATACTTTGAGCAAGATCTATTTCCCAATGCTTTATTTCATTTGACTCTCAAAGTTTGGAAGGAGAGGACTTTTGAACAAATATGGAACTTGCTAAAACTGCAGCTTTCTGACTTAGGCTGTTTTCTAACAGTTCTGTGTCATCTCTCAGGTTAATGGGATTTTTTCCATATATGCCATTTGCTGAATGTAAAGTGTTGTTAGTTGCGAAATTTCCCTTTCAAGACATATTTAGGGTTTTTCTCAGTAATGAGAATAAACCAAGATTACTCTTAAGGTCTTTCACAACTGTTTTTTGCATGCAGTCAATACCTAGATATTCAGACAGAAGAAAACCAGGTTATCTCTAAGTTCTCATGTACTGTGTACTTGCTATAGCTAACATTTACCTAAAAATCTCTCAAGTAGTTCTTGTGGAAATAAAGGCAAATTCTGTTGTGTTTGCTGCTGCATTTTTAAGTACTTCTGATGTTCTTTCTATCTTTGGAAATAGTCTACAGGAATGAAAGACTGTAAAACCAGGAGAGGATTAAAAGTTTACATTTTCCTGGCTCCACTTAAATTAGCATACATGTAGATACTGTTTTCCTGTTTGATATGGCTGGCTTTTAATGCATCTATGAAAAGAAAGGTTTTTGTAGTTCAGAACATTTCAGGATGTGCTACTATGCAGATTGCCTTGGCTTCAGTGAGTGAATTTAGGTAAGTGTTGGGTGGAGGTTTGTTGCTCTGTGTTATGAACAAAAAACTTCCCTCTGCTACACCAGCATAGTGCACTCAAACCCTCAATTTATTTTATCAGTATACCTGGGAGAAAACAGTCCCTGTAGTCATGGAGCTGCCTTCTGCCACAGCCCCATTCCACACAGAACCTGCTGTAAATACACTGACCCAAATCACTTTGTATTTATGGCACTGATTCCTTATTGCTGTTCTTGAAAGCTTTGGTAATCTCTGAACAGCAATGAAGCTTTTTCCTTTACTCTTACTTTTTATTCCCCAACAAAATTTTTTTGCACTGCTGAGTGTTACTGTAGTTGTGTCCCTTATCCCATAGCAGGATTTTAGGAGTGAAACTCAGGAGTTTATCATACATACCTTGGTGTCCAAGCTTCAGTGAAGTCCTTTTGGAAGGTGTCCTTGCTCAGATGCCACTGACCATTACCCAACCTCATGATGTGTCTTTGTGTCTGTAGCACCTGAGATGTTCCTGGATGTCACTTACTAAATGGGTTATTTGCAGGCAGTGAATGTGTTTATTTATGCAGTTTTGCTGCTTGAATAAAAGTTTGGAAGGTCCAAGAAGGCAGAAATGCTGTTCCTTTTTCAAAGTGAAATGATAACTGAATCACTAATGACTGCAGAATAATCAAGCATGCCTTGGCAAGAGAGGAAGCTTTTTTTGTAATGAGCAGCCTGGGCTCAGAGTCCATTTGGTGAAAACATCTCCCCTGTCTTTCTGAGGGCATACATAGGTCCTACTTTATATGGAAGGACTTTGAAAAACCTTTTTTCTTATTATCAAATCCTCTACCTTTGAGAGCCAGGTTGAAAAAAAGAAAACCCATGGATTACAGTGGGAGGAAGTTTGGAAGATAGATGTGTATACAGAGTACTGAGTTCATTCTCTCTGCCCAGCTCAGGACTGTCCCCTACACATTATTCACAGAATTGTAGAAAGTTAGGGATTGGAGTGAACCTTACAGATCATGCAGTCCCAACTGTGGGCAGGGACTCCTCCCACACCAGGTTGCTCAAGGTCTTATCCAGCCTGGCTTTGAACAGTGCTGGGGTTGGGACATCCACAACATTTCATACTCTTTAAATAACTGATTCATTCTCTTCCAAGTGTTTTTGATTTGAAGTGGGTGGTTGTTAGAAATTAATTGTACTGGAAATCAGTTACTTGTATCAAGCACACACAGTCTTGTAGTGCTTAGAGTGAGGGAGGCTTAGCTTTGGGAAGTGGTGGAATCACCATCCCTGGAACTGCTCAGGAAACAAATAGATATGGCATTTCATGCTTGGGTTCAGTGGCCATGCTCATATTCAGACTTGATTTTGAAGGTCTTGAAGTTAGTGCTTCTTTGACTCTTATGCTCTTTCCCAGAGTGATGTGCTGGTGCAGTTGTGGGGACTGCAGGGAGGAGCTGGCTGCTGCTAACTGGACTCCTGCATTTTTTATAAAGAAAGGATTAGAGAAAAAAGGTGATCATTCTTTATATGCCAAGAGTAGTCTTAACTCATAAACACACGTGGTTAAAGCTTAAAACAGAGTGTTAGTGTCATTTGGCTGCAGCAGCAGTGTAGGACTGCATCTCTTAGGTGCCTTAAGGCTCTTCTGTCAACTGTCCTTGGCTGTTTATCTTCCTCGGTGCTTTCAGAATCTGTTTCAGCACAGTTACTGAAATGATTAAAAACAAACAAACAAAAAAGCAAGTAGAATTTCTGTTTGCCTCTGCTTTTACCAGACAGGAGCTTGCCTTTTCTTTCCTTCAGGCTGTGGGTGAGGTGCTGAGCCCAGGCTGGTAACCCAGCTCCTCAGGAGGGTTTATGCATGGTGTGGAAGTGTGGGGCAGCTCTTCAGCCTTTTTCACTCCTAGTTTGGCTCAGGGAGCTCACTGATCTCCTTGCCAGAAGTTAAACCAGGAATTTGTCAAGTCCTTAGTGCTTGAGTACAAAGTGGTGCTGCAGGAGTAACTGGAGCCAGTGCAATGTGCTAATTGAGGTGATAATTATTTACAAGTCCTGTTGATTACAGTCAACTAATTTCCTCTTGTTACAGTGGAGTGTGCTGATGTTGTGTAATGCAAACGGTCTCAGGGGTTATAAATAGATGGGGTGACATCAGGTGTGTGTTCAGTCCCTAGTGGGGTTCCACAGGGCTCTGTCCTTGTCCCTGTGCTCTTCAACACCTTCATAAACAGCCTGGAGGCAGGAATCAAAGGAATACCAAATAAGTTTGCTGCCAATACTAAATTGGAAGGAGCTGTTGACGCCCTCGAGGGCAGAGAGCCCTATAGGGAGACCTTGATGAATTTTAGGGCTAGGCAGTCCCCATCCACAGGAAGTTCAATACCAAGGGGGGAAGTGCTGGATTCTGAGTGTGTATAGACCAGGCTGTGAGAGGAAGGAGAGGCTGGAGAGCAGTGCTGTGGAAAGGGACCTGTGGGGTCCTGTTTGATGGCAAGTTGAGCGGGAGTCAGCAGTTCCTTGGCAGCCAGGAGGGACATCAGGCACAGCATCCCCAGCTGGGCAAGGGAGAAGATTGTCCCACTTGGCTCTGGACTGGCACGGCCTCACCTTGAGTCCCAGGGACAGGTTTGAGCACTACAATGTAACAAAGACATGAAGTTATTAGAGATTGTCTGAAGAAAGTGAAGAGTCTGGAGGGGAAGCCATAGGAGGAGCAGCTGAGAGCACCTGGCTGTTCAGCCACTGTGAGGAGACCTCATTGTGGTCTTCATCATCCCACTCTGGCCTTTGGCAGATTGGGGCTGCATCTTTCAGTCACTGATGAGCATCTCAGTTTTAGGAGGGATCAGTTGGGTAAATCCAGTTTTGGTCAGGATTTACCTAAACAGCCCAGTGCTAAGCCAGGGCCTGGGCTGCTACTTTTAAAGGATCTTTCAACTTATTGTTAATAAGTTTGAAACCTAATAAGTTGGTACCTTAAAGCCTGAATATCCCCCTCCCTGTTTTCCAGACAGAAGCCGTCTCCGCCAGCCAAGAAACCAGCAAAGATATTTCACAATGGATGTAGACGATGAAGAAAACATGAGTAAGATGTGTTTATTTATATTGTAATAAACTCACTAATAGTGTCTGAAAGTAATTTTTTTCTCCCAAGCACAGGGGCAACTGCAAAGAAATGAAGATATTTTAAAATGCAGTGAAGAAGAGTGAATTGGAGCTTTTGCATTAACAGTGTTTTTAATATGCTAATATAATTATACCTTCTGTATTATACCTCATACCTTATTTTTTTCCTACAGCAGCTGAATAATCAAAATATTTCCCTGTCTTGAACCAGCAATGAATAAGGGAGGGATAATATCAGTAGTGCCCATGCCAAGGGTAAAGTACCAGTAAGGAGTGAGGGGTAAGGTGAGGGGGATGGAGTTTCAAGAGTACAATATAAAGGAGGGAGAGCAGAAAAGGAGAAAGAAAGAAAAAGCAGAGGAGGAGCTGGAAAAGCTCTCTGCAGGTCTCACATGAGCTGATGATTCTCTTTAGATGGTGATTGTCCCAACCCTGAGCTACTGAATTATTGAAGTGATTTTAAAGCACAAAAATAGTCAAATAAAGTGATCATCTTGCTGTGTACTTGATGCAGCCAAGTGTGTGAGACTGCTAACTGTGGGGTATAATTAAGATCCAATAACTTAGGAGAAAAGTATTTTCCTTGAACCTTTCTAAAATATTTTTACTGTTATTTGCTTTTCAGCTGTCTCCTTTTTTTCCGTGACTCAGAGAATTGTTCTGCTGCTGCTGTGCTGTGCCTGACTATAAATAATTGTACATGATGTTATAACAAATGTGCTTCTTTTTCCCCCAAGTGGCAGTGGCTAAAGAGTGCATCTGGCAAAGGTGACAAAGCCCAGCCCTGGCTTTGGAGCAGAAGAGTTGCAGCTCAGTCTGGAGGAGTTACAGAACAATTTTAGAGGGAGATGAGGAAGTTAGATCATTGTGTTAAAATAAACCAATCAAACCCAAAACAAACATCCTCTCCCCAAAAAACCCAAAACCAAAGTGAAAAATATTACCTGAAATAGAATTAATCTTTTTTTCTGTAGTTAAACAGTGAACTCAACTGCAATATGCTTGGTATAATTTTCTTTTCCCTGATAGATAAGAAATTACTTCACATGGATATTTTAACTGCTTCTAAAGGTGCCTTCCCTACTGAGGCCTTCAAAAAGTGTAATTGGATAATTCTTATAATTTTTTTTGATAAAACATCCCTTTTCTCAATAATGGTATAGCTGAGCATGAATAGAAGGTGCCTTCCTGAGCTGGAGAGATACAATCTCTTTATAAGGGCAGTCTTTCATTCTGTGTGATTAAGAAAAACACTAAATTTTTGTCTGCTTCTGGGTTTTTTTGTGTGTTAGTGCATCGATATGGGAAGCCATTCAAGGAATTTGTTATTTTGTCAGGAGCTTGGCTCCATGGAATTGTTTAGGGAATGCATTTGTATGACTTCAGTTTTGAGATGTCAGAACCTTTGCTGAGCCCAGTGCCTATGAAGGGCAAGACAACCTTCCTTTGTGTGCCCACACAAACATCATGAATTTGAAATGTTAAATCATCTGATTTGGGGGGTTCAGAAATCAAAGTTTAAATTCTTAAGTTCTTTGCTTTGATTTGTGCAGAGATATATTTTTTAACTGTTTATCTTTCTTTACTTTTATATCTCTTATAATTGTGAAGTGGCATGTTAGAAGTTGCCTGTTAAATTTTTTATTATTTTATGTAACTGCTTTTGGGGAAAGGTTTTTGAAGGAAAGGAAGGTGGGCTATGCAGTCTTTGTAGCCTGTGGTTGCATAACAAGAATTCCTCTGCAGAAACCAAAATTAAGATGACTTTTTTTTTTTTTTTTGTTCAGATGAAATATAAGACAGTGATGATGTCTTACATTAATAAATTAATATCCCTGAGAAAACAGTGTTTCAGACTTGAATTTTTAGTGTTTTCCTTCTTTATCCTTTGGTCATAGAGACACTACAAGAGATTTGGGGAAAGAGATGGTTATTTAGAATGTTTTTATTTGTTTTTTTGTTGCTTTGCGTGGCTGCACTCTGGACACTTGGAACACAAGCATGTGACTCTCCTGACCTTTATCTTTGATGTATTTGCTCCTTTTTCTAAAGGATGCTCTCAGGAGAGCATGTGGTTTTTTCTGCTTGTTTTTGAGTGAAGAAAATGACTTATTTAGAATTTCCCCAGGCCACTGAATGAAAGCAGCAGTATAAGGGGTAGCTAGAACCATCTTTTGGTTCAGCTAAGAGTTAAATTTCATTAATTGTGTTCCAGATCAGACAGAGCAGAGGGAGTGTTGCCTCTCAGCAAGCAGGAATGGAAGATCCCAAATGGATCAAGCATCTCAATGGCAGACACTTTTTAATTACAGGGAATAAGCCCAAAAATAAACCAGAGCATCACCACAGAAGATTTATTTCTTTACTGGCATGAAAAATTCCCATGCCTTTTTCCTGCTTCAAATGTCCTTGGGTTTGTAAGTGCTCAGCTGAAATCTGAAGGGCAGAACTGTCCTTCTGCTGAAGTTGTTGGTGTCAGCTATGATTTTTACTAGGGTGGCCTCCACAGATATAAGTCAAATATCTAGTTGAAGCTGCCAGATATTTTTAATGACTAGAAAATATACCAATCTCCTGAAAAATACCCAGTTTTAAAATCATGGGTTGTATAAATGTTTAAGAAAACAGGATCTCGGTCATTAATTGTTTATGTATGTGCTAATGCTGCTTGAAAGCTTTAAATGCACAGCAGATGTGATGGATTTCAAAGGCCTCTCTAAAGCATTCATTCCTTGAGGAATTAAATTTAAAGATTGGAAATATTAGAGATTTCTATAAAATCATGCCCAGTATGGAGTGTTTAATATTAGAATCATCAAAAACTTTAAAAAATAGCAAATAAACCCCAGTAGATGTAGTCAGACTATCAGGTGGAGGATGAAAGAAAGAAATGGGAGATGTTTTTATTTGTAATGAAGTGGTGAAGCACCTTGCTCAGGACATTGTGGATACCACAGGTTTATGGGGTCTTTCAAAGCCATTAGAGAACGTTTTTGGAGGGGAAAAAAGCTCATGTGCCTCCCTGCCATCATCTCTGGGAGAGGCCAGGGCTGTGAGGCTGCCCTGGGAGGACACTTATGTGTCCTTACACTGGTGTGATGCCCTCTCCTGGGGTCTGTTGGTGGCCCTGTCACCTGTGGGGAACTGGACAAGGTGAGGAGGAGCCAGGAGAGCCATTCCTGACTTCCCTGGAAGGGTGGCATGCCTGGAAAAGGCATCCAGGGAGAGGCTGGGCTGGAGAAGTTAGTCCATGTACCTCCCAGGATGGGAGGTGACATCTCTGACTTGAACAGGTGATGCTTTGACTGATCTTTGCCAAGCCCTCAGGTAATTCAAAGGCCTCAGCCCTGCTGGGCTGGACAGGCTGACCAAAAGGACCAAAAGCACACCTTGAGAGAGGGAGGGACCTTTGCTTGCAGTGCAGCAGCTCTGTGGGTTGAGACAAGCACAGGTCCTTTTGGTTTGCACAGCAAGTCTTTCCGTCACAAACTTGGATTTGGATCAGCTCCATGGTTACTTTCTTTCCTCCTGGTCTCTTGGTTTGACTCAGGATCAGCTCCCTCTCTTCTTCCTCTCCAAGTTTCTTCCACCCTGCAGGTTGTCCAAAGCTAACAAAGCCTAGTAGCTCTCAGGCAAGGAGTAGTTTTCTTCCCTTCTCTCTTAATAATTCCAGGTAAGCCTGCAAGTTTATTTCCTGCTCCCTACAAGTCCCTCCTCTCTGTCAGGACATTGTTTCCCCTGCTTGATGAAGGAGTTCCTCCAGCTGACATGCTTACATGGAAAAGCTTTTAATGTTCAGCTGAACTCTGTTCAACTCCTGTTTTCCTCCTACAGGCACTGGTAGTGGTTTTCATATAAAAAGAAATGAAACCAGAGACCATTGATTAGTGTTAAGTCAATGATTTCTGTTTAGCCTGAAAGTTTTGGTGGTTGATAACAAATATCTGGTGCCACCAGTAAGGGCAGTTTTTCAGTTGAGATGTAAGAAACTCACTGTAAGGAAAGATTTAAAAATTTCCTCCATTGTCCTTAGACTCCTCTACCATAAATGCATATTTTTATAAAGAATATATGCATGAACACTGTGTATTGACAGTTGTGGCCCTATAGCCTTCATTCTCCAGGCAATATGTTTGTCGCTGAGCAAGAGATACTTGATTAAATGTAGCAGATTTCTAGCAATGAAATGCTTCAGAATTTAAATTCTTGACAGAATTGAATTGACTTAATTGCATAATCAGTACTGTACAATTCTTTGTTGTGCTGCTGTGATTTAACAAAATGTGTTCCTATTTTGGCTTTTTCTTTTGATCTTTTTTTTTTCCTTCCTTTTTTTCTTTTCGAGCACCGAAAGGAGTAACCTATCGAGCTTTTGCTGGAGGATGTTATAAATGAAAATTTAGTCACCATTCCATCAGCTTTGTAACCTGGGTGAAGTGATGTGTGCATGGTAGGGGATTTTTAGGGAAGACTGAAAGCATGACTGGAATTTGTCACTGTGAAAGAGAGCTTCCACCTGGTTTGCTCTAATTTCAATGACCATTTACCACCTTGAGTCAGTGTAGATATAATACAGATATATTGAAGTTTTGGAACAGGAGAATTAAAAATAATTGATCTATTACATTTGCCTTTTCATTCACAAATGCCAGTAGAAAGTACAAATGGTTAATTTCCTTAGTTTCTTTATCAGGGTGAAAATGAGGTCTTTGAACTTAAAGCAAATTCTGTTCCTTATATATAGCTCTGACATATCATTATCCCAACTTATATTTTTGAAAACAAATCATTACATTAATATTGTATTGTCTTCCCTGCTCTCCCATTAAAATATTCTCACAGTGAGTGTGCAGCTTTTGTCACACTTGGATTTTACATGGCCTTAGAGAGGATCTCTAGTGATTTTTGGGTTTGTAACTCCATGACAGCAGTTTCCTTGACATTATGCTTGTAAATGATGAATTAGAGATTTTTTTAATACAAGTCTATGTGGAAATATATGATCTTGTGGTCCTGCTGGCACAGTGGACAGCTATAGTTCCTGAGAAAATTGGGATGAGATGAAATGAATGTTTAGAAAAGGCGTAAAAAAACCACTGAATTTGAAAAGTATGGAATGGCTAAAGAGAAATAAAAGCATTCAAACACTCTTCAGTCATGGTGCCTATCAAAGAGCTGCCTAATTTTTCATTGCTCTGAACAAAGGTTTTATTTATGTAGTTTTTCAATTTAAGCAACTAAAATCACTGTGTGGAAAAAAGTGACATGACTAAACTGATAATAGAATAGAATTAAATATCTGGCTCAGAGTTGTGGTCTTAGGCATCCATTTTTACTTTACTAATGGTAGTTGTTTGTTTTGTAGGCATATGTTGCTATAGCTTATATTGTTGATTTAAAGCAATTTTAAGGCTAAATATAACTTAGAAGTAAAAGCTTTGTTATAGCATAATTAAAATGAAAAAGAAAAGTTGTAGAGGTTTTTTGCTGTGCAGTTGTATCAGGTGTGTGGTTTGAAGATTGAGTGCGTTATTTCTTGAATTATTGAGAGGTTGTGTTACATTATCATCATCTCTGGTTGCATGGCCAAAATATTTAACCTGTGAGCACACATCACTTAACCAGTTACAAAGAGAGATAAAGGAATCTATAAATTTTGCATTTACAAGATCCTGCACCGAAGGCATTGTAAGTTACTCTTTCTGGGCACCGCAGGTTCGAGCAGCACCGACATTAAAGAAAACCGCAATGTGGACAACGTTCCCCCCAAGGACAGCGCCGGGCAGGGCCTTGGCGAGGGGACCCCGCTCTCCAACGGCGGCGGCAGCAGCAGCAGGAAGAGGCCTCTGGAGGAGGGCAACAATGGCCACTCCAAATTCCGCCCCAAGAAGAGGAAGAAAACGCCCGGCCCCGTTCTGCCAAAGAACGCCCTGATGCAGCTTAACGAGATCAAACCCGGTTTACAATACAAACTCCTCTCCCAGACGGGGCCGGTGCACGCCCCCATGTTTGTGATGGCGGTGGAAGTCAACGGGCAGGTGTTCGAGGGGTCTGGCCCAACCAAGAAGAAAGCCAAGCTTCACGCTGCCGAAAAGGCCCTGCGCTCCTTCGTGCAGTTCCCCAACGCCTCGGAGGCCCACCTGGCCATGGGCAGGACTCTGTCGGTCAACACGGACTTCACGTCTGACCAGGCCGATTTCCCCGACACCCTCTTCAACGGCTTCGAGACGCCCGTCCCTTCCGACGCTCCCTTCTACCTGGGCTCCAACGGGGACGGCTCCTTCGGCTCCGGCGGGGACTACGGGCTGCCATCGTGCGCCGTAGCCAGCAGCCTGTCCCAGTCCCCCCTGCCCCCGGCCTCCCCCTACCCCACGGCCAGCGGGAAGAACCCCGTCATGATCCTCAACGAGCTGCGCCCCGGGCTCAAGTACGAGTTCCTCTCGGAGAGCGGAGAGAGCCACGCCAAGAACTTTGTCATGGCCGTGGCCGTGGACGGGCAGACTTTCGAAGGCTCGGGAAGGAACAAAAAGCTGGCGAAAGCTCGGGCTGCTCAGTCGGCCCTGGCATCCCTGTTCAACATGCAGCTGGACCAGACTCCTTCTCGCCAGCCCATTCCCAGCGAGGGCCTCCAGTTACACTTGCCACAGGTGAGAAACGCTTCGCGTGTTGTGGATGGCTTTGGGTGACGACCAAGAGGGGTCAAATTGTGGATTGAATCAGTTTGAACAGCATTTCTGCTTCTGTAGATATGTGTGTCTATATATATGTATGTAAATCTGCATTATGTGATTTATACAATTACAGCTCCTGACAATTTGTATTCTCTTGCACAGAGAAGAGGCTTTGTTTCTGATGTTTTCAGCCTTGATCCTGTTGTATAAGAGAGCACCAGTGCCAGCTTGAATTACGGTTTGTGCTGGGGAAAGATTGAATCACATCTTGCTCATCTCAGGCAGCAAGACTTAGATGGAGTTCAAGTGAGAATTGCTGCTTTAAGTGAAATTATTTGGTACAATAGTTTTTAGCAGAGAAGAAAATCATTCTCTCCTGCAAACAGAAATTGTTGTGAGTCAAGGTCAGATTTATTGAGGCTGTTGCAACTGCCACTGATTTCCATGTGTGTGTATCCAGGATGTGTGGTTAAATGGCTCTCATCTGAAGGGTTGTGCTCTAGGCAAATAAATTAATATGCATATGAAAGTTACTTAGGCAAGTAAATATAGCTAAGAAATAATTTAATTCAGATAGTTAACGAACTGTTTGAGGGCAAGTATCCAACATACCAGACACAGATCAGAAATTTCAAGTCACTAGAATGGAGTAATTTGAGGTTTTTTTAATGCAGAAAAGTTCTTCCTCTTTTCTTGTTTATGTTTCTTCCTAGTCTAACTACACTAATAATTGTTTGACTGCTGTCTTTCTACTGCATCTCTTGGGTATTTTTAATGATATTATATACCCATCTAAATGAAAGTATTTGTGTGTGAATTCTTTTGCAGCTTTCTGTTTATTATGAGAATTTCAAGGCTTTGACCTTTTCTATCTCAAAACCATTGTTCTAGATTTCATTAAAATTCTAACATACTGTTCTGATTTGATAATGTGGGGTCAAAGAGTGTAAGTAAATGTGACTATTTTGAGTATGTTGTTTTCTCAAAATATATGGACATTATGCATGTTTCAGAATGTCCTATATGGTTTTATTTTAATGTTGCACTATTACTGTGTTACTGATAAATGTCTCCTTCATTTTCAAATCCAGGATCGTGCTGGTTTGGGTAGTTACAATATCTTCAGTAGATTCAGTGATTTTAGACTGTGTTCTCTGCTTTTAGAAGTAGATTTGACCCCAGACATCAAAAAAATTTCACTGCTGTTAATTCATGTGTTTTTAGTTCTTGCATCAGTAAAATGGTGAAAACTGAAACTGGAAGAGGAAAGTGTGAAAAACCCAAGCTGAGCTGGGAAAAAGATGGTACATGGGTGCTGCCTCGTTTAGACCCTATTTCAAGTAATTTTTTTATTCAGGGGCTTTTGATCAGCTTGTCATCAGGATGTCATCAAGCACTTCACTGTGTTGCTTTGCTTTGAATTATAATTAGCTGTTAGTGAATTGCATTAGGTCTTTTGCATATTAGTGATTTTGGTCTGGTATGTATTTAATGATTTAAGCATTTGTGCTGTCTTCAGGTCCTGCTTCATTATCTTCTTTTAGAAGTCTGTGAGTTGTTTAATTATTTTAGACCTTGTTTACTGTGTAAAAAAAGTGTTAGGTTCAGAGATAATCCTAGAGTGAGTGAAATCACAAAAACAGAAGAATGCAGGAATGATGTAAATGAGGATAGGTTTTGATACAACCAGTGGAAAACATAAAACATTGATCAGGTTGGAAAAAAAGAAAGGTAGAAATATGTGAGGGGAGGAAAAAAATCAAATACCAAGTGCTTAGGGGAAATAAAAGAAGTACAGTGTGGTTTTGCCAGTGAAGATGGAATTGACTGTTGGGTGGCAGGTCCAAACCTGCCTGTAGCTCATTTGTGGTGAGAAGAACAGAGTTAAGATGTTCCCTGTGATGGTGCTGGTGGTGAGTGTGGCTGGATGTCTGCCTGTGACCCCAGCAGAGCTGCAGGTGCCCCAAAGAGAGTTAAATGCACAAACACAAGTGCCAAGTATCAAATGGTACAGAAGGGTTGCTGTAGTCAAAAATGTATTGTTGTGAAATAGATGTGAGAATAATAATCTTATGGTCTGTACAGGAGGTTATTGAGGGGCTGGTCTGCTTGCTCACAGCTTGGTGTGTTGTCAGGGATGAAGGAAGGTTCCCTGTAG
Source organism: Agelaius tricolor (assembly GCF_023055355.1). Lineage (NCBI taxonomy): Eukaryota > Metazoa > Chordata > Aves > Passeriformes > Icteridae > Agelaius > Agelaius tricolor. The sequence goes on from NW_027269270.1 coordinate 3,418,835, forward strand.
TCAGGAACATCTCTGTGCTGGGAAAGTGAGTTAAACCCAGGAACACAATCAATGTGTGCCTCAGAGTGGGCAGAAATGTCCCAGTGAGAACCTCAGCAGTTGTGCATTTAGCACCTTGGCAGTGGATGTGTTGGTATTGAACAGATTGTCACACTTGTATTGGAGGGATTTGCCTCTCCAAAACAAAGAAAATATTTTTATGGTTAGCTCTGCTTTGTGAACTGATCCCAAAAAAATCATAGAAAGACAAAATGGTTTGGCTTGTAAGAAACCTTAAGGATTATCTTATTCCCACCCCCTGCCATGGGCACAGACACCTTCCACTGTCCCAGGATGCTCCAAGCCCATCCAACCTGCCCTTGAACACTTCCAGGGATGGGGTAGCCACAGCTTCTCAGTGCCATGGCCTCACCACCTTCACAGGGAAGAATTTCTTCCCAATATCCCATCTAAAGCTCCCCTTTGTCAATGGGAAGCCATTCCCCCTTCTCCTTCACTCCAGACCCTTGCCTCAAGTCCCTCTCCAGCTCTCCTGGAGCCCCTTCAGGCACTGGAAGGGCCTCTAAGGTGTCCCTTGATCCTTCTCTCCTCCAGGTGAACAGCCCAGCTCTCCCAGCCTGGCTCCAGAGCAGAGGGGCTCCAGCTCTTGGAACATCTTGGTGGCCTTCTCTGGAGGGGTCTCACACCTCTGTCAAAGATGGCATGGTGCTGTCCCTAAAAGAAGTTCTCAGGCCAGTACCAAATGCTTTGGAGTAAAACTGAGAAAAGAACACACTGGTAGCAGTAATTCCCAGTATATGCTTCAAACCTGCAGCAGTCCAGGCTGCTGGGGTCACTCAGGGAGCAGTTTTCCATCAGACTGTGGGATCCTGCTGCTTGGAGGTATCACCTCTTCAGACCACTAATGGCTTATGTTAGAAAGCTGATAAGGAGGTTTTCCTAGTTTTATTTCCTCCAAGTGTTTACTTAAAAAGGTAACTGATTAGTCAGGGTGTGCAGAGAGCTGGAAATTGAAGTCGTTCACATTGAAGTTTAAATATAGTTATTAAAATTAGAAAGCTTGACTGTGGTGAGAGAAAGCAAGTTGAGCTACACAAGTGAGCAGTGTAGCTGCAAATGAGATCAGTTTGATAAACATCACTAGAGAGAGTATTCTCAATCATTCACCTAATTCAATTTATCCTTTCTGCTGTTGGGGACAGACATTGAAACAAAACGTTAAGCAGGAGGAATGGGGTGAGAAGCTGTTCTGAATGGCTACATGTACTTGATGTGCTTTTTTAGTCCTGGTTCCACCTGGGATGAGAGGAAGTATAAAAAAATATTCAAACTTATAAAAGATACACAAATAATTATGAACATGATTGGAGATCTGGGAATGCTGCTTCTGGAGAGGTACCAAGGAGTTCTAGGCAGTTCATAGCAGTGAATTGTTAAATGTATACAGGAGAATAAGAATAAGATGGATTCAAATCTGGGAAAAAGATAATATTGAGTATATTTATGGGAATATCATGCATTATTTGTTGGAATAATTGCTGTGGAATTGGAAGAACTGTACAGGATACATCAGCATAAGCAGTGGAAGACTCTATAACCAGGCAGAAGTTTCTTTAAATCATTCCAGGAAACTTCTCTGAATTGTGCGTGCTGGTCACTGTTAAAGGGGAGGACCTTGATTTTACCTGCAGTGGGAAGTTCACATAAGCCATAAACTGTGAAGATAAGAAAAAGAAATCAAAACAAACAAAGGGAGAACATTTCTGCTTGAAAAGGGTCCCTGGAGATCCAAGAAGAGCACAAAGGACTGAGATGTTTTGGGGCAGTTCCTGTGAGAGCTGTGAGCTATTGCTGCTGCCTCTCCCACCATTTAGGGGATCCCCATTCATCTTGGTGGTCTCCAGGGCCTTCCAGGGTCTTCTTTAGCTCCAGATTGACCTGAACTTCATCAGCTCCTGAATATTTTTCAAGTATGAAGGATCGGGATGGTTCTGCTGCAACATCTGTATTTACCCAAAGCCAGTCTGTGTGTGTAGAAAAGGAGTGGATGCACTGTAAATTCATCAGAGAAGGGAGCAACGCACCCAAAATAATTTGGAGCTCACATGCCTTACTGAACCAACTGTCAGCTATTTTGGGTCTTTCCTTTTTTGAATTACTCAACTTGGAATAATGATTTAATGCAGAAGCGGGGGTAGAGAAACTGTGTGTCAAATGTTAGGGCATTCACAGGGAAGGTGAGACATGAGTTCAGTTTATGTTCCAGTTAATATTTATTTATATCAAAGGCAGTAGAGCAGAATGTGATGTGAAGGATCCCTACTCAGGCCAGTCACTGGCCTGGGCTGCTGTGGAAACAGCTTCAAGTCCATGGTTTTGAGATGGGGACAGCAGGATGGAATTTCTGGCCAGCAAGTCTTGTTCCTGGTGCTGCCTTATTCCCTTCTCTTTCATGCCCTTAACTATGGCACTGTAATAGACTGCTTGGGAGAGAGGGATAATTCTTCTAATTTCTTGGGGGAGTGTTCTTACCAAAGACCAAAATCTTAGTGACTACATCTATAGGTATTTAACAGTGTTTATTCCTCACTGCCCAGCTGTTGTCATGCAATTTGTCTATCAAATAGAAATAAGAAAACTTTAACCTCTCTGCCTGTTTTCTGGCAGTGATTTTTTTTTCCTCCTCTCCAGTTCATCCTGGATTGTTTGCATCTCCCAAGGTTCATTTTGTCTTGCTTGAGTTCTGTTTAGTCCTTTTCATAAGTTCTCCCCAGTGTCCAGCTCCAAGTTCATCCAAGCATTTTTAGGTTATCTTGCCAGCGGCTGAGCTCCAGGCTCTGTGAGATGCAACTCCATCCTGTTCTGCTGTGCTAACTTCCATCTTCCTGGAGGAACTCACTGCATGCTCCTTTGTGTACCAACACCACAGTTTCCTCTGCTGTGCTTGTTGTGTGGAAAAAAAAACCAACTCCTTCTGGAAGAAGCTAATGGATGCCAGGCCTTTTCTAGCAGTTGTGAAGCCTCTGTTAAGTATAGAAGCATAGCATAGTTTGGGTTGGAAGTGATCTGAAGCATTCTGAAGCATTTCCTGTCTGGAATAGTTTGTTTCTGTAGTATCTATATTCCATCACAGTGTCATTCAGCATGATTTTACTGTGTGCTGTCCAGCACATCACAGTGTAGGGCAGAGCAGAAAATACATGGATTACAGAAGTGAGAGCATAAAACTTGCAACTGGGAAGCAAATATCCATTACTCTGCAGGGAGACTAGGGATAGAACACTGCAATGAGAAATTTGTGCCTTGGCTATACAGTGATCTGCCTGCATGGCTGCAGGGAGCTTAATAATTTAAGCCTTTTGTGTATTAATTTTCCATTTCTAAGACCAGGGTGATAAAAAACCACTCAATTATTTGCCTTTTCTTTTGTCTATTTACCTTAAAGTTCAGATTTCTGCATTAGGTAAGTAGGACAATTAAATGCAGATTTTTAGCTGTGTGGTTGTGGTGCTGGCAGAACATGGACTAACCCAATTTTGGGTCCAGCAACAAAAAGACTGTGTTTGAAAATCAGTGCCTGACCAGACATGTTCATGACCTCTGAGCTAAATTGTGTTCCTGAAAAATGTATGGAGTTTCTGAGTTGCAGTCCATTCAAATGTTTCAAGAAAATTGGTGTTTGCAATGTCAGGAGTCTTCTGATTCCACAAGTTGAGCGATTGCAAAACATGGATGAGGCTGGTGCAGCTGGGACCTGACTGCTGCTCACTGTTTTCTGTCAGGCTGTGGTGAGAGCTGCTGAGCTCTGTCATCATGACACCCAAGCTTTCGTTATTTCTTGGGTGCTAAAGCTTTTCCAAAAGCAAGTCAACACTGAGAGCATGTCTACTGCCTTTCTAGGCTGGTTGGTTCTCATGAGCCTTGTTAAGGAAATGGGGGTGAATGGGGCTGGTGGTCTTCAAACCTTTTTCTTCTTTTTTTTTTTTTGTATTTTGTTTTTTTCTTTCCCCTTTTTCCCTTTGGGCATCTAACACGTCTGTATCAGAATGGTTTGGGTTGGATGGGACCTTAAAGCTCATCCAGTCCCATCTCCTGCCATGGGCAGGGACTCTTTCCACTAGTCCAGGTTGCTCCAAGCCCTGTCCAGCCTGTCTTGGAGCACTTCCAGCAGTGGGGCAGCCACAGCTTCTGTGTTCCAGTGCCTCACTTTCAACATGTGAATGGCGCTGGTGGGTGTGACACAATATCTGTGGATTTGTGGCACGTGGAGCTGTGGGCCAGGTGTGCACACCTAGAACATCTCAGATACTGCTGGTTATCAACACATGGTTGCCTTGGCTTCAGCTTCTTTTCAGGTGAAAATACAAGAATTTGGTCTTGACTCATTTTTTCTAGCAGTTACAGTTCCAGTTGCCTTGAAAACAGCAGGTGAGATGAGCTGCAGTGCTGAGCTGGATTGTCTGTCAACAGGAGCAGGACTGCTATTTCAAAAGTTCTCCTTCCTTTTGGAAGTTAGCCCCACTTACAGCCTGACTTAAAGTTCAGGTTTTCCTGAAAGACAGAAATCTTTCCTAATTTTGAGATAGTTTTTTGGGGTTATACACTAAAATTTTCTATTCCTAACTTGGTAGAGGTCTTGTAAAAATAGGAAGCATTAAACTAGGGTTGAAAAAAATATTGTCCTTATTTATATAATAGTTAGATAAGGAATTAGATTGTTATAAAAGGGTCATTTGAGGGGCATGGATTTTTACTTGAATCTTATTGTCAGGTTCAATGTTGAGGATACTGAAATGATGTGTTTTGAGGTTTGAGCATGAGAGGATAGGTTTATCTGTCTATCCAGTTGTTCTCCCAAGCCTCAAATGTTCATCAGGATCATGGGCATTAGGTGCTTCAGTGCTTTGCTTAGCACTGTCTGACCTTGTTTTGGTAGACATGGAGCACTCAAACCTCTGCTTCCACTTGCAAGGGACTCGTCAATGTCAATTTTTAAAGTGAACAATAAACACTCACTTCATTTGCTTTGTCCAATCCTTTAAAAGTATAAATCTTTATAACTTAATACTCCTGTAATTTTAAAATTAATTTTTTAATTTTTTTAATGTGCATTTCTGTGTGGTCCTACAGGTATTAGCTGATGCTGTTGCACGCTTGGTTGTAGATAAATTCAGTGATTTGACAGAAAATTTCTCATCTCCACATGCACGTCGAAAAGTCCTTGCTGGAGTTGTCATGACAACAGGTAAATTAAAAAAAAAAACCTACTATCTTGAATGCTTAACTATGAGAGCTCTGTTTGCATCTAGTAAACGAACTCTTTTCAGTCAAGCAGTGTTGAAATGTATTTTTACTATTTCATCTTGAAGGTGGACTAAATATAGTAATTAAATCTCAAGTACTTAGAGGAAAATTAGACCTGCAGGTACTGCTTTTTCCACAGAGTTCCTGTCCTCTGCCTGAGACATCTGAGTAGCTCACAAAATTCAGGTTTTAAAGTGAATCAAGAAACTTTGGGAAAATAAATAAAATTCCCCATTGGTATTCCCGGTTTGGGCACATTATGTAAGAATTGCGCTTCTTTGCAAGGTTTTAAGATTTTGCACTTTGTTATTCTTGCTACATTTTATTCTTAGTGCTCTATGTTAGTCATTTTAGTAAAAATATCTGAAGAGAGCAGTTTATGTTTTGGCAGATGGCAGTGGTGTGCACGTGTCAGCAGTGGTGTCGTGGCTGACACAAGATCTCTGCTTGTCCAAATCCCCCAAAGCAGTGAAGTTCTGTCCTAAACTAATCTATGACCATGCTGCTGCTGATTATCCTCACATTAAGGTTTCTCTTGGTCTTCAATCCATGTGAACCCTTGGTGCAGTGTTCATTTTGAGGCTGTCCCAGCTGTGTCCCCTCCTGATCTCTTGCCCTCCCACTCACACAGGCTGTTGGGAGGTTTGGGAAACCTTGATGCTCCTCAAGCTCTGTTGAGCAACAGCCAGCCCTCCATCTGCTCATAACACTGTTTTAGCCCCAAATACATGAGGAACATGCTGTAGTTTTGTTTATTTTATTTTGTGATATTTATGTTCTGTGATATTTAACAGGTTTTTATGCTATTTACAGCCCTGTATGTGCAATTCCAAGAAGAGTCATGTGCCAAAGAATTAAGACTTAACTAAACATGTGGATGCCTTTTGGTTAACTGAAGCAATAGCTTTACACACAATAAGAAAATACCTTGCCATGAACATGTGTCTGGGGAGCACCTGGAATTCAGTGACCCCATGGCACAGCCTTGTGTTACAGCTTGGTGCTTCTCCTCTGGCCCTGTGGGCAGGAGGGCCCAGCTGGGCTCAGGTTCATTTTAGCTTGTTGGGTTGTTTTTTACCCCTGAGCGTTTTGCTAAGTGGCATTTTGACCCATCTTCCTTAGTCCTTCATCCAGCTGGGTTTCTTGAGTGATAAAGGCAGTTCTCTGCTTAGAAAACAGCCACCCAACATCCTTTTGCATGGAATGGTTTAATACCAAGAACTGCACTTTATACTGGTAATCTTTATGGTGATTTAAGCATTTATATTTCTTTTTCCCCAGTCTTGCCTTTCCTGTATTTGGCTCAATACCCTTCCATAACATTTTGCTGCTTTAATAAACCAGTGCCCTTCAGATTGCTCAAGTGGCTGTGAATATCTGCATAGGTGACCAGAAGGTACAGCTGAAAGTTGTGGCTGCCTGAATCTCAGGAAAAAAAGCATTTTGGATCTCAGGCTTTAATTATTCTTCTTGAAGCAGCACTTTCTACCTGCAGGTTTTCAATTTTTAACTTGTCTGAGCTCCAACATGAAAAGAGTAGTTCTCATAAGAACTACTGATGGTGCTGGTGCAGGGGAGGTATGGCTGAGTGAAGCTTTTGTTTTTAAATAAATTATCAGAAGAAAAGAAAGTTTATTTTTTTTAAAAGAAGCAAACCACCAAAAAAAGAGCCTTGTTTAGGTTCTGCAAGAAGATCACTCAGTGCTTTATTTGTGATGTTAATTGCATCTTCTTCCTGAAATTTTGTTTTGCAGGTACAGATGTGAAAGATGCCCTGGTAATAAGTGTTTCTACAGGAACAAAATGCATCAATGGTGAATACATGAGTGATCGTGGTCTTGCATTAAATGATTGCCATGCAGAAATCATAGCTCGACGGTGTCTGCTGAAATTTCTGTACACACAACTTGAGCTTTACCTAAGGTAAGCTGGAGGGAAAAAGATGATGAGCTGATCCCACAGAGCTGAAAAGGTGTCTCTGGAAAACATCTGTCTTCATTATTTCAGTGTAAAGCACTTGTCCTGTTGGATTAGGATGTTTAATTTAGAACTCGTGCCCTTTGCCCCGAAATTTGAGTAGAACAAAATATTTATTCAGTGAGGTGTCAATCATGAGAGAGGAGGACAGGGAAAATAATTGGCAATCATTTTGTGAACTGTAACTGTATAAATCAAAATAATATGAAGTGGGCTAAAGGTTGCTGATGTTTCATTTAAGTGTCTGAAAGCTCTTGACACCTGGGATTACCACAGGCTCTTTGTTTCCTGTCTCGATGGTCCTTTAATTTTGTTAATTGTCACAACTGTTAGATTTACATTATAGAAATTTCAGCCATCCTGTGTTGGTTTTTAATGCCTGTTAAGTCTGCCCAGCTTATGCCTATTTCCATGTTAAATCAGTTTTGACTCCAGCTTTTCTTCTCTGTTTCAGCAATAAAGAAGATCAGCAAAAATCCATTTTCATCAGGTCAGAGCAAGGCGGGTTTAAGCTGAAGGAGAATGTGCAGTTCCACCTCTATATCAGCACATCTCCTTGTGGTGATGCTCGGATTTTCTCACCCCATGAGGCAGCACAAGAGGGTATGGCAGCAGTCCTCCTCTTCCACCCAAGGGAGCTTAAATTATTCTTGGGGCATGTACAAGTGGCACGGTTAAAATTTAGGTGTCTTCTTTCCTTTTAGCATAGAAGTGTGTTAGACAAAGATCTCTTCCAAAAAAATCTGAGCTGTTCTTCCTCTGTGGTAGAAGTTCAGTATAGAGTGATGAGCCCTGTGGTCTTGAAGAGGCTGATGCTAACTGAGATAAGCCAGTGAGTCAGCAAGTATTCCTACAGAACTAACCATCCCCTTTCCCTGTTTCCATCCTTTAACAGCAGTTCTCTGCCTGCCCCTTCCACAGTCTGCCCATTAACTTCATTTTAACTCTGTAACACACAGAACAGAGCTCCAGAGCTGCCTGCTTCCTACTGCTCCTTTGGTGAAAGCTTGCTTTAACTGCAGGTGTGTTTTTGGAAGGCAGTGTTTGTGAGAGGTGTCTGATGCTGTAGCTAAGTTGCCAAGAGCAGTAGGAACTGTGATGCAAGCCAGCAGTAACTGCAGGCAGAGCCCTCAAATCAGTCCTTCTTACTGTGATTCTAATGTAAAACCCTTTGAGAAGGTTCCTCAGCTGATCCTCAGTGTTTTTTGTCCTTCAGACCAAGGGGACAGACATCCAAACCGCAAAGCCAGAGGACAGCTCCGGACCAAAATCGAGTCTGGGGAAGGAACCATCCCTGTGCGCTCCACCACCACCATCCAGACCTGGGATGGGGTATTGCAAGGGGAGAGGCTGCTCACCATGTCCTGCAGTGACAAGATAGCCAGGTGAGACTCTGAATGGTTCAGATGTTACTGCTGGAGGAGGGCATGGGGCAAGGGGGAATGGCCTAAAGCTGAAGCAGGGCTGGGTTGGGTGGGATTTGCAAAGAAATTCTTCCCTGTGAGGGTGCTGAGGCTCTGGCACAGGTTGCCCAGAGAAGCTATGGCTGCCCCATCCCTGGAAGTGTTCAAGGCCAAGGCTGGATGAGGCTTGGAGCAACCTGGACTAGTGGAAGGTGTCCCTGCCCATGGCAGAGGGGTTGACTAAGATAAACCTTTAAGGTCCTTCCAATCAAAGACCATCCTGTGGTTCCTATGAGAGAGGAGGGGTGCATGGTACCCACAGTGAATGGGCAGGGAATTGATGGGCTTATCTCACTGCTTGGACATAGTGTGAGGGTGGCTGCCACCCCTGTGATAAAGCTCTGATTCTTCACCTGCAATTGGTGTCAGAGGCAAGGTGTAGTCACTCTGTACCATTCCAGCCACATCAAGTCATGACAGCTTTGTTTTGTATTTCTATCACAGGGAATAGCAGAGGAATATTTTAGATATTTTTCCCCCTGAAGTAGTATAGCATTAGGAAAAGAGTACAATAAGTCTATTGCATTACTTATATTTGAATAACTTCCTCTGGTGATACATGCCCTTGCCCCATCATTGGAAATGTTCAAAGTCCAGTTGGATGGGGCTTGGAGCAGCCTGGTCAAGTTGAAAGTGTCCCTGCCCATGGCACAGGGATGGAACAGGACAAGCTTTCAAGTCCCTTCCAACCAAACCATTCCATGATATTAAAGATTCCTACATTTTCCATGCATAGTTTAGATTTTTATTATTTTTTATGGTAAAAAGTGTCCCCGTTAAAAATATCCTAATTGATGGGCACTTCTAGTTCTTACTCTAGAATTTTAATTATAATTTAAATATTGTATTGAAATTAAATATTTAGTTTCCAGAACGATATTTTAATTTATATGTCATCAAATTCCTTTTTTGGAAATTTTCCAAATTCCTTTGTTCTCTTTGACAAAGATTGAAAGATTTTTGTTGTTTGTTTTTAAAATGATAAATGGACAAAAAAATCAGTAGTATTCTTTAACAAGCATTGGAAGGATGGGAGAGTTGCAAATCATAGTTTTTTTAAATGAGTCTGCATGTTTGCAGCCTTTGTGCTCTTGCAAAGTAGATGAGAAATTCCAAATTTTTCAGCTAATGATACTTTAGTTATTTTCACTGATATGTATGCTATATATGTTTTAATTAAAAGAGCTTTGCTGTTTTCTCAAGTCCCTGTTAGCCTGATTTAAAGTTTAATAAAGATATTAAGCTGGAATTATTCTTGTGAACTGCATATGCCAAATGAAAAATAGAGGAGGAAGGTTATATAATGGCTTCATTCCTTTAGTCTTGTCTCAAGTAATCACCATCTCTACTGAAGGAGGACATTTTATTTTAGTTTAAATACCTCTAACATAAATGAATAGGGCCTTTCAGAAGGTAGGACAGGCAGCTGGGGAAAGGTAATTCTACAAAAATGACATTTTGGCTTCTTTTATAATACTTTCAGTAAAATTCACCAAATAAATCCCCAATTTCATGCCAGGGGCTTTTCCCAACCACGTTCTTTTATCACATTGTCATTGCAAATATAAAAAAAAGCCAGTTGTTGAGCTAGAACACATTTGTCTCTTTTGTTGATTTTGTGTGATGCAGAACAGAATGCATTTCTTGCTTCCATAGCTAGCTGTCACCTCTCCTTGGGGCTAATGGGAATAATTTTGTTTGTGCCAGTGAAGGAAGCAAATAGAACCCCTTGACACAGAACAAAGACTTTATGACGGGTAAGGAGGCCCAGATTTTCATCTTTTTTTTTTTTTTTTCAACATTGCCCTGACATGTTTTGTCCATTTGCATTTGAAAGAGTGCCTTGCTCCATAGTGTCCAGCATTCTGGGTCCTCCAGAATGCCTCAGACCCAGGAATTGCCGCTGAGCTTTCCCAGAGGTTCACAAGTCACAGCCTGGGAAAGATGTGGATGAATTTGGGGTGTGGGACTGCAGTTGTATCAAACCACTTGCACCTGAAGTGCCTCATCTCTGTGGATTATCTGGATAATCCAAGTGGCTGCTTCCAGCCTTTGGGTGCTTTGCTGCAGTGTGCTGCCCAGCACCCTCCTAGACCTGCTAGGAACATCCAGGAACAGTTGTGAGAAACGTGGGAGGGCCATGAGTGTAATCCCACTTGGACTGGAAGCATTAAGGCAGGATTGTCCTGGTGTGTTAGAGCTTGGTGGCTCTGCAGTAAGGGGTTAGGGTGGTTTCTGACCAGAGTTAACATTTATTATATACATGCATTTGTTTTCAATGTGTGCTGGCCTGGTGCCATGGTACTTCACAATGTTGATTTTTGTCATTTTTCTTTTGATGTGTTTTTCTGCCCATATTTTTGGTTTCAAATAATTACTTAGCTTCTCAGTAAACATTCCAGTTAATGGCTAATGTCCTGCTGAGAAGCACAAAATTCCTTATCACACAGTTTCTTAGAAAAGCTCTAGGAGCTGAGAAAAACTTTTCTCAGTTGAGTTGTTAAAAGGGAGGTCATTCATTCTCTTCTACTTTAAAGAAGAGAAAATATTTTTCTGATATTTTGTCTGAAAGAACATCACACACCCATCCACTGAGCCTTGTGCTCATTCAGAGTGGGAAATCCAAACAGACATTTGTAACTCAGTCTTTCTCTTTTTCCCCAATAGTGAGCATTTCTCCTCACCAGTTCTTAACCCAGTGGCAGTAGCTGATGTGAATTGCAGTGCATGGTGGCTTTGTGGCACTTGGGTGAAATACCTGAGGCAGGTGTTTAGAAATGACTACCCAAGGTGTACCATTATGGAACCTCTCAGCTAAGCTCACATATGTTACAATCTGGTTTAAACCAAGAAGAACAAAGAAAACTAAGTCTCTGTGTACAAAAGGGACAGAACTTTGAATGTTCAAAAAATACCCAGAAAACATGATTAAAACCAAAAGAGGTGAGATCTTGGTGCCAAAAAATTGATATGTTTTATTTAATAGTAAAAGAGGCAATGAGAAAGAAAGAGGAAAGAAAGAAATAGAGAAAAAAGTGTGTATGGGGGTAGGGGGAGAGTGACAGGGATTAGGTAGGAGTGTATCACCCTTCCAAGGGTCCCAGTGATGCCTCATTGCTCCCCTCCATCTGGGCTTGGTGCTGAGGGTCCCCTGCAGCCCTGAGAGGTACAGAATGCAGTGGATGAATGGAAGTTTTGGGCAGGTGGGGATGCCCACATGCCTCCCTTGCAGGGGGCCAGTTGGACACTGTTCCTTGCAGGACTCTGGATGTGCTGCAGCACGTGCAGTGCTCTGGTGCAGGGTCTGGGCATCGCTTTGGGGGGCCTTTGATGGACCATGACACCCCCTCAGCTGTCCTGCAGCTTCTCCTGGGGTGAAGGGCTCCACAGCTGAGCTCTGCACAGCAGAGGATGGCATTCACTGCCTCTGAGCAGAGGCTTTTTCACCACACACCCAAAACCTCTCCTCCCTCCTGCCTTTGGTGCAGGGTCTGTGCCAGCCTGGCAGCTGATGGCCCCAGGGCTGTGCTCTCCAGCCACAAGCTGTGCCTAGCTTGATCCCTCTGTGAATGTCTTCTTCATCCCCCAGCCCAGACCTGAGTCACTTTATCTCATCAATGTGCAGTCCAGGACCCCATTCAGGGTTTTGGTGGTTTTCTCTGCAGCTTTTATACAGTTTTTCTGTAATAGGCAAAGGTTCTTCATGAAGATGTTGAAATCATAAACTATAACATTTCAGTCTCCAACAACATACAGGCAGCAAATCCAGGCAATGCCAAAAAAAGCTGGGGCAAGTCAGAGCTGTGTGGTTGCCTGTCTCAGTGCAGCTGCAAGGGGAGGACTTTTTCATGTCTGTAACTGCAAATCTAAAATGGTGTTGTGAGAAGAGCCACTGTCAAAGACCAGAGACTTCCTGCACATAAGGTTTGTAGAGTGGGCTGCTGACCCAGCCACTTGATTTAAAAGAAGCTCTCACTCCTTGTAAAGATACTGCTGCCTGTTTACAACTGTGGCTCTTGAAGAGGAGTGGTCACAGAGAATTAATCTCTTTAGGAGACAAAGAGAAATCAGGTTTAAAGTTGTGCTACCTCAAAGAGAAGTGGTTTCTGGGCTAGTGCTACATCTTCCACGGTGACACCTTCTCTCACTTGCCATCAGTTGCAAGTAGAAATTTGTGATAAATGAAGTGCCAACTAAATAATTTTCATTTCCTCATAGTGATTGTTGCTTATAAATAATATTGGTATGAGAAGCTCTTTGAACTGTAAGCACTTGTCAGGTTTTGCCTTGTTTGAGTAGTTGCAGGACTTTTATTTTCCTGAGATGAATTTTGGCACTAGTTCATATGGACACCATTGTGGGTCACACATAGGGACTCCCCTTCCCTATGCTCCTCTCTGCATGAAAATCAGTAACTAAGATGTTTGATATTAACATGAAGTTTGATGACTTATTGCTGTTAGGCCTCCCTCAATCCTGCCTTTTGTCAAAAAAAATGGGAATAACAGAATTTCTGTACCTTTTGCATTTGGAAAGTTCAGAGGAGAGTTTTTACGTGGCATGTGTGTTTTTAACTGGTTTTATTTTTGGCAAGATGTGCTACCAGCACACTGTGAAAGGGTTGCTGAGAGTTAAATTTTGCTTACCTTCTCATGTGTCAAGAGCTGTGAAATCAGCTGCATTTCATGAAGAAATCCACAGACCTTTTAGGAACCCACTGTAGATACCCCTGAGCAGATGGTGGTCCAACATGGCAAGGAGGAGAGGACTCCTCTTGATTTGGTGTCAGTCTCTGCTCTCTCCACCCTCTTTGTTTCAGTGCAGTGTGCTTGAGAACAAGCAGAAAGGTTGAGGAAGGGCCTCCATCCTCCAGACTGTTATGAACAAGATATACATCAGTGCTTATAGAATAAGAAAACCAGTGAGTTTGACAAATTGATAAAATTCAGATTTTTCCCATTGAGGTGCTGATCTATAATACATCAGGTGAGCACAGTACACAGAGAGTAAATTCCTCTGTGTAAATTGACAGGAGTTGAACACAGCCCATGTCCATGGATCTGCAAAGGCCAAGCCTGGGGATGAGCCTGCAAAGGTGTTGGGATGTTTGAAGGAGCATTTCCCAACCCTGTCCTTCTACTCCAACAGTGAAGGAACCACAATTAGCTGTACCCCAGCTCAGATCAGGGCACCTCTGTTTAAATGTTAGCAGTTTGAATGTAAATCTTGTGGCTGTTTATACCAATCTAAGAGCTTGCACTTTAAATGTCATTACTTTAAGGTAAAGTTTTTGAAGGTTGTCAGAAAAAATTCTTGTAGTAACTTAAAACCAGAACACTCAGGATATGTTAAATACTGTCATAAGACAATTTTTTTTGCTTACCTTAGACAAGCATTGCAGGTGTTTCCAGTGAGAAGGTTTACACTGGGAGAGTTTCCCTGGGTGTTCTTTCCCATCTGTAACTCTCAGCTTTACATGCCTCACTTTAGGCATTTCAGTATCTGTGGATGTCATGGCAGCATTCCTGTGTTCTGTCCATGCTCATTCTTTAGCACCCAGGTTTGGGTTTGTAAGCTAGACTTAGGTCACTTCACTTACTTAACTCTTTTCTGATGCTATTTTTATGTGAAGAAAAAAAAAATCCATTGTTTAAATGCTCCACTGGAAAGACAACACTGACTTGAAGTTTTCTGCAGTGCATTTTGCTTTTTCTGCTCTGCCCTGCATGGTTTGTAGTGAACTGCAGCATTTGGCCCCTTAATTTCAAAAGAAATGTTACTTTCAGTAAAGGTTAATGCTATTTTGGCAGCAGTTGTTGGTGTGAGTTCTGACAGTCTGTGTTTGTAAGCTGGAGGATGAGGCAGTTTTACCACTTCTGGAGGTGATGCTTGTGGCCTTTTGAAAACTGATGTGTGGTGGTGGTTCCTTCTCAGTTTATATTCATAAAAGTTGTTGGAGTGTACATGCTGATGGAAGTGAGATATTACTGCTTGACAGAAGTACAGGATAAAAAAGGAACAAGAAGAAAGTCTCCCTGCAGTCCTTTCTTTCACTCTGCTGTGATCTGCAGCACACAACCATAAATGTGCCAGGGAGAGGCTGAGGGATCTGGGGGAGCTCAGCCTGAAGGAAAGGAGGCTCAGGGGTGAGCTCCTTGCTCTCCTCACCTCCCTGGTGGTTGGGCAGAGTTAGCTGAGGGTTGGTCTCAAGGGACAGGAGCAGAGGAAATGGCCTCAAGCTGTGCCAGGCGAGGTTCAGCTTGGATATTGGGGCAAAATTTGGCCAGGCATTGGAACAGGGTGCCCAGGGAAGTGGTGGAGTGTCTCTGGAAGGGTCCAGAAGGTGTGTGGGTGTGGCACCTGGGAACTGTGGTGAACAGGATTGTACTGGACAGGGTGTAGTGGTTGGACTTGATGATTTTAGAGGGCTTGTCCAGCCTTAGTGATTATGTGATTGTTTTGGGTTTTGTGTTTGTCTCTGCACTATAACCAGTTTCTGATACAACAATACATTTCTGTAGAGAAGTAGATCTTCTTCTATTATAACCATGAGATTTAAAGCTAGTTTTATAAACCAACTGCATGCCCACTGAACATGAGGAGTTTTGGTTGTGTGAGTGGTTTGTGCAGTGCTTGCACAGCCCACTGCTCTGAGCCCACAGTGTGTGCTGGGGGGCCAGAGGGGATTCAGCACAGCCCAGAAAAACTGCTCATACAGATCATATATAACATCAGTTCATACAGTCCTCTCTGCAGAGGCTTGCTCAGCTCTCCTCATCCTCCTCTCATCAGAGCTTCACAAGGCAAATGTCAGCTTTCATTTTCTGCACCACAGAAGGTCACCAGCTGTGGGAGGAAGCAGCAAAACATGAGCTCTGGAAATACTGAAGTCAGAAGTAAGGAAAAGGGTCTGGCTGAGGGTTTATTTAGGAAGTAAGGGCTTTCCAGAGGAGTGCTTTGGCCTGTTTTAAAATGTCTATCATCACTTGAGCACTGATCATGTAATGTGAAATGGGATGTGCCTTGTCTTTGCAATGCTTAGTCTTGAATTCTCTTTCCAGATGTTTCTTCCATAGTATTACCTGTGTCTGTAGCAGTAAGAAAGGCATATTGGTCCTGGGAAGCAACAATTGTCACTTGATATCTTTACTCTGACACTTGGTTGCTGATTGTGTTCTCAGTCTTTTAAAAAATATGCCTTTATTCCATGTAAAATACACCTCATATATTAGTACAGTATTTTTATTCACTTATTAAGGCTAGGTTTTTTAATGATGGGTGAGTAAATTAATGGATATTGCCCCCATTTTCACCATCACTAAAGGTATACAAAGAAATAGTTTCTTTGGATTATAATCTTTGTTTTACCAGTTTGATATTAAAAAAGAAGCATGTTGCAAGTCCTGAAGTGTAGTTCAGTTATTGCAGCACTGAAACAGTGGTGGTGTGGAGTTCCTAGCCTGAAAGGATGCTGATGTGTATCCTGCCCAGCACAAACTGCAGGAAACACTGTTAGCAGCATCTGAATTCCCTGGCTTCCTAGGAGAACCTTGCAGCCTGGTATAGCATGGGCTTTTTAATAAGGACAACCATTCTGTGCTCCTCTGTTTCATCCAAGCACCAAAGGAACCTTTTCCTGCTGCTTGTGTCTGGCTTTTGCAGTTGGACTCCAGCTCCAGGTTGGACAGGGCTTGGAGCAGCCTGGGGTAGTGGAAGGTGGCCCTGCCCATGGCAGGGTTTGAAACTAGATTTTGTTTGAGGTCTCTTGCAAGCCAAACCATGCTGGGTTCCAAGACTGAAATATGCTATGTTCATAGTGCCTCAGCATTCCTCAGAGCAAGGCAGTGAAAATACTCTGCAGGAGATGTTGAGGTTTTCAAAAGTATTTTGTGTGACAGTTACAGAGACACTGAGAGCTAAAACTTTATCAAATGAGCACAATTTAAAAAAAGAAATATCACAATCAGGATTTTGCTCCTAGGCATTCTATATCCCAGACCTGATCCAGTGTAAACCACAGTGCCCAGACAGGGATTTATGTTTGGAATCTGTAAAGTATCTAAAGGGAGCAAGGATTGTATGCATTCTTTGCATGTTTTCAGTTTTCATAGTCAGTTTTGTCCCTGCTCAAAGGCCAGTGCACATGCCCTTTCTGTCAGCAGGATGTGGCCACATGGGCCAGGGTTTGAAGGACAGGCCTTTCCTCGTGGTGGTGAGGTATGGAGGTCTTGCAGAGAATCCTTCTTGTGCTCTGGGAAGGATGCTCTTCTCCCTGCCAGGTGTCTTCTGCAGATAGCAGCTGCTGTTTCTGGTGGACAATTTCTCAGTTTGGCTTTCTCCCATTGAATGATCCTGTCCATCTCTGGCATTAGAGTGGTGGAAAATGCATCCCCAGACGTGTTAGCAGGGGTGCAAGTTACAGAGTCTGCTCCTGTTTTAGGTCATTTTACTCAGGATTACACTGAGTATCCCCTAAGCTGATCTCTGAAATTCTGGCAGGTGTCACAGTTTATGCTACCATGGTCATGTGCTAGTCAGGAGGAAGGGTTGAAAGTCTGGTCCATTGTGATTAACTGCTGTTATGTCTGGCAGATGTTACTTGTTTCATTAAAAAGAAAGTGTTTTTTTGTTTTTTGTTTTGTTTTGTTTTTCCCTCCCTCTTAGGTGGAACGTATTGGGTATTCAAGGAGCCTTACTTAGCCTCTTTGTGGAGCCAATTTACTTCTCTAGCATCATCTTGGGGAGTTTATATCATGGGGATCATCTATCCAGAGCCGTTTACCAGAGGATAGCAGAGATAGAAGATCTACCACCTCTTTATACACTCAACAGACCTTTACTTAGTGGCAAGTATCTAATGGAGAAGGCCGTGCCGGTAACCAAGTCTGTTCCAGTAGCATTGTGATTTTGTAGTTCTCAAAGCCTTGCAAACTGTGTGCTGTGAGTAAACTGCTTGCTGCTTGCAATAGAGAAGCTGTGGTCCAAACATAATACAGACACCCAGTCAGAAATACCATAGCAAGGACCTTTAGAAGTTGGAAAGAGCTGGGGGATGAAACTTTGGGGTGAGTTTTCACACCGTGCCTGTCTGGAGCATGCCCAGGGAGATGTGAGCAGAGTTGAAGGCTTAGGGAAATCTCCTCCCACCTGTGGAATAGTGTGTTAGCACTCACTGTCACTTCTCTTGCACTGCAGAGTTTTGTTGAGTGGTCCCTTCATCCATCAGTGTGCCAACATGATTCACAATTTTTAGGTTAATTATCAACTCAGAATGGACGGAGATAACACCTCACCTGTCTTAAATTCTAAAATGGCTTGTTTCAGTAATGCTCTGAAAGCTTTAAAACTGAAATCTCATCCTCTCTCTCACTCACTGTGTTTACTGCTTTGTTCTGTAGAGGTTAGCTTTTGGCATGTGTTTATTTTCCAGGGAAGAAAAAGCAGCTCATAATTTTAAAGCATGTTGAAAGTTTGACATGAATTTTTAAAAAAGATTTAGGGAGGGAGTGGGGAAAAGAGCATTGTCAACAATGAGTATTTCTTTAGGTAAGAAAGGTAATAAGGATTCCCTGAACTAGAACGTATAAAAATATTAAATAACATATTTGTCCTTATATTAGCAAGTAAGTAACAGTTGCAACACTCTGTACCAAATATCTAATAGTTTCATGGACTGTTTCTGCCTGATTTTGGGGAATTTTTATCAGTCCTTCAAGACAGCAGGTTTGTGGCAGGGTGAGAAGCATTTTTGTTATCCTTTTCACAGCATGTAACAGTACCTTGTCGTCTTGAAAATCATCTTTCTGCAATGGTGCTATCATCTATTTCCCATGAAAGAGAACCATCTGTTTAAACAGTTGAGCCAGGACTTGCTGTGCAGCAGAGAGAGAGTCTGGAAATGTTCTCAGCTGTGGAGTTTTCACAAAAATACACATCTCAAAATTGTACAGCAAGGTTCTTTAGGAGCTTGGGCAGAGAACTATGTTGATGTATTTTCTGTTACTGGTTCAGTCTTGAAAGCTGATTTTCTGACCTCTGCTGTTAGATTCAGCTGGGGCATTTGTGTAGCTGCCCATGTGCTCTTGGATTCACATATTTTTCAGTGTATTCTTAACTAGAAGAAGCATGGCAGAAATACCTGTCTCCAGCTCTGTGTTCTTTCTTGTATCACACACACACACCCCTCTCTGAGATTTATTTGCACCAACAGAGTGAACTAGAACAGAAATTCTTGTGTTGCCCCACTGTCCTGCCTGTTTAGCTGAGAAAGCACTGTAAAAACAGATTTTCTTCCTCTAATACAGCAAATTTCATGTCTGCTGGGGCACCTGCAGTAAGTCAAAATTATTTTGAGGTACTGTTTGTACTGCTAAAACCTGTCCTTTTATAATCTTTGTTTCTTTATAAGAGACTTTGATTTAGCCCTTTTGCCAGCAGATTGAGTCATAGAATCATTAAGGTTGTAAAGGACCCCAAGATCATTGAATCCAACCATGAGCCCAGCACTGCCCTGTCCACCACTAACACATCCCCATATATTCAGTTCCAGTGGGGAACATGCCTACCAGAGCAGGTGTTTTTCAGCTGAGGGATGCAGGAAATCTCTCCATAGAAAACTCCCTCCTGTGCTGACTCTTGGAAGCCTTGGTTGCAGGATCCAGCTTTTGAGGGCAGTTGAGCTCTCTCTGAGAAGTGGCTTGAAGAGAAGACAGGTTTGAATCTTGTCAATTTGTAGAATAATCTGAAAAAAAAATGGATTTCTCAGTCAGAGTGAGGGTGCTTGGATAAATCAGCCAATATCAAGTTGCCCATCTGCAGGGTGACCTGCACAAACTCTTTTTGAGGGGGAGCCACTGTGGGAGATGGGCATGCAGGAGTTCACCTGGGCTGAAGTCTGAGTCAGGGACTGAGATCTTTGTACAAATCCTTAACACATCTTTCAGTTGCTCATTCCTGGTTCCATTTTTTTAAATGCTTTCAACTTTTTGTCATCCACAGCCTCCATGAGAAAGGAGGACTGTGGAATGTGCCAAGGTTTGTGCAGAGAAACTTCCTTTTTGCTAATTTCCTCAGTTAGATCTTCCTGAGTGCTCTGTGAGATCCAGGCCATAAGCAGTGGTGATGACACTGTTTTCTATACCTCTGAGATATTCCTCCCTACATAAATCATGTTTTTTGCAAGCTGAGGTGCCTTAGTCTCCTTTGTTGTTCCTTGCACAGAGACCCTTTCACATAAAGGATGATTTTGCAGCCCCATTTTTGTGCTAGTGAGACCAGGGCAGTAGCTATATATTCATATATATATATTCAGGGTAAAGCAGCAATACTAGTCCATGTAGTGGCATATATTCTGTTCACTTCACTGATAATTCCTGATGTTCTCTTTGATTGCTGTTGGTGACTGACCTGGCCTTTTGGTAGGACTGAATATTAGGAACTAAAATCTCATTCCTGAATGCTAATAGAGAGCTCCAAGTCCAGCGCTCCTTGTGCAAGATTGCTTTGAGTTTTTTCTTAATATGTGTTGCTGTATATTTATCTGTGAAGAATTTAATCTCTCTTTTTATTGCCTAGACACCCAGTATGGGAGGTTTTTTATGCTACTTTTTTGCTATTGCTCCTCTTATTGCTGTTTAAAAGTAATTTAGTGTCATCAATGATCCTACCTCAGTTTTCTTCCCCCCCACATCCCAGGTCTGCCCTGAGATGGAGGTTCTCCAGCTGTGTTCACTCTTCCCAAAGAGGTCATCTTTATCCAAGTGTTAGTGAATTTGTTTTTAAGGTAGACAAAAATAAATCCTTCAGCAGAACTTGTGGTGATTATTTTTTATTTGCCCGTTCCCTTGGTACCTTATCCTCCTGTTCACATTGGTGTTTTTCAGCTTTCTGTGTCCTTTTTCATGAAGCTTGTTTTAGCTCTCTCCTCAAAGAACTGTCAAACTTCATTATTTATATAAGCAGTGGCACAAAGAGCTGTGACCTTTGCTTTTGTTTGTTATATCCCTTTGTAATAATACTCAACAATAAGTTCTGAGCAAGGTTCTCTAAATAGATGTAGTTCTATTAGCTTTCAAAGAAGACTAAAATATTTGACTTTCTATCCTAAATTTCTTTTCTGTTTCTAATCTCAGCATATTGTGCTATACTCATGTCTAGATTTTGAGGGAGAAGATATGACCCACCTAAAGTTTTATCAAATGCCTTGATTTTGAGATGACCTTTATTCCCTGCCCCTGCTACTTGTGATCCACCATCAGGGACTCCTTTGACATCTCTCCAGGGTTCTTGCATGCAAATAAGCAGCTGAATGGGTTGTTATTAATTAAATCTATTTGAAATTTTAAATCTGGGCTGGTTTTGGTGGTTTTAAAGAAAAAATAATTAATTCATCCAAAACCAAGGAATAGAATCATATAATTGCAGTGGAAATGTAGTGCATGCTGGATGTTCAGCTTTCTCATCTCTATTTGATTTGCTTGTGGGACTGGTTGTGATATCACAAGTGTTTTGGAGTACTTGATGACCTCTGTCTGATCCCTGTACTTGTTTAATAGTGTATGGAATGAAAGAAAAGGTAGTAGCATAGATGTCATTAAAGAAAAAAAAAAGACAAAGAATTGTCATGTGGCATCAATTTCTTACCACTTTTCCCTCAGTACTTTTGGTAAAACCAGCTTTTGTGCCAATTCTCATTTTTTTCAGCTTATATTTTAAGAAAATGGGGAATAATAGGTTATTTTCTGTTATTATTCAGTTAATTATTTCTTATCAGTCATAGTGCAAGATTGATCCAAACCAAGAGTAAAAATACAACAGCTTCAGTGGTTTATATTTCAACTCTTTCTTTGTTTATTAAATGAGGAATTGATGATAGGAAGCAAACTGAATTTTGCTGGGTCATTCTGACCTTCCCCACTCTCAGTGCTGGGCCCAGAGGTGCCATGAGACTGAGCCAGGTGAGCCAGTCCTGCTCCCAAGTGCCCAGCTTTATTGGATTGTGTTCCAGATATCAGCCACAAATGCATCCTGCTGTGTTGCTCATGTTCGATTTCCACTAATTCTTTAGATTTTATTAAGTGTAGGACCTGGCCTAACAGTGAAATAGGTTCTTGGTGGGAGCTGCCCTAAAGTAAAAGTGGGATTTATATTTACTAGAAAGAAGAAATGGCCCCAGTGCTTTGTTCTCTCCTGGTGAGGTGCCTGAGACATTTTAAATAGAGTTTTGACACCCCTGCAATGTCTGAGGAGTCACTCATGCATGGCAGTAGCTGCTGTGACCTTGATTGTGTCTAGTCCATCTTTGGGCACTGGGGTGTTGTGGGGAATAAATCCTGCCCTGGGCAGGCAGCCAGACTCAATTTGCACTTGGGTTGGATTGTGGTGGCTTTGCTTCTCCATCCCTGCAGGTAGAGCCATAGTTGGAAGATGTTAACCTCATTTAACACCTGAGCAAAGTGATTTGAGTCCTGTTTGGAATCCTGTGGTTCCCTGTCTCTGGGCTCAGTGTGCAGCACTGGGCCTGTGGAGTGGGGAGTCAGCTGGAACACAGTGGATTTGTGCTGGAAGACCCAAATATCTGCCAGTTCTGGCTTTGTGGAGGGTGCTGAGCA
The DNA here is from genome assembly GCF_023055355.1 of Agelaius tricolor. Taxonomy (NCBI): domain Eukaryota; kingdom Metazoa; phylum Chordata; class Aves; order Passeriformes; family Icteridae; genus Agelaius; species Agelaius tricolor. Next base: position 3,441,189 of record NW_027269270.1, read on the forward strand.
TGGGGCTCGCTTTCAGTAGAATCACAGGATGGTTTGTGTTGGAAGGGACTGTAAAGCCCATCTCAGTTCACCCCTTGCCATGGGCAGGGACATCTTCCACTATCCCAGGTTGCTCCAAGCCCCATCCAGCCTGGCAGTGAGCATTTCCAGGGTTCATAGTTATTTGGAAGTGAGGTGAACCCCATGAACACCTGCCACAGAGCTCTCCATGACCCCCTCTGCCAAGGAGGCTGCTTCTTCCAGCAGTGCACACTTGCCCTGCTGGGAGGGACAGAACTAGAGACCACTTTAGCCAGAATGAGAGTGAGATGTCACTCTGTGAGTGGGTGAAAAATCTGCAGGAGAGAGCCCTCAAAATAAAAGATCTTCTAAGACTGTTCACCCTCCCAACACAAAACCAAAAGTCAAGCATTTGTGTTTATTATCATCATTAACCACCACTTTTCTTTCAGGTATCAGCAACGCAGAGGCCCGCCAGCCAGGGAAAGCCCCAAACTTCAGTGTGAACTGGACAGTGGGAGACTCAGGCCTGGAGGTCATTAATGCCACCACGGGCAAGGACGAGATGGGCCGCGCGTCGCGCCTCTGCAAGCACGCCTTCTACAGCCGCTGGATGCGCATCCACGCCAAGGTACGGCCCCAGGGGCGCTTCTGCCTCTGCTCAGGGCCCAGGGAAACACCTGCATGGCCTTGCTGCACTCACACAAGCACTGTGCCTCTGTGCTTCCTCAGCCTGGTACAAGCTGAGCCTCCTGTCAGAGCCACTGAACCATTGAGGCTGGAAAAGACCCTTGAGATGGCCAAGTCCAGCCATCAACGCAGCACCATGTTGACATTAAACCATGCCCTCTAGCACCACATACATGCATTGTTTGAACAGTTCCAGGGATGGTGAACCCACTGATTCCCTGGGCAGCCTCTTCCAATGCTTTACAACCCTTTTAGTGAAGTTTTTTCCCCTAATATCTAATTCTCTAATATCTAATGAGTTCCCTAATACTTCAGCCTGTTTTAAGCTGAGCCTTGTGTATTCCCTAATATCTAATGAATTCCCTAATATCTATATGAGTTCCCTAATATCTAATGAAATCCCTAATATCTAATTTGCTAATATCTAATTCTCTAATATCTAATGAATTCCCTAATACTTCAGCCTGTTTTAAGCTGAGCCTTGTGTATTCCCTAATATCTAATGAATTCCCTAATATCTAATTCCCTATTATCTAATGAATTCCCTAGTATCTCAGCCAGTTTTGGGCTGGAAAAGACCCTTAAGATGGTCAAGTCCAGCCATCAATGCAGCACCACCACCATGTTCACATTAAACCATGTCCTCTAGCAGCACATACGTGCATTGTTTGAACAGTTCCAGGGATAGTGAACCCACTGATTCCCCGGGCAGCCTGTTCCAATGCTTTACAACCCTTTCAGTGAAGTTTTTTCCCCTAATATCTAATGAAATCCCTAATATTTAATTCTCCAATATCTAATGAATTCCCTAATACTTCAGCCTGTTTTAAGCTGAGCCTTGTGTATTCCCTAATATCTAATGAAATCCCTAATATCTAATGAAATCCCTAATATCTAATTCGCTAATATCTAATTCTCTAATATCTAAAGAATTCCCTAACACCTCAGCCTGTTTTAAGCTGAACCTAATGTTTTCCCTGATAATTAATGAATTCCCTAATATCTAATTCCCTATTATCTAATGAATTCCCTAGTATCTCAGCCAGTTTTGGGCTGGAAAAGACCCTTAAGATGGCCAAATCCAGCCATCAATGCAGCATCAGCACCGTGTTCACGTTAAACCATGTCCTCTAGCACCACATCCCCAGGGATGGTGAGCCCACTGCTTCCCTGGGCAGCCTCTTCCAATGCTTTACAACCCTTTCAGTGAATGTTTTTTCCCTAGTATCTAATTCTCTAATATTTATGTATTCCCTAATAGCTCAGCCTGTTTTAAGCTGAGCCTCGTGTTTTCCCTAATATCTAATGACTTCCCTAATATCCAATTCCCCAGTATCTAATGAATTCCCTAATATCTAATTCCCTAATATCTAATGATTTCCCTAGTATCTCAACTTGTTTTAAGCTGAGCCACAGAATGATTAAGGCTGGAAAAGGCCCTTAAGATGGTCAAGTCCAGCCATCAATACAGCACCACCACCATGTTCACATTAAACCATGTCCTCTAACACCACACCCTCTTTCAGTGAGTTTTTTTCCCCTAATATCTAATGAAATCCCTAATATCTAATGAATTCCCTAGTATCTCAGCCTGTTTTAAGCTGATTTTCGTGTTTTCACTAATATCCAATGAATTCCCCAGTATCTAATGAATCCCCTAATATCTAATTCCCTAATATCTAATGATTTCCCTAGTATCTCAGCCTGTTGTAAGCTGAGCCTCCTGTTAGAGCCACAGAATCATTAAGGCTGGAAAAGACCCTTAAGATGGTCAAGTCCAGCCATCAACCCAGCACCACCACCATATTCATGTTAAACCATGTCCTCTAGCACCACATCCCCAGGGATGGTGACCCCACTGCTTCCCTGGGCAGCCTGTTCCAATGCTTTACAACCCTTTCAGTGAAATTCTTTTCCCTAACATCTAATCTAAACCTCCCCTGGTGCAGCTTGAGGTCAGGTAGCTGCTGCCTCATGCAGTAATAGAGAAAAGCAATGTGTTTGTTAACTTAGTGTTTAATGTGATGCTGTCTGGTCCAAAATGCATATTCCTGGGTTTATAGCTGAGTAGGCAAAGGATCTTGTCTCCTATGAGCTTTCCTTTGCATTTTAATTTTTTTGGAAGGATAATTCCATTTTCACTGCTGAGGTTTCACTCTTTACTCTCAGAAAGAAAACATGCAGTAAGCATGCCTGTGGCTTTTTGGCCTCAACATTTTGTTTGATAGATCCTTACCTTATTTTAATATTAGCTGTTTAAATAACTCAGTCACTCTGGTGCTGTTTGGCTTAATGGAGTCTTGTCTCTCTCCTTGTCTTGTCTCTGAACCCCACAGCTTTCCTCCAGCTTGCGCTCCAAGATCCTCAAGCCCAACCTGTACCACGACACCAAGCAAGGAGCCACGGAGTATCAAACTGCTAAAGAGTGTTTGTTTAAAGCATTCCTGAAGGCAGGACTTGGAGCCTGGGTGGAGAAGCCCATAGAACAGGATCAGTTTTCCCTCACAGTCTGATTCACAAACTGCACATCACTGGGGAAGGGGAGTTGTTCTGGAGATTCCTGGTGTCCGGCGTTGCTTTCTGGCATCTCCACAGCCGTCAAAACATCTTTCTGCTCTTTGGAGTTGGGTTTCTTTGGGTTTTCTTTGAAACTTCACAGTAGCTGTTTCTGTTTTGCCTAAGTATTGAAACTCAATGATGATGCAACACATAATTGTATATTTTGTTATAGGAAAGTAATTTCTGGTGTATTTCTAGAAATACTTCTACTGTAGAAAACTTGCAGTAAGGCTGTCCTTACTGTATACAATGACTCATTTTTTCTGGGTTAAAATAATTTCTTTTTTAATTCAATGTCATCAAGTGCATGAAGAAATTAATAGTTTCTCTAGGTTTTACACCACACTTTTAGGAAGTAGCTTAATTTTTAAAAAAGAAAATAGGTGACAAAGCTGATTCTACTCCTCTGTTAACTTGTTTTTCAACTGCAGATATTTTTAGTACATAGACCACAGAGGCGGAATGGAGTCTGGACAGCTAGTTTTTTTCCCAATTCCTTGCTCTTTAAAACCAGCTGCTGAAAATTTCATGTCTTTGATGTATGTATTTATTAGTCTGTGAGCCAGTTTTTAACATGCAGCTTTTTATTCTGTTTTTAAAAATACATTTACCTCCCATTTATACCCATTGTGAAGTCTTCATTTTTTTTTACCATTGTAAACTGGAAACATCAAAATAATTATTTGTCAGTTAAGAAGTTTAGTCTATAACATGCAGAAGCCTGTTTAGAAGTAGATGATTTGTGTATCCCAGGAACTCATCTGAATACAATCTTAACTGTAACAGCAATGTAACAGCTTTAAGAAAATCTGCTCATTTTAAGGGCACCAAGCCTGAGTTGCCAAAACCAGTGACTACTTGTTGGGTATTAATTGCTCTCCTCTAGAAACTCTTGTAACAGAGAAACCAATTCTTAAAACTTATTTCCTGTGAGTTATATCTGCTTTCAGCCAAATTGTTGTGTCTGAGATTCCCTTTTGCCTTTGGGCTTTACACGTGTGATGGGCATCATGAAGCTAATTAGGTAAGTTGCCCTCAAATGTGTGTCCATCTGTTCTGACTATTCCTTTAAAAAGTGTTTTTCCTGAAGGTGTGGACACTTCTGCTTTATGTAAAACTGTAAGATGGAAGCAAGATCCTGAGGTTTGATTAACTGCTGTGTAGGAGGAGCACCTCAGCCCCTGCACCCCTGGGGTCAGCAGGTCCTTGGGGTGTTGAAGACTTTGGTGTAAACCCACTTCTGGCCAGCCATGAATGCTCAGACATTTCTGCTCGAGTAGGAGCCTGTTCTCAGCTTCAAAACCTGATCAGACCTGAAAATCACTTGTGCATGAGTTGGAGTCTCTGGGTTCATGTCTTGGGAGGAAGACACTGAGGTGCAAGCAGTGCATTGGGCTGGTGCTGTGGATAACAGCAAACATTCCTCTGGGAGTACAAGAGAGGCTGTGACCAGGGTCCTCTCAGGGAATTGGTGCTTCTGGAGGTTGCTGCCTTTTCCAGATGCTGGGGAGGAAGCTGCAGTAGAAGGGCTGGGTTAATTCACCTTTGCTGTGGCTTCACTCACCCTGCCAGGTTCTCATTAAAGCTGAGAGCTCTCCCATGGCCTCTGCAGGCCCAGCAAGGCCCTTGGAGTCATCATCCAACTGAGGTGCAGACTGACCTCTTCCAAAACAAAGGAGTTCAGTTCTCTGTGGTCAGATTCTGCAGGCTCTGGGGCACCAGTCTTGGGATTGACCTTGTCTTGATCACGCTGCAGCAGTTTTCTTTGGGGCTGTAGCTGAGTGTGTGAACATGTTTCTTTTTCTGAGGAAAAGGTGGTCAAGCTGTGTTTCCTTGGAGTCATTACTGCTCTCAGCTGAAATACACATTTTTAAGGGACTCATTCATAAGTTGGCATCTCCCTGAATTTTTTTGAGGCCTAGGAAAGTAGTAGCTCAAACTATTTTTTTTTATTAAGTCAAAAATATGAACAAAATATTTCAATAGTATTATAGACATAGTTTTTTAGCTGTTGGAATGAACTATTAGCATTAAACTATAATGGAAATAAGTTCCATGCCAAAATCTTTCGACAAAGGAGTTGTGTCAGGTTATTTGTGAGGAAGAGTCCTCTTGTTGGTAATTCTGGGATTTTAAAAATAAGTTGTCCAGGGTTGTCTGCAATCCATGTCTGTCTTCTGGGAGTCAATAAAAACTCCTTGGCTTCCTTCAATCCCTTGTTCCTTTTTGTGCAGTTCACAGTGGAAGGAAGTAAGGAGAGCTCCCTGGAAATCAGTGTCACTGAGGGATTGCCATGTATATTATCTCTAGTGGCTGCAAAAAAGATCAGACAACTCAGCTTCTGGCAGCTGCCAAATTTTGTAGGAGATGAGCTTTTGGAGGCTGAGGGCTCTGGAAATCCTGGGTTGGGTAGGTGGGAGCTGGCCTGCACAGGGAGGTTGTGCTGCTGCTCTGGGAGCTGCTTCTATTCCTTTACTTTTTCTTTTTTTTTCCCCTTATATTTGATTGAATATTTATATAATTATTTTGATGGAATATTTACATAATTATAATTGAGTATTTGTCTCAGGATCTTCCAAGGACTTAGAGTAACAACTTTAATGTTGATGAATACTTGAAATTGAATTTAAGGTGTTTTTTTTCTCCAGATGGCAGTCTGGCTTGTAGTAAAGTTTTATAGGTTAGGTAAATAGATAATTTTAAATAGATGTTTTAAAAAAATAAATATATATATATATGTATATGTTCTGCAGGATCATTTTAAGAAAATCTGGGCCTAAAGGTTAACACTTGAAATCTTGCTTATGGCTGTACTCAGGACTGGTAATAACTGTAGATTATTCTTATTGATTGTGTGAGTGTTGTTGTGTAGGAGCTTGTTAGCAGTGGGGATGCCCAGCTGGCTCTGCCCCTGGAGCAGCTGGGGATGGGAACAGTGACTCTGCTGCTGCCTTAGGGATTTACAGCAGTGGGCTTTCTGTACAGCTGGCAATTCTCATTTTCTCCTTGTCTTGGAGAAATCTTTTCATGGCTGGTTACTGCACAGGCAGCTCTGGAGTGGAAGCTTTTTGTGTGCAGTTCCTCTAAATCTAAGAGAACTAGCAGCTGAAAGGCTCAGGAGCAGGGAACTGGGGTTGCTTTTCATCAGTCCAGCTCTGGAGACAGGCTGGGAGAGCTGCAGTGTCTGTGCAGGCACAGTGTGGGGTGATTGGCAGTGGGGCTGTGGTGTGGGCACAGTGTGGGGTGATTGGCAGTGGGGCTGTGGTGTGGGCACAGTGTGGGGTGATTGGCAGTGGGGCTGTGGTGTGGGCACAGTTTGGGGGGATTGGGGCTGTGGTGTGGGCACAGTGTGGGGTGATTGGGGCTGTGGTGTGGGCACAGTTTGGGAGGATTGGCAGTGGGGCTGTGGTGTGGGCACAGTTTGGGGTGATTGGGGCTGTGGTGTGGGCACAGTGTGGGGTGATTGGCAGTGGGGCTGTGGTGCGGGCACAGTTTGGGGTGATTGGGGCTGTGGTGTGGGCACAGTTTGGGGTGATTGGCAGTGGGGCTGTGGTGCAGGCACAGTTTGGGGTGATTGGCAGTGGGGCTGTGGTGTGGGCACAGTTTGGGGTGATTGGGGCTCATCCCCAGTGGCCACAGCTGTGCAGGACAGGTGAATGCTATTGAAGGGAACGAGCCATGGAGTGCCCAGGGGCACTGACCAACCACCACAGGGAACAGAGGGCACACAGGTGCAGTGCATCAACAGGAGGGGATAAAAGGCTGGGCTGGAGAACAAGAAGGGCAGATGGTTGGAGCCTGCTGAGGTGCCCTGGTGTTACAGTGTGTGGGCAGGTGCCTGAAGCCTTCTGAAGAGGTGAGGAGTTACTGTGAAGCTTTCTGATACTGTGTGGTGATGCTCTGTGTATGGTGGCTGTCTCACTGTGACATTGCTGTGGCATATGCTGAGACAGGGCTGTTCACCAAAAGAGAACCTCTGGGGAGGACTTGGAGCCCCTTCCAGTGCCTAGAGGGGCTCCAAGAGAGCTGGAGAGCACTGGAGGAGTGCCAGGGTAACAGGCATGGCTATAAACTAATGGAGGTTAGATTTTGACTGGATATTGGGAAGGATTTTTTCTCTGTGAGGGTGGGGAGGCCCTGGCACAGGGTGCCCAGACAAGCTGCCCCATCCCTGGAAGTGTTCAAGATCAGATTGGATGGGACTTGGAGCAATCTGGGATAGTGAGACATGTCTCTGTCCATGGCAGGGGGCTGGAACTGGATGAGCTTTAAGGTTATTCCAAACCATTCCATGATTTTGTGATGTCCAAGAGTGCATGTAGCCAAGGAAAGCCCCACAGCTCACTGTGCTCTCAGAGCAAGTGTGCACAAGTTAAAGCTGTTGGTTCTGAGTGTTGGGAGTGTGAGGCAGAGCCTGTGTCATGGAGTAGGTGCTGCCTTTGGAAACCAAACTCTGGTTTTAGAAAAATGACCAGCTAGGAATTGAGAATGTGTTCTATGAACTGCTTAGTCATGGTCACCACATAGTTAAAATTTTGAGTTTTTTAGATATCAGTGGTTTTCCAAATAGTTTTATTTCCATTCCTTAAATTGATGTTTGGAAGGCGGATGCTTGCAGAGAAGCTGCACTTTGAATTCTTTCCAATTTCATCATCATTAACTGTCCACTGTGAAAATTATCCCAAAGTTTACTAAAAAGGAAAGAGAGCTGCAATTCAGGTAGAGAGTCAGAACAAAAATCTCTCACGTTATTTAAAACCTAAAACCCCACAGAAATAAAATGTATCAAATAGAACTGTTCTGTCTCAGAATCACTGCGTGGTTTTTGTTGGGTTTCTTTGTCCATTTATTTATTTGTTTTCTAATACCAAGTTTTTTCAGTTGACCTTAAATGTTTCCACCTGGACTTTGTGTGCTCCTCTTGGGAGAGGAGGTCATGTTTATCCTGGGGCTAGAGCTAGCAGAGGCACAGAGGTTTTTGTGTGTCCATCTGAGGCTTTTGAGGCTTGTTGGGCTTGCTGCTCTTCCTTTGTGCAAACAGCTGGAGTATTTGCAGCAATTTTGGCTTGATTGCCCATGGGAGAAGTTGTGTGGGTCTCTGGGCAGGCAGGCTTGGTGTTTGGAGCTGCAGGATGGGGGATTCATCCCTAGGCAGGTGTTTGTCCCTAAAATGGGATGAGCTCTGGCAGTTTTCCCTCAGTGCATCCACTGGTGTCATGTGCTCGGACCTATATGGGGCTTCCCTTCTAAAACTGCTTTTTCCATAGCTTCTTCTAGCTGGGAATAATACAAACCAATCATCAGGGGGCTGCAGGAACTGAGCTGGGGGTGGAATCCTGCAGCTGGCAGGGCTCTGGGGACCAGGGAGGGCACACATTCCTTGTTGGATCATGTCCATGTACTGTGTTTTTCTGCACCTTTCAGCCAAAGCCTCTCCCTCTACCTGTTAATGAATGGGCCATAAATTGTACCAACAGCATCTGTGTTTGCAGCAGTGAGTTTTGTGGGTAGCTGTGTTTTGTTTTCTTCAGTCATTGCAGAAGAGAGGAATTGAGAGCTGTGTTTACAGCCAGCCTCAGCAGATGGAACAGTTTAAGTAATACCTGTTCTCTGGAGGGGAAGCTCCACAGTTGTTGGTGTCACTGCTGTGTTTTTATGTTTTTAAAATCTTCATCACTATCATACCAGTACCATTTTTGTTGCAGTTTGGCTGAGATGTCCTCAACAAGTTAAAGATCCAATGTGTGTGTGCGTGAATATGTATTTATACATCCCTGTGTATGATATTGCTGTATATTATTTGCATTAAGCAGTTACTCTTCCCTGTGTGACAGTGCAAACACATCAGCTTTACCTACCTGGTGTAAGGTTATTAAAGAACACTTTCAGATACTGTCCTTGACACTTTCTCCATTCATAACCCCAAATTTGAAGAGGAGACCTTGTTATACCTCTGGTTTGCCACTTTCCTTCCAGCATTCTTGTCCTCCTCCCAGTGTCACTGCTGAAGCACAACCCCTTGGTCGATTATTTTAAGCAATGACTGTTTTGCATACTACCTTGCTTTGTTTAAGTAATGTTTGTACAGAGATTTCAAAATATAAAGAGCTATATAATTGCTAAGTTTCATTATTATTTTTTTCATATCAGTGTTGCTAGTGACAGCAAAACAACAAGTGAAATGTCACAAGATACTGGGCATGTCCTTCAGGTGGTGGCTTTGGTTATGTCCTGAAGAGCTGGTAAGAGCATGGGAAAGGGGAGGGCAAGTGACAGGTCTGTGACTGCAGTGTGGACACATGGCCTGTGCCACCTCTGGTGTGTTTTAAGACATTTTGCACCCAAATCCCAAGTGGGATCCCCAAAACCTGTAGGTGGTCATCAGGTTTATCACCCCAGCATGTGTGTGCTGTTGGGTTTGGACCCTGCCCGTGGTGGCAGCCCTGAGCTGGTGAGCCCTGTGGGTGCCAGCCCTGCCACTGCCCAAGGAGGGCACCCAGCTCCCCAGTGCTGGCCCAGCAGGAGCCCAAACTCCTGATGGTCACCTGCAGCAGCACCTGTCCCAGCAGAGCAGGGAGGTCTGGTCCAAATGCTATGGATTTGCTATGGATATGGATCTGCTATGCTTGGATCCTGCTCAGAGGATGCTTCTGGAGAGTTCTGGTCTCATTAGCAGCCAGAAATGCCAGCTCAGGTCCAGGCCTGCAGCACTGGCTCAGGAAGGGCAGGGAGCCCTCTGGATCTGCCACTCTGGAAGCAGCACCTTACCTTGCATAGAAGAAATTCATCTTAAGGAAGAGTCAGATCCGAGAGAGTTCTGCTCCAGAACTGCTCCACAGCCTGCTGCTTGTGGGACTGTCATGGATAACAGCCTTCAGGCTGGTGTTTGCTGACCCCATCATCTGCCTTATCAGATCAGTTTCTGATTGGGAGCAGGGTAAGATGAGAGATCCCTGCTTGGGTGATGCACCTGGTTAGGAAAGACCCCTTGTAAGCTCTGATGATCCTTGTAGGTCCCTTCAGCTTGGAATATTCTGTGATTCTGTGGCCTTTTCTAGGAACAGCAGCAAGGAATGTTCTAAATGAAGCTCTGTCAGCATCCAAGTGGTTTCTGGCTTGATGGGTTTAGGCTGGGCTGGATGACTTGAGAGGCCTTTTCCAACCTGCTTGCATCTGTGGAACTGACACTGAGTACTTGCACAGCCACAGTTTGGAGGATGCTGGACAAGGGCACCACATGGAGAGGCAGCAGTGCCAAGAGCAGCTCCTGGCTAGGGCATGTTCCTGTGGCACTGGGCTCATCCAGCCAGCTGACAAAGCCCACCAGGATTAATTGCACCAGGTTCAGCTGCTGGTGCTTGGTAGAGGGCAGTGATCTCCAGGGGCAGCAAAGGGAAAGGGGGGGTCCCTGGGGCAGCAAGGGAAGGTGCAGGAGCTCTTCCCCTTCAGGTAAAGTTGTGGTTATTCTGTTTTGCTTGGAAATCTGTAATTTGTAGCAGATGGGAAGATGATGGGAGAGCTGAGTGGTGAATTATTGGAAGCCTGTGGGTTTGGAGGTAAGTTTTAATGGGGTTTTTATCACTCTCTATCACAACCCTCATGGAAAAGTTGGGCTCTGAATTTTAGTTCTAAGGCTTTGCAAATGGCCAGAATCCCTGCAGTTTGCCCTGCCACAGTGGTAACACAGGTGGGACCTGCTGCTGATTCTGCTCTTCCCACTGAGAGATCAGCCCTGACATGTATACTTCAGCTGCTGAAAATGTCAATTATCTCCCTCCCAGAGCCTGAAGTGCTGAAGTGGGGTCTGCAAACCAAGAGATTTGCATGTCAAGCCAGGTGCAGAATTTCTGAGGACATGGCCATGTGCCTGAAGGGATGGCCCAGCCAATGCTCCCACTGAGTTGTTCAAAGAAAGATCTGTAACAGCAGCTACTTCAGATGGCACACAGCAATGACTGTGTGCTTTTGGAAAACAAACCAAAATAGTCCCAGCCACGAGGGGCATCATCCCAAGCTTGGCAAGGGTGCCAGCATGTGAAGAAGACAGCTTGGCAGCATTTCTGCTGCAGCCACTGGCACTTCTGCCATGGGGCAAGCAGCCTTTGGAGCAGCTTTGTTGAACCTCACACCAGTAAGATGGGAACCTGTGAGCTGACCCCAAAAGGGCCCTAAGGGATGCCAATAAGAGGTAAATGCTTTTAGGGGGCTGTGCCTACAGGGGTCAAACTAGAGTGGTGACCCATCAGACTCTTGCAGAGGACAGCAGAGGGTGAGATGTGTGGCTGCACAGGCACCTCTCAATTCACTGAGGCCTCTCCTCACATGGCCCCACACCACTGAGGCTTCCTAGGACCCAGCAGGGCTGTGCTCCTCTTTTTGCAGAAGAAATACAAGGATGTTCATGCCCCTCTCTTCAGTGCCTCAGGTACATGGCTGGAAATAGTTAAATCTCTCATGAGCCACAGAGGGGTGAGCCTCAAGAGACATTGTCCTCCTTGGAGGGCTGTGCAGCCAGCCAGGCTGCTTTTGAAGGTAAATGTGCTTTTTCCATGGCTGCAGTGGAAATCATGGCAATCTTCTGGCACCTGTCACTTCTGGCTGTTTGTACCACACAAGAAAAGATGAACCATCCAAAAGGTGGGGTTCAGCAGCAGCCCTGGGTGGTAGCAGGGGTTGGCTTCTACAGCTCTGGGACAGGGGGAGCTTGGACCACTCAGCCAGGACTAGTGTTTGTATTACAAACCAGACCCTGATGAGAGGGGCCAATTTAACTTTTATTTATGCCTTAACATATTTTATGCATCTATCTTGTGACATGGGATGGAAAATTACTACAGGGGCTGTGCTGAAAGCCCTAACATGTGCCACGTGTTAAGGAGGCAGAAAATGGAGGGGGGAGCCCTGTCCCAGGGAGGTTTCACTGACACCCAGCCAGGGCAGAGAAAGCTTCCACGATTTTCCCTTCTCTCTTTCCTATTCCCTCTTCAGCAGAGATGTTTATCAATGGTAAATTCTCAGATACAGAGAATTCTCAGGTTCTCAGATATAATACTGCCACATTTGTGCTTTATTTCCATCTGAGAAATAGCAAAAAGAATCCTCCCTGATTCCTCTTACAGCAGGACAGGACACCTGATGGAAAGATAACGATGATCTTATCAGCCTCTGTTCCTTCACCATCCAAACAAAGCCACCCACTCCCTTGCAGGTGCAGAGTGAGAAACAGAAGGCCCTGATGCTGTGCAAGTGCTGCTCAGCAGCAGTGAAACATTGCTCTCTTGTCAACACTGCTTTGGTCTCAAATCTGAACAAAAAATAACAAACTCTTCCAGCCAAACTTGTGTGTTCCAGTTCCTCCTGGTGAGGAGCTTGTCCCCCAGCTGGGATGTACATCCAGAATTGCAGCATTTTTAAGAGCAGAATCCAGCATTTGTCCTTGCTAGAGATTTCATTTGGTAGGTGATTCTCAAGTGCACTGATCCATCTCTCTGTAAGGATCTCTCTATCCCAATGGGAGTTAATTGTTCTTTCTAATCTGTTATCATTGGGCTAACCCTGAGCCTGGGGAGCACGTTCAGGCTGCCAGCTCAATTTTACCTCAATCTCCTGGAGCTGCTTTCAGTCTGTTTGTGATAGTCCCAGCTAACAGCTGGAAGCTCAAGTTACCCACAAAAGCAAGGATCCAGAGATTTTCCTTAATAACCTATGGAATAATAATAATAATAACACAGTGGTGTTCTTTTGACGGATCCTGCCAACTTATGAGGCCCAAGTTATTTTCCTCACTGATAAAGGTGAATCCTGTTGGGCACAAACAGCCCTGGCATTGCACAGATCACCCCATGGTCCAAACCCACAAAATCTTGCTATTCTCAGAGCCAGAACAGCACCTCCCCTCCTAAAGCCTTCCCCAATCTCCCCACACCCTTGGGCTTCTCCCTGGGGCTTTGCTGGTACACACAGAAAAATTACAGCCAATAATAATAATAATCCCAAGGCCCTGTGAGGCTGTGCGAGTTTCCTGGTAATGTCTTATCCTGAGCCCCAAGGAGGCTGAAAAATTCCCTAAAAGGAGAGTTTGGCCAACAGATTGGGCCCTTTGCTCCCCAAAAAAGGCCAGTTTGGATTTTCTTTTTTTTTTTCTTTTTTTTTTTTCTTTTTTTTTCCCCTTTTTTTCTCTTTTTTTACTTTTCTTTCTTTTTTTTTTTCTTTTATTTTTTCTTTTTTCTCTTTTTCTTTTTTCTCTGTTTTTTCTTTTTTCTCTTTTTATTCTTTTATTTTTTTATTTTTTCTCTTTTTCTTTTTTCTCTTTTTCCTCTTCTTTTTCCTCTTCTTTTTCCTCTTCTTTTTCCTCTTCTTTTTCCTCTTCTTTTTCCTCTTCTTTTTCCTCTTCTTTTTCCTCTTCTTTTTCCTCTTCTTTTTCCTCTTCTTTTTCCTCTTCTTTTTCCTCTTCTTTTTCCTCTTCTTTTTCCTCTTCTTTTTCCTCTTCTTTTTCCTCTTCTTTTTCCTCTTCTTTTTCCTCTTCTTTTTCCTCTTCTTTTTCCTCTTCTTTTTCCTCTTCTTTTTCCTCTTCTTTTTCCTCTTCTTTTTCCTCTTCGTTTTCCTCTTCGTTTTCCTCTTCTTTTTCCTCTTCTTTTTCCTCTTCTTTTTCCTCTTCTTTTTCCTCTTCTTTTTCCTCTTCTTTTTCCTCTTCTTTTTCCTCTTCTTTTTCCTCTTCTTTTTCCTCTTCTTTTTCCTCTTCTTTTTCCTCTTCTTTTTCCTCTTCTTTTTCCTCTTCTTTTTCCTCTTCTTTTTCCTCTTCTTTTTCCTCTTCTTTTTCCTCTTCTTTTTCCTCTTCTTTTTCCTCTTCTTTTTCCTCTTCTTTTTCCTCTTCTTTTTCCTCTTCTTTTTCCTCTTCTTTTTCCTCTTCTTTTTCCTCTTCTTTTTCCTCTTCTTTTTCCTCTTCTTTTTCCTCTTCTTTTTCCTCTTCTTTTTCCTCTTCTTTTTCCTCTTCTTTTTCCTCTTCTTTTTCCTCTTCTTTTTCCTCTTCTTTTTCCTCTTCTTTTTCCTCTTCTTTTTCCTCTTCTTTTTCCTCTTCTTTTTCCTCTTCTTTTTCCTCTTCTTTTTCCTCTTCTTTTTCCTCTTCTTTTTCCTCTTCTTTTTCCTCTTCTTTTTCCTCTTCTTTTTCCTCTTCTTTTTCCTCTTCTTTTTCCTCTTCTTTTTCCTCTTCTTTTTCCTCTTCTTTTTCCTCTTCTTTTTCCTCTTCTTTTTCCTCTTCTTTTTCCTCTTCTTTTTCCTCTTCTTTTTCCTCTTCTTTTCCCTCTTCTTTTCCCTCTTCTTTTTCCTCTTCTTTTCCCTCTTCTTTTCCCTCTTCTTTTCCCTCTTCTTTTCCCTCTTCTTTCTCCTCTTTCTTTTTTCCCTTTTTCTTCTTTTTCTTTTTTTTTTTCTTTTTCAATTTCATGAAGATTGTTATTAATTACCTGGATGTGCAGGGTCCATGTGTTGACAAGTACACCAGTGGAAAAAAAAATTCTCAGGAGTGCTTGGAAGTTCCTCAAGCCTTTTCCAGGATAGCTACTGCTGTCAGCTAGAGTTGCATTTAAAAATCCAGATTTTACAGCTTGTTAACAGTGTACCTGCTGCTTTGCAGGAAGGAAGGATTCTCTTCTGCATTTGGCTGGATGTGATTTACATTTATCAATTAAAACCAAAGTTAAGGGCTTCAACCAGTGCTGGGAGGATGCTCAGGAAAGGCAGTTCTGAGTTTACTTACATGGGGTTTCTTGTAAGACTGGCCATGACACTTTTTGTAGTATTATAGAATTTTATGAATATTTATTTTCTGTTGTCTGTTTCACAAACATGTTCCTCAGGTATCTGATTCTTTGGTATATAGACCTGCACAGGTTTTAATTTGAAAAAGGGTTTGTTCAATTGTTTCAATGGTAATTTCCCTACTATTTAAGCTATTTTTGGCATAAAATCTTGATGTTTATTTTTTTCCCTCCTTTTTCCCCTTCCACCCCTCCTCAGTTCAGCTTTCTGGTAACTTCCAAAGCGAGTGATATTCATTTTGGAAATTCACTTTCACTAACATAAAAGAGGGGACGGAATGTTCCAGTGGCTCGTGTGTGCCTCTCCTTTTTCAATTATGGCCTTTTACCTCCACCGTGTGGCAGCTCTTCAGAACTGACTTGAGGTGCTTTTTTGCACAGAAGTAGAAAAAAGGACAAAGATGAGTTCATTCAATAGGTTAATTCAGCAGTACTTCAGACTTCTAAATATTGCTTCAACGACGTCATTCTTAAACTTCTTAAATTTTTACCACTGTTCACTCATGTCCATTTTGAGATGGGTACATTGACATCAAATGATATTTCAGCAGAATATACCGTAATATAATTTTTTTTTTTGGTATAAACATAAATATCTGTTTTCTGGCAGTCTGTGTGCATGTGTAAAAATACAAAACTTGCATAATTTTCCTTTAATTCACAGATGAGCCTTCAAAAAGTGCTGCTTAATTATATTTAGGAACACTGGGCTGCTCAGCCATTAGATGAGGGAAAACAAAGCCAGCTGGTCCAGAAGTAATTTGGATTTGGGAGCTGGTTTTCTTGCATTTCAGACTGCAGGTGAGAAGGCTCAGGATTAAACATCTCAGAATAAAAACTTCTTAAAATGCTTTTTGCCTTTATGAAGGAGTGCTTTGACTCAGGTATGTTGTTGAGTCATGTCCATGAGCTGTGCTTCTGCCAACAAAGTGATGTTTTCCACTTTTCCACAAGTAAAACTCGTGTTGGGATCAGGCTGAGAAACTCGAAATTCTGGTGTCCTCTCTGTCAGCAGATATCTTGGTTTCTCAAGTTTTTCAGCTTTGAAAGTGGAAATAAATTAATAAATTTATTCAGCTTCAGTATAGAATTTATTGCTGATGTATTCAGGTGCAGCTAAAGTGACCCCCGAAATTCTGATCTCTGCAGATGAATTGTGGGTTTTGTTCATTCCAGCTCTTTGCCTGAAGCTGGAGTCTCTCTGCTGCTTAGGAGCAGCAGGAAAGTGGGAAATGGTTCTGAAAAATGGGAAATTGTTCTGAAAAGTGGGAAATTGTTCTGTTTATTGCATCAGGTTTTGGTATAGCTTACTGCAGAAATCGGTTTATGAACATACAATTTGTTGTAAGGATGAAATAATATTTTAGTATGAAAAACTGAGAACTTTTCAATATTTTTTCTTTTGTATTGTGCATCTCAGCCATTTAATTTGTGGGTGCTGGTGAGATAAATAGTGTTGTTCTTTTGCTTTATTTCCATCTGAGAAATACCAAAAAGAAACTCCTGTATGGTCGGTTTGAAAGAATTACAATTACAAAGTTGTCTGTTATGACAAAAAAAACCCTGTAAAATAAAATTTTAAAGCTGTTTAGGTCTTTTAATATATTAATGACATATATTATTAATTCACCTAAAGTCATTTTTGCCTCCTGCTCAAAAATGGTTATGAATCCAGACTGCAATAGAAGTCAGCTCTTGCAAGAGCATCTTTCTAACAATTGATCTTGTTCATGAACAGGAGCATAATGAAGAATTTAAAATGTACTTTTAATTATGTTGTTATGGAGACAGCTAGCCTAATAGACACACAGTGATTAACTGGAATATAGGTGTTTTAGTGCAGTGGGTGACAGTTATCACTGTCCCTTCCCCTAGAGATGGTCAAATTTAGATATTGCTGGACATCTTGCTAGCTGAGCCTTGAAATGTTTGGGTTTTTTCCCCCAGATCTAAGCAGAGTTGCCACTGGGAAAGGTCCTGAAAGGTAGAAAATCCTAAATTATGGAAGGGGACCCATAAGGATCACAGCTCCCAGCTCCTGTCAGCACAGCTATGGCACTGGTACCTATTTTAACTCACTGCTGGTGGTGGCATATAACTATTCCAAAATTAAGAGTAAAATCTGTAAGGCATCAGGAATAGCCTCAGAAAGTGATTGGGAAACTTCCCAAACATCACTAAACTGCTCCAAAATGCAAACAAGTGTTGGAAGCTTTTGCTCTGATTTATCTTCTGCTGTCTGAGGTGTGTTTGGAAAGTTTTTGTCCTGGTTTAAAGAAGAAAATGTCTGCTGAGGAAGGTGGAATGGAAAAGAAGACCCTCTCCCTCCAAATTGTTATAAGTCTGAAAATGAGGGGCCTTCCAGGCAAAAATGAAGGACAAGGAACAAGAGTTCTTTATTTAGGATATCTGTGTGTGTGTATTTATATAACACAGAACAGAACAAACAACAACACAGTAACAGAAGTTTCCCACCTGTCAAGCACGATGGCTTTTCAGATGAAGAAATTCACTGAGAGAGAGACCTACCCCAAAACAGTTTAAAATCCTGACTTAAATTTAGCTCTGACATATAACAAGGGGGCACTCAGCTCTGAACCTTGGCACCTGGCAAGGGAAAAATGAGGTTGCATAAATTTTCTCCCTTTCAGCCTTATCACTGCATATGAAAGAGAGAGAAATGGCTCAAGAACGCTTTCTCAGCATTCTTCCAGTGCCCTTTTTGTGGTGCTATTAAAGTAACAGGATCAGAACTAACCTCTGTGTTTCTGCAGGAGCTGCCCTGAGGTGGAAGCTCCTGGGATGCAGCTGACAGAGCAGTGCTGGAAATTCCTGTGTGGGAGAAATGCCCAGCCTGGTTTTGCTGGGCATTCTCAGCCAGGTGTTCATTTGCTGGGTGCAGATGTTCTTTCCAACACCCAGAAGGTGTTTTTGTGGCTGTTGTGCTCTGACCAGCTGGAATTGCTGGCTTTGAGTCCCAGCAGGATGGGCTTGGAATGATGGTGCCTGTAGTTTGTATGAACTCTTTGGGCTGGAAAAAAGGAGCTGTGCAGGGATTGATTCAACAATCTCTCTGTTAGGTTCTCTTTGGTTTTCCTCTCAAAACATTTTTATTAAAAACTCAAGGAACACCACCATAAAAGTTAACCAATAGAAAAATGTAATTCTTCAAAAATAAATTAGGCAAACCCTGATGACAAAACCTATTTTTTTGTATATATAGACCTCAATTTTTGTGTAGGGACTAATGATTGACCAGATCATTTTATATGAACTCCATATATGCATCTATGTTGTTTTTTTAATCTGCTGTCACTAAGAGCCAAAAAATCATTATTCTTCACCCATAAGTCTAATTGCTCTTTTCTGAAGCGTTACAGTATTTTATTTCATATTCTATGGGTTTAATTTTCTCAAACTTTTGTCTCCTGAAATCTGTGAGAATCTGAAAATTGAAATCTCCAGCTATGCCATGACAGGACTAAAATAGGCTGGTGAGTTTGACAGTATGTTAAATGAATTGTGGGTACATTTTATTGTTTTAATAATAGCCTCATAGAAACAAATGTACTAATCACATCAAAGAAATTTCAGTAAAAGCAGGGTAAAGTTTAATGCAGCTCAAACTTCACATTCACATCCAATTATTTTTTGGGGGTGTGTGTAGGTTTTGTTGGTTGTTTTGGGGTTTGTGTTTGGGGTTTTTTGGTTGTTGACGTTGTGGTTTTTTTTCTTTTCTCAGCATCCCAACATTGTTGGCCCTAATGGTGTTGACTTTCTCTGTGTCCAGTAATACAAGGGGAGTAAAAAACTTAGAAATTGCTGTGGTATACTGCAGGAAATGAAGAAAGCAGCAACATGATCTGGTATATCAGGCTGGAATCCTTGCCCTGGCAGGGTCTGGAGTTTCACCCATAATGGCTTTTCCTACAGCTAGCTGCAAAAGAGAAGAGCATCTGGTTTTGTGAATGGCTCATCATGATTCCCTCCTGATTGCCCTTTTCAATCCCATCCCTTACTTTCAGCCAACAGTTTTTTTCCCAATTTGTTGCATGCTCAGGAGCAAAGAAGTAGTTTTTCTTTCTTGACATACAAATAAATGTTCTGCAGAGGGAAGCAGAGCCTGGCACTGCTTTTTCAGGCCTTTATCCTGGTCCCAAGGGCGCCCAGTGCTGTGTCACTGGTCACAGATTCCCAGATCAAATCTGCTCCCATTCTATCCCAGGCTGCCTTGGCACAGCAGGAAAAGCCTCCTCTCACAGAAAGAGATACCAATACCTGGAAATTCAGCTGATAAATCACTGAATTGTTTTTATACCTTTTAATTGCAAAGATTCTAGATGGGAAAAGGGTCACAGATCTTCACCATGCAGGGAGGAAAGGTGTGGGAACAGGGAATGTTGTAACAGATGATAGCTGAGGAGGTTTAGGTCACCATTAAAACCTGGGTTTTCAGAGTTTCACTCTTGTGTGGAAGGATCTTGCTCTTGTAGCAGATAGCTGGATTCCAAACAGAGAATCTCCTCTCTTATTTGCTGAAGATTGTCTTCAGTAGAAATATTCAAAATCTTGGAAACTTAAACCTTCCAAATCCCACGTGGAGGACTTGGCCTTGTGGAGCACAGAGTGATTTGTTCCAGCACTGTGCTGTCACACTGGTTTTGGGCTCCCACTCTGGTCACAGTGCCTGTGGTAAGAGCTGCAGAGACACTCTGGGAGGAGGCACTGCCCTTCAGAGCTGGAAACCTGGAAATGTGGGGCTGATGGACATTGGGGTCCTCCTTTTATAGACACGGAAACGACTGAGCTGAAAGGTCTAGGGACTGGAACTGGTGATGCCTCAGGGTTTAGCTTTTATATTTTACAGATTCTGTGCTGCTTTAGTGTGTGAGTCTGAGCTCCATATTAGGGCATGGTGAGCTCTCTTCACAGAGTAGGGAGACAAAACAATTCCTTCTCTAGCTGGGGACCAAGGACAAATGATCCAAATCTCAGGCCCAAGGGCATAAACAATGGGGACTGAGGAGAGAAAAACAAGAAGGATGGGACTGCATGGGCTGGAGCTGTAATTGGACAATTAACTCCAATGTGCAAATGGAGCAGAACTTATAAAAGTGAGAGACTCCATGACCAGGTGTCCATTTTGTGACCATTTTGGTTCATCTTGGGTGCAGCCCTGGCTGGGCTCTTGTGCTGCCCAAGGTGCATCCATTGAGGCCTTTTAATAAATCCCAACTTTATTCTTTAACTCTGCCCAGCCTCTGTTCTAGGTCAGCCTTGACAAGAGTTACAGGGTGGATCTAGAGTGACACGTGTGGATCAGTCTCTGGTTTAGCACTGCAACAAAAAACATTCTTCCCTTCTTGCTCATGTCACTATGGAGCAAGCAAATTTATTTTGTTTGAAGAGAACTTGGTATTGAGCATTTTCTGCTAGAAAACTGTGGGCAAGGCTGTACCAGTGCACCTTTTCCTTTGGGGCACAGACACACAGAGGTGCTCCCCTCCTTTGTGCTCCCTCTGATTTTGCAAACAGGAGCCCAAGTGCATTGAGGGGAGTGGAAATGATGTTTTACCTTGTCACCTTCCAATGAGACACATTTGTTTTACCTTGTCACCTTCAAAGGTGAGACAGCACCAAGAGCTGTCCACAAGTGTTGTCACTCCAGAGCAGCTGGGTTTGTGTCACAACAGCAAAGAGGAGAAGAGAAATAGCAAAGAAGGGGCTGGTGTGTTATGGGGTGGCAGCAAGTATTGCATACATGAAGGTTAAGTCCCTGTCTCCTGCAGAAGCAATAGAGATATCAGTAAAAGAGAACAAAGAAATATTGTATTACACAGAGGTGACAGGGTGAAATCCTCCTGTATCTGAAGTGTCAGCTGCAGCTTCTCTAAGTGAGGGGAAGAAAAGCTTGGTTTTTTCCCTCCCTCCCAACAGAGGTCCTGTCAGATTGAGATTTAAATGCCCAGCTACCCTACAAAAAACAGACCAATCCTAATACAGGCACCAAAGATTTCTTTTTTATTTAAAAACCTCCACAACTTTGGTGGGAATGTTTTGGTGGATTGTGATTTTGGTAACAAATAGAAGTAATACATCAAATTCTCATTTTTTTTCCTTTTCCCCCCCTCAGGTTTTAATAATATGTATAAGTTACTATATAAATATTTTTTTTTCTTCCTAAGGGTAAGGAATGTAAGTTTAAAATTAGCATCCTGGTGGAAGGAGTATGGCCTGTAGAAAATCCAAGTGTGTATCTCTGCCACCAAAGTCTTTGCAGGGCTCTGGGGGGCCTCTGGAGGCTTTGAATGTTGGCAGACATGATTGCAAAAAACCAAAGAGCTCCTGACCTGGCATTTGGTTCAAGAGAGTGTCTCAGGTATTGATCCAAATGTGTTTGACTGGGATGTTGAAACTGGTGGCTGCAGGTAAGATTTCACGTGGTCTCTCCTCAGGCAGTGTGGTTTTAAACCAAGATCCCTGCAGAAGGTTCTCAGGGTGAAAAGGAACTTTGTGAAAGGTAAAAAAGACACCAGAGGTTGAGACAGAAGTGCTGTTTGGGGTAATCTCACCGAGTGCCTGCTCACATATTTTTCCACGTGACATTTTCTGGTCATAAACATTAGCTTTGCTTCTGCCCACTTAGGCATCAGTGGAACAAGGGGTGTCACTTGGTATCCAATGGTCACCTCTAAAAATTCTGATTAAAGATTTAGGTGCTATGGAAGGTGGTGATATTGGGTGGGTTTTGGACTGTAGGTCCTAGGTAATTGAGAAGAGATAAAGAGTCAGATCCAGCTAAAACGCTCACATTCGTTCTAAAAATACATTTTAAAAAATTGAAAAATGAAAAAGTTGGCTTGGGAGTCATAACTAGGATATTTGTTGTGTTGAAATGAACTTTTTTACAATATTTGGCTTAGGAATGTAAGCTGTGTATCCTTATCTCTCTCTCCTTAGACTCCTTTAGTCATCACTTTAGTGATGCCATTTAGGTTTATGTTTTCTTTCATGTGATTTTGGCGGTTTAAGCTTTTTTCTTCCTTCTGCATTTCCTTCTACAAAACCAAATGAAACCCGAAACCAGAGCAACAGGGTGTCTCAAACTGGGTTTACAAAATGGATGCCAAGCTGCAATGGATGCAACTTAAAAAAACAAGGAGCAGTTGTTTTGTTCTTATTTTATGATGAAAATAAAAAACCCTCTGGTTTTTCTATTAGAAAAATCAAGGAAACTTTCTCAGTATTGCTAGTGTTGAAATGCAAGATTTAAGATGTTGTTTTAAAATGGGGAAACCTACATTTGGCCCAAATGAGAAGCTGGGTAATGGGTTAATTCATAATTGATGTTAATTACAACTTGTAACTCCTTGCCTACCAGACACAGTTTTGCTGGGGACAAATGAAGTGGGGCTGACCTAATTAGTCTCTCATGTTGTCCCTTGTCACATAATGGGGTTGATCAGCTCATTCCTTAATTGCCTGTCCTTCTGGTGCTGCAGAGAGAATCCTTCTGTTCATGGAAATGCAAAGTACATTTAGAAAAATAGAATGTTCACGTATTGAGTTCTAAAAGCATTTCACTGTTCAAGAGAACAGAAAAACCTAGAATTCAAAATGTGATTTATGTTCTGTTACCTTGTTTCTGCCTTCACCAGTTTGCAGATACTGGGTTGGGCTGGTTTGCTGGAGGGACCTGTGCTCTCTAGGGATCACTCGTTCCAATGCCTCATTGTGATTTCATTGAGGATTTTCTTTTAACGTACTCTTGTATTAACAAATTAAATCTTCAGGTTATTTTGTCCATTAGTACTATTTTAAAGGACCTGTTGGGTCCTGCTTATGTGTTTCTTTATTTTTGCTTTGGACTTGTACTGTGGAGCAGACTCACAACTGTCCCAGATAATAATTTTTATTAGCAGTGATCAGCTCAGGTTCATGTTGGGCCAGTCTGAGGATGAAGGTCCCAGTTCCAGGAAGAAATATGTAATTTCTTAGGATGTCTCCATTTAGCAAATTATTCAGGGATGTGCTGCTTTGAGATGACAGGTTTAAATAATATAGACATTAGTGTAGGCTTCACAGGAGGCCTGGAGCTTACTTTATGCATCAGGGTCTTGCTGGATAGAAAAAACCCCAGAATATGATTTTTTGATAACAAGAAAATAGATATAAAGGTTTTTAAATTTTTTTGGTGCATATTGTACTAACTGGACTGGTATTACAAAACCTGCATATGCTTGCATGCACTCACGTGCAGAATTAACCTGTCCTTTTGCAGTTTTCCCATGTGAAAACTTGTTTGCAAATATGCAAAGTAGTGCATATAAAGAAGAGATTTTATCACAGACTTTAGTGAAAATCAGGAAAAAAAGTGGTTTATGTTGAAATTCAAGTGTGTTTCTTGTTTGCAATCTGAGTGCAAGGTTGTTACACCTAAAGTGTATGGAACAGGGTCTGTTCTCAAGGTAACTCTTTTTAAAATACACCCAGCAATGGTTTAAGCTAAGCAAGGTTAGACTCTAGAGACAAACCCTGTGCTGTCATTAGCTCTTTATGTTCCATGAGTTCCAACATTTGGGATCAGAATGCCAATCCTGGCCAGGGTTATTCTCTGCAGTGCTGACTCTGCCATTCTCCCCCAGGGACTGCAGGCTGGCAAACTCATAATTCTCATTGCATGTGCAGAGCCAGGAGCCAGGCAAACAAGCTGGACCAAATGCTTGGATTTCAACCAGTGGTGCAGCAGAGTGATGCAGGTCCTGGGAGTGAAAACTGTTGCTGTATGTTCATCAGCTGAAACCACTGGGAGCTTCAGGAATCGATATTTATAACAAGAAACTGAGTATTCATCAGGTTCACCCTCTTGGGTTTAAAAGCATCAGGATTAACACTCCTGTGAGTAATGAAGGTGTTTGTTACTAGTAACAATTAGTGATTTGATGCTGAAGGACACGTGTGGCACTTTTGTTTTGAGCTGATGAGTTCCTTGGCAGCAGCAGCCAATAAAAGCGGATAGAAAGGTCCAGTACCAGCAGCAAGGACTTTTGCAGGTCAGTTTTTCTGACTGTGCTTTAAAGCTGAGAAAGTTGCATCAGCAGAGTTCCAGATGCCCTTGAGAGCTTGACACCAGCTTGGTGCCCCTGGCTGTCACCACAGTGTGTAATTGTGCCACTGTGGCAGGGCTCCTTTCCAGCCCTGCTCCTGCAAAAAGCTGCTCCCACTTGCACAGCCCAGCTTCTGCTGCTCAAAAGCATTTTAATCTGTGTTTCTTTTTTACCTTTGCAAAAGCCCACAGAGTGCACAGCTGTTCATTAGAGTGTGTGTGTGTGACAGCTTAAATGGCTCTTGTCAACAGTTGCCCACCTAGAAGGGTGGCAGTCCTCAATTGTGGTGTTGAAACAAAATGATCTCCAAACCAGTCCTGTTTATTTCTTAAAAGAGAATGTGAAATTGAAATCTCTGGAATGTATTTTGTGAGGTGAGAAACAATTCAAAAAAGTTGTGCTCTATAACAGATCAGTAGAGAATAAAAAATGTTAAGATTTTTAGAACTTATTTTTGCATGCATTCACATGCAGAATTGACCTGACCAACATGTTCTTGTGCTTACCAGCAAAGTTCTGGCCCTACATGGACCCTATGGTTGTACCAACACTTTTTGACAAAAATAGTCATGATATAAAGGGAGTAACATTAGAAAGAAGTAATATGTGTCAAATGTAAAATGAAGGAGAAGGAAAAAAAAGGAAGTTTAATTTCCAACAGTTCCAGCAATATTTATTTCCTGACATTCGCTGTTCTCAAATGCTCACAGTGTTTTTTAAACAGAGCAAAAAATTCATCCTCCACTGAAACTAATCATGGGCAAACCACTGACTCCTGTGGGGTTTGACCCCTACAGTTCTCAAACACTGATTTCTGTGGGGAAATCAGATCTGCAAACTCTGAAAGGGAAAATTCACCGTGTTTTTTCCTGAATAGCTTTGTGAATAACTATTGAAATCCAGCATGGATTTGAGATGGCAAAGCATTCGCTAAAACAGCGTGTGGGGGGAAGTGAATGGAAAAAAGTTTGGTAACTTTGGTAAAAGCTGAAGCATCATAAAGGATTCCTTGAACAAAGATTCATCCATCTACTTTAATGTAAACCTGTTTGCTATGTGCAGGTGAAATCAGCCTCAAAGCCATTCAAGTTCTCTCACACTTAGCATTCTCTCAGTCGACAGTACAACTTCAAGTTGTTTGTAACTAATTCCAGAGCAGAGAAATGCTTTGCTTACATGGAGAGAGAGCATGCATAAGTAGAGGATCTGTCTTCTTTGAAGAAGACAGAGCAATTAAAATCATTATAATTTATGCACATAATTACGTGCATAATATGTGTATAATTTATGTGTAGACAGGGGAGGAAAATTCCTCTAATGGGGAAGTAAGGCTGAGAAAGCTGAGAGGTGAGCTCCTGATGTGAGAGATGACTGCAAATTTCAATTTCATGCTTTTCCTTTCCGTATTCATTGTTGCTATTTTATGAACCTGCTTCTGTGGAAAAAGTTAGTCCTGCCCCAGACCTCTTTAGAGAAAAAGCCTGAAAATTGGAGTGGAAGTGTGATGACCTGTGTGGGGAAAGAATTTGAAGTGTGCTGTGTGTACAGTACATCCTTTCATATCCTGTGGCTTCCTAGTAGCACAGGGGTTACTTGGTCTTCTTTTTTTTCTGATTTATTTTTCAAAGCTGGCTGATGTAATTTCAGACCAAATTGTAATTGCCAACCAAACACATAAATTCATGAGATCACAAGATTTTACCGTGGCTCTGTGAGGGTGTTGCTGTCCTAGAAGTTTCTAGACACAACTGGAACCACCACTGATATAAAGCTCTCCTGCAGGTCATAAATTGCCCTGTGAGCCTTTATTAAACTGGAGGAAAGGGTGACCTGCTTGATAAATAAGGACTGGACTGTGCTGAGCAGCCTGGAAACAGGTCAAGGAATGCTATGGCTGTTGTCTTGTAACATATTAAAATACTGCCCTTCAGCACTTGTGGTGCTCATCTGTAGCCCAGAAAAAGAGCAGTGCAACATCAACTCTCATCCCATTCAGTGCCTTTTGTTCTTTCTTAGGTTTGTTCATTTTTCTATCCCACTTTCCAGAGTCTTTTTCTATCCCACTTTCCAGACTCTTTCAAACAACATAAAAATGTATTTTAGGTAAACTGACAATCCATATGTCATGAACAAAGTCTCTGAGTTAGGAAAATCAAGAGATGAATGTTTTTCATTTCCAACACGACTTGTCTTTAGGTCAGGACTATGGGTCATGAAGATGAGTATTTTTTATGCTTCTTGGCTCTCAAGTAACTTGGTTTGAGACAAGGTAATTGTTTTTGCTGTAGCTGTTGTCTAAAGGGCACAGAGTATCCCAGAGCAGCTGCCTTAGGTGTAATAAATGCAGGCACAGACAGCCAGACCATGAATGTATTTTACCCTTTATCTGTGGGAATAGCAAACAGTGACTGTGTGGCATCTCAAGACCTAAATTAGTCTTTTGTGCCACTGGAGTTTTTTTTTTTGTTTAATGAAACATTAATTCACTTGGCATTTTTATGAGCAGCCACTGTTTTCTTTCTTTCTAGTGAAGCAAAATCTTACAGTGCTGCACTTTGCCACCTTTTTTCCTTACTATTTTTGGAATGTCCTAATTGCTGTGAAAAGGAATTTACTTCCCATTCCCCTTCTCTTGCCAGCTTGGGTAAAAATGGCTTGGTTGCATACAAAAAATAAAATATGTCATAAAAAGAAAAAAAAAATAAAGGAAAAAATTATATTAACATGCAGTTCAGAGAGTGATACAATTGAGGGAGCGGAGGGTGTCAGAACTGTAAAAACAGCTGTGCTGAGTTATATATATTATAATATTATATTATAAATACAGCATAGTCTAAAGTATGAAAGGAAAGCAGAGTGGATGAAACTGGAGGATTTCATCTGTGCCACTCGAGGCAGATCTGTAGCACTGGATGAAATGATGGTAATTTTTAATAAATATCCCTTTCAGGTACTCCTTGAAAATGTGACCAACTTGCCAGCAAAGCTGTGAGGGAGAGCTGTGGAAACCAGAAATATCCACTGAAGGCAGCTGGTGACAGCCTCTCTGCAGGGGCCCAGTGAACAAATGGATTTATTCCCAAAGGAGTACATTTGAACAAGTGAATAAATCTGAACAAGTCCCTTAGATTTGCTTTAGGACTTGGGGTTAGGATCTGATTCTGTAAAATTCAGAGCAGCTTTAAGGAGGGCTGATAAAACTCAGTCCCTGCATGAAGTCTGTGTCTGTATCACCTTTTGACAGCTTGCAAAGAGAGTTCTGCAGCTTGTGTTATGAATCCTAAACCCATCAGGCTCCTTCCTCCTTTTGTTTGAGAAAGAATTAAAGATTTAGCTGTGCTCTTAGGAGTGTTGCTGGTTGATGCACTGCACTGGGATTACTGAGGAGTGGCTGTGCTTGCCAAAGACAGGATACTGGAAGTTCAGAAATGTGGCAATAGTGACCTTCAGGATGCTTTTGGGAGGACCAAAATCTTGCAGTGATGGATGCCAGGAATTATGAGGCTCTAAACAGAGAGCAGTAAAAAGTTGTGGTGGTGTGACTGTTGCTTGTAGAGTAAAATTCTCACTTTTGTTGCAATATGAGCCACAAAATGGAGGTGCTCAGTGTATCCATTTTAACTTTCTCTTGGATCATTAGGAAGAAACAGAATATGGTACATATTCAATATGGTACATAAATAGCCAGGGAACACCAAGGGGTAACAAGAGCTCTACAGATATTTTTCACAACTGAGATGCAATTCAGGCTGTGTTGTTTCTGTCCAATTTATCTGGAGCAAAACAAATCCACCTCCTTCAAACTTGGAGTTCACTTGGGTAGATGCAATCCCATAGCCATGCTTTCCAAAGGTTATTTTCTCATTTTGTGCAAGTATCTACAAATCCAGATACTTGCTCTGCAGAAACATGGGTGCAGAAAACCAATTTTAATTAAACTTTATTAAAGTTTTAAATAAATTGCTATTATAAAGCATTCTCATTAAAGCTCGACAGCAGATGATTTCATTATTTTCCTTGGGTTAGGAGTAGCCAGTTTATAACAAAGCCAGGAAAAACAATCAGCTTTAAAATTGAGGTTATCTAGTCCTTTGTTTGTTGTTCCACCTACTGTTTGATGAAGATTAACCAACTCACCCCCTGTTCTGCTCTGCAAATATGGAGGCTACAAAACCCTCTCCATCTAAGCCCAAAACACCCTTGCTCTTCCTGAAAGGGGATCTGCCAGGACTTGCCACCAGGCTGGATGCACTGGGCTCACTCTTTCCCACTCCC
This sequence comes from Agelaius tricolor, assembly GCF_023055355.1. NCBI lineage: Eukaryota > Metazoa > Chordata > Aves > Passeriformes > Icteridae > Agelaius > Agelaius tricolor. Next base: position 3,469,633 of record NW_027269270.1, read on the forward strand.
ACATCTGAAGCTCTCAGTGGGCTTGGCCAGAGTGTCTGAGGTGGGAATTGGCTCAGTGAGGACTCTGGGGGTGCCCAGTGAGCTCCCTCCATGCACACTCTCCCAGCACTCTACATTGGGCACAGCAGTTGGTGAAAGCACTGAGCACCTTTCCCTCACAACTTTAGTAACACTAATTTAATAATTTATTCACTAATTTAAGAATTGCAATAAAATTTTAATCAGCTGTAGTAATCTGTGGCAAAACCTAGGGTTCTGGGTTTGAAATATGATATATTTTAGCATAAACTCACCATGAAGATGGCGGAACCTTCCTCAGTTTTTAGCTTTGGGTTGTCAGAGTATCTTCCTCACAGTACAACTTAATCTCTAAATTTCAAAGAACCATAAAGCCCAAATCCAATAGTTATAGTTGGATAGTTTTTCTCTAGGTTGATTAGATAAATAAGAACTTGGGAGTTGCTTGTTTATTGGGCAGCATGAAGGCCTTGCAGTGCTTTTATTTTTTTTATGGATAGCTGGGTCAGGGATGTCTATACCCATTTCATCTGTGACTTTTCTCCACATTTCATCCTTGCTGTCCTATGAAAATGCTCTTCACCACTGTAAGTTGCTGCTGAACATTGAACTAAAGGAAAGAGGATAAAACCTCTGTGCTGAGAGCCTTGTTTTGCAAAGAGCCTTCAGAGGGAGCGTGGCACTGCCCACATCTCCAGTGATACCACTGGAGAACCAACCAGTCTGCAGCCCCAGGGCTCTGTCAAGAGGAAAGGAGAGCCCTGAAGCAGCACAGTGACCTGGCAAGAGGAAACTGTCCAATAGCAATGATGGAGTCTACAAAAAATTAAAAATAAATTAAAATATAAGCTTTGAAAACATTTTTGCTTGCACAAAAAGTACTGGGAGGTTGGCATGATGGTGCAAGCTATGAGGCATTTTGCTGTTTGGCTTCATTGTGGTTAGAAATAGATTTCAGTGAAAGCAGCCACCAGGATTTGGTGCTTGTCAGCCTTTTGAGGGAGCCCTGAGCTGACAAGGACCTCAGCAGAGGGCTGGGGATGGTGAGACAGGACTCCCCTGTCCCTATTGGTATTTACTGGAGGTTTTGCATCTGCTGCTTTCCAGCTGAAGAGCTCACATTTCACTCTTTCCACAGAGACTGCAATCAGTAGTAGCCCATTGAGCTAATTGTTTGCTTGTTTGTGTGTTTGGAAACAGCAAAATTAAGAGAGAAATGAACAGAGTCCCAGAAATAAGAGTAATTTTCTGTGCGTTGAATGAGCCTGCAGCCAAAGTCTCTTTTGTCTCAAAGTGACATATGAGTTCCTTGGAAAAGAGGAAAATTAGTGGCCACTGGGGCCATTTATTTTTCTTTCTAGGTGTTTAAGGAAAAAGAAACACAGTCTGTTGCCTGGATCAAAAGGAGTAGCTCACTCTACTGCCCCTTCCCTTCCTGATTCAGAGAAAAAATCCCCATGGTGGTATTTTAAGGATGCTGCTCTGAATTTTGTTGGCTTTCCAGTTAAAATAGAATATAATTTTTTGTAGCTGCAAAGGAATTGGGTGTATAGAACTGCATGAAATAATGGGTTTGTGGCTGAGTATCTCTCTTAGCTGTTTCTCTATTACACTCAGGGACTCAGCTGCACATAAAAGAGCAGAAATTCATACCTAGGTTATTCTTTGACCAAATTTCCTCCCTTCAGTACAACAAGTAGATATGATTCATGTTGGGTAATAGAGCAATGGCTAAGAAGATATTAAACTCTAAATTTTTAGTTATCAAAATGCATAAGAGGTACAGAGGGGATGGGAAGATGTAAAGGAGTGAATTAACCTGGCTTGGACAATGTAGTGGTAAAGCTGGACTAATCCTGGAGATCCAGTGGAAAGATTTAGGACTCATGGTCACACAGTGGGCAGCAGTTTGAGGTGTTGCTACCCTTTGGCAGAGTGTGGGAGGAAAGTGAAGTCTGAAATGAGTAAATTCACAATTCTGTCTCCTACACCAGGGTGCTTCTGTTGTGTTTTGGGGTGTATTTGCTGGGGATGACCTTGCAGAACTATTCCCTCAAGCTGGGGTTTGAGTCCTTCTTCTCTCTGGCAACAACAGTCATAAACTGGTTATGGAGCTCCTAAGCATCTTGCTCTTACAAACTTGTAGCTATTGTAGCCTTGAAACAGTCACAGAGCAGTGCAGCTTCTTAGAGGAGGAGTTAATTTTCTGCTTTGGTACCAGAGGATCAGAATAACTTTGTGAAAGACAATTTTGTGCATGTTAAAGAGAATAGTATGGTGTTACAGTGTGGATATAACATACTCTAAAGTGTAGTAGGAGAGCAGAGGAGGTGAAACTTGGGAATTTCATCTGTGCCACTCAAGGCAGCTCAGCCTGCCAAGAGTGTGATTAATGCCCATGTGCCCTGGTGATGAAACATGGCCCAAAGCTGTGTTCACTCCCAGGGAGCCAGCACTTGGTACATCTCTGGTAACCACTTGGAGATGTCTGTCATTATTTCAATGGCCTCTGCATGCCTTTGAGTATATTTTACTTTTCTTTGGAAGAATTCTGTTGATGAGCAGTATTTTTTCTTCTGCTGAGAATGCCAGTTCTGGGTTTCAAACCATAGCTGTTTAATATATGTATTGTACATATTTGTGTGTATTATGTCTACATAAAAGTCCAATAGAGAAATACAGCTAAATTGAGCCTTATCTTAGGTGGATGAAGAATGAAATCTGTGTTTAAATGGGTCTGCTTTGCATGTACTGCGGCCTCTGGGAGCTGGCTTCCCTCCCAGTCTGTGCTGATCACACTCCAAGCACCTTAGTGAGTGCTCTGAGATTTTATATGCATATATATGAACATAAAAAGTCTAGAAAGTCTGGAAATCCATGCAGGCATTGCTTCCAACCCCTTGGCAAGCAGCCAGAGCAAATGTTACAGAAAATGAGGACTTTTTTTTTTTCCCCAGTGAGCTCAGGCAGTGTTTGGTACCTGGGTCTCTCCTGGGTACTTAGGGATGCACTTGCATGCAGTGGAGCTGTAATTCCATGTGTTTCCCCATTATCCTTAACTCTAAATTTGTCTCCCAGCAGCAGTGCTGCATGCTGAGAGTCCAGGGGGCTTTTTACACCGATGTCCATGATGATGTCTCTTGTAATGAAATATAATGCTTACAATGCTCAATGGTTTTGTTGTAGAGCACGATGTCAGGGGCAGGAACAGTGAGCCCAGCTCTCCTGCCTCCCAGCTGAGCACTTAACAAGCCCAAACTGATGCTTTGTCAGCTCAGAGAAGCCAAAACCACTTTGTATTTTATTCTTATAAACAGAAGACGTTGTTATTATTTGCACTTATTATTTTCATTTTTATTCTTTCTGGCTCTGATTTCAACGCGCATCATGTTGGTGTTTGGCTTGTACCTGTGAATTCTGATGTACACAGAAGGGATGGCAGGACAGAAGGTGCCTGAGATGGGAATGGCTTGATTTTCTATCCATTTTGCAGAGGTCCTGCACCAGGTGACTGCTGACTCAGTGCTGTACAATTTTGGTTGGATGTTTAAGTCCCTTCTTTGTGCTTTCAACAGCAGCAGGGGCTCAGCCTCTGGAGACCTCTCCATGTGTGCTGCCAGTGTCAGGACTGAATTATGGAGAAGCCAATTAGGATCCATACCCAACAAATTCTCCACTGAGATAAAGCAGTTGGCAGAGCAGTCTTGTTTCTGCTTACAGAGGTGTTTCTTAATAAGCTTCAGCAAGTCTAGGAACAATTTGATCACTGGAGAGTTTCTCAAGGAGGCACTTGAAAGATTGTGGAGGCTTGAATTTTCAGGGTGATTTTCATGCCTGCCTTGCCTGCATGAGGCAGGGTGAGCCAGGATTTCAGTTTTCTCCTTGTTTTAAATCTCTTTCTCTGCCTGTGAGCTTGGTGCAACTGAAAGAGGAGGGGAGGAGAGGGGAAGGACACTCAGCAGAAATCAGTCAACTACAATAAAAACACAGCCAAGTCCTAGAGCTGGTTTTACTGCTGAGATTGGAGGGAGGAAAGGATGTTAAGTGTCAGTAGGGCATCAGAGCTGTTGCAGAGTGCAGTCATCCCTGGGTTTCGAATGCCCATACAGATTTTTGCAATAGTGTGATATTTCAGTTTGACTTCAGCCATTTTAATCTCTAACAAGGAGGAGGAACCCAGGGCAGCAGTGTCAGGAGAGCTGCAGGTGATTGCAGGGCTGCAGGAGATTATTGTCAGTGACATCTGCTACAATGGCCTGGAATTGCCAGGCAGGGTGCTTTTCTCCCTGCTCAGAAACCTTCTCACCAAGAGCAAATGGAATGCAGTTTTCAGGTCTATTGTCCCTGAAAAATGGTGTGAGATGCCCCTTCACACTGTTCAGTCACTCCTCTGGTCAGCACTGTGCAGAGCTTGTGAGTTTGATAGCTGTGGCTTTGGTCCAAGAGTGACTTCCCCAGAGCCCAGGAGGGAATACCAGGGTGTTGGAGCAAAATTGATTTTATCTGAGCCACCGACTGTCGCAGACATCTTTTATGAAAAATCCTTTCCTTAGGATTTTTTCCTCCTGAGAAGCTGAGAGGCCTCAGGAACAAAATGTAAACAATGATTATCTGCTGCTGTGGAATGCAACAGGTGGGTCTGTGATTGGTCTCATGTGGTTGTTTCTAATTAATGGCCAATCACAGCCCAGCTGGCTCAGACTCTGTCCGAGACAGAAGCCTTTGTTATCATTCTTTCTTTTTCTATTCTTAGCCAGCCTTGTGATGAAATCCTTTCTTCTATTCTTTTAGTATAGTTTTAATATAATATATATCATAAAATAATAAATCAGCCTTCTGAAACATGGAGTCAGAACCATGAGGACAAGACAGACAAATACAAACAAGAATAATGGATTTCACTTGCATGAAATCCCAACTATTACTGCTTCATTTGTAGCCTCAGTTGCTGTGATGCCTACATTATTTTACAGGGAAATAGAGTCTTTATGGTGTGGTCTTTGGGAGGTTTTAAACAGATTTTTCTGCTCTTCATCCTCAGTAATTGTGACCACTCCTATCCCGCTCCTCAAAAGTCCAAATCAAAATGTATAATCTGTGAATATAGGAATTATTTTCTTCATGTCTTTACAGACTTGCTGGCAGAACATTCAGGGATAGAAAAGACACAAAATGATCAAGCAGGTTACAGGCAATTTTTTATGGAATTCCAAGTGCAATTGTTCCTTCTGTCAGCTGAAAAGTTGTATATGAAAAGAACTGCTAACCCAAATGGAAGAGCAGACAAATTTAAATGTAAAAGTATCCTACTCTGCTTCCCCTTCTTCTGCTGGCCAAAAATAAGATTTTTGGGCATTTTGGATAGATTGATGTAGTGTGTCACTGTGTCAGGACTTGGAGTTTCAAGCCAGATATGGTTTTGTGGTTAAAACCAGCATCAAAATATGGGCTAGAAATCAGATTATTTTTTTTTTGGTTAAAACAAACAAGCCTTCATGACAGTAGGGGTTTTACTCCTCAAGGCAAGATATATAACCATGTGTCTCATTTAGAATTCACATTCAGAATCTCGTGGAGATTCATGTTACCTGCAGGGTTTAAGGATTGCTTTTTTTTTTTTTTTGATTTTTTTGGTGATACAATTGTACTAAAAAAATGCATAGAAATTCTCCTAAGCCTGCTGTGGAACTTGTAAAATAGTTTCCCAAACAGCTGGATATGAACAATTTCAGATTTTAAAACCTTTTTTGACACAGCACTTCTGTATGAGCTCAGGGATGGAGCAAACAGTCTGTACCTGTGGGCAGCGTTGGCTTTTCCAGAACTTGCTTTATAAAGTGCCCAGAAGATGGTGCCATGGTGTTGGTTTTGGCTACAGAAATGCTGAGATCTTGAGGTTTCCTTTGGGTTTAAATTAAATCAAGTAATTTTATATGCTCTGATCAGAAGCTAGCATTTTAAGAAATGGAATTTTTGCAATAGTTGTAGAGGTAATGTGTATTTCTGCTGAAGAAAGCAGCTGGGTTTGATACACGTGGCTGAAACACCTCCAATGTCCTTAGAAACAGAACCAGTTTTTTAGGGAAGCCGTGACTTTTCTTAATCCCAGTTCAGGTGTAGTGACTGTCACTCATGGCTCTCAGAGCATCTGGCACAGTGGGGTTCAGCACCTTTGCCTCCTGTGAGAAACAGGACTTGTGTCTACAGGAGGCAAGTCAGTTCTTAGTAGATGTCTGCAGTTTAAAACCAGATGATGCTTTCTACCCCATACAGTCATTTCCTGATGTTAATAATCAATGCCAGACGAGACATCTCTGTATTTCCACTTTATAATGATTAATTACGATTAATGAGAAGCTGATTTTTGGAGAGATAGGCAAACATGTCTGTCTGTTGGTCCTTGGTGCTGCCCATCTCATACAAAATCAAAAGGTTCATTTGGTGCTGGAAATCTCAGGCTGAAATGCTGCAGGCTGACATAGCCCTTCTGGCTATGAGAAAGTTGATTACATTCCCATCTCTTAGGCAAAACCCCTAACCAATCAAACAAATAATCCCTACAGATGTGTGTGTATATATAAGCTCATGTGTTGGGGGTCACAATTAGCAGAAAACACAGTGACAAAAAAAACCCCTCACTACTGGAGCAGTCAAAAGGTGATAGAAGTTATTTTTGCTTCCCTGATCCCCTTAAAATGTGCCTGCCCATTTGTCAAAACTTCTGGGAGGTTGTGATGTTGAAAAATGCATGCTGAGGAATGGAGAGAGGAGTTTTGTAGCCCTGCAGAGACTTGAATCATTTGCAGCAGATGCTGCTTCCATGTTCTCTTTTACTCCTTTTCTGAGTAAGCTACACAAATTTAGCTTGAGAGCCAGGAGCAGTGAGTAAGGAGAAAAGCATGTCATCTTTGGAGACAAGATTCAAACAGTATCTAGAGGAGCACACACGAATTCCTTCCAGGGTTTTTTATGATTTGCTCATAGTGTTTAAAAAGACCATTAAATTACTTGCCAACCTCCTGTTAATAATGGAGAAGTCCTCACAGAACTTGAAGACCTCAACAATGGAGATGCCCCAAAAGTGCAATAGGTTTTATTGTAATCATGAAACCACAGTCTTTAAATATTTAAAATCTCTTAAAATTGTGTTTCTAATCCTCCCTTTTGTGGGAGGGTTAGAAATGCTCCTGAATGCAGTGTAAATGTGAGCAAAATGCTTCTGGGAAACCCAGGGAAATGTAATAAAATTCAATTTAATACCCAGCCACCCACATTCCTGTGCCTGCTGCTGCTGGAGTTTGGTGGTAAATAAGGCATGGGCCACTTGGTGTTTATTTCAGCCAATATGAGCACTGGGATCCAAGTTCACATCTGGAATTCAAACATTAACTCCTCTGAAGCTGTTGTGGGGTGGAAGCGTGGAAGGAGCCGTGAGCCTTGCTCTTGGAGGAGGAAACTGAGCAGTTGTTGTTTTACTGCTGTTTTTAAGTTTAGCCAGCACTGAGGCAATCCTGGTTGGGTGACAAGTGCCACAGTGTGATGTGTCTCACCTGGAAAAAGCGTCCTTGTGGCACAGACCTGGTGAGGGAGCAGAGCAGGACACCTGCCCCATCCTGTGAGCTGCTACAGGGGTTTGGACTGTTCTCCTTCAGCCTTTAATTCCCTGACCACCTCCAAGTGAGGCAACTTCTTGCTTCTGATACAAGGGGTTAATTTGCAGCATAACATCAGCTGGCCTTTCACGGAGAGGCAGTGTCAGATTTGCTGACTCTGATGTGCTTTCTGGAAGTGCTTCCCTGCTAAACTGGCTCTGATTAATAAAATATATGAAGGCAAAGAAAAATCAGTCCTCTCTAGCTGAGTTTGGTTTTTTTCTTTTTTTGTACTTCTGACGAATTTACATGTGCAAGACCTTAAAGACCTGTTTTTTTCAGGTTGTTATGCTTGCATTTTAAAACCTTCAGGCACAGAACTGGTCTAAACTGGGAACTTTGTAGTTGCTTTGGCACAAGACTTTGTTTAAACCAATCAGCTTTGGTGAGGGACAGAGTGCTAAAAGTGTACAGTTGAATGACTTTTAGGATGGATAGGTTGAATTTCTGGTGGATTTTCAGGCTAAGTTTTCCACAGTTTTGGAAGGCCAAGAGGCATTAGTCCATAATGCTGAAATTTTTGAATTGAAAATACTTAAAAATTCAATTCAGTACTTTGAATTGAAAATGCTTTAAAAATTATGAAAATACTTAAAAACCCCCATCTTCCTCTTGCCCTGTATAGGTTAATAAGGAATATAAAGGTGATGGCTCACTTGGCATTCAGTGCACACAAGGGTGTGTGCCTAACTGGACTGCCTGGTGTCTGGATGAGCCTGCTCTCCTTCCTTGCTTGATCCTTGGGAGCCAAGTCCTGTCTTTCCTTGCCATTTTGCCCCTTGGTTGGCAGTCCCTGGGCCAGCACAACTCTGGGATGCTGTTGCTGCAGATTCCTCTATTGGGAATGATAACTCAGGGAATTGCTTTATGCTGTGCTCTTCCTTGGAATTGGAGCCCACTGTGTTTGGGGCAGTCAGCACAGACCAATTAGTTTGCACAGCCCTGCTTTTCAACTCCTCCACCAAGATTGCAGCAGGCATTCCTGCTTTTTAAGCCCACTGGATGTTTATGGACCCCTCTAGTGCACAGGATCTTTTCCCACACTTTGAGCAAGGCAAAAGGCACTTGCTGTTTCACCCACAGTGCAGCAATCATGGATCAGTGACTGCAGAGATTGATTAAAGTTAGTTAGGAAGAGTAAAATCAAGTCAGATGCTTGCAGAGTTGTCCTACTTATTTGATACTCTCCTGATACTAAGAAATCAAGTCTTTTAATCTCACATATTAAAGCCTGAGGCATTACTAAATTAATCAGATTATTTACTTATTTGATTTTCCTGTTTAGGAGCAGCACAGCTGATGTATCTGTTGAGGAAAGGAGAGGGAGAGGTGTATGCAGCCCACTATTTCCTGATAAAATGCATGCACTGGTTGTGTATGCAGCATCTTATGTTCGTAGTTATAAGCCTGTCACTGTCATCCAAGCTCAACTTTCCACCACATCCCAGTTGTGGCTAGGAAAGCACATTCACTATAAAAAAGAAGTAACTTAAGAGATAATGGAATACCAACGGTTTAAGTATATTTAAAATCTGTTGAGCAAAGTTGAAGCAGTGAACAAAAGTTGCGCGTTATTCTTTATCCTTTCACTTCTAATGGTCTGATTTGAATTTGGAATGCTTTGGCTAAGCAGCACTGTTGCAGGACTCAGTAGGACCCCTTCTGTCTCTTTTATTTAAATAAATCTGAACTAATTTTTCAGGGTAAATATTCTAAGATTTCTCTTTCTGAAACTCTATTTTTTAATATACCTGATTCATTCCAACTGAAATAGCTACTGTATTCTACAAGTCCTCCTCCCTTTTCCCTCTTTCCCAGGAAGCAGGAAACTGGCATTTGCCATAAATTTTAGAGCAGTGAGTTTTTAATGATCTCTGCAGGTTTTTCACAGGTGGTTGTTGCTCCCTTGGCTCAGGGCCTTTTCCTTGCTGTCATTTGCATGGCCTTCACCACAGGTGGCTCCTTGACTCCCCCAGAACTGGAACAGGGATGGGGTGGGCAGTGGTCTCACAAGCTGGGTCATGCTTGAGACTGTCCTCTCCTGCATGTCCTGATGCCACTACAGAACCTGGCACAAACAAAGCAGGGAAGATTTATTGAGGAGACTTTTTTACAGTTAGGGCTACACAGATTATAGCAATCATCATAATGAATTTAGTATAATATGGAATAGAGAGAAAAGGGCAAGTATTTAATCAAATAGCATTGAGTCCCAAAGGAAGGATAAAATCAGTGAGATAGAAGTTGCAGCTTGATTTTTAAAGATTTATCACCCAATTTATTCACTGTATTTCACACAGATTAAATCTTAAAACCCAGCTATCACCATGCAAATATCAACAGGATTAAGCATAGAATCCTTGGAGAAAAGTATTTAAGTCAGGTAATTTAGCTAACCAGCTAGAACCTTTTCTCCTGAAACATGGCTTTCACCTCCCTTCTCTGCACTACCTTGTGGCACAACTGAACTTGTGTTCAGTTGGGCCTGCATGGATGATTTCCAGTATTTCAGGATGTGAAAAAAGATGAGAATGCCTGCAGAGTTCTGCTGTGGGCTGAGGAAACTGGACATCTGTATTTTAAAGAAGTACCTGCAGCGGTCCTATATGTAAAAATAACCCCTCTCTATTTGTGTCTCCTGTTAAGTGAGGTGTTGATCTCAACTGTTCCCAGCATTTGTTGGTTTGGAAGACAGTCGACCACTTCTTTCCAAGTTCAGGCATCTGGTTGTTCCAACCTGAAGAGGTAAGTAGCAAAAACATCCTGCATGAGGAATAGTTACTTAAAACCAGAGCCAGAATCAGAAAGGAAAATGTTAACGCAATTGCCATGGAAACGTAGGGAATCAGTAAAGCCTTGATTAAGTCCCTTCTTGTGATATTTGCTTAAGGGTCACAGAATAAGATGACACAGGAAAAATAATGCTGGAAAAGACCTCTGAGGTCACTGAAGCCAACAGTGAACCCAACACTGCAATGAAACCACTAAACCACGCCCCAAATTATCACATTGACGTGTTTTAGAACCCTGCCAGGGAAGTCACACCAGTTTCATCTGTTCATCCCAGAAATGATGAGGGGACAGTGCCAAGTGCCTCCTGCAAACTGACACCAGGAACCTGGCCTGGTGAGCTGTGTTTCCTGGGAAAAAGGCCTGCAATGATGTTCAGGGGCCTGAGGCCCGAAATGGCTGGCTGCCTGCTGGAATTCCACGTTGTGCAGGATGCTTCCCAGACCCAAGCTGCCACCAGTGCCAACTTGGGCTGGTTTGATAGTGCCAAGTGGCTCCTGGAATCTGCCATCAGGAACTTGGGCTGGTGAGTTTTGTTTTCCAGGGAAATGGGCTGGCGTTGGCATTCAGGGGCCTGTGGGCTGGAGTGCCTGTCTCGCTCCTGGAATTCCGCATTGCGCAGGATGCTTCCCACACCCAAGCTGCCACCACTTGCAACTCAGGCTGGTTTCACAGTGCCAAGTGGCTCCTGCAAACTGACACCAGGAACCTGGGTTGGTGAGTTTTGTTTGCCAAGGAAAAGGCCAGAACAGTTGTTCAGGAGCCTGAGGCCCAAAATGGCCGGCTGCCTGCAGGAATACAACATCATGGCTTCCATACCCAACTTCCCACCACCTTCTAGTTGGGCAGTTCTTGTGGGTCCTGCTTCTCTTTCTCTTTATCCCTGTATTCAGCCCTGGATTACCAACCTGCCCTTCTCTGAAGGAACTTTCTCCTTTGGGTTGTTTTTCTTGTGTTGCCACTGCTTTTTGGTTTCGTTTTGTTTTGTCCCTCACTTTTCAGCTTCTGGGGTCCTTTTTTTTTATTACAGGTGTTAATGTGGCATTATCAGATGCATTGTTAATTGTTGAGCCTGTGAAGTGCAGACAGGGGCTGCTCAGTGCACCTGGGAGGCTGCCATGGACAGCTTTGACCCGGTCTCAAATCAATCACACACTGGAGGCTTGCATCAGATGGTGGTTTTGGAAGTGATGTAGCAGATCCAGTGTTGAGAATATTCCCGAAATAGAAGCATTCCTCCCTGCAGCTGAAAGGTCCCTCTTGACTTGTCAGCCTGGCTTTGCTGTGGTTACCTGCTAGAACATGCTACCAGGTCATGTTTCTCCTGGTGTAGGAAATGTTTTTGTATCATAGGTCAGTCTAAAACAGTGTCCTGCACTGTAGGACCTGTTTTGAGATGTTTACAATGTGCAAAATTAATCCCCTCGGTGCACAGGAATGCTGATTTTGGTTTTTGTCTCTCTCCCCTCCCTCTCCAACAAGGCCCAGCTGTCTCTGAGCACTGCTGCCTGCCTTGGCACCCTGCTGTTATTTTAGGAAAGTTGACGCAGATTTGTTGTTTTCACTTATTTTTTTTAATGAACATTGAAGATATTTTGCCTCCTAGGCAACACACTTCCCCCCAACCCCGTTTTTAGCTCTCCCAACAGTATTAGGGAATACTACTTAGAAGTACAGAAGGGAAAAACTGGAGAGCAGCTTGATGAGTGCTGCTCTCGTTTGAGAGCAGACAAATAATTCCATATGGGATGGATGTGATATGACAGCATAAAGAGCAAATGTAATTTCACCTTGCATTATTATTTATTAGATTTATAACAAAACTGCAGTTACAGGGTAGCCTTGCTCATTCAAATATGCTGAGACAGGATCAGTTTGCACACAAGTGAAAGTTAATAGTATTGCAGTGAAGCTGCTGCTAGCACGAAAATGCATTCATTAGACATAGTGGTGAGGTTTTACTTTGAAATAATGGATCTGTGACTTAAAAGCATGTACATTAAATTCCAAATGTGGTGGCAGTGGCCCCAGAGCTGCAGAGGTGGCAACAGGACTTCAGCACAGTGACATTCCTTAAATCTCTTCAAGTCACTTTGGTTAAGGAAGCTCTGTCTACAGACAGATGTCTCATCTATTGTTTCTGCTTGTGCTGATAAATAGAGTCAGTGAAATATCAGACCCTTTTCTAGCTTTACCAAAGACCTCTAAAGCCTCTAAATATCTCTGTGCTGGTGTCACAGTTGGCAGAAAGGTGAAAGAGCAGCAGACCAGTACAAAGCTGACATGAATTAGTTTCTCTTCCCTGGTTCTCTTCTAATGTGTCCACCTGTTTTTCAAGAATTGAGAGGCTGCAATGTTAGAAAATGCAGCAGCAAAGAAAAACCCTTATTTTCTGGAAATACCAATTTACTTTTTCCCCTTGAATCTAATCTTACATATTAGTCAATAGATAACAAGAATGGAGGATGGAGAGAATTATGAAGAAGGATCTTGGAGAAGATCAGCCTGCCTGCCTTTTAATCTGCATGGATTCTGTTTCAATTACAATAATTTCATCTACAGAAGTGAAAATTGCTCTGATGAAATACAAAAGTGCTCTCTGACAAGTGGCTTTTGGGAAGACACTCATTCACACAGGGGCATGACTACTGTAAAGAAAGAGAAATCCTTGCTGGTCCACTTCACTTCAACAGGGCTGCAAGGGAAGGTGATGATATGCTCTGGTGTTTGGTGGTTTGTTTTTTGGTTTTTTTTTCTATTGAGAAATTGCACCTTAAGAATGTTTTCACTTAGAAGTCAAGATAGCAGGAATCTAAAAGGTTTTGCTCCTGCCCAACGTGTGTGTTGGGAAAGAACACCAGCATGGAGGAAGAGTGAGTAGACTGGAGCTGGTCCATAATTGTAAGTATAAGTTAATGATCAAATATCCTCCTAGGGAAACTCATTTTCTTGAGAGCATACATTTAAAAAGAGATATTAACACTAGAGTGTGGTAATCAGACACTGCAATATCCTTGGTAGAATGACAAAGTTCCAGAGATCTGACAAACCCAGCATTTGTTATTTACCTATCTGAAACGCTTTGCTTTGGAAAAGCAGTGCTGAGTGCCAGCCAGAGGAGTATTCATTACAAATTCAATGTAAGATGCAGTCAGCTTCAGCACAGAGCCAACTGTGGCTCCACTTATAAGGTAGAAAGTATATTAATTGGTCCATAATTCAAGCTGAAATAAGGAAAAGAGAGAGATAAGATGAGCTGTCAAGGGAAGCAGCTACATTCACTGGTGAATTTTGGGGAGTGAATTGAGGGAAGGGAGCACTTACCCTTGAGAAGTGCACAAGATCATTTATAAAGTCATTAGTCTTATGAATTATTTTGACTGTTATTGTTATTAATTATTTGTACTGAAGTAGCACTTGGAGAAAAGAGTTATGCTAAAAATCCTCCTGACTTCTGCTAAAGCACACAATAAAAAGGCAATCTCTCCCCTGAAGAGCTTTCAGTCTTAATGCCACTCTATATTCAGAGTGTTCATCATTTCATCTGGTATTTCCATCCTCTTTTATTCTGGTACATAGCACCTGAACTTCTTCCTCAGAGCTGTGTTGGTGTTTGGCAAATCTGAAATTCCTCCATCTTCACTTTTATGTCTGCCTATTGTTTGGGTTCCCTCTCCTCAGTGGTTCTTCTTCTCACAGTCAACATTCCCCTTCTCTTATTTCCTTCACTCATTTTCTGCAATTCCTTGTATTGTCTCAGTCTCCTTTTTAAACCTTTGTCACAATTCTCTTAGATTTTCCATGGAAGTTTTTTTGTCTGACATTTTCCCTCTTGGTTCTCCCTTAGGGAGATCTGTGAACAACCAACTCCTGCCATCATCTGTCCAAAGGTGAGTGAATTGTTCTTTTTCTGGCAAATTGTTCTGTCCCTCTTTGATGCCTTGTCAAGGATGACCTAGAGCAGAGGCCAGACAGAGTTAAAGAATAAAGTAGGGATTTATTAAAAGGCATCAATGGATCCACCTTGGGCAGCACGAGAGCCCAGCCAGGGCTGCACCCAAGATGAACCAAAATGGTCACAAAATGGACACCTGGTCACAGAGTCTCTCACTTTTAGAAGTTCTGCTCCATTTGCATATTGGTGTTAAATGTCCCATTTTAGCTTTAGGTTATGAAGTCCCATCCTTCTTGTTTTTCTCTCTTTAGTCCATGTTGTTTGTGCTCTTGGGCCTGAGATTTGGATAATTTGTCCTTGGTCCCCAGCTAGAGAAGGAATTGTTTTGTCTCCCTACTTTGTGCAGAGAGCTCACCATCCCCTAATATGAAGCTCAGAACTACACAAAAAAGCAGCACAGAATCTGTAAAATACAAAAGCTAAAACCTGAGACTTCATCATCTTCACTTCCCATATCCAGCAAGAATCAGCCAAGAGGAAAAGGTCCTGTGGAGAAAGCACACCTTTAATAGAGAAGGTGGTTGCATTGCCAGCAGGTCGGGGGAAGTGATCCTGCCCCTCTTCTCACGATTTCTGGGGGGCCTGGATCTGGAGAGTCTTCAGTACAAGACAACTACATGGAATTTACTTGGGATAAAACCTGGGTATTTTAGACTTTTATAAATAATAAGAATTGGGAGCTCCCTGGCAAAATCCCAATGTTGTCTATTGGATCATTGTGAAGAAGAAGAAATTTGGCAAAAGGACCGAGTCAGCTGTCAGCAGCTTGTCCCTGAACTCTGCTGTTAATTGTGGTCCCTCACTGTAGTTTGTTTGCAATAATTCCAGCTGTACTGCCAGGGTAGCCTTTAAACAGAATTGCTGTTGTTGTCACAACTGTTATTGTTCAAGAACTGCATTTTTCAATTAGGGGGAATACATGAGATACATCATCTGTAACAATCTCTTTTAATGAGAACAACAGATACAATAATTAGTCCAGTGTATGAAATTAAAGATATTTAAATAATTATAGTGTAATCAAGTCAAAATTACTGATGTCTTTATTTGAGGCTAGATTATGTGGAAAACACCACAGGAAAATAAGTGCTTTGTAATCTAAAAGGCACCAGTATTTGATAGCACATTTGCATATCTAGCATCAAGTAAGTTTGGTTTATGCCTTCCAAAGATTTAAAATATAAATAACAGTCATTAGGCCAGGTTTCAGAGGCTTGGTATGACAGAAACTCCTTTGTGGTTCAGTTTACTGGCACATCTCTGCTTGTTTGGAATGGTGGATTTGCAGCATAAAGGTGAATTTAATGGTGCTCAACAGGGTGGCTCAGAAACATCTGCATTCTAAATGCCTGTTTATTGGACTTTTTTGGAAAAAATTCACTTTTTTCAGTTCCTTCCTCCCCTTTCTTATCTCATACTGCACATACTCTTTAACCAAAGATAAATAAACAAAAGTTCAAGGGAAAGACATTAATTTTTGTATTATGTGGGGGAAAACCCAACAACACTCCCCTGCAAAGCAAGCAAACAAAACCAAACCAAATCCATCATAAGCAAAATTAAAAAAAAAAAAATATCCACCAACCCAAAATTCACAGCTACCCACTCACTCCATCTCCTTTTCAGACTGAAGAAAACAACCTCTTGTGTAATTCTTTACCTTTAACAGCAGGTGCTGACTCACCAAGCCAGAGGAGGGCACAGTTCAGAGATCTGGCAGAATTACAGCTGGTGGGTTTCAGGCACTGCCTGTGTCAAGGGGGAGCTGGAAATAGCTGTTTGTTTCTGTGTGTGAAAAGGTTGGTAAGGAAGTATTTTTATCATTTGCCTTTACTGCAGGAGCTTATAAAGGCTATGTTTATATTTTATTTTCTTATGGGATGTAATTCCCCAAAGAAATGTGAAATATTGGTGGCAAAACCTCAGTTTTGGAGCTGGGTTCTGAATTTTGGAGAAGGTGCTGACGCCTTTGGTTGGAAAGTTGAACACTGAGCCTGTGCTGGTGGTGCACGTGAGGGGCTACATTTAAAGATGCATTTAAAATTAACACTTCTTTCCAACTTGCCTCTACAAACAGCAACACTTGACCCTCAAGAAGGTAACAGGCATCTCATGATTTATTGTAGACTAAAGTTCATTCTTTTACCTGACAGAAAAACATTGGCAAGTGCAAAGGGACCGATTCAGCGGGAACTGACTCCATTAACTGCAATTTTTCATCCCCTTTTCCACATCAGCAGCGAATTTACCTTTTCTCTGGGTTTGATATCAAGTATCTTTAGTGTCCTGAAGGTCACAAGTGTTTCTCCAGCCCCATGGGTGCAATAACCAACAAGAAAATCCATGCAGGATTTTCTTTCCATTACATGGGTGATACTGGGAAAACAGGAGACTTCTTTACTTTGAATGTGCTTAATTTAATGTGCAATTTATTTTATAGTTATTTATTACTAAAAAATAATTTCAGGACAGAACAACTACTAGTTTTACAGTAAAGACAATGAAAACAAACAGGAAAGCAATTTCAGGAATTGAGATGAGGTTTTAAAACAGGATATTTCTGTGTTTGGGCAATTCAGTTTGTTTTGCATGAAGATCTCTCTGATGGACACCCCCCATGCCACCTCTAATCCTTTGGAAGCAAGAGGAATAACTAGATTTCTCACAAAGAGACATTCTTCAGCTTTTACTGGATGCAAGCATACTTCCAGAAAGCTTTGAATTGTTAAGAGGTAAATTGATGAAATTTATCCCATATGCCCCTTTCAGCAGGTTAGGAAATGAATCCCCTGGTTTTGGTGTATCACACAGAATTATTTGAGACCTGACCTTTTAATGAGTTTTATCAATAGAGTTGAATCATTTCTACTCATAATTTATTTACTTCACTGTTTTGTTTAATTTGATTTGTGAATTGTGAATCTATTAATTTTTTTTTTCCTCTTGCTTTAAACTCATGGTTTTTCATATTCAGTTTTTCAAATGCTGCAGTAGTAACTTCTGTTATCCTTGACATTTCTGTGTCACCATAATATGAACTGCTGCAGTGGGAAACTTAATCCTCTAATCTGTCTAGCTCAGATGCATTGTTCCTATAGAGACATTTTCTAATTCAGTGCATTTATTAACAGCTCTGAACACTCTGTTGGTGCTGGCATCTGCAATAGGAGCAGTTTTATGAGTGGAAACTGTGGCCAAAGAGGGGTCTGATGTCTGGTTCCAGTGCTGGTCCCTATGACTGTAGGATTCATCTCTCTGGTGTCAGATGCACACAAATGTACAAATACACAGATATGTGTGTGTGTATCCAGGCTGCCAGTTTATCAACTCTTCTATTGGAAGGCAGAGCTGAATATTAACATAACCTTTCCTAAGCTTTCCTAGGAATCCTAAAAATCATTTGTGGTAGCTGTTCAAGGAAAAAAAAAACATTCTGGCAGTTTTGGGCTTTCAGATGAGTGTTCATTTTTCTGTAGAAACAATTTTTTTCTGTGATTTTTTTCCAGAACCTCAGGTTTAGGGGATGTAGCATTTCTGACCACTCTTATAATTTAATTACTTTATATCTCATTTGTTTAGTCTCAAAACCAAGTTGGTTGTGATAAATAATTGGCTACTGTTGAAGTTGCAGAACTGGTCTGGATGAGTTTGCAGGGTAACTGATCTGCCACTTTGATTTGAATGGTGGAAAAGATACATAGCAAAGTGTGAATATAAAATATATAGAAATACTCTCATAAACTTGTTATTCTTCCTAATAAATATTAAAAATAAACATTAAATTATTATTATTATTTAACTTAATACAAATAATATCTGGATCTGCAGGTGCTTTTAGTCAAGCCAAACCAAACTGCTTTAATAAAGCATAAAATAAACTGTTTTAACAAACTGCAAAAATCACAGGATGGAGTGGAAGATCATTAGTGATGTGAAGTAGTTTATACAGTTCAGCTGGAGATTAATGGCAAATAGCATGGTGATGTTTGGAAAGGGGATTGAAAAGTACATAGGAAGTAAATACTGCACCCCCATGGAACTAGGATTCACCTTGCTTATGATTATTCCATGCTGGAAGCATGATAGAAAAGTGCCTCTACTCCTGGTGTAACAAAACTACTTTCACTCTCTCTTTCCCTTAAAAAAACCCCCCCAAAACAAAAACAAACAAGCAAAAAACCCCCAAAAAACCCCCAAGGAAAAAGGTTTTGCACAGAGTCTCCCAAGAAACAGGATGAAAACATGTCTCAAGCTGCAAAGCAAGAAGGTCCTCAACACTAATAGTGTTTTCTATTACCAAATGCTCTGTAATCTGAAAACTAAAAACAAGAGCAAACATTATTTCTATTTATCTGTCTGTATGTGCTATATTATAAAAACATGCTCAAAGGTTTAATTTTTTCTTTTTGTTTCAGAAATACTCATTAATGACTATGATTCATTGTCAAGATAATATAAACTGATTGGGAAAAAAGATAAGTTTACAACATGCAATTGTTCTGAATGATGGAAATTTATTTTTCTCAAGTGTTGGCACATTTATTAGGAAGCCCTTTGATGTTTCTTGGAGAAACAAATCAGTGCTAGTTGGTTTCAGCCTTTATTGACAATGGCATTTTGGATTTGGCAGTGTCTGGAAAGCTGTTTTCAGCTGAAGTTGTTGGCACAGTCATGGAATGATGCCTATTGTGAAGAAAAAATAATTTCATTTTAAGGCTACTGAAAGCTGCAATGAAATCACAGAAGAAATATCTGCTCATGTTGCAACTTAACATGCTAAAAACCCACGAGGAGATTGCTGCAAAAGGGCATATTTTGACAATCTTGGAAATAAAGTGTTTCTGTTTCACTGTTATCAGGTGCTTTCGTTCCCCAGTAACTTGAAGACATCTGTTTTGTACCATTGAGTCAAATTATTCTTGGTCACTCCCATGACTTCTGTCTTCAGATTGCCCCTAAATTTGCTGCTCAGCTTACCCACCTTTGTTTTTTCCTATATCTCTGTGCTATTCCTTCCAAATGCTTAAGATTGTCAATGCAAACTTTCCACATTGATATTTATTATAATCTCTGGCATCTTCCCTACTTAAATTCTCTTGGAAAGCTGTACATCAGTGCCACTAATAAAAATAATTGTTTGAGGGTCCTGTGGCACCTGTAAGAATGAGAAATATATGACTGTACATGTATGCATCCTCAATTTCCTAATGTTTTGGGTAGCTTTGGGCAAAATGAAAAACCAAAAACTACTGAAGGTACACAGAGAGATTTTGGCAAGTCTGTCGGTGTTCTGATATTTCCTGGTAGCAAGCAGACATTTCCTTTTGCAAGTTAACACTAAATATAGATGAGGTGTGAAATTCACTGGACCTGAGCACTCTGCACTTGTCCATTACATTCATCATTTCTGTTCTCACTGACCCTTACTAGGGAGTTACTGAGCCCAGTGCCATAATTTGCAGCAAATAGCCCTTATTAAATGAGAAATTGCTTGTGAGAATGACAAATTCATATAGTGATATCTTTCACAAGATCAGATCTAATAAAAGGTCAGCTGGTACAATTTCTTATGTAAATGAGTTTTCCAGATTGTTTCTCTTTCTACTTGTGCTATTGCCTAGGCTGTCATCAGACTTCAAAGAAATTCATTATTCTCCCAGCTCTTGACTTGAAACGAAATGCTTGCTGAACCTAATTGATGCTGCAAAATGTCTCTTGGCAGGGCAAAGAGAATTGTGCAAGAGTAATTCAGTCTATTGAGCTACTCACAGCCATTGTGTGTTTGACTGTGCCCTACTGACATTGTGTTTTTTTCCTGAAAAATATTGGAAATCATTTTCACCGATGGAACTGATGGGAAATAATGAGTCAATCACATGAGAGAGAGTGGATTCACTAAGCTCAAACTATTGTGAAAAGTTTTAAAAAGTCTCTTTGTCCACAAAATGTCTGTGGTTTTTTTTTTTTTTTCTTTCCTCCTCAAGGTTATTTTGAAAGTAAATATTTGAGGATGTCATGCAATCTTGACTATTCTGAGAGCCAGTGAAGAAAGAAACAAAAATATCTACAAGCAAGCAAGAGGAATGAGTAAGGGAAGGTGAAGGCAGGTGCAGTGAGTTGTGTGGATTCCAGGTAAGCTGGTGTAGGGGTTTTTACATCTGCTCTTGTAAAATGGCAGCTTTGGGTTTTAGAGACCCTGATGGGTCTTTTGGATAAAATGGGGAAACAGAATTGTTGCCAGCTTCTTTCTCTTTCACCCTGGCAGTCCACAGGAGCAAAGACTTTGTGCCAGTCAGCAACAATTCCTGCAATGGAATTTAAATGCAAGTGCATCAGTGAGTCCAGTCCTCTGACCATCCTGTGGAGGTTTTCATTTTGGCTAATGCTGAAGTGTGCCCTGGTAGAATTTGATCCCATCAGTGCCATATTGAGCTCCACTAATTACAGTGCCCATGTTCTAAGGCCTTGTCCTTGTTTCCATTCTAAATCCTGCTTCTGCATGAATGAATGTCTCTCATTTATTTTGGTTAAAATTTGCCTGTCTGGTCTTGGTCCATGAACAACTTACACTCCACTGCTCTTGAGCAGTTTGGTTCACTCAGAGCATAAATCTGAGTAAATTTTAGTTATTTTTTTCTTGAATTAGTAGAGCATAAATTGCTCAAACATAGTCCAGCTATTAATTTTGAATGTCAGCTAATTATACCTTGGTCCTTATTATACTACTGATTGAGAAAGCTAATGGACTACATTCCTGTCTTGGTTTGGCAGCATGTAAAGGCTAAGCATTGAATGTCAGCTATGGTTTTAGAGTGAGATTCCTTGATAACAATGGTTCTTATACATATATAATGGTTTTTATAAAGCAATACCTACAATATTTTTCATTTAAGAAAAGGTAGGAGGGAAGGTAGGTTCTGTTATCAAAAATATTTCCAGCACAGATTCAGACCCCACACTGAAGTTCAAACCAAGTCCATGGGAAACCCCAATGTCTTAGGTACTTAAATTCTGAAATAGATCCATTAAAGACAATTTTGGAATTTCCATTTCACCCCTGCACGGTCTACCAGAGCAATCTTTGTGCTCGTGACTGCTGTAATACATTCACGTGCAAGGCGCTGTGATACCTTTATTTCCTTCTGATTACTGTTTCTCCTCTCCTTGTAGTCTTAAAAAAACCCCAACCCTTCAAACCTGACAAGAATCAAACTGCAGAACGCGGGAAAAGCTGAAAAGTTTGTGCCTTTCTACCAATTTCCTGGCAAATGAGATACAGTACAAGTACAGTAGTACTTGAGCCTTGGTTTTTCAGACAAAGGCTATGAGAGCAGCAAGTGGCACGACATGAATCTGTTCTTGTGTCCATTCCTTCAGTGGAAATGGAGCACAGTGGTGCTGCAGCCCCCGAGCACCCTCGGGATGGTGAAGAGCTGCAGAAGCAGGAGATGACCTGTTCCAGAACACCAGCTCCTGAAAACTGCTCTGCTGAGCTCAGGCCCTTCTGTCCTGCTGTGAGGGGCTCTAAGGCAGGAATATTTGTTACCAGCTTTAATAGAACTGAGAGTCAAAGGATCTAGAGGCACTGTGTAGGGGAGATGGTGTTGTGGAGCAAGTGCACAGTGAGCCTTGTTTGTGGGGTATCTGGATTTAGAATTCAGTGTTCAGTGAAGGCAGTAACCAGGCTGAACCATGAGAAATACTATACTCTCCAGCCAGAAAAAAATACAAAAAAAGCAGGTAATTTAACTTACCCTTCTGATTTCAGGCCTGCTGCTATTCCTTTACAACAGCAGGCTGCATAAGAATTCATGAGACTAACCTGCTGCTAAGCCATCTCTCACAGCTCTTGTTAAAAACTGACACCCCTGTCAAGGGGCAGATATGAAGCACAGGTCCTGCTGTGACCTGTGAGGCTGGTGGTGTTGCATGGTCATGTAATTTTCTGTGCTGGAGTCCCTTTCACTTGTTCTCTCACTTAACAAAGACAAAAAGCTTAAAAATCTTGCCTTGATGCACAATCTGATTTTTCTCTTTGCTGTCTTCTGAAATTGGCTATGCTGGGTGTGAAACACTTGCTGGCCTTTCAGAAGTAAACCCTGCCTCAGTGACAAAGCAATTGTGATTCTCCTGGTTAGATGCTGAAATCAGGTCACCCAGTGAGCAATAGTTACTGAATTAACCTTTGGGCACCTAGTGCCTGAGAACTTAAAATTTTATTGAAGGACTAGTTTCCTAGGGATCACTAAATAAAGCAATATTTACAAGTTTTTGCATTTAACAAGATGTAAGAGGGAAGATAGGTTCTGTTAGCCAAAATATTTCCAGCACACATTCAAACCCCACACTGAAGTTCAAAGTCCATGGGTATCCCCAATGTCTTAGGTACTTTAATTTTCAAATAGATCCACTAAAGACAGTTTTGGAATTTCCCTACTGGAACCAAAGTCTTCTCATCTCTTAAAGATCACCTACCTTTGGCCTGAGCTTGATTATATATATATATATATATGTATATTTTTTTTTTCTATCTACTGAGAAGCTGTGAAAGACAATGCATAAGGAGAGTGTAGAATGGGTAAAAATTAAGTCACACAGCAGCTGAGTTTGAAAGACATGTTCTGTCTTTTAATCTGTCCACTTTTGGCATTGTGAAAGTCTCTCCTCCACAATAATCTCTCAATACTTTATTTAATGCTGACTCTGAGAGTCTACTGGTACAAATAGGGTGAATATCTTGGTTAAAGTGACAGCAGGCAAGTCCTGTTCCACATGTGGGTTCTTTATAGTGCATAGAGCAGTGGGGGAGGTTGGCTGGGGGCTGTACTTGTCTTAGTTACACAAGGAATATTGAACCAGTCCAAAAAGTTTCTATCCTCAAATTGACAAAAAAGAATCCAAACCAAACAAAAAACCAAGCAACCAACCAAAAAACCCACCCAAAAAACTCCCAAACAAACAAAAAAGCCTATACCAAAACCAATGACAAAAAACCAACAAAACCCCCAATACTTGCTATGTCCTGAAGCAGTGCCTAAATGCATTTAGAATTTCTATCCTGACTTCTGGCTGGGAAGAATGCATTTGAAACATATGATTCCTTACCAGGAAGTTCTTGTGAGGACTTAAGTTGTGGTAAAGAGGAGTGAGAATCTTTTTTCTTTTCTAACAGGGTGCATTTTGTTGTGCTATTTAAAATAAATGGCATTGTGAAAGGGAAGCAATCATTAGAGTGGTTATAAGGACCTTTGGTCAAAACAAAACCCTGACATTACACTCTATGGGATTTGGTTATAAACTGCCAGCACTTTTGACAGCACCTAGCAGTTCATGGTGAATTCCTCTTTGTGATAAAACTAATCCAAATTATATTTGTGTGTCAGACTGAAGGTTTCCTGAGAGACTTGGCCCATCATGGATTTTAAAGAACCTTGCTAAAATGTCTACATTCATATATATGCTAAAACACAGGGATTTTCTTAAACCAGTAAGGATTTTGAAAGTAGTAAAAATAAATTATGCTCCTGAGGGTCTAGCTCATTCCTTATCTTTTGAGGAGTTGCAGCTGTACTAATCACCGAAGATTAGGAGCAGGCCTGCCCTTAATAGCCCACATCTGTGTCCAATAAGGATGAGTGCTACAAAAGAGTGGGTTAGCTGGTTAATAGGAGAGCTGCAGTTTGTTGGCTGTGCTGTGAAAGAGGAGGAGTGGGAGGAGTCAGTGCTGCGAGGAGCTGCCCATGAGAAGTCACTGGGAAGGTACAGAAGTTTTATGATATGATGACAACAGTACTTCAGCTCAGACCTTTGCTGTATCTACTTGGAAACTGGGATGTTTGCCCCACCTTACAGCTGTGTACCTTGGAAGTCCCTCGTGGCATTAAAACTGTCCTAACTCAATTAATTGTAATAAAGGTGAAATTAAACTCTCTGAAACACAGCAAGGAGGTCAGCTAGCTTGGAAAGCATGGCAGTTTTGGAGCACTTCATCTTTTTCATAGTGCTGCTTGGTTTCTCTCCTTTAGAGCTGACACTCAGGTGTCTGTTCTGCTTTGGTTTGTAATACATCTTCTGAAGGAAGGTGTGCCAAGGAGCTCCTCCTGATTTAGAGATCAAAGCCAGGACCTATCAAATGTGCTGATGAAAACACCTCAGTTCAGTACATAAAAGAAAAAAAATCTCTCAGCCAACAGTAGTTTTCATGTAGAATGCAAAGCAAGGTGGTTGATGCATCTACAGCACAAATTAATGCATTTTATCAACTGGGCTGACCTCAGGAACATAAAAAGAAATGCATTGTGCTGCTGCAGTGAGTTTTGAACAGTCCTTTCAAATAGTTTTTGTTCGTGATCCTCTTTAGAATGTGAGATGTTCCTTTTGCTCAGTTCCATTTAACATGGCAAATAAGGCATTCAATTCAAAAGTTAACTTTTCATAGAGTATCAAAGTGCTGCTAGTAAATTAAAACTACTCAATCTAGTGCATAATGAAGAGCTGTAATGCTCTGAATAAATCCATTACTCAAATGTGTACTATAATGAAGGTATAAGTCACTAGTGTTTGCCTGACTTTTTTTATGTGGTTAAAATGAACAGCAATGTAAGCCACACTGCAAACACTAAAAAAAAAATCACAAATATTTCTAAATGAGGATTGAGAAAATATTATCTGTAAAGTACACCATGGATAATCTGTGTGGATAAAATTTTATCTGCAAGTGCAAAATGTAGCTTCTTTCAATTTTTTCTTTCCTTTTTTTTTATACCCAGCAGAGAAATAGAAAACCTCTTAAAAGCTCTTCCTAAAAGATCATATGGCACCAGTTGGAATTTAGTCTATCAAAAGTGCTTCTCATGGTACATAAGGAAGTGTGAGATCCCATTAAAACAGGAGAGAATATTATTAATCTCTATTAAAAAGACTAATGAAATGGAGTATGATATCCTGCCAGCTGTGGCTTAGAACTTTTTCTTCTTTAATTTGAATTAGAAACAGGAAAACCCATAATCAGAGCAGGGCATGGAAGCGGTGGAGAAGGAAGTAATTTAGAAGTGTTTTCTTTCATTTTTCAAATCTGAAGGACCTGAGGGATTCAGCTCTTGGTTTAAACAAGAGCAGCCATCTGACATTCTGTAGCTCTCCAGAAAATGCAAGCCAAAAAAAGTCTGGGCTGTGGGAATAAAAGGCATGGGTGTTTTTTTTCCCTTTTATCTCATTTTGATTTTTAACACAAGGGAATTTACTAATGCAGGGAGATTTCCTCCATGCTCTATAGCAGATGAGTTATATGGGCATATCAAAGGGCTGATCCTGAATCTGTGAGTCTGTATGTTCAGCAGGAATTGGTTTATACACATTTTGGTCATGGCACTTCATGGTTCTTGCCATCTTCTATGGCATTGGAACAGATATTGAAGTGATTCTGGGCCTCAGCTGGCAGCCAGTACAAAATGTTGATGTAAATCTGTTCCTCCCCCCCAGAGTCATAACTCCACTCCTGAGAATATCCACATTGAGCATTTTGAAGTGCACAGACCAAATATCCCAAAGGGAAAGGGCAGATCTTATTGCAGTCCTGTGGCAATGCCAGAGGTCTGAGATTTACTTTGGTTGTCAAATTTTTATTTGTTTGGTATTTATTCAGCTCCTCTGCAATAAGCATATAATTTCTCTGCAAAGCCCCAATATCCCCTATCTCATATCAAAATATACCTCAGTGTATAGTGCTCAAAATAAAGATGTAACACCACAGGTCAACTCAACCTATGAAAAGGTGCACCAAAAAAAAAAGTCTTGGGGTTCCTGAACCCAATTGTGTGAGAGAGTTGGGTTTCACACGTTGTTACTCTGAGTTTAATGGTGTATTTCCACCCCCATGGCACAGCTTTCCTGCTGACAGGTGCATATAAATACCTGGCTGATGGAGTCAGTGGAGCTCGGGTTTGGTCTGGGTCACTTGTGTGACAGGGCACTTTACAAGCAGGGCCACCGAGGCCAGCAGCTGCACAGGAATCAGTTACAGACCAAGGGGCCTGGCACTTGTGGGCTTAGCAGTCCTCCTCTAGAAGCTAAATATCAAAAATTAATTAAATATTAATTCATTATTCTGTAATTTTGTGGCAAAACCCTGGGGAGGGTGGGACAGTAGGGAGAAGGGGAAGGGAGACCTGGGGGTGATCTTGGCAAATGTGATTAATGGTATTTGAACATACCCAAGAGCCAATAAAGAACAGAAAAAGCCACTCATGTTCTAATATCCTTTTACAGGTCATCATAGCACCTGTGCCTATTTGAAGGTGTACATCTGTGGGGTTTTCAAGCTCAGTCAGGAGCACCTTTCTACCAAGACTGCAGAACTGCTCTTGGTAAGGGATGCAAGTACCTCATGAGGAAGAAAAAAAATTGCAGATAGTGTTCCCCTTCCATAAAAAGCTGAGCATCGTGTTAGTGCTCAGAACTATGAGCATTTATTTCACTCTATTATTGCAACAGAACACCAAATTAAGATTTTTTGATAAATTATTTATTTCTGTATAATGACAAGTAATCCTGGACTAAAAAGTATTTGAGAAGACGTTTATTTTATGAGCATTCAGGAAGAGAAAGCGTTTCACTGGAGTGTTGAAGCAGCACGTAGGAGCTGATTAGATGTGCCTGCCACGTTGCCAAGGCATGACCTTGAAGAACTTGGGGAATTTGGAGAGTTGTAATGCTACTGACATTGTAGCTGGCAGTGTGGTAAGTCAGAAACCAACATTATACACACCCAGTTTGGTGCCTCACCTTTTGTCTAAAGCATGATTAGGAAAACCAAGAGCAACCCCTTCCTTTGCAAAAAACCAACCAACCACCTCTACAACTATACAAACATAAGGATGTTTATCTTTATCTATTTTCCTCTGATGAATAACCAGCATAATAATTTGTTTTTCATTTTAGTGGTTTTTAATTCCACTCAGATCTGAGCTTCTGATACAAATTGTTTAGATCAAGGAGTAAACTTGTATTTCTAATGGATTACTTGTGAGCAGAGCAGGCAATAAAATGAATAATGGAGGGGAATCTTTAAAAATTGCAAACTGACCTTTGAAATGTCAGAATTTGGATGTTTCCTGTAATCAGCATTCTGTGATAAATGAGAGCAGTAAATGTAAAGATCCTTGGTTCAAAGTGTGTGTAATCGAAATCCAATGAGAGATCGATGGCCTTTGGGTGACCTTTTCTGAAAAGGTCAAATGACAACATTCATGGGAAACTTTTCATGTGCTTGGAGGATGATTATAAATGGGTTTATTGCATTTCAGTGTTCTGGTTATAGAGGGAAACTCTGCCTATTTGTCTGGGGTCTATATATTTGTATGAGCATGTATGTCATTGTCAGTCATGTCGATTTTATACATAAAAATATGTATGTACATAGCCTGACATATTAGCATTGTTTTAATTTTTAAGTTAATACTGTTATAAAATAATATAAACAAGAGAAATGCTACTACATACAAAAATGCTACTACATATAAAATCTCACCTAGTTATTTTTAAGGAAGGCAACAGGAAGATTGAGGATGACTTCAGTGGAAAATTGGTTCCATTCTGCCAGTGGTGACAACAGATTGGAAATAAAATTACAAAAGCTTCTATCACAAGTGGTGAAAGAGTAAGTCTTACTCTCAGAGGCACCTGTTAGGAATAAGTTCACTGACACATTATTTTCTGAGTAGCTGTTGGAGAATGTTTTTGTGCTGATCTTACATACCAAAATGTCTAAAATGGTCTAAAGGTAAATTAGAGACTGTCATCACCAGACCACCAGCTTTTTGATGTCTGCCTTGCTGTTTTGTATTCAAAATTATGAAAAAATGCGATTTATTTGTCTGAATGATTGATATAATTTTTTTTTGCTGAAATTATATATATGTTCAGCTTTCTGTGAGGGCCTGAACTACCTGATTTTCTTTTTATCTCTGTAACAATTTAGTCTTAAAGTAGAGATATTTTCCACCTTTCTGTGGACAAGAATTGGTTATGAGCTCTTATATTTCATTAGAAAAGCTTCATATGCTTGTAGCTTAAGCATGATTGCTTTTAAAAAGTCAGTTATTGCATCAGTCTAATCATTAATTACTGGGAAATCAAGTGGACACCAGATCACCCCCACAGAAACAGTCTCTTATTGCAGAGGAATGAGAATTTGCACTTTTGGGCAACTGGTAGTTGAAGCACAGGACATAAATCCACAGGAACAGGGTTTTAGGAGTTTTACTGGCCATGGAACTGTTTGCTTCCTTGATGGAAATTCAAATGGAGGGCTGAGAGTCCAGCTCAGTTCTTGTCTCCTTTTGCATCATTCATCATTAATGAACCAACACGGATAACAATGTAATTATTCTGATCATAGTAAACAGGTTTGATGGCTCTGGTGACAAGTAACCTGCACAAATGCTCCTTGCTCTACTGGTTCTGTCCTTGTTGAAAGAGTAAAAATGGGTGAAGAGGGGAAAAAGAAGAGATTTAGCACTGTGAAGTATCAGCTGTACATGGACATAGAAATAAATCTGTGGAAAGGTAAGCAGTTTTTACTGTGACCCCATTCAGAGCTGAACTGGAGTTTAAATTAACTGAAAAAGGCTCTTTCCATGTGAGAAAATAGAACTATGTCTTAGATGACATATTTCATTGATATGCAAGTATATAATGCCAAATCACAGTGATAAAATCACAGGGTCTCTGATGTGTAACTGGCCTGTTCTATTAATATTTCTTTAGAGTATGCAGCACCAGCTATTTCTGGAACTATCCTAAACTTAAATGTGCCAGCTATTATTTCATACCATTATTCTGCAACCCAAAGCTGGAGCTGCAAGCTGTGATGTGCTGTGTTTTTATCTGCATTACCAGATAATTTGATATTGCGGGAAGAGGGGAGCTGGAGTCTCATTTTTCCGACATGGCTGAGTGATGCATTTTCTATTAAATACAGTCAGGTGAAACAGGCCAGGAATATCCTATCTCATGATTATTATAACTTGTGATTAGAGGATGGTTTATGTTGAGACAGCTTTGTCACAACCTTCCTCTGAAAGAAAAGCTAAATAGCTTTAAAATCAGGCAGTACACACAGCACGTCAGGCTGTTGTCTTTCAAAGTGGTGGAAGGAATTGCTTCCTTTCTTAATAGTTTTGGGCTTCACAATGAAATGAGCTTTCACTAAATGATTCCTCTAGTAATGGTGTGGATGAGGAAAATAAATTAGAAGAGCAGAAGTCAGTGAATAGTTAGGAGTGTAACCATTTATGCAATTATTTTTGTACTTTGGGTAAATTTTCAGCCCTGAGTACAAAATGCCTTCATTGTACTGAGGAGATTTGCATTTTAATTCACTGCACATAACAAACATCTATAAACCTTTGTGTTTTGCCAAAAATAACAAATGTCAGAACCTAGTGAGCTCCCAAAGAGGGATGAATATATTAAGACCTTAAATCTGTCACAAAATTAGGTACTTTGGCATTAACACAGGAGTTAATGTTAGCAATTTTATATAAGATGGCATGTTGTTTGGGCATTAAATCCTTGGACTGACATGGCAGGTAAGGAGTAGATATTCAGAAGAATAATTGCTTTCTTCGTGTAAGCAAGTGTTTTGCCCACGTTTTTGTGCTTGTCTCTACAAATCTTAGTTTGTTTCTAAATATCAAAGTGTGAACTGAGCACGTGGAGCTGCAGATGGTGAATTTTGCTTTCAAAATTTAGTTTGCAAATATGTATTGCGTTTGTGGATACCAAGGTCAGGTCTCAGCTTTAAAAATACCTGCCATGGTAAAAATGTTTGTCCTTCCAACATAACAGAAATTGTTCAGCTGCCAATAGAAAAGATTAGCTCAAAGACATTTTTTGGCTGGCGTGTTGAAATCAGGATAATGTTTACCTGAGGAGATGCTCCAGCAGGGATATATTTTGAAGTGAAGTGGAAACAAAGAACTCTAAGACTACTTAAGAAGTGATAATGTTGTGAAACAGATTTGAAAGTCCTCAGGAAGTTGCCTCCATTTATACATGAGAGAATCTGATCTAACTTAGTAAGTTTTGATGTTCATTTCTTGTTCTCTTCTACCTCTGAACTCAAATTGTTCATGGTGCCCCATGTAAGACTGGTCTGTACTAGAATAAGCATCTGATGCTTCATCAGCTGTGTGAGGCTGTCCTGGATTTTAATGAATAAATCTATTCTGGTCAATAATGCTTCACTTGGGCTGTCAGAAGCTGCCTAGTGTAGCAATAATATGCAATTTTCTTTTTTAGGTTTATTTTTTTTTAAAGGAAGTGTACATGCCTTGAGTTTTCTCTCACAGAATTAGAGGCTCCAGACAGTATTAGAAAGTGCATGTTTGAGGAAAATTCACCTAAAGAGACAAACCTCACCTGCCACAGGAACTGTATCTGAAATGTCACCAAATGCCACCACCTTGTCCTCCTGACATGTATGTGTCTCTCTGCTGTGTTTGGCCAAATATGATCATTATGGTAGGCTTGGAGTTATGGTCGTTTTGGGAAGATGGCAAAGATCTGTCAACTAATTTAAAGTTTTTCTGCAGCTTTACCTGATAAAATTTTTCCAGGAGAAGGAAAAAATGCTGTGGTAATATAAAGGAAATTTCCTACTATCATTATATTTTCAATTGCTGAAAGGATGTATGGTGTTTAGAAATGCCTCTTTCCAAAGAGAAAGGTAGCTTCAGGGTTTTTTTTTCTTCCTAGTGGTTCTTTAGATACTTCCATAAAAAGAATTTCTCATTATCATTTTCCTTTCGTGAACAGAATTCAAAATGCTGATGCTACCAAATTTCAGCTTTGTAGAAATAAAAAGTTTGTATTCATTCAGCACAGTCCTTGCTGTAGAAAGTGCAGACACATATAGGTATGTGATGACTTGCTGTTTGGAGGGATATTTGGAAAAAAGTATTTAGGAGGTGCACTGAATTCTCTCAGGGTCACTTCTTAAATTTGACCCAAAGGAAAATTTCAAAAAATAAAATAAGTACTTCTAGGCTGTTTTTATGCTTTTTCCTCTATAAGCACCAGACTCAGCTCAGCTTAGGAGGGGAACATCAGCCTGATAGATGACTTCCATGTGCACAGAACAGTTGAAGAAACTCTTGAACAACTTTTTGCAGGTCATTTAGCACATGGAAAAGGCAAGGCCAGCACAAAGGGAAAATTGCCAAACACATCAATGCCACAAAAAGCTGCTGCTGCTTTTTGGCCATCTCATTTCAGCTCATGTTTCTGTGTACATGCATCTCTGCATGGGTTTTTGTCAGTTCAGGAGGGTGAAAGAAGGCTTGGGTTTTTTTCAGGGGAAAGGCAAAAGGAAATCCTCTGAAAGCTGTTAAACCCACAAGGTTTGTGCTTGGCTAAGGGCAGGTGAGAACTCAGCACAAATAGAACCAGTGCAAGAGAGCACATCCCTCTCTAATCAGAATTTAGCACAGTCAATATACTTTAGTGTGCAGGGAACTGCATCTGTTTTTCTAAG
Source organism: Agelaius tricolor (assembly GCF_023055355.1). Taxonomy (NCBI): domain Eukaryota; kingdom Metazoa; phylum Chordata; class Aves; order Passeriformes; family Icteridae; genus Agelaius; species Agelaius tricolor. The sequence goes on from NW_027269270.1 coordinate 3,501,584, forward strand.
TTTTACTCTCCGTTTTACTCTCCATTACTACCAGTGTCCAAACAGGTAATAAAAGTGACCTTCCCCAGCTTGTGCTTCTCATTCCTGGAGGTGAAAAATGACAAGGCAAACAAAAGAAGTAGTTAGAAATCATACTGCCATGTCTGATACAACTGATTCATTTGACTCTTGTACTGGAATCTGATTCAGAAAAGACAAGTACAGAGAACTGGGAATCATGGACCAAGGAGACACTGTATAGCTTTAGGATGGGAAAAGTAGGTTTCTTGACACATTGATCTTTCTTTGGACAGGGCATGAGCAGTGCCTGTGCAGCCATGTATTGCTGAGGCAGGTTGCTGTGCTGGTCAGGCTGCTCAGGGGCTGCCAGCAGAAATCACAAGGATTTGATGCCTTGTCAAGGCTGACCTAGAACAGAGGCTGGCAGAGTTAAAGAATAAAGTAGGGATTTATTAGAAGGCCTCAATGGATGCACCTTGGGCAGCACAAGAGCCCAGCCAGGGCTGCACCCAAGATGAACCAAAATGGTCACAAAATGGACAACTGGTCACGGGGGTCTCTCACTGTTATAAGTTCTGGTCCATTGCATATTGGAGTTAATTGTCCAATTAGAGCTCTAGGTTATGAAGTCCCATCCTTGTTTTCCTCTGTTTGTTCTGACATTGTTTATGCTCTTGGGCCTGAGATTTGGATCATTCGTCCTTGGTCCCCAGTTAGAGAAGGAATTGTTTTGTCTCCCTGCTCTGTGAAGGGAGCTCACCATCCCCTAATATGAAGCTCAGAAATACACACTAAAGCAGCACAGAATCTGAAACATATCAAAGCTAAAACCTGAGGCATCAGATTAGGGCTTGGAGGACTGTGGGCTGCTGCAGTCTGATCAGTGACTAGTTGAGGCTGATAAAATGCTGCAAATGACTGTGTGTGAGATTGATAATGGTTTCCTTCAAGTGCTCTGAGTCCAGAGCTGGCAGTTGAGTGCAGAGGCAGATGTGGGACTGCTCCTGTGCTTGGAGACCAGGTTGGTGACAAACAACCTGACATGAAATGGGCAGCTCTGGATTCAAACAGGGCTCTGGCAGACAGAGATACAGTAGCATATTATATGGGACTAGAGCAGTTTATTGAAGATTCAGAGCTTGAGTTCTGACATTGAGATATCAATCACATGAGATTAGTGTGGAGAGGTGTTTGCTTTCTGCCTACAGACAAACATCTCCCCTGAATGAGTTGAGAGATTTGCATGTAAATCTGCTCTGCACCTTAAATGTGAGTCACAGGATTTTCTTTTCCGTTCTGTCAAGAAAAGTATATTTAAAATATACTTGTATATACTTTATAAAAAGTATATTTGTGTTTACTTTCTATATGCTTATGTACATAAAAATGTATTTAAATCTCAGGTGGGTACATAGGTAACTACAGTGGTCATTGTTGTACAAAACATAGTGAGAAATTTTTTCAATATTCCATCCCTGAGATGTACCATTTTAAATGTCTGTTGTTCTTCTAAAGCTGGGATGTAGTCAGACAGTATGATGGATCAGGCTTGTTGGAGGCTGAATCTGAATGTAAAGGAAAAACAGATGTTTAGTCTTTCTATCCATGTAAAACTGTGGCATCAGTGAGCTGAAAGTGTGGTAGGATGCAATTTAATTCTTTCTTTTTGTTCAGGGCTGTTTCTGCTTAGAGCTGAGAAAGTCTTCTCTTTTCCATTCTATGTTAATACAATTCTTAAATTTTGTCTTTAAGTAATTGATTGTGTATTTTATATTTTTATTTTCTGTTTTATCTTTGTACACAATAGAGTATTTGAAGCACAAGGCATCCTCTTAATGTACACAGCTGTAGAAAACAGAAGCTATTACTAGATTTGCTGTTAAGAACACTGACATCCATATTGAAGCAGAGATAATAACAATAAGTTATTCTGAATTGTAAAAGGTATGGTAGTTTTCATTGACATAAACCCTAGTAATTGGCATGTTATATAATGGCAATTAAAAAGCACTATAAAGAATAAGGTCTGATCCAAGGGCTGCCTGGATAAGAAAAAGCAATGTCCTGTAAAGGAAACATGCAGTGTACATGGAAATAAGATAATACTCCATGATTTGATCTACAGTCCTGGAGAACACACAGCATGAGGAGAGCTTTCTGAAGACTTCAGTAATTTGAAACTACACCATGGAGAAATCCAGGCGAGTGAGAAAATCTATATACAGGTCTCAGATGGTAGACTGAAAGGTGCATTTACCCTCTCCCACCTAGTCCAGTATGTTGGATTATGAAAGCCAAAGGCATGGAAAACTGTGTGGCTTGTTTGATGGGAAGCTTTCTGTACCTCCTCCTCATCTTTCTCTTGGCACATATTTGTCTGGCTGTCCTGATTGCCTGTGTTCTCTCACACATTTAATGAACAGTTAACTTTCTGTCCTCCTACTTCTCTGCCATCTTCTGAGGACTTTGAACTGCATCCTTCTGGGCACTGCCAAAGACTTAGGACTCCAAAGTTATTTTTATGGCTATATGTATCTCCCTCTAGTTGTTGTATAATCTGGTCTGTTGCTATAATTCACACAGCATCTTTATCTCCTCTTATGCCCAAGAGATGCTGACTGGATATAATTTTTCTGCAGCCTCCAATTCCACCCACCTTCTCATCTCTTTAAGACCCTAAGGATTTTTTTACTTAATTCTCTTTTAATGTATCACAATAATTATCTTCATTCCATTAATTACTACATCTTTATTGAACATTGGCATCTGAAAAGGAAATGCAGAAAACCATTGTGGGCCTGCTAGCAAATACACTTAGTTAAATGCAGTCTTTCCACTTGATTTTCAGTGGATTTAGAATTACAGGTGATGATTTTCCTTCAAAATAACTTTACCACTAAGAAACTCCAGCTAGGATTCCTGGGAAAGTTATTATGTTATTTTCTGGATCAGTCTCGAACTTCTTTGTTCCAGTAAATCCCTGGAGGCTGGATAACTAAAGGAGCTTTGGATTAGCTGTCTGAAACTAATGGCATTAAATCAATTGCTACAAGAATATATTTAGGCTGAGCATTAATAGTATGGGAGGCTGGATGACATAATGATGGAGCACTGGCCTGGGATTTGGGAGGCCTGGACTGTGTTCTTGGCTCAGCCCATAACGTGATGGGCGACCTCTGGAAAGTCATTTTACTTACTTTTGCCTTATTAAAAAGTTTCATGTGGAAAGTGCTTTGAGCTCTTCTGATGGCAAGTGTTATGCCAGTGCCAGATATTTTGTAACCACATAAGTGAAATCTGTTCAATGCCAAGCAGAATGAAAGTGGCGAGTGCCTGTGGTTCAAGAGCCTTTCATGGACACTGCTCAAGCCTCCTGTCAAATCTGTATTTCTAAAACAATCTTGCAGGAGAAGTGGAAGGAGAAGGAAGATGCCCAAATAGCTCTTTATACTTATATATATGACTGGTTTAATAATGATATATTGTACAATAAAAGATGCAGTGAGAAGGATGTATCAAGGGGGATTCTGCAGGAGTTATTCTGGTTATTGCAGTAGTCAGCCTTTTCATTAGGGCACAGGATATGACACTCCAGCAAAGAAGAGAGAGATTATCAGTGATGGAGAGTCCTGGGATACTGCTTTAGATAGAAATCTAGTCCTGGGGTACTTCTTTAGATAGCTGATACATACCACTGAGAAAGCCAACATAGTTCATACCACTTTTTTTGGCATTAATCAGAGTTCAGCTCTCAGTAGGAAGATCAGCTGCACATGAACAGCAGCAGAGAAGCAAGATTTGGAGCTACAGCAGGAGAAGAAATCATCACAGGGAGCTAAGCAACTTTTGACTTGTGAAATTGGGTGGACTTGGTCTCTCTTCACGGGGAGCTATGAATGAAGTGAATCAAATAGAGGCATCAGAAATTATCTTTGAGAAAGTATGAAGGATTTATGAAGTCCTAGATCCTGGAAAAAGTAAATGCAGTCCTTACATTTAAAAAGAGGGAAAAGGAAGATCAGAGGAATTACAGATCACTCAGCCTTCCCAGAAAAAAAAATACTGAAGAAACAAATAATTTGTGAGGAAAAAACCCAGAAACAGCACAGAAAAAAATGAAGCCAAGGAAGTGTGAAACAACTTGACAGACCTTGGCTTCAAGGTCTGTCAAAAGCAAATTATCCAAGTTTCAAACTTCCTTTTTTTTTTTTTTTTCCTGTGAAAGAATAGAGAGGCTGCAGTAGAACTGGCCAGCATGGAATACTTTGAGCTTTGTAAGCCTAACATGTTGGCCTCCAAAGGAGACTGGGAAAAGTGTGTCTGTAATTAAACTGCCCTAAGGTTGATACAGGGCTGTCTGGAAAGCCTTTTCCACAGAGAGGTTATTAATGACTCACTGCCAAGCTCTCAAACAGGATCCTCTGTACTCTGGGAGCAGCAGAAACTTCTTCATCAATAACTTGGATGACGAAGCAAAGGTTCATATGCAGACCAGATCATCCTAGGCAGGCTCTCAGGCATGTTGGCAAAATAAGAACATTTTTTCCAATAACCTTATAATTTAGAGAAATGGTCTGAAAGATAGAGTGGAGTTGAATTAAGGACAAATATGAACTTTGCAATGCTGGCCAACAATAGGATTGTACAAGGACAGCCAGCTGTGCCAGTTCAGGATACACTGGGTGATGGATCTGCAGGGAAAGGTCTGGGCTGTCACTGGGCATCACCAGTGGGAGAAACCACTGCCAAGGTCTTGTGTCAAACACCAGCACTCACTGGGTGTGGAAGATCAGTCTCTTCTCTGTGGTGAGAAGGGACTGGGGAATGGCTGGAGCTGTGCCAGGGGAGATTTAGGTTGGATATTGGGAAAAGGTTCTTCCCCCAGAGGGTGATGGGGCACCAAAAAGGCTGACCAAGGAATGGTCACAGCTCCAGGGCTGACAGAGCCCAAGGAGCACTTGCACAATGCTCTTGGGCACAGGGTGGGATTGTTGAGATGTCTGTGCAGGGCCAGGAGCTGCACTGGATGATTCCTGTGGGTCTGTTACAACTTGGAATATTCTATAAGAAGAAATAAACCCTGCAGGGTAAGTGAAGGTGCTCTGGTGACATTTTATGTCCATTTCCAACACTGGGCTTCACTGAAGACAAGACCAGAGACCTGCCAAGTGTAAGGCAGTGAGAATGCCTACTAGTGAAGGTGTAATGAACTGATGTTATTTCATCTAAAGAAGAAGAAAGACACAGGTGCTACAGGATAATTGCCTTTAAACTGAGAAGAGTCTGCTGGAAAGGTAGGGAGCCATTTTTCTGTGTCCAAGTGAATGAGACATGAAGTAATAGGCTAAACCTGAAGCAGCTGATTTAAATTAGGCATTAGGAAAAGGTTTCCAACAGCACAGGTAGTTCAGGGTGAGAACAGAGTCTCTGCTCTCCACAGACCATTTCTGTAATAGGAAATTTTTAAGAACAGGCTAACCCAGTGTCTGAGTGACCTCTGCATAGCTGGCTCAGCCCCAAAGCAGCTGTACTATCCATGATCCTGCTTCTCCGTGTTGAGGGCAGAGCAGAAGGTGGAATAGCCACCTGGGATATGGCATTTTGGGCTCTCCTTTCAATAATTGTAATTTTTTTTTCCGTCTGGTACATGTTCTGCCTTCTGCTTCTCTTGCACACAGTGTAATTTATATGCAGCTAGTCTATGATAGTTTCATTAGAAGGGGAATGTAAATAAAAGGAGTGAGAAAAATATATTAATGTTTGTAAAATACCTTATGAGCCCAAGTGAAAGGCAGTATATAAGCACAAGCATTATTATGGGAAATCAATGAATAAGGTAATAAACCAAATTAAATAAAAAATTAAAAAAAACCCAAAAAGGTCTATACTCTGCACATAAACCCCATAAAATATATATTAACCTTAAATAATAACAGCCCATTTTCAGGAGTTGCTGGTTTTGGTTGGTTTTTTTTTTTTTTAATTAATTAAGTCTTTTTCATTTACCAAAGTTCAAACAATTAATCACAGGCCTATGTAATCAAAAGTGGAGTTTATTTCTTATTACCTATTCACATTGCAATCCCAGCATTTGAGATGATTACATACTATATATAAACACACACCTACTATGTAATCATTTAAAGTGCTGTGAACAGTGCATAGGTAGCTCAAAACGAACACTGTGTGTGCAGCAAAAAGCATTTATAGCATTCCAGGGTATGTCACATCATGAGGAAGACTAATCTGTTCCTGAAATGAATTTGACTTATTCATTAGTGAGATGAAGAAAGCTGATTACAGTGAACTATTTTCTTTTGCATCAAATAAGGGATAATTTTGCCCTAAAGATTTGGGTTTTTCCCCTTGAAGGAAAAGACATGTTTTAAAGCAGATTGTGATTTTAAGGCAGCTACAATTGGTCAATCACACTTGAATCCTATGGCTCTATTTTTCTTGGGTTTATTTCATCAGATCATTTTAAAACCACATATTAAAATTCACAGCAAACAAATAATTTCTTATTTGTGCAAGTTTCTCTGGTACAAGTCCAGCACTCTTTGGATACTTAAAGGAGCAATAAAGATGCATAAGAGTTTAACTAAAGAATTTTTTTAGTTGGAGTATTAATGAGTAATTCAGGCAGCAGGGCTTGGAGGGAAATGTAGAGGATCACAGCTTATTATGAGGAAATGCATTAATCAGAGAGAAGGCAGCCCAGCAGTCAACATTTACTTGTTCATTTATGTTTGCATGATAAGTAAAAATACATAATATTGCAAATAAAATTGTGAGCAGCCTGTTCTTTTCCTTTCACAGCCAGGTTATTCAAATTTCCATTTTGTCTAAAGCTAATCCCAACTGTAACTGGAAGCAGCTCCAGATGCAGCAGCAGCTTTAGAAGGACATTGAGGTAGTTTACAGAATGAATTAATGAGAGTGAATAGTGTATTCTACATTTGCAAATCCTTTAATCAAAGGCTCTTGGAGCAGTTAATAAACATTGCTGCACTGCTGCAACAGAAGAAACAGTTGCTGCAAAAAATTCTCAGTGTAAGCCTTACTGACACTGGGTGTAGTGACTGGGCACCCAGTGACCAAGTCACCTTAGAAAATGAGACTTCAACACCTGAATTTTGACCAATTCTTAGGTATATAGATGCTTTCAATGCCTCCCAGTTTTCTTTATTAAAGAAGATAGAAGCACAGAGAGCTCAGCTCTGTTCTCTCAGCCAGCTGGGAGCTGTTGGCACCAGCAAAGCTCAAATCCATGATGTGCTGAATGTCTTCATAAAATAATCAGTAGGAAATGGAGAAAGTGGAGATACTGCAGCATCTGACAGGATTTATAGGGTCAGAATTAGGCCCAGAAATAGGTCATAAAGAAAGTCATGTAATTATGACAGAGAATCAAGGCCATACCATGCTTTTACCACAAAAGTACCTCCCTGCAGTGACAGATTATTAAAATCCAGGGTAGGACTTGGAGGAAAACAGCAAACCAATTAACTTTTAAGGACAAGTGGAGTAACCAAACATAAAATTTAGACTACCTAGGGTTTTTTCTCCAGAGAGACAACATTCCTTGGGCCCTTGTCCATGTGACAAGCCAAAAGATTGAAGCAAAAGTAACAGTTATTGTTATTCTAAAGAGAATACTATTTGCAACAGTGTGGTAAAAAGGAAGTAAAAAAAAAAAAAAAAAGGAGAAAAAGCCAGAATTATTTACTTTGGTTTCTAACCTTAATTCCAAAATAAATAAATTAGAAAATATCAGAGAAATTGCATTATTTTGGTGCAGAGAGGCTTGGACAAACCATTTTACTTTCTTTTGTTTTCTTACTTCTCAGATACTTCTGGAGGGCTTGAAGAACTGTTTGAACAGTCATGAGGCTGGTACACCTGAGGTCAGTTTTATGTGTTTAGATCAAGGGAAGTTCAAAGATTTTCCTTTAAATGAAAATTCATCCATAAGCTCCAGTGGCAGTGCCCCCAGTGGATGCCAGGGAAGGGAGCCTGGAAAAGATGAGGGGACTGCTGATATTTGGTGAAGGGAAAATATTCTAGATAGGTAAAGTTTTATGAAATAAGGGCCTTTTTACCCTTGTAAAATCATGGCTCAGGCCTGCTACTTTGGCTAAGTAGAAGAGGACTGTGGGAAAGTGACTCAGCTGAATTAGGGGTAGAAAAAGAAGTTTTGTAACCATGACGTGTTCAGATTGTGGGGTATGGTTGGATTATGTTTGTGATGATTAAAACTAGGTAGCTGATGAAGGGTTAACTGCTGAAAAAGGCCTGGATTTTGCAATGAAGGGCTCTCCTTTGCACTTGCCTGGGGTCTCTGTCATTATGGACCCTCACCCACAGGACAAAGGAGTGAGGGAAAGGATTGGTCAGTGTGGAGCAAGGCTGGTGCATGTAGGTGTGGGAGCACTGATCAAACACAAACTGCTTACAGAACTGTCAGGACAAGCTTCAAGAGCCACCAGCAGTCCAGGAGGGGCTGGTGGAGCACAGCAGGCAGGGCAGAGGCAGCAGATGCTTCACAACACAAGCTCTGCAGCAGTTTGGGTTGTTTTACTGGTGAACTCTCCAAATTTAAGCCCGGGTCTCTCTGGCATTTGGATTTCAGCAGGTTGGACTCTGTATATCTTTCAGGACAGTAGCAAAGAGATGTACTTGGCACATAACACAGAGGGTGGGAAGTTGTATGAACTTAGATCTGAGTGGTCATTTCATCCCAAGTCATAAAGCAACAAGTGTGAAAGCTCTCCTCTGAGGGTGGGTTTCTTCAGGTAACATATCACTGCAGGGAAGGAAAGGGGAGCTGTGTCCTGAATGAAGCAGAATGACAATTCAAGGGGCTCTTTCTTGAGGCTGTACAGGATTTGGACTAGGTCACCACTTTTTGGGTAAAATTTCTACAGAGTATCAGTGTCTCAAGGACTGCAGTAAATTGTGGGAGCAGCTGAGGTCTCAGCTGATGGAAACAGGCAGAGGGGTCTGCAGCCTGAGAGATCTTCCAAGTGCCTGGGTTACTTGAAGTGAAATATAGTGAAGACTTCTTGGCAGTGTTTGGTGTTGGGCACTGATGCAGGGTACAACTTGTAAGAACTGATGGTTTCATCATTTCCAACAGTTCACTGGGATGCAATTTGGCTGGTCCAGCAGATCTTGGCTCAGGACTTTGCTGTCTTACATCGTGTTTGTACCAGATCTCATTCCTTGGCATTCAGCTGTAGTTTGTGCCCTCCATCCAGTAAAGGATAGCAGGAGACTGGCAAGATGAAATGGTGATGAATCAGCTTCACTGTCTGGAAGCTTGGAAGCTGCTGACCGCTGCCTCAAATGGGATAGTCTCTTCCAGAGGGTAACTGGTTGTCAGATGTCTTCACATCCGTGCAGAGAGGATTTGGGCTGTTATTTGTCCTGCAGGTTAGAGCAGAGGTGACTCAGGCACTGCTCAGGAAGAAATGTGGGGCCAGGGCTTTGGCACTTCAGTGGGCCAAATTTGTCCTGATTTGTCTGGTTATGAGTCTGAATATCTGATTCTGACAGAGGTGTTGGTGCATTTCTTTATGATGCCTTGCAGCAGTCTATAAGTGAGCATAAAATCATCTCAATCTGGCTCTGTTTTTATTATCAGGTGAAAGAATCAGAATTAAATGCCTTAGTTAAGACCTCTTCTGGACTTGATTTATGCAGAGAACACAACCAAAATTGATTGAATACAACAGGATTAATTTATTTGACTCATTTTAGAATCTAATCCAAGACCCTCAATTATCTTTCAATCAATGTCAGTGAAAAATGGGGAAATACACTGTGATTTCTTAAGTTGTTATTTGCCTGCATGTTCATTTAGAATGTATTTAAAAAAAAACCTCAGGAATCTGTGCTTAATATCTCTAAGTCAACTACACCATCATCTCTCTAAGGAAAGACAGTTTTACAGTTAAATCAGAATAGTTGTTATGAAGTACCAACATTCCCCATCAGTACATTTTGTCTAGTGCTTGCTTTAATTCCCACTGGTGTAAAAGAAGGTGTTCTTATTTGATAATATTTGAATCAGATTCACAGTCAATCACTGTACCACTGCACAGTCTTTTCTTTTTGTTAAACTCTTGTATAATTCCCAGTTACTCTGTAATGCTGACACAGCTCCATCTATCCTGAATTCTGCTCAGATACACAAATCTTCTGCCAGGACTCTGTGTTTTGAGCACTCGGATGTGAAGCTCTCTCTGCTTTCCTGTGACACCACATCCTAGTGATGTTTTCCCAGTAAAGGCAGTGCAGAGAGCAGATGAGGCAGGCTTTTTCTTGCTGCAAGGCAGAACTGAACAGTGAAGTACCATCCATGAGCTGCAAGGAACAAATAGGCTTTACCTTGAGGCTTAGCTCATCCTTGAGGCTCTTCCCTACCAATGCAACTGGAGAGCTGTCACTAGTGCAGTACTGGCTGCTGATATGTGAAAGATGATCATATTCTGTGTTGGGAGTTTTTCCACAAACAGGACAGGACTGCTGTGATGTTCCTGTGAGCTTTTATTGCAGCCTCAGCCTCATTACGTGGTTGAGACAATTGGAAGATGGCAAAAGCTCACATCCTGCCAGCAGTGGTCAGAGATTTCTTTGTTACAGAGCATTTAAAAAACTTTCTAGCCAACAGCACATTGCTAAAGCTCACAGACAGTTGTTCTAGCCAATCACTAAAATCACACACACACCTGCTTCACACAATCTTGTCTCTATTAACAACACACAATACTTCATTATGAAGCTTAAAACCTTCTACTATCTCGCTAAGCATATTTTCCTGCAGTCTTAAAGTCTATCTAAGCCATGCCTAAAACTCAAGCTATAGTTTCGTGTCCTTGCTTGCTGTACTCTTGTAACTTTTTCTACTTTCAGGCTTTGCAGCTGCAGCTAGCTCTAATTTCTCTGCTCTGTTTCTAAGCCCTGCTTTCCCAGCTTTCCGAAAATCATCTTACCTTTACTCTTTCCTGCAATATACTGTATTTCTTCGTTTTTATCTCCTGCTGAGACCCACCCAAAGGCAGTATCCGCCCTCCATTCTTTCCTTTCTATGCTCTTGCCAGTAGATGGTGGTAGCAGTCGCTCTATTGATGGCAGCGCCATATGGTGCTGACGTTTGGAAAAAGCAGTGTTTTATGACAGCAGCAAGAGTGACTTCTCCTTGGGAATCTAGATCCTGTCAAAGAATGTACGTTAGGCCCTGCTGAAGTGCTGCCACTTGTATTTAAGCTGAGCCTCTGCAGCAGCAGCTCCGTGAAGGAGCTCACCTCGTCTGCAGCCATCGCAGCCCAGTGTGAGAGCAGCAGAGGAGCTGCTGAAACAAAAGATACTTGTCCAACACATCTGATGTCACATGCTCCAAAAACAAGGCTTCAGGGTGTAGGGAAGAAGTGCAAACTCCTATTGTTATGAATAAGAAGCTTGACTAGGCCAATATTCAAGCAGCAATCAATTTGTTATTTAATATGGTAAAATATGAGCAATACAGCGCTGGGTACAGTGGGGGAAGTTTTCCCTCCAACTGCACACCGATAATTGAGGGTTACAGGTATTTATAGGGGTACTCATCAGCTTTTTTCAGCAGTTTCTATTTCCAATTTTTTTACTCATCAGCAATTTTTATTCCAAATTATTGCATCACAATTCTATATACTATTGTGATCTTAGTTTCTCAGGATGTATCTCAAAAGGAGGATCCCAGATGGTGGCGGTCCAGTTTCCTAAAGAAGAAAGACGAATCCCGTGTGGTGGAGTCCAGCTCCCCAGATGTGTCCACCTTTTAATTGCAGAGACTATAAATCTCATAACAGTGATGTCCAGCTTCCCTTTGGTTGAAACCATAAATCCTTGAGGTGATGTTCATCTTCCTTTCTCAAGCTGTTTTTCTCTGCTTCCATAAGGCATGAGATAAGCATGTTTCCTTTATATATATTCCAAAGCTATAGTTTCAAGGATACAAGTAATATTCTAAAATTATACTTCAAAAGGTTATTATTGCAGAGCTCTTTATGGATTAACTACAAGCAAAAAGCAACATCGTTAACACCTTAATTCCAATGCTCCTAAATCAACCAGGGTTAATTGCAAACAAAAGATAGGTTCAAAGGCCTTTTCCCATGCTTTATTTTCCTCAGTTATTATTAGAATTCACAGCTCTCCCATTGTCAGGGTCCACACATTTCACATTCATAAATACACACATCACCTGTGTGTACCTGACACAAAACACAGCTTTGTATTTCACACTATGAGCAGTGACTCTGCCCATGTGGGCCCAGCAGAGCAGGAGCTGGGATATGGTGCTGGGCAGCTCCCAGGCTGTTCTTTGGCTGTGGTGAGGAAAATGTACTTAAATCAAAGTTACAGAGCAGGAGCCTGCTGATCATCAAGCTGCCTATTAATAGATGGTACATTTGGGAAGCCTAAAATGTCTCCCATAAATTAATAAGCTCGAAACTGGCTGAGACAGGGCCATTGTGTGATGTGCTAGGAAGGCTCTCAGCCAAGTCTTAATGGTAAATTCTCCTCAGTTTTAAGGAATATATTTTAATATATTAATATATATTTTAATATATATTATATTAATATATATTAAATATATATTATTTAATATATTTTTCTTTTTATTAGAATACTACTTCTTTAATATATTTTTCTTTTTATTAGAATACTACTTCTCTTACATTAAATAATTTCTTAACCAGTATCAAAAATGTAAAACATACAACCCTACAAAGCAGAACAATAACTTTCCATTTACTAATACATAAATATAACAATTTTAATAAGTATATTATGTAAAGCTATCTAATCATTCATAACCCATTCATAAAAACATACAATTAAAAACTAAAAAAAAAAAAAAAAAAATCAAACATATTTAAATAGTCTATGTTATTTAATTTAAAAAAAATTAAAAGCAAAGGATCCCAAGCCCACAGCCACCCTTTGACCAAAATCATGGAGCCCCATTATTCCACTGCTGGTTAAGTGGGTGGAAGAAGGCAGAAAAACATAGAGCCTACCTGGGTCACCAACAGGCCTGGTTATGAGGGATGGGCAGCCAACAAAGACAAAGTGCAGGGATGGAGGAGAGGGAGAAAAAGGATGTGACCAACTGAGATGGACTTTTCTTCTAATAATACACTCTTATTTTTCAGAAATATCCTTTTAGCCCTTATCTGTGTTCCCTAGCCTGGTGTGACATTATTCTGATGTAGACCAAAGCAGTGGCTGGGCATACATATTCCATAAACACAGCAAAGGAATTGGGTCCTTGGAGACCTTCAGAGCTTAGCAGAAATGACGAAAAAAAATGACGTGGCCACTTGAGAGGTGAAGGTTCAAATCTTTGGTTGAGAGTTAGGTAGGAAGCAAGTTTTCCTAGACTTCATTTTCAGCATCTAAATCTAAAAGATCCATTTTTGTTTTCCTCCTGTGAGATAACCACAGCTCTATTCTCCAACTAATCAGGGAATTTTCAACAACTATATCTTCATGAAAACCTGCAAATGTAGTGTCTGCAATTTGCTGGTCTGATTTTTCAGCCTGCACAGCATTCAGCAGTTCTCTGGCATTCCTGGGATTACTGCCTGCTCGGCACTACATCGAGCTTCTTATTTAAGTTTAGTAGTGAGTTTAAGGATCTGAGTTTTAGACACAAATTTTTGCTTTGAAAATTGTTTTCAGCAATTGTATAGACTTAAAAAACCTCATAAAAATATACAAGGGAGCTCTCCTCTTGAGTCTTAACCCTGGCAAAATTTTAATTTCTCTTTCCTCCTTCCCAGGGAAAAGATTCACCTAAGATGCAAAGCATATAAAACTGTCAGATCATATGCATGATATGTATAATTAATGGTGTAGAACAAAGTGATAAACCCTACCCTGAAAATACAAAATCTTTCCTTTTTAAAGCTGCCTCCTGCTTTCACCCTTCCAATTCCTCTAGGACTGTGTAACATTGAGATGAAATCAGCTACTGGGGGGCAAGAAAACAGTGCCAACGTTGCCATTTTCATTGGAACAGGAACATTTTGGAGCCCGCAAAAATCTTGGGAAAGAGGAGTCCCTCACAGAAGGACTCTAGGGAGTTGTCATTTGAAATGTCTCTCTATTTCAGCAGTGCTGATATGATGTGGAAGACCAGTGATAGAGGAATGCTACAACACGGGGGTCTGACCACAGGGCTCAAACTCCTGGAAGCAGCACCATCATCCCTTCTGTGAATGATGACTGGCAAAATTCTTCACCTTGGCAAAGAGCTGAAGTGAGTTACATAAAGCAGCTGCTGTTGGCATTGCTTCCATTCTTACATGACCTAATTGCATGGAAAAGGCTGGCTTATAATCACGAGGTAAAACTGGAAACCAGTTGCTGAACAGTGTTTGATGTTGTTTAATATTTGCTGAACTTGTTGTTTAGTTCAGCTGTTGGGTAGTAGATGTGCAAAGTGGGGTATGAGAGCCAAAGGGAACATTTCCTGCTGTGTTGTGCAGGGACAGTGGACAAGTCAAGGAAAGTTCACTCTACTCTTAAAATTTTAGTTTATGAGCTACTCTTGTGAAATCCAGGCAGGCTTTGCTGACCTGCTGCATTTAATCTCAATATTTACTCTGTCATTAAAGCACTGAGTTGTTTTTCCTTCTGTGCTGAAAATTACACTGTTCCATGAAAACTGCCATCACTTCTGGAGAAGACTGTGTCTAGTCTTCTAAATCTTTTTAAGTGGGCATTAATGGCATTATATGACTTTAGGGTAAAATAAACAGGAATGCTTGAAACAAACACCTGCTTTCACAGACTATTATTAGGGTTGGGATGCTGAGGGCCTGGATTTATTTGTTTGGCTCAGAAGATGTGTTTCACCTCTGCTTTCAGAGGCAAGTGTGCAACATAGTTCTATTTCTGCCAGAATGTGTGCTATTAATTTATGGAAACTAAAGGCAGAGGGAGAGCTGGAAAAAGAATTTTTTTAATAACTATAATTCAGGCCTCTGAAAATAATACTTCCAGGTGCCTTCTATAGCCTATTGCCTGTGTCTTTTCTTTTTAGTTCTTTGTTGAATGAGCTATTTTTTCCTGTGTTTGATGTAGCAACTATTTCACTATATCTCTGTACATGAAAAAGTAGTTAAAAACACCTGCTGCAAGTTTATTTTTATTTAACTAACAAATTCATTTTTTGTTTTTTGCAGTGCGCATAGCAACTTGAGTAGACCTCATTTATCCTATTCAGAAATGTAGGTACTTTAATTACAATGCTGTCTTCCTCCTCAAATCATTTTAAAATGATGGATTTTCAATTTGTGTAGTCTCTCCTCATACTGTACATATTTTTAATCCGAGGCTCAGTTTATTACCATCTGTACCCCTTCAAAGGCCTACAGGATGCTATTAGGAAACCAGGTCACAAGGACAGAACTCAGCAGACAGATTTCAATTTCTTTATCCTTAGAAACGGGGCTTCAGGTACCAGGGAGACCGATTGCTCCTTATTCTTTCAAAATTTTTAAGCCTTTTATACTTAGTATTTAATCTTTATTCCAGACACCAGCAGAGCAGACAAGCAAAGTAACTGTAAACTCTTCCCTCCGTGATGTCTGTGGTTTATACCACGCTTCCATTTGGGTCTGTAATTTACAATGTGGAAAACAACACTTTTTCCATCAAAATAAAATAAAATTATTGGCTTGGTTCTTCAAATTTGTATTTTGTTCAACACTGAAATTATGGTTGTTTTTTTTTTTTTTGGTTCAGTGTATGAACTAACCTTGCGGTATTGAGGACAAAATGTTAAGCAGCGCAGTAAAGAAGGTTACTCTGAAGTTGCAATTTGTGACTGGCACATATGGATGGGCATCAAATCCTGATACAACAAATGAGAAGTCAGTGGCTGGACACCTTTCTGGTGACTTTGTGAGCCAATAATTCCATGTACTGTGGGCATGCATGGGTTTCCTAATGTGTGAGGATCTGGCTTGGTTCCTCGTTCTATATATTTAGGTGAAAATGAAATGAGAGAGCAGGAGAATGTGGCTTTGAATATCAGAAAATTGAGTCTCTGTAGAAAGTCCTTATGGGACTGTTTATTTATGTATAGTTAAGGTTTGCAGCCACTATGTGTTATATGGTGATTGCCTGTAGGGAAAAAAAATGTATTTATGCATAATGAAATAGTGCACAGTTCCTACAAACAGATATGCTGGAAATTAAACCAGGAGAAGAAAGTATTTCTTTACACTATTCTCAGCAGTGTGCTGGGAATATATAGGGTTTCCTAAATGATACTTGAGCCTCTCCAACAGGTACATTATTAGATGTTTGGTATAAAACTTCACTGGCTGTGCAAAAGCCCAGGATGTGTCATTACAAATGCATCTTCAGTGAACTCTTTTTAAAAAAAAAAAAAAAAAGTTGCATTACTTCCAACTTATTTTCACTATTAATAAAAATATAGAAAGCATTATTTTCTTTAATATCTTTAATTTTGGAGTTTGTCACCTCAGATCATTACTCAGACCTACTCAGTCCATGGCTTCCTTTCCTGGCTGTCCAACAAAGACACCTTTCCATGAGTGACTGCACCTGCTGCCAGCAAAGAAGGTTTTGTGGTGTCAATATGTCTCTACTTAGAGATGAGTGAAGGTAAATTTTCCTTCCCCCTGAACTTAATTTGTGTCCTGTTTTTATTTGTTCATGTCAACACAAAATTAGAACAATCACAAATACACCCAGGAGGGCCTGTAGCTCTCCAGCTCCCTCTAAGATCACCACAGGACATGAGAAGGAAAAAATGAAATATTTTTGATGTATCTTATATTATATTATATATATATACATACATACATATATCCTGTATAATATTTTGATGTATCCTGATGTATATGTCTCCTATTAGAAGGTAATGAAAATACAATTTCTGATAGAGATTATTTAGCCATATTTTATATTTGAGTATGCCCCTATTTATATGATCTCTTTCCCCACTATGATGGAGAAAACAGAACCATTAATTTTCTAAGCCTTTTTTTACATTAGAAACACAGAAAAATTTGGGTGGGAAGGAACCTTAAAGATCATCTAGTTCCAAACCCCATTCCATGGGGAGGGAAATGTTCTTTACATTATTAGGGCCAGCCAAAAATTACACAGAACTACAGATAGGATTGAGATTTAATAACAAACCAAAGAATTTATCACAGATCTATAAGCAGCCACAAAAAGCAGGCACTAGACTTAGAAATTTGGGGAAATGTTTTCAGTTTCACTGGTGCTACATAGAAATAATCCTAACTTTTTCCAACAGGCTATTCTGCTATTTCCTTTATCAGTGCCACATTCTATATGTGTTTAAAGTTTTCCAAAATAGCCTGAAGTTTAACATTTATATCTAGAATAAGCTGAAGGGATTCCCTCCTCCTACTTCCCAGCACAGGAAAAAAAAAGTAGAAAACAGGAATAAAAAAATCCAAATATTCAAACTGCACTAAGCTTTAAATCCAGCTTCCACAGGTGTATAATATCAGTCACCAGAAGCTATCAAAAATCCTTACTTATGTGTAGAAGTAAGATAAGGAATTGTTCTGTTTCTCCTGTAATGCTTTAAGTTTGCAAAACTGGGAAGAAGGCTTTTTAATCCTGGGGCACAAGATTTCTATCAACAACTCTGGGTAACTATTTCCTTTCAGATTCTGACTGCATGAAGCTCTTGCTCTCACAAGCATACATGAAACCCTGCAGGTAGGATAATCCAGATTTAGTTAATATTCTGTACAACTGATAACAGTGTGAATTCCATTCTTCCTCTGGAGTGCACAGTTGTGCTTTCAGCTGCTCCTGATCAGGTGATTTGTTAGTACACAGAAGCTCTTACAAATACCCCCTCTTTGCTGGTGCACTGGGTGTGACTGGAATTTGTAGGAGCCTTTCCCACACAGAGTATCCCTGCCCAGGGAAATTGGTTCTTCCTACAAGTGCCAACCCTGTATTTGCATATGGATTTCATGACTCAGCTCAATGCAGACTTTCCTACCTCTTTTTTTTTTCTTTATTTTTCTTTTTTCCATTTTTTTAAATTTTATTTTTCCTGTGCCTTAGAACAACAGGCTTTTTCCTAAGAAAATAACTACCTGTTCCATGGGTGTTTTTGCACAGCCATCACTGCTGCACTGCAGTAGACATGAAATTGTTCATAAGTTCAGGGGAAAGCTACTTTAGAATCAGTTGTGGTTCACAGATGCTGTAAACATTTATTTTGATCAGTTAAAAAACATGGCTGCTTTTACTAAAAGCAGTGCCTGGGATGATTTTGTTTTGATTGTTCAGCACTGTTGGTGTTGAAAATAGGTGTGTCAGCATTTGAAAGATGGTCCTCAGGCACTCAGATTTCTTTAATAGCAAGCAAAATTCTCATTAACAGGCAATTTAAAAAAGCAATACTATTCATTTTTTGGGTTATTAAGCATATAGAGTGTTTATATTTCCAGCAAAGAATGAATTAATGGAAAATAAAGTTCTGTCATGCACTAGTGCCACAGCATTTCAACATAATGTATGTGAGGCTGGTTACAAGTCAGGCTTTCAACAGGATTATACATGATCAAAGCTTCTCAAGTGAGAACTATGTAGCTTAAATGATTGAACACAATTCTAATGTTTGTTTTCTCTCTTTCAAATCTAAGTTTCTTTTTTTCTTGTTAAACTAAAAAAAACCCTCCACCTGTGGGTCTCTGTACTTCCCTAATTACAGGCAGATGTGTTCAGTGTCACATCCCTTCATCTCAGACAGCTCAGGTGTTTTGCCTCAGGTGCACATTGCTGG
Source organism: Agelaius tricolor (assembly GCF_023055355.1). Lineage (NCBI taxonomy): Eukaryota > Metazoa > Chordata > Aves > Passeriformes > Icteridae > Agelaius > Agelaius tricolor. Next base: position 3,520,449 of record NW_027269270.1, read on the forward strand.
TAGGATTGACTGTATCAGCCTGAAAACATCTGCCTGTTTTGATGTCTAAATAAGAGATCAGGGCCAGGTCATGGCAAGGCAAAGTGCTGTTCTTTGAAGGAAAGTCCCAGCAGGTGGGACAGTGTGTCCAGCCAGGAGGGATGAACTCGTTCACAGGGACCTGACTTTCCACCCTCACCTTCTGCCAGCCCTGACTTCTCAGGATGATCATTCACCCTGGGAGGCCTGGTGCCTGAAGTAGTTATCCATCACTATAAGCACATCTCAAACCATCAAACACCTCCCACAGGGCTCTTTCAGATCTTAGGTTAGTGATTTTAAGTCAGTGAAGTGACTTCTGAATTTTTGTGTGCATGGACATAATGCTAGAGTCTATCAAAATTCAGTGCTTTTGAAAAAAGCTATTAATGAGATGATACTGAAGCTCTTATTTATTAATTGTTCATTATTATCCAGAAAACACCCATGTAATCAAGTATATATGTTTGGTTTTGATATAAAGCTCATGAAAACCACAACCACACTCTCTGTTGTAGGACCAAGTGTAAATTTGCTATCTCTGTAGCAATGATACACGATTGGAATTTTTGAACAAACCTGTGGGAATCAGAAAAACAGAAACATCCACAGACACTGAAAGTTTTGATCTGCAGCTTTGGAAGAAGCTTGGAGTGATGTAAAAATACAATAGATAGTAAGTAAAAAAAATCATACTTATGTTTCTATAGTTGTAGGTAAGAATGTGCTTCAAGTAAGTGAGAAACTGTATTGATAAGATGGTGAAGGGTTTATAGTGTAGGGATGTGGCTGTGTGGAGTAAGCTGAGAGTTTGGAAGTTATAATAGAAGTGTGTTATAGTAAAATACATGTGTGTATGTGAGATGGCGGCCCATTGGACAAAAGTATCTGCAGTGCAGCAAAATGAAGTAAAGGTGATAGGTTAGAAAAGCAAAATAAACTTTGTGGCATCTGTCTATTGGATTAGAAAGTTGTATATTGTCATGTAACAAGGAACTTGTGACTACTTTGAGCCATGGCTGACTGCTTGCTCCCTTAAAATCTCAGGGCCTCTGAGACTGATGTTTATCTGAGCAATAAATCCTTCTTAGCCCACTGTGGTTCCCTTCCTTCATTAAAAGCAGAGATAATGATACAAACCCAAATGGTTTCATGAGCCTCAGAACCTGGTCATTTCTATGACTTTCACAATCCCATTGATCAATTTTTTCAACAAAAACCATTCTCTGCCCATAAAGCAGAAATTGCAGTCCATTATCACAGACTAGGATGTGCAGAGGTGCCTCCAGTCTGTACAGGTGCTGTGACAAGCTGTCCCTGCCTGGCACGGGCCCTTCCAAGGGACCACTGGGAGGAGAAGGGTCACTGCCACTCTGCAGCCCATGTGCAGAGCCTGGCCACAGAGAATTAATGTGGTGTCAGTGTCCTGCCTTTCCTCAATGTCACCGATGCCGCACATCTGCTTTCGCACAGTCGGCAGATGTGGCCGAGCAAAGACACGGAGTCAAACTCTGCAGGAAGGCTGCTTGCAAGTGGTATTAATAGAAAAACCACATACAGGAGCAATTTAAGTAACTTCACTTCCTTGAGGAGACAATACTGGGGGCAGGAAAAGATTCAAAAGTAAAATACATGGTATTGTTAGAGACGGGAAAAAATAGTGTCTCGTTCATTCCTTTCTTCCCCCTCCAATTTAATCTGCTGTTTTGATGGAGGCAAGGACAAAGTATTTTGTCCACAATATCCATTGATTGATTTGTCTGCCTTTTAAAAAAATAAAATCTCGTAAAATTTTTTTTTTTTTTTTTGTTAGTGGCCCCCGAGGCTTCCTAAGAAGAAATTTATGCCGTATCCAAAATTAGAGAAGAAAAGGACTATTCTGTTTAAGCCTTGTTATCCATTATCTTATCTCAAAAATCTATCACTTCCAGAGCGCTTTATCTGCCTTTTAAACTCAGGGAGTAAGGAGACAAATTCTCCAAATTAACACTTCAAAGGAGTTAGTTTATGTCAAACGACACACAATTTGCACAGCACTTAACCCATGCATTTTCCTGACTTCTAGAGCTCTTTCCTTGGAAATCATTATGGGAAGTGTTGAAGTAGCAACTCCTGACATTGATATGTTGCAAAATACCTCCACAGCACACAGAAAGTCTGAGAAGCTTCCAGCTGCTTGGTGTATGTATGTTAGAAACTGTAGACTTTGTCGTGTTCTCCTGTTTTTGCAGTGAGAATGCCCTCAAGGCAATTTAGACCATCTGCTGTGAACACATGAAACCCTTCCCTCTGCAGCCGCCTTGCCACTCGGTTTAACGGAGCCAAGATGCCAGGCACAGCTTGGACAGCCAGCAGTGTGAAACCAGCGAGTCCACAAACTTTCAGGATAAGAAAAATGAGAGAATCAAACAGAGAAATTAATGCCACAATTAAAAAAAAAAAAACCAACAAAAAACAAAGCCAACAACAAAAAAACCCCACCAAAACCCCATATATAATTTTGTGCTGCTGTTGTTGCAGCAGCACTGCAGAATTTATAGCTAATCAAGCCATAAACCCCAAGGTAACATTAATCAGCTTGCCAGCCCTTGCAATGTACATTTACTTTTAAAGAACTTCATTTAAAATAGTCCTCATTTCTTTTTCTGAAAAGCCCCAAGATCCTGATTATCCTGTTCAGCAAATCTCTGTATAAAACAAACAGTTTTGCTAGCTCACCGTTGAGCCACCCAATTTCTTGTACAGTAACAATGAAGCTGTAGATGAGTGCTGATATCACTTCTTTTCTTTTTACTTCCCTTAAAAAATGTGTTGTTGGTGAACTGACAAAACTCGTTGGGTTCATTCCTACTCAAAATTAGTAACAGCTCTAGGTTAATGATAGTTCAGAAATTACTAATGTTGAACAGCATCCCAGTTCTGTATTTTAATTTACCAGTTGTGTTGTTCTCTCTGTTCTGGCTCCACAGCTTGAATAAAGATCTGTGAGAAGTCCAGTCACACCAGTGTAGTTTTGTTGTGCTAATGACCTTCCTCTGAAGCAAACAGCAGAAAAATATATTCTAGGTTATGCTTATGATTGAATCACCCTGGGAATTTGGTTCTGCTGCTGCTATTAGCAAATCACACTGAACTGGTTAATGACCTTAATTTAATTAGAAACTGCTTTTGGTTTTACACGAATTTGGAAAAAAAAACCCCACCAACCCTAAACCCTTAGAATCCATAAACTAACTGCACATTTGGGGGTTTTTTTTTTGGTTTTTATCCTTTACTGTATGACCAGGATGGATACTGAACTCAGAAGGAAAAGGATTTTTTAAGGGTATCATGTCCTAGCAGCTCTGTCATGCATGCAGGATGCCCATGGTTTCTGGAGACACATCTCCATTTTAATTTAGGCCACTTCCTCCTCCAACCAAAACATCTCCTGTCACCCAACACAGAGTACTGATATCCTGCCTCCTATTTTCCAGGCTCTCCTCAGATTGCTTGTTTGGGTGTCCTTGTGCCACACCAGACTGGCCAGCAGAGTTCTTGGGCATAAAAATGAGGAGCAGGGAAAACACTTGGTACTCTCTTAGTTATAAGACATTCACTAGCAAGCAAATTTGAAGTGCATTGAGCTGTGTTTTCCAGCATTTCCTTCTAGTGTCTCCTAGAGCTGCTCTTCAGTGTTTCCATCCATAAGCCACTCTTCAGTCTTCAGCACACCCTGATTTTTTATACGGCTTCATATTTCCCAGAACTTATTAGAAGGCAAGAAAGGATGTTGCAAAAGTCACACTGCAAACACTGTACCAAATGGAGAAAAAGCAGCACTGGAAAGCTGTTCCCTTATGGATGTTTCACTTTAGATTTGGTCACAATTATTTTAGGAGGTAAAACATCACACACTAAATACATTTAATTATTTGAATCTTTTCCTGCTTTGGACAGATTGTGACAATCTTGCATAAACATTGGCACCGAATATTAGGGAAATCTGATTTTTGACCCACATCTGATTATTTTGCAGCACTCACAACTGAGCTTCCAGTGGAAGATTTCCCCACGTCAAGTTTCTAAACAGGGTAAATAAAGCCATCTGTTGTGGAAGCAGGATTTTTAAATTATATGCCCTGTTAACCACTGTTTTGCACACTGAACTATTCATGTCTAAAGAAACAACCTTGTGCCTTGATAAAAGGGGTTCTGCTCTCCTGATTTACACATTTCTGGGTCAGATATCAGATGTCTAAATTAACCTTTAGTTTTACATTCAGTTCTATCAGATGGGTTTCAATCTTCTCCCTTTCCATTGATCCCTTATGTTTCTTTCTGCTTCCTACTTTCTCTTGGTCACAATTATCTTGAGCTCTATTACAAATATAAGGGCAATAAATGTTTCAAAAAAGTAGGTAATTCAACTAATATTTCTAAATATTAAATATGTTATACATATCTGGTTAAATCATTAAAATATATCTTATGAAAAAGATCTCATCAGCCTCTAGCCCAATGAGAACATCATCTCTGCAGAGATGAGCAAGGAGTATTTAATGTAAATAAGGGGGATTTCCATGGTAAGAATACACATGGTTTCCCCCAGACCTTTCAATGAGTGTTTAAGAGAAACAATTTTCCTCATAGATAAGTGCATTTGAAGACTCCACTTGTTTAACTAAATTGTTGTTGAATCAGCAAGAGGTTAAATTGCTATTTCCAGGACTACTCTGCTCTCTGCACTCCCTTTAGTCACAGAAAGAAGCAGCTCTCGTTGGAAAAGAGGGGAGTGAACAGAAATTTCTGCTGCAAATTAGCACATGGAAGGAACACTGTGTGCTGTTTCACTTAATCACTTCGGGGGCCCATATGGGTTACTTTAATAGGGCTTAATATTTGTCCTCTTTTTATTCTTCTAATAACAGATACACCAGGCTAGACACTGGCATCTCCTTAAAGAAATTGGGGCACCATCTGGATTCATGCCAGCTAACATTCTGCTCAGTTGGCTCTAAGCCTTAGAAAAGTTCAAATATATATATATATACACATATAATATATATAATATATATATATATAAAGATTTAAATTCTTCTGTGTGGTTTATTATATATTTATTTATTTCTATGGCACTGTCTTGCCCTGTTAGTCTACTGCAAGGCTTTAGGGCCCTTGGTGATTTTGGGATTATGAACTCTGCCAGTCACATGATTTGCAAACATGAGGTTAAATCCACGGAGCAGTAGCTTGGGTAACACTTAAATAAAAATATGCATGCATTTAAATAATAGATGTAATTTGCTGGTATAGAAGGCAGAGCTGCAGCTCACATTTCAAATTCTAATTTTCAGCAGTTTGCCATGACTGAAGCATTTGCTTTGATGACTTTAAAACATCAAGCATATCTAGAGAAGAAAAAGACATATAGGTCATATTGTCTGTGTTTTAGTAAAGCACAAGCTTCCATGTTTAGCCTGATACCTCTGTGTTAGAAATATCAAACACCCTAACTGAGGCTGGACAGCCTAGTTTATGTTGTTTTTAATGGTCACTATTGTCCTATCACCCCTCACCCAGCATTGTTTTGAAGATAAAGCTTTGAATACTTCACAGTTAATTTGAGCTCGTTTGACTGGTCAGTTACCTTTGTTGTTAAAATTTTGTGCTTGCTCTCTACATATATGCTTTATTTAAACCTTCACTTTATGTTGTATCTATTGATGAAAATACAACTTCATGTGGAAAATTAGAAACTGGAAAAGCTGCAAGAAATAATGAAGAAATGGTCTGGAAGAGAACCAAGGTGAGATTTAGAAATTTCTGAATTGTAGAAATGGAAAGAAGCAAACCATCACTTTTCCTCTGAACCAAATAGGTTAAAACATAAAACATTTCTATTTTTTATTTAACCAGGTGAATTCAAAAGGCACAAATTGGTATCTTTAGAGTGGATTGGTTTATACTGTAGGTACCCTACTGACTTCTATTTTAACTTGAAGATCATTTCACGATGAAATACACAGGGTTTTCTACAGTCTAGTCTTTCAAACTGATAATTTCAGAGAGGGCAGATGAAAAAAAAAATCAGTATTTTGATAGAAAGTACAGCCAAATATTCTGATTTAATTATAAAAAAGTGGTTAAAATGCCAACAGAAAAATGGCTAAATTATTTGCCATGTTAATGTATTTATTCCTTCTCATATTCTTCTCTCTGTAAGTTTGCTTTTGTTTTTAGCTAAAGGCTTAATCCTTCTAGTTTTAAAATAGTAAATTACCCCCAAGAACAAATGAGATCCTGAGGGAAGTATTTAAAAAGAAGAGAAACAAGGATATTTATCTTTCTTGCCATTTGGCAACCAGCTCAAATATCTAAGTTAGAAGAATGTTTCTCCTCAGGTTATCATATGACTGATAGAGAGAGGGCAGGCCACAATGCTAAACTAAGTTCTTGCTATGAAGAATCTTTTGAAGGTCCTACATCTTTTCCTCTAGGCAGCATAAGTAATGTACAGATGTAAAGAATTGAAATTTAGGTGACAATAGCAGCTCTGAAGAATATTGAAAGGCTTCTGAACAAATAAACATCAGCTGATAGGAAACAGAGCAGCAGTTTGACATATGGACATTTAATTCAGGATTGCTTACTATTTATTATGTTGTGTCTTGACAAATAAATTAGTCCTAAGTACATATGAATGAACCCAACCATTTCTAGGCACTTAATACTATTTAAAAAAATCCTCTGAAAAGCTAGATAGTGAACATTTGATGTGAACTGATTACCATGGCCTTAATTTTGTCTTTTTTTTTCCTTCATATAATTTTTCTACCAGGTTATATTCATAAATAATTTACCATGTGCATGAGGGACTGAAGGCATCTCAAAAAATCTCTTTTCCATAGAGCTGAGATGCTCTAGATTTAGTTACATTTTGTATTTGTTTTTCCTTTTTGCCTCCTCTCTGTTTCTAAGTCACTACTAGGTTTAGACTATTCTTGAGCTTTCTGAGGAAATATGAACTCTTGTCCTCTGGGTGGTTTTCAGGTAGCACAGTTTACTGTAGCCCTGGAAACTGTCCAATGACCATCCAGAATTCAGATTTCTCTTCTTCCCTCTAATAAAATGTACAATAAAAGGGACCAACTTTTCCATAGAGTGTCAGAATGGCAGCTCTGTACTTGCTGTTAAACTGAAGGATTTGGTTTGCAGATATAGCCCTTAGGACCTACATCTTCTGTGTGTGTGTGTATATATATATATATATATATATATATATATATATATGTATGTATACACACATAACATTTAATATATATATGAAATATATATGTACTATATATATATATATTTAAAGTATTTACTTTTTCCTCATTTCAAGTTTTCTCCTATTTATCTTGTGACAGGCTGCAGCCCTCTTCTGAGCTTCTGCTTTGGGGCAAATATGTTGCAAAACCACTGCAGTGACTCAGAAAAATGACTTAATACATAATTTATTAGGTTTTACAAGGATGGACTCACAGGAAATCAGATTTACTCCCCCTTGAACCAGTTTTCTACATTCTAGGAATTCAGTTATAATGCAAAATAGAATATTTGGAACTTAGTAGGTTTAAGTGCTTATTTTTCCCTACAGGACAGTAATCAACTTTTTGGTGTTCCTTTATATACTCCTGAGCACAGTGGTCAAGATCTAAAGCTCCTACATGAACCTGCATGCAAATAACAGTTTTCAGGTGAATGTTAAACAGTTTTCAGCACAGATAATACTGTAGTCCTTGGAAATTGTGTAAAACAGCACATTGGCCAGATATTTTCTAGAGAGGGAACAGCTGTAAGAGAATTTTAACCTCTCCCTGTGGAAATAGTAAAGGTAAGAAGACTTTCAGAAAGCTGAGAAGGCAGGCCTTAGAAAGAGAAAGAACAGAAAACTTAGAACTAGCTACAGCTGTAAAGTCTGAAAGAAGAAAATTTACAATAGTACAGCAAGCAAGGACATGAAACAATAGCTTGAGTTTTAGGCTTGGCCAAGATAGAGCTTAAGACTGCAGGAAAATATGTTTAGCAAGATAGTAGAAGGTTTTAAGCTTAATAATAAAGTATTGTGAATTGTTAATAGAGAGCAGACAAGCATTGTGTGAAGCAGGTGTGTGTGTGATTTTAGTGATTAGCTAGAACAACTGTCTGTGAGCTTTAGCAATGTGCTGTTGGCTAAAAAGTTTTTAAATGCTCTGTAACAAAGAAATCTCTGACTGCTGCTGGCAGGATTTGAGCTTTGCCATCTTCCAATTGTCTCAACCATGTAATGAGGCTGATGCTGCAATAAAGCTCAAGGAACATCACAGCAGTCCCGTCCTGTTTGTGAAAAACCACCAGCACATCTCCCTTCTTCTCCTGTTTTCTTGTCATGGTGATGGGAACTTCCACCATCTTTGGAAAGCTCTGCCACTTCTCTCTTACTTCCAGCCAGTTACTTCTAACAGGAACAGGAATAAAAGTGGTACAACACAACAAGCAGGTGAATGGGTGCACCTCCCTGCTAGGATCCACTCCCATCTTCTTTGGCATCAAGAATTACATCCTCCACTTTCATGGAGCCTCTTTATCCTTCTCCTGCAAGGCTGTGCCCATTTTGAAGGAATAATTTGATCGAATGCATCTTCCATCATCAATAGCAGTTTTTTATGGCAGCAGTGAATCCTTTCTGAGGACATCTGCAGAAAAATACAACACTGAGAGATAGAGGGAAAAAAATGTAGAGCTCACTTGCTATTTCTGCTTAGTGTAGAAATAGAAAAATATTGGAAAAATTAGTGGAAGTATTAATGAAACTCATGTTCCATTAAACTTTTGACCAGACAGGGGTGACTCTCATGTGCCAAGCTGCTGGACATTCACACCAGCAAATTAATCATCCCAGAAAACATTTCCTTCAGATTTGTGGAGACGTGTGATTTGCAGTTTAACTATAGGTTTTTTCCTTTGAATTTCTTACCATTTTAAAACCTGCACAAGAACAAGGCCTGTCTGTCACTTCACAAACTGTGTCAACTTACTTTAAGGCTTCCTGTCTCTCACCCTTCAGGCAAGACTTGGCTTTGCATAATTTACATATTTTTATAATTCAGAAACTTTCTGGATGATTTTTCAATGTGACTTCAACTCTTTTGTTGTAAAGGTAACATTTTACTATGTGACAGAAACAAAAACAAGATCCCATCACAATAAATAGTTACCATGAACACCTCTTGGAATATGCATTCAAGGATACCAGTCACTGTAAAAAGTAACAAATACTAATGGCATTAAGAATGAGAATACAGACAGGGCAGGCATGAAGAATTAGAAATAAGAAGTTCTACCATACCATATTTCTAACAGAAATATTTCTGTTCCTCTTAGGTATATTTAAAGGACTCCAACCTCAAACATAGAAAAAAATCTGAATTTAACATTGGCTAAAAAGCTAAAAAAGGAGATGTGTTGATTTAAAGAATACCCAGTGACATAACTTCTGGTGTTCATTTATCATATCTTCATGTGCTCTTACTTTACATGATTTTAAATGTAATGCTTATTAAAAATGGAAGTGTGTAATATATGAAACAAATACCTATGTCCCTGTTCCATGTGAAAATTCTTTGATTTGTGGTTACATGTAATAGATCAATGTATACATTGTTCCTGTCCTCCCACTAGATGGATCTGATCCGTTCTGTTCTTTCTCCCATATGTATTCACATCTGCCACAGTGGGAGGTAACCCATTTAGAAATGGAGAACAGAACCTTGGACTAAATTGTGATCTCATTTACATCACTCAGTAACAGAGTTACCAGCCCTCCACACAGGAAATCCTTTATAATTGCTGCTTGTACCACGCCCTCACCCTCCCAAATTAGGATTTATTTTATTTGGATCACTCACATTATAATATAGTTTCTACGTGTAAGTACAGAGACAGAGGCCAAATCTGTAGCATTATGAGATGCATGGAAATAAATGAAATATAACAATTGAAATATTGTTATTTTTAAAATATTGCCTTATGTGTTTCCTGTTGAATATAAACAACCTCATCTTCGAGTTTCCTTTGAATTGATAACCTTTTCTGCTTTAATCCCCTTGTGTCACATAACTTCTCCTATACTGATTAATATTAAGGATAGCTTTGCCATTGTACCCAAGTGCATTATAAATACCATCAATGTTAGTCTCATTACCCTTTTTTGCTTGCAGTGAGTAGAGATCTTCACTGAACCATCCATGACAATTTTGTCAAATTTCAGAATTACTACAGTTAATTAAGAATCCTTTTAAATCTTAAGGAACCTGAAAATGGTAGGAAATAGACTATACAGACAGAGAGGTATTGACTTCTTTGGCCCCCATTGGTTAGTTGTAACAGTGTGCTCTATCTCAGCCTTACATTGGAGTAGAATAGTCATATAAAAAGAAAAATTCCTTCAACAAAACAATTCACAAAAGTATAAACAAATCATTATGTCTGTAGATTCTTTATTATTAAAATCGAGGGAGGGAAGAGGTACTCAATGTGTCAGTCACCTTGTAGAGAACCTGGATTTTGACAGCAGCAGAAGAGTGAAAGCCAGAAATAGAGAGCATACCAAAAAAGATTAATTCTCAGTGGAAAGACGATTTTCTCCTAAGAAGAGCCTTTATACTTGCTGTGAAGTTAAAGAAGAGCACATAACAAAAAAAGATACCTGATAGCAACCACAACTTGGCTGTTCATAAAACTGCTAACTAAGCACACAGAGTATTTGCAGCTCAGAATTGTGCAACTTTCCATAAAAATTTCACTCTGTGGGAAACTATGTGCATTGAAATTCATAGAAGTGCTTACTCACTGCAAAAATGTTCAATGTCCAAATTAGATGCCCTTCATGAGGCAGTAAAATATTACAAATTCAGTATTTTTTACATGCCCACTTTCAAATTGACTTTACAGTACACTTGCGCTAATTACCCAACATTGCCGGGCCTCTAACATTAAAAATAAGTAGTATGCGAATAGTGAGGGCTTTTTTTAAGTGCATGTGCTCAGTCACAAGTGGTTACTGAAGGCCATATTTTTATTGACATTTCTTCCCTCATAGAAGCTGTATCTTTTGGTGGATGTCAGAGACATGTTTTCCACATTTCCCACTTGGAGAATTTGGGTCTGTGGTGAATCCTGGATGCTTTGTAAGGCTCCTGATGCTCTCAGGAATCTTATTGTTTCTATGAAGGACAGAAAGGCACAGGGAAGGAGAAGACTTTCCTTCATATCACCCCAATCTAGAACCACTTCTGAAATCCCAACACCTGGCATGTTTCCCAAGGAAAGCATTTAGGTGAGCCCTAATTGCACATCCAGCACCATGGGGACACCCCAAATAGAGGCTGAGGTCCACCTGGCCCCTCCAGAAAGTTTTTCTGGCCCCTCCAGAAGGTTCTCCCAACACCTGGCCTGATTGCACCTAATTAGCAATGATCAGCTTCAGGTGTGGCTGCAGCCCCACAGCTGATCCCAATTAACTCTGCTTAATATAACTGGAGAAGGCAGGAGTGCACCTTTCCTCCCTGAAGGAAGGTCAGCAGCTCAACCTTGAAGAACAGGTATGTACTTATGTTGTTGTTGCTTTTAATTTTTGCTGGTGCCCTGTTGTTATCAAAAATGTCAGGATGAATCAAACTATCATTAGTATTAGAAGGCAGGAGTTAATTTATTCACATCATTTGGTGTGTGTGTGAGATCGCTCCACAAATGTACAGGCTCACTTGGAAAGCTTCTCAATATTTGTATGTTTTTAGAAAACAAAGGAATTAATGCACATTGGCTATAAATTGCATAATTCTGTTCATAAATTAGTATTCTTTTATTGATTTATCTTTTCTCATGCTAATTAGCCCACATTGGCAGACTTTCTATTATCTTTTTCTCAGAGAGTTTTTCAATGCAATTACTGAATTGTCTTTGTTAGGTTCTTCTTTTTCTCAGGCTTCTGCAACACTTTGGTCCTTGTTGTCCATAAATTCTCCTTTCTTTGTGTCTATTTCTCGGCAGTCCGTCTCTCCCTCAGCTTTTGTGCTTTGAGACATACCAAGGCCAGTTTAGCAAAACTTAGTAATATTCCCAAACCGTATTCTAACAAGAGCGACTTGTCGAAAAACCTGTAGAAAATTTACAATGTTTCTGATGAGGTAACAATGTTAATTAGACAAGTTAATGAAACATAATTAGTTGGAGAAGTTCAGCGTCGGCTGCCGCGGCCGGCCCCGGTTGCTGCGCGGATCGGGGTTGCCAGGCAACCGCCGGGCCCGACCGAGCCGGGCCTGGGCCGGAGGGAACTTAAAAACCAAAAGAAAAAACCCAAAACCTGACGAAAACCCCAGGAAAAAACCATCAAAGCACGTGTTTGATGAGTGCCCCGAGGGCCACTGTGCTGCCGCGGTGGCCGTGCCCACCCGCCTGAGGGCTCGGGGCAGTGCGGGCTGATTTCAGGGCATGCCTTTGAGGCATTCATGCGATAACGCTTCAAAATATTTGGCTTTTAAAGTTTTGGCTGTGGCTGCTGGATAGAAAGCTTCGGGCGTGAGGCTTTGATGGAATAGTTGCATAGAAATAAATGAAGGTTTAATTATGCCTCTTTGCAGACGAGTTCAGAACACTTGGGTTGTTTGCCGCCCCCCCCCGCCCCCCCCCCCCCCCCCCAACACTCGATTCCTCACTTGAGGAAAAAGTTTTAATGGGTGCCTGAGCATTTTATTTCACATATTTATTTGTGTGGCCATGACTAAGAAAAGTTAGAGCTGACCCTTTGCTTTTCCCTGTGGGAAACTGCAGTGGAATGACAGAAAAGTGCTATAAACCAGTGTTATTATGTGTCACAGACATCTTTTCATGAAAATCCTTTCCTTAGGATTTTTTCCTCCTGAGAAGCTGAGAGGCATCAGGAACAACATGTAAACAATGATGATCTGCTGCTATGGAATGCTGCAGGTGGATCTGTGATTGGCCCATCTTGGATGTTTATAATTAATGGTCAATCACAGCCCAGCTGGCTGGGACAGAGTCTGAGGCAGCTGCCTTTGTTATCTATCATTCTTTCTTTTCTATTCTTAGCCTAGCCTTCTGATGAGAACCTTTTCTTCTATTCTTTTAGTATAGTTTTAATGTAATATATATCATAAAATAATAAATCAAGCCTTCTGAAAAATGGAGGCAGATCCTAGTCTCTTCCCTCAACATAAGACCCCTGTGAACACTGTCACAATTATGTATTTATTTTGTGAAGTTATGAGCAATTATAAGTGAAGCTCTCCCTGGTGAGGTGTTCTGGGGCAGTGGTGGGGCTCGGTGTGGCAGTGCATTCCCAAGGGATGGCACAGTGCTCTGCTGGGGCTGATCCACCTGTGTTTCTGCTGAATCCCTCACCCAAACCCTTCTGTGACTGTTAGGGAACTGACTTGATGGCATCAAGAGTGACAGGAATAAACTTGGTTCACAAGGGGAAAAATAATGCAAGATATTTAATGCATATAAAGATCTCAAAGGCAAGTGTCTAGAGGATGGTGCCGGGCTCTTCTTAGTGGTGGTCAGTGGCAGGACAAGGAGTAATGGCCATAAATGAAACTACAAGAAGTTGTACCTCAACATGAGGAAGAACTTCTTGACATTGAAGGTGGCAAAGCCCTGCTGGAGACATTCCAAACTACCTGTGTCACTTGCTCCAGGGGACCCTGCCTTGGCAGGGGGATTAGGCTGGGTTATCTCCAGAGGTCCCTCTCAACACTAGTGATGCTGTGAAGTGATTCAGTCACTTGCTGTGTGCAGGCTAAAGCACACAGATTTCTGAGCAAAAAGATGGCAAACCCTCCAAAACCGCCTTGTTTTCTCTCTTACTGTTTGAGCACGCTGTTATGTGATGTGGAATATCTAGCTAGTGTCACCTGCCTGTCTATGTCCCCTCCCAGCCTACTATGCACCCTCCTTTAGTCTGGTCACTGGTGAGGCAGAGTGACAAAGAAAAGGCCTCAATGCTGCTCAGCAAAAGTGACAACATCACTGTGTTACCAGAACTGTTTTGGTCAAAAATCTAACCTACAGCACAGTTTGAGCTGCTGTGAAGGAAACTAACTTGGTTCTAGGCAGAGCCAGCTGTTTGGATTCTGGAAATTTCTGCAGGTGGTGGGGTGGTGGATCCTCTATGAGCAGGTCTATCCATTCTCACTGTGAAATTCCAGTTGTTGTAGTTCTTTTTTTGTTGTTTTTTTTGTCATGCAATGGGTGTTTCCATTGTTGCAGGCAGTATTTGCTGCTTATCCCTTCACTGAGTATCTTGGGGAGGAGTAGAAGCCATGTCTTCTCCACAGCTATACTATAGGCTGCTGAGAGCAGCAGCAGCACCCACCTCTCACAAGCTTCCTGTTCTCCAGGGTGAATAAAACTTGTTTTTTCGGTCCCTTTCTATGCTTCATGAGCTAAACCCCTTGCTTCATTGGAAAATTAAAGGTGAACTCTTATTTTTGCCTCCCCTGAGGGCTAATTGTAGGTACTTTTTGTGTGTGGAACTCAAAACTAGGCAGAGTGTTCCAGGCATGGCCTCACAGCTGCTGAGGAGCAGGGAGTCACTCAGCTTTGACCTTGCTGTGACCTTGACCATCCTCACACTGTTGACCCACGTTAAAACCCTTGCCCAGATAAGACCCTTCAGGAGCTTTTTTTGCAAAACCTGCTACACAGTCATCTCCAGCCTGGGCAGTTTCCAGGGGATAATCTGTCCACACTGCAGGACTCTGCAGTTTTCTTAACAAGTCCTGACTTTCTGCTGCTTTAAAGCAATAAGGTAGAGCAGTAGTGCAGAACAAGAGCCTCCAATCCTGATATTGGATGTTAGAACTTCTCTGCTCTCCTGTAACAGATGCAGACAGAATATCTGAGTTAGCTTTAAAGTTTTGTTCCCCTTAAAAACAGGGGGGACATGTCCCTTTCTCAAGTGTCTTTCAGATTACTTTGCAAACTGCAATGAGCTGCAATGCAAAGTCTGAACTATCTGGTTGTATCAATTTGGGAAAATGTGCTGGTTGCTATTATCTGCTGTGGTGAGAGGAACAGAAGGTACATCAGCCTGGCATAGATAATGATTCCCTCATATCACTTTTTCTGAGGTACTTGGACTATCCAGACTAGTTTCAAAAGACTGTAAAATCTTACAGTTTGCAGGTTTGCATTCTGAATTTTTATCTATTTCCACAGTCTGCCAGCTATATTGAAGTGATACTGTATTATGTATGGGGAAATAGAAAGCTATCATCTCAAAATAGACCATAATATTGCACCTTATTAAAAAATACAAGTGGGTTTTCTGCCAGCAACCATGACTTATGATAATGACTGTTATCAATATGCAATTACTTCTGTTACCCTGGAACATATTGACATTCATTTATTTAAAGATAATGTAACACATTTGTATTCATTGAGGTAATCATTGGATATGATTAAATGTGAATGCCCATCTTATAGCAAACAGTAAAACGAAAAAAAAAAATCGTCATTGGACCTTCTGCACTACTTAAAATAGGTTGTAATAAATTCTGAAAATTGCATTTGAGCTTCTTTGAAACACAGTGACAAACAACCATAAAGAAGCAAAAGCAAAACTTGGGTGATTGCCAATTTAAACATTCAGTCTTTCTAATGATATAGGATAAACCTGACAATAAGAAAAAGACCTTCAAATAAAACTGTAATCCTGTGTTTGTGGAATGGACTACAGAGTTTGTGATAGTGTGGAACAAAAGTCCATTTAAATCGTGACTCTTAGTGGAGGCAGGAATCTGTTTGCCTGGGTTGTTTAGATCAGTTTTGAAGATGCAGAGGTTAGATGTGGCAGCAGGCAGGCATCTAAATCTGCTATTTAGCTTTTGAATCATTATTTTATCCCCCAAATGCTTCAGAGCTTTCAGGCTTTTAACTAAAATGCATCTATCTGTAGTGCATTTGCTACATAACAGTAGTTCTCTGGTGACAGGTTGTTATGATAATAAACAATTTGACATCCACTTCTTCAAGGACACCAGCCAGAGCAGTTTGAATATTCTGAGTTTTCAAATACTTCTGTTGGTAAGGAGGGAGAGAGCGAAGCTCACAATGTTTGGTTGTTCAGTTATATGGTATAAAATGCTACATCCATTTTTATAACTAACTACTGTGCTGCTTGTCTAAAATATCTTGGTTTTAATGAACTTTGGAAAACAAATCCCAAACCAACAACCAAAAATACCCTTGAAATCTCAGAAAAAACCTCCAGTCCAAGACTCTCTATGGTGATGGTTTCCTGCTTCAAAATTAGGGATATCCCAGTCAACTGTTGGATGATTCATGGAATTGTAGAATGGTTTGGGTTGGAAAGGACCTTAAAGCTTATCTAGACCAGTTTGAATCCCCCTCCCACGGGCAGGGACACTGTCCACTAGTCCAGGTTGCTCCAACCTGACCTGAAACACTTCCAGGGATAGGGTGGCTACAAATTCTCTCTTCCTGTGCCAGTGTCTCGCCACCCTCGTTGTTTGCGTTAACAAAAAAGTAAACAAAAAGGCCTTACTTAAAACTGTCTAAATTGGATACAATCGAGTCTGAAACTATTTCCCTTTGTTTCCCACACCACAGACCCTGGTGAAATGCCCCTCCACATTTTTCTTATAAGCCTACCTTCCTCCCCAGCTCTTTTATTGAAAGGCTGCAGTAAGGTCTCTGAGGTGTCATCTCTTCTCCAGACTGAGCATTCCCCAAGCAATGTTCCTCTCTCATACAAGATCAGCCCTCTGTTTTGGCTGTCCTCTGCAGCTGCTCTCAAAGGTCTGTCTTTTATGGGGTCTCCAGAGCTGGATGCAGTACTCTAGGAGCATCTAATGAGAGTGAAGTAGAGCAGAATCATCTTCTTGACCTGCTGGCCACTCTTTTTATTCAGCCCAGGTTAAGACTGGCTTTCTGGGCTGCAAGTGTGCATTGCTGCCCTATTCCAATGTTTTTCTTTTGTCCACCATTGTTCCCAAACCCTACTCAACAGGCCTGCTCTTGATCTGTACATCTCCCAGTCTCTATCAGAAGTGGGGATGGCTCTGAGCCAAATTAGATCAAGCAGAGTTTTCTTTCCAAATAACCAAGTTGCGTTTTTGCCGGCTGGTGCTATGTGTGTAGAGACATTGCAAGAATTTCTTTATTAAATGTATGTATATAATACAGGTGTATGCATTTTGGATCATGCTTTGTGAAAGGGCTGGCTTAATAGCCATTTATGGCTCAATATGATTAGAGAAGACTGTTTTTGTTGTTTGGCTGATTCTAGCAATAGCTGCAAAACAAACTAGTGATTTCCAAAGCCTTTCCCTGGAATGTCAGTCAACAAAGCAAAGAAAAATGAAGTTACATTTCTCAGAAACGCACCTTTTATAACCTGAGCTCACTGGAAGGCTGCAAAGAATTCTCATGGGTGCAATAACTCAAAAATTTATCAGTCAAACTAAGCTTTTTCAGTAAACTACCTGTTGCTTCCTTACTGTGGTATTGCCAATACTGTAAGTTTTTTCTGTTCCAATTTATTTAAATCTGTTTACCTCTCGTCTCCTCTTGCAGTGTAGTTGTGGTAAGCCCTCCTCAGTTAGGGGGGAGCTGGTAACCAGAGTCTCAAGCACAGAAACATGAACTCTTCCATTTGATTTGGGTCTAATAGTTTGTTCATCTACTCCTGCAGGAACACCCATTCCTCTTATGAATAATTCCTTTTGAATTTGCAGAGCTTTGTCTGTGCTGAGACCTCCTGCTGAAGCTCAGAAATGCTTATGAAGCTGTTTCATCCATCATATTTTTCTATGTACTTCTGCACCAGCTGGAATGTGCTTTGTTCTGTGACCTGACACTTATCTGAAGTGAACTTGCTCTTTGTTGGGAAAAGCTGATGCAGTGGTTTTAGTCCTCTGGAGAAGCCCTCACAATTCTTTAGTATCATCAGCCTTGTGGTGCCCCACCACACTGCTCCTAGCCTGACTGGTATCTCTGCATGATACAAACCTAAGGTATTTCCAACAGACAGTAGTCAGGAGTTATGGAATACTGTTGATTTCATTTGCTGCCTAGATCCTCACTTTATTAAAAAAAAAAAATTAGTTTTCTATTACCCAAGAGAAATTTTTTGGGCATATGGATAGATGTAGTAAATTGTTAAAAAGAGGTTATACCAGAAATTTTCAGAGCTTCTGATTCCCAGTCCTCTAGAAAGATGAAATTCTACAAGACTTTGACATGTTGATTTGGCCACTGCTGTCTCAAGGTGCCTGCTGTGGCCCTTTCCAGGATTGTCACCATGCAGCCATTGGGAGGGCAGCACAGCAGCATGCAGGAATTCAAGGGTTTCCAGGCTGACCTTACTCAAACATCAAAGCCAAGGTCAGCAGCTGGTCTGGAGACTTTTCTATAGCTCTGACTTTGGTGTTAGCCCTGAGCTGACTCCTTGCAGCTTCTTCTGGATCTTGTTCATCTTGTGCTGTCTTCTCTAGAGTCATTAACCTGGGTCTAATCCTTCTGTGCACCACACAGTGCCACTGAGATGGTCTAAAGCTGGTTAACCCCTGAGGTGGGTGCAACAGCAGGTGTGAGATCCCCAGAGAAACCTGCCCCAGCACACTTCTGGGGGAAGCCTGGGTCTGGATGATCCTGTGGTTTGCTCTCCAGAAACACTTGCTGAAATGCAACTCAGGGAGAAAGTGCTGCAGGTTAAATTAATGCCTGCCTCATGTAATTTCATAATTATGTAATTAAGTGTTCTTGTAGATGGTCCAAATCCTGCTTGGGTGGATGGGTATTAAACATTTCTTCCATAGAGTAGAAACGGAGGCTTTTGAAATAAACCTAGTAACAATGTCTCCTGCCAGAAACTTCTAGAAAAGATTCAAATACTGTAATTTATTTTAAAGTGGCCAGATCTCTGCATATAATTTTCCATCAATTATTGTTTAAAACATTTTGGATTTTGAAAAATTGTAGTAGGTTTGACAAGCACTTGACTGACATCATGTTGATTAAATAGCATTTCCTCTGACAACCCCAATGAGACCTCCTACTCACAGTAGATGCATGAGCTAATTGAATTCTTTTTTTAAACTGCTTTTGAATTTCCAACTATACAAGTGACACCAGACCCCCTTCTCCCACACAGCTCAAATATATATACCTTTCTGATGGCTCATTTTGGCATGCCCCGTAGGTAATATCAGTGCCTTTCGTAAATCATCAGGACGTTTCTACTGTGTTCTGAATCAGAAATATGGAACTAAAAGTTTGGTGTTGTTTTCTGGGTTTTTTTTTTTTATATTGAGTTCAAGCTTAGTGCCATCAATTTATAGTTTTGTGGGTGATAAAATTATGTCATAGCTAAATTTTGCCAAGATAGAATATCATGGAATGATTTGGATTGAAAGGGACCTTAAAGATCCCCCATGGGCAGGGATACCTTCCACTTGACCAGGATGCTCCATGCCCAATGTAACCTGCTGGTGGACATTTCCAAAAATGGGGCATTCACAACTTCAACCTGTGCCAGGGCCTCACCACAAGCTGTGATTAATTTAGCAGTGATATTTTGTCCCAATGTCAGTGCAATGAGATGGTATTCATTATGATGTTGCTTGTGAGGGAGGAAATATGGCTCTGCATATGGTTTCATTGACTGCATGCTTCATATAAGGATGTTTCTATAAAACAATTAAAAATATATCAAGGCACGATAGGAACAAGTCTTTAACTCATATTAAAACAGAATAATGTTCATCCTTAAGTACATTACCTTTTATTTGAAAGAAGCCATATTAATTGTGCATTCCAGATTATTTGTCAGAAACCTGGTTTTGTCTTCTGGTTGTTGAGGAAAGCAGTAAGGAATGCAAGGCTGATGGAGGGTTGGGCTAGCAATGTGTGCATAGAATGATTTCTGCTTTCCAATTGTATTTTCTGCTTCTGAGCATATACCACCCCAAGTGTTGTGTACCTTGAAGCTCATCCAGTATCATTGCAGACACCTTTGGCAAGTCTCTAAATATCTGATGTAGGATATAACAGTTATTTCTGGTGCTTAAATATCTTTTGTCACATATGGATGGTAGCTTGGGTAGAACAAAATGTTTTACCATAGGGTACATTGGCACAGTTTAGGTCCCTAAATGCAGTAGATACTATGGTTAATTATGTGATAACTCAGTTGAAAACATGAAATCATTATCTATCAGCTATTCTTGCTGTTTCTTTGGCTCCCACATCATCCTGTTTGGCTGGGCTTGGATGCAGGTATCTGGTGTGGTGAGTGATGGCCAGGCCAAAATGGCTTTGAAGTATCTTCCAGGGTTAGTTTTGGAATAAAACAATTGATCTTGTCACATAAATAGAATTCTGCATTTTGGAGGGAAGAGGGTGAAAAAACAATTTTTGTCTGTGTCTTCTTTTTCTATTATGAAGTTAAAATGTTACCATGCAATACTGGCAGTCTTGTGGAAATTGCTATTTTTGTGGTAGTACTTTACTTTTCATTTTCTTCAGTTCTGCTGATTGTACAGTTCTGTCATTATGGTTTGAAAAATTTAAGCTTTGCCTCTTCAACATTCTTTATAATGTGTAACTAGAGACTCCCAGTTCATATTAATGCTATGTTATTTTCTTCTTTGTACATATAGTTTCTTTTTAAAACTGAGATGAACTTCTGTAATTTGTGTTACCCCCTTCCCAATGTGTCTCTACCCACCAGATCAGCAAAATAAAGCTTCAACATTATACTTGTTTTGCCTCACCCTGGGAACTACCTTTCAGATTTTATATAGTATCATGGACAATATTTTTTTACGGTTAGGATACATCTCATAATCTATTTTGACTTAATATTTAAAATTTTTCAATTGTTGTCTGCAATTTAGATGTCTTTCTGTGTTTTATACCTATGATATTAGCTATTGCAAAAAATAAAGATAAGAAATTTGAGAGATTTGATATAATGAAGGTGCATATCTTGGTTTATGATAATAACTGGGATTTTTTTAAACTTATTTTTGTGGAGGGAAACATTTGTGGAAACAAGATGCATTTGTCATTTGGGTGTGCTGTGTATAAATACCTTTTTAAAATAAGGAAAACAAATACGCCCTAACCCCTTCCCCTCATCCCAAACTTTATGGGTGTTGGAGTAGAATATCATTCTACTAGAAGGAATGATATTCTATAGCCTACGGAAGGATATTCTGAAAACCATCTTGACAATGGACTAAAATATCAGGCAAGCACTAATAAAAAAAAATGAACCAAATGACATTAAGCTGCTTCACTCAGCCAAGGTGACATTGTGTATTAATTGCATTTTTCTTGATAATGTACATTTTTTTTGTAGGTACTAGTTAACTGTCAAGTATGTTATCTGGTGGACAAAACTAACTTTATTGCCATGGCTATTTAATAACTAATTATTTTTTTGCTCCAGTAAATCAGGCTGACTTGTGTGCCCCCTTCTTCCAGGGGATATAAGAAATGAATAGATTGAGTATTCTGAAACGGAGCCCTGTCTTAATAACGTGAGGGTGTAAAAAGTGCAGTGTTTGGTGTGGGATGTTTACCACTCTTGGTTTTGGTAACATAAATGGTATTGATTGTTGGTACAAATATTGAAAACCAAATTTGCCCAAGTCGAGTGTGTCTTGCCAGTGATGGAAATTGCTGAGTGGTCTCTCTCTGCCCTTAACTTGATGCACAGTCCTTTAGTTCTGCTTTGCCTCTCCTGTTCAGTTAGGGAGTGGAGTGGTAGAGTGGCTTTGGGCACCTGATGTCCAGCCAGGGTGTGTTCACCTCACTGTTGCAGCTGTGGTGATTATGAGTTAATTTTATTTCCTTATGAGTTTACTGCCTGAAAATTAATTATTATCTAGGTAATAACTAATTATTGGTAGAGAGCAGGATGATGTTCCTCTTGGTACGGGCACGACCCTGAATTGAGCTATTTTTTATGCATTCTGATGTAAAGCTATTTGACATGTAACAGTAACTCAAAAAACCCCAGAGCAACAAAACTTTGAGTATGTACCAGTTTCCTCCTCCACGAGGATCTGGCATAAACTACTAACCTTCAAAGAGATATGTAAATGCAACTGTGCCCTTCACTATTAACAAGAAAGTGAGAAGATTCACACGTTTAAATGTGGTGTTTAAAGTCTGAATGAGTAATTCATAATAGCAGATAGCTTGCCATGTGTAAGGAGTTGAGTCATTGTCATCCCTTTCTGTTCACAGATTGTCTGTAAGCTGGGTTCTGGGAGCACAGTGAGGGATGAGTAGCTTCCAGTTCATGTTGGGAACTCGTGTGTGTGCACTGGTCTGCATAAACTGGAACAGTTCCCCAGCCTTGACCTGTCATGTCCAGACAAGTTATGAGGCAAGAGGTGACCAAGCTGTGTCACCAACAAAATAAATTCCCCTGAGACTAAAGTGTTTATGAGGATCACTTGAGTCTGCTGTCATCAAGTTTGTCTCTTTCAAGGTGATGCTCAAGAATCCTCTTCTTAAGGTCCAGCTAAAGTATGTCAGTGCTGCACTTGACAAATTCACTACCTAATGTGGCCCTAACCTTGAACTAAGCTTCAAAAAGGGCATGTAAAAATGTTGGAGTAGCTCAGTGGTCACTAGTTCTTCTAATGCTTTCTAATTTAGATATTTTTCCTAAACAGCATTCTCCTCTTAAAAGTTCCTGATATGTCTGCATTAATCTGCTAATATTCAGAAGACATGGATACATTTTTCCTTAAGATCTTCTGAGCTCTGGTGAGTATTGAACAATATTTTTTAGAGCTGACTGCTGCTGCAAGTAACTTTCTACTAAGTGACAAAGAATGAAAACTCTTTATGGGAGGTTAAATATTAATGGTTAATTTTGGTATGTCAATCTCTTCCTGGTTTTATTTGTGTTTTCCTAGCTTTTGGATTCAGAAATTGTCTGACCTCTGAATTTCCTCCCTCCCTTACTTGAAAGTAACATCCAAGATATTCAATAAATAATTGGAAAAAGATTGCTCTGGGCCAGTTGGTGTTCCTGTCTGAAGGAGATGATGGACCACTACACTGCCTTTTCTTGTAGACAGAGGCAGTTGCAGAGTGTATCCAGTCTTTTTCCTCTGGTGGTTTTTTTTTTCTCTCCAAGAAGTTGAAGAAATAAATTGGTTTGGTTGTCTTCTCTGAAAGCAAGTACATAAATTAAAACTGAGACTTGGCCTGAACATGTAAAGAACTTCTATGTATAATGAGATGGTTAAAAAACCCCGAACAAAAGACAACAACAAAAAAAAACCTGATGTGAAAGGACAAAAAAATCCAACCAAACACAGCAACAAACTGACTCAGGCTGCTAGGAAACTTTATTAATGAAAGTGTGAGAGGTGTGTGATGGATGCAATACCTTGGGAGCAGCTTGGCTCCAGAACTGCAGGTCAGAACAGGTATGGGGACTTGTCATTCCTCTTTTACAATATGCTGCTTAGAGTCCTGTAGGACACAGGAATTTCTGGTAGATGATTAGTGGGTATTCCCTACAACTAACAAATTAGCAGAAGCCTCACTAGCTCAATTCTTCATCAAGCAAAGAAAGGCCATAAAATAGCAACACTGCTCCTTTTTGCAGACTGGGATTCCTGTATCTCCTCACTTCCAGCCCAAGCAATACAGAGCTCCTAACTGTCAGGGGTCTTTTCCATTCTAATTGATTCTGTGACATAATTGTAGACATGAATATTCAGCTATTAGAGCTACTGCTAGGGGGAACAAATAAATATGATTTCCTAAATGAAAACTCTGAAAAAATAAATCTACAGGCTTAGGTCTGGGAAAAAACAATGTTTAAACTCGAGAATCTGAACTTAAGTAATCTCTTCACTACTTAAGATCCAAATACATCTGTATTTTGTAAGATTAGGAGGAATTTTCAGAGTTTGCTTGCTAGTAAATTTGGATACCTGCCTGTCAAGGAAATGGAGGGAAAGGCTTCACTGTTGCTCTGTTGTTACAGAGTATAATATTTTGGTGTGCTGAGCTTTCTCAATATGTGCTTTTTCAAACCACTTCCATGAAACACAATCTTCTCTATCCTGGGACAGCTCAGCCTGCAGGTCTGTTCTGCATGTCAGCACTGGAGGGACACTCCCCTCACCAAGTTCTGGAGTTAATTATGCCCAAAATCTACCTGATAATCTGCTGGTCATCTAATTGTCTGCCAGGGAATACGATTTGAGTGGCTCTAATGGGGCAGGATAGAATTATCCAACCAAATAGCTTCACTGTGTGCTGTTTTCTGTTGACCTGAAAGAAAGCTTTCCATCAGTATGCTGAGACAGTTAAATTCCTGCAGTTTGAAAAGGGTTATTTTTGAGATATTTTGACATTTTCAGATTGACATTTCTAGTTGTACTGTATGAGAGCTTTCTTCAGAAGGGATGTGCAGCATTTCATTTAGCATTTGTTGTAAAAGAATTTGAGGATATTTTTAGAGGAGAAAATTATCAAAGGCTTAGAAAATGTTGAACAAGGCTTGAAAAGAATGCATGTAGCAGATGTAATTTTAAATAAGAAATAGACCTACTTCAAATTTTTTGTGTCTAATTTTTGCTAAACTCCTTGAATGTAGTAATAACTATTATCTATGGATCAAGTATTTTCTATTACCTCTAGGATTTTGGATTGTACTTAGTCTTAAATGGGTGTATAAAGATGGATTTAAAGTTTTGCTTCAGTAGCCACGGGATGTTTGTTCCCTCATGCTTTATGTAGAAAGAAGAGACTTGTTGAATAAACTAATTTTAATAAGGCAATGATGACTGACATTGTTCATGTAATTACTGTGCATTTTTACTGTATTTACATTGATGAAAGACTTGAGATAGAATTGTAGAAGACAAGTTATTTAGAAGTTCCTTAAGCTGGCAATATGAATGGACAAAATCAGTGTTTCCAGTTTTTCAGTTTCCTTCAGGATAGATCCTTCTTTCCAGTTCATTTTCACTTTTAAATTTATTTCTTCTCCCTCTCTATCTCCCTCTCTGCCAACCAAAAGCTCATTCGTTAACTTAAAATTATTCAAAGGATTCCTGTTGATTTTGAGCAGATCAGAGCAGTCATTTTGTCCTTCTGTGCAGCTTATTTCTAATCTGAGCATCCTTTCACCCTGGTGGAGTTGATAATTTCAAACTACTTTATTGCTCCCATCACTGTTCAATGGGGTTTGTGCTTCAAAGTCACTTACCTGTGAAGATTCTATGACAGGGGAGATTTACAGCAAACGTGGAACCATCACTTGTCTTGACATTTTTTGTGCAGCCGCTATCTTAGGGTTTTTGGGTTTTTTTGCTCACTGCCTCCCTTTTATCTCATGAGAAGAACTTACTCCATTGGACTGCCTGTTTTCTTTTGTGCCCTTGTGTCCCTGCTCCTTACAGCCATCCTTTTGCTTTGGAGCAGCCATTTCTCCCTCCATCCCCAGTCTTTCTTTGTCACATACCTGCTCTAGTGTGTGAGTTATGAAGCCTGTCCACCAGTCTTAATTACTGATACTTGCTGGTCTTTGAGTGGTGTCCTGCAGGATTTATTTTGTGTGTTTGGGAATGGTGACAGCAGCAAGGACCAGTAAAGACTGTCATGCCTCAACTGCAGTGTGTGTTTGCCACTCACACTGAAAAAGAATTTCCTCTTTAGAAGAGATTACTTTTAAGATCGGGGTAAATAAGAAGGAAAAGTATGAGGAGAGCTTTCAGTGCAGCTGGAGGACTGGTCCAATGAGTTGAAGCAAGGCAGAATTTCTCTACACTGCATTGAGTGAATTGCAGTGGTATGGGTGTGTTGTGATGTGAAGAGTGGCTGAAAATCCTTGGTAAATGGATGGGCAGGAAAGCCTGGCCTGAAATAGGCAGGAGTAATAACCAAGGCTTAGCCAGATACTGGATGGGAGGGAAGGAACTGGCAGTGACATGCAAGTGATGGGCTGGAGTGACAGGAAGCAGAGAACTGCCTTGCATGACTAGGAAAAAGAGTTACCTTGGGTGGGAAGGTCAGGATTTCTGTTTTTGCCTTGTTGAGCGGGAGCTGAAATATCAGCAGCCATAAGGAGATGCCAGAATAGAAAGCTCAGAGATGAATCATTCACTGGGAAACCATGGTGGTGTTTGTATTTCCAGAGAAGACAAGCCAGAGGAATCTTACTGAGGGAGATGAGAGTTAGAACACGTGGAAATTCCTGTAGAGTTCCTGGAATCCCAGTTCCCCCTTAGGAAGGGAAAACTGGTAGGCTGTCTGATCTTTAATAAGGAGGATTAAACCCACAAATAATTAAGGGTATTGTAATAATTTATCTGCTTCCTTTATACAATTAAATTCCTCAGATTACTTCTACCTAGCTTCTGCAAGTATGCTCCTGTATCGTTATCTTTCTAGAACTATTTTTAAATGTGCCCCATAAGCAAATATCTATTTTCCTTTTAAAGCCTTGAGATAACTTCTGGTAATGTTGCCATTACTCAGAAATCAAACTGAATGTATTTATGGTGCTGTAATTTTCAGAGCAAATTGCTGTAATTCGGGTATTTTAATTTATCACCTTTTTTTTCTCATCTTCACTTGAAGACAAGCAGCCGCATTTGTGCTCAAACTCGATATTGCAAGTTGGTATCTCAACACTGACTGATTGAACAGTTGTGCAAGGCAGTAGATAATGAGCAGATTGATGGTTTCTATATCATATTGAGGTAGGATGTTGAATGTGAGAAGGGAATTTTTTATTAAATATACAGCTAGAAACTTTATTATTTTGAAATACCTAGTTTCTTCAGCAGTGGCTCTCTATTGCTATGAAGCATGAACTGAGTGCAAGAAGAATACAGATGCTTCCTGGCCCTCTCAGGTAAAGGAGCTTTGGGTTCAGTGTTACAGGTAGCTTCTGATCTTTTTCCACTCTGAAATAATTGCTAGGGCTCACAGCTGTGCTTCAGTTCCTTGGCACATTGCCTTTGCAAGGTAAAAGATTAAAATTTCCACTTTGGTTGTTGGGTCTTAGTTGACCATTTTGTTCTCAGTGGTGGTATTTGCATATTCCTCCTGAGGTGTCTGGTGGAGAAGGTTTCCATGCAGAATGGATCAGGGGGATCCACACCCTGATTTCTTAACTATTCAATGCAGTGTATCTTATATCTCAGCCACTCCTGCAAAGATTCTTTTGAAAACCTCTGTATGCCAAAGAAATGTAGATTTTATCTATAGGTTTCAGATCTCTCAAGAGGTCTTGGAGCTCAACTTCTCAGCTCCCAGGTCAAACCCTGGCAGATGGGTATGGAGGTCAGGGTGTTCCATGACACCCAGGACATGAGTACAAAGGGTATTTTCAGTATTTTCTCATCTGCCTTTAGATTTGCTCTTTCACATGCAGATAGTTCAGAGTGTGATCTTGCTGTGCTTAAAAATGCATCTTGCAAAACTAGATTCAGGCTCAAAGAATAAAGTAGGGAACAAAGTTATTTCAACTTTTTTTTTTTCTGTGTTAGCTTAAAATATTTGTACCAATGTTCTCACTGGGATGAGGCTTTCTGTGCTACAGTTTTGGGGACAGGAAGGTTTTTGAGCTCTGGTCCACTGTGTGTATCTCTCAGTGTTTGACAAGATGTTCATTTTAGGGAATTTGGTGTTTTCTTTATTCAGGCACGTGTGTGTATGATCAGAGTCAGTGGATGTGCACAGCATTGCCTGAGCCAGGCTCCTTGTTCCACCACTGCTCTTGTAGCTCATGTGGTTTGTCTGTGTGATAAGCTGGCACACTTGAAATTGCTTTCCACCTGCAATTTAGGGCTGTGCTGAGGATGGAAATTATTTCTGCTGCATGCAACTCTTCTTTTTCAGCTCTGTGAGAAGTATGTGTAGGACTGGAAATCCTTCTGAGCAGAGCACTGCTGTAAGGTGAATAAAAGGCAATTTTCAATAAATTCCTGGTGCATTGTTTCAGGCCAGGCCTGTATTGAATCATTTGTGCAGCAGTATTTGAAATCCATTGTGAGTACACAAAAGGGAAATGGTCCCTATTCTCAGACTGATGTGATGATAACTGGAGAGATAAATTAATCTTGCTAGACTTTCCTTACTATTAAAGGGAGTATAAGTTCATGTGATTAAGTATCACTTATTGGGTCCAACTAAAATTCAGCATTTTCATTTATTATCCTTTCAAGGAGCAAAATGACTCACTCTGAGTTTGAGGCAGAGAAGCTAGCAACACTTAAAATAAGGTTTAGTCTAATAAGTTTGTGATTTTCACAGTCTTGTGAAATGACTGTAAAGTATCTTCAGAGACATTGGTATATGAGAAGTACCTCCAGCTCTGAAGGGCAGAAGTCTCCATTTAGGCAAAGTGACTAATTTTTTTAATAACCATATGTGTCTACTTTATCTCTTCAATCCAGATATTTTCATCAGCAGCCTCTTCAATGTATAAAATATTTATCTACCACAGAGAACTTTAGTCAAGCTCACATGTTTTCTCCAGGGAAACAATATTAAAACAATCTGTTATATGTTAAAAGCCTTTTTGTGGTGTCTGTTGGAAATAGCTCAGTTGATGAGTTGTTGCCATTAGGCAATATGTCAAAATATTAGCTCAAAACTATTTTGCTAATAGCCACCCTAAAAGTGATAATTTTTACTGTGGAATGGATAGATCAAAGTAGAATTGAATGGACTGATTATCTTATTGAAAAAATATACCTCCACCTTTAAATTTCTTCTAATAGAATAAATTAATTAAAAAGTTGTCTGTACAGCATACCAGCAGTCAGTACCATCTCATTACTCCTTAAAAGGCAAATGGGACCCTTCTATTTATATTATTGCTACACAAATACAAATGCTTACTGGGCAACTTGACTTCAATAGATAACAGAAGACTGGGTATTACTTTTATGGTTTTAATCAACTTTATGAGGAAGTGCAAGTGAAAGCAAAATCTTATTTCAGAAAGAGATGTGTCTTTATTAGCTTAAGCAGCAAAATATCATACATGGATTTTTTTCCCTTGTTCTTCTGCATGTGTACCTTCCCAATCTCGCCTTCCCTATGTGGCTTCAAAAATAAACTAGATATATTTGAGCAGTTCTTGTGGGAATCATTTAACTCATCTCACACTTGAATAAGTGGCTCAGATACTTGATGTCTGTCACAGCAGGCAAAACCAATAACAAATCTACAGCTGAAATGTGCTCTATTAGCTGAAAACTCAGTTTAACAAGAAAATTAAATATATACATGTGCAAAAAAGAAACCCCGTAAAAACCCCCCACAAACCAAGCAAAGGGGAAAAAAAAAGAAAAATATGTCCCAACCAAAACAACAACACCCAAGAAAAAAATATTTCAATACTGTATCTATATTGGTAGTGTTCTTTATTTTTACTAAGGCTTTCAACAAGAATTTGAATTGGATAACTCTAGTTGTGGAGGAAGTAGTTGAGGAGTTTGAAGGGTCAAATTGAGCTAAGAAAGCCCTCCTGAAGGGGCAGCTGAAGTCAGGGGTGAGTTAAGACAGGACAAGGAAAACTAGCTAATAATTTAAGCTCAAGCCCAACAAATATCCCCCATTCAAAATGAAAAAATATTGCCCCCTCCAAAACCAATCCAAACAAAACAAAAACCCAGAAAACTAAACCAGCAACCCAAACAAGCAAAAGCAATCAAAAAAATAAAAACCCAAACAAAAGATCCCAAAATCTCAAATCCAGCCAAACCAAGAAGAAGCCAAGCATGGGCATGCAGGGTTTGGGATAAAAGTTAAAAAACTCTTAGGCAATGCTCTTAAGTTAAGAAACTCTTAGTCCATTTAAGTAAAATATCTCTGGGAAAGAACAATTAGAAGGCAAAGTAAAAGATTAAGTGGCAGCAAAGTATGAACTAACTAAGTGACTGTACATATTAGAGAACACGGTGCTCCCTTAATTGCTCCAACAAGTCAGGGATGAATGCTGCAGGGAGTCCCTGCTTCCTGCAGGGTGGTTGTGAGGAGCAGTTTGGTGCTCTGGAGGTTTCCTGTTTCCTTCACCAGGCAGCACCAGAGCTGAGGAAATTCCCAGTTAGTGCCTCACAAAGGGGTGTCATTCATCAGCCTCTGCTGCTGCTGCTCAGCTTTTCCATTCCTTCTCTTTCAGCTGTTCTGTGTCCATATATGGGTGGAATGGAAAAGTAAAAAGGTGGCAGCAGTATGGGAAGTTCAAACAAAAGATGACTAAAAGTGCCTTTACATGTCTGTTCAAAGTCCCAGACCTGTGTGACACCCCAGAGCTGGATGCAGTACTCCAAGGGGAGTCGGATGGAGAGGTAGAATTGCCTCCCTTGTCCTATTAAAATAATTATCATTTCTAGATGATGCAGTAAACTGTTTTACTTTGGTTCATATTTCATTTTAAGCTTGCTTTTTGTTGTATTTTTTAATTGGACAAGTAACAAGATTTTTTGACAGTGATTTTATTGTACCAACGTAAAGGTGATTTCAGTACTAAGAGATTTTCTCAATGCATTTTCAATTTCCTGTCTGTCCTTATGTTGAATACTTTTTACAGGTAAAATATTACTAGTCCTTGAATTAAATTGTAATGGAAAGTGTTAAATGATATTTTTCATGGAGCTTCTGTAAGAAATGCTAAAACTGAATGAGATATAGCTTGAGTAATACAAAACCATACTGGCTAGATATTGGAACTTTTCTTATCTATTTGATTTGCTTCAAGATTGCTGATGTAGGAGCTATCCAGAAAAGACTTTTCCCAAACCACCCTTTCCCACTTGCCACCTTAGTGCCAGTATTACTTCACATGATTCTCTTCTACTCTTATTGTAGAAACTATATTCAATACTGGTTTGCAAGTTGCCACTATAAAATTCAGCTCTTACAAACACAATCACAGTATCATTGTTTGGAGGCAGTGAAACAATAAAGCAACTGGTTCTTAGCAGAACTGGTTCTTAGTTCTTTGAGCTAAAGAACCAAAATTGTTAAAAGGCAGCTGGAGAAAGCAAAGACTAAGAAGTCAGGGTCTGGAGGAGCAGCTGTTTTGATTGCTAATAGTGAAGTAAAAGTCTGTGCTCAACCTCATAATCTTTGAGAGCACAAGTCCTTTTGTGGTCAACCCATATGTTGCCTTGCTTCTTGCAAGTAGGTAACCATTTTAATAATTGAATCTTAAATTCCAGATGTTATGTTTTTCTCAAATGTAAAAAAAAGAGAAAACTGTGTTTTTTTTTTTTTTCCTTTAGGTGCTATGCAAAGAATTTTTTTCAATGCAAATGAGTTCAATTGTCATCTTGAAGATATTATTTAGCTTTAAACTTCTTTGGTCATCATTGCTTAAAGATATTTGAGTTTGCAAAATTCAGTGCAGTTGAGAGAAGTGACTGTAGAGGCTACAGAGAGACAGTCCTTGGTGTTTCCCATGATGAGAGCCTGGTTGTTTTTCCTGTACACAGCTGTTGAATGAGTATTCATTGCATATAATTTACTTTATAGTATAGAAGCAAGCACATTCTGTCAGGTGTTCCTGTAGTGCTAAGCTCAAACAAGGATGTGTGTTTATACCATGTGAAAACACCCCTCTCCAGATCCTATTTTGAGTGATGCCATCAAAACCAGAAACCCAACCCCTTACTGAGTATTTGACAAGTGCTGGGCTAAAACGGAGGCACCAGATGTGCTGACCCTGAATTTTCTGTTCCCTCAAAGTGCTGCTTGGCAGGGAGCCCCATCCATAGGTGAGAAGTGGGATTACCTCTGGGGTGGGATCTCCTGTCCTGTAGTCACAGGAGTATTGCCTGTGCTGGTGTTGCAAGATCAGCAGCTGCTGCTGAAGCAGGAGACACTTCATTTACAGCTACTGCAGCTTTTTGGCAGAAGGAGAGGGAAGTGATGGCTCTCTAATGCTTTGATGACTGAGCCATCACTTGGAAGTGGTGTCTTCCATTATCTCAGCTTGCAGATCCAGTGTTCAGACAGGTTTTATAGGGTTGGAAGCTGCTCTTCACAGACCACCAGGGAGCAAATTGCCACATGCCTGGTCATTACCACATAAGAGGGGCTTGATTTTTTTTGACAATATCTATTCCTCAACATCCACTTTGTAAAAAAGATGTTCCCAGCCAGTCAACAGGTCAGATTCCCAGTGAAAACTAGCTCTTCCTTTTGAATATCCTGTGTTCTTTAACTTACCTGATTGATCTGGTCACACAATGAGAAAAATTGTCTGAGAGCAGTGAAAAATATTATTCTTGGCAATTCAGCAGCATATTTTCTTTTAAGATAAGAGAAATGTTAACAGTCAATTACTGCATCTGACACTTCCAAATCTGATGTCATTCATTCCTCTTGCCCTTATTAGAGGAATTCTATGCGTCTTTTCCAAGTGTGTTTAATAATAAATATTTTTATATTCTATCTGGTTGCTTATGTAACAGATGTGTTTGTTTTGGTAAGTTATTATGACAAGTTAGACTGATACTTCACCCAATTTTCTTCTCTGTTTATATTTGAAGTTTAATTTTATCTGTCTCATCTTTTTTCGTAGCAATTTCAGTGTTAATTCTCACAAGGACATCAACAGTATATTTGCCTCTGGCAGTCAGAATCAACAACAGAATATTTTTAATATTTAGAGATGGATGTGATTTCAGCTTTAGTGTTGAAGCTCTATCAGGCATTACAAGATTGGTTCTCTACAAGAGGTCTGTGGTTAATAGCTGGAGTGTTGTGATTTTTGGGTGCATCCAGGGTTATTTGTGGGGTGTGTAGGGGCAGTGCTTTCATCTGGTTTGTGCCTTACCAAAATAAGTTGGCCCATGAAGTTCTGAGTCAAAGCTCAAGCAGTGAGATGTTAGTTTAGAAATGAAGGCTAAGCTTTGTGCTTCCAATGGCTGAAATTGTTCTCGCACAGTTGAGAATGTGTAACATGGCTTCTTAGATTATTGCTGCTCTTACATATTTGCTGCTCTAATCAGAGACCTACTGTAAAACTGCCCCTTAGAAAAGGACAGGAAAGAAATGAGCCAGAGTGGCTTGGTTGGAATGGAAATGGCAACGCCAGATCTGCATCGTGTCCGTCTGAGCTGTGTGTATGGAAAAGGTGATGGACATGCAGCAATGCAATAATGTGGAGGAACACAGAATGCTCTGGGTCTGAGTGTGAAAAGAAAAGAAAAAGTTTAAACTTCTGAGTGAAGGGGGGAAAGAAAACTCCAGGAAAAATCCCACAAACCCCTGCTCCACTGCCTTCTCTGACATTTTCTAATGCTTAACAAAAGGTCAGAAAAATTTCCACACTAGAATGTATCCTCTTGTGGGTTTTCTTGGAAAAGCCATTCAGATAATTTTCTCATAAATTTAATATTCAGAGTTGGGGTTGTCTTCCCCTTGGTGAATAATCTATACAGGGAAAGATGATCTGAAACTGTTAATGAATTTAGGTCAAATTCAAACAGGAAAGAAAGTTTTCAATGTAGAATTATAAATGAATGTGGATGCCTTAAGTAGGCCAAGTTTTAAAGCAGTCATGTAATATTTGGGGGAGCAACAATCAGTTTGTTTGTTTTTTTTTTTGAAACCTGGTTCATAGTACAGCTTGACAGGGTGACACCTGTCAACTTGTCAGCATCATCTTGGTGTTTCTTGGGGTTTTTTCTGAGCATCTTCTATGCACAAGGTGATGTGCAAAGCTTTAGAGAATGTGATGGATTAATTTAGAGAGCCTCAAAGTCAAATGACATATCACAGCTGATCTGGGTCTCAAAGAACCTGAATGCAGCTTTCAAGCTTTCTGTGATAGATGGGGTGTTTGGGTGATTGCCTCCTCAGCAGAACAAAAAAAAAGGTGGATATGAATCTTGCATTTCTTAACATATTTCAGTCAGAGTTATGCTTCATACTGGGTTCAAGCTTCCAGCTTTGTTTATCCAAATGAATTTTGCTATTGGGGAATATTTTTGTTTTGAAATATTTCACCACTTTCCCATATTTCAGTGATCTATCAAGAGACCTGTTTACTCTAGGGAAAGGATTGGGTGAAACTGGCTTCATGCAGCTTTCCATTGCAAACAGCACCAGGAAACTGTCACAAGAGAACATTTGTAGGCACAACCATTTGCAGACCCTTTCAGTTACTTCCCTCAACATTTTGTGATCCAGTATGGTTTTAGTGAAGCTCTGTGTTTAAACCAAAACAGGTGATGATGCAACATGAGAGTCCTTGCCTTCCTTCCTTGCTCCACTAGGGAAGAAAGGCAGACTCATGGTTGACATTCCTGTATCAGTATAGTCAGTCCTGAGGAAAATATTCAGGCAGTTTCTTTGGGCCCTTGATCTACTCTGCTGGCAAAATTCTGCCACATAAACAGTTATGCAGTAGTGTGTGGCCTGACACAATATTCACATTTGCACATTCAGTTAATCTTTCTGGAACAGAAGTGTTAAAAGAGTAGGAAAAAATTAAGTCTGAGAACCAGCAGTTCCGGCCCTTCTGTTCTTTATATGAAAATAATGTAGCAAAGATTTCCATGTTTTTTAATTTTTTTGAAATTGCTTTCTTGAGTTGTTATTGGAAGAAATGAAACTTTATCCTTAAGTGCATATTTTATTTTCGCAGTAACAGGAGAACAACAATTTGTTATTTAAAAAAAATACTGAAAATCGATTTGACTTTATTAAATAAGTAATAAATGGAAAACCCAACTTTATCAATGCTTCCAGGCACAAAAAATGCTGCATTTGCTCACTCTGAATACACTCATGCAAACAAAACAGACTTTTAAAAGTACATTATGGGTTGAAAAATGAATTGCCAGAGAGTCTTTGAATTAGCAGATATTAAGACATGAATTACCTATGTTATTTATAAGTTAAGAATATTTCTATGGATCTGTGTATTTGGTGTTTGAAGCAATGCAACATCCAGTCTTCAATGGAAGGTGTTAAGAGCCAGCACTGTCTTTGCTGACTTACCAGTAGTTTAATAAAGAAAGACACAGATTAAGAGTGAGGTAGCTTGGGAAATGGGCCATTAACTGTACTGAAGTGCCACTAATGTAAGGAGACATATTAACAATGACAATGGCAATGTCATTGATGATGAAAAATACAACTTCTGCACGTCAGAGAAGTCCTATTTTTTCCCCAGGACTTGCTGTTAATTGCCCTTTCCCCAGTCTCCATTTGCAGCTTTGTTTCTCACTCTTCTGACTGTGTTGCCTTATGGGAAACTAACACAATGTAAACCTAAAAAAAAAATAAAAATATCAACAACTGTGGTGAATCATCTGGTTTATACTACAGGCGTATTGTCCACAGGTGTAATATTAAACTTGTTAATAAAAAGCTTTCCTGATGCATAAAAAAATTAGTGGTTTACAGATATAACCCTCATGAGTTCTGTCAGCTAATATTTAGAAGGAATATAAATTGCTGCACAAGTGCAACTTCACAGCAGGATGTTCTTTAGATGGATCCCTGAAAAACCTATGATTTTGCTGATGGAAGGGGATGGCACAAAGTCTGTGCAAGAGATAAATCCATACTTACAGGTGAATTCTGCCCACAGAAATGTTCTCTAAATTCATTGCTGAAACCCTTGCTCTTTGCATTAGGTATCCACATATCACATGTTTATGGTCTATAATGCAAAGTTTAGGTGACATGCTGCCTTCCCATGAAGGGAATTGCAGTAGCAAAAATAAGAATTAATGGAAAAATACAATTAGGAACTAAATGGCTGTTTGTGCTATTTATTACTGTGTTCAATGTTAATGCTCAGTTTCCATAAATATTCAGTTATTTATGTATTAGCATTTCATTAGTGAAAAATGAATCTCTACTTATAGGAAACTGTTGTGAAGAATATTATGGCTGTGCTTTTTGAAGTGCTTCCAGAATCCACTCCAAAGTGTCTCTTGCTGAGCTCCAAATGAGGAGGGCTCTGTGCTGTAGGGCTGAGCATTTCCAGGATGCTGTGCAGCAGTGTTCAGGAGGGAGCAATGCCAAAAGTGAGGTATCTTAAACTGCAACTTGGCTGGCTGGAAATCTGTAGTAAACTGACAGTAGGCCTGATCCCCATCTGAAAGCTGGCTGAGTTTCTTGTAGCCTATTATTTCACCATTTCTCCCAACTTCAAGCAGATCTTGAAACCTAGTGAGCATTAATGCAGTTTGAGGTAATCTTGCTGTGCCTCTGTAAAGAGAAATAAAGGTAAAAATAGCTCCTTTCTGGGTGGATTATAATCTAAATTACTTGAGAGCAGCATAGACTTTCTCAGCTGCAGCCCAGGGAATGCTTATAACCCTCTCAGACACCTGGGAAGGTGTCAAAGCAAACAGTTCAGTGGCAGTAACTCTTGATCTACCTTTGATAATGCACAGGTGGATATTTCTCCTTACATCAGTTTTTCCCTTAGCCCTGACTCTGCTGCAGGTGTGCAAGGTGAAGTTAGTGGTCTCCACCTGGGGAGATGATTAATCCATTAACCAGCAGCCATTAATCCATTAACCAGCAGCCTCTGAGCCTGCTCTTCCAACCATCAGACCTCTCCATCCCTCTTGAGTGCAAACAGCAGAATTTGGATACAAGACTCTGGTTGGAAGTCTCACCAAGTATCAGGTAGATGCTGTGTGCTGCTATCCCCTCATCCACAAACTTGGTCATCTGATGATAGGAGGTGGTCAGGTTGGTCTGGCAGGGTTTCCTTGTGGTAAACTCTTATTTACTGTTCTCAATTGCTCTCTGCTCTTTCATGAGTCTAAAAATGTGCTCCAAGAAGATTTCCTGCCTGTTTGTTTGGGTTTTTTAGTCAAGCAAAGTGTATAATTTGAAAACAGGAGACTTGGAGTAACAATATCAATTAATGCCTGCCTGATGTTACATTTAATGAACAGTTCTGCAAAAAGGACAAACAGTGCAAGCCATCATATTTGGGATGGATTTTAACTGGGTAATTAGCAGCAGCAACCAAAGGAAAAGTACATCACTATTAGCAAACTTGCAGGACTACTCTTCATACAATGTCTCCTTTTTGAATAAGTTTCACATTTTGACACTTGGTGAAATCACTGTGTGTGTTAATACAGGACAGAGCCAAGAGAATTAGGGTATGAGAACGTTCTCTTTTAGGCTTTTCTTGCAGGATTCTTAACAGACACATAGCTTCAGTTGCTTTAAGAATATTAATTTACATGGATTTGAGAATATTGGTGGAATAATAAGCCTCTTAGAAAAGAAGAAAAAACCAGATATAAGCTGATTTTTCAGATTTGCTTACAAAACCAGTTAATTTCATGATGTCAAATCTATGTTTTCCCTGACTGGTATTGCTTTTTTCTTTAACTGAACTTACATTAAAGCTGGATGTGTTTTGGCTGCACATCTAGGAAACTGGGGTGCCATACCATGTTTCCTTAACTGAAAATGTAGTTTGAATTGGTTTTTTTCATTTACTAACTATTTGGAAGATACTAGGAGCCTTGTGCAAGTAAAATACCACAGATTCCTGGTGATTGACTTGTAGAGCTCTCAGAAAAGGGCAGAGAGGGGCATGCGTAAGAAAAGCCTCATTTTGTACAAAGAGAGAGTGCAAATGAGGTAACAGCTTTGTTCTTTCAGCGTTTGACTGTGAGTTGAGAATATGTGAATATCTGAAACTCCAGTACCCAAGTGCAAAGTGAAGGGCAGCATTCAGCTGGGCTCAGTAGCAGCATCCACAGGTGCTGAGCAATATTTGGTTTGTGCTGCTGAGGCTCCTGTAAGGATGTTGTTTTGAAATTTTGTGGTGTATGTAAGTAAGAAAGGCTACCTATGAAAGGCTCTTAATCCCACAGATCTGGAGACAATCAAACTTCTAGGGCTAAGAATTTTACTGCACCCATGTTAATTTAGAGTAGTGGTTGAAAATCAAAGCATGGAGAAAGTCATATGCACCCAACATGGAAATATGGGTAAGATTGTCTTGGAAGTGATAATGCAAAAAAATCCAATACAAGCAAATATCTGCAGAGTTATTAATGATTTTTTCCTAAAGGACAAAATTCAAGGGCACCACCAAGATCTACAGGATAAGCACAGTAATTGTTTTGCAACTGCAACCAGCCTGTGTATTCTTAGATTAATTTGTATTGAAAAAGGATACTTTTAGTAATTGCAATAGATCTTCACTAAAACAAATATTTATTTGGTAGAAATCAATGCATTTTAATTTGTGCACTACATTGCAATCATGTGCCATGTATCCAGATGTGTGCTTTGGGCCAGCGTAGGATAATATGAAGGAACAAAACATGTTCATTTCAACATCTTTTCTGCTTCATCACTTTTTAATGCCTCTACCTCAGTTGTTCCCTCTTTTCAGGACAATTCCTTTTTGCTTTCCTATAGGATTTAACGAGTTCTTTCCTTAAGATCTTTGTCAAATGAAGTCACAAACAGATACATTGAGAATATCTTCCAAATATCACTAGGAGATTTCTCATATTTGTGCTTTGTGGGATGATAATGTGCTAAGTGAGATGGCAAGGCTTGTGTCATCATTGTTCTGGTAAGTAAGTGGAAAACTTTGACAATGGCATTTGTTTCATGGTCCCTCACTTGGAGTGTGAAAAGAGCACAAATGTTACTGTGCAGGTGTACTGTGGTAATGATAGTGGTAGCTGAATTGAGGGTATTTATGTCCAGTGAAGATGCTTCCTTGGGTTTCAATTTTAAACTTCACTGCTGTGAGGTTTCTCCTGAACTTGAAAATTTGTCCTCTCCAACTGGCTGGACAGAAATACAGAAATGCAGAGTTTAGAGTTTCTATGAGTAGAGGGGAAAAGGCAGTTATTTAAAGTATTTATTAGAAATAATTTAAGGGATCTTGTTACTCAATGTACCTGCACACAACTGATCTGTAAATCAGTGACTTTGTTCATAGGAAGTTCTTCAGTTCCAGCCTTGAGTTTCTAATTCTATATTCCTGCTCCCTTCCTGTATCTTGGGGAATACTCTTGGTGCTACATTAAATATTGTGGATTACAGTAAACCAATTTAATTTCTGTGAGTCTGAGACTTCTGATGCAGATGCTTAATGAAGTGAGCTGTTCCCCACTGACTTTGCATTACCATTTTGAATAATTTTTCTAACTTGTAGTGCTTTTTGTACAATCTCGTTGAAGTAAAAATAGCAGCTGTCTTGAGTTTTTCCTGTGCAGCATTCCAAGGAAATAATCACTTTAGTTCATACAAACAAGTTGATAATAGCATGGTGGTGGGGAAATCTGAAAGCCAACATTAGGGCGATTAAGGATGTGAAAACATCCTGTTAGAAATTTTTCAGGTTTTTGGGAAGAAATAAAATGCACTAAACAAATGTGTTCTTAAAATGCAGTTGAATTTTTGTGGGGCAATAATCCCTTTTTCAGAAGCTTTTCATGGACTGGTTTTGCTTGTGCATTGTTACTCTCAAGATGTCACAATTAGGGGGTGAACTAAATTTTAGAATTTTCAAATCCAGAAAAGGTATTAAAGTAATTTTTCAAGTAAATAAGAATGTTTAGTGTTTTGTAACAGTGATAGTAATGTAATACGGCTGATGGCAGGAATGGAAAATGGTTATTCCAATGAAACTGAATTAAAGGGACAAAAAGAGCTTCTGTGAGACCAAATAAAACCAGGAGTAATTATAGGAGAACTTGACCTGCTTGACTGTGAGCACAGTTTGTGGGGTGGGACTGTGCAGGCAGAGCTGTTGTTGCAGGTGCAAGGAGGGTGGCAGGAGGTGAGCTTTCCTGAAGGATGTGACCTGTCCCCTTTAGGAGATGCTGCCTGTGGGAGTGGACCACTGAGTAAAATGATGCACTGGTTCTGCTAATTAAGAGCTTTATTAATTGAAAGGATGAATAGTTGTGCTCTAAAAAGGCACTAGGTTGAAGCTTAAACATAGGGCTTTCCTACTTCTTCATATTTATAGTTATTTAAACCAAAGTTTTATTTCTACTGCTCAAAATAGCACCATACCAATCCCTTATTATTATTTATTGCTTGTATAATTGTTCTATGTAATTATTTGCTTCCCTTTTTCCATCAATGCTGATTCTTGTAAAAGTATCTTCTGTAAAACAAGAGCAGAAGCCAAATGTTTACCTTGCCACTCATGGGTGTATTTATCAGGCTCTCAAAGGCCTTACTTACTGTGAGTTAGCTTTAATCAAAGAACTGTATAATCTATCTCTTACATATTGGATGAACTCCTTCATCCCTTGCAGCTTCAGTGAGTGGCAGAGAATGCAGGCAACACTGGCTGCAGTGTTAAAGATGCTTTTAGCAGATAAAAAAAATTAACTGTGAGATGAAGCATGAAAGGCTGAAAACAGGAAAATAAAGGACTGGACTGAACATCATAAATTAAGAAAGTAATATATCTTAAATATATGTTTGAGAGAGAGGTTTCTGAAATTCCCATTCTCTGGAAGGCTCCTTCTGTCATGTATCTCTGTGTGTGATCTCCCACTGCTGTGATCTGTTTGTACTCTGGGAGGTTTTTGTGGCTGGTAGATTTTACATATTTAGGTCTCTTTAAAACATCTGGAATATTTGTTTTTACTCAAAGTTTATGCTATTGCTTCATTCTCTGAACACTCTGACTTGTACTTAGAAAAATTTCTCAAGTTTGCACAACACGGAATTTACCTCTTGCTTCTGTATCACGATGTGCTATGAACTGTTTAGTTGCAGCTCCTGGTTTTTCATTTCACTCAAACATTAAAAAAATATGGATTCAACCCTGTTTTATTAAGCTGGAATCTGGTGTTCAGTCTTGGCCAAAATAAGTAACAGGAGAAGAGGGCCAAACCAAATCTTAATAATCTTAATAAAATTTGCTGAATTAGGTCCTTCAGTTGATCAGTTCCCCCCCCTTTCTTTTTCTTTCTTCTTTTTTTGTTGTTTTTGTTTTTTTGTTTTTGTGTTTTTTTTTTTTTTTTTTTTTTTTGCAAAACCCAGGCCTCTGAGGCAGTTGGCACCTACTTAAGCAGCAAGGAAACACTGGGCACACTTTCTTTCTGCCGCCATGAACATCTTTGCTAGGTGCTATTTTCCTACAAGTCAGAGGAACCAAGAAATTTAACCTAAAATGGGCATTGTGTACTCTGGAAAGATAGAACTTGTCTTAAAAGGTGTTTTCTAAAATAGTTTCCTCAGTCAGTCTAGGTTCCTTGCATGTCACTGGAGGGGTCCTTACCGACAAGCAGCTGGACACAATCCAGGCTTTTTCCCTTCTGACAATGCTTTGAGTAGATTCAGAAATAACAGAGCAAAGTTGAGGTGTCCCAGCACACATGCAAAGTGACCAATTACATGGAATTGGCCTTTGAGTTGAATGATTTAAAAATGAGGACTTTTGATGGTATAAATGTTGTCCATTTACGAGAGTTAAAGCTCATGCGTCCTGTATTATTACCTGCAGGGAAACCCCCTGCAGGTAATAATAAAAAATTTGTTATCTTATATTTTTTTATCTTTTATGTTGAAATGAGTTCAGGCAGGGGCAACTAGTGATTCTGGGGAAATATTTCCTGCAAAGCAACTGAACCAATTCAGAACCTATTTTTTTATAAAATCCAAGACTTTTTTTTTTCCCTGAAAAATACAGCCTTTATATATAAAAGCATATAAAAATTCACTTAACTATACTTCAAGCTTTGCAAGAGACCTTAGTGGCCTTTCAGGGGAGTGAGTCTTTATCAGGATTTAATCAGTAAAATTCAGGTTCTCTGAGCTCTAGGAATCATCTGCAATTCTTTTCCCCCCACAAAATCAGGTGTGTCTGATGTTAAGATGGGTAGTGCTGCTTCCCTAAGGAAAATATACTAGAATCTTTATGCTGAAGGCCAAATCCTAATAAATCTGCAAAATAATTCCTTGCTCTAGTATCTTATTGCTTATTCTTCTGTTTTATTTTCCAGTCAACCATGTTCATATAAAAACCTACCTCCAGTTCTCCTAAGTGCTAAAAGGGATATTAAATGCTAGGCTAAAGTCTGTGTGGAGATTGCTATGGACTGTTTCTGACAGCAACCTGTGCCTTTCCAAGTAAATTTCAAATAACTAGCTAGTTCATTAAGGTGCTCAAGTCACCTCATCTTAGAATATTTGATCTCCAAAATGAAATAACACTTCGTTTTCTTGTCACTGAATGTATTTGATCAGAATGCTTGAAAGTGTGGAATTTCAAAGCAGACATGCCTACCCTCAATTACTGTCCTTCTGACCTTTTACTGTTCCCTCCTACTATCAGATTAAGCTATTTTAATGTTTGTTCTCTAGTATTTATTTAAGTGGAGCTTTATTGCAGAGACCTGGTTTCTAATAGTCAGTGTCTAGGAGTCATTGCAAATATTTTGTTTTTTGGTGCAATACTGGAAAAATGGAGAAGGGCATGAACATCAAGTTCAGTGGTTTGGTTCTAATTTTGCTCAACAAATCAAGCAGGCCTTTTGAAAACTGGTGGCTTTGCTGTGATGTTGTAGGCAAAAAGCTATTTTCTGGTTTAACCTAACCCCTCCTGGAGAATCCAGGCTCTGAGACACACGGGAGGGGATGAGGATCAGACCTGACAACAGATGCTGTTGCTGTCCCCAGCCATTTGCTCCGTCATTGTGATGAATGTTTCTGACCCCGAGGCAGGGATGTCTGCTCTGCTCACTAGGGAGGTCCTGAGGAGCAGCAGTTTTCAGTCTGCTAGGGTGGTAAAGAACTCGTGCTGGGCTGTGCCTTGCTGTGGGGGGCTACAGGGGTGGTGTGAGAGTGGATCAGATGGGGGGAGTCTCTGGCACAGAGGTGGTAGGAAGGTGGCTGCAAACGTAGCACCCCAGTTTTGATCTGTTGCTGCAGCTTTTTAAGAGTTTAAAGGGGTTGTAAAGCAATGGAGTAGGTTCCAGTTAACTACTTCAGAGGTAAAAAAAAATAAGTGATGTAACTATTTCTGTCATTTATGAAGAAAGGAAGAACAGGACTACCCTCGTCTGTAACTTAGTAAACTTACTAGTCCACTCAAATTCCAATGAATTTTTGTTAAGAAAGCTAACATTCTTGTAGGCTGTGCAACTTCCAGACTAGAACCTGGAAGGTTCATAGCCTACAAGAGTTTTAGCTTTCTTAACAAGAACCCAAAATTTTTACAGATGTAGCAGTTGCTAAGTATATTATGAATTGTCATGTATTGTATGAAATATCTCATTGGAATCATACAATTAGCCTGGTTAATTACCTGGTGCTTCCAAAATTGGTTTGAAATTGAAGAAACATTTCCTTCAAATGCTTTATTCAAATAGTTTTGATCGCCATTGACAAAAATATGTGAGTGTAGTATGCAATGATGAGTCCATGCATATCTATAAAGGAGGACTAAGTGGACCACAAGGGTAGAACTCAAATAGGGCATCATCTTCTGAAATTTACTGGAAAAGCCCTGGACTTGCCCAAAGCCTTTCTGAATTCCTTATTTTGTGTCAGAGAGTAGAACTTTAATGCAGGAGCTGCATTAAAGGAGAGCTTTAACTGGCAGGTGCTGCTGGTCCTCCCCCTTGCATGCATTTTGAAGTTTTAGGAGGTAG
This sequence comes from Agelaius tricolor, assembly GCF_023055355.1. NCBI lineage: Eukaryota > Metazoa > Chordata > Aves > Passeriformes > Icteridae > Agelaius > Agelaius tricolor. The sequence goes on from NW_027269270.1 coordinate 3,564,161, forward strand.
CTCACTGGAGGAAGGACAAGAAGGTGCAGAGGTCCCATGTCCTGTGCCATGGAGCAGGACAGGCTCAGAAGAACAATGAGCATGTGCTGAACTGCTGCCCTAAATACAGCTGAAACCAATCATGCACTCACCTGAATTCCTCTGCCCTTAGACCTGAAGCTGATTTTTAAAACAATATAAATGACATTGTTTATAACACCTGCAATGTGTTTCAATTTGGGTTTATCATGGCTCCTATTGGTTACCTCTTGTAGTACAGGTTAGTTTTTCCCTTCTTATTTGGATGCTCTTTTTTAAATTAATAGCATTCAAATAATCTGAAATGCTTTTAGTAAGTTTTTTGGTCCTAAGACTCAATGGGAAATAATAGTTAAAGTAAAAAAAGAGTAGGAATTTATTTAGCTATTTTTCTTTTCTGGGAATGACTGATTAAATTAGGTGAAGATAATGTCATTTACATTTGGTGCATTTTCTTCTTTGTCAGTAATTTTTCTCATTATGTCTTTTCAAAGGCTTGAGTAATTGTGCAAAACACCCTTAGAATACAAATCAGACCTATCAGAATAGTTTCATTTTAATTGCTGAAGATGATTTAATAAATACTTTAACACTTTATTGATTTTATGTGAGCAAACCTGTATTACACTTCTAGCAGCCTAAATTTCTGAACGTTTTAATTTCACTTCACGTGCACACACACAGAGAAGCCCCTGTAACTCAGCATTGGTTTTGTGTGGATGTGAAACCTGTAATTTGTTTTGAAATACTTGTTAGTATTCCAGTGAACTGCACTGGGGTGATTTGCTGAGCTGTAGAAGCCAGGGTGGGGACTCTAGATGTCATCCTATGAGTTGTGTGAAATTCCAGCCCTCTCTGCTGCTGATAACCTTTCCATAGACCACTGAGCATGGCTGTTCTGTGGGCTTAGTCCAGAGGCAGCAGTGTTAAAGGCACTGCCTCTCTCCAGCCAGCCCTGCTTGGCAGCAATGCTCTTTGTCATGCTTCAGCAGCCCTCTGCTCTGGCTGCCTCACAGATCCCTCTATCCCAGGAGGGATGGGAGCTCTCTGCTGCCGTGTCCTGCCCTCAGAGGTCTCTTTAGAGCTGTTCCCTGCAGGCACCTGTGACACCTGGGTGACAAACCATGGCAGCAGGGTCAGGGGTGTCCCTATGCCATGGCCTGCAGTAGCCTGGGGTGTGATTCCCTCCTCAGGACCACTGTAAGTCATGAGATCACCACTCCTTCGTTGTCATGGTGAGATTTAAGCATGCTCTGGGTATCATTAGGACATATCAGCTCTTGGGCTAGAAGGGTCAGGGGTGTCCCTATGCCATGGCCTGCAGCAGCCTGGGGTGTGATTCCTTCCTCAGGACCACTGTAAGTCATGAGATCACCACTCCTTCGTTGTCATGGTGAGATTTAAGCGTGCTCTGGGTATCATTAGGACATATCAGCTCTTGGGCTAGAAGAGGATGGGGAAGGGGACAGCACTGCAGCTGTGCATTTTTGAGAGCAGAGCTGGGAACTCCTTCACTAACAAATTCTGTGGCCTCTGTGAGTACAAGGCCCACATGAGTAAACCTGGGTGAAGTCTGAAAGCTGGCCTGTTGCTGCTGAGATGCACACATGACATGCACTTCTATACAGACAGCAACGGCTTCTACTTTATTGCAAGTTGCTTTCAAGTTTTTATACCCATAATGAAGCGTGATCTTAAGTCACTAGTTACATCAAAATAGTTCATTACATTCATTGGATGAAGCAATAGCTTATTGGATTTTATTGGTATAAAGAAATGAATGTCAATAATTCATTGGTGAGAGTTTGCAACAAATTAAGGCACATATGCTGCTCACTAAGATGTGTATCCTCTAACTGCAAATAACTTTTGTGTCTATTTTATCAGTTCCTTGCTAATAGCCTTGCTTTCTTCCTTGCTATGGATAAACTTGTATTTTATCAATTTCTTCTTCTGCTAACTCCGTTGTTTGGCCTGAAGACCAGCTGCCAAGCCCATCCACACTGACCTTCACTAAAAGCCAAGCATCCTATAAGTTCACTTTCCAATTAGGTTAAATTGAGTCCCTCTGTCTCAGGCTTCTCAGGCTGACCTGGAGGGGGAGGATCTATCCCCAGGGCAAAAATTGCCAACAAACTGAGGAGGCCAATAGATTTTGGGGGCTGCAGTTGTGCAACCTGTAGCAGTATGTGTAAAAGATATTCCAGTGCTGTATCCTGCTCTATGACAGCAGAAAAGAAGTTCAAAGAAGACTTACTTAAATGCTCCCACCCTCTTCAGCTGGTGCAGGATAGAACATTTGAAGATTAAATGAGATTATGATACCTTTTAGTCTTTAAATTCCAAAGATTCTACATCATAGTCCAAAATACTGTACTGTCCCTGAATATATCATACATGGTAGTGTAATGGACTATCATATGAGGCTGTCTATAAAACTTAAGTGAGCTAAAAAAGAGAATGTGGGCAGTCTTGGAGCATCTAACTTCCAGGTTGGTGTGTGGGTGTCAATTAGAGATGTCACATTAACCTCTTTGCTGCTCAAATTGTGCTGCACTATCAACTGCACCTTAAAGGACTCAGTTGGGAAGTTAATGATGTCAATTTAGTCTCTTGCCTGATCCTCACTGAGGCTGGAGTTCAATGCAGTACTGGGGCAAATAGAGTTTTACTGGCCTCTAAAATTGTTTCTGGAACGGAGAGCAGGAGAGAGATAGCAAAATGTAGCAAAGACTGGGTAGAAATAATAAAAATACTGTCTAAAAACCCCAACACACTCATGGAAGAATGAGATTTACCTAGGCCTACTCATATCTCTGGATTCCATTTAGTATGTAGGAAAGAAGTGTGTACTATTTCATCACCAGAAAATATGGCAGATATGTTACTACTGTCTTTTCTCCATTGAAAGGAGCTTCAGTTTTCTTAACTACACCACTAATCCTTATCAACTCTGTTTCAATTCCATTACAGTTACTCCTATTTCATGCTGGTTTACAAGTTTTAAAGCAGAAGCTTTGCTTTTGTTGCTGAAGGTTCTTTGCCACAAACAGTGAAGGTGCAGAAGCTTCCTCTCTGTAGAGCTAGGTCTCATTTATCTATAATTATCTGTAACAAAGGTGCCTCATCTGAATGGCACACTTTAAATATGAATAGTGCATTAGAATACACGAAGAAGGGAGTCTGTGTCACACTGCTGGAAATCATCTGAGCATCACTGATAAGTGAGATGCTGAACAGCCTCAAGGCCTGTGTGCATTGGAGTGTGTTGCTGTTCATTCCTCTCCTTGTTCAAATACTAAGATCTCTACTAGTAAAATATGCTATTCTCATCTCACTGAATGCATAATAAAATAATCTTTCTTTATGGAGAGCCTTTCTTGCAGTGGATAAATTTTGACTTTGTGCTGGTCACACTAGCAGTGAGACAAAGGTTTGGCAAAATTATACTGAAATGGGCAAAATTATACTGAAGTACCGATGTAGTTTTGATTTGAAAGATAAAAGATGATCTGCTTATTGGTTATTTTGTTGTACAGCAAATGAGAACTTGGCAAGGAGGTACTGGCTTAATTAAATGCAAGCACAAGAATGCTGTTTGACTCCACCAGTACTGTTACTGCTGTGGAAAGCTGATGTCTAGCTCCATGTGCACCATGTGTTATGGGAAATGGCTTGAAGGCATTGGCCTGGCAGAACTGTACTGTGGGCTTTATCCAGCCCTTCTTTCCTTTGTGTTTTCCCCCTCCTGGTATAATCTGTGTCCTGGAGCTGAGAGGAGGCAGTACAAATGGTGCAAATCTTGTATGGTGCCACTATGGTTTTGTGACATTTGGGGCCCACAAAGGACATCATATAGAGAAGTCCAGGCCTGGTAAGGCAGTGAAGGTGCAGTAAAGTGGAGAGATGGAGGCATGTGGAGATGCACAGGCATAAGGTGCCATGGGGTCTGTGAGTGACCTTGGCTGTGGTCATGCAAAGAGATGTGACCCCTCCAGACCTGGGCAGAACTGGCTTTGAGAACAAAGCAATAGCTCCCAACATCCATGAAGTGGTTTTTTTCATATATGCAAACATATATTAAAAAAACCTGCCCATGTCTCATCCCAGACTGAGGAAGAGGAACCCATCACCTGAGCATCTTCCCCTCAGCCAAGGATTTGTGATGGAGGCAGCTCTGCAGCCACATCAAGGCCAGAATGTAACTCCTGGCTGAAGGGCTCAGAGGAGCAGGGCAAGCTAACACCAGAAAGGTAAATATTTTTATATGCACACTTTTCTCCTCGTTCTTCTTTCTGTGTAATTTCAGCTAATAATAATATGACTGTTAAATTATCAGCTAGACTGAGAAGAAAATGTTGGTTTATATGTGTTTTTACATATCAATGAAAGGTGTTCTTCTTATTTGTCTACAAAGCAATGTTTAAACATAGTAAGAGTGATTTCTCTCGTTTCATTTCTTGGGGGAGAACCTGCTCTGGATTTGAAAGCCTTTTGAAATCTCTCTGCTTTTGTGCTCAGAAGGAATGCCAGGATGTGATCCTACAGTTCTATCTTAAAAATCAGATGAATAAGCAATCAGCACTCATGAATATTGTGCCAGAACTGCATAAGAGTAGAGATTCATTACTCAGTGCTTCTGCACAGAGGTATTTTGCAGGAAATCTGCATCATAATGCATGACTTCCTATTGGACTGGATTTAATAAAACAAACCAGAGGTTCAGCATTTTTTATAGATTCCATTTTCAGTGACGGCTGGATTTATTTCTGTCTAAAAATAACATTATTCTGCAGCTAAGCAATAGAGAACATTCTTCCAGTTACTGCAGCATCAGCAGTGCTCTGCCATCTATTTTCTGGCATGTGTGTGGAAATGATCCCTTTTGTGACTCTAGAGATGTGTCAGTGGCGTGGCTGAGAATAGCAGGGATGGACATGAGCCACAAGCCAAGAGCTAGACCCACCTTGATTTAAGAGCGCTGCTTTGTATTTGTATTGACCTGGCCTATTTGGTTTTGGCCAGGTCAAGATCCTGGCAGCAGCCACTTCTGACTTTGAAACTTTGGCTTCATTTGGCAAAGGTAATTTCCATTGTTATGGTGAGTGAAAAGAAGTGACAACAGATAAGTAGACTGTCTACCCCCTCTCCCCATGCTGATATGGACTGAACAGAGCCCAAAGAGAGGTTGCTGTTCATCTGGTGGTTGTCAGCCTGGTTTTGTTCAGTATGAGAATATTTTTGTTATGCAGCAGTGTGACTTCTGTGTATCCAAATGATTTAATGGCAGATGGCCAGGTATCAAGAAGAGCAGGTATGCACACAGAGCTGTACCTAGAGCTGGGGATTGTTGGGGTGGTTGCTTTATAACTTGACTCTGGCTACCTAAAATCTTAAGTCTATTTGGAATTTTGCTGCTGGAATTCACTCCCAGGCAAAATGGTCTAGTACAATGATAGTAAAACTTAGACACCTGCTAGCTCATAGCTCTGATGTTGCATAGAGAGAAAAAGAGAAATCATTCACAGTACTGTCAAATATTTGGTTTGTGCCATACCCCTGGAGAGTGCTAAAAAAATCTGGTTGGGAATCAATTGCCAAATCACTACATTTCTTTAGCCAGTTTACTCAAATATGCTTGACTGAGAATATTATGTATTAAATGGTCTGATGGAGGAGCAGGTCACTTGTCCCTGCCCTTGGGATGGAGTTTTCTTTGAAGGAGATCAGAGCTCAGGGTGTGATAAATCTCTTGTTGTATGTGTGTGTGAGCACTGAGTCCGCTGATTTGTGGTCCTCTATATGAACAGAAAAACAACTTTTATTTATTTTATTCTGTAGTTAAATCACTTATTTTAGGAAATTTCTACTGATCAGCTCTTGTTATGCCAAAGAAGAATCCAGCCCAGTCTTTTTAGGATTGGGCTTTTTTTTCTCCTGTCAGTTTTATGATTGTATCTCTCAATGCTGCTCCAACATATCAAAAAGGAACCTTCTCTTTGTAACCTAGTTTGATGACCCAGCTATTATTGGTAGATAAGTGTAAGACTTTTTCATCATTGACTGTGTTTTTATGAGCTCTGAAATGCCAATAAGCCTTAAAATAAGAATTTTAATTGAACTTGGCAGGGGAAAACCTGAGAAGATATTGAGAGGACCATCGGATTTTTGACAAGTTGAGAGTTTCTTGGGGTGGGGGCTGGTAGCATATCTTGGGGGTGACAGGGGAGGTAGAAAGAAAATAAATCAGTGCCTCTCTATCATGTTATCTAAGAGTTTTTAGTCCTGAGAGTAGATTAGCATTCTGTGTCAGGGAGAATATGTTCACTATATATAGCAATATACCTCACAGTTTATTGTGTTGATGTGTGTAATGAGCTGAAACAAACTCTACTAAAAAAGAGCATAAAAAAGAAACTCCTAACATGTTAGATTTAAATCTGCTAATATTTAATGTGCACTTTATCTGACAGGTTGAAGAAAAGCCCTGGTGATAGGAATTGTAAGAAATGAATAGGTTATTCTGGTGCATGTATTCATCTTGCTTTTAATCTGGGAAACAATAACCTGGTCCACAGCTTAGCCTGTTGACAACAGGTCTAATGCATTTGTGCCTGACACTTTCATTATCTTAAATATTAATATAAATATCAGGAATCATATCTGCAAGTGAAAAGTCAGGAAAGGAGATGGAGAATAGCATGCAGTACATTTTAAAACAAAAATAGCATTGCTTATGGCTTATTAAATATAACTTATTATATGCATGTGCCTCATCTATAGCCTGTGTATGGAAAGTGTGGTGGGTAATGTGCTGGTAGAAACACCACTTTGGATTCTCAGCAAACTTTAAACAGAAAAATAGATTATTATCATTCAAGAAGCATATGTGCATTATACCTTTTCACAAAGCACTCTGGATTATATTATTTCTGAATGACATATAGCAGCAGTCTCTCCTCTGCTTTTGCAGCTGCTCTATTACAGAATGAAACATGGGAAGCTTCATCATGTTTTCTGCTCCTCAGGACTCCCCTGAGGCTGCTGTGCTTGTATGCCAGTGCCCTTGGTTGCTTTAGGAATCCAGATCAGGAGGAGTGTAACTTCCAGCAGTGGCGAGTTTCTGCACAAAAGGGAATCGTTTAAGGGCAGAAATCTCAGTGCCTGGTAACACTTCTACAAGTACAAATGATATCAAGGTCACACCAGTGGCTTTCCTGATCTTGCAGCTCCAGGCAAATGGTCACACTCAGCTCCAGGTGAATTGCTACGTGCAGTGCTGGAGTTGCTCTTAAAAAAAAGAGCTTACTTTATGGTCCAGTTAAAAAAACCACCACCAACAAACCAAACAAAAAACCAAAAAACATCCCAATACCCTAAATCTAAATGGAACCAACCAACCATAAACCAACAAAAAGCAAACAAAACCAACCAACCAAACCAAAACCCAGAAAAATCCACCCCACAATGCTTCCTTCTGTCCAAGAACACTCTTCTAGCTGTGGAAGTGAGATGGTAGAGTCCCATAGAGTTCTTGTCTCCTCCAGACACAATCTCCTTGCCAGGTAGATCTGTGTAGTTTCTTGAAACTCGTGTAGTGCTGAAATACAAATGTTTAATGGACTCTGTGACAAGGGCTGTAAATAGGGAGTCTTGCCCCACAGAGGTGCTCCATTCTGTCTCCATCCAGGTGCTCCCCTAGTCCTGCTGACATCAGCTCAGCCACGGAACCCACCCTGGGGAGACAGTTCTGTTGCTGATTTCCACAGGGAGAGGTGGAGGGGAGGACTGTGACCTGGGTGGTGCATGGCTTATGCTGGTCTGAAAGGTTTTTCTCCTGCTCTTGCAGTAGAACATAGAAATCATCACTCAGTGCAGAGCTTTCTGTTTGAGGTTGCTTCTCACCTTGTGTGATGACCTTTCCTCTGTCTGCCTGGCCAGTGGCCTCTAGAGCTCAGCCAGGAACAACAAGAAATCTCAGAACTTGCATGTTAGTCCATGTGATCCCTGTAGGAATGAGGGGAACATGCTGCAAAAGAGTGTCTTGAAAATATTTTTAAAATTTCAAAATATTTTGTTTTAAGCAAACTTTGTACAGTGTAGAATCATAAAATCATTTTAGGTTGAAAAGACCTCTAAGTTGGAGTCCTACCATTATGCCACAACTGATTGTTAGCAGCAGAGTAAATTGCATTATTAGCTTTGCTAGCTCTCTCCTCCTGAAGGCGACTGTTCAACTTGGTTTTGTCAGATCAGACAATTTGCTAATTTTGGTTTGGCTTGCATGGATTTGTTAGGAACTACATGGCTCCTTGGCCCACAGCAAAATATAAATGACTGCATCTACAGAAATTTACTGTTGAGGTTTTTCAGGTGTCCTTTAAGGCTCTGACCTCAAGGGTACATACAACCTTTTGATGTATCTTCTTGCCTCATAACTTAAAATAACATAAGGTAACTTCTTGTATTGATTCTTAGAGATAATTATGAAAGATGTTTCTATCTGCTGAATTTTGAGGCTGAAGTTTTAAAGCACTTATGTGACTAACATGGGGTATATTAAGAAACATCTAATCGGATCTTTCTCTGTTCTTTTAGAACTATTTAATATTAAGAAAATTAGTTGTGGTATATTTTTGACACCAAGAAAATGTGGAAAAGAATTGAACCTGCAGTGAAAAATGCATGGCGTCAGTATAGAATATAGATAGTCACTATTCACACTTGTGGTAGCTCTTAAGGCACAGAACTGGGGGGGGTATTTTAATGCTGCTTAAAATCTCCTTCTGATCAATACCTAAATTAAATCATTCATTTGGGAAAGCAACCAACAAAACAGCTTGATGAGAGAGCAAAAATAATTAACAATCAATTTGCTAGACATAAAAAAATTCTTTCTAGTTTGTAGTATGCCATAATATTTTTTATAATGTCATGAAGGAAAAAGGTATGAATCCATCACGATGGCACTCAGAAAGCACAAACCCTATTCAAAATGGATCACACTTCTTTCTTTGGGTAAATATAATTTAACCATAGAAATAGTGAACCATCCAGCTGTCAATTACTTTGAAATAGCAGAAGCACCCGTGTTCAGATAGAAATGTTTCACACAGAAAGCTGTGATAACAAAAGCAGATGCGTAGGTATAAATCCTGTCTTGTGGGAACTCTAAAAGAAATTCCTCATCCCTTTGGCTGCAGACTAAGTCTCCAAGGCAGGTTTGCAGGGATGGTTTGTTATGGTGGCTGTACCTAGTGACCAATGAAAGTTAGGATATATAAATTTACAGTATTTTCTTGAAACACTTATAATCTTAAAAAAAAAAAGGGATTAACAACTGGAGGGGCTTGGGGAGAAAGGAGACAGTGTGCAGAGACACGTCTCTACATCTGCAGTCTTAAACTAAATGTTTGCTATTTTATTTTTGCTTTACTCTGGTAGTAGGTAGTAGTAGTAGTAGACCATCTTGGGAAAGATGGGCAGGAGGATGGGCTTCTGTGGGAAAGACCTTGCTGGGCACTGATGATATTCCACATGGGAACAGTGTGAACGGAACCTGTTTTGGAAGTTTTGTAGGAGATTGCTCTTGGTTTTGATACTTTTCCTAATACAGCTGGGGAAACAGCTAATGATTTTCCTGGAGCTACTCTTCATAGATTCCTGTCAGAATGAAGGAAAGAATAGTCTTGAGAGAAAGCTGATAGTGGGTTATCTCTGCCCAGCCTTCAAATGTGGAAAAGTCTGGGTGAAAAGTGAATAATTCTTGGGTAACATGATCTTTAGCCACTTCTAATTATTAATGAGGTTGGAAATTACTAGGGGGTTGATTTATATACATATGTCATTTTTAATAAACTATATAGACCAGAGAGATGGTGATTGACTATAATTATTGATAATATATGTGTGCAAAAAATATGTATTTACCAAGTAACTTGAAGTAAACACATAGTCTTGCACACGAAAGCATACATAAGAATATTAATTAGATTTCTCAGTCAAGCACTAGAATTTAGGACATAAAAAAATTGTGATGGCTTAAGCAATAGCTGCATCTCTTATTTTTAATCTAAACCATTTATCCAGGTGGCAAATATTCTTTTAAAAAGGAATATGATTATGCAGTTCAAGACTCTTCTATAATGCATGCTTATGGGGAGAGGGAAAAGATTTTTTAAAATAAAAACTGCTTTAATATGACAGGAAATTCACAGCATGAAGAGAAGTTGTCCTGTAGGATGATTCAAGATGAAATATCAGTGGGCTACTCCAAACTATAGAGATGTAAACTGATTATTTCTCATGAGAATCTTCTTAAAGTGGGACTTATCCTATAGTAAAGGGCAAGTGCTGTGATACCTGTAATAAAGCTGAAGTGTACTTTTCCACTCTGAAAATCCTCATTTGCTCAAAGAGGGCAAACTAAATTTTAATGGATAAAGCTAAAACTTTACATGAGGTATTATATCAGATTAGTAGGAGGATTCTGGGGTGATAAGAAGCTTTACTTGGTCTTTACAAAGGAGGTGTTAAGAGGAAAGTGACCACAAAGAAGAGCTCCAAACCTTTGTCTCCCTGTATTTCTTTATTTCTGTTTCTCCTGTGACTTTACTTTGACTCTGGGACCTGTAAAATCCTCAGGCTTGTCTGAGGTCACTTTTTATTCTGGCATAGAAAGTGTCTTGCATCACAAACTTACAGTACTGGATGAGAGGACTAGCATCCACAAAGAAAATCTGGTTTAATTAGTCTTTTTTGGGGTTCATCACTGAATTCTGCTGAGGGATGGGGTGCTTGCCACTGCCAGCAAAAGGTTTTCCCAAGACTCTTCACAAAAAGGAAACCACCTGTCTGCTCATTTCTGTTTATTGACTGCTATATGGATCTGGTGGTGTAAATTTGGCTCATGCTTTATGGGCATTGCTGACTTGCTAAACTGTGGTGCCTTCTCCTATGTTGCAGGGGAACTCCTAAATTTGGTTTGTTATTAATATTAGAACTTTGGGTCAAGACTTGCATGACTTTAAAGTGAAATTTGATCATTAAAACATGTTATTGAAGGAAAGACTGACTATTTTAGGATGCATAGGTGAAACAAGAGATGATAATTTTCTTTTTGTCTCAAATTTGAATGTCAAGAGTCAGCTCCAGTACTTACATTCAGTTTTAGAGAAGGAGGAGGCTGTTCGTGTGCATGTGTGTAAAGGAAATTTCAGTTCCTGGAATATTAGAATAATTTATGGCTGTGCTGTTCTATGCTGCATTATCTTGGAGCAAGTGTTGCTTGTTGGCTTTCTCCTTCCAGCCTGCAGGAAGTCTCTTACTTTGATATTTGCAGTCTTAGCTGCACTGTCAGATTTTTCTCTGAAACTGCTAGAGAATCAATACAAGTTGGGGAAAGCCCCAGTTTGTGTTTATCATAGCAATTTCATCTGGATCAAGTAGTCTTGTGATGTACATTTAGCTAGGAAAAAAAAAGGCAAGAAACCATATAGTACTACTGAAACTTAGTGAAATGCAGTGCCCCAGATTTTAGAAATTACTTCTGGGAATAATTCCAGTTGATGATTACCATTTTAAAATATCTTTTAGGCCACTATGCTTAATTACCCATGTAAATATGTATTAGAAGTTAAAAGTACCAGAGATGCAGTAAAAATGAAATGGGGTATGTGTTTGCTTGTAGATAGAATAAAAATTGTTTTGTTCCTTGATGTGCACGTAGCGCTAAATAGAAACGTAAGTAATAGCAGCAGCATTTGAATGACACTGTGTGCAGTGCTGCTTTTGCCCCTCCTGGTTTCTGCAGTCCAGTTTCATGATCAGGATCACATGCTGAAAATCCTTTTTGCTTTCTCTTTCCTGGGTATGTTTGTTTTGAGGGTGCTGAACAGCAGACTGAAGCAGTGACTGTGTTTAGTTCTTTTTCTACTGCAAGGAGAAGGGAATGGACATTTAAAAATGTGTAAGTGGTGGAAACTTGGAAACCAGCAGTGTTTGCTCAGGAATAGATTTTTGAATTGAATGTGTGTTTGATTTACTGTAGACTGGGCTCATTAACCTTGGGCTGCAGCTCAGGCTGAAGCCTGCCTTGGTCAAATCTTCACACAGTGAAAGGCAGAGGTCACTGATCTGGGTGTTGTGAGAGAAGGGCAAATGTTAATCTGGGCTGTCATCTACTGTGACCACATCTTAACTGGCACATCACCATGAATTATCTGGGCCTTCTGACTCAAATTGGCTATATTCTCCTTTGGTTGTTCTCTGTGTTGCACTTCCTATTTTTACTTTGTTGTCCACTCACACATTCAGAGCAGTTTATCCCATAGCTTCTGAGCACCCATCTTAGTTTATACAGAGGTAAAGATTATCAAGCCCAGTATTCATGGGGACCTGAACATGGTTCACCTGGACACCAAGGCTGCCATATGAAAATGTATTTTTATGGTTTGCTTTGGGGTTTTTTTCCCAAGCAAGTATGTAAACAGGTAGAAATTTCATTGCAGCCTTGTCTTTACACTGGCATCTTTCCCAGTCTGATTTTCCATGATGTCTTTAGCATCCCCCCCTGTAACTTTGATGTGTGTAGATGGCAAATGACCCAGGTAAGCTGGAACAGCACTGTGAGGGAGAGCAGTACCCATGGAGTACATAACAAAGGATAATCTTCTGTGGGATGGAGCATTTGGAATCCACAGGGGTTACACTATGTGATGCAGGCCTAGGGAGTGCCCTGCAGTGCCAAGTAAAAGCTGTCCAGCTCTGATAGCGTGACACCGCGTGTCATCGCTGCCACTGTCACCTGCCCGGGGCAAGGAGGAGCACTGCTCGCGTTTCCAAGAGGATTAGCGTCACGGGAGGGCGACCCTTAGCATCTCTCAGTTCACATTCATCACTGAAAGGTCAAAAAAACTCTTACTTTGAAACAATTTTGGGGGCATTTTAACAGCTCCTCTCTGTTATGTAAGTCCTTAGCAGAGAGGCTGAGCTTCTCTGCTGGAGGAAGGGTGCTGGAGCTGCTCCTGCAGCCTCTGTGGTCTCTTCAGCTGCTGGGTGAGAGGGGGGTTTTGGTTAAATTGAAACACTTGGGGTTAAGTAACACTCATTCTACTCCATACCTAATCCCTCCAGTACCAGTTATTATCTTTGCAACTTTTATGTGTAGGGCTTTTAAGAACTCATTCTGCAGTCCAGGAGAGCTTGTGTCCCATGTGAACCTGTCCCATCTCTCCCTTCCTTTGGAAATGGTGCTTGTTAGGCTATAAATATTCATGGAAAAGAGCACACTTGAGTGTTTGTGTTTGTATTCTAATTAATGAGGAAATTCCCCTTCCCCATGTTCTTACCATAAAAATCTTAAAGACTGTGAGAGTCTGTGTATTAATATTAAACATGCCAAGGGAATGTTATGGGAGCAGGCTATGACTTGCCATGTGGACTTACACTTCCATAGTGTTATTATCCTGTGTTTGCCTGAGACTATATTTTAATAAAAACCTTCCTGAAAATACCTGTTTTTCCCAATGTTAATTTGAAATTCTAAGGGAGAAGGAAAAACCTTACAAGAAGTCTTTGACTGAAATTCATAACCAGAGAGGAGAAAGAGGTGAGAGGCAGAGTATGGGTAAAGTATCCAGTAATTTTCAATCCTTTTGCAAAGGGAAAAAGCAGCTAGCAATAAAGATTTCTAAGTCTGATAAAATATCTCCACAGGATCTTTTTTTCTTTGCAATATTGTGGTTTTACTAAATCAAGGTCAGATGAGAACTAGATTAGCTACATGATTAATTTGTATATTGAGCCTCACATAGCAAAGTCAGCCAGCACACTGAGGACACTTTCATTATAAAGATTGTGCAAATAATCACTGATGTTTAACCACGCAGTAGATTTGACTGAAACAATGAAGTTATTACTAAAAAAAAATTGTCACTCAGTCACTTCAATAGAATTTACTTCACAAGGAACAGCAGCTTGAATGAAAGAGAAGAAAATCAAAATCCAAATAGTGCAATGAATGGTCTGAAAAGCCTTCAAAAAAGCATACATTAGTGTATTAACATTTCATGGAACAAAAGGTTCAGGTCTTTATTAGCCTAAGACTTGTAGGAAGGAAGAGTAGCAAGCTTGCAAAGCCCTCCCTGTGTGTGGTGCAGCACTGAGTTACCCATCAGAGGTGTCAGGTTTGCTGTGCACACCCAGCAGGTCACTCTTGAGCGTGCCCAAAACATCTTCAACTTATGGAGCAGTTACATTTTGCTCATTGTACTGCAAAGCCTTGTAGATAAAGTAGAATATGTTTCATTTATAACATGCTTCTGAAGAAAAATAACAGCAAGATCTAGATTTGTTAGACCTCATTCTGATTTTTCTTTTGTCTCTTAGATGAAAAAAAAAACAAACCTAACAAGTATTTGAGGAAATGTTTACAATCAAGTTTGCCTTTCTAGGTAACAGTAACATGGTAAAAGGGTATTTTTGTGTAAGCAAGTATTAAAATGCAACTTAATGGTGGTTGTCGTGAAATCTTTATGAGCAAGGAACTCTGCCTAAATAGGTCTCACAACATGGAGAACTCAAATTCATTGCCACAGTGGGGCCTGGGTATATTTGAGAAGTTGTGGTGACAGCTTCCTTTCTGAGAGGGAAAGGAATTCCATTACGCATTTCATCAACTCTGGTGGTGCATAAAAATGTGAACTGTCACTGACACTTGTTCTGTTGTTAGTGATGGCCTGGTCTCCCAGCCAGATGCCCATTTTACTGGCTTCTGTCTAAAGCACCACTGGAACAGCTGATTGACTGGATCACAATAACCAAGAGCTAAACTGTGGGAGCATCTTGACTATAGAGTTAGCATTTTACAGTGGAAAAACACTAAAATAATCCTATTAAAGCAATAAGAAGGAATAGTCATCTACTGCCAACCCAACAGAACCCTGAACTTGCCAACTCAGGCCTTCAGCATTATTTACATTTTAAATAGCTTATATATTTACTATTTTAAGTAGTTTTTAAGAGGAAAATTGGAGAAATGACCGAGTTGCTGTTGGTGGTAGTACTTGCAAAGGGAGCTGTGTTTGTGCTGCTCTGTGCAGTGGATCAGCTGGGCACAGCACAGTGCAAGATCACTTACTTGTGTGTAATGTGGGCTTCTGAAAAAGGCAAGGTAAACCTTGCTTCTGTGTAGTTTTAAAGTGAATTGAGTTGTATAACATCAGTGTCAATGTTTGCATTTGGAATAACCAGCACAATTTTCACCTCTCAAAACTCACTGAAAAGTCAATACGTTTAAAACTGTAACACTACCACTTCCCCCCCCATGTCCAAGTGCTCTTCATCTGGGGGGAAGAAATCCTAACTGAGAACAGAGAAAAAGTGGGAAATCATTCCCCCAATGAGGACATGAAATAAAAATGGAGCCAGGCAGGGGAGAAGTGCTGTGAGGCAGAACTCTGGCAGTCTGATGTATGCTTAGGGAGGAAATTCAGGTGTTTAGGAAACTTGTAAACTTTTATTTTCCTATTACCCGTTCTAAGCAGCTTCTGAAAGATCATGTCTCTGCTTACATATCTTTTGAACACACTGGGCTTTGTTTTTGGTGGTTTTGCTGTAGTTGTTGAGAAAAGGAAAAAAAGCCCTCAGAGAATACTTCAACATTTTTTTCCCCACTAGAACAAACGAGCAGCTCGAGCAGATGAGATATTTGTCCATTTAGCCCTGTGCTTTAATTGGCTACTTGATCATGCCTGGGTGAAAATAGATTAACTAGGCAAGCTTTTAGTGAAATTTCCTCAGAGGGGTCTGCCAGCCATTAACAATTGGCACTTTGCATACACTCTGACCTAAGTATATTTTGGTTTTGTATTTAATAGCCTGTTATTTATTATATAAAATTTTCTAGTTGCTTTCAAATAATGTAAACTAGTAGGAGCTATTATACCCTCTGCTGAGAAGCTCACAGGTTACTTAGAAGACTGGTGTAAAAAATGCAAAACCTGCATATTTCCAGTGCTTTGTAAATAAAAGTGACCAGGTGCATGAGCATAGTCCATCATCCCAAGGATATGCTCTTCTCTCTCACTTCCTTGCTGTCTCTGGTGTCTGACAAGACCCCACTTGCTTCAGAACAGAGCTCTGTTTTTAATGGCCTTAATGCAAATGCCTGTTTGGACTGTGACTTGAAATCACCATTAGCTGGATTTGGGAATATTGGAATAATATCAATATAACAAAGGTAGATCCAGTTAACAGAGAAGCTCTTGAGGAAATAAGATGTTCAAGCTGTCCTTTTGAGAAAAAGTGCTTAGGGGTTGAAATGATGTTTAATTTCTTTTTATTTGTGCATTAAACAACTTGCTAGAAGTTGAATTGCAGTCTCCTATTTCTAAAAAGTATTATGACCTTATTGACAAAGCCAGACAGAGAGAACTTAACAAGAGAAGATATTGATGGCAACATCTGCATTGTGTCAAGATAACTGAGACAAACACCCGAAAAACTAAATTTGCATTTCAGTGGTTGCCTTTTCCTTCCAGGACTGCTGAGAAACTCTCAGTACTTGAAAGGTAGAGACAGACAAAGGGCCCAGGAGTGGCTGATGAGAACATCTATTCTCTCTTTGCTTCTTCAGATGTGGTGTCTTGTTATGCTGTTTCTTCTGTCTCCTTTCAAATCTCACTTCTCCAGAAGAGAATTAAAATTTAAACAGTAACAAGAGATTAAAAGCTCTTTCACTAATGTATTTTCTTATTTTGCAAAGTAGCAGTTAATACCATCTTTAATATCTATAAGCCTGTCAAGGAAAAGATTTTTATTATAAATTTTGTAGTGAAAGGGAAGGCAAAAAGGAATATCACTGAAGCTCATGATTTGCATTTTAAATATTCATCTGTTTCTATCTCTTCAGTAAAATTTTACATACCTGTTTTAAGGAAGTGTCTGCCAGAGCATTAAGCATGCTTTATATTTCAAATGCTGCTCCATTTTTAATTGTTTAAAATGGGTGGGGACTGTGTAAACACCACTGATTTAGGGGCTAAAAGTATAAAAATTTGGATTATTCTTCAGGTAGGCACTGAGTATTTGTTCTGGGGCTACCTTGCAGAGAAAAATTAATCCCAGTGACACTCCCTCCATTTCTCTAAATGTCAAAATTAAAATAAACAATCAGGTGTATTTAATCTGTGAACAGTGTAGGTTACTTATTACTGATTTTGAAATAGAAGTTGTAGTTACCTTAGGTATATTTGGACCATTCTGTACATGTGGCATCTGACTCATGGGTTGATCAACCCTTTGGATCCCAGAAGAAAATACCTCCAAAATGACATTTTGTTGCTCATCCTGATTTTCCTCAGACCTTTTGACCTAATGGTGGAAGTCACTGACCAAAATGTGTTCTGTCCATCCTTAATTGAATCTGGGTTCTAGTCTCATCATCTTTGTCCTGTGGTGCCCGTTGGCCAAGCCTTGGCTCATTGGAAAAGCTGTTGTCTTATTCCTGGGGCTTTTAAGGTCCTTGCTGGTAGCAGGAGCTGCTGACACTAGAGGGAGCTCAGGCTGGTGGATGAAATGAGGATCTGGGTAAAGGAACATGAGGTCTAAAATAGAAAATACATCTGTTACTCTCTGAAGGAGATCACAGAATACCTTTGTTTTCAGAGCAAAATATCCTTGACACTGGACACATCCACTCACACAAGCATCCAGTCCAAGCAAGCTAACAAATCTCTACGTGGTTAAACTATTTCTCATCATTTTTTCTTCCTAAAATGGAAGTTTGTATATTTTAAAATTTAGTAGAAATATAATACACAAGATCTCTGTGAAACGAAAGAGAATTTGTCTCAAAAAATAAGACAGAGGAATTTTTAAAATATATTTTAAATATATATATATTATATTTTATTCTGAGAATGTGAAAATTACTTTTTTTTTGGTGTCTGGGCTGTCAATACCAACTCAATATCCATGATAACAACAGGCTAAGCAGAAAGTTGTGCTGCAGTTGTGAGATAATGCTGGCAAAATAATTAACTCATCAATCAAACTCAGAGCATACTGAGTTTCTGGATCCTCCAGAAACTTAAAGGTGAGTCTGCAAAAACTGATAAATATTACTCAACAGAAACTCTCCACGACCCTGCTAAGAGGGATTTTTAAGGAAGTGTTAAAACCCATCTGTCTGGAGACAGTTCTGGCCTGAAGCAAGGGGGCAGATGAAAGTGAACTTTTTGTTAGTAAACTCTGGTAATGGTATTTGAGTGCATAAATATCACTTGCATTTATATATGTAATTATGTTAATACATTGATATAATACAAATTCTCATAAATAGCATGCATAGGTGTTTGGTATAGGCACAGGTGCCCTCACACTTCCATGGAGTTAGTAAATCCAGCATACAGGTGTGCTTTGAAATGTTTGTTAATGTTGCACCAGCAGTGGAAGTCAAGTTTTGATTTAAAAGTTTGGGTTTTTTTACTATGCTGTTGTTTTCCTCCATATATAAGTTCTCAATGAAGAAAAAAAGCTGTGTTGTCATGAAGGCTTTCTTTTTTATCTTACCAATAAAAGTGAATGCATTTGGGAGCAGTGCCTTAAGCATTTGTTTAGTTTAAAGAAAGGCTTGACAAAAACCCTGTGGTTAAGCACTCTTCTAATTGGTACCTTGAAACAGAGCTGATGCTCAGAATCACAGGGATCTGGACAAGGGCTCAATCTACCATGGTAGACAAGATTTGGCAAACATCTGTTGGTGCCTCCAGGCTGTCCCTTAACACTCCTGGCATCCAGGAGTTGTTACTCTGGTGGGGCAAAACCCTCTCAGCATTGAAAAGATGGAGGAGGTTGGCTGCTGCCTCTTGTCAGCACTGGAGTGTCCTGCTGGCACATCCACATCTCCTGCAGGCTCAGCATCCTGTGTGGCATCCTAACAAGATGCAGCTTCTGATGAAACCCAGGCCTGTGCCTCCCTCTTCTCTTGTGTTATGTGTGTGTGAGAGCAGAGAAATATCTGGCACTTTGCAGGTAATGGCTTAGAAGTTGCAGCAATTATTCATGCAGGGAGAAAGAAAGCTGATGGAAATGTTTCATCACTGAAAAAGCCCTATTTTTTACACAGGTACATGTTGGCTTCAAAACACCTCTCTGAGCCACTGTTTCTTTTGATTTTGACTTTTTTCCCTGCATATTTAATGCCCTTTCTGCATGTAGAAGTGTATCTGCATAGGATTTATGGCTTTGGGGATTGCTGTTGTAGCCTGAAGACCTAGAACATGGCACAGCAGACCATAAATGCTGGTGTGAGTAAAGCCCTGAGCAGCTTCAAGGAGACTCTTGGAGTAACAGCTTATGTGCTCCCATAAGGTCTAACTGGACAAATTCATAGTGCAAGAAAAGATGCACACACTTAAGTAGGAACATTATGGGGATTTTTGAAGGAGTTTTGAATGAGTTAGAAACAGGACCTCTGGGTTTTTAGATGATGCAATTTATTTTTTCTATCTTCTACATAGGAAGGGTTTGGCTCACATCTTTACTACATGGTTCAGAAGGTCACAAGACCTTTTAGTAACAGGATTTATTGACCAATAAAACACTATCAACAAGGATATTTATGTTTTTGACCCAATCCTTAAATATTTCATCTTATGGACTCATGCTACAGTGTAAGCTTTCTTAGCCAATCGTGTTATGACTCACAAACCTACAGCATTGCATTCTAAACTTGTAGTTTACCTTTGGAACTACATTTATTTTTTCTATATCTTAAACTCTAAATTTTCCTCAACTCCATGTGTTTCTGCTTCAAGCTCCAAGTCCACATTCTTGCTTCTAGCACCTAAGTTTGGGAGCCTTTCCCAAGGTTTCAAATCAAATCCTGTGTTTAATTCTGAGCTTTGGCTTACAGGTCCAAAGTTCTGAGAGTTCCCTGCATTTCAGATTCCAACAGAACAGGATCATAGTTTAATATCTACCTGTTTGTTACCTCTGCTTGTAGATTAACTATCCTCAGCAGCATCTGATGCAGACTGACTAAAGATTTGTGCTGATGAATTGCACTAGTCAGAACTGGAAAAGGAACCCTTTTTCCTATCTCTTTTTTGTCTGCTTCTGGGGGATAAACTGATGGTACTCAGAGCCAAGTTGTAATTACCCAGTGAGACTGAGTTGCTTAGGTGTGTAGCTAAAAATTTATCCTGTTGGCAGTGATGCTCAGAGGACACCAAGAACCTCCCCATGGGATACATTCTGAATTGGGATGGGATCCCATTCTGGATCCCATTAATGGATTGGATTTATGTGTCCCATAGACCCTGAGCTTCCCAGCTTGGTCACCTTCCTCATCTGGAAGTACCTATTGCCTGAAACAATTCCAAATTAGCTGGGGCATCTTTATATAATACACTGTAATTTAGGTATATTCTGAGCTATACCTTCTCCCTCATATGGTTTGAAAACAGGTGAGGAGGAAACTCTGTTTTTTATGAATTTTCAGCAGTGTTTTCCCTACCTGAGGGCTTCCATCAGAAGTGGATTACATTGTGCCCCTGGTAATCATTGAATAAATGTGTTAAAAAGTACTTGATCATTTTAGCAAGTACCCCCCTGTGGCTTCTGCAGGGCCTTGTGTGAATTGTACAAGATGTTCAACATTTTCTACGCCTTATTGGTTTGACCTTTAAGTATTATTTAAAATGTGAATGTGATATCTTCTGCAACCAGCAGATAAAGGCTTATGAGCAAAAGGACAATATTTTGTTGGAGGATTGCTACATTTAAGAACAGCATAACCTTTGAAGGTCTAGTAAAAGTGCAATAAAATTAGTGGATTTTTGTATAATAGCAGTAAAATTGGTGTATTTTTCTAATATAAAAAAGTAAAAGGCTATGGTTTATAACCTGAATTTGGAAGTTTTTCCACCTCATCTGATTTTTTTGTTATTTTCTATATCATTAGTCTCATGCTGGGCAGTATAAAGGTATGTTTATAACATGATAGCTTAGATGCAGGAGTATATAAGAAAAATGCCACATTTCATCTTTAATGGAAATTCTTGTAGTATATAACTACACAGTTGTAGGGTGTATGTGAAGGATTTTCAGTTTCTTAGAGGAGTCTGGGGTAAGAAAGACCATAAAGTAAAAGATTTCATTTCTAAAAATCCCATCTGGGTAACATGATTATATACAAATGTAGCTTTTAAAATTTCGTAACTATTTGGTGTTTTAAGGCGTTTTTCAGATAGTTTAAGAGTAGAAAAAGAATTTGCAGGCTGAGAATGCTCTTGGGTACTGCTGACCTCTGAGAGGAGGCCAGGAGTGCAGCTCTTGGGCAAGTTCTAGGGCTGGGGGCATCTCAGTGTCCCCCTTTGCTTTGACCATGGAAAGTTTTCACCTGTGTTGCTGAAACACCCACTCTGACTGAGAAGTTGTGTATTGTTTTACTGAGGGGTTTAGAACACAAACTTTGCTGTTTTCTGATATGTCTGTCCTTCTGAGCACACTTGATTAAAGCTGCACTGTGGAGTTGCAATAGCATTTGAGATCACAGTGTCCACCCTTGCTGTATGTGTATTTTTCAGATGTGGGTCTGCAAGCCTTGAGCTGTGCTTGGCAAAGGAAGGCTTTGAAAAGCTCAGCTCGAGCAGGGCAGACTGAGCCTGCTGTGTCAGCTGGGGCTGCAAATGCATCCCCTCCATGTGGTGCTGCACTCAGGCTGGACTGCCTGTAATTACTCCATTAGGGAGAGCACTGAGACTGTAAAGAGATCCTGGGAGCAGTGTTTCCCTCTCTGACCGTGACCCAGGAGCAGATTGACAAAAGTAATATTGTGTGAAATGTGGGCTCTTTTAGACCTGATTGTTTCATTATCCTCAATCAACCTGCACTACTCAAAAGAAAAATCAAGTGTAAGCAATAGCAGGAGGCAATATAAAGGGTACTACTGATCATCAACACTTGAAAAAAGTGGTTTCTGCTTTGCTGCTTCTTCTATTCTACTGCTTTGCTTCTTTTTCTTTTTTTTTTTTTGTTATTCTAAAGATTAATTTAAGATATCTAAAACTGAAATTTATATGTTCTGGAGTTAGTTTTCTATTTTTCTATGTTGTTCAGTTTGCCTAAAGGGCAGCTGGTAGGAATTTACCCTGTTTAACCTTAGGCTTAATCTTTTCCCCTGGGGTGGGATTTGAAACTCTTTGCTGGAGTCAGTAAATGCTTGCCAGTTGCTAAATATAATGAAATTAATTTCTGTTTATGTGACCATTTTAATTTGAAGAATAAAGGATCTTGTAGTTAATGACATGGCTGAAATTGTTAAAGCTAAGTCTCAGGCTGAGTAATAAAATATCACTACATCCTGTAATTTTTTTCCTTATTTTTCCCCTCCAAAAATTACCAAAATGTATTCATTTTTAAATGCTTTAAAATTACCAAAAGTTTTTTTTTTCCCCTCCAGAAAAATTACCAAAATGCCCAGCTATTACATAAACCTTGTCTGAATATTTTATTAAAAAGCACTTACAATACATAGTTGTGTACTCCACAAAATGAGAAACATTTAAGGATGTTTCACTGGAATGCTGCATTCATTTTCTTATCTTTACCAGAACTGGGATTGAAGAGAAATTTTTCACATTGCTGAAAAAATTAACAATGAAAGCCCAAATAATTTTGGGCAGATAATGAATTATCTCAAAAGCTTCAGCAGCTTTTTGTTGCTTGGGATGTGCAGAGTTATGTGCTCGTTGCTGAGAGCCAGATGTGCTATTGCTGCACATAAAGTGATCTGGGAGGTGTTAATGAGTCTCAAGGAGAGTTTCAGGGGGTCTCCATGACCATCCATAATGGAATGAGCTCTGTGCATGGCAAAGTTCTTCCTCCTGTCAGGATTGTGCCACCTGGGTGTGCTCTTATCACTGCTGTGGGCTTCAGTGGCCACTCCCTAACGAGAGATTCAGGAGGAAAAATGCACTTCTGTAAAAAACAGGGGTTTTTAAGTGGTTCAGCCACTCAAGGGATAGCTCACCATTTCTGAAGCTGTTCCTTTGGTGTTCCATGAAGAACTTTTTCTCTCTGAATCAATACTTGTTGCTGTCTGTGGCAACAAAAGACCAAGAGACTTAAAAATAATTAGTACTTCACCAGTTTTCATTGTTCTTGCCCCAGTTTTTGCATGCTGCCATGCCAATTGTAAAAATCAAAATCTCATTAGCTCCTAAATCCAGGGAAATCTGGAATCATGATTTGTTCCTGTTTCCAAGAGAGTAGAACAACTGCATTTTCCAAAACAGTTCGTCAGCAATTTTTCTTGCTCACAATGCAGCAGGGTGGGTGTGTTAACCTTTGCTCTTAACAAGGACAATATATAATTTATGTTGTTTTGGCAGCAAAATATGTATCAATGGTAAATGTTTATAGTTAGAACAGTTAATTGATTTTAACTTGATTTTAGCTTTTTTAACGGAACATGTAAAACATGAAAGCACTCGCTGTAAACGATCTCTGGATCATTTACATATTTTACATATTTACATATTTTAAAAAAAGTTTAAATATTTCTTAGTTTCAGCAGTAACTACTAGTTTGTTATTTTACCTGGAGCTAGAAAACATTAAACAATATCTCCTTTTTATACTTCTCTCTGCTTTCATCAGTGTGTCTGTAGCGCTGTCACGAAGAGGCTTGAATTCCAGCATCTTTAAGACATTTAATAATTGCTTTTTGTGCACGATTAAAGATGCAGATTTATATTTCTGATCTGGGATTAAGCCTGCCCTCAGATCATGGTGGGACATATCATCCCTGCTGTTTAATCTTTGACTTTTCTGTTTCAATGGAATTAGGGCAAAGCTGGAATCTAAACCAATGATGGATTCTGGGAAAAAAGCAGGCTGTCCTTTTTTTCTCTTTGCATGAGGTTCAAATGAAGATATTCCCCCTGAGAACTAGCAGCTGTCTTAGAAGCACTAACCACAAAGACATCAGAAAGGAGTGTGTAAGATCAGAACTGACTTGCTGTGTTTGGGCTCTCTCAAACATCTTCCTCAATCTCTGAGTGTCCCTCGTCTCCCTTTGCTTTGCTTTCCAACAGAACTTGCTCTTTACCCATCTCTAAATCTTGGCATTACTAAAAGCTACAAGTTTCTGTAACAAACTTCATACCCTTTGTTTGGTTACCACTTCTGGGTTTCATATCTTATGACCTTTCAGGAAGCTTATGGCAGTTTATTTTTCTGGAGAAGTCTGTGAAGATTTACACTCTTTTCATGCTCTTTCACTTATGGAACTTCCCCCCCCCTCATCTTCTTAAAGCTAATACAAACTAACCTTGAAATGAAACTTTAGCCTGTCTCTCCAGGATTTCAGCAGCAGAAATAATTTGAAAAATGACCCAAGACTTACAAGAAATGGTCAAAGCAGGATTAATTAATTTCTTAATTACAAAGTCCTTTCACCCCAAAAGGAGACATTATCATTGCTGTCATTTTTGGCCTTGTATGAATTGCTTGGGGGTACTTACTAGCTGTCTTGTAGATGTTAGTGATGCCTACAGATGTGATTACCACTGCTTTGTTGGAGGCTGAGGTGGTCAGTGCTTTTGGTGTTGTGAGCGCTGGCAGGAATGAAGATGCAGTTGAAATGTCTGCCAGGAACCACCCCTTAATTCTGGTTTATTGCTGCCAGTTATAGCTTAATTATGTTTTTATTTATGAGCGGCATAATAAAGCCTTCAGTGGGTTTGAGATTAGCCAGGGTGTGAGTGGGTGGTGGTTCCCCTCCTCCTCTGTTAGCTCCAGCCCATGGAATGTGTCTGTGTTGGTTTATGGGTGTCTAATGGAGCCTTTGTTTGGGTGTGCTGGCTGCTCCAGTATTGGATCTGTCCCTGGAGAGCATTATCTCCAGATAAAGACATGACAGCCATCAATGAGATCAGATTAGCTTGTAAACGTTTCTTTGAAAAGGGAATTGGAATTGTGATTATTAATTTATAATTTAATTCCCCATTTACCTAAATGCATCTCACGGACTTTAAATGAGATTCTAGGAAATACTGATCAACATTAGACAGGAGCAAATACCCTCAAGTTTTGCCTTGTGAGAAATCACAGTGGATTCATTTATGAGCTCTTCAGATGATTTAATGGTTTTGTCTCAGTTTTGGGCAGAATATTACATTTGCAGCTGTGCCATATCCTGCCAGGTGAGCTGTACCTGACTCAGTTTGTACCTAGCCCTGGGACAACCTGGTGTCCTCAGGCTGCTTGGAGCACCTTTAATTTAAAAAGTGGATACCTGCTTGGGCATTGCTCAGTAATCACCTAGGAGAGATTGTCATCTTTCATTACTGCATTAACCTTTAGAACTGACAACAGAGTGCCAGCTCACAATAATTGAGCAGAGGCCCATGAAAATGAGTTTCTTACCTTGTGATTGTGCATATGGTCAGGTTGTTCGCTCACTTGGGGTTATTTTGCAAGTGACATTCCTTTCTCACTAAATTTTAGCCTAATTTTTAAATTACTAGTTTAGACCGTATCTCCTTAAAATACCTATCCTGGAGCTGGAAGAGGAAGAATGGGAGAAACATTTCCATCTCCTTTAAAACTTGTAACTGCAGCTTTTCCAGCACTGCATTTCTGAATTTGATGGAGCATGAATTTGAGGCAATTCCTGTTGTTGTGTTTTCAGGGAAAGAACAAGTGTTTGGGATATTGTGCATTCTGAAATAAAGCCTCTAATTTTGTGTTTCACACAATCTGTCCTTCCTTGCCAATGCTTCAGCCCAAGCACCCCTTATCTAACAAGCTAGAACTTCTTTTGGTGGTATAATATTCAGAAGTCCCAAATATTTATCATTTAGTGGAAATTAGGCATGTGTAATGTCCATACTAATGGAGTATTTGTGTTCCTTCAGTAAACTAGATTTTAATTAGAAGTTACACTGAAGGTCTGATTAGAAAGAAGAGCCCTTCTAGGGATCAATTCTCAGTCAAATTCAGAGGATGTAAATGTAACTATAAAGTTATATATTTGTTAATCAGTGTGAGCAACTTGCTCTGTGTGAAAGAAGCTTTAGAGAAGTAATCCTGCACCCCAAGCACATTTCTTGTCTGAAGCACATGTTATTAAATGCTTTTTTCAAATTGCATAACAAGCTTTAGACTTCTGCTCTTGAGGGCAGATCTACCATTTCCAGTTATATATCCCAGCACTTTCTTAATTTCTGATAAAATATTTGTAGGATAGGTTGTTTTACTAAAATAGCTCTTGCTTTCTAACTTGCTAATTGTAAATCACACCACAGTCCACTTGTAAAGAAGCTGTGTATACTCTAAGTGCTGAAATTGATGCTGAGAGTAATTTATTTTAAGGACTAATATCTCCCCATGTCACTTCCAGTCACTTAAGCAGCTGAATAAAGCCGAAATAGTATTTTCTTCAGCTGAGAACTATTTCCATTATGTTGCTTAAAATCAAAGGATTGGAAAATTGCACACTATGGTTTTTTTTTTTTTTTTTTTTTGGTGGTTTTTTGTTTCTGAAAAGCTACCATTTTTTTTTTATTTATTGTGGAGCTGTTAGATGACCAAGACACTTAAGGGATAATCAGGCAATTTCCAAAGTACTTATCAAGTGAATCAGAGGCAAGTTGAAACTGTAGCAGGATGAATTCATTCCTATTGAACTAAATTGTCCTAAACTAACGAGGTAAAGGGAATACAACTTGTGTCCAGCCCGTGGTGAAGATTTTTCCCTCATTCAAGTAGAGAGATTAATGATTTGTCTACATATGCAAATGCCCCAATATAACTCTTTTGGACTATTTTTCTGAATAGTTGTACTGGCACATATTTCTCACACAAGCAGTCATACTCCAGAAAAAAAAGTGAGGATTTTTTATGGGGAAGTGTTGTTAATCTAAGATGTCTGTGTCTTCATGGAGTTTTATTCCAAAATAATTCTTCATATTGACTATCAAGTACTGTAAAACTTGAGCAATCTCATAAATTAGGAACAGTTTTACAGAACCTGAGGCAGGAAGAATCCACAACATCACCAAGCATGCTGGAGCACATGTGAGAGTCCTTTACACGCCAGTGTTAACCTTGTAATTTATTGATTTCATGTACAGCTAACACTGTTATGTTTTTAAAGATAAAAACTCTACAATGGTACCCAGCTTTTGTAAATTTATAGTACAGAAAAATTGCAATGCAGCCACATTTCATTGTTCTAACAGCCTAAATATATTTGCCCTCATTCTTCCCCAAATGTCCCATAGCTTAGTTTTCCTGATAGAGAAGCAGTGATGAGGTAGAGAAACACAACTGCTCACTCACTGTTTTTTTTTTTTGATGAGGTACTTGATTGCAAATTTGCATAACAAGCAATTTAATTTGTCATTGTAATCCCTGGCAGTTTTGATGACCATCTTTGTGAACGTAAAATTATATTTGCAGTTCCAGTGGAACAGGAATGATGCAAATTTGTACAGTATGGAGATAGATCCTTCAGATTTCTCCTCAGAATCCCTTAAGATGATGTGAGGTTGACCAGTTGAAACTTGTCTGGTTACTTTACCAAGTTAATTAACCTGGATCCCACCTGCATACACAGCAGCTTTTTATATTCTCCATTTTCCTGTTGCTAATTCAACTCCTGTGGCTTCCAGTTAAATGTATTTCTTTCCTAATTCCCTATGCATTTCTTTTATGAGCTCTCAGTCTCCCATACTTGTTTCCACAAGAGACTTCTGACAGTTGGAAACAGTTTGAGGGCCAAATGAAGTTTTCCTAAGCTTCTAAACAGGTTTTTCTATCTTCAGCTCTGTCAATCTATATTACAGGGCCTATAAATGCAAATATTGTTAAGGAAAGCTCAGAATCTTCCAGATGCTTTATGCTAAAGCAGCCATACTGCTTCTGATTGACCACTTAATTAGATAACTGATGTTTCCAATACTTTTGATCACTATTCTGGCTTTTAGATCAATATTACATTTTCCAGTTTCTTTTGGGATTGGGGCTGCTACAAGTGACAGAACACGTGTGCTAATGCTGAGCATGTTATTAATCTTTCCTTACAAATTAGCATGGTTTTCTTACTGTTTTGCTTAGATCTGTGAGGGCTCAGTGAGTATTTGGTATTGTCAGTGTCTCTGCAAATCCTCAGTTTTGTTCCATGCTGCAGATTGCAAAAGCAGCTCAGCTGATGAATTCTCAGGGAACTTGTGCCCTATCACTCAGGGCTGTGCCAAGATAAGAAGTGACCCTGGTTTGGGAAGGGGTGGTTGACATGCAGTGCTGATATCTTGCTGTAATAGGTATTTACTGATGGACTGGTTGAGAGAAGGATGAAATATCTGATCAAGTAAAATTGACTATGAGGAGTTTGACTCTCCTTGCTGTTGGTTTTACTGTGTCTTGGTTCATTGGCTGAAACCTTTTCTGTGATGGCATTTCTGGAAACATCACCAAAAGTGATGCTTTTGAATAAATGAGGGTCTAATGTAGAGCTCATGAAAGGGAAGTTAGCAGCTTTCACTGCTATTTGCATTTTTGATGTGACATACTGGAGGCAGAGAATAGGAAGTATCAAATTCTAATGGGAACTAAATCTTAAAATAGAAACCCTTGTTTTAACCAGACATCCTTAGGGGTTTCCCACATATTTAAATGTCAATTAAAGGACTTGTTAATCCTGATGCTACCCCTCTCCTCTTGTCCTAGGTGTAGGGAATGACTATTTTGAGGAAAAAGAAACCAGGTGCTCAGCAAGGTCTAAGTTGTTACAGGGTCTGACATGGTCATAGAGAGCTCCTTAGAGCAGCATGATCACTCCTCTAGTAGGGCACAACTGTGGTTTGTAACTCCTTGTTGGAAAAGGAATGTACCTGGAAAAGTCCAAATGGGATGATGCGCATTTACAAAGAAACTTTCCAATCTGACAGAACCTACAGGCAGAAAATTTTAGTGGCTCTTAATAAGAAACAATTAAAATATCAGTACCTATAGTTGTCAGGACCCATGTGTCTTTGCATAAGGTGTTAAATGCAGCCAGTACATAGCCTACATTTTACTCTAATTAGGTCTATTTAAAGATAAGAATGATATTTTGGTGTTTAGAGCAGTTACTGCATTTCTGCCTTGAATAACAATTGACTAATTGGCCAAGTGGGACTATTCTGAAAAAAACAGATTTTTCTGATTTGTGATGACGTGATGTCGTGAGGTTTTCTGTAATTACCATCCTACAGGTACTATTCAGGAAAAAGTTTACATCTGGAAAATTATTGTGTTAAATTCAATAAATATCCCATTTTAACTATTACCAGATTGTGGTGCAGTAAATACTTTCTCCTGTGCATGAATGTGACAAATAAGTAAGATTTGTTTTGGGCAAATACTTTTCATCCTTTTTTTATAAAGGAAACAGAGCTCATGTATTGTTTTTAGCACTGAAATAATACTAATTTCACTAATGACTAAATAATCAATTGACTTTCCTTATGGCATTTGTTATCCAGGAATTGCCCATGGTTTAGGGGCTGTGGAAGCTGTTTTGAGTGGTGATGCTGTGTGCTGCTAGTCTCTCCTACCCACCACGAATTTCCACAGAAAAGGGCTCTCAAACATCATTATGAACATCTTTCAATTAATCACAGTGACTTGTGAATTTTAGAAAAAGTGGGATGGCTCATTCTTTAAGAGTCACACTGTTAGGATGGCATTCACCTCAGTTACTTTCAGCAGTGTGAAAGTGCTATCATTAATTTAAGGTAGTTGCCTAGGCTCCCTTTGTGTTTAAGACAGAAAATCAGGTATTTTAAGAAGTGGATTTGGTCAACCTAATTAATCAATCTACTGAACAAAATGTCATTTGCTGTCCATCAATCTCCACTGAATGCAGAGAGTGCCTTGATAATTAGCTGTTACTGTACCCCTCACCTGGTGTGAGCAATGTTGTTAGATGTGTCCCTCTTTTCAGAGTCTGAAATATCTATTTTAGAATAACTTATAATTGTCTACCTTCAGTGAAGGAGTTTCAGGATTCTAGTTTAACTGAGATGATTTTTGATAGTTTGCCTTCCTGTAATTTTGAACTTGAATGCCGCTTTGCCCATCAACCTCAAAAATATTTAAATTGTGATGTATCAAATAATGACAATTAAAAAAAGCTACTCAGGTAAAAATAGAACTTTCTGTAAATATTGCTGCTCAAGAAATTCCTTTTTAAGTATTTTCAAAAATTTAGAACTTTGGAGACAATTTTTGGCTTGTTGAGCTTGTTTGATCTCTTTAATACAGTTGATACTCAGTTCGCTTCAGTATGGCATTACAGGCATACATTATTTATGGAAGGGAAATGGTCCTGGAGGAATAGATGGGAGAGCTTCAAAGGTAAAGAAACACTGAGAAAATAAAAGGGAAACCTGTGTGGAAAGAAGTAGGGATGACATGAAGCTTTAGAAGTAGATAGTATATGTTAACTTAGCTAGACATCTCAGTGGGAATGAATTTTAGTAATAATCTAGACAAATAAAACCCAGAAGGAATGCTGCAAGTTTGGTGGATGGGAAAACATCAGTTCTGAGCACCTATTTTGTTCTAACAAGAACATGGTAAGGAAAAATTTCAAACTTTGAAATATTGTAGAATTGTTTCAGTGGCACATTAAAATGCAGATTCTGAAGGATATTGAAAATACCTGGATTTCTTGGATAGTTGTGTGCAAGGATGCCTATATTAGCAAATGTTGTTAACTGGTGTCTGAAGGCAAAAGAAATGTGTGCATGGCTTTACACTTGCTGATCTCTGCCTTTCTGCAAATATTATATAAAAGTCATACTTGACTGTCACTGCCAGAAGCAGCTGTATTCCTCCAAGTGTATGTTTCTGTAACTTCATTATTATAGCATTGGATAATTACGCAAAGAGCAAAACAGTTTTTTAAATTTTAAATATGTAGTGTCAATCTTTTATATTTTCACTTTTAATCTTCCCATATTATTCTGCATATAGGTATGTAATTAGAAGGGGGGCTAAGTTATGGGGGAGAGAATGTGGGAGTCTGAGCACTTTAAAAAATGGTTTTATCATTGGACCAATAATCGCAACCAGAATGCTGGGAATTTACCTGCAGATCTGATAAAAATTTTTCTGATTCACTTGATAAATTCAGCTAGTTTCTGTGCACTTATTTGCTTCTCTGAAAGAAAAAAAAAGTTAGGGTTTAACCTTACCTTAAAAAAGAGTAAGGTTTAATTCAGGTCCTAATCGTCTGAATAATAATAATAATATTTTTCATTGCTGATGAACATATTGTCAGGAAAGAAAATATAAATTCATGAGGAAATGGACAGCCTCTAAATTTAGATTAATTTGAAATATCAGTTCTTCTGAAGATAAAATTCAGATATAAGCAAGGCATGAGGAAAGGAGTTCTGGAACATATGCAATAACTATTTTAAATAAATTTTTAGGAGACAGATATAATTTTGATTTTTTTCTTACATATGTGTTCAAGTATATATGAATCACATCTGCACAATAGCTTTCTTGCTGCCAGCTATTTATTTTCAATAATCCAACAAATAACTGGTCAGCAAGTTGTGGCCTCTGCTGCCAATTGACCTTTAATTTTTCATCAATCAAATCCTTTGGTTTTATGCTGCCTATTTATGAAATAGCCCAGTGGCTTATTGATTTTGATAATGACTTCAGTAATGAAGAAAAGTCTACATATTTGTGAAGTATCTAAATATCCAACAATGCATTTGCTGCCCTTAAACCACCCTATTCTTTTTCTGAGGTTATATTGTGCTATCTCAATACCAATGCCTTGTGTGTTTTTGAAAATAACAGTGTTGCTTTGCACTGTCTGAAAAAATGCTCCCCAGAATACAGTAGAATACTCTACACTTGTGATCTAGAATTTTGTCTTCCCAATCCATCTTTAATTTTTTCTTTTGTTTTAAAATAGAAATATTGTGGTCTGGGTCAAAAGACTATTCATTTAAAATCAGAGGTAGTTGTGTGCTACAGAACCATCAGGCAGAACATGAATGACTTCTTTGAATCAATGTTTTTTTCCCATTTTTCCTGTAACAATCATTCCCTCTGCGAGCAGGACTTGGGGTAACAAAGGATTTGCTTCTCTGTGAAACTAGCTAAATGATCTCTGTAAAATCTCTATCTCAATCAGAAGGGGAGGTTGTCCTTTGGTAATTTATACAAATGATACACTATCATTTGATTACTCATTTATTTAATATGCTTTTTTGATCTGCCAGCGCTGATCAGATATTCATGCGGTGGCAACGGTCTTTTAATAATGAATTCGTTCTCATGCCCGTGAAGCAGTAATCACAAGGACCTGTCTTTTAATAATTGCTAATTAATATAAGTACATATTCAGTCTTTGCTTTC
The DNA here is from genome assembly GCF_023055355.1 of Agelaius tricolor. Classification (NCBI taxonomy): domain Eukaryota; kingdom Metazoa; phylum Chordata; class Aves; order Passeriformes; family Icteridae; genus Agelaius; species Agelaius tricolor. The sequence goes on from NW_027269270.1 coordinate 3,596,620, forward strand.
ATCATAATCATTGTGTGACACTTGGCATAGAAGAAAATATCATGTGGAATAAATTGAGTTTCTTCATCTTGATGTGACTCGGGACTAGGAAATGCCCAAGCAGATATTGACATAAATGCAAACCAGAATGTTACTAGAAAATTCTCTATTTAATATCCAGGTAGTCGCTCCTCATTTCCTGATTTCTGTTCAGTGTTGTACTTAGGGTACATTTAACTTTGAAATCTTAGCCATGCAAGAGATCAGGAGGAGGAAGATGAAAGGAGTAAGAGTTTGCTCCTTTCTGGGAAGATTATTCCATGTTTTTAGGGGTGAAAGAGCTAATATGGTCCCAATAAATGGAGTTATTCTGTCCTTGAGTCAGATTATAAACACCAGCAATGTTTATACCCTGAGATATTTTAGAAATATGTGGAGGTCCTTTCCATTTCTGGTACATTTGTATAGAAGTGGAGAATTTTTTGGTACATCTTGTTCTGTGAGCATTTTTCTAATGTGTATCATAGACACATAATGGCAAAGTCATTGCTATTGCAAAATGTGCCTCAGATATCAAGCTGTTGTAGAGGTGCAATGATGAGCCAGAAAGAAAGACTCGAGGTCACAATTTGCTATATATAATGCTGTTGGGTTCTTTTGCCATCTTTAATCCTCAACTGCAAATGCTCTCCTCTTCATGGCCATGTTGGAGGGCTCCTGGTGGCAACAGCTGAGGTCCTAATACCTTTGTGCTCTGTAGGAAAAAGTTTTTGGGGAAAAAAGGAGAAGCCATAACTCATAGACAACAGCTCTCACTTCTGGACTTGCCATTGCCAGTAAAATTCTGGAGGCTCTCTCAGTGCGCAAAAGAACTCCAAGTATGACTTGGAGAGTTTATTCTCTTAGTAATTCTTTTATTAAATAATAATGATCAATATGAAAATTAAAAATATTAAATACTTAAATATAATTATTATAAGACTATAGAAATAATTATTAAAATTAATAATTCTCTTCAATACCAAGTCATGTGGGCTGACAGATGACTGCAGCTGATGGCAGTCCTTTGCAGGAGTACTCATTCTACAGCAGACATGGTTTAATGAGCAGCCAAGTCTTTAGAGCCATCTTCATTAAGCAATATCTCTTACTAAAGTATGCTATGTGCAAGGGAGGTGCTTGGAGCTGCACTGGTACTCAAATACTTCAGTGAAGGAGAAGCCTCTTCCATTGTTTCTTTAATTGTCAAGTGAGCACAGTCTGGCTTTTGGGTTTTCTTCATGAGGCAAACGATTGTTGTTGTTTAAACCTGGTTCCCATTGGGAATATTTACTGTGGATACATCCCAAATGAAAATATTCCAGAAAATCTCCAGAGAGCAGCTTCTGTATGACCTCTGATGTGTCATTATAAACCAGTAGAACCATGGAATGGTTTGGGTTGGAAGGGATCTTTGAGATCATCCAGTTCCAACACTCTGACATGGACAGGGACGCCTTCCACCAGACCAGGCTGCTCAGACTTACATCCAACCTGGCCTTGGACACTTTCATGGATGCCACAGCTCCTCTGGGCAACCTGTGCCTGGATCTGCCCACCCTCACAGGGAAGGTTTTCTTCTTAATATCTAATCTCTACCTATTCTCTTTCAGTTTGAGGCCATTCCCCCTTGTCCTGTGACTCCAAGCTCTTGTAACAATTCCCTCTTCACCTTTCTTGTAGACTCCCTTCAAGTACTCGAAACCCTCAGTTAGGTCATCCCAGGGCCTTCCCTTCAAACATCTGATATGGAGCTTCCCAGCAGTGACTTTTCCATAGAGGGGCTGCAGATATTCCTGATATTTTACTGTAATACATCCTTACATGGCTTGATTGTCTCATTTTACACAGAACAAATTGGAATGTCTCCGTAAGTCCCTTCGGTGTACGCCGTTGTTAAATTTGGGCATTTTTTTGTAGTATGCGTTATCAGGCATAAACAAACATTACAACAATTTGCCAGACAATCATAAAATAATTCTACACTGTGCAATGTTTTAAACTTTGAGAAGGAAATTAATTTGCATACATCCCTGGTGCATTATAAAGGATTAGCTAAAGCTATTTCTGTGTAATGTAATTCTTTTAGCTCATTTTCGTGCAGGGGCAAATCCAGGCTTGAATAAATTGCTCCCTGCAAACAACTTGCTCAATTCCAGTTGTGGGAACAACTCTTAAAGAATTGACAATAGAAAACCAATTTTATTAATGCACCCAACATTATATCTAAGGATTTCCTCTATTTGCTTTGCATATCTTTAGTGCCTTATAATGTTTGTTTATGCTAAAACTGGGTTTTCACACCTTGTCTTCTCAGAAATAAACTGGAAGAAAAAGTCTGAACCAGGTCTTTAGAGCTGTGTTTGAGTTGCTTGTGACCATTTGAGGGTTGCTTGTCTTAACAATGTCTCTACTTGACACATATAGGCTTAGTTATCAGAAAATGGCTTATTTAAAAAAAAATCTCCAGTTGAGAAGAGTGTGTGTTAGCACTACTGTGTAATTTTAGGAGCTAAGTCTTCTTTCCTACTCTGATTAATTAAATGGTACATAATAGATCAATCATATCCAGAGTTATATCAGACTTCATGAAGTATTGAGGACAGAAAGGCTGATACTCTTTGCCATAAAGTACTAAATGATGATTGGTGTAGAACTTTATTTATCACCTCTTGAATGTACAGCGTACATGTTTTGAGCAAAATTAAAGGAAACACATCTCTTATAACCCTCCTTTGAGATACCTATGCATAAAAAAATGCTACAAGAAACATCCAACACAGCATCTCTCAACCTTTTTCAGAGCAAGCATCTTTTTCCCTTTGCCTTGGGTCTGTCCTGCTCAGCTCCCTGCACCTATGACACATACCTGGCTGGTTGGTGAGTGCTGAGAGCCAACCCACAAACCCCAGAACACCTCAGCAAGGCAGCCAGGCAAGGCTGTAGCCTGTCACTGCACAGGTTGGAAAAAAAGATTAGAAAAAAACCACTGGAGCTCACAGAGGTTATAGAGGACAGCCAAAAACATCCTCCAGCTGTATCCAGGGAATACTCCTGTTTTATGAAGGGCTGCCAAGTGAGGGGAAAGCCTTTTGGAGGAGTTGTTTTCACTGTGTACTTGTGAAGTGCCAGTTAATAGCTAGAGTTGATTTAGGCTCTATTGCATACATATTCTTTCAACAGTTTGGTTTTATGAGACTTGTAGATCACTACTTCTTATATATTCTCATATATCTAAGAAATATATGCAAAATTTATTTCTTACTCCGTGTGTTCCTATACCAAAATTTATGCTTCTTAATAAAATGAAATACTTATTATGACAAACATGATGGAGATAGTCATGCATGTTAATGGTGGCTCTGTTTATTTTACTTGGTGGTGATTAATTGTCTTATATTTTGGATTTTAATGTGTCAGTTTTTTAATGTTTTAAAGTAATTTAATCTATTTAATATGGAGCTATAAAGTGCCATTTTTAAACAGCAGAATTCTTTCTTTTAATTCACATTTTTCCACTGGGAAACAAAGTTTATCAAACCTTACTTTTACAAATAAAGGGGATGGATTTAATTAAAAGTGCTTTAAATAATTGCAATGAAATTGCTTTTCTTGTTCTTAAATGAAAGTGAATCTCTTATATTTGAGCTGAGATGAATGTCATGATTTCCATCTCCAAACAATGATATATTGCATCAGTGAAGCCAAATCTCAGAGTGCTGTCAGCATTTCCCAGGAATGCCACTGGTTCTGCACTTTGGTCTGTATCTTTTCTGAGTAGTGACATCCACATCAGGAAACCTCTGCTTGCTGTAGAGCTGCTGTGCTGCACCCTGGGGTTCCCAATGGCACTGGTGCTCTGGCTTTACTGGTTCCAGCTTGTTGCATGGCAGTCAGTATTATTGGAAGTATTTTAGAGACAGCCAAGTGATTTATTGGTCGGCAGACTAAGAGCTTTAAAGGGGATTGGAGCCTTGGAGCAGTGGCTTTGGCTGGCAGGTCTGGAATTGAGCTTTCCCAAAAAATGCATTGCCTTGGAAAGAAGGCAAAGGACAGGACATGAGTGCAGAGCATGAGAATGTTTGGGAGCAAATGTTTTACTCATTCAAATTCTCCTTTCCTGGGGGAGCTCTGCTGTGCTCTAGAAAGGGCTTTTTTTTTTTTTTTTTTATAACTGGCTGACATTTTTCTTCAACAAATTGAGAATCAGCCTCTGTGAACTTGCAGTCTGCATGGCTTGTAAGGCTGTGAACACATTGTAATAGACTGTGTCTCTGGAGAGAAAATCCTGGGGAAGAATAGCAAGTTCTATCATCTGTGCCACACGTAGTTTATACTAGACTGAGATGCCTCTGGTTCTGCTGCTGTGCAGGATTTGCTGAGCTCTGAGGTATGCCTCATCAAATTCCTGTGACATTCAAATCACCATTGTAATCACCTGCTGCTTTCCCAATAAGCTGACCAAAATAAATGTCATTTGTTCCACTGTGTGCCTCTACTGTGCCGCAAACAAAATACTTCTTTTCTTCACTAAGCATTTTTTCCTTTATCATTCATAGAGAATGACTGATATTATGGGTTTTTTCTAATTTACCTTTTTTCTTTTTTTTTTTTGTCTTTCATCTTTACCCAAAATATTTTAGCATTTGACTTTCACAAGATGCCTTAGAATCGTTTTAAAAATATTTATATTCTGCTGTGACCCTCTCCCTGCTTCTCCTTCAGACAAATGTGGAACATTATCCCTGAGCCAGGTGATAGTCATGTAATGACTCACAGTGATAACTGATTTTTCAGGAGAAGGTTCACCTGCTGGCAGCAATCCCTTTAATCTCACTGCCCCAGTTACCACCTGTTCTTTTATAATTCCCCTGACTCAGCCTTTAAAAGGCGAGAAGCTGTCTAAGATATGTGAATGATTATGTCTGCTCAGTAAGGGTTGTAGTTCTTTCTTTAACTTGCTCTTGCATATCCAGTGGTTTTCCCAGTGCTTTAATTTTAAAATTTGTGTTAAATCCCATAAAAATTCATTTACTTCATGTTAAATTGTACAGTGGCTCTTCAGGAAAAAAAAACATAACCCAACTGGTCTATAATTCAAAATTGCATGTTTTTTGATCAAATGTGATATAATGAGGCAGGACTGATAAAAGAATTGGATTTAAGGAGTACTTGTCTAGGAGCTGGGAAAAGAAATGTCTGGTGTGTAGGTTAAATATTTATCCTTTCTCATTAAAATGAAGCTGAGACACTGGGTACAGTTGGTTTTCAGCTGTAACTACTAATATATTCAAGGATATTTTGTACAAAAGGAGCTGATCCAGAAGTCATATCTACCAAAAATCTGGATACCAAAAGTACAATAACTTCTGATTTCAATTGCTGCTTTAGAACATTGTAATGGGAATTTTTCGGTGTTGTGTATTTCCCATCTGCTTATTGTTCCTTTGAAGGGGACAAAAGGTTTCTTATTGTGTTTTTAATGGAATATGCATCCATACATCCTTCAGAACAAGGAACTATAGCCTAAGCCATAGCTTGATTGATGAACTCCAGGATTCATCTCTGCACATGTTTCTTGCACAGAGAAATTCGGTGCTGTGACGTTGATATGTCCAGACTTCAAGTCATTTGATATTACAGATGGAATAAGCAAAAGATAATGGACTGTTGGGCTCTGTTTTATGGAATAAGCATGGAGCATCTATGAAAATCAGTCAGGAAAATCATCATTCTTTTGTACTCCTACTTTATATATATTTTTAGTAGTACATTTGAATTCTTTATTCTTTTTGGTTTGACACCATTTCAAGATTATTTAAACATTTTCTACTTTAACTTTTAGACTCATTATTTTTAGCTGCATATTGACATTTTTTTTTTGTTTGGAGAAATGTGTTCTTGAATGGCTGCCAATAAAACTTTTCTCCTAGATGCCAGTCTTGTCATCAGTTATTGTTCCCTCATCACCCTGGACAGAAAAATAACTGTAGTTATCCCGTCACCATTTGTGCTGGAGTTCTGGCCTACTAATAGAATGTCTTTCTTTCAAAAAGTGTTCTTAATGTAGCAGATGTTTTACTTTCTGGGCGATTTCTCCCTAAGATTTTTCCCCTAGATGCTGTGTATTGTTAGGGAGCTTGTGACCTGCCTGATTTTAGTGGAGCTTCACTTTTTTTCTCTGTTCTATTGATTTAGTAATTTCAACACTTTCTTTACTTTTCGGCCTGTTTGGAGGGTTGGGGAAAGAGAGAAGAAAATGTACTGTGCTCAGCCAGTGTATTCCTTAGCATTAAAGATGTCTCTGGTAGATTCCTTTATGCTTCCCTTGGCACAAGTTAGTTTAGGTAATGTGTGCTGCTTCTGATGTGTTTCAATTTTATGTTTCTGGTTTCTTTAGTTTCTGGTCTACAGTTGAATATACCAACAACATGAGTTGAAAGCTATCTATGTAGTGTGACAAAAAATGCTGTTAATCACTCTTTCTCCTAACTTTAGCTTTTCACCAGTTTCCCAAATTACTCTGGGCATCAATTAATCTAAATACCTTCCATTAAAAATAATTTAATTTAAAGCTGATGGTTTTCTTATTCTTTACTCCTTGTTATGATTCACAGCCTGCCTGTCTTCTTATGTAACCATATCCATGTAGTAAGGCAGTGGCAAAAGGTCATGTGGATGCTTCAATTGTTTTTGCACAAGACTTGTTATTCCTCACAATCTCCTCTTTTTTTTTTGTATAAGATTCCCTGTTGGTCAGTTTGTCTCTTAGTAACTTGGAATTATTTTGGATAGAAAGAAAAAGAATGAGCAAGATGGAGGGATTGAAACCAGTTCTGATTGCTGCTAAGGGAAAAAGGCTCTTTTTTTTTTTTAATAGCAGAATCTTGATCTGTATGTGAAAAAAAATAAAGATGTTGACAGCAGTGACTGCAAGAGGGTATGAGTAGAAGCCCCATTACAGAAATGTTAAATTGATAATATCAGAGCAAATGGAAATGTTACTCTTGCATATTTCTCAAGAATGCTGTATTTTGAAACACTATCCATGTACCTGGGTGAAGGGAAGGTCAGGTTTACATCACACGTTCCTTCCTTTGAGAAGGAAACTGCTGGGTGGATTTCATCCCTTGTCCAGGGTCCTGAATGTCAAATATTGTGCTTAACGCAGACTTTAGTCTTCAGATTTGGGCAGGAAATATTTTTCTTGGCACCAGTTCATTGCTGAAGCAAGGTGATATTTACCCCAAATTTCTTCCTTTTATAGAGTAAAATATTACTGCTATGTGACTGATACACAAAATAAATCATTCTGATATAATACAGTTCTTGCAATTGTCTGCTGACCATGCAGGAATAATTTGTATTTAAGGATACTTTAAAAAACCTGGTTTAATTTTTAAACAATTTTTAAGGTTTTTTTTTTTTTTTTTTAGGACAGCTTATTTGACTCCTTTTTGTATTTGAAATAATTAATTTTCAGTCCAAGAAGTTTACATAGCCTGGTAACTTCCTGCCATGCCTTATCTCATTCCCAAACTGGATTTTGCTTTTTCTTTGAAAATTGGAAATCTTAAAGAAAAAAAAAACAACAAAAGATGAGCCTGAGGCATACAATAAAACAGAAAGGAAATTTCTGAAGTAAAGCCCAAACACGAGAAGGATCAAAAGCAAGTGTTATTTCATGATGAAAGGTTGTTAAAATTGCTGGAGGGCTCTCAAAGCACAATGTACTTCTGTTAGTATTTATGTAGTTCTGGACAAGTTACAAACATTGTGGAAATGACCTAAATTGTCATTAATCTCATCAAGCACTGACAGAAAAAAAACCCTTCCATGTTCATAGGCTTTTGGGAAAGAAACCCCCAAAGCCTGCTTCATTAGGTGAGCTTTTCCTTCCAAATAAAACAGGTACTACCAAAGAGTGCTTGAAGCTTTTCTGTCTTTATTATGAATTCTGGATGCTGATGGTTGCCTGAAATACAGCTCTATCTCCCATTTTGAGGTCATGAGAGAGGGAGCCAGTAACAAATGACTTCAATTAAAGAAAAAAACCAACAAAGTGATTCAGCAACTGATAAAAGAAGCTGTCTGTGATATAAAATGTCTTTGAGAAGGTGTCTGGCAGTAAATTCCCATAAATTCAGGTGTTTCAAGAACTGTCCAAGTTTTATTCAGCAGTCTTATTCAAAAGGAAGCCCTTCATAATATTTCAGCAGTACCATTCTTTCATCAAATACTTGCTGAGCTTTTCACTGCAATAAGAAAAGCTTTTGTTTTAGCTTGTATCTGAGCTCCGTGTTTTCATCTGAATGTCTGACTTGCAGAGAGTCCTGAACTTCTAGAGGACGAAATAGAGAGTTGGAAATAAACAGAAATAACCATCAGTGGAAGCATTGCAAAACATCAGGGCAGTGAGAATTCCTAGCAGCCACGGGGTGTTCTTTTGTGGCTCTCCTCTTCTATCCTTAGAGGCCTAGCAGGTCTCTTAATTTTAAGTCTCCTGGTCTCTTGGGGTTACACAAATTTTAAAGGTCTTGGTTTGCTACTGCCAGACAATGAAGTATTTTGATTATAGTGCTGCAGCCTCAGAGCTCCCAAGTGGAGAATTGTGCATACATCCTCCAATATATGACCATATTACAGTGACTTGTAGGTGCAGCAGTCCTAAAACCAGTGGTAGAGCTGTAGTTTATTATGTAGATGTATTTATTGTAGTTTATATATAAACTTATTGTATTTATTATATATACCTTATTATATAGGTATAGTATATACTTAATATAATTTAGTTACTGAGTAATTGTAGATGCTTTCCTCATCTGCTAATTTTTCTTTTTGCTTTTTTTTGGATACAGATGCCTTATAAGTACTTGCTACACATGATGTATTGAGTAGTGTCTATGAAATTTCTGTTTCATCCTGTTTTCTTTCATAATGAGCAGTGTTACTCTAAGCTGAGTGTGGAATTTCAAGCCTTGGTGAGTGGGTTAGTGCCTGCCTGATGATGGTGCTCAGAGGTGGTGTCTGCTAAAGTTGTGGCTTTGTTTCTTTTCTTCCAATCCTGAAGCTATTTGTAGTCATCTGCTTCTTTTAGAGAATTCCAGGCTGTTGTATTCTAAGCTGTGCCCTGCACAGTTTTCCAGCTCATGAGTTTTAATCTGTGCCTGTCTGAGAAATTTGAATTGATCTGATGTCTGAAATGCAAGAAAATACTATTTTCTTTGTGTAAATTACTTGGAAATCAGGTGTGGCTAATCTTGGGGGAGGTTTCCCTTCCTCTTTGGAATACTTGAAAAAATACCTGTAAATTAACAAACCAGAAGCTCAACTCTCTCCAGCAGTGCTTTGTGTGGTCAAGTGTGTGAGCAGGGGTTTAGAGCTGTGTAGTATCAGTTCCTTATCCAAATGTGGATGCTGGGTACAACAAATAACACCTCTAGAGGTGTTGTAACAGACCTTGTAAGCAATTACTCCAACACTTTACACTGCCTTCCCTCTCTTACTTGTCTGCCTCCTGCTTGCAAACAAAAAAGCACCTGAAAACCAGGGCTTGCGTGCTGAATATGCAATTCAATTGCTTGTTGAATAACAGGTTTCTGTCTCCAAAAAGGGCAAAATCAGCTGTATTAAAACTGCAGGTTTTTTTTTTTTTTAACTTAGCAGTGGCAGGATTTTCTACACTTCCCAAAGTTTCCAGAGGTTGAAAATGTTTCTCAGTCCACCACCAGTCTGCTGGGATGTTGTGTGATGGTGTCTCTGAGAGGACTGTGTCCTGAACACCTGCACTGCAAAGCTGCTGGAACCTGGTGGGCACCACTGCTAAATAAAGAATGGACATTTACAGCTCCAAAAAAATTAACAGAAAGCTGCCAACCTGTCACTACTTGTGAGTTCTCTGCTTAGACAGATGCCTGAGAGGAGAAGAGGGAGCACAGGTGGAGAAGGAACCTCTGACAGAGAGAAAATGCTAATTCAGTTTTTTTTTCCTGCATCATGTCAGCTTTGATTTCTTCTTCATCTTTGTCTACTTCCCTAAATGATCTGCCATAATTGTGCAAGTGGCCTGAATGAATGAAGGCTTTTCCTAATTAAATAGTGAGAGATTGAAATGCAGGTATAATCTGATTATCCAAGCAGAATGACAAAATAAAAATAATGTGCAAGTGATTGGTGTGACCTATTGAACCCAAATCGAGCATGTTGGTTGTCTTACTGATACTGCTTTGACTAAAACTGACAGCACCTTGCATGTTTGTACAACCAGCACAAATAACTTTATCTCATGTTTGAAAAAAGAGTCTTTGTAATGCACACCTTGATTTTAGTACTTGGTTCAAGGGAGGGTGTTTGAACAAAGGTGATACAAATGGTGCTTCCTATATTTCTTGTTAATTTGTGGGTAAAGAGGCAACTTCAAGTGGTTTTAGGCTGATCATATCACATTGGATGAAATGAATATACAAATAATTGAATTTGATGTCTTTATTCTTGGAGCTGAATTTAGACCTGTAGTAGCTGTTGATAACAGTTCTCACTTATCAGGATTATTTATTTTTGTCTTAACATCTGGACAAATGTAAACACAGTAAGAGACAGATGTTAAACTCATCCCTGTCATTGTAATGCTGTTAACATTGTACCAAACTCTGCTTTCCCTGTATAGCTACATTCTTCACACAAAATGCATAAGTACTGCTTCATTGTGCCCAAATCTCTTTGTCTAATGGCTGCAAAGTAACTCAGGTTATTTTAAAGCCATTCATGGTGTAAAATGGCTGCATTTTATTGTACCAGAGTATCCACCTGGTAGGGGGACCAGTAAATCAATTTCCTGGCTGAAGATTTTCAATGCAATTTTCTCCACATGATCAAATTAGTAGCTGGTGAGCTTCTGCCTGAAATCTCTAATAGCACTTTGTGCATCTTCCTCTCTTTCCATCTGTCACCTTGCTTCCACAAAGTGCCAATCTGCCCATTTTCCTACAAGTCTGGTTGCCATTCCAGCTGCCATCTGCCAGCTGTTCTTTTGAAGCACACTTGGAATCCCATGAACCCAAAGGTGGCTGTTTGGCTGCTGGGATCCTCATTGCTGTTACCAAGTGGTGGGTACCACCTTGGACTGGCTTGCTCAATGATTGAGTGCTTTGAAGTTAGAAATCTGCCTAAAAGGGGCTGCTTTTGCCAAGGCCACATAATTCACATTAAAAAGGTGCTGCAGCTCTTTTCCTGATCCAGTTCAACTCCTTCATAACTTTCAGCTGCCTTTTTTTCAAGAGCCTTGGCAAGCTTTGTCTGTGGCCATGTTCAGATGCTGAGGCAGCAGGACTCAAGAGCCAGCATGTCTCAGCTTCAGATGTTATATTTAAATGTGTAAGTCAAACTTCAACCTCTGTCACTTGTATCAGGGCATTAGCTGGCTGGGTGTTTTGCAGGAAGATTAAATATTCTGAACAAAGTCAAATCATGGGGATAAAAGTCTCTTTGATTTACAGATTTATAAACTTGTATCTGACAAGCTTATTTGCATTTTCTTGTCCATTAAATAAGTTTACTTATGATGACAGAAATATATGTATGTTTCTAAAATCTATTGAATTAAATAATTTGATTACATTCACAATGAGTTAAGGCTATATTTTTGATTTCTTTCCAGAAAACCCATGTAGAGTAGTGAATATGGCTGCCTAAATTGTGTATTTATATGTTTGAACTGTTTATTAGCACAGAAAGTAGATGCTTCTGATATTAATAATAAATACTTTAAAGGAAAAACCCTCCTCATGACACTTGTGGAAATGCTTTTTATTTCCTATTTGTTATTGTGCTGAGGAGCACAAAGGGAAGCTTCTAAATCCAAGTGCAGTAGCACAGAACAACTTGTTCAATCTGTTATGGAGGTTTGAGAAAGCAGTTCCAGCCAGCTCAGAGTCCCAATCAATGTAATTCCAAAGGAATCATCATATTCTTCTTCCAGTCTGTCCTGTCTTTGATCCATTTTGGAATTCTTTCTTTCAAATTTGGCAGAAGCCAGATTGATAAAGTAGGTCCAGGCACAGGCTTTGTATTCAAGCCAAATATTATCTTTGCCTATGCCAATGCAATTAGAGTAAATGAAGTGGAGCTGCAGAGACCAGATCATCAAGAGTAAATCATTGCAGATCCTTTAACCTGAGAATGCTTTACAGGACTGAGCCAAGACAAGTAGAGCTTTTGGACTCTGATCATCCATTGATATTTTAATTTTACTTGAATGCTATTTTAAAAAATAATTAATAGCCAGTAGCACTTTGACTTTAATAGTTTCTCAGTTCTCCAATACTTTTTTCCTAATTCAAATCAGAGCTAGGATCAGAATGAGAATATTTTTGGAATTATTCCTTTGTAAGTGGTGATAGATTCCTCCCATAGAGGGTATTGACTGAATGTCTTTTTGAACAGCTAATGAAATAAAAGTATTGATTTTGTTTGGTGTTTTCTTTAGCTCTTTTAATTTTTTTTTTGTTCTTATTGTAGCTTTCTCTCTCTAAAAACTGTTGCCACAAACTTATGGGGAAAGCAAAGGTGTTTATCCTACAGTTTCTTGTATTGAATCAGATAGATCCCTGGGGGCTGATTAAGCATATAAAAGGATTAAAGTTGGTTTTTCTTAGTATATTGGTTATAAATTAAGCCTTTATACTAAAAGAAAAATTAAAGTAGATTTTAGTGTAGTCTGTGCTTTTCCTTCTAGTCAGTAGTTGTCTCTGATCTAACATTGCATCTAAATAACATACCTGCTCTGTAGCTGAAAAATCACAGCTTCTTTCTGGAGTTCAGAACTTCTGAATGCACAATGTGTAATGCTTGGGAATGCTAGATTTACCTTTTCTGTGATTTTTTCCTATTTTAAAACAATAATTTAAGATGCATTTAATTTTCTTACTGCTTGCTCATGTGCAAAAAAGTATTGCCCATCCTGTTCATCTTGTTCAGTCCAGGGAGAAAAATTCCTTGATGGAATAGAATATTTTAAAAAAATGGCTTCCACCCCCCAGTTTAGTTATTGGGTACTTTTAAAGAAAGTTTCTCAGATCAGGAAAGTGACAAGTTTGTCACTGAGACTTCAAATGGAGCACACAACTATCAGGATTTTTTGGCTTTGTTTCCTTTGATGTTCCATGGGATGTTTAGCAAGAATCAATCTCAGTGACCCTTTTCAAAACATCCAGTTGAAAGGTTTGAGCTTTTCCAGCCTCGAGTTTCCTTTTCTGCAAAACCCAACCTTCGGTTTTCAGGGAACAAAGCACCAGCACATGGGTGTGAAACCAGGAGCAGCTTCTGGTGCATGTGTTTATGTGGAGAAACTGGGGGCAATCACAGATCTGCTGCTCCACACAGAACATACAGTGGGATTTTACAAGGCTCCAGTATCTGCTTTTTAGCCAACAAGAAGACTTCATGTCACTGATATTGGAAAAAGAAGTTGCAATTACACTTCCTCCATGGTTCTGCTCTTCAGGAGCAAAGGTTATGCATTAGAAAAAGGCAATATTAATTTATAGCATCAGTATTTAATTTGAGGTTTTGCTATATTTATCTATTGGATTTGTTTATAATTGAAACTCTTAAATGCCTTGCTAGATAACATTCATATTCTGTGTAATATATTACAAAAAATCATGTACAGCGATGAAAATATGATTTATATGGAATTCCAGAACAGTATTTTCTAGTATCCTGTAGCAGAATAATTGAGATCTGCATCATATCCAGAGCTTATCTGGATTTAGCCCTTTTGAATTTAATTTACTACAAGGTTTTATTTTTTTTTTCTGTTTTCTTTTGGATTATTTTACTTCTCTGCAACAGGCAAGAATTTAATCACTCATTTTAGGGCAGAGGACTCTAAATCAAAGCCTGTAGTGAAGTGGTGAGGGAATTAGTGTTTCCAAGTTCCAGTTTTCACTCTGATCTCCAATCCCATTCAAAAATCCTCTGTCAGGATGTTAAAACTGAGTCCTTAATGTGGTCAGAATGTACAAGGAAGTGCAGCTGTGGAAACAAATCACACATCAAAGCTTTGGTGTTTTCACTCTGGGTGTGAAATGTGACACGTTAACACCGTACAATTTACAAAACTGTTATCATAAAAAAACCCAACCAAACAAAAAACCTGGGGGAAGCTTGCAGCAAGTCTCTGAAAACCCAAGGGATAGCTGTGGATTTCCATAACTGTTAAATAAAAAAATAAAAAAAAAAAGGAAAAAAAGTCCTATGCGTCTTCAAGAACTGCAGGTCTATCTGTTATGGGACTTGCTGCAGTTGAAATGAATGGAAAATAAGCTGTGTTTTAAACATAGTAATGATAAATTCTGTAGAAGCATTAAGCAGTGACATGGCTTAGCAGAGAGTGGCCATCCTTGAGAGAAGGAAAACCACAAACTTGTATAGCAGTGGTTGTGGCTGTGCAGGCAGCAGCAAATGGAGCAATGGCTGGTCTAAGAAATTGCAGAAATGGTCTCCTGCCAGCTTTTCTGCCAGCAGCTCTCAGAGACACTGTCCAAGCCTGTACACCCAGACTCTACCCCAGAAAACCAGCAGGACTGTGTTTAAAACAAGTTTGTTTTCTGTTTTGCTCTGTCTGCAGGCACTGCAGGGAACTGCCATGGCCATACCAAGCAGAGCTTGATACCAGAATGCCTTGGCATGAGCAGCAAGGCTTTCCAAGTCCTCAAGGTAAGTGAAGTTTAAAAATATAATACTATATTGTACAAATAAAAAAATATCTGAGCCCTCTCCTTCCCCCAAAAGATCTGTTTGTAATTACTTTTCCAGTGGAAGCCAAGCTTGGCCGATGTGTTATAAGAAAAGTTTTTGTAACTGTGAAGGGTTTCAGTTCATGTTTTCTTGTCAAAATTAAGCAAACTGGTTTATAAGAACCATTCTTAAATATCATGAAGTGATGCCCCTGTCATGGCAGGGAGGGTGGGACTTCAAGGTCTTCAAAGCTCCTTCCAAGCCAGGGCATTCTGTGATTCCATGAGGCAGAACAGTTCCTGTCCTTCTAAGTGAAGAGCCTTGAGTTTTGTGTCTAGTCACTCACTGCAATTGCACAGTCAGTTTTTCTGCAGGGTGTTTGAAAGCTCTTAGTCTAAAACCTGCTGGCTAGCAAAGATCAAAGGATGCAATGTTTCTTTCAGACTAATTAGAGACCAACCGTAAACTGCTGGAACTCAGTGTTAACCCTTGCAATGCTGACAGGAGCACTTAGATCCTGTCAGTAGTTAATGTCAGCTTTGGGATGTGCCATGTCTTTGGTGAAGTCCCTGGGATCATTGGATGGTTAATAATGTTTGTTAAAGGTTAAAATTATAAAGCTAAAAAACGAGGTGTTAGATTTCCTGGCACTTGAAATGTTCCTTACTGTGGATCCTGTACTCCAAACCATGTGCAGGTTCTTCTCAGGTGTGCTTGCACCATGGGGTTCTCTTTACATGTGATCATTAAATGGTTCTGATCTTACAACAAATGGGGTTGAATAGAGCAGGGCCCCCCTGATTTTACTCTAAAAATGGATTAAAACATAAGAAGAACTAGAAAGTTGCACCTCTAGTTTGAAGTTTCTAATTGCACTAAAAATGACATTTTAGAAGGGCAGGTAATAAAATAGTAGCTCCATTTTTATGCTTCTACCTTTTTTAGCTCTTGATCTGTATTTGTGAGCTTCAGCCTTTATGGTACCTGTTCTACTGTGAGGTTTTCCTCAGCAGTGTGTTACCCACTGGATTTTTAATTTCTAAGCCCCCATACTCGTGTCCAGTAGCTCACACTGGGGTCTATACTGATTTTTCAACATTATGACTCAAGTTGTTAGTGTTGCTGTGGTCATTTAAAATCAGAGGTACTCTTAGTGTTGGAAGAACTGGTGTGTAGAAATATTTCAGTAATAAAAATCACTTGATTTATTTAATTGAATTTCACAAAGAGCCTTAAGATGTCTTCAAATGTATTTGGGTTTTTTGCGTCCAGCAGTGTGGAGCAGACAGTCAGTGTGGAGAGTTTTTGGGGGTATAAATTGACTACAATTGTCTGTGATTAATGTTAAATACTTGCCATTTGAAGTCAAAGCAGTTTTATAGGGTGCTGGAATCACACAGTTATTTTTATTTCCTGTTTCAACAAATCTTTCTGTTAGAGTAGTCAGAGAACTTATAGAAAAGCATCTCCTCTGAGATTTTGTATTTGTGTAAACATTCTGTCATCAAACTTCTTCTTGGAATATTTACATAAAATACAATATGTGACTGAACAATTAATGTAAATACATTTAAGGATGCAGAAACATAGTCACAAACATTTATTTCCATGTTCATCTAGATTAATTGTAAAACTGAGCTTCTTGGGTACAAGTAAAGCATCTTTAAATTCATCTTTATCCTTTGTAGTGAAACAAAATATATGCTGATCTATTAGCCCCACTGGAAGTTTTGTCACAAACATTTGGGGGTTACTTTAGCTAATATGACATCTGTGCATGATTATGCATCCCATCACTCTTCCTGGTGCTACTCTGCTATTCCTCTATTAGAATTGTCAGGACAATGCTGCAAACATAATGGTTTTAATCAGCACAGACACAGTAAACAACTGTTCATTATGGAGATCAGAATAAAAAATGGCTTGAAGTCATAACTTCTAAATAAAAAGCTGATCTTGTTAGTTAAATAACAGGTTCTCAACATACTCCTTATTTTAGGTATATTTTCCATCTGTCTCAGTTGATAAGGAACTTCTGGCAGCCTAATGAATTCTTTGATCACTCTAACTACCAAACCTGCATTTTAACTGATTTGAAATATATTCACACACATCTGTAAGAGTTTCTTCAGACCAGCCTGTTACAGAGAAAGTTCTCAATTTCTTTTACAGAAGGATCAAGTCAGAAAAACGTTGTATTTGTATTCATGTGGAAAAGAATAATTGAGTTGTTATGTTACTGTTGTACTAATATATATCTTGATCCTGTTAAGTTTGGTTTGTTTTAAGTTCTGGAAGTTGATCTCAAGTTTTGCATGCAATTCATCTTATATTCATATTATATTTGTGAAATAACAGAGGGGAGCAGGGGGGAATGAGGGGTAATGATGGCCTGCTTTTCTGTGTTGACCCTTCCAGCAGGTGCTGCCTATGTGGAAATAAACAGAAATAATACAAAAGTTTGAAATTCTTGTGTAACCTGAGTAATAATCAGAACTGTAAAAATGCAGCCATGGAAGCTTGCAGATGAGATGGAATTTCTGGCTTTATTGACAATGCTCAGTTCAGTATTTTCTTGGGTGGTCACTGTTAAAATAGCAACCTCTTCTCACCTGCTTCACTCCCAGAGAAGGGAGGAAAGGTTTGCAGCCTTGTGGTGACATAGCTTTGTTCCACTTAGCTTTGATTGTGGTGGTCAATATGTGTGGGATCAGAAAACCACTGAGCTCTGTAGAGAGGCTCAAGCAGTGATGCATAGCATGAGCTTTATTAGTTTGGCCTCTAAGTAAACCCTAGTCATGTGATACTAATAATAGTATTTATATATGAGGATTTTAATCATAAATTACAGATATATTTCTATTTTCTATATAAATTTTCTATTTTGTAAATATATAATAGAATATATATATAAAATATATATATATAATATGTATATTTTTGAATGGTGGTTTTGTGTCTTGGTAGCATGTGCATTGAATTCTCAGAAGTGTTATTTCCAACAGAGGCTACAGATGATATAAGCTGGATTTTGTGGGAGGTTTTCACTTCCACCAAGGAATAATGGCACTCACTAAGGTGACTTACATGATTTTATTCTGATTGAGGAGTCCAGAGCACTAATCTGTTCACAGTGCCTGTGCTAGAAGGTTTAGGGTTAAATGTCCTTATGTTTGTTTTTGCCCAATGTGGTGTTTTGTGGGAAGTTGCTGAAAATTTATTATGTCAGAGCAAGGCAGGGAGAGAAGAATCTACAGTGTGGTAGCTAAGAGATATGAGGGATAGGAGCCTGCTGTGAAATTATCACTAGAATGATAGAATGGGGTAAACAGATTTTGGGTGTTTTCACCCTTTATTCGCAGTGTTATTCACTGTCTTGTGACTCCATGTACTCAATGATAATGAGGGACTGATTAATTCCATTCTCTTGTGTCTGACTCTCATATGGAGGCTAAATAAGTATTTTCAACAGGTATTTTATGACCTTATGTCCAGTGGAATACCAGCAGAGAGAATGTGTTTAGAGGATGTGACCCTGGTTATCCTGGCATTCTCCTGGACTGTGGCTGTCAAGGGTTCAAACCTGTTTGCACACTTTTCCCTCAATACTGAATTAGTGGCTAAAACCATGAGGGTAGTTCTTCTTTGCATTAACACCACATCCTCTTTTCTTTTCTCCCTCTTCAATTGAAACCTACCTAATTTTTGTGATTTCCTTGTGGGTCCCTTCCCACTGTGATTCTGTGATTTTATTTTCAAGAAGGCATATTTTTTTGGTGAAACAATTGTTTTAAAAGTAGGGTAAAATAATCATGTGGGCAAGTTAAATACAGTTTTCTTTGTTGGATAAAACAGTTAAAAACCACCAAACAATTTTAAAAATACCTACTGACAGTAATCTTAAATGGGAATATGTCCTTCAACTGTAAAGGTGATGCTGTGTCAAATCTATTCACTGACACTGAATCATGCTCAAGTTTCCCTCTGTATTCCTTTTATACCAAAAATAGTAAAAGAACATCTCAACTAAGTGGTTCTCAGTAGCATCTTGTAGAGTAAGGATGTGGCTCAAACACATCTCTTCACTTTGTTCATGTTCCACAAGCCGGAATTTGATGTAATATCTATTTAGAGGACAAAATAACAATTGAATAAGATAGCAGATTGTTTAAAGCTTTTCAATAATCACTTAAGATTCAGGCATAGATTCTTGACAGACCTTGAAAGAGAAGATTAAACCATCTGGATGAAGATTGACAGACAAAATAAGTAACAAAAGATAATTTTGCATGAGCTGGTAGATGGATTTTCTTTGTGACTGGTGACTTTCAGATGAAATCAGCAAGTGCCTATTCCAACTTATGGTTGTAAATCCTGAGCAAGTGCCATTCTGTAGGTATTTTGAATTTGAAGTATGGTTTAAAACATGCGCATATGATTTTGAGAGAGGTATATTTAAAAAAAATGAAGATGAGCATTTTAACACTCTCCCTGTAGATAGCCTAAATTTGTCATGACTAGGAGGTACAGAGAGGTTTTTCCTGATTTTCAGGGGAGCTAGAATGAATTGTCTAATTTCCGAGACAATATTGGTAGTCATTTAAGATATTGTACAGTGAGACCAATATCTATTCCTTATTTTGTGATTAGGTGTAGATATTGTGAATTTAATGGGAGGTATTTTACACTTAGGAAAATGGAGTGCTTTGCTGAGACAGCTCTCACCCACTTGGATTTAATGAGTGCTTGAACTGCTTATTCAGATGTCATGTATTTGCATTTTCTGTTACTTTCCCACTGCATCCAGAAGGCTCAAAGCAATGGGGTAAAGAGAAGGAATGTTTTAAATCTGTCATGGTGAATCACCAAACCAACATTTACCAGCAGCTTGATTTCCAATCAAATGTCAGAATGGCTTTTTTGTCACCCTGTTGCTCTAAGTGAGCCTCATCTGAGCATGGTGTGGGACACGTATTCTGTGCAAGGGTCACCTAAGTGACCCTGTGCACTTCAGCTTTCAAAGGTGTGGCTGCTTATCTCCTCCAAGCAATTATCTGCCTTGCCCAGTGATGCATACTATGAGGCTGGAGCTTTGTGAATGTGTAATCAAAGTAATTCCCTCCCAGTGAAACTTGGTTTTGGACCTTGAAGACAGTTCATAAATCACTTTCAATGTTTTTTTTTTCCCCCCTTCTATTATATATTTGGTAGCATCCATTTCAAATGCAAGAACAGTCCCCTGCCAGCTGGTTGGATTTTACTGGGAATTGGGAAGGTGAATGCATGATGTAGTTGATAGACCAATAGCACAGTGTGAAAATTCTGTATTCACTTGCTCTTCTCCAGCAAAAAAAAGTCTTAAGTAGTAGAATAAACAGAACAAACATTACATGTCCTCCTTGGACAGTTGTTTCTTGACTCTGAAGTAAAATTGTCTAAACTGAATATTTGCAAGCAGTCCTGTGATAAAATGAGAAGCTTTTTTAGCTGTGAATGTACATGAAACTTACCTAGAAAAGGGCTCAAAGTATTGAATCTGGGAAAGGGTTTTTCCTCTTCTCCCTGCCAAGCACTTCCATTTCATAATGTCAAATTCAGATAAGCACATTGTAGCCTGACCATTAAATGCTGAACTGACATTAAGAAACAGGTTTGGGAAACAGTTTGAGAGTCTCTGGAGCAGCAGATTTCAAACAGGGATGCTGCAAAGTAGAGAGGAAAAAGCAGAGTGTTGGAGCGTGTCAAGTCTTGAATTTATAAATGTTAAGAGAGAATTCCATTTATCCTTGGTGTGAGTTCATCAGAATAATTTGTGTCTGTCTTCTTGTGTAAGAATAAAGAAGGTAAAGGTGTTTGGGGCACCTGTGTTTTTATAGGATGGTGGTGATTTTAAGGAAAATATTCTTGCATGGCAACTTTTGCAACATGATGAATTGTGATTTTAGTAGGCTTTTTTTCCCCAGATGAGTGGATATTTTAGAGAAGAGCTGCTTTAAAATTGTGGTATTTCCTCTTATGTCTATCTTTAGAAACAGCAATAAATTTAATATAGTGGCTTAAATTTGTTTTTCCTCATCTCAACAGGGAAAAAAAATAGAAAAAGTACCTTAAAGGGGGAGTGACAGAGTAACAATCTGAAAACAAGTTCTCACTAATTTCAGTGGGGCACTGTTTATGATCAGATGGAATGGCAGAACTCTCAAGATAAGGTTTTCCATATTTCGCCCCCTGCCAGCTGCTTCCATCCAGCAAGTGCATTCATTTCAATGAATGCAGAGTGTCATGTATTAAACTGAATGTTGTGTTTACTTCAGTGGAACTTTGATCTCCAAGCAAAAATTCCTATTGACATTAGAAAGTAATTGCTAAGGTTCCATCATCTGAAAACACTTATGTACAGTCTCACCCTTCCTTTCTGGCTGGCCAAGCCACAGAATCTGTGCAAAGCAGATCTCTGCCCTGTGCAGATTGCCTTATTAATTCTGCTCAGAGCTCGCTCTCCAGAAATCAGTGCACTGTTGTTTTCTCATCTCTAACCAAATATTCATCATTAATCTGCTCTGGGGTACAGCATGGTTTGTAGCACGTCAGTAATATATCTGACATAAGCAATCAGGTGAAACATTATTGTAAGGCAAGCAGGCCAGAGAAACAATTTTAAAAATTAATAAGGGAATACAATATGTGCATTTTATAGATTTGCTTTTCTTTAAACAGTTTACAAAGAAATTGTTTTCTGTTCTGATAAATCTCCAGCATATTTCTTGCAATTTAACTGCCCCAGTGCGAGCTGCTGTTCTAACAAGGAAAAGAAGCTCCAAAGCCATGATCTCAAAATTTTGGGATTATTTTTACTTCAACATGGAGACATTATTGAACAATAGTTGATGATCCAATGCAGAAATACTTTTTTCATCCATATAAAGCATAATGGTGAATTTGGACTCCATTAGGAATTTCAGCATTTTTAATCATTAGGGATAAACTGCTGGTTTGATAATGAACATGCCACTTTGACCAAGTGTTCTTAGGCAGATGTTTCCCTTTCATGGAATTTTTCAGCTTGAAGTTGATCTTCTTGGCATTTAAAAAATACTTTTTGCAGTTTTTGACTTGTCTTTTGAGATGCAGTTATACATGTCTGGAATAAGCAAGTGTAGATTCTACCTTTGGGTGCCTCTGCAAATTTTCATTTTGGAGTTTCATTATGCTTCTCTGATAAAAGAAGAGTCAAGGTAAACAAGGAGTTTGTTGTTTGTATCCACAGCATTGACAATTCATGGAAAAATATCAAATAGTGACTTTGGAAGTCTTACACTGGTTTTGTTGGGTGAGAATCCCAACTGAGTTGTATATTGCTACAGCAAAAAGGCAAAGAAAATCTGTAACACATTCTTTCTGGGCATTTTTTGTTAATCCATTGTATTTTTGGCTTCCCTTCCCTTCTTTGAATTGTATCTACCAATTGTCATAAATGGATTCATAGGGAAAAGCAATATATTTATGAACTCATATGGAATTCCTGCTCCTCTCATTCTTCCAGCCTTGTTTTTATCGAGGAGACCTCCTCAGCCTGATGTGGTTGTGCTGGATTTGACATGTATTATTCCATTCAAGTTGTTTCTTGTTGCCAAGTACTTCTAGGGAAAAAAAAAATCCCCACCTAACAAGCAACAACAAATAACCTCACAAACTCAAACCCACTAACCCACACATGATAAAAACGAGCCAGAGATGAGTATCTGGCTCTAAATGCCAGGACAGCTTGTTCTTGAGGAGATCTTTTGTGGTGTCCCCAAACCACTTGTCACTGGATCCTATGGATGTGATGTATTGCCTTTTGCTTCCCTCGGTAAAACCTGGTAAATCTTCATGACAATTTTTCCCACACCTATTCATTTACAGAAAATTCATGAAAAATTAGTCAAAACACCTGGAATGATAGACCAGCAGAATTTGTAAGGACTTCTCTGTGTCTAAAGTTTTTTTTGTAATTCCTGCAGATCTGCCTACCTTGGCTTCAGCAGGAGAGGACATGTGCCCTGTACATGGTGGTCACGGTTTAACATAGGTCTGGTTTTTAGCTGGGGAGGGAGTCCATGAGTTGTGCAAGTGGTTCCCTGTGGGGACCTTGGCATCCTCCTTCTGGCTTGGTGGAACCAATTCCATGTCAATATTCAAAACCAGCTGGCTAGTTCTGAATATTGACACTGTGTTAAACCACTTCAGAGAGCTGAATGCCTCAGCCTTGGACTGAAATTCTCTTGTAAAGCTATGGTGAAGACATAATTGACACATCAGACTTTTTTTCCTTGTAACTCATGGAATGCATTGGGGGAATGCAGTTCTGTTCTAACCACAGCCATGAACAGAGGCTCCAGTGCTGAAGTTGGAGTAGTTGTGATCTAATGAGAAGCTTGAAAAGAGAGAGACAGAGGAGAAACCTTGCCCCAGGGAGAGAAGAAGACCTTTGTTTCCCAGAGATAGATGAAGGGAACTTCTGCCTCTATGTTAGAACAGCGCATCCTTAAAACTCCTCTCCCTAAGTGGACTGAAGAAAGATTATTTTAAAAGTGGTAAACTGACTGAAAATACCAAATTTATCTCTCTACATTGTCAATGGGAAAAGAAAGAAAATTTGGGGGGAGGAGAAATGTTATAAAAGCTTATTCTGATTTGTTATTATTTTTCTTTTAGTTCTGTTTAAACAGTACTCTTTATACCCTTTAAAGTTCTGAGACTGCTTTGGTCTCCTCCTAATCCTTATCTCGCAGCAGAAAATGAGTAAATAATTCTAGTGGGTGCACTGGCATTTGGCCAGCACTGAACCCACTGCGTTTAATTGGTGTGTTGGCCAGGAAACTGAACCAAAACCACTGCAATGGTGATGCTTCTGGAAGAACTTCTGAAAGGAGACTCCTTTTCCTTTCCCTCTGTGGAAAATGTGATTCAGTTTGCACAGAAGCTGGGGCCACAATCTACTTTCACAAGTCAGCAAAACACTAAACTATTCTCATTTTTGTCAAAGAGCTGGTGCTGTGCCAGAGCTGGCGTCTCATATCTCGGTGTTTTGTAAGATTTGACACACACTGCACTGAGGATTTGTGTGTGGAAATCACTTTGCTCTTTGGGGGTCTCACTTGGGAGGTGAGATGGAGGAAGTCTGACCAAAATGAAATATTTTACTCTACGTGTCAGTTGTGCTGTATAATCTTAAAGGAAAACATGATGCTTAAACTCGTTGCCCACTGAGATTTAGGCAAACTCTTGGAATATGAAGTAAATGGCAAGTGAGATGTGCATGGGGGAAGTGGTGTATGTAAACTTGGCTTTCTGCCTGTTCTTTAGATTTCTGAGACAAACAAAAAGAGACTTGGAAATAGTGGGGCTGCTGAAGAAAGCAAGTCTATCCATAAATTCCAGCCCCTGGTCACTGTAATAGCCATCTGGGTTTGGCCACAAGAAGGTTTTCTCAGCTTTATCTTTGTTAATAGGCAGAACAGTGATTTAAAAAGTCAGCTTTGATGTGAAATAGCAAGATGTTTCACTTTGGTTTTATGGTGCTTTGAAGATTAAATACATGTGATTTCTCAGATCTCTTTGTTTCCCCCTTATCCTTACTACTTCACTTGCTGTTCTCTGGGGTCTAAGACCTTGTAGGAAATGCTGTTTTCAGAGATGAAGGTGGTTTGCGCTTTGGTGTTTTGCCTTTTCCTGTGTAGAATACACTTTGTACACACCCAGGTGCCTGTTGAAGGAACCCTATGTTCATATCTGGTTGAAAAGATAATACCTTTCAAAAGATTAGTTTCAAATACCAGGAGAAACATTTGAATTCAGTTTGACTATCAAAGCTAGGGGAATGATGGAACGGAATAAATAAATTGCTTTTCAAAAGTAGGGACTGAAAAGTGCCACAAAATCTTTCTGAATTGTGGCATTTGCCAAGGCAGCAGGATGGGCTTGGGTGTAAAAGATGCCAGGCAGTTCCAGTTTCCTTTTGTCCCATGGGGCACGAAGGAAAATTTTATTGTCTAAACAGAGGACTTAATATCCCAAATTTCTGTATTGTTGTAGTAGGATAAGTGGGTAAAAAAGGGAGCATGTATTTCTGGATGCAGAAATCAATCATTTGCAGTTGCATTGGGATTTAATTTTCATAAAGGAAATCAAATAGCAAATGTCACAAATCAATCACTAAACATGTAGGACTGAAAACAAATTTTCTCAGTGGACAGGTTGTATCTTGTTTGTGATGATACTTCTTGTAATTCCCCTCCAAGTGCAAACAGTTGTTTGTAGTGGAAACCTCAGTATTGCACAGGGTGGGGCGGAATTTGGTGATTCCTCTGTTTTTGATCCTGGTGAGAGGCTTTATTTGCAGGAGTTTGTGTGCAGAGGTTGAGGGTATCCAAGACTCATTAATTGTTTTCTCTTTGGAGCGCCTGTGTTAGGTTTTTAGGTGCTTTGTACTGTTCTTTTGTCTGTATTGTAACACATAGTGAGGAAAAAGGGAGTTCCTTTGTGGTTTTTTAGGTAGTTGATTCTGCAATTGTTCTTTTGGAATAATTTTATTTTGGGAGGCAAGAATAGCAATTGTCTCCGTGTTTCCCTGCAGGGGCTTGTAAATACCAGTTACCTGTTGCCCTCTTACTGTACTTGAACATGAATAAGTGTTATTATCATGTGACTGATTATTTCCTTTTCTGTATTCTATGTTTTTCCTATACTATTCAGCTGGAATAATAAGATAATTTAGTGAATAGCAAGAAAACAAGTGCCACTTAAATGGGAAGCTGGTGGGAAGACATTTTGGGATACACACTTGTGTGTCTTTCTAGGATGTGTGAATCTTCATCTTTAACAAAACTGTGGGGTTTTTTGGGGTCTTTTTTTGCATAGTAACCACTGCTAAATACAGAAAAAACAGGATACATTTGGTATTATTTGATTTATCCTTAGTCCTATGGAAGGGTGGATGTTGGGCATTCAATAACAGGCTAAATACCTGTGATTTTATGACACAAAATGGTGGTTTTCTCTGTATAAAAAAAAAACCCCAAAAACCAGTATGTATAATAGGTTGTGATGTTATTTCCAGTTTTCCAAAAAGGAGTTGTGTTTATCATCCTTCCTTTATATTTTGATTGTATTTTTGTAGGGTGTTCTTTGTCCTATTTCTATCTTCCCAGGTTTTTTTTTCTTCAGTAAGGGGAACTTCTGTTTTCAGACTCATTTTCTGCCTGAAGCGTAAAGCTGCTTCATGGCTATCTTTGACTCTGGTGAT
This sequence comes from Agelaius tricolor, assembly GCF_023055355.1. Classification (NCBI taxonomy): domain Eukaryota; kingdom Metazoa; phylum Chordata; class Aves; order Passeriformes; family Icteridae; genus Agelaius; species Agelaius tricolor. Next base: position 3,622,664 of record NW_027269270.1, read on the forward strand.
GAGAGAAAGTTTGATCTACATTACCATATTGATACTTTTCTCTGACATTAATACAAATGAAATGAAAAACAATCCCTAGATGGGAGGAAAAAAAAGGAAAATTTTCTAGTATAAAATTACATGATTAAAAAAAATGCCAAGATACTTTTAAAGATTCTTGAGTTTGTTTTCATTCCTTTGAATCCCATGTTGTGTTTGTATGCATAAACACATATGTGTTTATTTGATGAAATAGGGGCACCCTGATAAAAGTTGATTGTTAGTGTGTTCTATTGCTGAATTCTCTCTTTTTATGGAAGAAAACATGATATTCACCCTGCATACTTCTGTAAAGAAGCAATAATGTGTGACAGTGTCTTTAAGATGTTTGCTTTATTTAATTGTGTGCCACTTGCACCAGTTCCCTTTTTGTTGCCCGGAGTTTCAAGAATGTGTGTATAGCTAGTCTTTTTCTTTTTTCTTTTTTTTTTTGCTAGTTTCCTTATTTTTAAATTAGTCACAGAGTTTAGGCTTTGTATTGTAGAATTTACTGTATGTATTTAGAATTTTATGTATTTATATTGTAGAATTTACTGTATGTATTGTTAGAAAATACAACAATTAGTCATTGAGCTGAAATATTAGGAGTTTCTGGAGGGGCTTAAAGGTTAGAATAGTGTGCTACAGGAACAGGTTGAGTGTATCTTGTGTCTGCCTTGGGAACCCAAATAGACTGGGTGACTTCTTGACCTCTTCTAGGCATTTTGACTCTGATTCTGTTTAAACTAAGAAGAAACATTATTACTAATATATTCACATACAAGTATTTACTCAAAGGATGTCTGAAGTGGCACTGTCACGTGAATTTTTGCTCCATATTTTAAAATTCAGGAATCCCACTCATTCCAGCATACCATAGTATTTCTCACTGATGAGAAACCCTCAAAGGAGAAAAAATGGCATCCATGTTTTAGGCATAGAGATGCAGGATCAGGACCTGCTGCTGAGTTTTTTCCATCAAGTTCACAAGTCCTTTCAACATCTTTCAGCTTTTCCTGAGTTGCTCTTGAACCAGCACAGGTATCCATGGAAATATTGATTAATTATCACTGATCCTGTCATGCAATAACATGAGATGCCCGTGAGTATACTCTATAATCACAAGAAAAATAGGTAGCAAGTATCTGATGGTATTGAAATAATTGTATCAAAACCACAGCATATATCTGCTTGTTAATGTAATACTGTCACCAATTCACTTGTGGTTCAATCCACTGATTTAATCCATGCATTTTCAGTGATGCAAATATGCATGCAAATATGTCTATTTTAATCAAAAATGGTAATATACTTTTCAACTTGCATTTAAAAGAGTATTAAAAATTATCCCATGTCATGTATGAGAGGGAAATGCAGTGCTTCTCTGGGGAACTTGTGAGTGAGATAGATAAGCCATAGAGCAAAGGCCCAAATTTGATCTTAAAAAGGCAAAACACAATTAGAATTTAGCCATGAAATATGTAGAATCATAATGTAAATATCACCCTGGTTTGTACTGTAGGCATGAGGCATCAATTCTGTTCAGTCACCTGGCACATCCCTTAATGCAAATGAGTTATTTTACTGTGGTGTGCACCCATCAGGGAAATTTCATTCCACATACATGGAACAGGGGTACAATCCTACCATGAATGGTCCCATTCTGCCTATTCCAGTTTTATTTCTAGAACTCGTTGTCTCTTTGTTGCCAACTGTGAAATTCCCCCTTTGAAAGCATTTAAACCCTAGGAATTCTGCTGAAGTAGAGCAGGATTGTGCTTAATTAAGGAATGAAGGAATAAAGCCAGGTTTTCCTCCCGTACTGTAACTTTTTGTCTGATTGTTTCCTGTGCATGTACACGCTGAGGAGCATGTGTGATGTGGTGTGGAGCATGGAGGGGGCATGGAGACATCTTTTATCATGTCTTGCTGTTGTTACTTCCATTCTTTTCTCCTCTCCTCCTCAACCAAGCATAGAGCAATAGACCTGCAAGCACAGCTCCATATGGAGGAGCCTATCAAGGTCAAAACACTTCAGTCACGCCTCCAAAATGCTCATTTTGTGTTAACAATTGTGCTGCTTCAACAATTTGCAAGTTCAAGTGGAGACATTGCCATTTGTTTTGTCAAAGGTGAGCTAATGTGATGCTCTGGAGAGGCAGGGGAACCTGGAGAGGAGATCTAATTATAACTGCAGCTCATTTCAGCATCATTTCAGGAACACTGGTGGGAACTGTCACTTCTAGCAGAATGATGAGTTGTATTTTTGTTTCTTGCCCACAGTGTCTAGAAAAATGTTTGCTTGCTGTAGCAAATTAAATCATGTCTCTCTCATAATCTGGGACCACCAAGGAGAGTTACTAGTAGACTGTGTGTCCCATCCAGGGACTCCATGCAGTTTTTTTCCCATAAGGATATCTAATCAATTCCAACTTCCTTCTGGGTTCTCTTTTGTAGACATGACAAAGTTTTGGGTGATTGCTTAAAAATTTCAAGCAGTTGCAATAAAAATCTCCACCCTTTTGGAGTAAAAAAAATCTTGTTTTTCATCTCAGTGCTCTGTATGACAAGGCAAAAAATTAATACCTCGTTGCTTAAACTGAAAGATAAATGATAAAATGGGTGGCAGGAAAATAAAATTCTAGTATGTTTCTATAATTTCAGTGGAATTCTTTTGTTTCACCTGCTGAAATGATTTTGTCTCTCCTTTAACTGAATGCTGTTTCTATTACAGAAAACCTTTTTTCTTGTGTGATTTGTAACAATAAGTGCTGTTTTGCTAAAGACTGAGAACAAGTCAGGAGGGAGGAGTTTAAGAACTTAATATTTCTGCAGTGTATGGGGTTTCTCATGCCCTGCTAGTTAAAATGTGTTCTGTTTCAGATTAAAACTAAATGTAGGCTCTGCACTGGGAAAAGCTATTTAAAGAAAACTTGTTTTGTCTCTGATACTGAGAGTGTAGAAGTAGGTGAAGACTGATCAAGAATAATTGGTTATGAATATTTCATCCATGAAAGAGTTTTCAGTGAAAAAATAAGATGACAGAGGCAGAAATGGATGAAAATATCATTGGGGCATTATGAAAGGGGGAGAAAAAACCCTTTCTTCCAATTTTTATTGTGTAAGGAGAAAGTAGAGCAGAAGATACAGGTTAGGAAAATTTGCCCTTTAACTTCTATGCAGAGTCTGTGCACATTTGCATTTTCTAAATAATGACATTACAAAGTTATTATTATTATTAGTCACTTCCCATGATTAATGTAGGAAAACACTCAGCAGAGTGGAATAGCATTTGATTCCCTACATGTAGCTTCACGTCCCTTTTTTGAGATGACTTTTCCTGCCTTCCTTTTCCTGCTGGTCCACTGGATGGCTCTGTGATCACTCACATGCTGTACACAGGCATCTCTGTGTGTTGTGATCATTTGCTTAATATCACACCAAAACCTCTGCCTCTCAGGGTCGAAGGCAGAGACTGCTGATTTCAGCAGCAGAAATAGTTATGCAGAAAACATCTGTACCAAGAGCAGTGGCACAGAGAAGGGCACAACCAGAGTGGCTTTGAAGGGCCAACCCCTGGTCCCTCCTGGGCAGCTGCTGTTTTTACCACCTTGGAATTTCTTTTTGGAGAAGCACAAATAGGTGAAAGGGGGATTTGTTGAGTTCATAGGGTACAGCATTACTGAGAATGGGTCTATTCAGGTGTACATATGGGTTTATGGTTCTGCTCCTCTTTTTGAGGGGGGCTTTCAGTGAGGATCTGAACTTCCCATGTCCCAGCAAGCCAGAGTGGTGTGCAATTTTGCTATTCCAGATGAAAGTATCCTACACTGTTTGAGAGGATGCTTCCCTGATGCTAAGGTCAGTATTCAGCAGTGTGCTTGGTAAGAGGGATTTGCAGCTTTGGCCTCGTGCCTTGCATATATATGCATATAAATATATGCAATGGAAATACTCAGTGTCAGGGGCACCACAGCATCCACAGTGTGCTGATGCATGTTTTTGGTAGGAAATGTTAATATCAGAGAAATGCCATCAGGCAGATTGGGGCCTGGCTGGGACAGACATGGCTGTGGTTTCCACACTCTCATTATCTGTGTTCTTGAGGTTTTCTCTAAGAGAAGCAAGGAAACAAACAGACACAGTCTAATCTGCACTCTGCAAAATGCTTTTTGTATCTTAAAAAGATATCTAGAGGGGAAGTAAATCTTAAAGGCCAATGGTGCTGTAGTCGATTAAAACTGAGGAAAGCAAGAGCTTTTTATAGCTGTCTTTTCCTATAAATCACCAACTTCCTCTCCTTGGGAGATTGCCAGTGTAAAATCCAAGAATTTCTTGGCATTACTAAAATCAGAGGAGACCTAGTTTATATTCCCAGACCTGTGCAGACCAGAGCTGGGCAGTGTTTCATTTCTGCACCAAAGCAGAATAAGCCTCTAAAAAAATTATCATGTACACTCACAAATTAGTACAGCACTGTGTAGTGGCACTACTATAAATTGCATCACAGGGAACTACTGCTTTAGTGCTGTGTCTTTAGAAAAAGGCCTGATACAGAAGATGTCCTTGAATTTTATCAGGTTTTGCTTCTCTGGGAGATTTGAGCTGTGTCTGCAGTGTGTGAGCAAGGTCAGGGAGCACGTGGGCAGTTCCCTGATCACCTGCGTTGCTTAAATGTAAGAGGAGGCTTTTGGCTTTGTTTGGAATCATTCCCTCTGGTCCCTGCTGGAACAAAGACTGGGAGCAGTGCAGAGGATGTGTTGCTCCAGGAGACACTCCCTAAAAGCTGAGTGGCTGGGGTGCTCTCAGGTTTGCTTTCTTCCAGCACTGGTTCTGGAGGCTTTGCCTGGAGCATTCCCACATCAGCGTGCTGATGCGAGGGGTTTTTTGCTAACTGTGCCTTCCTCTGCTCTTAGTTCTACTCTGAATGTTTTCCTACTCTGAATGTATAAAACCTTTTACCTGTGAGACTAAAAAAGGAGTCAACTCACAGAGCTCATCTACTGTGAAAGTGAGGAAAGGTGGATTAGTGGAGCTGTGCAGCTGCTGTGAAGTGGATGGATTATTTAATAATTTAATGCAGGCAAGCAGTCTATTTATAACTTTTTCAGTAGTGTTCAGTAGTTTTTCCATAATTGCTAAACAGCCTGAAAGTACAAGGTCTAAGTTGATAGAACCTTTTCTAATTAGTGAGATGACATTGTCTCCTTGTCTCAGAAAAACTCACTTCAGGATTCTGTTGGGTTCTTAGCACCATAGTGTGCTGCACAAAAGATTTCCTAGAAATCAGCAATGCTTTGGAAGGTACTTTTAAAAACAACAGAAAAAGCAAGCCCAAGCAGGGATTCATGCTGTAGCTGTATGTACACTTTCTGCCTACATAAATGGAATTATTTGACTACTTGGACCAATTTTTTTTCCTTTTGAAGTTAAGGGGATTTAGCTCAGATTAATAAATAACAGAAACCATTGTTTGGTAGCCATTGGAAAAGTAAAAGATTTATCTAATTATAGAAGGGATGATAATTACAAAAGTGCTGTGCACCCTCTGTCTTCAAGCATTTTGTCCAAGCTCAGGTTCATGAAGGAGATGAGCAGTAAGAAGGGTAAGCCATAATAAAAGTGGTAAAATATTTTCTTATCTGTGACTAAAAACATGATCATAATAAAACTAGGAATACAAAATAATAGTTTTCCTTCTCAGTTTCATTTGTTCTTGTTTTTTTAACAAGTTAATAATTTAATATTAGTTAAAGATTATTTTTGAGCTGGTATGTTATCTCAGTTAACTTTGGTGGAGGAAACTAAAGTGGAAATAACTTTCAATTAGCTAATATATATCTAATAACTTTTTAGACTCTTAAGCAAAACAAGAATAAGGTTGTTATAAATGTATTTTCAATCATAACAAAATGAAATAATAGAAAAACAGTAAAATAAAGAAACGAGGACAACATTTTGCCTGTGTACCATAACTGGTAATTAGAGCAAATACAATTTTTTTTTTGCTAGCAAAGAAAATTTTTAAGGGCCATGTGAGAACATGGAAATAATGAGCTGTTTTTATTAGCTCATCTTAGGGCTGGTTGCATTCAGCTGTACCTCCAAATCTGACATGTGTACAGGTCTATACTGATACAGATACACTTCTCTTAACCATGTATGTAGGAAACCCACATATCCATCTGTGTTTGTCTGTGGTTATTTTCTTCTTTCTTTCCTTTATTAGATGCAATCACTCTATTTTATATACAATTGAAGTGCTTGGAAAGGAGCAATCTGATTTTGCCCTAGAGATGTAATCCTGTTTCATATATTGCTGTTTTAAATGTTCTTCTCTGACAGCATCTAGATCTTTGCTTCTGTCTTCTAATATAATATAAAGTGTATTTTTCACATTTATGCCTCTGCTCCTTTCACTTTTTATGAACTCAAGGCAGTGAAAAAGGGACGGAATGAAGAATTGTGATTTTAAAATTTTTTTTGCCTAAGATATATTAAAAAAAACAAAACCAAATTTAATTTGGCAAGATACTTACAATGAATATCTTATGATGGGTGGTGGATTATAGAAATTGTAAAAGACTTAAAAGACCTGTATTCTTTATTTGCTTTAAATTAGCTCTAGATATTTAAGGCTTTATTTACATCAGGGGAAATAGTGTAGGGAGGAGGTGAAGAGGAGAGCCCAAACTCCTAATTCCAGATTTTTTGCAACAAGTATTTGCTGAAATGCTCAGAGCTATCTTCTCACAGCTCCAAGGGGTATGTGACTGGGGAAGAGAATCCTGAAGAGAGGGAGATCAGAGATTTCTATATCAAACAAAGGAAAAAATTGTATTAAGGTCTTAACTTCAAAAAGCTTTCCAGGGCAGCAAGTCAGACTTTGTAGTGCAGGGAAAAGGGACAAGTAAGAGAGGCAGGAGAGAAGGGGAGGCTGAGAGTCCCAGCTCCCCTCAGAGGCAGCGGGGCTTCTGTGGCCAAGCCATTGCACAAAATATTCCTCCTAACAGACAGGAGAGATTTCTAACTTAGCCATCAGCAAGGTAAGGCTTGACTCTGAGCAGCTCTTGGGTTTCATTTGAGGCTCATGTGATATTTATAAGGCAACGTTGGTGTCTTCATTTTCCCAGCGTATGAAAGAACGGAAGATGATGAGGTCTCAAATCCACTCCTGTAACCTTAATACCTGTAGCAAGTCTGAGCACAGCTCTGCAAAGAGGCTCTGCAGAGTGCACTGGCACTGATGGTGTGCAGTGTAAGGAAAGATTAAATGACCCAAATACTTGGTGATCAGTGAATTTTCCTGAGAGCATCACACTGGCACTTGAATAATACTGCTGAGGCCTGGGAACTTTGGCTGGCTCTTGGAACTAGCCACGGTGCAGAAGTTAATTGTCTAGGATTTAATGATGAAATTTGGAATTCTATTAACTTGAAAATATTTGCATGCTCTTATGATTATTTTCATAACATATCTTCCTGTCTGAACTGTTCAGGACTAAGAAATTAGGTGAGCTGTAGTAACATTGACTTTTTATCTTGATGGACTTGTAGTCTCTCTCTCTCTCTCATTTATTTTTTTTAAGACAGAGAGTCCTTTTTACTGTAGGGCCTAGCTCTGGAAGTCAGGACAAACTCCATTCTATCTTTATGTCTGATCCCTATCATTGGTCTACCTGTTTCTTGGCTCTTCCCCTCCCCATGGACAAAGGTTTAATGGAATAGTATTAAATGGGAGACTTTACACTGAAATTTCTTAGTGTGTCAAGAGGTTTTACACAGATCTGTGGTGCTTGTTCAGTGCAGTTCAGGTGAGTTGTGGGGAACACCTAAGAGCAAGAAATTGAATGAGGATTCAGGAAAGCTCTACTCTGTTGTCTAAAGAAACAACTCAAGTAGGTGGGGAAAAGTGTGGTGGTGTCCACAAGGCAAGGAACAATCAGATCTTTGCCCAGTGCCTGGAACCCATGTCCATGCCTTGGAGCCTTTTCCCACAGCATTACCCTAATAGCCCAATACAGGGGATTAATTTAAATAAATATAAATTGTTGGAATGTGTAGTTTCATTCAGGACCAGTGTGAGGTGTCAGCACAACCACCTCACTGGGATTCCAGGCTCTGTGTGTGGATGGGGAAACAGCAGCAAAGGAAAATGTGGTCCATTGGCAAGACAGCAGCAACTGTTAATTAATTTGGGAAACAAAAGAGGAAGAAAAAAATCTCTTAAGCAGTCTGGGCTGAAGCTAAAATAGTACAGCAAGATTAAAATCAGTAATTGTCACGGGTGTTAATTAGAGCTGGGACCACACATTCAAAATGTGACTCACACAATATGCTAAAGAAGTCACGTCTGAGTCAGGTTACAGAGAAAAATTATTTTCCTGTAGCCTATCTTTGTATATGAAATAATTTTTTTCCTCTGTGCAGTGTATGAAGTCTTTAGGGGACAGAGCTTATTAGAACTTAAGTGATAGCCAATACATTTTCCTGCATCCTCTCAAAGTTTGAACTCCCATATGTCAGCTCCAAAGCTGCAAACTCAGCCACAGTATTAAAGATCTTGGAGCCCTAAGGCACTGATCCAGTCTGAATGGAAATTCCTTCATTTTCTGCATGTTATTTTGAAATTTCTGACAAATCAAATGGCATTATAAAGACATTTAGAGGGTTTAGCTCAGATTCCTAAATCCTTTGGTGGATCATAAATATTTAAAGTTGATTATTTAAAAGAAGGCAGATAAAGGAGGATATTTACCTGTGAGCTAATTTAAATAAAAATATTAATATGTCTCTTTATAGATCTTCCTTTCTTTAAAATCTCAACTATCAACTGCTAACTTGGAAAAATAAGCCTGTTCTTCTGGAAACTTAGAGAAAGATGGATTTAAACCTGAAAATCTTAATATACTGTCAGTTCCACATAAAACCTTTTATATACTCCAGTCACATGGATTTCAGTTCTAATAAATGTTTGTACAGAAAGTTCACTTATGATAATCATCCCTAGAGAGTAATATTTGATTGTGAAACTGTTGCAGGTTGTCATTCAACTGGATTTTTACTCCAAGACTTCTTGAGTTTCACGATTCTTTGCAATTCTTAGAAAAAGTCTCCCCCTGCTAGCACGTTCATACTATTAATGTGCCTTGCTTTAGCATGGAAAAGTCTAAGGCCTAGAAGGTCACAATAGTGCAGACCTGGTTTTTTTTTCTGGAATTGATGGAATTTGGAAGGGCTTTTGGGCTAAGGAAGGGGGTTAGTTGCAGGATCAACTTTGCTGCTCTGATTGCTGAATGTCAAGTGTTTTTAGAAGTGTACATTTTTCCCCTTTCTCTGCTCATCTGGGGCAAGTCTAGGTTACATCAAAAAAGTCCTTGAATATGATATTATTGTACAGGAAAGTAATATTGATGAGTCAGTGCAACTCCATCTAGTAGGAGAGGGACTGTTCTCCAGGAGGAAAGCAGGCTGCTCTCCCAGATTCACATGGCCTCTTCCCAAACAGAGCTTCTGTCCCATGGAATTCACAGAATTCCCAGAATGTCTTGATGGAAGAAACCGTAAAGATCATGGAGTCCAACCCAGTCCCAACACCTCAACTAAACCCTGGCACCCAGTGCCACATCCAGGCTTTGTTAAACACACCCAGGGATGGTGACTCCACCACCTCCCCAGGCAGATCATTCCAGAACTTTATCACTCTTTGATTTTAAAAAACTTTTTCCTAATATCCAGCTTGTATTTCCCTTGGTGCAGCTTAAGGCTGTGTCCTCTGGTTCTGTCAGTGCTGCCTGAAGAAAGAGCCCAAACCCACCTGAGCACAGGCACCTGTCAGGGAGCTGTAGAGAGTGGTAAGGTCACCTCTGAGTCTCCTTTTCTCCAGGCTAAACAGCCCCAGCTCCTTCAGTCATTCCTGACAGGGTTTGTGTTCCAAGGGCTTGAATTCCACTGGGTGTTTGACTGCTTCCCATGGATATGTGGATCCTTGCTGGGAGAGACAGGGGTAATCAGTTTGGAGCTCAACACTGCTTCTGATCCTGAAATGCTTTAATTAAAAGATTCTTCATGGCAAAGTAAAAGCCTCTACTCACTTTTTTTTTTTAAGCAAATGGATGAAATAGCTCAAAGATTAACCCCTCCAGGATGCACTGACCTCCATGGCATGCACGAACATTTGCAATTACTTTTAATAGAGCTTCCTATTTATGTTGGGAACTTAGTCACTCTAGTCAAAGTTGGTCCATCTTGGGCCAGAGATGTGAAGCAACCAAGTTGTGCTAATGAGAAAAAAATAGATTCCTATTAAGTGCCAACATTAAATTAAGTTCCTGCTCTTCCTGTTGGCAGCGTGGAGCCAGGCAGAAGGCAGAACCATATGTGCTTCTCTTAAGTGCTGATTTGCTGGAGTGTTGTTAGCCAGATTTAAGTGTTCTCCTTTAACTGTTAATAAGTGTGTTCTGGGACACTGAGTTACAGCCCAGAAAATCACCACACTCAGTTCCAGTATTTGAAAGTGTGGTTTGGTGCTAGAATGAAAAAAAAAAGATTTTTGACTGTTAGGTATATTTTGTTTATATATGTGCTGACACACATGAAGCTATAAAGCATAAAATATATATTTAAATACAGTCTATGAGAATGGGAAGCTGGACAGGTGTTTTGTGCACAAGAGGAATTAGAAGTTATGTAGAATAGGAGTAGCAGATCAAAGGCTTCTTGTTGCAGGTAGATTTGGTTGGATCTCAATCACCCCTTGCACTACCCAGGCTTCTCCCCAGATCCTCAGTTCCCTGAGCACAAGCATTGCAGATGAATTGTGGCCACTTTCAAAGTCTGCATTCAGTTAATTCATGGAAAAAGTGCTTTTGGCCTTCTCTCTACCCCTTCAGGTACAGGTCAGCTGTTCCCTTAGCTTTCCTAAGCTCAGTCTCTTTTATTGGGATTAGCCACATCCTGGCAAACAGATAGTGAAGCTGACAGTCATGAGGGACAAATATCAGTAAGAGTATTTTAGGAAAAAAAAAATCTATTTTCTAAATTTTATGGTCCTTGCTGTGGGAAGAAATAGTTCTGAACTTCAAGGAAAAGCAAACACAGGACAAGAGGCTGGAAAAAGGGATCAAACTAATAAAAGTATAGTAGCAGCAATAGCCAAAACATGGAAGGTAGGTGGGAGAACAGAATTGCAGCACAAAATCAGGGTTTACTTTCTCAGACTTGTTTCCTTTTAAAAGGTAGGCAAGAAATTTGGAGTACAGAACCATGAATTTCTTCTCAAAACTGAAGTACAATCTGTTCTGCACATCTGTGAATGCAGATGGTCACTGGTCTTAATAATTCAGCCCAAACCTCAGCACAGTTCCTTTGACTGAGGTAAAAACCATGTATGCAGCTCGTGATATTCATCCAGCCATCCCTGTGTGCACCTTTCATTAATAGCAGCACCACAACTATTTTCACAACAACAGATCTTACATACATTTGCTACAGTAAGCCAATCTGTCTTTATAATAAAATCTACCAAAAGAGAGGCTGAATCTGAAATGGTTTTGTTGTTAGTTGGAAATGACACCCATTCCGCACGTTGTTTTGCCAAGATTTTAGGTCAATTTTTTTGTGTTATGGCTTTATATAATGTGTTAATACATGCTTTCTAAAAGAAATGGAAAATGTACCTATTACATGGAAGTGGAAAATGTGCCCATTATTATGTTTATTGTGGTTTTGATTTGTTTTTATGCCTTGCTTTTCTCACTTAAAATAACAAAGGAGAAAAATCTGGGGGATGGGGGAAACCACAGGACACCACACTATTCGTGCCTGCAGTTATCTGGGAGAAACAAACATGGGAAATTAGTGCTTGATAACTTGTAATAAAATACACAGGAATATAATTAAAAGAAATCTTGGAGGAGGAAATAGTCTTGAGCTGAATGTTAAATGAAAGACTGTGTTAATACCTAGGTAGTATTTATAACTGAATTTACACAGCTTATTTATTGATCTGGTCCCTTTTGCCAGCATATCACAGTTACAGAACTGCAGTGTATTTTTTCTTATGTGTTTTTGGAAGGAAAGTGAGCCTCAAGCTCTTTAGTAGCACCAGCAAATTGCAGCATCATGCTCCTTCAGTGTTTGTAGAATTTTGTATCAAGTATTGTGCCTCCTCTTTTGCTGTTAAAAAATGCAATTTCTCTTTTATTCCTTACCAAGTGGTGAAAAAAACTAAAAAAAATGAATGATGGTAATGATCATAGAATTAAGCCATTAAATGCAATTTTTCAGACAGTTTTCTTTTTGCTGCCAGTAAGTTCTTTAGAATATGTTTACAGAAAATTGAGGAAAAGCATGAACTTGCCTTGAATTGGATGTTTGGGAGCAGTGTCATCCTGATACAGAAACTTGCTCCCTATTTACAGTGATTGTAGCTAGTTTTCATTGTGTGCTCCTATTTGTTTTTGTTGCCATGAATTGGAAATAACATCAAGAAGTCAGGAGGGCTATTCTGGTGTAGAGCTGGAAAGCAACTGGAAACCAGGATCTGTCCAGGCTGCAAGAAGCTCTTTTTTCCTCAAATGATCCATTTCCTCACACCCTGTGATTTTCACAACACAGCAGCATTTTTCTCTCCCTTTTTGTAAGGTTAAGGATAGTTTTTATTGTGACTTTGTGCTGATGTGAAGGAGGATCTGCCTCTAGAAGGAGCTGTACTTTTGACTTGTCAGGCAACCTGTGATTGAACTTAGGGGTAAATACTTATTTTGGCCTGAATGGTTTCAGCAAATCTATCCCTTAACCTGCTCCCTTGGAAACTCCTGCACTTTTCAGAGCCCTGCAATAATACTGCTCTTTCAACAAGGGGAACAGGGCTCTCTATGTAGGCAACGTGTGAAATATCCCTTCACTGCCCATATAACCACAGATTCACCTTTATTTACCTTTGAAAACAAATCATCTGCTCTGTAAAATGCTGGTCTGATTACTTTTCAGTGAACAGAGTCCAAAATGCCTCTGAAACAATACTGTGCCAGTGCAAGTTTTTAGTGTTTTAATTTGAATTGCTAAAATTGATATTTAAAATGAGACTTTATTGTGTTGCTATTCTAGTACTGGAAGTGGAGAAAAAAGCAACCATCAGAAATGAAAAGCTAAATATCAAAGACAGCTATTGTTCAGAGTGGAACTCAAGGGTTATTTTTGAAAAAGTAATAAATGAAGATTAAATTGTGAATGCTGATAGGTAAATGGGCAGATATTTGGGTGTATGTGTGGGCATGTGTGTCTGAAATGGAACCATTTCTTGCAGAATACAACCATCCTGGACTGGTTGTGAACTTTGCTAGGGCACAAGCTATTTTTATCTAAAATAAGTAGTTTTGGGAATTTTTTGTTGATTTTGGTTTGTGTTTTTTCCCCAATTTGGCAAAAAGGGAAGCTGCTGATCTGTTTGTATGTTGTATCTTCTTGTGTGAATATATTTTGCTCTTAGTATAACTGCTTCATGAAAGACAAAGAGCTAAACATGCACACTACACTCTTTAGATAGCCCAGGCTGTTTGCCTAGCAGATTGTATTGTCATAAAAGTAACTTAACACCTCCCAGGAAGCTCTTTGAAATCTCCAGGAGTAGGAAGGTGGTAAGGAAAGGCTTTCCAAGAGCTTGTGTGCTCAATCTCTGGCCTGGCTCTGTGTTGTGCTGGTAGCCAAGGTGCTACTGGAGTTGATTCAGTCAACCCAGTCCTTTGCTTGTAACCTCGACCCTTTGTGTGCAAATGCATTTCTGAGCTGTGTTTATCCCATTTGGCACTCACTCAGGAGTGTTCATTGGGAGCATCAGTGCTGAAGCACTCAGGAGGGTTGTAGAAGAGTTTCTTGTTGCAGAGTGGAGTTACAGCAATTTTAGTGACAATTTTAGGATCAAAGTTGGATTAATGAGGATAAAAGGCAGCACAGAGTTGTTTCCTCTTAATTAATGGAGGGAGGGGATTCTACCCCTCTGCTCTGCTCAGGTGAGACCCAACTTGCATCCTTGGGGTCGCAGCACAGGAGGACATGGAGCCAGTCCAGAGAAGGGACACCAAGTGCTGATCAGAGGGGTTGTTCAGTCAGGAAAAGAGAAGTCTTTGGGGTGACCTAAAGTGCAGCTTTCAAGTACCTGAAGGGAGCCTACCAGAACGATGGAAAGAGGTTTTTTTACTGGAGCATATGGTGACAGGACACAGAGGAATGGCTGCAAGCTGAAAAAGTGGGCTTAGGTTGGATAATAGGAAAAAAACAATCAATCAGGGGGGGTAGTGGAGCAGGTTTTCCCCAGGAGCTGTGGCTGCACCATCCCTGAAAGTGTCCAAGGCTGATGAAGTTCTGAGCAGCCTGGTTTAGTGGATGGTGTCCCTGCCCATGGCAGGCAGCTGGAGCGAGATGATCCTTAAAGGTCCCTTCCAACCTCAAACACTCTGTGATTCTATGATCAGCTGGGGGATACTGAAAATAAGGACTAAAAGCCCCTGTAAACTGGTTCTCCACATGGGGCTACCTCTGAGGGTGTGCTGTGACACTCAAACCCCTTTGGAACAACAGATTTTTGTGTGCACCTTTGCGGTGATGTGCGGGGAGGTACAAATACAGGAACAAAGAGCAACTTCAGGAAATAAATACAGAACTTATGGTCAGCTTCATTTAGCCTGCTATGAGGTATGAACAAAAAGTTTCAGTCTTATTCAACTCGGCAAAACATGAGGGTAAAGCATATAAACTGTGGGCTTTTTATTGCAAAGCATGAAGCTTATTCTCTCCCACCATTATTCAAATGCTATTGCCACCTCTTTTTCATATAATCTAATGAGTTACTCTGAGCTTCAGAAAGTTTTAACACAGAGATCAAACAGTTTTACTGTGCACTTTACCTGTCTGATTTTTGCATTCAACCCAGCTGAAGTCTCTGGGTTAAGGAGGCTACTTTTCTCCAGCCTTGCAGCTTGAAATAGGAGAAATATAAATGTGTAGGAAATGCTGCACTGTAGTGCAGGTGCTGGAGAGAAGGAAGGTTATTTGGCACTATGCTAAATGTCCCAAAGATGGGATATTTATACTATCCCATCTATATATATTTATACTCTGAGAGAGTATATCCATAACAAAAAGTGTTATGGGTCCAAAGAGGCCTGGGAGAAGGGAATAGGTGATCTTGAGGATGTTAGTCTCACATTAAATATGCTGAAGGGAAGATTATCCTGTAGCATCTGTGGCCAAGTCCTGTCAAGTGAGCAAAGTCTTGGCTCTTGGGTTCTTCCTTTTTGCTCAATTTCATCTCCAAAGAATTCCCTTCACATGCTTCAAGACATGGGAAACAAGAACATTGTAGTGATCTGGGTGTCTCTTTAAAAAATTACCAAGATCAGAGTCTTTCATCTCTTAACTGCTGTGTTGCAAGGACCTGGATTCCATTATCTCCCTGCACTGCTCTCATTTTTCCAGAAGTCACTGGGCAGTGCAATGGGAATCCCAGGCACCTGCTCTGGGGAGGATGGTGCATATTTCATTGCATGGTTCAGAGTGTCACATCACCAACAGAGCACAAGTGTTTGCACCAGACTGATTGCCACCGTTCTGCTCTGGGGAAATTGTCCCCAGGAGAGCAGAGGAGCCTTCTGTGATCAAATGAAGCCTTGGGAACCTTTAGGCAGCCTGCCATGGTTTGTAGGAACAGGCCTGGTGTCCCTGTGTAGGCCGGGAGTGGGATTTTCTCCTTCCCTCCATTGTCTGTGGCACAAAGATGAGATTGCTCTGATGAGGATAAATTGCTCAGGTGTTGTTTCTGAGACACTTCTAATAAAGTGTCAGAGATGATTGCAGGAGAGCTTGGTGGTTTTGACATCATGACTGCTTGTTTGGGGGAGACTGACATTTAGCTAAAATCAAGATTTAGGAACATCACAAAGGAACAGGTAGTACTGATTTTTGTATGTAAGGGCCGTTTGTTTTGTTGGTTGCTTGATGTGGTTTATAAATTACAGCCTTGCAGGATTTTGTTCTGCTATTCACTCCTTTGCTTCCACCTTCACTGCTTCTAAATTATCCTTGCTAAGTAATGGTTTCCACTCAAAATCCTTTCTAGATCTCACAGAAAATCATTAATGTATTCAAGAAGGG
The DNA here is from genome assembly GCF_023055355.1 of Agelaius tricolor. Taxonomy (NCBI): domain Eukaryota; kingdom Metazoa; phylum Chordata; class Aves; order Passeriformes; family Icteridae; genus Agelaius; species Agelaius tricolor. The sequence goes on from NW_027269270.1 coordinate 3,638,834, forward strand.
CACCTTAGACTTTTCATTTAATTCTCAAATTTTTGCCTGGTAAGATTCAGACCAGGAGGGATGTACCAGCACTGCCTTTGGCTTTTAATAGCTGAGTTTTACTGACAAAAATAGGATGGTTTGTAGTGCTGGTCTAGCTATTTTCATCTCATATGATATCAATATCAGTGTGAATAATGCTCATGTGGCCCTCCCCTGATAATGTCTTTTTTAAAAGACAATGTAATCATAAGATCAGGTGAAATTAATATTCTATGTACTGGAGAGATTCTGTCACCTGGCACCATGATGGTTCTCCTGGATGCTGCATTGTAATTAAACAAATGAAATGGAAGATGCCTGTCTTGATTGAATCTTTAATTGATTGGATGGGCAGGTTGTTAATAAAGCTAGAAGAGCATTGAAAGCCTTGTGTGGGAGTATTTCTTGTACTGTTTTCATTTTTCTGTTTTATTGATGTTTCTTTTTATTAATTTTTCTCAAGACAAAAGGATAAAAAAAGCAGAGCAGGAGAAGCAGAATCTTCTTACTTTCATTGTTTCACAACAAGCCAAGTAAAGACAAAAGGAAGGAAATTGAGACTGGAAGGCCTATCTTCTAAGAAGCATATATGATTTGCTTAGTTTTCCAAACAAGTCTGTTACAAAGAGCAGAATATGGGGAAGAATGATTTTTGTCTTTGCTTTCTGAAGGAACATATGCAGGAAAAAAAAAAAGAATATTCAGGCTCGCCAAAAGTATATGGAAGTCTGTTTAAAAAAATTCCTTTGTAAGTCTATCATAGTCGAAAGTAATAATGTAAATATTAAAGTTAACTAGATCAAGTTCATGACAATTAAATTACACTCCATTAATCAAAAACCTTGGTAAGCTTGAATGTCAAACATCTGTCTTGAATCTAGTGCATAATAAGGGTTTCTTTGAAGGCTTGAGAAGTGGCTCCTGGATCCCAGTGGCCTGGCAGATGGAAAATGGAAGCCCAGTGCTGTGTTGGTACATTTGATTATTTATGCCAGGGGAGAGGCTCCTCAGAAATAACCAATTTTGAGCCATTTGATACTGAAATGAAAAAAAATGTAAGTTAAAAATCTGCTTATAAGACTGTGTTCCCTGGGCCTTTTCCCTAGGTATAAATGGAAATGTTCTAAATGTTCTACAGCCTGGAATGATTTGCCATTCCTCTTGCCTTAAGGAGCATCCCCCTGTCTCAGATCCTGAGACCAGTCCTTCAGAAAGCCCATTAGTGGCTCCTTTCTAATATGAGAATTCATTTTTCATAACAACCTTCATCCTCCTTTTGTCCTTTTCTATCCCACCCCACCAATGTGGAGCCTCATTCCCCAAGGTACATGTGTAATTCTGTTCCCTGAATGTTTCAGCCCTATTCATCTATCTGTATGCACCACCACCTGCTCCAGAGATGGGGATGCAATTCCTGACTTCCAATTGTCCTTGTCCTTCACCATGTCTTCTCTCAGAAGAGCCCTCGACCTGCTCTGTGGGTGGATTTTGTGGTCCACACCAGAAATGGTTTTTTAAGTGCTTTGAGGTCTCCTGTGAAGGACAGGAAATGTGAAAACCCACTGGTGGGGGAGTGGAAGTCAGGCTAAACACCACTTTCCCACCAGCAGTGCATCCTGTGACCTGCTCCAGCTGAAATGTTAATGTTTAAGTGGATTTTTACTAGAAATAGGTCTCCCAGATTCTAACTCTGATGTCAGAGGTTGCCAGAAATATCAATAAAAAGACAGTAGTGTGGCCTTTATTCCCTACTGCAGCGGAGGTATGTGACAAAAATAAGTATGATAATTTTATAGCTTCCTTTTTATTTTTTTTTTTTCTGCTCAAAACATAGCTGTGTTAATCTGAAAGACAGCTGATTTTTCAAGGTCAAAAGTGCTCAGCTATAAATTGATGAGCTATTATGGATGTCTGTGGTTTTTTTTTGATGGTTCTGTATTAATAATATGCTTGCAGAACAGGCCATAAAAATTCCATTTAAGGGTATTAAAACATAGCAGGACATTTAATCAGGTTAGAATTCCTGTCAGCTGGCTGTAGTCACGGTGTTGTTCAGTCCATCATTAACAAAGTGTGCAGGAGATCAAGGCAAATGGCTGTTCCATCATTTCAGCTATTGCTGGCATGACCTTTTTGTTTTGGGCATTTGGCACTTTTGGTTGAGTGGGAATACATTGCACAGTTTTGGGGACACCATTGGTGAGCAGAGTAGTCCACCCCTCCTTCTGCTAGTAAATCCAGATAGCAAGGTAGAAGAACAGAAAATATTGATATACAAATATTTGTAAATATTTGTAACAAAGCTTTTTGTAACAGGAAACATGCAATTTGCAGCAAAATTGTATTAAAGTGTAGATTGCATCATCAACTTCTACAATTATTCTTTATTAAAGATCTATTTGTTTTGCTGGGGATGTGATGCACATGGCTGCTCTTGAGCAGCCTTACCATGAAAATCAGCTTACAATGGAAAACACTGCAGTTCAAAACAGGTATTTTGAGGTACTGAGGATTTTGATGGGTAGCAAAGGTGGTGATATTTCTACCAAGATTAGATTCCATGTAAGATCTGTAAGATAATTTTGTGCATGAAATCCCAGTAGACAAATTCCAAATTAATATGTCCCTTTTTACATTGAAATTAAAGTAGCTTCAAAAGTAAATGAGACTGTGCAAGAAAATTAAGAAAATTAATTGGAATTGGAATTGCATTACAAAATCTTTTTGCATGTAGTAGATTATTTTAAAAACAAAGATTTTCTTGATATGGAGGATTCTGATTTTGAATAGCTTAGCAGATATCTTTTGTGGCAGCTTCTTTAGAATACACACACAAAATAGTTTGTTTTTATGCTAGAAAATCTTGATATAGTCCTTGCCTACATTTTTAAAGGGACACCTTGATAAATTATGCCAATTGTGTTGTAGCAATAATCTTATTACTTATGAACACTTTAAGTGCAAAATATTCAGCTAAATGAACAAAATATATTTTAATTAATATTTAACCTATTTCAGTTTTGACTGAATTGATCATACTTTAAGGCATTTTATATTTTGTGACCATTTTGGGTCCATCTTGGGTGTAGCCCTGGCTGGGCTCTTGTGCTGCCCAAGATGAAACCATTGAGGCCTTTTAATAAATCCCTACTTTATTCTTTAACTCTGCCCAGCCTCTGTTCTAGGTCAGCCTGCACAAAGCATCACCTGAAAAATTGAATAATTTCAGCAGCCCTAAGAAAGCAGAGTAAAAATCTGACTTTAAAAACCTCCTCTGCTTCTGGTTTGAGTCGTGCTTATCGTGGTTTTTTCTTGCATTAGAGTTGTGGGCAGAGTTTTCTACAAAACATGGAGAAGGATAGTAAGGCGTTAAATGGGATATAGTTAGTGAAGTTCAGGGGCCAAATGGCAGCTTACATTGTGGCTGTGGGCATTTTTCCCCATGGCAAAGCCCAGATATTTCCTATGAGGTGTGCATAATTTTCTCAGCAAATGCATCTTTGGGAACCATATGGAAAATGGAACTGTGTATGGTTTTGGTTTCAATATCTTCTGTGTGACATACCCCTATAGTCCTTCTTAGCATACAGCATAAGAGGAGAAGGAAACTCAGGAGATTATAAAAGGCTTTTTATTAAGTGATACAGTTCCAGATAATTGTCTTTTTCCTGAATCCAATAAAAGTTAAAGATATTTGGCAAGTGAGCACTTTGGCAAAAATGTTTCACTTCTGCATACTGGGTGTGCTGATTGTGGAATAGGGTGCCTTACAGAGGGAGAAGTGTCTTGAGAGATTGCTTCTGAAACATCAGGTGGTGTTTCTGCATAGTTTTACAGAAAATCTTCCCAATAAATGACCACTATAAGTAGCCTGTGGGTCTTCAGAATTGTAGCCTTCTGACAGGAGGCCAGGAGTGCTGCTTTGGTGGGCAAGTACTGCTCACTCAACATTTTATTGGGTTTTTAACACACTTTACAAGCCAACCACAAACTGCTAGTAAGATTTCACTCTTATTTTCACTGTGTTTATTGATAATATTGGTTAATCCTTCAGCAGCTATACTCTATAAAATCTAAGCACAGAATGAAATGTTTATTATCTATTTTCTCACCATGAGCTGGCTTTTGTCAGGTGGAAGTGACAAAACTCTGCTGGCAATACTTCTTTGGAAGCAGCATCAAGAGCAGGCTTTGCCTTCTGCTGTTCCAAGAAATATTTGCAGTTTTACTGGTTTCAGCGTACTTATCTTCAAAATCTGACACGGACAAATCCTGTGTCACTGCTCCCCCTCCACCATGGCAAATGTTCATACCAGTTCTACTTATTTACCTCAGGCAAAGAGGATCTTGTTAAAAGAAAGTCTGTCTAACAAAACTTCAGTGATGGCAGCAGCCTGGTAACATCTTGCATGGGTGGCAGCATGCCAGCTCATGGTACAGATGAATATATTTATTGATCATTTTTAAAATTAACAACTGCAATGAGAAAAACATATATTTCATTTACATGAAAAAAACCAAACAAAACCCCCAAAAAACAAACAAGCAAAAAAAAAGGGATAAAACCATACCAAACCACAAAACCCCCTCAAGCAACATGCCCCTCCCCACCAAACCTTAAAAAATGTGATTGTGGATAACTGAAACTGCTCCAGAACCACCACATTGTCTGCTGATGGCTGAATAATGGTGGTGAGGCTGGTGACAAGTCTGTTTCAAGAAAAGAGAGAGAAAAAGACAGCTGTCATTTAACATGATGTTCTCAGTCTTTTGCAGAAACAATTATAAGATGCAAATTTCTATTCACTTCTTCAGCCTGCGCCTTCATTTCTACTGATGCAAACACATGCACTTAATAGCATTCTATAGTTTCCATAAATCCATTTGCTTGTGACTGCTTTGGTTGTTTAACCCTTGAGTCCAAAATGTGCTCACTATTTTCATTATCTTTTCATTATTTATCATTTATCAAAATATTTCATGTTCCTTGTGCTTATGCTTAATGTTTTGTTTTCAAGTACAGCACCTGAAGAGCTAAATTCACTTTCAGATTATTTGGGGACAATCTTTATTCCCTGAGTGTATTTGCAAGGCACCAAGCAGGGTTGTACCCTCCATGTTCATGACTTTTAATGCATATTTACATTATTTTGACTGTGTCATAAAATTTACAGCCTGAACAAACACTTCAGCACCCTCTGTTATATTCTGAACTTTTGGAATTCAAGTGTGATTTAAACTGTGCTTTCTGCTTGGGGTGTGCATCTCTGTTTTTAGCACAGCCCTTCTCTGGAATGGGTGGGGCACAGGGGCCACAGCCTCCTGTGCCTGGGAGGTGGAATTAGGAGAGTTTTGTGTGCCCTGGAATGATTTCTGCTCAACAGCAAAGTCCTGAGGTAGGAAAGATGCCAGGGAGAAGAATTGGGTGGAAAAGGCATCTCTGAGAGGCAGGAATTTCACCTGCAAAATGCAGGAGTTCTCAGTTTTGGTCTGTGGGATAAGCTGGAAGGCAGGGCCAGTCCTGAACAGCCTGGGATTTCTCTCACACATTCAAGATTTGCACCCTGAATCAGATTTAAGGGAATATGATATCAGGGTTTCAGAGGCAGGAATTTGACCTTTTCTTTGTCAGTTGAATGGGCTCCATGTAAATGCTCTGATAGGATGATATAAATCCATTATCTTCATATAGAACACAAATATCTATTATTAGAAAGTAATGAACAGATATTAATGAAATACAAAATTCCTAATAAAAACCTACAGTTTCCCATGCAGCAAATTGCCATCAAAAGAATTAGACATACATTGATTTCAGTGATATTTCATATTTTCAGCCCCATGAATTGCTAAGCAATAGAAAAACATACTGTACTCTGGATTCTTGTAAGTCATTGCAATCTGGTACTTGGAGCCATTGTATGAGCCAAATAACATCTGTTCCTCAGAAAGATATTACAATGTTTTTATAATCCCAAGTATGTATGAGATAGAAGGAGACTGAAGGAGATAATGTGGCAAAGCCAGCTTGAACCTTGCAGGTTTTTTGGGAGACTTTCTCCTATTGTTTGTTACCTTATTATTACCTCAGGAATATTCCCTCAAAAATGGCATTTTCCCACCTTTGGGAAGCGGTTCAAGCTCTGAGGACTTGCCCAGTGTCCTGAAGCAGATGCCCCTGATTCCACAGGAGGTGGAAAAACAGCTGGAACTGGGATTTTTTCAGCAAGCTCAGTGTGAACAGAGCTTGGATTTGTCAGCTGAAGGGTTAATTTATAATATGTAATTTCCACCCCCCCATTCAGGTTTATGGGTCTGGCATAGAAAATGGATTTGGATGTCCTGGAATAGATGAAAAGAAGTATAAAAGGTAGATGAAACAATAGGATATAGTTAATTGGAAAAAAAAAATTGGAGGAGGGTTTTGAGAATATCAAATTGGATAATTAATATTCTGTATGCATAATTGTTGTAACATGTATGTCAAGCTAGATAATGTGCTATGAAAAGTAACTGCAAGAATGAGAAGAGAGAGAGAATATTGACTAAAGGACATATTATAGAATGTAGCTCTTTCTCTTGTAAATTGTTAGTGAACTCATTCTGTTTTAAATTATTCATTATTTTGACTGTTTTCTAAAGATATATTTAAGCCAGTGTATTTTTTTTTCAGGTTTCTCAGTAGAGGAGTTGCTTCAAATATTCAGTATTTATAGTTTCATGTGTGAGCTGTTTTTAATGTTCATGGAGATAATAAACTACACTGAAATATATTTTAAAATACTTCAGTGAATATTTTTGTATGCAAAGCAGTTTGCTTGCTTGCACTCAAAATGTGCCTTCAAAATGCAGGAGAATTCTGTAAAAATGTGTTTGTTAAAGCACATGGAACAAAACACAGAAAACAAGTAATTTTTTTCTGTGTTTGTGCATTTCAAAGTAAAGTCTAGAACACTCTTGCCTGGTATGTCCGTGATTTGAAACTTGCTTAAAATGGTGATTTCCAGACAGTGTAGCCCAATTTTGAGGCTGTTTCCTTATGTTGGGGTTTCCTCCTATCCATGGCAGGAATTAAAACTGGATGACAGAACAAGCCATCATTGGTTTATCTTCTTATTTTCTAGTAGCTTGAGAGTACCCTGGAAGTGCAGCCTGAAGTTTTCTCCATCCCAAAAATGTTGCTGTGGGCTCAAGGCATGCAGCTCAGGGTCTCTATGTGTGTACATGCAGCTTTATGTACCTGTGCATCCAACTACACCCATGCCCAGGTTTTTCCTGTTTCATCCACTCCTGTTTTTACTCTTGGTAAAGGTTTGTAATCACACAACATTTCCAGTTTCTTATAAAAGTCTGACTGCTGAATCATTGATCATTTGCCATGATCAGTTTTTTCAGGGTTTGTGAATTTTCAGAAAGGCAGCAAGCATATTTAGCTAAGAAAAAACCAGGAGGGTGTTGGATGCTCTAATGACTGTGGTCTAAAATGCAATTCCTGGTGTTGGGAGCCCCTGAGGTGGTAACAACTGGAACCTGGAGGAGAGTCACATGGAATTAGCATTTCATGCTTGTGTGGCTCTTGCTTGCTCCACCAGGCTTCTGTGGCTGGCAGCTGTCAGGAGCAAGGAGTCCTGGTTGGATGAGCCCTTGTTGTGGTTCAGCACAGCCCCTTTCTGCTGGCTGTGATTTATTTTTTTAAGTTACTTTTACTGCAGAACGTGTCACCTATTAATTACCTCACTGCTATTATTTGTCATTAATATCTCTTCTCTGCAAAAGCGAATTGTTGAAGGGTTAGCAGCTCGTTAAATATGAGAAACTGAAGTACTTTGGAGCTGCTTTAGTTTTTCAAACATTTATTATCAAGAGTGCTTGAGACGTAATCCAGTGGCGAGTGTTGTGTGTCAGCTGGTGTCTGACATCCCTGGTGGGGGGTGGCATTCTCTGCCACAGGGTCTTAGAAAACGTTGTCAAAGGACACAGGGCACCTGATGGTAGGAACTTTATTTGGAAATGATGGCTAGAAGTCAAGGATTATTGTAAATGCTGTAAAAATATCTTTTTGTTAGGAAATGGCAGCAATGTTAAGGATGGGGTATGTTGTACAGCAATTGTCTTTTGCTTAAAATTAAAAAAATAATTTTGATGCCTTTTCCTGTTTAATAGTGCACTGTGAACATCATGTGGAGTTTTTAACAAAGGCAATAGGTACTGACTTGTATGGCATATTTTGGTAGTGGCATGTTCTTTCCTACGTGTGTCTGGTTAAAGCCACTGGAGATTTCCATTGTTCCTCATCTTTTGTGGATTAATTAATTTTTGGAGATGGACAGGAATAGAAAGATGACTATGCATTTCTGTAAAGATAGTGTGAGATTGTTCTACATTTTGAATATGTTTTTGCCGTAATGCGGTGGAGTCTTTGGAAAAGCACACTTTAATCCATTTTTGTTAGGAGTCTGGAGAACTTGATACCAGCTCACTGGGCTTTTGATGATCTGAAGTTCTAAAACATTGCTTTGAATGACAATTGAAAAGAGCAACAATAACTGTGAACTCCCTACAATCACCTACTCAAGGCATTTCCATATTCTTTTTTTGTCCTCATGGAAGAGGTATGGACCTCATGTTCACAAGTTTGCCTGGAGCTGTGAAAAGTGTTGCACAAAGATAATTTGGTGAAAAGCAAATAAAAGCATAGTGGGTGTTACCAAGGATGAAAGACACAGATGAGGCTCAGAGATTGAAGTGAATTAAGCATATGATGAGCTTTTCTTATTGGCATAGTCAGCGCCTACATGGTCACAATCTTCTTTGCAACCATGAACCCTTACTGCTTCCCTAAGGAAGTAGAGCAAAAATTGACTTTCAATTCAGGGTCATGTTCTAAAGTGGATGAATTTTATGGCAAAATTGCAATTTTTAGAATTCTAAGTGTCTGAATATCATCCTAAAAATGTGTGGAATCTGAAATTCCCCCCAAAAAGCATTATATTTCCATGATTTGGATGGCTCCACCTAAGAGCAGAGTTGAACTGGTGGTAAGAAAGATAATTAGTGCTGTAAGTATGAATCTGTAGAGTTCTCAGGAAATCTTTTTTTCCCTCTGAAATTTGCATCAACTTTTAAGAAAGCTGATGGATGGAAAACCTATTTATCAAGTTCAGTTTCAGTTATGAGCTCTTGTTAATCTTTGTGCAGTAGCACGAAGTAGGAAGAGATATTTTGACTTGGTTTTGTATTTGAAAAACTTTATCCTAAATCATGAGATGACAAAATCTGGTAAATATATAAAGGGGAAAAAAAGAGGCATATGTCAGGTACATAGCAATTTAAAAAAAAAAATTAATTTTCAGTCAAACTTCAGTTTGCAGTTATGACAAAAGGAGGTTTGAAAACATCTGCACAAATATGCATCAGGGAACATAGTTGAATTGCATTTCACATAAATTTTTCAGTTTTGACAAAGTGTCTTTATCTCTTTAAAGAGATGTTTTACCTAAAAATTCTCAGGTAGTAAGAACTAAAGCTATCAGCCCTGTCAGGATGACATGTTTGAAAGTCTTTTTACCACATTACTGACAGCCCAGAGAAAGTTTAGGCAAATTTTTGGGTGATCTGCCACATAAAAGTAGTGTCAAATTTGCTAATTTTAAGACTCTAATGCAAATTTTAACTGTTAGATATTCTGTTCATCAATTCCTGGAGATATTTTCACCCAAGCTTATGTTTTTGTCTAGTTGAGTCAGTTATTTACCTACACCTCTGCAACATGCAGGGCACATTTATCAAAGCTTTAAGAGTAAACCATTGGCATAGTGAAACAGAAAATACCAACATAGCAGGGTACAGGATTTGGGCTTTTCTTCCAACCAATTGGGTATGCAAGAAATTAATCTTCTCAGCATATCAACTAAAGCAGTGAATCTAATCCTTGTTTTAAAGAATATCTTAAATGAGACTGGCTTTGATTGTGGTTCTGGAAATAAAAAAAATAGTTGCTTTGAAGTGTTGAGAACCAAAGATAAATATTCTAACCAAATGACATAATTATAGTGATTTTAGCAAGCATTGCATAATAGAAGAAATGAATACCTATTTTTTCTCCAGCTCTAGTTTTTCAAAATTACCACATTTGCCTTCTATTTATATTATAATATCTAATCTATCTAATCAATATCTAATTCTATATTTTATAGAATAAAATAGAAATAATAGTTCTCAGTTCCCTTATATTTTGTAGACCTGATTATACTTTTGTAATTTTTTGAATGCTGGAATTTATATTTTTTTTCTAGAAGCAAGGTTTTTCTTGTTATTGGCTACTATTCAGGTAAACACTGGATTCTGGCTGTCTTGTAAATCAGCATGATTTTAATGGTTTTGCAATGTTTTCTTAATCTTTAGTAGCAAAGTAAAAATTGGTACAGACTTTCTATGGTTAATTGTTGTCTTTTTTTGGTGGGTATCTCAAAAGGAGATGTAAGAAATTACCTTGCAAGAATTTTCAGGCTCAGGGTTGCATGTTAATACAAGATGAGAAGCTTCTAACATTAACAGCAAAATGGTCACAGATGCAGGATTGATCACAAACCTTAAAGTTTATAGTATATCAACCAAAACAAATTAGAAATTGAAATATACAACAGGGTTAAAAAAATGAGGAAAAAATTGACAGAGCGGTGTAAGTTTTATGACATTTAATCAGCTTCTGTGCCTGGCACCTTTTAAATATAAGATTTAATTTGAATGAGTATTTCCTATTAAAAATGCTAGAATTATCCTTTCAGCAATAAAAGTTATCAGTTAGAAACTATAAAGCAGGAATTTGGCATTATAAAATTTTATATGAAAGGTATGTATTTCTTACTGAGCTGGAATCTATAACTACATTTTAAAATATCTGGATATATGTCTAAGATTAGTTAATAGACCTCACCTACAGAAAAAATAGAATAAATTATTTTTAAGTAAGTTAATTTCAGAGTTCTACTGTCACAGGCAGATTCTTTTGATGACAGACATTTAGTGAGGTTTGGGTTCATGGAGAGTCCTGGACAAGAGAGATGCAGCTGCTGGACAAATTTAGCCCCTGACAGTGCAGAAATCTGAAATTTCCATGTGGTTTCAGTCCCAAGGTGTTTAGAAGAGCTTGACACTTTTTCAAAGTGAGGCTGTTAATTCCCAAGACAAATAAACCAAAATTTTTTAACAAAAATTACAATAGTCAACCACATGGTTTATTTGTCCATTCAAAATGTTCAACACAAGCTTCTCACAGAAAGTAGATAATTACTTCTGATGAGATGTTTTTATTAAATATTCTGGCTTTATTTTTAAGTCTTTAAATCTCAAACCCAGAAATAGTTAGAAAGAAAAGAGGAAGAAGTAAAGAGAATTAGGAAATGGAGGAAAATGGAAAATAAGGGAATGCAACCACTCTCTTTTCAAAATCGGACATAAATTTCCATTCAGGTCTTAACCTCATCAGACTAATAGACTTATATTTAAACAGGCATTTAGCAGAGCAGAAATGGCTTTCCTGTCTAGTATATTTATAACCTTGAAGGCCTTTCCCTTATTTTTCTCTTTCCCTTGACCTTTTATTAGAACACACTTTTAAACTGTGAAGTGGCGAATGTCGTACAGCTTTGCTGGAGGCACATTAAGCTCACTCAAAGCACAAATGTTACTGTACAAAGTTCACAAACTTTGATTTATTTTGTCTCCAGAAAAGAAAGGTTAAATATTCCTTTTTTATTTTTTTTTTTTAAGGTAATACTTGGGCAGTGACAAGTTGAAACCTACTAAGTATAAGTGGGTCTTGAAAACCGTGCTGTGGTTGTGAATAAATCTCAAACTGCTTTGAGTTAATTTGAGATAATTTTGCATTAAATTTCCATGCCTCCAAAACATAATAATTAAATGTTTTGGGTTTTTTTAAAAGAAAATCTGAGCTGTTTGGCTGTGTCTGTGTTGGAAACTAGGATCAGATCAGTGTTAGGATAGCAGTGAAGTGATATAAGTACCTGATGAATTATGGTGGTGTTTTCCACTTTGAACTTTGCCTAGTCCAGTGCTGTGATGAGTGTTTGTTACCAGTGGAAGAGCTTTAGATGCACTTTTGGAGAAGAGATTTGTTGCTTCATTTCACCCTAATGAAACCCAAGCCATGCAGTCCAAGGATGCTGAGTTTGGGACTTGCTAAAGTGGAAGTGTGGAAGGTTGGGGTTGGATGGTGGTGAGACCTCCTGGTCTTTGCTGGAATGTTCCTGTGACATTCCTTGTGAGTCTCACTCTAAAAACCTTGAATTCTGTTTTACTGCTCAACATTAAAATAAATTCTATTTTAATCTGAATCTCAAGAAAGAATAGATGTTAAGATTATCGTTCCCCATTGTTGAGACTTCTCATCGGCCAGATCAAAAATAATGTTAAATCTCAGAGTATCCATGCTGGTCAACAAATTGGGCCTTTCTTAGTGATGCATCTGCTGGATAAACAATTTCCATTGGTATTGCCCTCTTTTTCCAAGGTCTGCAGACCCTACAGATCCTGATGATTCTACACCGAGTTACCACCACTGCCAGGGTGTGGGAAGGGGATCTCCCCCTGGCTGGTGCCTGCTGGAGTGGATTTGGGGATGATCAGAAATGGTTTCTGATGAAGCAGAAATAAAGCAGTGTAGGGCCCTATCTGGAGCTGGTATTGCCAGCTGTGCAACTGTGTCCCTCTGTGTGACAACCTGGATTTCTCACTCTCATTTTATTGTCAACTTATTTCCATGTGGAGAATACACAGCACTCAGTCTGACAGGAGGGAGCACAGAGTATTTTTGCCTTGCTAGTTCCTTTCTTTTGGTCCTTGTTGTCTTTTTAGTGTTTGTCCCTGTGCAGATCCTGAGAGTGAACATTATCTGTCATCAACAAATTTTTCGTTTTGGATGTAAGCTGGCAATGACTGGAACAGCAGTTTGTAACTCAGCTGTTACTGAGGATCAGCTCTTTTAGTTATTAATGCAGATCCTGTGGAAACAAGTGCTTTTCTCGTGTCTCCTTCTGGCCAAGCCTACAGGACACTGGGTGCTCTTGACAGCCACGTGGCAGTTTCAGTGTGGGGACTGTCACTAGTCCTCCAACAGCACCTGTTTTCTGTATATCAAACCAGTCATTTTATTTGAACAATTGGGCTTATTTGACTTATAGATGCAGTAGTTGCTGTAATGAATTCATGAAATATGCATATGGTGGACTGGAGGAAGCTATCAAGACTCATGCATTTTGCATGGGGCTCACTCACTTTTTTCCTCTTCCTGCAGGTCTCCTCCCTCCTGGATAATGTGGCTTAGTGTGTAAGAGCCTTATGTTTTCAATAAACTCTCCTCTTCAGGAGCTTCATTGTTGAAAAGCTTATTTGCATTTTTAAGTGTGGGTGTTAAGGAAGATTTATTCCAAAACTTTCAAGTCCCAAACTCATCAGGAAAAAAAAAAAAAAGAAAAAAGCCCTTCAAACTGGGAGTAAGGTTTGCAGAGAATGGCTGAGGTTTTTCCATGCAGCTCCCATAGCAGTGGGCAGCATCCCAAGGCAGGGTCAGGAAGCAGAAAATTTGGCAGCGTGTCTGTCATGCTTTAAACAGAACCCCAGGTGTGCCCTGTGACCAGAGCCACATCTGATGAGTGGGGCTGTGCTGTTCCCCAGCCCTTCCTCGTGCACTGCCTGTCTTTCACCCTCCCTTCCTAGGCTTGCAGCTTCTCCTGCTCTCCTGTCCAGCAGGGAGAAGGAAAAACCAGATCTCTCCCTCTCTCCTGGGCTCTGATGCCCCAAGGATGAGGTCAGCTTCTCCTGCCTTGGAGCTTCACCCAGCAAACATCACGTCCCCAGTGTCAGTTTAGGGACAACCTGGAGGTGCATGGAAAACAGAGTTTTGTGGCATAAAACCAGAGATGATGGGTGCCCCCTCACTGCATTTGTTCTGTGTTTAGCATTTCTGACTTTGTCTCTGGAAGACAGAAATGTCAGGGGGACAGAAGGGACGGTCAGGGCATTTGAAGAACAGCTGAAACAAACACAAGGGTGAGCAAGGCTTGGGTTTTGAAATGCTAATTTGAAGGCAGAATGCAATGAAATGTCACACTGCATCCAAGCTCAGAGAAAGTTGGATCCTCCTGTCCTGCTCCTTGCATATCTGCACCCAGGCACTGGCACTGAGGAGAGGGCTCATCCAAATGGCTTTGCCCTGGTAATGATAAAGGTTTCACTCAAAATGCTCCTGTGACAGCTGCTATGTGATGGTCACACACCACAAGGACAGCAAAAACCTTGAAAAACCACAGGAGGATTTGCTCCTCCACTTCTTTGGCAGGTGCTGGCTGATCTGCTCTGTGCATTGTGAGTGCCCCGAATTTACCCCTGGTGCCAACGTGTGGGAGCTGATGGTGTGGATTTAGGTAACCTTGTCCAAGGGAAACCACAGCACTTCTTCCAGCTAAACCAGCTGTGGGTTTGTTTTTAGTTTTTATTCCCCCTTTCCCTTCTCTTGCTGTTTGCAGAAGGAAAGGAAAAGAAAGCTGAAGTATTTTAAAGGAGATTTCAGGTGCAGATTTGTTAAGGGCTAACCACAATGCTCTTCTAAATATTTCAGATACTCATTAGATCAAATGGAGACTGGAAAATGAAAGAAAGTAAAAAAAAAAAAAATTAAAACTGAGCTCAGTTTAATGCATTAATTTATCTTGAGAAAAAACCTTAATATCCCACAAATTAAAAGCATAATCCTCTGCTTGCTTTACTTTTACAGTGATTATTCTCTGTTTCTGTGTTTTTTGCAGGTTAAAGCTTCATTGCTATAGCAGATTGGTGATTTCAGTTCCATAGTATACACATTTACAGGGAGCAACAGTTGGCATTTTAAATCCATGTCCCTCTGTCCTGTGATCTGTGGAGCTCCAGACAAAGCTGTGGAGTCCATAGAGCTGCAGCATGGGCAGAACTCTTACATTCATCTCTGCACTGTTTGATTTTGGCCTAACTTTAAGAAATATAATAATCTTGCATATCAAACTGTAATGTGGTATTCCAGTGGGCTGTGTGCAGACCTCAAAAGCTTTCAAATGCATTTGCAGCCACCCTGATTGACAGAACCAAGAATTATTTATGCTAATGAAGGAGAAATGTGACAGACTCTGCAGCATGTTGCTGTGGCCTTCAGGTTAAAGAGCTGATTTTAACATCTCTTACTTGCAGATATGATGCCTCTGTTTATCTGTGTCTTGACTGCAAAGTGGAGAGAGCAATTCTTTCTTATAATTAAACTCCTTCAGAGCTGTGGAGGGGACTGGCTGTGTGGCAGCCCAGGCCCCAGCACTGCAGGGCTTGACACAAAGAGAGCTCAGATTTTTCGTTTGCTTTTGTACGTTCAGTGCTGCCAAACGTGGCTTTGAAGGTGCTGTGCTGGGGCTAGGAGGAGTATTGGATGCTGAAGGAGATTTTTGGCTGCTGTTAACTTGCTGTGAGATAAGTGACATTAGACTGAGAACAAATATTATTGAACATCAATGAATGAAGACCCTTATCAGCTTTCTCTTGGCTGTCTTCAGAGTGGACTCAATAGCAGATATTTGCCTTTTATCTCCCCACCCTCTTTTCTCAGCATTTTTGAAGTGAGGATGTTGGAGAATTTCAGTCTTACGTTAATCTATGGGAATTTCAAAAGTTGACTTCTTAAAACTAAGAAAATCCTCTCTTGAATTGCATGTATTAATATTTTTTCTCTGGCACCTTCCCAAAACAATAGACTTCAAGGACACACCAGGTACTTTGTGTTTACAGGAACATATTTCACTTTTTCAATCAGGCATTGTTTTGTTAGGTTTATGTTGCTCAGCAAATTGCTGCCTGTGAAATGCAAAATGGATTATTTGGTAATTAAAATATTTCAAGTTTATGAGAGAGTTTGAAATCAATAAAATAGCCTTATTTCAGTGGAATAGAGCTATATGTCTGTTGGAACAGAATCCTGTAAGTTATAGAGGAGCAGAAGTAAAACTAATAAGTGCTTTCCATTTCCTTTGGGATTGTTCTCTATTGGATGGTATGCTAGCGACCAGGATTTTTTTTTTCTCAGTTTAATTTAAATATCCCAAGAGATGGGGCTTGTAATATACCAATTATTTTTCATATGCAATTTAAAAAAGTGTCTCTCTCTGCTGGAATCCTTTAGTATTACAGCTGTGATTTGCAGTGTGCCTTAGAATCTGAAATTAAAGCAGGGCATCACCTCATAGTGCTGAGGCTCTTGGACAGCCCAGCATCTTTGGCCAAAGGCCAATAATTCAGGAAACTCAATGGCAGAGCCAAGGAAATAGAATAGCAGTGTTGCTTAGTGCTCAAAGTTAACCTATTCTGAAAGAAAATTGAAAGAGAAATAGGAAAACTAATATTTCTTTAAAATATGTTTTTGTTACCATAGTAATTCTTGTCACACATTTTATATAAATGTCACCTGCCAGAAATACAGAAACCCGTACTTTGAAGAGAAGACTACTTCCAGGTGTATAATTCTGTCAAGGATAATATTAGTGTTTATCATGGCCAAATCTTTGCAACTGATAAATATTGTTCAGTTTCCACTTTTTTATTTTCCCCTACTGACATTTTTAAGCCAATATCCTGAAAATGTCAGTATTGTTAATTTTACATTTTGGAAAGGTGAAAGGTTAGAGAGCTGTATATTGGGACACAGAAACATCATAGAAACAAATTGAAATTTAATGAGACTTTGAGTAGAGTGCCTTTCAGACTGCTTTATTTAGGTGCAGGATATGTGTATATTCCATATTTCACTGCAGCATTTTTACCCAAGACCCCCTTCCTGTTATGTAATTTCTTGGTTTTGATAATTTTAATAAGGAAAGGTGTCTGGAAACCCATGAAAACTTTACCAACCGAAACAGCATTGTGAAATTATGTTTAAAGCTGATGGAGAAGATATAGTCAAGAAAACTCATTTGAAAATTATTCTGGGAATTTAAAACTTATCATGATGTGATCAAAATTGGAGTTGGAGCTATCTCCTAAAAAAGCTCTCTACAGGGAAAGAAGTTTTTTACAATTTGAGGGAGTGACATTAATGAACAGAATTCACTATATTTGTGTATCAGTCATCCAGTGAGACACACCACCAAGGTGCACAAATGTTTTCTTTCCTTGGTTAAGAATCAGCTTTTCTCTGTCTCTCTAAGGTTTCCCTCCTTCCTTTCCTCTAGTCTGGCATGACCTTACCCATGCACTATGGCTTTGTTAAGGCTGCTCAGAGGCCAAATATGAAAGCTGCTTGAAGGTGAAGTAGACAAACACACACCCCTAGAAAACCTGCTAAAATTTAATTTCTGACATTGTTGTCATTTTAGAAATGCATCTGTGGTGGAAAAAGTAAATCTGATTTTGCTTCTTCAGAAACTCCTAACTTTTGTTAGAGTAATTTTTGTTGGTCTTTGATGCTAAAAATGGGGCAGAGATCAACTGATGATCATGGCATAAAAACATGAAGTAGCAAAGATTTGAAGATTTATTGCAGCAGAAAATTAACAGTATGAAGAATTTTCTTGAGTTCTTTGCCCTAAATAGAATCCTGTGGAGAGATTTAGACTTCCAGGTCCCCTACTAGATGCTGGAAATAGTGAAGGCAGGGATTGCTAATGAACAAATAGAGTGAATTAACACCACTGCTGGTTGGGCACAGGTGTGACAGTATTTGCAAAGTCTACACAGGGGAAAGGGGGATTAAAATTTTGTTACTGAAGCTGCAAAGAAAGCCAAAGAGAAGAGTTAGTGTCAGCACCCAGGTAAAAGAGGTGCTTCAATAAATGTACCAAGTGTGAATGTTCAGACAGATATTTAAGCTTCAGGGTGAAATGAGCAGCACCTGGACTAGACATTGGTCACTGGCTTTCTCCATATTTTGAAATTCGTGCAAGAAATGTTGCTCAAAGTATTTCATGTGTTACTCAATATCTACAAAAACAAAGCAAAATGTTGTGTTTCTCTTCACAACATTGTGTGGGTTGCTTTACTCATTAAATTTCCCCCTGCTTTTCATTTCTGTGCTCATAATTGTTTAATTTAGGATGTGTAAACATGCTGCTTTGATGCTTTCACCGACCTAAAACGTGGTCAGACCAAACTGGTTTCTGAAATGCTGCTGCACCCGTTCAGCCTCTGCTATTTCTGTCCTTAGTTCTGTTCAGTGTTTCAGTGATGCTGATGGGCAATTCCCAACACCTTTCCCTCCATTTCTCCTGGCCAATGAGGCCAAGGAGGGAAACCCAGCACTACCAAAGTCTAATGCTTCCCCTGAGGTTTTCCAGTCACTCCTCGATTAACAGCAACAGCAGGTGGCTAGAGCTATTTTTCCACTGTTTTTTTAATATTTGGTTTTTTATAAATTGGTTTTAATATTTGGTATTTTATAAATATTGGTTTTTAATAAATTAATAGGAATACAAATGCTTTCAGTATTGTTCTAGGGCTGTTCTAGGCTGTGGTCATCATCAGGAATAGTTTGGAATTGGGATTCTTGTATTAAAA
This sequence comes from Agelaius tricolor, assembly GCF_023055355.1. Taxonomy (NCBI): domain Eukaryota; kingdom Metazoa; phylum Chordata; class Aves; order Passeriformes; family Icteridae; genus Agelaius; species Agelaius tricolor. The sequence continues at coordinate 3,657,437 of NW_027269270.1, forward strand.
GAAGGATCCCATACCCAATCTTCTGCTGAGGAGTCAGTTTTCACATGGGAGAATAATACTCATATTTAAATTATCAGAACACATTTTCCTTCTTTTTACTTCTGAACCTACGTATCAGAAATATGAGCCAGGAAAAAAAATGTTTTAATGTTGTTAATCTTTTTTCTTATTTCTCTCCCTGTTTTAGATTTAATTTTTACATTAGAAAAGTTACCAGCAAAGGCTGAAGAAATGTTTCTAGCTGCTAGTGAGGGATGAGAATATTTCAAACATCAAATGATCAGCATCCTGTAGGAAATAATATTATCTCTGTCATGTGATTTGATAAAAAAAGAGCTTGGAAAAAAGGGTTATTGCTGACTAAATGTGGAGACTCGTCTGACCTTTCTGCTTAAAATGTTATTTCAAATCAAATCTATCTATTAAGGAGCTATATTATAGCTTTCAGTGTTTAAGAAAGCTCAAGTATGTACTTGGTATCTTCACACAGATCTCTCTCAGCTTATCTTCATTCTCTATCTTCAAGCCATCTGCTCCTTTTCTCTGGTCATTGTTTTCTATATTAATTAGTACAGCGTGTCTGCTGACTAAATACGGATTTAAAGACTTAATTCCTCTGTGCCTAACTGTTTGAGGGGGAAAAAAAAGAAACTAGAAATAAATATAGCAATGCAGTTTGGAATTTGCAGTCATTAGTGTAAAGCTGTGAATGCACTTCTGGGTGTTTAGGCAGCTTGAATAATTTAGGGCCTTTATATATAGCTGACTTGCCTCATTTGATTTATCTTCTTCACATGGGATTTTGTACTATTTCTGGGTACTTTATTATCACTATTGTCTCTCACATTCATAATACAGATAGAAGCACAGAGCATGAACAGAAATTTGAGGGAGAGGGTAGCATCTGCTTACCCTCAGTTGATTTAGCACTAAGTGGTATGTAAGCACATTTAGCCTTTCCCATCAAACACAAAATCCAGGCTCTCTGAGGCACCAGGACCTACTTTTTCCTTTCACATTTCAGCCTGCAATTTCTCCCTTTCCCCCCAGCATTTCCAAATGAGCAGCACTGCTGATCACTGAAGGTCCAGCTCTCTTTTAAACAAATCCTTTCTGTCTGTCCTTGCGGTGCTTTTCTCAAAGGTACTTTGCTCCTCACAGCACATTTTCTGCGTGAAAATGAAAGGCAGCCTTTGAGTTGTGTGAAAACTTTTCACCTCCTCTGTCATGTGAAAATTATTAGCCATTTCTCAGCAGAAACCTCTCCTGTTTGCAGAGAAGCTGCTATGTTGACTCTAACACGTGCTAACAGTCTGGGCTGTGCTGCCCTTGCAGGTCCTGCTGCAGGAGGGTTGTGCTTTTGAAACAGCTGCTGAAGGACACAGACCTGCTGTGGCAGGGCCAAGAGAGCTGGTCCAGATGCAAATGACATTGCATTCTTGCTGGGTTTTATGGGTTTGGTCCCTTGCTTTATTTTGTGATTGCAGTAAAACGTGCCCTGTGCCAAAGACACAGCACTGGAAAGCTGCTGGTGATTTCCCCAAGACAGGGAGTTCTTCTTTCTTCTCTGCTTCTTCATTCCTCTATATTTGCTGAGATTTCCCTAAAATGTGTGAGATGGCCATAAGAACTGGTGGTGCTCTGGGGAACCATTTGCATCTTTCCCCTTCTGATAGCAGCACAATGTTAATGAGAGCTTTTGCTCTCTCTGATCCTTTATAACTCTCACAGCTGCATTTCTCCCTCAGTGAGGGATTTGTGTGGAGGAAGCTCTCTGTGCTGGGGATTGCCTCTGATATCCTTTGGCTGATAGATCCCTTTGGAGGGGTGAGCAGTATGGCTGTGGAGTGGAATGTATCGAGAAAATGCAAAGTTAAAAGTTGTAGCATGCCAACCTGGAAAAAACTCAGTCTGTCTTCTGCATGGTTGTGTGTTTATCCATGCAAAACATACAACATATAGAAGTCTAGTCTGGAGACTGCTCCAAATTGTCTTTTTTGAATTATTTGAGTGAGGAAGCACAAGTCAGTTTTAGCTCTTACATTTACTTTATCATTCTGTCTTTTGTAGGCTATATTTTGTTATATGTGCTTTTGCATATTGCAATATTGCAAAATTACTATATGCAATTGAAAGCTCATGTAGTTAAGTACTGAAAAAAGTTTCACTCTACTTCTAATACCTAATAGGTGTTGCAAATGCCTCATGTATCTATACAAAACCATATATTTTGTGCCCTCAAGCACTCTTCCAATCATGAAAAAGCCTGTATTTGAAATATTGTGATTAAAAATGTGCTTTGATTTCAGTAGCACACAGTGTCTAAACGTTCCTCTTTAAAAGCCAAGTTCTTCCATTCACTTACAGTTGCTAGTATTCAGTGACAAAGTGATCATCGTGATTGTAATTAAATATTTATCATACAGTTCTCTTTTGTCATTTGGATGTTACAAGGCAAGCAAAGATATACTTTAAAGGCTGAATAGTGAGCTATATTATGATAGTATATCAGGCAAATGAGTGTTTGATGGGCTGTGTTAACGTGAGCTAAAAATAAAATCCCATCTGTTCACCTTTCAAACTGCATCAAGACACTGCATATGGGTTGTGGAATAATTTAATGAAACACAAATGAAAATATGTTTATTTCCATCTTACCAAAACAAGTGAAACAGGCAACTTGTTAGTAAAGATGTTTTAACAAGCAGGGAATTGTGTGCTTATGGCTCTTCTGGAATATAGTAGCACTGCAATAATTTAAAATCATAAGTGAGTAGATATAGAGACTCACTGAAGACACGGCCTCTAATAATCACAAACAGCTCAGATCTTGGTCACTGGTGCCAAGAGTTTGAATTGCTTGCACAATTAGGGATGTGCCCCATTGGCATCAGACCTGCAGAATGTATTGTGTGCTGTGGTCTTTGGGGACACTGCTTTTTAGTGCTCAGGTTTTTTATAGCTGAGTGAGTTCTCCCAATGTCCTGGTTGACTCTACAGGGAGATTTTGGAGCCTTGTGCTGATTTGCCCCATCAGTGATCTGCTCCATAAAAAATAAGCTGTTTGAAAGTGTGGGGTGTGCTCTGTGCCATGGCTGGGGGCTGTACAAGAGAGGGAGATCAACGGGGGTGCTACTGCCTCTGAGCTCTTGCTGATGGTGCTGCAAATCAAAGCCACTGGAGCAACAATCATTTTTGTGTGCTCAGGACTTTTGAATATGCTGCCTGTTTTAATACTTGTAGAGGAATGATTTTTTTCTGCTTTTTTCAGGTAATTGTATCTTTGATGTTGGTGCAGTTGTCTTCATCTCGCTGCTCTGTTTTTCTACAGGCCTTTGTAAATTCTGTCTGTCGCTTTTACCAAGCATTTCCCATTGCTTTGTCTTTATCTTCAAAGCTCAGCCATTTCTAGTGACTTCAAATCACAGATCTCCATCTGTTGCTGGTTTTCTGAACCAAAATTAAAAGACGCTGTGTAATCTGTGAACTGCATTTGTAGGGGATGAGGCAGTTTGTTTTCCAAGGAGCTCTGGGAGCTGATCCTGAAATTAGGAGATTATTTACCACGTGTGGGTCTCTTACAGATGAGGAGACGCTCACCAAGGCAGGGCCAGATAGGAAGAGCTCATTTAGATACTGAAAAGAGAAAAAGCAAAGTATGAAAAGTCAGGAGGAGACGAGCTCAGAGAATCTGGGTAAGGTGTGCCTTAAGGTTCAGGCTACAGGGGCACCTCTGGCTATGTTACATCTGGTTCCTTGACAGAAAGAGAATTCCTGTGTTGTTCTTAGAAGAAAATGTGCATTTACCCTGTGCTTCACCAGAGCCCCAGGAGAACAGGACTGGTGGCAGTGCCACAGGCTGTACAAGGCCACATGCTCAGCTTGGTGGCTGCTGTCAGTATTTTTTAAAAAAAGGTATCCTGACCAGGCAGCTCAGAAGTGTGTGTGCATATATATTTGTGTGTGTGTGTGTATTTTTATATCTATAAATTGTAGCATTTGCTTTGGTTAAACAGATTGGATTCTCAAATAGCTGAGATGTGTTACAACAGCCTTGGAAATGAAAGGCACTTGCAAAAGCCTTATGTTAGAGAGGCATAAACTGTCTGACTTGGCATCTTTTCCAGGTCCCAAAAACCTCTGAAGCAGGTTGACAGGAAATATTGAGCAATTGCTTTCTGTCAGTCTTCAATAGAAATATTTTTCTTTTTTCTTTTTCTATTTTTAATTAAAAAAGTCTTATCCAAGCATTATTCTTAGATGTGCGAAGGTACCTAAAATAGGGTGGAAAATACATAGTTTTTTCATCTCCCCCACAAGGATCTTATTTGAAAGACATTTTCCAAAATCAAAGTATTTTCTTGGAAAATTGTGAAGTAAAGGAAAACTTTGATTTGACATGAAAAAAATAGTAATGCTTTATTCTTTGACTTCTGTCCAACTCTAATTTTATGAAACTTAGTGATGAAAAATCTCTGAAGAATAATGAATGTTTTTCAACCAGCTCCTGTTAAAACATAACTCTAATTTGCTTGTACTTGCCATGCCTAAAATATGATGGGCACAATCAGGTAGAGTAATTTGCATAAATTTCTGATTTCTGTCTGCTCTTTAAAAGGTTATAAAAATAATCAAAGTACATTACATAAAATCCTACATTCATACATGACTAGACAAGAATCAAGAGCACTTATTTGGTTGCCAGATGTGCACAGATGTGAAATGAGAGTCAGCATCTACTCATGTGAAATGACAATTCTTTTTATTTTCATTTTTAATTTGATGTAATATTTGTATGATCCCAATTATGTGGTAGATTTCCATTGTCTGTTTCCCATAAATTTTGCTTGTAGACTTCTTGATTTTCGTTGGATGAAGACCAAGAAGTGAAGGCCAATAAGAATATTCCTAAAATTTTCCATAAAGTACTCCCACACAGCAATTTGGGAGCATCATTTTGTCTTTACTGTTGTATCTTCCCAGCTCAAGTGTGTTGCCCTGTCACAGTAGTCACTGAAAATGCAAACAACTTTTATTGACCACCTTGTGGTTTTACAGAGAAATTGAGTCAGATATTTGAACCTCCAACTCCATTTATAGATCGTTAGCTGTTTAGCATTCATTAGAGGATTCCAGATGCCAATACAGGCTGCCACCAGGAAATGCAGAGCATTTCAAATTCGGAAAGTTGGTCTGGCCAGATTTAATGATATGAGTGAGCAAATCTGCTCCTGCTGCAAGTGTTGCATTGCTGCCCAGTGGGGGAAGGAAAGGGAAGCTCATGAGATGTGGTTCCTTCTCATGGTCCCTTCTGTGTTGGTGCTGAATAATTGTAGTATGATGTGGTTTCTTTTATGGAAAAGGTTTTCTTTTTTAGAAAAGGTTTGCTTTGATTTGGTGGCCTTTTGTGCCCCTCCCCTGTACAAACCACTACATCATTGCTGCCCTCAGAATTTACTGCCTGCATTTTTTAATACATTAAAAAGTAAGCAGAGCAAGGCAATCCAAAGGTGCTGATGTGACCAAAACATATTTATGGCAGTGTTCTCCTCTTCTGACCACTGTAATGCAAGGTCAGTGCATGTGTTATTCATCAGGTACTTTACAAGGAAGTTTTAATACACTATGTTACTAATAGAAAGCCCAAGTTTCCTCTTTACACTTTTTTTCCTCTTTTCCTCTTCTTTTTTCCTACAGCTTGCCTGTTAAGAAATCTTCATGAATGAGGCCTTTTCATCATTCTTATTGCTCTTTCCCATTGTTCCCAGGAGGTAAAATATTATATTAAATGCATATGCTATTCCAAACGCTTCTGACGATTTTCAAAAGGAAACGTTTTGGGTTTTACACTTAGGAGTTTGGGAAAAGACCTCAAAGATTTCTTTTCTTCTAAAGAGACATCCAGGAAGAATCTTTTTCCCCCCTTCACTGTCCTTTTCCCTTCTCTTCGTGACTTCACAGTTAGAAAAATAATTCACTTAATGATTTTTTTCCCTTCAGATCTAGGACAATTTCCTCTTCATTTTACTTTCTGATAGTGCTGCTGCTCATCTGTGTTTCCTGACCCCTCAGGGGCTGTATGCTAAGCTTCCCTTGCCAGTACTGATGCTTGTTAAGGCACTGGACTGAGAGCATGCAGAATAAAATAGATGTTAATAGATGTGTGGGGTCCCAGAGGTCCTGCTGCTCCCCCTCGCTGGCAAGGAAGACACTCTGTCTGCATGGCTGCTCCTCTTCCTTCCCCTGAAACCACCAGGCTGCAAAATCATGAGGAAAACAACACAGCTTTGCATAGAGGAACATCTGTTAAGTTCTTCCCTCAGCCATGGCATGCGTGAATAAAAATTAGCTGAAAATAGGCAATAAGTTGTCCTTGAAACTAAACAACCTTATTTTATTTTTTACATACTCTAACAGTGTGTTTCTACCCAAATGCTGGAGCCAGTGGTAGATACTTCTCTTTGCTCAAAGCTGAGCTAAACTGTGGCCTTCCAGGACCTGAAGGGATCCTATAGCAGATATGGAGAGGGATTGTTTTACATGGGCATGGAGTGACAGGAAAAGGGGAATGGCTTCAGGCTGAGAGGTTTAGGACAGATATATGGAAAAAATCCTTTACTCTCAAGGTGGTGAGGCCCTTCCACTATCCCAGGTTGCCCAGAGAAGCTGCCCCATGTCTGGAAGTGCCCAAGGCCAGGTTGGCTTGGAGCACCCTGGGCTAGTGCAAAGTGTCCCTGCCCACGGCAGGGGGTGGCACTGGATGGGCTTTAAGGTCCCTTCCTACTCAAATTATTCTGTGGTTCCATGATTGGTGGCAGTGAATGTTCATGTTTGATTTTTGTGGTTCTGAACTTGAGGACATGGTTAATAATGAGCACAGTCCTGGTGCTGGGTTGGTGATTTCACTTGGTGATCTTGGAGGAGTTTTCCAATGATTCTATAATTTCCTTTATTTGTGTCCTGTTTGCTGTCACTTCTAACACAAGAGTCAGGATACACTCTGGATATGCACTGCCCCATCTTTCCAGTTGATTTCTACACTAAAATGGACTGAAAAACTGAACTGGAAGTTGATGGGATGTATGCACAGATTGTTTGTTTTGCAGCTTAATAGCACTGAACAATGTAGTTTAAAGGTAGATCTGGGTTTGTTTATACGACACCTTCAGCAGAAAAATCAGCAATTTCTGTGCTAAAGACCTTGATTATGGAAATCAGTTGCTATTGAAGGGAGTATCAAAAACGCTTTCAAAATTGCCAGCAGAGCTTGGTGCTCTGTTGTATTGTTAATTAGCAAATGCAAACTTGAGAGAAGACTAATTCAGGAATACGACAAGGGATGTGAAAATAAAAGGTCTCTAGGAGTCTCCCAATGAAAAAAGTAATCTTATTCACAGTTGCCACCAGGCAGTAGTTTGTATCCATTCATAACTGCAGGTGGATATAGGCTGTCTTGGGATGCTTTATTCTGGGAGCAAGGATCAATACAAAGCTGTGCTGAGTCCCAGGTGAGTGTCAGGACTGCAGGAGCAGCTTGTGCTTCCACTGATGCTCTTTTTCAGACTCTCAGATTTCCAAACACTGGCGAGGCTTCAGTAGGCAGGTGAGCAGTGTTTTTACACTGACAATAGCAGTTTAAAAAGAGAAATATTGTTCATTGTTGTCCCCATATGGCTTGCCAGATCCCCTGTTTGCTTTGATACCAAGGTAGTGCAGCTGCACATCCTGTGTGAATTTACATCCAGGGCAGCTTTGCCCTTCAAATAGAAGCATGATGACTGAGCTCTGTGATGTGTAATAATTTATTTTGTTTTCCTCACAATACCTGCCTTGGGAAGTGAACAGTTTGGAGTGTGCATCCTAAATCAAACACTTAAGAAACCTTCTTATTCCATGAATGGATACTTTCCTAGTTTATTACACACCATCTCAGCAATAAGGTAGAGATTTTATTGAATGTATACATTAACTTACTTGAAAAATACTCATGCAAATGTTGCTCCCATTTGTCTTCCAGAAGGCAGTTAATGTCTCTCTTCCTCTGGTACCAGGTAGCCTACTGGGACATAAAAATAATTAATGCCTTGGAAGCACTATCTCACAGAACGTTATGTTTGTTTTATTTAAGGGAAAAGATTTCTACCACAGGTTAAAAAAATCAGGCTAAGATTTGTGTTCCCTGGAGATAATTCAGGTGCTTTAGCAGAATCTGTTTGCATTTCTCTCTGAGGATAGGCTGGTATTGCTGCTGCAGGCAGTGACAGGATTTTGGACAATATCAATGTGTCACAACTCGTGGCATTAGTGCAGCTTCCCACAGATCCTTCTCAGCTCCTCAAAACATTTCTTGGACAGTGTGCTCTCAAAAGAGCTAGGCTTCTCCAATGCTGAGACTTGGTATTAGGGAATCCTTGTGGGTATTCCTATTCTTCATGTTGGTGTATTTAAAGGAAGGGTCTTATTCCATTTTTAAGGCACAATTAACAGTCTAGATATTCCAACCCTTATTTTCTTTTGTGTGAGTCTCTGGTTGCACTTGAATTTTTGTGCCAGTCTGGTGGTTCCATTTGTGACTCATTTGAAAATACCTTATTGGAAAGAAACTGTTGTGTACTCCAGTTGTGAGGGAAAAGGGAAGCAAATTCTCCTCGAGAGTAAAAAATTCATGCGCATCTCTGTCTGAAAGGTCACTTTTGGAGCTCCCCTGTTTGGGGGAGCAGACATCACAGTATCTGGTGTCGGGGAAGGTAGATGGACATTGTGGTTGGAAATGCACAGAACTAATTCTCAGCTGCTGTGTGTTTGCCCCAGAATTACTCTGTCTGCAGTAAAGCAGGAGCAGCATCCCCCAGGCAATGCATAGTCAGCTCTTTAATTTGGGTGTAGCTTAAAGTTGTCTAAGTAGAATCCATATTTATGCTTTAAACAGAGAGGAATGTTAAGGGAACTACCTGGGGATCTCTAAGCTTTGTTGCAAAACTGCCAATTTAATTTTGTATCTGACATATTGAATTTTGAGGTCTGGCCTGGTCTGTCAACAGACTAAATTCCATTCTAATGCAAATGAAAATCAAATGGATCTAGCCAAACACCAGAATGCTTTTGTCTTGTTTTCCTCTGACTCTCTTTTACCTCATTCTAGGGTTGACTCTTGCAGGCTTAATGGATTTGGTTCCAGGGAATATTTCTGCTTTAAAATAGAACCTTTCTTCATCCTCAACTTGAAAACATCTCACAGGCTCAAAGCCATTAGTATAGATAAATCCAAATCACACCTGTGAGATGTTCTCTATGCTCTGCTGTCATTCTCTGCAGCCCCCTTTGTGCTTTCCATTTTCAAGAATTAGATTCAAAAAGAGAAGGAAGGGGAAGGAATCTATACTGCAGAGACATTTGCTAAGGTGGTGCTGAAGTTGCTCAGACCAACAGGTGAAAAAGTCTGAGAGCATCTCTGATGTGAAAGATGCATCTCAGGTGGGCTGTGTTTAACAGAGTTTGGGGACCTTGTGCTGAGGCAGTGCATGGAGTGATGCTCTTGCTCTGCCTCTTTCTCAGAAAGAAAGAAAAAAAAAATAAAGCTATATTAAGAGACAGTGAAAAAAGGTAGTGAAATATTCAGTACAAAAATATGAACCATTTACAAAAGAAATACAGAAAATGACTTGTTAAGTCACAAGTATGTTTATATCCTTTTACTTGTTTCAACCATACAAACCTCTGGCAGGAACAGGTCTGTTCAGAGCTCTGACAATGCCCAGTCTAGAAGTTAACCTAAGCTCCAAGGCCCTAAACCAGCAAAAATTAAGATTAAAATTATGTCTGTCTTTCTCTGAATTCACAGTGATGCCACACACTGATTTTATGTGTAAAAAATATTTAGCAGCAGAGCAAATATGTTTTGGGCTCCCAGGAAAAATCGTTTTAAGGATCCTGCAGAAAATCTATGGAATCCATATGGAATTTATATATATATATATATATAAAGAAGTTATTAATGACACCCATTGTGAGTAATGCTAATCATATGCTAGTTATAGCAATAAATATAAATTAATATGAAATCAATAGAAATAAACAAAACCACATTATAATCATAGCAATAAAAATATTTGTGACTTTTACTTGTGTGAAAGGTATTAAAATCCCCAACCAAAATCTGAACATGTGGGATTGTACGTGGAACCATGCCTGCAAATGTATAATTCTTACTGCTGAAAAAAACATTTTAAATATATCTTACACATGTAAATTTAGTCTGAAGACTATAATGTATAAGCTGCCAAATGATGTGAAGAATTGGCTGCTGTAGATGCTGGAAACAAAGCAAAATGGATGTGCTGAAGTTGTAAGAATAGTAATAGCCACAAGGACAGAATGTGATAAATCCATAGGGATCTGTGTTTCTGCTAAAAATGAGCTCAGCTCAGAATGCAGTGTGGTGTCCTGAAACAGGTTTCATTTTTTATTGTTTTAGGCAATCCCTCCTTGTTTACTATGATGGAATTAAGTGCCCTGTGCATTGAAAGTTCTTTGAGTACATTTAGACCAAAAAAGTTTAGGATAAATTAACGATGCTATTTTATTCCTGTGATGTATCTGTGTTAAAGAGCTTGTAATGAATGTATAAAGAAGCAAGAGCCAAGATAAATTTGCAAGACAAGAGTCTAAAAAGCCCAAGATGTGCAAAAGAGGAAACATAGAGGAAATTTTCATATGGTGATTTAACTGTTTAATATTTGGCCTTAAAGAGAAAGGCTTTGGGAGAAGAGGGTGCTGGTTCCTGCCTTAATGCCCATAGAGAATATATTTAGATGAAGAGATCAGATTTAAGCTGTAACAAATCCATAGGTCCAAATGGTGCATGTATATTCAGGATGAGACTATTTTCCAGTGATGGGCTTTAGCTGGAAGGGGAGTGATGGACTTTAGCTGGAAGGGGAGTGATGGGCATATTCAGAAGGAGATTTTGAGAGTTCCCTTTGGAGTGAGAAGCAGGATGGAGGGAGTGGATTCTGGTTCTCTGACTGGTAAACTGTGGGGATGCAGGGCAGCAACGTGTCATGTTGAGGATCCTTTTCCAAGTTTCCTGCTGCTGAAGGCTCTTTGCAGGTGTGCTGGCAGCTGAGGAGGAGTGTGAGTGGCAGCCAGGGGCAGGCACAGAGCAGCACCCAGCCCCTGTGCCCGGTGCCTGCGGAGAGCCGTGCTCCGCGTTCCGTGTCCGCAGCTCTGAGCTCACAGGGATCCAGGGCTTTGCTTGGGATGCTGAGCCTCTGCAGCCTCCATGCTGCACCTCTCCCACTGTGCTGCTGACCTGTTTTAATTCCTTGCTCTTCAGAGTATGACTTTGAGATCTGCCATGATGAATCCAAATTAGTAAGACATGCTGGAAGGTTTCACAGCTGGAGTCCTTTGCGGGAAACGCTTTCTCTGAATTATGCTCAGGGAATGGACTTTCAGGTAGCTTTTCTTTCCCTTTTTTTCAGTATTGCTGCTTAAAAATTCATCTTCAAATGTTCTGTATAGAGAAGGATCTGGTGCAACTGCTACAGAGCAGAGATGAATAGATGTAGTCCAAGAAAATCTATAACTCTTGAGACTGAAAGGATCAAAAAAGTAGCTTTACTTCTTATACTGTTGCTCCTGTAGACTTCAATTCAGCTTTATTCTGAAAGTGAAAAACCTGTGGAAAAGAACAGGTTGAATACATTTTGTAGAAGGACAAATGAATCTTGCTGCTTCAATGGCCTTGCAGTTTTTCATATTTCCCGTTCCCAAAATCACCAGCCTTGTAAAGGACAAGAGAAACTCCTCCAGTCAAGTTGCCCAAACAATTCTGTGTTACTACCAAGATCTGTCATACTCTCAAATTGTTGAGCCTTAGGTCAAGTAACTTGATTAGATGTTCAGGTTAGCCTGCATATTCTCATTCCATTTTGGAGCCATTGAAAACATATAAATTGAACAAGACAGCAATTGGAAATAACTTGCATTGTTTAATTGTTTTATTACAAGTACTGATCAAAACCCTTCTGCAAAAAGAAACATTTTAGCTGTTGGACAGAAAGAGACACATTTCCTCTAAATGTCATCTAACCCCCACAAAGTACAGTCTTTAAAGTGATGGAGGAAACTTAGTTTTTCTGTGAACTTCAAAGAGGGTTGAGGAGGGGAGAAAAAAGGTGGGGATCACCCCCAACACCTGACCAGCTCTGTGTCCTTCTCATCTGAGATCCAAAGTCTGCCTTGATCACTGAACGCTCTTCAAAGTGGCTGAAGTTGGCAGGCAAGTGACAGTAGCTGCACTGCCATCCATCCCTAACTACGTATTTAATTTGGTAAATAGGCAAATTGTGAGAACATCCAAATATTGATTACAGTCTGAGGGAACTGGCTGCTTTCTTTAGATGGAATGAGATCCTTTGATATGGACCTCTATCAAAAACTAGAGAGCATCAGGCTGCTGTATATGTTTCATACAGTTTAGTGATTTTTTTCTTTGGAAAAAAAATATTTTATATGTTAATTTAAGCATCCAAATGAAGAATCTGGAATTAATGAAAACTAACCTTCACATTTACAAAACTTGAGAAGATTAAATTTGCAATTACGTAATTATGGTCTATGAAATATGGAAAAAAACCCAAACCCTGAGAATTAAGCAAAGTTTTTTTTTTTCAAAAAAAAAGTTTTATAGCAGTAGGTGCTTTGAATTGTCCAGGGTTTGATTTACAATAGCGAAAATCGCATTTTAAAAATTTGTTTCTACTGTTAATAAATAACCCAGAGCTGAAGCTTCAATTTTCAGGAGAGCAAAAAATAGATTATATTAATGAAGGGCTGGGAAAATAAATTTTCACTCTCTTGGAAAAGGAACAGATTGTGTTTCTTAATGACTTTGCATTTGTTCAAATGATTTTGTAGTCTGGTCAGAATGGATCTGAATTGCATCAACATTTATTATTATTACTAATATCTGGACTATAGTAAAGCTCAAGTATAAAAATGCTCATGAAGGGTTGATATTGAGGGGATGGAGTATGTGCACACGCACCTCAAAATAATTAAGAATGTATCCAAACATTCTGGCCAAAATGAGCTATATCCTCCTTAATTTCCTGTTGTTGTTTTTCCCTAGACAAACTAAGCTGAAAAGAGACATTGATTTAATTTGGTGAGGGATGTGTTGTCTGTCTGATGCCTTGTTTTCTGCTTGCTCGTGTCTTGCCAACAATTATCTTGTCAAGAGGTAACGCAGGCAACAGAGAAGCACTTACAAAACTTCTGATAAAGGTAAAGTTTCTTTCCACTGCAATAAAACCAGACCTAAAAACCATCATGTTATTATTTAAAGAACTTATGTGCTCGTTTTCCTGTAAAACAAATATTGCCTTGACAATTGACATTTTCTGGACCTGAATCCCTGCACGTTAATGCAGATCATGGCACAAAACAGAATTAGACCTGAAATGAAGATTAATTAGAGAAACATGGTCTAGAGCTGGGCCTGTGCTGTTTTTCAGGGCTGTTGGCTGAAGAAGATGCTCTTGCCCTCGTGGTGTCCTTGTGGGACTGTGCAGTTTGGGACATTGCACCCAGCTGCCCTGCCAATGCTGCAATGCATGTAGGAAGGAGTGATCTCTTTTTAGACTGCTATTGATTAGTGTAATCAGCTTTAAACTCTGAGCAATTGTTCTCCATCTGTTTTGGCTTTAAAGGTTTTTGTTTCCTGCTCAGATCAAAGAAAGCTCTAGTGTCCAAAAGATGATCTGTTTCTTTCAAAAATAGCACTTGGAAATATCACCTCTCCCTCCAGTCCTTGGCTTATTTATATCCTGGAATCATCTTGTATAAAACTGCCAGTACTTTTGCTTTGTGTGTGGCTATTTAGAAACTCTGCCCAGTGAGAAACTGAGTATTTGTTTCTGAGATATATGTATGTACACATGGGCCATGTGTGGAGGCTGTAAATATATGTCTGGGTCACTGTGAAGCCTAAAAATCCCTTTAGAAATTGAATTTCTTGATGCAAGGACATATCTGACTTGGTGCAAGGACATACCTGACTTGGTGCAAGGACATACCTGACTTGGTGCTACTTCTACCCATTGGACACCCTTGGAAGGGGGAAAGGATTCTCTTTTTCTAGATGCAGCTTCAAGTGCTGCAAAACCATCAAAGTGGGAATGAGCAAGGTTGGGCAGCCCATGGAGGAGTGGGAAATTTGGTCTTCTCTTGGCTGCGGTGCTGTGGAATAACTTTTGATTGTGGCAAGCTTTAAAGATTTTATAAAAATATGTTTATAGCTCTCAGGCAGCGAGCTGGCTTGTTGGGGACAGAATTTTGGCTGGAAGATGTCTTCTGTACTTAGGTGCAGTAAATGTAAGGATTTAGGCTGAAAGGCAGAATGAGATTGAATTTACTACTTGGATTTTTCTTTCAGAAAGACCTGGAAACTGATTATGCATTTAATAATGCTGAGGCACAAGATGGCCGAAACATTTTCTTTCTTTGCTTTTGTAGTTCTTTTGTAAAGGTTACAATATCATCTTTTGGAGTAGTTCAGACACTCTGGGTTTTATTTCCATTTAATTTAATAGCAAATATTGAAAGTATGGTAATGTTATTTGCCTTAAGTTTGGGATGTAGGAGAGGCAGAAGCCTTGTGTTTACTGAGGAAAGGAAAAACTTTTATTAGAAAGTTTCTATCTCTTAATACTTGCAATGTGTACAAATTAAAAAAGTTCTTAGATCTTTTCTTAAATAAAGAAGACATTAGCAGTGTCACAATGAAAATACTTTTACCAAAGCTGTAATTCTGCAGTTTTTGCTGAGTTATGATGCTATCATAACTCATGTTTTATTGTGGTGCCAGTTATGAGTTTATTAAAAAAAGAGAGGTTTAGTGATGCTTATGTACATATTGTATTGACTTTTAGTAGTAATTTTAGAAAATTGTTTCTGCTTTTGTTGAATGGGAGCCTCAGACAAAAATTACAGAATAGTTACCACCAGGTCTGAACACAAAATACACCCCAATTTCTTCTGGAGACAGAACTGAATTGTGACATTCAGTTCCAATGGCACTAAATCACAAAGGCACTAAATCATTAAATTTCCATGTGTGATGTGCTCCAGTAAGATTTCTGATGATTAATTTCTGATACTTGCCAAATGACTGGGGCCATAACCATTTTTCTGATATGTATTTTGTTTTCAGTATCTTGTGCAATGTGACCTTGTCCCATACTTCTGAACATTGTGTTGTGGCTCTAATTCAAGTGCCTTAATAATCATATAAATTCTTTGTTAAAATTAATGCAAAAATAATTGTGACTAATGAATGACTAAGAAAACAGCAATCGTGTTCATAACAACTCATAAGAAGAAAAAGGAGCAAAATGTCGAAGTGATTTGTGAACTTTTCTGCCCATCTTTAAATATTCATGGAAATTTGGAAATGGGTGCTGGCCTGTCATTGCCATGGTGACCAACCCTTTGTGTGACATGAGAACAGAGCAGAAACCTGGCCATACCTTCAGCTGCTGGCAGCAAAAGCCACACAGGAGGATGTAAGGGGAGGGTAGACAAAGAAAAGGGGAAAAAATATCAAGGTATATCTAATCTTTAGTTGTTATTCTCAAATTATGGAAATGCGGATTGTGGCTGTCTGCTGTCAGAATGAAGATGCAGGAAACTTTATATTGGCTGGTATAGAAATCTTCCAGTCAGCACCAATGCCAAGGATGCCATTGCACTGTGTCAAGGAATCATGGATAAAAAGTCAAGACAAGGATTTATGCCACACCTTTAGTTTTGATTGTTACGGGGCTCTGTCTAAAATTTGGCTTCTGCTTGGATGTCTATTTTTTTCTAACCTGTTTGATTCATAATTTCAAAACTTAGCATGAAAATACTTTTAAATACTAGAGGCTATAGTATTATAGCAAAGCAGGGAAAGGTTAGTTTAACTGGGTAATGTTGTTTTCTAGTCTAGGTCAGTCTGTCTTTTCAGCCTCCCACATTTCTGAGATGTCAGGTGGTTAAATAAGGATTGTGTTCTCCAGATTCATTAATTTATTTTGCTTGTCCTTCACACCCCCTTCAAGCGGTGTTGCAAACAGTGGGAGCAGTGTGAATCAAATGAAAGGATAATACAAAACAGATGATGTGGTTCAGTTGCCTCTAAAACCTTGTGGCTGAAGCCCAAGGTGAAGTGTGGCTGTGAGACCTGGGTAAAGCCATCTCAGATACCACCTGCAGTGCCCACTGACCTTCAGACAGCTGCAGCCCTCTTTGCTGTCTTAAGCAACTTCCCTTCTTTCTTAAATATTTGAACTTTTTATCTCACATCAATGCTTCTGAGTACTTTGTTGCATAGTCCCTGTTTTATTGTGGTAAAACTAATGCTATTTTCATTGGCGTTATTCACTAACACAAAGTCTCAGAATTAGCATTTTGTTAGAACAAAAGCCTCACTACTTATATTGTCCTTATATTGAAGAGAAATCTTTGAGGCTGGGATATTTTAGCTGAATAAATACGAGCTTTCTTTATGTACAGCAGGGATGGGTTAACTATGGCTGGGGAAGAACAGCAGTGTGCTTTCAGCTTCCCTTTGAGCTTTGGTTTGCCCTGTGCAAAGAAACAAGGTAGGAAAAGGTCTCAGATCCCTCTTTGTGGGATGGAAGGAGGGCAGGGCAGAAAAATGCGTGGCCTTGTTCCATCTCCCTCCACTCACCTCCAGCTTGGAAGTCTGTAAAAATAGATTTTTGCTGTGTCAGCGTGTGTCCCCTTCAAAGGTCAAAGTCAAACTCTACTTCTACCTTCCAGTAAATAATTTCAGTGTGTAAAACTCTCCTCTGCTACTGGGACTGGATGGCTTTGTACCCTTTGGTAGAGATGCCCCCTCCAGAGCTGTGTGTTTGAGGAATAAAACCTTTTGCTTTAGAGTTTCATGCTGGCTGCATGGAATATTAATTAACTTGTTCCTTTTGGGGCCACTCTGCAATTCAAATTCAAGCCAGGGGGCTGCAGAAGGTTGGGGTTTCCAGTATGTGAATAGTGCACCTCCACACCAATTCCTTGCCACAAGGTCCAACAGTTCCCCCTTCCAGCATTTGTAAATTCACAGGCTGCCCCCTGAGCTTCCTTTAGAGCTTCTTCTGGAGGCACCTCCAGCTCTGTTCCTAGAGCACAGCTCCCAGGAAATTTGGAATCTGGACTGTTTGGGTGTTTATTTGGATCCTTTCTTTCTGGATTTCCCCACTGGAGGAGGTAAAGCGCTGTCTAAAAGCAATGGGAATGCCCAAAATGCAATGCAAAGGAGAAAAAAAAAATAGAAAGCTAGAAACCGAATATGAACTGATGTAAGCTGCCAAGGAAATGGCAAAGGGGTAAAAAATGGAGTAGTTTTTTTTGACAAAAAAATGAAAGGCAAATATAAGGTAGAGGACTGTTTAAGAACCCTTTGCACTCTCTCCTGATCTGCTTTGTCCTTATGCCTGTAGTGAGATCTTCCCTGGCAGCATTTGTGAAGGGTATTTTTTGTGAAAACCCAGTTTAAGAAATGAAGCAGTGTGGAAGGTGGAATTACCATGAATTGTTTCTTTCTTCTGCCCTGATCAGATTCTGTTTCTCTCTCTGGCAGTCCTGCCAGTTGCAGATCAAGACAAGCAATTCAGATTTGAAGATGCAGATTTATTATTTTTTTTTTCCTGTTGAGGTTTATGTTAAATGTGAAGGTTTAGAGGGCTCCAGTCAGGGAAGTTTACCTTAACAGACAGTGTGACAGCAGCCACATGCTATTGCCAGCCACCTCCAGCTCTGCCTCATCCTGTAAAACACGTTAGCTACAGCATGTTTTACAACACCAGTGACAATTTATGGGGAAAAAAAATTCTTACTAGTCTTTAATTATCTATCCTGAGATATTGGTTGCATGCTTCTACTTACTCCCTCCCACCTTTATTCCTCTGTAACAAAGAACCTTTGCTGGATAATGAAACCATAGCAAGGTAGGAGAGCTGATGTTTCTGTGGGTATATGTTATGGCACTACTGGAAATTAAGGCTGGAAATAAAGTAATTAGAGATATTTGACACAGACTGAGCTCTTGAAGTTTTGCTGCAACCCACTATTTTCTAGCTGCTTTTTATGAAGCAAGAGCATCACTAGAGATAGTCTCCTATAAAAAATAGGCTCTTTGATTCTCCTGTTTCATCACTGCACTGTGTGATCTGTCCTGCCCGTGTTGAATAATTTAGGTAAATCATGCACACTGTGTGATTGTAATTTGACTGAAAATAATTATTCACATGGTTATTGACTAACACTGAAGTATTGACTGCTCTCCTAATAGAGCTGTTGTGATTCCCCTCAAGTTCTTCTGCTCTCTGCCTCTAATTATTTCATCTACAGATCCTTCCAGAAGCTGTATGCACAGAGGTGGAAACAAAAATACCACTTGATATTTATATTCAGTGTGATCCTTTGCAGGCAGTTGTTGTAACACAGCTCAGGAAAGCTGAGGGGAAATCACCTGGGAGGTTGGATTTGAACTTCTTGTAGGTGGGAGAGCTGAGGGCTTGGTGTGACAGCTCAGGGGGACAACAGAGGAACACCTAATACAACAAAGGAATAAATCATTAAGATAATGCAAAGCAAAAAAGAGGAATCAAGAAGGGGCTGACGTGAGATGGGAGAAACCAGAACACTCCATTACATTCATGGTAGGATTAAATTTAAGAGCAACTTGGAGACTATGCTGTTTCATTAAGGCTAATAGTGTTAAGAGAGCTGCAGCTGGACATAGAGCTGCCTGCTGATGGAAGAAGTCAGGAACCCAAAAAACTTCAGAAAATCAGCAGGAAGAAACTACTTTCTGTTGCTGAAGGATTGAGTCAAAAAGGTCATCTGGCTGGAATTGCAAGTGAATAGCAAATTAACTCTTTGTTCTCGACTTCTTTGCTGGAAGGTTCTGATTAGGAGTGACTCTTTGTTCCTTCAGTGTTTCCACCACTTATTTGAACTGAAATGATTTCTGTGTGTGCAAGTTTTAATTCTGCCCATACGTTGGATGGAAAATTTTAAATGCATAGGAGGTGAAGCAGAAAATGCCACATTTTTCAGCCTATTTCATTTATATGTTTCAGTCATGTGCAGTCCTGAGGAAAATTTGATCTAAAAGTGCTTTTTTGGGGGGGGAAGGAGAAAGTGGCTGAATTTATTAAAGATGGTTGAAGTACAAGTATAATTCAAAAATCCTCATGTCTGATTCCTTAAGGCCATTTTTCAGTAGGGGTTTTTATATATCTTATGTTCTGTAAGTATGCTATGCAGCCATATCAGGCAGAACTTAAAAACACAGACATGTAAATAGTATAAAGAGAAAAAACATTGTCAGAGTTAAGCTGCTTAATGATAGAAAGACTCTGGTAAAAATTATCAGTATATTTTAAAGAGCTTAAATTTACTACTTTATATTTTAAATTTTCCATGTGCATAATGTTTTGGTGCTGCACTGGAAACAGAGAAGTTGCGGAGCAGTCCAAAATCTTGTACAGAATTTAATTCCTATATATTTCTCAGTGTGGAGAGCAAAACCCTCCTGGAAGACTGTGAGCTCTGAGTGCACACAGATGATGTGTTGTAGGAGAGAATTGATATTGTCAGAGACATCTACAGAACATATGCAGAAAGTCTTCAGCACCGTTGCAGTTGGCAGAGAAGACAGGAAAAGATTGTTATCCCAGCATTGCTTCAGATTTACATGGTCAAAGGGTTGAGAAAACACAGAACTGGAAATCAGTGCTGGCTTTTCAGCCCTGAGGAACTGAGGCTTTTGGAGTGGGCTGTGCTCCATCCTGAAAGGCATTCTGTAGATCTAGAAGCAGGAAACCTCCCAGATTCCTCTGAGAGAAATCACTCTTCTGCATTTCATTCCTCAAGCCTGTCCTGTTGGGACTCAGACACCTCAGGATGTTGGAAACAGTTCATCCCCAGCTGTACCAGCATTGCTGCAATGGTATTTGCTGTAGGATAAGATAATCTTCCATCTCTACACCATTGTCACAGGTGAGACCTGGAACAGTTTCCAGTTCACAGGTCCATATAGACACTTATTTCTCAGTAATGAAAATGATGGGGTCTGGAGTGTCCAAAATCTCCCTGAGTGTCTGTTTTGAGCTTAAGCTTGTTAAAATGGAGCTAGAAAGTAAACAGCATGCAAGCTGTTCATAACAATTTTCAATTTATATGCTGCACTGAGCCAAAACAAAGGTATTCCAAAAGTTTCAGCCATGGTTAATCCTCCAGCAGGAACTGCATCCCCAAAGCCAAGAATGAACAGGGAATGCCTCTGTTAGGAGTTGCAGCTTTTAGCTGGGTTTTGAGGCTGCTTTAAAAGCATGAGATGGAATGGGAAAAGGGAGAAACTTGGAAGAATCTATTATAATTAGAAGGCAAAATGGAACTCTGATGTAAATGCAGGTTAGACACCTTTTGCTGCTGGCTTGAGGTTGGAGTTGCACTGGTTTGAGTGCTGCCTTGTGAGAGCTGTATTAAACATGCTCTCACAGACAGTGGGAAGTGCCTCAAGTGCTTTACACAGTCCATGGAAATTGGCATCCTTAGGGGACTCCCTCCCTGCTCTCATAATTTCACTGCTTCATTTATTCACTAAATGGCTGTTTCTCTCTGCAGCTGGGATAGACACTTGAGGGGCAGCACATCCATGTGCTTTGCTGTTCTCCAGGCAGCTGAGCCTTCTGCTCCCCTCACCTGCTTCATACACCAATAACTCTTCTGGCAATCCTAGCCAGGAGCCACAGGATTATTACTATTATTTTTTTTTTTAAGTAGCACCTCTAAGGTTTAATTTTTTAATATATATCTGAGTTTTTAATTCTACATCTGCCAGGTATTGCTGGAAACCATTATAACAGTATCTGTGGTAAAACAGAGAAAAAGGAACAATAGGATTTCTTTTAAAGGATGCTTTCAAAACTGATTTTACTGCAGATGATTTCTGTCTCACAGCTAGTTGCAAGCAAGATGACTGTTCTGATGAGATTTGTATAAAGTTAGTGACTTCTGTGATGAGGGCAGAAATTTTAATTATAGAGAAATGCATACTGCTTTATTTCTGCCTTTGTTAGAAATTCCCATTTTTTACTTTTATAAATGCCTTTTCTTACAGTCTTTTAATAGATTGTAAAGTAATTGGCGACAAAACTGGGTTTTTTTCATAATAGAAATTAATGTTAAGAAAAAAAAATCATCTCAGCAAGTCCATAAGGAAACACTGGTAGTTTCACATGTGTCTGACCAAAAACTAGGAAAATGAGACCATTTTTTCTCATGTCAACCAGAGTCCAGTTCACATCTGGAAAATTCATGTAAACCTTGGGGTTCTGAAAATGTTGTGTGTCCTGTCTTGCTTTGAGTAGTTCTCAAGGCTCTAGCTGAAGCTCTTCCTTTGGAAGCTTGATTCACCAAGTACTTTTTGTTTTCATACAAAAATTCAGGCTGAACAGCAAGAAGTATTTTCACTGCCAGGAACAATTCTTGCTATTCAGTCTCTCTATGACCTTTCTTAATTTCCTTCAAAAACTTCCATAAAGAGGCTTATGTAGACATCCTACCCCTTGGTGGTTTTTTTGGTTTTTTTTTTTTTTTTTTTGCAGCTCTTCACTTTCTCTCATAATTGGTTGGTCCTGTTTCTAGTTAACCAACATACCTGGGTTTTTTAATCCCTTAAATAATTATTTTGTATTGGAGAAACATTTTATAAGCTATGTGGCTCATAAATGCACTTTGTGTGTGTGTGTGCATTTGAAGTGAAAATTCATGTGTTTAAAGTGGTTAAGATGTAACAGGAGGCTTTTTGAGATGAGATTCTTCCAGGATTGACCTCAACACAGTAAGTGTATTAATGTTTTATGAGTACTTTGTACATCCTGAAACATTAGCTTGCTTCTGACCAGCAATAAATATGTAATCTTGGTCGCTGGGTCCTCCACAAGATCAGATGATGGGTTTTCATGCATCATCTCTTAGAAAACAGACTTCTCATGGCCAGGTTCAGTGGAAAATACAACTAGGTACCACTTTTAAATGCTTCCCCATAATGGCTTTTAATTGGTAAATGTGCTGGTTAATAACTAATGATGCCTCATTCTTCTGAAATATTCTCTGCAAATAGCTCAGTCCAATTAAAGTGCTGGGCTTATTGATCTGTGTCCTATTCTTTCTCTTTCATCTTGCTGCAGATCTTTTCATCCTTCTCTTACTGCTGGGATTCATCAGGTTTAGTTTACATCTGCATTTGCAAATGACTCTGAAATACAAGCTGCTGCTTGGAAGCTGGGAAGTTTCCACCAGCTTCACTGGGTACGCTCAGGATTTGTACTCCAAGGATGCTAAGGTTTCTGTTCTCTCTTCCTACAGAGTGATTACTCACATAATTAATTAAAAAAGCCTAGTGACTGCTTCCATAAGGCACTATTCTGGCTCTGTGGAAGGATCTAAATATAGGAAGTTCTTTTTAAATAAGAGAAGTGACTTTTTGCTGCATTTGTTATTAAAGACACACATTGCAGATGAAATGCAGCATTCATTTGAGACAATCTGCCCTACCATCTACATAAATTTCATCACCACTTTTTGGCCTATTTTCTTGTCCACTAGGAAAATAGAATTTTGTAAACATGGAAAGTTAAACTGTAAGAGACAAGCTGCAGGTTGGTATGTGTGGCAATACTGGGAATATGCCTACAATATATCTGGGATGTTGGGCACTTGTGTCTTTACATGAGCAAGCAGTTGTTGCTCTGGCTGTTTGTATTTGCTTAACCTTCCTTCATCAAATAAAATCCAGAACAAAATACAATTTCTGTCTGAGACAAATATGACTGGAATCCCCAGAAAGACTCTAAAGGTCAGTTCACCTGTTTTGAAATATTGTTCCTCAGTATCTACAACGTCTTAGTGACATTAAACAGTACAACGTGTAGGTTGCTAGAAGGTACCCCAGTGTTACATATTTAAAGCACAAACTTTAGACTGGAAATAAAAAAAAAAAAAAAAGAAAAAAAAAATCTGTGGTGAAAGACTTCCAAATCTGACCAGTATTTGTGGAATAAGTATACTGTAGAAGCTGGATTTAATTTGTCAGCAGCAGAACTGCAGATCTGAGATGCTCCTGGCCCTTTGTCTGCTGGTGTGGTCAGATGTGGTTCCACCAAGTCCAGGGTCTGTTGCTAAAGCTGGCTTCCACACCTGTTTATTTTGAAAAGAAAAGTGGTGATTGCTTTATGCATAAATGGGTAAATATTTGCATTTTATAATAGTTTACTTGGAGATTAGGAAAACTGAATCATAACGACGTGCTTTTCTTCCTTTGAAATGGAGTAGAATTTTAATTAGCCCTATTTCTTTCTTAGGGAATATGGCAATATAGGAGGGATGCTATTGATATGTACTTTTCTTTTGCAGTTTTATATAAGGTTTCATCACTAATATTAAAATAATTTATTGGACATCTACACAGGCAATTTTTTTTTTTACTTTGCAATTGTTAGCTAGTTAATTTCCATGCAGGGAAAAAGTGATAGTTCTGGAAATCAGTGGAAGTTGGGCATGTAATCACCAGGGTACCCTCTGAAAACTTTCCTTCCCAGAGTTAATCAGTAAACGGGAAACCTTAAGTGAGCAATGGGGTGAATATATGTATGTAAGTAACTACAGGCACATATAGCTATAAATCTGATCTTCCAGTCAGCAAGAGCAACTCAAAAGAGTGGAAGAGCAATTTCAGTTGGCAAGCAGAGTTTGGGGCAAAAAAAAGAGGAAACTCTGGGGAGAATTAAAGGCTGAAATGAGAGATGTTTCTTGAAGTGACTGCTTCCATATGATCACAATAAGATTACGTTCAGTTTCTCAGGAGATATGTCTGTGATTAAATTTCACTCCTGAACCACCCTGGGTTCAGCGCATGATTGAGTCACCTTGAATCCAATGATCATTTAAATGAGAAAAATCATGTTCAACAGAAAAATAATCATTTTTACTTCATGTAACTCGTTTATAACATGTCCCTCTCTGTTACACGCTGTTTCCAGAAACATTTCAAACTGTTGGAAAATACACAAGAGTTCAAGTGTGAATGAGATTTTACCACTTTTACTTAACTGTGAAAATGTTGAGTACTAATATTCCAAGCATATATTTTTAAGAGGCTTTCTGTAATGCAGGGCAAATCTGAGAGAAGAAAATGTTAATTTCAATGTACTGTGGCAAAGGGAGTGTCTGTTACTTACATTTGTATTGGTTTTTCGTGATTTGATCATTCAGTAAGGTGCAATTTTACCTCAGAATAGTTAAGTACAGCTATGGGGGGAAAATTTGGTGTTTCCTACACTTACAGGATTTATTAGAAAATACTGAACAATCTCCTGTCATGTGCTGAAGGTCACCAAGCTACAGACTAAGCTTCGTGGAGGTCAGAATCCAGCCCCTTTCTGAGAAAATTCTGGTTTGAGCTGAAAAACCTTCATTGAAATGTAAGTGGCAAAGCAGAGCAGCCTCCTGTGGTTCATCTCCTCCTTGCACAGTGACACACTGAGCTGCTGCTGTAGCAGAGTCAGGACCACACTTCATAAGATTAAATTCTGTGATTTTATTTTCTTGTTCTTATGTCTCTCTCAGCATAATTGAGTTATGGTCTGAGTTTAAACCTCTAGTTTAGTCATAAAAAAAAAAAAAAAAAAAGAAAAGAACCAGAACCAAGTGCAACAAGGCTTTGAGATTTCCAGTCTTATCAAATTTTTATCCCTGGCATGAGCAGCTTGAAACACAATTAACCTGTTATCAATATCAGGTTTTATTTATCCTTGTGCTCAAACCATTGATGTTATTGATCTGCTGTAGGGCTAATCGCTGCTCTGTGTAATCTAGGAAGTTGCTACATTGCCTCTCTCCATGGCACTGATGTGTTTCCAACTGTAGATCAGGAGCAGCACAGTACAAATGGTAATAATTCCTCTGGTGAGATTGTGTGCTGGGGAGATAAGGAAGGGAAGGAAATCCTCACCACCACAGTGTTGTGCTTCTTTCTGGCTGTGTGGGAAATGTTTGCATTTCAACCCCTTGAGTTGATTTTTAAGAAAAGGGCTTAAAAAGGTTGTCCTAATGATCTGTTAAGCAGAAGTGAAATGAGGAGCATCTCGTAATTAGTATGGGCAAGAACTTTATTAAAAGTAAGAATTCATTTTGTGTTGAATATAGGGATTTTATACTTTTTCTTATCTGATGCTAATAATGAAACACCTTATCTTCTTCCATTTAAGTGATAGAGTTATACAAGCCAACTGCAGCACTAATGTAAAGAAATTATAGAACTTGAGGTGTTCACCACAATCCCATGGGGATAAAACCCAAGGCAGATAATTGAGTTGTCAGCAGGGAGCTCTGAGCAGGGGTGGCACTGCCTAAAATGGGGTCCTGGCAAAGCCTGAGATTTGTGTACCATTTTAAATACAAGTATGCAGGGTCCAGGCCTGTTTCTGAGGGAAATGGTGGTAATCCCACACATCTGAGGCACTGGAAAAGAGGTGCATGATGATTATCAGGAGGCAATAGCTAGTATCCAACAAAGGATTTTAGCACTTTTCACTATTTAAAAAGATGGAAAAGTAGCCTTGAGCAGTGCTCCCGTATAACGAACTCCAAAAAGTTACTATTCATGGAAAAGCCACTATAAAGTGATTGCAGCAATGTTCATGGGTGACTCAGTGGCCAACTTTTTTTTTGGGGGAAGTTTCTGGATTTTTATCTTAGTGGCTGTGTATGGAGTGGTGCAGCCAAGGATTCCTTGAGGGGCAGACAAGGGAAGGACTGGCAAAGCAAGGCAGGGGAAGGGGAGGGAAGGGAGGATAAATAATGGTTTCCTTGGTTGGCAAGGAAAGGGTGGGGCAAGAATAAGGCAGGGGAGGGATTGGTAATGCAGGGCAAGGGAAGGGGTGAAATGCAGTTAGAGGCCATGAGGAGGTTTAAAAGGGTTTGGAGACTGGAAAGCAACAAGTGGCCATAAAAAAAATGGAGTTGTAGAAGTGGTGGGAGACCAAAGAGGTGTGGGAAGGAGTGACAGTGTGTGAGGGAGGGCAGAAAATAGTGGAGGTTAAATTGGTATGGGAGAATAGAAACCTTATCCTCATGATAATCCGTGGCCATATAATTTAAGGGAAGATTTAAAATAAATTACTGCTTAACTTGTAAGAGAATGACTTTGTGAGGAAGGTGAGTAAACAAATGAAAATACCAAATATTAGCAGCCTATTCTCTTTCAGTTTTCCCATAAAAGGTTAATTATTTTTAATTATTTTCATTATCTTTAATACAATCATTAAAACACAACAGGGGACAGGAACAAGAGAAAGAACAGGTCAAAGAACTTTTACATCAATTAGATGCTTTCAGCTCAACAGGATCTGATGAATTTTTCTCTAGGGCATTTCAGGACTAACCAAAGCAATGTCTGTGCTTAAAATTGGGTAAAATCCCAGAGAACTAAAGAAGGCACAAAATAAGCCTTATTTCCAATGACAGATGGAATGCAGAGAGTTTCAGGAAATATTAAGCAGGCAGCCTAATTACAAAAAAGCAAGGAAGATGCTGTAAATTTAAATGATCCATATGTATATATGTAGAAACTGGGAATAAGCTGATGAAATGGAGGTCTGTCAAGAAGAAATCATATCTCTTCTTTGACTGCTCATAGCCTGTTTAAATGGAGAGCACACGAGGTAAACGAGCACAATTTTGGTAAAGGTTCCTATGTAACAGTCCACAGCATTTGCAAAAACAAGCAATTAGCACATGGGCTTAGGAAAATGGTGTGGAATGCACCCACTTGATACAAGGGGCAGACACTCATTTCTGCCCAACTAAAATAGGTATCGTTTTCCTGTGATGGTGGAAGGATGTTTTTATTCAGGGTTTGTTGCTGGACAGAAATCTGTGTGCTGTAGGGCAGTGAATCTTGTAGTCAGGGTGTCTGAGTACATTTCTATTCCTTTTCAAAGTTTTAGAGTACGTTGATAATGAGTAACTAAATTTGCATGTTGACTACATGCAATAGGACATGGCCCAAGAGCTGCTATGTCCTGTAGCAGAAATGTTCTGCCCTAAAACTTTTCTTTGTTTTGCTGTGCTTTTACTGTAGGAAGAGTTGTCAAAACAAAACAATATAGGCAAATTAATGGCAAAACTGGCAAACCACATTTCCCTTCAGTGGGTTTTGAGAAGGTTCCACACTCCTGGGATTTAGCAGCACTGTCCTTTGTAATCTGTGATTTTCCTGTTTTCTGTGATGATAGATGATTAAAGATTAGGTTTTAATTTGAGCGTGGTTTTCAAGCAGGTTTGGAAAAAAGCACAAGGCCCCTGCAGTTCATATCTTCAGTTCCAACTTGGATGCAAAGTCCCTCAGCAGCAAGAGTATGACTGTTCTTTATAATTCTGAAATATTTTTTTATGTCTCATTGCCTGTGGGTTTTGTGATGCTTCTGGTTTAATATAGGGTTTTTTTTTTCTTCTTTTCAAGAGTTCAGTGCCATTGTTAACCTAAGAGCAAATCCCCGGGCTAGTTACCTTAACAAAATCCATGGGCATGCTTGTTCTGGTGGTAAAACATGTCCTTTGAGACTTACCTTTTTAATTCTGGATAATGTTTATTACTGTTATTATACTCCATAATTGTACTGATTTAATTCCACTGTGCCTTGGAGTATTTCATCATTGGGAGGAAGGCATGTGTAGGAACTGAGTCTGAAGCCAGTTACCTACATCATTTTCTGTTTTGTAGGAAGTAGCAGCATGCCAGGGACACCTTGTTGCCTTCAGAGTCATCAACTGACTTAGAAATTTTAACACTCTGGTGCTGTGGTCCCAGGAGAAAATTCCCTTACCTGTCTTCTGGGCAGTCAGCTGGACACACCTCCCATGAATGTGCCAAGGGTCTCTGAACACAACCTTGGTGCTCTCAAATTTCAGTGTAGGATTGGTCTACCAGGAGAAGTTTCCTTCCCCTGAGTTTGTTTGATTTGATTCACAACAGGTTACAACAGGGGCACTACAACATAGCTTTGCAACAAGGCTTAGAAATAAGTATATCTCTCAACTAAACCCACCCAGATGCATTATTTCTTTTAGATCAAACTTTTTTTGCAATATCTGGGGGGTTTTGCCCCTTTCTTAAAGAAGGTGAGTCTTATGTTATCAGGAAGAACAGATTTATCTAAATAAAAGTAACTTTATTAAGATCCACTGCATAATAATAATATAAAGTTTAAAAGCTGTGCCAGGCCCCACACCAAGTCCCCAGCTCTTAATCTTTTCTTGTCATCAGTGATTTAGGACTTGAAGTGAGATTAAAAACTGTTTATTTTTGAATATTTTTCTGCTGTTCATTAATAA
Organism: Agelaius tricolor; assembly: GCF_023055355.1. Taxonomy (NCBI): domain Eukaryota; kingdom Metazoa; phylum Chordata; class Aves; order Passeriformes; family Icteridae; genus Agelaius; species Agelaius tricolor. The sequence continues at coordinate 3,685,910 of NW_027269270.1, forward strand.
AAAGTAGTTTTGGTAATTAGGCTATGATGACAGAAACTAAATATGCATCAAGGAATCCCATTAATCTCTGAAAATGTAAATGATCTTTTTAGTAGTGTTTTCATTCACTAATACTAATATCAAATTAATAATACCACACAGTAACTGCCAAATTTCTTCTCTCCTGTGTAAGAGAAGTGGGAATAATTCTTCTGCCATTTTAGAAGAAGAAAAAGCTGAAACAAACACACACAAACCCAAAAACAAGTAAAGAACAACAACAACAAAAACCAAAACCCCAAACAAGAAATCAGCCCCTCATAGCATATACAGGGCACAATCCATAAACTGCTTTTTGCACAGATTGGGAATAAAGTAAGTTTAATAAATTCAAGTGTTACTGGCAATATTAAAAAATCATGAGCTTAAGATGGATGACAACAGTAGAACTTCAGAAGGCCAAGAGGAATCCAAAAGGATTCCTTTGGTGACCTTGATAACAGTGATGTAAAATAATATTAGAAGTACTGAAATTAAAGGCATGGTTCCCAGAGATGTTTTGGAGCATGGTTTCCATCATGCTCTGGTGTAGGTGTGGGGTGGGAGAGGCTTTTCAGCAGCTAACTCTGAGGAAAATGATCTCCTTGGATTTTCTAACTCATTGGGTTGGAAGAGGGTGGCTAAAATGAAGAGTTGCCAGAGCAGCTTTAATTAAAATGCAATTCTGAACCCTTTCCTGGAGGAAATTGTTCTTTTCTGTTGTCTTGAGAAGGAATGCAGACCAGGGGAGATAAACTGAAGCTCATGTTTCTGAGTATGTTTTTTCTGTGCCGTTTACTGGATGCCATAAAGCATCCATGCTACAGTAAATTTAATCCAGCCTTCTAAATTCCTGCTGTCACACAGCCACAGAAGGCCTGAATTTCTGATTTTCTGTGGCCTCTCAATGCTTTTGGAGCAGCAAGAAGTGACCCTGCAACAGGCCAAAGTGCTGACTGGGGAATCTTGCTCTTGGCATAAAGCTGGCAGAATATCTTTATGCTTTGCTGTGGAAGCCCCCAGTTCTCTGTCATTTTAGGAGTGGGAGAAGGGAATTATTCATTGGGGTGGAGAAGCCAGGAAGGAGGATTGAGGCACATGTTGTCAGAGATGAGGATGGGATGGCAGATGTGAGACCTAAATCTGTATTGGTGGGAAGCCAGGGCACAACATGCTCCATCTGCTCCTGACTGTGTGTGACCTAAGCAGCTGTGAACTCTGTTTTATTAAGTGCAGTTTACCCTCTGGGGCAGGAAATCCCCCTCTCAGGAGAGGAGAATAAAAGGGACAAGACTGGAGAAAAAAGGTCTTTGGTTTTATTTCATTGCTGGATGAAGACTGCAATGTGCTGAAGGGATGTGAGAGTTTTCCTTGCGGTGTGCAGGGAAGTTTGGGGTAATGATCCCTCACAAGGGCAGCAGCATGCAGCTGAGAGCTGAGGGGCTCGTGCTTGGAGGAGATGACCTTCCCTAGACAGCAGTGAGGTCTCAGGAGTTTGTCAGAATGGATCACATGTGTACACATCTCTGTAGGAACGCCTGCTGCAGGGGAAAACTCCTGGTTTCTGTCTGCTTTCTTCTGTGTTTGACAAAAAAAAAATATCTCCAAGTAGCCTGTCTCCTTGAACACTGCTCAGCTTCCTTCCCATCTCCCAGGCTGCTCTCAGCTGAACTACACCAAGTTCCATTTAAAACCCATCCAGATTGCATTTTCCTTGTTTTTCCTGAAAGCCCAGACACCTACTGTCCATGGGTAGCGAGTGAGCCGAATTAGAGTCTGTTTATGAGAAACAGAAATGTATGCCATATTTTACAAAATGCTGTGCATGTCCTAATATTTTGCATTGTAGGAGCTTGGCTGCAGTACCTCACAGAAATGTGCATTTCCTTTCCTTGGGAAACAGACTGCCTCATTGGAATAAAGGGGAGGTTTATGCTGGGAATATAAAATGCTTCTATCCTACTATTTAGCTGAATAAAGACAAGAAGATCAATGAAAGAAAATTAAAAATAAGATTTTTGCTATCCCTTGAAGTGGCAGAAAAATGCCCAAGTAGTATCAATTTCAAGATCATGTGATGCCAGTTAATTGACCTGGACAACAATGCACTACAGGAGAATGTCAGTAGAGTGGTCTTTTTAGGGGTATGCAATCAGTATTTGCTTTAAGGAGAGATAAGTCTCAGGACTGGCTTTTTTCTGCTCAGAGGAAGACTGAAAATGAAATATTCTTTATTGCAGGAGTCTTATAGAGTTTACAGGAGTGTAGAGAAAAAAATATCATCATAAAAGCAAGAAAGAACAATGTGTTTATAAAATGGAAGTGTCTGTGAAAACAGCTGGTAGGTGATGAAAGAAAGAGGTAAAAGACAAAAGTATTATTGTTTCAGAAAGAGAGCTTGAAGATTGAATTAATTTAGTTTCTGCTTATTGCCATGGACACAGCTCCTTGTCTAAACCTATAAGTTTCACCTATGCCCTGTGATAAATGCAATGAATTCCTTCAAGTTCTGCTGAATGATAAAGCTCCTGGATGGTAATTAGCAGAAAGTCCTGAAATAAATTGTAATATATTACAGTGGTTCACTACAATTGATTATATTACTGATAATGTAAATATAATTTCCTCTGCCTTATAACAGGAAACTTAATCATTGGAAAAATGGTCCAATAGGGATGGTGTAGCAGTGCCTTTCAGTCTGTTGCTGTGAGCGTGTGGGTGGTGATGCAGTTGTGTCTCAGCAATAACATAAATCCCCCTGGGACTGTACATTCCACTCAGCTTCAATTTTGTGGTCTTTTGGCTCTTTCCACTACTCTCTATAGCAGTGTGGAATTTGCTTGGAAAATTCTTGATTAAAATAGAAAATGGACATAAGATTCAGAAAATTTTAATCCTTTTTTGATCATCTTGAGGTTCTCTTCTCATTTGGAGTGTCAGTCCTGAGAGAGCAGCAATCTTTGCCTGGCCCCAGCAGGACAGCTTGCTGTTCAAAAGGAGACTGGCTAAGAGGTAACCATGTCAGTCAGAAGGATTTTCTTTCATGTCAGAGGAAAGCTTCAATTGGTTACTCTTCATCCAGGTGGGATATGGAAATGTAGAAGACGCTTGGTGAAAGAGCTCACTTAATCCAGAAATCTCAGAACATGTCACCTCTGTGAGGGATCTCATCTTGTGGGTATCTCATGGTCACCCTGTGCCTTTGAAAGAGGGGACCTGCCTGACTTGTGCTTTTAATTCAATTTAAGGAGTCACAACCTGCACAGTTCAAGACATTTCCTGAACATCCAGAATGTAATTGTGATTCAAGTACTTTTCATTCCTTCTATTGAAACTCTTTGAATGTCATTTCTGAAATTGGGCTTTCACTGAGTCACAGCCATTTTTCAGTCACTGCAGACTGAGAGGGATTAGCTCGTAATTGAAGCTGCAGAGCCATAACCAGAGGGTAAACTCATCAACCTCGTGCATATATATCTTATTCTATACAGTAATTGATACAAGTTTATCAGATTTGCCTGGTGGTCTGGGGTGAAGGGAACTTTTGACTATTCCTTTTTACTTTCATATACAGCAATTTCATACTTATTGTTTAAACAAAAAAATAGGCTGAGCATTTGCTTTTAATGCAGTCTGTCCTTCTATGCTACTTGACATTAGCTGTAAACGAAGATGGAGGAATTTGAATAAAACAAGCATGAACATAACCGAATAATAGGTTATTAAATTTTCAAGAAGAAAATATAGGTATTTAAATTAAGGAGACATCAAAAATCTGCATATAAAAATATTTAGTGTAAAGGCTACAACATCTAACAAGATGAGACAAGCAAGAACTCATCAACGGAGGGAGGCTCTAATTGGAGTGGCACAGAAAGGAAGACAAAGAAAACTGGCTTTCCAACCTCAGTTGCTTTTTTTAGGGAATGAAATTTGTCAAGAAACCTAGGAGAAATCTCATTCTGCTGTTTACTGCCCTATCATCAAGGTAACAGAACAAAACGTGTTAAAAGGAAAAGGCATGAAAGAAATTCTGCAAAAAGAAATAGCAATCTGGGATAGATGGAAATGCTCCCCGTGAGTCAAATTAAGCCTTAGAGCAGTATAATACTCTCTCTTACGTGTTATCTTCATTAGCAACTATTCTGCATCCTATTTAGTGAGCATTTCTGTGAGTGGCAGAACGCATGACGCTCGATTTTCTCCAGTGCCATCTGTCGCGGGGAATGTCTAATAATGGTTTAATCTGCTCTGTAAACACTTTTTCAGTGGGAGTATTAATCTGCCTATCTCCTTGGTCGTTTCATGCCACCTCTTCTGACAAACCTGAGAGCTTTACATCTCTGCTGCTTCTACCCCACTGTCAGAGAGGGTTGACCATAGCTCCTAGGCGTGGGTGGGAAGTTTGGTGTTTGGAGAGCTACCAGGTGGGGAATGAGAAATAATGAGAATCTATTAATTTGGTTTCCTTAGGAAGAAGGGGATTCTGAGCTGGGCTTAGAAAAGGAAGCTTGCTTCTGTAATAGGTTTCATTTTCTTGCATGCATAGGTTCCCCTTTTCTAGGAATGTGGCATTTGTGAAGAGTTGATTACTAATGCAAGATGACTGAGCTGTATTCATGATGCCCAATTTGACCAGAACTGGCTGACCACATCTCCCTGAGCACCACAGCACTCCATCTGTCATTAGGAGCAAGCACTTATGCTCACAGAAAATGTCCTGCACTTGGGTCACAGCTGCACAGAGATAGAGGCTGGGGGAAGAGTGTTTGGAAAGTGGGTCCATGGAAAAGGATCCAGGGATGCTGCTCACCAGTGGCTGAGCAGATGAGCCAGTGTGCCCAGGTGGGCAGGAGGTCAGTGGCACCTGACCTGGATCCAAAACAGGATCCAGCAGGACCAGGGAAGTGATTGTCCCTCTGTGCTGGGCTCTGCTGAGGCCACACTTGAGTGCTGTGGCCAGTTCTGGGCCCCTCAGTTCAGGAAAACATTGAGATTCTGGAGCAGGTCCAGAGAGGGGCAGCAGACCTGGTGAAAGTAAGGTCTGGAGCACAAGCCCTGTGAGGAGCAGCTGAGGGAGCTGGGAGTGTTTATCCCAGGAAAAAGGAGGCTCAGGGGAGATGTTATCACTCCTTACAGCTGCCTACAACTACTGCTCTCTCTGTTACCAGTGACAGCTCCCAAGGGAATGGCCTGAAGCTGAGTCAGGAGAGGTTTATGTTGGATATTACAAAAAGGTTCTTCACTCAGGGGATGGTTGAGCATTGAACGGGCTCTCCAGGGAAGTGGTCATGGCACCAAGCCTGGCAAGAGTTCAAGAAGTGTCTGGACAAAGCCCTCAGGCACATGGTGTGACTCTTGGGGTGTCCTGAGCAGGGCCAGGAGCTGGATTGATTCCTGTGGGTTACCTCCAACTCAGGATAGTCTGTGATTCTCATAGGTTATATTGTGGAGAGGGTCAGTCCCTTCTCCCAGGTAATGGACAATAGATGGGAGAAAATGGTCTCAGGTTGTGCCAGGGGCAGTTTAGGTTGGATATTAGGAAAAATTTCTTCACAGCAAAGGATTGTCAGCAGTGGGACAGGCTGGCCAGGGAAGCTGTTGAAGCACTATTTCAAGAGGTGTTTAAACATTTAGATGTGGCACTTGAGGCCATGGTTTAGTGGTGGACTCAACAGTGCTGGGCTGACAGCTGGACTCAGTGATCTCAAAGGTCCAACCTTAATGACTCAATGGTTCCATAAAGCAATTCCATTAACTCAAGTGTGGTGGTGTTAATCCTCATCTACATGAGCACTGCTGGCAGAAGACAGCAGTCCTCTGTACCTCAGCTGAAAATATAATTGCTCTGTGCATTTAGAGATTGATCAGATCCTCCTGGAGTCAAGGAAAAGCCTCCCAGTGATTTCAGGTTTTGGGCACTTGTTAGAGCCTTTCATTCTGAGCTACAGATAAATAGCCTTAACAGCAATGATCAAGCAAGGCTGGTCCTGTTTAGAAGATGAATTTGCTGGGGAAGAGAAATGAAAGTTTATGTGAGAGGTACTGTAATCTAAAGGATAAACCATTGTTTTCTTAACAGCAGCAGTTATCTCAGTAGACTGCACTTTTATCACTGAATAACAAACCATCTTTAAATCTCTGCTCAAAGTTGGCTGCCACTAAAATACTTGTAATGCTCTGAGTAGGTAGGAAAACATGTTCATTAAGGTCAAGGATCAGAGTCTTCTCTTTGGTAGGGAAATCTCCATCAAGTGAATGTCTCTATTATGATAAAATAAGGAAGTAAACTACAAGGAGGTCATTGACTGTAAGAAGCAATTTTCTAGCTCTTATTGCCTCTGAAACTCTACAGTGTAATTCACAAACAAAAGCATAAATCAACAGCAACCTTTTCCAGCAGGTTAGCAGAGAATGGGGAGAGATGAAGGCACATAACACAGGATATTAAATTGCCATGACCAATTTTCTGTAATCATTCTTAAAAGAAAGCAGAACATCTCCTCTTTACAATTACAAAGATATTTTGCAAGATCCTGCATATTTTAGGAGTGTTTCAGAGCATCCAATATAATAACTCTTTCTGCTGTGAAAAGTATGAGCAAGCAAACAAACAAATGCAAGTGCTCATATATATTCCTCTGCCACGCCAGTGAATTTTCCTATCACATGCATGACTGCTCCCTATTCTGGCACTTATTTTATCACAACATTTACAGAGGCTTCTAGGCCATGAACAAGTAGTTTCAAGAAAAGTATGTAGAGGCTGCCATGTCTCATAAATACAATCCATTTTCTTTCATCTCTTGATAGTATATGCTCAACTCTAACAATTCTGCAGACTCAGCTGTTGGGAGTATTTATAAATTGTATGGGTTTGTATTTCCCAACATCTCTCACAGTAAAAAATTATTTCAGTGTTTTGATGTTTCTTCAGTAGAAAGTGCTTCTTACAATCCTCACAGGCTTATTTGTAATTAAGCTGAATTTAATAGAAGAATCATGACCTTCTGAACTTCCATTTTAACTTGGAAAAATCATTATCTTAATTTCAGGGGTTTGTAAAATGTTGGAACAGTCAGGATATCAGTGGTGCAAGCTGCTCACACAGGAACCTTCCTGGCTGACAGACCCCTCACAAATGTCCCAGTCTGTGGATTTTGTGTAGTTTTATTTTGTAATGATGCCCATAGTGGCTAATAGACTGAAATTTAGAATGAGGGTGTGCATAGAAGGCTTGGGGTAATTAGTAAAAGAGAAAAACATTTATGCCCAGGACATAAGCCTGTGCTGGTTTGGTGGAGCTTCCTAGATAATTAAGGCATCTTACATGTAAATATATAATTAATTAATAAGCTGTGCTGTAAAAGTGTCAGAAATAGAAGCTGGCACTTGAGAAGCTACCAGCAAAGGAGAAATTGAAATGGAAAATAGAATGTAGAATGTCAGTATATTCAGTAGCAGAATCATAGAAAAAAATCTACTCCCATATCTTGAAATTAAACTGCATTTCCTCCTTGAATGAATTTTAAGGAACTTACACTGTGTGTTAGGACATTCATAATTAACTTTACCCTTCAGCTGGTGCAATAAGTTACTTTTAGCTGAATATATAATTCTGTTCAATGCCAACATTGGAGATGGTAATTTTGACCTGGCAGGAAACTGGATCATATAAAAAGCCAAAACTCACAGAGGAAACAGCAGGCATTAAGTCACTGTTTCAGTAAGGTGGTTGTAAACAAATTTCAGCCTTATGGAGTAGGGTGGGTCCCCTGCAGCCCCAGGACTTCTGACAGTCACAGCCCAAAGGATGTGGCAGGGAGAAATGTCCCTCTGACATGACCAGCACCTCCAAGGAAGGTATGTGGCTGTTACACCAGTCCTACACAAAGAATATTTAATATTTAACATTCCAGAGAGAAAGCAGCCCAATAATCTGGAAGAACCTGCACATGGCAACCAGTGAGTGGCAATTTAGTTCTGCTGTGCTGCTTTAGACACAGGCAAAGAAGGATGAGGCCATCCTCATCCTTTGGGATCTGTGGTGCTTTCCCTCTGTGCCAGCCCTGCTCCCTTCCTGTGTGGTCTCTGAATGCTTTGCTCATCCCACATAGCGCTCACATTTCCCCCATCTACTTAAATCATCACTCAAATTACAGTTAAATTCAGAATTAAGTATCTTGCACACAAAATGGAGTGGCTAAGCAGGAGCATCTTTGCCATGCTGTGTCCTCACAACACTTGCAAATAGAAATAGTCATGCTCACGTAAGTAAGTGAAGAAGAAATAAATGTTTCCTCCACATCCCATGAATTTTGCTCTCTCCTTGCTAAGTAAAACTTTGAGAAGGACCTTCATTTTCTGTAAGAGATTGACTTGGATGTATCTGTAAAAGTTCACTTTTGTGAATCTTTGTTTCTCTTTAAGAACAGTTTCGAAAAGAAGGAGATATTTTTTCATTTTTAATATAACTATTCTAGGAAAACAGTTCAGAATATTTCACCTGTGAAATTAAAGTGCAGAAAATAACTAATATCAGCAAAATACTGTGAGCAATTTTGTTGTTTGACTAGGAAAGAATAGGAAAATAGCAACAAAACTTCAGACAAACCCATTTCTTTGATATTTGTGATGTATTTTTGTAAGGTAGGGGTTGTAAACCAGCAACTTTGGAGTGTGTACAATCATTTTTCTTTTTATCTGAACTAATCTTAAACTCAGTCATCTGTGTAGTCTCTGGGCAAAACCTTTCTAAATGAGAAGTGAGGAAACACAAAACGAGCAAACATTAACAGGCAGACAAAAGCTTATAAATGGAAACCATGACTATCAGCTTTTTTTGATGTAAATATGCTGATTACATATGCAATTATAGGAATAATCTATATTTTAGAGATACTTTTTCATATGTCTTCTATCTATTTGCATTTTTGTTAGGATATTCACTCCTTCTTAAAAGGGTCTTTTACTTTTTTTTCTTTTTTTCCTGATAGGACAAGGGGGAGTAGCCTGAGCTGAAGGAGGAGGGTAGATTTAGATGAGATATTTGGGAAGGAATTACACCTGCAATTCCTTCCCAAATATCACCCTTACACCTGTAAGGGTGAGGAGGCCCTGGCACAGGTTGCCCAGAGAAGCTGTGGCTGCTCCATCCCTGGAAGCATCCAAGGCCAGGCTGGACAGGGCTTGGAGCAACCTGGGATAGTGGAAGGTGTCCCTGCCCATGCATGGGGTGTAATGAGATGTTTTTTATAAGGTCCTTTCCAAGCCAAGCCATTCTGTGGTTCTGTGACACTGATCCACTGCTTGTCTGCTCTGCCCCTCTGTGGTGCTTTTGTTGTGTGTGGGTCCAGGTGAGGCTCACCTCACTGATTTAAAAGTTCTGTTTCTTAAATCTTTCTGAAATTGAATTTCTTTGTGTATAAATAGAAGGGCATTGCCAGCAGGACCCCTGTTTTCAGCTGAGAATCCCTTCCCATAAATTATCCCAAGTCTGCATAGCAATGAGGCCATTTCTATGGAAATAAGTGAGCTGCTGTTCTTCTGCTGGCTCTCCAGCAGCTCATGAGCTGCAATTCACATTGTGAGAAGTGTTTAGAGAATTAGATCAGAAGCACAACTGGGACACTGGTAATTTCCAGCTTCCTTTGATAAATATGCCTCTAAACCTGAGGGTGGTGAAAGAGGCAAGAGGTGCAAGCAATGGTAATGTCAGGGGGATGGAGTGTTATTGTAGATGATGGTCTCTCCTTCTCTGGTCATAAACACAGGGGGACAGCAGAGGCCTTTATCAAAAGGCAGAGTGAGCTCAAATATCTTTGCTTTCCTCAAGGGAGATGCCTTTTTATTTTGGATGATGTATTAGTGAGTCTTGTCAATTAAACCCAAGTATCTCCAGTACATTAGCAGGTACTTACCCAACTAGGAAACCTATGTGTCCTCATTTCCCTAGATAATGAACATTTCTGAGAGACAGGCAAAGTGCTGATTTGTTAAAAAATAATGGTTGACTTAGATTTTATTCTAAAGCAACTTTCTTAGCAATTGCAAGTGAGTTCAGGTAGAAATAGAAAGTATTTTTGGAGTGTGGCCTCCAGTGAATAGCAATAATTGCAACAAAGGCACGGTAGAACTTTAGCTTGTATTAATTAATTTTGAACTTCACCCTTTAGCGAGTAAAGGCTACAATTTGGGTAGGGATGTCCTAGAGTGCTAAGTCTGTAAATTGGTAATTTGGAACTCATTTCTAATAAAAGAACCACTGAACTCCTAGGAGTATGTGACACCGTACTCCCAGCTACCAGTCATTGAAAACATGACTGATTTTAGTAATTTTTTCCATCATAAACTGAAGGAAAATTATTAGTCATATGAAACATTTCATATGGAAAAAAAACATGCTGTTGCCTATATATGCACACACACCCCTTTCAATGTGTAAGTGACAGATTTGTTATTTTATTTTGAATGCCCAAGGCTGCTTTTGGATCTTAAAACTGATATTCTTTCAGTCTTGAAAATTATTAAGAATTTCCTCATGAATAGAGAGAACATATTTGAAAAGCAAATTTGTGAGAATAGGAAGAAATAAATATAAAGAACTTTATTTGAACCTCTGTAAAGGCAAAGGGATTTTTTTTCTGTGGACTGAATTACAGCCCAGTATAACTCAGTTTTCATTGTAAGATCTTCCATACATTTTCTTACTTTTAGGTGAGTGAAGACTGGGGGAGGGGAAAATATAAAACAAAACATAGAAGTGGATGAATATATCTTGATTTATTTTGATCAGCTGTAATTTGACAGTAAAAAAATATTGGATCAGTTACCTTAGCTGGCTATGGTTGAAAATTTCATATAGAAAATTTGCCATAATATAGAAAATTTCCAGTTCTGCTCCCCTTTGTAATTAGGGGCATTTGGAGATATAGAAAGGATTCAGGGTCATTCTGTTTCTTGCATAGGAATTGAGGTTTTTGAGCTGCTGGTGTGTGGATGGTTCCTCACACTCTCTTTTCCATAAACGAAGAACTCTGTTTAGGATATTATAGATTTTCCTTTGCTAGTGAAGGAACTGCTTGAACTCTCACACCTGATATTCTGGGGAAAAAATGTGGATTGTGGACTGGAGGAGCAAGGGAGAAGGGGAAAAGGAAGAGGGAATGGTGTTCTGGTCCTTCCCTGGAAAAAGCTGGCACCGTATTTATCCCATGGGGTTCCCCAACTCCGGAGAGGAGAGTGCTACTTGCTTGTACACAGAGATCTGTCAGAGGTACTCATCTTGAACTTTGTCCACCTGGTTATTACTGCATCAGGATGAAATATTGGGCAGTGGCTTTCCTTCTGAACAAGGGGAAAATGGAAAAAAACCCAAAACAACAAAACCGAAAACCAAAGGAAAGAACAGAAATAGAATACAAGTGGAGATTTGTCTTACTATGTGAGCTCTGTCTGATGTCTCCCATCTCTCCCCCAGAAAATGCAATTTGGAATTGAGTGTATAAAAGAAAATGCTTTAAGGAGCCTTCACAAATTGTGCAGTGCATTTATTTATCCACATTTCACCCTGACTCATTACACATCATCATGAGGCTCCCCAGGCTATGCATAAAATGAAGAGCAGGCATAAATCAAACTGCACGCAGCTCTTCCCTTCAATGATTTTCAGATTCCACCCTACCCACTCCTACCCCATAACGGACACAGAGAATATATTTTTTTTCCTTATCACTCACAGAAGGAATACTGTTCCTTATATTATCATTTTTATGATCCAATAACAAAGATAATCCTCATTGCATATGTATTTTAAAGCAGAATATAATTGTGGTGATGCAAGCCATTTTTTGCCATTTTTGATCAAATCTCTTGAGAATTTATTTTTCTAGCAAGTAGTTGATATTAAACTTTCCTGCCAACTTTTAAGACAAAAAGTTTCTGCTTAATAATTCTTGAGTGCTTCATTCCTCTGCCTTTCACTCTATGTATGGAAAAGAATCCAACCTTTAAAGTGTGCCACCCAAATGTATCTTTTTTCCTTTCCTGTGGGCAGAGTATATAAAAAATAAATTCTCTTGGAGTAGTCTATTGAAATCAGAATTGGATTCAAAGTCTTCTGAGGAGTTCTTTTGCAATCTGTATCTCCAGTAATTTTAACAAATTCCCTGTGGGCGGTATTCTTTCTGCCTCATTTTAGGCTTGTCTCCTGAAACAATCTGTCTAGACTCTTTTATGTTCAATGAAGTGAGAGAGGTTTCCCTGGAGGATGCAGCACATGGTACCTAAGTGAGGCTTCTGCTTTGAATTCCTCCTCAGAGAACCGGGACTTGTCCTGTCCCTTGTCAACACAAGGACATGTTTATGTTTCCTATTTCAGATTTATGACTGGGTACTTTTTAGTCACCTTTTGTTGTCCTTTCGTGTGGAGATTGGTTGCTTTTTGTTTGGTTTTATTTCCTAATAGAGATGCTGATCTTTTGGGTATTCAAAATATATTATGGAAGGGCTCTGCCTCTGCAAGCCAAGAAGTCAGGGACTCCCCCATGGTCTGTGCAGTTCACCAAATTCCTGACAATGTGCTTCCAAAGGGCTGGAAAAGCCAGGCCAGGGGTGTTCCTGGCCAAAATTTGGGTAAGAAAGCAGAGTGACAAAGTGAATAATTATGATGTGAGAGAAATGTCTCATCTCAAGGGCATGAAAGGGAACTCCTGATAGACCAAATTTCTTGGCCAAAATTTGGGTAAGAAAGCAGTTTTATGGAAAGTGGTGAAGTTTTGATGTGAGAGAGAAGTGTCTCATCTCAAGGGCATGAAAGGGAACTTCTAGTAGACCAAATGACCAAATTTCCTGGCCAAAATTTGGGTAAGAAAACAGTTTTTTGGGAAGTGACAAAATAAAGTTTTGATGTGAGAGGGAAATGTCTCATCTCAACGGTGCGAAAGGGAACTCCTAATACACCAAATTTCCTGGCCAAAATTTGGGTAAGAAAGTAGTTTTTTTGAAAGTCAATAGTTTTGATGTGAGAGAGAAATGTCTCATCTCAAGGGCATGAAAGAGAACTCCTAGCAGACCAAATGACCAAATTTCCTGGCCAAAATTTGGGTAAGAAAACAGTTTTTTGGGAAGTGACAATGTGAATAGTTTAGATGTGAGAAGGAAATGTCTCATCTCAAGGGCATGAATGGGAACTCCTGATAGATCAAATTTCCTGTCCAAAATTTGGGTAAGAAAGCAGTTTTTTGGAAAGTGATTAGTTTTGATGTGAGAGAGAAGTGTCTCATCTCAACGGCACGAAAGGTAGCTCCTGATAGATCAAATTTCCTGGCCAAAATTTGGGTAAGAAAACAGTTTTTTTGGAAAGTGGCAAAGTTTTGATGTGAGAGAGAAGTGTCTCATCTCAAGGGCATGCAAGGGAACTTCTAGTAGACCAAATGACCAAATTTCCTGGCCAAAATTTGGGTAAGAAAACAGTTTTTTGGGAAGTGACAAAATAAATAGTTTTGATGTGAGAGAGAAGTGTCTCATCTTAAGGGCACGACAGGTAACTCCTGATAGACCAAATTTCCTGGCCAAAATTTGGGTAAGAAAACAGTTTTTTGGGAAGTGAAAAAAATAAAGCTTTGATGTGAGAGGGAAATTTCTCATCTCAACGGCACGAAAGGGAACTCTTAATACACCAAATTTCCTGGCCAAAATTTGGGTAAGAAAGCAGTTTTTTGGGAGGGGATGAAGTAAATAGTTTTGATGTGAGAGGGGCATGTCTCTTTTCAAGAGCATGAAAAGGAACTCCTAATACACCAAATTTCCTGGCCAAAATTTGGGTAAGAAAACAGTTTTTTGGGAAGTGACAAAATAAAGTTTTGATGTGAGAGAGAAGTGTCTCATCTCAAGGGCATGAGAGGGAACTCCTGATACACCAGGAAGGAGGATGCTGCTGCTGGGCTTCACCCAAGGCAGACTGAAGTTCGTTATCTTCTTCTTTTTCCCTTTCTGGTGTTGCTCAGTCTCAGTGTGGAAGAAAGTGAACATTTAGTGAAAATGACAGGCAAGGCTGAGGGGAGGTAAGGTCCCCTCTCAGCTCCACTGACTGATGAGTTGAGTCAACATGAGTTAAGCTTCAGCTTTGTCATTTAAAAGGAATTATGTGAGCAGAGAGGAAGGGGCAGAAATGACAAGAGACTCCCCCAAAACCATTGTAAGTGTCCTTTGCTGAAAGAAAGATGATTCTTTCCTGCACAGGCGCCTCTTAGGACTTGTTTTAGGGCATGTTTGTTCAGCAGCTCATGGGTTTTGCCCATGGGTTTTTCCCAGCACACATTTTAGATGTCAGCAGAGCTGACAATTGCATCTCGCTGTTGTTCAGGTTGGTAAAAATCATCCAAAATTGTAAATATTAATTAACACTGTTCTCCACCCAGTGGATACTCAGCCTGTATAGATCAGGAGGATTTTTTTTATTTATTTATTTCTGAAGACTATTACAAGAAATACTCTTTTCCACACCATTTTGTGGTGGTACTTGGAAAAACTGTTGAATTCTACTTGATCAATGCTGATCTCAGTAGTAAGTGTTTTGCATTTTTTCCATCTTTATTTTTTTAAGATAAAAATAGCTAAGCACTTTTTCCAAATGGAGTGTGGCATTTATTTTAAGCCTTTGGGTAAAAATGATTCTTTTTAATACAAAAATCTGTACATGGCTACATCTAGCAATTTTGAGCAAAGTCAGAATAAATTACAACTCTAGAAACTTAAAATGTTGCAGTGGAATATAAAACAAAAGCAGGTGATCAAAACCTGTAGTTGTAAGGACTTTCATTTTCTTACCAGTAAAAAATCATCAGCTTAGGTAATGATAAAAAGAGATTCTTCAGGTTTTATGTAATACACTCCCCTCTCTACATTTTTCTTTTGATAGCATGATTGAAAAAAAAAATTATGTATACTGCACATGAAGCTGGAATAATGGTTAACAATCACCTACTTCTGTTGTCCTGTACCACTGAATAACTGAAAAAATTTTGGAGAAGGGCTCAACACCCAGGCTTTTCCTTTTGCTCCCAACTTTCCCAGCTATTAAGACAGATTGCTTCTTTTTGCAGCTCTGTAATACACTGGCTGTCTCTTTGGTGTATGTACTTTTTGAAAGAATAAATGCTCTCCAAAAGGAATTACTGCCAGGAGGGAGAGTTCTTCCCTTGACAGCTCCTCGAGCCCTCAGCTGGGGGAGAGTTGCTGATCCTGATGCTAATTCAGCTCACAGAGGTGCAGGCAGCCACCACTGAGCTTCCAGGCCCACGTGGATTTTCAGACAATAAAGGCCAAACAAATAGATGTCTGCATCTAAATTCGCTGGGTTGAAGATTGTACAGGAAAGCTTCCATCAGAATTATTTGTTGATTTATTCTGGTTCAACTTGCAGCTGTCCACTGATTCAGGTCACCCTCCTTGGAAGAGGCACTGTCTCATTTTTCAGCTCTGTTTCCACAGTTGGACAAGATGGAGCCTCAGTTTATAATAAATCTGAGCAATTTAGATAATAGCTTTGATTGCTTTAGATTAGAAGGGCACTTTTAAAAATTGCAGATTAGATGTAAATACAAAAATATTATTTATATGGAAAAAATAGGAATAAACAGATATTATGAAAAGTCAAACCTATCTATTCACACCAAGTTTGCTGGAGAAGGCTTTCTGAAGATGCCATTATTTTCACTGGAGTAATCTCTTACAGGATCCAGTTCCTGTCTTATGTTAGATCAGGTCTCACCAGTGATAGTCATCTGCTCCCCCATTCACTGCTGCTCTGCTTCACAAATCTGTGAGGTCTGAACCATCATGGATATCTAATATCCTTTATGTTCACTTAAAAACAAAGCACCCCACCCCACAAAGCTTTGAAGGAAATTTAATGTTTCCAAGTATAATTTGGCATACTTTTGCATGGTAAACATAGTAGAGCTAATGTGTTCATAAAACTGCTGTTTCTGGAGATCAGCATGTGTAGCAAGAATGATTAGGTGATTTTTGAAGGCTGAAGGCAGATACTATTAATGTATTTAATTTTGCTTTAATAAACTCAGGTAGAACACGTGGATGAACCTATGCTGCTTGTATTAAAGTGGTAAATATAAGAGTATTGCAGATCCTAAACAAATTGTTTGTATTATATATGCTGTTCTCTACTAAATGTCTAACCCCAGACTGCTGTCATATTTCTACAATTTTCCTCAATGTTATTTAAGTAATAACAATTTCTCTCAAGTTCAGGATACCAAATACTTCATTTCAGTAATTTAAACTGAACAATATATAAATCCACACCTGCATCTGTAATTTTTGGGCTAGGTATACTTGATAAACTTTTAATATTTCAGTGTACAAAATTTTATTTGAAAACCTGCAGCTCAGTCATGTAAGGAAGTTATTCAGATGGCATTAAATATTACATTTTTTCTTTGCAAGATTAGGAACTAGTTTTCTTCTGGTGTATTGACAGGATCTTTGAAGGAAACTACTTTTGACAGAGGTTTATGTCTCCTCTTCCCATCAATACTGGCATAACAAAGCCATGTAACACTAAGTCTTTATTCTGTTTAAAAGCCTAATTTTAAAACAGCAGTTTGCTTCTTCCCTGTGTGTGATCTGGTCTGCTGTGATGCAGAAGAAACAGTTGACACTTGCATGCTTTTTCAGTGATAAATCATGATCTCTATTGATCAGTGCCACTCAGCTCATAGCCCAACAGCAATGTTTTTCATTTTAGTCTGGTACAAAGAAAGGAAAAATCTTCCAAGTATTTGGTGTTTCTTTAGAAACATTTGGAAATCTGCTTGGGAAGTTGGCGCCAAATTAAGTTTGCTAACATTACAGGTAAAGGAGAAAATTGTGCTTGAAAGTGTAAAGAAAACAGAGGTTTAATTACTTGCTTTTTGTGGCTGTTGAAATGTAACTTTTTGAAACAGCCTATCATTGCTGCAAGTAAGAGTGCCTGGAAGTGATTTTCTGTTTTCTTTCCATCATTAATGGCTGCAAAGCTGAGTAGAAGTGAAAAGCAGAATCTATATTAATGTGTGTTGGAATTCCAAACAGGTGTATTTCAAGTGCGAGGGTTTTCATCTTTTCCTTCATTGAAAAATACTTTTTAAAGTGCCACTGGGAAGGATATGTGGATATGGTGTGGTTTGTGGGTATGTGGATTAACATGTGGATACGATGTGGTTTTAGAATTTTGTGCTTGAGCTGCATCACATGATAAGGAGGCACTAATTTTCTCAGAATTCATACTTCATAGAAGTTCTGAGAGTGAATCATGTGCACTGGAGAGCTCTTGATCCAATATGTCTCCATTTCAAAAGTTTTTATTTGCTGAGTCTGGTCTAAAAAGCAAGTCATTGGGATTAACTATTATTTAACATTGTAGTCCATTAAAAGTATCTCATTCAAACAGCAGGAACAATATTATACAAACTGTCAAAAAGTTACAAATAAACAAATGTTTAAATTACATAAAGTTTGAAAAATAGCAGTAATCCAAGTTATTAGCCAATAATAAAAAAAAAAAAATAGGAAACATCAGTATAACTGAATTATCAGCTAAAACCTTACTGTGTTTACCCATGCCTATGACAAAGAAGTGGATGAGAAATAATGAATAAATTAAAAATACGTGTTCCAGAAATACATGTTCCAGAAGCTTCTCCTAGCCCAGGCCCCCAGTCTAGATGGAACTAGATGGTTTTTCCCTTTAATTGAATTCCTTTTTCAATCTGGTTGGTGTTTTCAACTGCTATTTAAAAGACTTGTCTCCAGGGAAACGAGATCTCTGTGGGACTGAGAGACTCTGACTGACAAATTACAGCGTGGCTGTAGTCAGAAAAAGTGACTCTGGAAAAATGACACCGTGGGCTTCCATATTTCTCCTTCTCTGGGACTTCCAGCTGCAACTGGCCCAGCTGGCAAGCCAGGCAGGGATTTTTCTATTATTGGTACTGCTAGAAATTAAAAGGTGGGACTGTTTTTAAGTTAAGAAGGATTTATTGTTTAGATAAATATTAGTCTGAGATTTTAGAGGAGTAAGTATTTGGCTATAGTTTAAGTGCAGTAACTTTTTAAGCTAATAGACAGTTGTTACAGGAGGGTTTTTTTTTTTTAAACTCATTTATTTTACTTCTACTGTACTGTGGATACTTTGACTTAATGGGCTTTAAACTTACATGTACACATATGCTTTTATTATAACTTCCAAACCTTTAGAAGTTATAATATGTATATTTGGAAGCTATAATATATATAGAGACCTTTTAAACTTCTAAACTGTACAACTACACCCTTACATTATAACTTTTTACTATGTTATTTGTACAGTTTCTCACTTACTTAAGGCATATTCTTACTTATAACTATAGAAATATGTTTATGATTTTTTTCTATAATATGTATATATTGTATTTTTATAGTAATTTAAGCTTCTTCTAAGGTTGTAGATGAAATCTTTCAGTGTTTGTGGAAGTTTTTGCTTTTCTGATTCCCACATTTTTCCAGCTGCCAGGATTTTGGCCCAGCATGGGAACACAGAAATGAGCTCTGGTTCTTCCTCTCACTGCCAGCAGTGAGACCCGAGGGGGTGGTGTTGCCTCTGGTGTGCAAGGCAAAATTCAGCTGGGTTTTCCTAATTTTTAAACAGGAAATTTGATTTTTGCTTGTTTGTGGGCTCTCTATAATTCACACCACCTAATTCACACTGATCCTTGGTTAGAACAATGTGTTATTTTTCACTTTCTGCGATTCTAGCTTGATGCAAGTCTCACACAGAACAGGTTAAGTTTGGAACATCTTTCTTTACAGATCAGCAACTTGAAATAGCCTTTTCCCCATTGGACAGTGCAAAAGGAATATTTCTCCCATGTGTGGGCACATATGTGAACTACTTCATGTATGAACTAATTTTTTCCAGGAAAACTGTTGGTAGTGTTTTGAAATCAGGTAAACCTCAGGAGCTGGGAGTGTTGCTCAGTAAGCAATGGCACAAAAAGTCTGGTTTGTTCATGCTCTCTCATGATTTTCCCTCTGGGAGAACCCCTTATGCAGTTCAGCAAATGAAGTATATAGATTTACTTTTGTATTTCTAAGTGTCTTTCAGGTTTTTATAGAAATAAATGTTTAGGCCATGTGGCCTGAGAGTTTTTATGGTCAACAGGAGCTCGTTCCCCTGCCTTGGGTCAGTCAGAAGCTGATTGGAAATGGCCTTGGGAGCTGGACAGGGGAACTTCACCCTCGTGGTTGAAGAGTGGCCAGAGGAACTCGACCTCTGGTGTGGAGCTCTGCTGGGTATTTTTCATCCTGACCTCAGCTCAATAAGTGTGCTGGGCCAGCAGATCAGCAGACTGAATTAATATTAGGCTAGCCTTGATTTTCTGCAGAAGCAAGAGGAAGAGGTGGAGAACTTGCCCTCTGTGCAGTGGGCAGATGGAGTGCAGCTTCAGGCACTGGCTGAGTTCTCCTCAGCACAGAGGGGATGGTTGGTACCCTGAATGCCTGTGCAGGGACAGTTGTCTGCTGGAAAATGGAATACCTGTTTAATAGAGCACTTTTTAATGCTCAGGTTGGGTGAAACTTAATTGTACTTAACCATTTCAAGCCAGGAAGCAGACATTTTTATCAAATTCAATGAGCTTTCTTTGTTTTATAAACCAGTGGCAACATATTAATGATAGCAATTTTGTGTCTCTGTTCCTTTTACTCATTTAGAAATCTATTATCATAAACCCCTTTTTGTTTTATTTTTCAATCAACCATCATCAGACATTTTATATTTTAAATTTCTTCACATGAGCGTGCCATTATTCTAAAATGATCCTTTCTGCAGATGAGTGTTGCACTAAAATTTCCCCTGATTATTACTTTTGACATCAGTACTTTATTGAATTAGCTGTTTCCAATTTAATTATACTTGCTTCATTGTCTAGGTCACCTTTTAAACAAATTCATATCAGTATGAAATTGCTGTTATTACTGAATTGGACTGTGATGGCTCTATGCTCATGAAGAGAATTTCTCTTTTGTTCACATTTAGAAAAGTTGAGTTAAGATTAATTTATTAAAATGGTTTATAAATGTATTATTTCTGCTTGTAAAAATGGATCTAAATAATGTTTGCTTGTTCAGTTTTTAAAAAACATATGTGAAACAGTATTATTAAGAAATCCTTAGTTTAATTACTGTTCATTCCAGAAAGTGAAAAGGTAAAGTATAACTTTTCTATTATTTTATTTCTGAGATATACAAAATGTTTGAGGGCTTCATTGAATCAGGCAAAGACATTTGTCCTTGAAGGGCATAAGGTACAGAGAACTTTTCCAGTTGATGTTTAAACCTCCAAGCCTTCCTACTAGACTTGGATGAAAATATCTCACTCACAGTTGTTTTAAAATGAGATTTTAATCTCAGATTTGGCATAAAAAACACTGGTCATAAATAACTGAACCAAGATGTAGGACAGGTTCAATGATAGAACTATAATGACAAAATAAATGCTAATTTTAATAAAACATGTTGGTAAATCAGATTCCTTATAAACATCTTTATAATCCCATTATCCTCTCCAGTTGAGACATGCTTTTTAAAAAGGTTGTATAGAGGATGTTAACAACTTGCATTAATAAAACTAATGCCATTTATATGAACTAAACCAAGTGTTGCTACCACCAGGTGGTCAACTAAATGTTTATTTTTTATTAATTTCCATTGTAGATGTCATATCTGCAGAGCTTTGGTGCAAAGAAAATACAGGTTTGTATAAATATCAATTTTTTAGCTTGCATGAGTTTGCTCAAGTACACTGTTTATATATGACTGTGTTTCTTTCAACACTTTTCATTGTAATATTCCCATAGCCTATTAAAATTTTAAAGGTTTGGATTTTTTTCATGGCAGAAATATATATGAATGAGTTTATATGTATAAATATTTATGTGGTGATGTACATGTGAGAGGGGCCGATCTGATTTTTATTTATGCCTCAACACATGTTATACATGAGATGAAAAATTGTGTACACAGGTGTGGTCTAGGGACTGTCCCTGTCTTCTTTCTCTGTCTCTCTTTTCCCCTCTTTGCTTCCTTTTCTATCCCTTTGCATAGGAACTCGCATCTTTCTTTATCAGTTAACAGTTCTCAGATATAATACTCAGATATATTCTCAGAATTATATTATATTATATTATATTATATTATATTATATTATATTATATTACATTATATTATATTATATTACATTGCATTATATTACATTATATTACATTACATTGCATTATATTACATTATATTACATTATATTATATTATTTCAGATATTATAATAATCTCAGATGTATAAACAGCCTTTTCCATTTATTTTTACCTGAGAAATTTATCATAAAGAACCCTCCCTGACTCCCCCTTGTACACAGCAGGACAGAACAACATATGATATCAATTTTAGAGCGCAGAAGTCTACGAAGTGCTGGCTTTCAGCTGGGCCTAATTTAGAAGCCAGAAAGATAAAGCTGAAAAAAAATCTATTATAGAAGACATTAAAAATGAAAGCTAGCCAAGGCAGTGAGGATGGGATGTCACATTACAGGGGCTTGGAGTGACAGGATGGGGGAATGGCTTCCCACTGCCAGAGGGCAGGGTTAGGTGGGATACTGGGAAGGAATTCTTCCCTCTAAGGGTGGTGAGACTCTGGAACAGGTTCCCCAAAGAGCTGTGGCTGTCCCTGGATCCCTGGAAATGTCCAAGGCCAGGTTGGACAGGGCTAGGAGCATTCTGGGATAGTGAAATTCTATGATTCTGTTATTGCTGAGATGTTTTGCATGGTTAATCCCTCCCAAAGAGGTTGTTCTAAACACTGTTGCTGCACATTGATGGGGTATAAAACATCCTCTAGCTCATGGTATGTCCTTCAGCTCTGTGCAGTGGCCTGTTCAGAGCATCTGCAAAATGGAGACATGTTAACAGCCAAGGTGAGTGGCAGGGTCTGACTGTCCTCCCTTGTGACTGAGCTTCAGCATCTTGAGGCCCTCAGGTTTCCTTTCACTGCCTCCCACATTTATTTATCTGCAGGAGGGTGTGAGCAAGGCCTGCCCTGCTTCAAGAGACTCAGTCCAATGGATTTGGTGGCACCTGGACTGTGCCCTCTGTACCAGTGTACCCAGGGATGAGTGAGTGCTTCTGTGGAAGCAGACAGAGCTCTTGTTCTTGACCCCTGGGGTTTTGGGACACGTTCATCCCCGTGGGAGGTGCAGAATCACCTGGCTGCATTGTGCTGACTCTCATTTAGATAAAGCCACATGGAGCCTGGCAGACATTTCCATATGTACCAATGTTTGCCAAGGCCACTAAAAAATCACTAGGGACGGATGGGCACATTATTAACCACTTGATCTTTGGTATTTGCTGTATATCCCATGAGCTGGGAAAGCACTTTTTTGTTATGGAGCCATTCTTCCTGCTGTCAGAGAGCTGGATCTGAGAGAATAGAACCAGGAGCTCAGCAGTATTTCCTGTGCTGAGCTTGAGAAAGATGTGAAAACATTGTAGTGTTTTGCAGGAAACTTTGATGTTTCATAAACAATAACAACAGCGTCTTTGAAAATGTCTCTTCTGAATTCGTGAGAAAGTTTGAAGATGGGTGGAAATTTCTTCCAAGGGAAAAAAAAATATAAACCCAGCATTTAATTTACATTGACACAATTCATTTGACAATTCAACCTTAATAATAGACTAGGGTATGCTGTTAGGTTATGTTATGCCAAATCATATTTTAAGGAACAAAGCCTTTTCAGTCAGCAGCTGCTGAGGTTTGAGGGAACAAATTAATTTTGGAAACTGTGTGTTAATATTTGTCCAAAGGCAAAGTTGTACAGATCATCTGTTTTCTGGGACATCTAAAAATATTATATGTTATGAATTAGAAGAGAAATAAACTTCAAAATGTCAAAATCTCATGTAAACCAGAAATTCTCCTCATCAATCAGCTCTGTTCAATGCATATCTTCTGACATTTTTGCAGCCAAGGAAGAGACCCTTTATCAGCATCCCAAGTCCTCATGGAAAGGACTTAAAACATCATCCTAACAGGACTTGCATCATCAACATCAAGCAGGAACTGACCAGGTAAGATACAGGAGAGATCCTGCATTTAAAAACCACAATAGTGATATCTGCAGAATCTGAAAGTCCTGAAATGGGGATTAAGAAGTACAATCTTGAGATTTTGTGTAAATAGAGAACTTCCAGCTGATATGGCTTCTGCTTATTAAAGTCTCTGTTCTTTATGGGAGCAAAGGGACTGGTGTGCCCAGAGAGGCAGAGAATGCACCTGGAACAGCACTGACCTCACAAGCTGCATGTGGGGCTGCTGTGGGAAATGGTCTTGGGTCACTGATACAGCCTGGAGTAAGCTGGAGCACAAGGGGATGGGGTACTCCTTTTGGACAAGTTTATTTTCTTCCTCTAACTTTGAGAGTGCCAGAATACTTTAGTAAAAGGCAGACAATAAAGGAAGTAACACACAAGAGACAACTTGCCAGAAATTTTGCTAAAATAATAGATATTGAGAATGAAAATAATATAATAACATGCTTTGGAGAATCACACAAGGGTCAGCACTACCAACCTGACTTAACACTCACCAACAAATAAGCTGGTTTATGTTGGGTTCCCTCATGGGGAGTTTGTTTGGATAAATACTCTAATTTCAGTGGTGAAAATATTGAATAATAACATAGCCTTGACTGGATGCCTAGTGTCTTCAGACTTAGGGAGAGATTTAATAAATGAGGCCCTGCAACTTTTATTTAGTGTCTTCAGGTGGTAAATTAACTACAAGTATGCTTCCCTATTGTTCAATGAAAGCAGTAAAAGCAGAGGGAGGATTAAAAGCAAGGCACTAATTTACATCTGAGTAAATGGGCTAAAGAGGCAGAGACCCTATTCTTGGTATATAATAATAATTGTATGAAGTCAGGACTTCATAGAAATTAAATATAGAGTGTATGTTTGAATATATGAACAAACTCTTTTGCAAATCCATTTGCCATGCCACTAAAACCAACATTATTTCATTGCTTTACTTGTAGAATGTTCTTTGCAAGTGAAACTAAGAATAAATTTGGGGGTTTTAGGGCCCTTCATCTGACTACCAGATCACCAACTGATGCAGAGAAACATCTGTCCACTGAAGTCAGCCCTGGCTGGCAGTTAAAGCAGTGGGATAAGAGTTTTATGTGGGTTTTCTTTTTCATGATTCATGCTGCACAAGAGAAGAAAGAAAGAAAGAAAGAATTCCCTTTGCTGTGCCCCTTGTTTTTGGTGGATGTGTGAGAAGGGGCTTTGCAGGAGGGGATCTGGACAAGATCCAGCCTGGCTGGGAAATGGGCAAGGGTAGGGAAAAGGTGGAGAGTAAGAGCTGTGCAAAAAAACCCTTCCAAAGTGCCTGGGAAATGATCACAAGCTCCTTTAGGGTGGTTTCTGTGCACCTTCAATGCCTGTGAGCTGTGGTGGGACCTCTGCACAGGCCCCTGCTGTGGAACCTCACAGGAAAGATGAGCACAGAGCTTTCCCCTTACTAGGAGAACTCTTGGGACATTTCTGCTCCCCTCAGGCATGTTGTCATGAAATCCAGAGGAGTCCCATCCCTTTTTCTGCTGAGTTCACTGTGGGGCACAGGACAGCATAAGCATCTCTTCCTGGGGAAGCTGATCTGAAAAACAACGTGACAGACATGGGGAAAGAGGAAGGTGCAGATGGGACCAAGGGGGGTGGGAGAAGATAAAAATACCCAAGTTACAGAGAGAGACACAATGCCAAGGCTGGGGAGAGCTGGACCATCTGGTTGTGCTGCAGCACCTCTCCATGATCATCTCCTCTCTTTGCTTCTCTTTGTTAGCAAGAGGAGATAAACTGAGTGAGGTGTAAACGAAGGCTTGGGTGTAAAGCAGAGGATGAAGTAGCCAGCATTAAGCAAAGCTTGTTTTATTCCCTGTGATTTGCACAAGCTCTCTCAGCAGTGCAGGCTGTGGCAGTGATGTGCTGCATGCACATTCTTCACTGCAGCAGTGGCTGTTTGCCATGAGCCCCTTCCCTCATGGATGAATGGGAATCCCTGGAGCAAAGCTGAGCCTGCTGATGTTTTACGTGCCTGGGTCCACTTAAAGCCCACTTGCACGACAGCAGATGGCAATTCTCCTGAGCTGTGTGGTGCAGGAAGGCTGAGCCAAGGGGTGCTCCATGCCACCAGGCTAGTTCAGAGTGTTCCTGATGGAACACAAGGCCTTTCACTGCTGGCTTGCCTGTCTTGGTCCAGAACGCCAGCCAGAGCTAAGTTTGCATGGCATTAATGTGCTAAAAATGGTTTCTTTTCCCCTGGTCTGCAGGACAGCTCACAGATTGTAGCTGTGGCTGCAAGGAAGAGTGATGATCCTGTGCTCATGGCACATAAACCACCCAGAGTGACTTCCTTAGATGCCACCAGGTCACCATGGACATGGTTTGGCACCTCCAGGTAGGAGCTTGCAGTGCCACTGCCTCTCCTGGAGCTCCTGCAGAACCAAGAGCAGCCCTAAGCCTCTGTCAGTCTGGCACATTTAATGGGCATTAAATGGGCTTAGGGAGGGATGGTGAGAGAAGCATTTGGGAAGCACCAAATAGATCCAAAAATCATCTTCATGCCTGGAACTGCAGTTTGAGTGTTTGCATGAGAACAGAAATTTCACGTGGAGACAAATTTTGAGCAAAACAACCGTGGGGAGAATGTGACAACTCAGCAGAGCTGCTGCCAGGCTGATGGCAGAGGGGAGTGCTGGGTGCACCTTCTGCCTGGAACTAAAAGTGAAGCCTGTGTGCCAGTGCTTCTGAAAGAAGCCCTGCATTATTTAGCATTTGACATGCAGCATTGTAAGTTGGTTGAATGACAGCCACAAAAACATGGTGCATTGTTCATAACAGTCAGGTGTCAGCAGAATGGATTGATATCTAATAGGGAGCACTGTTGGGTTCAATTGAATGGAGTAAATGTTCTGTAATAGCTCTCTGAAGTTTCTTGCAGTTTCCTCTAGTGGTACCTGAGAGAAGTAAAAATATGTGTTAATACAGGTTTAAAGAATTAGCAGAGTACAGATATGAAAATTTCCTTTCTAGGAAGATCTGTTGGGGCCATAATTTTGTTCACTGGTTCCAGTCCTTCTTGACAGGATGCAGATTTCTATACTTATCATCAAAATATTGCAAAAATGCTTAAGGAAAGATGCAGCTGCCACAGGGAATGCAGTTCTTTGTTAGACTGACCATAATCATGTCAAGGCATTAGGAACAAATGGAATTTCTTTATCCTAAGTCAGCAAAGTTGACAAAAACCTAATATATTTTATAGTGCTACTAATGTGAATTTGCATTAATAGAATAGGAAAAAAAAAAATCTCTGGCCTCTTATTCAAGACTTCTAAAATAGCAAGGCCTATATTACCTTGAGGATAAGAGCTCTGCACAAAACTCCTTTTGCCCATAAGAGCAGTTTGCTGCTGTCATCAAATTCTGCTGCTGACACAGACCCAGATGAGCTGTCCTTGCTTTGCTGTTTAGTTCATATATGTTTAAAAAATCTGCCAAACTGTCAGTGAAGGTTTCTGTTTTGTGATAATGCAGTGGCCTTCTTAGTTTAAATCTAAGCAGAAATCTGAACAAACCCCTCCCAGTCACACAGACTCCCTGTCTTGTGTGCAGAAGCTAGTGAAGTGATATGAGAAATTTTAAGTATCTTTTAAACACATCCATTTGATCCTCTAACTTGCACATATTGCAGGTAAAATAAAATCTCCAGTATGTGCTCTGGCACTCAGGAATATGATTTGGTTTGTTTTCTGGTGTGACTTTATCAAGAGTTCTGTCTTTACAAAGCACTGGCATTTGAATAGGTTTTTTTTTTTGTCTTGACTTTGTTCCATGCCATCTCTATTGTGATACAAAGGTGTCATTAATTAAAACAGTTGTCCTGCAGATGCTTTCATTTGGGAACTTCTCCTGGTAAGGTCTCAATTTGCACCAGTGTGATGTACATAAAAGGTTAGCCTTAAATAAAATTTTCAACCTATGGAATTCAATGCCTTGATGGAAACACACCCCAAGAAAACTCTGCCATCAGTGGTGATAGTGAGCACAATCTGAATTTCTCCTGAAATAGCTTTGGTCTTGAAATCAATAGCAGAGAACTTTGTGTCCTTGCAGGCACCCATTGTTGGACAAAGGATTAGGACAATAAATTTTTGCCTCACATGATCTCCTTGGATATGCTATAGGAGTGAGTGATGCAGAATGCTCCAACCTTTGCTGCAGCAGCACAAAAAGCAGACCCAGAACCATGCAAAGGAGTAATGGAAACGGTTGGGTTTGCATATCTTAGGCAGAGCAGCAAATTTGCTGTGTCTGAATCATAGTTGAGGTAATTAGAGAGCAATCAGCAGTGAGCTATGGCAAGAGCTGAACAGCAGAAATCCTTGGGGGAACTGTTGGGTCTATTTTAACCCATGTACAGATGCACAGACCTGGAATGCTGGGGCAGAGCTTGTTCAATTTACTTACCTTGAGCTGGTGCTTCTGTTGGGCTTTGCAGGCAATTTCTGTTTGGGAAGCAGAGCCTTGATTACTATTGATAGTCTGGGCCTTGCAAAGTAAACAAGACCTTTTATTTTGTTTGACAGCTGAGATATTTTTATTGCTGGTTTCTGAATTCTGTCAGTGTGGAAGATCAAAGGAAAATAAAAACCCTCTCTTGATTTTGCTGCTCTTATGGGTTTTAAGAATTTGAATATGCTACTCTTAGTGTTATCTGTGATCCCACCTGTGTCCTGAATAGAAGAAATAGATGTTTGAGGTGGTTATTGTATTTGGTGATTCTACCTGTGCTTTTGTAGCAGACTAACTAAGATGGGTTGAGATATTTCTGATTTACAGGCTGAGAGTTAGGGTTGGTCATCCTGGAGAAGAGAAGGCTTTGGGGAGACCTCAGAGCACCTCCCAGTGCCTGAAGGGACCCCAAGAGAGCTGCAGAGGGACTTTGGGCAAGGGCCTGCAGTGACAGGACAAGGAGGAAGAGTTTTAAACTGAAAGTGAGTAGATTTATATCAGGTATTAGGAAGAAATTCTCCCCTGTGAGGGTGCTGAGGCCCTGGCACAGGGTGCCCAGAGAAGCCGTGGCTGCCCCTGGATCCCTGGAAATGTTCCAGGCCAGATTGGACAGGACTTGGAGCAACCTGGGGTAGTGGGAGGTGGCCCTGCCCATGGCAGGGGGGTTGGCACTAAGTGATCTTTATGGTCCCTTCCAACCCAAACCATTCTATGGTCATGAGAAAAGGGGAGATGGAGAGATGGATGTGATGTTTTCATAAAGATATCTGTATCAGAGGATAGTGGTCCACACAGCAATCTGGCTAGGTACAAGATATTAAATCAGAGGTGCCAATATCACCCTTTTACCTCTTTTGAACTTGGAAGTTTTCTTTTATCACTGTTATGAAGAAGAAATACTGGAAGTTCATGGGAGGAAACAGAATTGTTTGTTTATCATGAACACAAATGTGGTTTGAGATTTGTATTTTTCCCCCAAAATGACAGCAAGAGGCCTTACAGATGCATCTTTAAAAGCTCAGAAGTTGAGTTACATGCATCCTAAATAGCAGAAAATTACAGAAACAGTAGTGTTATGATTTTGTGGCTTTTCCTGAATCAGCTCCAAGCTGACACTGCAGATGCCAGAAGAGACTGATTAGTATGAATATCAACACTGTAGCTGAGATATTTAAAATAAGGAACTGAGGAATTGTCAAAGATAGGGCTGGACAAAATAATGGTGATATTAAAACAATCATTAATACTGAAATGCTCAAGTGGGATAAAAGGGGCCATGAGCATTAGGGTGCAGCTTCCCATGAAGCCTTAATACCCTTTTTGTAATTAAGAAGCCATTAGCAAGCTAAATGCTGGGCAGTGTTATTGTAACTCCCACATCATGTCAGTTAAAACACCATTAACACGTTTGATGCACGGTGAGGTAAATCAGAGATAAACTGCTCAGGTCTAAGAACATGAATTTATCATTTATCCTTTTACAGAATTTGTGTGTGTGTCTGTTTTCAGTTCCAGTGCTCCATGGGAACACCATGTTTTTCCCCGAGTTTCCAGTTCACAGTGGTTTGGATTGAAACTGGGAGGGAAAGGTTCAGTTCTGGGTCCTGTTATAAGCTTACTCTGTGATGCTGTCAGTCATTTTTTTCCTCCAATAAGTCTGTCCTTTTTATGTGTGGAAAAGAAAAAAAACAAACATAGTGACTACTATATAAAGAATTCGGAGTATTAGAGGTTAAAAATGTTGTTATTCAGTTATATCTAGATATATATACACGCATATGAGTATGTTAACACCCAAACCACTGAGCTTCACACTTTGACAAAGTGTCCATCTGTTTCCTACTGCTTTCAACAAGATACTCTAATTTATTAACATAAGCAGAAATGGAAGCAATTGCATTGCTAGTTTTAGCTTAAGATGTTAATCTGATTCCAAGTTTCCCATACAACATTATGGGTTAAAATATTGAGGGAGTTTAAAATATGAACATACCTCCTGGATATTACAGAAAAGTTGGAACAAACATTAACAGAAATTAAAAATGGATCTAAAGATCTGTGAGTCCCAAAGGTACAGATCAATCACAAATTAATAAAATAGTCCAAAAGCATGCACAGGGATAGTTCTTAAATTGATCTTAAAAAGCAAATCAAGAGTTTCAAGCAGAGAAAGCAGGAGGAAAAGGGGGCTCAGATGGGGACAGCTGTATTTGATACTGTACTACATATATTTTAATAAAATAAATGTAATGGTTGTTCAGTGTGATAGAATAGGGATTAAATGGTACATGTTTCACATGTATAAAAGGCTTTCAAAATGCAGCAGTATTTCTTAAGTGTAAGCCTTTCTGGTGGCTTTGGATGGAAGAGGGCGGAAACAGTTCAGTAGTCCTGAGCTTGAGATTTATTTCTCCATTTAATTTCTTCGTTAATTAGTTCATTTCACTAACTAGCCATTTATGTGATGGATGATTCTTTAAGCAAATGCAACAACAGGCATGCAAGCTTGGAAATAGTTTTTTAAGAAGATCTGCCAATATTGCAGTTAGAGGTTTCAGGGATTAGTGATTAGCTGATTAATACGTACATTTATGTTCAAAATGGCAACAGCCTGTGGTACTGAGATGTCTGGAGTTCACTGTTAGCACTTGGTTTTTCAAGCTGGAGAATTGCCTAAAAGGTACCTAACTTAGCATGCTGTCAATAAATAGGTATGAGGCTTTATATATTACTTGAAATAATATATCAATCACAAAGTAGTCAATAGTCAAGGGAAGTAGAGGAGACTATAATTGATTCTAAGAAAATATAGAACAGTGCCCAGAATTACTGTACAAAAAAAAGCCAAATAGGTTAACTTTCACTTCTCTCTTTATGCCAAAAAGTGTTTTAAAACCCCTGTGGCTTTAGGGAGTGAAAACCTGGACCCACCAAAGTCAAAGGGAGTATTGATATTAAATTCAGTACAAGCAGGATCTCACCTCGGGCTCAGGCTCTGGGAGTTCAGCAGGCAGAAAAAACGCAGGCATTTAGCTCTTGATTTATGAACTATATCTTGCCATGTCAGATTACTGGATTACTGCTGGTTTATGTTAACAAAGACAGGGTCAGAGCTTTCTGCTGAAAGCCCCCTGATTGCTGTCATTTGAGCCCAACCCCATCTCTGTTCCCTCCTAGGAACATGGGATTTACAGAATGGATCCAAGCAGTTGTGAAGTGCATCAGTATGGAAACAGATATTACACAGCAGCGCTGATAAAGTTCAAGCCTGTAACTGCTGATAGCCAGAATAAAAGGTGAGTGTGCTAAGGAAGAAAGGAGATCCTGTCCTATTTTCTCTCACAGTCTTTTCTTCAGCATTCCCTGGTGGAGATGTGGGAAGTAGTTTAAGCAAATGTGTTTGGACACTCTGTGGCATTTCTTGTTACTATAAGCTTTTAGGAACACCATTCTCCACTTCCTCCCTTTTTACTAAAAGTATGAAGCAAAACAGCAAATATCTAAGTCCTGGCTAAGGGAGATGGACAGCCCTGTGCTCAACACACTGGATTCGGGGATGCTGTGGAAGTTTCCATGCAGCCAAGATACCAGTGGGGCTGAAATATTCCAGCAAGACAAGCTGCAGAAAGGAATGGTGGTTGATCACTTCTTTCTAACACTCTTGAGTTTCTGAAACCCAGCTCTGTGTCAGCCAGGTGAGGGTCAGGGCTCTTGTAGCACTTGTGTCTACGCCTGCCTGTCAGACACAAAATTTGAGCCACATCCTGTACCAACAAGTCCTAGAATCTCTCTGATTTAAACCCCTCCCTTCCCAAACCTGTTTTTCTGACCCATTTTTTCTTGAAACCTGCAGTTCCTCTCCAAGTTGGGTGGCAAGGGGCAGGTAAATGTGAGGCTTGCTCTGTGCTGCTCCTGCCCAGGGTTGCAGCTGCAGAGCTCTGCTATAGAACCGTGAGGTGGTTTGGGTTGGAAGGTGTCACAGTTCAGACAGAGACAATGCAAAGCAACACACTCCATTTTCAGAAGGTTTCAAACCTGTTTTTTTTATAGCATGCATGCTTTTTATACATTATTACAAAGCTCATAAGTTTACACTTTACTCATTGGTCACCAGAGACAAATAAAGTGCTCCTTGGAATAGGCACTTGCAGGTTTCTCTTATTTATCCTTCTTTCACTCTTGGTTTCTATGTCAATGACCTTGGTAGAAAATTCTTTAAGGGGTAAACATGGATCCTCTTATCCAACTTCTCTCTGGCTCACAGAAGTGCCTGTAAAACCTCTTCCCAGGAAGGGATTTGAAAGCTCATTTCTGCCATGGTCACCTCTTACTAGACCAGGCTGCTCAGAGCTCCACTCAACCTTTTTGTAGCTTTTTGATGTCAGCATGTGCTGCTTCCCTGGTATTTCCCAGCACTGCCTTACCCTTAACTTCAGGAGCTCTTACCTACTCCAGTTCTAAGAGGAATTGGAGAAACAAAAAGAAGCAGGGAAGGGCTGAGTGGTGAGCACTGGTGAGGATCTTTGGTGAAAGAAGTTTGCACATCCTCTTGGTGCACTGCCTTTGAGGTGAGCCTTAGCTGCTGTTACCCACACTGGTGCTTCCTGCTTGTCTGGAACATCTTTGATTTGACTTCATGCAAGTCACCAAATACAGAAATCATAGAGCTATGTGAACTCTGTAAATGCAATTTAGTGCTTTGAGTGAAATGTCCCACAAATAACAAAACAATCAGGGCAATGATAGAGTCCTGCTTCAGTTATGGAGTGAGACATTTATTAATAAGTAATGGAAAATAATGATGCAAATAGGATTATCTCTGTCGTGATTGGGGTGAGCAGGAAGCCTGGGTGGGTTTGGTGTTTGGAGAAGTGGAGTTATGCAGAAGAGTTCAGTCCCTGCTTTACTGTGTGCCCTGAGGGTACCCTCCCTGCTTTCAGAGGTGGTGAGGGAATGAAAAAGAACCCAGAAATGGGGTTTGAAACAGGGAAAACCAGAATTCTGGATAATGCAGTTTGTTAGTTTGCAATTCTGCTTGGCACCATAAATCCTAGAGTTGGCATTATTTAAGCTAAACTGTGGTAGAAGAAATATCTTCTTTTCCTTGACCTTTCTGGAATTATTGTGATGATTTTCTTTTAGGAACATGCAGAAAGAAAGGCCATAAATATGGAAATATTCTTATGAACTAAACATATGTTTTTGGATCTAAAATAAATCAAAAATTCTTTGAGCTTCATAGTGCTTCTGTTGAAAATATCAGATTATTTTGGTCCAGACAAAAATTGAACTTAAGGAATTAAATTAAATTAGCATCTATAAAGTGCCAGATGTTCTATTCATGTATTTTCCTTAAGATATGCATCAAAATTGCAAGTGGATCAGAAGACAGTTGTTATACTAAATTCTAAGTCAATAAACAGATGTGAAGGAGTTTAAAAAATGTTGGGGTTTTTTTTCCCCTTTGTGGAGCAAAATTGAAATGATGAAAATGTAAAGTAGTCCCAGACATTTTTATGTTCTCCTGCAGTTGCATAATTTCTGATTTTTTCAAAATAATAAATGACAACGAAGATCTTTTTGTATAGCAAAGGATATTTATGAATTGCAGAGAATATGGGAAAGAATTTTTAATGTAAATACTGCAATACTAGTATGCTGTTTATGGCCATCTATATATCTTTTTATACATTTTTATGCGATTTACTATTCTGCATTTTCTTATCAAGCCTTTTTTGTTTGCTTGTGGAAAAATGCATGCAGATTCTTCAAGTTTGAAAGATTTTTTTTTCTTCTTTCCACAAATAGCTTTATCTCCTTCTATTCTAAGAAATACTGCCTAGAAGAGTCTTGTGTTATTGTACTATACAGATAGAACATGGGATAGGAAGTAAAGAAGATATGGAACAAAAATTTTAAAGCCAGTTTGTAAAAAAGCTTCAAGGGATTTGTAAACCCTTTTACACATTATTTGCTCAGAGGTATCTGTTTTGGATTGTTTTCATCATTTTACAGTCTTATCAGTGAAATCCTAGTCCTGATGTAACTTCTTGGAGAACCTACACTGTCATAATTCTGTGAGTTTACAGAACATTTCCTCCCCAGTGCCAGTCTAAGCGCCATGGAGAGTATTTGGCATCATCATGGTTTTCTGGATGTAAAAAAGGGCTGAGTGATTTATGAGATAAAGCCACTTTGCTTGTTGTATCAATTAATACCTGTTCAAAAGCTCAACCTGAACCTGATATATTGAGAAATTAACAGATATACAATCTATAACCCCACTGCATTTGCTCTTATTATATTGTAGATTATTCTGCCCCTAGCAATCAGTGTGTAGCAAGGGATACCCCAGAGCTGCTGGAACTTTGGTCTGTCAGTAGCTCTGACAGTAGATGAGAGGAAAGCTACCCTCCCAATTGCACAGTCTCTCCAGCCTCCTGGCAGTAAGGATTAGAAAAATAAATCAGGAAATAAAGTACAGGTTGAAAACCAACACCCTGAAAGCAGAAGAGGTATCACACAAACAAACTTTGTGTGAGTCCTTGGTCTCTGGTTATTAATAGGGAGCTCTGGAGGTTAATTTACTTTCTCAGTGGTAATTTACTTTCTCAGTGGTGGTTTACTGTGCTGTCCTACACACACAAGCTCTGCCCTCTTTCCTCTCATTTCAATGGTCTGAACCACATGGACAAATCCTTTTTATTCAAGAGTTAAATACTGTTAAATTCCATGAAAATCCCTGCAGAACCTTTCCTTGGCATCACTTCCAAGAAAGACTTTTGTCCTTTTAGTAACCTGAGGACAGGACCCACCTAACTTAGTTAATTGGGAGAACCCCCAAGAAGCCACCATTACATGGCCTGTTTTGAGGAGTGGTTCCTGAGTTTCATTTTGTTGTGGTGTGTTAAGGAAAGGTTCACTATCAAAATGATTGGCACAAACTAATCATAAAAAAAAAAATCAATATTTTTTCCACTCTAGCAAAATCCTATGAAGAGGAGCCTTGATCTACCTCACCTCAAGCACCTCAGGTTGTAGTAGGTACCCAAACTCATCACTTCTGATGTAGGAGTGGAAGGAAATTAAATATCTGTAACAACACAGATGACAAGTTCTAGCTGTGTGAGAGGAATTTCCAAGTAGGTTCTCCTTGATCAATTATTTTCACAAGACTTAAAGGAATATTGTCCCACAAGATTAAAATACAGTGGGGTGGGTGTGATGGTGGGAGTAGGGAGCCAAACCAAAACCCCAAAACACATGTAATTAAACAACCCCAGCCAATAAATGATTGGATAATTTAAACAAAATGGCAACTGCTAAGAGAAGATAATTAAATTCAGTGGGGAGGTAAAGATAGCTAGCTTTAAAAGAAATGTGGTGGTGTAAGTCAAATTGTTGTCTTTCATTTTTACCTCTGAGCTTCCAAAAAAAGGATGTCTTGCTGTAGGACACATCAGAGGTAGATATTGCTGTGTCAACCACGACTTGACATCATAAACATCAAAATAATCCCATGTTAATCAGATCAATTGCTCTTTGGGCAATTTCAGACCTGAAACAACATGGGGATTACTCTAATTAAAGGATATACGGTTCCTTTATAAGGTAAAGTTAGTTCACATTTAGCTGTTTTACACAGGTAAATGGAATACAGGCACTGAAAAGCACCAGGTTTACTGTTAAAGGGAACTTTTCTGCTCATCTTGTGCTATATAAATGTGAGAAGAAGAGAATATTCCCCCCTGTATATCCCCCCCTCAATTTTGTGGTGTTTATAGAACCTCATGGCATCGTTCTGCTCTGTCTCTCCATACCCAGTCTCACGTGCTTTGAGAGAGTAAAAGGAGAATTTTAACATTACTCTTTCTAGATTTTATCCCTGCCTTTGGTGGAATGAAAATTCAAGCCCTCTCCAAAAGTACTAAAGAAGGTGGGGCACTAAGATCAAAAGTCTTTTTTTCTTTCTTGGAAAGAGAAAAGTAAGATAAACACAAAGTGTTTACCCTCTCTGTTTGCATATTCCCTCATTCTCAGTAAAGGTAATAAAATCATAAAAGCTTAAAAATGGAGGCCAGCTCTTTAAATTTATCCTTCTCTAGTGGCTCCTTACTTCTAATTTCCATGTTTTGAACTTGCTTAATTAAATCCTGGGCAGGTTATGTTATTACACGTAGCCATCATGGATTGTTAGCTAAATGACACTGTAATTTATACATCCTGGGCTGTTTAGGGACATGGATGGGAAATTAGAACAAAATATGGCTACACAGCTTTTATTTGTATGCAAATTTCTGCTATTCTGCATGCACACACTAGAATACCTAACCAGACCAATAATAAAAAATAATTAATGTCAAAGTTATAGCAAGGAACAAGGAATGATCTTGCCTTTATAGAGTTTTGTGTGCAAGTTGATGGAATGTGGGTCTTTATAAATCACTACTTTTGCAAGTTTGCCATATTTATACATACACATATATACAGATCTGATTTTTAAATTGGGTGCTCTTATTCCCTCAATAAACATAAAAATCAAGGACTTTTTTTGCCATTTTTTCAACTTTTTTTTTTTTACATGCGATCTTCCCAAGCCCAAACCAAAGTGAAAATGCAGATTAAAGTACAAATTATAAATTTTGCACATATTTTTTCCATTCTATTTCTGCCCCAGAACACACATCTTCGTACTTGTTAAAGGAGAGCTATGGTTTGAGCCCTAAATAGCCTCAAAAAAGTCCAAATAACTTTAAAGAACATGTTCTTCAGAATTCCAAATTAAAACCAGGAGTTCTGTGCACTACCCTCAGAAATGTTCCTTGCACAGTTCTCTACAGAAATATCTAAAATGGAGCTACTGAGCACACAACAATTCTAAAAAAGCTGTTGCAGCCAAGTAGAAGCACGAAGAATTAGTTAGGTTAATATGGATAAGGACATTAAAAAAGCCATGAGTTAATGTATATTTCTGAGTATTAAAAACTTGGCTAGCTTAGTATAAAATAGATGCACTAGAAGAAAAATGTGTTTTACAACTGCTGTTTTAACACAGGGTTTTAAATTGCTCTGTCTTTAACAAATATCTTTCTCTTTATTGAGTTGGATTCAAAATAACAACAGAATGGTTGGTTTTGACATCTGGAAGTCAGACAAGTTAAAAATGTTGAAACTTCCAAAATCTTTGTTATTCATATGCAACTGAGAGTTCTTAGGGAAATTTATGCTTTTAAATGCAGGGAATCTGTGATAGGTGGCATTAACCAGACTGTAGTGATATCAAGAGATTCCAGTAAAACAAATTGTAATCCCACAGTTTAGGGGCAAAAAGAAGAGTCTCATTTGTGTTTGGATTGTTTATAGATTCTCTTTAGAAAGAGCCTTGTGTCATTTGGGCTTAGGGCAAGTGATCCATGGAACTAATAGGAGGGGAAATTTTTCAGGCTGTAGGGTGGAAACAACAATGCAAGAAGATAAAACCAATTAGATGTAATTACTTAAAGAATTATGTATGTTGCTTGTGTTTGAGTGCTTCTGAAAAGTGGATTTTGAAATGGCATGGATGATGTTTATAGAATTGCCTGATGGAAATTTTAAATTTCCTAGGTAGAAAGTACAGCTTTGGTAAATATATGTCTCTGCATCTTGCCAAGCAGTTTAAAATGGGTTATATGTTCTTAAACACACACACATTATATATACAATATATATATATATATATATGCTATGGAATATGCTAGTGGAAGTGTTTCAGGTTCTGGGCTTGGAGAAATTTGCTGCCAGTGACATAAATTGTCCCCTTCCCCTTGTTTCCCAACAAGTCAAGGAACATTTTTAAGTTGCAGTCATAATTTTCAGATCTGTCTCCATGTTCAATCTAAACTGGGGCAAAACTGGGTCATTTTTATGCCATTGGTTTAATAACATGCCAAGCAAAGTCAAGGGACATCAAAACGTGGTCTGGAGTACAATGTTTGCAGAGACACAGCTTGGTGATCTTTTCCACCCTTAGGTTTCCATGATGGTCATACAGGGCTTCACTCACTCATCCCAGGTGCACTGTTCCACCTGTGCATGTAAAACTTAATTCTGGATAAATCTGCATGACACATAAACTGCATGACAGTCCTGAGCTGTAGTATAACAAAGTACAGCAGAAAGGGATGAAAAGCTTCATGGTCATCATACATATGAATATTTTATTGGTCCATAAATGTCTGAAAATCTTATTTTAAGCCTTCATCTACTTTTTTTTCTAAATGTCAAAATTAAGTGCTGATTAAATTGCAATGTCTAATGACTGCCTTGGCTATTGTCAAAGTTATTTTCAAATAGATTAACTAAAATAATAGATCTTAAAATATGATCTAGATGTTGATTTAATTACAAGAATTCATGTCCCTTTTAAAAACAAGCAGTTTATGATTTAATGCAGTTATCATACCTATTTGCCTGCAAGTGTTTATTTCAAATTAATCTTTAGACCTGATGGCTATTATTTTCCCTGTTGTTTCAGAAAACCGGAAAGATATGAACCAGTCTATCCAGTGTATTTTATTGAATTTTTTTTTTGTTATTCCATCTGGCTTTCAAGCTCCCTGGAGCACTAATGAAGGTCAAGGAGTTTTAGAGTGAAATGCAATCCCTTCACCTGAAGTACAGAACCTGCTAGTACAATAATAACAGAAAATATCACTTCCTTTCTAGAGAATATTGGGTTGCTTTGTAGCTCAAGATCAGAACAAGGATGCTGAAAAATAGAAATGCCTCTTGGAGTGAGTTCTGGTACTTGAGATTCTAGTGGCTGGTACCTGATAGCTAAAGCTTACTGTTATTTTACTCAGGAGGAACAAAATGATCATAGCAATAGTTAAATGCTGACAGTAAAAATAAAAATAATTAAATGTCTTTCTGTTGTGGTCCAATTCTAGCACAGGGAGCTTAAAGGTACCTCTGGTACAATAAAAACCAGATGTAACATGAATTCAAGATGAGTGTGTGTATATATATATATGTATATGCACATCCTGACTTTAGGCTTGCATAAGCATTCAGAGGGGCTGCTGGAGTGCCTGAAGAACAGGAATATGAACAGGAATATGTTTGCTCCTGGAGCAAAGCAGCATCACCATCTCTTTTATAGGATTCATTCCCACACTTCTGCCCAGCAGGTCACTTGTTGCAACTGTGCAGTGCAGATTGTGGTTAGGTTTTAGGTCTTCAGTTTCCTGCATCTAGGAAAAAAAAATAATCCTGTAGAATACTCATACCTGTGCCTTGTCCCAGATTTACAGTCATGAATATTAATTCCATTTCTTTGCAAGAAAACTTAGAGTCATGGCTGAGTTAAAGTTCTTTAAAGCAGAAGTTTTTCCACTTATTTCTTCTTTTTATTGGACATTGTCATGAAGACACCCTCAGATTTAGAATGTTGCTCCATCAGAGTTCATATTTTTCCAGTTTGTTTAGTTCACTATTTCCACTGGATGCAGCTGATTCACAGCTCAATAACACTTCCCTGTCAGGGGAGCATATATGTATAAGTACAGGGGGAATAAAGAAAAATACATTTTAGTCAAAAGATAATTATGTAGGGAAAAGAAAGAATGAAATTATAAGAAGTCTCAGAGGTCTGCCTCATGTTAAGACTCAAATTCTGTAATGCCTAGAGAATAAAATGCCTTATTTTGGTGCTTTTCTAATCTGTGTTGTGCTTCCCTGCACAGTGCTCATCACTATTGACCTTGCATATGTTTTATAATTGTGATGTTCCTTTTAGGTGTGAAATGAAATCTCCATCAGGGAAATGGAATGCCTAGCCCATGATCTGAAATGCACATTTCTCATGTGAAAGTGAAGAGAAAGGATAAACTTTAGAGTGAAGTGCCTGAGTCCTCCTTTCTCCAAGAGAGGAGAGGCAGGTACAGAGGCTGGGCATTGTGTTCCTGCTGGCTACAAGCTCATTTCTCTGTGCTTGGAGAAACCTTAGCCAAATCTTCAAATTTTGAAGTTGTACAATAGGCAGATGCTGTTATACTAATTGAGGAGGAAGTTTTCAGTTTTATTCTAAAGGCTGCTCCTGTAGTCCCCCTAAATTACATAGAACTACACAAGTATTAAAATTCTATTTATATTGCATTGAACTACTTTTCTGTCCCGTTCACTTATGAGAAAACTCCTAAAAAAACAGGAAATAAGGGCTTGGAACAGCATCACTATCAGGAATGCTGTTCTGGTCTCCTGGCTTTCTGTTGTTCTCTTTCCCTTTGTGGCATTTTCTCTGCACATGCTGGGAGCAGGGCTGTACGATGTCAGAGCAAAGATCCATTTCTCCCAGTCATACCCTGTTCCTTGCACTCTCCAGTAATGGATGTCAGGGAAAGATGGAAACTGGAGATAAGCAGAGGATCCTGGTCTGCAGCACCCCCGGCTCAGAGCTTTCCTGCACTAATGGTGGCTCTTTAAAATTTAATAGTGTTTAATGGGAGGTACATCCCTGACTCTGGTGGATCCTGGTGCTCCTGATGTGATGATAAACCCCATCCCAATAGGACAAGCTCCCCCTCCATGTCCTTCCTTCCTTACCTCTGCTCTCACATACTCCTGCTTTTTGGAAAGTATTGCGGTATTTTAGGATGTTTCCACATCTTTGGATGTTTATCTTTTGCTCTTCTTACTTTAAGGCACGAAATGATTCCCTGGCACCTCATGCTGATGAAATCTGTGGTCCCAGGGAAGAGGGCCCAGGGGGAAGGCTGTGAAAAATGAAGCCTTTATAGCCCCACTGAGTGCTTATAAAAGTGAGTGGATAGGATCTTAATAGCTTTTTAAATACCAACCATCTTGCATGCAGCCTTTGATTTTACCTTCTGAGCTGGAGAGCTGGTGGCAAGGAATACAGTTCTGATTTACTATATTTAATACAGAAGAAGTTAGGAAGAGATTTTCAGAGAGTAAAGCAGTTGC
The DNA here is from genome assembly GCF_023055355.1 of Agelaius tricolor. Lineage (NCBI taxonomy): Eukaryota > Metazoa > Chordata > Aves > Passeriformes > Icteridae > Agelaius > Agelaius tricolor. Next base: position 3,726,559 of record NW_027269270.1, read on the forward strand.
AGAAAAACTACTGCTTCAGAAGTGTGGGTGCTTATCTGTACTAATCAGATACAGAAATGGAGGTGTAAATCTGAAGGGATCAGCATTTGTTCCAGTTCTGTATTGCCCATTTCCATACAACCCAGAAATTGCACTCACACATTTCCCTCTGGCAAATTTTCTATCCTAAGCACAGGCACATAATGTAATAAACTGCAGATAAACTTCTGTGATACTGGGTTCAAAAGGAAAGAGGAGAAATTAGGTCAGATATTGGGAAGAAATCCTTCCCTGTGAGGGTGGGGAGGCCCTGGCACAGGGTGCCCAGAGCAGCTGTGGCTGCCCCATCCCTGGAAGTGCCCAAGGCTGGGTTGGACAGGGCTTGGAGCAACCTGGGATAGTGGGAGGTGGCCCTGCCCATGGCAGGGGGTTGGCACTAAGTGATCTTTGTGGTCCCTTCCAACCCGAACCATTCTATGATTCTAAAGAGATATAATTTTCATGTCTTGTGTAAAACTAAATATCATCTTTGTTTTAGAAATATTTGCATTTGTATGTTGGCACTTGCATACTCAAAACTGAGAACACAGAATTTTTTTTTTAAAGTCCTTTTTCACTCACTAGTGCAAAACCTAAAACTGCCATCCAACTTACTGACCTGAACATAAACTTGCAGGTTTTAATCAGATTAAATATATATTTTTACCTGCTGAGAACTTTTGAATATGGCTTACTCTGACTATTTTTGCAGAAACCTTTAGGCACAGAGTTTGTGGTGATTGGGAGTGGGCACAGCTGTGCAGGACAGGTGAATGCTATTGAAGGGAACGAGCCATGGAGTGCCCAGGGGCACTGAGCAACCACCAAAGGGAACAGAGGGCACACAGGTGCAGGGCATCAACAGGAGGGGATAAAAGGCTGGGCTGAAGAACAAGAAGGGGCAGATGCCTGGAGCCTGCTGAAGAGGTGAGGTGTTACTGTGTATGGGTTGGAATTTCCTGAAATTGTGTGGTGATGCTCTGTGTATGGTGGCTGCCTCAACTGTGACAGTTGAGTGTCCAATTTGCCTGTCTGGGATGATGAGCAGAATCTGAAGGAACTGACATTGTAAATCTTGAGGATTTGTAATTGCTAATATAAAGGTAAACCATGGTTTCACCATAGATAAGCTTTATGTACTCTGTTCCAAAATGTGGGGATGTTCTGGATGTTGTTTGTGGTTGTTGTTTTTGTCTGTTTTTAAGGAAAAGGTTTGCCATTAAGTAGAAATAAGACTAGCAAGTTGTAAATTTTTTTCTATATATACTTTTCCCTAATCAGTATTTAAATGCTAGGTACTACATGCTCCTTAAGCAGATCTTTTAGAATAGAAATTGCGTACTATGGAGGAATTGTAACTTCCCAGAAGCTTTTGGAGTGGTCCCCATTGCTGCCCCAAAAAAAGGGGCAGAATTTCTTGATTCCTTCATTATCTTGATGTGTTTGATATTAAAGGACTTTGTTTGAAAAATCTATTTTTGTTCATGCATAGATTCAAAAAACTTAGAAACTGAAACATTATTCTGCCTCTGAGAAAATTATTCTTATTGTCATTAGTCTCTTATTGTAAGAATAATGGGTAATATTTTTAGAAAAAGAAAGCAGAGAAAATATACATTCCAGAAAGCACTTTGAAAAAGACCATTGTCTTTTCAGATTGGAGAACTTAATATTATTGTTGTGTTCTCCACTCTGGACCCTGAATTTATCCCTTTCTGCCTCATCCCAGAGGACCTGGCTTCATTCAGTGAAAGAACAGATGTTTCTGAGGTTGGTCTATCTTTTATTCTTGAAAACTTCAAGTTTGTCTATGTCTATTTTCTCTAATTATGGATGAAAAGTGAGGTTTAATATTTAAACATTTTAATATACAAATGTCAACATCACTACTTCAATAAACATTAGGAAATAATGAATAAATTAATAGCTGCAGGAGGATCTCCAAAAGGTTAGAGGTGCCAAAATTACACTCAGGGTGTCTTGAATTCTTCAGTGCAGTTGTATGCAGGTATTTAAAGTGCAAAGGCATTTAAAGTAGTGAAATGAAGTTCTCTGTCAAGGAATCAAGTAATGCAATTAACATCATCCACAGATTGCTCTTATGTACAGGAAACCATCTTTAAGAGCATTTTCACTGCAGTGTTATCCTTTGGTGCTTAAAATTCTATAAGATTTAAGTGTGGGACTTGCAGATTATACCTATAAATGACATCTGTCAGTGTCCCTCATGAGTGGCTCTGCCTCAGTGCAGAAATATGAGTGAAATTCAGAGACTCTGAATTTCTTTACCTTTTATTATTTTAAATGAAGGCAACTGTAATTTTGCTTGCAGTTCACATTTTGCCTACCTTGATTCTTTAAGAGGCATTGGGAACAAAGAGGGAATGTAAGCATCCTATCTTTTCATAAACATGTCAAAGGAAAGAGTGACCTAAAATGGTGTTTTAAAATCATAAAAATCTGCCATAACTGCAGGTAAAAAAAATGTATCTCTCACTGAAAATGTCAGAGGAAGACTACCCTGAAACAGCAGCCGCTGATAGGTTGTTGTTGGCATTTCCATACAAATGGAATGCATTTGATAGCTTAATGAAGGAAGAGGAAACAGAGTCGTTTGCACCACTGGCATCCTCCATGGTATCTTTGCTGCTGAACTTGAGGCAATGAGCAATTTCTAGATGTCTGTGTGACCCCTTTTCATGCTGGGCTGTGTTCTAGGAGAGACAGCTGGGGTGCTGGGCTGGGCTTGGCTTTCCTCCTCTCTTGGTCAAGCTCTGCTCACCCCAAGGGATGATGATGGTCAGGCACAGCCCTGCCCTGTGCCTTGCAGCGCCACTGGGGGAGCTCCTCAGACAATATTTGGCACTGGAAATACTTTCCTGGCTTGGCACAAGAATAGTGAAGAGGATAAAGTAGGTTTGGGCTCCTTTTAAGCATACGGGATCATTTCAGTTTCGATGGCCTTTGGAAATCATTCATCCAAAATTCACCACATTCAGAACAAGACTCTTGGATACTGCTGAAATCATAGCTCCCTTTTCAACAAGAGATTATTATACATTCTGCTGAACATAACAGAAAATCCCTGACAAGCTAATGGTTTTGAGGAATTCATATTAAGTTCATATGCCTTTACTTTAAATTTTTTTCACCTACAGTAATATTTCACATTTTTTAATTAATTTTTCATTGTATATACAAAAACTACCTAATTTCTCAAACTTACTACTGTAATCAAAAAAATACAGACTACTATAAATGGCTTTATTTACATGAGTTAAAGGAAACAAGTTTGGCACTCCATTGTTCTCGTTCTCTGACAGAGTAGGTATCTGATTGTTAAAGAAAAAGGATTAGAAATCCAACTCTAAATTAAATTATTATGATTTAAATTCATACAGAATATTTCCAAATATATTATATCAGTCTTCACATTCCAGCTGTATGTTGGAATTTATGCACTGGAAAAACCTGTATTGCCTGCTAGAGGTTAGAATAGAATTCTTTTTGGCTTTATATAATTTAAAGAAGGAGTTGGACTGTGCTGAGCTCTAAAAATTTTAATTCTACAAAATATTTTACGTGATGTATAACATGTGGAGAAGACAGAATGTCACAGTGAAGTGTCACAGCTTCTTTTTTACCTGCTAGGAGTGAACCAGCCTGCTGCAGTCAGTGCTTGCCCACTCTAACCCAAGAGCCCCTCAAGTGCTCTGTGGGACTGTTCTTCATTCCATTTTTTGTGTTCTACTGAAATTTAGGAGAGTGCTCAAATGAAGTGTCTGCCTCCAAACACTCACAGTGCTGACTGCACCATTTGATCACACCATTGCACTTGAAAACAGAGTTCCAAGCAGGGCCAACTTGTAACCTGTGATGTAAAATTGCATCCTAAATTCCCATAAAGCACGGAGTTTAGGGGCTCTGTGTGCTACCATCCCCAGTCTTGTCTTACCAAAGTATCTTACCTCTCTGCAAATTGCTTCAAAGTTTTGGGAATTGTTGTCATTAGACTGCAGAGGACAGGGTGTTTCTTTCTTAAAAGAAAACAGTATTCTAAAAGCCTCTGTTTTTTGAGAAATATTTTAATGATAAAATATTTTTTAAGATAGGAGAAGATGAATATTTTAGATGAAGATGAACAGAAGTTAATGAATATTTTCCCCATTTTAGTGCTTGCTCCCCCCTGACTTCCCCTTGCTTTTCCTTGTAGTGAGGCTCATAACTTTCTGCCTGTATGGTAGCAGTATATAGATTTTGGGTTTATTCCATCTTTTGAAATTTTTTTTCCCCTTTTCCCCCCAGAGACACTTGGAAAGCACCTGTTAGTAGTGTTGGGCTGAACCTGGCAGGGAGACAAGGGAGATGCTGTGTGGGTGACAGGGAATTCAAATATTGAACCATTTAATGATATGTGGCTTTTGTCTTTTAAAGCACAACTTCTATTTATAACTTAAAAAAACAAGCAGAATTATTTCTGAACTGCATTTTTTAATTTGAGGAAAGTAAAATGATGCCTAATTTTGCACTTAAAAATTTGCCAGTAGTTTTCATGGGTTTTTTTTATTTAATTATTAAAATTAAATTAATAATTTTCTGGTAATATATTTTGCATTAGGATATTAAAGCATAAATGATAAAGGAAAATATCACTGGAACGTAATAGAAAATGTTGATGTAAAAATTAAATAATGTCAGGTTGTCAAATTCTATCTTTAATTAAAAAGCTACTTTATTTTCTCATTTCTGGAAGGTTAAAGCATTCAATGATCTTTTCACTTCTAATGTGGAAGCTCATAATTGTATTATGGAGTTTAGGAAGGTATTACAGAGGTCAGTTGATAAAAATAAATGCAGCACATCAATTTTCTTAAGGAAGTTTATTATTCTTTTGAGTAAAGTGACTTTTTGCTCAAATTTTTAGACCCAATCTCTTTGGTTTAGGCTATAGTTTCAACATCAGTTTTTTGGTTTTTTTAAAGATAAGCATACATTGGCATTAATTTTGTTATGGTGGCCTGCCTTTTATTGTGACATATTTTCATCAGATAACCTCTTAAAAGTCTGATTACAACAGTTATAGGGCTGCCTTTGACAACCTATTTTCAGGTATTTTCAAAAGTTTCACATGCTGTGTTTTCCCGCAAAGCCAAATGTAAGTTTGGTAATCCTCACTTTATTTTTTGCACAAGAACATCGGTTGATCTTTTATCTCTGAGTTTTCTCGCAGGAACTTCAAAAGGAAGTTGATGCAGATATGACAGCAACATGAAAATGCTGCAGAAATCTCTTGTGCTTGCTTAGTGAGATCTGAAAATTTAATGTGTCTAGGCATGGAGTTCTTTTCCCATTGTTGAGATAACATGACACAGGCTGGCAGAGAGTTTGATTTTGTGTTTGTGTATACCAGGCCATCGTGGCAGTGGCTTTGGCTGCTTTTTGCTCATTGATTGGAGGGGTTTTTTCCTTGTTTGTTGGTTTGCTTTTGGTGCCATTGCTGTAGTTAAAAATCTAATGGGGAGGAAGTTGAACTATTAATGAACTTGGCAAAAGTGCTCTCTGTTTCTGAGGCTCTGCTTCAACAGGGGTATTTCCTCTCCATGAAGTGTCAGAACCCAAGAAATTCCCCTAGAGGAATCAAGACCCGGCCAAGAGGCTCAAAGGCCTTGGCACAGAGCTCAAGACCCCTGTGCCGTTGATTTAGCCCTTAGAAAAAACAATTACCAACCTTTATATGAAGAATTACAAGTCAACAAAGTTTAAGTAGAATAATAGTTAGTTTGTCACAAAGTAAAAAATAGATTTTTGAAGTTTTTAGAATAGGCGCTCTAAGTCCCAAGATAGAAGAATTTAAGTGTGCCTTGTCCTTTTTCTTTCTTCTTCCTCACCTCCATCTTCTAAGTGCTGCTAGCATTTTTAAATTAGTTTAGAGTAGAAGCTCACTGTCTAAAATAAGTGATGAAGTATTGAGAAGTTATTGTAAATAGGGTACACATCATTTTTTGTATAAAAAGATAACAGTGCCCCAAGGACGGGCAATGTGCCTCAATCCGACCTGCTAGACAGACCTCAGTGAGTCAGAAAAACAATTTGAAGATAAAAAACAATAAACAACCTTAAAAACAAAAATAGGAGAATTCTGACTCCTCCTTGGGCTGCCAGGCTAAGAAAAAAGACTTTCTGATGCATCTCAAAGTCACTCTAACCAGCAAAAATTCCAAAAATGAGGCAGACCCCATGTTCTGCCAGGGCATTGTCCCTCGCTTCCATGGCCCTTGCTGTAGGAGTTGGGATCTTTCACCAGCCCAGAGCTGGCCTTAAATCCAGAGTTGTGCAGAAAATTGCCAAGATATTGCTGTTCTCTAGTGAGTACTGGTAGTGGATCGAGCCTTGGCTTGCCCAAGGGCTGCTGAGTTAGCATGAAAAGGTTTTGGATGAGTGCCCTTGCTCCTTGAGAAGTGGGAATACAGCAGCAATAATTCCTGCAGGGCTGAGATGGGGGAGTGGTGCTTAAAGGGGTCAGCATCCCAAAGCCTGCACCCTTTTATGCATAGGCATTAAATAAGCAGTGTACAGGACAAAAAAAAAAAAAAGAAAAATCTATAAAGGAATTGATTTATCGGCGTTGAGGAGAGGTGCCCTTGAAAATACCACACATTGCTTGGAGTCTGCTTGTCTTCCAACTGCCTGCTTCTCTTGACTTTTCCTTGAGTTTAGCCAGCTGTTTTTCTTTCTGGCACTAATTCTGGCTGGGTGTTCAGATGCCTTAGCAACTTTGCCATTTCAAATATTCGTCCCTGCACCACTTGTGCTTCATCTCATGCTGTGTAAAAAAGCTTTCAGAATGGCTTCCTACAGGTGTTGAATAATTTAGCTGAAAAATGAAACTTGCTGAATGCCACAATCAGTTTTAAGTATATAGAAGAGTTGCTGATAAGAATGACCTTTTCATAGAAGGACTTTTGAGGAAGGTTCTCTTCATCCCTATAGCTCATTAGAGATTTCATTATCCCTTTAAAATTAATAATAAACATTAAGATTATCTCATTGCTGTAGTAATAATAAGGCTTTATAAAGATTGATAATCTTGTTAGCAACAAGATTAATAAAAGAATGAGCACTTGATCATCAAATAAAGAAGTATTTAAAAATAGTTGGGACACCAGCACAACTGAAGTTTTCCTGAACTCCATCTTCTCAGGATTTGGCAACTCAGGTTGATAAAATTGTAGTATAGGCTGTGGGAAACTCAGCATTTCTCCTTAGGTTCTGTGTTTCAGGAGTTTTATGATACTCCATGGCAAAAATTGATTGTGAGTTAAAGACACAGTTTCTCTGTTTTCTAATTATTAATGATTTTAATTTTAAGGAGATGGGGGTAAATGGTGTCTTAAAATACAGTTTATAAAGTGTGATGTGGTGGTTTTATTATTGTGTTTTGAAAAGTTTGAAACCAACCTTCATTAAAAAAATTTAAAATACTTGAGAGTGCAAATATAAGTCCACAACCTGGCATGATTTCTTCTGTCATTTTAGTTTGGAAAGCAGGGGTGCCAACCATCTGTTTTAAATTACATATTCATAAATGTAATTCATAATTACATCTTCATAAGTTTTCCTGATACATTCATGGGGTTTTTTTTTATATTTCACTTATGCATATTTACAAAGCAGACTTTGAGTTCCTTCAGAGCTGTGCATGACAACAATGCTCATTTTAAAAACATCTGCTTTTGACTCACTTTTGTATAAAGCTTGTTGCTCTGTGCTTCACTTGGGGAGTAAAACAGAAATTAATCTGGAGGAGAAGCTATTCATCGTGAACCTGTCAGTTCCATAGTATCTTATGGGTTTTAAAGAGGTATTTTGAGCTACATTATAAAACAAATAATACCCTTCTTCTGAAGGAGGGCAAAGAAAAAATGTTCTTTAAATAGTGCTGTGTTGTCATGAAATATGTGCTTACTCTCAGACAAATCTACTTACTTTTAATAACACCCATGCTTTTATAATATGCTGCCTTCATGAAATTCCTCAGCAGCCAATGAAGCTCCACTGAGGCCTGTGCTGATGGATGGCACTGTGAGGCCAGAGCCAGGTTTACTGAATTTATCTGCCAGATTCCCACTGAATCCATGCAGTGTGATGAAAAGGGCACCTGGAAAATCCCCTGCTACCTTTCTTTGTTGAAATGTGGGTAGAGCATCATGCATCCAACTCAGCCTTAAAACTGTTGAATAGGTCACTTCCCTGTCTGGGTGACAGCTTTTCTGAACAGGGGGAAAAATGTCAGTGATGGTATTTCCTGTGGATGCTTTGGATCTGGGGCTGAAAATCCAGACCTGGAGGGTGGTAGGGGTGAAAATCCAGACCTGGAGGGTGCTAGAGGTGAAAATCCAGACCTGGAGGGTGGTAGGGGTGAAAATCCAGACCTGGAGGTGGTAGGGGTGAAAATCCAGACCTGGAGGGTGGTAGGGGTGAAAATCCAGACCTGGGGGTGATACGTGGGAAGACGTCCTTCTCTATGTCAAACTCCCATGTGACAAATTCTGGCTTTTTCCAGCACTTATGGGAATGAAACCCCTGAACTAGAAAGCTGAATGTGCTCTCTTTGGTCTGGGGTAGGAACTTGTGTGGGGACAGCTGTGACAGGGAGAGCTCCCACAGCCATATGGTAGCTCTGGGGAGCTTTACCTCTCCCCAGGCTGAGACAGCCCCATGGTAGGATCATTTGTAGTGCCAGTGGGGGTAGGCTTTTAGATAAATGTTAAATTAAAGTTGGTGTGAGATCAGCCAACTGAGACTTGAGTGTGTTGTCCTGTTTTTTTAAGTTCTTCTAAGCTTTCTGGTGTTTAAATTCTTGTAATGAACTTTCTCACACACTTTTCTGGAAGTAATTGTTGTTTTGCATTCTTTTCTGGAGGAGGAGAAATTTGATGGACTGTTGGTTTGTCCAGTGTCATTGGAGAGGTGGCACTGTCCCCCTCCAATCCACTGTCACTTTTGGAAATCTACTAATGCTGAAGTCAGATTTAAACTTTGCCTCTTTTTACCTTGGAGGTTCCAGTGTCGGCATCGTTTTATTTCACGTCCTGGAGCGGCGTGAGTGAGGAAAGGGAGGAAGAGAGCAGATGAGTTTGTCCCCTTGCCACAGGGAAGGAATTTTTTGTAGCTACAGGTGTAATTCTCGCTGTTTAACCTCTACCTTTCTGTCTTTTTATTTTTCTCTTGAGGGTTTTCTTTTAGTACCTTTGGATTTAGGGCTGAATCTGAGCAAATAGTCACACCTGGAGACAAGTGCAGGTAGGGCAGCCATGGCTGAGGGTGCCATTCAAGCAGCTGGATGTGGGTTAAATATTTGCTAGGCCATTTTTATAATGTCTTATCTTCATCTATCAGTATAAAGGATGGATAAATGCCCTGGCTGGCTTCATTCTCCTGAGTCACCTTTTTTATTTTACAGTGACTTGTGACAGACAGTTATGAGATGAAGAGAGGGAGGTCCTGCTTGTAGCTGTGCTCTTGTCCTGGCAGATGCTCAGAGAGCTCAGGGACAGCAGTGCCAGCTGTGCTGGGAAGGGATCTTTGCTCATGCACCACAATGCACAGGAAGATCTCATTTGTCAGAGTCATTCGGGGTTATTAACTAGGTAATTAATTAATTGGTATGTATTTCCCCTCTCATTTGCAACCAGAGCTTTTTTCAACCGAGACTTGTGGTGCTACCCTGTGGCTCCAGCTTGAGCAGGCTGTTTGTAACCACTGAAGTAAACTATTACCTGCAGTAAAACAAAGTCTGAATCTCTGTTAAAGCCACCCAAGGCAGGGATATTTCCATGTTCAGTGTATGAGTTACACTGCAGAAAGTAGTTGGGGATGAAGATGTTGAGAATTAAGAAGAATGTGGTATTTCTTAGAGCTTTTAAAAACTTTCATTGCCTTTTCTATTGGCAGTTGTGTGATTGACATGAATAGAGTCCTGCAATTTATCTGCAAACTGCAGTGGTGTCCTGGGTTCAGCAGGGATAGAATTAATTTTCTTCCTGGTAGCCAGTGCAGTGTCTGCTTTGGATTTAGCATGGGAACAATGCTGGTAACGAAGGGATGTTGCAGTTGCTCCTGAGCAGTGCTTATGCTAAGTGTTTAGAGTAAAAATCAAGGATTTTTCAGCTTTTCATCCCTCCCCAGCAGTCTAGAGGCTGGAGGGGGGTACAAGACAGTGGGAAAGGACAAAGCTGGGGAAAGCTGACCCCAGCTGATCTGAGGGATATGCCAAACCATACTCAGCAAATAACTTAGTGGGAAAGCCATCCAGGGGCTGCTCTCAGGGGCTAGGTATCATTTAGTTCATGGTAAGCAATTACTTTCATTTGCGTCACTTGTTTTTCTTGGAATTTCTTTACACTCTTGCTATTTATCTTTTCACTGCAATTATGATCATGATTATTATTTTTTTTATTAATTTCATGTAAGTTATGAAGCTGTTTTTAATTCAACCCACAAGTTTTCTTTATTTTACCTTCCAAAGTCTCTTCCTAGCCCAATGGGGAAAGTGAGTGATTGGCTGTGTGGGGATTTGCTGGCTTGGGTTGAACCATGACAAGCTGGAGCATTGACCAGTGGTGGAGTGTGAAAGGATGGTTGAATCTGCACTGAAGGTGGGTGAAAACACCCACCCATGGCCACCAGAGATACAAACACTGCTCTTCTTGAACATTTCTCTCTGAGTTTTGAGCAGCGAATCTTCTTGAGCCAGAGACTGCTCTTGCTCAGTCATGGAGCCCCATGGAAGCATTCATGGGATTGTTTGGGGGTAGGTGGCACAAATATAGATTGGGAAAGAGAGCTGGAGAACATGGAGAAAGTCTTGAGCACTTCCAGCTCAGGGAGTTCACCTGAGGCCTTTGGATGTGGATACCGTGTATTCCTTGGGAATGCTCAGGTGTGGTGCCGGCCAGCAGGGCTTGTCTCCATTTGGATCTGGCTGGAAGGACAAATGTCGAGTTGTGTGTGGGTCTTGGGTCTTCCAAGAGACAGGAGCAGTTGTTGGTTGCTGTAAAGCTGTTTATTGCTTGAATACATCAGTCTCAAAGGCAAGGAGTTCAGAGTATTAAGGTCCTTACTAGAAGATTTCTGGCATCAAGTCCCGATGTTCTGAGCAGGAACAGCAGAAGCTCCCACCTTTTTTTCTTCTTCCTTTTTTTGCACCCCAGTACAGGAGGTTTTATTCATAAATCATTCAATCAGCTAAAACTACGATTCTAAAACATTCTTCATAAACTATTTGAGCTTAATTCCAATTCCACACACAAAATCTATGCATAGCGTTCTATCTGTTCACCAAAGGGTTCTATGTGTTCTATCTAGAAATGATCTCCTATGGTTTCATTATGTCTGGAGCTAAGTTAATTTTGTGAAAGGTATCACTACTGAACTTTAAGCTTTAAGGCTTTTTACTACCTAACACAGTCTCTTAAGGCACTTAAGATACATTTCTATTTACTTAAAACTAAAACTTACACTCTTCATGTCTGTGTGGCTTAATACATTTCAGTTTCTCTAAAGGTTCCAGTTCAGTCCCTGTGTTCCTTTCTCTCTCTAAGGGACTCAGAGGCTTCTATTTCACGCATTCCAACAGACAAACACTCTTCCTTCCAGCCTGGAGCCTGTTGTCACTGCTGGGTGTTTGTGCTGGCATTAAACCCTGCTGCTGCAGTGTGGGAAGTGGCTCAGAGGGTTTGCAGTGGCCTGGGAAGCAATGCCAACACTGTTGTGTCCTTTTCCTGAAATCAAGATTTCTCTTTCTTCAGAGAGATCCAAAGCCTGGATGTGGCTGACCTTTCTGTGGCAGCATCTGAGAAATAAAAGGTTTCTTGGTGTTTCCTTTTGCAGAAACTTCCCCTCCAGCACTTTCTCTCCTTTCAGCACTGGCTGTGCTGAAGCCCAGTCCCTTTCCACCCTGACCTTCCTCCTGAGCCTGGAGCTACAGCTCTGGAGAGCCCCACGTGCCTGTACGATGGGAAGTTCTTTTTCTCTCTTATCTTAAATGGTCATAGGACCAAACTCAGTCTGGTATTAAAGAGGTGATGTCAAATAAATTCAGACAAATATTGAAAGACAGTGGCTTTGTCCACGTGCCTGCTACTTTTATTGCTTCCTTTATTACAAGAGATGAAGCAAGTAACTAAAGAATCTATTGCTTGTATTTTAGCTCTGAGACTTTGGCTGTAAAATGTCTGATAGAAACTTTACAACACAATTGAAAAGCTGTACAGTTCCCTTAATAAGAATTTTAGAGACAGTTGCAACTCTAATGTGTCTGTCTTGCAACTGCTGCTTAATATCAGATAAATCATTTTATGAGAGTGAGAGTAATATCAGGGGAGGGACTATGTGCCCAAGTTGTTAGCATGCAGTATTAGAAATAGATTAATCTGATTAAATTTTAATATAAAATAAATTGCATTTGCAATTTATTAAGATTCTCTTCCTGGGCTAATACTCTTCATCTGTAGCATCCTTCATAACTGATCTTTATGCACAGCTTTATTTAATCAACAACGTGGCCAACTGGAAGAAAAGAAATGGAAAAGTGTTTGTGATTGTAACTGTGTATCTCTGAATATTATTTTCATAGATTTATTTGCTCATTTTTTCTGCTCAGATCTCATGCCCTTGACCTCCTGAACTCACAGTTTTCACAGTATACATGACCTTTGAATCATCAACGTGAGTAACAGAGTGTCACCTTGAGCTAGGAGAATGCAAATCAAGTAAAAAGGCATCAGCTAGTCCCAATCTGGCCATCCTGCACTACACATTGTCCCACACTTGGGACATGTGTGTTTGTAAAGATGATACCTTTTAGAAGCAGCTTTTCCACCAAAACTCCTCAAGTGTGGCAGTGCCAGCCCCAGTAAAAGGAGCTTCCCAAGTGATGCTTGCGTGAAGACTTTGAGATGGCAGTGAGTAATTTCTAACCTGTGATCCTTTTGGCTGAGGTTCCTGCTGTCTTAACAGGAATTTGGGGCCATACAAGTTGTAAGGTGGGAAAATCCAGGGACTGTCAACTCAGTGTGTGGCCAAAGCTGAAACAGAGCTGATGTGCCACGTGGATTTTCTGCTTTTTGCACTGGCAAACGCAGGTTCCTTCATAATTGGTAGGGCCATGTAAGCAGAGCCTCTGGTAATTCCCCTGCCCACACTGATCAGTGCAATGGAAAGTTTTACCATCTCAGCAGCATTGAGATAAGTGGTAAAAGTGAGCCAGGCACCACTTCTTTTCCTGGTTGCAATTAGGAAGATTTTGCACTGTGAGGAAGCAGAGTTTATCTGTTACGGGAATTTCCAGGCAGTTGCATCTGTTTAAAAAATATACTTTGGACTTTTAGTTATAGACTGTACAGAGGAAACATTGGTAGGAATGGCTGGATTCAGAGAGTTCCAGTCAGAGCTAAATCTAATTCTAAATATTGAAACTCTGTTTCAATAGCAGTAAATTAATTTAGCCAGTAAAGCTAAAATCTATCAATACATGTTTCTTGAAAAACACAGTCTTTGAAGATTTGTACTGGATAATATCCTTTTTTTTTTTTTTTTTTTTTTTTTTTTACCATGATCATAGTGGTTTTTTCCAGATGCCCATTTTGTCAGTTCCATCACACCCTGTTTATTTTAACTTATCACATCTCAGGTTAAATCTACCACATCAACTGCAGCGATCACAAACCGTAGTGCCTGAGGCCACTTGTGAATGCCACTGTGGCAAAGCTGTCACCACTGCTTATGCAGACTGGGGGGAGGGAAAGCTTGCTTGAGATGTGCAGTTCAGACAGCCTAAGTTGTCTTTAATCTGTTTAATTTTTCACAGTAAAAACACACAGTAGTCATGATCTCATATTTGAGTAGAAGAAACATGTGTTTTCATTCCATTAAAATGAAGGTATGCATAAAGTACAGCAGTTGAATATCAATGTGTAGATCAGTCACGTTTTTCATGAACTTTAGGTAAAAATTTATGTTCAAGACCAAAAAACGCCCATGGCTGCTTATGTCATCCATCTACATTGAAATTTCATATCCTCAGTATTCTCTTGCAGGAGCTTAAAAAAATTACTTAATGCTAAAGGTGTAACAGCTACTAAAATTGCCTTCTTGATGTGACTGCAAAAATCCCTGTTTATCTACTACTGGATCATCTATCCATCCAAAACCAGCTTATGCCTGTAAAATTTCATGTGAGTACACACTCCTGCTGCTGCTGAAGTGCATTTCAGCTGGGGTGATGGAAGGCAGGGGCTCTGGGAGTGCCAGCACCCGCATCCATTTTACTTTGCTTAAATTGGAAAACAAGAAAAGAGAGATCTGAGTAACCAAGCAATTCAGAGAGACCTCAGTATTGTCTTCAAATACAGTATTGGTTGCTAACTTCGTACATCCATGGTTTTCTTCAGTGGTTTTGTTTGGTTGGTTTTTTTTCTTTTATATAGAAGTGACCTGCAATGAAAGTGTCCAGCATAAAAATACATGCCCTGCTTTTATTTAAGAAACACTTGCTTTGGCCCAATGCTTAACACCTTATTAAAAAAAACCAAAACCTAAAACCCTCAAAGAAGAACAACAAGAAAAAGGATTCCCCAGGTTTACTTGCAGGAAACAAGAACAGCCTGACTTGGCAACATGATATCTGACTTTATTCCTGAAACCAGTGATCAATGTTTTCAGTACAGCTGTAAATGTTTGCTAGTGTCTGCTTTTGGCTGTTTACTCTGTATTTCTCAGTTTAATTGACTTATGCAAGATTAAAATATCAATGGACAATATAAAATTATTTTCTGTTACTAGCACCCAGTGACAGAATATAAACACAGAGTGCTTGGTCCAGTGTTTATCAGAGTAAAGTTCTCCTTGGAATGGAAACCTGCAGCTTTTTATCTGAGGGATGAAAACTGTTCTGACATACTGAAGCAATCAGCTGAACAGCCATGTAGAAATTGTCCAGATCATTCTCCTCACCCTCTTCCCACACAAATGTAAATTCTTACTTTCTAATCTCCACACATGAAGCTATCCATGATTTTGAGAATTTAGAAGGAAGCACAAGGCAGCCAAACCATGGCTGGATCTTCTATGCCTAGATTCTTGGATTTAATGTAATTTTATGCCTAGATTCTTTGATTTAATTTCCTTTGCATTTTTTTTCCATTCTTCAATTGTAAAAATATCCTCTCCTTCTTTGTCCTCTATTTCCATTATTATTTCACCTGCTTTTTTTTCCTCCTGAGATCAACATAGTGTTCCTATTGATATTTAAAGCAAATTACTTGTCTTATTTTCAAAATGTGATGCATCCTATGATTAATAGGGAGCAAAAAAATTCTTCTTTCTTTGATGTCTGTCCTGCCAAAATATGCAGCTGAAGAACCTTTCCCCCCTCTTTTTCTATACACCACCCATCTCAGTGTGACTCTGTGCCTTTGTTATCTCTGCAAGCCATAACTTATGTAAGTTCATTCCACTTCTGGTGACTAATAGTTTCTATTACTAGCTGGTTTTTATTGGTCCCTTTATTCCTTCCCTGATGTAGTTATTCAGTTCTGTCTGAAGCACCTTTACCATAAATGAAGCTGTTTTGGGAAGGTGAGGGATGGGAACAGCAGATACAACCTTCAGCTTTACCTCTTCCACAGTCTGAATTCCCAGCTCTGGTTGCCTTTTGTTAAGGTAAAGAGCTCAAGACCTACTTCACTTTTAATGCAGCATCCTAAGTTGTAGTTGTCCAGCACAAGAGGTGCTGCCAGTGCATCCCTCAGCAGCTCCAGTCTGGGAGCCTCATGTCTGGTTTCAGCTGCAGTTCCCCAAATCCAATCAGTCTCAGCAGATCTAATTAGTTTGCACAAGATGACTGCATGATGTGGTTATGTCTTTTTCCTGGTCCCAGGCTGATTACACCACATGTGGGTTTTGTTGTCTTGGAGTTCAGGGCACTCTCTGCACCAGTCCTTAATAAACAGAAGTATTTAAGGATAAAGTGCTGCTGTTTGAATTCCTGTCAGTATTTCATTTTTATTGTCAGTCTGTCTAACAAAGACACTCATTAGTCCTGCAAATGGAAGCATGAATTTGTCTGAGGGGTCTGTGCAGATCCATCCAGTGCAGCCTGCAACTGTAGCAGAAGCCCAGCCTGAATGCTTGAATAAGAATAGGAAGTCTGTGGGGAAGGATCAGTAAAATATTGATTTAATTAGTGCTGCTAATTTCTTAAACAAGCACGCAAACTTTTTAATGAAAAAGCACACAGCTTTTCAGGCTGCTCTTGGTATAGTCTGATTTAGACCAAGCTACTGGCATTCCCAGCATTGTAATTTATCTGCAGAACACATGAATGGTTTGAAGGCAGACAAGGTGTTGGGTACTACAGAAAAAGAGTAGTCTGCATGTGAGCTTTGTGAAATAAAAAAATCTAAATTTTTCACCGAGTCAATTAGTTATAAGTTATGAAGAGTGTTTTCAAGGAATGCTTGACTGTATTTAGTGATGCTGTGATTATTGACAGCCTTGGTAATGCAATTAGGCAGCCAGTGAAGCACTGAAATTGAACAATCAGGTGAAGTCACATTAAAAAGCAGAATAAACAGCCTGGGTTTTACCTGTGGTGCATTTTGTGGGTTGTGGTGATGCTAAGCAGATATGGGTCATTACTGGAGAGCTGAAGGGATAATGGTGCAGCTTTAAATCTGCAGGTTAGCTCAGTGATGACAGTGAAACCAATAGGAGCTCTTAAGCCCTGCTTAAGCCAAAAGGGAATGTGAAATCCTGATGGGGGTAAAAAATGGAGCTGTATTGGAGTTGGTTGGCAGGTGTAGCTTTGTCCTGCCCTAGTTTGGTAGTTTAGGTTGTTCACATATTTTTTTTTAATTGACATTAATCTGAAGTTAATCAGGTTTCTTGCATTCAAAATTAATAGACGATTTTTGAGAGTTGGTTGTAATAAGACACAAGAAAATTTATGTGGGAAATGAACATAGCTCAGGATAAATTGATTTTTAAATTTGAAGGAATACTCCCTTTCCCTCCATTCCCTTTTAAAAATCTTGTTGTCAATTCTTCAGCTTCTTCATGCATTAATCAGAGTATCCAAAGAACTCACTATTTTATAAGAACATGGAGACTGTTTTGGAAGTACTCCATCAATTTTACTGTTACATTACCCAGATGTACTCTAGCTACTAAGGGTTTTTTTGATTTTTTTTTTGCTAGTGTTCTTGATTTGCCAACATTTTTGTTGGTTATTTTGTGAATAGGAAAAAGGATATTGTCATCTGAAAAATTCCACTCATTTTATTTCTTTACAGTCTACCACATTAGACAAAATGCTTTCCATCTGAAAATGACCCAACATAAATAGAAACTGAGAAAGCTTTCCCCCCCCACACCCAGGAAATAAAACCTTGGCATTTTTTAGTGTTATATCTTTGACAACAATCTGCTCTGTCTGCATAGTTGTGTTCTTCAGCTCAGGTACAACTGATGTGTTGTCATTCATTTTTCAAAGCAAATATCAAACAGTCTCCTTGAAGTATCTGGCTTAGTGGAGACAGACATTTATCACCTGACATGACACACGAAAAGCCCCATGGAAGTGGATTGACTGGGGCTGCTTGGCAGAGTAGCTTGCTGGCTCTTCCATCAAAAGGGCAGGAAGGAGGAGATGTTATCCTGTTCTTCTGTGGAATAACTCATTAATAAAATATGCTTAAAACTGGAAGAGCTCTTTAGTGTCTTCCTGAAGGAACAACTGCAACTATTTGGGAAAGGGGTGTGACAATATTGTTGTTGTTCTAAGGCATGTTGCTTGCTAAGGATGTTGACAATTCTGATTTATTTCTGTTCTCTGGAGCATCTTCCCTGAGCCAGCAAGACAAGCAGGTGAGGCTCTGGTTTCCTGCAGGATGAGCTATTACTTTTAAAACATTTTGATTCTTTGTCACTTGTCACCCACACACCGCATTCTGCAGATGTATGGGAACAAACTGGGGAAGAATGAGGCAATCTTTCATCATTTACAAGCAATGTGATGCTGCTCTGCTCCAAGTGCTGGCAGAGAACTGACAGCTTTGGATTCAAGCCTGACCCAGGGAGACCTCAGTGCTCTCCTCACTGTTATTAAAACAGGAATATCAAATGCACTCCTTGATTTCCTGACCTTGAGGGGCTTGGGAATGCTGGGCTTAGCCCAAGAGTGATGGGAGAGCAGCTGGTGCTGTCTCAGGCTGCTGCAGGAGGGATGATCCAGCAGTGCAGTGCTGAGGATGGCCCTCATGGAGGGACACAGCCTCAATGCTCAGAGTTGCTGGCTGTCTCAGGGTGCAAAATCAGCATTTCTATGTGAGAATACCTAAGGAGGTGTTGTCCTTGACTGAGTTATTTAGAAGGGACTGTTATTCAGTGGGACAGCAGACTTTTTCCTTGTTTTCATTTTCCCTGTTTTATGACTATTGCTTTCTTAGTCTTAGCTCAAAGGAAAGTTTGGAGATAAAAGCAGCTCCAAAATGTCACCATCATGTTTTCTGAAAAATCCTTTTTGCCCAGGATTTCTCTCCTGGGAAGCTGAGAAGCCTCAGAGGAAAGGAAAACAATAATTATCTCATTTGCTTCTCCTGTGTTTTGCTGCTTTGGAATGTGGTTGGAGATTGTTTATCCAACATGTGAATTGGTTTTACTTATTGGCCAATTACAGCTAAGGTGTGTTGGACTCTGAAGAGAGAGTCACAAGTTTTTTGGAATTATCATTTTAGCCTTTTGTCTGTATCCTTTCTCTATTCTTTAGTGTAGTTTAGTGTAGTATTCTTTAGTATAATATCATATCATAGAATAATAAATTAGCCTTCTAAGAACATGGAGTCAGATTCATCATTTCCTCCTGACAATGGGGGACCCAGAAAATACCACACTAAAGCATTGAAGAAGTGTTTTTTTTTTCCATTCCACATTACTATAATTTCCTTCTGCTGAAGCCAGTGGGGATTTCTTGGAGTTTTTCCCATGCTTAGCTCCTTTCCCATGTGTCCTATACCATCTCTATCTTCTAAGTAAGAAAAAAGAAAAACAATCTATGTTTCTCAGAATGTTTTACTGCCCATTTTCTTTCTTTTAATGTTCCCACTTTAAACCTTTATTGGCTGAGCAGTATGACCTTAGTTTTTTAGTGAATTTAAACGACCTGATCCCATTAAATTTTGTGATGGTAATTTGAATTTTTATTTTACAGTGTAGATAATCTAAATGTTAAAGGTGGTGTGGGTTTTTTTTTAAAGCAGGAATGTAAAATGATTCAAATGGAAGGGTTTTCCTTAAGAATAAAGCCTCCCTAAGTGCAAACCAGATAAATATATAAATGCAAGACTGAAATCTATTATAGAGGATGTCAAAGTGATTAAAGTAATCTTGAAGTTATTAGCAAGATCAGTCTCACACATACAATATTTTAATTCTAATTTGACCTATTTAAGTCTTGCATTATAAAAGGTTACACAATGCAAAAATAGGCAAGATATATCTACTTAATTCCTTCTGTCTTTAAACTTTCCCTTTTCCAGCAAAACCATAAGATAAAGCAATAAGGCAATTCAGATGATCACTCAGTGTTGATTTTTGCAAAGCACAGAGGATAGACACCCTCTTCTGTTGGTATCAGAAACTGTTGGGTGTTTCTGGTGCAGCAGAGCAAGCACTGGAATTAGAGTAGAATTCTGAAAAACATTGCAAATTTTGTCCTGGTGGATGAGGTCTAAACTGCTGTCACTGTTAGCATCAGCTGCTCTGTAACACTGGAATTGTTGCCTCCAAGAGTGCTTTCCCCTGTTTCTGTTCACATTTTCCTTTTGAATTAATGATCATGAAAAGCCTTAGAGACACGCATGAAGTATTCCATTTTGGGTACATGTCTCCAAGCCATAGGGAAAAAACCTGAAAATATTGAATAAAACAAAGCAGTTGGAGATTTTTACATTAATATATAGGAAAAAGAATGTGGGCCTGTGACAGGGAGAGGGGATTAATAATCTCTTGTTTCTGCAACCCTTGTGTGTTCTGTTCTCTGTTAAAATTCCCCTGCTTGTTAGCAGGGAAGGTCTGGAGCAAGATCCTGAAGGTCTCTCTCACAGATCCAATGCCCAAAAATCTCTCAAGTATCATACTGGGTGCTGTTCTACCAGCAGCTTTGGGAGGAGCTGGATCATAAAGCATCCTATTTTAAAATATAAGGTGCTTAGATTCTCAATGGACTGCAATATTATAGATAAATGGGAAATTTTCCCTGACATAAATTTTAATTTCTGAGTGTGCTGGGATACTACAAAGGAGAGCTTTCACATCTGGAAATGCCATGACATTTAACTGCATGGGGTGGGGAAGGTCAACAAGTAAAGGGCATTTAATGTTTTGGGGAATGGGGGATAAATACTTGTGTAGATTTTTAGTAACTTTTCTGGGTATTTTTTAGTATAAAAATTATTTGGCTGGGTTTTCATCAGGACTGTGAAATTTCATAATGGTATTGAATAGAATATTTCACAATAAGGAATTATTCCCTTTGTTGACCAATGCATTAATATAAAACCATCACAGGGAAGCTGCCCACTGCTGGAGCTACTCCCATTATCCCCATAAAAATGGTGCATAATGGTCCCTTCGTATCAGAATTCCAAACACTGAATGAACTATGAGAAAAGAATTCAAATATAATTTTTTTTGTCAGTATAGGAGAAAAGGAGGATACCCAGAAAGCATTCTCAGGGAAAGTGATAAGGATGACAGCTATTATTACAAGTGCAATTGAATTTGCATCAGTATGGTTTGATGCTGGATTTTCCCCTCCCCTGACTTTGACAGGAGAAGAAGCTGGGAAGTGCTCAGTACTGTACTAAAGATGCCTGGCAAAGCAACAACAGCTAGCAGTCTTAGTGGATATAAAACTGCTCCAACCACAGTGGTTTTAACTCTTTGTGGTCTATCCCGAGCATTCAACCCACTTTGTGAAGTGAAAGATAGGGAAATGCTTTGGTAAAATTGATATATTCTCAGTACCAGCACTACAGAACCAGAGTGTGAAGACTTTTGGAGAAAAAAACTGGCTTTTACGAAGGGATGGATGCTGAAAAAGGTGCTCTGGGCTGCTGCTTTGGAGCAGTGTTGGTTCAGGCACACAGTTTGGGGTGATTGGGAGTGGGGCTCATCCCTAAATGGCTGCAGCTGTGCAGGACAGGTGAATGCTATTGAAGGGAACGAGCCATGGAGTGCCCAGGGGCACTGAGCAACCAGGAAAGGGAACAGAGGGCACACAGGTGCAGGGCATCAACAGGAGGGGATAAAAGGCTGGGCTGAAGAGCAAGAAGGGCAGATGCTTGCTCTCTGGAGTGCTGAGGTGTTTCTCTGTGTGCGCAGGTGCCTGAAGCCCTCTCAAGTTGGACAGTGTTCCTCTGTGTATGGTGGCTGTCTCAACTCCAGTAAGGTAGGACTCAGATTTAGTTACCTTTTCAGAACTCTGTATGGGAGGTTGTGTTGTGCTGGGGCTCTGTTGTGTCTGTGCTCTCTGTCCTTGGTTTTATTGACTGAACTCCTGTGCCTCTCCTCTGCCACTTAGAGAACTCGCTCCCAAGTGCCCTGTAGATCTGGACTGGCACCCTCAGATCTGGGAGCTGAGGCTGAGAATTGAGTTCTTGCCTCTTCTGAGCTGCTTTGTGACTTCAAGGATACTCAAAGCCAGGTTGAATGTGTCCTTATAAGATGTGGAAATGTCAGGTTCTTTGGCCTTGTTTTTCCTTGTGTAAAAAGATAGTGAAAGATGTCTGGTGGGCCCAGATATTGGTGTAGCTCTGTTAATGGTAAATTTGAAGGGATGGGAAGAAGCCAAAATTTTATTTAACTTCTGTGGTAATGGTGCAGTAACTTTGGGTGTCTGTGTTGGCTGGACCTCCTCACCTTGCGGAACCACATCAAATGGAAATATTATTTCTCCCTTTTTACTGTATTAGAGGAGGAAGCAGTCATCTTTTGGGTACCGTTCATTCTGTATGGCTTCTACCATTTTGTTTCCTGCAGCCTGTATGGTCTTGTCTCTTTAGTCAAAATTCAGGGAAGGCTGTCCTCATACAGTGTGTAAATCTTCCCAAATTTTCAGATATAATTCTCATTTTCTAACAAAGTTCTTGAAGGACATATCTAAACTTCATCTGTGGCTGGCTTGCCATTCTTTAATCATAAAAATAAAAAACTGCTTTCACTGGTGTGAAAATTACCTGTTTTATATAGTGACATAAGCAAATGGCTCAAGACAGAATAAATGCTACAGTTTCAGTTATCTTTCCTACATATATACTTGCTAAAGTACAAAAATTTGTAAAGTAGACATGTGCATCTATCCCCAGATAATTAATTGATTTAGCAATTTTGTTGCTGAAATATCTTGAGCTTATAGCATGCAATAATTATGTTTGAGTCTCTAGGTAAATGGTTTTATAGTAATGTGGGAAAATTTGGTTATCAGATAGAAGATCAGAAGTCTTTTGCTGATGCAGAAGAAAGTCACTGACTGTTGCCAATGCCTTGGAGTAGAAAACTGGGAGAAAGATAAATACTAGAGGAAAAGAAAAATTATGAAAATACCTATGAATAATGTAGTTTCTGATATTTCCTGAAATGTTCTTGCAAGTGAAGAAGAAGGTTGTGTAATGCACAGAGTTACTCCCGATTTTATTTTTCCATTTCTGAGTCTATAGGCACAGGCAGGACTGTGAGAGGGAATAACAAGAGGGCAAGAGGTGCAAGTAATTTCACACCCAGAAATTGAGGAGATGCATTGTCTTGCCTGTATGCTGGTGTCAAGTGAGATTACCCTGCTCCTAGCCCATTCCTGAGAGAAGGCTGTCTTCTCCAATTTAGAAATCTAATAGAAGGGATTATTCCATAACCTCTGAGGGACCTTTTCCAGAGTATGGGAGTGGATGCAGAGGGGTACACAGCACACGTTTTCACCACTGTGAGGGCCTAACTTTTATTTTCTGGTGTTTGAATTAAGAAGTTGTAGGCATTTGTATATTCCCTGTTTCCCTCTTATCTTACCCACTTGATGTGTGTCATTGTCTCATATTCCTTGTTGGCAGTAACAAAGTTGCCATGGGAACATTGACTTGAAAAAAATTAGCACTTGCCTTTGATAGAAATATCTGGATGTTAACATTTCTGTGCTTATCTTATGCTAGGAAATTTAAATGTCTACAGTAATTAATTCAATTATCAGTTAAAAAATGTGATTGCTGCTATTACAGCTCAGCACTGCATTTCTCTGGCTAGGAAATGCTTCAGGGGAGTTAATTTGTTGAATGTTCTACAGTCTGATCACTTAACCTGACATTGGTTAAACATGGCATCTGTGGAGAAAATTTTGGTATATGGAAGATTTTTCCTCAAGGAAAGCATTGAGGTTTTTCTCTGTATCATCTTAAGCTGACTTTAGTTTTACTTTGGCCTGAGACTTTACATCTGCAGCAGCACCACTTTAATTGTAAATGGCTTTCCCCAAAATATTCCATGCTTTTTCATCTTTTTGCATTGTACCAGTCCTTGTTTTCTTCCTGGGTTTAATGACAAGGCTCATTTACAGGAGACAGAAATGAAATGGCAGCATCTGCCTCCTCCCAGGTTCGTGGAACATTTGTCCTGGCAGAGCTGGATTTGCTGCAGAGTAGTCGCTTGTTTGGGCTGCTGAAGGCTGCCCAGACCACAATGGCAATCTGCACTCTTCATTTTCTGTGTCACACTCATTAAAGGTCTGATAGAAAAAGAGAAATTAATCACTTTGAATATGAGAGAGCAAAAAAAACCTTGGGCCTTAGAAGAGCACAGTGATAAACTGTGACATTGTTGCATGGAAAACTCTTGAGAAAGGGACAGAAGAAATGGAAATACTTAATTCTTGAGTCTGATTCCAATCAGAGCTGTTCTGAAACGCCATCTCTTTTCAGGAATGGGTGAAATCTGGGAAATGGTCAGGGAAGAGCAGCATTTTGTTCTGTTGAACTCTTTCTTAAATCTGGACTGGTGTCTGGGATAGTTCTCTAGTTTGTTTTCTGATCACCAAACTTCACTGGAAAAAAAAATAAATCATTAATTTGTTTAAAAGAAGCCATTTATATTTAAAAAAAGCCACAACTGTGGAGCATATTTGCTGCTGAGGGCTGAAGAAATCTTGCAGACACCTTTGAGAGAAGTTTCCTGTGGTGGTATTCTCAGGGGTCCCAGGATGAAGGAAGGGTTGAGAATCTTGACTCCATGTTTCAGAAGGCTGATTTAATATTTTATGATATAGATTATATTAAAAGAAAATGATATATTAAAACTACACTAAAAGAATAGAAGAAAAGGATTTCATCAGAAGGCTAGCAAGGAATAGAAAGGAATGGAAATAAAATCTTGACTGCTCACAGCCTCGACACAGGTGGCTATCATTGGTCATCAAGTAAAAACAATTTCACATGCTGGGTAAACAATTCTCCAAATCACATTCCAAAGCAGCAAAACACGATGAAGCTGAAATTTCTCAGCTTTCAGGAGAAAAGATCCTGGAAAAGGATTTTTCACAAATTATGTCCGTGACAGTTTCCCATTTCAGTCCACAAATTCAGTTTCTTTCTGCTTGCATGGCTTGCTCCAAAAGCCTGGGCTACAGGATTCCAAGCAGAAAACCTCAGTGGTGTGGGCTAGCATTGGGCTGTGACCAGAACTGTGCCTAAATTGCTTTAATTAGAGGCTACTCCAGAGTAAGCTGCCATTAGTATCCATTACTGCAAGATTCAAGTCCGTTTATTAGGTTGTTATTGATGGAATGAAGCCGAGTGATTGGGAGCAATTCAGAGCTGAAATAACTGCCAGGCAAGGAATGAAACCATTTACTGGTAATGCCAGAAAACCTATGGATTGTAATGCTGAGATAATTCCCCTTTAACTGCAAGTGGACAGCAAAGATCTATTGCCAAGCTGAGACATTTAATCTGATGCAGTTTCACAGCCCCTGGGGGATGGACAGCTGCTCTTGTAAGGTGAGCTGTGGTCGTGGGGTGCTCCAAAACCTCACCAGCTCTGCCGCTGCCTTGGGGGTGGTTCTGGATCAGCCATGGCATGCGCTTCTCAAGCCGCTTCCTTTGCACCAAAATCATTTCCTTGGTCGTGGTGGAGCCCAGCAAGTTGCTGAAGGAAGTGCCAGAACTTTATAATGCAAGTGCCAGCTGGAGCCCTGAGCTGGCTCAGTGGGGCTGCAGGAGATGCTTTTCCTCAGATAGAAGATGCCATAGGACCCAAAGGAGATGGCAGGAGAATGAGATCTGGGCTTGGTGCCAGCATCACCCAGGCCAGAAGAACAACTTTAATTGGCCTGTCATCCGCTCTGTTCCCTGCTCCTGTTTCCCCCGTGCCATCTGAGGAGATGGAGAATTAGAAACCAGCCTATCCTTTTTTTCCTTTAATTGTTCTCTCTTGTTCTTCAGAGAGGCCTCTCCTGGTCGGAATTAGAAACCAGCCTATCCTTTTTTTCCTTTAATTGTTCTCTCTTGTTCTTCAGAGAGGCCTCTCCTGGTTGAGCTGCAGGTGATCTATAATTAAAATGTCATATTCCACTCATTTTTTAAGCCATCTGGCTATGTATCCAGGACAGAGGAAGATGGGGCTGGGGGATGAGTGGATATGTTGCATTTAAGGGCTGTTGTCTGCCTGAGCCTAAATTGGGCCGTTTGTTACCTCTGGTGATGCAGGGATGCTGTGTGCTTACAAAGATTTCTGAAAAGCCTTTGCTGGTTCTGACTGTACTGTGCTGACTTTGGTTAGCAGGCCTTCTGGTATGCTTTAGAAAGATAAAATGGAAAAAAAAAAACAACCCACCCCAAGAAGTGTACTTCCTTTTCACTGTTCATGGTGATTAATGTGAGTGGCTTTTCACAATCCATTTCCAATTAATTTCAGCGAAGGGAGCTCTGCTGGCCTGTATATGAACTAAACTTCATATTAGAAGATTATTGAAGGGATTGCAGGCTAAGGATTGAACACAGGGCTTAAGCTCCCAACTAGCCATCATGTGAGTCACCAAAAACCACAGTTCCTCCTCAGTGTGAGTCATCCTAATGACACACTTGGAGCCAGTGGAGCTCAGAGCCTAATCCCCTCTGCCACCAGCCTCAGCCGTGCTGGAAGCAAGCGAGGAGAGATCACAGCGTGTAACACGCTTCCAGCTCCCAGGTGATGCAGCTGGAAGGCAAATAAATGGGTATTTCAGTGCTTTCCATTCCAGGGCTGGGGCTGGGTGAACAGCACTCATGCTGCCATCCACTTCAATCCTCTAAAATCAGAGGCACCTTTTTTACTTTTGAAAGAAAGAGAAGAAATATTTTGTTCCCCCTAATTTCAAGCTCCTTTGAATACCTGTGGTACAACTTTATCTCATTCTTAGCGTGGCAAATAAAACTCTTTAGTGCTTATGAGAATGCAGTTATTTACTGTCCTTGCTGTTGCAGATTTATTATTGTTTTCCCTTTTCCCTGAGCTGTAATGTCCTCTACAAATATAGTTGATGTTGAAGAGCAAGAAAACATTGTTTGAATTTATTTTGATAATTATATCATAGGAAACCCCATGGATGCTGGGAAGAGCAGGAGTTGACAGACAAGCCTTTACAAGCTTAGCTGAGAAGCAGAAAGGAGAGGAATGCATTAATCAGCACTGTCTCCTGTAGGTTTTTTTTTCTGCTAATGGCCAAGATATGCTCTAACTCTAAACCAGCTGATTCATTCTTCCCCTTTTATTGTCAGGATGTGCTAAGAGCTGCAGGATGTGATGCCAAGTGCTGGCTGCTGCCTGCCCTGGAGCCAGAGTGGCTGTGGGGAGCTGTTGGGATGGTGCTGACTTGAATCCAGGAAGCAGTGACAGAAGGGGAAAGGCAGAAAACTTTGGCTACTGAGGGTGTGTGTGTGGGCATATGTGGTAGACAAAACCCTTGAGATGGAGAGAATCTGATCTGAGAAGGGATTTCTGCTGGTTGGTTGGGGTTATTTTCTTTAACCTAAGTGTGTAGCTAGATTGATGATGCTGTTAGGACCTTAGTCTCTTCTCCTCAGTGCCTTATCCCTGGCAAGTGGTGATGGATACTTCTCTTCAACATTACCCATATCACATTTGAGAGTCTCTTATGCAGAGAGATGACTGTAGGGTAAAAAAAAGTGGGAAAACGCTGTAAATGGTGTAAAAGTTACATTTGTCTAAGGGAAAATGAATGCTGTTGGTGTTTGTTCTGAAGCAGCTGGTACCACTTTATTTTCAAGATTTGTGGGAGACAGGGGGGAGAACGGGTTGTACTTTCATGGTCCTTAGATACAGCTCAATGGGAGAGGAAGCACATTTGCATCTGCTGGCTGTAGAGGTTTACAAGTGATTTGTTGTGATCCATTCACTGAGTGGAAGGAAAAACTTTTATTTTCAACACAGACCACGGCATATGTGCTTTGGATGCAAATAAAATACAGAAGCTGTTGGTCATCGCTGAAGATCGCCACACTCTCCATTTGAGTTGGATCATTAAGTGCTTTGCAGCAGAGCAAAACTTCCATGTGATATCAGCATGGCATAAACATGGATTTAAGGTACTGGGTTGCTGCTTTCCCAGAGAAGACTTCAAGTAATGCAAAGAGTGAAAAAAAAAAATAAAGGGATGCCTCTTGTATTACTCTTGTGACAGCAGCAGAAATGAGATCTCACAGAGGCTGGGCAGTGGTGAGTCTCAGATGTTGGAGGAAACTCTCTCCTGATAATTTCTCCCCTGGTAGCTCTGCAGGTGAATCCCTCTTTGTAAAGCATGTAAATTTGGACTTCTGTAGTGAGAAGAAGGGGAATGGGGAGAGGAAATCGTTTTAAGTTCTGCTGTCAGAGATTGTATAGTCAAAGCATCACTATGTGAGCCTTGCTTTGTAGGTTACTACTGAATATTATTCCATTGGAAGTCAAAGAGAGGGTGCCTGCATTAGCAAAGAGAGCCCTGATCAGATGGAGAAAATGAAGATAAAAAGGCAGAGAGTAACTCTACTGAAATACACAATCCCACAAGTAGAAAAGCATGTTTCACTTTTATGAAAAGCATGTTTCACATTCACCTGCCTGTGAGCAGCAGCTTAGCTGCTCTGTGGGCCTGGGGGATCATGAGTTAAAGAACTCAGGCTCACCCTGCCAGTCTGGCCTCTGCCTTGTTAGGCTAGAGAAAAGCTGCAGCCACTGATCCCATCCACCAGCTGATTCCAGGAATGCCATCCAGGGATTCATCTATGTGAACCTTTATGGCAGCTTTCTGTATTCCAAACCTCTTAAACCATATTTTGGTGTTGTTCAGATTTCCCTGCTTGAGAGAAAGGCTGCAAATCTGTCAGTAAAAGAGCTCCATGTGTCACTAGTACTTTTTATGTTGAAAGGAGGAGGAAGATTTGAGTTGAAGGTTTACAAGTCGGAAATTGGGGCTTGGATTGCTTCTGCAGCTCCTTTATGTGGCGTTAATTCCCATAAAAAAAAATGCACATCATCTGACTCTTTACCCTCTTTGTAACTTTGGATTATTCATTTGGGATGCATGTGAATTTTCTGGTGAAATTTACATTCTTTCTGGAAAAGACTGAAGGCAGATTTGAAAATGAATTGTCTGGAAAAAACTGTATGGCTTTGGCTTTTACAGCTGCCATATTTTACAGTATTCACCTGGATATGGAACAAAAAGCAAAAAAAAAACATTTAACACCTCCCCACACTTCCTGTTTCTCATCCTTTCCATCAGATGGCATTTCTCAACTCCAGCAAGCGATAGTACAGTCTCTCCTGTAGTAATTCCACCCAGAGTGTATGAAATTTGGTGCAGAGGCAGTTGCCCCTCTGGCTGCCTCTGTTCTCCCCTTGAATACCTCTTGCATTAAAGCAGCCTGATGCAGGTTTAGTGTGCACAAAGTGTGCACTCTTTTGCAATGTGTGGGCCAGCAGTGGATGAAAATAGAAATGCTGTCAGATTGGGGAATAGGTTTGTATGTCCAAAGGAGGAGAGAAGGGCATTGCATCCATGGAACATAATGGCATTTTTAATTTTGGCATTAGTGTTGTATGACTTTTGAGGTACGTGGCAAATTGGCTTTGATTTTTGGCTTTCTTTATGTGCTGTGTTACCCCAACAGCACTGTGTATTGCAATGGTTTGGAACATGTTTACTTGTAAATACATTTATAAGTCTTATTGTAATGGCAATTGCTGCAATAACACTGAGCTGCAAATTAAGTGTCATGTCTAGCTGCCCACTGGGATATTCTACATCCATTCTCCATTAAGTCTAACTATTTACTATCAGCAAACTTTCTATATTTGAACATCAGGAGATGATTTTGGAGGGCTTTCTTTGTCTCTAGGTACTCTGAAGGAGAGCAGTGCAAGTTATCACTGCTTAGTAAAAACTAAGAGTGGACCACAGAATTCAGGACAACAACTTTCTCTTTATAGTTGTTCTGCTACTGCTAAGTATTGACCAGCCAGTCAGTTTAATTTTAAATGGAAAGCAGCCTTGTGATAACTAAGAAGGTTCTTCATTAAAATAGCGAAGTACAGGGAAGTGGTAGCTAGAAAGAGCTTGTTCAGAAGGACCAGGGCCATTTAGGAATAGGCAAAAGGTAGCCCTGAGCAAGATGTGAACAATAAACTGTCAGGAAGTGGTGAAAGGAAAAGGAACAGTGAATTTCACCCATTAAATTTCCTTTCAGATGCATTTGTAACTTATTTGCCCTTCCTTTTCCCTTCCATTTGATTTCAATAGATCACAAAGAAGACTTTTCTGTCACTCAGATCTATTGTTCCAGAACCTTGAGGGGTTTAAGTTGATGCAGCATTAACTTATGCCATTAGACTCTACCAGCACTCCCAGCCTGGCACTATTTGCCACTAAAAACACATTTTGTCAGCAGTAACTGCTTTTCTTTAAGTGAGGTTCCTGAGTGGATGCTCCTGCTCTTTGGCAAGGTGAACTGAGCTATATCCTGGTCCTGATGATATTTCTGTTTGACTCATTTTGTCAGGTGAATTCAAAGATTTATTTTCTAGGCAGTGTCCCAGCTTGCATGACTCTGTTTTACTCCTACTTGTGAAAATCAATCACAGGGAACATGGCAGAGGAAATTACCAGCATGAGCAGGGAGTTCCTTGAGCAGCAGCTGATCCCTGTGCCAATCCAAAGGTTTTGCTCTTTTCCTGCCCATAGTTGCATGGGTCCATCTATTATTTGGGATCTGTCATGGGCTATAAAACAAGAGCTCACCCATAAGAGCTCGACTATGCTTTTTATATCCCCCACAGTCTTTTGCTTATAACTTATTTGTATGATAATCATTATAAGATCCTTTATAAGATTATACATGGCAATCCAGCCATACATTATAAAAGCATTAATATTTTATGCATTCTCTGGAGGTGAGAGTGATGCAATAGTTACAGATATATGGATAGAATATATGTATCTGTGTATCTATGTTTCTCAGCTGAACAATGAAGGCTTTTTTCTTGTGGAAACGTGCTGTAGTCCTGATTAACTCCAAGAGCAGGATGAGGCAAGGAATGTGTTGCCATGTGCTGGAGCAAGAGGGTTTTTGTGGGTTTGTAGGATGGCAGCACAAACTGTAAGAAATTCTATGTCACTGTGTGTGGCCTGCAGGGAATATCTGGGCTGGAAGGAGATGGAATAGCAGGGGTGGTGCTTGTGAGCTTGTCAGGAGCCTGAATGAAGCTTTCCACATCCAAAGGCTCTGGTCACAGGGAAGTGAGGATGCTGCACACCCTGTTCCAGAGCCACAAGTCAGTCCTTGTCAGGTCAGTGCTTAGCAGGGCTTGCAGGAACCCTGGAGTGATTAAGCTGAAATCTTCAGTGGAGTTTGCAGCTGCTGCGTTAGTGTTGGCAGAGAGCTCATTTCTGAAAATACAGCAGAGAGAGTTGTTGTTGTTGTTGTGGGCAGCAGGCACGACTGAATCCCTAAATAACTGATGCCTGTGCTTAGCTGCCTTCCCACTGCAGTGTATTTCCTAATCTCTGCTGGTTCAGTTTCTTGCCCAACAGTGACACTGCTTGCTTGCTGTTTAAATGCTGTTATTGGTCGATGGCTGGTACTGACTGCAATTGAAACAAAAACAAATGCTGAGGCCTCTGATTTAATTGCTTTTTCATGTACCACACTCTGTCTGTGAAGCAGGTAGCCTTGTTCTTAGACAACCTCTGGTTTAGTCTTGATTTTAAATCAGCCAGCCAAGCCATCCAGATCTCCAGTTTCTGATTCTGCTTATTACCAATAGATTGCATTTATGTATCTTGGTTTCAGCAAACTCCCTCCTTGTTTGTTTTTAAGGGGTTGCTTTCCTCAGTTGGTGTGGACTGGTGCTCACTGGCTCCAATAGGGCCCCTAAGTGGTGTGCATTAAGGATGTGAGTGTCCTTTCCCATCATTTTAATGGATCACTAAATTGCAATGCTGTCCAAGGCAAAACCAGCAACAGCAAAACCATCCCTAGTGTAATATTCAACATGTTGTGGAGCCTTAAAAGAAATGGGGGGAAAAAATTGCTTTCTGTTAGACCTTATAGGATAAAATGGCCCAAAACACCAAAGCCACTCCTTTCTGGAAAGTTCATCAACATAATGGTGAAACTGATTTGGCAGAAGCAAAGTAAAGGCTGTAGCCAAAGCACTGTAAGTTTTCTAGTGAAAGACACCTTCTATTGCTGCATTGTATCATGTTTTGGGTAGTGATATGGGATATAAATGCTGCATGTTGCTTACATTAGGTTTTAAATATTATTTAAAGAACTTGAGAGAGCACATGGCTACCAAGTGAAAGATGATTGCTCACTGATAGGATTTGAAAATGGATTTAAAATCCATCACAAAAATTGAGGTATATGCTCTTGGTGCTTCGTTTTCTACACTGGCTGTGAATGCTCTCAAAAAGCTGCCCAAGGACTACACTATATAAGTTAGGGGTTAAATAACTTTCTTATTATTTTTAATCTAATTTCCATTTGAACTTAAGCCCTTTCACCTGCCCATTCCTGGGGGAAAATGAAATATATTTACCATAATTGAACTGTAGCTTAATTTCTTTAGGTACACAGTAAGCCAATGATCTCTAGAGAATGTGCTTCTGTTCTAAGAGGCTTATGAACAGAGGAAAGCATTAAATAATAACACAACTTCCAGATATTTATGACTGCAGTGAAATCACCTGACATTGGAGGCTTTATTTTTTTAATCTGAAATTGAATTAATTCAGGCTGTTTGGTGGTTCTTAAAGTATTCCATGCTTTTAAAAATTATCTATTATTTTTTCTCTCCTTGCAGCAAAGAGACTTCTATAGTCTCCATTTGGCTATTTATTTGGCTCCTCAAATAAAAGCTGTTAGTGAAGTAACTAAACTGTATGTGATTCTCTAGAGCTGATATGGTTTTGGAAAGTGGAGGATTTTACCTAGTACAAACTGGAATTTGTTTTTATTGTACCCACATCAGCACAAATTACCCTTCTTTAGATATAAATCTACATCTGCCTCTCCCTAGTGTTGTCACTGTTGTTTCTGGTGGTTTTTCACACGTTAACATGTCAGAATATGTGCTCCAGGGACTCTTCCCAAGGCATCATGTCATGTAAACATGACCCAGACAAGCAAAAACTGGGCTTGCTTCTCATTAAGCATCTTTATTGCAGTGTGTCTGAGTGGTGATGAAATCCAAGTGCTCTGTACAGGACCGTATGTCAAAATAAGGACTGCATAAAGAAAGAAATGCTTTTTAATTCTGGTCATCTTAAAAGCCCAATAATTAAGGTGATGGAAACGATGGCTTTTACTGCCTACTCTCAGAAAAAGGAGGAAACATCATATATAATGTGCCCCCAAAGGAAAGGACGACTAGATATAAAGCTTTTTAGGAATAATTTTCGCAAAACCTTTCCCAGGAAAAAAACAAATCACAGCTATATTCATAGCCTGGATTTTATTTAGTTCCTCACTATTGCAGCATGACTGTAGTTCTGGCTGCTCTTAGCAAAGTTAGGAAATGAGCTAGCTTCAGTATTAATATAGTGAGTTCCATTTGCAAAGCCAGTCAAGAGCTTTACACGGTGTTCCGAGATACCGGAATTCAATTCACAGGATTTGCCAAAGCTCTATTTTTATTTTGTCTTCATCTGATGTTATCAAGGTTGTTCATGTTCCAAAAATGGATGAGTTTAGCAATAGTTAGCAGTTGGTAATAGGAGTCAAGAAGACCAAGGCTTTTAACACATTCAGAATGTTTAATTTCCCCTCCATCTGATGATAATAACTTAACATGTAAAAAGAAAATAACACAAAATTATGTGGATTTAAAAAACCTCCCACGCACCTTATGGAATTAAAATAGTGTGTGGGCCTGGAACCACGAGTATGTTCACTAAGTATGATCTCCAGAAGCATGTTATATTTGAGAAAAAAAATTAAATGAAAAATTAATCGTTGCTGTTTTATCCAAACACTTCATTTTCCTAACATTTTGCTATGCCCATTAGGTAATCGTGCCATTTATGTTTCACTACATTTTTTTCCTTAGGGTGGCATCTGTAAAATTTAAATATCTGCTTATTCATTTGGGGTGTTTCTATAACTGGAACATAACATTGCAGTAAATCTTGAAGTATGTCCAAGGAAAGGTCAGATTCTGCTGAAATTTTTACTGATCTGAAGCTTTTTCACACCAAAACGTATTGCAGAGTGTAGTCAGCAGCGTGTTTCTGTGAGGTTGGGTGGTTTTGGTTGTGGCATGAGGAGCTGGTTGGGAGTCTGTCTTCCCAGGCAGGCTTGGCACAGCACCAGGATGTGCAGTGTGCTTTGCAGAGTCACAGAACAGCCTGACGCAGGAGACATACTGGAGAGAAGTGTGGGAAATCCTCCCTGCTTCATCATCCCTGTGGATGTGCAGAGCAGGGAGGAAAGAGCCAAACCCTTCTCAGGAATATTTCTAGGAAGCGGTCATTAAAAAAACCAAAAAAAAAAAACAGCAACAAAAAAACCTCCAAAAAGCCAAACAAGCACAAAAAAAAAAACCCCAAAAAAAAACCAAAACCCAAAACCAAACTAAACAAACAAAACTCACAGAAAGCATTTATAGTACATATTTAAGCATGGGGGATACAACTCAGACGTTTTTAAAACCAGGTAGGATGGCCACAGTCTTAGTGGGGTACATATGTTAGGGTGTTTTATTAATAGTTAGCCCTTTTAAATTTATCTAACAAGAATCCAAGATGGCTGTGGAAAAACTATTCCTTGCAGTGCTGTAAAATGAGATTAGCACTTGTTGTGGTATAGCAAATAATCCTGTTCTGACTGTTGTGACAGGTATTTTAGGTTCTAAGAATTAGATTAGGTTAGAAACATGAGGAGGAGAACCTGCAAAATCTCCAGAGCAGAGAAAAGGTGAAGCTGAGGGTGGGGAGCCCTCATTTCCTGTGGGCACTTGTCCTGAAATACTGCCCATTGCCCAGCAGAGCAACTAACCCCAAAATCCAGAGCTCTGCTTGTCTCCACTGTTCCCAGAGGCCCCACATGGATGCTGAACATGTTTGTAACATGTTGAATATGTTGTTTGTAAATGCTCTTTATAGTGTCCTCACAGTAAATACATCAGAATGTGAAAAGTCTAAAATTTGTGTTAAAATGTGCTCATTTTCTTGATCAAAAGGGCGACATTGCTCACAGTGAGCCCTTTGGAAATTTGAGTTTATCTGGAAATAGCATTGTAATTGGTAGAGACTAGAAATAGAATAGAATGTGGGGTGGGGGGGGGTTAGTAAATATATTTAGGATACAAGAGTCAGATGCAGAATGACATGGCAAAGATGTAGGTACAAAATACAAATCCATACTAAACAGGTTTTTCACTTACTGGTGGTGGCTTTAGCATAGAACCTTTATGACACAGACTACAGCCAAGAATTAAATTTAAAAGAAATTTAGCAATCTTCTTTTTTTGTAGTACTTATACTTTGACAGGTTTCATTCATAAACCTCCTATACCAAGAGCATTTTTCCAGGTATTATTACAGAAGCACTAAAAAGATAGAGTAACTGTGAGGAGGGTTTTTTTTTTGCCAGAAAACATTTCCTGAAGAAGACAGTCATGCCCAGCAAACCAGAAATATGCTATTTTAAAAAGAATTTGTATATAGAAAGCATCTTCAGGAAGAAGAGATGGAATGTAATCTTCCTTAGGTATACGCCTGTTAAGATATTTTTATCATGTACTGCAATCGAATGCTAGCTCATGTAAGAGGGGCTTTGCACATTCCTTTCTCATTTCTGTTAGGAAATTAAATCCTGATAAGGTTCTATATGATGTCTCTTATCACTCTGTAGAGTAGCAATTTAAAGACCAGAAACACATATGGTTTTTCATCTTTATGATCCAATTTTGACCACTGGAGTTTGTTTCCTGCTGCTGTTTTCACAGGGGCAGAAAATGCTTTGTCCAAAAAACCACTTACCTCTCTGCTGGCCTTCAGTTTGAGGAATGTTCTGTTAAATCCAAAATACACTGTTGTAATATTGAGCAAAAATTGGCTTCCTGCTAATAAATTCATACAAATAGTGTTTGGGTTTCTCTTGGCTTTCTTGTTAGCTCCTCATGTGAAGGGCCAGTAAACTGCAGATGAGAAATGGTGAGGAAAAAATGAAGCATCACTTACAGTCCAAGAATTGGCTGTGCTAGAATTGAAGCAACGAGAAGAGTGATTTGGGGGTGTGAGGAGTCGGTGGTCCCTGTAAAAAGCCAGGATGGGTTTGGCAGCCTGGAGTGCCAAAGTCAGCCCCCAGCAGAGACCCTCCACGAGTGGAAAGCCAGAAAGATGAAGGAGCAGCATCACAGAGGTAAACGTGTGCCCTGCATCCTTATATCCCATCTCATTTTGCAGTGGCACTCCCTGCACGTTATTTTTATTCTCAAAGACCCTCAGTGAGACAATTTTGTTACAGCTCCTGCTTTTCGACCTTTAGGGTGTTATTCCAAAACTAATCCGTGTTTGGCTTTCTGAAAATCACATGGAGGGCATAATGGAGATGAATATTCAATCAAAAATCTTAAATTGCTGTCTTTAAGGGTTGATCTTTAAATATAATCTGCCTGCAAGTAGATTACACTTATGGTCATTTGGGTACAAATGCACTTTTATAAGAGAATAATTCACTCAGGAAAGCGAGCAGAGGGAATTTAGAGAAGATGTACAAAAATAACTAGGAAGCTCAAGGAATCAATTTATGTTCAAGCATTAAAGTAATGACAATAAAGCTTTACTAGCAGAGGCTACAGACACTCCAGTGGCTTGCAGTAAAGCATGATTATTTATAAAAAAAGGAGAGAAAATCTTGAAGAATATTTTATTTCAGTGTTAGGTCAAATAATTGATGGTGATTTCCAGCTGGCAAAAGGGTAGCAGCAAAGACATTTAAAAGTGGCAAGTTTAGGCATCATGAAGGACTGTTCTGCCACTGCCTGAGTCTGCCAGGCTCAGGGTTAATAAATAAAAGATACAAATTCCAAGATGGGCTTCAAAATGAGTAGGGTTGGGGGTATTTTGTTGGTTTAGGGTCTGGGTTGCTTGTTTGGTTGTTGTTTTGTTTGGGTTTTTTTCTTGTTTTCAAACTAACTCAAGATGAGCCAGTTTAAACGTAACATTTCTTCCAGAGTGGTGAGAATTTGAGTACAGATATTTTTTTTTTTCTTTCTGCATGTATTTTTGGTTTGCCTGGTCTTTTTTACAGTAAATGCATTTTCCTGTAAAGACTGCAGCACATGGGTTCCCAGGGAATAGTTCAGTTGTGTTTTGACTTTTTAGACATTTTATACTTTCTTTTCCTCTTAACTTGAGGCATTTAGAATGCATTAGGGTCACCGGTTCTAGTGGGAATGCTGATGTTAAGGTTAGTTCAAGGGTAATTTAATATATTTAGGTATTGAAATTCTGTAAAAGCAAAGATGCTTTATTTTGGGTGTAGGTCTAGATAATAAATATCTCATATTGAATTCAGGTTTGGATGGAGAAAAGGTAATATGCAGTTGGAGTACTATGTCAAGTGACACTGGAGCATACAGAGGAATAATGAAAATAGAAAATTAAACTCCTAACTATCAAAACATATATCTATATATGTGTGTATATATATGCATGTATACATTGTAT
Source organism: Agelaius tricolor (assembly GCF_023055355.1). Classification (NCBI taxonomy): domain Eukaryota; kingdom Metazoa; phylum Chordata; class Aves; order Passeriformes; family Icteridae; genus Agelaius; species Agelaius tricolor. Next base: position 3,763,886 of record NW_027269270.1, read on the forward strand.
TATGATTAGGCAAAGAGGAAAGAAGGGGGAACATCATCTTTTGGTATTGGAGAAGGTTTTTCTTCTGTGATGCTTCCTATGTTACTATCACAAGGAATTGTTGATCCAAAAGGCCATGTGAACAGCTGTAGAGTAGAAAAATCATGGAACTAACTTGTTCCACTCTAACAATAAATAAATGATGTCAGAGTGCTCATTATTTTAATTAAATTAATGTGAAGTCATTAATAATTATGATACTTTTTTGCCCCCCATCATGTAGACAAGGAGGATTGTTAATTCAGGGCTCAGCAATACAAGAGCATCACAGCTCCAAGGCACCCCAAAAATTGGATGAATAAACAACTGTTCAAGTTTTTGTTTGGACACAGATTTGTAGCTTTCCTATGGCAGTTGTCTTGCTATGGTTTAGTTAATAGTATTTTGCCTTGTCTTGTGATCACACAGGTCTTACAGATACTCAAGAAAATGTGCATTTGGTGAAACTTGGCATGATTTATATAGCTTGGAGCAATGAGTAAGTTCTTACTTAATTAAATGAATTATGTAGACATTTTTTAATTGTCCAAATGCCAAACCAGATACACTGGGCTTTGCAACTCCTCCCTATTTTTAGAGCAATACTGACTTTGTTTCTTACCACATATTTTTTTTCAGGCTAGTAATCTATAATGTACTTGAGCTATTTTGATATGGTTATCTTTAATTAAGCACATAACTTATTAATATTTTGCGAGTTGGATTAAATTCTTTTGATAGCATTTTAACATGCCGATTTGTAATTATATTATTTCACTACAGCAGACAGATTGGTAAGTCATAAGTTATTAGGGAAAGGAAATTGTTCTAATGAATAAACAGGGCCTTGTAGACAGTAAGCTGATAGTGTCAAGCATCACTCAGGAGGGCCAAAATAAGGACTTGAAGGCCTTTTATTACTGGACTGCAGGTATCTACCAGTATTTAAATCATAATTCATAGAACTGTGTGGTTTTAAAGGTATGGCAATGCATCATATGATGTAATATTGGGAATACCCTTCCCCAGCACGTGCTTGGTATTGTACTGTTTTGGTTTTGTTACACCTAGTGCCCTGTGGAAGTGAACCAGTTAATGCCTGGTGTGATTTATGGCGCTTTAAGCTGGGAGGTCGTAACCATAAATATTGCAAAGGGCTTTGATTTCCAGATTATGCCAAACATTCCCACTTTGAAAAATGGATCTCGCTGAAATGTGCAACGTTGGGAAAGTAAACACAACATTTTAAATCTAATTTCCATTCTCTTCTGTGACAATTACAGATCACATGAAGAAGGAAGCCATCATAGCATGTCACATATTGAACTCGATGAAATGTATTACAATTTGAATCTCTGGAGTGTTTTTTTCCTCCTGTGGGGCTCTAATTTATACCTGCTCATTCAGGAATAAACAGTGCTATTTTCTGACTTGTCATCTCTCTCACCTCACCTCTCTTCAGCTTTTACACTGAGAAAATGATGTCGTTGAACTGAATGCTAAAACAGCAAACTGTGTTAAGATTAATTTCACAGTACAGCCCTGAAAATTTTTAGCACGATTCTATTCATCCTTCCATTGCTGTGACAGTAGATTTCCAGTGTGGCACACGTACACAAAGGGCAGGTACGTGTGCACAGGGGGAGAGACACAATGACTGAATGGGTGAATGCAGAAATGAGGGAATGCTGGTGGTGCTCCGAGTTCTCCTGAACTTCCTGATCTCATTACCACCACCCAGTGGAAAAGTCGGGAGCGAATGCCAATTCCTGGTGTGAACTTGAGGACTTCTACCCACGGAAATACCTCCTGCTTCAGCAAATGAGCCCAAGCTCATAGATGTAAAGTTTCTAATTGACTGTGGAATACTTTTGATCAAATTTTCAGACTCCAGATTTTTGAAGTCTGGAAAAAAATTGCGTGGCTGTTGGCAGGGAAAATAGTCTGTGTTTGTAATAAATGGTCACAAATCATCTGCTATCCTAGATCCCATAATTTAAAAATTTCCTATTTATTTGTGGATTTCCTTTTATCAGGTTTTCCCTTAGTGCCTCATTTATTTTCATTAAAAGCTTTTCTTTTCTTAAGTACCTTGGAAATATTTTTTTTTTTTACAAAGCAAGTTTCAACTGGATAAAATTAATTTTAAAAAATTTAATTGGTAAAAATGAAAATTTGGTGCTCATTATGTAGTCAACTTCATCTCCAGAAAAGTACCAGATGCAGAACGGCTGCTTGAAATCTCTTTGGATATTGTTTATGGTGTTCACATGTTGGTTGCTTTAATGTAATGCTAGTTGTGTACCTTGCCTGCTGGATTTTATTGAGCTTTGGGTGGTGGCTTGGTGGGATCACACCCATTCTGTGGTCTTTTGGCTTCTGCTTTTTGATTTATGAGAGGGTATATATTTTTTTAGTGAGTTTATTTTTGTGTTGTCACTGAATGATTGTTCCTTGCACTGTTGTGCTAGATTGTTGGAGAAGGGAAAGTGAAGAAGATTTTATGTAGTAGTCAGCTGGGAACAGTCACGGGATGGTTTGGATTGAGACCATTTAAAAAAGATCACCTGAAAAACAAAAGCACCTGAAGGTTCCCCTGCCACATGCAGGTACACCTTCCATTAGAGATGGAAGCGTTGCCTCTGAGATAAAATCCAATACTTTTGCTATGATTTTTGAAAATTTAATTTCATTTATTCTGCTAGGGTTTGACTTGGATGTTTGGTTTGAGTGGATATTGGGAAACCATAATTCCATGATGGACTGTTTCAGGGATTCATTTTCCAGTTGCTGGCTCCATTTGCTTTTCACATAGAGACACTCTGTTTGACAGAGGATTTGCTTCCAAGGCAATGTTTCACATAGCACAGTGAATTGCATTTTCAGTGTTTGAAATGCTCAGGAGTGGCTTGTGCAGCCATCAGGTGTTTTGGCTTGGGCCATCAGGTGTTTTCTGGCCTTTGTAAAAATACCCTGCTGTTTAATACTATTATAGTACATCAGTTCCTTGTTGGTGTCACCTCATGTTCAGCGTCCCATTTGCAATTTTATTTTATATTTTTATTTGACTGCTTTGGTTTATTTGTTAGGAATGGATTGGGGGAGAAAACAAAAAGATGCAGTGTGCATGTGCTGTTAGGGAAATTGTGCAGCATAAACATTAAGAAGGGAGCACAGAGAATGCTGTTATTATATCCAGTAACAGCACAGGTTTTCCCAGCAGTATCCTAAAGCAGACAGTGGTAATATTGGTGATGGGGAAGAGCAGGGGCAGAGAAGTGCTTGCATTTCTGAACACAGGCATGTGGTGCTGGATACAGATGTGGATATGTGGAAAGAGGGAGGGGATAATGCTTGCTGGACAAGCCTTTTCCCTGAGCTGTTCTGCATAAGCAGGGGTATGAAACTGTGCGCTTGGTAGGGCTGAAGGAGCTAAGAAATGCAAACAGAGCATGTTTTAATGAATCTTTGCTGCTACTTTTGGGATTGAAATGCTAGTTCAAGCCTTCCCAGTGCTCTCCCTGTGACACAACCCTGGGGGCTGCAGGGCTTCAAGGCCCTGCTGCCTTTCTTTATCTTTGTGGTACCAGAGCTGCACTCAGCTCCAGTGCTGGAGCAGGGAGCCCACTCTGCTGCTCCTCACACAGCATGAGGGATGTGCTGGGAACTAGGCTACCAGAGCATCCCAGTTTCCTCTTTTCCCTGCTGCACCACCCCCACAGCTGATGAATGAATGCAGTTGTAATACAGTGTTTAGTGCACATTACCCTTTAATGGCTTTTCAAAGTACTCAGGATAGTCCCAGCTTTCCTTCTGCTTCATGCAAGGATGACGGGCCTCTGAAAAAAGGAAACCTATACAAGGCTCAGTAAAAAAGGAAAAAAGGACCAGTAAAAGGAGACTGAAAGTCCAGGAGATGGTAAAAGGGTGTGTCTCAGGCAGCAGATTACTTACAGGGAGGTGTTCTTAGGATAAAGTGAATTTTGTTGAATTCGGTAAGAATTGCCATGGGAATTTAATTGAGTTTCTTGTGACTTGAGCACAGATATTCCTTTCTATCCTTGATGGGTTTGTTTCAAGAGAGAATTTGCTTCAATCATTTGATTTTTCAGGATATGTTGGTAACACATATGCTGTGCCATGCTTTAAAAACTGCTAACCAAAAGAGTTTATACTCTTGAATATTTTTTCTGGGTTATGCCAGGATTATTTATTAAATAATGAATATTATTAAATATTAGAATGCAGAATATTGAGTATTCTCACAGGCAGAAAAACAGCAGAATGCACAAGAATTAGTTTCATTTGTTCGCTGGCTTCTCCTTCACAAGTTTTCCAGAAAGTCTCTCAAATCCATAGCCTGCTTCTTGAGTTGGTATTTGCTGTTTTATACAGGAATAATTCCTTGGAGATTTTTACCAAATGGAAAAATAAAACAGTGTGTAAATAAGCAGCACTGGTTATTATTACACAGCAGAGATTTGTATAAATAGCAATATAAACAGCTGAAACCTCAGATACTTACCCAGGAGAACAAGACACAGATGGAAATAGGGAAGACTGGTGGTAGGTAGGAGCCATAGGGTTAGGGATTGATGTGAAATAAACAATTTATAAAAAATAAAACATTTGGGATGGAAGAAGCATCTTGAGCTGTGTGATCATAATAAGCAGAATGAGGCATGAAAACTTAGGTGAAGGGTTGAGATAGATCAGAGATCAGCTAAAAAAATAAAAAATAAAAAGACAACCAGAATAAGCAGGACTAGAAATGACGTATTTTGCTTGTCAGGTGTTATTTGTTGTCCTTTGTTTATTCAGTGCTTTGGAGGAATCAGGTGGTTTTTAATTGTTTGTTGTTTCAATTGTTTGTTTTTCCCTCCCTTAATAGAGGAGGACAGTGAATTTCATGAGCAGAAGCTATAGCAGCTTTCAGTGCTGTTGCTCACTTCTGTTTGGTACAGAGCAGGGGGAACATTTGAAACCTGAGCTGTGGGAGTAGATTATTTCTCTGTTGCTGCAAGATGATGTTCCCAAGTCCTTGGACTCTTAACAAGAGCGTGCAAGCAGTGCCTGCATGTCTCTGAAAGGCCAGAGAGCAGCTGTACAGCCCTGAAACTTTTCAAAAACCCTGGGAGGGCCCAGGTATGGCTGTGGCAGCTGTGAGTAAATGTGTCAGCAACGTGTCTGTGCAAGGATTTCAGAGAAAAAGGTTCCAGTTCTTTGAGAAGGTGGATGTGTGGACTTTCATTCCCAGGCAGAAGGGTCCTCACGCATCAGTAACGTTCTGTTTAGAAGGTGGGAAAAAATTGTTCTAGTCCAATCTGGAATATATTTATTCCCAGGAAAGAGTTGCCTGATTTTATTTCTTGCATGATTTTATTTCTTCTGACATTTTTGAGAGGGAACTGCACCCATGATTCTGTCTTGAAGGGGAACCAGGCCTTCAGTGTGCTGTGTTTTTAAATTTATCAGGTATTTATAATATTGACTTGATTTTTCACATGGCAACGAACTTGCTGGTTATTTCTAGATGTACACGTACATCCTGATAACCAAAAAAATCTGGTTTACATTATCACACTCTTTTTTTGGCTGTAACAAGAAGCAGCAAATTCTGATCTCTCACCTGTGGCTCAGCTGTCAAAACTTTCCACTTTTGCCATTTCCGTAATTTCTTCCCAAGTCTTGGAAATGCTAAAGAATGAGTGACAGCTGTCAAAATTTACTATTCACTGTGTATGATCCAAAGCAATGATAGAAGATGTTTATCAGAAGGGGGCACATCTCAAAAAAAATGGGGCTTCTTTCATGAAGGATGCAAACACCTGAGGCAATAATTTCTGCCAGGCAAGTGTGTGTGTGTCCCCCTGTCCTCAATCTTCTGGCAGCAGCTCATCTCTTTTGGAGGACAAGATGATAGGACACTGCTGTTATGTTGCCAGCAGTAAATGCTGACTAAGGGACGTGTTCAGATGTTGCATCATGCTTCTGGGCTTCTTTTCTAAGGTGCTCCTTCTTTTGGCACTGGAAATTCATCCCATCAATCTTCATTTTTACAAAGCAGAATAAAGGTCAAGCAGGTTGGACGATGAGCCAGCTAAGAGTGTTTCCCACCTCATATGAGAAAAGCTGCAAATCACAGATACCTTATGGGGGAGAAAATCCCCAACAAAACAACAAACCACATTTCAAGCATCTTTCTCGTGCACATCTTAGACTGTGACAAATTCTGGTCCTGGAATCCAGCTCTGGTTTGTGTGCTGCAAAAAGAAAGGAACACTTACGCTGGTGAAGGAGCAGGGGCATGCCACAGCTGCCTCGTGCTGATGTACCTAATGGTTTTTAGCCCACTTTGCTGGGGGCTTTGTAGAACCGAGCCGAGTACATCACACGGGCGTTGAGGCTGAGGATCGCAGAGTCTGCGCCAGAGCCTGCAAGAAACCATGGTCGGTGCCCCTTTCCTTGCAGACGCCCAAGCCCTGCGAGGCCGGGTGGGCAGAGCCGCCTCCGCCGGCGGCCCCGGGCCGGGAGAACCGTGAGTGACCGCGGGGGAGCGGCGGGGGAGCCCCGGGAACGGGGGATGCGGCCCCCAAGGAGAAGGGATGCAGGCACCCCGGGAAGGGGGGGATGCAGCTCCCAAGGAGGAGGACGGATGCAGGCACCCCGGGAAGGGGGGATGCGGGCCCCCCAGGATGAGGGATGCAGGCGCCCCGGGAAGGGGGGATGCGGCCCCAAGCGCTTCCCGTGACCCAGAAGTTTTGCCAGCCCGCTCCCGATCCTGCGGGATGCGGCGGGGATGGGCTGCGGCGGCCGCAGCCCGGCGAAGGGCGGGATGGAGCTTACCCCGAGCGAGGGTGAGGAATGACCGCTTTCCCCCAGTTACGTTGTCACGGGCCAGAGGAGCCGAGAGCGGCGGCCGATGGAGCGGGGGGGCTGCTCCGGCCCGGGCAGGTGGTGGAGGTGCCTGTGAGTGTGGGGTGTTAGAGAAATATGTAACAAAAAAAGGAAAGGGCGCGGTGGAGGGCGCGGAGGCTGCTCGGAAGAGGGGGGAGGGCGGGAGCGTTGGGCTGGGGGCGTCGCACCCCGGGCATCTCTCCATGCCCACCCCCCAAACCCCGGAGGAATCACACTGCTCGTCTTCCCCACCCCCGGAAAAAGGAGGGCACAGCCCACCTGCGGGGCTGGCTGCGCTCGGGGTGCCGGCTCTGCCCTCTCCCCCCGCCCGTCCCCCTTTACCTGCCGGCGGCCCGTCCGCGGCGGGGGCAGCGGGGCGTGGGGCGGTGGGTGGCGGTGGAGGCGGCGTGTGACAGATGTCCTCCTCTGACAGCGCTCGGTACCAGCCCAGTGGCTCCCTGCCATTGGCTCAGTGCAGCCGACCGGCAAGGCTGCTCGCTATAATAGCACTATGCCTGCCAGCGGCGGCGGCAGCTCGCTCGGCTCCGCCGCGGCCGCCGCGCCGCGCATCCTCCTCACCCTCCTCACCCTCCTCACCCTCCTCCCGCGGCCGCGCCGCGCCTGAGGGGCCGCAGCCCCGGCCCCCGCCGGCCCCGGCCCCGGCCCTCCCCGCCCAGCCCCGCCGAGCCCGGCCCGAGGAGGCGGCCCCGGCCCCATGGAGTGCTACTACATTGTCATCAGCTCCGCGCACCTCAGCAACGGGCACTTTCGCAACATCAAGGGAGTTTTCCGCGGCCCCCTCAGCAAGAACGGCAACAAAACTCTGGTAATGGCTTCTTCCCTTGCCTTCCCCCTTCCTCCTCCGGCTCGCCCCTCCTTGGCCGCCGCGGGGACGCGGTGCCCTCGGGGCAGGCGCCGCCGTGTCCCCGCAGAGCTGCGGGCGGCCCGGGGACCCTCCTGGGCGGGGAGCCGCAGGGCCGGGGCTCCGCAGCCCGGGGAGCCCGGGGAGCGGCGGTGCCGCGGGGCTGAGCGCGGCTCCCGGCGCGGGGGCTCCCCGGTGGCCGCCGGTGCTGTCCCCCCATGCGGGCACAGCCGCGGGTCCCAGCCGGGGAAGGGCGGGGAGGGAGCCGAAACTTGTCTGCTGGCTTGTCCGAGCCCTTTGGGTAGAGAGGCGCGGTTGAGCAGAGCCTGAGAAACGATCCGCGTTTTGGTTTGTTGGCTGCCAAGTTCTCTTTGAGAGCTGAACTCGGGGTTTGACAGGACTCGGTGGGTTTTAGGCAATTTGGTGTAGTAGATGCTCCGGAATGCCTGCACAGGCTATTCGGGCTGTTTGTGAATTGATCCTCCATACTCGGGTATCTTTGCATCTGTTGGGTTTCCTGTGGTTTTGCTGACTTGCTCGAACTCGCCTCGTGCTGATCCTGAACTTTAATGGAAGAGTGACGGTGCAGTAGCCTTGGCAATGCATTTGCTCTCCTGCCTGCTCAGATAAAAGGGATGTGGGATAACGGCAGGCTGGGTGAGCTGCATGGCAGAACATCTCAATCACGGCACAACACGGTGTGGACAGATGTCTGGAGAGGAGGATGGAGCTGAACGAGGGGCTTAGCCACGTTGTTTATCTCTCTCTCCCATCACTGCCTCATCCTGAAATCCTCTTTGGAGGAGATGGAGCAGAACTTACTCACCACATTCTTGTTCCCTCGAATGCACGACCTATATTGATGGGGAATTTACTGAAGTACTTAACATTTGCTAGAGTTGGCAAGCTTGCAATTTCTTCCTAAATAAAGAGATTAAAGCAAGTCTGAGCCAAGTCATAAAAATAGTAACTACTACGAGAGAATCTGAGGCAGATTTTTGGACTGTTTCAAATGTGAAGTTCCTGCTTTCACGTTGTAAATCTTTACAATTTTATTTGCTGTGGATTCTGCATATTTTTCTGTCAGGGGTTGCGTTCTTGGAATTTTAAACAAGTATTTGTAGTATCCATGAGATGGCAATATGTGTGTAATATTTCACTGTTACAGTTTCAAACCCAAGACCTACTGCAGAAATATTTGGTACATTTCAAATAATGGCATGATACATCACCTTCTTCCTACTAAACAATTTCAGTAAAGATGCATTTGGCAGGACTGGGAACACTCTGATGTAACTTTTGGACTGTGTATTATCTTGCAGTTCATAATGGATTCTGCTTCAACAGCATTTTTTAAAAAAATATTTTTATTCCCTTGGCAAAAAAAAAAAACCAAAAAAATGGCAGCTCTGTATTCTCAATATTCCTGATTAATTTATTTACTGATAAAATTATTTGTGACCAAAATATTTTGGGAAAGACTGGTGCTAACTTCAAAGTCAAATAAAAAAAATAATTATGTGGGCTTTGAAGGGCTCATACTCTGGAAAAAAATGTACTCTGGGAAGAAATTTTAACTCAGGCCTGCTCTTCATGGAGACAGATGTGACGGGAGACAAGGCAGTGTTGGCTGTGGGACTGCCATGAGAACCCTTAGGGTGTGCACTGAGCACTGGCAAAGTTTTTGCTGGGTTGGAAAGGAAGAGTTCTTGATGTTGGCTCTGTGGACAGCAAAATGAAATCCTTCTGTATGAAATAAATGGTACAGATGCAGGCATGAAGGCTTGTGTTTCTGTTTGGGCTATTTTTTAATTTATAGTAGGTCAAGATACCATGAAGTTGTGGTACTAGCTCAGAATGGACAGTTCTATGGTGCTGAAGTACCTTTACACCCATTTCAATGGGAAAATCAGATGTTTCAGTGTTTCAGAGGGTTTTTTAGTCACTTTCACTGTAAACAAGCTTTTCAGACTTGGAAGGATGAAAATATTTGTTAGTGTAAACTAGAATAAGTCTTTAGAAATTCCAGTAAGAAGACAGCCTTTTAGTATGGTCTTGCTGTCTTCCACCATAGAATAAGGCTAGGAAAAACAGCAATCTGTGAAGCTAAAATCAGAAATTTTGAAGCTGCTCTGACTCAGACATATCTTTCTATTTGTTCTAAAGCATTCATTGTCTTGTCATCTGAGCTCCAAGCTTTCCAAAATCACTGCTTCCTCATGAACCAAGGAGAAGCTGAAAACAGCCTCCCTTTGTACAGCGTAGGATTGCTTCTGTGCAAAACTTACCTTTGCTAAGTTTTGGTTCTCCTTCAGAGTTCTGCCACCACACTCTGTCTAGAAATAAAGGCGAGTGTATGTTTCAGTAGAATTTCACATCAAGAGATAAAGTGCTGTGTCTAGTCAGATGATGATGTGGTTTTGAGATGGTTTTTTGTGGTGTATCTTCAAACCTGAGCTGCTCAGGTTCCAGAGAAGAAAGCTCCTTGGGTCTTTTCATTACTGTCCCATTCTGGAGTGACCTGATATTGCCCTAAAACTCTTTTTTTTTCTTTTTATTTTTGGCCCTGCTCTCCAGAAGAGGTCACTGAGAGATTTTTTTTTTTCCCTTGATTGTTTGTCTCTGTGGGTGAACCTTACGTGTTTGTCCTCTGCCTGCGTCCTGTCTCACACAGAATTAGTAGTTTAAAACTCTGAGCATTTGGTTCAAAACTCCCAGAATACAGCAGGAAGAAAGAGCTGGTAGGGAACATGAAGCACAAAGCTTTGGCCTTCTATAAAGGCTGCTCAGTGGAGAGCATCAGAGAGTTACTTTCTGGTAGAAAAGATGGAGTGACAGTGTTTCTACTGCTTTGGTCTTTCTCTATCTGTCTTCAATGCCTAGTGAGATGGGCTTTGAGATGGGGTTATTTGGGAGGGAGAGACAAGTACATGAGGGGTAAAGATACAAAGTAGGAGGAGGAGGATGGGGCAAGCCACACTTGTATTCCTCAAGAGAAGGCATCAGGAAAACTTGAGCTCAGAAAGTGGTGAAAGGCACAAAAGGGAACAAAGGAAAGGGTGGATTTAGGTAACTGAGAAAATAAAATAAGAAAAAGTTTCTTGTGAATGAACCCATAGTCAGGTGAGGGTGGGAAGTGAAGGAATGTGTGTCTACATGCAGCTTGGGTATCTGAGAGCTTTGCCCAGTGCGTGTGGTCCCCCTGGCCCACTGGGGTATGGATCCCTTACCCCATTGTAATCTACTATTTCTTGTCAGGAAAATCAATCTGAACGAGGAATTGATGGGAAATGGGCCCCTGTGGAGGAATAGCCTCCAAACTCTTATTATAAAGTAACTTCAGAAAATGGAGTACGGTTAAAATGAATTGGTGGTGTTTGTGCTGTCGAATAAGCCTTTATCCTCTCCCTGTGCAGTTTATATTGCCTGAAATATCCTTGAAACATGCACAGTCTCCTAACAATAGCTCATCTGCCACTGGAGTACTCCATGGCAGCTCTTTGGAAGGTTTTGTTGTTGTTGCTGGAGTACTGTCACCACCTGCCATGTGGTCTTTGTGTGGCAGATGGTTTCTGAGCTAGAAACTCAAGACTTACCACGTGGGTCAGTGCTATGCAATGATGTTTCAAATTTCTAGCGTTCTTTTTGCGTTTTCATGCTTTTTGGTGTTTTAATCAATGAATATTGGCCTGACTGCTTGGCCATTTCATGTCAGGGTTTGATGTTGTGGCTATGAAGTTTTCCCAAGGATGTTCTTTTTGGCTGTAGCAGTTTATAAAAACTTTTGCTGCAAACTCTTTGTTTTGCCTATAGTCCTGAACTTTTAATGCACTTACTCTGTTATTTTTTTTGGCCTTATGTTATTGCTGCCAAATTACAGTAGTCTGTCTTTGTAATTCATCTTCCTTGCTGTGGCTGCTGTCTTGCAGTTTATAATCTCAAAAAATATTGAAACTTAAATGAAAAAACAGCTTTCTGGAGAGAGAAATCAGTTGTTTGGAGTTGGAACCATAGGTAATTTTTTTAAATCCTTAAAATGTCTTGCAGGATGTAAACCCCAAACTAGGATGAAGTATTTATCTTGGTTAATACATACAATTTTTGGTTGGTCAGCAAGAGAACTGACTCTGGCTTTCTGAGTAGCTGGTATGTGGCTGGTGACTGAGTATCTGCTATTTCACCTTAAGGTATTGCACTGGTCTAAAGGGCTCTGTTTCCTTGAGATTTACAGTGTGGAAGTGTGGGGCTCCTTAACATCTTTTAATTGGACAAATAGATTTTCTCTGGTGGTGATCAGAATGAGTAAGGTGCTGTCACTTGGCTGAGGAGGTCAGGGAAAAGCTTAGACCTCTGTGTGGTGTAAATTGCTACTGTAATTCTAGTTTCAAGTGTCTTGTGGATACAGATAGAGAGTATATAAGATTAGAAGGTCCTGATAAGAAGTTGGTTAAAGGACCAAATACACCAAACACAAGCAGCTATTTTTGTGACTAACAGTGACCTCTATATTTGTAGGTTTATACTTTGGTTAAAAGTGTCACCACAGGGCACTGCAGGGGTAGAATGCAAACAGTGCTCCCCAGGTCCAAGAGAGGCAGTCACAAGTTATTCACAACAGGAATCAAACTCTGGACTCAATGCCCTAAGCCTTGTGGAGAAGATGATCTCATGAACTTCAGGTGGCTACCATGGAGTACAGCTTTGTGCCTCCCAGCCAGCTGGGTTATGACTGCAGGGATATTAATTAATTAATAATGTAATTAATTTGTTTATAACTCCTTTTGGAAGTCCTAGGGCATGCCTCTATTTTTGTGAGAACTCCATGGAGTTCAAACACTGTCACACTTGTGCCCTCTGAAAGTGCCATCTGTTGCTCAGGCTGTCTGTTTTCTTTAGCTCTTTTACACTTTGTAGAAAATTTCTGTATTCCCACACCTCCTAAAGTAAATAGGTTGTGGCAGACATAAAAATGTATTGTATGAGAATTTCTATTACAAATACCCATTCCCTACTACAGGAAGGAAGTTTTAAACTAAAACATTTCCTGATGAATTACAACAGCAGCTGTAATTCTGCATGATCAGGGTAAATGTCCGTTGGTTTCAAGCTATCTAGTACACATATAAAATAAACAATGGTTACCCCAGGTTTATTTTAAATACTGGTAAAATGACATCCTGCAGTTCTGTTTGCCATATTGTATATTGCCAGTAGGAGGAGGGTAATTTTTCAATTCTATCTTACACATGCAGAATTTAATAGAACTATTGCAATACATTGTTTTTCATTGTTAATGTTGCAAAATTTTTAGGGTTGAGTTGCTAGGCCAGAGTTGTATTAGTTAAGGGAGAAAAATCACCTGTTACTTCCTTCAGTGGTTATGTTCCCTCTGGATCTGCTAATGTCTTTTTTGACCTAAGTTTGAAACTTGAAATTGTTCACATCTTTTCTGTGAGAGAAGCTGAGCAGCCCTAACTCATTAAAATATTAAAGTGGCAAAATAAATTCGGCCTCATTTAATTTTAATTATTAATAAACATTACTTGGATTGTGATTGAAAACCCTCTCAGAAGGCAATGGAATAAACTGGTAAAGTTTAAGGAACAATAGAATCATAACTGTGTCCTACATCTAAAGTCCATTTGTTTGAACTCATGTTACTTGGTTTACTTGTGTGAGGCTGTCTCTAACAGTTCTGGTTCAAAACATTATCAGCAGGCATGTTTTGGTGAGCTGAGAGGAAACTTTCATAATTTAAGTGCATTTCCAGAGCAATTCAGAGAGCTCTCCAGCCTCGTGCAGTGAGATACAGCACTCCTGTGTCCATCAGACTCTGTGTGACTCCATCATCTGGTCCAAAAAATAGCAGGAGCTGGAGTCCAGCATGCAGCAGGTTTAAATTGGGGCAGCTTCTGCTTCAGAGCTATTACTGAGCAGGCTTTTGTACTGTAAAAGCTTATTAAATGCATGGTAAGCTTCAAACACATCGCTGTTCTGTTGAATGTAATTAGACTATTACCATGGTTAAATTAGTACACTTGTTTAGTTTTTTTTTCAGATTGAGGCCTTAAAGAATAAGTCTGAGGAGAGCCTTTGCCTTGAATATTTTCTGATGCAAATATCCACAGCAATCTCTAAGCTCTGAGATACACAACGTTAATTTTAACACGTTGCTCACACTTGGAAAATGGTGTTGCTAACATGTTGTTTACCATGTTGCTAACTGGAAAACAGCAAGCTGGCTCCTGTGTTTTCCAAATCACAGATTTTTTTTTTTTTGAAGTCTTTAATCAGACTTTTCCAAGGTGCAGATTGCAGTCCTAAAATTCTTGGCTTTCCTGTGGGCTCTGGGAAAATGGAGGTTTCTTGACCTTCCTGTCAGCAAGGATTCACAGTTGAAAAAAGGAGTTAACTTAGAGTTGTGGATCCAGAGGACACTGAGTGGTGAGTGGCCTCTAAGTGGAGCACAGGGGGGTTTTCTGTAGGACTTGACTAAGTAGCTGCAAGATCTCTGATGCCCCTAACTGGTGGCAGTTGCAATATTTCCTTTTCTGTATGGCGTTCAGGCATGTCAACAGGAACAATTATTGTCTGCAAAAAATCAAAGCCATTGAATAGATGCATCTTAAAATGTAGGTAGGGATGAGCTTGGAGAATCCCACAAAATCAATACAGAACATTTTCTGTGATTTAATATCTTAATGCAGTTAATAATTATTTATAAGGCAGATTCTTTAATGCTGCCTGGTGGTAGTGGACATTGAGTTGATTTTTTTTTTGTTTGCTCACTTGTGATTCAGTTGTAAACATGGGAGAAGAGGGGGAGTGAGCCTTCCTAATTTGGCTCTATCTGGCCAGTCCCTTAAAAACAAATACTCGTCAGACCCTTCTATTTTTCCACACATTTTTGGAATGAGAACAAATGCTTTCCCCCCAGCATTCTTGAGAGACTGTTATATGATGAGCTGTGACTTACTGTTGTTTAAAAAACCCCAAAGTAAACAAAACAACATTTACTCACAAGGAGGCACAATATTTGTCATGTTTAACCTTGTTTGTTCAAGGGAGATAAGAAACTGTCTGAAGGCATCAGGAACCAGGAGATTTTAACTCATAGTGTAATTAATTTATTTTGTTAAAATAGGTTTACAGTTCCTTTCCTCTAAGGACTGGCCAAGGCAGGGGTACAGATGGGGCAGAGGGTTTTTTTTTTTCTCCCTTGGCAGAGATGTTTGTTCTGAACACTGAGTTATGTGTGAGCATGAATTTCTGTGGGAACTTTTTTTTTTTTTCATTTTAATTAATTCAGAGAGTAAATTTCCAAATATTTTTCATATGGCATTTTAAATGGGTGGTAGTTATACAGATCGTGGTGTAAGAAAGGGAATGCAGATTCTTTCTTCACAGCTGTAAGAGCAAATCCAGAAATAATGCCTGGAGAGTGATCTCCATATCTCCCACCTGGCATTGCTTCCCTGATTGCATGTGATAAAGAACAGGTTTTGTGTTAAAATTCTGCAAGAGGCTTTGAGAATGTTGAGAATTGGTTTGAGGAACTGAGAGGTTTTTTTTGTTTATGTTTAGATGCTCATCAGCATTCTTGGCTCGTACTTGACTTAAGACTCGTCAGGCTTTGTGTCTGACTGTGGTGATTTGCATTTTTGAAATGATTTTTTTATGTGTGTGAAAATGATATTTTTAGAAAGGCTTCTTTCCCCAAATAGCAAGTGATCAGGCTACCTCCTCTGGGACCCAGCTGAACTCAAATATTCATGTTGCAAGATTTCTCACAGCCAGCATATAGAGCTTGATTGCCTATGTTGGCCAAGGCTTGGTCAGATTTTCTTTCAAACTTAGCACTGCACAATATCTGTTAGAATTTGCCTCTTTGCCTTATGGAAATGAGTTTCTGGGCTTAGGAAAGGAGCTTCCTTTCCATGTAACTCATAGCATACTTCCACAATGGACATAAATCAATGTAGGTGTCCCTGCCCATGGCAGTAGGGTTGGAACTAAATGATCTTTGGGTCCATTCCAGCCCACACTGTTCCAGAGTCTTGGATCTGGCACCTGTGAGATTCTTACTGGGGCTGGGGCAGTATTTTCTCTGTGTAGGTGTCCATGAAGTTTGTGGATTTTTTTAATTTTTTATAAATACATCTTGATTTACGTGGCAGAATACAATTGTTTAAATAGCTGCAATTTTGAAATATTTAATTTCTGCTGCAGCTGTTTTTGACATGAAACCACAATACCCATTACAGAATATCAGCTACCTCTTCATCAAGTGGGTTTTGATAAAGTGTCTGGAGTTAAAACTTGGGGCACTCTTGTGTCTGTAAAGGATTATGGTGCATACAGGTTCTGCCCAAGCAGTCCATAAAACAAACTGAGCCTAAATTTATAAAGCAAAAGCAAAATGCCTTTTTTTTTTTTAACTAGTTATTATTGAAATTTATAGTAGTCTTAGTTCTGAGCCTGTTTATATGAGTGTTGAAACCTCATCTGACTTGGTTTCTGAATTAAAAAAGAAGGGCAAAGTAAAGAAGTGGTATAAATGTCTTTATACCAGAAGTCTTGGGATTCTTATCTACTTGCAGCATAGTACACTGTGGGTGTAGTCTCCATTTTTTTGGGGTTTTTTACTCTTTATTGTCAAAAAAAAAATATTAGGTTTGCTTAAAAGTGAGACTCTGGAAACTTAATTGCATAAAGAACATTATGCTCTTCAACATGAGTAGTAAACTGTTTCTACAAATAAAAGAAAGTTGTTACTAGCCTTTTTTTAAAGCAAAATACCTTTTATGCTGCTAGTTTGCAAAACCTTCTTAAAATATAGTTAATGCTTCAGGATGCTCTGAGGGTGGCAGTGGAATATACTGCTGAATAAATGGGTTTACTGGCTTCTTTCCATTGATATTTCTAATAGCAATGCTAATTTTTTTCTGATAGTTTTATGGAAATATTTCATGAGGGAGAAAAATCAAGATAATATTTGCTTGTCCTTCTGCTGTGCAAATGAGCCGGTAAATCATCTGACACCTGTTTGTTTGGCAAATAAGTGAATTTGCATGAACTAGCAGGTGGAATTAAGGATCAGGAAGAGATGAAAGCAGTTTTAAAGGATTACTTCCAAAGGTTTGTGGAGTTGCAGCCTGTTGTATTACTAATGCTGAGCAGAGAGAAAAGCTTCCCACCAGCAGGATGTCAGAAATGCTTGAGGTTTTCTTTATGAAACACCTCAGAGTGCTCGTGGGTATCAAAGTGTCACGGCAATGTAATTAGAAAAGTCCAGCAAAACCTGGTGGCTGCACCACCAACTCCCTGTAGTGACTGAGTGTGCCCAGAGTGGACCTGATTTATAAGGAATGGAGAATTAAAGATGGAAAAGTGCAGCTCCCCAGGGAAAGCAAACTGCAGCAAGCTGTGTGAAGGAAACCAAAACAGCCAAGGTGTTGAACAGAGAGAGGATGTAGAGTCACCAAGTGGTAACACATCATTAGTGAGTAACATCATGATGGAACTGGAGAAAACCAGGACAAAGATTTGCCTGTCCTTGTCACAGCAGTGGCACTGTCGGCGTGGTTTGTTCAGGTTCTTGTGCTGGGAAGCCAGACAGGCTTGGAGAATTTTTGGTCAGTCAGGCTTGTCCTGGAGGTGTGTGATAGGAGGCAACAAGTTCAGGTTAAGAGATGGAAAATCCTGATCAGATATAGGGGAACAAAGTAAAATTGAGGGTGGTCAAGCCCTGGAAAGAGAGACTTTGGCATGTCCATCCTTGGAGATGCCCAAAACTCAACTGAGCAGCGTTAATTTAATTGACTGTGCTTTTAAGCCAAGTGCAGGACTAAATATCCCTCTGTCCTCATTCAAGGTTACAATTTCACATTTGATCTGTAGAAGAGAAGCTTTTAATGGAATCCTCTGTGTTGAGGTTCCTTGGGGCGCGAGGCACATCCCTGCTCTGCCCTGCTCCCAACCTTTTGGGGCTCCTGGGTGCCCCTGGCTTCCCTCATCCCAGCTGACATCCAGCAGGAGCACCGACATCCTCTGGGGAGCTCCTGATCCACCAGGGGTCTGACACACAGGGCTTGGTTCAGCTCTGAGGGATGAATAAATCAAATACAACTATTAAATCTGCTTAGGATTCCTTTGCAGGGATTCCCAAGCTGAGTCATGCCATTCGTAGTCAGTGACCCAACTTGTAATTAAGGAAGATGACAGACTCGGAACTTTTCCAAAACTAATTCATATTTAGCTCTCACTCTCCACAAATCGTGTGCACTATCAGCAGTATTTTATTGATTGCACTTTTTCATATTGAAAATTATTGGAGTATATAGCCTTAATTTTGGAAAAGCTTTTAAAAGGTACTCAGGAACACAACTGACAGAGAAATTGAATTGTTGTCATTGGAACAGCTTTATGCAGAGGCAAGGAAAACTCAAGCCAAGCATTCTATGCTGCAGTCCTTCATTATGGATTGTTCCAAAGAGGGAAAAAATGAGAAGCAAACTATCAACCTTATCTTCTTCTGCCCACAGAGCTCTTGCACTGTGGGATGAGCAGTGTACACTTCCACAGTTTGAGTATTTCCAGGAAATCGTTTGGATGTTTTGCAAATTTTCATACAGTGGGTGTGGTGTGCTTACTGTTTTGATATAAGTATATTTTTATACACTTATACTTTATATACTTTATGTATTATATATATTTATATACTTTTATATAAATTATAAAATATATTATATTGTAAAGTATATTATAAATAAAGTATAAAATATATACTTAGTATCTATATCAGTATATATTTATATAAGTATATATCAATATATACTTATATAGATACTAAGTATATATTTGCATACTTAGTTCACATTACATATTTATATTTCGGTATGTAGTTTTATATTATCTTGTCTATACAACATTGTTGATATATACTCTGTGTGTTCAAGCCCATTGTTTAGCATGGTGGTGTGGCATCATGCTCATTTCCCATAGCCCTTGATTGTCCTAGAGGAAATGTGATCCTGAAGGAAGGAAGCGCCAGAGCTCTTTATGAGTGGCTGAAACTCTCTCCTCTGTAAAAGGGCCCCTGTTGACTCTAAGGGTCTCCACTCAGCTGACTGCAGCTGAGCAGAGAAGTTCCCATGGAGAAAACCCTTGGAGAAGTTCCTACAGAGCAAATCAGTGCACGTGAGGATTGTGGCTGCTCTCCCTCATCCCCGTCAGAGATAGCAGAAATTTGGAGCTTACTTTGAAGTGCCCTGGTCACTGCAGGCCAGGGAGGTAGAGTGGCTAATACTGTGTTGTAGCCATGAGATCAATGTTGGATTTGTTTTCAAACCAGTTAGCAGAGTGACTAGAGCCATGCATAATCACCTTCTTAAAAAAAAAAAAAAAAAAAACCAAACAAAACCTGTCAGAAGTTTTATGCATAGTAAATGTGAAAGCTACAATATGGAATGAATTATCAAATGGCTCAAGTTCAGTGTCTCTTTCAAAGCTACAGGAGGGTGTGCAGAGGAAATTGCATTTGTATTTTACACCTGACAAATTGAATTACAGCAACAAATCTGTATCATTACAATTCAGAGACCAGGCTTTCTTCTTGGAGCTGGGTAATTAGAAGCAGAACTATACTTGAAGGTTCAAATTGGATTCTTAGAAAGAGTCCTTTACATGAATATGACCCATACAGAAATCAGTGTTTTCATCTCTTCTATTTTAAGAATTTTGAATCATAATGTAAAGTGACTCATCCATTATTTCCTCATCTCTTCATCAGCAAGACGCACAAGAAATTATTCATTTGATTGTTTCTCTGCAAATGGGAAATCTTTACAGTTTCTTCTCTTTTCAGCAGGCATTCATAAATCCAATTAACATTAATGAGTCTCACATGTGTGCGTCGAGAGAGAAGCAAATGGACCTTTTGTCTCTCTGAGTATGTGTTTAACTGCAGAAAATGAAACGAAGAAAAAGCTTTTGGTTAATAACGGGTTACCAAGTCAGGAGCTCCTGTCTCATTTTGCAGTAGCTAACACATTCCCCTGGTTCTCTCTCCCCTGTCAAGGGTCCTTGCAGGAGCTGTACATGCAGGATGAGCAGTGCTGTTGGTGAGGTGGAGAGAGCTATTATTACCTCCAGCTCTAAGATTAATTACTAATAGGTCATGTTTGCAACGCAATGGCAGGATTGCAGTGGGGTTAATGTGACTGTGCTTCTGTCTCATGACATAACTCCATGGGAACAGAGGTAGACAAAGTAAAAAATATTAATAGCTCAGTGACCTATAAAGAAGAAATACTTAGCGCCCTTCTTTAGGGGTTCTGTTGTCTCTCTGAAGAAGAGGATTGATGTTGCAAGAAGTTGGTGACATTTTGTGTTATTCAGCAACATTTCTTGTTTACTTACAGGCACTCTTTAGAGCAGCTACGACTTTCCCAATGACACAGGAGGTCTTGATCAAGCTCAGTGCTGTTAGCAAGTGAATGGGGTCTTAGTAAATTAAATACTGCCTCTAGGAAAGCATCTGCTCCTGTTGCTGGCAAAACAGTCTGAGCACAGGGCATTTTGCTTAATTTAATTTGTTGCAAATTAACACCAACATTTGATTACTGATTTGGGTATTGGGGTTGGGAAAGAGGACTCCAGTCGAGGAAGCGTTTCCTTGGATTTGGCAGTGCTGAAGTTTGGGGGTGGGGTGGGTGGTTCACAGCAGTGCCACAACCCACCAGAAGTCCCACTAGGATCCTCCCCCAGTCCCCTCCCCACCCAAACCTGCTGTGTGTGTCCCCAGAAGACAGTCACAGCTGACATGTGGAAAGGCTCCGAACAGCTCAGTGTGGTATAAATACACTGAAACCATATGGTCTATCAGAGTCATAATATCACTTCAGAGGTTTAGAAATAGTGTGTTTATTAGCTGTAATCACTTCAGAATTTTCATTGAAGTGAATAGCTGTAAGTACTCAACACAGTTGTGTTTCCATACAAACCTTTCTGCAGTTTGGTTTGGAATAGAAGGCACCATCATCCACCCAAAAAAAGAAGAGTAGAGGGCTCTTTGGGTATCCCCTGTGTCTGACAGCCATCCAGTGGATCATGATTATGCTTTGACAGAGCTGTAGACTGTGACTGGCTCCATATGAGATGATCTAATGTGTACATCTAGATCAGATGCTCTCTGCTTTAAAATAACTGTTGTTGCACTTTTCTGCCATTAAGAATTTCCTGAAACTATTACTATTTTGCAACTGTGCTTCCTTTGTGTTATTTGAAAGGAAGCCCATTTTGTCCTGACTAATTGCTGTCTCCTCAATGCTACATCCTTCAGATATTTGTAAGCTGTAAGAATCCTCATTACTTGCACCTTTTCCAAGCTTGGCATGCTCAGCTGTTTTCCTTTCTTCATTTATCAGTTCCTCTGGTTTTGATGATGGCGTGGCTTTTGTTTGAACTCGCTCCAGCCTTTCAACACAAATCTATCAAAATGCCTCCCAGCAGTCTGCTTAAGAGGTGAAATTAGAAGAATTCCACGGGTGTTGCTAGTGCTTCCTTGATGTGTAGGTACCTGGGGGGGTGGATTGTGCAGTCTGCCTTTATTGTGGCATGTGCTTGTTCTATACATAGTCTCGCCAGCATCATTGGGACCACTCACTTCACTCTATTCTTATCATTTCCCTGTCCCTCCTCCACTCCTCAGATTCCTTGTCACAAATGCTATGTTGGGCTGTGGGTAGAGTTTTAGGTTTCCTGGAGTTTCTACTTGTGCTGCGACTTCTCTGTTGCCTTTGATGCATCCATTAGAATTTTCAGCTTCTCAAGAAGGTGCTTTGATAAATTCTGGGTTAAAACACTTGTAAGATAGGCTTGTTTGTATTTTGTAAGAATAATGTGATCCTTGTCAGGACCTGACAGATTTATTTCCTTCTGCACTATTAATTGCTCTAAGTTGTGTATGTGTGTGGCTATATTTGTTCTTTCTCTTGTGACAGAAGAGAATTAAACATGAATTACTTCTGCACAGAGACATAAGTTTTATTTCTGACCTCTTTGTCTTTTAATCTTTGTCTTCTTTTCCCCTGGTGTGTTTTTTTCTCTGTCTGTGGAAAATCTCCCTGGCTTGCTGAGCATTTTGTGTTGTCCTGCCTGGTGCAAACCTCACCTTGGTGTTCCCATTCATTTTGTAGCACAGCTCTTTGGCCTCCCAGGCAACTTTAGCTGACTTCCCTTATGTGATTTTTTTGGGGGATGATCTGAATCCACTGAAGGTTTCGTTTTTTGGGGAAAAAACCTCACTCAAATTTGCTACTTTCACGGCAAATATTTAGGAAATAGATGCATTTTGTTGGACTTCGATCTCACTGTTGATTCTCATGCAGTTGTACAGTTTAATTGTCTCAATTTTCCACCCTGACTAGATTGTCATTCTTATCACTTAGCTACTGCAGCCATCATTTCTTCATAGACTGAATTTTTCAAAATCACAGACAGAAACTGAATGAAGTTGAGCTTCACAGCAGACAAATGCTAGTCACCCTAAACGTGTACAGTTATTTAATCTGAAGAAGCATCTTGCTTTTGCAACATCCATTTCCCAGGGATGCTGTACACTGTGAGGCTGCAGAAATGCACATTATTGTCAACTTTTTCATAACAGGATTAGCTCTTACATCTGCCTGTCCTCTTTCACCCTTCCTGGCTGCAGGGGAGCACAGGGCACAACTGGCTGTGATTTTGTGTTGCACTGCTTTGGGGTCACCCTTCTGTTTCCTTCTGTCCCCCTTTCTCTGTGCTGGGGGTGAGGTCCCTGTAGGGTGGCAATGCCACGGTGCTTTCACCCTGGCTGAAGTGTCAAGCTTGGCCATGAAAGGAAGGAAAGGAAACACCATAAAGCCTTAAAAGGCAGTGCTGATGAGTTGTTATGTGTACCTGAACACTTTAAAAAATGAAATAAAATCCTGGGGTACCAAGATTGCCTGGTGGGCAAGTGTTTTTAGGCCAGAGCTCTGTATTTGAGAAGTACTTGGAAGAAAATAAACAGATCCAGTGATTACTTTCCTTGAAGTCACTGAGCACTTGTTTTAAGGGGAAAAAAAAAAAAGTTAAACTTTAGTATTTTATGTTTCTTGCTGCTTTATATCCATTTGTAATGGTGCTTCCTTAGTGTTATTTGAAATTATGCCCATTTTGTCCTGACTAAATGCTTTTTCCCATTTTTGTTCCATTTCTTCTCCATCCATGATTTGGAGGGCTGGGGGCTGCCTATTACTGTGTTGCTTGTAATTGAGAAGATGATTTGTTAAATGCAGTTCTGTTATGGACCTGCACTTCTTTATGTCTGTCTGTCTGGGCTTCTGCTCTGCTTTGCTTTTCTTTTTCATGTACCTTTTTCAATATTTTCACTTTCTGCCCAATTCTCCCTTATGATTGCCTTTTTTTTTTTTTTTTTTGAGCTTTATGCCATTTCATATCCCAGATCCTTCCAAGCTATTTTTCGAAACTGGATGCCATTTTAGAAGTAGATTAACTGCCTTTGCTCAGTCTGAAAATGAGGATTCCAGCTCTGAGCTTTTGTTTTGACATTTATGGTTTTTTGTCAGAAGTAAAGAAGTGTTTTTGATTATGTTGTAAGAATAAGGTCTCTAATACAGTCTTAATTGCTTTACTTGTTACTTTGTTAGACCTGTACAGATTTAATGATACCATTGCAGCTGACATTTAGCTGATTGGAAAAACATGACAATTTTTGTGTTTAGGTGTTGCAAATGAGAGAATGGTAAAACTGGTTTATGCTACTCTTATTTTGCTGCTTGTAATACTTCCCATTTATTCTTATATTCAGGCTGAACAGGTAGGGTGTGATAGAATGATAGTGAAAATATGTCTTCTAGAATTTTCTTGCAATAATTTTTCATTTTTCTTTTTTCTGGACAAGGAGATAATGGCAAAATTAAAGTCTGTTGTTTCAAACTGTTCTTCCTCATGATGGCGAACACTTGACCTGATTTCAATTCACTGTCAGGTCTGTAAGATAAAGACCTGAGCTTTTGTTCATCACACAGAGATGCAAAGAAGTTATGAAAAAGTGATTTTGAAGAAATGAGAGGGGGGTGAGGAAGCAAAGCAGGACTTGGCTGGTAACAGAGAGTATGGATTTCTTAATTTGCATTGCCAGGAATGCTGAGGTGGGTCCAGTGGGTCCAGGGCTGGTAGCTGGAAGAGGGCAGATTCCATGCTGGAAAGAAAGAGAAGTCTGTGACTCTCTGGCCATTTCTTGAACAGATCTCAAGGACTTGTGGCAGGATGTAGCTTTGCTGAAGTAAGTTGGCTGAAGTAAGTTGCTCCTTGTGTTGTACTTGTGAGCTACAAAAAGTCCAAAAATGAAGGAGTTGCTTTAAAGTGCATCCTAAAAATTTAAAATGGATTAAACTTCGCATTTGCTGGAAGGCACAGAGGAAAAACAAGATTGTGAAACTTTGGACCCTTCCTGTCAAATCTCATTAAAGCTTTCTTGCTCAGTGTCCCTTTGCTTGTTCCAGCCTGTCTCCTTCAAGGACAGGATGTCCAGACGGCAGCAACCATCCAGTACTCTGATAAACATTTTATGTGTGGTAATTCTGTGCCTGTAACTCTGCAATTCTGTGGGTGTGCACACACTCAGGTGCTTGCTGTGCTGTGCTGTGCATGGAGAATGGTCAGCTCTCTGTAGTCTGGCACCCTGTGCACTCCATTCATCAAGCTGATGCTGGAGTGTGTAGAAAAGCTAAATGGCTGGAAAGCAGCTGCCTTGTTCAAAAAAGCCACTTAGTGAGACATTTACTAAGGGAGTAACATCTTGGAAAATATTTAGTGCCACTTGAAAAAGCAACTTTATGAAATATTTAGGAAACAGCTTCTTTGAGGGGGAAATCTAGCAGTTTTTGTGCAGTAATGTTCCCATCTTTTAATGTTGCAATCACTCAGCTGATAGGAAGAACATCTCTTCATTATTTAATGCTTAGATTCACTTACCACCTATAAATACAGTTGGTACTGGAATATATAAATTGTTTAAAGTGTCAGATATCAGAAGAGAACTGGCTTCCTTATACTGTATTAAGTGTTAGACTACTAGTTGAGTATGTCCAAAGTGCTGGACAGGCAGGCATCATGGGCCTTTCCAGCACTTGAACACTGCACTCCTGACTCTCTTCATGTTACCAAAAAGTGTTTTTTTGGAAAGACTCATGCTTATGTAGTGCACATTTTGCCTGCCTAAGCTGCATTAAATGCCAATATCACTATTATATTTATTGTTTTTTAATGAATACAGTGGCTTTTCTCTTTCCTTTAATGTTGCCTGCATGTAAATTTAATTAATCCCCTCATAAATTCATACCTGCACTCAATCCTCTAACATCTAAGCTTTTGTTGTTAGTCTTGCAAACACTTTAGCATCAGACTTAACTGTTATGTTTTGAGACCAAGACGTGTACCAGCCATTCCCATCTCATCCTTCCTAAAGCCAAGTGTCTGTTTCACTCATTTTCAGTGTTTGTAACCATACATTACAAGTTGTCAGGGAGTGACAGCTTTTAAAATACGCTCCTGTCTTGCTTTTCCAGTAATAAAATGCACTGTAAATGAGATTTCTTGTATGGGCTGCTCTAACTGGGCAGGGGTGAGTGAGTCACATCCTTACCTGGATGTTGGTATTTAATATATATTTGTATGTGTGTATATATTTATAAATATATATATCTGCCTTTTGAAGCTTTAGGTGTATTTGAGCCAAAAAGAGCCCAAAGTTCGCTCCAGGTTGCCCAAAGTTTGCTCCATTGCCTCCAGCTCAGGGCAGGCACAAGGGGCAGCTCATGGGTGTAACCTTCTGGGCTGTAGGAGCTGCCCTGATGTGGCTTAAATGATATAGAATTATTTTTGGCAGTGCCTGCATTTATAATTTATTGCAGAGAGAGGCTGCAGTCTGGAAGTGAATCACCTTTCCCCCTCTGGCACGTGTCGGTGTGATTTGTGTGGCAGTGCCATCATAGGGGAACTGGATAGAATTAAACTCCTCTCTGTGGTTCTACCCAGGTGTAAGTGAAGCCACCAGCAAAGATCCAGACCAATGGCTGCCCTTTGGATAGCTTTGGAACATGTGTGTTGGGTCTAGGAAATTAGATTGATTCCAATTTGCAGTCGAGTCCCTGAGCTGCTTATGGTACATGTTTATTTACAAGAGTTGCATCAAGCTAGAGATTCATCCTCTTGTGCAATTTCTTTATCATGTAGATGTGGCCATATGTCTGCATATAATGTAGGCTGAGCTATTTCCAGAATCAGGATTTTACTCTGTAAGATGAAAGTGCAATTAGATATTATGCTTATAATAGTTATACTGTTTCCTTTGCAGTGTATCAGGTGATAAAGCAAGACACAATTCAAACATCTCACATTTTTTATTATGTGCTTGCACGCAAACATTCCCTTTTGCACAGATGCACACCGAATTTCTTCCCTGTGTTGTTGGCAGTGTTTTAGCAAGTAAGGAGGCACAAGAGGAGCAGGGCTGTAGAGCAAGAGCAGCAAACCCCCGGTGTGTGTGCAATGACGGCCCTGAGGGCGTTTCCTTCCTGCTGGCTCTGATCTGCCCCAGCGGGCTGAGAGGCCAGCAGCAGGTGAAATGTGCTGGGCAAGTCCTGGAGCGCTCCAGGACCTCTGCATGCTGTGGAGAATGAGAACAGCTGGGATGGAAAATAAAGCACTAATGCAGACACATCTGCTCGTGTGCTGGCTTCTGCCAAACAGCCTTTGCTAGGAGCAGTTCTTTTCTTTCAGGTGGGAGATGAAAGTGTGGGGACAGGTGATGGTATGAAAGCCTGTAATGTCTTTATTAATTTATATTTGCAGTTGGGCTTGCTTTTTCTCCACTAGAATATTCATGTGTCCTTTGAAATTAATTGGTCTGCTCATCATTAAAACCAGTGGGGATCTCATTTAAGTAAACACCCAAGAATTAAGCTTGCATGAAAAGTTCAAGCTATTCCAAGCATTTGAGAGCAGAATCAGTGCAGTTTCTGCCTTTGTTCCCCTTGGATTGTGTCTCTCTGGCTTCATTTAGGGGTAATTGCATAGACAGGAAGAACTACACCTTCAGCATCCATCCCTGCAGTCTCCAGATCCTCTCTTAGTGATTGCATCTTTAAGTAGTTTATCCTTTCCACTTCACTTTATTGAGCTGGGTTCGCAAAACAAACCTTGTGATTTTCACACTGCATATGTTTAATTCCTAATCTCTTTCCATTTAGGATTGTATAAATCAGGTCAGAAAAACAAGGCCCAATCTTTAGAAATGTTATTTTAGGATAGTTAAGCCCTTGCTGCTGTTCCATCTGACACTAGGCAGAATTCATTGTGGAAGTTCAGCAATTAAGTCAAGTCACACGCTGCGCTCCAGGGCTGGGAGAGGAGCTTGGCACCAGCAGGGCAGAGCTGCCCTCTTGCATTTCCTTAGCAGTTGTTCCCACACCACTGAGTCAAAATAACTTTGTGCCTCTGTCCAGCCTTCTCTAATCGTCTCCCTGGGACCCAGGCATGGGGCAAAAATGGACTTAGTGTAAGGATTTAAACATGAACAAATAAATCCAAGGTGCCTCTGCTCTGTCTGTGGACAGGGGCTCTGGTGGACACCGTGGGATGTCAGAAAGGTCTCGCTGCTCTCACTGTGCCCTGTGCAGATGGAATAAGGCCAGGGTTTCTCCTGTCTGCAGAGCTCCTTGTGTGGCCAGGGCAGTGAGTGTTACTGCCTCTGATCTATGTTCCTGTTTCAGAGTCTCCTCCTCGCTTTGCCAACCTGAGCAGCAAAGGTGTTTCACCAAAGTTGGTGAGAAAATGCCTGTTGACTTTAAAGCTTGGACTCCTTCCTCTTAATGTTGACTGTTTGTGTGAGACTTTTTTTCTCTGATTATGTAAAATCTGTGCAAATGTTTGCTTTAGATGATGAAATGTGTACCACATGAACTTCTGGGACATTACTGCTCGCTATTGCTGCAGCAAAATGCTGAGATATAAAAGGCTGCAGTAATTGTTAGAATATTGATGATTTCATGCATTAAGAGACTTATATTTTCTTCCTCAATTTCACAAATATATTTGTAGACTCCTGACTTTTTCAGAGAAAGCCAGTGAGTGACCAAGCACGGTTTGTGCATAAAAGTATTTTACGCCGAGTTTGAAAGACAGCATTTTCCTGTTGAACGAAGTACAAGTTACTTGTACATATTTTGATTTACAAGGTAGCAGGGCTGGTAGGGAGGCATTTTCCTGTTGTTGCTGATGTATAACCTGGACTGGCAGCTCCCCTTAACAACTGGACATAACAGCCCTAAATGGGGTGGCTGTTACCTGCCTGTGCTGGCTCCTTCTGTTCAGCTGGCTTTTTGCCCACCTTAGAAATTACTCAATAAAAATTGAGTCAAATATATGAGCCTGGAATGATCTTTATAAAATCCCTCCCCAAGCACCTTCCTTGTTTTACCTGCAACATTTCCTGTTGTTCATTGGATCACTAATGCTATCTGTGAGGTTAAAGTTAGGGGGAAAAAATGACTGGCTTTTCTCAGTTATAAAGAAGAGGATCAACCTGATTTTCTAATACATGTGTAAGGCGAAAGAATAATACACAATTCTGATATGAACTCGAAGTTTAATAATGGCATAGCTAGAAACAGTCATTTATGAACCAATATTGTTGATGGGGGGGAAAATGTTGAGTTATGAGAATGAGCAAGACCTGAAATTACAGCTCCAGTGACATTCTTTTAAAAGAAAAACGAAACCAAATTCAGAAAACTCTTATTTTCTTTTGGCTTTAGTAAATGTTGTGTGGCTTGTAAATGCACACTTCTAGGGAAAAGCTCTCTGCAATGGTGTATATTTCAGAATATTTTGGTAAAAGTGTTACCACTGTGACTATTTGCTGCCACTTCTTGTAGGTGTTCTGAAAACCTGGGGTTTGGTGGCTTTTGTTGTTGTTTGGTTGGATTTTTTTGTTTGTGGTTTTTGTTTCACTGTGGGGTTTTTTCCCCCCCATTTTCTGTTTCTAGCTGTAGATTTTGATGGATAAAGGCTTGTGCCTGGGCTCAGTTTTTCCAGGTGCATTGAGGAAGATGGTTTGGCTCTGGCTCAAAGCGAGCATAAGGACAGGAGCAGTTCAGCACAGCTGGGTGCAGGAGTGGGGAGCCAAAGCCTGGAAATAGCCCTTGGCTATGTCCTGGCAGGCAGGAGCTGAATCTGATGACTCCCAGGCAGGGTGGGAGGGTGCTGCAGAGTCTTTGTTGTGTGACATTGGAGAAACCTTGAGCTGATCTCATTTTCTTTGCCAAAAAGTGGTTTATTAAAAGCACTTTTGTGTTGCAGCTTCTCACGATTCCAATAGAAAAGCCCTGTAATTGAAATGAAGCTGCTTTGGTCTGTATCCTGAATACATCTGTTTGATACTGTTTGAAAAAAAATAATGGGGGGAGAGGGAAGAAGTGTTAGAGGAGATAATTAGAGAAAAACTAATTAAATGCATTGCTTTGTATTTTTATGATCGCATTTTGGAAAAAAATGTATGTTTAATACTTTTCACTACTGCCCTCTTCTCTCCTGCTCTCCTCTATTTCATTTCAAAGATGCAAGTGTTTTATGAGAGAAGATTCTAAAATATATTTTCAATGCTTTGAGATAATTCTAAATATTCCTCTTTTCTACCAGTTGACTGGACTCTAATCTTCTTGAATGCAAATTCTGATTAGGGCATTCAGATATATGAAAGGCCCAAGATGCATTTAAGCAACAGACTCTGTCTGAATTTTATTTTTCTCTCAACCTCTTAAAAAATTCCACTCTCTGCTAAATACTGGGAATTTCTTTGAGAGCTCAGAAATTGCTGGTACCTGATGAGCATTTCTGGATGCATCTCTGCAGCCTCATGCCTGGGGTTTAAGCAGCCAAATGCTTGGCAGAGGAGACAGATCCCTCTTGCCTCTGTCCAGACTTAATACTTGTATCTTTTTGGTCTCATAGAAAAACCAGTAGACTACACATGCAGGCAGTTCAGCATGGAAAGCAAAAATGGGGAGAAATTTGCCACTTTCCATGTTGATTTAAAAGCTGCAAAGCTGTGATAAAGTCATTATTACTGTTCTTTGCATGTGATGTTCGTTGGCAGGGAAAATGTTCTTGTTCCCCACAGGCGGCTCCCAAACTTCTGACACACCTTCAGCCCAGTGATCTGTAGTCCCATGGGAACACAGGTCTCAGTTTTTAGGGGTGTAAAAAAATAAAAAGGAATAAGAGTCAAGAATTGAAAAAACACTCCCTCCCCTCCAAACCCCAAACAACCCAACCCCCCCAAATTCAATAGGATTTTTAGATAGGAAGCACAGTGAGAAACACAAGAGCTCATCAGCTCCTTTATTCTTGTCCTGTTGGGCTGGAGAAGTGGAGAATTTGCCCTTTTCCCTGTGAGTGGATTCTCATCCCAGAGTGACCCCTCCTCTTCCCTGCTGTGGGGAATCTCTTTTGCTTTGACCTGTTCTGCCCTTTTCAGGTTGCTCACAAGGCCATGGGTTTTTGCTTGGTTTTCATTTTCCTTCTGTTTAATTTAATCAGTTTATGCTTTTAATTCAAAATCTACCCATGGAGTTTAGGGCATATAGTACTTATATATGGTAGTTTAAAATTACAGCACCTGCTTTTTTTCTTTCCCTGCAAATCCCTCAGTAATTACAAGAAGGATAGATTATTTTATCTACAGCTTTTCCAGGCACATTAATTTAGTCAAGAAGGTCACCTCTTTGCTCCTATTCAAAAATCTGGTTTTGCAACTTTTAACATTGTGTATTCCTGTGAGCATTAGCCTAATAAGAGAAATATAGGGAAAACTGAAATGATTTTGTGGAGGTCTGATAAGGATGGAAGAATTTGTTAACTGTTGTTAAGATAATAACTGTTTTACATTAATATACCTTATTGACAATTTACAAATAAATCAGCCTGGAAGTAAGATAATCATAGAAGGCTGCATAGCAGGTTTAAAGAAATATTCCTGGAAATGCACAGTGTGAGCAGAGTCCCACTCATCCCTGACACAGACCTTTGAAAGAGATGCTGGTGTTTCATATTCCTGTCTTTTATTGCTAAATAATGAACACGTAGACACAGTGTACCTCATGTCAAGACTTTTTTTGTGGGCTGTAGAGAATCACTAACAATTCTGACTGGCTTGCATACAAAGACTTTTTATCTGGCTTTTTATTTTTTCTGTCTATCTGAGTGCAGTTTCTTTGGGGAACAGTTGGGATGAATTCTGGGCTGGATGACAGACATTTTCAGCTCAGAAGACAGGTATTAGTCAACTTTGGGCAAATAAAGCAGGAACAGAATTTTGCTGTTGGGTGGAGGATGGCACGGTTCTCTCTCTCTCTAGCTTGTGCAAACTTCCTTTGAGCTCTGTGCCAAGCTCAGAAACATGTTTGGATGCAGCACAGATCTCACTCTTCACTGGAATGTGAAAGGATAGCTCTGGGCAGTGGAGTTGGTATCCAATCACACACAGCCTGTCTGTGTCAGCCTCAAACTACAGCTGCTGTTTTCTGTCCTGCCAAGAGCACAAATCCAGCATAAAATCCCTTTCACCTTTGCCTTCAGATCTGAGCCAGCCCAGGCTGGAACTCCAGCAGGGATTTGGTGGCATGCAAGTTTGGCATCCATAAACATGGATTGAAGGCATCTTTGGCATCCACCTTGGATAACTGGGATCTGCAGTGTCATCCTTGGTTTAGGAGTGTGTGAGGGAATAAAGTAGAGGGTTGATTCCTGAGAAACAGAGGAGTAGGGCTGGAAATACGAGCTTTGTTCTTAAAAGGCTCTCATGAATTGTAACTCACCTCCATCTCTGCTGTGGCCAGCTACCCACTGTGATGAAATCATAAATATGTGGGGGTTTCTTTGGGAGCTGGGAGAGGATTTTTGTGTTAGAGATCCATAATTACCTGATTTTATATTCGTATCTTGTATGCCTTCAATTTTAACAACTTTTGGAGGCTCTCTCAGCCTTAAGAAGGCTTTGAGTACTGTCAAACTGTTGAATTAAAGGCAGATGAGATGGGAAATAATCAGTATGAGCTGTTGAGGTAAGGTGGGGTGGGTGAGAATGGATTGGGGGGGTTGGCTGTGTTAGCTGCCATCAGCAAGGTGGGGGATGAGAAGAAGACATAGAACCATTTGTATATTTTTTCAATCATTGTTCTTGTTGCACTGGAATGGAAAAGGGCCAATGTGTTCTTTAGGGCTGTTGTAAAAGGGAATTAAAAAGACCACAGCAGGTATTTTTACAGAGAAATGTGTGGAGATACCAGGAAAGAGCTGCCTGTGACCTGGCTGAGGATTGAGTGGAGTTAGAGCACCTCAAGGGAGACAGAGAGTAAAGGTTTGTTCACAGGTTTGTCCAGAGGGACACTGTCCCAGGAGAGGGAACTGCACCTGGAAACAGCCCTGACAGCTCAGCTGGCTGATACCAGGGCAGCCTAATGGGCTCATGCTTTCATTCCCCGGGAATTTAAATTCCACTGTACTCAATCTTTAGTTCCTATCAATGCCATAATTTGAAGCAGCCTAAACTGGTTATTTTATAGTATATATTCACATATTTGATTTAGGTTATTACTTAAAGTTTAATGTGTCTGATTTAGTCTCTCACAGTATAAACTAACATTTAAAAAAGGACACAGCTCAAGGAGAAGCATGTAGTCAGACATGGCTCAGGTATCTGTTCTTACAGCTGTTAAATACTGCTTCATCCCTCTGACTGATGAAGGCATTTTGGACTTTGCTTTAGACCTATGCTCTCTTTTCCTCTCCAGTGTTTCTTTGTTCCTCTGAGCTTTCTACTGTTAATATTCTTTCTTTTGTTGTGTAAGTCAGCTTTTCCCAAATCCTGGATTTGTGGGGATGGGCAGACGTGTAAAACTGGCTGTGTATCTGGCTAGGCAAACCAGAAAGGAAAAATTACTGAACGGTTTAACTGGGAAATAAAAGTAATGTATGTTTGGGCAGTGCTTTTTCTTTTCCAGTTTGGGAGAAATCCGACATGGCACAATATTCAGTAACCACACTATTCCCTATTGCTTGCCATATCGCTAATGTAGAGATGGAAAGGAAAGTCCCAAAGAATGAAGGAATATGAGACAAGTATGAAGCAGGATCATTTGCTTTTTCTCTGTGATTTTAGGTCTGTTAAAACATCCACCACACCGGGGCAGCAGTCAGCAAGCGTAGGTTGTCTAAGCTCCTGCTCCTGCCTCCCGTGTGGAAACCTTGGCATTCTGGAGGAGACCAGCAATCGATTTTGGTCGTCTGTGTGGTTTCTTTTGAGGCACACTCATCTTCTGATCTAGCTGGATTACCCAGCAGTTGCTGACTGCTCGGGTTGGTGTGTGTGGAGGGGAGAAAAGATAAAGAAGTGCGTCACCAGCTGATGCTCCTGTCTGCATCTCTGTCTCCAGTGTTCTCACCCAGGCTGTGAGAAGCATTTTGTGGATATGCACGTGGCAAATCAGCCATGTCTGCTTATCTGCCAATGGGAGATCTTTGCTTTGAGTTCTCCTATTTCCTCCTCCTTTGGATTGCTGGTGTACAAAAGGTGATTTTCTCACTGTAACCTGTGGTTAGAAGGGGATTTACAGACATTACAGGCTAGGTTTATTTTCACTCCCCCAAGGTTCATATTGAATGTTAAATCCTGGTGACAGCTGTCAAGGTTTGTGCCATTGACTCTTCAGAGTACATGGTAGGAACCTGGTGGATGGTTAGTGCACTGCAGGCTCCAGGGGTTCCTTCCATTGCTTTTGCTTTCATTGAGTCCCAAACCTCACTGAGAATGGGCCAGGGTATGAGCAGGAGTGTTTGTGTGTATTGTTTCATATTGGTTTTAAATGGTGTTAGCATTCTGATAGCTTCACTGATAAAGTGTTGGGGGTTTTTTGAGATTAATCAATTATTTTGATCTTTTTAGAACTGATTTTAATGGACTAAAGGAAATTTTGTTTCCAAAACAAAAAAGAACCAACAGCAGAAAATTCAGCTCGTCACAGTTCAATAGATGCCTTAATAGAAGAATGGCTACTGTAATGTTATTTAAATGACTCAAAATAAATAAGTGCATGAGAAAAGCAGAAGTCTTAGGTGAAGTATTTTGCAAAGTGTGCTCTCTGGCTTAATCATGCCTATCCATGCTCTTGAGGAGGCTGCTGGGATTTACATGTGAATTGAGAGAGTTCATTATGTACCTAATGACTCTTTCAGGTTTGGTCCTTATATTTTAAAGCAGTTGTTATCCTCTGTAGATCTATAGCGTTGATTTAAACTATTGTGTGACAAATCCCATTAAGGTGATGAGTTTGTTATAATCTGTAATAAATCCTTTTGGAAACGTCGTGATTATCCCTGATGTTCTCTCAGCCCATAGATTCTATCATGCAGTGAAAGTAAATTAGTCTGGTGAGGGAGAGAAAATGAGGAAGAATCTGAAAGTCACGTGTACAGTAAAGCATGCTTGGAGTGTCTAAAGAAGGAATACCAGTATCTTTTGAATGGTAACATTCCATCAGAGCTATTAATAACCAGAGGGGAAAGTAACTTATCCTTCTTTTTGCTGTTTTGGAAAGGCAGCACTGGATGTGCCCCTGGTTTTAGTCCCCATACACATTTTCCTGGTGTGGGTGGCAGTGAGTATCACTGGCCTGAAATGGTTACTCACTCATCTCTGCATGTTGAGAAGATGGACAATTGAATACCAACACGTAAAGAAATCCTGGTTTTTGTACTTACACTTTGTGTATGTGGCAAGGAGCCAGTAAAAAATCTGACCTAGGAAGGCTGAAGCATCTGGCTACAACATTATTGAGAAAAAATGCAGAGCAAACGTGGAAAAAAACACGTAGTAATGTAGATAAATTAATCAATCTCTGGATGTCTTGGTAAGAGGCCCAACTTATTTGTAATAAATCTTGGAGCTTTTTCAAGATGGAAGTTCTTTTGAACTGTCAGCTTGTATGTATGTCTAACAAAACCTATAATTAGATTGGCATACTGAGTAGGTTCTGGCTTCACAGTATTGAGGATGCACAGTGGTTTCACCAGACTGAGGATGCAATAAGGGTTCTGCTGAAGTCAATAAAACATGTGTATAAATGTTAGTAGGGTTAGTATTTTATCTAAAAGTATGTGCCAGAATTGGCTACTAGTAGCTGGTTCTGTGTATTAAAATTAATTTAAATATTATACTATTGTTTAAGTGACTTGCAAATCTTGTATTAAGTAGGGATGAATTATCCATTCCTGTTTTATCTTCCCAAAATAATTACAGGGAGAATGTACACACTGGACTTGGCTTTTTGGAGAAAACATACATTGGCATTGATTATCATCCATCTGTACTTTATGTGTGGGTAAAATACATGTAGGTGCTTATGTTATGTGTATGCTTTTTGAGGATATACAGGTCTCCTGCTCAACTTTAAACCTTCACCTCCATAGTTTAGGTTGTGTCTCCCTGAATTGTTGGCACAAATATTTTGTTGTCACAGGCCTACCAATATAGTAACCTGCTTTGTTCTGCACATGTCAAACCCTTCAGTGTTATGTTTTGGTAAAGCTGCTTTGAGTGGTCCTCACTGCTTTAATGCCACAAGTGTCAGCAAAATGCTGGTGCATTCCAATGTCCAAACTTACTTATTCTTTTTGCTAAATCGTGGAATGCTGGAATGGTTTGGACTGGAAAAGATCATCTCATTCCACCCCCTGCCCTGGGTGGGGGCACCTTCTCCCTGACCAAGTTGCTCAGAGTTTGGTCCAAGATGACCTTAAACACTTCCAAGGATGGGGCAACCTACATTATTTTGTTCTGTTTTGGTTTTTGGTTTTTTTTTTTTTTTTTTTTTTTTTTTTTTTTTTGTTTTGTTTTGTTTTGTTTTTTTTTTTTTTTAATTTGGTTTGTTTTCCCAATGAGAATAAATCGGACAGAAAAATGTCTCTGCCACGCAAAGATTATACAACATTTTAGTCTTCAATTTTCTCCTGCTTTAAGTCCTAAGTGGCACCTTCAGACTGTCTGATGATCAATGAACAGGGCACAGAATAGTCATTGTACTGTGTAATTTTTAATTTTTTTTCCTTTGAGTTTTATGTATTGGAAGCAGGCCTGTGTGTAGAAGGGTGAGGGGTTCATGTGTGTTTTGCAGGATGGGTTAAAGGAGGGAGTGGTAGAGAAGAGTGAGGAAAGGCTCGAGTGGTGCATGGATGGTTTAATGTTATTTTTAAGGCTGAGTCATGAAGGGAAGGTCTGTTGTTCCTGTTATCTGCCAGTTAATAGTTTTCACTGTTTGTTTGGAGATTTACCACCAGCAGTAGGTGGGAAATGCCAAATAATGAAAACATATCCTCTTGAAATAATGTTCTTTCTAGCAGGGCTCTGGCCAAAGCCTTCTACCCAGCTCCTGCTGGAGCTGCACCCCCTCACTGAGTGCTCTGGGGCTGGGAAGTCCTGTAGGAACTTGTGTGGTGCAGAGAAGTGTTCCACAGTCTGGCTGGTGCTGAGGTCAAAGCAAAGGCTGCTGTTTAAACCAGGAAAAGGATATTCTTACTGAATATCCTGCTCATTGTGCTGTTCCTAAATGTCTTGAAAATAGATCCAAAGCTCCAGAAAATTCCTCTGTAAAGTTCCTTTGGGTTTTTTGAGGACTTTGTCAGAGGATCTTAACAGTCTATTTTTGAAATTTGGTGTCTATTACCACTGATGTTTTTTATTTAATTTTATTATTAGTTTTTCCTTTTGACAAGGTAGCAGTTCTGTGCCTGGGGCTCTCTAGGTGTTTTCATGGCTTGCTTTCTCCAGCATAACTCAGCAGACACCGGCAACTTTTGTTACAGCTAGTCCTTTTTTTTTTTTTTTTTGCAATTATTAGGTTTGTGTGTATTAGATTGTATTTTGCCAAACAAACCCTCCAGGATTCTGTGCATATTGAAGTGATGCTAAATGTTGATAATTTAGGAGGAGCTGTCATTCTGCTGTATTGTTATATTGCAGCTTCTTGAGGAAAAAAAAAAAAAATTCTTGACTATGTTCACAATATCTAGTCAAGCATTTTTCCTCCTAAATTTAGGAGGCAATATCTTTCATGTACCCTCTCTCAATCTCTCAGTTTCTAATTTTCTCTCTCACATAGTATTTAATTTCCACGGCCTTCCATTTGCAATTACTGGGTATCCTAGAGAAAGAAATGACCAAGATTACCAGATTAGTAGGCAGCACTTTCCCAAGATTATTTATTTTTCCCCAATTTGCTCTATTGTGGCATTTTCTGAAGAAGTCTGATGAAAAATGTCCATGTCCTTTGAGAGGAGGAGGCAAGATATTGGGAGAAAAACTGATCTGTCCTTGGAGATGCCTCTTTGGAAGCCTTTAAAACATAGAGCTCTACTTTTACTCATCAGGCTTTCAATTTCTCTGTTGAAAACTCCCAAATTGACCTCTGAGTGTTTCAAAACCAATCTCAAAACAC
The DNA here is from genome assembly GCF_023055355.1 of Agelaius tricolor. Classification (NCBI taxonomy): domain Eukaryota; kingdom Metazoa; phylum Chordata; class Aves; order Passeriformes; family Icteridae; genus Agelaius; species Agelaius tricolor. The sequence goes on from NW_027269270.1 coordinate 3,801,260, forward strand.
TAACCCAGAATTTCCAAGCATCTTCCAGCCTGCCTGGTGGAAGGGCAGGTGTTTCACCATCACCACTGCTCTCTAGGAAAAGATTTCTGCTGCTCAATCCTTGTTGGTGTCCCTGCTAATCCCCAAAAAGCCTCACACCCACTCAGGGCTGGCTGGTGTGCTGAGGATGCTTCTTACAGCAGTGAGCTGATGGGAGCAGCTCTTTAAGGGGGGGTTATTTCCTTTGGTGCTGTTATGTTTCATTAGAAGACTTCAGATCACCTGAAATGCAGAAACGTGGTCCATTAGGTAAATGGTGAGTTTGTGACCTTTGTGTCTTGGTTTTCCAGTGTTATTTATTCCAGCCACGTTAAATAGGTTTGCAGGGCTTTGTGCTCTGAATTGCATTTGAAAATTTTTATGTTAATAAATTTGGCTTGGGTGTGAGGAGAAACTTGAGGAATTTAGGTGCTTATTTATTTAGCACCTTTAGCACTTATTTTGGGTTTAGATGACTGGTGTGAATGTTATGAGTCTTGCTCATGGCAAAACTATTGTTAATCCTTACATCTTCGAAAATGCTTGGAATCATAAGTGTGAGTTTATGGATTGTCTCTTGATATTTATCTATTCATTTCTAAGGAAGCACTTCCTTTATTTTTGCCATCTGTCCTTAAACCATAACCATGCAATGCTGGTTCCAGGCACCTTGAACATGTCCCTGCTTTAAGTTGAACAGTAAATGTGGTGGTCTATTTGCTGGTGTAAGTATGGATCTGGTGGCTCCTTTAGCAGCAGCAGGGGGACTGGTGTCTCTCCAGGGGTGTCCTGTGCCCTGTGAGGTGTGGGACCACCCATAGTCTGGGGCTCAGCCTGGGCTTTGGCTGCTGAAAACTCTGCCTTGCTCTCTAAGCCAGTGACTGGGTGCTGCTCTTGGGTTTGATTCAGCTGGGGTGGAACCCCTGGAGAATAAATATTGCCTGGGAGAGCAGAGAGCTCTCAGAGACCTATGGGATGTGACAGCATTCTGCTTAGCTGATAAATTGCAGTGTAGCAGGAAGGATGCTACAATGAGTATTGATTTCTTTTGTGCATGGAACTCATTTTGCTCCAGCTTGTGAATTGCCTTCATGAGCTGACAATCCATTAAGGATCACTTTGTGTGTCTCTTCCTTCATTATTGCTTCTTTTACTGCTTTCTGCTTTACTGCCTTTAAAATACATTGTCAAGGCAAAAATAAAATAGGTACAGGAGAAACTCTAATAGGAGCAAAGCAATTTGGCTTTTGGTAAATTACTTTATTGCAAAAAATATTTTACTGGGGGACAACCTGCAAAGACAATTTCAAGGACCTAAACATATTATATTAAAATTATTTTAGAGTAGGGTAGCTCACTTAATGATTGTAATTTTGTGTCATGAAATGCACCTTTTATTGTAAGGTCGTTTTTTTTCCCTTAGTCTGAAGACCTAAAATATCAGTTTTATGTGGACATAATTTAGTCTTATCCATTCTACATGGCCAGTTGGTGCCTCATATTCTGAATATGTGCCAATGATACCTTCAGAGATGCAATTCTTGATTTTTTTTCATGGACTGGAGAGTTGTTGCTTTTTATTCAGAGTAAACAGGGAAGCAGTATGTTCCTCTGCATTAATTTTTTTGCTACTTCAAGGAGTAAACGGGGAAGTTGTCTGTACCTATACATTAACTTTTTGCTGTTTCAAGGAAGTAGACAAATTTTGTGGCACAAATGCATTAATAGTAAAATAATATTTTTTTTCTCAAAAGTGTGGTATTTTCTTTAGTCATGTAATCACGTTGATTAGGTTTTGTCATTATATCAAGGGTTGGAATTAAGAATCTCTAGGTAAGGTCATCAAATGTTATCAAGTGTTATCAAAAGTTATCAAATCAAAATATTAGGAAATTAAGAGGACCAGTGTATTGTACTCCATTATGGCAGGAAGTCTATTACTTTTGTCACCAAGATAATTTTAAAATTTAAAATAACTTGCCAAGTGGGTTTGTTTTGTATCCTTTTTGGGCTGTTTTGTTTGGTATTAGGCAAGTCTTCCCCTCCCCTGGGTCTCCTTCTGTTGGCAGTGTCCCAGTCTCAGGGATGGATGCTGCCTCTCTGCAGAGTGATTTGTGTTCTGGTGCTGGAGAGCCCCACTGAGGAGCTGGACTCTGCGTTTTTAGGAAACAGATGTTGCTCCTCAAAGCCACTTTAAAGCACCACAACTAACGTGTTCTGTGGCCATTAAAATTTAGTTTAATGTAGTCAGTAACACATGCAGGGTGGCTTTCACATTGCAGGATTTTTTCTGGTTTTCTGGTTTTGTCCCCCGGCTTGGACATTTGTGTGAAGCTCTGATTCATCTGCCTCCTGCAGCTCCTGGCAGCTCCTGGGCTCTGCTGCCAGGAACCTTGGCCCTGGCTGCTGCCAGCAGTTCTGTGCTGGGCAGTGACCTCATTAATGGCATCCCCTGGCTCTCAGAGCAGCGCTGCTCACTCAGCTCTATCCCAGAGTGATTCCAAGTGCATTAGGCTGAGCTTTGTGCAAGTGCTTGGCCAGGCTCTTGATACTTCTTCTTTTCCTCTCCCATCTGTTCTTCCTTACACTTTTAGCCCTGGCTGATTTGTATCTTCCCCTTGCATCGAGTTAGTGACCTGAGGAGTTATGTTCTAGTCACTATCTATTTAAAAAATAAATAGTAATTTAAGCCCATAAACACCACCTGGAAACTCGATTGTGTCTTGCTTTGCTTGGATGGCCATGGCAAAGGTGCAAATGTAAAATGAATGTTTGCTCTCCTTAAAGCACTTGGTGGTGTGGGGTGCACTACAGGCCTCCAGCCCCATCTCAGGAGAGGAGAAAGAATGAATTAGATGAGGATTTCCAGGGTGAGATTTTCTGGAATAGACTTAAATCTGCCTTTTCAGTATGTCATACAGATGAATTTGGGATTATCATTAGATGTACAAGTGAACAAAACTGGTAACCCCTCCCCCAACTGCACGTGCCAAATCAGGAAAGTTTCAGTTTGGTAAATTAGTTCCAGTGCAAATAAATTCCCAGCTTCTTTACTAAAGTCTTTTTTGTAGTAAACCATGCTCTCCTGCTGATAGGATTAACCGTTGCAGCTACTGGACTGTGGAAGTGGCTCTAACTATACCTGCATGGATCCTGTGAAAAAATAATACATTTTTTAAAAATACATTGAAGAGAGCTTGGATGCTGTTTATAAACTCAGCAGCCTATTTTTTGTTCTCTATTTACATTGACCTGACTATTTTTTGTCTGGATTTCAGTTAGTTTTGTTTTCCCTTAATAGCAACTTTTTGTTCCCTCTTTTTTTTTTTTTTTTTTTTAATTTTACTAATGGGAAGAGATTTTTGTTTTGGGATTTTTTTTTAGTTTTTGGTCTTTCTTTTTTTTTTTTTTTGCGGGGGGATTTGACTTAAATTGGTGTGTACTACTACAGCACTCACTTTTTTTTATTTGTTTAGGGTCAAATCCTTGGCCATGTCCATGGAGCATCAAGAGACACAGAAATAAGAGGTTTGTGCCATTTCTGCATCCCATTGAGCGTCAGGGGGGCTGGAGGCACCTGCTCCGTGCTCAGGTCCTGTGTCAGCAGAGCCCTCCTCAATCTATTCTCCTCCCTTCTGGTGCTCACTCAGGCAGTCACACGGGGAGCTGGGGCTGGAATCAGCTGTGGATTGGGCTGTAATTTGCTTGCAGTGCTCTCAGAACTGCTGTGGAGGATGGTTACAGAGCCAGCTGCTTGTTCTCTTGCCCTGTCTGCATCTCCCCCCAGCCTGAGCCCTCCTCCGGAGCTTTCCCCTGGATGTTGTGGGCCAAACTGTGGTTGCTTTTGCAGCATCATCACTGTGAGCTCAGAGCTGTTGAAATCAGTTTTCACCTCTGTTCTCCTGCTGGTGTGTGTTAAATGTGATAAGTTGTTGCTGTGTAAGTGTGTGTGTGTGTGTCTTCTGCAACAAATCAGCAGCAGCTCCTTTGGTGTGGCTGTGGGGTACTGGATAAACTCAGTATCCCCACTGTGAGCCAAATGAGGTTAAATCCCTGGGTTTGTGCTGAAGTGGTAAAACTGGCATAGATAGATTGAAAGACTGGTTTTTGGTTTAAAAAATGGGATAGCTTGGATTTAATACATGAAGTACACAACTGTGTTAAATAAAAATTAAGAACTGTAAACTCAACATATGAGTATAAAAGCTCTACATGTGAGTATAAAAAACTACTCTACATAGGAGTATAAAAACTCAACATAGGAGTATAAAAACTCAACAGTAAGCATAATTCTCCCCCCCCACAAAAAAACCCAAAACTTAAAATCTGAGGTGTGGAATGTATGTTGCAAGATGCTCAGCAAACCGTAGCAGTCCAGCTTAGTTTTACCCAAGTATTTAGTAACAAGAAATGCAGCAGTTATCTATTTCTTCATAATGGATCAATATTATTCTCAAATAAAAAAGGCAAACTGAACCTTGTGAGGCCTTTCAGTGGGCTCTCACAAGCCATAGCCAGAAGTTGATGGAGCAGTGGTGGGCAGAATGGAAAAAAAAAAAAAGAGTCTTGTTACAATTGAAAAATTCTTTTATCTTTTGTACTTACTACTTGTTACAGAGGCAATCTCCCCATGCCTTTTCCATTTGTTCTGATGTGCTGGGTAATATTGTTTCTGTTTTTGTTTGTGCAGAAGTAGTTTCAATATTCCAAACATCACGGTGCTGTCAGTTTAGTTCAGCAGTACTTGTGGTTTTCTCCTAATGCCATTGCTGATTTTTAGACCAGTGCCTCAGCCAAAATCAGCATATTTCCATAAAATCATAGTTTATGATTTAGAGGATTGAACCTGGTAACTCCTCAAACTCTTAGGTTAGTTCTTTTGCATTCACAGTGCATTAGTGTAATAGTTTCTCTGTCAGATAACGAATAAAAAACTCTTTAGAAGTGTTTTTACACAAAGTCATTCAACTCCCAATTTCTACTGTTACCAGCTATAAGGTTACAAGGATTATGCAAAGAGAACAAATTACTGCTGAAGTATTTGGTGATGTATTTTTTCCTTACAGACATTAAACCTCCCGTAAGTTTGGGATTGGCCACTTTTGGTTTTAATATCCCTTTGCCTAAAGGAAAGTCACTGCTGAAAGATAAAACAAAAATAGCTTTAGTACCATGCTTGGATGAAGCAGGTCTGCTTTTGATTTATATTTATTGAAAATCTTGCTGAGTGTTAGCTTTTGCTTACAATTCCTAACAGGCTGGGGTACACTTTGATGGTTGAGTGTGCCAGTGAGCTGGACATGCAAAACCAGCATGTGTGTGGTGTTTTGTGGCACTTGTGAAAGGGTTTGGGAGAAAGATCACCACAGCAGCTTGTTCTGTACAAAACTAAACCCAGCACAAAGCAGTGACTTTCCCCAGGCTGAACTTTATACACACAGCAGATAAGAAGCAACGTGGACTCAGACTCCACAATTCCCATCGCCAAATAAAAGCAGGAGGTCTAAAGGAAGCTGAGAAATTATAAAAAAACGACCTCTTCAAGGGGAAAAGTACCAATTTCCCCCTAATTGTAATGAAAAGAGCACAGCAGATGTTTGCAAGGTGAGGCAGCTGATGTGTGTCCTTGTGTGAACCTGGCCAAGGCACAAGGATGCCCTGGGCCAGAGGAAGGCAAACACCTGAAGCTGTGGGTGCTGGGCCCAGCCAGGACAATCTCTTGGTCCCTGTGCTTGGAGTGTGCCCTGGGATGCAGGGCTGACTATTTTAAGGGATATTGACACATTTCAGTAAAATTCCTTTAAATTCCCCTTGGGAAGTTTTGATCTGTTAAATCTATTATTTGTGAGGTGTGCTGTTTGAGATGCACCTAGCCAGTTTTAACAAATAAAATCATTAGCATAAAATGCACCTATTAATTCAATTTGAGTTTTATTCAGGTTGCCTTGAAATCAGGTTTTGTTACCAGTAAGCTGATTGCCTTAATTCAGTTTTATACACCAATAATTCAAAATACTTTGAAGTATAATTTTCCTTTATAGTATCATGATACTGAGAAGGAATGCAATAAGTGCATAACTAAGAAAAACTTGAAATTATATGAAAACAATAAAAAGGGCAGAGGAATTTTAAGGGAAAATTTATTTTTTAAGTAACTTTCAGTAACACAGGTTTAACATATTTAACTCTGAACTGTGGGGATTTGGACTGGTTTAACTGTACAGCAGCCATGTTAATGGAAGTTAATCTCACTTTTTTGCAGTATTTATAGTGAGATGCTTGCCCTTTGTTCTGAATTCCTGAGCTTTTAGGGTGACATAGATAATGAAATCCCTTTTACCCATGTGTCAGGTTGGTCTGCAAGGTGATGATTGAAAATTGGGGATTAGGAAAACATTCAGCATTACTTGTTCACAACTGTGATAAACTTGCCAATAGAAAAAGCACCTATAATAGCTGTAATGCTGATTCCATGGTAAGATGCTACTGGACTTAGCAGGTCTTTTAACCTTTATTACTCAGTTTTTGAATTAAAATGCGTGTTTGGTCATTAAGGTCGGGTTTTATTCTGATATCCTTCTGACAGCAGTTTTTGAGGTGACAGATCCATGTGGGACTGTGTTGCCATGGTCCAGAATGAAAGAAGATGCAAATGTTTGAGGAGACCCCTGTGAGGCTGCTTTGTGCTTCAGTGAGGATGTTGGCTTTGATTTCTGTGGCTTAGTGATTTCACCTGGATGCAGGAGAAATGAATTTATCCTTGTCCTTGAACAGGGAGGTAAAAACCACAAATTTAGATATGAACACAATTAGCAACTATCAAACCCCCTGCATTACTGCAGCTTCAGTTATCTGTGGTCCAAAAAACAAACAAACAACAACAAAACAAAGAGAAACATTTTTATTTATTTATTTTACATACTTTTGTTTTGTTGTACACAGCCTTGGGAAAGTAAACTGTCTGTGGCACTCTGATTATTGGAATGGGACCACAATTTGTGTCTATTGGCTTGAGAGCCAGTCCTGCTGAATATACTAAATATAAGAGTGCAGTGATAATATTTGCATAGTTGAGTTGTGTGTATTAAAAAATACTAAATATACTGTAAAATAATTGAAAAAGAAATTAAAAGTTATATAGCTACTTTTGGTCAACCAGAAGACAGTCTTAATCTGAAATATGGCTTCTGTAGGTTTTCACATTCTGAACATCTATCACAAAAATATCTGTGTGATTGCACATAAATATATACTGATAAGCATGAAACGTTTTTTTTTTCCCACTCTCTAATCATTTTTATTTCAAAGCTTTAAAAAATTATTTAGAAATTAAGAATAAGGGTGCTAAATTTATCTCAGAAACAGGACTTGAGTCGTAAGCATCTGAAAAATGATCCCTTTTGAGTGGAAATGAGCTGTGATATAGACAGATGTCATTGCTCTTGCTGTAAATTTATTTTCCTAGGGTGGCACTAAATTTACTGTGGAGAATATAGTGTCATGGAGGAGTTCCTTCTGGGCAGCCTGAGTAGAAGCTTCCGTTTCTGCAACTGGTTCCATACCCCTCCTACCTCCTGGTTCCCCTTTTGTGGTGGCCAGGTTGTGCATTCCAGGCAAGAGGTGCCATTCCTATTCCCCCTGCTCTGCAAATTCTTCATCCTTGAGTGCCACTCCCCTGCTCTTCTCCCTCAGACAGAGAAATGTCACTTTTCCCCTTTTTTTCTGAATGATTTTTATTAAAACATACCTTTGATGAGCCTGTTGGGGGTGGGAATTGTGTATTTTGATGTTTTAAAAATATGAATGTGTTGCAAAACAACTGCTACAATTCTTCACAGTGAGCTGCTCTTTCTTCCCAAAGTGTGTTTCCCTCTTCAGTGCTGGTAACTCACTTCCAATCTGGACAAACTCATTTTCCACTTACATATCCAGACCTGCAGCTCCTTTGCACATAACCCATTGGATGTATCTAATGGAAAACTCAGAGGGATGCTGGAGTTGTCTGATGGCAGCAATGTTTCTCCAGAGAGAGTCACTCACAAAGGAGAACAGGGCTAGGCTGGCTTGGGTGACAGGAAGGTGCTTTGCCATGTTTTGTCAAATTGTAAAATGAAATTATTCAGTTCTTTTTGTGTGCATTTCAGATCAGTAGAAGGAAGATGAGAAATTATGGTTTGGGTTATCTGATAGATCTTGGAGTGTTCATTTTGTGCCAGAAGACTTGACTGCTCAAGAAGTCATCAATAGGTTTGCTAGACCTCCTGAGGGAGAATCTGGGTTGGAATCAATTATCCCACAGGCACATTGCCTTGACAGTTTTAGTTTGTTTTTAGCCAAATCTTCTCATCTTTCTTCTCAGGCTGTGGCTTTCAGTGAAATGATGGCATTGCTAAAAGGATACAAAATTAACTTACCACAGGTGGTTGTAGACCCTTGTTCAATCAGCCCATTTACTGAAGAACAAAATCCATGATAGAATATTTTACAGGGTTTGCAGCATCCTCCCCAACAAGTATTTAAGTTCTAATGAAACAACCCCAAAAATATTAATTAATAAATTACAGAGCTGTGTTTTCACAGTTTTAATCTGTTTGCCTTTGGTTTTAGATAAAGACTCCCTGCTGGTTTGGGGTTGTTCTGTTCTGCTTGAGATAATCATCAAATAATGGCTAATTCAATACAATGATCAATTCAGTTGCAGATTAGAGCAGCATTCAGCAGTAAAAATAAATATCCCCAAACTGTACATACCCAAAGTAGTGTTTAATTCTAATCCAAATGACACTGGGTGTTTTACAAATTTGCATGGCTTGTTTGCAGTCTCGAGTCAAACCGAGATAATGAGATCTAAACACCAGGATTTAGGCTTAGGCACAAATAACTCAGTGTCTCTAAAGGCTTTGGGCTGCCTCACTTTAACATATGCAGCTCTTAAACTTTGTGACTTCAGTCCCTGATAAACAGGATTTTTCAAGTATGAAAAGAGGTTATCATGAAAGAAAGAACACTCAGTTTATTGTTCCAGGTAAAGTCTTTTGGAGGTGATTACTCTCCACGAAAACATTGTGCTCAGTACTCTTGTGGCACAGGCATCTGTCACTCAAGCAGATGTCACCCCATAAACCTGAAAATACAACTTTTTTTTTCTATTCTCTGTGGAGAAGTGAAGCCTTCAGGTTGATATAGTCAGTGACATTTGTTTAAGTGACAGATGTTCACGTCTAGTAGCCCTCACTGGGGAGGTGACCTTGTTGTCTTAGTGGGAGTTGTGTGTCAAGCACTGTAATTATTTGTATGCAGAGGACATGTGCCTTTATCAAGGCTGAAATTCCTAAGGATCTTTTTACACTCCAGGCTGCTGTGTGTGTAATGGAGAGGCTTGGAATTAGACAGCAAGGTTTCAGTGTTTGCTTCTAACCTGTCCTAAATACAACAAGATTAACTCCATGAACTCTGTAGATGTAAAAAAACCACACAACACACAGAGTTGTAGGAAATGAGTGCTATAAGAGCAGGCCCAAGACTCAATTTTTTGCCCTTTTGCTTTTCTCCTGAATGGTTTGAATGTTATGATCAGTCCTAAGTGGAGGATTTGTTTGCTGAGCAATGTCAATAGCTGCAGGTACAGAGACTGCTTTTGGTCTGAAGAAGTGAAATCTCCTAACATTTCTGGTCAGTTTGAACTCCTAGTGAGTACTAGGTGCTGTCCTTGCCAGGCAGATGTTTGAGCATTGTTTGCACAGAGCATTGTCTAGGAAAGGGGATGGGAGCTTTTTCAGCATGCTGGATTCTTCTTGAATTAGCTTCTGGATGAGTGCATTCACTCAGGGAAAAATAACAGTTCAGATGGTTCTGTCTTCACTGCTGTTGTCTCTGGTAATCATATCAGTTCCTGTGCATACATTCTGAATTTAATGCTTGTTATCTGTCATTGAGATATGCTGAGTCTCCAAAATTTCTGCTTTGTACAGGCAGTCTCTACCTAACCCTTCCTCTTGGGCCATGACTCATCTTCATTCCGTTTCCCCAAGTGATTTATTTCTGCCTCCACTCAGCCCCTTTATTTTCTAGCTGTATCCAAAAAGTTCTGTGACAAGCAGTCCTAGAACTTACCTGCCTATGCTCTCAAAGCTGCCACCTCAGGCTTCCAAATTGGTTTCAGGCTTGCTAATTTTTCATAGTGGAAGAAAACGAAACATTCATTTCCTTTTCACCTTCTTTATGTCATTTCTCAATATGCAAATCCTAAAGAAGATACCCACATATATTTGGGATTACTGAGATGGGTTTTTAATTGAAAATTCAGCGACTGTGCCTTGAACACCTTGATCTTATATATGAACTTCTTGCAGCTGTTCTTCCCAAGTCTCTGTGAAGTAGAGCAGAAGTCTAAACCTTCTGCTTTGCATTTGGCCATGACATCTGGTTTGTTGGTTTGTATTTGAAAAATGAATTCTTAGTTTCCTCAGGAGTTTTGCAGTTGAATTGGAAGTGCAGTCCTGGGGTCAATACACCTCTGGCATGTTCCTTGTGTACAGGAAGGACCTTTGGCTCTTCCTTCCAGGAATTGCATTCTGTTAAGGAGAATCCTGGGTTTGGTGAACGAATGCAGCAAGAATTCGGTGGCTGTGGGATGGGTGCCTAAGCATAAAAGCAAACAGAATTTTTAATTAAAAAAGAAGGTCAACAAACATCTGTGTAGGAATATGCTTGTATTTACTACATGAATATGTACAAAAATGGAGTAGTCGTGACTGCCATAAGAAGATTACACTTCCAAGAGGTACAAAATGAAAATCAATGTTTAAGCATCTGTGTCTGGGTCCTCAAATAAGCAGTGGCTCTTTTTTTGTTCATTTTTTTGGTGTTTTGCTTATTTATTTGTGGAGCTTTTATTTTTTTTTTTCCTGTGTTTTTTTCTTTTGTTTTTGTGCTGCTGGACTTAATATTTCTGTGCTTTAATTTCTTGTCAGCAAACTGGGATTAGCAGAGCACCTCTGAGGAATGAAGTGAAGGTTAATGCATTAGCATAAAGCACTATAGAAAAGCTATTGAGAAAATTAATAACCCACCGTTCAACTCTCAATTTGCATTATGTGCAGTTCCAGGTTTGGTTTGCTTCCCTTTTTGCTGCAGCTCCCTGGAAGTCTGGGTTACAACTCTCAGGCTGTTTGCACATAAGCAAAGAGTTTTGTTGACTTAACAAGTCAGTTTTCTTTAGTGAAATTTTAGCTTTTTTTTTTTTTTTATAAACAGTTCATAGGCCCCAACATTGTGGTGTTGCATTAATCATGTGGGAGTTGACTACAGAGTCCAACTTAGCTCTTGTCTATGTATTTTTCTAACTGATTCTTCTACTATTTAGCATCTAAAATTTAATTTAGGATATTAAGTTCTCATAATATCTGTTTTCATTATATTCTTGTTTGTAGATTACAGTGAGGAGCTTCCTAAACAGACAAACAAACCCCCAAACATCCTTTTTTTGGTAACAAGATTGTTGTTGCAGAAAAATATTTTTGCCTGGGGATGCAAAGTTTCTTTTTGCTCCACTCCCCAAGGGTCAACCATTAAGAACAATTTTACAAACTAAAAGTAAACTCGAGTTTCTGTATATTTATTAGGAATGCTTATGAAGTTTTGCCATGTAAGATTCCTTACAGTTTTCTAAAATTTAATTGAAAGTGAGTGAATCTTTTATCATGAGAATGAAAATTATTAAAACTAGTCTGAAAATAGACCTCTGGCACAACAGATTCAGAAAATACAGATTTTTGATAGCTCCAGTATTCAGGTATGTTTTCAGTGCAGTACGTGACAAAAATGAAGCATATGGTGCAAACTCAACACTATTTTAAAAGATTTTTAGTCCAGACTTTTTTTGATGGATCCTTATCCTTTTATTTAAGAGACTGCATTTGTCAAGCGTATCTTAATGAATTTTCTTCACTACAGGAAAAGTATTCACTAGTTAGTGACCTGCAAGCTTTTATACTAGCAGGGAAATTGGTAATTTTTTCACATTTTTCCATATTTTAGGTTACTGCAGGGACCTGATCTGTGTAGAAGCATTTTGGTGTGTACATTTCAACCCAAAGTGCTCTCTCGGGGGAAGATTTTTATCTTTCAGCTGGGTATATTCTCATTGCATGAGTCATCAGCCAGGTGCTGAGTTTTCTGACTGTTGTAAATGTATCCTGTTATTTGATTTCTAGTAAGAGGGAGAAAGGCAACCTCTGTCCTTCTGTACAACTTCACAGAGAAAGAAAACGTAATTGGCAAGTACTGAAAATCTTGGATATGGTTCTGCAGCTCAAGTTTCTCTCCTTTTCTAGACAGCCTGACCTTATTTTCCATCTCTTGCTTCTTTTCCTTTACAGAAGGACAACATCTGCATTTTCAGAGCATTCTTTACCTTAATTTCCTATCTCTGCATTTACTGCTCCCTGTCTTTTGATATAATGCTGCCTCTACCATTGTTGTGTTAGAAACAGCTCTTTAGCAGCTGAGGGAAGATTAGCATTACAAGGCATCAGAAAGCCTTCATATAAAAATCCCATTTGAACTTGATCCTTTTCTATGTTTGGTTATCCTGTGGTGCTTTGTTTTGTTTCTGCACCTTTTCTGGATTTGATACATTTAAGGATCCTTCTTGATACCAGTATGCCAAGTATTTGAAAGCTGTTTTTCATGACAGAACACTGTGCAGAGCCCAAAGAATTTTCCAAGCTTCTGTGGATGTTAACTACCAAGATGCAAATGCTGATAGGAATGATGCTGAGACAGCTCACAGAAAGAAGATTGAGTGCACTGTGTTGTCTAGAGGTTTGATTCTGCTGGGTTGTTAATGATCTGTATGTGGTGGAACATTTTTGTATTTTAGTTTCTTGTACTTCACATATGGAATTCTGGTGTAACTATAGGCTTTTTCACATGTGGCAATAAAAGTAGAAAGTACAGTGTTGATAGTCCACTAAGAAAACATGTTGGAGTTGCCCTGAATATTTTTTGGGTGCCCATGACCTGCAAAGGCCAAACCCCTGAGCTGTGTGTGTCAGCCCTTGGCCAGAGCTATGTGGCCCTGTGGGAAGGGGGAAGGATGTTTTTTGTTGGCATTTAAGTACCAAACCTTCAAAATTACCATAATATCCTCAGCAATAGTGTGAAAAGCAGAAGCAAAAACCTCTTCACCATCATCCTCTGTACACAGGCTCCAATTATCCTGCTTTGCTGCTAAATCCCATTGGCTTAAAAAGGGATTGTTGTACAATTGTCCCCTTTTCTTGGCATCTCTGAGGCTGCATCCCAAATCCTGTGTGCAGGTCTGGGCTCCTCCCTGGAGAGACACTGAGGGGCTGGAGGATATCCAGAGAGGGAATGGAGCTGGGGAAGGGGATGAGGGAGCTGGGGGGCTTAGCCTGAGGAATAAGAGGCTCTGGGGGGACCTTGTTGCTTTCTGAAATTCCCTGACAGCAGGGTGGGTGCCAGTCTTTTCTCCCAGGCAAAAAAGTGACAGGGTGAGAGGAAATGGGCTCTGGTTGTGTCTGGAGAGGGTTGATATTAGGAAAAACTTCTCCAAAAGGCTTGTCAAGCAGTGAAACAGGCTGCCCAGGGAAATGGTGGAGTCACCATCCCTGGAGGGCCTTAAAGGACACAAAGCTGTGGCACCTGGGGACATGGGTTAGTGGTGGACTTGGCAGAGTTAGGTTACTAATGGGACTCAATGATCTTGGACGTCTTTTCCAACCTGAATAACTCTGATATTTTCTGAAAATTGTTTCCTTCTTCCATCAAATATTTGTATTTGGATTATTTTCAAATGGTACTTAAAATCTTTTGGGAAGATGCCATTTGTTCACTCTTGTAATTTTTAATCTCTTCCCATTTTCTCTTAACACAGCATGATTTTTCTAATCTGACTCCCCCCCCCAGGTATGACCAGCTGTGACAAATCATTTTTCATCAGCCTCTGTGGCTTTTGGCAGACCTTTTCTGCAGTCAGTGTATCTGAGGGGATTGCTGCTACATCTGTCATGGGATTGCACAGCTCATGGCGTACACGAGTACTTATCTCTCAGGGCATTATTTCTTCCCTTTGAATGCCAATACAGATCTCTGGGATGATTTTAAGATGTGTTTGAGCCTTTAACAGCCTCACAGGCAATGCCAAGGTGGCTGTTTGACCACTCACCCTGACAAAACAGACTGCAAACATTTCCCAGGTTGCTGCTTGAAGCTGCCACCAGTGCAGTGTCTCTGCTGGGTGCTGGCTGTTGGTGTGCAATGATTGCAAATATGGTAGCATGGTACAAATTGGTGTACAATGCACTGTGGAAATTCAGGGTATACAGAAGTGTACCCCTGATCCCACTCTGTAGTGTGCTGCCTTCAGGATGAAGAATGATGCAGGGTCTCAAAATGGGATGCACCCTAAACATCTCATCTTTCCTGCATGCACCCTGTCCTTCTGCTCATTGTGCTCACTCATCAAAAAGGGAGTAACTTTTTCCTTTCCTTGTAACTGTGGCTGTAACTAACTCACATCCATTTTCCTGAATGCTTCAGGAACAGTTCTCATTTGCCAGCCTCATCTCCTTAGGGCATGATGGACACTGCATGTGGAAAGGGGGCATAGAGCTTTAGGGAGACAGCCCTGAGTGAGGACATGCAGCAAAAACCTCTTCACCATCATCCTCTGTACACAGGCTCCAATTATCCTGCTTTGCTGCTAAATCCCATTGGCTTAAAAGCCTCAGTGCAGGAATAGTGAAAGTAGATTAGGATAATTATTAACCATGAGTCCTCTGTCCACCTTGCTTCCTCATCTGGAAGAAATTATCCCTTGCTTAAGTTCAAGTGTGTTAATTGCTCTGCAGCATAACAAGCTCTTAATCTTCAGGCTTCTAAAGAAGTGTCCTCTTGTGCCTTCAGATTTTCATCATCTTTAGGCTTCTTTGTCTGCTTTGCATTGCTTAAAAAAAATTAATTTAAACTCTTGCCAATCTATCATAATAAAGCTTCAGAAAAATTTCATTATAGGCTTTTTGTAGGTGACTTGTGAAATAAATATTTACTGAGGGCTGTTCCATTTTAGTGCACTGCGGGTTCTACTTTGAAATTCAGTCTTTGGGTATGGGAATATTGCAGTTTTTTCCATGGATAACTTTAATGAGGTACCAACATTTCCTCTCTAAAATACTTTTTCTCACTTGTCCAACTCCCATTTGTTTTGCAGCCTGCACACAGGCTGCAAATATATAAAAAAATAAAAAAATGTAGAAATATAAAATATTTCTATTTTATGTATATTTCTATAGAATATAGATATATATATATCCTGTATAAAAATAGAAGTATATTTCTATATTATTTAATATTTATCTAGGTAATCTTCCAAAATTCAAGTTATCTATATATATTCTATATATATATATAATCTATTTTATATATATATAATCTATCTATCTATTTTATATATATATATATAATCTATTTTTTTTATATATATATATATATTCAAGTGCTGTCTGGCTGTCATGCCAGGTAGCACCTAGAGTATTAGAAAAAAAAATTATACTCCAGCAATCACTGGGATGTGTTTATAATCTTATAAATTAGGAGAACAGATTGTGACCATTGACTTTATGTAGCCCTGTGGCCCAGCCATGCAGCACAGCCAGCACGCCCAGGGGTGGCTCTGGTGTGAAATGCTGTGGTGTAGAAGCTGGTGGTAGTGCACTGTGCCTTGGCACTGTCTTCTTGGGATACCACCAGGAATTCAGCTTGTCCAGTGTGTTAAACTGCATGTGGTGCTGAAGCTGGAATTCAACACCAGTTTACTTTAGCAACATGGCACCAAATTATCTGTGCATTCGCTACTTGTTTTGTCAAGTGTGTTGGGGTTCTTAAAAAATAAGTGCATCGTGTTTTAATGTACCTTTTTTTCAGCAGTAAGTACAGAAAATGCATTTAAAGATAATATTTCTGTAAACTGACATAATTGGAGAAACTCAGGGTCAATTAAATGCTCCAAGCCTATTGTTTGTGAGACGTTCAGCCAAATTTCTCATGGTGCTTTGAATCAGAGCTGCCTAGTAGTGTTCATGCCTGGGAAGAGCTCAGCCTGCTGGGACATGCTCAGCCAGCCCAGAGCTGTGTTCCAGGCAGGGCTGTAAACACTGCAATGTGTTTTACTGCTGCCTGCCAGGGTGTGAGGGGCAAGGCAGGCTGCTGGTCTGCATCCCTCAGTCCCCTGGGTTTGACTCTGGTGGAACCTGTCTTACAGTCTTCCTAACGATTCGGCAGTTAAACAACAAAATATATCATTTTGTGATGGGGAGGGATTAAAGGAGTTAATGGCTGTGTTTGCTTTCAGAGGCATGTGTGCCTTCCATCAAAATAAATTAGTCTCTCAGGCTTCTGAGGAGAGTATTAGACCTAACATCTTAATATATTCTTAAGCTGTGTGTCTGAGAGAAGTGAATTAAAGGATTTTAAATTTCTAATTACTTGAGATGTAATTAATTTCCTCCTTTTTCTTAAATAAAGTTAGATGAGAAAGTGTGGTTTAAAAAGGCAGAAAGGATCTGAAGAGGAATAACTGTTATCCTGTGAGAACTGCTGCAAAGCAGTGAATTAATTTTATTTTGTGCATGACAGATAGCAGGACTTTACAGATACCAAGGCGGTGCTTCATTTCTGTTTGAGAAACATTTTTTCTTTTTGCTGTTGTAACATCCTGAGGAGCAGCACCTTGGCCTTGCACAGGGTACCTGGAAAGCTGTGTCCCAGGTGCAAGCCAGCTGCTACCTGAGCCCCTGTGCCTGCAGGGAGGTGAAACTGCAGCAGAAATAACTCCTGACAGCGCAACTAACACCAGGAAGAATTATTCTGAGTTACCCTCTCTGTAAGGTTATAGCTCATGACATCTGACTGGGGTTTTGTGGCAGCCCTCAAGATTTATCAGTGCTACCTGATCTCCCCTTTATATCCTGCAGTAAATTTCAGGAATTCACAGCTTCTGACTTCTGTCTGCATTGCTGGCACCAAATGTCAGTTTTACTGAGTTTCTCAGGGATGTATTTAACTACGCACAGTTCGGTGAGGAGCCCACCCAGCAACCACCTCTGCTTTGACCAATTAAGAGCCGTCTAAAAATGATGAATATAATTTTTGTAAGAAGAGATGCAGCATTGCCTTTAGATATTCTCAGAGCACTGGCAGTATTATCTCTGGATTGCAGAGCAGCTCAGTGCTGACTAAGGGCTGGAAACCCTCAGTTGCTGCACTCTGCTGCCGCAGTAGTAATTGAAGCTCTGTCTGCTAGGATGTGTCTTCCACATCTCAGGGCTTTGTTTTTGGAAAAAGGAAGGTGAGTGAAACTTGATTATGGAGACTGGGCAAATTTTACAGCAGTAGCTTGACATAAAACCAAAGCCTAGTCATAAAGTCTTTTGCCTTGGAACATTAAAAGAATGTGCTCAAATTAAGGAATTAAGGTGGATTTTTTACTTCCACATTTTTGTGCTAAGAGCATTAACTGTGCCCAGGCATCCAGCAAGGGGAGGTTACCAGAATCACATTTGCAGCACAGCCTTTCCCATCACCCAGAAGTACAAAAGCCTCTTTCTTCCCGTGGCTCTGGATGCTCGGGAAAATCCACACTGATCACAGATGAGATTCTCTCACAAACCTGGGCTGTTTTCATCAGCATCCTCAGACATGGTAGTCACAGCTGCTGGGTGAGATGGTGGCTTTCAGCTCTATGAGAAATAAAGCCTGACTATTGGCAGCACCTTCCAGGCCAGACACGCCTGCAGTGACCCCAGACTTTAGGGTGTGAGTGTTCTGCTGGAGGGTGCTCGTGCAGAACCTGTGATGGTGTTCACAGGGGCTCTTGGATGAGGGAAGAGACGAGGATCTGACTCCATGTTTCAGAAGGCTGATTTATTATATTATGATATATACTATATTAAAACTACACTAAAAGAATAGAAGAAAGGATTTCCTCAGAAGGCTGGCTAAGAATAGAATAAGAAAGAATGATAACAAAGGTTTGTGGCTCGGCTCTCTGTCCGAGCCAGCTGGGCTGTGATTGGCCATTAATTACAAACATCCAAGATGAGACCAATCACAGATCCACCTGTTGCATGCCACAGCAGCAGATAATCATTGTTTACATTTTGTTCCTGAGGCCTCTCAGCTTCTCAGGAGGAAAACTCCTAAGGAAAGGATTTTTCATAAAAGATGTCTGCGACACAGAACCTCTCCTTCCCAGCCTGTGCTCAGACACAGCAGTGAGGCAGGATTGCAACCAGTCATTCTTCAGTCAGTTCTTCAGTCAGTATTGGAATTAAGGGCCAAGATGGTGGTTGAACCCTTCCTTGCCATTTTTGTGTTCTTTTACAAAATAAGAGTATTTCCCCTCCATCTTGCCACCTTTATGTACACCCTGTACAAGGCATCTTCAGAGAATTAGCTGCTGACACCAATGAGCATGTGAGGGATGCACATGAAATGTGCTTTTTTGGGTGTCTTTTGGTTTGTTTTTTTTCTGTGCCTTTCATTTCTTATTTTTTTTAATCTCGTGTGATGGCACAAAGCTCATCTTAACACCAGGGCAAAGTCCTTGTAAAGGTTCAATTGCCATCCTAAACTGCAAAATAATTAAACTTGTCTACTGAAAGAAATCTAATATATTTCTGTTTTGAAGTGAACAAAGTAACTTTCACTTTGCTTGCAAGAACAGTTTTACACAGCTCTCAGAACCTTTTCTGCTGTGGCTTTCCCTAAGATTTCCTTTGTCCAGAGCATTAGCAGGAAAAAAATGTGTTTGGGGAAAAAAAACCCTGAAAGTGTTGGGGAAATTAAATAGTAGTTTACAAAAGAAACTAAATAATACTTTCCAACCACCTATTTTATCCTATTGGCTTGTTGTTGGTTTTCAGTTGGCTTACCTGGTATTCAGCTGGGTTCACATATACAGATCCTATAGATCAGGAAGGACAGAATTCTTCTTGCTCCATTCTTTGGGAAAACAATTTACCCAAAAGGAAGTGTTCTGCTGTATTGAAATGGAAAATTCTAGCTGGTGTTCTGTGCTATAATATTTATTTTCTCCCCAGTGTGTTCAGCTCTTATTTCTTGCTAAATACTTTTCTCCTTTCAAAGATCCTTCTTCTTACTTGTGTTTATGCTGCTGTCCACAGCTACTGGGAAATCAGCTATTTGGGAACTTGCAAGTCACTGGAATAAAGCAAGGTTAATCTCCAGTGTTTTTCAGTAGCTCAGTGTCAGTGACAGCATTTATAACCTGCTCCCTGAGAAAGAGCTAAAGCTTTAAAGAAGTGAGGATGAAAGTGTAACAATCCAAACTAATAAATGTTGCATAATGGTGGGGCTTTTTTCCCCCCCCCTCTTTGCAATGCTATATCTGCAGTCTCAGCTCACTCCAGCAAAATGGCAAAAGGGAAAATGTCCATTTAACAACCTTCCTGCCACCACAAATCTGTATTTGGAAGCATTTCCTTACACAGTATGAAGTGGTAAAATAGTTGTCAGAGCTGTTTAGGTCAATATGTCCTCTGCTGGGGTGAATAATGATTCCTCCTGAGAGGAGCTGTGCTAGCAGGATGAGAACCTAGCCAGAAGATCTTGGTGCTTCTGGTCATAAAAAATATTAACTTATAATTTGGAATAAGGAGTCATTTTGTCTAAAAGGGCTGGAATTGGGTAGGATTTTCCATAGCCTGGTGCTGCAGTGCCGTGCTCCACAAAGCACCAATTTCACAGTGTGGCTGGGAGCTGTGGCTGGGGTTTGCCTCTTGTAGAGGAGAATGGAGGCACCAAGATTAAATCCTGGGGTAAAGGTGGCCAGCAGCAGGAACAGCACCACAGACACTGATTTTGTGCTGCATTCTCCTCTGTCTGTCTGTCTGTCTGTCACCTGAGGGGGTCTGACATCTGCAATGTCCCAGACAGGCAGTGAGGTCCTCAGAGCAGGATCTCTCAGAGCCAGAGGAGGGCTTGACTGATTCCTTATGAAGCGCAGGCACCTGGAGCTTTAGGGTCAGGTGCCCTCCAGGAGAAAGAGCAGAGATGATCCCAAGCCTCTCTCCTGTCCTGCTGCATCATGTGAGCAGGGACAGCTGGGGTTTGTGACACCTGAGACGTGACTGTGTGCCAAAATGCCTCCTGGCGTGAGTCTTCTTGGTGGGAAGGGCAGAGGGGAGTCAAATCTGATACTTCTTAAATAGTTTTGGGATAATAGACAAAAGAAGTTGTGCAATGCTGCCAGCACTAAATAATGGTTGAATAATTGTGCCTGGAGAGCAAACCTGGGAGGCTAATATTATTGATGGAAGCTGGGTTGTGGTTTTTAACACTTGCAGGTGGTCGTGTATTCCTATTTGATCTCATTCTTTGTGCAGAGTCAGCATTAGTTTCTCAGAACAGCAACAGAAACTAAAGCTGAATGACACATTGTAGAAAAACCCCTTAGTTACTGCCAAATTTGCCCTCAAGAGACAAATAATCAATATATTTGTAACCTGGGCCATATCAAAAGCCCAGATGTAGGCATTGGTACCTGTCACTGTGTATCTCTGTCACGCTGGCCTTCCTTGTATATGTAGATATATCTATTAAATGTCTCACAGCCTGGGTACAGTTTTTAGTAGCTAGCTATAAGTTAATAAAACTTCCCCCCACTAAACTGTTATTTTATTAAATAGCTGAACACTTGGTGTACGATGGACTAATTAAGATGAAGAATTAGGAGCTTCACTACTAAGACAGGTAAAATTGCTTTGTCCTTTGTGATTCAGAAATAGAAGTGAAATCAGAAAATCCCAGATTGGGGCTGCCATGTGGTTTTCCCTCACTGGAGGGGCAGATGCAAGTGAAATTAAGGAGAACTGTGTAGCAGGGCTGAAAAGGGGATGTTACACAGACTGCAGAGCCTGCCATGGCAGGAAGCAGATGAATGCTATAAAGGACTCAAGAAACGCTGAGAGAAACTCCGGGGCAGTGCAGAAATGCTGTGAGCCCTCGAGTCTGTTGTTTCTCAGGGAACCATTCCAAGTGATCCAGTGCAGCCAAGGAGAGGCTGCTAACTGTGCCCTTGACCTTGCAAACCCCTCACAAAGAGCGAGCCACTTGCTGAGAGCCTGGAGTAGCCAGAAGGGAAGGAGGCTGGGTGGAGGGATGGCTCCTCCAAGAGCCAGTGAGCATCACATCCTGAGTGAAGGTGGTGGAGGTCCACACTGATGCTGCACCTTGAGGTAACTTCAGCCCACCCAGCACTGAGCTTGTGTGCATGAGGTGTGCTGAGCTGCTTTGAGGGCCATTTTAATTTTTATCCTTTAAAAAGTGTGCAAATGCTGAATTCTGGTAGGCTTCAAGTAAAGCCTCAGATGTCAGAATCTGCCCTGCAGATTTTGCATAGTTGCAGACTCCATAAATTCAGTTCCTGGAGGGTGTGTTTACAGAACATTTCAGGAGGAGTTAGAGTATAACCAACACCCCTGCAAAACATAGCTCTGTATTCTGAATGGTTTTGGTAGTTTTGCTTTATTTTGGAAAGACACTGGCTGTGGCTGAATCTATAAAATTACTGAATGGCACTGGCATTCTTCTGATGAATTATTAGTGTGAAATAAAAAATTTACCACTGGTATAATTTCGTGTAATATTGTATTTTATTGGTAACATTATTAACATTCTTAGAGTTGCTCAAAGACCTATATGCAAAGTTTTTATCCTCTTTAGAAAAAGGGCAGTTAATTCCTTTGTGCTCAGTGAAGTAGGGACATCTGCAAATTATAGCTCTGGTAGATAATTGCATGTTTTGAGTAGCACACTGAATGCTAGTAGAAATAAACTATGTGTAGTGATAAATGTATCATCCAAGTCCTGCAAAATAAGGGGACTTTTGTTTTGTTTTGCCTTCTTCATTGCAAATAGCATAATTGAACTATTTCTTCTAAGTTTTTCTGTTCTCTTTGTAGCTTACAGGAATAGCTTTGTAGCTTGAATTCTTGCTTGTAGCTGGAATTTGAGGGCAGAAAAACCCTGAAAAGCATTGGGGTTCTTCTTCTAACCAGAAACAGTTACTACCAAAGTGTCTCTTGCTCATCTACGTCCTTCAAAACCAAAATCACAACAATTATTGCAACACCTGTGGTAGCTTTTAGGGATTGCAGTCTTTTGTAAGCCTGGGTGTTTTCTGTTGTGATTTCTGCTGTTGAACAAATTTCAGTAGAATGTTAACATAGATGTTTGTATTGGTAGATTGCAGTGTTTTGTAAACCTGGGTGTTTTCTGTTGTGATTTCTGCTGTTGAACAAATTTCAGTAGAATGTTAACATAGATGTTTATATTGGTAGATTTATATCACTCCACAGCGCTAAAATACCGGTGGAAAATTCTTAAATTGGAAATAAAATGTCTTGTAAAATACTTGGTAGCTGAAAGTGCAATCAAAACTATTCAGATTTTAGTGCTTGTGTAATACTGTCTGCATGTACACAGCTTACCTAAGGATGCTGCATGTTAGGAGAACTGTGAGAATATGGGGGTGGTGCATTTGTTTGTAAGGACTTGGCAATATTAAAAAGCAAGCTTTTCTTTTTAACTCCTCTATTTTGAACTCAGAGCACAGGGGGTTTCAAACTTGGCTTTCCTTGAATTATTTATGATGTGGAACTGCTAGACAGTGTGCTTTAAAAGTAACTGATAAGCCAGAACAAAAATGGCTGTGGTGTCGCCTTGTCGGCACATCTGCATTTCTAAAGATTAGGCAGAATTTGATAACAGACTAAAGATTCTTTCATTCTTTGAGAATTTCTTCTCTTCATCTGTGTTGCATTTCTGGAGCTGGTATCCATGGCAATTCACAAGGATGATTTAGGAGCTGGGCTGGAAAGTGTCTATGAGAGTTCTTATTCTAACATACTTAACAGCATTACTTTGTGAGTTCATTTATTGATGTGCTGAACTGTTGTCAGCAGTGTATTTCAAATTTCTCCCCTCCATTCCTCATAGAATCTTTACTTCTGTGGATTTTGGCCCCATTTTTGTGAGAAGTCTGAAATCCAAATGCATCTGGGTTACACCTTAATTCTTTTACAGCTTAGACAAAAGAGGAACTGGGGCTTAGGTGAGGTGTAATGGCTAAAAATGGTGATTTAAACTCTTAGTGACCTTTTAGTTATGGAGGATCAGTTTATAAAGCTTGATAAGTTTACTCAACAATATTTAAATTTTGTGCATCTTCAAAGTCAAGTGCACCAAATCTTGTCTGTGATGTGAAAGCATCACACAGGACAAATATTTCCTAATGGTATTTGAATTTCAGGTGCCTGAGGAGCTAAGAGCCATTGGTGAGAGCCAAATCCAAGGATTATGATTTACTAAGTCATTATTTCTCCAAGACTGTCTTTTGTCAAAAAAAGATTTATTTGTCTTTTGCTTGCAAGTGTTATGAGCTTCTGTGCTGTTCTAACACATTTCTGAGACATTCCTTTAGCCCAACTCAATGATATTTTGCTTTGATCAATAGGTCTGTTTTGCTGTGAAGTTATATTTATTCTCTGTTTGAGTTTACATTAGGTACAGGAAATACAAGTTGTGTCTCTCCATTGTTGTTCTCTCAGCCATTGGTTTATTCCTTCATCTCCCCTTTCTTGAATTCCAAGCTCCCTTGGGAGCTTGTCTTGTGATTTAACAGCCTGAGGGAAATAAATAAATATCAGGACTGAGCTTGTTAACTTCATTACTTGATATGAAACATACTTTAAAGAAAATTGGTGATTTCTACTTTTATTATTATATCTAGTACTTTTATTATACATGAAATATTTAAGTTAGGGTTATTTTAGGCTATTGGCAGAGTTGTATTATGGTCTGAACTTGATCAGCAAATTTGATACTGAAATTCTTAGACACAACAGAAGGAAGAGTATTTCTGGAATGCAGTAGGCCACAGTACTTTGGCTTTTGTAATCCTTAGAAGTTGTGTGGGTGCACATGGAATTTCCTCTAGATGGATTGTATACCTTAGGATATTTTTTTTTTATATTATGAAATAAATTTGCTTGAGGAGCTTTGTTGCAAACCCAGCAAACTCACTCAGTTTTAATTCTTCCATCAAATCTAGGGAGACTGGGATTTGCCTTCTAATCAAAGAATTCAGTACTCCAGCATTTTTTTCTCTCACCTTTTCTGTATAAATATTTTGTCTTTGTTTTCTTAGCCTGTCACAGTCTGTTGCACTCACTTAGCATCCACACACCACAGAGTGTAAATCACGACTGAGTCTTCTCCTCAGAGAAGCTCATGGACGACATTTTGATTGCAAATACTCAACTAACTGTTAGTTAAAAATAGATGGATTTGTTATAGAATTTCCAGCTATGGCACAGTTAAAAAAAAAAAAAAAACAAAAAAAACAAACACCAAAAAAACCCCAAGCAAACCCATAAATGGTTTCTTTTGGAAGCTGATGAGGCCTGGGAGTGAATCACAGGATGGCTGAGGCTGGCAGGGACTTGGTGCAATTGTCCCTTGGCCTTCTGGCTGTCATGCAGCCCAGGGTGCTGGCAGCCACCTTGGCTGTGAGGACAGGCTTGGTGACCACCAGATCCTGGGGTTTTCCCTTTGGCAAGTCATGAGGATTTTCCCATTGCCTCTGTCTAGACCTTATGTTGGAGCATACCCAGAGCTCTGCTCGCTGCAGTCAACAGAAAGCAAGAGCAGCCCTTATATACTCAAATGGAGGAGGGTTTGGGGAACAAGGATGCATCATGCTGGACCTCTGGGCACTGGCACAGCCTGCAGAGATCCTGGAGTTCTCTGGAGTCAGCTGAGGCTGCTGGCTCAGCCTCATTGATGAGGCCTGAGGCACTGCTTGCTCAGCTTCCAAGCAAAGATGCTTCAGGAATTGCACAGTTTGGCAAAGGTAAGGGAACAAAGGGAGATGCAAAGAAGATTGGATTTGTGGAGGAGTTCATTCCTGGTGCAGATGTGGTGGGCCAGTGAGTAATCTAAATGCATGCTTAGCATGGCTTGGTGGCATTTGCCTTTTTCTATTAGATTATTCAAGTGACATTGCTTGTACAGGTTAGCAAACCATTAACCTGCCCAGTTGCTGAAAGCAGGTTGCTTTTTGTTAAAGGGTATTGAGCTATAAAATATTTTGTAGACATAATTGATTAATCTAAATATTTAGTTGGCTATGTTTTGGTGTGTTTTGACAGTTAAGCTTCAAATGTATTTTTTCAGTACTGAGCTATAAAAGAAATCTCACTTTTGTGAATTAATACTTCATTGATTTCCAAGTCATGCAGATTTTCCTGGCTTCTGAAAATGAAGCATTTTTCTTTATTGCATTTTCATTGATTCTTTTAATGTCTTTATAGTTACTTATTTTTTTTTTCTAATACATCACATAGTACAAAGCACTTCCAACTTTAAAAGTAGCCCTGTGTTCCCTGGAAGTGCTTCTTTATGTAAATCCATGCTAAATGTTTAGGCTGCAAAAACCCCTGTAACTGTCCCCCTGCCTGAAAAATGATGAAAACTTTATAAAAAACTATACAGAAAATGCAAAAATGCTTTTCTTGACTATTTAAAAAATAATTTTGATATGCTGCTGTGTTTGGACCTCCTCCTTAGGTCTTGCTGTTTTACTGACAGGACTCTTGTGGAGGCATCCTGCAGCATTTGGGGTTCCTGAGCTTACCTGGTGCTGCAGGATTAAAACTTCATGGATTTTTGTCTTGGGATCAGTAAAACTCTGAGTAGAAAGAGTTTAGGAGACTTTCTCTTCTGTAGCAAAAATTCTTTTTCACCACTAGCCAGGCTTTACCTATCTACTTGTGCATTCAGTGTAGCTCTGATTTCAGGTGGAGGCTTTATTCCTGTTAACCTATAATTTGCCTAAAATAATCCCTAATGCTGTCCAAATATGTGATTTTATTTAGGACTAATTAAAACACGATTAGAAGCTGCTAGCTATGCTGAGAAAATGTGTATTTGTCACTTGTGGACTCAGATTTACAGATTTGCAAATTCATGTTTTTGCCACTTAGCATTAATATTACTCTACAGACGATTTAGACATTGTGAAGCCATTCAAAACTGCTCTACTAGAGTGACTTATTAAAAACATGTTATCTAATTCAACAGCTCATTGCTTTGAGCAAACCAGCTGCTGTGGCACAGAGCTAAAAGAACCCCAAACCAATGAAAGATTAATTTGTTGGACAGAGTTGTTGTTTTTATTACAAGGGATCTTTGGCAGGAGGGAAAGCATAGCTTTTATTTTCTGCTAATCAGAATAGTAAGAAGTTTGTTGCAGTTGCTTTTACACTGCTTTGGTGTGTGTATATGTGGAAGATCTCTGGCCTCTGAAGGAATTGCAGAGCTTACAGAGGTCTTGGAAAACAGATGTGGATCTGGGCTTTAGTGCATTCAGCCTGTGCCTTCCCCAGCTGTTGCACCCGTGTTGGAGGATGGAGAATAACCACACTCCCATCTTTAGGAGCTGTTGTGGTAGTGATGGAATTTCCCACCCTGGTGTGAATGTGGTAAACAGGGATTTGCCTGGGACTGGAGATAGATGTAGCCAGTGTAATCCTTGCAGAATGAATCAGAATTTAACAGGAATGTGCCCAGTAAATGAGGGAGATTGTGCAGGTGCTGAAGATTATAAAGCAGTATCAAAATACAGGAGAAGATGGGATAGTTATTTACATTATGCTGGTTGCTTTGAGGTTATTGGAGTCTGCACTAAGGATGAATTTGTGAGTTAATTTCTCCACAATTTATAAGCAATATAAGTAACTTTGACATCTAAATACCATTCTGGTTTAGTTTGCTGGAGGTCACAAAGGTTCTGTTGTTCCACAGATTCGGACACTGAAGCTGGGATCTCTTCCAAAAGTGTCATAGAATCAGGAGTGGTCTTTTTTTTTGAGGGACTTTAAAACATCCTGTTTCCAACTCCTCAGCCATGGTCAGGGACACCTTGCACTATCCCAGGTTGTTCCAAGCCGTGCCCAACCTGGCCTTGGACACTTCCAGGGATCCAGGGGCAGCCATGGCTTCTCTGGGCACCTGTGCCAGGGCCTGCCCACCCTCACAGGGAACAATTTCCTCCTAATACCTGATCTAAACCAACACTCTGTCGGTGTCAAGCCATTTCCCCTTGTCCTGCCACTTCATGCTCCTGTGAAAGGTCCCTCTCCAGCTCTCCTGTATCCCCTTTAGGCACTGGGAGGCTGCAGGATGTGGTCATCCTGGAGCCTTCACTTCTCCAGGCTGAACAACCCTGGAGCAGGGTGCTCCATCCCTCTAAACACCTTTGTGGCCTCCTCTGGACTGGCTCCAACAGGTCCATATCCTTCCTGTGCTGGGATCCCAGAGCTGGATGGAGCAGTGCAGGGGGGGTCTGAGCAGAGCAGAGGGGCAGAATCAGCTCCCTCAGCCTGCTGGTCACTCTTGATGCAGCCCAGGACACGATCCCTTGGCTCAGTTCCTGTGGCCTGTTTTTATTTCCCTGGACTGTGAAGGAGCAGGTCTCACTCATGGAAAATAGTGGTGGCCACTGTAGAATCTCCAAGTTTGTTTTGTAAACCTGTGCATTTACCTGTGAGCAGCTCAGAGATTTTAGGAGGAATCTACCCACACAACTCAGCAAGACTTAGTATGGTGCCAGTGTTAGGAGCTGCAGGTTGTTAATCCTGAGCAATGACAGAAACATTTGTGCATTCACAGTGGGCATTTTTAGTAAACTAAATCTATTTATCCACTTGGCCTTCTGCAAAGTGTATCTGTGACCTGAAGTCTGTGCTCTGGATATGCTTCACATTTATGATGTGGGTTTGGTTTGGGTTTTGCTTGGCTGGTTTGTTTTGCATGTTTGCTTTTCTTCTGTTTTTTCCTTCTAATTTCTCCTATGCCTGATTTTTTGGAAGTATTTTTCTTGAAACTTTCTCTATCATTAGTAATATGTTTCTGGTTTCTTTTCCCTAAATTTACTCTCTTGAATGGTAAATGTTTGTTAAAGCTGATGATTGTCTGAATGTAAGTAGGAAAATGAGAAACCAGTAATTTTAACAAAACATATTTAGATCTGTGGGCCATAAATCTGATTATTTAGGGTTTTTTGAAGTAAATTTTCATTATGTTTTGCCTAGAAAAGTAGCTGTGTACATACAATCCCTCCTGGCTTCATGTTATGGGAAGGGACTTGACTGCCAGTATTGAATGGCTGCTGCTCTTCCTTTGTAATCCTTTACAATTCTCTCATGGGCTGTGTGAGATGAACACTTAGAAGTTGCTTTTACAGAGTGGATAACCTGTTGTCATGAAAAAATTGAATTTAAAACTATTAAGTAGATGTGAGTTTTGTCCATGAAAATAACAATTAGACTGGAATCTTGCTAGCATCCCTCTCACGGGATCTGAACCAGACACTTTTGATGGAAGAAACACACTGAAGCAAAAAATCATTTTATTATGTTCTTCAAAAGTCTATTAGTGCTTTAGTGGGCTTTCTCATAGTGCTTTTCTAGAAGGAGAAAGAAAATTATTACTCTCTGGAGATGTTCAGCGTTGTAGTTTTTGATGGGAAATAGGGGAGGTTAAAATACCATTCTTAGTCTGGAATCTGCACAGACATCTGTGTTTGTACACACTCATGTCCTTTCAAATTGTTTCTGTCTGCCTCTAAAAACACTGCTATGCACTCTATTTGTCTTGCAGAAATGAAATTTTCTCTAATGTCCAACATCATGAAAAATTTGATTAAATATCTTAGGATGGATTTGTCTTTCAAGTGTTTGCTATTGTTTTCAATTATAATGACTTGTAACATCAGGCAGAGACATCACCTTCCTTGTTTGTCTCTCGTTCCCCCCTCCTTCCCACTTCCATGTCTCCCCCCTCTATTCTGCTTCCATTTCTGTGGTGGCATGGTAAACATATCCATGCTCATTATGGGAGCCCTGATATGAGAAAGTGAGTATAAATTTCCCTTTGGCTGAGATTTTGGGTTGATTAAGTTAGTCATAAAGGAAGAAGGCCAAATTGCCCTCTGCATTTCCTGGATGTCTGATGGGAGTGCTGTCATTATAGCATCATAATTATCCTGCAGAAGAACATATTTTGTACTTTCTATATGAACTTGTGTTGACAGAATCAGTACTGTGCTCTTCTTGTCCTGTTTATGCCCATATCACTCACATTGTCTCAAAAACAACAGCAACAAGCAAAAATATCACAAGGCTGTCTTGACCAGTGCTGCTGACTGCAGAGATGCATGAAATTTGAAGAAAAAAATAGTCAGTATTATGAATAAAATTAACCAGGGGATAACTTTTCTTGGCCAAGCGTGGTTCAAAGTTGGCATCAAAAAGTATCCCAGGGCTTCCAGGCTCTGCAGTGTTCAAATTCCCTCTGTAAATCCAATCTGCTGGTTACTGCATTCCTTCCTCTCAGGTTCTCACACGAGCTCCACTCCTGACTTTTTCTCAGGGCAAATTTGGCAACTTTAGGTTTCAATGCTGAGCTGTAATAAATGTGTTCTGCAGCTTTCACTGAACGCTGATTGCTGTGCTCCTGCTCCCAGTGGGATCCTCTCTGAAATATTTGGGAGTATCAGCTGGTGTTCTACATTTCCTTGCAGGCTTACACCTTGAGCTATGCTGTTGTCTACAGGTGTCAGCCCTTGGTCATGTTAGATTAAAAACATCAACTGAAAAACCTGAGGAGCCCAGGATTTAGTGCTGATAATTCAGGAATCAGTAGGGTGGTGAGGAGAGCTGTGTTATTGCAGCTGCAGGTTCCTGAGGCTGTTAAAGTACACATGCTGGGTTTTCCTAGGGACTTCTTAGTTTTGCAAAACCTTCCTAATGGATTAGATTTGAAACCTGGACTGGGGGAATCTAGGATGTTAACAAGTCTCCTAATTTTATATTTAACTCATGCTCTTGCTTGGGCTAATTTAGAGGTCCATAGAATTGTGGAATAGTTTGGATAGGAAGGGACCTCAAAGATAAACTTGTTCCACTCCCTGCTGTGGGCAGGGACACCTTCCACCATCCCAGGCTGCTCCAAGCCCTGTCCAACCTGGCCTTGGACACTTCCAGGGATGGGGCAGCCACAGCTTCTCTGGGCAACCTCTGCCAGGGCCTCAGGGGTAGAATTTTAGAATTCTACCCCCACAGGGTAGAATTTCTTCTTCACACCTCATCTAAACATGTAGGGGGATACAGTATGGTAAATGAAGGTGGTATAGAATGTAATCTTATCCCCCAATGAGTTGCAGCTGGACCAATTACAAAAGATTAGGAACAGGCTGATCTTAACAGGTCACAAATGAACAAATGGTACAAAAGAGTGGATTGGTGGGATGAGGAGTCAGATGACCACTGCAAGGATCAGGAGCAGTCAGTGCTTAGAGGAGCTGCCTACGAGGAACATGGAGAAGGTACAAAACTCTGGCAATATGGAATCCTTGCACTATAATGATAGTGGAACTCTTGCTATATAAGACAACATAAATGTACTATCTTTCAGTTTGAAGCCATTCCCTCTTGTCCTGTCAATACTTGCCCTTGTAAAAAGTCACCTTCCAGCTTCCTTGTAGGTCATCTTTAGATTTTGGAAGGCTTATGTTTAATTTTTTTGTTTTAAGTATTTGTCATTCCCGCATTCTAGTACATAAAGGAAACCGAAAGGCTTTTGACACCTTCTTTTCCACATCCTGGAAAACCCTGTCATCCTGAAACTTTTAAGGATTGCATGAGGCAGATTTAATGGGGGTACTTTTCAAATACCTGCTGGTATATATTTGAAAACCTGTACCCTCTCACGCAGTTATGTTGAAGTTTCTTTGTAATTCGTATGTGGTGCAACAGTGCAGGCGTGATTCTGCTGTGTGTGTCTGCTTATTTACACATGTGCATCCCTATTTCTGAAATTAAATATAAACTCAGGATTCCCTTCTAAAAAATGACCTTCTTCTGGAAGTTTTGCAGTTTGCCAAAAGATACAGAAGCTCAGATGCTAATTGCCTTAAAAAGTTGCCTGCGTTTGTGGACCCTCTATTTTTGGACCTTTTTAAATGATTGCAGTATAAGGGGAATGAGCTGTGTTTTTAGAAGCTTATGTGTGTTAAAAGCATTCTATAAAGTTGCATTAAGTAGATTATTCTGCTTTTAAAATATTATTTTTGCCCTTTTAAAAAATTTTTATTTCATCCCCTTGACTTCAAGAAGCCTTTTTTTCAGACTCAGCAGTTGGTAACATTTAATTTTCTGTCATTTAATGTCTTTAGAGATGTGTTGACATTTCTGCTTTTCAGAGTAGCATTTCTACTTCCTGTCATCAGCCTGTGTGTTATAAAGCACCATATTAACCTTTCTAGCACATTTAGGTGTTACACAAAAGACACTTTTTATGGAATACTATGCCACTCATTAAATAAGTTGTGCATATTGTCTGAACACTGAAATTCGATCAAGACAACTATGGGTGTCTAATTATGAATGGTTTCAGGGTACAGCGCATAATTTAAAGGAACTTTGCTTTGCCTTCAGGAAAAACTCCAAAAACCAGTCTCTGAACTGAATGGACAATGTTTGCTGCCCTTGACTTCTCACAGTTCTGTAAAGATTTTGGTGTTGGGTTGAAAGAGCCAGCAAACACCTAAAGGAAGTGATGGGAGAGAAGAAAAAAGTTCACGTGCAAGACTTCTCACCAAGCACTTAATCATGACAGATGGCTCTGATGTGTGAGGAGTCAGAAATAGCAAGGGAATGGGCTTAACTGAGGGCAGCTCTTGTCCTAAAATGCCAGGAGCTGTGTGCTGGATTTGGAAACCACAAAGTATTCATTTTTCATAGGGCTTCATGTATTTTTATAGCTATTTAAAAGTACCAGAAACTGTCAAAGTATATTCAATCCCCAAACATATTACACGGTGTGAATACAGACTCCACTAGGAGGAACAGTTCCAGCTTTATGCTGAAGTGATGGAATACCTGGAGCTGCTGTATCTGCAAAGGGCTTTAAAGGTGAAAGTGTTCAAGTGTTGAAATCCCAGGTCAGGTCCCCAAAGCAGCAGCAGTGCAGCAGCTTTGTGCTGCTTTCAGCTGCAGATTCTTGGAGCAGAGGTGATGAGTTCAGATGCTGAGGCACTGGGAGCAAGCTCCACCGCTCCAGGTTTCAGAGCGGATTTGGTTGGCAGCAGGGCAGGTCAGGTGGAAATTGCTGATGGAAATTCAGAGGAGATTTACCCTGTTGTTGTCTTTCACTCTTTATATGAGGTCTTTTAAAGTTCCTGCATTTTTAATTTGTGGCAGCCAGCTGAGAATGCTAATGACACTATCTGATGGTGATCAGTGATTTTTTTCACATGTCCTTCTAATCATAACCTTAAAGTGATTCATAAACTCCAAACACTACACTGGCCTTTAGTTCACCAGGCAGTTAATGGTCTAATACATCTGGAGAATAGAAATCCAGCAATCAACCTTTATTTCTATAATTGTATGACAAAAACAAAGTTAGTGACATGGGGGAAAGAGACTAGTAGAGGCGGAGTGTTTGTTAGGTAAGAAAAATAATTAGCAAGATTTATTCTAAACTGAAAGCACAGCTGAGAAATATTTGGGAAACAATATGCAAAGTAGATGAATAAAGGATAAATGTGATTTTTAAAATGGATGTTCACAAATGGTTCTGAACTCTGGTTCTTTATTCCTGTCATATTGAGATAAGGTCCATCATAAGGTGAATCCAGGCTGGATAGAGTTCTGAGCAACTTAGTCTAGTAAAAGCTGTCCCTACCTGTGGCAGGGGGTTGGAACTGGATCATCTTTAAGATCCCTTGCAACCCAAACCATTCCATGAATTCTATGATAATCTAATTATTGCATTGAAACTACAAGTTGACATTTTAATTTATTTTCAGTGAGCAGAACTAAAACTTTCTGTCCAAATTCCAGTGGTTATGGTCAGGAAGAAGCCTGATAGAATGCACAGCATTTATGTTTTTTGACATAAAATCCTTTCCTTTGTGTCACCTCGTGGTCAAAATGATCCTATTAAACAAATTGGTTTCAGTTCAAGAAAGCAACTTAGTCTCGATATTGGCACCCCAACTATTTCTGTTTCTAATCAGTGAAGGTCACAGGCCCCTAATTCTACTTTTGTCCTGTTTCTTGATGTGGTTATGTGGCTTAGAGGCCTTTGCCTGGCCCTGTTCTCCGTGCGATATAATCTGTCTTGTCTGAAGACATATCTACAATCACATTCTGCAGTTGAGGAGAGATTTTGCCAGGATGTCACAGATGCTGGAGAAAGCAGATCACTGAGAAACTCTGAATATCAAAACTCCTCCATGGCATACAGAAATGGGCTCTGGATTTTGTAGTAATAGGTGTGACTGCAGGCTGCACACTAAGCTTTATTTTCAAGTCCCAGGTGGTTCTGAAAGCAAATGTCAGAGCCTTATTAAATGAGTTAACATTATTGTTAGGCAGAAAAAGTCAAGTGGATTTTTTTTTTTTTTTTTTTTTTTTTTGTTAGGGGTGTTTTAAAGAGTATTTTTTCCCCATATCGTTTTTGCTTCCCAATCTGGACAGGTTGGAAATTTTGCCCTCATTCTGTCTCAGTCTTTGTCCTGGCTGCAAGGGGAAAATGCAGTAATAGGTGTCATGGTTTTGGTGTGATGCAGTTTGAGAGAACTCTGAAGAATCTGTGAAATGATCCAACTATCCTGTGCACACACTTCATGGTGCTGTGTCTGAATCAAATCTTGCAATCTGGGAAGAATCAGCTTTAGTTTATTTTTATAGTTTATTTTTAGGAAACATTGAACAGGGCCAAGACAGCTGTAAATGCTCTCTGAGCATTGTTGGGGTGGCTCACACTGTGCTGGTGAATCCCTGCCCACATCCTGGCCAGTTCATGGAACAGACTCTGCTTGGATGGATGCAAACCCTCAAATGCACTCAGTCTTCTTTCTCCTGAGCATGGTGTGCATGTGGCTGGCAGCAGGGAAATAGGGGAGTTTGGTTTTTAAGAAATGAGGAAGGAGAATGAGAGAGCTTTGGAATTTTGTTGCAATGAGTTCACGAAGAAAACTTCATTTTTCAAGAAACATGCAAATATCAGTGGGTGCACATAGAAATGATGGCTGAGAAAAGCCAATGAGTGAAAGCACTGTAATAAGGAATACAGCCTGGGAAAGGTCATTTTGCAGTAAAATACTGTTGGGGTTATTTTTTTGCATATCCATGCTGTCACTGTTGTGTTTGTGAGGGTCCCCTGGATGAGGTGAGAGATGAAAATCTGACTCCAAGTTCTTAAAAGGCTGATTTATTATTTTATAATATTATATTCTATTCAAGAATGCTATACTAAAACTATACTAAAGAAAGAGAAAGGATACAGACAGAAGGCTTAACAAGAATGATAATGAAAGCTCCTGTCTGACTCCTCAGAGTCTGACACATCTGGCTGTGATTGGCCAGTAATTCAAAACAATTCACATGTTTGGATAAACAATCCCCAGAGCACATTCCAGAGCAGCAAAACATGGAGAAGCTGAGGCTTCCCAGGAGAAGAAATCCTGGCCAAGGGATTTTTTCAGACAATACCACAGTGACAACTGTATTGTTGAATTGCTGCCCTCTCAGAATTCCTGACTGAGACAAAGTCAGTGCTGGACACGGGACATTTGTAAGTGCAGAGAAGATTTAATAATCCATATTCATGCCCATGAATATTCATAGCATTGAGCTTTGTCATTTGTAAGATGGAAATATCTCAACTATAAATGTAGCAATGCTTTCATTGCTGAGTGATGGATTTGATAGATTTCAATGGCTTGTGCTGGATGTGTTTGGGTCTTTTTTTGATTCATCAGTAAATACTGAGAAATTCATCAGTTCACAAGTTGGGTTTTTTGGTTCATCAGTAAACACTGAGAAAAAAAAATTGTCATTTTGCTCCTAGAACATCAGATCATATTGAGGTTTCAGATACTTTTTAAAGCCACTTTAAGGGAGTGAACCAGCAGTCAGATTGTTGCTTTTAAACATCTGGGGTACCTTGTGCTCTACTGTTGCAAATCCCTGATTTTTACCCAAAAAGGGGTTTCATGGCTCTTTTCATATGCCTTTCCATCACTAGAAGCTTGTATTTTTTCATTTGTGTGTATAAACACATAGCACTTAAGAACAATGAAGCACTTTTGTCAGATGTGAAGGATAAAAACACAGTGAAAACTGGAAATTTCTGGAAAACTGGATTGCATTTCAAAATGCTAAAAGCAGTGAAAATGGAAATCCTCATATTCATTCCATCTCAAGTCATTTCAAATTATGCAAATCATGCTAATTCCAACGTCATTGATATTTAGCTTCAGTTATAAATAGAAATATTTTGCATTTATTGAAAGATGAAAAATCCCCCATTTTCAATGAAGAATTATAATAAGCATTGTCTTCACTTTATCTTGAAGTTGATTAAAAGGATTGTGGAGAAGTTTCTCCTCTTCATTTTTCTCTCTCCCTTTAAGATTTTTTGTTTCTTGTCTCCCTTAGCAGCGCCAAGGTTTTTTTGTTTTCTTGTGAATATTAGCACCTAACTGGAACCTAACAAATCCAAGATTCCTAATAATTATATTACTTCAGATTCAGAAGCAGATTTGACCCAAAATACTGTAAAAAAACTTGGAGTCTTATGAAATTTGTTTGAGGAACACTCAATGTTTTCGGTTTATGACGGCTGTAGGGCAGAAGGGAGAAAGGAAGGAAATCTTGTAAAAGATGCTGCAGGTATTTTGCCTTGACTTTCTTGCACGATTTCAGCCTAAAGGAGTTTAATGTTCCTGGATTTGTCTCCTGGCAGAGGTGTTGGTGGATTACAGGATGTGCTAAACAGGACCAGAACAGCTGAGCAGGAATTGAAGTGCCCAGAGTTTGGACCTGATAAAGGATGGAATAGACCAATTGTAAAGCTAAACTTACTTTGTATTTGTCTTTAACAAGCACTGTTTATCTGTGTTTAATTAGGTAAGTTAATGACTTAGACCTCCTGGTATTTAGGGTATAGAGATAATAGTTTATAACAATTAATTTCCTAACTCCTCCCTAGTGCCAAACAATTAATCTTCAAAGGCAGCCTGTTTATCAAATTTGGTGATAGGAACTTGGAATATAAGCCTCAAAATTTGAGCCCTGTGAATGTATTTAATCAGGGAAGAGTGTTTTTCAGGGAGAAAGCATAAAGAATGCCATGTCATGTGGATGAGGAAGTCTAGGAAAGTGATCATGCCTTAAGGACATGAGGAATAATGTTAACACAGTGGTTTAGATGCCTAGGGAAAGCTGCCCTTCTTCCTTCCTGTGCTGGCAGAGCAGGATCAGGCAGCTCCATCTACAGAGTGCTTTTGCCTGGCCTGAGCATCCATTTCTTCTATCCCAACTGGAAATTATATGAGAAATTTGTAGCTTTTAAAATTTTTAATTCACGAAGAAAATCATTAAGTGCCCTGAGTTCTCCACTCAGAATTAGTTAAATAAAAGGATGCTAAGAGATGTCCTGTCAGTTTCCACATTCAGAAATGGAATAATATATTATAATTTTATGTGCCAGAGTCCTTTAATGTAAGAAATAAAAGATAGTCATGAAAATGTATTGAAAGACTGAAAATAGTATTTCTATCAAAGACTATGAAATATTAATTTGCTTTTTTTGTCAGGAATAGAATCCTCTGGTAATAGTTCGATCCTTCCCTTGGATTTTTCAGCAGTGTCAGGCTGGTGTTGCATCTTATTTTCCCTTCCCATAGTATGGTATTGCATAATGAATGTTTTTGTGTAGTTCACTTTGTTTGTACACAAGTCCAGCGTGTGGATTCTGTCCCTTTGCTCTGCGAGGTCTGGCACTGCTGTTCTGAGGGACCTCACTGCAGAGCAGGACTCTCTCCCTGTGTGCTGTTTTCTCCACTGCCTGCTTGTTCTAAATGGGTTATTTTTTCTAAATCACTTTCCCTAAATGAAATCTGCATCCCCTGAAGTCACTTGACACCTTAGAGTGTGCTGAGCTGGGAGGCAGCCACATGGGTTATGAGAGTCCAACTCCTGGGCCTATGCAGGACACCCCAGCAATCCCACCCTGTCCCTGAGAGCTTTTTCCAAATGTTTCTTAAGCTCTGTCAGGCTGGGGCTGTGACTATTTTTACCATCTTTTTAGCCCTATCTAACACCTGACTTTATTTGGAGTTGAAATGTTTTTTGTTTTTTTTAAGTAGCATAGTTGACCTGAAAAGCCTGGCCTTGGTGCTTGGAAAAATGTTTTGTTTTCAAAGATTTTTTGGAGATCTGTTTTTCCTTTGTATTGAACTGAGTAGACCTTCAGAATAATCTTGTGTGTCTCACCTCCCAACAACAAAAGAATGTATCCTCAATATTTTCTGGTCCCTCGAGGTGCCTGCTTGGTAATGCCCTCCCCGCAGTGCTGAAGTGCAAGGTCTGCACATCTCTGAGCTCAGCTGCCAAGTAGAGTTATATGTCTTCAAGTGCAAAAATTGAAGTGAAATAAAGAATTAGATTGTCTCAGCCAGGAGTGCAATCAGTGGTGAGAAACTGGGACTATAACTTTCTTAACATAGCTCCAGTGATTTATGTGGGGAGGGAGGTGGATTTGAGAGAACATGCTGACATGCAGCACTGGTGTTTCAGCAGCAGGCGTGGGCTGATCCTCACTTTGCAGTTCCCAGCTTCTCTCAGTTGGTCTATCCCACCACATGTCTGTCTTCTCCCTCCCAAGCACTGTCATGAACCTCTCTGTGACCATCTCTCCTGAGAACACCTCAAGTGGTGCCATGAACTTAAGGGTGCTGTGCAAGTCTTTTATAAAAGGATTTCTTCAGACTGCTTATTGTTGATGATTCCTGCAATTTATTACACACCATGCAGAAACTTGTTCTTGAGATGCTCAGACTCTTCAATGTCAAAAATAGACTTAAGGGAAGAAGGTATTGAAGGAGACAGGACAACCTGTCAGCAGCCTCTGGCTTAACATATCTGGTGGGAAGTTCTAATTTACCATCAAAGTGGCAGCAACTCACTTGGTGAGGAGTGCCAAGGAGACAGATGGCAATGTTGAAATATTCTCTGTTGTGCCTATCATCAGGTCTAGTAAAAAGAGAACTCAGGAGCAACAACATGTTGTAGTAGAGTAAATAATACTTGCTACCACTTTTTTATAGGGAGTGAGGCTGTTTGTTGGAAGCTGCTGATGTAAAGCTGAGCTGGATTCTTTAATATGGGTGGAGAAGAAATATTAGGTAGGAAGACAGGTTTATATTAATACTGTGCTACCTTGGAGCAGATAAATTAAAATTTCATTCCTGTAGAAAAAGATTAACTTTAATGTTCAAGTTCAGTGGAAGTAAGCCCCAGAGTGCAAGTGGGGATAACTCTGCTTTGGCACTGGGTGCCTGCCTCTCTGTCTTGGCATTTTGTCCCAGATTCACATCTGGCTGATGCTTGTACTGTTCTATTGGGCTTTAAAGGCAGCAGGCCCTGGTTTGTGGTGAGAGGCTCTATAAAAGCAACATGGACACCTGAAAAGTGTTAATTGGTCTGTCACCCTCATCACAGCGGGAAGGTGAGGCTTTGCTTGAGAGCAAAGATATGCTTAAGTTGTTCCCTTGGAACAGGGACCTAAAAATCAGGGTTGAGTTCTGTGCTGTCCCTTCTGGCTTTGTCCATGGATCTGGGCATGTCCCCCTGAACTTCTCTTTCTTGTCTGTGCAGTAGTGATGCAGTGGTGCCAGGAATAACAGCACCCACTGCAGGCATTTTTGCACTGCCCTAATGCACTTGGGTATTTGTAGGTGGCATCAAATTCCTAAAAGCTGCCATTAGGAGAACTTGGGCTTTCTTCTACTTTCTCTAGATCTTTTACTAGCTGCTCTGTTACAACTTTGAGTCTTGAAGGTTGATTTCTATCACAGAAGGAAGCAGAAGTTGACTTGTAGTTTTATGTAAATATTGCTTATATCTTTCTTATTGCTGCAAGTTGTCTTAAAAAGAAGTACTTCCAATATTTGTAGGAGTAGCTT
Source organism: Agelaius tricolor (assembly GCF_023055355.1). NCBI lineage: Eukaryota > Metazoa > Chordata > Aves > Passeriformes > Icteridae > Agelaius > Agelaius tricolor. Next base: position 3,840,426 of record NW_027269270.1, read on the forward strand.
CTCTCTGGATAGACAGGCAGAACAAGAAGAATATAAGGTACTTGTAATGATATAATGAGCTTTAAAGGACATGAATTTTAAACAGAGGGATTATATATATAAATGTTGGTGTTTCTGGTGGCAAGCTGATTTGGTGTCTGCATTCCAGTCGTGGCAGTGATTCCAGCTGGACTTTTGAAACCTTTTGAAGGAAAAGGCCATGTTTGACCCAAAGACAGTATTTTCCTTTCTGTCCTAATTTCTTTGTGTGCAAAGGTACAGAGAGCTGCCACTATTTAATTTCAAGTGTTATTATATTCCAGGTATATCCTCAGTGTTAACATACTGTATGACCTATTTTCCCTTCTTCCACAAAAGTAAGTTTGTCCATACTCTTGTTCTGTTAGACACATTCCAATAAAAAATTTAATCTTGCATTAGTCTAGGTTTGGGGAGGGAGCAGGAAACAGTCCATGAACGTGGGCTTGACCCTCAGGAGGGACCTTTGGTTACATTTCCAGCTTCAGCAGACATCAGGGCTTGGTATCTAAGGGCTGTAGAGAACCTGACCTGTTACATGCTGTGCAAATTCATCTTAATCCTTCCTTATGGCTTCTTTTGGAGTTATTTAAGATCCACGGGTTGCCTTGTAGGCAGTAGCAGGACAAAATCTCTCCTTCCCTGTAAATGTGAAATGCAAAATGCTCGCTGAAAATGAAATAATAGTTTATGGTGTTCCTGGCAAAACACATGCAGTCCCTCAACATTTCTATTTTCTCTCCCATCCCAAACAGAATGAAATGCACTGGACAGATAAAAATGGGAGGCATATAGGAAGGGTTAGGTTGCTTGAAATTAAAAACTGGAAGGGGAAAACAAAATAAAATAAGACAGACTGAAATTACATTTGAGTAACCAAGATTTATGATTTTTTTTTCCTTTAAGATGAGCAGACATATTAGTAATTCCTATCCCAAGGACATGTACTCCTTGTTAATGATACAAGGTAGATGAAGTGCAGCTAAATGCTTCCCTATTTAGTTTAGTATGTTTTCTATAACCAGACAAGTAGGACAGAGATGTTCTGCATTATAACAAGCACATCATTAAAATGACAGATGACCATAAAATTGAATCTTGCTGTCCCATGGGGTATTTTTGAATGTTAAGTGAAAGCATCTGCAACTGATTATTTTGTCCTTAGTAAGCTCAAACAGTCCAGAACTTTGAGTTTTTAAATGCAGGTTCATCTCTTACATCATGTATTTGGGATGAAATAATTGAATAAAAAGCTTCAATATATTTTTAATAACATAGACTTATCTCATTGATTGATTGTGATTACAGTCTGGGTTGATATCTTCCTATGCATGTATTGCTTTAATCTAAAGGTCTGGCTGGCAGTCTCATGAGTTCAGTTTGCATAGAAGTAAGTTATCACTCATTTTTTTCATTTAAGTTATATATTTATTTATATTTATTTAAGTATTTATATTATATTTGTTCCTATTTATTTAAATATTTATATTATATATATTTATATGTAATCTATTATTTATTATTTTTATATATGATATATATATTATATTATATTTATATATAATATATTATATTTATATATTATATAGTCATATATTATATATTTTAATATATTTATATAAATATATAATGTATATTTATATATTATATATAATATATATTATTTATTTTAATATTTCATTTTATGTCTAAGAGCAGCAGATATACAGGTACATGAGAATGTATTTGGCCATTACATGTGGGACAGAAACAAATATTGAGGGATAAAGAGGAAAGGACTGGTCTGATACTGAACCCTTATGAGTCTTCCTGTAAACCTGCAAGCCTTATATTTACCAAATTGCTTCTAAGTTGTGTGAACCTAGCAACTTAGGAGGTGTATTGCCTGAATTACATGAGCATGTGGAAATGGAGATTTAGAAGCCCTGCTTTCAGCCCAGTATGGGGCAGGATAACTAATTTCCAAACAAGAGTTTATCTTGCTAGCCACTTTTTATAAATAGCAATATCTGTACTGCCTCATTGTGTCCCACAGTATCTGTCATAGAGCAGGCACCCAAATTTACCTGGTTTTGTGAAGCAAGCCATGGGCAGGCTTCATTCTAGATCCATAACTGGTGACTTCCAGATTTCTCTGTTCTTTGCTTTTAACTAGCTCTTACTGACTCTATTTTGAACGTAGAAGAGCCTGAAACAAAGTATTAAACCCAAAATTTAAGTCATGGTGGCTGTATGACTGCATCTTCATATCTTTCATAAAAGGGAACTTGAGTTTTCACTAATGCTAAAATTTTGTAAATGTAACAGACCTGCATTTAGAAAACAGAAATTGCTTTCTTTTTTCATCCTAATGCCCAATTGCATATAACAATGTCCTTGACCATTTAATTTCTCTTTACCATTCTACACGATACTCATCTAATGTAAAAACAAACTGAAGGTGGGTTTTCCATGTGAGAGGCTATATTTTGTGTGGAAAAATGTGATGCAGGGTTTTATTATGCACTGCTAATAAATTTTAATAATATCTTGTCCTCTGTGTACTGCTCTGTATAACACAAATATATGTGTCTAGGAAGGGGAAGGCACAAGTGATGGACCCAAGGAAACTGTAGGTGCAGGGAGAGATTGACTGCTCTAGTATTAATTGGGTATTAAACTATTTCAGTTGACTGGGTAGAACTTGGAGTTAAAATAGTCCAGGTTAATAATATTTTTTTCCTCTGAGTTAAACATAAAAGAAATTTTCTTCAAAGTGGCTACAAAGGCAAAAAAAAAGCTGAACAAAAAATCTCACCAAACCCCTGGAGTGATAATATAAAATAGGCAGTACTTTCTGACCTGCTGACCATTTGCTGCTTTATTTACTAGGGCATATTTATTATTAAAAAGAAATAAATCTAAACCAGATCAGCAAACAGCCCTGCAAACCCAGATAATCTGTACATCCGAAGGCTACGATTTTCCTATTTTACAGCCTTCTTAAAGACACTGTACCTGCAGAACCCACAGCTATATGCAATCAATTGATTGCTAAAAGTTATTATCCCCCAGGATGCTTTCCTTTTCATATGTGCTAGAACATTAAATTTAAAAATTAGCCCTGCTGTGAAACTAACAACAGTCTTCAACTGAAAAATGTCAATCCACTTCAAACAATTTCGAGAAGATCCTAGTTTGCCCTTCGCTTACCAAAAAACAAAAGAAAAAAATTTAGAGTCTGAAGGGGCTGAGTAGCACCTCCTTACTGGAGGCCAACTCCTGCCTGGCTGTGGATGATGGAGATGAAGCCCTTGGCATGGCCTTGCCCCTGTTTTGCTGCAGTGTCTGAGGGAAGGAGGGCTGGGAGGTGACACTGGGACCTTCACCAGCTCCTCTTGGGAAGGTGACAGCAGCTCAAGGACTTGGTGAAGAGCACTCCCCACTGAGCATCTTCCTCTCCTCATCCTGCCTGACAATTTACATCTTGGGTGAGACTGAGCTGCTCAGGGTTTTTTTTCAGTGCACAGGAACAAAAATTATGTGCAGTGTGTGAGAAAACCCTGAGTGACTCTTAGGGGTTGGGGGATGGCAGCGCCTGTGCCCAGTCCTTTCCTTTGGAAACTCAGTCTCAAAGAAGCTGCAAGCACATTCAGGCTGCCTTAGAGGTTCAGTTCTCCAAGAGGATGAAAAATCAAAGAAAACCTGATCTGGAATGTCTGTATAATGTTCCAATGTGTATTGGAACAGTGTAGTGGAAAAGGTTTCACTGTGGGAAATCCAGCTGCTGTATAGTCAACTGAAATAGTTTAATATCTAATTAATACTAGAGCAGTGAATGTCTCCCTGGACCTGCAGTTTCCTTGGGTCCATCACTTTTGCCTCCCTCTTCCTAGACACATATATTTGTGTTATATAGAGTAGTACACAGAGGACAACACAAATACAGGGCTGTTTGTGTGGGTCCGTGGAAAATAAAATTCTCCACTTCAAATTTTGCTATACCTTCTCCCAAGCTAGCAGAGGTGCAAAAGATGGTTTAGAAAGCCCATACTAAAAGCTTTTAAACTTTGTATTTTGCAAAGCCTACTTTTACATGCTATTTCCTTTTCCTTGCAATGTTATGCCAGCTCTGATTTTGTCCCCTTTCGTATTTCACAGTCATTTCATGAATTACCCTCATCCTCTGCTTAGTTTCAATTGCAGTTGCCATTTTGGTGTCTCTCTAAGAGTTTGCAAATTGCTGTATCAGCTCTCAAAATACCAGGCAGTCACTAGTCTGATTGAAAAAGGAATTGGAGCATTATCCACCACATTATTTAGGAAAAGAGGAGCTCTGCTGCGTGTGTTGAGGCAAATCCAACTCTGTCTCCTGCAGAAGCCACGGAGCTGCATTTTTTAAGACCATAATAGGTTGCTTATGTTCATTAACTTCAATATTTTGTGCCATTCAGAATAAATCCAAAATCGTTTGAGTTCAGAGTGGAACTAAAATTATTATTATTATTACCTGTAAGTCTTTGATTCAGATTTTCCTTACACTTGGAAGTGTAACTTAGTTATGTTTGCTCCTCAGCAATACATAAAATTAGCCAAAATTAACTCAGAAAAATGTCTAAAAGAAAAAAAAAAAGTGTTGTGTTTCAGGCATGGGTTAGATTGATCTCAATTAGCTTCAGCCACCTACAAACTGAGCAAGGTTTCAGCTCCATTGCTCTCAGTGGAAAATGCAGCCCTCCCATTTCAGCCATCTCCAGCAAAAAGGGATCAATTCAGATCCCTGCCACCTTCTAATTTTTCATTAACTGTAGAGGAAGGCTCCAAATGTGAAGGATAAAAAAAATCCTTGTTTGGTTTTGGCTGAAAACCCTCATGAAGAAACTCTCTAATCAGACAGCATCTACCTAGAAGAACAGAAAAGTTTTCAGTAACTGTGAAAGCCAAATGTGTTTGCAGTAGCAACTTTGCCAAAGAGAAAACTGGTTTAGAAAGCAGCACAAATGAAAGATTCAAACCAACAACTTGATATTTTCAGGCTGTCAGGCTCTAGCAGGAAAGGGGGAAGCTGGCTTCATTGGAAATGGGCTTCTTAGAAGGTTTGTCATCTTTCCTGCTGCCTGTCACTCCTAATTTCCACACTGAACTGTATTCAATCAGACCATATAGCAAGTACATGGAAGTGTAATAGCTAAATGTGTGAGAGTTTTTGCATGGGGGCAGTGAAGGAGGAGAAGTTTAAACAGCAGCACTGTGGAAAAGGAAGATGTGAGGTAAAGTTCACTACGAATATGGAAGAAACAGCTTGATTGAAAATAATTTTTCAAAATAAAACATTGCGAAAATCAAGTATATTTTGGGAATCATGGCAATAATTTTCTTTTTTTAGAGTGAGCAGGTAAAATTTTGCTGACAAGTTGTATTTATAAGTGATTTTTTTTTTTTATTTTTGGGCTAAGCTTATGATAGATGGTGTGTGGTATAATGTAGTTCTGTCAATGCTGAAATGGATATTAGCTCATTTTTTTCCCCCTGGTTTTTTCGATCAGTCTGAGCTTGGCATTTAACTGAAATTCAGATTTCATTAATTTATTATTAATAGTAGTTGCTTCCAAAAGTACAAAGAAATGAGGAGCTGTTGGGTTTTTCAACCAGCAGTTGAATTTTTCAGCTGTGTTTGTGGAAGTTTATGAAGGCTGATGTCTCTCTGGGTTGGAGAAAGAATTCTGTGTGTCTTAGGAGCTCAATTACTGTCACCTATTTCTTGCTGAGTCCCAGGTGATGCTCACTACATTTGTGTGAGAAAAAGAAGGAAATCTCTCCAGGCTTGCTGCAACTCATCACTTTGAGTGAGAGCTTTTTGTGATGATGTATGAAAGACATCTGTCATGTGCAGTAATTCATTGCTTGTGGGTAATAACAGCAGCACTTTGTATAAGTGTAACTGTTTTGATTTAAACTTTCTCAAGTGCTTTATATAATGGATAAATAATAAAAAAAAAAAAAGCCTGTCAAGACTTCTCTGCCAGCACAATGTTCAGTCTCCAGCAATGGCCACGTGCAGCTGCTGAAGTCTGACCTCTGATCCACTGCAGCTCAGTTGCTGCCCAAGCTGGTTCAGGACAATTTTGAAACCTTTTTCTTTTATAGTAATTTCTCTAATCTGCCCTCCAGCATTTTTAGCATCTGCAGCATCCTGTAGCAGTAAGCTCATGGTTTAACCACAGCCTGGGTGAGCTCCCTTTTTTTATTTTTTTGGTCCTAAACTGGTCTAGTGCTAGTGCTATTAACTGGTGAGTGGTTCCTGTGTTAGAATAATGAGTAACTACTCCCTGCCATTCATCCTCTCCCCATTATTCATGTTTTTGAAACAATTGCTCCCTGATTATAATTGGAATGGCCACACAGATATATGGGATTCACTGTACCTTAAAGCCTTGTTCCATTTCTGTAATATATCTAATAATACACATTTTCTGTCCAGGAAAACCCTTAAGGCTGGATTTGCTTTATTTCAGCTGGGTAGTTTTCATTCTGCCTCTGCAGAGTAAGGCACTGTTTACATGGCAGGTAAAGTGGAAAGGAACAAGGTCTGCATGTGGCTTCCATGCTTGTACAGACCTTCTTGAGAGCAGGGAATAAAGAGCTACAAATAATTTACAGTCGAAAAGGCAAAAGTATGAGCATTTGAAATAAATAATAATTTTTAGGTTCTTTTCATGTGAAAATAGCAGAATTTAAGGTATCTGCAAAACGTACTGAGTCCAGAACAGAAAGAAATCCTTCAAATACATCTGTATAGCCTGGAGGCCAAATAGACTGTGCAGTTAAATAATGATTGGATTTCATAGCCTGTTTATTTACAGGGGATGAACAACTGCATTTATGCAGTGTCTGTAATGAAAATCTTGCCTGTTTATGAATTAGCGTTGCTTGGTTGTTTTTAGTTGGGTTTTTTTTGGTTGGTTTTTTTTTTCTTTTTCACTTGGTGTGTGTGTAGGATCTGCCATGCAGAGATAGGGTGATTTTCTTTCTTCTTTGCTGTTTTAAAAAACAGTTTTTCAGACTGTAAAGTAAGTCTTGTATTATGCAAAGAAATGACTATTGAAAAGGAAAATGCACCCTTAGGTAGCATTCAAAAAAGCAATATAATAAGAAAAAGAGTTTTTGCAATGCCTTGAAGGCCAAGTCTCTCTATATGTTAATAATAAATGCCCCAATTTCCCAGGCATGCTATTTTTATAATATAGTTTTCCTGCCTTAGGTTTTATCTAAATAAATTATGCTCGCTGTATGCTACAATTGGAATAGTTTGGTAACATCATGATTGGATCTATGATAATTTACAGCATGTCATAGCTTTTCTCTGAAGCATGAGAATTGGTTTATCTCTGGCTGGCTGTGCCCTGATGGGATTAGCACTGTTTTTCCCAAGTGTGTGCCCTCATGATCTTCACACAGTGTGGACTTGTGTGGTGTGAAAATGCACATCCAGCCCTTTGGAATACCTGGAGACAGCTTGAAGGGGCTCTGCTGATAGCAGAAGTGAGGGGTAGTGTTCTTATGCTCATGTCCCAATAATTTTTTTTCCTCCTGCACACCAGAATTCATGTGCTCATACCAAAATAGTCTAATTCTTGTGCAGGCATTATTCTTTTTGTTTGCAGGGAAAATTTGGGATTCGTGGCATAAAGGCACCTATAACAGCATAGCACAGACCTTTTTGCAAGTCACCAGGAGTACATTTGAATTCATTAATGCAGGTTGCCTTTGGAGCTGGCTTTGTTCTCCCCTTTTTCCTGGTCCTTTAGTCCAGCTGAGCATGGATGATGTTTCCTGCCCTGACTTAGCAAACTCTGTTCAGCTGGTTTTGTATGAAAAAGCCAAAAAATTGTAAATTGTTGCTTTCATGGTGTTCTCATATCTTCTACAATACCATGACTTAGCATGACTTAAACAAACTGAAATCCTGTGTGGCTTTATCACTGTTGTTAATGGACCTGTTGTCCTGGTTTAGGGCAAATTTTGGGACGAAAATTGGAGAGGAAAACAAGCATCATAAAGTCATCCTAGGACAGCTGTAAAAAATTACAGAAAAAGAACAAAGTAAATCTTGTAACGAGGGAAACAAGGAAGGTGTAAAAGGTTTCACTTTTTAAAAAAGCCAGGAGATGGGTTCTGTTGGCAGTATCAGGAATAATGAAGGTGACGTGAAAAGGTGCAGAGTTTCCAATGGTGCAGTTGGTGAGAAGTACAAAATCCTGGCAGGAGTAGCTCATGTGATAAATAGTACTGGCTAGTGACCTGTTTTTAGCTGTGTGTTTATGATATTTCTCCTCCCCATCTATCTTGCCTGCTTTGTCATATTCAAAATTGATGACTGAGCCTTTCCTGAACTTCTGTCTTCCTTCCCCAGGCCCTCCATGTACTAAGGTTGTTCTGTCTTTATCCTACCAAAATGAGAATCATTCATTTCAGAAAATCCACTGTAGAACAGGAAAAAGGGCAAAGGAAAGCAGCACCCAAATGGCTTTCTGTCCTGTGGGTGAGGAGATGTTCTTGACATCAACTGCTGTGCAGAAAAGGATTGTAAAATATGGGATTTCAGATGGGATGTAGGGCCAGTCCCTGCTGGAATTTACTGCATAGGAGGAGCTGGTCTTTCAGGAGGGAAAATTTAGGCAAGGAAATAGGGAAAAGAACACATGAAAAGGGAGAAAAAACCATTAATTTAGCACAAAATCAAGATCCTGGAAAACAACATGAATCAATACATCAAAGAAGATGAAAAGAAGGAATGCTTTGTCTTTGTGTAAATGTTAAGTGCCTGCAATAAATAAAAAGTAATGAAATCCCTAATTTATAATACATTTGAACAGGTTGCTAATAATCTAGCCTAATGGGAAAATTCAAATGATTGAAAGGCTGAAAACGTATTTAAATAGCACTGGGAGGCAAGAAGAGGAGAAGTGGTGGCTTAAATATGTGATATCTTTATGAAGTAACTCTCTGGCATGATTCACAACTCCACTTTCTGATAGGTAATGTGCAAAATGGGGATCTAACTCAGCATGTGCAGCAGCACAGAGCCACAGGGCCAGTTCCTGCTGCAAGGGGTAGGAAGAAAAATCAGCATTATGGGAGACTTCAATTTGTAAATTTGTAGGATGTTACTGGAATCACACTGCCTTCTAACAGTATTGTTTGTGTTTAATCAAAAACATTTTATATATATATATATTTATATGATGTATTTAAATGTAACTGATTAATCTCCTTCTATGAAATCGGATTTTTAGAGAGCTCTATGTTAGGCCTCGTTTTCCCAGATAAAGACAAAATTAGTGGTGGTTGAAGTACCAAAGGGAGTAATTAACCAAAGTACAAAAGAGCATGAGTTAGCTGAATGGTGAGCTGCAAAATGGCTTTAGAAAATCTCTGTGTGTGAGTGGTGTGCATAGATCTGTCCGTGTGCTCAGGGCACTGAAGGGGCTGCCTTTGAGAATAACTGAAACAATATTGTTCAAAAAGAGAAAGCAAGGAATAAAAACAAGAAACCCACACAAAAAGCCAAGGGTTAATTGATGTAAATAAGTATGAATCAGAATATAGGAACTGTAGAAAGCTGCTGAGGAATGTGTTTGTGTAAACTGTAATAGACATGTATATGATTTATCTACAACAAATACATTGTGTATGTATATAAATATACCTCTAAATAAATCAGTGGTGAGGTAGGATCAATATTGTAAACTATTCTCTTTTCATTTGTGCTAGAATTCTATAAAAATATATAAGTATATATAGATAGATAAAGCTAATTAATTGTAACTTTAAAGTTATGATTAATTAATTACTAATGAAAATGGAAAGTGTTTGAATGATGCCATAGGAATTAAAAACAGAAGAGTTTGAAAAGATAATGCAGAAATGTCAGAAATCCTGGGTAATTCTTGATGTTCTGTGTTTGGAAAACGCAGCAGAAGAGCACGACAAGGTCTCATTACAATTGTAACTAAGGATTCCTAATAATGGACAGTAATGCTGGGCATTTTTCAATCAACAGGTTTGAACTGAGAGTTTCTGAGAGTTAGAAAATATCTGTTTGAATCATTCTCTCGAGTCACTGCTGGTTGTTTTCTTTTTTTTTTTCTTTTGTGGAGTGTTGGGGAAGTTCCAGATGATGGGAAGAAATCTAATGTTGTGCCAATAAAAGGCTAAATGGGAAGACTCAGATAATTATAAGTCTGTCAGCCTGACATTGATCTCAGGCAAAATAATGGAATGGTTTCTAAAGAGCTCAATTAATAAAGAATTAAACAAGGGAAATATAGTTATTGCTAATCAGCCTGGGTTTATGGAAAACAGACCATTCAAATTAGCTTGGTATCATTTTTGTGGTATTACAGATTTGGCTGATGAAATGAAGTTCTGCAGGGCACTGACTGGGTACAAAGTATTGATGAAAAGCTGTGAAAACCATGTGCTTCCTTAGCAGTGTAGGAGGAAAAAGGGTAAATTCAGAGCTTTATGGTTAACAGAGTAGGAATTGGGGTTTTGTGTCTTAGAGTGAAGGATGATGTAACTTGGAAACAGGCAGGGGTTTATTTTCTGTTGGGCCAGAGCCTGTGCTCAGCACACAGCTCTGTCTCCTGGAGCCTGATGCATCCAGCTATTCTTGTAAAAGTCATGAGCACAATCAATTCCTGGTAAAAGCCATTCTGGATCAGATGCTGAGCTGTGGCAGTGTGCTGGGACGCTGTCTGATAGCAAGGCTGCAGGTAGAAAGAAGGGTTGGAAGCATAGGTCGAGACTGAAGGGGTGTAAGGGAGGACAGGTGACAACAAAATTATCTTTTTATTCTGTTCTCATTTTATGTTTCTCTTTGATTGAGCAGCTGGGTCCTTTTGTTGATTTCTTTGAGGCTGCCAGTTAATGTCCATGTGCAGCACCTAGCACGGTCCAGGGCTCTGGGGTACTTCCCAAAAATGGGAACTGTGATGAAGAAATTCTCTTCTCATAGCCTCTACTGTCAGGACAAAACAATACAGAAAGGCTAAAAGAGAACTATTTGTAGTTAGCCTATATGGAAACAAACTTTAACAACTGCTTTTACTGAGTTCTACTACAATTTTTTCAATCTCTTCTTAGATAAATCACTGGCTTTGCTTCCCAAGAGTTGGTTCATTGAAAGTAGATCAGAGAATTTTCTTTTATACTGGTTGTTTGTTAGAGCTTCCTGGAAACATTAATTTCCGTTCTGATGAGAATTCAGATCTTGAAGATAGAGCAGAGAGTAGAAGGAGACATTCCAGATTTCTATCAGCTATGATCGATGAAGAGTTGCTGAGCAAAGCTGCAAGAAATGTCCATGCATTCATCTTGCCCACAAGTTTTATGGGAAGTCCAGCTGTATTCCTGGAGAGCTCTCACAGGAGTGAGGTGAGGCTCTCCATTAGACAAATCACCTAAAGGCCACTTCAGACAGCTCATTCCTCATCGTGATGTCAATTGGCTTTTATTAATGCTTCATGCAGAAGTGGAGAACACTGGAGTTTTTGAAGTTGGGTCAGCTCTTAATGAGCTGTAAATAGGGCTTATCTAAACACCCTGTAGTTGCTTGAATAATGAATTTTGAATAATTGACTTCATGTTTCCTCTAGATTATTATTTTTTTTTCATTTACAATCTATTCACATGCAAATTCTGAAGTCCAAGTAAACAAACATTACGTGGTAGAATTCATGTAGAGGAAATCATTTATCCTGGAGTCAATATTTTATCCTCAGACAATATTCTGTGGGCACATACATTTGTAAAAAAGTCGTGTGTGGAAAAGATCTGGATATCCCTGTGGAGATTCATGATGTTTAAAACTGTTTTTTATTATAACTTCGTGAATTTTTTCAGAACAAATGAGCGAAAGAAGTACAAAAAGGTGATACACTTCTATTAAAAACATGGTAATTCTCTAGTTAAGATGAACAGACATACATTAGATTTTAAATTTCTGCAAATTTTAACATTTAGGTACTGGAGGAATTACTGTGAAAACTCCAGTGCCAACTTTAAATGTGTAGCTTGATACCATTGCTCATTTATGTAGACATATTAATTACATCTTTAGTCCTGATTTCTCTAAAAGGCTTTTGCTAACAGGTTTTTGAATCCATTTTAAAAAGGTGTGCAAGGTGAGAAAAGTCTGCAAGTAATTTTGGATGTGAAAAGATTTCTGTGTAATTTTTCATTAAAGGCAGGAGGTACAGAGGAGTCTGTTCCCTTGTCCATAAATAATGAGGGCTCCTACTCTCCCCCCCCCTCCCCCCAAGTCACAGCAATTAGGGCTTTTGTGAAATTGTTCAGATGCAGCAATGAGTGAGCAGTCATTGAAACTGGAGGACATGACAGCTGAAAATGAGGGAAGAGCTTGAAGTCGTGGGTAATTCAGTGTGACAGAATATCAGAATACCACTGAGGTCCAAGAGCATGATTAAAGAAAAATCAGTGCCTCTGCCTTTAGATCTGCAATTACAGGGGATGAAATGTGAAAATGGAAAGGGAGTAACACCCCCACCCCCAATTTCTTTAAATAAATTTGAAACCAAAAAATGTAGATAGGAGGGAAATTTTCTTAGAAAATGGTTATTTTTCCCAGCATCTTTCACAAAAGGGTTTTAATGACCTGGAAGAGATCTTTCAGTACTGGTGACAAGATGTTAAATGAGAGGTATCGTTGGTCTGTCCTGATGTGTTTGTTCTTCTCTCCCTTAATTTATTTGGGAGAGAAGTAGAGAATTTTCAGGAAATGTATAAAACACACAGAATTTGTAATTTCAATCAAGAAAAATTTGCATTTAACTTTGCAATTTATGGTAATAAACTTGTCAATGCCAGTGTAGATTATTGACTTGTAAAGTAGATAAAATATATGTGCAGCTTTTAGTGTGCTACTAAAACATTGGTCATGCAAAAAAAAAAAAAATCTGTGAATGCATCTCCAAATAAATAGAGACAGTGTAAAAATTCCAAGTTTTATCTAACTGTAGCACCAGGTTAATCTGGTCAAACTCAGGTGCAATCTTAAATGTGATAAATATTTTTTCTGGGTTTCAAGTGGAAAATACTTGAAACCCAGAAAAAACAGCCCAATAGGAAGATGATTTTACAAGACAGTGTGAATAAAAATAGTGTATAGGTTTTCAAAAAATTGTTTCCAAAAAAATATATATCAGAGGTATTGGAATGCTCATGCAAAGAAAGGCATCAGCTTTTGTCAAAACAATATAATGTTCTAAGTTGATTTAGCAATGGTTATAATCAGCAGTAAATTATAATCATGCTAAATGAGCAGGTTTAGTATGTGTAAGTGCAACACAGAGGAAAAGATAGTGCAGGTGTTTGTAAAGTGAATAAAGTACTCTGATAGATTAAAAATGCACTGCTGAAAGTTTGAAGTGCAATTTTTTTCCCTCTTTTATTTTAGTATATTTTTAATAGCTGTCTGGATTTTTTTTTTGGAAAGACAAACTTGGCATTATAATTTGGGGATCTGTTTCAGTAGAGTGTAGTGATGATGTGTGTGTGTGTGTCTGGAAACTGTGGGAATAAAGGATCATACTGTTTTAGAAATCAAAATACAGAATTATGCTCTCAACGTTGGAGACACGGGGAGAGGAGTTAGAAGCGTTGCTGAAGGCAATTATCTAGAGCCTTGCTAAACTCACTGAGCTGTTCATATTAGATATACTAATTCCCCAGGCATCAGCTCAGCTCAGGGAAGTTTCCTTGGTTTCTCTGCATTAACACTGTTCAGAGGAAGGGGAGGGAAGCGAGGTCAGTGTGGGAGGCTAATCAGAACCAAGAGAAGGACAAGATGCCTTCATTTTCTGTTTGTGGAGGATTGAAGGCCTCTGTTCTTTCAACTTCTGCATGAGGGAAGGAAGAGAACTTCCCAAAAGCACAACAGGAGAGCCCCAGTGCTGAGCACAGGCTGGGGGCACAGTGAATGGCCAGCAGTCCTTATCCCAAGGATCCTTATCCCAAGGATCCTTTTGCTGACCAGAGATTAAGCATGCTGTCTCCTCTTCCTTTTGAACAATTGCATCCTCTCTCCTATCATTCTCCTACTCCCAGTTGTTGCACTTCTTTTTGATTGCCTCTTCCTTTTCCCCAATTCTTTCATTTCATTGAGCACTTGGAAACTAAACAGGTATTTGCTATCTTAGTATCTCTCCTTTTATTGCCATGTGGATTGCTTTGGTTTTGGCTGATCTGGTTTTTCCCCCTCTAATCTCGCCCATCTGGAGGAAAGAAAGGGCTTCCCAGAGAGTTTCTGGGAGTGTTGTTGGGAGTTTTCTACCCTATAAATGGATGAAATGGGGTCTGCCTGAGCAGTGTTCATTTTCTCCTGGTCCTAGCTGTGCTCTGTAGTGTTTACAGTGGAGACTCTGCAGTGCCCATCTCCAAGTCCCAAAGCAGCCCACCCCAGCAGAGCTGCTTTACTGAAGGATCTTTTGTCCTGTGAGATAACTGCAGTTTTGAAGCTGTACTGAAATACAGGGCTGCATTTGTGCTGTGGATAGACTTTTCCTCCTGCTGAAACCCTGAAAGCATTGTTGTTGGTCTAGGCCTACCTTGTCTGCCAGTGTTTCATGTAAAATACACAAATATGACTATGTATAACACAAAACACACATTATAGATGAGCCTGTTAAAACCTTTAAGAAAAGTGACATCTGAAAAATGATCTATTTCCTCTCTACTGCTTTCTGGCATTTAGATTTATTTGGCTGATGCTGCTTGCCTTTATCCATGTTGTCCTAGTGCCTGGGAGCCAAACAGGTTTGATTTGTGCTGGCACAAACAGTGTGTGAAAAGTAGGTGAAGCAGATCATTGCAGTCAGTAAGAAGAAGAGAACATCAACTCCTCATCAATGCAAGAGACTTTTGCTTTTTTTTTTTTCTAAAATATCACCTGCTTGTGCTTCCTCCAGCACAGTTTTTCGGAAGGCAGAAAATGTTATTCTCAAGCATCACAACTTAAATCCGTTTATTAATGTTGATTCTCAATCATATTCTGGTTTAGCTTGTTTCAGTTGAATGCTTTTTGGGGTGTGCAAGTAACAGTAAAACCTAGCAATAAATATGGGTGTGATTCAGTGAAATATAATGCTGGGAAACAGGTGGACATTGAAAAACTCCTTTATGTTCATTATGAACATATTGAGTTTTGTTAAAAGAAAGCATCTAATGAAAGCATATTACTGGCTAAAAGGCAGGATTTGGTTAAAAAGGGGTTTTTTTTCTCCAAAGCATAAACACAGTGTAATCTAGGATTCATAAAATCCTTGGAATTTTACTTCAAAGTAAAGTTAAGCCCTTGATGCAACTCTCACTGCAAAAGTTAGAATCTGAAATTGTCATCTAGATTCTGTATCTGTGTTTAAAATTGCCAAATGTGGTTAATTGCTTGGCATAGCATTGCAATTGAAGTACTTAATAAACTGTATAAGTATGCTTATTTTTATCCATACAGTTTCTTTGTGAGGCTGAGTTTTAAGGCCTGAAGTCTTAACAAATTAATCAGCTTTCCACAGCAAAGCAAACACAATTTCCTCCCGTGCATATTTTAAGTAATCCAGGCTTGGGGGAAGGGCCCGTCTTTGGGGATGGTGGCTTCTTTTAATTTCTGCCTAATTCTAAATCCTGGAAATTAAAGATGAGGAGCAGAAAAAGAAAGGTCCCAAAGCACAGTGTTTTCCTCCCTCCTTTATTGGCCTGGTAAGGCAGTACAAGCAAGAGGCTTTCTGCTGTGCTGCTCTGGAGTTGTACATTGGGGTATGGTTTGGAGATTTATCACCTCACAGGTGAAAATAAATTCTTGTGAGAAGGGTGTAACCTTTGCTTCTCATTGATTGTTCTTGTATAGATAATTTCTTTAGCTCTGTCATCCCCCAGCAGCTGAAGCTCAAGCTGCCATGACTCAGAGACATTTCCCTGTGCCACACTCAGATAAGCAAGGTTGTATCCATGGAAGAAATTAATTGGTGAATCTATTACTTGTAATGTTTTCTTTCCCTCTGTATGGTAATTTCTTTTACTGATACAGAGACAGTTTTGATAAGGCAGTGGCAACCAGATATGCTGAATGTGTTTGTCCACAGCTGCAAGAAGATGAACTGCATGCTACCTGCTAAGCAAGGCAAAATATATTTCTTTTTGAAACCTTTTGAAATAATAATTATACCTGCAGCCTGGAGTATTCCAAATGGTGTTTTTGTTAGGTTTCTTTTTGAACAAAGACCACTCGTATATCCCCTGTGGATATAATCTTGCAACCAGGTGGTACCCCCATGAGTAATCTCAGTGAGATGGGTGCCCAGCAGTGCCAGGATCAGTCCCAGGGATCCTTAGCAGCTGGATCTGCACCTCAGCCACAATCTCCTGCTATTAAATAGAATGATGTGAGCCTGAATAGTTTGCAATTAATTCGGAGTGCTGGAGCCAGATCACCAAGATGAAATTCAGCCATCATTATTGTTTCTGAGCTCTAATTTATACTCTGTCTCCCTGTAAGATTTTACTTTGATTGCAAGGCTTTGCATCTTCTTTGCACTGCCAAAACCTGCTTTTTACCATGTGCTCTGAGTGCTCCACTGTGTATATATACATCATCTCCTGTGCTCTGGTTTTGAGAGTAGGAGTGAAAGGCTACTTCATCCTTCATCTGTAGCAGACTCATGATTAGATTTTAATGCAGTTGCAGGTGTGTTTTGAACATCAGCAGATACATCAATGTGCTCCTGGTTGAGGACAGAAATAAAGGTCTCTGGTTTTCAGCTGGAGAGTTGTGCCTTTAAGAACCTCTTGCTCAGGCTGGAAAAGGGGAGCTCTGGGATGAATTGTAGCCTTCCAGTGCCTGAAGGGGCTATGAGATACAGAGAGAGACTATTTACAAGAGCCTGTAGAGGCAGGATCAGAGGGAATGGATTCAGACTGAAAGAGGTCAGGCTTAGATGGGATATTGGGAAGAAATTCTTCCCTCTGATGGTGCTGAGGCACTGGCACAGGGTGCCCAGAGAAGCTGTGGCTGCCTTATCTCTGGGAGTGTCCAAGGCCAGGCTGGATGGGACTTGGAACAACCTGGGATAGTGGAAGGTGTCCATGCCCTTGCAGGGGTGGGAATGAGATGAGCTTTAAGGTCCCTTCCAGCTCAGGCCATTGTGTGATTCTATGATTCTACTTCTGTCTGAAATGGAAAGGTTTTATATATTGTCCTTTTTACAAGAGAAACATTAGCATCTCAGTGGTTTCTGAGATTACAGGATACATAATTGTCTCCTATTTAGTCTCCATGAACAAAGCCCAGAAATGCCACTCTCCTGGCTGAGCTGCCATTCACCGTTGTCCTCCAAGCCCCACTTGTCTCTGATACATTCTGACTCGTTTTTGTATGCCCCTGTATTTGGTAGCACACCTGCAGTATTATTTGTGGGGCTGGAGGAGGGTGCTCAAGGCATTTAAAAGAATTGGGAGAACAGTTAGATTTTACTGACTGCATAGATCATAGAGTCACTATCATTGAACTGGATATAGATTGGATTTAGCATTTCAGTACTCTGTAGTTTTTCCCTATGGCACTTAAGCAGTAGGTGAGAAATCAATGTCAAGCATTTAGCTGAATTACTTACACAAACAAAAAATGTTATTTGAGCTGATAATTTTAGCCTGTATCTTGTTGAATAGGAAACAGTTAAAAATTACCATTGAGCAAAAAAAAAAAAGGCAGTTTGAAGTGTGGACACCTGACCCTGATGTGGTGAAACACAGAGGGAATAGAGGGAGAGGATGTTGTTCCATGGAGCTGGGATGAGCACCTGCCTTCTACCTGAGGAACAGGGCCTGAGAGAAAAGTTTGGGTCAGTCACCCAAGTCTTTACTGAGCAGGGCAAGCATTGCATAACTCATATTTTAAACACAAAGTAATATGCTTTTACAATACTACTGCAAAAATTTTTGAGTTCATTTAGCTGCCAACACGTGCGGTTCCGAGTTAAAAACACGGATGTGAGTCTATACTTGAGATTTTACCCGTTAGAAGTGTGCTGTTGGAGGTGGTTATTATTGCAATCATAAACCAAGGTAAATATTATACAAAATAAATGACAGAAGACCTTGGTAAGGATCACCTCCAAATTTTTCCTGTGTACGGGCATGAATATATTTATTGCAAAATGTAAGTGGGTATTTGTATTCAAGCATAATTTTGAAATGAGATAAGCAAATGATTAAGCATTTTCCAAAGGCAAGACCAGGCTTTTCCTGGTCAGAGGCTTTACTAGTCTCAGGAAAAAATCATCTGTGCTGAGCAGGCTGCTAAAATAAAATAACCCCAATTGCAAGGGGTGTCAGGACATGGTTCTACAATTCTTATTTTGAGACAAGTGTTGTCTGCCAGTTATTTTGAGTGCTGGTAGGTCAAGCAGAAA
Source organism: Agelaius tricolor (assembly GCF_023055355.1). Lineage (NCBI taxonomy): Eukaryota > Metazoa > Chordata > Aves > Passeriformes > Icteridae > Agelaius > Agelaius tricolor. The sequence goes on from NW_027269270.1 coordinate 3,858,908, forward strand.
TTTTGTGGGTGGCAAGAAATATTTTTTATGGACTTCCAAAGCAAAAATTAACAAGGTAGGTGGACTTAGCTGTCTATAAATAGAAAATCTAACATGTTCAGTGCTCTAAAATATTTTGTCTGGCCAGCAGCTACTGCTCCAGAAATGTGTGGGTGTTCTTTAGGTCCTGTCAAATTACAGGCACTCCAGAAAATCAAAAATACTGCCTCATCTCCAGGCTTGCGAAGGCAACTGAATCCCATTATGTCTTAAAAAAAAAAAAAAAATAGTAAATTTTTCTTTAAGGCAGAGAGGAAAGCTGTTCATCACACACAGTTTGAAGGCAATGATTAATGCCTGACCATAAGTATTACGCCTTATTATTTCTGAGACAGCAATAAAATGCCAAGAAGGGTGTTTGAAAATGTAAAACATGAATGAGGAAGCAGATTGTTTAAACTGGATGGATGTTTCATCACATGCAACTGGCAAATGCTACTTTTTGTAGACTGCTGTTTGCCCAATGTACTTTGAATGAATATGAGTTTTACTCATTTCTCAGAGTATATGCTTCATATAAAACAGCCTTGGTTAATCATCATTAGAACATGAAAATGGCATTAAAGTACTTTCTAAGTACTTTTCATGACTTTTCTGCATCTTCCAGAAAACTTTTGGCATAAGCAGAGGTGTAATTCAAGATTAGATGCAGAAAAACAGGGGTAGATATTCTGTAGTTAAAGACCTTAAAATGTTTTCCATAAGCTGCTTCTTGTACATTATTGAGAATTGCTCAGCTACATTTTAAAGTCCTTTAAAGGTGATGAAACCAGGGTGATGAAAGATGCTTTCTATGTGTATCATTTGTATTCCTTCTGAATTTGCTACATCATTTATGATGCAGTCTTGAAATTATAGTGATCTTGTGTGTAAGGAAGTCTGACATTGTAAATTCAATGAAGATTTACCTGCCTTGAAAAATAGATGAGTGGATGAGTATTCTTCATCATAAATGCATTATATAAAATCATAGCAAACCAGACATTTCATGAAAGGGTGCTCAGTGACTCCAGAGTGCTCCCTTTGACTTGACTCAAGCAAACAAAATTGCATGTGTTCACACTGACAATATGAAGAGTGTGGGCTTTAAGAACTCTTAAAATATTGTACAGAGGCGAGGATATGTCAAAGGTGGATATGTCCTGGCTTTTAGTGGCTCTGTGGTTTCCATGCGCATTCTTGAAATGTGGGATTTATTACACATTTTCATCTAAAAGGCAGGAGTGAAAGACTTTGTGAACTTTGCTGCAGATCACGGAGCTGTGCTAAACACCAACTCTCTGTACAACTTCCAGTTGGAGTTATTTTCAGTGCACATACACAACTTGGAGAGCCAGAACACAAGGATGGATCAAAATGCCTGAAACCTGGGAAAAGTGCTGTATTGAATATCAAAATGAAAAAATAATTAATCAAATGTGTCTCTGAGAGCTGTGGCCACACACAGCATCTGAGATGGGATTGGTGTTTCTCTACATCCCAGACAGATACTTTTGGGACCATTTCACATCTCTCCTGTCACATTACCTTTTTCCTGACCAAGAAATGAGGCCACATTGTGAGCCAGTCCAGTTTCTCTCTCTGGGCTGCTGGATGCTGAAGCTTTCACACTGGCTAAAGCACTCAAGAATACTTTGCTTCATGTTCTTGGTGAGGGCAAAGGGATGTGGTAATTCTTTCTGAGCTGTTGGTCTTGGCTGTTGCCGATTGAGGCGAACTCTGATGCTCTGCAAGTGCTTTTTTGAAATGCTTATTAGTATTACATAGAGCTGAAATATTCTAATACTGCTGGTATGAACGTGTGTTAATGTTCCTATTTTCACAAAGGGTGTAAGTGCCTTTGATTTGAATGCCTTTGGTAATGTTAGTTCATTCCTTTTGATAAAGGTAGAACCAGGAGCCTTTGTAGAAGAGTCAGCTTTTGGAACCTACCAGGGAACCTGTACTTAGTACATTTTCAATGTTTGTAATGGGAGAAAAAAGAAGGGGGGAAAAGTTAAAAGTAAGAAGCACTAACAAGAAATTATTCCTAATCATATTGCTATTCCTGAGGCATAACAGAATTCTGGAAAAATCAAATTGCAGGATGCAAACCTCGGGTGTCAACTTGTCACTATGTTACATTTAAAGTGGTTATTAAAATCATTATGCTATCAACCTGTGAAGTTTGGGCACACCAAATATAGCAACCTGCTTAATTGCTCAGTATTTTGCAGTGAGTGAAAGAGAGGGAGGTGGGAGTGGAGAGAACGGTGTGTTTTCAAGGTACCCTAAAAGGCCATTTTTCCTGTGGAGTAAATTATGCATTTGTTGTTCAAAAAGCCTTCAGTCTTTAAATATAAAATATTTTATTAGAAATGCAGCTGCCTTCCTGTCTACATGGCTTAGAAATGGTTTTATTAAGATCTTCCAGCAACATAGCACAATGCATATTGACATGACTTGGTGGTTCTAATAGTGTTATTGACACTGCTCTTCTCTTGGGAAATCAGATTAAAATGAATTGATATTGCCAAAACCACTGTCTAGAATATTTAGGGTCAGGTGTCAAAGTCTAATTTCCCATGGGAGTAGAGCTGGAGAAAGTCAGCTGAACTTACTTCAGGTTTATATTTGGATAAGGAACAACTTGGTTCTTGGTTATCATACTGCTAGAGACTTGGCTGTGAAAAGGCTGAAATGTGATTTTAGGATAAAACAGTAAATTACAACATTGCTACAGTAACTACATAAAGAAGGAAATGAAAATGCAAATTTGGGGAGTGGAAGAAAAAGGCAAAACCCCAAACTTTCACCAATTAGTTTTGCAGAGCACATTTACTCCAAAGGGTGTGCTGTCTCCGTAAAAGTGAAGAAAAAAGTAATTTCTCCAAATACCATAAAGTATTTACTTTCTTTCCATTATTTGTCTCCATTTTTTTAAAACTGGGATTTTTTTTTTTTTTTTTCCTTGTCCTGCACCAAGCATAACATAAAGCTGATGATGCAGAACCCACCAAGGCTCAGTTGGGATGTGGCAGCTTCACCACACCCAGTACCTGATGGCACTGCATTCAATGGACTTGCACAATCACTGAATTTTCAAGGTGACATTCAGATTCAGTTTTGGTTAAGAACTGGAAGGCAGTCAGTCTTTCTTGCTTACCTGTTATGTTTCTAGGATTAAAAAAAAAAAAAATGCAGAAAAATTCGGCTGCAAGCACTGAAATAATTTACTGAGCATATCTCTGCAGCCTGTGGATGTCATCCGTCGCAAATTCTCCTGTGTATAAAAAAATCTGAGAAAAAAACCAATAAACTTGATCTCAGTTTTCTCAAATATAATTTTATGGAGATTAGAGCATTGAGAAATGTGACTGGAGGTCAGCATCCACTATTTTTTTTCCTTCTGACTGACAATTTTTGCTATGTCACAATCTGATTCATTAAGACAAGCATGTACCCTGTGGTATAAGATGTGAGTTGATTCTTTTCACTACAGGCATTTATTTTTCTGTAAGACTTTCTAGTAGAGTTGTTGTAATTATTAGTTGTACATTGCCTACAAGGAAATTAGATGTACTAACACATACTCCTTTCTGTGTAGAAGATTTTCACCCTCCTATGAATTTATTTAGTTTTGGTATGTCTCAGTTTAGAACTAGTTAGCGCATATGTATAAAAGTTTATTAATAAATATACCCACTCATCCAAACAAATTATTCTGGATCCTCTCCCTACTGTGATATGCCCCCATAATTAATTCAAGCACATTTTCAGGAAACTCATGTTCTTATTGGAAGCTAATAAGGTATTTGTAACATAAACATAAACTTTTTTCCCCTGGAAGTTCTGTGGTTTCTTGGCATGTCTCTCTTGAAGGCAAACTGTCCTTTTCTCTGTGTTTGTACAGTCCTGGTCCCAGCAGATGGACCTTACTGGCATTCCATTGTTACATCTATATAGATGTAAATTATTGTCTTTTAAGGAAGTGACTGAAGCAGGAAACTTTTCTTACGAAATCTCAGACAAAGCCCACAATGAATTTCAGCATTTGCCTTATGACATCCATTTAAGAAAGCTGATTTGCAGCTTCTGTGAGCAGCTGTCAGAGATAAAACTGGCCCTTTATCTCTCAGCTGATACGAAGCTTCATTCTAATACAAAAACCATGCAAAGATTATAATTACACAGAAGCAAATAACTGAAAAAATCTGCCCGTCTTCTTTGGAAGGAAGGAAAAAGAAATTTCAGGTTTTGAGAAACTAGTCTAGTGGAAGAGGTGTCTGTGCTGATGGCAGGGGGTTCGAATGAGATGATCTTTAAGGTCCCTTCCAACCCAAACCATTTTCTCATTCTAAGTTGTGCCATGTTTGTTTTGTTTTCATTAGTTTCAATCTTCATTTATTTTAGTTGTTCAGATTGCACCTAGAAAAATCACATAAACTGTTAAAGCCAGCAATGTCACCTTCCTGTTCCCGTGAAATAAAGGCAGAGTAAAAGGGCATGGCTGGACTGAGGGAGGGGGCTGGAAGTTGCTTGGGAAGCAATAGGCAGTGCTGCAGTGGAATAAAAGATAGGGCTCTGCTGGTATGGCCTGTTTGGTTATATGGATTTATAAATCCATTGAGAAAAGGTTCAAATCCACTTCCAAATTGGTGGTTCAGAGGAGAGTGTCTGGTGTGTTGGTGGGTGGATGCCAGAGGGTGCTCTGTCTCTGGGTTTCTCAGTGCCCTTTGAAGGCTCATTTGTAGGAATCCTATTGTATGTTGAGGCCTGTTGACTTGCAGGGCCATTCTGAGTTTCAGGCAGATGTAATTGAATGTAGCATCTCCTGCACTATTTTTTGCCTTTACTCCTTGTGGTGGTGCTCCTTAGAATTGTTGGGATAAGGGAGAAAGAAAAAGGACAACAAATTACCCATTTCCTTTTGCCAGTAGTTGATTTTATCTTCTCAGGTTTGGCTCCATCAGCTGTAATTTGATTGTCATGCAGCATCTCAAAACCTGTTACTTTGGAGTAACAAATGTTCTTACAGTAAACTATTCCTTTAGACTGAGCTTTCAAGATGCTTGCTCAGCCTCTCTTGAGCTTTGGTTAGAAAAACAAATCCTGAATCCATGTCCAAGGTGAGCAGTAGTTTCTGGAGAGACAGTGAGGCAAATAGCCCAAGCTGATTATGTGCATCACTTTCTTCCACTGCACTTGACCCCAGCACATTTTGGAGCAGGCAGGTCCTCCTTATTTCATCAGTGCCATAGTTAAAGACAGCAGCCTGTCAGCTTGTGTCTTGCTGAGGTCAAACACCTCAAATGGAGTGGGACATCAGCATGAGCAGATCTAAATTGCTTGCTGCGCCAATTTCTAGCTGTGTTGTAGTTTAATATCAAATCTCCTGGTTTCCTTGCAGGTGGGAAAGACACATGTGGTGTCGGGGAAACAGAGGGGAATAAAATGGTGAGGAGTTAAGGTTTCAGCCAGCTGATTACTGATCTGAACTTCCAGACCAGGGAGAGCTGTGTAGGCATGGATTGCAGAGCTCTGGCATTTGTTGACTGAATTCATTGGTTTAGAATAGAGTTTTTTTAACAAGTTTTTTGAAAGAAGTGTTGGTGATGCAGTAATACAAGCATTCAATACATCTATGGAAACCCAAAGTACCTCTTCAGAAATATTTCAGAAAAATATCAGCATTTCAAGACAGTTAGATCATTTAAAATAGACTGTGGAGCAAGTTCCATGATTCTTGATCCACACAGAAATCTGCTGAACATTAGCAGTTGTTCCAACTTTTTTATGACCATAGCCTGGTGCTACATTTCTATATAATGTTAAAGCCCCCAAAACTGCAGCTCTTGCCACAAATATGTAATATCACATTTTAAACAATAAAAGGGGCTGCATTTTGAGTCTTAAGGTTGCCCTCAGAAGGGCTAAACTCACTTAAGTCTTGTCTTGTTTGCTGTTTTTGTGAGCATCACATTGCAGGAGACTATTATTGACCAAATGGCTGTTTGTGTGTTAGGGCTGCACATTCTTATAGAAATCAAATGTTTTGCTCCAGATACTTCCTTCATATCTAGGCAAAGAAATGAGCAAAAAATTGTTCTTGAAAATGGGAATATCATCTGTAGTTCCCTGAGACTGATCTTTCACATCTTCACTAACTAACTTCAAGGTCTCAGCTTTCCCTGAGAGATCTTGTTCTAACAGGTTGGATTCTATAATTTAGAAAATAAAAAACCTTCCCAACATAAAAGCTATGCAAACTTCTAAACAGAATTTCATACAGAGCTGAGAAGAAAATGCAAACATTGTAAGTTTGGTAATTCAACACATCCTGTTGATGGAGAGTTGAGAGAGATTTTTTTTGCTTTGATGTATTACTGATTTTATCAGTCCTGATCAAATCTGTGATTTATATGCTAAAGAAAGTTAGTATCTGTAGTTCATCAGCACTTTTCTTTCCCTAAGTCAGTCTGTTCTCTTTTATTGAGAAGCTTTTCTTTGCCATTAAAAATGGACTGAATCTGTGCTCTGCCAAACAATTGAAATAAGAGGCGGCTGAATGAACAGCCCTTAGTTCTCCCCTATTACCTGGATATAAATGGCAAGGAAAAATCAGCTTCAATGGGCTTTAGAAAGGTGTGAAATGAGAGAAGAAAGATTTCCAGGAGACCTGCTTCATTTGGTTGGTTTGTGTTTCAGAAAAACTGCCTGAGAGCCCACCCCTGTACAGGCTCTGGGAAGGCAGCTCCTTTTTGTGCTTTAATCAGTGGAAAGGTAAACTAAACACTGTTTTCTAGGTAGGTTTTGGCAACTCCTCAGCCTTTCATTCACACTTGTTTTCAGTTGTCATTCTGTAAGAGAGCTGCAGCGTGCTTGGGGCTCTTTTAGAACCTTGACAGAATAAGTAACTGGCGTCCCAAGCATGGCAATCCTCCGAGCCTCCAGCCGTGCTGTAGGAAAAGGCTTTTTGCTTTTTGCCTTTTACCTCTACCTTAAATAGCTGAATCAAATGGCAGGCATCTGCTGGGAGCCATTGCTGCAGCATCCATACAGGAGGATTCATTACTGCCCTTGAATTTTTCCAGGTTCAAACCGTTTTTCTAGGTGCCCTTACACTTCGTATTTACATATCTTAAATAAGGAAATCTGTTCATCCTGAATAGATCACTTATAATCAACTGTTGCTAATATATGTAATTCATACAACCTGGAGTAAGTCCAAACTGAAGTGCAGTCTTTAAAATGATGTTGAAATGAAATCTGTGAAATTGCTTTTCCATGATGAATGCAGGCATGGATGATTTCTTTTTGAAACAGAGATAAAATTAAGGTTGTTACTTGTGTTCACTCTGCTGTTTTCATACTAAAACCCATGAAAAGACCACACAGTAATCAACTGTTGGAGTCAGCTATTGCATAAGTGTAGCTTTTGCAGTACATCTTTAGTTGGATTCAGGTCTGGAATGAAACCATCTGAAGCAAGTCTCATTTTGTGTGGCATTTAACAAGTGTGAGATGATAATTGCTGTCACTGAAGCATGACTGCTTTTGTAATGAATACTTTCTGCCAGCGGTCAGAGTACGTAGCTCTGCGTGTGTAATGCAACATGCTTTAATCTTAAAATAATTAGTAAATTTGCAGTTGAATTTATTGTTCAATGAAGTTCTATTTCACAGAGGTTCTGCCTTCTACAGTCAAATGATCAATGTTTGCCTTTAATTACGTAGCACTGGAGAGATCCTTGTACACCTTTTTCTGTAATGGCATTGTGCTTCCAAGTAGTTATGTGGATAATCAAATCTGGAGAGCACAGCTTTAAATTGGTTAGTGAAGGGCTAGCCCTGCACATCACGTTTTCTCCCCTGTGCTGTTCAGTCAAATCCATGTTATCTGATTTTTACAGTGGCTCTCTTGTATTTAGGTGGGATTGTTTTACTCCTTCACCTTTCCATTGATCTTGCCCACGGATGATACTGGCGTCACCTTTCTGCTTGTGAATAAGTCAATACCTTCAGCAGTAGATTAAGAGCTACTCCCCTCTGGCTGGGGAAAAAAAAACAAAGTACAAGAGTCTGGTTTTCAGTTCTTTGCCTTCTGGTGCTCCTGTGCCAGCAGCAGAGCTGGTGGGATGCTCGTTACTGTGTGCGAGGGCTGCAGAAAAGTTGTCAGCCTTCTCCTGACATTAATAAATGCCAACGTGCGTGCCATGATCCTCTGTTCAAAAATTCTTCCCCCAAACTCAACCTCGTGCTGAAACACTAAAATTGCAAAATTGAGAAGTACAAATGTTATCTACATATATAAAATCTTGTATATGTGTCACTTTTGGAGAAGGAACAAGACTTGAAAGTCTAAAGTTTTGTCATCGTTATATAATCTGAGATATTTTTGAAACATTATTTTAAAGTTCCAGAGATAGGAACCCAAACCATAACATAGTAATGAATCATAATAAATATTACTGTAATTGAAATTATAAAAAAACTTTAACAGAACCTTCTCAAAATAAGGTAGTTGAAGTGAGGAATGAAATGCCCTGTTTTGTAGGACAGAAGTGTTATTTATGTTTTTATTTCAAGAACATTTCTGGCTGTCCTTCTGATGTGGTCAGCTGCCCAAAATAAAGACTGAATCAACTAATACTGGTGCCAGCTCTGAAATTATACAAGCAGGCATTTCAATATTAAGAGTTTGTATTTTTACTTTACTGTTGAACTGTTTTCTCTACTATTTCTCTTTGTGACTATTACTTTTAAAAACTATTTAAAAATGCTTTGGTTAACAATTATTTATATGAAATCAAGATTACTATGATTAGAATCAGGTAGGGAGGGGGAACAAGTAGTTGTTAATGAAAAAAGTAAAAGCTGCTAGTTAATATCTTACCTATTTATGAGAGAAAGTGGTGTAGGAAAGCTTTTTTAAAGGTCAGTGAATTTCTATGAAATTGTTCTGTTCTCATTGCCTTTAAAATTAAGTGTGCAAGGTGAAGATTAAAACCCGTGTGTTCAATGGCAGAATTGCCTTTTAAAGCAGAAGTCAAACACTGGCCCCAGAAAGAGGAAGGACTGAAAACTTTTTGGCTTCTTCCTCCCACTTCTGAAAATTTCAGGAATTGTTTTTCACAGCAGTTAATTTCATATCCACCTCCCTGGGCAAGGTACCTCCAGAAAGGAAGGAGTCTCTGTGTAGAGAATGTAGAGAATGTATATATATCATCAACATAACCTTTATAGGTGAGTCTCCTGTGGTTAATGCTTGATAATTCCTAAAGGAAGCCAGCTAAGGAATACATGTAACTCACCCATGTCCTGCTGTGGCACAGGGCTTTGCCTGCCTTACACCAGGTAGAAATCCCACCTTCCTTCCTTTCCTGTCAGAAAGATTGAGTTGGCCAAAGAAAGCTTTTCCTTTAATAAAGGCAAAAATCAATACTTCAACAGCTTTCTTGAAAAGACTGAGCAGAATTATTTTAAAAACCCAAAGTGGTGGCCACCATCACAGCTTCTCTGTTTGCATCACTTGCTCTCTTGTGATTATTGAGCTGGAAATCCCAGTTTTAAGTCTTTTTTGTGCTGGGGACACAGTCATGAAAAAATGTTTCAAAAATCTCACAAATTCAGGATTTTCACAAATACAGAAAAAAATTATTATAATCAACAGCTGTGTCTCACATTCTCAAGGAAAGAGTCCAAATAAAAGCAGGATACTGCTGAGCATTGATTATTTTCTATGTGTTTTCATCTTCTTTTTGAGGACACAAATTGTCATTCACTGCCTGCTAAAATCCCTGTTTTTCTACTATTGTTAAGGCATTTTCATTTTTTAAAAGACAAGATTGCTAACAGCTGCAGCACCTGTTAAATTTTCATATCAACATTAAAGGGATGACTAATTTATTAATCTAGTTTAGATCAGAATGACCTTTTCTTTTCTTTGTATTAAAATCCTTTCCCTGAAAAATTAGTGTTTCTCCAGGTTGCTTGTATTGATTACTAGTGCTGGTATTTATTTATAATTAGAAGTACAGTAGGGGAGAAAGCCATTTTTTAAAGCTTGATCTAAACCCTTCTGGCATTTTTATTTCACTCTCTTTTCATAATAAACCTTATTAAAAGCCTGTAAATAGAGGGAGTGTACTTTCTAAAGAGCTGTAAGAAAATTATATGGGCCCAACTGGTTTTCAAAATTTTGGGCTCACCACCTCCAAAATGTTGTGGTGGATACAGGAGTGCAGTCAGTCATTTTGCTGGGACCTTGGACAGTCTCTATATGAAAATGCAACTTTGATCACAGCAGTATCTGCACAAACTCCAGCCAAGAACCAGCTTTGTTCTGATTTTTGATGTTAAAATTACAACTTTCTCTTCAGGAAAGTAATTATTTCTTTTTTATCCCCCCTTTCCTCTTTTTTTTTTTTTTTTTTTTTTGATGTTACATGAGACAGACTCGAGCAGCCAAATATTAGAAAGATTAGAAAGAAGCAATTTGGCTTAGAAAGAACTCTATAGATTGTGGAGGGTGACAGAAGCTGTCAGTATTGATTTTCTGCCACTTTCCTGTTTGACCTTTTGGATTGCAGCGGGCACTCTTAAGAGGATTTAGCTTGTACCAAATTAAAGATATCACAGAACAATTGCTGACTCATATTGTGGAAGCTGGCTGAGCTCTGCTGCCATCAGTGCGGGGCCATGGTCATTACTTGATTTAATGTGCTCTTGTGGATCAAGTTGTTTGAAAAGCTGCTTATGAAAACAAGGTTGATGATGATAAATGAAGTTGCCACCTACTTTATTTTCTCACACATGCGTGTGTGTATTTAAACATAGCGTCTCAAACTTCTGCATGTGAAACTTGACATGAAAAGCGATCAAAATATACATCAAAAACTCAGATAAAACAGTGCTTTAAATATGCATCTATAAAAGCTTCATTTGCATTGTTGAGGATGAAATTGAGAAAAAATGCCCAAGTGATTTGTCTTCATTTTACACCTCCTGGCAGCAACTTGACACAAAACTTCAATGTGAGCATCCTCTGCTGAGTACCCTTCCACCCTGTTTGGAGGAAATAGATTGCTTGTCTGGAGTAGTTCAAATGCTTTAATCTCATTTAATATTCATGAAGTATTTTGCTATATGATGGAATTCAGTCTCTGGAAATAGTTTATTCTTTTCAGTGGATGCCCAAAATGCATAGGATAAATATAGAAATATAATAATTAGGTGAATTCCTTTTAATTGTTAGGACAATTTCAAGAGGCAACGTGTTAGTATGCAGTTTTTTGTCTGATAAACTGTGTGCTAGATTAATGTATTTTAAAATGGCACAGGAATATTGATCTGGAAGAGCTGTCTGTGCTGGGTGTTTCTTTTTAAAATAAAATTAAAGCGATAATTTGTATTCACACTGCTGTTTTCATACTAAAACCCATGAGAAGACCTCATGGTAATCAGCTGTTGGAGCTATTGCAGAAGTGTGGCTTTTGCAGTACATCATGCCCTGCATGTGTGCATCTTAATGTATACATGAAATGGCCAACCCATGTCAGCCTCAATTAACAGAGAGGCAAAGAACTCAGCAGTTTATGTATATTTCAATAATGTAGGGCCTAATGGAAAAGAAAACCAGGCTACACTCTGAGGATGCTGCTCATTAATGTTGTAGGGTCCACAGCTGAGTCCCAAGCCCAGAGGAGGTCAGCCTGTGCTGCAATTGCTCTGCTCTGCTGAAGAACCAAGTCTAAGATCCAAAGACCTTTAAGCTTTGGTCATACATATGTTTTTGTCCACTCACTGTTTTCAGTAGGCTGTGCAAAGCTCTGTATCCAGACTGTCAGGTTGTTTCTTTTATAAATAGCCATATTGTGTTGATATAAAATATTGTTGGTTTACTACCAACTGTAGCTAAGCTGGAGTGCTGTTCGTGCCACTCCTGTATCAGCCTCCATGCAGATATGTAGGGGGATACAGCATGGGTAAATGAAGCTGGTATAGAATGTCATCTTAGCCCCTAAAGAGTTGCAGCTGAACCAATTACTGAAGATTAGGAGCAGGCCTGATGTTAACAGGCTGCACCTGTAGCCAATAAGAAGGGTGCTATAAAAGAGTGGATTGGTGGGAGCTGCAGTCAGTTGGCTGCTGCGAGGACAAGGAAGAGTCAGTGCTTAGAGGAGCTGCCTACAAGAAACAAAGGAGGTACAAAACCCTAGCAATGTGGAACTCTTGCCATGTAATGACAATAGAACTGTTGCATTATATATGACAACGCAGATATGCTTGCTTTGTAACAAAGATGGTTATCAGGTTTCTAATTCATTTAGAAATGCTAATTTTGCATACATTTCACTGATGAGTCCTGTTGTGCATCTTACCAGTTTCCATGGTGTGGGGCATTTGTCAGCTGTTTGTTTCTTCTAGGCAACTGGAGTTCACTTTGACTAAAAAGAGACAACTTTTGGTGTGGCAGGTGTGCCTTAGGGCCAAGGAAGAACTGAATAATGCAAGGACATGAAGTATTTGTGTGCAATAAATTGTTTTCTGTTACCAAATGCCTTGAGCTCACCGCCAGTACTGGCATCTCTTCAGTATGCATTTGTGTTGAGCCATCCTTTCTCCCTTCCAGTCTTTTTTTCTAGTTCTGTCAGAGAATCCTTGAGGCTTGAGGTCATGCTGCTGTAACTGCTGAGCAGTTCACAGCCATTTAGCAAGTTCTTTGTGAAGGTTGGAAAATCGAGACCTTTGGATCTGTAGTTTTATGGAAACCTAAAAGTGCAGAGGTTTTTTTTTCCTACAGAGCACATGATATTGCAAGTTCTTTGTGAAGGTTTGAAAATCAAGACCTTTGGATCTGTAGTTTTATGGAAACCTAAAAGTGCAGAGGTTTTTTTTTCCTATAGAGCACATGATATTAGGAGGCCTTGATTTTAGTTTTTGGATGATTTTATTAACTTCTTTTTGGACCTTTTGCTTTTGTTGTTGGCTTTGATTTCTCCTGTAAAAAGGTTGGTTCCTCTTGGCCATCTCTCTCAGCTGTTCTACATCCCATACAACCTCCCTGTGGTTTGCTCTAGTGTGGTGACAATGGAACTTAACTGGCTATATGAATTGATTTAGATTTTAAGTAAACTTTGTTTTCCCTATTTTTGACCTAGATCAGCTTGCTGGTTTATTTACATAAACATGTGCTCCTGCAAATAAGCGTGCTGGCCCTGAGCAGGAATAGCCAGGCACAAAAAAGAGGAGGAGGTACCTGTAGAGTACCACTTCAACTTCTGGGGACTCTAAAACTGTCTTTTTTACCCTGCTCAGAGTCCCTAAAGCAAAAGGAGTCTGAGGGCACTTCTCTAATAGAAATGATCAGTAAGAGGTACATGGAATATTTGGAATTTCAGACTGGACCTGATAGGTTTTGCAGTGTCCTGGTTTCTGGGAAAAGCCGACACGAGTGGATTAGCTCTGCTCACAGAGGGTTTGTGGTTTAGCATCTCCTTCTTTAATAGCTGGTCTGAGCCCTGCAGTGTGTGACAGATTGGCAGAAATAGTCCCTCAGACTTCACTCAGATCTCAGGCTCTAGTCTGGTCCTGAGCTTTTGTCAGTGTATATTGAAAATGTATTTAAAACCCAATTTCGTTGGCTGACAGTGTGACAAGATGTCATTCCCTGCATTTTTGCTCAACTTCAGGGACTTTTGAAAGTGTTCAGTGAGGAAAAACAGGACAGGAAATGGAACAGCATGACTCAGGGTGGGATATTTTTGAGGAAGCTTTGGCTATTTTGTGGATGTGGCTCATTTTCCCTGCACCTCTCAGAATGTAGTTAATGATGAGGGCTCAATGATCATGGGCACTGCCTCATCTCCCTGCATTGTCTCCTACTGCTGGCATCAGAGCCATTCCCAGCATGGCCACAGTGCTGGTGCTTTTTTAAGGCTCTCCTTGGAAATGTCCTTGGTGGCAGTGGCCAGTCATTTTTAGGTATTTCCCATCAGCTTGTGCACGCCTACGGGATGTCAGGCACTGGAGTTTGGCTATCCTCATGGCAGGGCTGGCTGCTATTGAATGCTTGCCTGGGTAGTAGACAGCAAATAGATCAATAAAAATGCTTTCTCGTGCCTTTTCTGTTTGTCACACTGTCAGCTTCTGAAGTGTTTGCCTAACCATATATCTTGACACATGGCTGTACTACAGTCCTTCATATTCTCCTAGTTTGCTAACACAAAAATGAAAAGTATCAAATCAACTCAAATTTTTTTCTTTTTCCCTGTGGCCAGAAGGTGGAGTGAACTTCTTGATTTTAGGCATGTATGAACCTTAGGTGGTATTTTCTCTTAAGCTTCCATTGTCTTTCTCTTTTATTGAAGTTTTTGATTATCACCTATCCAGCCGTAGGGCCTCAAGTCTTCAAACTGAAGCATTAGCATTGACATCAAATAGCTATTCTCATGAGTTGCATCTATTCAAACAACTTCTTACCCAGGTGAGGGTCACAGCAATGATAAATGCTTCATTTGCCATTTGTTTCTCACACAGAGAGTCGGACAAACTCATTAAAACTCACTGGGAAAAGATATTTTCCATGGGTTGTTAGCTACTGTATTTAGCATATAGGCAGCTGCTTCAGCAGCAGCTGCACTTCCTCCAATATCCTTTCATTTCTTCTTTTTTTTTTTTTCAACCTGAGATCATTCAGATGTTTGCAATGTTTTTTATTATGTTTTCAGAGGGAAGGAAGGGCAGGCCCATCTCATCTCCAAGATGCTGTGTCTCAGACTGCCACAAGGTCACTCCTAATTTAGCTAGCATGGATCTGCCAGGGTAAATCAGGACCCCCTGCAGGGCTCTTCTCATTGTTTGGCAGCTTAAAAAACAATCTCAGAAATGAAAGAACAGGATCTTCAAAATCTCTTTGTGTATTTGCAAAGCACTGTTCTTACAGTCTCATTTCTCTTTGCCTAGGTAGTGTTGCTGCCTTTTCACTTAGACCGACATCCTCATCATGCTCGAATACTGATTGTGAATGGGATTTTGAATCAACTCAAGAGTAGAATAAATCTTTAGAAGGATTTTTTTCAAGGACTGTTCTCTATGGCAAATTTAAACTTAATCCCATTTCCCATTAGGGCAAACTTTTTCACCGGGCTTCTGAGTAAAAAGATTTATTTGCATTATTTAATGATGACAAAAGGAGTGATGCTTTTTTATTTTAGTTTTTTTTCTTTAGATGAAGTGTTCTTCTGACTGTGATAACACTGGGAGGATTAATTTTAGGAAAATAAATATTTGTTGCATCATAACACAGATCTTAAGCTCATACATATTCATAACTAGACAACTGGAGGAGTTCAGGAGAGTAATTCCTAGTGGGCTTTGGGGTTTGATCTTGTGGGGCTTTTTTTTAACTAGAAGTTCCAAGCCTGTACCATGTGTTGTGTTTAATAACCAGATGTGTCTGTAGGATGTGTTTCTTTCCAGTGGGATAAACCCATCTAGACCATCAGCTGCATCCTGGAACAGGTAGGTTTGCAGCTGGAATTGTTTCCTGTCCACACCCAGGGGTGTTTCAGAGCTGGCCCAGAGCTGAGCTCTGTGTCTCAGTGGCTGGGCAGGGAAGTGCTGCTCATGGCACATAACATAGGGCCAGCCCTGATGGATCCCCAAAGCTGGACAAAGACAGTAAATCTGCATGGAAATACTCAATGGTCTGGAAAGCAATAGTAAAATAGAACCACAAAAAGGGTCTGTAAAGAAAAATCACTGAGCCTGCAGCGGGGATTTCCAGGAGTGCTGAGTTCAGTGGGGCACCATGTGCTCCTCAGTAGCTCCCAGCTATTTTCTTTTGGCTCTGAAAACATCATTGATTAAATGCAAAATATCACTTGAAATGCCCTCACTAGGAGAAATGTAATGCTTGCATTTTTCAGACATTGTTTTGTATTTTAATAACGATATATCAGATTTTTTAAAAGTAGAGCAGATTGCAGTTTTAACCAGTCACAGATAAATTGTATTCTTCAAGGGAATGAAATGAGACAGAAACATCTTTATTTCAATTAATGTATTATATTAATTTTGGCTTTCTTTAAAAAAAAAACTTAGAAAAATATAAGCAGAAAAAACAAGAAAAACTATTTTGAAAGCTTAGTAAGAGAAAAAATTCACTACATGCTAAAAATCTTGTAGAAAAGAAAATTATTATAATCAAGCATGACAAGCCAAATCGAGGAAAGCTGAATCCAATAATCACCCAGAACTCACATCCTGAAAATATAAGTATGCAAATTTCAGGTGTGAGCTGTACCCTAGGTCAATCACACGCTCCAAATTAAATCTGTTTAGTATAGGGGCAGATTTTCTGTTTCCCTGATGCCTTGCCCAACTGCCAATTTTTCCTAGACCCAAAACTAACTTCACCAACTCATTAAAGCTTGAAGAGCTCTAGAGCAACTTTATGATACAAATTAATAGCAGCCAGTCAATTGGCAGTCAGTTAACCTGTGGGAAAATAAACAAACAACTTGCCCGAGCCCTGTCCTTTCCCCTTCCTCAGGTCCTGAAATGCTCATGAAAAATGTGGTGGTAACCCTTGGGTTGAGGGCTGCCAGGCACGAACACTGACATCTGTTCCAGCACTTGGTGTTTGGGCTCAGGAGGGGCTTTCAGCTCATCTCCAGGGCTCTGAGCTCTGCAGGGTTCAAAGGCACTCACTTCACTTAGTTCAGTGTGCCAATGGAAGAATCAGAGGAACCTGATTTTCCCAAGGAGTGTAATTATGTTAGACACTCACCTGTCAATTGGATTAAGTCAAGTAGCTATGAAAATCTTCAGACATCTACGTGCCTCCTACAAGGAAATTAAAAGCCAAAATGTTTTAAATCCCAGGATGTTTTAAAATCAAAATTCTCCTCTAATTCAAGTAAGTGACTGGACTATTTAATGTAGAGGAGTAAAGGAGATGAATACCAGGCTGCTTCTTCCCATGCTTATCATTCAGCGAAGATTATATCTAGAGCTAAACCATCTTTTCTTTCTACAGCAAAGCCTCCTTCAGTTCCACTCTGTCAAAAGATTAGGTGGTAGAGATGTGGTTGATAAATTTTTCTTCAACATAACTAGACCTGTGTTTTTCCATAAGCACTGATAGAGAGCTCCTCCTTAATACAGCCTCCCAGGCAAAAATGTGTGGCCAGCACTCTCACTTTACAAGTGCCTGCTCTGCCTGAAAGTGAGGTTTTACAAAGCACCAGAATAAATAAATAATTCTACAGGCCTGTGCCCAGCAGTTCTGTCTCGCTCCATTTGGAGCAGGGGCTGTGGGATTCAGCTCTTGGCATTAGTAGGTGTGTGGCTGGCAAATGTGGTGTTGCAAAATCGGGATGACTTTAGGAAGCAAACAGCACTAATGGGAATAAATTTTGCTGTTTCATTCTGATTTCACTGTGTTATTTATCCCAATGCTAGGGTGTTTACCCAAACATGAAGTACTGTCTGTGTGTTTATTGGGAAGCTGAGAAATCAGTTTTATAACAATTTGCACGTCTTCAATAGCATTTTCAAGTGTGCGTTTTCAGCAGAATACTGATTAGCTCTCCTGTATGTAATAAGTGTTTTGGCTGGAACTGGGTGTCTGCAGGTAGTCTTGAAGAAAAAATACAGGTGGTGTGGGGTTTTTTCAGCCTCTGATGTTCAGTTAACACAGGTTACCATTCTTTCCTTGGGCCCATCCCCATCCAGTGCAGTGGGGTCACTGCTGGAAACACCTTTGCCCAAAAGGAGAATGTCAGAAGGGATCAAGGAAATAGTGTCTGTGGCCTTGTGAGCTGTACTTTGCTATCACCTCCTACAACTAATGGCCAAGTTTCAGGTAAGGTAATCAAAAACACCTCACAATTTTGGTGGTAATTATTTACCCAGACAGTTGTCAGTCTCCTTCCTGAAACTCCCTCTGTACTTGTAGATGAATTTGTCAGGATCAGTGAGTAATTTGATCCATGTCTCTAACTGCCTTTTGCTTTGGTCTCCCCACCTTGATAAGGACAGGAACCTTATAAATAATTAGGTTTGTTAATAGACTGTACTAATATTATCAATATATTCTATTTTTTATTTATTCCTTCTAGTACATCAGTGGATGATGTATAGACTGCTTACATGAGGAAAAATGAAGTACTATGCAAAGATATTAAAAAAATTCTATATACCAAGTAATACCAAGATTGATAGCAGAGGAGGTGTTAGTAAGTTGTACCTTTTATTCCACAAAATCTGCTGTCTTTATAATACTAAGTAAATATACCATAAATTAAGGAATCCTTTGTAAATTTGGTTCATGGATGTCACAGTTGATTAACTACAGAGAAGTGTGCTTTCAAGTTGTGGCTGATTTTTTTTTTTTTTGGTAACAATATATTTTTAGGCTTTTTTATATAAATATAGCCAATGCAGAGTTCTGTCAAATCAAGAGTATTAGTTTGATTTTTTGGAAATCTCTAAAATAATTTTTTTTTGTTGTTTTAGTTATTGTAACAGGAAGAAGTGCTTTAAATATTTTTTGTGAAACAAGGTTACACTGGAACATCTGTCAGGTCTAATGGGCTCTAATCCAGAGGATCAGACCAGAGCAGCCTAATCCTCTCTGGGATGACTATACCAGTAAATTATCCTGAAGAAGGGCTTTATTTCTGTAATACGTTTTGCTTTGCACTGACTGTAGGCCTGACCCTTTTAAGTCTACAGTAAATGCAGAATAGCTTACTGCAATAAAAGGAGCTCACATTTATTGTAAAGTAAGAATATTCACACTAGTAATCACCATGGAATAGATAATGTATTATAATTTCACCTTCTTCCCTTTTTTTTTTTTGTCTAGCTGACCTTTCTGCAGATAGTAAAGTGTGAGCCTGAAGTGCACTCCATAAAAATATCCCCATGGCTGATGCATCCAGTGAGCTCTCCAAAGTTATCTGTGTAAAGAGTTCAGCACTCCTGTAGTATTCTTTCTTTCTCTCTCTCTCTCTTGTAATGGGAGCACAAAGTCCAGTCTGGTTTGTGACATCCCCTCTGTGAATTAAGGCTGCTTTTAATCCAATTTATCAGATGTTTGCAGTAGCATAGGCTTAAGGCTTTGGAGGATGGAGGAGATGGATTTAGAGAAACAAAGCTAGCTGATAGATGGGATCACTTATTAGAGATCTATCATATAAATTATGAAAAATAGCTACAGTGAATTATAGCTCTAGGCTTTCAGATAATAAGCCTTTCAGGAAAAAAATAATGAAACTAAGTGACACTCAGTTCTGGGTTTTATTACCAGGCTAAATCATAATTCAAAATTCTTTTAAAACTTCCAGGACAGTTTGCAAATCTTGATGAAAATGAAACTAAGCTTGATAATATTCAACCAGTTTAAGTGAATTTTTTGGCTGCTACTTTACTCCAGCAATATTTCTGTCCAGTAAGTTTCCAGGTTGTTTCTGTCTGCAGTCCATTGCCTCCTGCTGCTCTCAAGGTCCAGGGACTGTAATTTGTTACTGTCAGTTTTTGGGCAGTTATCCCTCATCAATATGGAAGGGGACAGGGAAAGTCTCCTCTGCCAAGGCAGCATTCCTTGCAAAATCGACAGGAACAGCCTGGCAGGCAAAAAACCAGCAGCCTCTGTTCTCCTGTTTCTAGCCTCTGCCTGATGCCTCAGGTTTTAGCTTTTATATTTTTCAGCTTCTGTGCTGCTTTTGTGTCTGGGTCTGGGCTTCATATTAGGGGATGGTGAGCTCCCTTCACAGAGCAGGGAGACAAAACAATTCCTTCTCTAGCTGGGGACCAAGGACAAATGATCCAAATCTCAGGCCCAAGAGCATAAATATGGACTGAAGAGAGGAAAAACAAGTGGGATGGGACTTCACAAGCTAAAGCTGTAATTGGACAATTAGCTCCAATGAGCAAATGGAGCAGAACTTATAAAAGTGAGAGACCCTGTGACCAGTTGTCCATTTTGTGACCCTTTTGGTTCATCTTGGGTGCAGCCCTGGCTGGGCTCTTGTGCTGCCCAAGGTGCATCCATGGAGGCCTTGTAATAAATCCCCACTTTATTTAACTCCATCTAGCCTCTGTTCTAGGTCAGCCTCCTCAAGGCATCATGCCCACCCTTGAAACCAGACTTTCCCCACTCCCAGTGACTCTGGGGTTTGCTCACTGCCAGCAGCAGCAGGAGCAGTGGACTCAGTCCCAACCTGGCCCAGGGAATCCCACAGTGACAGAGAATCTCCTGAACACCATCTTTTAAGGGTGTTCCTAAGGGGGTCTTTGTGTGTGTGCGTGTGAAATACAAATAGTCTGAAGTCTTGAGCTTTGTCTTGCTGCCCCTGGAGAAATGGGAAATTTAAAACTGGACGAAGTTTAGTAGCTGCATAGGAACATCTGCCAGCAAAATATTATACAGCAGCAAAGGATGTGGATGATAAAAGTGTTAGTTTAGTGCTGCATCATGATTTTAAAAAATCTGAATGGGAGAGGGTAGAAAACAGAGGCTAAGAATGGATTATGCATGGCGTTTGTGTGTAGCATGTTCTTGGATCTTTTGGAGACTATGGAAAGAATAAGCAGAGGTGATGAAGTGTAAGGAATTCATGAATAAAGCAGAACTAAGTCGTTCAGGGAGCAATACCTGAGAGAAGATGTGCTAGGGGTACATGTACTTAACAATGACCCAGTCAAAGGGAATAAAAGGCAAGTGTTGATGACCTTTTCCAATATGCAACAGCTGAAACCAGCAGAATGCAGGTGCAAAGCAAAGGGAGTGATGCTGAGAGTCACTTTCCTTGGCTGTACAGATCAAAATATTGCACAGGTTTAAAAGGTTGAGCCAGTACAGGCATTCATGTGTTCCCAAGGTCAGGTACTTGTGGTTCTTGTCATTTAAAAGTCCCTTCTCCACGCATGATTGAGCCTCATTATTGTGTTCCACTCCATCTACTTGCATTTAATTTAGGTGTGTTGCCATTCTTCACTTACCTTTGAAGCTTTGATGTACTATTGTAATGTAAATTTAACCCTGTGCCCAAAAAAAACCCAGCTGAAGGAATTTAGTGATAGAAACCCCAAGATCCTTTGCAGTAAAGTTTTCCATGGGGTTGCACTACCCCTGCCTCATTAAAATGCATTGCCATGCCAAATGTAATTGCAGTCAGGTTAGGTTGTGCTATGAAAAAAATATATTGTTTCAAAAATGGTGCTTTAAGCCAAGGACACCACCAGTGAAGTTACATAACTTTATTCAAGGTATTTCACAACGTTAGTAAGTCTTAGAAAAGCTTGCTTGAGCGTTAATCAACAGCATGGTGTAAGATCTTGATGAAAAATGATTGTTCAATTCACTGTTCTTGCCTTAGGATCCATCACATTGACTCTCCTCATATATATATATGATGTTTTGTAGTATTCTAGAGTTATGAAAATTCCCTCAAATTCAGATTTTTCTTTTTCATGTTTTAAGAAAACCCAAATAAGGCGTCCTCCCTTTGTAGACTGCAAGAATTACTTTTAAAGTCTTTCAAGGGAGTGTATCTCCTTAGGGTCTTCGTGGGATTTCCACTGCTTTCCATACATAGCATCCTGGTAATACCTGAAGTGGTTTAAAACCTGTAGTTTTTGCTAGTAGATACCAAGAGCTAAGTACAGAGTTTGCAGGTGAAATTTCCATAGTGCATAAATGTATTTTCAAGTGAGTAAAGTATTGCTATTTCTTGAAATAAAATGCTAACTCAGTTTGGATTGAAATGGAACAGATTTTGTTAAACACCACTGTAGAAAAGTGTTAGGAATGTGTGAATTTGTCATGTGTCAGCCAATATTCAAAACACCACTCTGAAGTGACTTGTGCAATTCTATTAATGGACAAAATTTTGGTGAGGGAGTACTTCAGTTTGGGTATGAATCAACAGTGTTTGCTGGCAGTCCAATCATGCTGAATTATAGTTAAAGTGCTACTTTAAATAATAAGTACTTTCTGGATATAATTTTAATTTTATGACTACTGTTCCTCTCTCTTGAGAATAAACAGCATTGTTATAAAAATATTCTAATCTGATAAACATAAATTTTCCATTTCCAAGTCCCCAAAATATATTGGAAGTATATGAGTCGTCAGCTGTGAAAACTGCAACCAAATACAGTCTTTTTTCCCCAAATTAACTCAGTTTTGGATATTCTGATTACAATATTACAAGGTGTAGATGTTACAATATCTACCTGAACCAAAGAATTCACAGTGAAGAAACATTGAGAAACAAATCCGAGGGGGTTATTTTGTTAAACAGTATTTGACATGTTTGGGATTTTTACTGAGATTCTATCCCAGACAGAGTTGTCAGAAGCAGGAGCCATGGCACTGAGGTTATACATGCTCAGTGTTCAGCTGGTATTACACTAATCTGACATGACAGACCATTTCCATGCTCTTTCACAGCAGGCCCCATTACCACCAATGCATTTAGGGAATTAAAAAGCCTTGTATGCAATTTTCTCATAAATGATGAGCAGAGTTGTATGTTATGCATTGGCTGATGTATGGTAAACAGAGCTGTGTGTGTCCTGACATGGGATGGCAAACACAAAGGGATGAAAATATTAATTACATCTCAGCTGTGAAAGTGTTCCTCATGTTTCCTATGTACAGGCATTCAAGAAGGACATAGTAGTTTTTTTTAAAATTTTGTTGGGTTTCTTCTATTATTTTTGTTTTAGTAAACAAACTTTTTTGTAAAAGCCTTGTAACTAAATTATTGCCATTTGTATCTTCATGCTTATTGTGCTTGGGTATATTACTGAGGAGCGAGGCTTGGATCCAAATGAACTTGAAAATAGCCTTCAGCATGATAAATATTTGTATTTAAATAGAACCCAGGGAAATCCTTCAGGCCTCTGACAGAGCCCTGAAGGGGAGCTGGCAACTCTATGGCAAACTGAAGTGTGCAAATGTTCATCCTCACAGCAGATCCAGTAAATATGTGCAGTGTAACACAGCAAATATGGGAAGGCTTTTAGTTACAGAGGTGTGCAAATGTTTACAAATACGATTAACTGCAGAGCACAAAATCCATTCGCAGCATCAAAGGCAAAACTAAAATTACTTTTTCCTGCCCCCCCCTCCAGGATTATGCTGAAAAGAAAAACACGATAGCAAAAGCTCTGGAAGATCTGAAAGCCAACTTCTACTGTGAACTCTGTGACAAGCAGTACTACAAACACCAGGAGTTTGACAATCACATCAACTCTTATGATCATGCTCACAAACAGGTAAGAGAAATCTGCTCACTGCTACTTCAGCTTCAGATGGAATAATGGAATAAGATGTCCTTCATACAATCTGCAATTGTCCTCAATTGCAGATTCTGGAAAGCAAAACTCGCTGTTTTCTCAGAAACAAATCTTACCATGGAGATTTTACAGTCAAAAAATTCTGAGGTGGGAAGAAAGAGAAATTTGAGCAGTTTAATATTGAAGAGGAGCAGGGAATGGTGAATAATAATGCATAATATGATGAAAAATGTGAATGTATAATTTTCTTCTTACCATTTTAATTTTTCACATAAATGCTGTGGTATATTTCAGATGTGACTTACTGGGAAACATTTGTTGCAACAGATGTGCATAAGAAATTTGGGTAAACTTTTTTTTGGTGCAATACAGTTCTGAAATGGGCTATGATTTTATTTCAATGCACTGTATTAAAACAAAGTGTGTCAATGAAGGGTTTCTGTGTGTTAGCTTTAAAGCATCAGTGTTTAGGTTTCTATCACCATACTGTATCACTTTACCTCCCAGCTCTGTGTCTTTCTTTGGTGAGATGAAAGCAGTGCTTCCACAGAATGACAGAGGCAATGCATCCCAGGGCAACATTCTGATCTGCAGAGGGGTTAAATCTATTTAATTCAAAAGGAAAGACAATGCAGCTTGACTCCCCTGAAGTGATATGTAATGATAGTGTAAAGATATGTGATAACTGTACAGAAAATTCCTACATAGGCCACTCAGCTGGTAATTATTCTGTACCTTTTCTATTTGTTGTTTTTTTTGAATCTGGTGAAATCATGTGGTTGTGTATCTGGATTGATTGCTTTTATTCTAATTGAATCTCCCTTTTTCCTGTTATTCTGCTCAGGGTGAACATAGATAAGCTACTACATGTTTTATATCTGTATTATATAGAATAATGATTTGCTTTTCTTTAGCACCAGTCCTTGAAACTTCTTTCTCTCTCTCTCACTGGTGTTTTTATTTAGCCCATGATTTACATTACCAATGTGAGTGTTAGGTTTAGTTTGGAGAACTGTGAAGATGTGGACCTCAGCAGCAACAGCAATCTGTGAGAAGCTGGAGGGAAAGATGCATATATTGCATAAGAAATTAGCAGGTAGCTTCATTGCATCCTGCAGCTTTTTATTGTGAGTTTTAGTTAAAGTACAGCTGGAACTGATGCTTCAGGTGTTATATTCACACAGCAGCAGGTCATTGATGGATGGCAGAAAAGAGAAGTTATGGGCAGTCTTCCCCACTTGACCTCACTTAGGATTTATTTTTATTAATTTTTTTAGTGCTGTGGAGCACTTTGAAATAATGAGAACCTGCAGGCTGCAGTCCTTGTTCCTCTATTCAGTATTGATGAAAAATTGATTTTGAAGCTGAGGTCAGGTGTGAGATTGAACAGGAAATTTTTTTCCAGTGTTTCACATGGTAATTCTTGTTTTCTCATGGCTTTGGGCAGGAGAGGGTGGGCACTGCACCAGCCTCTGGTGGAGCATGGCAAATCCTGCCTCTCCACCTTTTCTGCAGGGGGGTCTGTGAGTCTGTGTTTGCATGTGGCTCTGTGGATATGTTTGGTGAAACACAGGAAGCCATCCTCTTCCTCTGTTCAACATTCCCTAGTCTAATCTTCCTGCTAGGAAATTAAAAAAAAAAGTTGCAGTTTTCAAGTAGAAAAAATTGTGTGGAGGCTTGTTTGGCCAAAGTAAAAGTTTTCACTAATGTTACTGGCAAATAAAACCGTTGATTCTTGAGATAAAATGTTGAGTTGAATTCTCCCGGAATATCTTTTTTTGTGGTGGCTTCTATTAGTGCTATGAAAAAAAAATCATTCCTCTTTCCATATTTTAGATATAAAAGCATATGCTGCAGCACAGGCTCCCTCTGATTAGCTCTGTTTTCAAGAACTTCCCACCAAATGCTTTTTTTGGGCAGTTTTAATAAGCTTGCTGGAGACATGTGCAGGTGCTACTACTGTTCAATGCTCTGATTTTGTCCTGAGACTGCCTCCACCAATGGCTGAAGTTTTCCAGCAGTTCAGCAGAGGTGAGAGGAGCTAGAAATCTGCCTTTGGATTCTGCTTCATATTTCTTTTCTTTTTCTCTTCTATCACACCTTTCTGCAATAGTGGACAGGTAAGGGAAGCACTTTAGTACAAAGAGTTTCCCACTACCCCAGGGCAGTTGTGCAGCCACTTTGGTTTCAGTGATCCCAGCACCCAAAAGTGGTTTCTATGAGATCAAATGGATGAAAGCTCTGCCTAAACCTGAGCTCACCCCAGCTTTTCTGAAAAGCCATATTTAATCCTAATTGTGCAGTCTGTTATCACACTATCTAAGCCATGGGAGGGTTTGGCAGAGAAAATGTTCCTAACAGCTCCTGTACCTTAATTCTGTTGTAGAAGATTTTCTTTCCATCCAGTCAGATGTTGCTAGCACACAAAATTTACAGGATTTAAACCAGAAGATTCATTATGTGGGTTTCCTCCATTGGCTGGGAGGCCCTGTGCTGTCAGGGGCTGGTTGTGTTTTGATTTGTTGTGTCTCAACAGCTTCTGAACACCCACTTTGAGATAGCATGAGCACCTTCTGAGCAATCCAGAAAGAAAGCACAGGACTAGGGCAAAGGCAATTTTATTTCCTAGGACCTGAAGGAGTTTAGTGTCTCAAGAGACCCACTGCCTCTGTTAGTGCTTCCCTGTCCTTAGCTTTTACAGTATTGTTTGGAGAGCATATCTGTAGCCTTTGTGAAATACTCCAGGAGCAGCAAGTTGCAAGCAGCCAGTGGTAATAGAGAAAAATGAACTCTCTGCTTTGCTCTGAAGGCTTAGACAAAGAAAAAACACCCCTAACAAAGTAAAATGGTGGTGTCTCTAAAAGCAGCAATGTTCTGAGCTCAGTACAGAGAGATGAGTAACTAAGGCAGAACTGCTATTATTCACTATAGTAATGAGGGAATTGCTATTTGATGGTTAAACCCACAGAATGTGGGACTTGAGACCCATGCCAGGGCTTTAGACATATGTATGACTCTGTTCAGCATCCCCTTCATCTCTGGGAGGAGCTCTGAAGTGCTGAAAACCCCTGCACTGAGACAGGGAGGGTTTGACAAATGCAGCCAAGCATTAAACTCTGAGGCTCTGAGCGACCTCCCTGTCCCAGCTGCTTGGGCTTGGTGACCTGTGCTGCCCTGGGCAAGAAATCTGGACCACACAGCTCAGTCCCCTGTGCCAGCCATTCCTCCAGAGGCTTTTGGCCCTACAGGAACAAAGAGGGTTTGAAAGTCTCCATCCCAGAACTTGTGATTAATCACCCAATACCCCACAGCAGCACGCTCGAGCTTGGTGTTCTTTGCCCTCCCAGGAGGACTCCTGCAAATACCAAACAACAACAGTAACAGCAAAAGCTGTGATGGAAAATAAATAGCCCTAATGTATTTGCATCTACAGATGAAAATACAATCAATTAAGTAAATTATAAGCAGGAGTTTTTCCCCACAGAACCTTAGGTCATTTCTCAAACTGTTTCTCTCTGGGTGAAAATGATCACTGTGCTCTACAAATGTATTTAAAATTGTACAGAGGGAATAATGCACAAATTATGCAGGAAGACTAAATTAGTAGTTGTCCCCTTTCCCTATTCCAGACACAGATTTCTCCTGTCCACATTTTTCTCCTCTCCTTACGTCTTTGCGCGTTTTTTGACATCAGGGCCAAATAAGCTGGTGATATTCTCAACTGTGAATAGAGATTATCAATCCCTAGTCAGTCAAAAGTCCAAACTTGAATAATTTTCATGTGTTTGAATAAATATTTTGTGGAATATGGGTGGAGAACAAGAAGTTTGGAAGTGGAAAGGTGTGATTAAACATAACAATAATATAACCCCCATCCTTTTACTAAGTCTGTACCTCCTATGAGTTACAAGGCATGCAAGGTATAAATTAAAAGCAATATAGCACATTTGGGATGCCACTATTCCCAGCCAAGATAATTGGATGTTAGCATTTGTTTTGAGCCTGCAATTTGAAAACAAAGCAAGGAATCCTTGTAGTCATCATTACAGCTCTTTTTAAAAGCTCTCATTGCAGAGTTATTCCCTCTGAAAGAGAACATCCCCATCTCTTCTCCTTGGCTGGCACCTGCAGAGGGTGCACTGCAGTGCATCTGCAGCTCCTGGCACAGCCCAAGTGTCTGTGTCTGTTTGCAGGGGAATGGCCAAGCTCTGGGAGAGTGATGCAGGGATGGAAATGAACTCCTCGCTCAGAGCCAGCAGTTTTTATTTGATGCTGTGTTTTTTCAGGCCTGCTTTGTGCAGGTTAGCTTCCCCTGGGGCTTTTGGAATTGGACTGAGCCAGAGGCAACGTGTTGTATGCAATTTTTGAAATGTGGAAATAACAATTCTCAGAAAACCCCGTTGTCTTCTAGAGCAGTATGCCCAGTATGCTTTGATCTAGTACAGGATAAAAACTGAAGAGCTTCAAGAATTTTCTGCAGATTTGCTTCATGAGCAAAAAGAAAAAGCCATGTGCTGTGTGTCAGATTTCAGGCTAATGTTTACTAATAAGAGATTTCCTGAAAAAATTCTGCTGCCCTTGGATCAGGGAAGTGCCTTGTATGACTGAGGGGTGGCTGCATTTCTGCAGGGACACTGAGGAAGGGCAGCAGGATGCAGGGGCAGTCCCAGAGAGCATGACCTTGGCAGGGAGGCGCTTGCAGTGCCATTTTATTTCATTCCTGGCAAGTGAAAATAATAATTTGCAATGCATTTGGATATTTATCTTTCTATTTTTCTTTTCTTTGAGGCTAGGTGACTTAATATTTTTAATATAGCAGAGTCGGGCTTTTTGCAGCAGAATTTTCTGGAATGAAGAAATTTTATATTCCTTGCCTTACTTTATCATGTTGCTCATGTTAGAGAGCTACATCTTGGTGTGTCCTTGTGGGCAAGCACTCCTAACTACCCAAGCACAGAAGAAATTCAAACTTTTTGTGCTCTAATCGATCCTGTGTAGTCCTTTCTTACTGTTACTGCTTTCCCAGAATGTAACTTGGCATGTCTCCCTATATTTCTTTTTTTTCCCCCTCAGGAGAACATACTCATCTTTGTAGCCTTTTTAAATATTAAGGGAACACAAACAAATGTTCAGCTGTGCATTCATATACGTAGATGTTTTTGTAATGCACATGCAACCATGAAATGAGCCCCTCCTCTCCCTCATATACTCTGCTCCATCACTCTATTGGTTTGATTTTTCTTTTTTTTTTTTCATTAAGATGGATCTTTAGTGGCTGGATTGGTGGTTCTTTGGGTTGTTTTTTTTTTTAAGTTGTAAGCACTTGTGCTGGCATTAATGCTAATAATGGTCACCACCAGGTCTATTAATTGTAGCACTGCTGGGAGCACTGGAGCTGAGCTTTGTCACAGGCTTGATGCTGCCTTTTCCAGCTCCTTTAAATAATGAAAACAAACAAAAAGCCTTCTGCTGTTACTGTGAAGGGAAAGGCAGAAGTGCCAACGTGACAGGAGCCCTCTGGGCCATGAGGAGGGAGGCAGACTGAGGATCCCACTCCTCTGGGATGTGGGATGTGTCCAGAGCACACAGTGGGACTCTTTATTCCACTTTACAGAATGCATTTTAAAATTAAATAGATAAGTTCTGTTCTTTATTAATATTTCAGTATATTTAGAGTGAAACTTCACACACTCTTTCCTGGATAAAAGACAAAAAAAATTTTTTTTTTATTTTACCTATAAAATTTAATCCCAGCACTTGGCTTCTTGAAGGCTATCAGTGTAACAGAGTAGTTAGGCATTCTTGACCCCCAAACTTGTACTGATGGGTTAGATGAGGATAGTCTTGAGTAAAGTATTAATCCAGCAAAATCCAGTTTTGTTGCCAATGAGTGTTCTGTTTTCTCATTACCAAAAAAAAAAAAAAAGATATATCACGATGCCCCTGCCACAGTAATTACAACAGAAAAGATACTGTGTAACTTTTTCTGTTTTCGTGTTTGGGAAATTCGATTCTGTAATAATGTTTGGTTAACTAATTGACTTATATTTTTTTTCTGAAGAAGCGTTTTTAGAGCAAACACAAATGCAGCAGAGAAGTAGATACCCCATCTGTGCCACTAACAGCCTGCAAACAGAATATTAACCCCATGCACTGACACTACTGATTCCATCAGGAGCCTGTTTTTTACTCCAGGGGGAGCCTTAGCCTGTGGCAAAATAAGAAACTTAGTATTTATCCTCAGTTCTTTATTTTTTTTTCTGGTTTTGAATTATTGCAGCCTTCTCATTTCTGTCCTTTTCAATATCCAGATCAGCCTGATAACCCAATAAATCACTAACATTAAATTTCCATGCAAAAAAAATTACAGTTTTTTTTTTTTTTTCAGCTGCACTTTGCTCATTTATTTTCCAAATCTAGATTGTCACTTCAGTGAGGGGAAAAAAATTACAGCACCAATGCAAAGCAGGAGGGAGGGACAGGAAGAAACATTTTTTTCTCCATACATCCTGCGTGTTCCTTTTCCTGGCACATGTTTGTACTGCTGTGGGGTTCATTCTTTTATTTCAAACTCTATATTAATATATATTTCAGTCCAACTTGGTCTTTTTAAATCAGTTCATGAAAATTTCTTCATGCAAGTTAGCAGAATTTGGGGTTAATTTTTAAACTTTGCTTTACCATATCAGGATCTATCAGGTTTCTGCTGTTTGGCCAGCACTATTGCAAAATAAAGTACTTTTTTTCTGTTCATCATGTAAGAAAAGAATGGACAGAATAATTAGGACTTGAAGACAGGAAAAAAACCAGTTTTTTAGTTCATGATTTGGAGGCATCATGCATATTGTAATGCGTCTTTTGACATACAGTGTTTTGATGGGGAGAAATGATTAAAAACTTGTACAAGCATGGAGATCAGATGATGGTTTACCTATCACTCACTTAGCTGTATCAGGCAATAGATCAGCTAAGCAATTACCTACAAGAAAAACACTGCTTTTTATTTCCCTTTATGCTTTAACAGAGTCAGTCTTCCACAGTTAATTAAACTTCAGTATGGCTGCAAAATTCAAACCAATCAGCAGAATACCTTTAATGCAGTTTTCAGAAATTCTAGATGCAGTTCCACTGCTGTCCTGAAAGTAATCAAGCAGATAGTAGATTAACTGTAAGTAATGAATAATATGAAAAGCATTTTGTTACTCCATGGTTTTGAGCTGTTAAGTGATCAAAAATAAAGGGAAGGAAAAGCTAATACATATCTAGTAGTATATTAAATTCTGACCCCTCAAGGTGAACAATTTCTTACAAGATGATCTAATTTGCTAAAACAATTAAGTGGTGTATGTCAGTGATCATGCCTGATCCTGCAAAAGCCACCTTGTACTTTCCTATTTAAGAGTTTCAGGTTATTTTTTTTGCCCTCTGGGAGCTCTGCCAGTATTCCACTTCATGCCCTGCAGTTCGTGCATGCTGGTTTCCATGTGAGAGCTCATTCTTCTTTGGGAAGAACTGAGCAACCTTTCCAGCACAGACCACAGTCATTCTTAGGGCAACTACTGCAGTCTTTGCTGATGCTTGCAAAATCAGCCCTCCATTCAGCTCAAAAAAAAAAGCCTGTTCTTTTTTTAGTGGTAGCTCTGACCTGTTGATGAAACTGAGCGTTGCAATCAGAGCTGCCTTTTGTGAGGAGATGTGCCAAGGCAAACAAACTGCATGGGAGTGGCAGAGCTCTTGCCACCAGCCATGACCCTGCTGCTGCAGCTCCAGGGGTGAGCTCCTCGTGGTCCTCTGCAGGAAAGGCTCTGAGCCTTGGACAGGCAGCAGCCCAATTACTAATAAATGCCTAATTACTACAAACAGTCATGTCTTCAAGTTCCTGAGCCACTCTAGCGTTGTTCAGTGGAGGCTAAAATAGGAACTCTGAGTTTTCTTCTCTTCTTCCCCATGCAGTCAATGGCTGCAGAGCCTCTGCTGTTGGCTCTTGCTTCACTTTTGATTTTCAATTAGTGCTACAGCTCTACAGGGAGGGTCTGAGTGGCTTCTGAATTTCATCTTTCCCCACCCTCACGCTGCAAAAGAATGAAATAAGAAAGCCTAAACAAGGTGAGCATTTGAAGGGACAGGTGAGGTGTGTCTGTTTTGTCCCCTGCTGGCAGACAGGCAGTAGCCGTGGTTGGAGAGCATTTCAAGAGGCAATGAAAAGGAAAGGTAAAAATGTAGCCCTGCCTTGTCCTGTTTGTGTTTTGGATTGGCTGAGGCTTTTCCTTCATCTCATGGATACCATACCCTTTTTCCAGACATACCTCCTGGTTCTCTCTGTGTTTTCTCCCAGCCTTGTTCTTGACAAGCATCCTTGTGACAAACCTGAATGCTTATGTAAAGGACTTGTCAGTTTTTTCTTCCAAAGTCTCCCTGTATGGCAGAGGAGTGGTTCAGCATCACAGGATTTAAAGTGTGGGTGTCTTTTGGTTGAATGTTTTTAAAAATAAAAATAAAAAAAAATTAAGGCATTCAATCTGCAGAAGACCATATAAATACAAGCACTGCATGCCTTCCTCTTGCAGAAATCCTTCTTTCCTTGAATTGTCTGTTCCAACAGTAGGTTGCATCTTTTTTTTTAAATTAGAACTGGCAAGAGACCCATGGTATACTGTAATATAAATTATAAATCGCATTAATTCAAGTTCATTCATGATTAATGCAACTACTTTTAAATGTCTGGCTTCTCTGATAGCACTTACTGCTGCTGTCTTGGTGTGCAGTCCTGATACACATAATGATAACAAGGGAGGACACAAGTAAGCCCTCACCTTCCCTCTTCCAGCCCTGAAATTCAACCAAATTGAAAACAATTATGTAATGAAAAACCTCAAACTTTTTAAATGCCGATTTTTTAATTTTTTATTTTAAACTATTTTTTAAATTTATTTTTAAAATACTGTTAAGTACTTGCTTGCACTGTCATCTGTATGCCACATCTGGTACAGGATCTCATTGTGCTACATGATTTATAACTACAGAGCAACATATCTGCTTCTTACAAATTGTTTGTAATGAGAGCTGGGGAAAAAAGCAAGAGGTTGGATGGCAGAGAAGGGTTACAGCAGTACTGGAGGTTAGGGATCATAATTGCAGACTTTCTTAACACTCACAAAGGGGACAATATAGAAAAAAAGTAAAAAAAGGGAATGAAGCATTAAAATGGTGCTTAGCAAAGTCACCCTTAGTTTTCTCTGTCTTTGCTAACTAAGCCTCAAGCTATCAGGAGTGGTTCTCTTTCTTCTGTTCTGTGAGGCTGAGCCTGCTGCCACCTCTCCTTCTCTCTCATCTCCCTTTGCAGTGCCACTTCTCAGCCCCAGCAGGAGACTTTTCTTCTGTGCCATTTCAAGACTCATTTCTTGCTTAATGAATCCTTCTTTTTCCCTTTGTTTAGATGAGAGTACAACACATGCTGCTGATGCAGTTTACTTCTTTCTCCTCCCTCCTTTATGCCCACAGTTTTGCATTTCTAAGGAACACCCAATTAGTACACTTTGCTTGGCACCGGCCTAATATATAGGGTTGGTTACAAATTATGGATTGTATAATGAGAAACACATTAAAAACATCATCTAAGGTAAATTTTATAGTGTGGGTGAGAGCTTTATGTGCTCACTGAATGAGAACTTGTTTGAGTCCCAGCCTGTCTCGCATCTGCTTTGCCTGCAAGGCTGACACCTCAGCTCTGAGTTACTCCTTTGTGACCAGCACCTGCAAGTGGCCAGACCCAGGATAACTGAGTTCACCTGGGATCTCAAAGAGAACAAAAAAAAAAAAGCAAGTCTCTGAGGGGCAGTCTCAGAGAAATCACTGGGGGATTAATAGCTAAAAGAAGTACTCTACAGGGAATATTTAAAGGAGATTTTTTGTGCTCGGATGCTTAAAAGTAGGTCAGGCCAGAAGCAGATGTCCATCCATCCCATGCCAAAATTCCTTCAAGGAATATGTTGTGTATCTGAGACTATTTTAGGATCCTTTTACTTTTTTCCTAAACTAAATAAAAAAGATCAAAATAAGAGTGAGGAGGAGTGAATGTCCAAGCCAAGCTTTCATTACAATGAGCACTAGGATTTGTAGTGCTGGAAGCTGGGCAGCCTTAAAATGGCTTAGGATGATGATGTGGGGGTTTATTTGACTTAAATAATGCTAGATAATGTCTTAAATGACAGCCAGTCTTTTCCCAATGACTCTGCAGGTGGCAGATTTTCTTTCCAAGCACTGCTCAGGTATCTTGCTTTGCCTCTGCTCACCTGCCTGGCTGTGAACAAAGGGAAGCCAGGGTAGCTAATGACTCATCTCTGCCTCCATTAACAGGAGGATCAACGAGGCAAAAATAGTGTTGTATCATTTTCCTGAAGCAGGAGAGAAAATAGTGTGTATTAAAAAAGTGCTGGGTCTGAAAGGTTCTTATTGCCTCAGCGTAAGACAGGTGTAAAAATCCATGTGTGTGTGTGTGTCCCTGTTGGAGAGCAGCTTCACTGGCTGCTGATGGAGTGCTGGGGATCCCCTGCTCCACAGGAGCTGCTGTGCCTTCCCATATGGGTGGGCACACAGAGGATGGGCTCCTTTGCAGACCCCTCCAGCTCCATCTGACCTGGAGATACTTGGCCTGTTCTTTATTGGTAACAAGGCAACAGAGAATTACATGGTTCAAGCAGTGTTTCCTCTTTTCTTGGTCCACTGCAGAGGGTGAGCAATGCTGCAGGTGAAGCAAAGCCAGTTCTTGTTCTGATTTTTAAATTTTTTAGATTTTTTTTTTTTTAGTTTTTTAAGTGGAAGTAAAGCAAAGCAGAAGCAATTTCCGAGCTCAGTTGACTCTTGGGGTGAGCCCCCCACAGCAGGTGACTGGCTGTGCATGCTGTGCCAGGTCTGGATTTGATGGGGAGCTGGAGCAAGGGGAACAAGGACAGCTGGGGAGGGGGCAGAGCCCTGGGTAGGTGCCTATCACTCCCTGGATTTTGTGTGGCTGGAGGATGTAAGGAAGTGGGATGGAATCCCCTGCTGAGCTCTTCGTGCTCTCTTTCACTCCTGTGCAGCTTGGAAAAATAATAAATAAATAAATAAACCCCACCAAGCTCATAATAAAAAAATCTTGAAATATTAGTCACTTCTGGGAGCACAGATGATTTCTGTGGAGTAAAGTGCCTGGTATACTGCTAAGGAAAATATTTTCCTGCACATTTGTAACTGCTGTCATTGACAGTAAAATTGCTTGAAATATGAAATAATGGTAGTGTGTTGCCTACCATGACAGGAACTGTAAGAGGTTTTGACCTTTAGTAGGCTTTAATGGGTGCTCTACAGAGGAACTGAGGCTTCCATTTATTAACTTGTAATTGTCCAAAATAAAATCTGCTTTCTCCCCGTCTAGTAGATTGAAGCCTAGGGTATGTTAATTGTGCTGGCTCTTCTCCAGGCCTGACACCTTGACAGCTCTTGTCAGCTTTTAAAAGTTATTCCCTTATGAAAACTATCCTAGTTATTCTCCCATAATGGCCTTGCCACTCATCTCTTCTATGTTTTTTAATTCTGACATCAAAGTTTGCACTTAGCGCTGACCCCCTGACAGGAGAGTGTTCTCTAATGATGAGCAGTAGGTCAGTGCTCCCTGTTCTGGAGGAATGCAAAAAAAAAATTAAATCCAGCACTTGGCTTAGCAAGTGTACACCTGGGACTCTTGCTTTACTGAGGCTCAGGTATTTGCTCTTCATTAAAGAAATGAGGTTGTACAGTAAACTGATTTATTAGCTGTACCACCCAGTGCTCTAATCTCATCAAATCTCACACTGTGCAGGACTAGAGCATCTCATAATTTCTAAAAAAAGGCTGCTAATTAACATTTATGTGCTCCAGGACATGGTGGTGCTGAGACTGGTGGCACATTTTCCTTGCAGCTGGCACTGGAGCAATATAATTGTGCTGATGGAGTTGCTGCCTTGGAGATACAAACCCGAGACCTTGACCACCACGGTAATTGCAGTTCCCAGGCTGCTTGCAGAGGAGGGAGGGCTGTAGCTCCAGCTGTGCACTGGCCAAAATCCAGGCAGGTACTTAGATCATCTTACATGAATCCCCCCTGCAGCTTCAGCTGCTGACAGTGGCTTTTTCTCTTCCCATCCTCTGTGTTTGGTGTAATTGGTGTGCGCTGTCAGAGAGCTGCCCCTGCCTGGGCCCAGGGCACTTGTGTTCCATTGCTAGTGCAGTGTGCTCTTCAGCCCTGGTGCCTGGACAAGAGTAAAACCCCCCACTGCAACACTACAGAATTGATTGTTATTGGAATTGGTAAGGAAAAAATACCACTGTCTGTGTCTGAGTCCTTGAGCCACCAGAAATCACTGGGTTGTGCATTTGGGTTACATGTCAGCAGATGAACAGCACTAATCAGATCACATTGAAGAGAGAATACAAGTTAAAGGCAATGCTTTTCCTTCCACTTGCTAAAAGTGTAGTAGCAGAATATTTTTTGGGACAATCTGATGTGTTTTGATGGTGGGTTTTGTTCTTCTGATGACTTCTCTAACATGCTCTAGAATCAGAATTTTTTTCCCCATGCCATGGAAAATGGTGAAGTTACAATAATGTGGGGATCACACAGTAACTAAGAGAGGCCAATAAACTATTGCTCTTCAGTACCTTGACTGTGTTAAGAGGGTGTAATTAATAATTTAACTATATTTAGGATCCTCAAGAGTGAAAGGCAAAACTATGAAAACCCTTAGTAATTAGAGTTCACTTTTCATATTCTCCTTGAGCTGAGCCTGCAAAACCAAGCTGCCAACTCTGGCTTCCCAAATTGCCAGGACCAGAAACACGAGTTCTTAGAAACACCAGTTCTGCCAGGACCAGAAGCACCAGTTCTTAGAAAATATGACTTTTACCCCAGGTTCTCCCATTACTTTCAGTATTAAGGTTGAGAAATGAAAG
Source organism: Agelaius tricolor (assembly GCF_023055355.1). NCBI lineage: Eukaryota > Metazoa > Chordata > Aves > Passeriformes > Icteridae > Agelaius > Agelaius tricolor. Next base: position 3,895,211 of record NW_027269270.1, read on the forward strand.
ACTTGTCCATCGCAAACCCAATTCAGAGGGCCATTGTGACAGATCAGAAATAGCTGAGGAGCTGCACAAGAGAGGAAGGATCAACTATTTTACATGTGAATGGATATAAAAAGTATCATGACTGAGTCTTTATTGAATGTTACATCCTATTTGCTGGTGGAGGACAGAGCCATTAGGCTCTTCTGTAATGTGTCACTGGCTGGAGAATTCTTCCAGGGTGGAAATGGAAGAGGCAGTGGCACTGAGCAGGAATCAGGTCACAGATTGCAGATGTGCACAGGGCACCAGCTGGTGTCTTGGAGGTCAGCAGGAATTCCAGCAGGATGATTTATTGTTGGTGATACTGCCCCAGGCAGAGCAGGGAGTTTGCAGCATCAGAGTGATGTGTCCCCCCTGTAGGCCCACGAGATTTGTTCCACAACACATTTTGAAAGAAGGCAGCGAGTCACAGCTCTGCTAATGCATCTGCTTGCAAGGGCGTGAGGCTGCTGCCTGGGACTGGATCAGACTCCTGCTTGCCTGCTGGAAAGCCCCAGCTCTGGTTTCAGGAGGGAGAGCTGCTGGGGACTCCCACTGCTGCAGTGTGTGTGTGAGTTTGATGAATAGACTCACCTGGTGCTGCTGTCAGGTGCAGCTGAGTGTGTGTGCTGTCTCAGGGAAGGCTCTGAACCTCTGGTGGGGAGCCAAAGATCCAAATTTAAATTTTCGGGGAATTTGTTCTTGCACTTCACCTTCTTTACTGATTGAATGAAAGCTTGTGGATTTAACACTGCTAAATACTGATATTTTAATGCAAGAGGTATTTTAAATTATGCAAAAATAACCTAAGCAGTCCTTGTCTTTTATATCTACACAAAATATGTTTTTTCTTCACAAAGGAAATTTTTACCCAGAATCTGATTATCCTTCTTAAATTTTAGAGGGGAAACAAGTGCTGAGACCTCAGGGGAAGGTGTAGGTTCAAGGCATAACTCCATTCAATTTATGCAGCAAAGTGTTATACATTAATAAGTCTCAGTGATAAAAGAAAACACTACAGAACTTTAACCAACTTATTAAAACTAAGTAGCTATTACTTTAGTTCCATCTGCACTGATTTTCCTGCCAGTTATTTCCTTTAATACAAATTTGGGCAGTGGGATCAAGAATTGAGCTTTAGATGTCTGCCAGCAGCTCGCCTGGGGACCTGCTTCCTCAAAATTTGGGAAGCTCCTACCAATTCCAGGTGCAGGTTTTGCTGCACAAACCAGGCTCTGGTGCTGCTTTTGCAGAATGGTGAAATGGGAAGTGACCCTGAAAAAAAGAAATATTTGGAGTGATGAAACTGAGCTGTTGTCCTGCCTTATTCTGGGAGTGATCTATGGCTTTGCTGATCTCTGTGCCTGTGTTAAGGCAGGACAATGTGAAAAGGGCCAGGGGGTTGCAGCCCATCCTTAGTCTCAAATCAGACTTAAATTCTGCTGAATTGTGCTTTTTGCTGTAACTGGAAGGCATTTTAATGTGTTTATATTTGTGTTAGAGCTAGTCTATAAGTTCTGATCGGGAGCTGTCTAAGCTTTGTAACTTGATGAATTCCCTGAGCCTTTCTGAGTCTCTCTGTGACTGTGTAGTGGTATCCTGCACGAGCAGGCAAGAAACAGTTTTGGGGGATGACATTTTGATGAATGGATTCGAGACTTTCATGAAGGATGAGTCAATTTGATGGCATTGAGAGAGAGAGAATTCCAACAATAAATCCAAAATGTGTGGAGAGAAAAGTGTGCTGTCTTTGTAAAGCTTTCCTAAGCATCATCTGTGGCAATTTTGCAAAAAAAGGGAGAGTATGTGGAAGAAGAAAACAAGTGTCTTCCTGTTTTTTGGTTGGTTTTTTTCCCCTATCTCAGCCCAGAGGCACTGCAGCATTTTGATGAAAATCTTGAAGCAGGAATGTGGCAATGTTAAGGCAGAAGTAAAAATTTGAGCCCAGCCTGCTTTTAAGGGATGTTGTGAAGACTGGGAACAGGTATCTAAAATATCTACATTTCCATGGGAGATTACCTGTGGAGAAAACAACCAAAGTTTTGGTAGGATAGAAAGAAATGTCATGATTTGCCTCTGTATTTCTATAGCTATTTGTAGGAAAAGTACATAAAGAAATTTTAACCCAAATTTGTGAAAAGGTTTTCCTCTGCTCTTCACTAAAAATGCCCATAAGACTTTCAAGAAAGAAAAAGATTGTGCAGATGACAAAAATAAAAATACAATTACTTTGGTGAATCAGGAAGGAAAATAGGGAGGTCACTCACAGTGTGCTCCTGCTAAATTAAAGACCAGCAAAGACACCTGTTTCAATTCAATAGTGTAAATCTTGTGCAAAAGCAGAGAATCTGGGTCTGTAAATACTTATTAACTGTGGAGTGCTCTAGCAGTGCTTGTGTGGTGCTCCTTGAGGATGGTGAGAGGTTTGTTTGCAGGGCTGGGAGTTCTTACAGTAAGATTCTTGCTTTTTCTTTCCTTGTCTTTGCAGGAAGAGAGGGCAAGGGTTTCACAGCTCTCATCGGTGGTTCTTAGTTGCTGAGTACTTTGTTTCTTTGAGTTTGCTGCAGGGAAAGAGAGGGAGGCACTTTTTAAACTTTTGTAAACATACAGTTACATTGACCTTGAGATGATAAAGCTTCTGCTCTTATTTTCCATTTTCTGTGGCAATGCTTTATCCAGAAATACCTTCACATGGAGTATAAACATTTTAAATCTGTCTTCTGCTGAGATATACAGAAGGTCCACCTAGTTAATTGCCCCTGTTATTTATGTGCCAGATAGATGGCTTTTTATGGGCTATTTTTTCTTCTTTTCATCAAACCTTGAGCTTGTGGCAGTTCAGAGTTCAGTGCTGTAGGTAGTGCCCTGTGCTGTCTTGCTTGCAAATTGGAGCCTGTCTCATGCAAGTGGATGGATTTCTATCCTTGCTGTCATTGTTGCAAAGAGAAGGAGCAACAGGTTCATGTCAGTTTTCCCTAGGAATTGCTTTCTGCCGTTAGGACTGAGATTTGGGCGCATTTCCGTTCGGTAATGAGCTTTACGTTATTAGTTAATTATTGTTTTTCTTAATTTCCTGGTGATTCTTAATCAAGGGCAAATTATCTCCTGATAGGTTCATATCTGACTGAGGTAGAGAAATATTGCAATGAATTCCTTCTGGGTTGTGTTGAAACAGAAAGCTGGACCTGCTGTAGCCATCAGCAGCTCTGCCCTGTGCTCCTCAAGGCTGGGAGGTTTTACCCAGCCAAAAACCTCCTGCACTTATGGGGGCGAAAGAAACACACCCAGCATGCAGAGCCAGGAATTTGTTAGTTTACCTTGAACAAAAGTCCTAACAGGAAGAATTATTATTAGGCCAATTATGATCATACAGGCACTTAGAGTCCAGATCATCTAATTATAAGGGCTCATTGCTGATAATGATACAGATATAATAAGCTCTCTAGTGTCTGATTCCTTTCTGGTGTTAATGGTCCTCCTGAAGAAGAAAAGGGAGGTGTCATTGCAAGTTGTCAGCAATGTGAGTTCTTCATGTGGGGGAGTGTGGTGTTGGTCCCCTCTGTGCCAGGAAAAAGGTGAAGTTAATGTTGATGGTTTCTCTCTCCTCACTCAGGTCTATTTGGGGATATTTTTATGTATTTACTAGCACAAATACATGCTCCACTTAGTTGCTATTTATCCAGTGCTTCATGATAATTGCCAAAAAGTCAAATTTGCTATATATAATAATTTTTACTTATGCTGGAGGCTTTTTCCCCAGAATCCCAGATTGGGTGAGGTTGGAAAGGACCACAGTGGGTCCATCTGGTCCAACCTCCTTGCCCAAGCAGGGTCATCCCAGACCACGTGGCACAGGTCTGGAATATCTACAGTGAGGGAGACTCCACAGCCCCTCTGGGAATTCTGCTCAGTGCTTGGTCACTGCACAGGACAGAAGTTCTTCCTCACGTTCAGGTGGAGCTCTGTGTGCATCACTGGGTGCCCACTCCTCTTGTCCTGTTGCTGGGCGCCGCGGAGCAGAGCCTGGTCCATCCTCTCACACATGCCTGCAGGCACTGGCAGGCAGGGATATGAGGCTCCTCCTCACCTCCTCTAAAGGCTGAGCAGTCCCAGCCCCCTCAGCCTTACCTCAGGAGAGATGCTCCAGTCCCTTCATCATCTCTGTCACCCTCCACTGGACCTGCCCCAGGAGCTCCATGTCTGTCTTGTCTGAGGAGCCCAGAGATGGACAGAGCACTCTGCATGTGGCCTCACCATGGCTTCATTTCCTTTTTATCCCTGAAATCACTTTTACCCATGTTTTAAAGTTGCATTCCTGTAGCAAGCAGCAATGTAGCATTAGTGAGTTGTTTATAGCTCTGGGACCCTGCTGCCATCCCATTCCTTCCACATTCAAGGCCCCTGCTGTGAACTTGTGCTGGTCCTTTTGGGAGTCTCTGTCACAGTCTGTTACAGCCCTGGTTTCCCACAGCAGCCTCCAAGCTGTGCTTTACTGATAATTAAAGGAGCACTTTATTAACATAGCATGGTGGTGCACACATCCCTGCTCTGCAGTTGCTAACATTTCACTCTGCAGAAGAACTGGGGCAGTAAAAGATACACATAAATACAGACTTGCTGGCCCAACATCTTTTTTTTTAATTTTTTTTTTTCATGGTAATGTCAGTGGTGTTTTTACAGAGTTACTTTGCAACACACTTCATGTGCATCACTGAAACTGCAAACATATATCAAATCCTGACATGCCTTTCCTTGCAAGATGCAGCCTTTATATTTAAGATTCTTCTGTAATCTGGTGTTTCCCTCCAAGGGCTCTGTGTGTATAGTATTACAGGTCGGCTTAAGGATAACTAAGATTTTGTCTGTGCCACTTTGCTGTGGCTGAGATGTGTCAAAATTAGCAAAGGCTCATTCTTGTCTCAGTTTCCATTGGTCAGATTTATGTTCTTTGAGGAAGCTTGTCATGGTCCTGGGATAATGGTGGCAAGGACCAGATCCTGCTGCTGAGGAGCAATTTGTGAGCAGAGGTTTCAAATGGCTCAGTGATCCAGCATAAAACTGGTATGAGAAAGGGATTGTGATTTAGCTCTGACATAAAGAACTAAAATAAAGAGCTCACTTTGGGGGAACTCATGTGTCTCCTTCAGCCCATCAGTTATTAGTGTATCCTTCAAAGGTTATGGGAAATAACCTTTAGAAGACCTAACTGTAAATATTAATCCCTCATTTTTTTGGTCACTGTGCACCTTGTGGAGATTGGAAAGATTTAAGGTTTGGTGGGTTCATTTCAGTCTCTGTGGCAGACTTTCCTAAAATGCCAGTGACCAAAGAGGCTGAAACTAGAAAACACAGACTGAAAATGTCTGCTATCAATTTTTAATTTGCTTGTAGAAAGGGTATTGTGTCCTCCTGCAGCCAGGAATGGAGTAAGAGTCAGGATAGCAGCAGGATCCTACAGAGAATTTCAGTGCTGCAGACACAGTGGGCACAGAGGAAAGCTGATAAATGCCAGTGGACACTGGAAGGTGCTGGAGGGCACTGCAGTGAAGAGCTGTTGGATGGGGTCTCAAAGAACTCAGAGGTGCCAAGTACATTATTCATGCAGAAAACAGCAGAGTGGTCTCCAAAATGAGCAAAAAGCAGCTTTAACAGCTGAGCCATCCAATCTCGTGTGCTGATGGGAGTATCCATTTTGTAACCTAATCCCACTGCAGAGCCATTCTAAAGGGAAATCCAATTTTCCCTCTCCAAAGAGGTGTAGAGGTGACCTTCCTCTGAGAGGACTTCTTGGTGAAGAAGTGGCTGCTCCTGTGAAATGGTTGATGGAATATGAATGCTGATCAGACAGGGATTTTTTCCATTAGCTCAGAGCTCTCTGGATAGACTTGAGAAGAAATGTTGTGGAGCTGTCAGTATTTATGCATAGAAAATTGTAACTGGCCAGAAAAAAAAACCCCACAAATCATTATTTCTCATTCAGTGACTGGTGCCCACCTGAAAATATCAGGAAGCAGTGGCTCCTTAAATCAATATTTTGGTTGCAGTAAAGTCAAATTAGAAAATATTGCATATGCAATGCTCAGAAAGTTCATTCTGGATGCATAAACTTTGCTGCTGGCGTGAAAGGAATAGTGGTGGATCATTTTACCAGATCATTGGGATGGTGGGGCCAGGGAATGGCACCTGATGTCTGAGATGGTCCATGCTGGTTTGTCTCTGCAGAGCTGAAGAGGAAGAGGAGCAGTGGCTGCTCAGGGCACCCCACACTTGCAGCCACCTGGGGAGAGCTGGAGTTCAGCCCTTTTCTCTAACAGTGCTAGGAATAAACATTTCTTGTCAGAACTTACAACATTGCATGTGGTTTTAGTTTGGTTTTTTTAAATTAGAACCCTAAATGGCAGGAGAAGGGGAGGTAACTGGGAAGTGACCCTTGTAGAAATGATGTGTACCAATCTTGTATTTAATCTTTGTGACTAAGGAAGCTTTCTTAAGTGTTGCTGGAAACTTTCATGGTGAATTTCAAACCTCTTCTCCCCATGAGCTCAGCAGGAGTTTGCCCATTGACTTCAAAAGAAGTATAATCAGGCCTAGAATTATTAAAATAAATACTTTTAAACTACAGACTCTGTAACCAGTTTCCAGATGTAGAAAGCCTGTGTCAGCTTCATGCTCTTTTCATTATCTGGTAAAATTATTTTGATAGGTGAGATGCTAATTCTGTACTTCTGTGTTGTTTCCTTCGTGTGTCCTTAATATTTATGGAATATTCAGCTGATTTCTGCTGAAGCTAACAAAAAAATACCCTGCAGCTTGCAGTAAGCCCAGGCTGTTGTTACACACGTGGTTAGGAGCTATCACAGTGAAATATTCAGTGTGCAAGGCTCAGCAGTTCTGCAGGCTTCAAACAATGTTTTTGCACAATGGCAACACTGCAGCCATTAAGTCAACTTCAGAAAAGCGCAGTTATCTTAAAACAAAGGCAACAGAGGTGTTAATTTATGCTTCATAACCTGTTATTTGTCACAGTGCTATCTGCATCCTGCAGCAGGAGATGCTGGAGAGGAGCAGAAATGCACAGGCACCAGAAGGGTGTCAAACCAAGGGAGGCTTCTTGTGCTGGGAAGAGCATTAATCATCCCATAACGAAGTATGTGTTTGTTCCTGGCAGATAATTTGAGAAAGAAAAGAAAACGAGCTAAGAAATTTCTTTTCCCTTCTATTGCTCCCTTGTACATCTTTTGCAGTTACACAATCAAGGGTAATTAGTGAGATATTCATCAAGGATAACTAGCTTTCATGTATCTTACAGGTGCAACTGTGAAAAATATTTAATGTTCTGATTTTCCTCATAATTCTGAAGCAGTAATGTTTTCATTAGGTTTTGCTTTTCATTTTAAGCTCAACAGTAATTTATTTTTTTCCCCCGTAAAGTTAGGTAGGAAAATCTAACTTGAGACGCCCTACAAGATGCTTCAACACAAGTGTGTAGTCTCAAAAACTAATTATGTTTCATGAAAAATTAATTTCAGTCTTTATATTAGTAAATTAGAAAGGATCAATATGAGTTTTGAGTTGTATAACATAATACTTGTATTTTTTATATATTGGTAGGTTTTAAATGGAAGAGCTGTCTCAACAGTTCTCTTTTGCAGACTGCACAACAAAGTGTACTACTGTGTATCCTACAAGTGTGCTCATGAGAAACTTAGAGTAGTTTGATAAGATTTGCATCACATCAATTCATTTCAAGTCAGTGAAAAATCTTGTGAGTCATGAGGAATCTCATTTTCTCATCAGGCCCATGATGGATGAGTAAAGCAATACCAACCTTCCTTCCCTCTGAATTCATCCCCACTTCCTTCCCAGTCTGGGATGATGCTCATGACATATTTTTGCTAGAAAAAGAGCAGTTTCACATCTACTAAATCAACCTTTTCAGGAATATTATGGGCTCCAAGGACTTGCTGTTTTTAAATCCTGCATATAACCATGAGTGTGTTAGATTTCTTCTAATATTAAAAGACCATCAGGAGGGAATGGCTGCAATCTGTGGTAGAAATACAAGGGGAAAAGGATTATTCACAGCCTGTATGTTATTTGTTGTCATCTGGAGGGCTTATCATCTCATCATTTACAATGTGCCTCTGTTGCAAAGTTGTGGGCTTCTTGGTATTTAGGAAAAGTTTCAAATTTTGCAGCTCAACCTGAGATGCAAACAGCCATAGCCAGGGGCGGGCAGAAGCAGCTCCTAACTTGGAACAAACTGAAAGTCATTACTAAGCAAGCAGTAGATTAATTTTATTTTTTAAAGGCCTCTTAGATGCAAAGTGAGTGGCCAGTGTGATCCATACACTGACAATGTGAGGAGGTGGCTCCTGCACAGAAATCCTCCAAATGGTGTTTGGGAGGAGTGGAGACGAGGTCAGGTAAATGGGGCTTTCCATGGTCAACTCTGGAATTTCTGCAGGGCTGGAGATGCCCCAGCCCCTCGTGGTGGCATCTCCTGGTGCCACCTCCCCTGGCAGGAAGCTTTCCCTTACTGTTATCAGCAGCTCCCCATAGAGAGCTGTTAAAAACACCCCCTTGTTCCCTGTCTCTTTCAGGAACCCATCACAGCAATTAATTCCATGGTGGCAGCATGAAAAAGAAGGGAGAAAGCCTATTAATGTCTTCCTTAGCTCACTTCTTCTTTTTAATTTCTCCTTTCTGTGGAAATAACGTGCCTTGTGTAGGGAAGGTCTGCACCACTAGCAGGGTAAATTCTTTGGGTATTATAGTATTGTTTTCTAGGAGCTTTAATTTTTTCCTCTAATCTTTACAAAAGGAGAATTTATTTATAATAATAGTAATAATAATAATGATAATATGAAATATATTGGCGTGAAAAGTATGTAGAATTGAACACCAGGGCACAAGGAAGGAGATGCTGCCCTGTTGTGCTGTGTGAAGGGGTCTCCAGCTGCAGAAGAGTAAAATATTTATTATTATTATTATTATTATTACTATTATTACTATTATTACTACTATTACTATTATTACTATTATTATTACTATTATTATATTAAATTATAAGTATAATTTATATTACATTTATAATTTACTCTCACATGTGCTCTCATATCTAAATATATATATATTAAAAATATATATATCTGCTCTCACAAACCACTGAAGGCAAGGAAAAGATGTGCATTTTACATCTTAGTAAGCAATGTTTTCTGCTTTAAATGGCATATTTCATTCCCCATTTGAGCGCTTACAGGTGTTACATGAGCTGTGTTCTAGTCAGTTATTATTTATAATTGATTAAGCTCGATCCTCTTTGTGAGAGACACTAATCTGGTTTGGTGTGACAAGTGTTTATCTGATGAGTTCTTGTCACTCTGTCTGCCACACCATAATTCACAGGAAGCAGCAGCATCCCATCTCTGCTAGCAGGGGGTTCCTGCCTGCAGCACTGAGACAGGGGAAATATCCACAGCTTCTAGAATCATCTTTGGAAGCTAAGAAACACTCTCATTAATACTCATTGCATATGATAGAAGTTTAAAAAAACCAACAAATTGAACACAGGCAAAAAATTAGCTTTATTTAATATAGATTTTGTATCATGTACGGATTGAGAGGGAAGAGATTTTTTTTTTAAATAAATCCAAATGCCAATTTTGTCTCGCTTCCACCACACTGCTGAACTCCCAACCCATGTTTAGGTAATTAGGAAATTTTTGAAGGGCAGGAAGGAGCTGCACTGGAGTTCAGCTCCTTTTTGGAGTTATAGAAAGGACAGGGCCTGGGGAAGCTCCTGCTGGACTTGGGATGCACATGCAGCACTGAATATCCCATGTCTTTGTTATCCCAGCCTGTTGCTGGCTGGGCAGGTGGAGAAGGAGTGGGCTTGGCCTTTTATTTTGATGAGTTATTTTTAAAAGCTAAAATCACATAAAATAATAATTTAGTGACTACTGGGGATACAGTCATTTTTCCTGATAAAGTGAGAAGGCAGTAAAGCATCAAAATTTGATGTCATGGCTGTTAAATTCTGTAATTTTATACTTCCATTGATCCGAAAATGAATTTATGGCTACATATTTTCAGCATTGTAAAAGTCCACATAATTTAATTGTTAATCTAAGGTCAAAAGTGAATTAGCATAATAATATCTGAACTGCACTGCCCTAAAATCCCCTGACAGGCATCTTTCTGACTCCTGCTATTATAAAAACTGTTCCCATTGGTTCTTAACCCCGTTAAAGTTGTTCCTGGGTAAGCTTTGCAGGGGTGGTTTATGAGAGCCTGTTTGAATAAGCAGTCCTTAGATGGTGCCTCTGTGCTGCTGGGATGGCTGTTTTTTCTCTGAGATATTAGCACCACAGAGAGAGCCTGTATCAATCCTGATGCTTGCTGTGACTTCCCCTTCAGTCTCATGAACTTTTGTTAAAAGTCTCACTGCTTTTCTTCAGAGTCAGTTCTGACAAAATTAAGTCATATGTTCAAAATTAGGAAATTATTTGAGGGTGGGGTTTTTTTTTCTGCCCTTCATTTTATCACCTTAATGCCCTAATATTCACGTACATTTGGTTTCACTGTTCAGCCTTTATGTTCTTTTGTTGTCCTGGGTCTATTTGTCAATATAAACATGGTATTTATATGTCTACATATATAAATATGTCTATTTGTTAATATAAAAATGCCTTTCTCTGTGTTTTGGAGGTCTATTAGTTTAAAGAGTTATTGCTACAAGAGTTTAAATCTTGAGATTAAATTTAAAAAAAAAGCCAACTGCCAGTTTTCAGGGTGGCAAAAGGCTTGTAATAATGATATAAAAGGTGCATTTAATCCCATAATGTGTCTTTGGTTTTTAGAGGATTTGATCTAGGGGGGGATTTTCAGGCACCTGGCTTTGGTGGCAGAATCTGGGCTTGTGGCTTCTCTATTCTAAAATGCAGGGGAGAATTAGAAAACTCATAATTAGGAAATCCAGCATTGGGGAACTTTTTTGAAAAGCAGTGTGCTGAAATGAACTGTGTAATGGGGTGGATGGGGAAGACAAGGGTGACGTGAAGGGACCAGGAACAACGGGGTCCTGGTGGAAATCCTCTTAGGATTCCCTTGATGTTTCTTACACTTGTCCTCCTTGACAGGTGCAGCCACACCTGCATTTGGAGCTCCTGTGGCCACCTCATGGCAAGTTTCACCCATGCATAGCTATACAGGATTCTGTAAAATTCTTGCTTTCCATCAGGGCTGAGGAGCCTCATCGCAGCACGGCGCACCGGGTGTGCGCTAAGATACCTGGCTGAGCCTGTTAGAAATAGCTGGAATATTTCTGCTTCAGGCCCTGTGTCACTGTTAGATTTGTTAAAATAATCCAGCTGCTGCCCCAGGGAAAGCAGCCCAGCTGCAGGATCACCATTACAAGGCTGGAGAATCAGGGTCAGGCTTCCCATCCCTTCAGGCTGGGCAAAGTCATTTGCAAGCCGAGGGCTCCGTGCTCTGCACCTCCAACGTGGCAATGCAGAGTATCAGGATAATGATGAAGGCATTTAGGTCTCCTGGAGAAATGTCATTTAATTATTCATTGTGCACTGCTGGTTGAACTCTGCTGGCTGGGTCACACACGTTCTTGAGCTGCTTTGTAAGCAGGGGGAAATGCAGGAGGGAATTCAATACAGTATCCCTGGCTGCTAATTATTGGCCTACTGATCCATGGAAAAATCCAAGCATAACAGGCATTAAACTGCTATTGAAGTTAGCATCAGTGAACTGCTCTGCCACATGCAAAGGCAGAAAAATGATAAGGAAAAGATGGTTTATAGGAAGAAGTCACACTTGTTTTTCTATTGCTGCTATTTACGTTGAACAACTCTAGGGAGGTCCCTCTGATGCTAAGAATGCATTGACTAATGGTATGCTTGGGTAATATCTCATTTTCATTTGCATAATTCTAGTGAAACCAATGATTTTGCCCAACTGAGGGCAGCATAAATGCAGTGCCAGCAATCCTGAGCATGACTGAGTGCAGTAAGGGGATGCAGGTGATGATAGTTCATCACATGGCTGAAAAACCAAAGCAGAAAATAGCTACAATATCAAAAAAAAAAAAGAAAAAATGGAGGGGATGCAGTTACTAATTTAGGTGATCTTTTATTTAAAGGAAATAGCTTTTTTGTTTTTTTGAAACATCAGGTGCGTGCCTTGTGGTTTAGAACTAGGAGGAATTCCACTTAGACATGAATTTGCAGAATAAAGGCCTCAGGAGTTGCCATGGTATAATCTTTGCAGGTTGTTAAAGCACTCCATGAAAGACTGAGATGCCAGTTGTGAGAAGAAAAGAAACAAAGCCCCAAGTCCAGTTTTCTGTGCAGGAAAGGGAGGGTGGCAGAAGGGGAGCTCTGGGTTCTCCAGAAGACAAGATCAGGCAGAGGCTGAGCACACCAAACTTGTGCCACACCTACTTGCAGCCATCCAAGGGGAACAGTTTAATTCCTTTAAAATTGAGAGCAGGCATGGAGTGCTGCTAACTTAGCAGTAAGACTAAAGGGTTCAGAATCTGGTCAGACTCAAATCAGTAATTATAATCATCCCAGTAATTACAGAAAAGTACTGCAGCTGGGAGGTGATTATGGATTTGTATACACCTCAGCTTCTCCTTTTTAACTGTGCGAGACAGCACCCTATTATCTTCCTTTTGTTCCCTTACTTCTCACTTTCTTCTTTCTTTAGCACTGGAGGGGGAAAAAAACCCTGAAAAAATATTGAGCTCCGCAAAATGCAATTAAATCCTCTCTTTAAGTGCCAAGGGCTGGAGGTGAGAAGGGGAAGGAGCAAATTTCATCTCTTCCCTTGTGTTTTGAGTACTCAGAAGTTGCCTATGAAATGGAGTACTTGAGGTTTCATGAGTGGCTGGTGGGAGGCAGGGTCAGTATCATGCTGTCTAGGAAAACAGGGGAGCACAAGGGTAAGATGTGTTCAACAAAGATGCTCCACACTTCAAGTATTATTTTTCTGGGAAAAACAGATATCATATATCTAGTTTTGAGTGTACTTATAACCTTACACTGTATTAGCACAATAAAAAAAAAATATATCAGTAGAAAATGTTGATATTTAGAAAATATAAATGGTGGAAGATGTGATTATGTTTCAGATTATTTTTCTCTATCTATCAAGGATATCCAGGCATTTGGAAAAGAATACAAAACTTGAACATAGAGAGTGGCAGTCATATTTTTCTGCAAGTTTGTTTTCTCTGCATGTTTCTCCATATTTATTTCTTGGCATTGAATGGGCTGCCCAAGTAGTCTTACCATCACCCAGAATGGCAAAGACTAATTCAGTATGTGACTGATTCTTAGAATATCTCAAGCTGGGTTGGCCCCATAAGGATCATGGAGTCCAACTGCCTGCCCCTTGCAGAACCACCTAAAACTCAGCCATGTGTCCCCTAGAGCCAGCTGGTGTGTGTGAGGTGTTTTTCTGTGAATAGGGGAAAGAAAAATTCACAAAAGGGGTGAAATGAAAAGAGTTGAGAAAGAGCAGGAGGACGCTGCTGACAGTGTTTTGCAAACTGTATTCTGTGTATCCATTATGTGTGCCAGCAGTGGTAACAAAAGCTCTCGATACCCCTCAAACAATTTGAAGGTAAGAGTTTTTGCTTCTACAAATCTCTGTGGCCACTGTTTATGGCCAGTCATTAGCCCTGGACACTAAAAGGGGGTGGCAAGTTACTGGGTTCTTCCCAGAATTGTGAGATGATGATTTTGTGAGATGATGCCATCAGGCTGTGATCCATAATCAGAGCACACTGAGGACCAGGTGGGGTTGGGACCTACTGGAGTACATTTTGCTGACATGAGGAACAGGGAGGCCCCTGCATATTGTCCTTCTGTGATGTAAAGAAAATGAGATTCCCTTTTTGTGTGGAGAATCAGAGCTGAGCACTTCCATTTCCCTCCAAGGAAGCAAGCTGGAGATAAAATCCCATGAGATCCTGGGTTTCTCCCTGGTATCTGTCAAACTGCTGTGTCAGACAGCAGTGAGAGCAGGAGACACAGGCTCCTTCCAAGGGACAATCTCCCCATTTCAGAGCACAACACTTCTCTGTCCATTGCATCCCCTGGAGATCCCTGCTGGGTCAGGACCCTTTAACAGCTCTGATAATGCCTGGGATGGCAGGACAGGAGCTCTGCAGGTGTTGGCATGGTGATAATATGGCAGGGCAGGGCCAGAGGGACCGTGGTGGGCTGAAGGGAAGAGCTTGAGGATCCCTGAAGAAGGGAAGAGCTTGAAGAGCTTCCACAGAGCAGCAGTGACAAGTGCCATGCCCAGCATCTTGGGCAGAAAAATTCCACATTTATTGTCATCTGGGGGGTCAGCAGGCTTTTGAGAGGCTTTGCAGAAAAGTACCTGCGTTGGTCTCGTTTTTTATTGAAATCTCAAAAACTTGTGGGGAATGTTTTGGGGAGGAATCATGAACAAAATTCTGGGTGAACTTTGCCTCATCCTACTGAGGCTGGTCTACAGCATGACAAAAGCCACAGTAAAATTTACTAGGCTGTCTCTATCCTGGCTAACCTGTCTCTAGCACCTCTAGGTATTTTGGTTATTCCCTTGAAATCCTGAAATTTGTTGAATGGTTAGGTTCAGAATAATTCATGCTGTGGGCACTTAGCAGCAAGTAAGAGCCATGAAAATGTTTCTCATCCCAGGGGTTTTCATGTGCATTTATGTGGCTGTTTCTTGCAGAGGCTGAAGGAGCTGAAACAGAGGGAGTTTGCTCGAAATGTAGCATCTAAGTCACGAAAAGATGAAAGAAAACAGGAGAAAGCTCTTCAACGTTTGCACAAGCTAGCTGAGCTAAGGAAAGAGAGAACCTGGTAAGTCCATAGCTGCTCAAACAGCAAAAAATACTTTTAAATAAGCCCTCCACTGTTTGCTGATGCTGTGGGATGCAGGAGACCCCTGGCTGTAGCCACACACGTGAGTTTTTAGGGCGTTTTGGAAGCATTCTGTGCACAGTATTTGATTCACACTGTGTGCAGGAATGAATGTTTAACACTGCTTTTTCAGCTGAGCTAAAATGACACATATTTTTAGTTTAAAAAAAGATGTGTTTCATATATATTTCATAAACCCAGGCACTTTGGTTGAAAGCTGAGTGAACTAGGTCATGCATTTGCAGGCTGACACTACTTCATTGATGAGGTGAGGAACACAGTCTGTCTCTCTAGGATGTAACAGATCTCTGCGATTTAGTTTTCAAAACGCTCGCCTGGGAAAGCATCCAGAAACCTAGCTTTAGATCTCAATAGCCAGATTTTTTATATTAAAAGGTAAATGCTTCTTTCTCCCCTGCTCAGCAGAGTGTTTACCTCCCTCTGCAAAAGTGACTCCTTGCTGCTCGTACATTTTTAGTATTGTGTCTAGGCAGGCTGTTGAAATTAGAGTTGAGCTTGCTTGTTGTGACTGAATTCTCAAAATATGACAAAGTTCTGACACTGAGAAGCCACTGAAAATATACGTACCTGTCACAGTGTAATCTCTGGAGAAGAAAAGAAAGAAAAAATGTAGATGCTCATGTGCAAATGTTTTCTCTTTATTCAGCCTTCCCCCCACCCCAACATGAACTAACAGAGAAGTCCAACCAATATACTTGAGTATATTAGATATCATTCCCCCTAAACATGCTCCAAAACTTGAATTTTGCATATTGCATGAGAAAGAGGAAAGAGGAACTTACTGTTTTCCTTTTCCCATGCTCCCGAAGCACAGATTTTGCAAGCCTTTGTTGTTTCTGGATTATTTGGCATTTTTTTTTAAATATCCTCTTGCTTTTTCCTGAAGGAGAATTTCTATCTGAGCCTAATTTATTTATTTCATAATTGGTATTTACTATCACTTTGCATCCTTAGAGGTGTGACATAAACAGACATGTAGGATTTTTTTGGCATTTTCTAGGCTGGTTTTGTAAAAGTCACCATTTTATTCTGTGAAAGAAAGGATTTGTGTGTGGGTTTAATATATATTTCAAATTTATAAAGAAGTGGGCAAGGCAGGAATTCTCATGAGGAATCCCTTTCTCATAAAACCTCTACCTTAATTTCTAGACCTATAGGGTAAAGACATTATTCTTCATCTCAGCACTTCTTGGGGTCCTAAATGACTCTTGAAAGTTTTACCAGTGACTCGTCAGTGAATATTGCTCTGCACTGTAACACAGAGTGATTTGGCTAAAACAAACAAACAAATTGTTTTAACATAGGTCCATTACTCCTAGTGCTGAGCAGTTTTTGTGGATCCTGGAAAACTGTCAGCTTAAACACTTTTTCCTCTTCTCTTTTCTTCCTATTAAGTCAAATAGAACAGATGGGAAGAGGACATGAAATGAAGAACAGAAGTAGACAGTGATAAATTTTTTTCTCAAGAGGGATGAATCACTTACTTTTCTCCTGCCAGCTGAAATCCTCTCCCCAGTTTTATTTCTCCATGAAAGAAATTGCTGAGATGGTGATGGTTGGGTCTGTGCACACAAATAGGATGGGAGCTGCTGGGGGATTGCCTGTGGGCAGAGCAGCAGTCTCTGGAATGATGACTATGTGGGAAGTGCTCTATGAAGCACGCTCTGTTTTAATGCGTTTTGTAGCATGAAGGAATGTAAAACTGCAATCTGTAGTAATAGTGTTGTAACCGTGGTGGTCTGCATGATTTTTGTGGAGACAGATAGTTTCTCCTTTGGCCAGCCAGTGTGTCTAGGAAAAGTTAACTACTTTGTAGGAATGTTAGTCCTTCAGCTGATAACTTCACATGAAGGGGCTGGGAGCATAATATTTACTTGACCTAATTTTTACTACTAGTCAACCGATTTTTATTATAAAAGATGGCATTCTTTTGGAGTCTAAATGCACATATCTGCAGAGTCTTCCTCTTTCCTTAAAAAGCTCCCTTAAATACCAATGTAATACCATGTTTCTGTCAGCAGCTCTCTGAGCAGTATCGACTCAAAGTTTTATTTTCCTTCCTAGTGCTCCTGGAAGCGGCCCTATGTTCAAGTCCACCACAGTGACTGTGCGAGATGATGGCAGTGATGTCCCCAAAAGTGCTGCCACGGATTCTGCCAAGAGCCAGGATTTCAGCTGCACGCTGATGCACGATGCACAGAACTGCAAGGACATTGCTTCTGTTATTTCTCCCTCTCCTGGAGATGCAGGTGGTCACCAATCCGACCCTAACAAATGCGGAGATCAGCTTCAAGGAGCTCAAGGACACAGGGTTGGGTTCTCCTTTGCTTTTCCTAAGAAAGCAGCAGTCAAACTGGAGTCTTCAGCTGCTGTTTTCTATGAGTTTAATGAGGAGGCCTCCATGGAGCATGGATTTAGCAGAAGGAGTAGGTTTGTCCCAGGAACGTGCAACCTTCAGTCTCCTTCGGCAGCTGCAGAAATAGTTGTGTGCCCTGAGGAGAAGCACAACTGTTCTCACCCACTGGTGGAAAAATGCACGGACACAGCAGAGGCTCCTGAAGCTCAGGAGTCCAAGGAGCTGTCCAGTGAAGGGAGCAGGGTGCTGGAGAGCCCAGCCTTGCCTCCTGCCATGCCCCACTCGAAGCAGCTGGTGTCCTCAGACACGGATGGCCACGGCGTGGATGTGAGTGTGGCTGAATTAGGGGACCAAAGGCTGGCCCTGCCTGCAGACAGTGCCCAGGTCCTGCCCCATTCCCCAGAGCTGCAGGCAAACAGAGCTCCTGAGCAGGAACTGGTGGAGGATTGTTCCTCTCTGCAGGATGCTGCAGAGGAAAACTCTAGTGGTGGGAACAGGGATCCACCTGTAATTGAAACTGAAATAAAAACTCTGGGGGCTGATGCAGCAGCTCCAGCACCGTCTGAAGAAGGTAGTGGAGCCCCAAAGAGCAAACCAGATGTATACAAGAGACCTTGTCAGCCCTTTGTTCCTGTTCTTAGCAAATATGGATCAAATGTTCTTCAGTGGCCATCAGAAATGTTAATTTATACAAGTACAGACCCATCAATTTCTTATAGCTGTAATCCTTTATATTTTGATTTTAAGTCATCAAGAGCAAGTGAAAGCCAAGAAAAGCCCAAGCATCAACCAAACATACCTCATTTGCACCATAAAACTGAATCTGATCACATCTTAGTCTCAGATGTTACAAAAAGACCTACTTCAGAGTGTGGTGATTATGAAGTAGAAGTGAATAAAAATGTGTGCAACTATACAATACCCCTGTTAAGTGATGTTTCCCTCTTCAGAAATTGTGACCTTGCAAAAAATCAAAACAAAGTGTCCTTGGATGAGTCATTCAGGATTAGAAAAATAGAAAAGTATCACATATCTCATAACCCCTTACGACAAAACACTGTGATAGATGAGAAATACAACAAAGTCTGGATCAAAGAAGGCCATGAGAAATGGCTTCACAAAAGCAGAAAACGGAAAAGGAGAAGAAAATTATGTCACTGTCATTATCATCACTGTGGAGACACAACAGTAGCAGAAATGGAGATGTCTCCAGGAGCTGAAAAAGAAGTTACTTACAGAGATGAAAATAAATATCAGCTCCTCCAAAATAATGCAGAGAAGTGCAGGCATGATGCAGGAAATATCTGGTTAACTGCAGGTGAGGTGCAGCAGTCACAGCCAAAATTCAGCATTGACAATGGTCCTAAGAGAGTCGTGTCTGCAGCAGATCACATACACTGGGACAGAGGCTGGTGTGGCTTTTGGAGTGCAAAAAGCAGTGGCCATCATCACCATGGTTGTAAGGGAGCACACAGGAAGAGCAAAGGGAGCTCCCGGAGGCAGGCCAAGCAGCTGAGCTCCAGGAGGCACAGCCTGAGGCACTCCAAAATGTGCTGCAGCTGCAAAGTCAGGAGGCCAAGCTGTAGCCCAGAGCATAAATGCTTGGGACAGTGCAGTGAGGAGAAGGGGCCGAGCCAAAACCAGCCCGCAAAGAGGGGTTACAGTGTTCTGACAGAAGAGCCCGAGAAGCCACACCGCAAGCGGAGGCAGCACACGTATTCCTGTTCCTCTTCCTCGGATGAAAGCTCCTGTGGACAGGCATTATCAGCAGAGGAATACCTAAGGCAAGGACACGCTTTAGGTGCCCACCACAAGGCAAAAGGGAAACGCAGGAAAAGGAAGACAAGGATCCATCATGTTTTCCTTGACAGGAATGCAAAAAGTGAGACCTCTGAATCTTCCAAAGAAAATTCCACCAGTTCTACGTTAAATATTCTGGGGGATTTACCAACTCAAGACGATCTAGAGGAAACTAATGCAGCTCCCAGAGATGACGATGCAAAAGACAGGGATGAAACCATGGAGCTGGAGGAGAGCAAGGCACCTCTAGAAAGTGCTGGCCTGCAGGTGGTGGAAGATGATAAAGCGACGGCGTGTGCAGTGATGGAGAGCACACCGGCCACGCTTCCCGATGGCACCGTCACAACTGCTGCTGCTCCTGCTGCCCCCCAGCACAGTGCTCCAGCGGCTGCTGTCAAACAGGGTGTCCCCCAAGAGGGAAAGAAAAAGGAAAATGTCAACAGCCGTGAAAACCAAGCTCGTTACAAAGTTCCCGTCCCCAACAGACACCTGGAACAAGCTCCCCCCAAATCCTATCTTTGCCATTATGAGTTGGCCGAGTCTCTCCCGCACGAGAAGATGGGCGAGGTGGCCGGCGAATGGCTGCAGTGTAATCCCGGCATATTTAGCAGCCCCCCTCCCTTGCCATTCAAAGAAGCACACCTAAACACCCACACCTTCCTGACCACCGAGCAGCTGATAGCCCCCTTCCCCCTGCCCGACCAGACCCTGCTCTTCCCTCCCGACAGCCCGGAGAAATTCAAGGAGCTGCCCTCAGAGGCCTATCCTCAGCAGATGGTGCCACAGAATGTGCTGTCGGCCAAGGTGAAGTTTGCCCTGGCCCCACCGGGCTCTCCGCTGCCGCTGCCACCGCTGCCACCGCCCCCGCTGCGCTCCAGCTCGGTGACCACCATCCACCACACCGTGCTGCAGCACCACGCCGGGGTGCTCAAGGTGCTGCAGCCGCACCAGCAGTTCCTGTCGCAGGTGCCCGCCCTGTCCAGGGCCCAGCCCTTGGCCCAGCTGGCCGTGTCCCCGGCGGGCCAGGCCGCACTGGTGGCACCGCCGCCGCTGCCGCTGCTGCCGCCCGCCGTGCTGCCGCCCGCGCCGCTGCCCTTCCCGCCGCTGCCGCACCCCGCCGGCTTCCCCTCTCTGCTGGCCCCACACCCCGCCGTCATCCCCCTGCAGCCGCTCTTCTAGGACACGAAATTAAAAACAAAAAGAAGAAAAAAAAGAAAAAAGCCTTCACCCAAACTGCTGTTTCTTAAACTGGTTAAAATTCCTTGCTCCTCGGGAAGCATTTACTGTAAGTATAACGATGCAACAAACATTGAGACCTACACTATTACTAAAGCACTGAATAGTCTGATACTAATTATGAACTATATATATATGTGAAAATCATGTCTTAGAATATGTATAATGTATATAAAATATATTTATAGTTCTATAACTTATGTTGTAAAGTATTCACTTTTTCGTTTTTTTATCTTTGTGTATTTGCACCTATTTAATGTTTAGACAAAGCTGATGCACTATGTTTTGTACTATGTTCTCTGAAACTGTAAATCTAGTGACAAACTATCTCTTGCAATAAATTTTTGTTAACTACTTAAGTATATCAAAAATCTTTCATTATAAGCCTCATGGATGTTGTTCTTCCATGTCCTTCTGCAGCTGAATAGCGTCCTCTGCCCCTGCTATGTTGGGATAACCAGGTTTCCTACATGCCAGTGATTTATCAGGGAGGCTCAGAGGCCAATACCTCGAGGGCAGCTGTCTCACCAAGCCAGAGAGAAAGGGTAATAGATGTGTTTGTGTTAGCAGCTTGATGTCACCGTGACAAATTTTGCCCACTTGTACTGTGTGCACACACTGCTGACTGGTGGAGCTGATCCCTTCCATACCAAACCACAGAAGGACAATGTAATAAACATAATGCTGGTGATGGAAGGGGAAGAAAGGCCAATCTTGACAGCAGCTTGGCTTGGAGGGAATATTGCTTGTAGTGGAAGGGTAGAGCCTTGGTTCCACCAAGCAGAGAGAGGTCCTTGCTGCTGGGCAGCGTGTGAAGGCAGCAAGAACACAGCAGCATGAAGGGGGACATCAGGAAACCCTCCAGGGTTTGATACAAATTCTTACCTCACTTCACCCCCATCCTTCCTGCAGCATTTCACTAAAGAAATAGAATACCACAGAGTAGAGATTAATTGAAGTAATAATGTACTGCCATTGTTTCTAACTGTGTTTCAGAGACTTCTCCCTACCTCTGCAGCCTTTTTGTTGCTGTCAGACCTCACCCAGCTTTAGCTGGTGAAACCTCCTCATTTGCTCTAGCATGAGGTATATCAGAGCCATGCCTGCGACGGTCCAGGATAAAAGCAGAAGTCATTCTGAGGTAGCGCCATCCCTTTGAGTTAAAATGAAGTGTTATCATGTCAGTGAAGCCAAGGATTTGCAGCATGAAGGTTAGTGCTAGAAGTAGGCCCTCCATAAGAAAAGGTAGGTAGGCTCTCCCCATTAATTACTTCTTTGCACCTTTTTATATACTATAATAAAAATCATATAAAGTCGAACTGAAAGAATAGTGAATTTTAAGCATTATTAATAGACACTGCATATTAATAGCTACAGGCATAAAGTAATGCTATATCTTACAACATATATATATCTGGATCTTATTTTCTTCATTGATAGCATTAGAACTTACCTGTATGGATATTGCAAGGACTTACCTGTACGGATATTGCAAGTTTTAGTACAATATCACATCAAAACTGTGGCAAGCAACGTCTTGCCACTGTGATTACAGAGTCACCTGCTCAAGGGACGTGAGCTTCCCATGTTGTGTGGTCTCAAAGGGCTAATCTATATGTTAAAAAGCAAAAAGAGTTGCTAAGGAAGAGCAGATGAGCAGCCAGGTTCTGGAGAGTGCCCGGACCCCCCTACCCGAGGCTGCAGCAGGGAGTGGGAGTGGGGAGCACCCACCCCTGCCATGCCAGAGGGAAGGCATATTTTCTCTAGCTCTAACTCCTGGGGGATGCCCATTTCTATTCATGTGGTACCTGAGAAATACAGGACTAAGTGACTTTATCCTGCTTTGTTTCAAGAGTCTGCTGCAGAAGGTGTTTGTCTCCCCTCAGGAGCTCCTGCGGCCCGTTGGAGGCGGGAGGGTTGTCCTGGGCGATTGGGGTCCCTTGGGTGACGTGTCCTGGCTCCTGCCCCTCTGCCCTCCTCTCTCTGGGAGGCAGCACACACAGTGCCCTGCCTTCTGATCCCCCATCAAAGACAAAGCCCATCTCATCACAGAGAAAAAAAGAAAAAGGAATCCACGTAGGACTAATACGACTGCACGTTCTGGCAGAGTAAAAGTAGCCAATTTAAAATTTTCAGTAGCAATGTTCATTGAAAAATCCCATCTGTGAACTTGGAAGTCCACATCTTTTTCCACCAAAATGTTCCAACACCTTTGAATTCTTCTTTTTTCCTTACAATTTAAATTATTTTAGGTTGTTAAACAGTTTTAAGACATTGCACAATTCTTTATTATCTACTGTAATTGCTGTTCAATAGTGTATAAACTATTTAAAATATAAGACTAATAACCATAAAATGTAATAATTTTCTAAGATGGTATTGCCTTTAATGCTAGAACTGTTTGTATATGTGACTTCATATGTAAAAGCAAAAGCAGTATAAAAATAAATCATAAGTTAAGTTTCAAATTGAACACACTAAATTAAATTACCTAATGAAATATTCTTTTGAGTTTCTGGTTTATTATTAAATACATAATTCCTAGTAAGTTATATAAGGGTAGTTCTTCTTTTGTATCTTTTATCTGGTATTTTAGATTAAATGTGTATTTTTATTCCATAAATTGATAGTTTAATTTAGAAACAGAAACTATTGCAAGTGCTAAATAATTGAATTTTTATGATCCTAAATAAATTCTACCCAATTCCTTAAATCTAAGTAATTTACTTCTGAATTTACAAATTTGCACAGATCTAGTGTGTCTAAGCTCTTGTCTAAGCTCACTTTCCCAAGTTTAGAATTTACTGGGATTTCTTCCCAGTGCAAGCAGTAAAAGTGTTCCTCCCGAAGGGCAAGAATTAGACCTTGGGATCAAGCCCTGTGTGAGGCTAGAGGATTTGTGATTTCCCAGACCAGCTCTGCAGAGAAACTCCAGAAAAGGCACTCTGTTCCACTCAGATGAGAAGAAAACCTTTATTTTGGTGCTTAGAAAGCTGCAGCCTGGCCAGACTGACCTTCCTGGGGACGTTCCATTGCTCAGGTAATGTGAGCCACGAAACAATGGTCTGGAGGAGCTCTTGGGCATTGAGGAATGCTCTGAGAGACACTTTGGAGTAACTGGGCTCTTGTCTGGTGACTCTTGTGTCTGTAAGTGTGCAGAATTTTTTAAATGTTGCCAATGTATGCAAAGAATGGGGCTGTTAATTTGGTTTCCTTCCCAATCTAGAAGCTGCATGAGTTAATGGCTGGGGAGAAATCAAGTTTCAGCTTCTACACGGGTGGGCAATGGGCTGTGGCCCACGGAGAAACTGCAGGTCACAGACATTGGTAAAAGAAACACTTTGTGTTGAAGATCATTGAGTGAGAATGGTTTTACCTTTCACTTTTATAATGGTCATGAAGCAATGTCTTCTTTACCTGAAGTGTTAACTTCTTATTAGCTGGTCAACTTTTTGCACTTGTAAGAGTCCTTTTTTGGTATGGTATTGAAACAAAGCTTTCCAAAGCTATTGGAACATCCAATTTTCTTTATTCCTGTAAATGATGATGTGCTGCTAATACAACAGATCACATGGCTATAATTTTTCTGACAAGTTTCTTTTCTGCAACTGTGCTTTTCCCTCAAAATAACTGTTTTCTGTTATGATAATGTTTACTTTATATGCTGCAGTAAAAAATACAGCTTTAAATATATTTGTTCACGTTCTTCCTTGGTGTAAATTTATGTACAGCCTCTGGCTTTGGTTTGTAACCACCAAAAATCCCTCGTGCTGCAATGCCAAGGGTTTTGTTAACTCCCCCAGATTAAGGCAATACATTATGACCACGTGAATGTATTTTGAAGACAGTTCCTTGTTTGTAAGTAAGGTGGTAAATTTTAATCTGATGGGTGTTTTGCTGTGGTGCTCAGAGTGTACATATTCTAAACTCCATACATTCATTTTCTGCTCTCCAATTACTGTACATTGCCTAAAGGCTTGTGTATGTGCAGCAGTGCACACATTTATGCCATGTGCCTACCAGTTGTAAAATATTACAGCTCTATATTAACTCTCTTTATTGAAAGTAAAGGCATTTTTACTGTATCAAGATCATTGGATATTTTTAAATTAACGTGACTGACTATCTAAATGTGTATGTTATTTCATAGATCATTTTGATTTAGTATTTGCAGCAGGCATGATTTTGTACATTATGTCCTCCCTTCTCCTCTTTACTTGAGAAACATTACAAAGTTTTCTCTTTTTCTCTGTGACTAAGATTATCAGAGTTTATGGGAATTTGCCTATTTATGAAAATGAACCAGGCTATTTTATTGCTTTCATCTGCAATAATTAGTGTATACCAACTTTACAAATTATAAGACATCTTATTTTTTGCTTCAAGCTTCTGTTTTATTTTATGGGTATTTATAAAAGGTTATAAGGGAGAATGTCTACCCTGAGTCTAAATTTTGACCTGTTAGTGAATTTTTGAAACCAATGGAGTCTAAGGAAGATTTGCCATTAGCGTTACTGAGGATTTATATTGACCTGGAGCATTAGGCCTCTTTATTTATTAAAACTGCCTAATACTTGCTGCTTTCAGGTAAATAATAATTTCATGAGGTGTGATGAGGAGCACAGTCCAGTAAAGGAAAATGAATCAATTTTTAATCAGTCTTCTACCTCCTTTGTTGCCAAGCTGTTTATATAATTAATGACTATAAAGTTCTGTCTTTAAAATTTCTGTTCTGTATCATCAGTGTTTGGAAACATGGGCATGTACATGTTTCTAGTCTAGTTTCTACATGTTCTTCTAGTCTAATACCAAAGAGAAAAACAGTTCAGTGGAATATTTCTTTCTCTACCTGTACAGGCTCACCTAGACATTTTAATAAGTAGAACTACATTAATACAATATGCAGGTAACATGATGCATCAGTAGTCTTTATTTTTGCTGGGAGAAGATCAAAATGTGCAAATCCATGTAGAGAAAAGCATTAGTAAGCTTCACATGTGAACCCACGATGAATACAGTGTTATTTATGAGAATTAAAGATGGTTGCTCTTAAATCAGAAGTGGTGTTTGTTTGATATGAATGAGACTTCAAAAGAGATTTTTTTTCCTCAAAAGAAACAGCAAACAGGAAAATAATTTTGAAAATACTTGTTTTTAAATCAGCTGGATAAAACCTGTGTACCTTTCTCATGGATGAGAAACAACAAGTAAGTATTGAACATTCAAAATCCTACATGACATAAAGAAAAAATTGACATTTACGTAAGGAAAAATTTTACACTTCTAGTGCAGTCTTACCTTGATTCAATCCAGTGAAACCTACAGGAAGAATTAGGAGATTCATTTAAATGAATATATTTGCACTACTGTGAATACAGAGAAAGTGAAGCCCAGCTCACTTGTTGCAAATGCAACTCAGATTTAACAGCTAAGTCATTTGACCCCAAAGCTTCTTGCATGTAACAGACTCTTGTATAAATGGCTTTTATGTCACTGGAGTGCTGGAAAGAGTGACAGTGCAATGCAGAGAAATCTCTCCCCCCATGCCAATAATGCCTGCTGAAGCAATCACTGTAGGAGATGCTGGAGGGAGGAAACCTGAATTGGACAATGCCTAAATCATACTTTTTCTTGTGGGACTGTAAGTGAAAATGGAACCTTACCTGCATTTTGGTGTTTATACATCTTCAGGTGTGCGTGTGTGTGCTTGTACACATGTACCAGGTTACTGGTTTAGGATTTTTTTTTTTCTAGGCATATTTAAGTAGTGGTGTGAATATCTTATTTGAAATCTACATAGCAGAAGGGGAGAAATTGTTGAAGGGAGGAATATTGACACAGAAAAATGAGGAAAAAAGGGGTTATAATATAATGAACCTATCTTTTCCTCTTGAGGGTGGAGGAAAGTTGCATAAAGTTATTTCACTTGCTTTTTATTGGGTGCCTCTGCTTTGTATCTTTTTACTACTGAAATTAGCAGTGCTGTTTGCCTCAGCTGGTCTGTCAATCCATCAGTGTCAAAAAAAAAAGAAAAAGTCAGGTTAGCAGGAGAAAATCTGCAAACAGTTTGCTCTTAATAAAGTCCCTTTTCTCTCTGGAGAAATTATTCATGGAGAGAACCCTCAGTGTGCAAAATAAGCCTGTTGCTCTCCCTGCCGCTGCCTACAGCTGCATGCTTGCTCACCTTTTTTTAACTTGTCATTCTCCAGGAGCAGAAGAAACAAAAAGGAAGTTATTTTCTTCCAGTGCCACCAGTTGAAGAAGTCTCAGGTCTCCAGCTGGGTTTCCTCAGCTCTGTTGGATGTTGGTGCAGTTGCCTGCTCATGGCAGAGGTCAGTCAGGACTCTGTTCTTGAAGCCATAAAAGGAAACCCAGTCTGGGATGGATGGGGGGGCTATTTTGTGGTTTATTTTCCATAAAGTG
Source organism: Agelaius tricolor (assembly GCF_023055355.1). NCBI lineage: Eukaryota > Metazoa > Chordata > Aves > Passeriformes > Icteridae > Agelaius > Agelaius tricolor. The sequence goes on from NW_027269270.1 coordinate 3,922,001, forward strand.
ATGTGGGCCATTGAATGTGTTATTGGGTAATAAAAAAGGTAAAATGCTATTAAGGTTGTAAAAAGCAGATTAAATAGAAGCTAAGTGTTGGGGTGAGATACAGAGTGTTGATCACAAAAGGTTTCTTGAGGGAGTTGTGTAAGGTAAGAAAATGATAATGAAGAAAAAGAGCAATAGTAATTATATTTTACGTAAAATGTAAAATACCCTTTCACAGATAACATCTGTGCAAGAAAAGGCAGTCTTGAGTCACCAGCCAAGTACTGGGAGCTGAATTTTGGGCAGCAGTGTTGTGTGGGAAGTAGGACAGTATGCACAGGGGCAGCAGGAATTGCTGCTCTGAAGCATGTCTTGAAGGACAATAGAAAGTGGTTTTACTTTTGGAGAGAAAGGAAAGGCAGGGATGAGGGGAGTCAGACCTGCCAATATTGAGGAGCTGGGTGGTGGAGCAAAGAGCTACAAATGAGGCTGGGTGGAGGGGAGGCACTGCCACAAGAGTTGTTAAAGACAGTTTCCATAAACTCTACTCAAGCCTGTAGAAATTAGTGATAATTAAAATCTAGATCCCCTCCTGCTTCCTTTTTATTCAATTATCCTGGGGGGATACTTCTGCTTTTAACCCCAGGATGGCGAGGGCTGGGTTTTCCTGCCACAGCACAGGAATCCTGCAGCAGCTCGGGGACTAATTACCTGGAAGGGCTAAAGACACAAGGAGCACTTTAGAGTGTTTTTCAGATGCAGGGAAACACAAGTGGAGGCCAGTTCAGTGTGTGGGTTGAGAGAGACTTGAGATGGGAGTGCAGCAGGCTCTGTGTGTTGCTGTGTCACAGTGTCACATCAGAGCTGCCTCTGCCCTCCATTGTTCCATTACCACGCAGGATTTGGAGAGATGCATCAGCAGGAGCAGCTAAATGTGACAGGATTTTCCTCAAATGCTGCAGCTACCCAAACATCCCTCTTTGCAAGATGTTTCTAAATAAAACTACGTGCCTTTTTGATGGCAGAGCTGAGACCCCTTTCCAGGGAGTGTGGATGCCTGGGGAGCTGTTGGCTGCTTCACATCTCCACCTTGCAATGGGGAGGAGCAGTGCAGGGCTGAGCAGATATTGCCAGCCAGAGAATTTTGTTCTGAAGCACTGCAGAACACTGCTAAAATTGCTAGAATGCTGCTGGAATTCTAGCAACAGGAAAGCAAAACCCTAATGGTCATCAGGGATTCCCTGTCTGTGACCATTCAGCAGAGAGCTGTCTGAAATTCAGTGGCCTCGTGGATGGAGAAAGCTCCATAGAATAAGTGGCAAGCTTTCTTTTCATCTTTTAAATCCATAATGCATGTATATACATATTGTTAATAATTCATATTAATGGAGAGCTCTTGCCCAAGAGCACATTCCCGTATCACAGAAAATAAATTGTTTAATGATGTCTAGGATAGAAATCAGAGGCTGGCTCTAAATCCAGCTATTATGGAACAGTACTAGACATGCAGTGCACACTTCCATAAACAAATAAATTCATTACAGTTTAATAACAGTGCAAATAAAAAATGTAAGGTAATTTAAATAATGTGCAAAAATAGAGCCATATTTTATCCTAAAGCCATAATGCCAAGTACTCACATTCTCAGGAATTCTTGAAAGCCTTTGGGGCTGCCCTTAAGTGCAGGTAAACAATAAGGTGGAATTTTACTGTTATCATTGTGGCCTACATTTACAGGGAGGAAAAATTCAGTTTTGTGGTGGTAGTTGTCCAAGCCTGGGTGTTAGATGGAAAAGATTTTGGTGCTGGGTCACTCAGTGGGTTTAGGTGGCATGATGCAGAGTAGTGGTTTCTGGGATTTCAGAGCAAAGGACAGGATCTGCAGGGCCTCACTGCCACTGAGGAAAAGCAGGGTTTGGAGATGCCAGTGGTGCATTGCAGGGGTGGGGAGGAAGGTGAGGAGGAGAAACAGAACCTTGCAGGCTCAAACTGCAGTAGTCTTGCAGAGAAATTTTGCCAATTGTCTGCACCCTTTGATTGTTGGCTAATTTAAGCCAACAATTTCATGTGTTTTAAAACAAAACAAAAAGAGGGATTTATTTCTTGCTTAGAAATGGGTAATAACAGGAGATGCAGTAGTGACTGATTTTTTTGTTTTTCTAATCCCAGCAATTGAAATATTCCTTATGGTGGTGAGAGCTCACTCAGCTGGGTTGTGTCCTGTCCTGCTGGTGTTTTCCCTGGGAGTGTTCCTCTGCAGTGGATTGGCCCTCAGAAACAAACATTCCAGGTGACCCAAAGTGCTCATGTTTTACCTATCTTCCACCTTCCCTGCAGTTTCATGGCTCTACAATCCATGTGGACCATTTCAGCTGGATGCTATGTCAGACTGGGGATTTTTCACAGTGATTCTGTTATAAATATTTCTGTTCGCTCTCTGATAGTTCAGCTTCAAATAAATTTTTTGCTTGTCCTATTAAATGGTTGCTCTGTTTCACAGAATGGTCACATGCATCTCTCTAGGTGATGTGATTCACACATCACCTAGAGCAATCAGGTGTTCCTCTAGGTGATGTGTAAATCTCTTATGCTGTGATAACAACAGTGTCATCCTGGGAGAGGGGCCCTTTCCTGGTCAATGTTCTATTAAAATAGTGACAAGTTGGTATTGGTTTGACTTGAAATCTGCATGTCCTCATCTGCAACATCTGTATCTGATTGAGCTGCTCTGAATATGTGTTTGTAGCCTCAACCCATCTCTCTCAGTGAGTTTTTGATTCTGTGAAGGTTTAGCTCAGAAATCCCAAGCCAGGCTGGATTTTGAATTCAGGATATCCAAGTAGGCCTAGATTTGACAGCTTTTGGGGCCTGATTGGAATTTCTGGAGCCACTCAATGGTTCTGAAGGCTCTTTCTGAGACTGCTGAGAACTATTTTGAATGTTCTCTTACCACAACCCTATCACACTGACCATCAGCCTCACGGACTCTGAAGGTTTAACATCCCAAGCATGCCATATCTGTGTACTAATAACCATTAATGGCATCTCAGCCAATTACTTTCCCAGAAGATCTCACCATATCATCCTGGAGTAACTGAATTTGGTAATTTTAAAAAGGCTGGCTGTATTATTTTTCTTTTAAAGTCTGTGCAGTAATTTGCACGTTCACTCTCCTTTTGCAAGCAGGAGATTTTGAGAACTGGCTTTTTCTTGATGTTTGTCAATGGGGGCTAATTTTTTATTCAATAACACATTTTTTCTTTCACATCATCCAGAAATTTTAATATACTTGCTTTCTTATACAGTAAGAAAATGACTGTTTATCCCAATGGATATTTTTTCAGGGAACAAAAAACCTCATTGCTTCTTTGAGGGTTTAAACATGAATTCTAGTTTCTTCTCAACTCTCAGTCTTGCGATGCTCCTTGTCAGATTAATGTGTTTTAAAGCTTTGGTTGGTACCTGAGCTGTCAAAAAGGAAGATTAAAACCACACCTTTCATTTGGGGAATTTGTTTTCCATTGCAAAATGCAGATGAAGAGAAAGCAAACCTTTCCTGCTTACTGCTGGCATGCATCTGAGGCCTGCTGCTTGTGCCATTCTGGTTGTGTTTTGGGGTTAGGAAGAAATTTTAGTTTCTGTCAGCCCTGGATATTCACACTAGAACAGATTCAAGATCCTGAAATGGTTTTTATTTTGCGAGGAACAGAATGTACAGAAATGAGGGGTCATGGGTTTGATTTTTATCTCAGGCACAAAGAGGGCGTGTGACTCGGGACAGAAATAATTTCTCTCTGCTTCCTTCAGGAGACTGGAACTGTTCATTTGCCTTCCAATGTAGTGGATACACTTACCTTATACAGTTAATAAGTAGATGACATATCTTATCTTAACTTTTTAATTTTCATGAAGTTTTCAGCTAGGAAAAGAGAAAGAGACAATGTTTCTATTACTAACAAAGTTGCTGTACTTTTTTCAGATAGCATTTCAGAAAGAAATTACTGTGCAAATCCTCAATGTATTTTTACACAAATTGAAATAATTTCTGAAAGAAATACAGAGGATAACCCTTGAGTTCAAGCAACAGGGAGGCATTCTGCAGCAGCTCCCTTTGGTCCCAGGTTCTAATGAGACCATCAAGGCTGGCCAAGGCCCATAAACACTGCACAGGTTTGGAGTGATTTTGTTCACCAGTGCCACTAATCCAGCTTTAAATCACTTTTTCAGAAGCTGGGTCCTATTCTCCTCTCAGTCTGAGTAATAAAGTGCATTCAGGGGAGATGATGCACATGAGAAAGTGCTGCTCATTTCACAGGACTTGAAGAATAATCCAGGACTATATATTTCTCTAGTGTTTCAGTTAGTGTTTAAGTGATTCAGCCATCATTTTGTCTATGCACTTATTATGGAAGGTGCTTGATTTTGATCTAATATGTTCTGAAGTCTTTTAAGACCATTTTTTTACAGTTTCTTAAAGTAAGAGCCTGTTCCACTCTCAATGACCATAAATAACTCACTTTTCTGGATATGGATATATCACCATATCTTGCAGTCAGGTCTGTTTTTTACATGGAGCAAAAAAACCTGATGTGGGAAAACAGCCTGGAAAAAACAGTGAAATCAAACAACAGCAGATCCCTATGCACATATGATGGATAGACATTACTTTAATGAAAAATTAAACATTTAAAATCCAGATCTTGCCTCTGCGCTTGTTTTGTTGAAATTACAAAATATGCCAATTTTTCCATTCATGCTGAATACCAATTAACAAGACAATAAAAAAAAAAAACAACCAAAACAAGAGAGGCCTTTGTTGTTAATGGCAGAATGGTTTCTTTCACTGGGATATAATGAACTGAACTGGATTTTTGGATAAGGTTTTGGCTGCTTGAAGTCAGTAACCCACAGCTCATTTTCAGTGTGTGCTTTTGTAGGTGCTGTGTAGGAAAGGACAGGCTGACAACAGATTTTCAGAGATACTAGGTTGGATTTTGCTGACAGGCAATATTTTGGATCTTATAAAGAATAATTTGCTCAATTTTGATATGTCCCACAACTTTCTCAAATTATTGTTTAGTGCAAAAAACAAAAAGATTTTAATTGAATTAGTTGCAGATTTTTGAAGAAATATTTCTTGTTACATTGAGCATGATGACCAATGATTTTTCTGTGTGTGTGCAACAGGTCGTTTCTGTGAACAGATCTCTTCCAGACTGAAAAATGCCACCCAAACCTGTAAATGCATTTGGACCAGGTCACATTGAAAAAAAGTGAAAGCATGTTCAATTATGCAATATGCAATTTCCCTTTCTCCTTCTGTCCCAGGTGGGTGTTGTGTGACAGGATGGAGTATGCTTGGTTACCATAGGAATGCAACATGCAAGGAAGCTTCTAAATAGAAGGCAGTTAATCTAACTAAACATCTTTTGGTGCCACTGCCTCATTCCTTTCACCTACAGCATTTAACAGGCAGATATTTGGAAATAAGCTTTACCCAGCAGAGTGACAGAAGCCTGAGAAAACACCTGGAGGAAAGGCAAGTGTGTTCCCAGCCGTGTGTAAAGGTGCAGCTCAGGGGGGATGAGTGTTTTTATCTCTCTGCTACAACCTGCCCTTACAAGAGAGACACAAGTGCTGTCAGCTACGGAGCTGATGGCATCTGAACAAGGCTTTTCGTGCCCATTGCCTTCCACTCTTCATCAGTCCTGCTCTGTCATGATTAATGTGCTCCCTTGCAGCAACCTTAATTGTTTTTTGAGGGTTAGAAGAGTGATCATAATCGCAGCTGTTATGGATTTAATTCTGATCTGCAAAGAGACTGCGCTGTGAGCAAACGTTTTCATTTTGAGCACTTAAATCAATGCTTTCCAATTACAAATAGAGAACACAGGAGCTGGAAATGTTCCTTACCAGAGGGTAGATCCTACCCCTATTAATCACTCACATTGCTTATTTTTCAGGCATTCACAGTTGAAACTATGAGCTCTGGAAATAAAGGATGTGGTATCTTGTTGTGGTGTTGTGGGGGTCCCCAGGACGAGGTGAGAGATGAGTATTTGACTCCAAGTTCTCAGAAGGCTGATTTATTATATTATGATAATATAATATAAATTATAATTTATTTATTATATTATATTGAAATTATATACTAAAACTGTACTAAAGAAAGAGAAAGGAGACATCAGAAGGCTAGACAAGAATGAATAATAAAAACTCGTGACAGACTCAGAAATTCTGACACAGCTGGCTGTGATTGGACATGAATTAAAAACAATTCACATGTTTGGATAAACAACCTCCAGACCACATTCCAGAGGAGCAAAACATGGAGAAGCTGAGGCTTCTCATCTTCTCAGGAGAAGAAATCCTGGCAAAGGGATTTTTCAGAAAATATCATGGTGACAGTATCTACAAAAAACATTCCAATTATGGATGATCTCTAGCTAATTGATGAGTACAGATTAAAAAAGCAGCTTAGGTAGCCACTTTCTCTTGAGTGCCTTGCCACGAAATGGCATTTGGGCTGTGAATGGAGTGGATGGTCTCATTTCTGTCCTCCTTTCTTCTTCCCCATGTCCAAGTTCTGTGTACCACAGAGCTTTATTCTTACAGCAATGTGCTGCTCTTTGTTGCTGTTTGAGCTGTTGATGTTTATTTCTGTTCTTCCACCCTCAACTTACAGCAGGGTGCAGTTGTTTTGTGCCTCCATCCTGGCCATGCCATGAGGGAAGCTCCAGGGAAGCAGCTGCTGATTATGGCAATGTATGAGGAGACTTCCCATCCCTTGAAAGAACACATAGCCAGGAGCATAACTTCATTAAAACAACTCCACTTAAACTCAGCTTCTCATTGTGAAATTCAGAGTACTGAGACAATACCAGCAGTAGAGAAAAGATGAAAACTCCCAGCTGAAATAATGCCCAGAAATTGCATTCACTCAGTGCCAAAGACCTGTGGATGGCTGCAGTCTAACAAAGCTCTTCACTGAGCTGGTTCAGGTAAGCACGCTTTACATATGAGTAAATTTTCTGTCATTTTTCTTGTGTTTCCTCCTAGATATTTGGGGTTACAGTGCAAATATTCTGTCTTATCCGAGTAGCTGTTTTGCTTTAAATTGTCTCATGAATTTAATGAGGTACTTTTGAATTTTGGTGCTGTTCACTGTCAGTGCAGCCAGTGATGGGTGTCTGTAGTAAATGCTTTATTGTCTGTACATCACATTACACTGACACTTCTGTCTACACATCTGGTCACCTGTGTGACAGGGCTCTATCTGCTCTTGGAATTTTGTAGTGATAATGGAATGTTAAAGAGGATAAAATACATGTGTGGGTTTGTATTTAGGTACACATTTTCACATCACTTTCAGTCACTGAATCATGACTTAAAAAAACCAACAAAAAAAACAACAAATTGCAAATACTTAGACCTAAAATCACTATATCACTATATATATGCCTCTATATATATATATATACACATACTATATATATGCCTATATAATACTATATATATGCATATATATGTATATAAATATATAAATATGTATATATATATATATATATTTATATGTATATAATGCTGTAAAGAAAATTGCAAATGGATGCATTTTCCAATTATGAAGAATAACAGAACTAACCAGGATGACGGATTTCAGGCTCTTATGCTTATGTCCCACCTTATTTTACATTATTTGACAGGAGAGTCTTGCCATTAACAATTTAGACAAAACCTTTTTTTGTTGGTTGAAAAGCCAGATCATAAAATATATGGTGATATGAGTTGTGATGTACTGTAGCTAATACTGGTTCAGTATAAACTGTTTAAGTTTGTTTGATTAAGTAGTTCTGGTGGGTTTGGGAATGTTAGAAAATTGCAAGTGTTAGGAATTAACAATGTTAGAAACATTGGTAAATATTTATCATTTTATATATATACATATATATATATATATATATAATTAAGAATCATATGGATATCAATGAATCAACACAAACATTCCAAAACTTGTGAGAAAAGCCACACTGCCCTGGTGTTGCTTTTACCTTTGGTAAAAGGTGATGTGAAACCATTTCTCAGTGGTGTAAAGAAACGTTGCTCAGCAGTGCAGGGTGGCACAATTTAAAGCCTTAATTAAACATGCATGAGGGAAGATTAAATCCATTTTTGAAATGTTATGTCATTTAAAATATATATTTTATTTAGTACATTTGCTATTAATTTTAATCTCAGTGATAAAAATATATTGATAGAGTTTAAATGAAATTTTTTGTTGAAGCTTAAAGCTCTATAGAGAAGTGGGGGGGGGGGGGGGGGCTTTTTTGGGTGTTTGGTTTTGGTTTGCCTGAGGGGTTTTATGGCAAAGGGGTGCTTGTGTGGGTTTGGTTTTGTTTTTTTGTTTTCATTCATGTGGTAATGAGAAAGATTACTTAGAATTGTGGTGGAATATCCATCCTTAGAGCTGTTTTCAGGATTCAGGTGGACAGAGCCATGGCTGACCTGCCAAGCTGCTTGGAAGACCATTGACCCTGGTGATTTCATTAAAGGTAAAAAATTACTGCTAAAAATCAACCCAGACAGAAGTGGGATCACAAGGGAGAGCTGCATCTTGTGCATAGAGCAGAGATAAATCAGCATCTCCATTAAACCCTGTGACTGCCAACTGACAAAAAATCGTAATTAAAATCCAGGTTCGGTCAATGGCATTCAAATCCCAGATTATTTTCCAAACTAAGACTCCAAATTTTAACTTTCCAAACTTTAACCAACTCCGTGTGTATTTTGCTTCACTTTTTATCACTGGTATGAAAATCACTTGTGAAATTCTGAAGCAGGGGAAGGACAGGTGGCTGTGTCTAAAGACACATGGCAAGGCATAAAATGTGAGAATTTTCATTCTTTCTGTAGTTACCAGTAACTTAATCCTTTTTCCCTGTGTGCACTGTTGGGGTAGAACATATTTTTACTTATGCTTTGCTTTTAATAGTTTAAATTCATTTTTAACAACTGACATTTTCTAATCTCTCTGGATTTCACCAAGGGTTGATTTGTTTTTAAAAAAAAAAACAATTATGCTATATATTTATTCACTACATCAAGTGAAACCTTTTCACTTTGAGATGTTTGGGGAATTATTAGTTTTACTGATTATTTTCCAGTTAAATTGTATTCTATCAAATTGAATGGGTCAAAGGTTTTCAAAACCCCTTTATTCATCCAAGTAATTTAAGATGCAGTTCAGTTACAGTGGCAGAACAGTTCTCACTTTGGTTCAACATCTCAAGTTTCAAGTTGTTCTCTTGGTCCCCTTAGATCATCTTATTGATTTGCCAGGCATTGATTTACTGGCTGCTCTGCCAGCAGCCATAAGAACACAGCTTGTTTGTAGCCTTAAAAAATATTCCCAAACACTGCTCACAGATTAAATTTGAGGAGTAGGCTCCATGGCTTTCAGTCAGATTTCTCTTTAAAAATATTTCTATGTAGAAACAAAAGAAAAATGTATTTAATGTTAGTTGCATTTCCCACCGATGAACAGCTTAGGCAAAGAAATTGGAACGAACAGATTCATCTTAGCCCAGTAATGCATTTTTTTTTTTAATTTTAATTTGCACATGCATTAGTTTTCTAGAAGATGTAATTGCATTCAGGCTTTTCATTTTGGTGCAAAGCTAACATGCTTGCACTTTTGCCTGAAGTCGCAAATATTTCTGTGCAGCACAGATGTGTAAGACAGAGATTGCTGAGCAGGCAGTTTGCAGTGGGATTCTCTGCAGACCCCTGCAGCAAGAGGCCCCACAGTTGCTCATCAGGAAAATGAGCAGGTTACTGGAAAATCCATTCACTCTGTCTCCCCTCTGTTTCCTAGAGCAGCTTTCCCTTTGTTCCTCTCCCATTGAAGTGACAGTGTCTGAGTGAACATGGGACAGCATCTCCAGGCCCCCACTCTCCCTGGTCACCCTTCACTTGGGAGTGCCCAAAAACAGGGTGTGGATGTGGCAGCAGGGGACATGTTTTTGTGGTGAGCTCAAAACCATCTTGGAGATCCTTTCCAACCTCAGTGATTTTATAATTCAAGGAAAGGTGTTAAAATAAGGAATTTCCTCCTTGCGTGTTGATCTGCCTTGTGGAATGAAACTTGGAAAAATTCAGCATGTTGTTTTGATGTGTCAGTTGTGCTCTAAATATATTCCCTCTGGCCATTGCAGATTTAAGAAAAACTGTCCAAGTTGAAAGAGATTGTGAGATGGACAGGTGAAGGGTTTGTGTTCAGCCACAGCCTGAAGCAAAAGGGACATTAAGGGAGGCTGCTGAGGCAGGATGCAGGCAAGGAAGGAAAATTTATCTGTCAGTTTTGATATGGAGAAGGTGGTGGGTTTGGGGGATTCTGGGCTCACTTCCACATCTGACTGTTGGAGTAGAAAAGCGAGGCTGCTTGTGTTCGCAGAGTATTGGGTTTTTTTTCTTTTAAGTCAAGCAAGGTATGACAAAGCACCCAGGAAGCTTAGGGAAAAGCAACCTCTTCACTGTAAAGAAACACACTTCTCAGAGCTGCAAAGTGAGCCAATATTGAAAGTTCCCAATGGCTGACATCAAGACAAGTGCCAAAAGTAAATATAAGTACAGAAAGAGAGGGGAAATATCAGAATCACTGAGCTCTCAAGACACGTGGCAAACACAGAAAGATAAAACCTCTCTAGTGGTAAGAGCCAGATATAAACTCTCAATTCCCCACATGAAGCATTTTGCTACTGCAATGCTGAACCTTTTGTCACTTTTTCCAGAAGCACTGATTATCTGGCATCTAGAATACCATTATTTACCATATGTTTTCATGGGCTATCTTGTCTTCCATGCTGGGTTTAGTGTACCAACCTTCCTGCTATGTTATTGTCATGTCAACTTTAATTACTCTGCCTTTAAATGCTTACTACAGCAAAATGACTTTGCAATGGATTAGTGTTTAGGAGTATCCACATTCATTGTACATTCTCTGGTGCATAACATGCATTTGATTCAAACAATTAGAATGTCAGATTTAGGGCTTTTATGTCTAGAAATGAGTATTTTATGATTTAATCACTAAAGACAGCTATGCTTTTATAAATATAATTTTGTATGTGGGAAATCTTATATTAATGCAAAAAGAACATCTTGTTCTTAACGTCAACTGTTAAATTTTATAACAGTAAATTTATAAGCTTACTTAAAGGGACAATCCTTCATAAACAGTTTGGTGAGGAAGCACAGACCAGCCCCTGCTGCAAGAGGGTGCACATGTGATAGGTGATGCTTAAACCTGAAATGAGCCATAAATAAGAATAGCTCTGCATTGATGCTTTTGTTTGAGAAAGCCCCAAGAATCATTACAATACAAACTGTGAGTTGTCTTTGGTACAGAATTTCCTGGTTTTTCTGGGGAACCAGACAATGGAGCTTTTGGAATCTTAAGTGTTTCTTATCAACTTGCCAAGAGGAAGCTCTGCTGTGATTACTTATGATTCAAATATGATCTGCCCACGGCTTTGGCCAAATTCCTCCATTAAAAATAGAAGCAACTGTACCTTGCAGTTCCCCAGTCTCTCATTGAGCTATTAGCTCTGCCTTCCCACTACGTTTCGCATCTGGAAGTGCACTTTTAAAAATAACCCCTGGTTCCAATGCCATTGCTCAATACAAGTTCCTTTCATCCTTTTGGTTTCCTGCCTCAGGAAGGATGGAGAACCCAGTACCACACATGGGGAAAAATCTGGGAGCACAGCCAACAGCAGCAGCAGGAATGAAAACCAAACACTACCATTCCAACCAGAACAATTCTTGCCTCTTCCTGCCCAGGAACCTAAAAAGCCCCCTGGAAAGCCTTGGAATCGGGGCTTTCCTGAATAACACACACCTGTGGGTTATTTCCCTTGTGTTTGATATTGCTGCAGTGAGTGCAAGGTAGTCACTTCTGTTTGTTTCTTTTTAAAACAAAACTGGAGTTATTTGGGTGCTGGTTTTTGGCTTCTTTTTTCTACCTCTGTTGAGGTCAGGATTGAAGGCACTTGAGACAATAGTTTGTGTTCAGGCTTAGATGTTTGTTTTTTCTTATCTATGTTACAAAATATCACCCAAACCCATGAAGAAGAAGGAAGAAGAAGGTAAAAAAGAACAACCTGCCTCTGCCCTAAAACCTCTATCTTGCTTCATATATATTACTATATTCTAAAACCCCAAACTCTAAGTTTTCCACCCTGTGATATTACGCACTTCTAACCAACTACATACCTGCAATCCCAGTTGCTATCAATCAATTTTGGAAGGCTTTTCCACAGCCTCAGGTCAAATGCAGTGCTTTCCTGGGAGTCAGAGTCTGTCAGCACAAAAGTCTAAACTTCTCAGCATCCAGTACTCCAACATTTGAGTTCTCAATGTGGAAAGCAGTAATTCTTTTTTGTTAAAAAAAAAAAGAACAAACCTTAGTTAAGTTTTGTAAGGTGATGCTGCAAAGTTGAAATGGAAGGTATTCCCAGGTATCTTTATGGCCAAGTATTGTATGTGCAGGGATCCCCACGGCAGGTAGGAATGATGAATCGACTCCATGTTCTCAGAAGGCTAATTTTTCGTTTTATGATACTATATGATATTAAAGAATACTATACTATACTAAAGAAAACAGAAAAGATACTTACTCAAAGCTACAAAGATAATAATGAAAACTCGTTACTCTTTTCAGAGTGTCAACACAGCTTGGCACTCATTGGCCAAAGAGTTGAAACAGCTCACACCAGAATCCAATGAAACAATCACAACAGTTTGTGTTCAGGCTTAGATGTTTGTTTTTTCTTATCTCTGTTACAAAATACCACCCAAACCCATGAAGAAGAAGGTAAAGAAGAACAACCTGCCTCCACCCTAAAAGCTCCATCTTGCTTTATATTTATTACTGTATTCTAAAACCCCAAACTCTCTTTATCCAACTACCTGTTGGATAAACAATCTCCAAACACATTCCAAAGGAGCAAAACACAGGAGAAGCAAATGAGATGAGAATTGTTTTCCTTTTCTCTGAGGCCTCTCAGCTTCCCAGGAGAAAAATCCTGGGCACAGGGATTTTTCCAGAGAATGTGAATGCCACATCCAAGTTCCATTGCCACAGTGAGCTGAAGCATCACTACTCATGTTTGGAGCAACCCTGAAAAAAAACCAAACCAAACATTGACCGCGCTCGAAGTCTTATAAATGAGTATTTATTTGTCTTCTGCTGTCATCCCTGTTTTGTGTTCCTGTGCCAGTAAGGAGCTTAACTTGAGGATAATTCAGTGGAGCGCCGTGTCTGGGAGCCGCGGTGAAGGGCGTGAAATTGTTCCGTGAAATTGTTCCATGAAATTGTTCCATCTCTCTCAGGCCGGCGGTGCGCGGCGCTCTGTGCGGGCCATCTGCTGCACCCAGGGAACTCTGGGGACACTTGTCAGATTGATTGCACTCAGCCACGGCCCAGGCACTGGGAGAATACAGCTCCTAATTACCAGGGATCTTGTTTAACTCCAGGAAGTGGTAGTTCAGAAATGAATGGCTTTTGGTGGACGTCTCTCGGAATCTTTAATTAACAGATTACTCTATTAACACGCGCATTGTTTTCCAGGTGAGTGAGATCATCTGCCCCTGGGGCTTTTTTTTTTTTCCATATGCCTTCTGTTCCTCCAGCAAAATATGTAACAAATTGAAGTATTCATTTTGATTACATAAAGCACATGGGTATACAATTATATGAAAAGAAAGATGACATTTGTTGCCTGCCTTCCCTAAGGCCCCTACAGGCTTTGCCCTTCACTGAAAAAATAAGGCATAAAGTCATTAGAATATGTGCTTTTTTTTGCACATTATATTTTTGGAAGGGTAGGCTTATAAAGCAAAAGCCTTTACTAGAAACAATGGGATAATGATTCCTTACAAAATAAACGATACATTTTTCTAAAATAATACTAAACACATTTTTCTCACAGAAGTTTTACATTCTCTCATATGTCAATCGTGTGACCATTTTGGAGCTTTTAGGAATGCATTTATTCAATATTACCAAATTTATATGATAAATGTGTATTAAAGAAATTAAATATTCATGTAAGTATATTCAGTTTACTGCTTAATTTTATTAATCTTTTTCCTCATTATTTTGTGCTTTACTAAGCAATTAATCTGCATTTGAATCCCTTTATATGTTTTACAGGAACACTTTCTGTACTCTGAAACAGTTTTTCAGCATATACTGGGCTGGAAGAACTGGTTCATTGCAATCTCAATATTTATTGGAGCATTAAATGAAAGATTGGGGGAGAAAGTTTTCTTGCATAACTGAGATGACAACATCTACAAATTATATAAAATCACCAGGGATTTTTTAAAATATATTTTTGTGGTGCAACACGCAGAGGAATTTATTTGCTAAGAGTTCAGAAAATGAATTTGAGGCAAGTCAGGAGTATGTGAAAGAGTTGTGAAGAAGAGCTTCCTTTGTTTTGTCCATCACAGGACTTGGATCTAATCCCTGCTGAGGTTCTGTTCTTTTATTCTGTGTCTTCCGTCTTGGGGGATTTTTTTCCTTCTTTCCTCCACCTATCTGACGAAGACAAGGACTCCTGGGTTTATCTAGACCTGACCTCTCTCCCACTGCATTTTTTAGATGTGTTTTCTGGTTATCTTGCAGAAATTCAGCCCGGGGAACTTGAACTTGACCCAAGCTCTGGTTCCTCACCTCTGCCATCCACCCTGGGGATGATGGGTTGGGTCTGCATTCATGATAACAACAAGGGATTCCCTCTTTTAGGGAATTGATTTGTAGTAGATTGCTTTGCTGATTAAAAATGACTGCATAAACCACTCTTTAGATTATGCTGAATGTTTAGTAGGCTTTTTCCTACAGATACCTATTGGAAATCATGCAGGTCATTTTTCCAGGCTCAGCAAGAAACCTGCCATTACTAGAGCAGACTAAGCTAGAAGACACTGTGACCAAAACAAAAACCATCCTGAAACCACAGACAGGAAATTGGACTTATTTTTCAGAACCTAAGCTTTCCATCATGCTTCAAGTAAAAGAGCATTCCATGCCTTTTCCCTGTTCCAAGCAATAGGGGAGCATGCATTTGTGTGCCTGTGTATGTTTCTGAGCTTTTGTGTTTATATTCAGACACAGAAAATCTGTTTCTAGCATCAACAGCGCGTTACACATATTTCACATTGAGCTACTTCATATTGCAACACCTGCCTCCCTGGTATTTTGCTCTGGGAGGGCTATGATGAGTGCTATCTTCCATATTATTAAAGGATAACATGAGCATTTGCTGGCATGTCACTGTAGCAAACAATGACTTGTAGCTCCCTTGAAAATTCACACGCGTTTTATTGCTGCTTGAGAAAATAACACACATCTCCACTGCAGTTCTAGTCATTTTCCTGATTGCTAAAGGATTTCCCCTCTATTACCTCTGCATTTTCTGTGTTGCCAGGTGTGAAATGAACAGAATCATAAAGTCAGGCTGTTTTGGAGAATAAAAACAACAGCACGGTCTGTGCTGCTGAAATGGCAGCATGCTGAAAGTGGAAAAATGCTAGTAGCTATTGGCAATCCAGCATACGTGACAGATAGTAGAGTGTGAAAGACATATTTGCCAATTCTTGCAATTAAAGGTAGTTAAAATATATATTATTGCCTCAGGAAAATATTTCATCCTGTCCTTAAATTTCAGCACGTGCTAAAGTCATTCTGAAAGCAACAGGACTGCTACACCTTGCTTAGAAGTAAATAATACTGATATTTAAGTGTTCCTTAAATATGGTTGGGCTGCCAGGAGGTGACACATTTGCTAGTTGCAACAGGAGTTTCAGCAGTTACAAGATCACAGGCTTGATCCTGCTCCTGGTGAAACCACTCAGGCCTTGTTTAATATTCCCATTGAATTGAATAGCAGTTGAGTTAGCTGAGGTGTGGTTGTGGAAGTCTAAAACTGGCTTGATCAAAGCTGTTTTGGAGACAGGATGGGGTACCTGAGGTTGGGAGGGTAAAAATCACCTAATTACAGAGAGAAAAGAGAGCTGTATGGGGAGCCAGGGGAATGACTTGGGTATGCAAAAGGTGTTTAAGAGGTACTGAATAATTTGCAGCACCTGGGACAATGAAGTTAGAGCAGTCTGGGTAAGTGACACAGCATTTCAGCTGAATGCATGACTAATGCAGGTGAGCAGCAGCAGGGCAGGAGGGGCACTAATGCCCCCAGGTGGCCCTGACAAGCCCCACCTGGGATCCCCCACCCTGCCAGGGAGGCTGTTTGAGCTCAGCCCGGGCTGCTCCTGCTGTGTCCTGTCAGTGTCACCATGAGATGGATTCCTCTTGCCTGAGGTGCTGGTTCCAGGGACAGCTTGGGTGAGAAAGGGGTGAGTAATGTGCTTGGGCTGTGTGCTTCCACTTTCTGATCTATGAGTGGGATAACACTTCCTTCAGACAAGGTGCAAACACTTTAAATATATTACAGGCAGCTAGAGTAGAAGAGATTTCATTAAGATTTCTTTTTGAAATACCAAAGGTGTTACCAAAATAGTGCACTTGTATTAAAAAAGAAACGTTGCTGAGAAGAATCACTTGTGAAAACCTTAGCAAAGGAAAAATTAGAGTGAAAAGCCTAACAGCAGCAACAAGGACAGAAAGGGGTATAAAAGCTGAATCTCTGGATGTTGCTGGGGAGTACATTGGGTGCAGGGAGCTTGGGGTGCAGCTGCAGAGGAGCTGCAGGTCAGGCTCCATGTGGGACCCTGAGGCAAGAGGCTGAGAACCTGTGCCCAACAAAGGACACAGGCACCTGTGGCCAGGTGAGGGACACCCAGGGACACAGCAGGAGCCTGGGGGAAGAGCAAGACTTGTGCCTGCTGGGGCTGTGAGGGAATAAAAACCCAGTGGGTGCTTTGCTCTGGGTCCCTCCTCAAAGGCACTAGCTCAGGCTCAACAACAACACTAGTTGTTATAATAATAATAATAATAATAATAATAATAATAATAATAATAATAATAATAATAATAATAATAATATTTTGTAAGTTAGTTACTGCATCAAGATTTAATTACTTTGAAGACTGGGATGTTTGGGACTCTGCTAAAGCACACCTGGTCTGGCTGTTAGCGGGGTGTGCAAGATGTTGAGTGGGGCACTGCTGGGTGTGTGGTGCCAGCAGGGAAGGTCTCTGGTGTTGGGAGTGTGACTGCCAGAGTGCCTCCTGAGTGGTCACACTGGGAAGTTTCCTTTACAAAGTTTAAGTTTTATAATTCCTGTAGGAAAGGATCCCCTTGATCTACTCAACCAGACCCTGTGGGTCATTGCCAGAGCAGACAGGGACTGGGTGAGCCTTTGCCATGGCTCAGCATGGCCCCATCCTCATTGTCTGGGTCATGAGATATGGACAGACTGACAAAAAGGGGAGAGGGAGGGAAAAGAAAGAAGGAGAGTTTTTTGTTTATCCCAGTCAAAGCATTAGAAAGACATTAGCTGGTCTAGAGAGTCATAATTAAAGTTCTGTGTGTTGCTCTTTATACAAGCATGAGAATTCCCTGGATCCATGACCTCTTTAGAAAGTGGCAAGCTACAGGCAACAGGTTTTTCTCATTTAGTCTTCTTTCCCCTCTTAGGAGGGAGGAGTAAGGAGCTGATGAGCAGCACCTGGGACACCTCTGTCTAGACAGGACTGTTTGCTTTTTATGGGAGAAACTGTTTTTCAGGGTGTGTGTGTGTACAGTTCCTAATGTAACACAAACATCTTTTTGATGCAGAAGCCATACAAAGAAATAACATTTAATTATAACCCATTGTGATTTATAGCCTCTGAGCAGGGGGAAAATGAGAGCCAGAAGCTTATTGGTAAGGGAGGCCAGGCAAGGAGGAAGCTGCAGGAAAAGCTATCAGCTCTCCCTTCTTGTCTTTTGAGGGGAGTCTCCAAGTATTTGTAATCTTCTGCCTCAGAAGGAAAGCAAAGGGATCTGTTTCTGCTTATGAGGTCTGCAATAGACACCTATTTAACATGTTGGGCCATTAAGGGGGTAAGTAGAGCATAAACATCTATGCAGGTAAATGGAAGACAGGCTCAGGAATTTCTAGTGAGACTTTGGTTGGTTGGTGTTGGCTTTTATTTGTGCCTTTGCATTTGAATGGGTTTTAACAGAACACTTTTAAATCTTCCTCTGTAAATGTACTGGAGAGCATGTACACAAGGGTAATGAAGTTCTGGGTGCTTTATAGTCCTTTTGGCAGGTGCAAAACCGTGTTCTGGACCTTTTCACCATCACGAGCTTCTTGTTTCCTGATCTAATCCTGAGTTGCGATTTATCCTTGAGCAGGCTGTTCTGAGGCTCTGATGGAGTTTGCCACTGTTTGATACCCTGTGCTGTCCTGATGGCTTCATGTTTGAGCTCTGGCAGTCACGAGCAGAGATTCCCCTCTTTGTTACCATCTCCATTTAGGTGCTGTGCTCTTGGCACATGGGCACCAGCAGATGCCACCAAGTGTGAAGCGCCATTTGGCACCTGCGTACCGGTGCCCTTAAGAGGAGGGGCTTTGTGTAGAAGAGGCACAGCTCTCAAACTGCCCATCTAAACTCATTTTGCTTGGCACTGAGCAAACTGGCTCCATCCTGGGCGGGCAGGCGCCATGCCATGGCAGCAGATGGGGCTGAGGGAGGGGAGCACTCAGGAAACCTTGTCCAAGCACCATGTGCATGTGTCTGAGGGCAGGGTTTCCAGCCAGCAGCCTCAGAATGGCTCCCTGTCCTCAGCTCCCAGCTCCAGCTTGAATGGCTCAGGGATAGATTTTAAGATGCCAGTCCCAGTTTCAGAATGTGCTGTAGTTCTGTTGCTCTTGACAAAATGATTATTTTGGCCTGAATGGTGCACTTATGCAGCACAGCCTGAGAATTGTAACCAACAGACTCACAGAATAATAGTCCTAATATTTGTGTGGTACCATAACCAGTATGCTCTGTTTCATATTTTGTAGCATATTCTCCACAGTGGGTTACCTAAAGAAAGTTAGAAACTTCCTCACACAGGTGGTAAAAAAATCACAAACTAAATGCAAGGGTTGTTACGACCATTTCAAAATAGAAACAAATATATACACAAATATATTTGTTTGTGGCACTGGTGGAAAAGGCAATGTTCAAAATTAAAACAATATCACAGTCTATAATTACCTGTTTGCTATTACACCAGTCACAACAGTGGTGTGTTTTTGAAACAGAACAGAAGTAGAGCATTTTGTGGAGCTGGTTGCTGCACCCGTGATCCAGCAGGGCCCCTGAGTGCTCCCTTTTATCTAAACCTGATAAAAGCCCTGAACCCACATTCTGAGTCACATCTTGTCTATTTAAAAGTGATAAATACTGGAGGAATAAAAAGCCACTATTGGTTCCACTGATGTGGGTATGTAAGCAATGAGGCACCCCTTCAACAATAAGACCAGTGAGTGCAAGACAAGAATTCTTCCAAACTTCATTGGGTAAATATTGCTTTACAAAAAGCACAATCATCCTAGAGATACTGCATGTTCTGGATAGCACAATCATCCCAGAGGTACTGCATATTGTAGATAAAGCCATTTTATCTTCTTGAACTGCTGTAAGAATAAGCCTAACATTAACACTGAGGCTGGAGTGACAGGAACAGCAAACTAAAATCAAAGGAAAGCAAAGAAGGTGTGGACTGACTCGTGATATTCCTTGATCTGTCTGCAGTTGTCACACAGGGCAGTTGTTATTCTCATCAAAACAATTCAGTGGCATTATTATCACTGTGGTGGCATCATTTGTTTTCCTGATGCTTTGTCACTTCAAGAGAGGTCATTTTCCATACCCTCACTCAAGTACCAAAGTAGGATAACCATAATTTTGTTCCAAGTTTTATTCTATGAAGTTTTCTTGAAGGATAGAAGTACTTAGGGCCTGACTGGTACAGTTTTTTGATCTGTTTTGTTTGGTGTTTTGTTTCTTTTAATCAGCTCCCAGATGAGAATGTCATTTGGGATGATGCAAAGAGATTAAATACGAATTTTTTCCTCTCTCAGCAGGAGAGAGGAGACTTTACATCCATAAAGTTATATAACACAGAAGTAACTGCCCTGACAGTAATATAGTTACTAAAATTAGTAAAATTAAGTATAAATATGAAGTTTTATAATATATAATATTTTATCTATTATATATATATATATATATATATATATAATATATAGCTTAAGAGGAGGCTTTGTGATTTCTGTCATGTGCTGTTAACCTGTGCCTGGTGTCAGTCTCTGCTGAGAACTCTGGGGAGCAATTTGGGGTGTCCCACTGCTGGATTGCTGGCAGTGGCATGGGCTCTGCCTGTGTCCCCAGCACTGTCCCTGCAGCCTCTGCCACTTCCATGTGCTAGAAGAGCATGGATGTGCATGTCCCCATAGGTAGTTTTCAGGAAAAAAACCACCAAATGCAAGCAGTAATTGTATTTTGGGACCTGTGGCGCCCTGAGGAAACCTTGGATCTTGTTTGGTTGGCATCACTTGGCCTAATTCAGCAGTTTCATTTTGCAGTGCAGGCAAGTCTCTGGGGTGGATTGCATTGCAGGTGCACAGGCCTTGGAATGAGGTTTTCAAAAATCCCCATATGATCGGTTCAGGCAGCAGAGATCAACATCCTAATACCCTCAGACACTTGGCTTAGTTTTTTTCTCTTCAGGGCAAAAGGATTTAAAATATTATCCCAAACCTCTGGTTACCTGTCAGAAAATACTTTCCTTGGGAAATACAGAACAAAACCAAACTTGAACAAAGCTGCTGAATTTACTTTCAGCTTTGGGATTCACTGCAATACCCCTTACACAGGTCCTGCATCTTGTGTAGCACAGAACCATGAATAACAAGAGCCAGGAATTGACTGGGGATCTGTTTTCCTCTAATACTGGCAAGAAAAGGGAAAGCTGAGACCAGTTAGGGCAAAGAATACAATCCCAGCTTAAAACCCACCTCTCCTGTTTTAATAATACTTTGATTTAAATGCATTGCAGTGTATCAGTATTTATTGTAGCAGGAGAGCACCAACACATTGCCTTAGCCTTGCTGACTGAATGGCAATTAATGCCTATTCACAGAAATATATTGATAATATGTTTAGCTTGCATGGTGAGAGCCAGCATATTATTTTAGGATGGGGGGTTTTTTTGGCCTTCAGAGTGGTGCTGCATATTGAGGTTTTATTTCCCTCAGCTATTCCATTACCAGAATGAAATGCCACCAGTTAATGGGATGGCAGAGTAAATGTCACAAGCTGAAGGGACCACAGGAATGTGTATTTGCCACATGTAGAAGCCGTGCTTTATTACAAGGCAATGTGGAATTTATGAGCATTGCTATAATATTCTAGATATGCCTCTCTGGTAATATCTGATATATATCAGTGCTAAAAGTCAGGATACTGCAAAATCAGCTCCCTCTTGCTCTCTGTGCCTCTCTTAGATGCTCTGAAGCTGTATAGTCCCAGTAATGCCCTGTCAACAGAAGCAGGTAGAACCAGCCCCTGCATGTTATTTATTGGCCTGTGAATGCAGATTGCAAACACACTTTATTACCTGCTAATTTACCTCCTGCTGGCTGAAGGATGGCCAAAGTCTACTATTTGTTTTATAGGAATTCATTATGCCATTAACCTTTCACTCCTGTAGGCCACGAGCAAGAATCTCCTCAGTTAAATCACTCCTGTAATAATGCACTACAAATGAAAACAATGATTTATTGCACCCCACAAAGACTAATAAACATAAATTATATCCTAATGCTCTGCGTGCTGCAGATGATTGTGTGCACAGCTAGTGACTCTTTCCAAAGACTGTTCTGGTCTCCTCTGAAACAATTTAGTAAGAATCCTGCCCATTTTGGTGCTTGAGGGAACATTTTCACATCTCTCATTATAATAACAGGGATATCATCAGAGATGATGGGGTTTCTGTATTTAGTTATTTTTTTTTAAGGAGGAAGAAGAAAAATAAAGGGTAAGACAAGAGCAGTTTCCCCCTCTCCTTTCAGCTGTTGCTGCTCTCTGTGTGGATGGCAGTGAAGGCACGACACGTAGTCCAAGGGTGATCCAAAAAGACATTTATATCCCTCCCTCTCCAAGTCAAAGCAAAACTTTCTGCACATTTTCTCGGGTTCCAATAAATGTTTTGTGACAGGGTGCCTCTGCAGTGAGTGCAGCATGACACTCTATCAGTTCTGTATTTTCTGCACCTTTCTGATAGCCTAAAAAAATCTGTCCTGCCCGTTTCAAGCATTGCCAATTAAAAAAAAAAAAATCCTCTGCAGTATGTGACATTCACCTTGATACCAGTGACATTCAGAGGGCCTGCTGATTTTTAAGCTAGTGATTAAGAACTGTCTGAAATAGTTTCACACATGGTTTGTAAATCCTCAGTCAGAGCTTTTCCATCAGTGCCGCTGTGAAATATTTCTCCTTGGCTTTGCAGGTGTATTAATAAATTCCTTTGCAGAACTCTCTGTCTTGGAAATGAAATAATCTCTTTCCTCTTGTAAATATTTATTTTTTACAAATACAAGAGCTGCTAGCCAATGACTATAATGTAGCACAATTTAACACTAGATAGAGGTCAACCTAGAACATGACCAAAGTAAACTAAAAATCCAGAAGTTTTCTCCCCTCAGAAAATTCAGTAGTCCCCTGTGCTTAGAGCACGAAATACAAAAGTGTAAATGATCTGATCAGAGTGGCAACATCTATTTACATAATTTCAATTGATCACATAAAGCAGCAGTGGACAGGGTAGCCTCTGTCCTGTTTAAATAAATGCTGTGTGTCTGAAAGGGTTGCAGAGAATGAGAGCATTTATTCTGTTTGTTTCCACATAGAATTGGTACAGCTGATTTAAATCCTTATGGCAGTTTGCATCTACTGGGGGGATGAGGGGGAGAAGAACCAGAGTTGAGCTCCTCTGAATCTCAAGTCTAAGTTACTGCCATCATGCTCTTAGTGATGCTATGCTCCTTTGATATTTTTTAGCTATGGAGCTGGATTTCAAAACAGGAAGAAAGAGAACTGCAAGGAGCTGATGCAGTCACGACTGCCAGCAGCAGCAATGCCAGTGTGCCCTGACCTGGAGGAAGGCTGCTCTCTGGGAGGTAGGCAGCATCTCATCATTTGGCTGAGTTGCCACTTGCTAAATGAAAACTCTTCTCTTGGAGGCTTGTTTTGCAAGGTCTCCTCAGCTCCCACTCCAAACTGCTCACAGAAGCACACAGCTGAAGGCAGGGTGCAGTCCTGTTAATCCTGTGCATGGAGGATAGCAATGGCATTAAGCATTCCCATGGGCACTGGGCACTTCAATCTGTATGGTTCTAAACCCCAGCTAACAGTGGTTTCTAGTTTGGCTTAAATTTTTTTAAGCCAAATTTGAAGGATTTGGCTTAAAAATCTTGGTTAGCAACTCTAAATGAAAATAATTACCCACTTATATTCCTGCCACTAGGGCTGAGTGGTGTGCTCAGAAGTAACACCCAAGGGAGCCCAGAGGACGAGTCCCTTGGGCAGCTGCACAGCAGGGCCCAGGGCCTTCCTTGGACTAAGTGCACTTCTGGACCATTTGGTAGGGAATAATCCAGTTTAATCATATGCTTGAGGGGGAGGAAATTGCTCCAATTAGAGTCTCTTTATTGTTAGTCTGATCAACTTACGTTCATCTTGTAGCTTGTTTATTTAAGTGGGACTCAGCCACTGTGATCTACGTACTAATAAAATTAGTGTTCACTTCTTTATCTGAAAAAATAGAGATGGTCAGTGGCACAACTGCAGTAGTTCTTATTAAATCCTGAGTCAGGGTCACAGCTGAATTGTTGAAAGACTTCTTTGTTCTTTTTGTTGCCTGAGCTTCAGAGAAAAATTTTTGCACTCACACTTTTTCTTCTTTCTTCTGTCCCGCTCATCCAACACTTCTTGATAACTTCTGTATTTATTGGCCTGTTCCAAGCAAAGTTGGCAGCTCTGCCTGAGCTGGGGACTCATAGCTGTGAAGTGCCAATGGTTTTCATTAAAATCACTGTTTTGGCACGTGCTGTAGTGTGCCTTTGGTGAAGGTGGAAACATTCCTTGTTCTGCCTGCCAGCAGTCTGAGTACCCACACGGCTCTGGGCACAGTGTGTTTGTCTGGCAATGAGGGAACAAGTAAAGGTGCACAGAAGAAGCTGAGGACCATTTGGGGGTCCTGCTAGCAAAAAGAGGCAAGTGGATGTTTGTTTGTCATGATAGAGGAGGAGTTGGGAAAAGTGGGGCCAGCAAGTGAGATTGGAGGCAAAGGAGCTCGATTTGCAGTAGTAACTGGGTTAACAGTTTACAGACAGCAGAGAAGATGGATGTCTCAGATGTGCAGGAAATCAGGCTTCATTAGCTCTGCTCCTTGCAGAAAAACATGTTATTAATTGCCTTTGGTCTCCAGGGGAACCACTAGCCCCATTTGAAACTATTCTGCTGCTTATTGTCTGAGCGCTGAGGCATGCTCTGAACAGAGGGATGTCTTTGATGCTGATAGATCAAACTCTGCACTGAAATCTGCTGAGATGAGGAAGCCTGAATCAGCAAAGCCAGCTTTTAAGGAAACAGAGATCCCTCTGTGGAATAAAGAAACAAGTGCAGCCAGAGACTGGAAATATGAAGTCTGTGCTCTTTAAAGCTCAGCACTCTCTGGGGCCCAGCCAGCAGCCTGGAGGACAGAGGAGAAATTACTTGAGGATTTCCATGCAAGGAGGAAAAGAGCCCTAAGTGACTGTGTGTGGGAGTGCAAGGACAGCCTGATATGATGTGTGGTTAATGCCTGTTCCCATGCTTGCAGGCTTGGAATACACAAAGCAGCAGCATTAGCAAATGCTCTACAGTGATAGGAAAAATTGCCTGGGACTTACTTTCTTTCTAGCTCCTAGTACATGTTGAACCTATGTATTTAGTTTGAGATTTTCCTGTCCTTTTGGGCAAGAATTCTGACAGTAAGAACTGTCTTCTGCACAGATAGAGTCCAAGTCACGACTTTTTTGTTTGTTTAATCTCTTAAATATCTTACTGTGAAGGTCTGTGAGAGGGCAGAAAAAACACTGCATTTTTGTTGGAGAAGTAGTTCCCAGCTCTGATTTTGTTCTTCAGCTCACATCCTGCTTGTCTTTGCCTTTTTTCTTTCACTGTAATAACCCAATACAGGTCTGGTTATTGCTTGCAAAGGTAACCAGTTTGGAGGTGTGCCTGCTGAAGGTGTGTGATCTAAATGGTTAGAAGCTGCTAATTTACAGGGAAACATTTATGTACACGAACCCATCCTCTGTGGTTCTCCAGAGGGGTATGGTACATTTATCTCTGTGAGTTTATCTGGATCTTCTGGGGTGAAATCTTCAACTGGATGGGCTCTGGTTTAGTGCTGCAAGCTTGTGATGCAGTTTTCCAAATCCCAGGCAAGCTTTGCACAGCAACTGCAGTGTTTGCTGCTCATGTGTGAGGAATTGTGAAGGAGTTTTGAATGAGTTAGAGATAGGACCTCTGAGTTTTTTACATGATGCAATTTATTTTTCCTATCTTCTGCATAGGCAGGAAGGGTGGGTTTGGCTCACATCTTCACTACATGGTTCAGAAGGTCACAAGACCCCTAGTTGCAAGACTTTTTAAGGATTTATTGACCAATAAAACACTATCAACAAGGATATTTATGCTCTTGACCCAATCCTTAAATTTTTGTCTTATGGACTCATGCTACAGTGTAAGCTTTCTTAGCCAATCATGTTATGACACACAAACCTACAACACTGTGCTCTGAAACTCTAAACTTTTCTGTGTCTCTGCTTTAAACCATACATCCCCATTCTTGCTTCTAGCACCTAAGTTTGGAAGCCTTTTCCAAGGTCTCAGGTAAAATCCTGTGTTTAATTCTAAGCTTTGGCTTCCAGGCCCAAAGTTCTGAGAGTTCCCTGCATTTCAGATTCCAGCACTCATTCTGCTCCTGAAGGAACACTCTGAGCAGGAGCAATAACACACAAGTGGAATTTGCTTTGAACCACTGCTCTCTTTTACAGAACTGATGTAACAGGAGAATGTTTTTGAAGGAATGGATAGGCATAAAGCACAGAGCAACGTGTGACTGATTGGTTTTCTTAATGGATTGGGTTTTAACACCATACAGTTGATAATGGTGTTTAAATTTTGGTTGCTATGTCACAATTGTGAAACAGGAGAGGTCTCAATTCTCTGGCAGCATAATTACATGTTCTAGAAGTGTCTGGACATTCACTCAGTGCCATGGTCTGATTGACAAGGTGGTGATTGGTCAAAGGCTGGACTCGATGATGTGGGAGGTCATTTCCAATCTAAGTGATTCTGTGTGATAATAGCTTAGGGGCAAAAGAAATTTGGGAGGTTTAGTCAGTGAAATACTTATTTTGTGGAAACTTTGGAAAGGCATTAAAGCAGACAAGTACATTAACAAACTTAAAGTAAGCTTTTTATTACTTAATATTTTCTCACCAAAATTCAAAGCTTTGGCACTCTAAGTAAAGCAGAAAGTGGAAATCTCAGCAGAGCTGCATTAATTTTTCAAGCCCTAATGTGCCAGACAGGGAATAAGTTATTACATCTGTTGCCCTCTGGGAGGAAGAATGAAAAGCACAGAAATGATTCTTCGCTGTTAGGATGGAATAACTGGATAATAGCTGATATAAGCAGCAGCATTGCTGCAGAAAAGCTTTACAGCAGCTTGTGTGTCATCATTAGGAGTGAGCATTTCTCTGTATAACTAGTGCAGCAAGATTAGGAAACATGGCAGGGCTTGTTTGTTCTTCTCATGGGGCCCTTTACAATTATGGGGGAATTTCAAGCCAGTGTCTCGTGTGCAGCTGCTGATGATGTGTGTGAGACACTCCTTTCTTCACATTGAATTCTCAGCCTGTAGACATTGCTTTCAGGATCCACAGGCACAAATACAGCTGTCCAGGGCAAGTTTATGAGGGCAATATGGCCCTTCAAGCTGTGGTGCCTCCAGGAAGGTTCGGGATTGGTTTGCCACAAGCCTGGCTCTTGGGTGGGCTCCTGGAGATGATGAACTGAGTCCATAACAGCATCCTTGTCCCTCTGACAGGCAGAAACATTTGCTGAGTTCTTTGGTGACTTGTTTTCCAAGGGAGAGCCCTGGAGGCCTGTTATTAATGGTTGTCTTCTCTGTAAATACACTCATAAAGCTTTCTAAGTATTGTGATAACGTGGCAAATAAACAATGATAACCCCAGAGGAAAACGTGGGAATTACTTGTGTGTCCATGAGCTCACCTGGGAATGAGTGTACCAAAGCACCATCCCAAGCTTCACTGGTGCCTCAAGCTAAAGCATCTCAGTCTTTTGTCATCCCCAAGAGGTATGAAAAGGCTCCAGTGACAGGGCATGGAGCCAAGGAAGAAAAACAATGTGGATTTTTAGAAGGCTCTTTATCTGCCTGTCTCCTTGGAACATCAGATATTACAGTGGCACGTGGATCTGGAAAGGCACGTGGACAAAAGGGATGAAAGCACTTTAGGCCTTCTCAGATCAATGTCCTTTGTTGGAAAGAATATTAGAAGGCAATTGTATAGATTTTTATCCTCACCACTAATTGATCTTACTACAGCCTTATGTAACATGCCTTGTTGTGGGTGCTGCTGGCTTGTGGGTCAAAGAAAGCTCATTTCTGATGGAACCAACTGCTCTGAGGGTTTCCATGCACGTTTCTCTCATTCACACTGAACTGATGCTGTTTCTCTGGCACGACCCTGCCTTGTTGGGGGCCTGTCTGAGGTACAGCAGGCTGTGACAATTTGCTGTGCTGCAGGATGTAATGCATAAACAATTTTAAGGCTAATGTGAGCTAATAGAGGAGTAACTGCAAACTAAACATTATGAAAACATTCTGTGCCTGATTTATTGCAATCACCATCTAAGTGTATTGAGGCAGACTAAGGGTAGTCCTCCACTGTTCCCTGCAAGCATTCTTTAATTTTCTTAATGCCTTTTTTTTTTTTTTTTTTTTGCATTGAGCAATGCCAGGGCAGGTATCAGTCTGTGGATTTAGCTGAAATCAGCTTTTTTTAAAACGTGGCTCACCACTCTATTTGATTAAGGGTTATTGGAAAGCTTCCACCTGTTCTGTGTAGATTAGCTGTGCCTTAAGCCTTATGTAGCTGATTTTAAGAGGTTGTCACTAAATTGTGGCAGGTCATGTGCTCATATAACTTATATCAGCATTGTCCTTGAAAAGCCAGTGCAGCAATTCCACTGTGACATGGTTGGGAGTGAGGAATCCTCCTGGTCACCCCTTACACAGCTTTGACAGTGGTGCACCAAAGGTGGAATCTTCTGCCTGTAAACACAGAACAAGCATGAACATTTATTTTATTTGTTGTGTAAACAAACATAAAGCAAAAAAAAAAATTAATAACCCCACCTCTGCTAGCTTGTAATTAGCCCTACATATGGAACTAAACACCAAACCCCCAAACTGTGCACAAATTAGTCTTTGATTCTTGAGATCTGTCTACCTCGAGAGGGGAACCGTAGTTAAAGGAGCTCAGGAAAGGCAAGATCTGCAAGTGTTAAGAGTAAAGCAATTATAATAAGGGGAAGCTTTTCCAGTGTGAAGGGTAATCTGTCTCAGAGGTAGATTAGCACTGACACATCCCCTTTAGACAAGCAGCTCAGAACTGACAGCCATTTGGAATTATGTCTGGAGATGCTGTCAACACCCACACGCCGCCACGAGAAAGGGAAACGTGGTCTCTTGGCTGCCTGCAGTTGCAGCCATCTGCTTGGATGGTGGATTCCTGCTCTGGGCTTGGCTGCAGTGGTTCACTAGGACTCCATGGGTGCCAGGCAGCAGGGGCTTGAAAAGAGCAGGCTGTGTGTCTCAACACACAGTGCAGCTTTTTGTTAGGAGCCCTCATTCTGCATGGCTGCAGCAGAGCAGCATCACAGATCCTTGGTTTGCTGGCGTGTGGTGATGCTCACGCGTCAAAGCAGAGGAGCAGAGACAAATTGAACAGATTTTGAGGGACTCTGTACCTGCCAAAATGCAGTGCAGTGGGGCACCTCAGGCTTAAAATAGTGTGGGGCAATCCAAATGTCCTTAGGAGAGCCATCTCCTGAGATTTCTAGATGAATAGGAAAAATCACTGCCTTTTCACCAGCCACTGAATCAGCTGGAATTTATGGCATAAAATTGCTCAATCAATTCCAGAATGGGGGAAGTCAGTCAGAATACCTAATTACATGGTTATTGAATATGGACAGAGCACTCTCTTAAAAAAATAAAATAAAATGTAACTGTGCCACAGAAGTGGAGAGAACTGCATAGCTGGGAGGCAGTGCAGCTGTAAGAAATTTTATTCATATGCTGTGTGGCTCACTTTCAGTTTTGTTGGACACTTAACAACAAAATTATTCCACTTTAGGAAAAAAGCAGCCAGTGATGATTATTTCACTAGGTCTTCAATATACTAATTCTGATTCTTATCTTGCTTATTTTTTTCATTTTTCTTAAAAAGTTTTTTCAGGAAAAAAAAAAGGAAATGCAGTAGTTTTGTACCTAAATGAAGCAACAGTGCAGATACACCAGCATTGTAGTCATTGCATCACTGCTGTTCTCATTTGTGTGGTTGGGGAATGATTGTGAATAGCATTAGAGGGTTTTTAGGTTAATGTTTAACCCCACAGATGTCTGGAGACCCACCTTGCTGCCTCTGTAAGACAGATGCTTTTACAGGGCCCCAGGAGGAGACACTGTAGGTGGTGTTGGACACAGATCTTCCCTTTGCCAAAAGACTGTGTTTTAAAGTGTCTATTTTTTCTTTTAACTACAGAAGATTGTACACACTCCTCCATCCTTTCTTTTTTTAAAGTATTCCATTCAGTCTTTCTGTCAAAGATCTGTTGTTATCTTTTTTCCCTAAGAAGCCCAGTTTCTTCTGGCATGTAACTGTCTTTACTCCTGTATTTTTTAAACATGTCTACCTTTCCATTCTTTATTTTTTCTTATAATTTCCTTCATTTCCTATATCCCCGATTTTTAGCACAAGCATGCTGGTGACTGAATAATGCCACCACCAACTCCCAAACGAGTAGGAATAAAGCTGATTTTTTTTTTTTTTATTTATGCTTTGATAAAATTGCTTTGGAGTTCTAAAACACAGAGCAGGTTTCTAGCACCAACTCCCAAGTGATCTGCCTCTACCTGGACACGACTTTGAGCTGCAGAGCAGGCTCTGTGCAGCAAACCCAGCAGTGCTGGGAGGCAGCAGGGTTTGTTTGCCTGTGTTTTGAGGACATAAACAAAACTCCACAACTTGGTGGAAGTTGTCAAGCTGGTATGTTTATTACAGTGCTGGGTGCTGGACACATGTGGAGATTACTCTCCTTAAAAGACATGAGTACTTATGGGAGCTTCAGGTCCCTTTTTATCCCCCTCTCAAATACACATGCATACAATTTCACAATAGGTTCATACATATTCATTTTTACGAATTTCGTGTGACATTTGCCGCTAGTTCTTCTTTATCAGAAAGAATTCCTAGGTCACGTTGACCTGCTCCCACAGCAGTCTGTGTCTCTCTTTATCACTTTCTGTCTCTCCTCTCTTATCTCTGTCCTTCACTGAAGCAGTTTCTCTGAGCCTAGGCTTTTGCAGTCAGGTTACATGGCTATGTTTTCTAACTCAAAGACGTACATTCCACCTAAATCAAAATGGATTTCTACTCTGGAGAATTTCTACTCTGTCTCAGCTGAGTGGTGCTACTGGGGAGGTTGGATAGGTTGGATCCCCAGGTATCCCTGGCTCAGCTGTGGCACACAGGGATGCACATGAAGAGCCTGTCCAGCTCTTCCATAGTGCCACGTGCCTGCTGGTGGTGACAAGGTGGCTCTCAGCTCTTCCTGCACGCTGGGCTGGGGCAGTGTGCTCCATCCCTGCTCTCCCTGCCAGCAGGGGCTCAGGGGAGAAGGCTCTCTCTCCCCTCAGCTGGGATTTGCCATGCTGAGGGACAGCCCGAGGGCAGCGGTGCCCAAGCCCTTGAATGGCTGCCCCACTGGGACAGTGGCCAGAGGGCCCTGGAAGCCCTGCAAAGTGTTTGAGATAATGCATTCCAAAGAATTATTGCATCCATCATCTCAGCCTTTTCCAGCATTACCTGTCCAAGTTTTCTGAGGGTACTCATTGAAGCAAATACTCTCTACCTCTCCCATTTCCAAGAAGCCTTTACCCTTGTCTAGACAAAGGATGACATTGCCGTGTCACTAATCTTGCCGATTTTCACAGTGTTTGATAAATGCTTCTGAACAGATTTCATCACATCCAGCAGATTTAATGCTTCTTTAGATAAGGCAAGTGCCTAACAGTAACACTTTCCTCAGTCAATTCAGCTACAAGTAAATACTGTGTGTGATTATAGGATTAAATCTGAAGCAAAAGCCTGGTTTTGTAAGCAGTTAAAAATCTCTTGTTGAAGCTCTTCTTTCTCTCACTTGCTGTAGAAAAGGGACTCATTTTCCCTTGACAGGTTTTCAGTTATAAAAATTGATTGTATGCTTAAAAAACCAGGTTCTTGGGAGAGCTTTAATTTCCTCTTGAAAGGATCATTTTTTAAATGGAAGTGCACTTGATTTTGGAAAATTTCAATTTTATTTATTCCAAATCTCCCTGCAAATCTATTTTTCCTCTCGATCCATTTTTCCTTTTCATACTTGTGAAAGTTGCCATAGCTACCCGTAAATTGCTGATTTTTTTCCCCCCCAATTAAATCTCTGTAGTTATGAAGAAAAATGTTGTTACTTTTAGCAATAAGAGGTTTCCTCTTCAGCCCCTCACCCCCTTGTTGATTGTGCCTATTAAAGCAGCAATATTTCTCTGACTCACCCTTACCTGATGATTCAGAACCTCAGACATGAGACTCCATACTCAGAAATTACCGCAGTGGGTGTTAATATCTGTGTGGGAAAGGGTAAGGCTTGGAATCTGTAGTGCCCAACATGTTACATGAGGCTCTGAGAGAGCATTCCTATTTCCTAATGTGGGCCTCCATCATTTAACCCTGCACAGAGACCTCAAAGCTGCTCCCCAGCACTGGAAGGGTCTCAGCAGCTGCAGGTGTTCCCCAGTGATGCCTTGAGGAGGCTGAACAGAGAACAGAGGCTGGGCAGAGCTAAAGAATAAAGCAGGGATTTATTAAAAGGCCTCAATGGATGCACCTTGGGCAGCACAAGAGCCCAGCCAGGGCTGCACCCAAGGTGAACCAAAATGGTCACAAAATGGACACCCGGTCACGGGGTCTGTCACTTTTATAAGTTCTGGACCATTTGCATATTGGAGTTAATTGTCCAATTACAGCTTTAGCCCATGCAGTCCCATCCTTCTTGTTTTTCTCTCTTTAGCCCACGTTGTTTATGCTCTTGGGCCTGAGATTTGGATCATTTGTCCTTGGTCCCCAGCTAGGAAAGGAATTGTTTTGTCTCCCTGCTCTGTGCAGAGAGCTCACCATGCCCTAATATGAAGCTCAGAGCAACACACTAAAGCAGCACAGAATCTGAAACATATAAAAGCTAAAACCTGAGTCATCAACTGAAACACCCAAACACTCAAAAAGGGAAGGAAGGAGGATCTGGAAAACTCCCAGCCAGTCAGCCTCAGTCCCTCTGGAAGTTTGGGAGTGACCCATCCAAGAAGCCCTGTGCTGAATTCTGTACTGCACAGGTGGTCTCACTCCTTGTCCTCCATGGCTTTTTATGTGCAATGTGTACAAAGTGGGATATCCATTCACAGGGATATCCAGTTTAATGTGGCAGGGAAGTAGAGCTCAAGGTGAGGTTACAATCCACTAGCTGCCCTTGGCTAATTTCCTTCCATCAGCCTGAGAACCAAGAACTTTGCTATCGATCCCAGTGAAAGAAGTGAACAAAATTTTTATTACTTCATCAGAGAAAAGAAAGCCACAGGAGTTCAACTCTCTCTCCTCAGACAGCTCCATTTTTAATTCAGTAGGAGAGGCAAACAAAAAGCCTTCCTTGCACAGTTTAGTGCTAACATATCACACCAAGCATAGCCCAAAACACTGTTGGAGTGGCTTCCTAAAACTTATCAGACTTCCCAAGCCATGATTTACCCTGGCACTCCCTTGAAAATTTCAGCAATGAATCAAACTTATTGTTTTCTGTTTCTATGGAAATGGAGCAGGAGCACTCAGGAAATCATCTAGTTTGTCTCAGCTGATGAACAGATGAGGGAAGCACCGTCCCAAACCTGAGAGGTGGTTCAGAACCCACACAGGGTGAGAGCTTTAGTGCAAGTCTGATGTTTTAAGCACACTGCACAGCAAGGCAGGGTTTGAGGGCTGTGTCCCTGCCTCTGGGGCTGTCTGGGTAACACTGATTAATTATATGAATATCTCTGTGGCATATTTCTTTGGAAAAGGCAAAGGAATCATATATTCTTCCCTGTGAGGGTGGTGAGGCCCTGGCACAGGTTGCCCAAAGCAGCTGTGGCTGTTCCATCCTTGAAAGTGTCCAAGGCCAGGTTGGCCAGGGCTTGGAGCAGCCTGGGATACTGGAAGGTGTCCTTGCCCATGGCATGGAGGTGGAAGGAGATGAGCTTTGAGGTTCCTTCTAACCCAAATCTCTCTGTGATTCCATGATTCTACAGCATGAACAAAGGTTGCTTTTGAGGTACCCAGCATGTTTTCAGTGTGCTATGGGTAAAACCAACACTGACCATGCTTCCAGATGTGTTTTCTATATACACAGGTGCAAAGGGTGGACAGACAAACACATGGCTGTACCAGCATTTGATTTGGAGCTCTTACTTCAATTAAAAAACAATTAATTCTTATATGTGGGGTGCTTCATATGCATTCATATCTTCATGTCCAAATGGTCTTGGCTGTAGCTTGATCTACAGCACAGGCAGCTTTTAGAAATGTTTGCAGCACTCACAGTACGTGCAGCAGCATCTGAAGCCCCTTGGAAGGTGAGGGTTGCTGGTGTAAAGGGGCCTTTCTGAAAAATACCTGGTGTTTTCTTCATGGGAGATGAAATAACTCACTAAAATAATGGGATTACATCCTTGATATAATTCTAAGTGAAGTTAGTTTTGTAGTTAATGTTCTTGGCAAGGATTGTGTCTGTTTTAAATGATGGTTTATTTTAATTTTTTTGTTGTTTTTTTCACACTGCCATGCAGGTACCCAAGGGAAGCCCTTCCTTAAATGAGCAGAGCACCTCCATTCCATTTGTGCTGGACTTCCCTGGTAAGTAGAGAACACGATCTTCAGTTCCCTGGAACAAGTGCAGACATCTTATTAAAGCTGAATATTTGAATTAAGCAATGCTGGAACTAAAAATATGCTGAAAACCACACATCCCAAATTTGAAATGCCAATAGCAGCACTGTTGTTATTTATCTGTTTTTTCCTAGAATTATTTTCCATTCTTCAAATGTGACAGGCTAAAGTGTGGGGCCTGGAAGGTGTCCCCAGTTTTGCCAAATTTAAAGGACATGGGAATTCCAACATTGCCACAGTGAAATTTGATACTATTGCATCCCTTCACTCACATGGTTTGTCACTATTTAATTTGGAAAACTGACTGATCCCTTTTCTCTCATGTCTGTTTTCACCATCTTCATATCTTCAGAAAAAAAAAAAACCTGTTAAGAATTTTTTGAATAAGTAAGCCTTGTAGGGTTTTGGGAATCTCAGCTTACCCTTTAGATGTTTGACAGGCTGAAGAATATATTCATGTATAACAACAAAAGGAAATGATGATACATCTTCTCTCCTCTGAAATACTGTCTGCCTAAAATGAGACTTTTAAAATGAACACTGGAAAGAAACCCTTGTAAAAAGCTTATTTTCTTTTGACAAGGTACAAAGTTGCTTTCTCTTTTTTTTTTTTTAAAGAAAAAGGAACAAATTCATTTTTTCCTGTTTAGACTAATTTGAGGTGGAGTAGAAGGAATATAATGGCTTAATTATTTGCATGGTAATTTTTGCTTTTCTGCAGGCGAGTGAACATGTGTATATGAAAACCTTTATTAATAATTCCCAGGTGTGTGGCAGAAAAACAATCTGTGTCAGTCAAAATATCCAAGTTATTTGTTTCATTACATGCAATATAATTGCATTTCATCCTTCTGGCTTCAAGAGCTGAATCTGGTACTGCACTTCTTTTTACTGGATGCTACAGAAGAGATATAATTGAGCTTGAGTAAGTGAATTTTGAATTTTGTTGTGGAACATCAGTTTGCCCAGCTGTGCCAGGGAGTGACTGTGAAGTTCAGGTCTCACTCTGGATTCTGAGTTGAAAGACATTGGCTCTGATACTTTTTTGCTCAAGTTGTGCTTTCAAGGGCACTACCAGGAAAGCTGAAGTCACAGATGTGGGGCAGCAATCCCACCTGGGCAGGTGTGCCTTTCTTTTCTGCCTGAATGGAAGCAGGGAGAATGCAAACAGGGCTGCAAAAACAAAATCACTGCCCTGGGGAGAGCCACAGCCCACAACAGCCTGTCCTGCCTTGCAAGGGCCCCTGTTGCTGGCCACAAGCAGGTGCTTCACTGGGACAGGATCATCAGGGTCAGAAGGCTGCTGGGTTTTTTCAGACAGATCTGGGTGAGAGCAGGCTGGAATTTGCCTCACCAGCTTCACCTGGCCTTTCCCCCAGAGCTGCAGCCCATCAGCCCCAGAAGGGTCCTCAAGCTCCAGCCTGAGGGTTCAGGTTTGGGTAGAACTGGTTTAAGGATATCTGCTCCCTGTCCTTTGCTGAGTTACTGTTTGGATTTCCTGGAGTGACTTGGCTGAGGATCACTGGATGGGGTTTGTTGCTGCCACCATCCTGGATCAGGAGCCCCACCTGTGAGGTCAGTGCCTGTAGTTTTAAGTAGAGAGAAATGGAGTGGCTTAATATAAACCGTGATTTTTCTGAAACCCAGAGCAGGACAAATGTGTATTGCCTCTTTCAGAGTGCTTAGATTTTAAACCTCTGCCTGGAATTTAGCAGGCTTACTTGGTAAGGGTTGGTTGGTGGCATTTCAGTGAGTGCTACAGCACAGCTGTCTGTCTTGAGTGAAATACAAAACATCTGAACATTTGTACTGGATTCAAATGAAGGGTGGTCAAGGAATACATTACCATGCAAAGTGCAATGGCTGAGCATTTCAAGATAATTTTTGTGTGTATGGGAAAGTCAAACCATCTAGTTACTATCTTACACAGTGGTTTTTTTTTTTTTTCTTCTGAAACAGTTTTAAGCCTGGCATGTACAGATTCAATTCACCTCCTACTGAAATGAATCAGATTTGGTAGGAAAGTCACTGAGCTTGCTCTTCTGAGAGCTGTATGAGTGTAAACTGTCAGGAGGCTACAATTCCCTCATTTCTGAATGAGTGGGGCACACACTGCTTTTCCTAGGGAGGGGCAGAGTATTTAGAGAGACTTTTTAAATTCCCAGGCTGTGCTGTCACACCCTGCTGAGCTTTTGGCTTGAAAACTCAGTTGCTGTTCATATTTCCAGATCATAACTTGCATCTGCTGTGGAACTCTGAGTGTTGGGATGGTGTTGGATGCTTGTTGTTAGTTCTGGGTGCTCTGGGAGGTGGCAGGACAGCAGCAATGTGGAGTTTTGCCTTAAATCCCTCTATAAAAGAGAGTTAATAATTCAATCCTCAAAGCTGCACCTGCTCAGCTACTGTATGTGAGCAAAGGGGCACTCAGGGCTGACAGTAAGATTCTGAGAAGAGGCACGCATATAAAAAACCTCTTTAAAATACCAATTTAGAAAGCAGGTTTCCAGGGACAATCCTTGCACATGGTTTTCTGGCTTTTTTGTCAGGCCCAAGATTTGATCCTAGCTGATCAACTGAGAGAAGAGCCTCTAAATGCCTACCTCTTTCTGCTGAGGGCAATTTACTCTTCACAGAGCCCAAGCTTCCTGTGATTTGAGCAAAGTTCCTTTCTAACCAAGCTGGCTTTCCTTTAGGAAAAAAAGCCCCACTGTCCTACACAGCCATTGGACTTGCATTGGTGTCCTTAAGTGGTTCACTGTGAAAACAAAGCTCACACAAAGATCCACTTGCAAGGAGCTGTATTGCTGGTCCTTTGATTTGTCTGGTGTGTTTTTGAGATGTGGCTTTTTTTTTGACATTTTAGCTGCCTGTTATGCCATGATGTAAAGCACAGTGACAGCTATATTTACACTAGCTGTAAATCTGGTTCTGTAAACACCAGATGAAACTTAAACTTGGATACATATTCCCAAACTGTCACTACTGTGACAACACAGTTCTGTCCAGAAATGCAATGAAACTGGTTAAATCTACAAGGGTTTTCAAGAACCTTGGCTCATAAACTTAAGGGACGTTGCACCAGATCTCATTATTTTTGGTGTTTCATTATATGGATGGATAAATGGATGGATAAATGGATGGATGGATGTATCCTTAGCAGAATCTTCCCTGTTGCTGGAGAGGTAAAAAGCCATAAGGGAAAATTGTAAGACTGTAGGATTTGGGAGAGGTGAGAGTGGCTTGTTGTTCTCTGGTGGTTTGTTCCAAAGGCTGTGACTAATACAACAAAATTCTCCTAGAGACCTGATGGAAGATGCTTTCAGTTTAGGTTTCTAGGCAAACTGAGGCTCCACACTCACACTTTTCTCTCCACCTGCTCACAAACACTGAGAGATGACCTCGAGTAGGCTGGGTGGGATTTCTCCCACGTGACAGAGCCAAGGAAGGCCAGCTCTTGGATATGCATTGCATCCCTGGGTTCCTTTTGAATGCCAGCTCATAAAATCACATATTCCTGAGTAATGAATAAATTATACTGATCTAAATAAATGATACTGTTTCAGCTCAAGGCCCTGCAGCTATGAAGGGTAATGGGCTGGCACAGAACCATTCCTTTTAAAAATGGTGTAGGATAGGGCTAGGCTTGCCAAACCAGGCTTCTGGCAGGCTGTGGAAAGGATGGAGGTACTGGTTTTAGGAGGTGCTTGCTTTGGCTGTGAGGGAGGTTTAGACTCAAGCAGGCAGATTTAACGTCCCACTGACATTGCTCAAGTAGTCAGGGCTCTGGGTTTGGTAACATGATTTGTTGCTCAGCATCTGCTCAAGGCTTGTGCTCCCCATCAGCTGGGAAGTCCCTTGGAAAACACCACTTGCTAAACTGTTCAGGCAACAATGAAATTCAGCCAAACCTGTGATGGTTTGTGGGGAGGGATGGATGGGGATATTGTAGTGTTGTGTCTGGCTGCTGGGAACGAAGTCAGAGATTTGGATGCAGGAAAGAGAGACCACACAGCATAAATAAAATGTTTTGGGGTGTGGAATACCAAGGGTTGTAGAGGTCAGGAAGCACAAACAACTTATGTGAAGCCTGAAGCATTAAAATTGACTACTTTTAACTTTTAAATTTTAATTTCCCTTTTTTTTTCTTATGTTGCCCTGCTTTGTTGACATTCCCTTATCGCTGGTAAATTTTATTGCGTGCAATAGAAAAAATTCAGACTCCTGCAAAAGGGCTTCACGAGGGCTTTTTTTAAAGGCCCTGTAGTTAATTTAATTTGGGTTTTGGTGGTGGTGGTTTTGGTTGTAGTACTATGGAAATGATGCACATTCTGTAGAAATGCATGTAAGTACGTTAAAGGTTGTAAGTCATTAAATGGGAATATCAGGGGAAAAATGCTTGAGGGGAAATGCCGGCTAAATAATGCAGTTATTAATAATGCATAATAATAATAATTTATAATAATAAAAGATTATCTTTCAAGTGAGGAAAACCTTTTGTTTTTCACCTAAAAATGATAATTACAGAAAATTATTCCACTTGAATGGGATATTGGTGGAATGAGCAAATAACCGGAGACGTGGGAACAATGGGGGTTGTTCAGAAATGAATGAGTTAAGGTCACAATGGCCAGATCCCAGCATCAATTGCACCCATCTAGAAAGTCTTGTATCTTCTTGAGGATTAAGAAACACTTCCTTGAGAGACTTCATGAGTCTGTATTTGACTGACTCAAACTTTCCAAAACCCCCCTTGTATAAATTCTGGGATCTAGTGGGAGTTCCATATGGTTTTTTTAATCTGATAATGGATATTTAAATAAGAAATTTAATATCTTTGTGATGTTTTTAAAGCAATTCTTCTTGCAGCAAAATTAATCACTTTCAGGGAAAAGTACAAATTTATTTCTTTGGAACATTACCTTCAAGTGCCATAAATATAATAGATGTACAAAATAACTGTTAAAGGATCTTTATAAGCACATGTAAAATCAGATTTTTCTTGGATGCATTTTTTTCCTTGATAAAGTTTCTTAAGATACTTTCTCACAAAACTTTGCATATAGTACATACTCAATATATGCTGAGAAGTTTGGTGTTTAAAGAGTTTCTGTGCAAGACTGGGATAGACACTTTGGTGCCTTAGGTGAAGTGCTATTGAATCATTTAGAACAGAATCAAATTTGGGATTGAGAAATGCTATTCCATGTGAGAAAACATACTTCAGAGCCTCTTGGGGATTAATATATTGATTAAGTTTTTCTGGGCCAGGTTACTCTTGAATTGGATGGTGGTAATAGGGTGTGTTGCATATTAAATAGGTTGATAATAAAAGCAGAAAAATAATTGTGCCCAGCTGGCATCTTGGCAGACTTAGAACATTGATCCATCTTTTGTGGTTGCATTCTTATTTGTGACAAATATCCAAGTTTATTACTGCTTTGATTTCAAGAGGGTCACATCTGCCTGGCAAGCGCTCCCCTGTTGTCATTCCACATGAGGGGACCACTGTCAGTGCAGCTAAACTGGCAATGATGCAGTTTTTCTGCCAGGCTTTGCTCGTGGTCAGTGGGTATTAATGAGTTGGAAGTTCTGCCTTGTTGGTTCTCCATCCTGTGAGCCCAGACTGCCTTGCTCCCATTCATGCCAGTGTGTGCAGGGCTGGTGGGGGGGTCATGTGCCACACAATTTCCCAATTAAGTGGCACATCTTTCACCCTTGTTAATTAAAGAGAGGGAGCAAGCCAACCTCACAAGTTGTGTGGGCTTTTTTTACTTTCTTCCATGTTCTCTAGCTGTCAAACTGTTCATTACTCGCACGCTGAGCTTCTTGTTGCAAAATTCCTCTTGTGGCTTCCCTGCTTGCAGCTTTAACTATTGAAGGGTTAGGGCAAGATGTTCAGGAATGTGCAGCTGCCTTGTAAGACAGGCTAAAAAAAAATCAATCTATCCATTAATCCATTCCATTCTCTGTCTCCAGGACAGAGGGTGTTCTAAAATCATCACTTTGTGGCTGGGCTTTTGGAGATTACCCATAAATAGTAGATGGTCTAGTGTTTTCCAGTGTTTTCCCATGAGTGCTTTCTAAGGAATATACCAGTTTTGAGGATGCTGAGTATAAGTCCTGCAAGTATTGATTAGTTCAGGATCAAAAGCAGTTCCTGATTGAAGTTCTGGGTTGTGTTACTAATTCATTACCTACCACAAGTGTGGATTTAAGAGTGTGGGAGCCTTGAGTGGTTGCTCCATTAGCATCTCAGCTATGCAGCATTTGTTTCCTTATCATAAAACTGCAAAGTCAATAGCATAGGCCACTCCTGCCTGTTGTATCCATGTTTTCTGCTCCAAAACACAGTGGAATAAGCTATAATCTGATACTGTACCAGTGTAAGTAGCAGGTGTAACAGGGGCATGCCATGAGGAAACCAGATGTGCAGACAGCTCTGAAGCCACACACCTGCTGCACTGTGCAGATCCTGGGCTTCACACAGACACATGGATTTTGGCTGTGCAAAGTATGAACAGCCTGTATCAAATGCTTCAGAGCTGCTGCAGGTGTGGTTTGACTACAGAGCAGTTGTAAAAGGTCAGACAGGCACAGGGTTTAACATCCATTCATCACACAATTACTGGCTCCCTGTTGAAGCCCTGGCTGGGCAGCCAGCAGCGTGCAGGGGTGTGTGTGCTGAGCTGGGTGCTGGTGACAGGGGAGCTGTTGTGCTCCCTTCTCCACATTTGCATGTGGAACTCGATTTGGAGAAGGTAGCTGGAATAATAAAAAGCATTAGCAGTATAGTTAGTTACTCTGTGATTGTAATTAAAAGGTGCTAAAGCTGGCTAATGAATTCTGGAGAGTGCTAGCACGTCCTTCAGTATTAACTGCACGGGTGTGGTGAGGAAAAGGTGTGGGGGGATAGCACCATGGAGGGTCCCCTGAGTTTGATTAATGAGAAAATCAGATATATGAGAAATACAGAATATCTGTTTATTCACAGGGAGAAAAAAATTACAGACTGTCTTGAATTTCTTGGGTAAGGGATAAAAGTGTAAGTATAGACAGTCAGGGCACAGGCAACTGATACTGTGTAGGAACAAGCAGAAAATCACAAAACCCCCCGATGAATAAACAAAACCAGCAGCAAAACCAACACCAGACCACCAAACAATGAGAAGAACTGAAAGCCTTTAAAGTTAGGGAAAGAACTTGGCAAAACTGGCAGAACAAAGCATGCCTGGAAATCTCCCAACAGATCTTGGTAACATCTGTGTTTTTAACTGGAGAAACTGAATTGCTTGTTTGTTAATTAGGAAGGCTGGTATGTTGCTATGAGGAGTTTGAAATGGGAATAATAAACCTGTCATGAGGATTACCATTCACTTTTCCTAGATACATATTTCTGCTCAAAAGTGAGATTGCAGAGGAATGTTTTGGTCATCACAGTGGCCCCTGCGTTTGATACTTCTGTGTAACTGTTGGGAAAAAGCACATTATCAAGTGCCTTGAAAAAAAAGCATTTTCTTCTTTAAAGAAGCATTCTTTGTTATAGCTGGGCATTAAATATTCCTGGCCACAAATACTTTTTACTTCAAACAAATTCCAATTGGAGAGGAAACACCACCAGTCTTTCAGGGGCTAGGAATCATCTTGGCTAAGGTTTAGGTCTTAAGAGCTAGGGTGAAACACGATCTTGGCAAAGATCCTAAACACAAAACTCTTTGATTTAACAAACTCACCAAAATCGAGGGTTGATGGTAGAAGAGGAAAGCTCCCAAAGCTCCCAACCCCTTTCTTTTGTTCTTTAGAAATAGAAATATCTGCTCTAGCTCTTAGATTGCTGGGGGATAAATAGCTCATCCACCATCAGCCTGTGCCAGTGTAAAGAACAATTCCACAGGACTTCTTACACACCTAGGTAGAGAAGGATCAATTTTACCTTCAGCACATTAAACACTGCAGTCTGGAGGGTAGGGGACAAGGAAGGTATTTCTCTGCACTTCATCAAACCCTCGTTAATTGTGCTCCAATTAATGGCAGCTGCTAATCTCTCATTGGAGTCAATGGCATTGCAGCTGTGCAACACAGAATTTCAGATATTTTCAGGAGAGGGCAACAGCTGATGTCCTTAATATTTGTTCTGGTATATCAAGGTAAAGATCCACAGTTCTGAGTGGCCTTCAGTGCATGAATAATGAAGTTCATGTGTTGGGCTTTTAGAAAAAGTGCAGACAAAACTAAACTTGGCTGAAATGGAGGGAGGGGATGTGGGGAAGGATGGAGAGCCAGGCTCCTGCTCTGAGAGTGGGAGCAGGGACAGGAGGATTAGATCTTTTGTTAGAGCAGGTGTATTATTTCTTACCAGTCAGGATCATCTGATATATTTCAAGCAAATTGACAGAGCCTGAAGGTGTAGTCAGAAAGTGCTGGTGATTTATTTCCCCACTGATTTTCGGCTCCAGTGGAATGCACAGATAAAATGCAAAAATATAACAGCTTAGAAATAACTCTTCTGTGATTATATCCAGGCCTTTCCTCTTTAAATATTCAGAGTAAATGTAAATGTATTCATAGCATTGTGTATTCTGCCTGTAGAAATGCATTTGCAGTGTGTCAATGTGTTATAAAAATAATGGAAAATACTATTTTCTAATAAAAAACCTCGCAAAAATTGAAGGCAGTAAGGCTAGCAGAAGTTGTCCCAAAGAGGATGTATCATTCCCTGTATTCTCTATTTGAAATTCAAATTGTAATTACAACATTGTACTTTGAGATTGCTCTAACAGTGATTTAGATTCTTTCCAGCAATCGTTTCTCTGCGGTGAAGGGGCACTGCTGGTGACACATAAATTCCTCTGACAGATATGGTTAGCTGGCTTAATCCTGCATGGGCACTGTGCTGGGAGATGCTGTAATTACTTAAAAAGGTAAAAAAATCACTGGCATGTTTATGTTGGGCACCTAATTATTTTCAGGATGATGGTCCTGGTATCTTTAGGGGTATGAAGCTGTTCAGGGAAGTGGCAGGAGTGTGAGGAGGATCTGGAAGCT
Organism: Agelaius tricolor; assembly: GCF_023055355.1. NCBI lineage: Eukaryota > Metazoa > Chordata > Aves > Passeriformes > Icteridae > Agelaius > Agelaius tricolor. Next base: position 3,965,397 of record NW_027269270.1, read on the forward strand.
CACATGCCCACAGCACTGCTGTGGGGTGTATGTGAAGTTAGGGGTATTGCCAGCTGTGGTGTGCTGGCAGCTGCTAGGATCATAGATAAAAATAATTAACATTATATAAAAATTATAATTTTATATAGAATTTATATGTATAAATTTATATATATATTATTTCTAGGTATAAATATAAATCTATAATTGATATTTATAAATTATATCCTATAAATATAATTTTAAATTATATCTCTGTCTGTCTTCTGTAGTTTCCTTCCAGAATATCTCTAAATATCTAAACCTTTTCAGTGCAAGAAAATGCACAAAACTATTGCAATTTAAAATATAGCCTTCAAAATATGGACTTGGATGGATTGGTGTCAGAGACATTACATTTGCTGAAAGAGAATTTATTTCAAGGTTAACATATCTATGAACAATTGTGTCCTACCGAGAGCTATAATAGAAAATCCTGGAAGTCAGGCTGTCAAAACTAAAGTTATTTTGATGAGGATTTCCACAGAAAAGCTGAGATAATGTAGCATATCAATAATTTACTTTAGACATTTTGATTTGTATTTATTAATAAATGCAGCTTGCATATGTAGCTTCCACAGTAATTAAATTGTAATGCTGAAGGAATGGAAAAGGTGATGGGCCTTTGGCTGAGAGCAAGGGGAACATGTCATGTAAGCTTAAAATATTGCTAGTCTTCCAGAAGCCATTAACTATAAACAATGGAGGCATTTTGATTGCATTTTAAGGAGGAAAAATACCCGACCTTGAAAAACAATATATAACTTTGTGGGGAAAGAAACAAAACTATACACTGGAAACTATTACAGCTCCACAGAGGAACTAATGTATGTGCTTCTCCAACATAATCTTTCCTACATCTTAGTTAAATATTCCTCACCCTTCTGCAAGCCTGCCATTCTGTTTCTATTATTCTAATGTACCCTATACTGTCTCACATTGCCTTTGTTTTAGTTCTATGGTGTTGGGCTAAAAATCCACTTTGTTTGATACAGTGCTTGACAGATCCCATATATTTGTACTTGGGGTCTTCCTGCTTGGGAACAAACTTTGTCTTTGGAAAGACTTTGTGGTATCCAAACATCTACATCTAAAAGCAGGGAAATCTGGAAGTCTCTTCCTTCTCCAGCTGTTTAATTGTAGAAAACTTTTGATCTTGTGGGATGAAAAGGGCCTCAGAGCTGAAGAGCTGACTCATTTCATTAACGGATCTGAAATCGCTGGCACTGCAGAAACAGGATACAGTTAATGGGATTAGTAAGGTTCTGCCACAAGTACATAAAAATACAGCTTTAAAATTATTCTGATAATCATAGAAATGCTTCATAAGTAACTTTGTAAGGCAATATTCAAACAGCCTTACAAAAAAGCTAAAGAGATTTATTATTTTATCTATATAGGTAAATGGGAATTTGGGGTCTAGAACAAAACCAGGTTGATTGCCATGGTAGAACAATTTTATTTCTTCTAACAATAACCTTTTTTAAATGAGTAATTTTGTATGAGTTGATTCTGGTGATATCCTGCCCACAAAAAGTCATTCTGGAGCTTACATTTAAACTCAGCTGTACTGAGATATGATAACCAGTAATCAACAGTGGTTTGTGATGTGGCTGGGATTTTTTTAGCTACCTACTTTGAAGATTCTATCAAAAACCTTAAGCATGCCTTAGTCCACCTTTTAAGAAAAGTAGGCAGAAGAATAAGCATCTTTCTAGGACTGCAAAGCAGATACAGCAGATAAAACTCGATGTTATTTCTTCTCCAAACTCTAACTTTTTAATCATATGCTCCCAAGAATGTGCTTTGAAGGATGAATAGCCAAAATACATTTCTTGCATATACACCAAATGTATGTAAAATATAAGTGCAAGGAAATACTTCCACACATGGACACAGGCTTGGTCTTTCCATTCATGATGATGGCTTTTTAGTGAAGAAAAAAATCAAGATTAGTGTTGATCTCTTTGCCTTATGCAACAAAGCTTGTATATCACCATTTGAGGGCTGCTTGGAAGGCTGCAAGTCTGAATCAGTTGCACCATTAGGCTGCAGGAGAAAGACTCCAGCTCACACACATGTTCTTCTTTCTTCTTTCTTTTTTTTTTTTTTTCCTTTTTGAAATGGAACATCAACAACAGTTCAGCGGAGCTCAAAATTAAAGCTCAGGAGCGATCGGTTGAATCTCAAAAAATTGCAGGGGGGAAATAGAGTGAGAAATTAGTTTCTTAATATTGACATGATACTGCAACCTTCATTATAAATAAGATTGTCAGCTGATATCACTTCAGTTTTACATATGGATTTCTTATGTCTGAGTGGATCATGAAAATTTCCTCACAGTCCAGCGAAATCCAAACAGGTCTGGATGAAATGGGTTAATATTCATTAAACAAGGCCTTCCTGAAGGAAAGTGAATGCTTGCACTGCTTCTACCTGTGATGCCTGAAAACCCTTCTAAACAGATAACTCTGTTGGTAATGAACTAAATTGGCTGTGTGTCCTCCATTTGAAGTTGCAATTGCCACTGTTTTTTATCATTTCTCTCCTTAAGCCAATGTAAAGATGTTGAGGACTTGTTTGACTGCTAAGTGAATTATTTTATCTCTATGCACACATATATATATGTTAATATATATATTTTAGTATACAGAGCATATGATGAATTTTTTTTAAAAAACACATTATTAGTTTTTGTCGTTTTACAGGAGAAAAATAGGGCTGAAATTAAATGCAAAATTGGGATAGAAATATGAAAACTGCAGAGTAGCTTAGTCCCCTCACGTTCCAGACTACTGCCAAGACAGGCCATTCAGGAATATCCCCTGAAGGACAAATATTTTATAGCTATGACAAATGCCTAAATAGCTAGTAAGGTTTTTTTATACTTTATCTGTCTTTCCTTCATTATGCAAAAAAATGGGGGTATTCCTTCCCTGGGTGGATTAGCAACAAACTGGGATTCTGTGCAGGAATGATTTCTATTTCCTTGAGTACATTCAATATGAGATTATTTCCTTTCCCCACCCAATGCAGAGTAACAAGGGCAGGATATGAAAAGAGGGCAAAGTAATTTATTAAGCTTGCCATGAAAATTCTGTGCAATTCCCAATGGTGTGCTTGTGACAATTCTTGAAATAGATGTTTCTGATTCAGAGTGGTTTGCATGGGGATCAGACCTCTGTGGTTATAGGAGCTGGTTATGAACTGAGTTTAGATGTGAAGAAAATGTATTTTTCCTACCCCTTGGTGCTGGCATAGCAATATTGACCCTCTCCTCATTGAGAGTGAGTTATAGAAAAGCTTCTGAATTTTCTCCAAGATGTTCCAATGAGAACAACACATCTTTAAATTAAATTTTGACACTTTTCTATCCAACAGACCTCATGTAAATCTCAGTTGGGTGCAGGACTCTCCTGACTGGCAGTGCCCTGTCTCAGTGCTGCATCACTCACACAATCTCTGTCTTTTCAGGCTGTTTTCACTATCCCAAAGTACAGTTTTAGTGTGTGAAGTGTACCTTCTGTCTGTGCTCTGCGTTTTCTGTCTGTTGTTTGTGTCTCTTGAGCTGTCTGAACAATTGAGAATTGCAGAATAACAGACTGAGGCTGAAGGCACATCTTGTTCAACCCCCTAATTAAAGTTTTTGAAATGTTCCTTCACATGGAGTTGGCAATGCTTTTTTTTCTCTCTGCCCAGAACTCCCTTCAGTTTCTCTGTGTCTGTCTGGGTTGCATCAGGTGCAATATGGTAAATTTGGGTTTGATGGAAGTTGTCAATGGAAGGCATTTAATTAGCTGTGTTGTCCACAGAATAAAGTCTTTATTAATAGGGTGTAAAATCACAATAACATTCTTAGCTGTCATATTCATTTACAAGTTTATAACTAATTAGCTGTCAGTTCTCAGCCTTAGGCCCTGTCTTGCACACTCCCAGAACATTTTCCTTTTTCCAAAATACTGTTTCCAGTAGACCTCTTCTCTCAGGCATTCCCAATGTGCTAACTGGGGGGAGTTTACACCTTCATTTGGTTATTAGTTAACTAATTTACCTGTTCACTTGTTAGTTTGGATGTTTTTCCCACTTTTTCTAATACTTCACGAGTTTTATATCTGAAAGGTAAAGTTTGTCGCAGACATCTTTTATGAAAAATCCTTTCCTTAGGATTTTTCCTCCTGAGAAGCTGAGAGGCCTCAGGAACAAAATGTAAACAATGATTATCTGCTGCTGTGGAATGCAACAGGTGCATCTGTGATTGGCCCATCTTGGATGTTTGTAATTAATGGCCAATCACAGCCCAGCTGGCTCGGACAGAGAGCAGAGCCACAAACCTTTGTTATCATTCTTTCTTATTCTATTCTTAGCCAGCCTTCTGATGAAATCCTTTCTTCTATTCTTTTAGTATAGTTTTAATATAGTATATATCATAATATAATAAATCAGCCTTCTGAAACATGGAGTCAGATCCTCATCTCTTCCCTCATCCTGGGACCCCTGTGAACACCGTCACAAAAGTTCTTCCACATTTTTTGAGCGAGACCTTTTCTACCTCTCATTGTGCAGCTCTGAGCTTTTATTTAGGATAGTTGCCACATTAAAAAAAAAAAAAAAAAAACAACAAAAAACGCCAAAACAAACAAAAAAAAACCCCCAAAAAACCCCAAACATAAGAGCTTTTTACTCCTGGTATTTGCTGTCTCTTTCTTGGTTTTGTTGAAGGACATTTCCCATTGTTAAAATATAAGTGAGTGATGAACAATGAGTGATGTACCTGATGGTTTTTAACCTCCTAGAAGCTGGTTAGACATGAAGTGTTTTCTCAGGAAGGGGAGAGGAGGCCAGGCAGGGTGGGATATGTGGAGCTGGAGGTGGTTTTGTGACTTCAGCTTTGGTGACAAAGACAATGGATTTATTAATGGTAGTGGTTTCTAATTTTAGTATGATCTTTATATTTCCCTGACTGTATGAGGCACCTAGAGACAATATAGATTGCAATTATTTTTGTAGCAGAGTAACAGGCATGTGGAGATGCAAACAGATTTATTTCCCAAGTGTCTTGTCTTTGAATAATGCTTTTCCATCTGCATATCATTGATGCTTTTTCTGCCCAAAAAACCCTTATATTATTCCTCTATTTTCAAGTCCATAGGATCTTTATTGATTGTTTTTCTACTTAAGTATTTGCAGGTCTTTCCAGTTTATGAATTTCAGTACTGTGCAGTTTGCAGGCTCCAAGAGACCCATACTAAAGACAGCAGCCAGTTGTATAAAGCTACATTAGCCCTGCTGCTGTTACATTAATGAACTTTACTGCATTAATGAACATTACTGGCATCCCTGCCCACAGCAGAGGGGCTGGAACTACAAGATCTTTAGTCACTTCCAACCCAAACCATTCTGTGGTTCTAGGATTTATTATACTAAAATATTAAATGACTTTTCAGCCTGTCTTTATAATGTACTTCTAAACTAGAAGGTGATTTCAGACAACTTGGAATTTGAAAAAGACCTTTAAAAAAATTCAGGTAATTTTCCACATAAAACAATGACAAAAGTATTACCTCACAAAGCAGCAGAATTTCTTCAGGAATTTGAATCTCTTTTATTTCTTCTGAAAATTCTGTGCCTGATGGCAACAGAACTGGTAACCTTTTTCAGTGTGACTTCATCTTTTAGAAGAAATAACTTTAAAGTTCAGTTTTAAATAGCCAGGAATCTGAAGCCCAGCACTTGAAGATTGCATGGTACAATCCAGCATTGCAGGCACTGCAGCCTGTCCATCCCCTTGCTCTTTATCCCTGTGTTTTATCCTTAAGAAAAGCGGTCAGAGAAAATATTTCTTTTTTATTAAACAATAGAAATAAGGGATAACACTGCAATCAATTTACTGCAGCTGGTTTTGTATTAGGTAGCGTAACACTGCTGACTTCTGTGGATGCCTCTGAAAAGCCTTTCATATCCAAAGATTGACTCCAGGCAAAGGTGAAAACAAAAGCAACAAAGCAAAAGGAAATGATGAGTCTATTTTCTGAGAGGAGAGGTGGGGAAAAAAAAAAAGATTTTCATTATTAAATTTAGCAGGCTAGGACAGGAAAGGACTATTTTCAGAAAAAATGACTTTTCATCCTCCTGACTTTGCTTTACTCAGAACATTTTTATTTCTTCAGTAGTAGAAAGCAATGCCAAGGAATATTTTATCCATCAGGTTCATGATCCTGAAGGTGCAGCTTTCCAGTGGCCACTAGGTCTGAGATACAGCAAAATCAAGTGCCTAAAGACAGAGGTCAGCCTGGGCTTTGCCATCATCCTTGCTCATTTCTTGGTGTGTAATAAACATTTGTTCTGTGGTCAAAATGTGCCAGTGAAGGGAATATTGCACCTGATCTCAGAAATGCTGGCACTTGGCATTGGGATTCAGCCCCCTGAAAGGGAGGGAAAGTGTCAGGGAACAGGAAACCTCTGCTGGCCTCTCCTCGAGAAAATTAAGTCTCAGAAGTGATGCTGTGCATCTCTAACCACAGCCAGGACTCTTTGGTTTGTTTCTGGTTTTGTTTGCTTTGATTTATAGGGGTGGTTTTGGAGATTTGGGGTTTTGTTGAGGTTTTTTTAGTAGCTCAATCCTGATATAATTATTGGTCATCCATTAAATATTCATTGTCTACTGCTTTTGTTTTAGAGGATTTCTGCTGTATCAAAGATCTCTTTCTTCGAGATTGTGTCTTAAAGATAACTTTCAGTCTCTAAAATGAAGGGCTTAAAAAGGATACGTGGGGTAATCAATGCTACTTTGGTTGCTAGAAGTAATAGCTTATATTCTGACAGAGATTTCCACATTAATATTGGATGCCTGTAAGAGGATATGGCATTACAAAGCACAAAATTAAAATATCTATTTTATGCTGTCATTCATCTTAAATCTTCCCAGCTGAAGCACGTTGTATTTTAAAAGAAATTAACAAGTTACACATTTATTCCACCTGAAACATCTGTATGTTATTATTTCTTCCTAGCTGTTGTCTGAGGTTCCAGCTGAAATGAAGGCTTTCATAGATACTGAATTTTCACATAATAAGACACAGCACATGCCCAGTAAAATTTACAATAGGCTTCAGAGAATATGCACAAAAGGTCAGAGAAAGGAAGTGCTGTTATCTCAGTTTAATGAATAGAGAGCTAAAGTACAAAGAACACAAATAATTTCCTCACAACCACTCAGCAAGCCTACAGCAGGAATGAGAATGACACCTGCATCTTAAGAGAATCTGATGGCTTGATTAGCAAAGAACAAAAAAAAGCAAAAAAGCAAAAAAAAATTAAATTTCCTCTTTTTTATTAACTGGAATTGTTTATTGGAGTAGTTTGTAATTCTTACATGAAAGAAGGTATAGAAATAATAATAATGGTCATAACTTTAAAAGCATGCTGGCTTGGCTGAGGGATAACACTGGGAGGAACTCTACTGGGATGGATTTTTGCATTTAATCTCCAGGTATTTCTTTTAAAGGACAATTCTGATAGCTACTAGCAGATGCTGTTGGTAGTCTGACTTTTGTAATTGTGCTGATCTCTCTGTACCATGTTTTGTTAAAAAGTAATGGATGTTCCCTTTCTATGAAAACTGGATTTTAAAGAGAGTCACTGCGTCTTTGCTTCTGCCACATGACTTGAACAGTAGAAAACTTAATGTTGGATATGGTTTTTTGTGGTATTTAATGTTGGATACAATTTTTTGTGGTAGTTAATGTTGGATTTGGTTTTTGTTTGTGATCAGAAGGCTTCCAGCACATGGATGGTCAGCATGGTCACCCCACGTCTGAACTGCTCATCTTCACGTGCAGGCATGAGGTGGGCAGCAGAGATTGTCTTAGGTGTCCTTAATTCCAGCAGAGCATCAATTTATAAAAAATCTTAAAAGGTAAAGTTCTTCAGGTGTTGCTTTATGTTTTCCCTGTGATATTGCTTCTTCCCTGAAATTACCATTTTTCTTCTCTCTTAAATGCTCCAGGGAGCTGTTTAACAGGTTGACTCCTATCCACAAACAAGCACATTCTATTTCAGCACAAACACTTCATTTTCTGTTCAGCACAATAGGCATGGCAGGAAAAAAAAAAAGGAGATTTTTATGGTGGAGCAACCCTCATGTCAGACACCTTACTCTGTGTTTTCCAAGTGCATTGCATGTGAAGTCCAAGGTGATGACAGATACTCCTGGTGGAAAAATTGGCTTTGAGTTTCTTTTTTGTTACCAGAGACAATTCCAGTGACAAGAAATGAGCAGATGTTAAGGGGTCTGCCCAGTGTGTGACATTTGGGAGCTGCAGAAAGGATGAGGCTGTGAGCAGGGGGGAAAGCTGAGTGCTGAAATAGAAATACCTGCTGGTGGCAGCCAGTGCCTTTCCTCAAAGAGGGGAGCTCAGGAAACCTATTTTTCACTGCCAACAAAATCATTCTCCAGTGATTTTCTGTAGTAACACTTTCCCAAGTCAAGCTAGCTCAGTGTGAAGCTCCCCCTTCTGAAAAATGGAAAGGGTGTCAAGAAGTTTGGAGATATTGATCCATGATGGATGGTAGAAAAGGGTTTAGTGAAGTACTTAGGTACTTAAAATACACAAAACATTGCTGGAAATTAAGGCAGCATTTGATAAAAGCAGGGGTGGCCTTTTTAGTCCTTGCTGAGTAGAGCAAACAAATCTGTTGGATTTTCTGTGGATTTTCTCACTGGCTTTTGAACAGTATCCACAGATAAGGAATGAAGTCCATGACAGTGACTGAACATATCTAACCCCTCAGGATTTCAAAACATCAAATAAATGATGCAAATCATGGATTTGATGTAATAATTTGAGTTATTAATACAATAATCTTGTTTTATACATGATGCAGATGTGCAGTTGTGGAGAAGCTCAGATTACTGGGATAACACTCCCTGTGCTGGTGCATGGTTACTGTTCTGGAGATCACCTAGGACATGCAAGGAATTCCTTCTCTGAGGTGGTAAAAAATACCCTTGATCTCTGCACTTACAGCAGGATTTTCTTTTTTAAACATAAGACAGCATCAAAACTATTGCTATGAGAATCTATTTACATTCATGGGATAAAAATACAATCTTCTTTTAATATTCCCTTTTTCACCCCCATAGGTGTCATGCCATAATCTGCTTAGCCTTTGTTTTCCCTCTAATCTGGTGTGGAAATAAATCCTTTTCTCAGAGATATCCCTAGTGCTAGGTAACTTAGGCAATGCCTTTTTTTTTGCTTTTAAATCTGTTAAAGTGCTCACCTGAGGTAAAATTCAAAGATATCAACCCGTTTAAAAGACATTAAAATTAAATGGATTTTTCTTCATTTCTAAGTGTTGTACTTGATACATAATTATTTTTCCCCTAAAAAGTATATTTTCTCATTTCCTATTAGAAGCAAGAAATTAATTTAGCAGTGTGAATAGAGAGTTTGGAGAATAAAAGGGACCCAAGTCACTAAGGATCATTTCCTAACTCAGTTGTAGAATAATCATTCTGGAAATGGTGTCTGGAAACAAATCTGCTTATACTTTAACCAATATTCTCCCTTCTCCTACAAGGAGTAATGGCTTTAAAATGAGAAAGGACAGGTTCACATTAGATATGAGGAAGAAATTCATTATTCAGAGGGTGGTGGGGCACTGGCACAGGTTGCCCAGAGAATTTGTGAGTTCTTGCAAGTGTTCAAGGCCACCCTGAATAGAAATTTGAGCAACTTGGTTTAGTGGAAGGTCTCCCTGCCCATGGCAGGAGATTGGAATTGGATGAGCTTTAAGGTCCCTTCCAATCAAAGTATTCTATGATTCTGTGTGATTCCTCTGATTTTTCTTTTTCTCTTCTCCTGCTACTTAAATAGATTTATTTTTAGGTGCCTGAGTGTGGAGGGGTGGGGAGCAATAGAGTTGTTCTCTACCCAGTCTGCTAGTTTGTTTTTCTGGCTTTTTCCAACCTGTACACATGTTAAGGCCTTACAAGAGCAGATGGAGCTCCTGCTAAGACATTTCCTCATTGCCATGCTGGTTTTTAATCAGAACTTCTGGGCTCTCTGGCTACAGCCATCCTTATGGAATTTAACAGAATGGTTTCAAAGAGGAGAGCTGCTTTGAAGGAAGGTGTTTCAGCTATAACTGGTTCCATTCAAAGCCTCTGCTGTGTTATTCCATACTCTTTCTAGATGATGGGTAATTATTTGTAAAAGCATTTATTATCTAAGCTATCCATGCAGTATTTTCTGTAAAATCCACTTTGTTTTCACTCTTAGCATTTGTTTCTCAATTCTGTTCTTGCTACTGGGCCAGGTGAACTAGTGGTTAAGAATGAGTTTATAATTTCTCTCAGTGTATTCAGCCAAAAGTAGCTTTCTGTATTATGAGGGGAAAACTCCACTATAAAAATAAAAAAATATAAAACTGCATTATAAAATGGGACCAGACTTTAAAACCACATAAAGTACTCAAAGGGAATTAGTTCAATCTTTTAGTTGAATCCAGCTTACAGGTGCATTCCTTTGCTTTGACTTTTTCTTTCAGTGAGCAGACTGCTGGGGAGCTGACCTTCCTTCAGGTAAGTCACACATTATAGAAATTTAAAATATTAACCAAGAGAAAATAGACAAATGTACACGGACTGATGTGCCCTGAAAAGGGATCATGCAGAATTCCTCACTGAAAAGGATCTGGTCTTCATGGTTTAATTAACAGTGTTGCACAGACAAATTGAGGGCAAGAGAATGATGTGGCAAGTGAGAATTTCTCGTGCTCAGTTGTTGCACACGATGTATGCTCCTCATACATCCCATGAATGTAAATAGATAGTGGAAGGTGGTAATGGACAGGCTGCTGGCTCAGACATTAATCTTCTCAGCTACATCCATAAATGAAATGTCATGCCTAACAACTCCTCTTTTATTGGTATTTCATCTTAGCTTTCCCTGATTAAAATTAATGTCTGTGCATGTACGTATGAAAATGGGGATTAAAAGATCTACATATTCAGATGGTCAGAGATGGTTCTCACACACACAGAGCCCAGTTTCAAAGAACAGAGAGGAAAAAAAAAATCCAGCTGCAAAAAGTCAGAGCACCTGTTCTTAACAAACATGACAACCTGCCAAAATTTCATCTTGAGATGTGCTTAAGAGTGTGACAGAGATAACCTGAAATTACTGTGCACTGGGATAGCAAATTAAAATCCAGAAGTCAGCGAGGCCACAGGATATTGGATTTAAGACCATGAAGAGGTTGTCAGTGTTTTTGACATTTCATTGCTGGAAACATATCAGTGTACTCAACATGTGGATATATTTGAATGCTAAAGCTGGGTGAAAGGCTAAGTCAAATCCACAGGAAAATTTGGCACCACAAGCAGCTGAGCATCCTCAGTTCCAGTCAGTCGTGGGGGCCGTGGTTATATCCAAGTATATATGGAAGAAATATGGCAAATATTATTCCAGTGAAACAAAAGTGAGATGTTTTATTGAAGTTACAGACTGGCTTTGGGTCCAGCTTGGTGTGACTGCTCTGCTGGTGTAGTATTGATGGGAAGTAAAATGAAAGTTCCTCCCCAAGCTTTGCCATGTGCAGGGGTGGTGGGTGTTATCACTGGGGCTAGAAAAGAGACACAAGTTTTACACTGAGTTTTCCAAGTGTTGTGGGTTTGTTCCAGGTCTGTTCAGAAAACACACATTGATGTTATTTCTCTGAGCACAACTTAAATCCCTACGTTCTAAATCCCCTCCATTTTAGCTTGGCAATTAAGTCTGTTGAATTTTACTTGTCTCACCCTGCTGACTAATCAAGCTGAGCATTTTGTATGTTCTCATACTTTGATCAGCTTTGACTAAATCAGAGGCTTTTTAGAAGAATGCTTCAATAAGCTGTGACAGGAAGAGAAAATTTTAATGAACTTCACGTGTACAATTTTAGGGGTGTTTTGTGAATAACACTGTGAGACATGACTGACATGCTGAAGCATTTTGTCCTTTGCCTCATGGACTTGATTCAACTTTTTTGCCTTAAAAAGGGTGCTTTTCCTCATGAAACATAATCTCCCATCACTTCTGACCACAGATCCAACCTGTGCTCTCTGACAGTAAATACACAGCCTCATCAAATCCCTCATCTTCCCACGTTTCAGCAATAATTCTGAGGGAATCTGAATAAATTACCTCACAAATGGTACAGCTGCTCTCAAACAGCAGAACTAATGAATTGTCATGACTGGAGAGAGGGAGAGGTGCCTTGCATCTGTAATCCCAGACAGCTGACAGGATGGTGCCTGCATCAGGTTTAGTCACCACTGCTAATTACAGGCTGAGCAATTACAGCCACTCTGAGGTTAATGGCTGGTAAACACCTGGAGATAACTTACAGCAAGAGAGGCTTTGCCCTGCAGCTTAAAAAGGGGCTGGAGGGACACTTGGTGCTGCACTGACTGTCCAACCCCAAGCCTTTTAATATCCAGCCATTCTGGTTGCAAAGGCATTCTAAATACCAAAACTGGGGACCTTTCCCCATTAATTTTATATAGTTTTAAGCAGATATATATATATATTTTTAAACACTTTAAAGGCAAGGGTCCTCAGCTGGAAGAAAGAATTCAGTTATTATTCTCCTCTGTCAATTCTTCTCCTCAGCTAAATCTGTAATGTTGTAATGAAAAATGTCAGTGGTGTGATGCTTATACCAACAATAAAACTATTTGCTCTCTGTTTTTTATCTGAGGATACTAAATCTGACATGCCAGTTATATCTCCAGAGTGGGTTTGAGTGAGTAGTGAATACCAGCTCAGTCAGCAGAGTTTTAAATCAATCCTAGTGCTTTGTAAAAGCAGCAGGACCTTGTCAGCTTAGAAAATGTTAATGGACTATCTGGCAAGCATGACTTGAATTGCAATTTCAAACTTATGTTTTACTATACTCATCACTTTTGGGTTTTATTATTTCCTCTCAACAGTAACTCTCATAAATTCTCTGGTAAACCAGACCAAGTGGTTCATGCACAGGTAAACTAAGGTGATAAGTGAGAAAGGTAGGTAAAGGACATTAAAATACAGTAAATTTGAGTGGACTTTGAATTTGTAATACTGTACAAGCTTTTTTGCTGCTTAATATTTATCAGCCTGAGAATTTTGCTTCCAGACCTGTTGCAGTATTCATCCTTTCTGCTATCTAACAGAGATGGCAAAATCAAAAATCAATGTGTGCCTTGATACTCTGCTACTGACATGCTCAGACTCGCTTTGATATCCCCACTTTGGAAATAAAAAATCCAACAACAGGGAAAAAAACCACCACATGGACATTTTCAAAGCCACAGAAAGCTCTTTTCACTGATAAGCTGAAGGAAGTCAAGTTGTTTAATTTATCAAGATGACAACTGAGAGGGGATTTGATTGCTGTTATGTGAATAGTTTATTGTTAGCTAAAAGGAGGGATGGTGAAAGGGCCTCTAATTTTTCAGGGAAGAGCATGACACATTCTGATTTATGGACAAATTCTAATGACATACCCTGCTGAAATCTATAATCTTTTAAAAGTGATGAAATGAGCAGAGCAGTTCAAAGAGACAAAAGGCAAGTTCAATGTTCCTCTATCTTATCATATCTAACTTCTGGAAACAATACAGGGGGATATTGAAAGTGAAAATATGTGCAATAGAGGGTTAAATTCTTTATTTGAATACTTTATTACTCTTTGGTATATTTACTAGGGATTCTTTACCTTTTAAAAAGTGAAAATGAACACATAAGCTTGGGGTTCTGGGCTAGAAGTGTTTTTTTTAATTATCTGAAATGTGTACTAAGCGTGATATGTTGTCTAAGTAAAAAAAAAAAAAATTAAAAACCCAAAATTACTGCATTTGAATTTCTTTTTTCTTCTTGCTCTGTTCCAGTCAGTTCTGGTGGCATTTGAAGTGTCACACTATTTGTGTGTGAATGCAAAAGAATCTCAGTATTGGAGAACTGTCTAAAATTCATCCCAGATCTCTCAAATTTGGCTTCTGTGCAGAGAGATCTTCTGTGCAGACATCTTCAGGCACAGAGATAGTGTGAAAAACTACAGAATATCTTTTTATAGCTTCAAAATGAAAAATGTAAAGATAAAGCTTGGTAATTCATTCAAACTTTAAAAAGTCATGAATATGCTTACATTTAGGTCACTATTTACATATATGGAAACCTCTTAGAGGGAAAGCCTTTTTATGCATTCTGTTTGAGGCAAAAGTAAATTGCTGATAACTGTTAAAATTGCATTAAAAAAACCCCTTAAACCAGTTCATACTATGGCTACCCTGGTTCCCTTTTTAGAAGGAGCTTTCTTAGTTGTCTTGTGCAAATCATTTCACAGTAGATCCCCTTGGATTTTTTTGGAACCGAACTGTGTAGTATGATAGACAAATGCCCACAATTTTGCAATTTACTCTATGTGGTTTTGAAGTCTGGTCCCATTTTATAATGCAGTTTTATATTTTTTTATATTTGTTTTTTTTTAATTTTTTTTCGTTCAGAATTTTGTCTGAAATGATCTCTTGTAGCTGAACTAATTCACATGCACTTGATTGAACAGAGAAATGGAGGATAACCATTCCTTGTGCTCAACAGTCCTAGCTGGAAGGGCCATTCACAAAATTACCCACCCAAAAATCTGAGCTTACATCTCCTAGGACAGAAGGGAGCTTGTGGTCATGGTCCCCAAGGAAGACCCAACTCTGCCCTGGGACAGGGGGCCAGGAGCCAACATGGCCTAAGAGCAACAAGTCACAGAGGCACTTTGTATTTGTATTTTCCAGGTTCAGAGTGGATCCTGGCACAGGATCAGGGCATCCTGCCTTCCCAGTGGCTGCTTCCACCACACTCACGTGCAGCCACACAAGCTGCAGAGGAATTTGGCACAAATAACCCCCTGCAGCACATGGAACAAAGCTCTGCTTGTCTGGTGTAGAAGGATTTATAAGTGCATGTTAAGCAAAAGCATTTTAACACATTAAAAAAAAAAAAACAAAAAACAAAATAACTCAAGGACATGTTGCATGTTCAGATAATAATGATAAAAGAAATGCTTGGATGGAACAAAATCTTGTAGTAATGCCTGTAAAACCCCCTGGCACTATGAGCTTTTGAAGTGTTTCACTCCAGTTTGCATTTATGCTAATGAGCACTTGAATATTTCAGTGGTTTTGTGTGTTTGCTTCAGCCTGACCCAATAGTATGCTTTTAAGATCTTATGCCTGGGATAAAATCATGCCTTTTGCCCACTCTTGGAGCAGATGCTCCTCATTCCTCAGTTTGAGGAGTCCCTGGGACCAAGCCTGCTTGCAGTGTGGTGTTATTTTCTGCCACAGATGGATGGGGCTGCTGCTGTTCCAGGCATCTCTCAAATGGTCAGTGGGATGATGAGACAAACACCTGTTTGTTTGCAGTCTCTATAATCTGTACCACGTTTGCAGATGGTGCCCTGCACAGTTCTGTGAGGTATGTGCTAAATAGCCATGAATGACTTGGAAGCAGTGCTGGAAAAAAATATTGACATTAAAACTTTCAGCAGTTCCACTCCCATCAGATTTTTAGACCTGGCTGAGCACAGAAAGGGGAGGATCTCAAGATTGCAAATGTTCTGGGGCTGCTAACGTGCCATTTTTCAGCTTTGAGAGAAGTCTTGTGTAATACAGAAATGAAGAGGTTTACCCAGCAGAAAATAAGTGTTGCCACTTTATTGTTTTTGGCAGGAGATGGTGGTTCATCATTTGGACACATCAGGTACTTTCCTTGTGACTATCATATAATTTAAAATGACAGTGCTTTAAATGGAGACAAAATGACAAAGCACTGATCTGTGGTGGAAGTCTAGCGTGGAGAGAGAGCTGCAGCCAGGCAAAATTATTTTGAAAGGGAGTTGGAAGAGCACTTTGCTATGGGTTTATGTATTTACTGGGCTTTGTCTGTGCTGATTCACTAGCAGGGACCCAGGAGCTGTGAACCTTGACATGAATGTCTCCAGTTTGTGGGGTATTGTGTCCATGGCTCTCTCTGCTCCAACATTTTGAGAACTTGTTTATACAACATTGTTCATCCCTGTGAAAACTGCTGAAATCAAACCTGGTGCATTTGCTGTGGCTGCAGTACTCATGGCCATCCACTTAGTAAAGAAAGAAATTCATGCTTAAAACTCACTGGCTGGTTTGTGAGTTGCTTTTGAAATTCTCATGCAGCAGAGAATTTGCATTTTGGCAATATATGTTCAGCTGAACTTCCCCAGCCTTAGAAATTCCTGGGAGTGCTCAGTAGTTGTCCTGTGACAAGCACTGTGAGCTGGTCAGTGTCAATAGCTGATGGCAGGAAAGTATCCATGTGTCTGGGAATTCACTGCTGCCTTCAGCAATCCATAATCCTACACACTTTTTTTTTTTTTTCCTGAGGGACTTGAGTGCATCTTAGAGGATGAAAGTGAAGATAGATTTTGTGGCCCCCCCCCCAAAAATTTTTTTTTGTAGGAAAATAGTGTATGTTATAAATATAGTGATTATATGAATTCTAGTAAAATTCCATCTAAAACACATTCCATTCAGCAAGGACTGAAGTTAAATTGATGCCTTGTGCAGGCTGACCTAGAACAGAGGCTGGGCAGAGTTAAAGAATAAAGTAGGGATTTATTAAAAGGCCTCAATGGATGCACCTTGGGCACCACAAGAGCCCAGCCAGGGCTGCACCCAAGATGAACCAAAATGGTCACAAAATGGACACCTGGTCACAGGGTCTCTCACTTTTATAAGTTCTGCTCCATTTGCATATTGGAGTTAATTGTCCAGTTACAGCTTTAGCCCATGCAGTCCCACCCTTCTTGTTTTTCTCTCTTCAGTCCCCGTTGTTTATGCTCTTGGGCCTGAGATTTGGATCATTTGTCCTTGGTCCCCAGCTGGAGAAGGAATTGTTTTGTCTCCCTGCTCACCATCCCCTAATATGAAGCTCAGAATTACACACTAAAGCAGCACAGAATCTGAAAAATATAAAAGCTAAAACCTGAGGCATCAAAATGAGATTCTTGAAGTGTACAAACACGTTCCAGAGGAGTGTTAATAAATGATATTACTATCTTAGAAACTGGAGCTATTGCTAAAATGGAACACAGCTGTTTAAACTGAAATTAATAGACAGGCATCGTGTGCCACTTGATTTTTCTTAAGTCATTTTCACTACTGTTCCCAGGAGAGGCTGTGAATGTGGGATTGATTTACAGTGAGAATGAGGCCTGGGATTATCCTGCTCTTCATTTTACCAATGGGTTTCCTCTAAAAGAATTCCTGCCCTTCTTTCCCACCCCATATCCCTGTTGGGCTGCCAGGGAAGCCCATGTGGGGAACTGGAGGAAGGTGTTCAAACAAATCCCCCGGCTTTAACACTCAGCCAAGGGAATTTTTTTTGTGCTGCCCCTGTTACTCATTGTAGAAATCACTAGTACTCATGCCCCTTTTCTCTGGTCATTTAGGAGATGGGAATTTTCTGGCTGACTGGATGGTCTGTGCTTGTGGTTTACAGGTTGGAACAATTCAGTGCCTATAACCAACTATAAAATGCCACAAATGGAACAATATCATGACTGGAGCTACCCAGTGTCCTTCAGATTAACTGGCTCTGTAAACACTGCTGTCCTGGTGGGAATTCTAAAAGGCAAAGCCAGCTCCTGTGGATGGTGGGAGCTTGGTCAGCAAATTACATAATGGAAAGAAAAACCTTTTGTGCCTGGGAGTTGTTCTATGGCTGCTGCCATAGAACAGTTTGAACTTCTCTCATGTTTTTTGTGATTTACTTATATTTCTATACAAAGATAAACTGCCAGCCCCCCAAAAGGGCCCATACATGCCCCTTTGGAACAAAGCATTAAATCCCCAAACCATCTGTGCTGCAGGAGACTCAGATTTGCCAAGTACTGCTTCAAAACTCAGGCTGGTGAGACTGGTCAGTGATGCACTTCAGAAATTTAAAATTTCTTGCTTCTACCTTGCAGCCTGTGGTTTTAATCTTCTGTGGAGCTGTGCTGAACAGAGCAGCTGGCCTGTAATTGGGGGAGATTGCTGCAGCCATTTATCTCTGTGGGTGTTACTCCTGTTCTCAGCATTATTGCAGTTAAAATGGTTATCATTATCATCCATAGTGTCTTCCTAAGACAAAAATAAGCATGTGCCACTTACCTTTTCAGTGTTATTGAATCATTTTTGAATCATTTCAGTATAGAATGATTTACTTATTTTTCTCCTTGGTTTTTTTCCTGCTGATCCATGACCATAGCCCAGGAGCAGTTGTGCATTGTTATCACTCTCATGCTATTTAGCAGAGAGAAGAAGGACCTAAATAAACTTAAAGGTTTCTGATGGCCATGACTGGAGTGTCGAAATCATTTAACAATCAAAAAAAAAATTATTTTATAACTGTGTGTCCAAATTCTACATGTTATTCAGCTCTTGTTACACTGCCTGCTTTTCATGCCATGTTATTTACTGTTTCTTCTAACTCTGAATGGCCCTGGGCAGGGGCCCCTTTTGTTAAGTCAGTCATTTCCTAACTCACAAAATTGGGAAGCCATAGTGGGTGGTCAGAGTTCAGGTGAGTTTTGGCAGAAGGCTTGTACTAACAGATTAGGGCATGAAAAGTCTGATTTCAATTATTATCTTTAGAAAATATTTCTAGTGGGACCTTATATGGTCCAATTATCAGTCTGGGTGTGATCTGCATCCTGCCAAGGTTAATAAGGGTGTTTCTTGTGCCTTTGGTGAACTTTAGCATCCTCATCCACTAAGTGGGGCCATTGCTGTCTTGTTTCTCCTCTCTTTCTGTCTAACAAACTGGCAATGCCTAATGTACACTTAGGAAAAACAAAACACTTGTGGGTGTGGCAGCACACAAGTAATGCCATTAATGCAAGAAGAGAAACCTTCTGAAGGTCAAGTTACCACACATCCAAACTCCAGAAAGCATTTGTCATGCCCTGGTAAATGAGCTGAAATCTGACCCATCTTGGAGAAGAAATCACCACAGAAAGAACACATTAGGATATCTCTTACCAAAATTCCCTGTGGAGCTGATTTCCTGGAAGCAGCCTTAGGTATGGTGTGGGTGATGGTGTTCTGGGAGAAGGTTTGTGTCTGAAAAGCAGCAGGGACCCCAGGAAGAGCAGGAAATGCAGCAGAGCTCACAGAGGGAGGGACTGCAGCTCCTCCTGACAGCTCAGGGGAAAGCTGGACCCCTCTTCAGGTGTGCCCTTCTAAATGTCAGCACATGGACCTCATTCTGAAAGTTTTAATGCCACTACTTTACATTGCAATATACAAATAATAGCAGCTCCATGAAGACTTAAAATAGGAAGGAAGAGAATGAGTAAGTCCTGATGTTGCTCCTATATTAGAGCACCTTGTACTGCCAACTCCATGTGAGTAAAAAATGAGAGCATTTGGCTGTTTCATAAAGCTAAACATACTTGGTAGTGCCATATCATAAAACCCTTGTCTCTTGGGTAGCTGGGTGTGGTAGTTGTGAAAGTGTCTGATTTATACAGGAATCCTCTGGGTTCATAACTTGTAATTGCTTTTATTACTTATAACTCAAGGCAGGTGTGCATAGAAAGGAATCAGTAATTTCTCCTCTAGCCACCTGATTTCATGTAACCCAGCCAAGGTCCTCTGCACACAGAAAGAAAGCAAAGCCCCAGGATGAAAACTCTGCCTGAGATTACCTGGAATTAAATGGTGAACACAAAAAGGGGATTAATAAGAAAATAGCTGAGGGCTGGCACAGGTCTTCTCCCCTGGAGAGAATCTAAGACACAGCCTTATACCCTGGTGGGTCTGCTCTGTGCCTCTTTAGCCATTTCTGTTTTAATGGTCTGTGCTAATGTGGGCTGGAACAAATGTAATGGATGTAGGGGGTAGGGAAAAAAAGCCCTTCTGCTCTAATGTTCAGTTTAAAGTGATTTTCAGAAAAAAAGGAAACTGAATATATCGTGCACAATACAGTTCTAGCTGAGGAAAGGAGCTGGCTTGGAAGAGAAGGTGGCTGAGACTGAAAGCAAACACAGCTCGAGAGAAATGTGAAGTGCTGTCTCATAAACTGTGTATTTCTCCTGCTCTGTCACTTTATTCATAATATTCTGTCTTTAAGGTAAATAAACATACAACATGGATATTTCTTTTCCATTTTTCTTTTGCCATGTGTGTGCTTTATTCAAACCATTTCTTTTCAACAGTGCTTTGTCTTTCTTTCCATGGCAACAAAGAGCCAAGGCTCCTTTGCAAAAGCAGTGCAGCCCTTCACACAGCACCCTCTCTTGTGCTAAGGTGGGGCCAAACCCACACCTGGAGTTAGGACTGCTGACATCACTGACCAATAATGATGATAATGAGGCAGTTCCTAGCAAGGCATTATTAATATGATGGTGTCACCCACAGCAAGTGATGCTCTAAGTTTTATTACGCTAAGGCAGCCTTAAAATTTTCAAATCATTTACAGCTTTATCACACTTTTTCAGGAGCTGTTATTGCTCAGCCATTCCTCCTTTTCATCCTCTTACCTTCTCAGATGAGAAAAGATCTTTGATGCTTCCATTTTCTCGCTCCATGAATGGATCAGAGAGCCCAAAATGCACAAGGCTTTGAAACGGGAGGAGCCCTGGAAGAGGGAGATTACAGTCAGATAGAAAACACTGCTCTGGTTCTGTAGTTGATATTTGTGAGCATAAAAGCATTAGGGAAAAGTAACAATGACATTTTTAGATAAAATAATAAAAGTAATAATAAAAAAAGTTAATTTTGTACTAAATACCACTGTAGTATTATGTCTTGCAGTGAATTTCTAACTATTGTGATAATCAGTTTTCTTTCCTGTAAAAGGATCCATAGTCTAAGGAGACTCTTGAGTGGCAGCCTAGATATGAGAAATGTTATTTGAATTAGGCATTCTTATCCATGTTTATAGTACTTTCCAGAGGCTCTCTCTCACTTTTAGGCCTTCTTCACAAAAGCACATGCAATAAAAATGTTACTACTGCCAGCTTGTATGCCTGAAAGGTCAATTCTTCTTTTTGTTCTAACTTTATCAGTTTCTTTAATAAAAGATATTAACTCTCTTCACAAACCTGTCTCACGGAGAGAAGAAAAATATCCCCAGCTCCAAAGAAAATATCACTTCTATTTAATGATTAAAACAAATCAGTGTGAGAGAGGACATAAGGCAGCTACCAGAAAATTCTGGTGAGTAGCAGACTATAAAAGCTTCAGTTTTCTGGCCAACCTGAATATTTTTGGTTTTGCTTTCTCAGTAAAACTGAGCACAAAAGAGCAAGAAATATTTCAAGGCCATGGTTCATACATCAAGAAAAGAATCTTTTCTGGGAGGGGACACCAACACCAAACTCACATCTCTCACTGCTGGAAGGGACTTTGAGAGCAAAGTCACCTTTGCTGAGGAGACTTTGGGAAGGTACCACTGGATTTACCAGGGGAAACTGATGGGAGGCCACTGCCTAAGGCCTCAAAATGAACGCACATCAAAATCACGGGAGATTATTACCAATGAGATCATTCTAATACTAACAATTTAACATGATTAATAACAAACAACAGTAATTGCATTTACATAAAATATAACCATTTTGGTACTGAAATAGTATTTTTTCTATGAAATATGGAAGTAGTTATTACTAATTAATAGCAACAAACAAAAACCCATTGCAATTCCATAAAATGTAACGGTAAATAATAATAACAAATTCAATTACATTCTCATACAATGTAACAACTATGATAGTACAACAATAATTAAGACTGTATAGTAGTAACAAACAAAAATTATTGCATTTCTATTAAATGTAGCAGTAATTAATGCTAATTAATAGGAACACTCAGAGACCATTACATTTCCATAAAATCTGATGGTGATTAATAGTAACAGTCATTGCATTTCTACAGATATAATTGTACAATGTTTAATCATTACATTTGTAAATAATATATAATATTAATAAAAGCAACGCTAATAAGATGTTAGCCTAGTGCAGGTAACCAGACCTGTGGTGTTTATACCATGTAGAACACAATTTTGTGTTGTGAATTTCCCAGTTCCAATTGTGAGCCAGTGCATTTTTGTTCCAGGTTCAAGGAAGAGCCAAGCCTGTGCAGGATTCATCAGCACAGTGTGCTCTGCATGGTCACTGCTTGATTATTCAAAGGTGTTTGAGGAAAATAAGTCTAAAGTTCAGCTTTGGGGGCTGATCATTCTTTCTGCACCATTAAAGCACATCATCTCATTTCTAAGTGGTGCTGATTACAACAATTCATGGGCAAGCACAGTCATTTTCTGAATGGAAGGGTGAGAGAAGTGTGACCCTGTCACAAAGCAAAGCCCACGCTGCAGTGAGTGCTGCTAACTAAAGGCTTGGGGGGAGCCTGGTTCCATGTGTGATTAAATGCATCTCATTGGTATAATGCCTTCACATTTAAACAGCTTAATTTTTAAATCACCAGATAATTGTGTAATTGTGGTATTTCTGTTGCCTGTGATGAATCAGGGTCTCCTGTCTAATGGTTCTGTGGAAATAAAATTGCCTGAAAGCAGCCCCGGCTCTGTTCTGTGATGTCAGTGTGGGGCAGGTAAATGATGTTTGACTTGGCAAATGCCCCTACAGCCACCAGGGCCACTTCACTCCTCATTCCAGGAAGGACATTACCATGACATGCCTGATGTGGTTCCACAGGCCAGCCAGCTGCTTCTGATTTCTCCTTGGAGCAGCTGTTTTGCAGGGTTTTGCAGCTGGGAAGCTGCACCATAGTTGTCAAAGGAAGGTCAATCCATTACAGACAGACCTGTTGGACTCTCAACAACAACAAAAAAAAATATACCCAAGGCATTTTGAATAAGCAGGCGAGTCTCAGTGTTCTTTTACGTCTTCCCATTTCACTAAAACACAAGCCATTTGCTAAATACGTATAATTTGAGTTGAATTGGTATAAATGCCTGTCAAATGTGGGGATAGCACCAAGGATGATAAGGAAAAAAAGAGCTAGATGTTACCAATTAAATACCAGCAGCAGATTTGGGAGAAACAGCTGGATTTGTGCTTTGCTGTTTGTGCTTTTCTTCGTCATATAGAATCTCCAGAGCCAAAAAAACCACAAGTAATTATGGGCAACTTCAGGTCATCTTTAATTCTTTCACTTCACCCAAATGGGACTTGGCACACAATTTTCAAATGCAGCCACAGTCTGCTGTGAAACTGCTCTGCCCCAGGCTATTGGCTCTGCTAAAGGCAAAGGAGAGAGGGACAGAAAAATGTGAGTTCAGGCCAGCAGAAAGAAAGATTTGCTGTGTCCCCTGTGCCTGTTCCATACTCAGCTCCTGGGCAGGGCTACGTGCCTCACACACAGGTACAGGGCAAAATTTGTGCCCAAAGATGCCACAAAGCCATGCTCAGCAGTGTGGGAAACCACTCTGCTCTCCTCAGCACCATCTAGGTCAGCAATGAGATGCACCACAGCAAATGAAACCACAGCCTACAACACAAACACCCCATGCAGCACAGGTCTAAAGCCACTACCACCTTCATGAGTCTGTGTAGGATTCATTTTTACCCTTTTCTTTCTGTTTTTTTAAGAATTTTTCTCTTTGGGCAGTCAGAAGCTTTTTTGCCAAAATCAAGTTCAATTTATTAAATTTATTTCAGTACCAGTATTTCAACCCAAATACGCATTGCCTTATCTTGGTGTTTTCTTCACTGATGTAAGTGAAAGATTTGCTTATAGTTCCTTGACTGTGGTGTTGTGAGGGTTCCCAGGATGAGGGGAGAGATGAGAATTCAACTCCATGTTCTCAGAAGGCTGATTTGTTATATTATGATATTATATTAAAAGAAATTATATACTAAAACTATACTAAAGAAAGAGAAGGGACACATCAGAAGGCTAAAAAAGAATGATCTTGAAAGCTCATGAGTGACTCAGAGTTTGACACAGCTGATGGTGATTGGTCATTAATTAAAAACAATTCACATGGACCCAATCAAACATTCACCTGTTGAGAAAAGATCTCCAGACCACACATTCCCAAGCAATCACATAATTATTGTTTTCATTCTTTTCTGAGGCTTCTCAGCTTCCCAGGAGAAGATCTGGGGCAAAGAGGATTTTTCAGAAAATATCATGGTGACACTTTAATTTTGTTAATCTAAACAAGCTTAGCAAAGCTATTTGAACATGTCTTTAACAGAGATACTTTCCTTCCTAGTAGTTTTTGTTATCCAGGCTAATAAAGGGATGTATATAGTTTCAAGAGGACTGTTAGCACTGCTCTAAATGAAAGCATATCAATGCCTTTTACAGTGTTTTTTTGGATTATGCCAGAAAACATAAATAAACATAAACAAGAAATGAAAAGTGCACTGGTTTTCTCTTGGCAGTGGCAAATGTATGGGTCACAGACACAGTAAGCCAAAACTACATCCAGGTCTCTTTTCTTTTTCTTTTTTTTCTCTTCTGTAACTTCCAAATGACAAACTGCAGAAGTTCTTGTCCCCTGGGACATGAATTTATGCAGCACATCTTGTGATAGTAGAATCCAAAGTACATTTCCTTGCATAATTAAGTTAATCTTATTTTTGTTATTGTACCTGTTGAAAGTCATTTAGTTCCCTGTTTATACAGAGGCAGCCCTGACTTCTATTTTAGCATCAGTTGAAAATTCAAAACAGAGAGGATTTTTCTCACACATTAATGAATATTTTAATAAGTATTGAACTCCAGATCTTTTTTTCACATCCCCTACCCTAAATTTACTTCTGCCTCTGAGTGCTATGCAAAAACCATAAGGGGGACAAAGCCTGAGCAGAGAGACTTCAAATGAACATTTTAGAGCTTTACTTTGAGAGGAAACCTTTGTAATTTTGATATTCACAAGTTGAGAAGAGCTATTAAAATACATGGTTTTCTGAGCCACTGCTTTGCTTCACTTCACTGCTTCACCTTCCCACCCTGTTACAAGACAGCCAATGCACCCCATCCCTGTGGAGAGATTTAAATTGGAGCTCTTTGGGCCATGGGTTGTACCCTTTTTGCTCCATGCTTTCACACTTTTTAGTCCCAGGAAGCCAATGACCTTGACTGGACACAAAAACTGCACCTCATACAAATTATCCCTAAAGAATTTCCAGAGTCTTTCTTTGACATCACACAAATATATTCAGCCACACTGAATATGTCTCCAGCTCAAGGCAAATTGTCTAAACTTCTTGCATGATACTCTGCCTTATTTATGAATATTTCAGTTTCTAACCTAAACCTAGAAACACCTACTGTTTCTTACAATTTTTTAAGATAAACTAGTAACTTCAACAGCCAAGAATGCTGTCGTGAGTGGCCACCTGACAATATGTAAGGCAAAGACTCCAAAAAATATATATTTTATTTCTATTCCTGTATTATATTCCTATATTATATTCCTTCCTTATTACATGATATTAAACACCACCACACCCATAAGTTTTACTAAACTGGAAACAGACTGGAAGCCAAAGGAAAACAATCTCTAAAAGCTTAAGAAATAAAATTTATATCTTGAGTGCCCCTGTGTTTTTAAGATTTTTAAAAACTGAACCAAAATGTCTAAGATTTAGATACCAACTTGAGCTGTCAAAAATCACTACAGGTGTAAGTAAAATTATTTTTTTTCACATAACAGAATCTAATTTTTGGGTTTTGGACAAAACTGGCTGACAACTCACACTGCAGTTATATGAAAACATCACTGTCGAAAGCACAGACAATTCCAACATTTTTCTACTACATTTGTGGTAAAAAGACTTTTTAAAAGCTTATAGTTGTACAAAAAATAGCAAATATAAGAGAAAAACAATGGTTTAAGATTACTTCTTTTACTCCATTAGAAACAGATACTGCACTATTTCATGAAGTCAAAAGAAAGTAAAGACTTGCAATTTAATGTCATTATATAGACACACTCCTATAATATTGTCATCATCTATTATTTGAGACAATGAAACCAATCCAAAAACTTCACCTTAAAAAAAGTAGCATTTTATACTGGAAACAAACTGAGCACATATGGCAACCCAGTGCACTGTTCAAATTAATCCTGGCAAATAATACTTAAAACTCATAGATATTCTCAAACTTAGTAGAAGAAAACCTCTTAAAATATCCCCCTATAGATGGCAGTGCAATTAATAACATGCTGAGTGTAAAATGTCTATCTAGAGATAATGAAGGTATCCAAGATATGGAATGGAAGGAATAAAGGTTTTTCTAGATTTTCAGGACTTGAATGATATCTACTATTCAGAATATATGAAACACTGCAAAATATCACTGTTCAATGGGGAAAAAAAGGGAGAGAGACAAAGCAGGATTTGAGCTTAATTCTTGGATGCTTTTGAAGGACAAATAAGGTAAATGTCTGCAAGTACAATGCAGATGCAAGGGGCATAAAGATGCTTGGAGCTTTTATATCACATCAGAGACACTTGTTTTGTGATAGAAATTTTCACATTACAAAGCTTTCAACATAACCTCCACACTTTCTTACAATTTAATTTCTTCTTTTATTCAGACCATAGAAAGATTTCACAATGGGAGGGAAAGAAACCTCACTCAAACGCTACTGAACAAAACACAGATGTAGAAAGACAGCAGAGGTTCTTTTTTGTGGTAATTATCTTTCTGACAGTCCTTAATGTGATTTCCTACATCAAGAGGAGCCACTAACACAAATAAGTATTTCCAAGGTTTGTTTTGCAGTTTTCATGGCTCGAAATGTTCTGTTCAGTTCCACTGAAGGGACAGATAATGTACAGGATGTGGAGGAAAAATGATCTTTGCCTCATTTTGCTGGCTTCCCATCCACTACATGGTGTTTGCTGATATGATCACAGTGTTTTCTATGGGAAAGTGAGTTTGCTCAAACTTCTATTAGGAAGGGTTCAGAATGTAGTTAAGATCAGTCTAAACAGTCCAGTGCTATCCTTAGTTTTAGATAGGACTATATCTTGGAGATCCAGGATATCCTTATCCTTGTATCCATCAAACTACTGGTAATTTTGAATTAATGGCAAAATGGAACTGCTGAGGAGTTTTCCCATTCTTTTAAATATTTTACCCCTTAGAGCTTCCATTAGCAATATGTACTTCAAAGATATGAGAATATCCTGTAAAGTGTTTTCAGACTAAGACTGTTGTGATAGGTATTTCACACTCAATTGTAGATGCGTTAGGGAATGAAAAATATTAGAGACAGAAGACACTGATAAGGGGACACTCTATTTATCTGAACTGAGTGTGCAATCTGACTGGAAATTTCATCTGAGTTTGAGTGTTTTTGGAATTAAAGGCAGTTACCTGATCTTGGCACTTAGGTTTTCTTCTAATTGCTATTGCGAGCAAAAAAAAATAAAGCTGAAATATAAAAATTTCCCAAAGAAAGACCAAAGATTAACACAGCACTTATTAAACTCAGTAACACCACCAGGATACCTGTTCACTCTGTCAGGATGCATGATCACTCTCAGTGATGCCTATTCATTTATCAGGCACCCTTGATGCTTGCAGCAATTTCTGCATCAACTTTCCTTGTTTGTTTTTTTTTTTTTACTTATCTTACAATTTTACATGAAATTACAGGGGGATAATTGAAAGGAAAAACCCCTTTCTACCAACAGCTGCCAGATATTTTCCAAACTGAAAGTAAGGATGAGACCCATTCCAATAAAACAATGGAGGCAGCAGTGATGCCCTCACTTGCTCCATTAACAGCACAGACCAGGTGGCCTTTCAGCCACAGTGGCCACCAGCCCTGTTGTGACAGTGTTTGCAGGGGTCCCAGGGTGAGGGAAGAGATGAGGATCTGACTCCATGTTTCAGAAGGCTTGATTTATTATTTCATGATATATATTATATTAAAACTATACTAAAAGAATAGAAGAAAGGATTTCATCACAAGGCTGGCTAAGAATAGAAAAAATATAATGATAACAAAGGCTTCAGTCTCGGACAGAGAGTCTGAGCCAGCTGACTGTGATTGGCCATTAATTAGAAACAACCACATGAGACCAATCACAGATCCACCTGTTGCATTCCACAGCAGCAGATAATCATTGGTTGCATTTTGTTCCTGAGGCCTCTCAGCTTCTCAGGAGAAAAAATCCTAAGGAAAGGATTTTTCAGAAAATATCATGGCTACACCCTGTGCTCCCCATTCCCAGCACAAACTGGGATCAGGGCATTGCTGCTGTGCTGCAGCCTTTATGGATTGGAGGCAGAATCTGCAAGCCAAGAGCTTTTCTTTCCCTCAGGAGCATCTCCTGTGCTGCACTGGCATCTGTCTTGTGGCAGTTATAATGTTGTTTGAAGTTATCTCCTTCTCTGTCTTATCTGCCTCCATTTCACAGGAGAATTGAGCTGCTTTCCATGTGGGGCCAACTGCATGCATTGAAGGAACTCACAGCAGGAAACCTCAAAGCCTTTTTGGGACAGACCACATCATTCCTTTTGGGACAGACCACATCATGTGTGGAAAAGGAACCAAGCAGCTCCTCCAACTGCTTCTGCACCATGGAGCAACCACCACCTTTCTGCCAGTTGAAGGCTAGACCTGATGAACTAAAGGATTTCCAGTCTTTGCCCAGGATGTTAAATAGACACAGACATGTCGCTATAGGACACGAAAGGACACAAGTGCACACACTGCTGTTCTCAAGGTGAAGAAAAAAAGGGAAGTTTATTTTCTGACTCCAACATTTATAGTGTTCCAAGAGTGACAGTGGATTGGAGGGTGACAGTGCCACCTCTGCAATGACACTGGACAAACCAACAGTCCATCAACTTTCTCCTCCTCCATGAAGGAATGCAAAACAATGAGTTATTTACAGAAAGCGTGTGAGAAAGTTTGCTACAAGAATGTAAACATCAGAAGGCTTAGAAAATCTTAAAAAATCAGGGCAACACAGACAGCCAATCCAAATATTATGAAATTGAATAACCCCCTCTATTCTACATAATAAAACCAAATTCCTACAGTTGTGTCATTAAGTGCCACGTGCAGAGAGGATGAAGAGTCAGAGCAGCCCTTGGATTTGTCTCCAGTCCTGTCAGCAGCACATGTCTGCCTGCACCAAGGCAGAAAACCTCTATCCATGTGCTTCCTTCCAGCCTGGGTGACAAATGCAGAGGGAGTCCATGAGAGATAAAGCCCCTCTTTGTTCTGATCCAGGGATAGAAGGCATTGCACAGACAAAGACAAATGTGATGGCTGCCTGCTGCTCGGGCAGAGTCAGCCTTTGCAGCTGTGAGCTGATCCTGAAAAAACACAGCTTTATTTTATGTTTATGGGTTTCAACCCAAGCTCAATGTGTTTGTAAATGACTGGGGTGCCACTGTGGCTTGGCTCCCACCTCGTGCTGCAAGCCAGGCCTGCTCACTGGTGCCACCAGATCCAACCTGCATGGAAACAGTTCCTCCCCTCCTCAGCACAGCTGTGTCAGCTGTGTCAGGGGCAGCAAGGGCATCCCAGCTGAGCTGGTTGTCACAAACAGCAAATTCCCAGGAGGACTGGGGGGACCTGAGGGGAGACTGATTCAGGAGGATTCCCCTGGTTTTGTAATGATCTGCCAGTGGTGTGGGACTCCCACTACCACCATGGCAAAATTTGTCTTCCAAGTGGCAATGCCAAAAAAAACTGACTATAATTTTTGCAAGAATCAGCTTCCTAAACTGCAGTGAAGGAAAACAAAAGGTCACACCAGAGTAAAGTTTCATTTTTGTTCCTCCTTACTTGGTCTAGCCCCTTCTACTTCCCACATTCTAGCAGAGGAAAGGTCCAGGCTCCTGTAGAAATATCTGGTGCTCTTAGTAAAACATTTTATACAAAGAGGCCTATCAGAGGAAATTAATATAGTTTGGCTCATCCCCAGACAAAAGGTGGAGTTGATGCCCCTTGACTCCTCTAATGATGAAGAGAGGCTGCTCCTAAAGGGAATTATGACCCCCTAGATGGGCTGAGCCCTGTCTCACAGCAGTGGCCATGAAGTCCTGCTGCTGATACCTGCTGTGTTTGGCTGACTTGAGAGCCTGGGTTACATCTGAGGTTCCATCTTATGTTTTTCATATGACTGAACTTAAGCATTATTAAACCCAGGCAGACATTAGGCTTTTAGGCTCATACACCACGTTCATCACTGAACCACTGTTTGTGATGTGTATTACTGTTAAATAATACACAAACCTGCAATTTCACAAATAAAATGTGACAGCTCTCAGGCTACTGGGGCAGCAAGGATCATGGTAGAATAACACCACTGAAACAGGAGATGCTGTTGGCTGTTATTACAGGGCCTGTTTCCATAAAGCTCCTATAAAATCCATATGCACAGTAACTATTTGCAAGTGAAAACAGTGGCTGATGTGTGCAATTGTTGATTCTGAATACAGAGCAGACATCTGCATGAGCAAATCGATGCGCATGCAAATTTCCTCCAAAACTCACAGAGACGGTTTTGAGCCAAAGCCACAAATGCTTTTTGGAGTATTCCTGTTGATTTCAGGGATTTTGCCCACCAATATTATTTCCACACCATTGATTTTACTCCACTGCTCTTAAATATCAAGAAGAGCCCTAAGTTGTCTTTACTTACAGCACAGTTCAACTGATATTGAGACAAATCAAGCCCAAATACACTAAGAAGGGATAATCTCAAGAAGTAAGCTTGATAGTCACTAAATAATAAAGCAGGAATCATACTGCTATTTATCTTCTCCTGCAGTGGATATTTGCAAGCAAAATTCAGGGATTTCTTCTATTTATTTACCTATTTTCCCCTCCAGGAAGTCTGTTTAATGAGGAGAAACCTCCAAACTCTTAAAACCCATGTGTATATGTTAAAGCTTTTCAGTAAACTCTTCATAAAGCTCAAACATGTCTCACAGTAATATTTTGCTGTTGCTGCTGAGGGATCAAAAAAACTAAGTGTGAAAATAAAATATGCTGAAAAGCTTTTCAATTCTGTAATTGTGTTCATGTTGCAGTGGGATTTTTTTTTTTTTGTTTGTTTGTTTAAACTGGAAGGCTCTCAATAATTGGAAAGCTACCAGGTTGCCCTCAGGCAGAAAAGTACCACCAAGTCTCTAATATCATGCAAAGAACCAAGGGATATTTGGTGCCTCTCTCTACCATACATTTGCCACTACCCAAGGGTTTGGGCAATTCATCTGCTCTTTGTGGGCACCAGGTCCAAGGTACTGATGAGGTCTCAGGCAGAAATGGAAAGTGGCCACCAAGCAGCAGTGAGTGACCTCCAGCACTTCAAAGGGCTGATTGGTGCAGGAACGGTCGCTTGTTTTGCTTTGCCAAATTCTCTCAGGATTCCTCATGAAAAATTAAACTTTCTATCCCTTTGGCTTAAGCTGCTACACTTTAATAAGAAGAGTTGTTGTTCTTGGTTTGCTGATTTATAAGGTTTGAAGCACTTTTGCTTTGCATTCTGTTGCGTGTAAGCTGGCAGTGAGCTAGGAGGAATAATTTATAAATGAGATGAATTTGTATAGATTAGTCAAGTGCCTACTGACTGAGAATATAGCAATGTCTAAATATTTAGATGAATTAAGCAGCAAGGAAAGATAAATATTCTTGAAAAGAACACATTTAGTAGGCCACTGAAGTATAACTAGGAATAAATAAAAACAAGTAAAGAAAAAACATAAGAACACAGAGGAAAGGCGTAGCAGTATAATGAGGCAAACAAAAAATAGTTTGCATGTCTTTATGTATACCTGTCCCATCACTAAGTCTAAGTTTATGACCTCCAAAGTATAAAATACTGATTAGGTGAATGATCTATATTACTATTTTCAACTGAGCAGCTTGGGACACTCATTGTGTCTCTGTTGTCCATGTTAAAAAAAACTGCTTTACATTCCTGTCACTGCCTGCAGACAAATATACATTCCCATTTATATGTACCCATCCATACATAAGCACAGGAAAGGATTATGTAGTGGAGCCACCTCTTACCTTGGAAAACAAAAATATTGGCATAAATTCCTGTCTGCCTCCTGATTCTAACAGCCTAGGAAGGGGGAAGAAGTATTGCTCTCATACTAAATAAACCATCATCACAAGGACTGGTTAGGCACAAATCTTCTGGTCTTTCCTATAAGCTTTGCACTGCTTTTGTGGTGAGGTTTTTCCCCTTTTTCCTCAATGGAGAACAAACATCACCAGGTAATATGGCACAGCAAGTGGGCAACCTCTGTAGCATCCAAGTACCTCCCCCAGTATTGCTTTCAAACTTTCCTAAAGAAAAAGATAAATCTAAATACTTCTCAATTTTCCACTTCTGGATGAAAATAAGTTTGAAACAATAGGAAAGGGCTAAAAAATTGAAAAAAAATATTAAACACAGGTGAAAAATATCTGTTTCTCCAGTGATCATCTCATGGGATTTTTAGACAGATAATAAAAGTGTACTGTAGGAGTAAGAAGCACCACTTCAGTCTTTCAGTACATTTGTATTTTACTGACATGAGTTCTTGTCTCTGTTAATTATGGAGGTCTGGGTGAGGTAATTAAATTAAGAGGAAAAACAGGGTTTGGGTTGTTATTTTAATTATTTGAGTAATGCGTACTTGGTACAGTTTACCTTTTAAAAAGATACAGTCTGAAATCTCTAGAGAACAGACTAATAGCTCTGAATAATCCTAGGGAGAGCTTGACTTCATATTAATTGATCTGCAAAATCACAAAATGGTTATTGCCTGCATATATTTAAAAATAGATTGTAGGATCTTAATCACTACTTTTAATCTTGAAATTCTTTCTTGAGGTAGTAAAGACTGCAGTTCTATGTGGTTTATGTCTTCTCTTGTTACTTCTAAAAGTTATTAGACTCCTTCTCACAACAGTCTGGTTTGTTTTCTTTGTTTTGTGTAAGTATACTTTAAAATGTACTAGAACATCAAAGAGAATTTACAGTTTTGTACAATTTTGGAAAACTTGCAACTATTTAAAATAATCCCATTGTTCTCATAAAATCATAATATTTCCATCAGATGTCCTCATTATGTGCAACATGTCAACTTTACTTCAAAAAATCTATATTTTACTTTATTGTAAGAACAAAAATTCTAGCATAGACAGCCAGCTAAACTAGAAAACATTTCAAGTAAAATGGTTCTCTCTCCTCTGGGCATGGCCTCATCCAATGCATTTCCCAGGTTATAATTTTTGAAGCAATTTACTGACAGAAGAAGTTAAAATAGTTATTTGACCTTTCTGGAGTAAGTGAATCTAAATTAAAGTATGAGCATTTAAATTTTCCACCTTCCCTCACTGATTTCTCCCCTCCCTCTCAGTATGTTTATTAGCACTGGTTACTTGTTGCTTGTCTCAGAAGTTAATTTTTAAATTTCAAAAATCAGCATAGAACAATTTTTTTGAGCTGATGCTGTGAGGTGAATTTTACTACCAAGCATCATTAAGATTTCAGTCTCATTTCAAGGAAAGACACTTCCACAGTCTGCAAGGAAGAACAGATTATTCCACAGATTAAAGACAAAGCCCAGAAGTATACATGATGACAGCTGCAAGAAAGCTAATATATTTTCAGTCTCTGCAAAACATTAGGTTTTCTCAGCTGAGTGATGGAGTGAGAAGTTATGGGGTTTGTATTATGTATGTTCTCAAAGCCATAACAAAGGCAGCCACATTTTTCTCCATGAACACTATCAGAACACTTCCCATTTGATATGGAGCCCAGTCAATAATAAGGGTAACTATTTATGACATTCAAACCAATGGATGGAATTTCAGCCATAAATTAAACCCCCAACCTGCATTTTTAAGAGTTTCATAGAAGTGGTTTATATCCCAGCCTTTAGGGGGCAAGGCAGGCTACACACTTGGAACAAAAAAATCCTGGATCTGCTCAAGATGATGATAAACCTACCAAGCATGCAATGCTGTTCAAAGGAAGTTCATTATTATTGACCCAAAAAGACAGAGACAGACAAGGAAATCACATTCTTCAATTCCTTGTCTCACCTAAAAGCACTAATGCCCAAAGAACTTCCTGTCTGTTAAATCTGTGTGCCATCAGCCAAAACAACAACAATCCATTTGAAGTTTTACTGACACTTGAAGTGCTGGTAAACCTCCATCTCCTGTCACCCCTTTATGAAATGGATTGGGCAAGTCAGGCTGGAAGCCTTTAGAGATATTAGCTGAAAATCAAAATGGAAGGGAATTTTTTTCTGACATATTTTTTCGTCACTCTTTGACATTTTCTCACATTAAAAGTAAATAGTATGATTCCTCTCTTACAGGGTACCTGGTTTAACATTAAGTCTTTTGGAAAACTCCAGCTAATCTCAAAACCAGCTACTTCACACCTAGTTCTTTTTTAAGCCAATAAAATCAATTTGATCCTTTGCAGGCAATCAACTGATGCCTCAGATTTTAGCTTTTATATTTTTCAATTCTGTGCTGCTTTAGTGTGTAATTCTGAGCTCCATATTAGGGGATGGTGAGCTCTCTTCACAGAGTAGAGAGAAAAAACAATTCCTTCTCTAGCTGGGGACCAAGGACAAATGATCCAAATCTCAGGCTCAAGAGCACAAACAACGTGGACTGAAGAGAGAAAAACAAAAAGGATAGGACTTGGTAACCTAAAGCCAGGTGTTCATTTTGTGACCATTTTGGTTCATCTTGGGTGCAGCCCTGGCTGGGCTCTTGTGCTGCCCAAGGTGCATCCATTGAGGCCTTTTAATAAATCCCTACTTTATTCTTTACCTCTGTCTGGCCTCTGTTCCAGGTCAGCCTGCACAAGGCATCAGTTCCCATCTTCCTGGAGCTACATCCACCCAAGCACCTCTGAGAAAACGAGAGCTATTATTTGTATTGTGCTTTTAACACATGTTTTATGGTTTAGTAAGGTGTGTGCTTAACTAACACAAACCCCACAAACGTCTCAGTAAAATGTTCTGTGTTGGAATGTCTCATAGAATAAGGGAAACAATCCTTCCTTGCACTTTCTAAAACCAGCATGGTACATTATATAAAACTACCTGCCTATAGAATTATAGAGGTCTTCACCTCTGGAAAATGCTAAATATTTGTAGTATTTCCATTGAGTGACAGCACTTGTGACAAAGAAACAAAGACACATGATCCAGAGCCTTCCTTAACTAGAAAATTGATTGGACTTCTTAGACCCAGAAGGCAGCAACCAAGGTTGCCCAAGCTTCTCTGTGACATTTTTTTTAGAAATTTAGATTATATTGAGCTTTCTCAATGACATCTTTTAGGTTGTCTGAAAGGTGCAGCTCCTGTATTCTTTGAGAGAATTTTCTGAAGCATCTTTCCTATTGCTACCATGGGTTTTCTCTGGTGACATTTTTAGGGAAACAACTGGTCTTTAAGCAAAGGGAATTAAGAGACAGAAGTACTCAGTGCTGCTGTCTGAAGCTGCATGCCAACAGAAGTGCAAATTTAAGTTGATTGTTTCATTTTTTCTGTTTTCCTATTCCTATTTCCATACATTAAAAGGGTAAGGAATAGACTGCTTCATTTAGAAACCTCCTTCTCTTAGGAGTTAATTTTATCTCATTGTTAATGTTTATCAATAGATGCTTAAAAGAATCAGCTTTTTTTTGTTTTTAAGTTACTGTTGCAAGTAACAGCAAACTGTTGGGAAGGGCAGTGAGGTGCAATGAAGCCCTGCATTGTGTGTGATGATAAAAGCATACTGAGCCATTGAAAAGCAATGGAGAGGAAATAAAATGGAACCCTACAATATACCAAGTGTCATCACCATTAAGTTAACATTACACTCAATCTCTGTGAAATCCCTGACTGTGGAGACCACATTTTCTTCTAAATAGTTAGAGGTATTTTCTGTCCACTCATCTACAAAATTCCACTTCAAGTTAAACTCTTTAGCTAGTATGTAAAATAAAAATTCCCCTAGAAAATGCTATGAATTTTTCACCTAATTTGAATGTTTTCCAGTTCTGGGAATGCACAGCTGTCTTTTCTCCAAGCATTGTTTGTGACAGCCATCCCAGCCCAGCAAGAACGTTTTTGATTCACATCAATTTTAGATAGATTACTGGGGTGATTTTTCTCCTCAGTTCATGAGTTCCAGCTGAAAAAGCTTCACTTGCTATGTATAAGTAAGTATCACTTGCTATCTTTGGGTCATTTAGACTGCTTAGAGGCAGGGGAGAAAATACCTGGGATTTGGATTTTTTATTTTTTTGGGGGGAGGGATATCTGCCTGTAAAAATGAAAGATTCTGCAGGATTCAGGAATCTGCATTTACAGCAATAGGGATTTCATCACCAAAATACCCCAACCAAAACCAAAACAAACAAACAAAAAAACCATTAAACAGACTTCCATTACTGGTACATTTGGCAATTCAAAAGCACCAGGAAATGACCTCAGCTACTCAGTAAAAGTATCTTTCACATGGGGAAGGTCACAACTAACAGAAGGCTCCAAAAGCCTTCCTGTCTGTGATCATTTGCTGCTCTATTTTCCTATCCTGCTCATCAGTAGCTATTTTTACTTTTGCATCTCTCAGTTCAGTTTTCTCATGCCATGCACATTCAGTAAGATGGAATCACACTCAGCAGCTTCTGATCATGGTCAGAATGATCATGATCAGAATTTACTACTCAATCAGAATTTACCCTCAATTTACTGCTGCAATCATCCTTTGTGTCAGAGAGACACCCTGCCACTCCAGATCATCTGGACTCCCTCCTCATGCCAAAATCTGCCTATTTCTTTGGTTTTCCTCTATGGGAAGGAGCTGTAACACCTCTGATCCCATGCAATTTCTCAACTTCTACAGTTCTTTCAGGTTATTGCTCTCTGAATTCTTTGGGTGCCAATAGATTAAATTTCTCTTGCCCCATCACAAGATGCTCTAATATTCTCAAAGGAAAGGGGAAGATAAAAATGATTCTCTAAGTAAATATGTACATGTGTAAATATGTAAAAAATATTCTCTAAGTAATATTTTTTTTACCAAAAAATGGTGAGAACAGATTTGAATTGTAAAACTTTAGGGGCTATACTGCTCTTGATAACATGGCCAAACTTCTTGGGACTTGCCTTCAAAATGCAGATTTGTACTCCTGCATATTTGGTGCAAAAAAAGGGGTAACATGCAGGTCTATTTACTATTTTTCTGCTTCCTAATTTTGGGTTCTTATGGAGTTTATATCTATCTAAATAACTGTCCAAGCAGGAAGTAATTCAAGTTCTCTAATTACTCGTGGAAGTTTGAACGAATAATTTGCTGTAACCTTCCACTTCCCACTTTTCCAAATCTCTAAAGGATGGCATAAAACCATTGCCTGAGGGCAGCTGCACACACAGGGAGTTAGTCAAGTATTTGCTTTCCAGGAAGGCAAGGTATGAACTGAAAATAAGAAAAGAAATCAATAAATTCTGGAGCTGCAGCTACTAAAAGCTGCAGATGTTGTGGTACCCTACAGCTGCTCTTGCCTCAGGGCCTTTCAGACCTACCTGAATGTCTGGGCCATGCACATCAAGATGACTTTGCACACTCTGCACACCCCAGGGGAGCCCTGGCTCTGGAAATAGCACACTCACTCTTCCTCAGAGCAGGGTTCACCAGGTAATTACTCATATTCCAAGAATCATGAATGCACAGCCAACAAAGTGGGACTTGTCCTCTGGCACTCACACGAGTTCTTTACGACTTAATAACTAAGGACATGATACAGGAAGTCACTTTTCAAGGTTACTCTCACATTCTAAGTGTCCTGCTGATGAGGCTGGGCTCTGTGGCCAGGTCAGGACACACTGACAGCCAGGGCAAGGAGTTGAAACATCCAGAAAACGAGCAACACAAGTGCTAATAATCTTTTATTTCTGTTCTGCAACCAAAGAGCTTTATGAACAAATCCTCTAAAGGTTAACAGATCACAACCTTTTAAAAGAATCTTTAATAACAATCAAAAAAATCTGCTGGTTTAATGCAGTTTATTTATAGATAGGTATGTATATTATACACATATAACACTATTTTTATGTTGG
This sequence comes from Agelaius tricolor, assembly GCF_023055355.1. NCBI lineage: Eukaryota > Metazoa > Chordata > Aves > Passeriformes > Icteridae > Agelaius > Agelaius tricolor. The sequence continues at coordinate 4,003,547 of NW_027269270.1, forward strand.
ATTTCATGTGTATATATTTATAAAGTCAATCAAGTACAGGAACATAAATTGTCAAAGGCATCATTCTACAGTCCACATAATCTCAGAACAATTTCCCACTTTAGACCAAATTTTGAAAAAAAACTCAAGAGAATGGCAAGTCTTTTGCCCATTAATCCATCCTTGGAAGATAAACCACCAATCAATATTTTTTACAGCCTACTCTGTTATTTCACACCCAGTCACTGCTCTAATTGTGGGCAGGAACAAAGCACTGTGCTGTTGAGCTTAAACCTACTCAGAAATCCTATTTTTAAGAAGTCATACAGAAAAATCTAATCTGTCCTTTGCCTCTTGGTTTTGTAAAATCACTGTCATAACACTGAATAACAGAGTTAAGTTTTCCCCATAAAATCATGGAATAATGATCTTAGGAAATTTAAATATTATGGTTGCATTTAACTTCCACATCCGTCCTGTCAGACTTTTATAGCTGGCAGTCAAATGCCATAATTTAAGCCTCTAAAGCATAAATAAAAACAATAAACGTAGGAACCAAAGTTATTTAGAAAGTGAAGAAGAAAATCGGTGCCAAATTTCTGGTGCTGTAACTGTAGTGAGTACCAGTGTGTACCAAGAGAATCCAGGTCTTATTTATCCCAAAACCAGGGAGAGCATTAAGACTGACAATAACATAAGCCAATCTCTCAGGCATGTTGTGCTGTGACTAAGTTCTTGATAAAAGGTTCTAGAAGCCCTGTAAGAATTGTATTTTAAAGTCAAGTTGGTTACACAACAGCCAGTGAAAGCTTCCCCATTGTTTCCCTGTGTCTGTTTTGCAGCCAGACTTGGAGAGGTCAGTTTCTGATAAAACTGTAGAAGACAGGAGAGTTAATGACTCACATCTGTGATTTTAAATTATTCAGTTACCACTTGAGCACTAACCAGAAGCACAATAAACAGCAGCTAATAGGAGTCATGCATGTTTCATAAAGGGAAACTGTACACTCTGGAGTGTATTACATCCAGCTCTGAAAACACTCACAGTGTTTTCAACATCATTTAAGGCCAGTTCTTCCTACTATTGCTTTAACTTTCTGCAGTGGTATCTCTCATTGGTTTGAATCAGAGTTTTATTGAGGTACAGGAAACAGATTGCAATCTATTAAAAAAATATTTTCTTTTCAAGTCGTATAGATAGGGGGAAATCTTTTATGGATGGGTTGTCTCAGTTTCCCTGTGGCCTGTACAATCCTCCTTTGCAGGAGAACAGCTGCAGCCACATGTGCTTCACATTCTGCTGAGACATCCAAAAGCCTGAATACTCTCCAAGAGCCAGACACACCCACCAGGAACAGGAGGGTGTCACCAGATTGCAGAGACTGCACACTGCAATCAAAGTCTTGCCTTTGCAGTCATATGCCCACCCAACATTTGCACCCTTCAGCAGGCAGCTTCTCATATTGTCAGCAGAGTTTGAACATGACCAAAGTACCTTTATCCACTGTTTGGAAAGGAGTCTGCTATAGAAATACTGAACAGACATCCAGAAGAGGGAAGAAAGTAGGAAGTACTGGAAGGAACATTAGAAAAACACTTTTAGACAGCTAATCTTAGGAGCCCTCCTAGTACATTCTTTAATTCGGTTATGATAGAAAACCTGAACAAAGCTCACTTCAATTGTTCCTCAGTTATCCAGGAGAACTTTCTGCTGAGCTTACCTGCAGAGAAGTCTCTCCTGTTGGCAGGATTAATAATAGCAAAGCTTGTGAGACAGAGAATAGCAAAGAAAAAAAAGTGGAATTAAATGATAAAGCTCAAACCTCTGCAGAAGCATTTGGCAGGAAGTAACAGTCTGCTAAATCATAACTGAAGATGAAAAGAAAATTTTACTCTAAACAAGTGCATCATGAACACCTCTGAAAGATGGAGGGAGGCACTGCTGGGGTATAGCCTGAGGCTATTAACTCCCATTCTAATCTGGACCTGGCAAAGGCAATATTTGCATAACTCTGCTACACTGAGACTGCAGCTCACTGAGCTGTTTGCCACCTCCTTACACTTCTCATCTTTTTCTTCTGTAATTGGTTCCCTACCCTTGACCTGGGGAGACGGTGCCATGTAACAACACTCTGCCAGCAGAATATTTGTACCTCTGAGGGATTAATGGCACTGTGCTCTCTATAAAAACGTCTCTATTGAACCAACACGGCTGCTCTTATAGCTCAATTACAGAGCAGTCATCCAGGAATTGAAGATGACTTCTGAGGCAGGAGAACTCATGTCCCTCCAGAAATGATACTTTTTCTCCAGCTGTGAAGCCATGACCCCTCAGGATCCAAGTCATTAAAAGAGCCTGACTATCAGAGGATCTGCCATCTGATTACTGCAGTCTGTCTTCAAAAGAGCTCTTCATTCACAAAGGTATTAGCAGGGAGTTAAAGTGCCATCAATTTCTCTCTGCTATTTCTTGGATAGCTGTTTCCTCTCTTCCAGCTAATAAGGTTAAAGAAGGAGAGATTGTCAGCCAAGCCAGAGTAAATTAAAAGTGAAACTTCTCAGTCATTGTTATTCCTCAGTTTCTGAAAAAATTTGCAGTCTCCTTTTTGAGGTTTCACTTTAAATGAACGACACCGAAGTTTTAGAGAAATAAAACACTTGATCCCTCACCCTAACCTTTCCCTCAAACAAATGTCTACAAATATCCATGAAAGAGGCCATTTCTGATAAAGAAATGTGCTGCTTTCAGAGTGAGAACTTCAAAGGCTCCAGCAAGTGGCACTGTTCTGGAAGCCCCACAGTTTCCCTTTGTGTTAGATCCTCATGGATTCCTCATTATCTTTCAACACAGCCATTTCTAACTCTGGCAGGTTCACCAACGACAAGCAACAACAAAGTCCCTATTTTTAGCCTATTTCCATGATGATCCATGCATCTGTCCAGAACCAAGGTCCTTAGAACAGCAGTAGCAGAGGGACTGGGAGACACAGAACACCCTGTGCCCGAACACTCCCCTCTTCACTTCTCCAGCTCATTCTTAGGAGAACAAGAGGTCCACAGGGACAAGAAGCAGCAAATCACCTTTTCACAGACTCCAGCCATAAAGAGAGAGGCATCCACATGGCAATCAACCCATAGAATTATATTTTATAAATTAATTCACAATTAAATGCCTTCTATTTTATGAAGGTACATGTCTCTCTTCAAAGTTCCATAAACTCCAGCTGGCTTTGAATTCTTAACATGTAAATTAAATGTATGCTTTTCCCACTGGTTTCAGGTGGGAATAGCCAGTCCATACAGAACAATGACTGTCTTGGTTTTTGGTTCTTCTGAAGAGCTGAAAAACCTTTTTACTAGATTTGAGTTTGGAACCCTCATGGCTCCCTCCCAAATATGCAGAACAGAATTTTCCCTAAGATGTCTCTACTGAGCTTAGAGCTCAGCAAAAAAATCTTGTTAAACAAACAAACAAAGGAAACAACAAAAGAACCACCACCACAGCAATACCACAAACCACTGAGACACTGCAAAATGCTTTACTCCATTAAGCAAACAGTTTAGGAACTCGGGCAAAGGAGAAATGCCCTTTACTGCTAGAAACTTTGAAATAACAACAGATATGGAAGGCCAGAACCCTCCTGAATCTAATTTTATTCATTCCTTCATGACATCCAGTCAGGTGAACCATTATTTACTACAGTGATCAGTACACTTAGGTTATTGCATAAAGAAGTGGACTAGTGCTGTGCTCCGCCTACAAAAAATCTGAACTGCTTTTGGACACATGCTGACAGCAGAGAGGGAGGGATAAACATTTATTCTGCATTAAAAGTCAGTTTTAAGATGATGATGATATCACAGCATTGTAAAAAACTAGAAGTGACATAGCCAGAGATGTAATTAATATTCTCATTAGGATGGATGTACTACTGCTGCCATAGCAATGGAAAGAGAAATCAAAATTGCCATAGTAATTAATGAAACTAAGAAGAGGCTTGAATGCTGTAAGTAGTAAATGAAGAAAAACATGCACAACTAGAAATTGAGATGAAAAATAATCAAAACAGAGCTCAAATTAAATTCAAATGCCACATGTTAAAAGTGACAATAAAATGGAATACAAGTGCAAAGGTAGACAAGAGCCAGAGGAGCAAGACCTTCTCAAGACCAGAGAAGAAAGCTCTGCAAAGACGTATTATCCAACTCTTGAAGGTAAAATAATCTGAGTCAATGACCCTGATGGAGCTGATACATGCTTTTGCACATCCAGTAATAAGTACTGTAATAAATATTTTTAAAAGTAGTATTTTTAAAATTCCTAAAATCTAAATGCCACTTTTAAAATATCTGGAAAGGGTTAAGTTAATACTTTTTAGATCAAATGTATGGAAATGGAAATTCTTAATTATAAAGTAATAAAAGCTATCTATATGAAAGTAATTGTTTTATAAAATGTAATGCTAGGTAATGAAATCTCCACCAGATTGGACTAAGGAAGCAGAAGAAAGACTTCCCCAATTAAAGACTAGAAGGCAGAAATTACCTGTGGTTTGATACCACCTCTTTTTGTTATTTTGGAAGTCAGCTGGATGCCCTTGAGGAGAACAAGATCTCAGCTATGCAGATTAATCAGTGGAAAACCATGACCTAAAGGTGTCATAAAATATGACTCAGTGGTGTCATATGTAATATTTATAGATACTGCCATAGGATTCCTTAACTAACACATTTCCAATAAACACTATGAAGCAGCAGATATTTTAGTTATTTTAATATTTTCACATATTGTTAAAACCATAACTTAATTCTCTATGCAATTCTCAACATTTATCTTCAAGGATAAAAAATCTGAAGTAAGTAAAATTTTGTTCCAGGGAGATTCACTACAATAATGAACAATTTGATTGAGGATAAATCAAATAATTTGTGATTAACTTAACCCCCAGTTTGTCCATTCTTAAAAATGTTTTAATGGACATAAAATTAAATCAGCCCTTAAACAATAAAAACCTTATATTTGTTTTTACAGTGCAAAATACAAATCTCAAACTTGATTCCTTCCAAGTAGGCACCACACACCAACCCACATTGCTCACTGCAGAAAATCTGCTCCAGCTGTTTTCTTAACTTCAAACCTTCTGTTAAAAAGTGTAAACAAACCCCTGCCCTTTAGTCTCCAAGGGGCAAATTCCACCAAACTCTCCTTTATTCATCCCTACATCAAAAGCATGTATGCTGCTAAGACTCCAATTAATCTTTAAGAGCTCCTACCATCTATTTTGAATTCACATACCTTAAAGAAAAAACTATCATGAATCAAGTCTACTGCTAATTATGACCCATAGCATAATGTTATAATGTTTTCCCCCTCTGTCCAACATAAACTTTGCAATATCCATTATCATTGTAAATTATTTACTGCAGAGCTGCTGAACAAAAAGCAGGCTTATTGGAAATTCTGTTGCTACACAAAATAGCTCTACAATACATTACACCTTCCTACTTCTATTAGACTTATTACTTCATATTTCAAGCAGAAGTAAATATTCCCCTTGTGGGAGACTACTGTCTATTTGTGTAAGACTTAATGACACAAGGTAAATGGTGCTGTTGGTTTGAGTTAGACATGCAATACACTTCAATAATGTGCTATTTCCCTCTGTATATGATGCAATCCTAAAGAAAACATGATTAGAAAACCCATTTGTGCTTGAAATTTCCTGTGATTGTTTTACAGGCTATAGCTCAGATCAACACTGTAGTGTTCTTCCTTCATCAATTTCCATTATCAGTTTGGTTCAGAGAAATCCTGTCCCAGGAGGTTTCCTAAAAAGATTTTAAGTGGATATAATGCTCTGGTTACAAAAGAAAAGCAAACAAAACCTACTGATTCAATACATCCTGGAAGACACTTAATGTGAGTAATAAGTAGTAAGTACTGCATTCAAAGATCTTTTTTTCATATTTTCATTACAATATATATTCTTTCCTTAAAGAACACAAGCAAAATATTACTATGGGTAAAATCTTCTCAGATCTTTACAATAAATTAAATTTTCTCAAGAGCTTTCCTTTTTTATTAGGAAGTCTAAAACCAGGAGGATGTATCCAATCTCATCTGGTCTTTCCCTGCCACTGCTCATTTCCCAACATTTATAGCAAAGAATGTTTGCTTGGCTTTCATATGTTCAGTGTTCTGTTAAAAAAAAAAGGAAGTGCAGTACTGGGAGAAACATATAAATAAGGACCATTGCTAATTAATGGACGAGTAATTTTTCAAGGAAACCCATGGAAGAACCACAAAGTGACTATCCCTGTGTGTACTACTCTTTGTTCATGCAAAGGGCAGTGGGCTGAGACAGCAGGAGCAGAAACCCCAGAAAGAAAATGAATCCTCCAAGCAGTGCCCTGATCCAAGTGCAGTCAATAAGCCCCATGAACTGAGGGCTCTCTGCAAAGCAATCATTTTCCTCCCAGCACCTCCAAGAGATGTTTAACCCTGAAAGGTTAACAGACTATATGCTGCTTTAGAAAGTCCATTCAGAAAGAGCTCTTCATTATTTCTATCTCCCTCTCTCCACCCCACCATTCAAGACAAGATTTCATCTTAACAGTACGTGAACAAGAGATGTTTATTATTTTCCAGTCTCTCATTCCGGTGCTGAACTTCACCTAGCAGATTTGTCTTCACATTTATTCTGTCAACAATTTATTTATTTATTTAGTTGTGCATTTTTCACTCCAGGACACAAAGCAGGAAGGAATAAGGAATTTAAGCATTTTAGAATGCTTTATTACATAGACAAGCAAAATGTGTGTTGTTGGCATATCACTGCCTATGAGTCACTGCTTGAGGAAGTAACAGGATATAGTCAAGAACACAACACAGCTGCTCTGCCCAACCATATCCTGGCAAAGTTCATCACCAAAGTCATAAGAAAAGAAACCATCTCTGACAAATGGATAGAAATGCTGTTAAATGGGATTAATTGGTCTGGGGCCACAGTCTCCTGACAAAATCAGAAAAAAACCACCTGACCTGGACCAGAACAAGGGAATATCTAATTCTGTGCTCTGTTCCTATTGGCAGCAGGAAGATAATGCCTAGAAATGTTATAAAAGCATGACAAGTACTTATGGTTCCTCCTCAAATCCAGTACCAAATACCAGCTATATCAGGTCAGCAACTGTATAAATTTACCATTCACTCAGCCACCAGGGGAGCAAAAAAAATCTGAAGCAAAAACCCACACATCAAAAGAAAAAAAAAATCATTACAACCGAAACCACACAATGTGCATGTGTGTAAAGCTAGAATGAACTCTTAGTTTCTCCTAGAAACACTTTTAGAAATACCAAGTTTATTTCTTTGGGGCAGAGAGAGGCCAGTTTGAGCTTCCCAAGAACTGCAGCTCTTCAGAATCCAACTGTTCCCAGTTTTCCACAGTGCAACACACTAGAATCAACCTCACACCACTGGCTTTTGATGTACAACAGAATAAATTCCTATGCACAGTCTCCCACTGCAGGCTCAGGGTTGCTTTCTACCTGTGTGAGAGTAACACAGGTACTTGTGTTACTTGACAAAATGCCATTTGTAGATGGTGTTAAGGTCACCCAAAAAATGATAATTCACTCTGATACTTCTTCATACACTGCTTTTTGGGGATACGTAGCCCACTTTTGCAGCATCAAAAATCAAAATGTAGCAGGGGTAGAAATGAGCCAAGACACAGACTTCTTGTTCACCATAGTATGAAAGGGGTCCTGGTTTATTCCTCTTTACAAGTCAGTTATCCTGACTATTCAAAATTATCCATCCAGCTATTCACTGACTCTGGCTGCAGCCAGCTCATGCTCTTGGTTTCCCTGGCAGACCCTGACTGCAGGTATTTCCTGCTACCCTGTGACTGCAGGTTTTAGTGTGCAGACTCTCCATGGAGGCTGCTCCAGCTGCAGACCCAGACTGACTTCACAGCAGTTTTGAAAGATAATAATAAGGTTGTGTGATGTAACAGAACCTAATTTCCAGATTTCCTAAGACTTGAGGAATTGTTTGCAGCAGAGCAAGCAATGCAGCTCCAGCACAAGCAGGCCAGTGTGAGAAGTCAGGCAAGTACTTTATTGTCACACAATCCAGGCTGTGCTTCCCCTGTTTCTGCCCCTCCTTCCTCAGGAGCTTTCCTCTAGGTTTTCTTCCTCCATGTTCTCCCCGACCAACCAACCCACCCCTTTATCACACTTATCCTAATTAGTCACATCTGCAACCCATTAAGGGCAAGGTTGTCCTTTGGTAATTAGTACAGTTGTGACTTAGCAGGGACAAGGTCATCTGGAATCCCTTCCCCTGCACCTGACAGCAGAAGACTTTCGGAAGTTTGAGTTTTGGGAAGCATCTTGCAGAGCTACTGAATGATGGAGTTGCTCTGTGTTTCCCTGCTCCTCAGGAGGGTTTGCAGTGCTCCCCTTCAGCACTGAGAGGCAGAAAATGAAGGCACACTCACAGGGTGATGGCACAATGTTAATTTATTTGAAAATGTCCTTCTAGAAATGCTGCAACTCCGTAATTAAAAGAAAAAGGGGGAATTGTAGGGGGATAGAATATAAGAAAATAAAGAGAGTGTAGAAAGTAATCTTACCCCTAGGGAGTTGCAGCTGGGCCAATTATCAAAGATTAGGAACAGGCCTGACTTTACCAGGCCATACATGAGCAGAAGAGTGCTATAAAAGAGTGGGGTGGCTGGGTGAGAAGGGAACTGGGGTCAGTGGCTGCTTTGTGAAGAAGGAAGAGTCAGTGCTCTGAGAGCTGCCCATGAGAAACACCAAGAAGGTATGGAACTTTTGTGATAAGGAGACAGCAGTGTGGAACCCCTGCAATAAGATGCCAAAAGGGTGAGAAACTGCTGCTGCTTCCTGGGGAACACATCACCTGAGAGGGGAGGAAACCAACTGCTGTGCCGAAATGTGAAAGTAAAATACTCAAAATTATATCTCCAAGAAGAATTTAGTTGCTGGAAGTCAAAGCCAGGAGTTCTTTAATACACCCAGATCTGCTTCTGAGTTTCAGCAGAACTGTTTCCTATTAGTAGTCAATTTAACTTGAATTCCTCTTTCCAACCTTATCCTATGCTAACTGGAAACACACAAGAGTAAATACAGCCTCCCAGGCTAATGCAATATTCTGAAAGGATTAAATAAAATCTCTCTGAGCAACCCTAATATCGTTATACATTTCTCAAGAAGGCTGAAGGATTATTAAGTGCTCTATGATTTTCTGACTAGAGAAGCAAGCTACTTTGGGACATGTCTCAGCCTACATTAGTGGGATTTTTCTACATTTGCCTCATCAACTGGATTATCAGAAAGAGTAAATTCATTTAGAGAGACAGATTTTTTTTTTAAGTACTGCAACAGTAAAGCCAACAAAATCTAAAGAAAATTTAATTTAAAGATTCTGAAAGGATTTTGTACATATGAATATTGGTAATATGCAGTAATTCATACAAAAACTCCAGGGATTCTAGACTCATCTGATTTTTTTCTGAGATTAAGTCAAAAATACAATAAACATTTACTTAGTTTTGTTATTTTAAATGGAAGGTAACATTTCTGCCTTAGAAAAAACGATCCCAATATATGCTACTGAATGCAGAGCCTACTCATTGATTTGTAAGATTCTAATGGTAAAAATTAAAGATAATTAAAATTGCCTATGCTTGAATTCTGTTCTCCATATTCAGATACCCTTATGCTTAATGCAATTTGAGGCATAAGCCAAAATGTCAGCTTTAGGAACCAACAAGCAAACTATTTCATGAGATGAGATTAAGGAAGTCTTCTTTAAGGAATGCTAAGCAGAAAGCCACTGGAGAAAATCCATTAACCAATTTTCAAAAGAATAATTCCCCTCTACGTATCACATGTAAATATGACCTAATATTCACCAATTTATTTACAATGGATTCCTCTTTTACCTTCTCTATTTTTATTTTCTTGTGTCTTTATAGTTAGAAGGGGTTGAATTGGGAGCAGAGAGGAGTTGTGCACAATGGACACTTCTAGACTGGAGCAGCTTGGGGCTCTAGGCTTGGCCACTGATAACACAGTGGCTAATTTTTAATTGAGATGTAGGCAAAGAACCCATATTGTATTAATGAAAAAAGTATCCTTTTTTTCCCCAAAAAATTTTTCATGCATCTTTAATTCTTATTCAAATCAACCTGCTAAACCAAATTAAATGTAGTTCTGCTGTGGCAGAAATCTCAGAGCAAGTGTTGGCACCAGAATGGTTTGTGATGATTATTCCCAAGCTTGTATGAACACTTCAGATTGCATCTGTGAAAAGGTATATATTAAACACCACAATAATAATCAGAATTTTAAAAAATACTGGCATAAGGCCACATCAATACCAACTGTTCAGTAATAATTAAGTCTGTAGGCACATGAGAAGGGAATTACTGAAACAGCTTTTCAAGCTAAACTTAACATGACAGAAAGTACTCTGACTGTGTATCTGAATTCCTACAAGGACAAATAAACAGTGCAACCATCAACTTGCCAGTGCCCTGTGGTCCTCCAAAGCCTTTAGAGAAGAAAATCTATCTTTGCTTTATATTTGCACTACATGAATATGAGTTTAGTTCTAATCACAAGGGATGTGTGCAGGATCCAGGCAGGATTAGATCCTTACCACCCAGAGCCACTACTGTCCATGACAGATCATTTGATTTGGGATTTTTCATCTTTGACAAAACCTGTTCTGATCACTGGAATTTAAGTTTTTGTAGAAGCTGTAGAATATTCTCTTATGGGGAGGTGCAACACAGATGAGTGGATATTTCTGACCACCCTTCATTGCCCACAGTTTAACAGGAACTGATTTCTTCCACACAGAATTTATGTTTTATGCTTTTTCCTTCCCCAGTATTTTGCTTATTGAGAAGTTCTTCATCTTTGTTTTCTGTAAGCTCTTTTAGGATTTTATTATTTCACTTTTAATAGAAATGCAACAAAAAAGAAAGCAACTGCTCCTTTTTTGTATGTGTATTTTGTTGTATGCTTATTCTCAGCTCTTTTGAAAATGTCTAGAATTTATGGCTGCTAGGTAACTTTTCCCTGATATGAAGGGAAATTTTAGTGACCCATAAAATTTGGAATTTAAATTCATTTATTTTTGTTACCATTAATTCCTGGTGTGACCATCACTGCTCACAGCAATTTACCACACACTGCACACTTTAATACAGCTGAAGGAACAGGCTCTGGGATCCCTCTGAACAAATGACCATATTGAATGCTCTGTTCAAGTGACTGACTTTTCCTATTTTTCCTTAGTCACACAGGGTCCCATATGTGAAAAGCCTGACTGAAGGCTGTCCTTGGGATCCTGAAGCTCACAGGATGCAGCATTAGAGGAGGCAACATTTAGAACTTGCTGGTTTCTTTTCAAACTGATTGCCAAGCTATAAAAGCTAAAGGATAAACATTTGTGTTAAGTAGTTTTTCACTTTTTTAAAACCAGAAACATGATTTTGTGCACATTAATTACCTTGACAAAAAATTCCTCAGTGCCTTGACAAAAAATTGCTCAGTTCTCAGGGTTGGGGCAGTCTATTGATTCATTGATGGCCTAATTAACAGGAATTGGTGAACTCTGCTTTCAGGGTCAGTATCTGCACTGAAACAGCCAAACCACTGTATTGCACAGGTATGGAATGTTACAGCCTATAATTTTAGAAGGATATAAAATTATATATAACTAATATATATATATATAACTCTATAACTAATCCCAAGAAGTGCCCATCCATGGGCAGTGTTTACACCACATTCAGCAGAGATTTTTATCCACTTGGTTTTGCCAGGACTGGAGAAGAGAGGGAGAGGTGCCTCACTGGCATTCCTACACCTTGGCACCTCTTTCTTAAGGTTATAATGGAAACAAAATCCTGTTGATTCAAGGTAGATAGTACTTAATCCCTCATGCCCTCATAGTTTTCATCCTTTTGAAAACAGAACATTAAATAAGAATGACATTGTTTTAACCCTTATGTCCTTTTATTTAATTTGCAATGGCTACATGCAGTTGTTATTTTTGCAGCCTAAAATTATTTACCAAGATTTTAAGATCTGTATAGCAACAGAAACTTGATTAATAAGTGCTGGTTATATTTCTAAACGTAATTAGGCAAATTAATCTTCCAAATACATATATTTAAACAGTTTCTGTCAGCCTCAGTCACCTTTCCCTCCTTTTAAAACTTTCCAGAGAGCCTGCATTAAGGAGGACTTCAATTTAAATGGTTTGCCAGAAATATGAGCAACATTTCATATGAAAATACCTTCCCGCAGGGGTAATATGTGCCATCTCTATATGGAGATCCAGCACAGCCTGGATTGGGTGACAATGAAGTGCTTGCCTGACTTCTCACACTGGCTGCTTGTGCTGCCAGCATCCTTGAAAACAGGAGCTGCATTGCTTGCTCTGCTGCAAACAATCCTTCAAGTCTTAGGAAATCTGGAAATTAGGTGCTGTTACATTACACAACCTTATTATTATCTTTCAAAACTTTTGACCTCCAAGAAAAATAGAACCAAACACCAGAGGCGTTTGCCTGTACTAAACCATTCCAGGGCCAAACCCACAGGTATTTAAAAAAAATAAATCATTCAGTAAGGCATCAACAGGATGTTATTAAAGAACTGGCATTGATCTTATCTCTTGGAAATCAATTCCCCTCACAAGTGTCCTCTTTAAATCTGTGTAGATAATCAGCCCTTCAGTGACCACTGGCAGGAGCAGCGACTGTCCTGCATTCACACCCTGCCCTGGGCTGCAGTGGATTATCTCTGTGATGCTGCACATTGCACAACAGCACAGAGAGAATCCTCAGGACAGCAGGCCATGCAGAAAGTGGCCTCCATGTCTGTAAAAAACCTGATTCCTTATTTAAAAAACCTGCTTCCTTCTTTAAACCAGATCCGTTATGTCGCTGGTGCACAGAAGAGTGCAATAATCAATTACCCACAACAAAAGGCTGCATCAATCACTGAAAGGACCTCCCACATGTTCAGACAGCCACTTCAGAGGTTAGCAAAATTACTGATTACCTGCTAAATTGCAAGTGATTCATTCATAGTCTCAGAAAAGTTCCCACCACAGAGACAGCTCCACTGTGCAAGTCTAAGCCTTGACTCAGCAGCTGGTGCGTGGTCCAGATGCCTGGGAAAATGATCTTCACATTTCATTAAAAGAATTAAGAATTTAAAAATTAAAGCCTTTAAACAGGCTTTAATTAGAAAGTTTATGTACCTATTTTTCTTTTGAAAAAGCCAGTTTTTATGCATCTGGATTGATGGCATTTCTGGAAAAGAACTGGGAAATCTGGGAACTTGTGGAATGCTCTTTCTTGGTGGCTTTGGAAGTTCTTTGATTGGACCAGCTAGGCCACTTAAAAGGCTTCACCTGGCTGGAAAGAACAATGAATTTCAGCTGTACTTCTTGGCAGTGTCCTGCTTCTTTTTCAAAAGGCAAGCTGAAAAGAATCAAGATCCTGATCTGAATATACAGAATTCTCCAAACTATGATTTGTGTGCAAACCACGTATATTAAAAAAAAAACAAAACAGCATGAAAGTTAATTAGACTGAAGAGCAAGATTAGCTTTTTTCCTATGTGACTTTTAAAAGAAAATACAACAGAGGATTGTGTTATATTGATGTAGATTGAAAATAGGAGCTACATCAAAGCACAAATACTGTTACAGAAAATCAATTACTGGACAAGTTTTACTGATAAGTTCTTACCAAAAAAAAAAACCCACCAAAACCCTACAGTGAAATCTACATAAAGGAGGACCTCAAATCTGTTCTGCCATACTGTACTAAATTGAAACATCTGTGGCCATGAGCCTGCAATTTCATACACTTGGACAGATTACTGTACTTGTGTGAAATGCAATCAAGTTACTTTTAAAGACTTCAGGGTGGTTTGCAGATGCTAAAGCAATCATAATTAACATCTGAGTTGCCAAGACTTACACACCAAGTTTGTATCAAAATCAGTGATTTTTAAGAATTCAAGGTCAGGCCTTTAAAGTGTGAAATCTCTTGTCACTGAATGTCTAGTAATGATTAAACCAAAATGATTAAACATCTGGTTAGACTAAAATACAGTTGTTCGAGGAGATTAAGAACTAGCAGCCTCTAAAGGGGTGGAAAAAATAGAATTGATTGCAGGTTTGTCAACCTGAGGCAGTAATTTCACTGCTTATCACTGTTTCATCAGCACATCTTTATATGTTGAATAAAGCAGTCACCAGATTACTGCTTCAATCAGCATCATAAAACATCGTGTTTCTCCCTGCTTCCTAACAGCTGGTTTAAGAGGAATAAAAGGTTTATTTGATGGCTAAGTTGGAAGATCTCCAAAGGCCCTGTAAGCTGATACATTTCTACAGCTGGACTTTTAAAGTAAGCCGAGTCTTCATAAATGCTGCCAAGCCAATTTTTTTGAGCATGAAGCTTTCTATTTAAAAAAAAAAGATAATTTTGGTACCTCTAGCACACAAATCTACTCACTCATTCTTTACCATGATGTCAATTTTGCCATCAGTAAGAAAGAAAAAGTTACTTCCTTTAGATATTATCAGCTTAAAATCTAATTCCATGTGACAAAAGTGATATTTCACTATCTACAAATTTTGCTGCTAAATTGTGAGGTTACTCAGTTATACTTTTGTATTAAATGATTTTCACCAAAAAAGGTCCTCCTTCTTCTCATTTACTTTCTCTGTGCTGTGGAAGAGACCCATAAGAGCAGAGCCAAGTGAACAAGTCAGTGGATAAAGGAATCTCTATGGCATGGACATGACAGAGAGTCTCTCTGTCCAGCACTGATTGCAGCATAGGACCCAAGATACTTCATGACAAACAGAAAATGAGACTTTTAGAAGGTCTTAACAACCTATTGTTACTCTTACTGAATGTTCCCATGGTGTTGAGCACCTCTAAAATTCCAAAGGACACAGCAAACAGCAGCATCCACCCTCCTGCCCAAAGTAAAAAATAAAAAAAAGCCACCCACCCCCTGAAGGAGAGAGGTAAGGGGAGAAGAAGGGAGAAATGCTACAATAAAAGTACCAAGTAATTTCTCTCTGGTATTTTTAAAAAGAGTATCTCTGAAATTACCTCAAATTATTACAATAAACATAACAATGAGGTAATTCAGCTAATTAAGGCTTGCACTGCTTCTCTCACTTTGGAACAGAACAGACAAACAGTGCCACTGGATCCCTATGGATGCCAGGAATTTTGTAGTGATGGCAGTTGCTAAAAAACTGAGCACCTCTCCTAATATCCCATTGTTTTATGTCATGCAGATGTCACTGTGAGGTGCATCTTTACATGGCTGTGTAAAACTGTTCCAAAAGTTGGATTTACAGCTGGGGTGGGGCTTCCACAGGGAAAATGCTCCACATGCTCACCGATTGCTTCCTGACACACTCACTTGGAAGAGTCAGCTCCTCTTTGGTGAGAAGCTTTGCCTTCAGACTGCCAGAATAAATTCTTCTCTTAGGGAATCTAAGTTATCATTACTTAACACGCTATCTTCACCTTAGTTATTGAAAAAAACCAACCAACTCATTACAAAAAAAACTCCTCTCATTTCAGCTCGAGTTCTGTAATCATGAATGAGGATGGAAAAGTGAAGTACAACCCATCAAATTTTAAAATGTGCAATTTTAAAAGTGGTTATTTTTATTATTAGGAATTTTTATCAAAAAAAAAAAAAAAAAAAAAAACCCAAAAAACTTCCAAGCAGAATCCCAAGCTTCAAGGGTGCATTAGACTTGGGCACGTGCACCATGCAATACTCTAAATATTCTAGTCCTGTTGCAGAAGTTAACAACACAGTCCATTTATTAAATTAAATAAAAACAGAAATCCCTAAATTATGCCTGGGAGCTCTCCAGTCCCACCAGGATTAGGCAAGCTCAAAACTGTTTTATAGATATCTCTATTCCACCCTGCCTATTAAAGGCACAGCCCAGCACTTCCAGCAACATTGATTTTGCAGCCATGCTTTTATTTGAAAAATAAGAGGCAAACAGTATGTTGTATTGTTCAATAATCCCATACTTATTGATCAGAACATTTGACACAGACGTGCAGGAATCCAGGACTTCTGTTCTGCACACACCTCCCTCCTGAACCAAGGTTCTCATCTGGCAAGGCCAACCTTGCTGCCCTTTATTTTGTCTTATTTTAAAAGTTCATGTTGAAATCACTTAAGGATAAAATCACCAAGCTCTAGACTGGCAAGAGCTGTTATAAATCACTTACCTGGGGCAGCAGTGAAGCCACAGGTGTTCTGTTGGGATGGAGTAGAGAACTACAGTGTGTGTCCTTCAGGACACTTCTGAAGCTCCTGCTGCTGCTCCACATCTTCCCTCCCCTGACATTAATGCTAATTTGGCTTGGCTTTGAGCAGCAAAATGAAATTTCCAGATACAGCAGGTAATTCATTCAGGTGTGTGCATATGTTTAAAAGCCAGCAGACAAAAGCAATTTCTTTGCTTTAATGAGAAAGAACAGCAAACTGAAGGCAGATCATTCTCAATGCAGACAGGAAAGTAATCAAGGCATCCACTATGATGAAATAATACAGCAAGGCTAGGAGAAAAGAAAACCCCTTGTCAAGCCTCAGCTCAAGAAGCCTCAGCCAGACACACTTCAGGATAAGCAGTAATGATTCCTTCAGAACAGTGAACAAGGAAAATCAGGATAGGAATCAGTTTCTTCTTTTATGCATATGCTCAATGCTCATCAAAATCTTATGAGTGGGTTTTATGCATTGAGGTGAGAATCCAATGTAAAGGACTGCCTGAAACAACAGTTTTAGCTTTCATACACCCAGATCCCAAACAAGAAACCCCAACCAGAGTACAGAAATTAAGAAAAACAGCACATGGGCAGAACCTTCTGTTTGAACTCCAAGAAAAATCTCTTGCACCTGACTGCCAAAAGTGGACTACCCCAGCTGGTCCACAAGGAGCTCTGGGTGCAACTCATCTCTGAAGTCCTCCTCAAGTGTCCCAGGCAGAGCCCCAGCTGGTTCTTGGTTTCCAAGATAAAAGTGGGACATAAAAAAAATAAAGACTCAACCCCAGAGTCAACCATATAAAGAGACTACAGAGAGACAGAAACAGAGGATAAAGAAGCTGAAGGCCAGGAGTGTGTTTCACACAGCATCCTTTCATTCTGCACTTGGTCACTCACATCAGACGAAATGTTCCTTCTTCAGGCAGCAAAGATCAAGATGGAATTGACAAAAGATTACTTACCACAAGCTCCAGCTGTCTGGGGAAATTTCACCTCTTAAATAGGATTTGTCCTGTAGGTAGTGTTTGAAAACAGCTATCTACCAAAGAGATGCTCTCTTCACCAGCTCCTATTGCATCACCAAAATCAGGCAGGGCACAGTTTCTCTGTCACTATAATCCTCTAGTTTACTTTCTAAAAAGAAAAACAAACAGCTTCCTCACCAAAAAAAAAAAAAAAGGAAAAAAACCCCAAAACCAACAAAACCAACCAAACAAAACAAACCCACAAAACCAACAAGCCAAAAACCAGCAAAACCAACCCAACAGCAAAAAACCCAAAGCTTTTTCTAAAAAAAACCTATTTTTGGAAGAGAAAGTACAGTTCCTTTTACTTTCCATTTTCTATCTCCTCCTTTCTAGAAGTACATTAACAAACGTACATTCTGCCTTAAGAACGGTGTCATATGCCAGTACCTACCTATCCCTACAGTATATAGCTAACCAGGAAAGTACAGACCCATAATTATGGTCTGAAAGAGGTGAAAGCTGTAAAACCTTTCAGTGATTTAGGTGTGTTAAGAGTGATAAGATGGCAGGAGAGAGGTTACACTGGAAATTGCTTGATTTCAGTGCTGAGGTCTAGGAAGAGATGTTGCTCTCCTGTTTATGTGAGCCAACGCTCTCTATTCACTGGCAACAGAAGAGAAAGATCTTGATTTGATGCACAGCCAGGTGAGTTCTGTAAATAGTTTCTAGATTATGTTAAGAAAAGTGGGTTCTTTTTGTTCTTTTTTAACATTTGAGTGCAAGTACAAAGCAAACTGCCCCAAGAAACCACCCAGTTATTACTTTTCTACCTAAAAACATTGGCATTTCAGGAGCTAGATACTTATGGATTTATTCTGCTTGACATAAACCTGTCACAACTGCACAACCTTTTGGACACAGATATATTACATTGTGATTAATCCTGCTTTATCTTTTGCTCTTTCCCTCTGTGACTAGGCACATTCTGTTAAGTAAAAGCAGGGAAGGCAACTTTTTTTATCCCAAAAAAGGGAAGGTGTTTCACCTCCCTACTTTCTGATTCTGTATTATGGTTTTCATCCCCAAGAAAAGAAAAAGCACCAGAACAAAATAGTTCTTCTACAGGCCAGATATTCTCAAGGGGAGAATTTTGCACCAAAGCAGGAATGACACTTTCAAGTAAAAAGAATTAGCATTCAGATTGAGTTTTGGAAAGCTCAAGATATCAAGTGTGGAACAGGTGTTGCTCAGACAGGTCTTCAGAGCTGGTGCTCCACACTTGGTTTTTGTCACAGCACATGTCACAGTCGAGACAGGCACCATACACAGAGCACCAGGACACAATTTCAGAAAGCTTTAACCCACACAGAGTAATACCTTACCTCTTCAGAAGGCTCCAGGCATCTGCCCTTTTTGTTCTCCAGCCCAGCCTTTTATCCCCTCCTGTTGATGCCCTGCACCTGTGTGCCCTCTGTTCCCTTTCCTGGTTGCTCAGTGCCCCTGGGCACTCCATGGCTCGTTCCCTTCAATAGCATTCACCTGTCCTGCACAGCTGCAGCCATTTAGGGATGAGCCCCACTCCCAATCACCCCAAACTGTGCCCACACCACAGCCCCATTCCCAATCACCCCAAACTGTGTGCCCACACCACAGCCCCACTGCCAATCACCCCAAACTGTGCCTGCACCACAGCCCCAATCACCCCAAACTGTGCCCACACCACAGCCCCACTGCCAATCACCCCAAACTGTGCCCACACCACAGCCCCACTGCCAATCACCCCAAACTGTGCCCACACCACAGCCCCACTGCCAATCACCCCAAACTGTGCCTGCACCACAGCCCCAATCACCCCAAACTGTGCCTGCACCACAGCCCCACTCCCAATCACAAACTGTGTGCATACAGGTTTTGCTTTTAATGGGAAGCACAAAGGAGGCAGCAATTCCTCAGTCAGCTCCAACCCCAGCCCACCCTCTGCACATCCCCTTCTTTTCAGTGACCTCATGGGGCATTCCCTACCTGTGACAGCTGCTCAGGAATCCATGTCCTTCCTTCCAAAGTATATAATTCATTTTTTACTTCCAAAAAAAATTTCCAGACTAAAGTTCAAAGTGCCATCAAAAGCTCAGAAAATCCAACTGCTAGAATATTGGATCATTCCCCTACACCCCCCATAACCTTGGGTCTAAGCACCCACAAAAGATGACTTTCATACATGAAAAGCTTATGAGCAGTCCAGATCATTATCTGCTCTGCATATATAAAACAGGTAGTCTCTGATTTTTTCCCCCATTAGTATTCCTTGCAAACAAGGATCTGTCTCTGGTACATTAAGGTGCCACGAGCTGTGGCATCTTGAAGCAGAGCTCTGCACTAAATGTACCTCCAGTGTGACAGCCAGAGGATGCCAGCCACAGCAGGGACAGAGAAAACTCAACAGATTCATAGCCCTGCCTCAAGAAAGCCAAATGCTTAAAATTCAATGTTCAATGCAATTAATTTTTTTTTAAAGGGAAACTCTCAGCATACTTTCTAAGAAATGGACTGTGGCAGCCACGAAAATTGTTTTCCACTTGAAGGCAGGACTTGGAGCCTGTCACATTTACGACATTGTGACAACTGTTCATTTACCCTAAGTGATAAATCTCACAGTACCAAACTCAGCCTTTTACACTTGTTTGATTTTTAATAACCCTGATGTGCCAACAGAGAGAGTCTGAAGCAGAGGAAGAGGCCTCATGCTCTGTGTAGCTCCTCATAACTAACTGTTCTGTGCAATACCTAAAGTAAATCCATCTTGGGAGAGGGAGAAGGGACTGAAATTATGTGGGAAAATAAAGCTAAAATAAACCAACATAAAACCCCCCAAATAAACAGCAGTGTACTCCACTATATAAACACAGTAAATACACTCCCACACATATGGGGAAAAATGAACATATGAACAAACTAATAGGATTATGCAAAAGAAGCTTCTAATAATAGGCCCATAATTAATCTTTTTTAGTCTTGGGGCTCACCTGTAATCATTCTTCATGTGCATAATATAATTTGGGCAATTCTAATTCTATGCAAAGAACATGCCTTACAACAACCCTCCAGTTGTGAGGACTATTTTTGCTAATCTAGTTAGGGCTCAGCAGATGGTCCAGAGTCCACTCCTAAACCAGGCTTAACTTTGTGCCATGCTTTCTTTATTGACAAAAAAGGGGGCAGCTTTTGTTTGGAGCACCAAAACACACTTCCCTTGGTATGAACAGATGAACTGGAACTGAGGAGAGTTTTACAGAAAACCTTATGACATCTAAAAGTTATCATGAGAATTACTTTACTGTACTCCTCATTTTCTTTTCCAGTGGTTATTGTGTAATTTAAAAAAATGCTTTATAATTGAATCAAATAACATCTGTAGGATGAAATACTATCTGACATTTTATGCAGCATTGTGCATATATGTGTGTGTCTGGTGTCTGTCACATAAAGCAACATATATTTTAGAATAAGTTTTCTAGGTTTAAGAAATAGATGATCCTTACAGAGAAAAAAAATATACATCCTAGTCACTTTACAAATTTCCTGGAAGAACAAATATTTAAAAATTAAAAACCAGGGAAGTAAGAAGGGAAGCTCTACAGAAACTCTACACACCATATTAATAGTTTTCTTTTAAAACATGATATTTAGTGAAAATATTTTCCAGTTATGGAAAAAAGTATGCTTTTCAGCCCCTAAAACTAATTCAAACCTTCACATAGAACTGAGAAAACATGCAGGAAAGTGGTTCTCTCTTTCTTTCCCTAAGTTATTTATTCTAGTTATTCAGTTAGGAAATGCCACTGCTGGAAGTTCAGACATTCTCTGGCATATATTCATCCTCCAGCTTCTTAAAATGCAATATGCTACAGGTGATAACTGAGGCCAATATTCCTTTCATGTTCTGATAGGAATAATTAAGGCCTTTTGCCACACATGAAAAAAGTCTCCACCAGCTCTATCAAAAATACCTTGAGTGCTGTCACACTCTCTCAAATCACAGCCTGGCTCCTCATTTTCAAGCTCAGTACTTTTTGTTCTGTTTCAAGGAGGTTACTTTTTTGAAGTGCACAGTGTTAGAGCAACCCCCTGCAGGTTCCAAATTCAGCTGTTATTAGGGTACATAAAATGCAGAATAATATGACTTTGCAAAAAAAAAGCCCAATACTGGCTAAGGTCTAATATTAGAAATGAGAAAAAAACCCAAAACCTTAAACTTTTAAATGAAGAGAACAAAACAAATGAAATGTCAGTATATTCTGAGCAGAATCAGTGAAGATTTTCTAAGTGCAATTTAGATGTGAAGAGATGGGTTCCTTGGAATTGATTTCTTTATTTTAATTTATATTACTGCTACTACTACAAGCTTCAGCTGTAGTGTTGGTAGACATGAGCTAACATCAAATTAATGCCCAGAGAGCTGCCTGGCTAGCACAGGAAGGGTCCAAGGCTGCTGCAGAGCCATGTACCCAAACCTTGGGGCAAGGAGAACTGGAGTGGCTGCACAAGCTGACTGAAAGCAAGAAGCTGCAGCAGTAAATGCATGTACCCATTGATCAAAATTGTAAATAGAAACTGTCCCAGGTGACAGCAGCAAGGAGGACTAATCACTGGCCAAGCTGCAGGGGAGGTGGCAGAGATGGAAGATGCTTCTACAGAGTTTACAAAAAAACACCAGCCAGAAGAAACTGAATAATGCTTTGAAAAATGAAGTGGGGAAGTAGCATTCTTAAGGGTAGCAGGTAGATAAGCAACTGTTTTTCATGTGGAAGCATGAAAAGAAACCATCCTTCCTAGGCACAGCACTCACGAATCCATGACAAAAGAGCAGCAACAATGCCAGATAAGGATGGCAGTTCACAATAAAATAGTAATGTTGTCATTACAAAAAATACAGTCAAGGGGAAACTGCATGGTAAACCCAAAGCCAATGCACATGGAGCTTGCAAGGCATCATTTAAAAGAAAACTGTTTGCTCCAGAATCTGTAAAAATCCTCCTGAGGAGATGTGCTCTATCAGCAGGGAGGACCCTGTGCCTGGCAGCTGAATGGGTTTGTGACACTGCTCACCTTGGGCTGTCCCCAAAATGCACTGGAGGCTGCTGAGCTCAGACCCCTGTCACTCTGCTGGTCTCAAACACACCAGGCAGCTACAGGGACACAATCCAGGGCTTCTTATACCACTTGTGGGCACAGTGTGACCTCAGGACAACAGGCAGGGGCTGTTGTCATCTTATCGCAGGGGTTCCATACTGCTGTCTCCTTATCACAAAAGTTCCATACCTTCCTGGTGTTTCTCATGGGCAGCTCTCAGAGCACTGACTCTTTCTTCTTCACAAAGCAGCCAGCTGACCCCAGTTCCCTTCTTACCCACCCAGCTGACCCCAGTTCCCTTCTCACCCAGCCACCCCACTCTTTTATAGCTCTCTTCTTCTCATTGGTTACAGCTGTGGCCTGTTAAATTCAGACCTGTTCCTAATCTTTGATAATTGGCTCAGCTGGAACTCCTTAGGGGTAAGATTACTTTCTATACTATCTTTATTTTCTTATATTCTATCCCCCTACAAGGTACAGCCCAAAAGCATCTCAGTTTCATCACATATTCCTTCATTTCTCCATTATTCTTCATGGACTCTGTTATAGACATATCCCTGCCCTTCCAGACTTCTGCCTGCTTGAACAGTGTGGCAAAGCAAAGCCAGACAGGAGTTCTGCAGATTTAATAAGATTGCTGATAAAGTGTCATGAGCTTCATTGCCTCTGGGGATCAGGTGTATTTAGAAATTCTATATAATCTTCAACATTCTGCAAGTAACCATGGCTTGGGATTAAAATACATAAAAACTTGTCAAGACTCTGATAAACTTAATATCTGCTTAGTGACATCTCATTTAAATAAAAGATTCATTAACCTCAAAATGCTATTGTTATGTTTTTGGGGTTTTTTTTCATAGCAGCAGTATGATATGCAAGGCTGAGCTGGTGCTTGCTTTATAAACAGATTTTCAGAGTCACTGGCTGAATGGATTCAGATCTCAGCAGCCTGAAATTTAGTACACCCAAGTATCAGAAAAACACTGAAATTCATTAAATGGCTTTGCATACTGGAACCTCACAAAATATGACTCTAGTCTAATTCGAGGTTGTGTCTGCTCCCTAAAATTAAAGAGAGACACTAAATTCAAATGACTAAATTTCATTCTACCAAGGATCCTCAGGATAGGTCTTTGGGTATTGTGGGGAAAATATGTGAAATGAGCCAGGTATTTTTCTGCAAGAATGAATATTAAGTACTGAGCAGGTGCAGTAGTTAATTTTCATAATGTTTTGGTTATGCAGCTAATATAGCATTGCAAGTTTCATTACAAGGCAGAATAGATTCTAACAAATTTTGTTTTGACACTAACTGCCATTCAAACGAGCAAAAGTACCCTCATTTATTTTAATGAGGGCTGACATAAAAAAACCACATGCAAATAAGACAATATTACATAAAGGCAAAAAAGTCAATCAAATCATGAAACATAAATAAAATGCTAAATACAGGGATTATATGGTCTTAGAGTCACAAAATTATTTAGGTTGGAAGAGACCTGGGCAGGGACATGGGCAGGGACACCATCCACTAGACCAGATTGATCCAAACCCTGTCCAACCTGGCCTCCCAGGGATTGGAGTATTCACCACAGTTAAACATTAAAGAACTGATAGTGAATAAAGATAGTCAGCAGATGAACAATGAACACACTCATCTGCTGTATTTACATGGAGTGTGTTTGTGGTCCCAGCAAAAGAGCTGCTGGAGAGGGAAAAGTGACAAATGTCCAGGTAACCAAGGCCAGCCCTGCTTCTCTGCCATTTTAGCTCAAGCTCTAAAAATCTGGAGGTTCTGAAATAACTTCTTCATCTTTCCCAATTCTTCATTTAGCAATGCCATTGTCAAAACCACTGCTCTGTACTTACAGCAAAACTCAGTGTGTCACTGCTCTGGTCAGTGAATCATATTTGGTGTTCCACACTCTTACTCTTGTTTTCTCAGTCATCCTTCACCCTTCAAATGCTGATTGAATACCAAGCAAAGACTCCATGAGAAGCAAAATTTTCTTGTATTTTCTGCCAATCTATTTCCAAGCATTTGTACAGTGTCATGTAAATAGCAGCATCATTGTATAAAACAGTGCAGCTGAAATGTTGTAATTAATTTTGATACCTGTAATCATAAACTGTAATTATCATGTAACTGGAGAACTATAATCAAGGAGCAAAGCCCAATTCCACATTTGATATATTTCACAGGAAGAGCTCTGTGGTTACTCATCTAACAAGGAGAAAAAGCTACACGAAGATTAGCTGTGCAAGTGCACTTTTAAAAGTCATTGTAATTAGAGATGCTCAGCAAAACACAATTGAACAAAAGCAGAAAGGGGAGGGGAAAAAATTGTTTTGCTGGCCTTCAGAGAAATATCAAGCTTTTGACATTTCCACACCTTTTAACTGTAATTGTGATATAACTACATAAAATGCATTACAGACATTACAGAGCCACCATTCTTAAACCCACATGCATTTGGCTGTCTGAACTGCACTGACTCCCCAGCAATAAAGTGGAATTTGTTATTATTTATAGCTCAATCAGGCCAGCTGTTGAACTATAGTAATATTTGCTTAGATTATCATAGCCCTATTTTGACAACAAAGATGAATGGACAAAGGTCTCTGTAAGAGAGAAAAAAACATACCACTTAATAATAAATTAAATAAATTCAAAGCTTGAATAAAATCACTTGCACTTATTTCACACCCACACATTTGCAAGCACAGAAACACCTGCACTGAAGGGGTCTGCCCTACAGCCATATCTATCCTGTCATGGAGTAGAGGATACCCCAGCCCTCAGTGTTTCTGTCTCCAGGGCTGTCCTTACAATGGAGAGGCTATTTTTGCACATTTTCATGTATTTACTGTCCTCTGCCCCTTTTTCTGGACGTTCCAGGGTTGCACTTGTGTTCTTTATCTTCCCTTCATCAATTTCTAACAGCTTCTATCTGTTCATTGCTTTGCTCTGTCCTTTGTTTCCCCATCTCAGTGTTTCACAAGCCTTTATGTCGCTGTGCTGCCCTGTGTTTTGAACCTTGCCTCAACTACCATGTTTTCCTTCTGGTGCTTCCACAGCCTTTTGTTCCTCTTCATATTTTACTCCTACAAATCTTACAATCTGCATCTACTACAGATTTCTGCTACAATGAGGTTTTTTTAAGAGAAGTCCAAAACCCAAACTCTGGAAAACACTGCTTCTCTCTATGTTAGGTAGTTCCTATCTTCAGAACTGTATCAAAGTAAGACTGAATATTTATCCACAGGGCTTGGGTCAAAGCTTGCAAAATCATCTGCATGCTTTTAATTACATAAGTTAGAGTTATTTGTTAGGTTTTCCTGGAAGCCAGACTCTGGAAAACACTTCTTCCCTCTATATTACGTAGTTCCTATCAAAGAAAGACTGAATATCCATCCACAGGGCTTGGGTCTGCAAAATCATCTGCATGCTTTTAATTACACAAGTTACAGAGTGGTTTGTTGTGTTTTCCATAAAAGTTCACAAAATAGAACAGCAGTGAAAGAAAACCCACAGGTGTAACCAAGTTCACTCCTACACAAAAGAGAACTCAATTTGTTCCAGCATTTGGGTGATTTGTGCTACAATGAACTTTTCCACTATTCTCTTGTTCTGTGATGGGATAATTACCTTTAGGGATATTCCTGTAAAACTGGCATTTAGTCTGCTGAATAATTTACAGGTTGGCAAAGTTTAAATACATATAAATGACACCCTCACCATTAATGCCAGGCAGACAAAGGAGAACAAGCAGGATCCTGAGGAGATGCCGTGCTGCTCCTTCACCATCTCGTGCAGGCAAGATCAGCAGGGCCTCTCAATGCCCTCAGCTACATTTCCCTGACAGCTAATTTCATCCAAATCAGGCAGATGGGTTTTGAACACAGCAGCAAGGAAATTCCATGGATACCACACTCAGTGCCCTGTGCCAGGGAGCGTGGAAGAAGCAGATCAAAGCTGACGTGTTGATACTGATCAAAATGGAAAAGATCAAGTGGGAGATGATCTTGTTCACAAAGAGGAGTTGACTGAAAATAATTTGTACAAGTTTCAGCTATTACAAACTGTCCTTAAAATGATAAAACTTACAAAAATGTGAAAAATATGCTTAAACTGCAATAAATCCTACTAAAATACCACTCAGTCTAAAATGTGTGAGTGGCAAGGATTTTATCTATGCTATACATCAGAAATGGACAATCTAGTGTCCCCTACTTGCCTTAAAAACACTGAAATCTCTAAAAACACTGTCATCCTCAAAAAACATAAAACATGTTCTTAAATTGCAGGCAACTGAGCTTAGTAAAAACCAAACAAGTGGATTAAGGCCAAAACAATCTTTACATCAATCCCACTTCATCCATGTCCTGGGAACCTGATGGATTGATGCAGGAAACATTTAATTATAATAACAGCCACAGACTGAAGACAGATGTCTCTTTAGGAATTCCCACTTTGTACCCTTTTCTTCCAGTGAATCCAGCCCATAATATTGTGAAAAGATTGCCATTACCTCCAAAGGAGGGATTAAACTATGGCAAATTTTCAATAACATACTGCCTGGAATGCTAATTATAGCACTCTTTTCATGAATATTTAATTTTCTGTTGGGTCCTATGTCCTTGAGCTAAAGCCCATAACTTCTATCAATATTAATGCCAATTATGCATTCAGATCCATAGAGATCAGAGAAGTTACCCAGAGATCTTAATATGCCCAGTCTTGTTTAACTATATTGATTTTCAACTTCATCTTTACCTGGTGCTGTATGACAAGGATACCAAACCACAGAATATTTCAGCCCTTTTTAAAGGGCACAAATGATGATGATCACAGTAGGTCTCATCAGCATCTGATACCAGGTAAAAGGTTGGTGAGTTTGAAAACACTGATTAACTACTAATTATTAAAAGAGGAGGAAAAGCTAGAGAATCTTCAATTTTAAAACCTAAAATCCACATCTGTAAGACTATTACAACTACCCCACTTAAGTTCATCTCAAAGAGATGCTTTTGCTCAGAAATAGACTTTTGAGGATACAACTTTCTCCCTCATAAGTAACTCAAATAATGTGTCTGCAAGCTTGAAATACAAAAAAGAAAAACATAATAAAATCAGAGAGAAGCCATGGGAAATGAATAACTAGAAATGATGAGTTATGCTTTAGTATCTGTCAAAGTCTGAGGACAAAATTCTATGACTTGGGTCTACTACTTACTCCTACATTGGTACATGAAAACAAATACATCCAGGGGAAAAAAAAAGCTGCTTCATTGCAATCAATGTGGGAAAAATGCTGTCAGATATTAGGATTTTATCCATTGGGTGTTTTTTCAGATCATAATGGATTTTATCCATTGGGGTTTTTTTCAGATCAGAATCTGCACAGAAGTTTCTGGGTATAAAGAAGTTTTGAACCAATTCTAAGCAGTTTTAAGATTCATTGGCAAAGTGAGAAAACATTAATTATGATGTTGTTTTAAAAAATGCTATTTCAACAAATCTCTGCTTCACCTGTAGGTTTCACCTCTTTCCCCATCTCAAATGAAATGAGTGGTTTTTTTGTAGGTCCCATCATCCCCTCAAGTCTTTTTGCATGGGCTCTCCAGGCTCTCTCAAAGACTTCAGCAGGCTACAAGAGCACTTAATAATCACATCAGTTTGAAGATTTTTTAGCCAAATTAATTCCAAAGACAGACACCCAGCTCTTTGTCCAGCAGCCCATTCGCTCACTCCAACACTCCAAGCCATGATTTCAGAGCTCCATTCCCAGTTCTCCCTTCCCTGCCAGCTGCCAAGCTTTCCAGAACTTGGAATTTGTGAGAATTGGAATTTGTATTCCAATTTGTAAGAAATGCCACCTCTTGATGCAGGTATGTACATACATTAAATTTAGCAATTTCTCTCAGATTATGTCAGTGTAAGATGCTTTTCTCAAAAATACATTAGAAAAGCTTTGAGGGAAAGCTACATCCATTCCAACCTGATTGTAGGACAAAAGAAAATGTTTCACCTTCATTTTCATGTCAAAGATTTTATTTCTGGTTAGCTTTTTTAAAATTTGCAAAGCATTAAGAAAACAAAGCAAAGGGTAGAGTTTCTTTTTCTTTTTCTTAATTATTTTTCTCCCCACAGATATTTTCAATTGTACAATTTCAAAATAAACACACCTAAACCCACATTGTTTATGAATTCCTATAAATGACACTTTGATTCGAAAAATGAGTCTAAGTGAAATAATCCAGTGTTTGCAGATCTCTGGTACCAGGATTTGCTACTCTGAGTAAATTATTAGGAGATATCATATGGTGCCTGTATCAAGCCCTTCATATTCCTCTCTTCAGTTCAAAGGTTTTGTTACTTGTCTGCAGCACAAAAACCAGTGATTTTCCATTTGAAACTACCTAAGAACAACACAGCATGAGCATAAACAGCAGCTTAAAATTCAGAGACTAAAATTCTATCAAAACAATTTTTATGCTTCTCCATCAAAAAATATCTATTTTTTCTAAAAAGATTGCCATGGATACTGAATTTTGTCTTATAGAAAATACAATCATTTTTCAAACACCACAACTGATCAACAATTTCCTTTTGCACGTGGAAGACCTTCAGAGCTACATTTTTTACATTTTCCAAAAGCTCTCCTCAGGCTGAGGTCACTTTGCCTGGTATTTATGTGGAGCAAGAGCTTTTTAATGCTTCTTTTAAGAAAGGCAATGGTAAAAATCCATTGTGTTTCAGTAACCTGCCCAATGTCAGGACACTTTGACATGTCACCACCACAGCTTAAAGACAAGCCCATGAAACTTGTGCACAAGGTAATGTTCAAGAGGCACTACACAATTCATGTGCCCCTCTGCAAAATAGAAATTCCTATTCCAGCCTCACAGTTTGGTTTGTTTCCTTCCTAATAAATAAATAAATAAATAAATAAATAAATAAATAAATACATAAGATGATTAATTTCTTGCTGACAGTTCCTTTGCACCAGAAACTGATGTGCTGCTGCTGGGGAGAAGCACAAAACACAGACCATCAAAAGGCCTGAATGAGCATCAGCCTCTGTTAAATCACAGATTTCAGAAGAGCTCTGTGAATTATCTCAGCATTAATTAAGATTTGCCAACATACAAAGCAAAGCACTGGTAAGGACTGTGCAAAATACTGTCAGAGTACAACATAAAGAAACAGTTCCAGATCTGTGCAGCAACTCTGCACAGAAAAGCCCCACATCCACATTTTTCAGTTCTTGCCACCATTTAACTTTTCACATATTAAATATTTGCAGCTTAATCTTAAATTCTCAATTTTTAAAAAATTAAAATCAGGCACTCTCATTTCAGGAAAACAAGGTTTTGACCAAACACTCCAGGTAGTGAACTACAAGATCATAGTCTGAGCACATAAAACAATTGTGGAACCATCAGCCTGAGTTATTTTAGATTAAAACCAAGGGTTTTTTTCAAAAGGAAATAAAAAGTATGGATTTTAAATTCTAAATTTTGACATAAAGTTCAGAGGGTCAGAGCTTAATCTCAAAATGTTCAAATTCCACCAAAAAAAAAGACGGTAAAAAAATGATAAACTATTCCTCCCTACCTTTTCATTAAATGAGGAAGAAAAACTAATCAAAACAAAACCAAATCAACAAAGGGGCCAAAGCCTCTACTTGATCCCTAAATCTACCATCAGTACTTTCCTTCTCCTGGGATGGGCTATGCCATTCTTCAGAGAGGTTGAAAACAGGATTTGGAATGGAAAATTTACCTCAGGTACTGGAGCCTGGAAAGCACATAATTGCAACAGCAGCATGAAATTCATCCTTTACTCTGGCTTGAAGTGCTATTTGCCTTGCTGGTTTATGGTGTTTGTGCTCAAAGCTCCTTTGCACACACAAAGGCTTCAATGTTTACACTGTAAACATCCTAGCAAGCAAATAAAAGCTCTGGTTAAGAAGAGCAGGGAAGCTGAAAAGCCCATTTTTAATTGCTGAATTCTTAAGGATTTTCTAGAAATTATTCCAGACCTGATGGTGTAAATGATAGGACTAGGAGAAGAGAGTGTTAATTCAGGAAAGTTCAGCTCTGGCGTGCTGAGCTGCTGAGGCTGAACCAGGTTGCCAGCTCACGAGGGCTCCTGGTGTTCTCAGCCCAGAGAGGAAAGGAGATCCAGCAGCTTTCAAGGTGGCCTCATTACCTCCAGAAAAATGCATAAAAAAGGATCCTGTATGTAGATGGTTGCAAATTCTGTAACCTCTCCATTACACATCTTTTTGTATAAAGAACATCCTATTTTAAAGCAACAAAAAACCCAGCCCTGGATTTGGAGTGGGGAGAGCTGGGCTGGAAATCAGAGTGGAACAGCACATCCATTTGCTCCTCTCACTCTTCTCTCGGTCCAACACCCCAGCACAAAAAAGGCTATAAAAGAGGCATTGAGTTTGCACCACAGCTCAGCTGATCTCCGCTCCTGCTGCTGCCAAAAGGGCCCTCACACTCTGCAGAGAGGGATTTTTTTTCTAATTAGCACTTCTCTGCCTTGTTAACACACAAAGAGCACTGTGGCATATGCTTGCCAGTCAAAACAAATGCAGTGCTAGAACTTGTAAGATCAGACCACCATGTCTTGTCTCTTATTGCAATGCACAAAGGGTTTTATGTGGGCATGTTGTAAAAACTAGAGGAAGAGAAGGAACATGTATGTACACAATGAGAAAAAAAAGAAAATAAATGCCTTTTAACTGTATTATATCAAAAACATTTCTGCTAAAGCATCCGTTAAATTAGAAAGTGGACTATTTGTCTGAAGAGCAGAATGAAAATCACATCAAGCTTTTGTACATGGAAGGGCAAGAACAACTCTTATTTATTTTTAGAGACAAATGCCACCTAGCAGTGACAGGAACTTGGCCAGGAAGGTCAAAACCAAAATGAAGTAGGGCCTTTGTGAAAATGGATGAGTAAATTTCTATTGATTTCTTTCTACTTCTTAAGCAATCAAATTGCCGCAAGGCTCACCATGGAGCTCCCAGGTTTTTGCTCAGTCGGTTCAACCTCGACTCAGTAACCTCTGTGACACATCTCTTTCAATTTATTATACTCCAGCCCATGGAATTTGTGCTTCTTTGGTGTCCTCATAGTGATTTGATTTTCTCTGGCTACACAGAGGGTCATTAGGTTTAATGTAGGGCAGCAGTACATGCGCTGATTTGTAAGCAAATGTAATGCAAAGTGGTATTGGGTGTTAAAAAACCACAGCTGGAGCACAGGGGGCTGTAGACAAAGTCAAAAATAGAACTGAATATTCTTCTAAAAGAGAAAATAACAGCAGGACTCGAAGAATGCAACACTGGTTATGTTCTGTTTTCTAAAAATAAACCTAAATACTGCAATAAATAAATAAATTTGAGGCCATAGTTGAGAGCATGGGTTGAATGCATGGGGAGTCTATTAATCAAGCCTGAGAGGAAGAAGGCTTAGCCCAAACGGGATACTGAAGGCATTCATCAATGGATCTCTGTTTATACTAACAACAGACTTGTGTTTGCTCCAGAGTTATACAAGTGTATTCACAGGCACCTGGAGCTCTGCAATCCTGCAGTTCCAGCCCACTCTGCTACTGCCCTGAAGGGTTTGAGCATTGCCAAAACAATGTCTGCTTAGACTTGGGATTTTTGAACGTGTTATTCTAATCTGTTAATTTAGGCAGAGGTTGTGCAGCAAATTTCAATAAGCTGTGAGTTTTATACAATTTTCCAAACCAAAGGCAAGCTGACTACCTGTAATTTTTTTACCCAAATCCTTCTTGGACTTTCAGAAAAGAGACACCAAGCTGGGGGAAGCCTTTTTCCATGTCACAGCTGACTGCTTTGTCTCATTGAGCCAAATCATCCTGAACACACACTTTGCAGTCATTTTGCACAAGCTCCTATACATTTTAATACCTCTAGATGAGTTCTGCATACCTCAGTTACCACTTTGTTGGCAATCATTTTTCCCACCAGAGGAACAGGGAGATCCTGCCAAGTCAGGTAAAAGCTTAGGAACGGGTCAGAGAAAACAAAAATTAAAATAAAGATCTCTTTACACTCATGGAAGTTCTTGCTCCAGTACAGACACACCATCAAGGAATGCTTCCCGTGGGAATAAGCAACATACAGTCATATCCAAAAGAAGGATTACAAAGAAGATAAAACTTGGTCAGGTTGTATATTTAAACAAATTAATAATAAAGGGAGATTACACCAAACTCCCCCAGTTTCACTGTTATTCCTTCTGGCATCATGAAGAGCCTGTGACTCTTTTTTAATGCGTTAGTAGAGGATTTCCAGAAAAGAGGAATATAGAACTTCGCACATATAGAAAGGATGATCTAAGTAAAATATTGAAATGACATTCAGTAATCCTGACATTTTAGACTTCAGACCATTTCAATAATCCTTAAGGTTCCTGTTTCTCACTTCTTTACCTGTAAAACTTGGGGGATTTCTCAACCACAACTTGAGGGTTTTTTCAACTACAGCATTGTAACACAATAAATTATTGTCTATCACATATGCATCCACTATGCATGTATGAACATAAAATATTAAAACTAGGAAGAAGAAACTTAGTGCAGTGGTTCTGTAAGCTCTTTGTTCCACAATGGTTTTCTGGGGCCAAATACAGCTGATTGACACCTTTAAAACATGTGGTTTTTGTGATTTCTTGTGTGCACAGCAATATTTGGTGTATGTGCATGAACAGATCCCCTGCACCCCAGCACAAAGGGGACAGACCCCCATGTTACACTGGGGGAGAATGGGAAATTGGGAAAAATTTCACAAATGGAAAAATTCTGGTCATATTCTTCATTACCAGATCATCTCCATTGGAAGTATTTGGACGTACTGAAAAACACTCTCAGAGATCTCTGAGTTACACTCTGTGATACACATAATTATTACATCACACAGATAATGTACTGGGAGGAGGCAACATCACATTATTTTGGTTTTTTCACTCAAAGCTCATGTCCACAAAAGAAGCAGCTATGTGCCTCATGTTCTGCTTACCTTAACCAGTCTCATTTATGAAACTGAACTTAAAACATCAATTCAGAGGCTTTTTCAAATCATTTCAAGAGTTAAATCTCTGCCATTTTCCTTCCATCCTTACCATATGTACCTTTTTAGAAACAACATCATCCTATGTGCTATTAATAGTGAAAGGCAAATCTCAGGAGCATCATGAGTAGTCAGCACATCTTAATGCTGATTCCAAAATTAAAAGCCAGAGGGGCTTCTTTTCCCTCTCTGAGGTCTTCCAGCAAATTATTGATTGTTGCTGATCTTCTTCCATTAATATATTTCTTTCTTACAGCCTGAGTGATTGTGTTAAAGTGCTTAGTAACTCTCTAATCATGTACATCTCCTGGTGCTGAAAAGAGCTTTGGTTTTAAAAGTAATTTGTTTCAAATGAGGCCTTATCTGTCCTAATGTGAGGGTCAGGGGCTTGGGGGAAAAAAGGAAAAAGAAGTTTTTCCAGGATCATACTTGGAAGATTCTTAATTCTAAGCCATTTTAGTTCTAACAGAATAATAACTCAAATTTTTATCTTCTGAATATCACCTACCAGGTATAACCACCTATGAATACCTACTGCTACAAAACTAGTGGTTTAGAGCATTCCTTTTAACAAAATATATAATACTAGGGAAAAAAAAAATAGCTTCCAATCTTCAGCAACCTTAAACTCAGACACAAAAATATGAAAACAATTGAGCCACAACACTCAATTTTTTTCTTAAGTATTGCAGCAGCAGTTTAGTGTCATATCCCAGTGGGATGACCAAATGCTTTCACTTCCTGTAATAACATTTTCTGTTCCTTGGCTTGGATTTGTTTAAAAGCCAACAGTATTTTCAAGGTTTATGGGAAGTCCTGATACTCCCACTCACAACCACAAGCAGGGACAAAACCCTGCGAAGCAAAGCCAGAGGATGCAAGGGACCAATACTGAAGGAAGGAGACTTGATACTGACTTGATTTTTGTCTTTTTTTTTTCTTTTATATATTCTCTGTATTCTTCACACATATATTTGGAGCCCTGTAGGCTACTTTTGTATTCTAGCTCATTTTCCCAGTTCTTTTCCATGCCCTTTACCTAGGCAGAAAGACAAAACGTGTTCCAGAACCCCTTTCCTATCTTTGTTATTAGAAACCAAAGCCAAAAAACAGCTCTTCAGACACATTTTCATCAAAAAAGTACAGACCTATCTGAGAGGGGAGAGGCTTGGATTGAGGGGGCATTGAATTACCACTTTTGCTCCTAATTGGTGCTTTTTTGTCAATTATGCTAATTTACCAAACTTATAAAACTGTATGCACCCCTGTGGGGGGTAGGCTTTTGTGGACATTTTCCATAACTGTCCCTGGAAGTCTTCAATAAAGATCCACTTTTAAATTACCTCCCATACTAATATTATCTTTAAAGTGTGGGAAAGGTTGAAAAAGGCATCAAATCCACCCACACAAACCCCACAGGTATATTATGTGTAGAGATACAGAGGATCTTCTCTAGGTTGTTTGAGCACTTGAAATAAAGTCATATTAGGAGTGTAAGGTTTAAGAGCTTTGCATCTGCTGGACTGCAGTCCATATTCTGTGCTATTCTAAAAGTAGAATTCAGCTCAGACATGAAGTTCCACAGAGAACATTTACTTACTTACTGATTTGAAATCCTTCTTCTTCCCCAAAATGAAATCAAAGACTGATCTTTGAACTGCAGAACAACACCTCCATGGCAGGCTTCCCAATGTGCCCTACACCTTGAACTTTTTCTATGATATCTAAACCAAGTCTGGAAAACAAGGATTTGGGTGGAAAGTTTGGGACATGTGCAGTGACACATAGGTACCTGGTGTCTAAGAAGGGAAAAAAAGGGGACAGAAAACACACAGAAATTGGTCACTACTGGTTTAAATAGTGCTCTGTCTTGTGATCAAACACTTTCTTAAATCAAGGCTCCAAGCAACCACTATGAGCACTGTTGGTGTGAAAGAGAAGCAGGCAAAGCTTTCTGCTGGTATGTATTGAATTAGTCTGGCAGAAAAAAAAAACAGTAAAGACAAAAAAAAAATTAGTCTATTAGCTGAACTTGGCAGCTTTTTCACTCTGTGCAGCACTCAACACCATTCAGGTAACAGACAGGTTCTGGCCTTGTATCAGCAGAGCAAAGTGGGTCCAAGAATTCACCCCTCACACCAAAAAAAATTGCACTTGCTGAGACTTTGCAGAAGTATCAAAGAATTCCTTTTGCAGTATACACACTCAGATTATATTTGCTACAAATTGTAATGGTCCAAAATCTATAAATTTTTTAGCTATTTACTCCTAGATTGTGTGTGACATCTATTCAGCACCATAAAATGGTTTCTTGGTGTGGGGACAAAAGGGGCCACAGGTCTCCACAGGAGTCCCTGAAGATAAAGGAAGTTTATACAAGTACTTTGACTGAGTGGGTCTGTCAGAGAAACTGCCTTTTCCCTCCTAAGAGGATGTGGTTCTCTTATAAATGGGGCAAAAAATATGACTATTCCTCTTGGTTTATCCAGGGAATGCACTGTAACTTCCCATATGCAAAATTTAATAGGTTGGTAAAATTTCTATCTCTCCAGCCCCCGATCTGTTAAACTACAGGGTTTGTTAGATCTAAGGAGAGATCTGACCTCAACAACATCAGCAAGCCAGGAAAAAACTGCAGCTCAGCACAGTTTCCTTAGCAGGAATCATAAGTTTTTCCAGATAGACTTTACTTTGAATCCAAACCCTGAAACCACAGTTGAGGGCATTCAAGCTGTTTGAAATCCAGATTAAAACCCAAATAAGTGGTAGTCACTGGCAATGAAAATAGTTTCCTTTCAGAAGCTCAAGTATCTCAAAGTTTAGATTTAGTTCTCTCTCCTGGGATACCCAGTACCTGAAAAGGACAAGAAAGTTTGTAACATCCACTGTCTTTTGCCAATAACTGTTAATTTTGTTTATGAGACCTGCTTGTCCTAAATAATTCGACAAAGTGAAACACATTCCTCTCTTTTTTCCTCCCCTTTTTATATCACCAATGTATTCAGGGACCTTCCTGCTAAGTGAAGCTAGTGGCAGTTTCTTTTCTTATTGCAGAAAGAGTAAAACCAAAGTTATTAAACAATTTTTTTTTACTTAAAATATGTTGCACAAGCTCCGTTCCTCTCTAAAACCTGTGTATAATAGTGCAGAGTAGCTTTTAGCTAGCTTCACTAATTTTTATACTGCTGAAGTCAATTAAATTCCATGCATAGTCTGTATATCAGATGACTTGATACCATTTTGACCAATGTTGTATTAAGAAGCAGATGTTTTAGATGTTATTGCCATCCAGAGGAAGATGCCTTAAGAACACGTTGTGTGATGTACTTCCCACAAAACAGGGCTGTAACACTTAGGCTGCCTCAAACTAAAACTTCTAATTCAACATAAAGTAATTAAGTGGAGCATATTGGATCTACAAGCAGCAGGTGAAGTGCACAGGTTAATTTATTGGTGTTATTTATATGGCAGCTCTGTCTCCCCTCGGCAGGCACAAACCTCCCAACCCACTGCCAGAGCATCTCAGCCTTGCAGCCTCACCTCATCCACACAGCTCTCATCTGCCACCACAAACACCAGATCACTGAAAATGAAATGTTCCACTTCATTTGACCTTCTCTTGTAGAAAGATATTAAACATGTATAAAAATTGTACATTTTCTTTCATTGATTTCAGAGCGTATTCAAGCGAAAGCAGCAGAACATGCATTTCAAGAGCTGTCAGACACTCAATTTACTGCTGTTCTGGGCACTAAAATGCACAGGGCTCAGAGAAAATAAAAAACAAAGCTACAGATACATGCTCAGAATACAGAGGATCCCAAAGATAATTCAGCTACTTGCCAGCAGGTTTCTCAAGCCTCAATTATTTCCACATTTGCTATGCAGACTACTTAGAGACAGTGTAACAGTATATTTACTGACATTTCTCTCTCCTTTTAGTGTTAAGTTTTAATTCATCACAGTTAGATCTGCATATTTGGGTATGTGAGTTGCCACGATTGTGTGTATGTATATATATATATTTATGAACACCAATAATTAACCAATAATTAAGGCTTTTCTTTTACATATTTACAAACAGGCTTAAAAGCAGTCGTGATCCTCTGATCTGTCCACTGGACTACTCCCTCATTAAAAATTGCCTATTTTTGATTAAAATGTGACATGAACTTTATCCTGTACAAGCAGACATTTGGGCCTTGCCCATCACCTTCCTAGAGAGAGGGATATCAGTAGCAGAGGGCATGGAAATATTCTACATGCACCTTGTGCTTACCATCGCAATAAATACCAGTCTCAGCCTGGGACAGAGACAGTCAAGTGATGTCTTTCACCTCCCTGGGAGCCCAGCTCTGTGCTTAACTCTGCTGACTAAATTAAGTCAGATCAGAGAACCAGGCAGATAACGTATTCCTCCCACAAAAGAAAAGAAAAAAGGGCGAAGATGGAATAAAAATAAAGACCTCGCATGAAACAGAAGCCTCCATGGCTTCACATGCTTCTGAAATGGTGCAAAGGGCTTTAGTGAGGTTATTTTAGGGTTTTGAAAAGAATTTTTCATGTCTTCCAGTGAGGTAGCAGCTATATTAGCAAGCATAAAACTTCAATTTCTCACATCTGAGACTCTGGGCTTGCTGCCTGTGGCCTTCCTTCGGCAAGACAAGCTTTTACTCAGCAGGTTCCTGGCTGCCAACAGGGGCATGTCCTGAAAAAGTTCCTAAAAGGTGCAAGAGAAGGCAGTCACTACAAAAACTTTTCTAAGTAAAAAAGATATTTATGGACTTTTAGATTAATTTCTTGTTTCTTCACATATGAAATAATGGTATGCTATAAACTAGAAAATGGCTATTAATTAAACAAAATAAGCACCCTCTGAGTGGTCCATACTTGGATTTTCTTTGTTCTGGGGCTAAAAGTAGCTGGAGTTTCTTGGAATGCTTAAAGGCACTTATTTGTCTCGAACAGGGGCTCAGAAACAGGCCTTTAGGAATTTTAAAGGAGTTGTTGGTCTGGTTTGGATGATGCCTCAGGGTTTAGCTTTTATATGTTTCAGATTCTGTGCTGCTTTAGTGTGTGGCTCTGAGCTTTCTTATGAGGGGATGGTGAGCTCCCCTCACAGAGTAGGGAGACAAAACAATTCCTTCTCTAGCTGGGGACCAAGGACAAATGATCCAAATCTCAGGCCCAAGAGCATAAACAATGGGGACTGAAGAGAGAAAAACAAGAAGGATGGGACTGCATGGGCTAAAGCTGTAATTGGACAATGAACTCCAATATGCAAATGGAGCAGAGCTTATAAAAGTGAGAGACCCCGTGACCAGTTGTCCATTTTGTGACCATTTTGGTTCATCTTGGGTGCAGCCCTGGCTGGGCTCTTGTGCTGCCCAAGGTGGATCCATTGAGGCCTTTTAATAAATCCCTGCTTTATTCTTTAACTCTGCCCAGCCTCTGTTCTAGGTCAGCCTGCACAAGGCATCATGGAGAACCCTCAGTATCTGCCTTTGTTCACTGTACATTGGATTTCCTGTGGCAGCAGTACTTAAAGAGTTCAGTTTCCTCTAAAACTTGTGCTTAACTGCACAAAGCCTGGCTTTAGCCCAGGCCAGGCCATTGAGTGGTTTCAGTAATCACATGGCACAGGGACAATTTAATGTCACCAGATACTCTTCTCTGCTTTCAAACTACATTCT
Source organism: Agelaius tricolor (assembly GCF_023055355.1). Lineage (NCBI taxonomy): Eukaryota > Metazoa > Chordata > Aves > Passeriformes > Icteridae > Agelaius > Agelaius tricolor. The sequence goes on from NW_027269270.1 coordinate 4,042,831, forward strand.
GCTCTTTCTATTAGCCATGTGGGTCAATTACAGGATGGTTTGGCTAGAAGTATGAATAAAATGATTCGTTTAAAAACTTTAGTCCTCTCTCATTTAATTTCTCTAATTGGTCTCAGTATTTAAATTTTTCATGAAGAAAAAAGTCTATTATTTCATTCAAATCAGTATTTACCATTAAGTTTACCATTAACTTAATTTGTAAAGACAAGCTTGAGATAAAATTAGGAATCTTGAATTATTCATGGTGAGGTCTACTTGTTTTACACTATTATTTCTTATGTGAAACTTCAATGTGTCACACCAAAAGGTTTGGTGGTTTGTTGTTTTGTTTTTTCTTTCTGGCAGAGAATAAATGCTTCAAAACACTCCCCAGAGAACAAAATGTAGCTGTCACATTGAAGATAATTCATTTAATCTCTTTGTTCATTGCAGCAATTTCAGCAAGCTTTATTGTACTACGTTTCTTTATGGCAACCCTGCAAAAAATTCATTTACTAAGTAAGCAGCCTGATGGTCTGTACATTTCTACCCACTTAACAATTAGATTAGTGCTTTCAAAATACTAAAAAGCAGCAGTAAATTCCTTTTATAAAAGCTTCTAAACAAAGGAAGCATGTCAGTCATCCCTCAAAGAAGAGATGCCAGTCACTTTCTAATCTCCACAGATTTTGTTGAATTTGGATTCAAATTACATATGATTTTTAGCCTTCTATTGCAAATCTTGCTCAAGACCTATTATGCAGGTATTTCATCTTCATTTTGATGCCTATAGTGGGACATATCCTAGTACCAACACCAAATCATGAAAAACACCGACCGTGACTAAAACGCGTTCCAATTTTCAAAATATTCTTTAAAAAACACACCTGGAGCCAAGAAATTAATTACATGTATAAATCTGGCTGTAAAGAGAGACAAAAAAGCTCTGAAAATCACTTTCCTCTCTCATGTTGAAGTGGTTCCTGCAAACTCTCAGAGCAGCAAAGTCTCTTCCCAGCACACGCAGCTGTCCCAGGATCAAAGTGCCAATTCCACCTGAAGGATTTGGCCTCTCTCTATCTGGCAGAGCCATTCAGACATGGCTCATTAAAAGTTTCACTGCTAAAAGTGCAGAATGCTCTCTAAACAATCAAAAAAAGATCCCTCAATATACATTAGAGCCTAGGGAATATCAGTGCTCTGGCATTTTATTTAATATGACTTCCTTTGTCCTTTCCAAAAGGGCACAATTTTAACAGATATTTAATTCACAGACCACAACAGCCTATGGAACATTGAATATGTGTTACAGAATGCTTTCTGTATCAGAAGCACAATGACAGCTTCCCTAATAATAAAGGATATTTTCTCCTGCTTTGTGAAGAGGAGTATAAAGTTACACTGATTTTCCTGCTATTTCTGCTTTTTGGTCATGCCAGCTGCTAAAATTATCTCTTGTAAATTAAGCTGGGCAAAAGCAATCTCGTATGGGATCTGAGACTGCAGTAATAATAAACAGAGTAATTGAGGACTTTATATTTGATGCTGGAGGTGATTATCTGGTAAGAAATCAGTATAAGAAGAGACTGACCAGAGCCAGTTGTTGCCATTATCACGTATATAAGACCTCCATGCCAAACCAGTAGCAACTCAACCAGTAGCTGAAAACCAACAAATAATTAGCAAATAGAATTACTGAGGGGAAAAATATGAATGCAATCTCAAAAAAAAAAAAACCAAAAAAAAAAAACAAACAAAAAAAACCACCACAACAACAACAAAAAAAAAAAAAGAAAACAAAACCAGAAAAAACAGAAAAAAAACCCAACCCCACCATATATTGAATAAACAGCCCAGGACTGTCTTCCTATTTCAGAGTTAGGAAACTAGCAAGTTAACTGAATTTATTTAAATACATTCACAAACTGGTTTTGCTAATAAAGCTTTGAGACACTGAACACAGTCCCTCTTGGAACAGACTGCTTAGAAAGTTGGGCTTTGTAATATTCCCACGAGGAAGGGCAACCGTGAGTTTTTCTGTGCACTGGGAAGAAGCAAATTTAGAATTCAGAGGCCTCGAAATGCTTTGTGGCTTCTTCTCCATCTATAGGTCCCCAATTAAAGACAGATGTTAAACATATGCTTCAGTCTATTTCAATTTGGGAAGTCAGTGAAGCATGAGCTCAAGGCTTAAATTCTGCACAGGGATCACTGTAGAAGTGGGGAATTTAGTAATAAGTAACACTTAACTCTTAAGTGGCAGCTTGGATAAGTGGTATCAAAGTGTTTAATGTAGGAAATCACCACCATTAGCTTCATTTTAACAGATGAAAGAGCTGGGACACAGAAATGAGTGATTTGTCTCCAGACATACAAAAGGCCAATAAAAAAAGAACCTAGGGAAAAATCCTGTATTACCTGATTCTCAGTTCACACTTACAGTCTCTCCAGCCATCTAACACAACTCCCCTAATTGCTATATTTAACAGAAAAATAACAGCACTTTATAAATACAGACACTGCAAACCATCAGAGGGAAATGGCTACCAGACCTGCACATATGCTGTAGCACAAATCTGCAGTAAATCTATCCTAACACAGCAAACAGGTGCAGTCACTGATTACTTTTTCTGGAGAAATAGAACCTGAACGTGTCAAAATGTTGGTAGCCCACACTGACTGGAGATGCCTACCTTCATTACACTCATGATTTTGGAGCAGTTTCTGAATAACATTCATATCTGTTTTTCTAACCTGACACAGTTTCCCCAGAGATGCTAAACCAGACATTTGCAAGACATTTTTGACAAAACACATTTCCAAGAGTTTCTTCCCTTTTTACTGAATTCTTGCTCAACTTCCAAAATTCCCATGCAGACTTGTTTGGCTTATTATAGATGCATGAATGAAAGACTGCAAGAAACTGCAGTGATGCCCAGTACTTGTCATAAACACAGAAGAATCATCAGCATCTGCTGAAAAAAAAGGCCAGGTCTGACAAGTCTTTAATTTCAGCCTTCCTCAAAGACTCATCCTCACATGCCATCTCCATAGCCTCTGCCTTCAGGTTCAAATTAACTCTTGAACAAGGTAAATGAAATTATCTCCCATGTTGGCAGCACAATGTACACAAGGCACACATCTGTTACCAAAACTGTGATGTTCCCTTATTTCTTAAGCAGTTGTCAAAACTTATCACTGCCTCTGCTATGTCACTTGTGCAAGATTTATTTAACATTCAAAAAGATGAGGCACAGTAAAACAGGTTTTAAAATACAAGCATTTGTTCACCACCCCCAAAATTTAAACTGTACAGAGAATTTCAGACATCAATAGAACAAAGCTGTTTTAATAGACATAGCTGACCACCAGATAAAGTATTTATATTCTGTACCTGAGCATTTTTTAAGCCCAGGGACTGCATTTTCCCAATTGATATTTTATTATAAACCTGAAAACAGCATGTTAACAAGGCTATGCTAATGTTCATGTTTGGAAAAAACCAGATCCTCAGAGTTTCATTACTTATTTTGTAATTATTTTAACTATTCCCTCAACAAAGAGTATTTTTGCTTACTTCTTCAGATTTCACAGTTTATGTACAGAATTGCCTTTTAACAGCCTCTCTGTGGGCTCCCACAACCTTAATTCATTTGAAACCCATATAAACCTCTATGCCATCTGGTAACTTTTTGCAATCTAATTATCCTGATAAATGTATGCACCATATTAGACATTTTCCATTACAGGGGTGACTAATGTTGCTTCTCTATTTACAAATCTGCCTGCAGATTTCTGTTACAGGCCCATTTCAGGAGGCTAACAGACTTGTTCATTTAAATTTATATCTTACCCCATGCCAAGGTTTTCCACCAAGCATTCCTTGAATGATGAACTCCTGTTTATTCAAATCAGTTTCCTGTCGTGTAAATTAGCTATATAAGGTAACAAAAAATGCCAGAGAATTTTTTTTGCACATTTTTTTTTTATGTTGCCAACTGAAATTTTGAATAAAATCTTCAGTGCACCGTGAAAGGAAAAATAATAATTGAAATATTTTATATAATTGTAAAATAATTGAAGCTGCAGTTTGTGGTATTTGCTGGGTACCCAGGACAAGGGATGAGTTGAGAATCTGACTCCAATAACTTAGAAAGCTAAGTTATTATTTTATGTACTTATATTATATTAAAGAATGCTATATTAAAAACTATATTAAAGAATAGAGAAAGGATACAGACAGAAGGTTACAAAAGAATGATAATGAAAATGAAATGATAATGAATGATAATGAAAAACTTGTGACAGTCTGACACAGCTGATGGTGATTGGTCATTAAGTAAAAACAATTCACATGAAACCAATCAAACAACCACCTGTTGGATAAACAATCTCCAGCCACATTCCAAAGCAGCAAAACAGGGAGAAGCAAATGAGATAATATTATTTTTTCTCTAAGGCTTCTCATCTTCCCAGGAGAAGAAATCCTGGCAAAGGGATTTTCGGAAAATATTATTATTTTCTGTGGCAGCAGTGGCAGCAATTTTCCCCCCCATTTTGGAATTTCAGCCCAGCAGCTGCATGTCTTGATGAGGGTTCTGGAAACACAGCTGACTTTGAAGTTTGCATTTTTCCCACCTGCAGTCCCCCAGTGCTCCACAAATGGGACTCACTAGGGACCTGCAGACTGAAACCAAGAGATCAACACCTTTGAAAAACAGCTCAAAATGCAGGGAGAAAACTCCTACTCTGCCCCAGCTGGGCACTCCATCAGCAAGGGCCACTGCCTGGAGCCCAAAGAAATGGGCATGGAACAGTTCCTGCATCATGGAAAAATCTCATGGTCACAGACTGGCCACTGCCAAATTTTCCTAGTGCCTACAGAGAACAGTTTGTGAAATTACAAAAAAGCAATTCTGATAGAAGGAAGAGAGCTGCAGTTTATCTCTGTTTAGAAAAGAACAGTATTTTGTGTAGTCAGCTTATTTAACATCTGCAAAACTGAGCAAGAGGGAACTGGAGAAATGGTTTCTGCATATTTTATAGCTATACAGCTAGTCACAATATTAACTAAGATTAGGAAATTACCTTAGGATTTGTCTTTTTTCATTAGTTGATAATATAAGGCTCACAGAACAATATAGTTTACTTTCAAAAGTGCCTAAAATCAGCCACTCAATGTGTTTATATCTAAACTCTTAAAGAAATCTAGGTTTTTTTAAACCTTTGAAATATAATCACTTATGCAAATGTAAGACATCTCCTTATTTCCCAATATATGACACTTTGTTGTGCTATAGATACCATTTTTTATAGAAATGTATCTAAAATGTGAATTTCTATATCCACATTTCTCACTACCAGCAAATAAAAGCAACAGGAAGAAGGTTTTTCAGAAAGAGGTACAGAACCAGCAGCTGCACAGACTCCTGCCAACAAACCCCTCTTGATGAACTTTGGTTCTATTTGTTTTAGCATATTTGCAATACCATCCTTCCCTTTGGGTATCTGGGTTCCTGCTCCCCCAGGAAGACTGTCTACAAAGGTTTTTATTTTCAGATGCTGGTGCAGGTTCCTAAAACGCAGAGGATGATGTTGGCATGTCCAACATCTCCAAACTTTGAATTTTAAACTCACCAGTTCCATTTAAGGTGCTGGCTGATAACTTGGTATCAGTGGGCTGAGCACTGAACTAATCCTGAGATTAGAGCTGCCAGGACAAAAGTACACTAATTACACAGTTAAAGATTTTTTTACCCTGAACTCTACTGAAAAGGGAGCAGTTGGCTAAACTAGACAAAATAAATGAAAAAAGAAGCACGATATTAGACAGGCACATTTATTCTCCTTCAATTCAACCATTAGTAGTCTGTTTTGCTGCTGAGTAACACCAGGAAGGCTCAGCACTAATTAAGCCAGTCATTATCACAGCTAGGTGTTTACAGCCTTTAAACTTCCCACTCATTTCTTCTCCCACTAGCTCCTAAGAAAAACATTTGCCCTTTTTAACTCGGAGAGCAAACAGGTCAAAATAAAAAGAGATCCCATTTAGGGCTGTTAGCCAAGAGATTAAAAGAGAAAAAAGCCTTGTACCTGGAGGCACCCTGAAGGATGTGCCAGAGCATCTGGGCCAGGGTGATGCTGGGGGCAGCTGGCACAGGGGCTCCAACATCTGCTGACACTGCCAAGGTGCAGGGTCCTGGAGAGGATTCCTGAGAGCTGCAGAAAGCTCTGCAGGGCTCATGGCACTCTCCACAGTGCCTCAGACAGGTGCTGGTGCTACCCAGGCTGATGCAGGGCTGGGAAGGTGTTCTCCCTCATTGCTGGGTGAAGATGAGCTTTCCCACCTTGTGATAATGCAGCAGGACGTGCAATGCCTGAATTTCAATTAAGAACATGATTAATCACACTACCTCACAGCCTGGGTGACAGTACAGGCATGCAAAGCTTCATGTTAAATGAGCACCATGCTGAAAGAAAACTTGATGAATAAAACAAGGATAGAGCTGTAACAAAGGAAAGCTGCAACATCCACAGTGTTTCTAATTAAGACTAAGCTCCTCTTCACTTACTGCAAGTTACATGTGCACTTCCTAACACATCCAAAAGCTCTTCTCGAATCCCTCAGATTCAGGGAAGGCCCTAGAATATGCAAAGAATTGTGTGAAAATCTCAATCAATAATGGAAGGTGCCCAAAAGGGTTTGTAGGATCAGACCTTGCAACCAGCCTTTGCATTAAAAAATGAAGGGGAACAAAAAGCCTAATGATAATCCAGGAAAAAATGCAACTATCAAAAAAGGCTCATCTTTCCTAAATGGTGCATGAATAATATATCAGTCTCAGAAGTTTTTTAAAAGACTTCAGCAAACAACTCCACTGAGCTTTCTGATCAGAAGAAGTTATCCTAAACCATGGTTGTATTATAGTGCTACCCTAATACAGAAGCAATACATAGCAATATGTGAAGATACAAAATTATAGTGCTACCCTAATACAGAACCAATACATACCAATGTGTGAAGATACAAAATCACAAAAAAAAAAAAAAAAATCAGTAAATTGTTTCTTTCATTGCAGGAATTCTTTTAATCTTCTCTTTCAGCCACTAAACCTCCCTCCCCACTTATTATTTATTTCTGGGTTTTGTGAAGCTTTTAAAAAGAAGAATTATCCACAGAAGTGCCATTTAAAACTAACTACTTTGAGTAGTAGAACCACGAAAGCGATTAAGTCAGATGAAATTATTTTTTCTCATTCCATTAAGTTCTACTAAGACTTTAAAATAAATGCTCTAAAGAAAGAGACATTGTTAACAAGACAGAAATGCTTTTTAAAAGAAATACAACAGCTCAATTTTTTTCACTCTCCAAAAAGAAAAAAAAAAGGACGAATTTTTGAATATCTCCCAAAACATAAAAATTACTGATTTTTTTTAAACCTTGGTACTTAATATCATCCAAATCCTCCATCGGATGTCATCATATGAGGATAAAAATTATTTTCACTAGGATTATAATTTCCCTTCTATATCAAGGCTGTACTCTGCTACAAAACCATCTTCAAACTATCCAGAGCAGCAGCTGGGGGAAGGGAGACTGGGGAGACATAATGGGCAAAAGTGAAGAACTAATTTCTACACAGACACAGCTAAAACAATGAATAAAAACACATTGCAGGTGTGCTGCAGATAAGTTCTCAAGGCCCCCATAGCAAAAAAATGTGTCTATCAGGTATGCAAATATTTAAATATCTGAAAAGCACAGCGTTCTTGGAAACCAGGACACATTCCTAGAGTATTTGTACATCAGGAAAGGTACATCTGCCTCATCAGAGGGATGGAGAGCTGGGCCAGGCAGCAATTGTGCAGCACTCAGCATCAGGTGTGGTGCCATTGCATTTGCTGGCAATCCCAACAAGAGATGAGAATCTTGACCCATGTTTCAGAAGGCTGACTTATTACTATATGGTATTATATTAAAATATATTATATATATATATTTTAATATAATATAGTATCATAATAAAGGATATTGATTATGATATGATATTATATTAAAATATATTATATATTATATATTATATATATTAATATAATATAATAATAAAGTATATTTATTATGATAATATATTATATTAAATATATTATATATTAATATAATATCATAATGAATGATATTTATTATGATATTATATTAAATTAAAATGATATACTAAAACTATACTGAAGAAAAAGAATGGAGACTTCAGAAGGCTGGCAAAAAAAGGAATTAATAATAAAATCTTGTGACTGCTCACAGCTTCGACACAGATGGCTGTCATTGGTCATCAAGGGAAAACAATTTCACATGCTGGGTAAACAATTCTCCAAATCACATTCTAAAGTAGCAAAACATGGAGAAGCTGAAGCTTCCCAGCTTCTCAGGAGAAAAGATCCTAGCAAAAGGATTTTTCAGAAAATAGATTTGTGACATTTTGCTCTTTTTATTTAAAATAAATTAAAAAGAAATGTGTTTGTAAGTTCTTCTGCTGGGTATATGCAGAAGAGAGAACAAACACTTCTTGAGAGGTTTATTTGTTGTTAATCAAAACTTCAATCAAGTGCTGATGTGGAATGATTAAGGAGATTTTTTATTTGTAGAACCTCAAGTTTTATCATATTACTAAAACAAGCTTACAATAGAAGAAAATGCAAAAAAACTATGTAAAGAGAGTCTATTGTTTTAAGTATAAACAGTTGAGTTTCAGGAGAAAGTCTATGGACTGAAGATGTTCTTTTTTGACATCTCTGAAAGTCTCATTTGGTTTTGAAACAGCCTTGCAGAATTTTGAAACAAAGAACTGCTAAAGAAAATCCATCAATAATTATTAAAAAATCTATGGATAGTTATCAAACAATTTTGAGAAAATTTTTGGAATGTCTTGGCCACAGCCCTTAATTGAGCTACTTGGGATGAGCTTAATTTGTAGCTTTGTAATGCTTTTGAGCTGTTAGCTCTTTCTACTTTTCTTATTTTATTTTTTTCCCCCAGAAAATCTGTCTGTGACATGCACGCTGCTAATGAAAGGCTGGTAGGGAACAGAGCAGAGGTACAGCTGCTTCCTCCAAAGACATGAGATGGCTCCAAATCATCCAGAAACAGCTGCCAGGAAATGGTTTCTGTTACAAAACTCGAGATGTTCAGAGCAGCAGGAACAGACAATTTGCCATAGTTCAGCCAAAACAGCAAAAATGAGCCAGAGGGACCTGAGCTGGGTTTGCTTTGTGCTCCAAGGGGAGGCAGAATAAACTGCTTTCCACAACTGAAATGTTCATTTGCAGCTCCAAGGAAATATGGATAGCTATGGGAAATCAAGGCTGATTCATGAAAAAGGACAAGTTTTTGGAAACATAATGAAAAACCTTGCAGCCACTCTTCTTGCAAAAGAAGAACAACATGGCAAGTCTGATTTCTGATTAGATTTTTGAATAACGAGTCAGGTGGAAGTCTACCAGAAATGAGGCAAATTGCAGATTGAGAATCATTCAGCTTCCTCAGCAGGCTGTTATGAGCTATGTGAGCAGTATCAGATGTGCTTATGCCTCACTGATTTATGTCAGAAGCGACAATCATGACTTAGCATAAGAAAAATTTGTATAACCTATTTTCCTGCAAGAGCCAACTGTGTGTAACCATTTTTTTCACCTGCTGTGCAAGGGTCTCAACATCTAAACTGCACCCTGTGTGCAAAGCCATGTAGCACTGAGTAAGGAATGATGATCAGCATTTGAAGTCCATCATGCTCATGTCACAGTGACAAAGCCATAAATTGACTACGACACTCAATAGCATAAAAATAAACATATTAAAATATAGATTAAGCCAATAGTGAGAGATGAATAAAAGTAGGAGTCTTGCACTAAAATCCTCTTTAAACCCATACAGCAACATTCCTATTTTACACTCTCCATGCCCCTCAATACTTGGCATTCAATAAGATAAAAATATATGTAGTATCTGTCAGCATACAAGTCTCTTTGCCCTCAAATTCAGAGAGTCCTGCTAGAATATTCTTTAACCTCACATAGACTTAGAATTCACTGGCCACAGGAGGAAGTCCTTTATTATGGAAAATTTGGGAGTTGAAAGGCAAAGAAGGGGATATTTTTGTACTAATTCAGTTGTATTCAGCCACCAAGATGCTACCACAATATTTCAGGATTCCTCCTAAATTTAAGCCTGTGATAAATTCCAGGCTAATGGGGAAGTTACTCCTGTAAGTCCTCATGGCAATGATGCCCTTTTGTGTTTATAAAGCTTCAAATGATTCTCCAAATATTAAGGGTGGATCCAACTTTATCAGTTTTTCACCAGTGACCAGTTTTAATCATATGAAGACATTTCATTTATCAAGTCACAAATCATTCTTCTCATTTTGAGAACTTCTGATTTAGACAGCTCACACGCTCAGCACTGATTCCCAGGCATTCATTTACTGATTATTTCATTATCAGGCAAAGAGCAAATATGGAGAGGAGTTAGCTTGGTTTATTGTCAAGCTAATTACTTTTCGTCTGCCATTGTTTAAATTATGTAGGAATGTGTTGACAACAGTGTTTGTCCTCAGTGATTTGTTATTTGATGTTGCTTCAAGTATTAATTGCACAACTTTAAAAATTATAATAAAATGGTGATGCTAGAGTGCAGACATCCATATAGACTTGCTTTAATTTGGTGGGGGGGTGAAGTAACCATAGGCAATAAATACAATTCCTTCAATCAAATTAGGTAGAATACTTAGTTTGCTGCCTAGGTGAATTTGCTTAAATGCTTCCCTAAATTTTATTGACAGTATAAAGCTCGTTCTAACAGTCAGCTCTTCAGTATATTAAAAGAGCTCATAAATGAATATAAAATATTAAAGAAGGTTGTCATCTATTACAGCTAAAAGCAACTGTATGTAATGAATTCTAATGCAATGGTTATCAACCCTTCCACAGCCAGCACCAGAGAACTCCACAAGAAAAGTGTCTCAAGGCCTGCACTGGCATAAACACTTTCAGATCTTTTTCAGAATTGAAGGCAGAATATGATATTTAAACCTCTTATCTAACTATACAAGAATTATTATTTTTCAAGTAGTGTTTTATGTGAACTCACTATTCCTCAGACTAACAGAGTTCCACACCATTAATTCCATAATCATGGCTGAGAATTTGGTTCTCACATCTTCATTCTAAAAGGACATTCATATGCAAACACACATATCCCATTAATTACTGCAACATTTAAAAAAAGAACCTGAGACAGTCATTGAAAGGCTGTATCAGTCACATTAATGATTTAATCTGCTATGATACACAAAAGCACATGTTTTTACAGTTTCAAAAGGAAAGTGCAGTTTTGATTGTTTTAGTGTTGGAGAAAGGGAGTGTTAGGGTTAATGAGTATAAAGGGACATGTCTTTAAATATTTCATAATGCCATTTTAGGCACTTAATTAAAAAAAATCACTTTACTCTCACTTTTTAAAAAAATTTCCAGATTTATAACAGAAATTGTGCTATAAGAGAACCATACAAAACAACCCCCAAAGTATTCTTAAATTCAGCCTGGTAATTTACACATTAAAGTTAGATCATATCTCTACTGTATTTGAGTATTAGCACAAGTGGTTCTATACAGCCTAATGCTACTCAGTTTTCCTTACAGCTCCTGGCAGCAGATTTCCTAATTGTTATGCATCAATTTAGAGCTGGAGAAAAAAAATTAAATAATAAATTAATTATTAATAAATAAATATCGATAAATCTTTTATATAAAGCATTAATATTATTAATAAAATACAAAACATTGCTATATAAATAATTAATATAAATATTAATAATTAAATAATTAATTATAAAACTTTTGCCAAACAGAAATATTCCACCCCTCCAGTTTTGTGCAATCACTTACATGTGCAGAAACCTTCTGTTGCGAGTTACCAAGAACCAAGGTTTCACACCCAAGTTACAAAAATCACAAAAAAGCTATATAAAAAATAAAATGCTAATGGATCTTCAGCTACAGTGAGGTGAAAGTGAGTCAATAATCACTTCTGCCACTCACAATGCATTTTTACCACTCTTACTCAGTAAGGTCCATCAATTATTATTTAGAATCCTTCCAGCTATCACAAGGGATGCTGGATATTTGATGTGGGCCTGTTATTGCTGGCAAGTATCATGACAGAATTTTCTAACTGAGGAGTTCTAGAGTCATTAAAATTGCTCTTGAATTGTTTTGCTGGCCAGAAAAACAGCAAGAGGGTAAAGAGGAAGGATGCCTGTTCAAAACTCCCCAAACAGCGTTTGGTGGGGAGAGTCAGAGTCATCATGGCAAGAATATCCAAGGGGGAAAAATGAGAACATATTTTGCAGGCTTGGGGCAGAAGTGACATACACCTTCTTGTGCCCCAGAGGGAGAAAAATCTTATGAGCTTGGATCCTTCTGCACAGTTTCCCTTTGGTTCCTGATTTAGAGAAGGTTGGAATGACCTGCAGGCCCCAGCTTTATTAACCTTTGGCACCTTGGGAGTGCAAACCTCACAGGGTTCTGGCACCACAGCTTTAGCATCCCCAATTGACTTGGGAGCTGGTTCTGAGCTGGTTTTCTGATGGAAAAATTCCTTAGCTGAAAAATAAATGAACTGGTATATTTCTACTGATTTCAGTTCCATTTCCATCCAAATAAGAGTTACTGAAGCTGGATACTACAACTGATCATATGCCAGTTAAAAATAATCAAACAAAGCACTGTACATTCCTTACTTCTTTTGCTGCACTGAAGCATAAGCCACCAAAACAACCAAAAAAGCCCCACGTGGCACATGCTAAACAGAGATTTCTGTATCTCTTTCTTTCCTGACATATTTCTTATCTACAGTTGAGGCAAATAGTTGAATACCAGTGATCTCACTCTGAATTGGGTCAGGCTCTTGCCTCAGTTTGTATTCTGACCTGCTCTTTTCTTGAGAGCAAAGTGACTTCAGTATTGATTTCTCCAAAGGATACAGAGTGAAAAACATGAAGCAGTTCCATTCTTATTGTCAACATTGACAATCAGGTGCCTGGTGCTATAAAAACCACTTTGAAATCCTTACTTAAATTTGGAAATATTTGACCTGTGACTTCAATGACTGCCTGGCTATTTGCAAGTGCATGAATAACCTCCACAATGCCAGAGCAGAGAGGAGAAACTTGAACTGAAGGGGTTTTTCCTACAAAGCATAAGCATAAATTTAAACTGTCCTGGTTAGTGTCACAAAGGTGGCACCAAAGCTAGAGGCCAGCTGTGTTGGACACAACTATAAGGACTTGATGTGAGAGCAATAAATGTCCTGTGAAATACAAAATTTCAGTCATTCACCAAGAAAAAATACATAAATTTCAGAGGTACTGCCAGTGTTTACCAAGGACTTCAGCAATGCCTCTATTAACCTGTTAGCTTGCATAGTGGGGGAAAAAAAGAAAAGGCAATTTCCTTGCATTAAAAAACCCCAGGCTAATTCTATCAGCAAGGCAAAAGCTGCTCAAAGTTAAGCCTGGTATTTTCAGAAATTGTTCTGAATGGCACTGGCATGACAAAGATCAAGAGATGGCGAGTAATTTTTTTAAGTGTTGTTTCAATTAAGTGCCTAACATTTGCAATTATGGAGTTTTGAGAAGCTGAGGCAACAACATGTTCTCATTAATTTATCCAGCAATAACAGTTTTGGCAAGAGGCTGGAATCACAGGCCAATAAAACAGATGAGCAGGCAGGGCTGTCTCTCACTGAAAAGACAATTGGCCTCTGTAGGCTTTCCTGCAAAGTCCACAACTAATTAAAGTATTTACACAGACTGAGAGATTGAACCCTCTGCCAACCTTTTGGGATGTGCTCCTGGGAGGGAGGCAAGTGTCCAGGAAGAGCACGAGGAAAGAATTCCATGTGGTTACACATAAACACTTGCTTTACTACAGCTACTGAGATACAGGCAAAGTGATGAAAAATTGACACCAGTGTGCAAAAAAATACTAAATGTATGTTTTTCTCATGTTGGATTTCTCCCACAGTCAGTGTGTGCCTTCCAAACTTCACAGTGAGTATATACCTTCCAAAATATTTTACAAATATTATTTATGAATTAGCTCATAAAATTTTCTTACAAAGTACCCTGGAGTAGCAAATTTGACCCCTTTGGATGAAGTTCTGAAGTTCAACTAGTTTCTGCAAACTATTTCTGAAGTGCATCTCAAGAGTTCCTCAAGGATGTAAGTATGTTTCCAATACATTCTGCCAAAAAAATACAGTATCACCATTTGGGAAAATAAACCTGCCTGGAGGCTTTGATGGCATAACAAAGTTATTTATTCATCCTTTACAGGATTAATTTCCACAACAAATAATCCCTGTGGAGACTGGCATCATGAACATTCCAGTTGGTACAGTTACACCTCAGGAAGCCGAATTTAGGCAACACTATATGAGATGTGAAATTGTGGAAGAATTTCTCCACAATTTCTTGAAATTGTGGAGACAATTTTAGAAATGTTTATATATTTTTATATATAAATATTCTAAGATTTTTAGTAATATTTATATATTTTCATATTCATTTTAAAATGAGTTTTATTGCCTGTTAATTAGCTGAAATTATTGGCAAATGACTATTGATTTTCATCCTCTCCTAGATCAGACACACCACACATCAAAACATCCTGGCATAAGTCTCAAAGTTGCTAATTAAAAAGCAGAGTCAATGTAGTTTGAGCACATACCATTTGCTTTAATTTAACATCATTTAACATAGTTGTACTTGCTTAGACCTATTGCCATTTGCAGCAACTTAATAAGAGACTGTTCATTCTTTTTTCAATGATGCCTGAGCCTCTTTAACAGAGAGAGGCCATATATATCAGTAGGAACTTGTCCAATTTCTACTTTTTCTTAAGTGCAAACGAACCAAAACCACCTTCATGCAGCCATGTCCAAAACCACATGCACAACTCCCTTCATCCTGAGCACAATATTAAATCCGTGAGCAACCAACCTATTGCTGTTTAAGGGAGGGTAATGATGCCTATATAGGTGAAGATTTTAACACTAGATCTCTGAAAAACTAAAACATACCAGATTCATGTACTCAGCATTTTATTCTGCCATTCCATTTCCTGCCAACACTTTGGATGCTTTATTTCTCTACACATTACCTTCTTAAATAAAAGAAATGCAGTGACAAATAATGAAGTGGAAATGCAGTGAAGAAAAAGCACTGGATCCCTCAGGACTGAGAAGGTGCAGCCTTTACTCTGTCACTACTTTGCTCCTCATCTCCTTCCAACAGGAGATGGTGATGGAATCTTAGGAGACCACACAAAATTCCCTCCTACAGCATATCAAATTCCCTGCACCCCAATGAGCACAGGGTAAATTAATGTTGATATTTTTGTATATGGATACTGACATCCTCATTTCCTTGTCTCAGGAGGAATGGATGAGAATGGAGAAGATTAAGGAGCAGGGGAAAAAAAAAATGTTAGTTTTTTGATTTTCCGAAATGCTTTAAACGAATTCTTGTTCAAGTCAATGAAATTTTGACTTCTTTTTCTCCTGTGAGCAATTAGGAAGAGGTGACAGATTGTGAAAAAAAACAAATCCCACAATGGCATTTTCATTTGGACAGACTAATTGCCTTCTCACTGAATGCATGCAAACAGCAAGGTCCTTCTGTGTAAGGTCCTTACCAGAGCCCTGAGGAGCTGCATTTGTGTCTCTGCCCTGGCAATTCTTGATGCATTTTAGGAAGTGAGGCCTGGGTGAAGCAGCCACGTGCTGCATGACAGGGTCAGTGGGAGGCTCCCACCCTGCTCAGCCCATCCATCACACAGAGTGCTTCAGGGAGCATTTCTTACTGTCTGGCCATTGCCAAGTGAATTTTCTTCCCCACCACAAGTATTTTCTATTGTATTTGCAGGGAACCCCTTGGCAGGGAGGAGTGATGCATCTGACACCATGTTCTCAGAAGGATAATTTATTACTTTATAATACTACATTATATTAAAGAATGCTGTACTATACTATACCAAAGAATACAGCAAGGATACTTACTGAATGCTAAAGAGATAATAATGAAAAATCCTGACTCTTTCCAGAGTCCTGACACAGCTTGGCACTGATTGGCCAAAGAGTCAAAACAACTCACACCAGAATGCAATAAAACAATCACCTGTGGGTAAACAATCTCCAAACACATTCCACATGTGCAAAACAGAGCAGAAGCAAATGGGATAAGAATTGTTTTTCCTTTTTTCTAAAGCTTCTCAGCTTTCCAGGAGAAAAATCCTTGGTGAAAGAATTTTTTCAGAGAACATGAACGCTACAATACTCCGTGTATTATCAATACTTAAAATACAGGTCACACACTGAGCGCTCACTATTAAATTAAGGGACAATTTACACTAAGAAGAAATGGTTAATTATTTTTATTCACATAGCTTGAAGTTCTTTTCCAATGTACTGATAGTGCTCTCCTTCACCAGGCTGACGTTTCAAGTACTGAATAATTGAGAGATAAATAATACTCTATTATGACTACCAAGCTTTTCATAATATGTATGTGGGTTGTGATGATACTGAGGAATATAATAGGATACTCCCAACAGCCACATAATATCTTTCAGCCAGAGGTTATGCAGAAGAGAGACTGAATCCAGTCAAAGAAGAAAACATCAAGTGCAAGGAAGGTGCTTAAATGCTGAAGGATATTCTTCCATCACTCAGTGCAATAATCCTTATATGATTATTTTGGAAATAAGAACCTGCATTTTTTTCATTAAGCATAAACAAAGAATCATGTCTAACTTTACCTTTGATCAGTTTGGCTGTTCTTAACATTAGGACAGTGTTAGGACTGAAAGGAGTGCACCTTACTGTGCCTCAGCCACAGCAGAACTATTCCCAGAGTTACACTGCTCACCACAGACCCTGCCCCTTCTTCCTAACAAACCTTACTTCTACAACAATTAAGAGAATAAATTCTGCTTCCTACTTGCCTTTTTCTTTTTTTTAGGTTTTTTGTTTGTTTTTTTTTTTTAGCTTTGACTTTCAGCATTCATTCTTGATTTGATTCTCAACAGATCAGCTGTTGTATTTCAAACCAGAATATCTTCCTCATCCATCTGTGGGGACCAGACCTGTCTCAGGCCCCCTTTCCTTGGTTGCAGCTCCATGAAGAGCAAACTCAAAGCACACCTCAGCTGGTGGCCACTGTACACCCCAACAGGAGTCCCAGACAGGAGAGATTCAGAAGATTGAGATAAGAAGATTGATTTGAGAGATTCAAAAGATAAATAAAGCAAGCTTTGACTCAAACACATTTCAATAACTGCCATATGTATCCAAGAATTCAGCTTCCTTCTAGTCCCAGGTCCTCAAAACTGGAAGTGCTGATTGCCAGCATATATGAGGAGCTAACAATTGCCTTATACTAATTTCACTTTGTATGTTCTTCCTCAAGATTCCTTGGGTCACAATTCCTATAAAGAGTAAAAAAAATGCAACATCATAATTGAAATTTGAGTGCTATTTCTCCCCTCACTGCAGACTAGATTTCACTATCATTATTGAAAAAAAAAATCATTACAAATAGCCTGCATGTGGTATTGATGTCCTGCCAGTAGCCACAGTACCAAAGTGGAAAAAAAAAAGAAAATATTGCAGAAACAGAGTGAATTTGGCTTCTCAAAATGAAATAGAGCAAAGATAGAGCAAAGAGGTGGTCACTCACTACGGATGCTTCAAGAAGATGAACGTCAGGGAGTGGAAAAGGCAGTACCAGGACAAGAACAAGAGAGGCATCAATACATTCAAGCAGTGAAGGATAAGGCTGCCAGGCTGGAGTGCTGAGTTCTGGAATAGCCTCTGAATGGGAGAGACAAGACACACCATGCAGTGCTCTGTGATCCTGCTGATGGGCAAGTCAGGAGGTTCCCTTTACTTGTCTTCTCACCTCTTTATGGCTTGCTCCCTTATGCTCATTGAAAAGTCTCCACACAATGTAACTGCACTGTGAAGGAGATACTGAGTCAGAAATATTCTGAATACAGATACTGAATACAGAAGCACTTGAGTCCTTCAGTTTGGGTATGAACAGTCTGTGATTCCATTTTAAAGATGAAATTCCCCTCAAGTTATTCAGAGCAGTCCACACAAATGTACAAGCGTTCACTTTCACCTCATACATACACAGAAAATATTAACAGACCTTTAAAGCTTTGCTTTAATAGCAAAACCTGCCTGCTAAACTTCAGTTATTCTTTTTCAGTTATTCATTCTGGGCTGCTCCTGAATGGATATAAATGACACTGTGACAAATCAATTCCCAAGCGACAAAAGCCCAGCCACAGCAGCCAGGTACACGTGCTGTCAGAAGCTCATTTTCCAGGGAAGGTGTTGAGAAGTTGTTTTGGACACTTGCTGGTATTTGATCCTCTAACAGCAGTTGGGAATGTAGCCAAACCCCCACGCTGTTGGTGACAACAGGCTGACAAATACCTCCTATCAAAGTGATTGATAAACTCTTTGCCATATTTAGTAATTGTTTTCCCCAACTTCTGAGCTTTATTTCTACACAGCCCCTGATGGCTGTCCACTGAGCAGCTTCTGAGCATTAAACAATCAATTTCTTCAGCAGGTCTGAAAGCAGCAAATTTATAGAGCTGTCACCCCAACACCCAGCCATCTCCACCCTCATTTCTTCTTAGCAGGATGGCCAGGCCTGGAGAGTGACAGAAAAAACAAGGCAGAAGCACCCCAGGGAAGGACTGAAGGAGAGTCAAGGACAAAGTCCACACACTGGACATGAGAAAATTTAGGGAGTCTTTCTTTTTCACCAGCCCAATGAGAATTTCTAAACCAACCTAATGTGCCTTCCAGGATTTATTCAGCCTGCTGTCAAAGGAATGAATACATTTTATGAGTATTTGCACTGAAAACCAGGGA
This sequence comes from Agelaius tricolor, assembly GCF_023055355.1. Taxonomy (NCBI): domain Eukaryota; kingdom Metazoa; phylum Chordata; class Aves; order Passeriformes; family Icteridae; genus Agelaius; species Agelaius tricolor. The sequence goes on from NW_027269270.1 coordinate 4,061,813, forward strand.
AGGCACCACACACATCAGCATAAGAGCTCCTAACAAAGTCCTCACTAGAACTCAGGCACAAAGCTCCTTCCTCAGAGAAAAAACACAGTTTACAGTATTAAGAGTGAGCATCTCTCTTTCTACCAAGAGTTTCAGCTAAATGGATCTGTTGGAACTGCCATAATGAAGCTTTTCCTGAATGAAAAAGTATCTTCTTACCAATATTATTACTGTATAAAAAACCTACCTCCCAGTTCAAAAGTCTTTTAATAATTGGCAAAATGAGCCTTTTCACTATTTTCCATCAAAGACCATACCATACAGCAGCTACTGTATTCCTTATCACCTCTCTCCTTTTATTTAACTCCTGACTTGTAGAAAGATTTAGATCAACAGAACTGTTTTCAAAAAGGAAGCATTTAAAGAGTACAGTGTCTGTAAAACACCAAGCTACCCAGGTGCAGCAAAAAATATGATGGCTTGCCTTTTACTTGGGAAATACTGTAATGGATTAAAAGCCTCTCTTATAGGTTCCAAACCTCTAACTTGGTAGTAACCTGCAGTTCTGGCCACAGCCTTAACACTAATTCCTTGAGAACAACTTTAAAATAAGTTTCTACTATCTTGAGGATGGCACTTTGGGGTGTAGGGTTTTTTTTCACTTAAGGCTTTTTAAAACCAGCTTATAAGATCTGTGTTTTTAGATAAAGTCCCATTTAAAATGCTTAAGAGTAAGTTACAGTATATCTCCACTAAAATATATTTTTATGACAGTTCAAAAGAGTTAATCATATTTAACCCCATCAACTCTCAACTCCCCTCAGTAACTTTAGATGTGCAGGGACCAAAGAAATGTTATAAAATGAAGAGATTATTTCTGTATATTTCTTTCCTTGCCAGAATTTTCTTGCCCTAACTAAAGTCACTCTTAAGAATGTGTTCTAAAAGAAAAACAAAACATTTTTGGAGAAGACACTGCATTAAGATGCTGATCTCATCTTCCTACTTCTCAAACTAATAGTTGATTCCAAGTACAATCTGTCTAACCAAAGACAAACTTTTCAGCTTCTATTAGGTCATCTGAGTAATGCCTGATACAAAGAGTTATTTCATTCAACTTTAGATTACAGGATCAAAGCACAGTGAACAGCAGAGGGGTTGGTTGGTGGGCTGGGTTTGGCTTTTTTGGGAGCACATCTGTCAGAATAGAAGAGACTTTTAACCCAGTTTTAGTGAGGCTATGTGTAAATGCCTGGTACTGCTCTTTTAAATGAATGACATTTCAGGTAGCTATTAAAATAAAGAAGTAAGTATCTTATTTTTCACTTTCTCCCAGCTTTGGATAAGTGTTTCATTCCTGGCACTTATCTTGAACATGAAGCTCTTGTAGGAATTCATAAATATAAATTTAAGATCAAACTGTAAGACAGAGAAAGAGGACAGTGAAATTTCAGAGTGTGTTTTTCCCTGACACTGTTTACATCCAACCCAACCTGCGCCTATGCCTGTGGCATCCCTGGTGAGCCTGTTGACAGCTACAGTGCTACACCAACTCCAGAGCCAGGCTCCTCACTTTACATTCTGAAAAGATGCTGTTTTGCACTGAAAAATATGCTGTCTGTTAACACAAAGGAACAAAAGGCTGCTTGCACAAGGAAGCATGTGCACTTTGTTGTATTTCCAAAGACATTCAGCACCTAGACAGACACTTTATGTCTGGATGTACAGAAAGAAAGCAACAGCTGAACAGCACAACAGAACAAACTCCTGACTGCAGGACAGCTTAAACCTCCAGGCAGAGACAAAGCTCAGCAACTCCTTATGCCATGGCCTACAACACTGAAGTGACATAAATACACAAAATTGTCCTTCAGTGGGGCCACCTGAACACAGAACTCTGGTCCATGCTGGATGCCTGTGGCAATAATTTCTCAAAATATAGGAATTATACAAGAAATGCAAGTGAACAGCTCAACCAGTTAAAGAAAAGGCAAACAAAAACAACCATCAAGATCATGACAATCAACACAGACTTAGGAAAAAAACCCCAAGGTGATATCAGTGGAGGTGACCAAAAAGGCAGAAGGGTACTAGGACACTGCAAGCAGCCACGATGTGACTTCTGTTATATTTCTCCCTCGAAGCACTGACAGAATTCCAGTTTCTTCAGGTAAATGGGATCAGAAACTTTCCTTTTTAAGGAAAAAAAAATGTAAGTAATTAATGAACTTTTCAGGAGCTACTGATTTTATCTATGCACAGCTTCTGTTTTGTAGCTGTGTATACATAAAAGCAACGACAAGATGGATGCAGGTTGCAACTTACTCCAACAGTAGTTTGGTGCCTAAATTTTTTTCATTCTACAGCTCCCACAGCTCCTTTTTTTCATTCTACAGGTCACTTCATCCACCTTGTGAGCAGGCCATTTCAACTATTCTCTGCATTCTCTCCCAAACATTTTGCAATTTTACATGTTCAAACACCAGAATGCTTAAAGGCCAGTGGCAATACAAACATGGTGACTTGGTCAACCCAAGAGTATTTAATTAGAGTTGCCAGAGTGCAGTGCAGCCTTCTGGACAGAAAAGATTTCAAGACATTTGACTGGCTTTTATGGTGTTTACCAGGTTGATAGGCAGCCTCAGGCACCTTGAACAGTTGGAACACCTTGCAGACACAAAAAATCTGCTCAAAAGGTATCTTGCTTGAGTGAAGGGAAACATTTCACATGGCAGTTCAAGTACCCTTCACATGGCAGTTCAAGTACCCTAAACCTACATTTCAGTCTCCAGTCTGCCCAATTCCCCCCACCAAAGCAGCAGCTGGGTTTTCTGTGTTTGCCTTTGTAGCACAAAGCCTTGTGCACCCTCTTCACACCAAGCCCACCCTGGGACCACAGCAGCTCCATGGTGCCTCCTCCACTGGTGCCTATCAGACAGGACATGTGTAGCCTCTCCTTTATTTTCTTCTTTTCAGGGTTTTGATTTTCTGTCAGTCTTGTCTGAGTGGGACAGAAGTTGAAAGGCTTGAAGTGTTTGGCAGGCAGACAACAGACTCAGGTGTTTCCAGAGGAAACTGGTTTTTCACTTATATATAAACCAACACATTAATGCTGGCAGTCCCATCAGGGGCCTGACTCTCATTTTCAGAGGGCAGCAACAACCAAGCCTGCAGGGTAAATTGTCATGACCCTACCACTCTCCCTCCCTTGGCTTCTAAGTGGAAGACAAGGGTTGAGGAAGGAGGTTCTTTAGACAACTTTCACAATTTAAAAATTTCTCTTCTGCTCTTTCACAATTTAACCTATACTGCACATTTTACTTGGCAGAACTTAGAACAAGCCTATCAAGGCTTCTGCTGTAAAAATCTGTAAAATTTGTTTGGTAAACCAAACAGCTGAGGAGCATCCACCATGCACCTAACTCTTACAAGTCCCTCAGAGAATCTCATCATTGGTCAGGAAAACCTGGAAGCCACTTGAAGAAAAGTGTTGGACTGTTGGACACAAAAATTTGTGTATGAAATACAGATCAAAACAATGTTTACATAAATGAGAATATTTTCACAAGACCCTTTTAAAAAGAACATATATAACACATGGTCTTTGCTTTGGTAACCTGAAAGATTTATATAAATTTAAAAGGGTAAAGACCTGCTTATGAAGCTTCCTATAAACCTTTAGTCTAGACTTCTGGTTAGTAGGATTTTTTATTCTTCCTTGCCATTTTGTAAATCCTTCCTGTTTTCAGATTTAAAAAATTAGTTCAAATTTATAATTTAAAACTTAAGGGCTGCCTTGTTCTCTTTACAGCAACTCGACTTACCTCTATTTTCCCAGGAAAATTGTTTTCTATGTAGAACAGCATCATCATTGTTATAAAGACCTCATGAATAGTGACAGTCCCTAACTTTGCAAAAAGATTATAATTAAGAGACAGAAAGAGATTGTACTTACATTTTTGCTTATATAAAACAACATATCTAATAAACAAAACAATTTTGTTAAAATTACATGTAAGAAGGCTTTGCCAGGTCAGGCCATCCACACCCTCGAGATACACACACTATTTCTGAATTGCACATACTAAATTCAATAGGAAATCTGGTATTATTACTGACTCAAACATCATTTTTGACAAGTCAAATAACACAGAGCTCAACCACTGTGCCAGCTCTCAGTTCCACACATTCCTAGAGAAGAAATGAGTATTTTCCTCATTTGGCAATTTCAAGGGAACAACTGTATGCTGTGTCTGACCAAACATAAATTGTTTGCCTTGTCCCAAAACTGCAAGACTTTGAAAAAATACACAAAACAACTAAAAGAAGGAAAAGGTGTTGCAGATTTTCTTCGATTTGCAACAATTTGATAAAAACAAGTTATGCTTGAATATTGCAAAGTTAATGAACTGCATAATCAGGAGAGAGTATCAGCTGTGAGAATCATTAGAACTGATAGAAATGATTGCATTATTGTCCCAGCACTTATATAAATCTTAAAAATTAATTCTTTTGCTCAGACTGGCTTCATGCAACCTGTCATAGCCTAATTATATGCTAACTTAACAGAAGATTAATTGGGGTAAATTGAGAAAGCAATATAAAAAGTGACATAATTGTTCCTACGCCTCCTGATCTGTTGGTCACTCAGAGAAAACTTCATTGGCATGAACTAGAACTGATCAGTCACCATGCTATTCTCTCTGCTGTCTTTGTCCACTCCATGCCATCCTTCTCACAACCACCACAGCATTTCTTTAAATTGCATTTCATTCCTGGGAAGAGACCACCTCCATTGCTGGGGGAGAAAAAAGTTTCAAATGGCACCATGAGCTGCACTGTCATCTGCATTCATGTTACATTCTAAAGAAAACTAGAAATGTTTTTATTTAGGCACTAAAGTGCTCCCCACACAAGCACAGCAGACCCAACAGTGAACCACAGCAGTGTGGTTTTTCTCCTCTCCAATTGATGTGTGCCCTTCCACAGAGCCACACAGGCAGATTGCCACCTTTAAATGAAAGAATCTCTAAAAGAAGTCTGAACTTGCCAGCATACTCTCTAGTCTTGCCTCACACAGTCTTCTAAAAACAAGCTGTGCCTTCAAAACAAACATCCAAGTGGAAGATGCAAGCCAACAAGCTGCCAGAAACCAACTCCCTCCAAGACAACCAAGATAACCTGGGACAAAACCAGCCAATGGACTGAAATGTTTATGGGAAGGGGACAACAAACAACACACAGAGCAAAAGACTACATTAAAATTGTTTCCATAGAAATCTTGTCTCCTAAAACAGTGATAAAAATCACCATGGCAACTAGCTTAAGGAATTATGATGCAGATTTAAAATTTAACCCTGGTTTAAGGATTAGAGGACAAGCCAGACCACTGCTCCAGCTGCTGTATCCCTCTTAGAGCAAGCAGAAGCAGGATGCTTGCTTAATCACAAATTATTATTTCTTTTGCCATTAAGTAAAATCTATTACTAATTTTCTTTTCCAAAGGATAGACTTGCACATGGGTTTGGAAAACTTTTAGAAGTTATTTTTCAGTTGGCTCCATAAATTGTAAACAACCCCAGCAAAAGCACCAAGGTACACTGGACATTTTTTGTAAGCTCTCTAAAAAATGGGCATCAATAATCTGGTAGAAAAGAAAGGAATTTAAGTGCTTTTCTGCTCATTCTACAGAAAGGCCACATAATTATTTTGGTGTATTCAAAGGAATCTGTGTGTCTCCACTAGTAGGGAAGATAATTTATCTTATCCTTATGACCAAAATGATGCAGTCTCTGCTATGTACAATTTATATTTTGAGTCTCAGCTGGCTTTAAAATCTAACTCTAAATATTTCAGGTTTGTTCATATCTGTACTGATTCAGGGGAAAAAAAAGAAGCCCAAACAAGTGACCTCTGGCCACTGAATACGTTAGATTAAAAATAAGTCACTGATAGGAATGATGAAACCATTGTTGTCTGAATATTTACTTTCCATACTTAATGGCAATTAACTAACTCAGAGGAATTTGTGCCTTAAGGTCTTCATTTTCCTTCACTTTCACAACAGTAATTTTGGTGCTGCCACCAGTTTCAAGTCAGGATGTATATTCAAAATCCTACTCTGAGGAAATCTGGAGTGAAAGTTAGTTTAGGTTGCTGAAAGTTATCTTTCTCAAGAGCTGTCATTGTCACCTTTAATTCCATTCCATTGTCCCCTTTAATTCCATTCCTGCTGCTGTATTTAGGACACAGATGGGTGAATAACTCCCAATCAACCACTCACCTGTTCAAAAAACATATTTATTTCAAATATAAAGGTAATTTCTGAGGACAGTTAACATAATATTGCAAGGTCTCACTGTCTTCCCACCTTTTAAATTCATTCCATATCTTAAGACTCTAAACAAGACCTCTGGCTTTAAATGACTTTTAAAGTCCTTACATAGCTTTAGACTCTAAACAAACACTCTGGCTTTAAAGAGTAACAAATATCACAACAGATATTTGTGAACTATTAGCTATGGTGGAATTTGCTATACTGCATCTGGCTGATGCAGTTCCCTCCATTAATTGTACAGAGTCTGTATTTGGAAACTCTAACTAATAAGCTAAGAGGGTCTTTATGGTTTTCAATTTTCCAGCAGCTGGCTGGTATGGAAACAAGATGTTTGGCACAGAGAAAATGTTTATTCTTGTGTAGATTCAGTGTGCCTAATTATGTGTCACACAACAATGGAAATCTGCAAAATAACTAATGTGAAGCACCTAGCCCAATTCTGGCAAAAATTCTTCCCCATCATTACGCCATTAAAAATGTTCTGATGCAGAGGTAGGATTTCAACAGCCCAAGAAGGAACACCACATTTGGCATATGCTCAGCACCAAAAAAAAAAAAAACCAACCCAACCCACCTCACAAGCACTGTTCATTCATTCTCTGAAGTTCATCAGTTCATTTTGATTGCATGTTTTGGTTGTAGTCTTTGCTGTTTTACATTATGTTTTCTATGCATTGGTTCCAGAAGACTGGAAATTTTTCTTTATGCTACTGTTATTTTTCAAATTTTGTCCTGTGGTTAAGTGGAGCATTGGTTGCTAAGATGTTGCACAGGGATATATGAATGAAATGAATGAATGAAGGAAGCTAAATTTCTCTTGCCCCTGTGCATTTATCACCATCAAGTAGAGGAAAAAGAAAAAATGAGATTAGACTATTCTTGCTTTTTCTGAAAATTGCTGTTTTGTCTTTCAGGTAAGATTGTTTTTCCTCTTCTTTATCTGCTCATTCAAGCTTTTGTGGAATTCTCATGTAAATAAATAGGAATAAATAATATTTCTCATGTAAATAAATAAATAGACTCTTAACAGCTCTGAAAATGACTTCCACCACTCTCTGTCAAGTCAAGATCAGAAAAATTCTGATAGCATGTTTCACATCAGACAGGAGTGCACAGAACACAAGCACAAATGTAAGACTCACCATGAGTTTAAATGGTAAATTAAAAAAGAAAACCAAAAAAACCCAACAAAACAACTTACTAAAAAATTAAATAAACTTTTCCAAGAAGAGCAGATAATTCCTTTTTTTTCATCCCTTTTGTTGAACACCTTATATACCTTTTCTGCAGTACAAAGAGGCTTTTTCATTATTAATGTCTGGAGGTAGCTAATTGCCAGTTAAGCAGTCTGCTATGTCACAAACTGCAAAAATTGTCCCTTATCTGCTGGATGGCTCCAGTGTAGAGCACCTGCCTTCAGCTCCCCAGCCTTGAGAGCCAAAGCCTTGACTCCAGCTGGAGCACTTCACAGAAATGCTGGTGAAATTCTCCCCAGAGAGCCTTTTCTGTGGACCTGTGCTTTTTATTTTCTCCTAGGGACTGGTGGAGAGGATGACCACTCTCTGCCACCAGTCAGCTTCCTTCCTGTTAACACATCCTGATTTTTCCTCAGTAAATATGAACATTTTCATGCATACTCAGCACCACTGGTGCATATCTCCACTCCTACACTTGGTTTCCTACACCTTTAATAGAAGAAAATCAATCATTATCCAGGCTCTTGACTTCAAAGAAAGGAAAGCACCATCTTGGGCCATACCAGAGAGAAAAGCCTTTTTGTCACTCCATAAGGAGATCTGGATCACAAAATTCCAACCATGGGCTGCCACCCTGGGTTCAGCAAATGAGCAGAGGGAGAACAAACACTCAACCTCCATAAAAATGGTCTCTGGTGGGGAAGTGTTCAGAGAAGAAAATCTACTCTCTGTGTCATGTCCAAGAGTAACATCCCTCTGTAAATATTTATTAAGCAAAGTGCCATCTATGCAGATCATAAATTACATCAAGCACAAGCTATTTCACTACCACAGAAAAAACTAAACAAAAGAAAACCAAAACACCACTCACAGCCCTACCAGTAGTTACACATTGCTAATCATATAGAAGACATCAGCAGTGAAAAAAGGACTTGATTCTATGAAATTAGTCTCAAATTTATTGGCTGGATATCTTAATATATACAAGAGTATTTTCCTGCTCTAATGCATTTTTGATTAAATAGTGTTTAGGCATATCTTCTAAATTTGTTAGCAGCTTCTCAGGAAGCTTTTCAGAGAGCAAAGGTTAATACACACTTGGAATTATCCTGTTGATTTGTCATCCTATCTTCATGTGGTTAAGCCCATCACAGGAGCCAATATAAATTTAACACCATTTCAGGAAAGGCTTAAAAATATTCTGTGACATATCATTTAGAGGAGGTCATGTAAGTTCCAAAGGCAGCCTTTCACATCCACAGTGTGACACTATTAAATCCAAGTGTTTAAAACAAGATCTTATTAAGATTACCCAGCTAGACCAGGGATACACAGTATTTTACCTACAAAGCAGTGTAAAATGTCTTGAAGATTTGGCTTCACACTGATACCAATTCCAAAGATTTGCTGTTTGAGCGTCCTAATTAGGCAGCTGTATTCTAACAGACTGTTTAGCCTTCTCTGAACTAATATTTCCTAAGCAGCTTGCCAATTCAAAATACTTTATTCTCAAGATGTTGTCGCTTTTGGCTACTTTGCTCTACTAAATAACCCTCAAATTATTTCTGTCAGCAGCATGTCAGCTGAGTAGGCTCTTAAGCTTCAGCCTCCCACTCAGGTGAAAAAGCAAACAGGAACTCTTGTATCTTTTGACTATCTAAACTGAAACAAAAGATTCTTTGTTGTACAGAATGAAAATATTAAACAGTTGAAAAATGCAAATACATTACCACCTGTAGCAGTCTTGAGGTTTCCCCATTAGCCCCAGTCATTAGGCTATAATCAAGATTATCTGGTTCTCTCTAGAATAAGTAGACAAGGAGTTTCTTTCACCACTGCTTCTCATAATTTATTTATTTATTTTTGTCAGATCTGCAATCAACCCTAAGTTCTGGGACAAAGACCAACCCCATTTTTTGGGGTACAACCACATGGGGTTTAAACAAAAAACAAACACACAAAAAACCAACCAACCCCACACACATTTTTATGTAAATCAGATTTCTGGATCCTGGATGAAATAAAACACAAAGTGAGTCAAAACAACGTGCAGAACACCCACAAAAGCCTTCTGGTTTTAACTACAAAGCCAAAGGTAGGTGCAGCTTCATTGTTAAATATTAAATTCCTAGTGCTGCACAGCTGAATGAATTAACAGGCACAGGAAAGAGCTTTTCCACTTGCATTTCAGAGTTCATTTTCCCAGTGTTCACTGTGAGATTTACAAAAGAGTTCAGTCACAGATGTATGCTTGCAAATACCAAAACTCTTATTTCTAACTGTGCCTTGTTCATAACAATCTTAAAAGATTTTGCTGAGGATATTTGCTATTAAACATTTTTGTTGACTTGCAACTTTTTGTGAGTTGAGCCACATAAAAACCCAACATGCAAAATGAGACAGATGAAGCAAAAGTGCCTTTTTAAAAATCCATAACCCTGTGGTTAAGTTTGTCTTGAGATGGATTTCCCAGAACATTTACATCCTCCTAGGGTTTCCATCTGCAAGAGTAATGCTCTGATTTCCATTCCTTACAATACCCTGGTGAGAAGTATTTTCAGTTTTATCTGTTTAGGGTTTTCATGGCTGTCTATTAATCACCAACAGGAATACAGACTGGATCTCAAGGTCCCACTTGGCAAGGACCTACTCCTAAGGCTCCATTTCCCTCATCAGTGCATCATATGATTAAAATTCTGCCCAACATAGTGGATATTTTCATTTCTTCTGAAAACCCATGGGGTTAGCAAAGCTTCATTAGAATGGATTTAAAAAATGCTTTTCCTTCTAGTCTAAAGTAGATCAACTCTGAAAAGGAGAACTAATTGCCTACAGATATGGGCCATGTGCAAGTGGAAATCTTTTTTCAAACAGCTCACTCATACCCCATGTAACCACCACAATTACTCAGCTACTGGAGAAAAATGTTGACGGCAGCACAAAAGTTCTCCTGCAGATGTCCTTAAAGCTTAATCTTCCATAGTCTTGGTTTTGATATTAAAAAACAAACAAACACACATTAAAAAAAAAAAAAAAAAAAACAAAACACTAAAAAAAAAAAAAAGTCATGCAAGACCCCACCAACCACTGTTTTCTAATGAAAGGAATAAAAAAAATCAACATTATCCTTTTCAGAAGAGTAAAAGAAGCAGAAGATACTAACATGGTCGTTCCTGCCCTTGGCAGGGGGGTGCACTGGGTGACCTTTGAAGGACCCTTCTGAGCCAAACCTTTCTGCGATGCTCTGCTGTGTCTGTTTGCTGCTGTACACCATTACCAGAAAGAAACAAGGCCAAAAGGGAAGACAGTTGCATAAGTGACAGGAAATATTTCACACAGATTGCAATAAGCCATGAAACTTCTCTTAGAGGGCAAGTTATTTGTGTTCTATACTGGACAATTAATGCCATTAGAGAGCACAGAATTAATAGCCCTCATTAACAGCATCCAGAGAATTTCACTGCTACAGTGGCTGTGACCAACCCAGAATGCCCAAGAACAAATCAAGGTTGCATCCTTCACTCCTCTATGTAATTTTTGCTGAGTATACATTTATTTATTTATTATATATTATTATGGTTGCTCTAGTTCTCTCTGATTATTCATTTTCATTGAAAAAGCATTGCTTTACTCTTGTTGTAACAACATCCTTTGGCTGCTAGCACAAGATTTCTATTTCAGCACTGAACAAGAGCAGGTACCCTGTTCTGAAGGTTTGAAATCTATGGAGCATTTCAAGTTGACTGATAATATTTAAATAAAAAGAATCTCCAATATTTAAAAAAATAAAGAGCAAGTTTTCAAGTCTGGACAGACATGCTAGGAAATATTTAGAAATAATTTTAAAAAATCAGTAAGCTATTTCCCCATCAAGTCATTTGTAATCCAGCTTGATAGTGGAACCCCAAAATGGCTCTAAGTAGTTTTCAGGACACATGTAGAGTATAAATTCAGCTTTCTATGTCTGCATATGTGCTACCTGAACCATTTAAGTAGATTTGCTTGATAACAGATTTCAGAGAGGTGATAATAGACAATGGAGATTATCAGAAGACAAAAATCCTATGCTATACAGTGAACCATTGTAGAATCATCACATATGTCATAGCAATTCCTGATATCTCTTCAATGGGATACCAAGATAAATTTAGGGAAATTGAAATTATGAGTCCTTCAGATGAGGATATGTTATCCCCCACTTTAGTATGGGTTAAAGTAGTTTTGTGCAAATCACAGCTCATGTGCCTCAACACTTTTTTTTTTAACCTAACATTTTGAAGGAGGAGTTTTTAGGGGATTGAAGGTGGGGAAGAGTCACAGAAATATTAGCAGAGAAACCACTGAGAATAGATATATAACTTTATAAAAAATATAAAATTGAGATGAATTCTCTAAAATAAGCCTTCATTAATACAGGGTAGCACAGTGAATTTTATCATATACTAGGTTATCTGGGAGTCCTGTCTTTGAGAGATCCAGCATTGCTTACCCAATTTCAGTGATTACTCTCAGATAGTCAGATAGGAAGGTGCAGGATTGATGCCAGTCAGCTCTAGCTCATAAGCCATTCAATATCCTAAACATCCTGCAGTGCTCCCTTCTCCCAGGTGCCTGAGACACTGCTAAAGTGTGAGACACATCTGGCAAACACCAGGCACAATGAACACATTAAGAGGGAAAAATGGCAGGCAGAGCTGAGGCAGAGATAATACCTCCTGAATTCATAAGGAACAGACAGCAGCATGAAAAGGAATAAAAACATATGGGGGAAAACCACCCCACCAATGGGGTCTCAACCATGAGATTCAGCCAGTTTTGAGAAACACTGAGAGCAGCTCCTCCAGCTGACTGACAACAGCAAAAGCTCCCCTGGCAAAAGCTCCCCAGCAGCCTCACTGGGATGGGCAGTGCAGCTGCAGGTTAGTTCCAGCTTTCCACTGCCTGTGCAGCCAACAAATAATTGCTGTAGGCTTTCAAACATCTCCTGTTTGCAAAACCTCTCTGCACAATGTAGAAGCTGCTCCAGCAAAGTAAACCCCTGAGGAAGGACACTGGGCATGAAGCATGAAAAAGCCTGCCTTTATAGGATTTTTTTTTAAAATGACAAGAAAGAAAGAAAAGATGGAGAAAGAGGAAGGGAAGGGAAGGGAAGGGAAGGGAAGGGAAGGGAAGGGAAGGGAAGGGAAGGGAAGGGAAGGGAAGGGAAGGGAAGGGAAGGGAAGGGAAGGGAAGGGAAGGGAAGGGAAGGGAAGGGAAGGGAAGGGAAGGGAAGGAGCTGCTCTTATGTACAACACTGCTGCAATTGTCCCCCGTCCTGGAGCCTTTCTGTCTGTAGCCAGAAGAAAGGATTAAGCCACATTGCATGCTTTGGAAACAAACCTGGTGATGAGCTGCCAAGTGAAGGCCAGCTTTGGATTAATTCCAAAATTTAGAATAAATTTAGAATAAACTCCAAAATAATTCCATTATTTAGAAGTAGAAGAGCAGAACTATAGCTTAGCATCAATTAGAACAAAAACCTAAATATAGTGGCCTATACACACACCTGACAACCATAACCATACTTAACTAAAAGCTGTGCACCACCTTCTATCTGTTATCCTAACAGAGCAGTGGTGAGAAATGCTAGGATCAAGCTGACATGACTCTTCTGACAGCTTTCATGACTAGTCTAACAAAGGAGCACAAATCTGAACTCCTGTGTTTCATTTCCACCCCTGGGGAAGTGCCTGGATCTCCTTCCACTCTGTGCTTTTCCTTGCCAACTTGCTGCCTGCTTTCTCCAGGCTAACAACATCAATTTCCATTCCCAACACCAACAGGGGCTCAGGCAATATGCACATATTGAAGAAAAGAGGTCCACAGGAAAAGAGCTGCTGAATTGTAAGAAAAATCCTCTTTTACTTTAGGCTGTAGTGACATTTAGATTGAACCCACAGCTTAGAGCGTGAATTCAGCCATTATTACAGCATTTAACTCAGGTCATGGCTAACAAAATTAAAGGTGAGAAGTTGCAATGACTTCATTTGCTCATTGAGGAATTATCTTTGCAATATAGGTCTCATGATATGAGTAACAAGGCACAAGTCACTCAGTTCTTCATGAGACTATGGCAGCTGGTATGAACTCAAGCACTGTACTCCCATCACCCCCACCATGGATTTATGAACAAGTCTCAGGCCACTGTTTCCAGTTTAAGAAATCATAAGTGAGTTTAAATCTAAGGCTCCTGGTAGCTCCAGTTAATACATTACACACATTGATCAATGGGAAGTGCTTGTGAATAGCTGTAACTTTTAGTCACATTTCAGTTAAAATGGGATAATTAGGATCTGTCAGATTGTCTTTCTTTCACTCTACTGTACTAATTTATGTCAATTATATCACATTTTCATAGGCTTAAAAAAAAAGAGCATTCCAAATTACTTATATAAAACCTGTTGTTCTGCAATTTTAATTTAACTCGCTTCCTGTACCATCAATAAATTTGAAAGAAGGTTACATATATTAGAGCTAGAATTTTATTGAAAACAAAGCTGCAGCCTGCTTTCCTGGATGTGTTTACAGGCATTATTATAGTTTGATCTGCTTCCTAATTTCTGAAGCAATGCATTTTTTCTCCTCTGTCATTTATTTTGAATGCAACATGTTCACAAATGCTGATTACTTTTCTGCTAGGGATTTTAGCCATCTGTGCTAACACAGTTGCTGAGAGAGTCACACACAATAGGAGCAGGAGATAATAGTCATTAACATGAAACAACAATAAAAGACCTAAATTTGCAAACTCCAACTTTGCCTACAGTTTATGATTAATGAAAACTAGTGCTTACTGAAAGCTGATTATGTGTTTCATTCTGTGTGAAGCCTGAGGGGCTGAAGCTTAGAACACTAAAATCCTTCAAATTCCACCCAATTTAATGAATCTCTTCAATTAACTTTGCAGATTGAATCACCGAGTCAGCACAATCAGTGCAGCAAAACCCATTAGAATAGATTTTACTCTGTCTTGCTAAAAAAGCATCAGTTGGTCATCACAGCTGATTAAGCAATACAAGACAGCACAGCACACCCAGAAAATTACTGTTCCTTTGAAGTCACAATTTCACAAGTTTCAGAGTACTGCTTGCCTACTTACCTAAGGTTAGTTTAGAATTTAGACAAAGGCAGTGTTTCAGCTCAGGGGTAGCAAGACAACCATAATATTGCATGTGGTGTAACCATTACTGTTATAGGAAGAGTTGGAGTGCAAGCAAAGAGTCACTGGGGAGCAAAGATTCCAGGAACTAAGGAAAATAAAAACAAAGCAAACCAACAAACCACAGTTCATCTTTTTTTCTTAAGAGTTTCCTCAATTATGGTTTTTTTTGTTTTTTTTTTTTTGTTGAATTATCAATGAGCCAAGATTATTGCCAAATAAATTAGCAAATTAAACTGAAGCACTGGTGGTTATCCTATCAAGGCCACAAGTGAGACAGCAATGTTTTACAATATTCTCATTATTACAGTGGCATGAACTCGAGGGCCCTACAGGCTCTTCTAGGTCAGCTGTCAAAGCCAGATGGGAGCCTGGCCACTGCACATCGGCTGTGAGAGCCAGGGGTGCAGGATCAGCACATCTTGGCTTTAGAATCACACATTCACAAAATCACAGGATTGGGAGAGACCTTCAAGACCATCAAGTCCAACCCAGTCCCAACACCTCAACTAAACCCTGGCACCCAGTGCCACATCCAGGCTTTGTTAAACACACCCAGGGATGGTGACTCCACCACCTCCCCAGGCAGGCCATTCCAGAACTTTATCACTCTTTCTGTAAAAAACTTTTTCCCTATATCCAGCCTATATTTCCCTTGGTGCAGCCTGATACAGCACCCAATGGAGGAATAGAACACTTCTATCAAAAAGGCAGAGTGAAGCAACTTGCAGCCACAAAAAATAAGGCCATTCCTACCCACCTCAGTTTTATTCCCAGTCTTGCTGTTGTTCCCTCTGCTGTTCTGACCTTATTGAGCCATTTCCACAGGGCCAGGAGATGACAAGGAGCTGGATTGCTGCTGGTGCAGGGGATGTCCTGCCCAGGGAGAAGGGAAGGTGGCACCCACAGATGTGCCACCAGCTCAGCCTGGCTCCTGGCAGCTCACCTAAAGGCACATGGGGGGGTTGGTGTGCTCCTTTGTTCTTCAAACAAAGTAAAAAATGCACATGAATTAAATTCTTACTGATCTACCAGGTCCTTAAGGAAGGGTTAATGACAACTGTGTGACTGGTAATCCCACAGAACGTCCGTTTCTCACTAATTTATTCAAATATGTTCCTTTTTCTCTCCTCTAGTGTTTCACAGAACAGGAGAAAGTACTTTTCAGAAGATGTCTATCCTAAGGAAAAAATTACTAATCCTAAAAGATATTCCTCTGCTGATACTCTGCAAGAAATGACTGGGTATAATCCCAACATAAAGAAATCTAAATTTGAGTTAAAATAAACCCTCTAGGTTTAGTGATCAGGGCATGTAATTTACTTATTTTCAAACTGCAGAAAGAATCAGAACATTCAAAACTATCTATAAAGTCAATTACATCGCATGTAACTAAATTATTAAGTGCACTAATTATATTACATAAATTTAACTAAATATCAGATTACAGTCACAGTTGTGCAACAACTACGTTTGGAGACAACAGAAAAAAGACAAAAAGTCTGATTTTGTGAAGTCACAGCACCCCTCCCCTTTAAATCAAATCAATAAATCATCTGATTCTAATTAACTATAAGAGGTATAAAACAAATACTCAATGAAAGAAAAATGTTTCATCTCCAGTTTTTCTTGCTTTAAGGTGTTTAGTGAAAAGTTGCTTTTCTAAAAATCATTCCACTGTGTCCTGCTCATAAACATTCAGTGCATTCATATGGTCCTTCTCCACACATCATCTGTATTCTAAGAGAACACAAACCATCTACTATGTATTCAAATTCCCTGCTTTTCACAATGTTTTTTAAAAAAATCCAAAACATTCTTGGCTTAAGTTATACACCCAGAAGCTTCAGTTCTAGTGATGTTGCACATAAGCATTGAAGGGGAGTCTGATACTCCTCTACTGCCTGACAAAAGAAAACCTAAACTATTAAAACCAGTGTGTGTTCTATTTTATTTATGCTACCTGAAATGCATTCTCAGATCAGCTCAGATGGTTTTGTGGGTGAGGTTAATTCCATCAGTTCCTTCACAGTGAGAGAAGAATTTTTAGTGTCTGTAAGCAAAAAAAAATTAAAAAAAAAATAAAACACCACAATGAGAAACTGTTTTATCTTTCCTCCAGGACTGCTTTGCCATTGTAGAGGAACAGCAAAGCAAATATTCCTGTTGGAAAGGTTTAATTCAGCTGAGGGTTCTGCAGTCCATGGACTGCTCTGACACAAGTCCTACAATTTGATTTCAAGTACTGGAAATTCTATATTGCATCAGCACAATTCACTGACTCTCAAGGAATGATTCAAATTAGAACTATTAAATCATCGTCCCAGAATTCCTGATGCTTCATTAAAAAAAAAACTCACACTTGCAGATAAAAAAGAAATTCAAATTTTGAGGTACACAATGTCCATTTAACTGTCAGGAAACAGTAAACAATGTACTTTGGGTTTTTGGTACGAAAAGTTAACATTCTGAGAGAATTAAATTTGTAATAGAAATATTTACAGTATATATTTTGAAGTCTTTAGTTAAAAATAGCAATCACACACACCAAACAATTTTATTTATTTCTTTTTAGTGACACATGAAAAACACATACAGACCATTTAAAAGTCAGTTAGTCCTCAGAGCAAGACAAGGTCAAATCTGTGTTACATTGTTTGCTTTTGGGTTGTTTTTTTTTAGCTTTTTTCCTGGGATAAGGGAGGTATGTTGGATTTTTGGTTGGTTTAGGTTTTTAAACAGTTCATTCACTGTTGCACAGCACTACTTGCAAGAGCTCTTGACTATTTATACTTTTTCCCCATGGAGGGGAAAAAGATAATTTAATATATATACTGTCCATCACAATGCCTCCAATTTTGTTACTGTGCTTCCATTGTGCCACTATCACTATTTGCTTACAGCACACTGTCAGATTAACAGCATTTTATTAAAAACTAATGCAGTTGTGAGGCTGAAAATATTAAAACTTTAAATATGGAGCAGTGTTTTGCTCTGATAAGTTTTCTTTCCAGAAAATTAAATAAAATCAATCCTCTTACCTTCTTTAAAATGCACACTAACATTCAAGCCCAATATCATCTCATTATGTCTATCAATTGGAAAACTGTTCTTTATAATAATGAATAATATAATAATAAATAATAAAATAATTGTTCTTTATGATAACATTTTTATAACTTGATTCTGGAATGTGCAGTGGGGTGTGGGAGCAGCAGGAGCATGGGACAGGAAGGGCCATCCCTGCTCACTCACAGAGATGCTATCCATGATCACACCATCTTACCCCAAAAATCTGCTGGAGCAGATACATAGATACATCTCCTATGAGCTGTTTTCCCTGTAGGCACATGAGTTAGTTGGAATACATAGTGATCTTGTGAATTACACAAGCAATAATTTGGGGAACTCATGTGCTGCACTAGGCTGTGAAAAGGGAGCAAAGTCCTCTTTGGATGTCTGTGGGTTTGGGGTGGCTTCTCTCAAGCCCAAGGAGCCCCTGAACTGAAGCTTACAGAATACATTGTCCTGTAAATTTCAGGAGTTACCAACAGACTGTGACAGCAGTCTGTGTCACAGAGAGGTTTTGATGTTAAGCTGACAATCTTTATTTCCTCAATGGTTATAATAGTAGTAGTAGTAGTAGTAATAATAATAATAAACATACTATAATATAATAATTATAAATTATAATATATTACATTATACCTTATAATAATATAATATAATAACATATTATATAGTTTATATTATATTATCTATAATAATATATAATACATATAGTATTTATATATATTTATATTAATATATTAATATATTATATAATTATTATATATTATATTAAAGTTAATTAATAATAATATTAATAGTAGTAGTAGCAGTAGTTGTAGCAGCAATAATAATAGTTAGCAAGCCTGGGAAAACCAAACTTGCTGCTTGTCTATTAAGTTGTTCAAAATCTTCTGGCTCCCATGATGTGCAGCCTATCCAGAACTCAGGATTCAGGACCACTCTGAAAGGCTTTACCAGGAGATAGCCCCAGTGCAGCCAGAGCTTGCCAGGCTGTCCAGCAGTTTCATATCTGAAGGTCACAACTTTGAACATAACCTGTTTTACTATAAAAGCTTGCTGATAGTAAAAGGAGCTGAAATTTCCAAATTGCAAAATGGAAGCACTTAGCTTTTACAGTTTGCCTGGCTTCCACTTAGACACAAATTTTAATAAAAAGAAGGGAGGAAAGACAATCAGAATAGCATGTACGAATCAGAAATATGAGATCCAAGACACCCCAGGACCAGCCTCTGATAAAAATATCTGTCAAACAACAGTAAAGAGCATACTAATAATAGTGCATAAGAATATGTCAGCAATCTTATTAGCAGGAGCTAACAACCATGAGTGCTTCTAGCTCAAATTTGTAAAAGAAATGAAAAGGACTAATCAGACCACAAGACTGATACAATCCTTTCCCTCTTCTATTATCATTTAGAAAGCTCTTATTAAAATAAAATCTTTAGAGTACAAATTAAGAGAGTCATCTGAAGATACAAAACTGATTTTCAATAATTCTTGTAAGCCTGGAGAGACTCCAAAAGCTGTGGCTATATTTAAAACCAGTAAGTGAGATGAATCAGGCAACCTCTGCATCATCAATTTGAGTTCCAAATAAAGTAACATGAGTAAGAGTCTTCCATTCAGAACTTCTAACAAAGCTTTTAGTGAGATTGTACATAATCAGACAGGTGTTTTTAGGGCAGCTGGACTTTGTTTGATGGCAGTTTGTTTTAGGCAGTAAAGGGTTTGAGGTGCACAGGTGAGATCCTTGGCATTTCAACCTGAGAAATATATAATATATATTATATAATATATATTATTCTATATAATATATATTATATTATTATTATGTTTTACTAAATATACTATATAATATATTGTATTGTATTTTTATAAATATATGATATGTAATCTTTCTTTGGATTACAGTAACAGTTTTATAATTAACAACTAGCAGACCTAGAGTCAGATATGGATTCCAAGGGTTTGCACAGAAAGGAACAGACAGAGAAGAATTTCAGGTAATTACTCACCAGGTGGACCAGTCTGGTCTAAGCCACACCCACCACCTTCAGCTGTGAAGATGCTCAGCTGGTCATGAACACTTCTCAGGATATGGCCCAATTATATACACTGGGACACTCCAGCACCTGCTAAGAAAGTTTAAAGTTGTCATTTGAGATGGGCTCAACTTCATTTCTCCCAGTTCTTCATTTTAAGTTATGATATTTTACTACAAATTCTGCACAAAATCTCATTACAAAAGAAGCAAAGTTGATGTGTTTTTTGTGATGCCTCAAAGTCCTAAGCAGTCACAATAAAGAAAAGCCATTTTTCTAAGAGCTACTCTGTAGAAAATACATCAAGTAAGGGAAACAGTTGTAAGATTTTTAAGTGCTATTTTCCAGCTTCTCCTGGTTTTGTCAGAAGTACTGACAAGCGCTTCTAAACTTGCCCAAAAAGAGTTAATCAGAAACTTTCAAACACCATTAAGGCTTCACTAAAGTAATTTCAGCTTCAGTGTAAGGAGGGTTCCCTCATCATTAATCAAATATGTCAATGAGCTCTTTGGCCTAGCCTCTAGCTCTTTGGCCTAACCTCTTTGGTTTTGCATACAAGAAGGCAGGCTAGCATGATTGTCGCAGTCATATTTTCTGGAAAATTCTCTTTGCCCAGGATTCTTCTCCTGGGAAGCTGAGAAGCCTTGGAGAAAAAGGAAAACAATAATTATCTGATTTGCTTCTCCTGTGTTCTGCTGCTTTGGAATGTGTTTGGAGATTGTTTACCCACAGGTGATAGTTTCATTGGTTTCATGTGAATTGTTTTGACTTATTAGCCAATTACAGTCCACCTGTGTCAAGGCTCTGGAAAGAGTCACGAGTTTTCATTATTATCTTTTTAGCCTTCTGTAAGTATCCTTTCTCTATTCTTTACTATAGTTCAGTATAGCATTCTTTAATATAATATAATAACATTAAATAATAAATTAGCCTGCTGAGAACATGGAGTCAGATTCATCTTTCCTTCCTGCCATGGGGCACCCCACAAATACAATACATGATGGGTCCAGGGCAGGCACATTGACAAACATTTCCAACAGTCCCACAGACAGATCAGACTGAATTCTTTAGTGAATATTCAGTGAATTCTTCAGGCTGCCCCCATCATAACCATCTGCACTAAAATGCAGTTTGGAGAGGAGCTCAGCTTCTGCACACCATAGCCCTGTGCCAGCTCAGGAGGCCTCAGAGCTGTGGCAGGCAGAGCACATGCAGTGTTGGGGACACCCAGAGAAGGGCTGTGGATTAGGGTCTGCACCCTCCAGCCTGGTCAGAATGTGGCTCAGGATTTACAGTTCAACAGCTGCACATGCCCACCACCACTGGGTGATCCAGGGGCAGATCTCCATGCCTTGATCCTGTCCACTCTCACCCAGGAGCACAAAGCTTGCCCTCCCTGCTAACTTCCCTCTCAGAACACCACTTACAAGTCCTGCAGAACAGGGATCTATTTCCCACCAAATCTCCCATCAACTCCTACATTTCCCCAGTCAGTACAGTTGGAGGCTCAGAATTCAGATGATGAATTCCATCTTTTCCACCAGATCCGGTTTTCATTCCAGTGCTGGAATCCAGATTTTTAAGCTAGATTTGATGAGGATGGTATGGCATTTCTCATCATCAGCTGCTCAATATTCTTACTAGTGCTAGCAAATACACTTGTCCTTGTGGACAACCACTCTTTTTACGCCATTGTTCCTGCACAGGTGCCTGAGCTTGCTGCTGATGGCATGACTGGCAATGCCAGGGGAAGGCAGGCAGGAGGAAGGCAGCAAGGGTCAAGAAATCAGTTTTCCAACAATAAAGGAGTGAATGGTGACACTACTGGTTGTAATGGCTGTAATTTTATGAGATATAGATTTGGCATAGATAAGAGCTTAAATTTGATTGCTGCAAGTAGTTTTAGATTTATTAACTTTTAAAGTAATGGAAATAAACCAGCTGCAGCACTAGAGCAGCTTGTGGCTTGGGAAATGAACAGAAACAAGCCCCTGAAAAGTTTAGTTTAAGAGTGCAACTTGTAAATCTTCTGAATTTTGCAAAGCCCAATCAAAACACTCTTTGTTTAAAGGCATATAAATCAAAGCAAAATCTTGGCCTGCTATGAATAACAATCTTTCTCTGGCTTTGATTAGAATCTGAGCAATTATTTCCGTGGTTGTGAATATTGGTTTTGGGCACCTGTAAGGCAAAATGATCCATTCTATTATCAGCAAAGAATCCTTTATAGAAGTGTCCTACTGGAACATGAGACTATGCAGCTGTTATTTTTTTCTCCTAACACTGGAAGAAACAAGGGTAGTTATTGTATACATTGATGAGCTTGTCTCTCTTAAAGGGCTTCAGTAATCTTTTTGAGCAGGTGCTTGAGATCTTGAAGTAGTGCCACAGTTATATTTTAAATAGGGTTTCAGCAACTGCAGGATGAAGATTTGCAAAGTATCTCTCACATTTTTAACAAAGGGAAACAGGTCTAATGCACCAACTTCACTTTACTTTCTAAAACAGGCACTATTTGTGTGAACAGATGAAAATGCAGATTAGGAATACAAGTGCATTTGTACTTCGGACCTCAGTCTGCAATTTAAAATATATATATATATAGACTTACATTCCATTTAAATTCAGGTCAGAGGAAAATGTAGATAAAGAAAACCAGTTAACCATGCAAATTTTGAGAACCCAAGGTGACAGAATATCTAGGTATTATCTTTAAAAAATGAAGATAAATATGCTCTACCTGGGGAAACTGTATCTTCATAGATTATGTCAAAGCTTAAGACGTGCATAATTGATTTATCCAGCCCAAGACAAATGAGACACATGGAGAGCCAAGCCAGTAATAGTTTTAAGGAACATTCATTAAGCTTAACTAAGTAAAATACAGTTTGTAACATGCAGAGTACTTTTCATAATTTATATGTGTTCAGTTTTTGCATTTTCATTAATGTATACATTTAAGAACCAACTGACAAATGAAAAGTTCTAGTATAAGAAAATGAATGCAAAGGATAAATACAATCTACAAGGCCAGATCAATTTGCCATTATGAGCACAGGGACCTGCTCACAATATAATACTGCTGATGAATGTAAATTTGGTTCTTTGTTCAAAGCATAGAACTTCAGATCTGTGAAAGAGAGAAAAAACAGAGTCAGATAAAATCAAATCTGTCTCTGGGCTCACAGTTTGCAAGGCACAGGGCCGGGTTTTGTTTTGTTAAAAAGGGAAGTATTTTTGTCAGAGCAGGTAAAGGCCAGCTGGGAGACAGCCATCCTCCCACATTTCACACTGCCCACCACTGTGGTTTTTCACATTCTGCAAAACCTCTCCATCTCCCCTGCTTTGTTTTTCCTCATGAAATAATAATCTTTCCTTCTATTAAATCTCTAAAGACTTTTAAAAAATATATTGGTTTGTTGAGTGGGATGATGGTGATGCTCATTCTTTGCAGGCCCAGTTTCCCAGTTAGCAATTCTGATTCACTCATTATGCATTGATAATTCAAGGAGGAGGAAAGAACAGTGGGCAGCATGAACTTTTCACTGCCATTTCCTGCACACATTCAAGCTCTCGTTGTTTAGCTGAGAAGCATAATTTAGGCACTGGTACAATACCAAAGACACCCAGCAACAGAGCTGCCCAATGCTCCAAACTGGAAAGAATCACCCCAGGTTTGTCATATTGAGTATTTCCAAGCTACAATCAGACAGTTTGCAGAGAGTGAGAAAAGAGTGTACCAAGGAGCAGAGATGTTGTCACACACATTATTATCATAAAGTTGCAACAAAACCAGCTGGAGATGAATTTTAACATTTCTCCATTATTTTTTACCGTAAGCTTACGAGTATTACCTGAATTAAAAACCTTCGGCTAAGGAGGTGACAGATTTCCCTTAGCCTTGACTTTAGTGACAGACACAAGGACTCTGAAGCTAATGCAGATAAGCACAAGTTTATTGTGCAACAAAGAGCTGAGCAAGTGATTTCTGAATATTGCAATAAGAGAAATGTGATCTGCTCACGATTAACAGATTTCATTTTTCATGGCACTGCACAGCTCCTGCATTTTAACATATACTGCACATTAGGGCTGGTGGGTTTTTTCATATTTTTCATTTAGATGTATATTTATTTAAATGAATTTTGACAGCTGTGCATTTTTTAGAAGGGAAGTAAGATACAGAAAAATTTTTGGAAGAATGTAATGTAAGATCAAGATAAGAGTAAGTTTTATAAAGATGTGTCCAAGTGCTTCCTTGACACAGCACTGTCACCAACTCAGACTATCCTGCTGCCTGCTGATCCCAGTGAGGTCTAACCCTTTGACTGAGCCTCACAATCTAAGTTATCTGGGTTAAAGGTGGTTAACTTAATTATTTTATTGAAAGCTAGCAGACATGCAATGCCCTGTGATTTTTTTCCAAAAAAAATGTTGGAAAAGTACACCAGCATCTCCCAAGCCTCCCAGCTTGGTGCATTCAGTGGTGCAGCAGGGAGATTTCTTCAGTTCAGCAAAGAAAATCTGCATGGAAAAGGGTGGGGTAGGAGAAAAGCTGCCATTCAGGTATAGTATAATGCTTGGGAAAAGATTTGAAACTCAGTCAGGACCAACTGGAGCCTTAAAAAGTAACATTTTTGCTGAGTACTGCAATTGCATATTCTAACACTATTTTTCTAAATCCCAGGCAGGATTGAATTCTAAACAGGACAAGATTTCTTCTACACTTTTGCTCTATTGAAAGTTATCAAATAAATTTTATTCGTGAGAAATTTAATCTAATTATTGGTGCTAGTGGCCACACATCATCAATAATGTTAATTAGATTGAGCACTTCCGTGTCAGCCAGATCTTGTCCCAGCATCCCCATGAAACATTAAATGATCATTTAGAACAGAGATTTTAGAATTCCCTTCAGGCAGAGCTAGCCATAGTAATTTGAAAACTCTCACTTCAAGGATCTCCTTTTTTCCTTTACCAGCAAATGTTACAATGGCCAATAAAAAAGTGGCTCACATGCTGTGTTCAGAGGACTTGCTAAATACCAATTTAGGGGCAAGACAAATGTTTTCTATCCTACAAGACAAGCTTACTTAGACATATTTAGCCAAGAAGTGTGCCTCTTTTCCTCAAAATGTTCTTTATTAAGGAACATTACCCAAACAAATATTTTTATTTAAAATACCTAATTCAGTAGTTGTATAAGCAGGAAGGGAAAAAGAAAAGAAAAAGGAGTGAAGTATTTATTGGATCTGAAATAATTCTTCATTTTGTTCAGCATCACAATTTACTTCATTTTTTTCTAAATTAAAAACTCAATGCTCACCCAATTCTACTCAGTTTCATGGAATATAACATTTTTTGTGCACAAACAGTTTTGTTTCTCAAGGTGATCTAACAAAGCCAAAGAGTGTGCTGCACAAACACACACAATGTAAACAGCTCTCCCAAACCTTGAAGTGATAAATTTCCACTTCATTAAAATACTGTAAATAACAGAGAAAGCAAGTGGTATTCACAGATGAGCAGTTTAATACCTAAGCCCCCTCTAAATTTCTATAAACAGTTTAGAGCAAATGTGATGCTGCAGACACAGATGCACCGGCCCTACCCATCCCACCAGTCCTGACTTTCCAGTGCACTCATAACCAGCAGATCCAGTCAACCACGACAAGCAATTATTTATCCTGCATACCCAACTGATGGAAAACATGTTTTTGTAATCATGTGTGTCTAGATAACACATTTCCTGTAAGGCTGCTTCCCCTGGATCAAACAGATCAATAGGTCTGGCCAGCTTATCTGTGCAAGTTTCCAGTTTACTTTGCAGGACCACATGAGAAGTGTTATCACTCCCTCAAGTCATGTAAACTCCCAGTCATCTAACTTTCAAAGAGTTTTTGCTCACAGACCTCATCT
Source organism: Agelaius tricolor (assembly GCF_023055355.1). NCBI lineage: Eukaryota > Metazoa > Chordata > Aves > Passeriformes > Icteridae > Agelaius > Agelaius tricolor. The sequence goes on from NW_027269270.1 coordinate 4,087,556, forward strand.
TGGAACACACTTGGAATGCCCTGTTATCTTGCCTTGAACTTAACCAGCAAGTTTAATTCACAGATTTAATGACAGATTTGGTCAAGTGTCTCTGCTTTTCCTAGCTCCATTTTTCAAGTGTGATAAGTGTAGAAAATTTTAAAAGTTTGACTGGTTTTCAATACAGGGGGGAGGGGGTTTGGCACATTGTTGGTTTTTGTTTTCTTTTTTTTAAATAAGTCTTTTTCGGATTTTAATTTTTTTATCTTTTTGCAGCCCAGGGAAAACCAGAGAGATACTTTCCATTAAAGTATTAGAATATTTTAAAAGACAGAAAACTATAGGAAATCAAATGGAGGGAATATATATCTCTTTCAGCAGAAACACAGATTATTGGGCACTACAGAAAACCATTTTAAAAGCTCAAAGATCTTAGCACAACTCCAACCATTCCACCAGCACAAAAGGAAATGTACAACAGTATTAAGTAACCTGTCAAAGCATAACCTCAAATCCTCTGGCAACATTCCCACAAGATGGTGGGTATCTTGGAAATCAAGAGTTTAGGTACTTTAATGCTTGCTAAATCAGATCTTTCTTTGTTCAAGAAATTTGAATGCAAATTGCTCTCTGGTTTCACGATTCTTTTTGTTCACGGCATGATTTTTCAGAAGCTGCTCACTCAAATATACTTATTTATTTTTATAAGGCAAGCTACTTTAATATTAATGCTATTTTACAACCAAAATATCCTTTAGAGTATCTTAAACAGAGTAATGAAAGCCAGGTACCTAAAACACACACCAATTAGTGACCACAGAATTATACTTAGGTCAAACTTTAAGTATTTCCTCATAAGAAAAACAAAAAACCCGAAACCTCAAAGGTTTCAGAGTTGCATTTTTACCAGTGGGATCTGAGGCATTGTCACCTCTTTACTACACCTACCTATGTCAAAATTGAACTAGGTTTTAATTGAAGTTTATGAAGCTAATTCCTTGTCCATGACAAGCTGGCTCCCAAGAAAATTCATCCCAAAATTAATCTGATTGCATTTAAAGCCAGTTTTATTAAAAATTCTTAAAAACCCTGTTGCTCAGTTATAGTCTTAATATGGAGAACATCTGACTTCATTCATTACAAATTAATTAGTTTCATATAGAGACATGGTTCTAAACTGCAATAAAGTCATTTATGAGTGGGTGTGGAGGAGAAAACACCATACAATGGGGGAAAAATATTAAAAACACATTCCTTAATATAGTAAAACCTAAGGGAGGCAATTTATTGATTCAAAAGAATAATTCCACATTCAAAGTTTACTTTATGAGGAATAATTTCTTATATTAGATAAACTTCCTTCATGTAAATGAAAATAAGAATCTGCATTAACTAAAGGCATTATCTTGTATTTTCAGAGACCACTGACAAAGGGAGGAATGATGAATCTGACTCCATGTTCTTAGAATGCTAATTTATAATTTTATAATACTATTTTATATTAAAGAATGCTATACTAAACTATATTAAGGAATACAGCAAGGATACTTACAGAAGGCTAAAAAGATAATAATGAAAACTTGTGACTCTCTCCAGAGTCCCAACACAGCTTGGCCAGGATTGGCCAATGAGTGAAAATAACCCACAGCAGAAACCAATGAAACAATCGCCTGTTGGATAAACAATCTCCAAACTCATTCCACATTTGAACACAATGCTTCACCATAGGAGAAGCAAATGAGATAATATTGGTTTCCTTTTTCTCTGAGGCTTCTCAGTTTCCCAGGAGAAAAATCCTGGGCAAAGAGATTTTTCAGAAAATGTGATGGTGACAGCATTATTTAAAGGAAAAACAAAACACCTAACAAGAAAAAAAAAATCCCAATCCTGAATTCTGTATTTCTAGGGATTTTTTTAACACCTGAAATCTCTTCTAGGCTGGGATTGCATGATGCTGGTCTTGCCAGTTTTCCCTTAGCAGCCTGAGGTCTGGCAGAGCTGAGGTAACAGCTAGGGAAAGGCACTCTCTTTTCATTACAGAAGCACTCTAGCAGCACGTATTAACACAGGGTCTATTGTACATCAAGTTGCAAAATTATTCTGAGATCCAAGAGCCCCTGGCTGATGGCCCAGTAAGTACAGATTTTTCAAACCAGAAGGAAAAGACAGTCTCATTTATTATCAATTTTTATGCTAATAAAGACATGCAAGACTTCTCTTCAGCAGTCTCTTCTGAGTTTTTAATCAGTTTTTGGCCATCCCTGTGCATAACCTAGAGGAACCATTTCACACAACAGTGACCTCTGGCACCAGCAGTCACTGGCAAAGGGTGCTCAGGTGATGCCTCAGGTTTTAGCTTTTATATTTTTCAGATTCTGTGCTGCTTTAGTCTGTAGTTCTGAGCTTCATATTAGGGGTTGGTGAGCTCTCTGCACAGAGTAGGGAGACAAAACAATTCCTTCTCTAGCTGGGGACCAAGGACAAATGATCCAAGTCTCAGGCCCAAGAGCACAAACAACATGGACTGAAGAGAGAAAAACAAGAAGGATGGGACTTGGTAACCTAAAGCTGTAATTGGACAATTAACTCCAATGTACAAATGGAGCAGAACTTATAAAAGTGGGAGACCCCGTGACTGATCCTCCATTTTGTGACCATTTTGGTTCATCTTGGGTGCAGCCCTGGCTGGGCTCTTGTGCTGCCCAAGGTGCATCCATTGAGGCCTTTTAATAAATCCCTACTTTATTCTTTAACTCTGTCTGGCCTCTGTTCTAGGTCAGCCTTGACAAGGAACATCACAAGAACACAAGGAATTAGGCACCATATGGACAGCCAAGATGCACTCTTGATCCTTCTGTGACTTTCAGGAAGTGAAGCACCATTGCCACCATCTCCCACGTGCTTAAAGCTGCTCTGCACTCAAGGGAGCACTTTCCCAAGAACTGACTTGGATCCTCACCCTCCAAACAGTCCAAGACACAGAAACACTGTCAGAAGTTGTTCACAGTCCTACACTGTACAAAACCCCCCCACCCTGCTTCTATCCCTCCCTAAGGTGATCAATTCTTTGTCATCATTCCACTGTCACTTATTTCAGAACTTCTGTGTTTGACCTGGAGCCTCTCAGCCCAATCAGCCCTGTTCCCACTTGTGTTTCAGTTTTTAAACTATAGGACACAAGCCACATTCCAAAAATTGTCTAAATGGGGAAATGTTCTTAGAACTCACAGAAGTGATGATACATCTATCAGTCATGGGATCACCTGCATGTTTAATCTCCTTCTACACACTTTGTAGAAAAATGCAAAGGGAGTACACATGTGTGTAGTGAAGATTTCATACAAGGCTGTAGCAAAATACTGTATTTTATTTGCCCCTAAAGATTCTCTTTTCCTGGTATTATATTTAACATTGACAAAGGCATTAAAGTAAATTTTATAAAATAGGTATTTCCATGTTCAAAAGTAATATTTTACTAAAATATAGGCAAGTCCCAAAATATTAAGTTTTCTATTATTCTCACCCAATTTTTCTTTTGTTTAGTACACAGACCTTAACTTGGGTCTAAAAGGCGGCAGGCTCCTATTTAAAGGGAAGTTTAGCAGCTGTAACAACAGGAGCTTCCCATCAGTAGATGACAATAAAGACTGCAGAAAAAGGATTTTATTGCTGCCTGATCACTGCAATGACAACACAGAAGCAGGGCAATTGCCACTTGCTGTTTTGCCTTTTTTTCTAAGGAAGATTTTTATATCAAGAGTAACTATACAGTTCATCCTTTGTGACTTATTCTTTAGGCAAAGAGAAAACACTGCAAAGTGAAAATAAAAAAAATGAACTCTCTCTCAGCAGAGCAGCTTTTTTTTTTTCCAAATTCTTGAGTCCCTTGGAGTGCTGGGCTAGTCATTGCCTCCTAATGGAATGTTTCTTTACTGGTTATTTCTCATCTTTACTGGTTATTTCTCAAAACATTCAATTCTGCCCCTTTTCCCTCCCAAAATTAAAGTCCTCAGCAAAATTAATACTTTCCAGAAGGAAGTAACTTCTGGGACCACTGTAAAGAATTCCAGAGCTGTCAATGAAGTGACCAGAGAACACAGAGGCAAATGAAAATATGTGGAATAAATCATAACACAAGGAAATAAGAATAACTGTATTATCACATAGAAGGTGTTAGCTGCTGACCTGCAGTTTCAGAGCTGCACCACAGGGTTTTAATAAATGCAGCACTGGGCTGCTTCCTTCATAGGAATCTCAGCATTTCAAGGTATGATTAAGGAATGCCACTATTGCCAGGAGCTAAGCTGAGAAAATAGAACCCCAATCCTTGAGAAGAACAGAAAGGTCCCCTGCAAGTATTCTGCATCATTCTGTACATAAAATGGATGGATATGTTTCAATCCATACATTTATTGCATAGATTCTTCACTGAGAGTACCCCAAAAATGTAACCATCCACTAAAAGGACCTAAACAAATACTGCAGCTTGTAATCTCAATTACTAACTTCTTAAACAAAAAGAATTTCCTAAAACACACTTTAACTAAGAAATTCTCTTCCTCTCCAAACAAAACTGAAAGAACATTAAGTTGTGCCAGAGAGACAATATCAAAGAAGCTCACAAACACAAACCACACCATATGCCTCATTGTAAAGTGAGAGTGTCTGTGAACAAGCTCATCCGTTTTGTGAGGCACGTGCCAAAACCCTGAAAGGAATTGCTGCAGTTCCCTGTTGGAAGCTGAGAGTTATTGACCAAACCAGACTTGGAGATCTTCCATCTTGTTAAAGGTGCTAATGATTCATGTATGCAATTTCTGAAGAAAGAAATGGTCTTCAGCAGTGAGTTTGATTTTTCTGTCAGGAAGTCAAACTGCACTTGAAGTTGTGCAGTGCTGTTATCTTAGTGAGCGTGCTGAGACACTTCAGAGAAAAATTATAATTTGATATATTCCCTAAACAATTTGCCTTCAAAAAAGACAGATACACATGAAGTTTCTGCCTTCTGTACACCCCACTTTTTAGACCAAGTACTTTCATTTATGTGCTCACCATCACTGTGCCACAAGACTGGAAACACTTATAAAAAAGCACTTGCAAAGTTTAACACTATCAAAGTTTAACAATACCAAAAGCCTTTCCAAACAGGTAGGCAGGGGATCACTTGTGTCAGGTGATCCTGTATATATGCATTTTGTATGCAAAGGCATGGAAAAATGGTACTGCAGTATGCTTGTCTGTCATATTTCCTGTCATGATGGAAAAATAAATAACTTGGAAAATGTTTTCTGTTTGTTTACAGAAGTTTCCATCAGAACCAGGGAAAGCAGAGAGGGAGATGGGAGATGGTTGTATCTCATGTAGGGAACTCTGTTGTTAAGCAGACACAGGAGGAGAACTTTTTGCCTCTGCATGTATCATGACCCTACATTTTAAAAAGATTTTCCTCATTTTCATTCATTTTCTGGAGTTTCTAGTTAAGTCACACCAATCAATAAAGTTTTCAAAAAGACATACTCAAAGTGGAGAAGATAAAAAAGGAAAATTGATATTACTGGGTGAGGGAAGGGGGAGAGTGAGAACCAAAAACCTCACCTCTCCGGGCTGGGATTCAGAATATGTGGATAATCTCAGATATGTCTCTGCTTTCCAACACTACAGCTGAAAATTCTCTGTTAGTATCCTGTCCTAAATCACAATCCCGTCCTAAATCCCAATCCTGACAGCACACAGGAAAACCTAACATGAGCAGCAGTCATTTTCAGGAACAATGGATCGATTAGATCAGTTTGGTCAAGATAAAGTAGTCTCAAAGTTTAACTTTTTGTTCTAAGGAAGAACTACTTTTCAAGAAATAGTTACACATAGTATGCCTTGTGAATTGCAGACATGTGAAAAAATCAAGAAAGATAAATCAGGTTTGCCGTGAAAATTCCTCTTGCAAATCTGGTGGGTAGTTGGTCTAGGCAAACTCTATTTAGAAAACAAAATGCACAGAAGATATGCTTTGATCTCAGATCCCCCAACTGGCCATAAATAAAATATGTAAATCATTGCCATGGAGAGAATACACAGCAAGTTAATCCTGCTCAAAGATCATAAATGTGTAGTAAAAGGAAAATATATTCCTCAAAGAAAGATTTTCTAAATTAACTTTGACAGTAAGCCAAAGTTTAAATCAGGAAATATTTAATCATGTATTGGACGTGCTGCATTTTTCCTGGGCATTTTGTGTCTCTTTTTTTAAACCATACTTCATTATGTAGCTGTGTCCTGGACAGAATAACAGGCTTTTTTCATGGTAAAGACATAGAAAATTGCAGAATTATGTTTGATGCAACTGCCACACTGCAAAATTCCACCTCTTTATCCCACTTAGCCAACCCACCAAATTTCTTAGTTCAACATCCGTGCCATAAAACTTCCATCAAACCTGAAATGACATTATCACATTATAAATTCACCAGTACAGAGGGACAGTCACAGCATAAGACTAAGAACAAAGCATTATAATTACATGAAACCTGGTGCTATGAAAAGATTGTTACAGCAAGAGTCAATGATGCTTCAACTTGACCTTCCCCAAAATGGTTTTGCTACTGTTCCAAAACCCCAACATTCAAACTCCTGGCAGAATTTTTAATTAATCTAGGTACAGAGTAGTTTTCTAAAGGAAATGCTGGAGGCACAGGCAGAACACCACCAAACTTAAACTGGGTGATTCCACACAGACACATCTCTGGTTTGCCATAAGAAATTCCAGAGTACAAGCAGTTGCTGTCTTTTGCCATGACTGTGCCATTCCTGAGGAAACACCACAAATTGTTCAGCTCCTGCCTATGAGCAGCACCTGGCTGCAGGACAGAGGGATGTAAATGCACATCAGGCTGGGCAGCCACAGAATTGTTCTCTCTGTGTGTGTTCTCTCACACACACATTGAGCAAAACAGTTACAGAGCAATTGCAACTAGCAGAAGTTTTCCTAATTGAAAAAAACCCAAACCAAAAACCAAACAACAACAACAACAAAACCCAAAAAAAACCACCAAAAAACCCCCAAAAACTAAAAGCATTTGAGTGGGGAAAAAAAATTAAAAAGGAGGGGGGGGGAAATTACTGAATTAGTTGGACATCTTGGTACCTTTCATGATGAATGGCACATGTGGGTTTATTTTTCAGCTCTGCTAAGCAAATGGGAGAAGTTTGTTTTAAATTCACACATTTAAGTGAAAAACACAGTGCCAGTTTGGACTTCTTCAAAGGAAGGAAGCATGGCAAGATTTCCTTTAAGTCCAAGACACCCTTCTGTTTGTTTTTGGAAGGGAATTTCCAGGCAGATGAATGAGCTAGAAATCCACAAAAGAAATCACACCATCTAATTAACTGCCCTGCTGGGAGAGGCTCCAACATCTCCATGCCTCAAACCACTTACCCAGGGAAGCCACAGAGTCACTGAGCTGGGAAAACACCTCCAAGAGCATGGAGTCAGTCCCCCAGCACTGCCATGTTCACTGCTAAAATATATCCCCACAGCCACATCCACGTGGTTTTGAACACTTCCAGGGATTGTGGTGCCTTATCCCAACCATTGCTGTGCCCAGCTTTACACCAGCACTTTGCTAAGTGCCACCAGCACACAGTAGGGGTTAATTCCAGCTGCTAATTACTGCTCAAATGAACTCCATCACACCCAATCACTTGTGTGAGACCAAACTTCCACACCTGTTTGACACTTCCACCTGATGCAGCACAAAGCTCTCAGATCTGCTGCTGCTCCCTCTGATTTCTTCCAAAGATGAAAAGGACTTGCATATCCTGAAGCTTGAAAATGCATAAGGCACAGGAATTTAATTAAAATCAGAAAGAAAGAGAGGAAGAGAAAATAGGAGGGGAAAAGAGAAGAAAAATGGGAAGAGAAGAGAGAAGATGAAAGAGGGGAAAGAGAGAAGAAAGAAAAACTGGAGAATGCTGTGGACATCCCAGCACTCTCCACCTCCTGCTCCTTGCTTGCTCTCCTCCCTTGCTTGGGAAAGGAAGAGAAACTGCAGAGGCTTCAGCAGGTGGAATAGAGCAGACCAAAGCAGGGAAAAGCTGAAGTGCCTCTTTGGCAGTGCCTGTTCCCCTTACTGCTCCAGCTTCCCCTCGTGCCCAGGAGCAAACCCCCTGCTCTTCAGAACACCTGCTGAGCTCCCTCCTTCTGCCTTTGCAGGTTTTTCCATCCATCCTGCTTCTGATAAATGCCCAGGGAAAGAGACAAAAGGATAAGAAAAATCCCTTTTTAGTAGGAAAAGAATGTACTGAGTCATCCTGGAATCCTTCATAGAAATACAGTTCTTCTGGGGAAACTCCTCTGTTAAGAGGCTTCACCCAGGGAAACAAAATACTTCCAAGAAGCTTTGGAGTGGGGTTTGTTAATTCTAGTCAGGTGGAAGTAGACAATCCATGGAACTGTCCTGTGCTAGGCTTTGGGACTCTGAGGGACTCCTGAACACCATGCATTATCTGCAATGAAACTTAGAAATCCCCCTCAAAGTAGAAATCAAAATTCTCAGAAAACAAGAAAAATACCTCAAGAAGGTTATCTGGAATTAGGGGATTCCCTATGCCAAACAAGAGACCTGTAAAGGATTTAAATTCAGAAACTAGCAACTTGCAAAGTATTGGCTGTTCTGAAAGATTCCACTTAATCAGGCAGAGAACCTCATCTGTGAGGAATATCTTTGGATGAGTACAGGAGCTACTGAAGTCTGCTGATTTCATGTAAAACAGAACACACCATACAGGTTTGCTTTTAGCATTTTTCAAGAGGAAAAAATCATGCAGCAGAACCAGACAAATACGTGCAGTGCCTAAAAATGAACAGAGATGAAAATTCTGTTCTCAAGAAATAATGTAACTAGGAAAAATTTTAATACAACAATGCATCCATTTAGAGCACAAGTCTGAATAGATAATTGATGTTTTTGTTTCAGTAGACAAGGAAGAAGCAACCAAGATCCTTCACAATAGTGAAGGATTTAAGCAAATATTTATCAAATCTACTTTTCTTAAGTTGCCATAGTTCTAAATGTTTTAAGTTGAGATTAAGCCATATTTTAAAAAGAATAATTTCTACCAAAGATACATTTCTAAAACATTTCCACATAGGAAACACGCTTAGAAACATGGCAGACTAAAATGAGAAAGCCTCACTTTAACAGACCTGAGTCAATCAAGGCAGCTGCAGTAATAGGGAACAAACAATAGGAAAGTGCTTTTTTCTTTTTTTACACCAGGACACACAAAGTTGGAGCCTAGAAGTTTTCTGCATTTTGATAGTAGGACAAAAATTGAGCTCAGTATTTGAGCAGCAGAGATGGCTGTGCCATTCCTACAAGGAGATGAAAAGTACCATGTTGCTTTATAAAAGGCCAATGCTACAGGACCATAAATTGCCCTGAGAGTAGGAGTGGGTTTATACAGACATTGTTCTTTTGGTGAACACCTTTCATCTCCTCTCAGAGAGATGAAAAGATTTTTCATCTGGCAGGTGCTGCTTTTGAACAAAAAGGGCTTTCCTATACACTGAAATACAGGCAAAAAATAGATAACATTTTAAAACTGGAACTGCTGGGCAAGACAAAGAAAGAAGAAACAAGGATCCATAAACAACTTTACCTGTCTGGTATTCTCATTTCCACTGAATTAAACCAAATTCTGCCTAGTCCTTTCCCACCCCTGGGAGACTCATTCCATCATCATCATTCCATTCCAGACATCATCCCCTTGCAGAGTTCCTAATTTTCTCTTGCAAAGCATCCAAAACCCTCATGGACTCCAGAATGGTCTTTTCCTAACTGTGCTCAGGGGATCCCCAAGGAAAGAACAAACATCCTTCATTGCTGCTCTCCATGAGTATTGTCTGCTCCAGCCACCTCTTAGCAGAACTCAGGGTACAACAAGAACCTGTGTGTAAAATCATCCTTCAGAGTTGGCAATAGCTGAAACTTAAATAAAAAACCTGACACAGAACCTCAGTGGGGGCTGATGGTAATACAGACACAAACCTAAAATAGGTATAAGTCTAGTTTGCTAGAGGAAGATATGATTTGTAAACTGAATATATACCTGGGAGAGATTTGGATCTGGCAGGCACACCCTCTAGACCATTACATTAAAATAGATGAAATTAGGTCCAGAGCTGATTTAAAGACAACATAACTGCCCAGTCTCACATGAAATATAGGTGTATAGATTATGATTTCCAGGAATACTTCCAAGGAAATTAATTTTAGCTCTTAAAACAGAGGACCCAGGACAGCACATTTCCAGCCTGTTTAAACAATTTGAAGTGATTCAGCAAAGGAGAGGTTCATTGCATAAATAGAAAAATATACAAGATAAGTAGGACTGCTGCTGCTGGCACAAGAAAAATTAACCCCCCTGAGCAGAGGAAGTAGAGATTTCTGTATGTTTGGAACAAACAAACAAAGACAGTTCTGCACATCTTAATTCTCCATCTCACTGTCCTGAGGTTCTTTTCTAGGGGATACTTGGCCAAGCATACAATTGTACAGATTTGTCTTCACTAGGCATACTGTATCTGGAATGAACATCTCTGGCACTAGACTAGAACTTAATGGAAATGGATTTAAGGAATGTTTCATTGCATATGAGTAACATCACTGCAAGCCCTCATTAATGTAAGTTCCCAAATGACAGCCATATAGAAACTAATATGGAACTTAAACTGCAGAATTAATTCAGGACTAGCTCACACTTTTTTTTCACCAGAAAACAAGAAATAAGAATACTTGGATGAATAAGAATACCTTAATGAACTGATGTCAGAGTTGTTGCTTACTTACAGGTAGATAAAACAAAACTAACATAACCTTGCTCCTTAAAAGAGCTGCTGAGCACATCCCAAAGGGAAAAGCACAACTCTGTAGGGTTTCATGCCAGGTTGAGCCCTGTGGGGTCTGAAGCCAGGACAAAGGCTAGATTTTACAGAAACACATTGTTTTATCTCCTGACCACTTGCAAAGTTGAATTCATGGGACATAGAGGCAGGTTTATCTGAGAAGGCAAAGCCTTCTGTGCTACCCAGGGAGCAGTAGGGAGCACAGCACAAGCCATCTTCATGCACTCTTGTCCATATGTGGGGCTGAAGATTTTGATTTACTCTGCACACACTCAAAATAACTTTGCTGAAAGTAACTCAAAATCAGGTTTTAAATAAATAAATGAGCAAGTCGCTTTTGGCCGAAGATGACTTTCTGTAGGTGGAAAGTGAATAATTGTTATCATTTTCTGTCAAAAACTTTACAAAGACTCATCAAAGAGATCCCTTTGTTTGAGCACAGAAGGATGAGAGAAGAAAGTCTGGATTTCAGGATATTGTGACAAAACTCAGCAGGAACCTCTACAGGAAGAGCTACAAAGCATATATCATTTGATGCAGTGAACTTTAATAGGAATTTCATTTTACACATGGATGTACCCTGTGTGATAATCTCCAGTCTGTTTATTCATCAGCTGGAACTCCAGATGTGAACGTGAAGGTGACAGGAGCAGTGAGTTTTATGTTCCCAATTTTTTAGGAAAGGAATTACCCTTTTAATGGTTCTTCATTCAAACCCAACTTTCCCAGTGAAAAGTAAACCAATCTATTTTATTTTCTCTGTGATATTAAGCATGAAAGGAAATCCTAGTTCATAGCTGGAGAAATAGTGAATAGGAAAGATTTTATGCTGTTTACATCAGTTCAGGAGTCGTCTAAGTGACACACAAACAGCAGGATCATCAATGCAGCAAAACAACCCCATACACAACGATTGAAAATTTAGCCCAAAGGCCTCTCTATTGGTCCTGATCCAGACAAACATCTTCCAAAAGCATCTTTTTTCAAACTATCTGGGATAGCCTAATTCCAATCGTAAGTAAATGTACTGTGAATTGTTTTAATGTGATTTACTGGGGGGTTGGACAGGCTCAGAGAACTGATAATGGATGTGATGGAGAAAAACTGTGTGAATTTATTTTAGATGAAGGGCAAACCAAGGATTTGTCATTCCTTCTAATTTCAGCTTCCTGGGATGGGAACCACAGGTAGCTTAAAAACAGAAAAACATTGTGCATAATCTACATCAGATACATTTTTTCAGTACTTAATTTTTAAACCAAAACTCTAAATAGAAAACACATAAATAGCCCTTGAAAATTATTTCTAAGGGCAACATAACATCCAAATATCACTTTTCTACTACCCAGAGAAATATCCTAGCAGGCATAGCAAGATATGTTTTCCTGTGTTCCACAGGCATTTAACAAGAATAATAAATTTCTTTCTGTGTGTTATTTATCCAGAGAAAGAATTAAATAAATTATCCATCCAGGGCTTTCCTTGCAGCTTGTATTTTCACTGGGCTAGTAACATAAAAATTAAGCCTCATATCCTGGTATTGCTTGGAATCAATGATCTTAAGGATCTTTTCCAAACCATATGATTCTGTAATTCTATCTCCTTGGTGGTTAGGTCTCAGCATTTTCTTCCAGACTGTGGATATTTATTCCATTCTCTCCTGTGGGATTAATGGAAGTACAGGCCCCTCACCCAGCTCTTGCACAACACCCATAAAGGGAAATCAAATAACAACATGATTTCCCTATAGTGCACAAAGACCTTGTCTCCTTTACTCTTTTAGATATTAATTAACATTTCTTCTCTTAAAAACTGCTCTGTAGATCTTGGGAGTAGCAAAGGATGTCATGTTATGTATCAGTTGCTATGGTAACTAATCCTTTCTGAAGGGAAGAAACAGAACAAATTTGTAGGAGTCCATATCTTACTATGAACAAGGGTTGTCACTAAATAGTCTTTATTTTGCAACCCATTGCTTTCTTTTGTTTTACTCTTGTTTATAAATTATCACAACTGACTTAGTCAGATTTAGACTGTGCATCTTTTTTTCTTCAGTCTGAATATTCTGAGCTTCCATGAAGCGGCAGAAAAAGATGTTAATTCCAGATCTAGGATGGATTAAAAAAAAAAAAAATTGTGTGAGTGTATAATGTTATTGAGCAGTCTTTAGGAGATGTATTTTGGGTTGGAAATGGTTATATTTCCCAGAAAAATTACATGTAGGGAAGAACTTCAGGCAAATTTTAACATATTTTAACATATTTCTCTATTTCTGTTTCTTTGTCCTGAACCAGAGAGGTTTATCAGGACTGGAAAGTTCCTTCATGTTTCAGTCACTCTGATCCCACTGTAAGCCTCCATCTTGCACTGGGATATCAATCTCTTCCTTTCACAATTAGTTTCTGAGATATCTTTTACTGGGGTCCAGGATTTATGAAATTCTTTCTTCAAAGAAAAGTATAAGCATCAATTTCCTGAAGGAGACATTTCCTTCTGCCTGATCTCTATCAGTCAGGAGCCTCCAGGACTTCTGCCCAGAGCAGTGATAGTAATAGTCTTCATAAAAATACAAAACAAACAAACAAACAAGCAAAACCAAAAAAACAAAAAAAACCAAAAAACAAACAAACAAACAAAACAAAAAAAAAAAACCAAACCAAAAACTTTGTGGGTGTATCTTTATCCCATGGTAAGACAAACAGAGCAGTTTGGAAGTGCTGATCTCAAGACCCTCTGACAGCAGAGCCCAAAGATAATACAAATATACTAACAGAGACAGGGCCAATCCCAAGGTTGAAATATAAGAAAATGTGGTGGTGGTGGGTAGGAATGAACAGAATACCTTACTAAAAAATCTCCCTAAATAATCTCAAAAGATTTCTTATTTGCTTTTCTTGGCCCTTTCTCTCTCCTCATCACTGCTGGACTCCACAACAAGACAAGAGTCATGAAAGAAACAACCTTTTCAAGGAGTTCTGTAACAAAAATATGCTTCATGTTGTTCAGACATACAGGAGAAAAAGCAATCAATTTAGCAATTTTATTAATAGGCTTTCTTATCAATGCTCTGGCAAAGAAAGCTTGTACATTGCCAGGCTTAAAAACACAGAATAAAGCAGTTTCTTCACTCTGCAGCCATTTGAAAAGTGGCTCCACTTGGCATAGCTTTGAGCCATGGATTTACTTTATCAGATTTACCAAACTACTCATCTGCTTCCAGCAGTCACAGAGAGGAGGGAAATGTAACTCAGCTGTAGCAATACTTTCTTTCAAATGGTAGCAAGTCAGAATCAATTCATTGCAGGGGACAGGGGAGTCCTTAGCCCTTCTAGCTGCTGACCTTGAGAACTAGAAACAAGCACAGAAAAATGAGGACCTAAAGTATTCTATGGACTGCATCATTAAAATTCTAGATTTAGAACAAATTATAGAACAAATGTGTTTATTTCAGAAAACATTTCCATGATCTTCATTTCCAATACCTATAGCAAGAGCTGGATGAAATAATTTACTCCCTAAGCTAAAATTCTCTGTATCCCAAGAGATGTTTTAATGGAGACCAGATTTCTCTAGAGAAGCTCTAAATTTTCCTTATGGAAGAGAAAAAACTATCATAAGAAGTATTTTTTTAAAATGTTTGAAAGCTGCAGTGTCAGCAGAGCAGCTTCAAGGGGAAAAGAAAACCAGGTAGAAACTATATAGACAGTGAAAGTGTGTTTGACAGGAAATCACCTAAAAGCTGTAGATCACTGAAAAAGTGGCACAGACAGACCTTGAGGGAAAGGGGAGAGCTGCAGAAAACTTCTGGAAGTTTTGAGGGTTATTTGAGACCAGCTAATTACACAGCTGAGGGAGCTGAGCTCAGGCAAGGCAGGGGACAGGAGCAGAGCAGCCTGATCTAGGTCACAGAGCTGCCACGGCTCAGCTTTTTCTGTTTGAGGAGCTTTTATAGCTCCCATCTGCATAGTATCTAAGAGCCTTACACTGCTTTAATGTGTTTATCCTCAAAAGGAACCTGTGAGGCAGCAAAGCACTCATTTTGTCATTTTACTGATAGGGTAGGAAAACTAGAGGCTGTAGGGAAGATCCTTACTTGGCATAAATTTTCAAGGCTCTGAAAAAACCACTGACTGTCCAGTAAGGGGAGTGGAACTTAGATTATTTAAAGCACCTGAGGTTTTTTCCCCTATATGATTTGTTCAAGATCACACAGGCTCCAAACAGTATCAGAAAATGAAACCACTATTCTGAGGAACACCAACAACTGGCCCATCATCTTGTTTTTCATGTCTGATACAGGCACATGTGACTGAAGAGAAACCTGAGCCTCAGAGTTGTAAAAATGCTTGAGGGAGCAGGTGCACAGATTTAATTTACTTGGGCCATGGCACCTTTTCCTGGTCCTTTCTAATTGTTTAACAATTTTTGGGCCTGTTGGTTTGTTTGGGGTTTCTATTTGATGTGAGATTTTTTGGGGGGGCCTGACAGACTGCTATTCTACCAGCAGCAGAATTCAATAAAAGATGCTTGTTTCTCATGGAAATGAAGTTGGGAGACAAATATACAGAATAGAGGCTTTCTTTCCAAAATTAATAGTTCTTTTAAGAGTACTTTCACTGTCTTTATAGCAGTTTGAATTTCATAGTTATTAAACATATAAAATATTTTGTGTGTTTTTAATACTTTAGCAGCAAGAGGATAAAACTAAAAAAACTTTAAAATTCCCTTTCTGTGAGTTGTTGTGCATAGCAACTGCTATTCTATGACCCATCCTATCTGTTGATGGTAGCATCAACATCTGGCAGCCTTGAACAACATCTATTACATTTGAATTTTTCACATAGAGAACTTGAAACAATGAGCAGGGATGACAGATGTCAGTCACTGCCTCTGACAGGTCAAATGCAAATTTCAGCTTGAATGGTTCAGCTTTTTCAGGATTTAAAGCAAAACAAGAGTTATTACTACAGTATAAAGTGACTTAAATTGCACACACTAAATGCCAAAGACAGATATATATCCCAATAATATAAAATTACTGCCAGTCAAACAAAGTACCAACGAGGGGCAGCACAGGGAGTGTACAACTGCCTGTCAGGGCAGGAGAAGATTTGTGATCTTCACTGGAAATACTTTTACAGCAGTCAAAAGAGAAATCTTGATCTTGACAAAGAAGGTCTGCTCTGACTTTGACCCTATCAATCAGGAGTCCAGTAGGTCCCAACTCAAATAAGCTATATCTTCGTTTCACCTTTGGACAAATATCAAGTCTTTTTCCTTCTACCACTCTGAAGAATGATTGATTTATGCCTTTTTTTTTTTTTTAGGGCTATAAGAAATGATCTTTGGAAAGTAACTGATAGTTTCAGGATTATTGACAATTGCCTCCCCAGAAAAGATATCAAGGTGACAAATGTGTTTGAAAATTTCTATTTCTAATGTTGGATGGTGTGGCAGAAAACTAATTAAAGATGTCATTTATGTTTTATTTGTGCTAGGAAGACACTGCCAGCACCTCACTAATACAACAGAAGAGGTCACATAAATTCAGCTCTCACACTGCACAAAACCCACAGTGAGTTCACCCCTAAAATGAAAGCTACAGCAGGAGAAAGGCAAAGTTCTGCAATCCACTGGGGTAAGCTCACTGCCCACAAGGAATGTCCTCTGTGGCAAACAGGTTTGAGTCTAAATCTCCATCTCCTCTTCTTTCCTACTCAAGCCAGGATTTAGAAAGCAGGAAATACAGGACAAAGCAGGATAAAAATACATCAGAAATACCAGGTGGGAGGAATGAAATGTGGGGAAAATGTAAGAAATTTTTGTCCAACATTCATTCCAACTTCTCTGTCATCAACTTCATTTCAGTCCATCTTTACTCTTGTATCATACCTTAATTCTGGTGGTTATCACATTTCTCTGAAGAGAAACATTTATAAAGTGATAGACTCAACACCTGAGTTGTAAATCCCAGGAGTAGAAATCTGTAGACAGGTTTGGAGTGTATAATACATCTATATATAAAGTATACATGACATATCTCCTACTTGATAAATAAACCCCAGAAAATTACTGCTCTGGAGTTCTTTTGGTTAAGCAATATGAAAGTCAGTATTATTTTAACAAGAGAGAATAAGGAGAATGCACAAATCAATTGCTAAGGATTAACAAAAGCAATTAGGAATCCTAAGGCCAGTTCAGAAGCCTCCTCCAAGACTTGGAAAACAATCGCATGGATTATTGGCAGTTTAGGGCTTTTTTCCCCTGTAATTTCTTGCAGAGTTTAATAACAAGGCAATTCCTTGTAACAGGAGCAACCAATGGATTTGGAAAAACAGATAAGCTTTCTGTCACAAACTTTTTCCATGTCTCCTCTGCTGCTTAAACCCACAGCAATTCTCTTATTTACATCTATCAGGCACCTTTACTGCAGCCACATTAGCACCACATTTCCTTCCCCTTACCTCACAATCTCTGTTCCACACCAGTGTGAACCCTGAATCCTGCAAACAGCACAAATCCAATGCATCCTGATTGTTGTTCCCTGGGGTGAAGAATCTCCTCATTGCCATCAGATAGATTTTTGCACCCAATTTATCAGCAGCAGAAGAGGAGATGCTAATAAGTTCCATGGTACCCTTGAGCTGGAACAAAACCCATATGGTTTTGCTACCCCAGCCAGATTTCCAGGATTATTTTGATATGTATGCTCTGGTCCTTGAGGCTGGACAAGCTGGGATTTCACTTTTGGGCTTTTTTTTCCTTTTTCCTTTTTTTTCTATATCTCCACCATCTGTTTTATGAGTCCTTGAATTGATAATATAAAGGTCATTGTTTCAGCATACAGGGAATGAGATTTTGTTAATAAGGCAGAAGTTGGCAGGAATTAAATAATATACACATTTTAATAAATGGATACATGCATGCACTGCCATGCATAAGTGCTTTGGACCACAGAACTTTAAAATATTTGACAAATGGCTGGAGGGTTCTCAGAGGAAAGTTTTGAATGACTTGCCCCAAAGAAGAGCTTCTATTCACACCGTGGGATTCTGGCATGGATTATTCCCATTTAAAACAGATACATTCATTTGTGTGTGTGTGTGTTTGTACTTCTCCTCTGGGATCCCAGGAAGAAACTCACAAAATATTACTTCTGGCAGTATTAAACAGAGACTACTAACATCCAGTTTCTTTTTGGTTCATTCAGTTTGAATTCCAGCAGCATCACTGTCATTTCTGGAGGAGAGACAAGGAAATCAAGGCACTGACACTCTTAGGTGGACAGAGCAGAGCAGGACCTCTGCTTGGGTGTCAGGAGACAAGACTCAACTTCTGGTGTTATTTAAACAATTCCAAGATCAGGTAAGAGGAATATGGGCATTTGTGACTGTGAACCCATAAGTATGTGTATAAAATAGATTTTACAAGAAGTCTGTGGGTTCCCTGCTTGATGAGTCCCTTGGGTTTAGAATGGCAAGGGGGGCACAGACATTCTTGATAATTCCCTTCAGTTCCTTGTGCTAGGACAATGCCTTCCCTCTTCCACTCAAAAAAATAGTGTAAGAGCAAGTCAAACAAAAGGAAAGTTACATGGCAAATGGCATTCAGTAATTGATTTTAACAGCTGCTTTTGAAATGGGATTATTTTAGAACTGAAAAACAACCTTCTTCCTATTGTATTGTGGTCACTACTTCTGGGCACAATTTATCATTGCTTTAACTAGATAATTGAAAAGTTAACTTCTAAGCAGCACTTGTGATGTGAAGGTCAAAGCTCTAGACAGATATTTCAATAAGGATTGATGGTTTTGCTTTTTTTACCAGTTTTAGAGAATGCATACATTGTGCTACATGAAAATAAGGTCACATTTTATGATCCCCTACTCTGACACTTGAAAACAGCTAAAAATGAGTCAGAAGTTCAAGTGTTTCCAGTCACTGACCTTCCTACCACTAATAAAAGGCCAGGCTAGGTTTTAGAAAGACTTTCTTTCCATAATATATGGCCTATTCCATCTACATAAAGCACTGGACTTACAGGAGAAACATAAATTAAAAAATCCCAAAGATCTCAACTAATAACAAAAAATCCTAGGCGTGCTTAATGAATATTCAAACATTTTCTGTGCAACACAGCAGCCGTTTCTTAAGCAGTGATTTCCCTGCTCAGCCTGATTCTCTGTTTGCAGGTCAGACAAGTTAATGCATCCCCACATTAGCTCAGTGCAGCTCCCACCGAGGGAAGGCCCCCCTGGCACCATGGCTGTCTGTCACACTGCAGTGATTAGACAAAATCTTGCTTCCCCTGGCAGGGATGAGGCTCTGCCAGCCTGGTGCAGCTCCCCACTGAGTGCTCCTGCTGAAAGTGGGAATCCAGGGAGCTCTGTCATCCCTGACAGCATCCGTCAGGAGCTGCCTGCCAGCTCAGAGCAGCTCTGACCCCAGCTCTGAGCCAGCTTCCCCTGCCTCGGCTGGCTGCAGATCAGGATTGCAGAAGGATCAAAGGATTGGCCTCTAAAAACCGATTTCTTTTCCTCTCTCTGCCTTTGCTATTCAGTATTCCTGAAATAATTTTCAGAAGCACTAACGTCAATCTGTTCCAACACAATAAAGTGCCCAAATTCAGTTCTGGAGACGTGTAGTCATTAAAATGAAGTGCTCCACACAGTAACCCCAGTTCCTGCTGGGCAGCTCTGAGGTGATGAATTCTCATCTGTCAGCAATAAACAGGCAGCCAGATATTCACACATAAGAACAACTCTCACTGCTATCAGTGTGTAGCATATTGTGGGCAAAGGGCAACACTTCACTTTTTTTTGGGCACTTTTCAGAGTCAGTATCATGCCTCTGAACTCTTGGACACTTCATCAAACAGAAACTTCAGCTGAAGCAGAGTCCTTAGGAGACACTGAAGTTTTAGAATGGGGAAGAGAAACGCAATCTGACGTAATCTTTGAGATACTTTGAAACTATAAGTACCAAAAGAATATTTTTTTCTCCTTTTATCATTTCCCATCAGAACTGCTGCAGGTGCCACTAAAAAGCCTTTTTCCTTTTATTTTTTTTCTTTTTCTTTGGTAGAAGAACACTCTTTATGAGTCAGCAGTGGTTTATTGCTTTTATGACTCAAGAATTTTTTGGACAGGCCCTCAAATTAGGTTGGGTCTTCACTCATATCATTCAGGGAGAATTCATTAATTTCACCGTCTGCAGACTGATGAAGAACAAGTCTTCATCACTTTTTTTTTTTCTCATCAACATTTTGGTAAAGCACATTTGAAAAGTTTCACTAAACTTCCAAAGATGTGGCAGGCAGTCCCATTAACACCACTGATTTTATTTGCCCTTCTGCATCTTTATCCATGTCTTTGAGAGCTGACAGAGAACTTAATGCTGTAAAAAAGTGCTTGCTCTCTTATCATAAATGTGATAATCTCTCCTACCCAATAGGTAGAATTTTAAAGCTGAGATAAATAGATCTAACAGCCCACAGGAGTCATGATCTTGAAGTACATAACAGTAACAAATATTAATGTGAGTAGAAGAAAAAAAAAAAGCTTTAGTAGAGACAGGTCCTGCTGTTGAACACTACACCTGAGAGGTGTGAGTTACAAGAACTCACAAAACAGTTTTCCCCATGAGGTTCAATGTATTAGGGAGGAAATACAAGTGGGACCTCCAGAAATACATAAAATTTAAATGCACAGGGACAACACAAACCAACATAAGATCTTTCCCATTCATAGTCCAATAAAACCATCCAAAACAGTCAATAGTACAAAAGCAGAGCAGAGACAAGAGGCTCAGCTGTACACAAGATACTCTTTCCTTTCCTAACATAATTTAATATAAAAATAATACTGAAATATATAATTAAAAAATAAAAAAAAAACCCAAACCACAGTGTGGGCTTTCTGTATTCCTTCTAGTTAATTTGAAATTTAAAAACAACCCACAAAAAACCTGTAAACAAACAGCAAGGTTTGGGTTTGAGCAGTGCAAAAGAGAAGAGTGGGTGATAAACACACTTACTGGAGAAGGCTACTGAATGATTAATGATTAAACTTCAAACAGCAAACAGATAAGGGACTTGCCCTGTGTCATTCAGGATGGTATAAACCTCTATAATAACCATGTGTGCTCATTTCATTTCTAAGCTATAGAGTCGTCGTTTTATCACTTTCTCTGCATACAGAAGGCATTCTGTACTACTGATTACTATTCTCTGTGTTCTTCTAGGTCATTATATCCTTTTCTAGAGTGAGGTGAGCAGACTTGTAGAATATATTGAAATGTCAGATCCCCA
Source organism: Agelaius tricolor (assembly GCF_023055355.1). Taxonomy (NCBI): domain Eukaryota; kingdom Metazoa; phylum Chordata; class Aves; order Passeriformes; family Icteridae; genus Agelaius; species Agelaius tricolor. Next base: position 4,108,747 of record NW_027269270.1, read on the forward strand.
AAACCATATGGAGCTGCATAGTGATGCTTCATCTCTTCTTTTTCAGTATTTCTAACACCTTCACTTTCCTGCCCACCACGACCAAGATAACATTTACAGGAAACTACAATTAAGCTTATAATTCTCTTTCCATAATGGCATATTTCGAACTATCATTATATAGATGAAGCTTTCTTGTTTGGTTGCTTTCCCCTGTGTGCATGGCTTTTTATTGATCAATATTGAATTTCAGCTGCTCCTTGCTTGGCACTGTGAGATGGCAGAACAACGGCCTATGGCATCCTCAGTTTTGATACTCTCCATCAGCAGAAAGCTTTCCATTCATATCTTTTCCATCATGCAGAAATATGTCAAAGAGCAATCATTCTAGCCTCTCACTTCATTGCAAAAATAGATAATGTCTTCTGACTGTTTTCTAACTTTTAAATTAGCTCTCAGTTTTGGAAAATGCAGTTTCTTTTGTCCTGTGACAGGTTAGTTTCTTTTACAACCATTGGCAAGATCTTTGTCACACCCTTCAGTGTGTTTCAGGGGCAGAAAATGCAGCTGGTGCAGAGCAAAGCTATGGAATTAATGAAGAGATAGAAATGCTTATAACACTATAGTGGGGGTCAAAATACCCTAGGATCATGTTAAAAGATGAGAGTATTAAAATTAAATATACCTTCTTATTGAAAAAATCTTGTAAAAGTGATTACTTAATCTGAAAGAAGCTGTGCTGAAAATTGAAGCATGATTTAGACTAGAAATAGAGAGCAATATTTTTAAATGTCTAAGGAAATCAATCACTCAAACAAATAACCAGCAGCAGTGGATTCTATAAAAGTATCTTTCCATTAAAATTGTTTCTTGCAAGTTCTATGTTTTCTATTATGAAGAAAATTAGATTAGTCTGTTCTAATGGTCTTTTATGAGTTGAAGCTAGAGTCTACTTAATGATGTGCTGCTTTATTAATTCCTCTTTTGGTCCAGTTGGAAAATGTACTGGAAAATGTACTAACAATACACTGTTGTACTAGTGCAGGCTGGAAATCTTACACAGATACTAGTTAATTAAAAATAGCAGTTAATAGTTTTTCTCTCTAATCTCAGCTGAACAAATGTGCTCTGTTAATAAGCATTCCCACTGTGGTATTTACAAACACTGTACCACTCTGGTACAGGCTGTTCTTATATGAAGACTTGGGCTTAAAATATTTACCTGTTACCAAATCTCCTCCTGCATCCTTTGTCCAGAAAACCTGTGCAGCTCAGGCAAAGCTAGCAGGTGGCCACTTCCTGATGGAAATTTCAAGCTAAAGTGCCATATCCATTCCATACTCATCCAGAGATCCTCTGATGGATATGGAATGCAACAGCTGCTTAAAGGAGCAATAGATGTCTGCTCTCATCTCCCTGAGTGATGCTGATATAATGCCTTTCTTCTCAAATTGCTATGAGGGTCTCCCAAGTGGCCAAGGCAGCCAGCAGAGGCAATGAGGGTTTACTGCTTTCAGCCTGCCCATTATACAATTATCTCTGTCTGATATACTGCTCCACAGTCATCTCAGCTGACAGACACAAGTCTGTTCAATGCTCTATCAATTTCTGTAATATTTCTTCCTGCAATCAAATGTCATATTTCTGATCTAGCCAACTTGGGCTTATACTGAGACCACTGGCTCCAGCTTTTCCATGAGCCCTGTGATCTCACGGAAATACAGAAAATACAGAGATTGTCCTTGCTCTGAGCTCCACAAAAAAGAGCAAATGTATTTATTTAGAAGGCATTGGCTACATTTTTTTTCTTAAATATGTGCCCTAGCACATCTCAAGTGATGCCTGTAATGTGTAGTTTGCTGCCTACACTGCCGACAGTTTAGAGATCAAATAACAACGTGTGAGAGGTGTGCTGATCACTGCAGCCCTGCTTATCTCCCATTGCCAGGGATGTGCAGCAGACTCACAGGCATCCAGCACCTCTCAGCAGCTCATTAATCAGCAGCCTGCTGCTCTCCTGTCTCTGCTATTCCACACTGTCAGGAGCTGTGTTTCCATGAGAGCTCTCAGTGAAGTTGTTCCTAGGAACGATACAAATACCTGTCTGGCTCCTTTCCTGATTGCAGAATGTGCTCATTGACAAGAGCCCACACAGAGCTCTCTGGATAAATGGATGTCACTTCCCTCAAAACAACAACAGCAAAAAATTGTACATGGAAAAGAACATAAATAGATCCCTCTCACCAGTTCACTTGGAGTTCTCCATGATCACTCCAAAAGAAGGCAACAAAACACAGAGGGGCATTTCCAATGTGTCCTAAGATATGCTTCCCCCCCCCTCTTTTTCCCAACAAGAGGAAAAGGAATTAATAGTTATATTTAGGAAAAAAAGTAAGCAGTCCAAGACCTAGTTAACAAAGAGACCAGAAAATTTGAATTGGGCAATAATGAAAGTGTACCTCTCATAACCCAGGTTTGAAAAACAGGTGAGCTACCTGCTGGCTGTCTGGGGACCACTGTCTGAGACTTGCTTCTGCAGGCTGCAACTTGGGAAGAAGAAAATGAGGAGTGGGAGGCTTTGCCAGGAATGTATGGGGGCAATAAAAATGGGACTACAAAGCAAACACTCATGCAAAAAGAGGGGAGGCTGGGTAAGTGTGATTTGCTTGGCAAGGACTTAGTTATGATCCAAGGATTGAACCTGTTGTGTTTATGGAAAACATTGCTCTCCATGAGGACTTTTTGTTAGTGAAGTATAGACACAATGCTGACCTGAATTATCTGCTGAAGAGACACCAGGAATTAGCTCTAACTGAATGCAAGGAACAAGATCAGACAGACCATAAGCACAGAAGAGGGGTCTCTTATTAAAATTTCTCTGCTAAATTTCCTTTGGAGATCTCATGTTTTGGCATTCCCTGCTGTGATTTGCCATTTTTTAAAGAGTTATATTTCCATGGAAAGCATCCAGTGCAGTCCTTGTCCATACCTTGGAGAATGCACATACTGTAGGGTTATATATCAGGGTACAACTAACCCAAGAACTCTGGAAAAACCCCACGTTATGGTGAGAATGAAAAATCACAGAACGAAGAGTTGGTCAGCCACAATGCAGGACCTTCCTGAGAATGTAGGTCTGTTCCCAAACAGCAGCACAGGGGCCAGCTACATTACTTTCAGGAAAACAGCTACCCCACATGGAACACCTGAGCTGCTCTTCACTCTTCATTCTGATAAATTCTCAAGGAAAAGGCTTGCCATGATACCCAGTTCATTTGTGTGCACTAGACATTGTGCCATGGTGTGATTTGCAGAAATTAATCTCACTGTGGAAAGCCTCTGGTGTATCATCTACTTCAAGAGAGAGAAGATGTAGGATGTGGTGGGATGATGGAACAGTTGAGAAGATGTAGGAATTTCACTGTGAAAGCTATTATTGACCAAGTAATGTGACAGGCAGCCATATCCAACCTGCTGGGTTTTTTTTAAACAGCACCCATCTATTTTGCACACTTGATTACATATTTCAGTTAGAAAAAAAAGATATCTTCTATTTTAGAGCTGGAATAAAAGCCATTATTATCTTGCCTTGCAAAATCTACCAGTGGATATATGAAAATATTTCAGCAGGTGACAGTTCATTTGTTAAATGTGGCACAGACAGGATAGGATCCAAAGGAAATCAATTATTCACTCCGATAATTTTCTTATGTATTATTTTTAGGACATCTGTGCTCAGAAATCAATTTAAATCAAAAGTTTGCCATTTCTGATACTGCAAAGTAGTAGAAATAACAACCAAAAAAAAAAAAAAAGAAAATAAAAGGCAGACAAACTTTTAGGATTCTTGTATGTTATGTAAGCTTTCAAACTGGTGATGGAAAACACTGGATTAAATCTCAGAATAAATGGACAGAACTGTTAGCTCTTATTCAAATTTGGCTAAAGGATTATGTTTTTTTTCTTTCACAATTACCATCTGATTGTTTTTCTAAAACATTTTAATCACTTTCTTTCACTTCTTAGTTTAGGTCATTGGCAGATTTATCATTCTGTGCCTGCTGATGTAATAAGAATTAACACTATCTTTGAATGCTTGATGTTAAATTAACAACATTTCCAATGTACTCCTGCAGGAAACACCAGCAAAGTATCACAATCTGATTACCCAGATAATTGTTTCCTTCTCAATTTTCCTTTTTGACTAGTGACCAAAGCACTTTTTGGACTGTTTATCTTTATTTCCTATAAATGAATGAGTAGCCTCAGTATTTTCAATAACAACAAGACACAAAAAGCCTACCAGATAATTCTGTGCATTTGCCTACATCCACAAAGTCTGCTCCAAAAATCCTGAGAGCCATTTCCAAGCTTGTGCCTTGCAACTCTGTCTTCCTGGCAGGAAAAGCTTATCCTCAATTCTAAATTCTTACAATCTTTCCACAGTTATGTATGGACACGCAGAACACACAAAAAAGAGCATATGCTTTTTCTAAAATTGCATCTATAGCACCTCTGAGATTTTCAGTGATAACTAGATGCTCTTTTCAGTCTGAAGCCCAGCCACCACAAATCTCAATTATGGGGGAAATGAGGGAAGGAGTTTAAGCAGCTCCTCACACTGGTTATTATTGTCTGGAGAGTGCAAATTCCATGTTAGGAAAAAGAGCCACAAGGAAGGAACAAGCAGTGAAGTGGGGGCAGGAGAAATTCACCTACTTCCCAGCTCTGGAAGGAATATCACCTTTATCCTGTCTCATCTGCTGTGCCAGATTGGCTAATTTAGTTTTCCTGCTTTTAGGAGAGGTAAGAGGCCACTCAAATTCATTATGGATTGCTGAAACAGAACATTCATTTTTTGACGAGTTGCTTAAAAGCTTGTAATTCCAAGAGGAAATTTTATACTAAGAATTTAGTCTGTCCTGAGTATTATTGTCCAAAATGTGAACTAATGGCTATATTTAGAACACACCTCCACAAGGGACATCAGTTGGTCTGATAAGAGGGAAACAAGAGCCTTGATTTCACTTGGTAGCATCCCAAAGTGTGAATGCACTGCCACTGGGAGGTCTCTATCTCTGTGATCAAGCTCTGCAACACCTTTGAGGTGATTATCATTGGTAAATATTGGTCAGGTAACATCTGGCAAGGCAGTTGCCTGATTTTTACATGGTATACAATACTCAGCATAGACATGTACCACATATTTTCTCAAGACAGTGTTAAGCAAACAAAAGAATACTAAATAGAATTTTTTTTTTTAAGAGTTTGAACTCATTGTTGAGTAAAGTGATGCAGCCGTGTCATGGCACATATGCTTCCAAGAAAAATCCTCAAATCCCTCAAAAAGGCAGAGGATTGTAGAGCATCTCAAATTATCATCCCATGACTCTTAGTGCAACGTGTTAGAAAAGAATATGAAGTTTAGGCAGCAGAATGCTATTTTCAGCAGGCTTGATCAAAAGTCATGAAGCTTCATTTCAACACAAAACATCATCTGTCAGTTCAAAAAAGAGAATGAATTATAATCTTTGTTTAAAAACTGCCAAGGAATGATTCAACACTCATCAACTCCCTCCATTCTCATTAGCAAAATCTAAATATCCAATTTAGCAACCTTTCACTTTTCCTTTTTAGATGATGGTGTGTTACCAAATTCATTTCATAGAGAATAATTGGTAATAATACTCCTTTCTGCGAAATGCTGAGATGTTTCATGAAATAATTTCCATTCCATCTGGAGCATTTTCTCTTCTGCAGTACCTGTGAATCAGCCCAATTGTCTGCCCTTTTGAGAAATCATTACTCTCTAGTGCAAACCATCTCTTAGATGCTTTCATTAGTTCTGAAAGCCTTACCCTCCTGATGGATGGAGTGTAATTGAGCACAGATGCTATTTGCCATGAATAGGCAATCCAAACTTCCAAACAATTGCACAGCACTGAGCTCCTCCAAGTGCACAAATAAGCCTCTCATTGGTTTTAATTTTTATCCACTGGACTTGAAAATCGTAGCCACATGAAAAAATTACCTGAATTATAAAAGCAGAGAAAGCACTGAATGTCCTGGAACTGCAAAGATGTGTTGATCTTACCTGCTTTGAAAAGCCTCCTGCAGAGTTCCTTGGGGTTTGGAATATTTCTGTAAGGTACAGAAACAAGATCCACTTTGTGTACACTTGGTGTGAGTTGTCCAAACAGAAACTAATTAAAATTTTGACATTTCAGAGTTGTAGTTGGTATTTAAACAGAAATATTTCCAGAGATCATTGCACTTGATATTGAACAATGCAATTACTGACATCAGAAATATGTCATTTCCATTGTGTGGATTAGTGTGCTCAGAGCGATGCACGAGGCGTATCAGCAGCACTAAAGAGCAAAGGAAAAACCAAACCACGTTCAAAAATTCTGTAAATATCAAATGCATTCAAAAGCATGACCTTTTATGGACATCCAATAACTTGGATACTTATTCTAAGTTTATCTGAAACAACAAGAAATCAAATTTGGAAAGAAGCAACCCTGAGGGCAGGATTCTTCTTGGCATTTCAGAATTCAGTGTCTTCTCCTAGATAACAGAGAGTGCTCTCTGATTAATTTGCATCCCACCAGAAATTTCCTGCATTTTTCAGTTGAGGAAGGAGCCTCGAAGAACTTACTGTTTGGGTTTCCCACTGCTCTTTTGAGCATTCTTGTAAGGAATTACTTGTGGTAAATAAGTCTTTCATTGAAGTCAATGGATTTGTGTAGATATTATACAAAGTCTCACAGGTGGAACATCCCTTGCATGGGCCTCCTCTAGGAACAATCACACAGGAAAAAAAAAAGAAAATTACCTAGCACGAGTAAACAATGCCTGTCTATTCAGAATAAGAATTTTTTTTTGCCTTTGTTATTTCTCTTTTGGAAAGGGAAAGAAGAAAAATGTAACTGGCAAGGCTGTCTATAAATCACTTTAAAGAAGTATGGCAACATTTGGAATACATATGCTTTGCAGTTTTAATGTATTCTGCATATTTTACATGCAGGAAAATAACTTTTTTAAACATAATATTGGATGCTTCTGAAACTTAAACTTCTGAAACTACCATTTTTTATCATATTTTTTGTCTTTTTTAAAGAAGCCACATGATGAGTGAAAAAAAATTAATACACAACATAAAAACAGTACTTTATCAGATAAGAAATATAACTGTGCTAATAACTCTGCTTCTATCTCTCCACAAACTCAATACCTGCTCTTAGATTCTACTTTAGATAATTTCTGCAACCCTTCCCCTTATCCATTTTAATGTGACAAACATTTGACAGTGTGTGACTGTCCTCTAGCTATCAGTCAAAAGTCTCCTTCCTCAGGAGACTGACAGCACATCACATCACTGCAAAGCAATCTGTCTGGTCAGTCAAGTATTTTCTCAGGGATTTTTTCAGTAAATCCTATCAGAACCATGCATACAAAACTGTCTGTTAATGCAGGCAGTTATTCATGGTTAGGGAAAAAAAAAGACAGAACCTCAATTACTGAATGCTGCAGCATTGTGCAATAACCTTTTAACAAGGCATATTTATCATGCAACAGTTTAATATTTAGATATGGTGGTGAGCACATTTCTCAATGGAGATTTATTTCATTCCAAGTTCATCTCCAAACACCATACTTGGATTTTCACACTTTGATAAATCTGTTTGGTCTGACTTTATCCCACTTGAGTCTTGGATTTCCATACTTTGATAAATCTGTTAGGTCTGACTTTATTCCAGCTGAGTTTAAGCATGAGTGATATGTCACAATTCAGGAGCACTGGTTCCTCCCTAATCAGAGTACCAAAGGCAACAGAGCTGCTGAGAGGGTTCAGTTATCTCTGGAAGTACCTGTTCTTTAAACAGGTTCTTTAAATTGTTCTTTAAAACACCTTGGAGTTAACCAGAGTGATTGTGGCCTCTTAGCAATCATCTATCTCAGCACCCACATTAAAAGTAATTTCCAAATTTTCCTATGTGAAGTGACAATCTTTTTTTGCCCCAAAACTGTCACATTTTTTGGAAGTGTAGGGATGCTGCTTTGTGGGTCTCAAGCTCTTAGGGTCAGATTTTTAAAGGCAGAGATACATGTTTGAGTTTTAAGACTCCCTTATCTTCCTGCAACACTTTCTTTAGCAACAGAAGGTAAGAGCTCAGGCACCTCTTTGCATCTGTAAACAGAATTAGAAGTGCTGCAGAGGCCTTAAAGCAGAATGATTAACAGCAATCCTGTAAGCACTGAATGACTAAAGATTTGCACCCCCATCGTAAGAACAGCTCAAAGGAATGAAAATGCAGAAGCATAATGGAACAGGCCCTGGTTCCTAATGTGTGCTTCTGTCACAGGAGAGTTAACATCTAATCAGTTATTTAAATTAAAATGTCTCAGCATCAAATATAACTAAATGCCTCAAGCAAGGGTATTTAGCCAGAAAATGCTAAAACACACATCAAAGAATATTTCAAGCTAAAGGGTATGAACTCAAGGCCCTAAAGGTGAAAAAAAGCTCTGAGTATTTTAGGTTTCAAAGCTGAAACCCACAGAGGAGTTGATACATGCCAGATGCTAAAGGGGTGTAAGGTTGGCTCTTGCCTGTAGCAGAGGGATGATGGATACAGGTACAGAAATTTCAGCTGCTGTGTGATTAGGCTACATGTGGAAAGCAATAGGTGGATAAATTGAGAAGAATTTGTAAATTCAGGACTGACTCACTGATTAAGTCATCTCTTCCCTCTCACAAACACCCCAAAAGCAAAAAAAAAAAAAAAAAGTCTTTAGCAAAAATACAAACCCACTAGGAATTTTTGATCTCAGCTCCTTACAAAGCACATATTCAAGAACTCCTCTGTGTGTATTCAGCTCTTCTAAAGGAGGGCTGAGGGCATAAAGTGAATATCAGGGGTTGTATGGAGAATAAGATCTAGCTAAAAGCTAAAACACCTGAAGTCAGAATTGTTTATTACCTCAGAGGAAACTGATTGAGATGAACAGTCCAGAAAAAGACAACTTTGTTTTTAGCTGTGCAAATTTACTGCATACCAGCAAGCTAGGTTGGAAAAGAAGGGAAGGAAATGGAGTGCTCTAAGGAAAGGGCTGTGTTATCACTAGGCTGTCATTAACCTCTAGGATTTTTTACACAGCCATGGAAATCATCCCTCTCCAGGCTGGTGCAGGGAGGACTGACAATGGTCTCAATGGACTGACAATTGTCTCATCTCACAAGTGATGCTGAATATCTGCCATCATAAGGGGTGGGACTGGGAAAACAGACGGCAGGTAGGACTCAGTGTCAGAAAACAGTGGGTGCTCCTTCAGGACTAAAGCACAGAGTTAGGCTACAGGACCAAGGCAAAGAGGAAACTTGTTTCCATAAAAGACAAGCTCATGGCACCTGAATGAATCTCAATCATGTGGAACAGAGTTTGGCATATATAAATCTGGGAAAAGCATGAATCTTGTCTCGTTCATCCTGAGCAGCTGGGAGAGTTTTGTAGCATAACATGAAAAATAGCAAAAAAATGGGTATGTTCTCACCTCTCTATCTTCTTTTCTGTCTCAAAGGCAGCAGCATGTGCTGTGAGCTCCTGGGGTGAGGGCAGGAGCACCAGAGCAGAGCTGTGACACCAACAGGAGCTGTGGGGCAGCGCAGTCATCTTTAACCCACCAGACAAGATGAGTTATCTGCACTTCAGCCACATGGCTTTGTGTGTGTGAGAGCCACAATTGATAAGTACACAGAGCAGGAGAAAGCAGCATGTGCAGTGTTAGATATGGCAGCTTTTAATCCTGGTGACCCTTTTCCCCCATGAATGCCTGAATTTTGCCATGAGATTGTCTCTGTTAGTGGCAGCAAAATGTTCCAGAGGCTTAGGAGGACACAGAAAGGAGATGACAACCAACAATCTCCAACAGAGAACTCAGACAATTCTTTCTTAAATAAGCTCTTCTGGAGGGTCAGTAACAGGCAATACCCAGACTCTAAAGCTCCCCTGAAATAAGAATGGAACAAAATATTATCAAACATCCTTGTTTCATCCAGATCCTAAATTTTTTTAAAAGTGAGGTGAATAAATAGTTAAAAACAGTCTGGACAGGTCAATTCCTTTTTTAGATGATGTCTAACTCCATGACCTCTAACAAGAGCAGGCCTTCACTAGTTTTGAGTGGAAAGGATGACAAGAACTCATTCAGATTTGATCTTAAACCAAGATGGGGAGAGAACTGTAAAATAAGCTTTTCACAATCATTCTGTGTATATCACTTCAAAGCAAAAGTTAAGCCAAAAGAACCTGACCTGCATCAGTTGTTTCATGAGCTATCTGCTCTCTCCAGCAGACCGTGCATCATTCTGGGGGAAACTGGATCCTTGTTATTCAAAGAGCATTACACTAATGTTTGAACTCTAAGGAAACATCAGGACAGGGATTGCTTATGAAGTGACAGGGAGTTCAAGAGTGCCTTACTTTTACTAATGATGTTCTGAAGGAAGTCAGGAGGATTTCAGCCTTCTTGCAGCACCAGACACCAGGAGAATTGAGAGACACAGAGAGTAAAAAGGTAATAGAAAAGAAAGCAACTCTTGCCATCTGAAATTTAAAAAAAAAATCCTCATAAATATATATTTCTTCACAAACTAGGAATAAGACAGGGGTCAACAGGGAGTCAGCCAGTTGCCCAAAGACATAAGGGATAGAGCTGCTTTCCTCCCTGACTCTTGTTTCCTGTCTGTTCTGTGGAACTTTCCCTTCATCCTCTTTATTGTATGATTAATATAAAGCTGCATGTTTCTTGCAGTAACTAAGTAGATTAGTTTCTTGTGAACAGAACAGCTGCTTTAAAAAGGCCCTGTATCACTCCTGAAAACAGGAGTTAGGCACCTAAGTAACTTCCTAATCTCTGTTGAAAATTTCACCCTTAGCATATCACACGCTTCTCTTCCCATCTGCAGACTGGAGATAAGAGCTTCTGAATGTGGCTGCTGCTGTCATCTTGGGAATAAGAGAGGTAAAGGGAAAAAAAAAAAAACCACCCTCAGCAGCAGTGAGCACTCAAGCTGCTATAATGGCAGGGCTGCACTGATAGCATCCTCCTTCTACACTGTGCAGAAATGTTACTGCTCATCTTATCAACTCAAGTACACTGATTCTCAGCAGTGCACAGTTTGACCTCCCGTGGCTTGTTTGAACCTTGTGAAAACCTATATATCAAATCATACAAATTAAATGGAGCACATTCCTGCTCCTATCAGGCTTCCTGTATGCCAATGAAAATGAGAATTTACTTAAATGGAGAAACAGGCAAGCCTGTATTCTACAGGACCCGTTATAAGACACTCTAAGAAAGAGTTGAGGTCCAAGTTCAGTTCCCTGCTAAGCAGAGCTGATGCTGAGTGCTGGGTTTACCTTTCAACCTGCCTCTATCTGTGCAAAGAAAGACAAAAGCAGCAGGCTAAAGTGTTATGCTGAACCTGAAAGTAAGGATTTCTTTCATTTGCTGAATGAAACCCTGGGTCCACTCTAATTTGGGCTTTAAACTACTGTCAACTTTAAACTACTGTAAAGGCCTAATAACACTTAGAACTTATGAGCATTTTCTAATCAGTTGTGATTATCCCAAACTATGCTGAAAGATTTCTTTTGTCTGCTGCTGGTGAAAACTGAACCTCAGAGGCCTGGAGGTCTCAATACCTGAATTGCGAGGTGAGCCTTGTGCTCTTGTTCTGATGCACAAACAAAATATTTCATTGTCAAATCTGAAAATACACTTGGCTTTATAAGTTTCAAATTTGTTAAAACCAAAATAATTTAAAGTGCCACTTCCTTTTAAATTAAATTTTAATGGGCTTTGTCTAGCAAGAAAAATAAAGTGCCATGGTGTTTCACGTCTAACACTGGACCTACTGGATGAGAACCCCCACTGGAATGGGAGAATTTGGCACCTGTTCCTTGCTCTCAAATTTCACACCACCTCAGGTAAAAGTTGGGTCCCTAGGTCCTCTAGTTGTAAAAAATACTTTCTGCATCTGTGCTGTGCCAATAAGGAAACCACTGTTTATGAGGGAAAGCATATTTTTTTTAATCTTTATCTAAAATATAAGTGACCAGCAGATGGACGACTCCATCACCCATGGCATCCCCTCAGATTTTGCTCCTTTATCTTGCTTTGGAGAAGGCAACTCTGTTGTCTACCCAGCACTTTCTTTTTACAACTCCCATGAGGATGATGCCTCAGGTTTTAGCTTTTGCACTTTTCAGATCCTGTACTGCTTTAGTGAGTAGGTCAGCCTTCTCAAGGCATCTAGGGCACCAGTTGCAGCAAGCATCAAGCTGAGGATACCCTTAAAGTGCTTGCAATGCATACTGGTCAGCCACAGCACTGGTGACAACACCAAGCGCTGTGGTGATGGCAGGAAACTCAAGCCCTGCAGGGAAGCAGTGCTGCCCCATCCTAATCAATCCAACCCAGGGGCAGCCAGGCTCTCAGCACCTGGAGGGCACTGCAGCCTGAAAGACAGCAGAGGCAAAGGGATAAGGCTGGGCTGATGAGCAGTTCTTAGGGAGCAGAGCAAGCAGAAATGCAGGGAGCCACTCAGCGTGAAGTGGCAGGAGCAGAGCAACAGCCACACAAATGGGAGTTTGTTTGTTCCCTGTTTCTAAACAAAGACACAGAGACAATGGCTTAGATCTGATCTTTTAAGCTCAAACTTTCAAGATGACTAAACCACAAGTATCCAGAGTTAGACCTGAGGAGCTCTGGAATTTTAGAGCTCAGGTGTGTGAACAGCAGTGATAGAAATCACACACCCCCATCTGGGTCAGTGTACACTTGATACCTTCATTTGCCCATGGTTTAACAATTCCACTCCCTGAAATTAGCAATGAATCAGAATTTATGCCCCAGTGCCATTCCCTGGAGACAACCAGGCCAAGTCCACATATGCTGGGTTTGGCTGAGACAAAGTTCCTTTTGTTCACAGTAGACAGTGTGGGGCTGTGGCTCGGCTTTGTACTGGAAATGATGAACAAAATCAAACCTATCCCAGCCCAAACCAGCACACCATAGTTAAATTAGTTAAATGTTACAAACATGGATACAGGACACATACAGATATATGGAATAATACCTACCTGGGAATGAAAGGAAGCACCCTTGTTCAGACAGGGTATTCCCATCTTCTACTGCAGGAGAATACAAATGGTTATTTAATCAGTGCAAGGCCACATTCCATCTGTGAAGCCTCCCTGTATCCTTGTGGCAGTGAAGTTTGCACAGCTGGAAAATTAGGAAAAAAAAAAGCCATTACAAGAGGCATTCTGAAAGTTTGGGAAACTCTGAACAGTATTAAAGACTAAATATTAATTATAACAAGTATCATTCAAACAATTTATAGGACTCTGAGGTGCTAATGAATTCTGTTAAGAGCAATAATCAGGTTACAAATTAAACTACTGGATTATATATTAGGCAAGCTTGAGTTTGTTGAAGCTTTCTGTGTAATGAGGTTATTTTTGCCTCTTGATAAAATAAATCTAATTTTACATGTTTATTCTGACATCTGATTAAACTGCTTTATAGGAAGAACATTAGAGATGCATTTTGGAACTCCTCAATGTCCAAGCTAATTTTAAAAAGAACATGAAGTCCTCCTTTTGAACATTATTATTTTTAAACCATTTATTAACAAAAAATTACATTTAAAAATTAAAAGGGGGAAAAAGAGAAGTGGTAGCTTATGCTTCATCTACGGTAAATTTGTATATATTAATATTCATGTTAAGCCTTAAAGCATGATTTCTTTTTTTTTTTTAATATATAGGTTCTAAAGTCCTTAAACCTTTAATATTAGCAAGTCACAAAAAATCACAGATTTTCCTTTTGCTTGTGTGTCTGGCAGTGCTACTCAGAGAGGCTGTTAAACTATTTTGGGATGCTTTGATTTAAACTGAAATGAAAACTGTAAGTGAAAATAAGGACTGTGAACAGTGGGATGAGATGGTTGAGAAGAAAGAAGGGAAAAGAAAAAAAACAACTTTCTATGTCAACATCACGTAGGGACAATCCATGTGCTGCTGTTGAACAAAACAAATGAAGGCTGAAAAGCATAAAGATGTAGAGTTTTAAGCCAGTAGCAAACTCACAGAATGTGACATGTTAAACTCGCATTATTTGAAGTAACAAAGTAAAAATGGGGAAAAACCACCAAACAACATAACCCCACTCCCCCCCAAAAAACCCCAAACACTTCCTTCCCACTAAAATCCCAAGTTCCATCCTCCAATAAACAATTTTAAAAACCTAATCTCAGTGTACAGTCAACACAGAAATAATTTTCCATTCTAAATATGGTTTTCTCTATTTCCATTGATTAGATATCGATTCCATTAGGTTTCCATTGATTCCAGGCATCATATGAAATATATAAATTCTTTTCCAGCTCCAAGACAAAACAACTCTCTTTGCCTTGTATCAAATAAGTAACAGAAGTTTTGCCCTCAATATCCACTTATGATTCTTCATGATTTGTGTCACAGATGACACAAACCTCTATATCTGCTTGAGGAACTATAAAAAGTTCCTTGTTAAGTAAACACTATGAACAAGTTCCTTGTTAAGTAAACACTATGAAATGGTCAATCTGTTGGATTGACTCACAATAAGTGATATGTTTCTGCATTGTAGGCATTGATTAGTCACTTGAAGTGTTGGGAGTCTTTTCAGTGTTCATCCCTTAGGAAAAAAAAAAAAAAGGACTCCATTTGAAATTTTCCATTTTTCCATAAAGAATCTTGCTGTTTGCATAAAACAGTTTCCAACAATTGTCACGTCTGGAGCAGCAGCTTTCCATTTTTACCTTTCATTAACTGAAGCTTTAGAGAAAGAAAAGCATTATTTTATTTTTTTTTTTCAGTTTAAAATTTATGGATATGAAATGCTGGGTTTACTGCTCAGAAAATGAACACATTAAAATACAGATAGTGGCATGTGCATAAAACCACATAATTCTGCTCAAGCCCTGAAATTCTTTTGTCAAATAAGTTTCAGAACCTACCTAAAAGCAAAAACACTAAATGAAATATGACCAAATGATTAAGTTGTGAAAAATGATACGTATTCTACTGTAAATACAAGGACATATGCAACTTTAAGTTATTTGAGCATCCAAACCAGAAAACACTCCTGAATATGTTTTCTAGTGGCAGAACATCTGTACTGACATGCAGAACTCAAGCCTTGGGTTGGTTTCCTTTGTTCCCACTGGCTGTAACAGCAGGCAAATTTTCTTGTAGCCCCCATGGAATGTCACCTCATATATAAAATCAAATGCTACTCAAAACAAGGTTTACAGTGGCAAGACTTAATATTAAAGCATTAATGATAATTATAACCATGCAATACCAAAAGATTGGGTGCAGGTTTTGATTACTAATTTTCCCATGTACTTATAAAATATATTTAAACAAGTGTTAGGCCACCTCAGAAAAAGAGCCTGTGGATCAGAAGGTTCCCCCAGCTGCTGCTGCTGCCAGTGCCCTGTGGAGCAGCCAGGCACAGCAGCTCCCTTTCCCTGGAGGAGAGGGAGGAGGTGTGGAAGTACGGCCAAACCTGCCACGTTCAGA
This sequence comes from Agelaius tricolor, assembly GCF_023055355.1. Classification (NCBI taxonomy): domain Eukaryota; kingdom Metazoa; phylum Chordata; class Aves; order Passeriformes; family Icteridae; genus Agelaius; species Agelaius tricolor. The sequence continues at coordinate 4,124,367 of NW_027269270.1, forward strand.
GCTGGAATGCATCGAGATGTGATTGGAGCTAATTCTTCCATAGCTCTGGGTCGTTTCCTCCTCATTTCCACCTCCTTTAAGGTGCAGTTGAGAAGCTCTGCTGCACACCATGACCATATGGAAGCATCACTCTACCCCCCACTTCCCCCAGCCTTCCTGACAGAGTGAGGAAATTGCTTGACATTTGTATTTCAGCTCAGATTCATTAAAACAGAGAGGGTGATGGTGGACAGCTGCTGAAAACAAAGGTTGATCCTTCCTCACTGACATTTGTCCTGGCAAACTCTTTGCACCAAAGCTAAACCACACATCAGTACACTTTAATTCCCTTCCCCTTCCTGAGGAGGAGTTACCCAGCACTCACAAACTTCCCAAGGTGGATTCTTTATCCTGGAAGTCTATTAGGAGCTCTTTTTTCACACTTACAAAGCATTTTACAAGGTGAAAAACAATCACCTATAAAGTAGGTGAAGCCTCAGGAAAACCAACCTCCTTAACTTCTCCAATATACCACTCCAAAGGAACTTTGAACATTTCTAAGCATCTCTTCACAGAATCCCTAACCTGCCCTGGCAATACAATGGCAAGAGGAAATTTACCTAAAACATTCTTCTAAAGAGCAAAGAAAAAAAAATGGGTTTCAAGTGACAATCAAGAGAGCTGCAGAGCTCCCTGTTCTTTGTCATTTCTACAGCCATATCCTTGAGGTTTTTCTTTTTTTTTTTCCTGTACAATTTGATTTATTCATTCTATTTCTGTGTGACATGTTTCTACAAGCCTCATTACACGGCTATGGAGAAAATACTGCAGATGAATTTTTGTTATCTGAAAAATGAGAATGCTTCCCATGCTAAATGGTTCAAGGTTTGTTAGGTAGGGAAGTCATTATGTAAAAAGAACTCTCTTGAAAGAAACTCCAGCTTTTTGACACCAGGCTCTTGAACTTCTACAGCTAATGAAGGATTCTACATAATGATACTGGACCTGCACATCCTTTTGGTAAAATATAAATAAGCAAGAAAAGGATATGTAAGGAAATTTTCCTTGAAACAGAAATGTATAAAAGTAATTGAATTATTTGACCGTTGAGTTTCTTCTACTTTTTTCTTCCTCAAAGGATTGCCTTAAAATTAAATCTTTAATGCTGACTGAAGTAAGGATGATTACAGTTTTATAATCCAGAGTGCTCTTGTACATCTGTTTTGAAGTGCTTCTGAAGGCCAGACCCCAGGTGAAGTTTACACTGTAGGACTTAGATGTCCACATGTTATTTCAGAGGTGCATTCTCAGATCCTTGCAGCCAGCCTTTGTGTCTGAGGAAATGAATAAAATTAATTTCTAACTTCTTTTTTTGACAGGATTTTGACTAATTCTGAAAGCAATTAGTCAAATTGAGCTTAGCAAAGCTTAGCAAGCTGAGCATAGAATGAACCACACATATCTATTTAAATATAAATATATATATATTATACTATAACATACGTATGTTATATATGTAATATAGATATAAAATACATCTATTTTTATATACATAATATATATATATTTAAATATTCTCAGCATCTAGGACTCCAACACACTAACACAGGCACAGAGATCTGCTTCTATCCCTGCTGTGCCAGTGCACGTGCACACACACATGAATACCTGCCTCAAGCCTGTTAACTATTGGCCATTTTAAGCCAGTTCCTTCCTAATTAGGCTCTAAATGTAACAGAAACAGATTAAAATTTTCTTTCCAGGAGCAAAACTAGAAAAACCTCTCAAACTTGCAAATGTGCATCACTGCCAACCCTTGAGCTGGAGTCGTCAGTACTGAGGGAGAGGAGGACTGAGTCCTGTCTTGCTTTTTTTCCGTGTTACACCTGCTAATTTGGAGAAGTCCTGGATATTTTGGGGTCTGTTTAGCTTTATTGTATTGCTTCCTGTATTAACAGAGACAAGTGTTTTAGTTAAATAAACGTGCATGTGGAAGCAGTTTGTCTGAGGACTCCATACATCATTCTGTAACATATGCACATATCAGTTTCATTAGAACTTACATTCATACTGCAACAAGCTATTGCTGGTTTTATTCTACCTTTGCTTAGTGAGTAGATGTTCTATTAAAATGTTCTTTTTTCCCATTCTGCAGATGTGACCTTGGTTGTGTTTAACGACTGAGATCTTGCAGGTTAAGTAAAGCTTTCATTTCAAAGCACCATGTGAAATCTCCTTACCTACAAGGAGAAAATGTTCTATATTCCTGTATGATATAAATAACTTCACATCCACACTTTGTGAAGCATTTGGAGAGCTGAAGTCAGTCAAAATCCTGTATTCAGTGCTCCCCTCAGCCTTTCTGAGTCAGAGAGAATGAAAGAGAGATATATCCAGAGAGCCAAAGCAGTCCATCAGAAATCTGTGCTAGAAATCTGTAACCAGGACTTCAGGCTTTGCTGCAAACAGCACAGCAGTCAGCAGCTTGGGCAGCCAAAAAAGCAAGCAAGGTCACTCAAGGAGCTAACACCACAGACCAAAAAGCTGCTAGAAAAAGACAGGAATTGTAGCAAGCACATTTAAATAACACAGAGGTCACAGTGTACACTGCTGCAAAGTCCCAGGACTTCCACTCCATCAGGGCTTACTTTAGTCACTAGCCGAGGAGTTCAAGAGATTGGAGGACTTGCTTCTTTGCAGGTGGAACAGAAGCTGCCCATTCATCTGAATGCTAAAATGTTGAGTTTTATTTTACATTGCTACATGGTGGCTAGCAGGCCATGATCTTAGCCACCACAGTAAAAAAAGAACCAAAATATTTTTTTCTCATGTCATCTTTATCTTGTTCATAAAAGCAGTGCCTCCCTTGAGAGTGACTTGTATTTGGACTTGGGAGAAAATGAACAAATGGGTCTCTCACAGAGAAGTAGCAGAATGTGAGATGCAGTGACAAAGTTCTTTGTTTGCAGAGGTTTCATGAGGTGTTTTGCTTCCTTTTCTTCTCTTGGTGGTACCAAGAGAACTGGGAGCTCTCCCAGTCACAAGAGATGAATGTAAGCAATTCACAGATGTGCTTCCTGAAGAACTGTGTGTTTTCCTGTTTTGCTTAGGGAATTTATTTCCAAAATCACATGGAACTCCATCAGCAGAGACCTGCTCCCTGCTGATGCTGTACAGAGAACAGCAGCTCATCAGTGGCTTATCCATCTTAGATGCCCTGTAAGATGTTTGAGACTGGAGCTGGAATTAACTTGTTAAAAATGTGGGTTTATTGGATAAAAGAGCTGATTTGAAAGCTCTGTATGATTGATTCTGCTGAGGCAGTAATTGTGTTCATTACTCTCTTTTCATGTAGGATCTTAAATTCTCTTCCTTACTTGGAAATTACTTTTCCTGGAATTCATTCAGATACCAGATCCTCACCTTCCTATGAGGACAGAGTGACTGAACAGAGAAGTGGTCATGAGACCACATTAAATAAAGAAGAAGATACTTCTAAGCTCTCAGCTGGTAAATGAGAGCTGGCTGATTTGAGATGAACACTATTCTTTTCTTCCTTAACAGGTGGTAATGCCAAAAATCTTCATAATTTTATTTTTTCTTTAATGTTCAAATAACTCCAGAGTCATCATTGGAGAGAGAAGATCAGAAAAATGGACAAACCTGCAACAAAAACTACTTTTAATACTGAGGCTCATGACCATCACACTTTCAATCAGTCTTTTCATGACCACTAATAATCAAGTACTAATTGTCTAGGTTTTTGTTAATGAAACAGGTGTGCAATGGCACAATCATATATTATCTGATACATTTTCTTGCTTTTTTTTCTCAGTCATTGACAGACACACTGAGCTGACAGCTGCTGATAAACCTGTCTGTCAATTTGAATTAATCAAATTTTCACACAGATAACTGAAGACTTCCACACCACAAGGCTGATCAAAAGAATTTTCAAAACACAAAACTAGATTATTTTAATTTTTATCATTTCAACAAATAATTTCAATCATGCATTTTTAAAATTTTGATATTGTATTCTGATAATGTCATATTTTCTCTATTTACTGAGCATGCATATTTCCTTCAATTAATTTATCTCATTTAATATACTGATATTATATTAACTGTATATATTTCAATTAATTTACGTAGTTTTACTTTGCTGTTTACTGACATTAGCTCAGTTTAAGAGGCACATTTCAGAAAGACTTGGTTGAAAATATAACATCATGGTTTTAGTTTAGAGACACACACACAAAAAAAAAATAGCCAGGAAGAGACTGGAGTTTTTTCCAAATTTTTGGGAAAAATTTTTCCCCTAAATTCAAAACCTGCAAAAAAAATTTAAATACCTTTCATTCATAGCATTAAAAAAATCTTCTATTTCTCATGTCACCTGTAAGAGATAATTTTTGCTTTGCAGTTTATATCTACTTCAAAGTGCTTTCTATCTGACAAGTATTTCAGGCAAGTTTAGCTTCTGATTTCTGATCTTGCAATTTGAAATACTTAATTTGAATACTCACAAAACTCTGTCTGCAAAGAAGAAAGAATCACTGGAACTGCAGGACCAGAGATGAAAATTTTATACAGCTTAGATACATTTTCAGATACTGGCCTACCAATTGGTATTGGCAGAAGAAATGTTCCACCACTTCTGAGATGCAATTTCTTTGCAACAGACCTGGAAGGTAAAGCTATTTTTATAAGCTGTAGCAGCTGAGCTGATATGGGGGATCCTTCTTGAGTGGCACTATTAGATCAGGACACACCTGGAAGACTGCTGTGCCTTATTTTTTATCTCAAAGTATCTCACTGTATAGCTCACTACTTGAGAAGTACCTCAGAAACTTTTTCTGCCTCTGAAAAAGTGATCTTCCTTAGTACTTCCTCACACTTCCCATTCCTTTGGGCTAATGACTGAAAAGCCAAATAATCTACTGCAGACAAGTCATTTGGGCCTTTAGCATTTAGTGCTATTGTTTTGGGGTTTTTTTTGAGATGCATTATAAAATCCTACAAGAGATTTTATTGCACCCATTCCATTACATCCTGGATGAATCTTGAAGCCTAATTTTGACACTAAAACAGAACAGAATGCATGCCAACTGGCAGAAATAACACATTTAATTTCATGTAAAAGCTCTGTTCAGATATTACTTTTCTGTATGAGCAGATGTGATCTAGAGGATGCTGGTGTGGTCATACATTTCACTGCTTGCTGGAAGTATGATTAAACCTAATAACAAAGTCACAGCAGGATATGATGCTTGCCTAGGGCTTCTGGGAATATTCCCCAGGGACCAAGAGAGCCATGGTCTCACCTGTGTGTGACAGGTGGGACAGTGCCACCAGGATTTGTGTACAGCTACACAAAATCAGGCTCTGCTGCTTCAAGGAGCCCAAAAATATAATCTGAAAGAAATACCAACAAAAGTGCTCCATAAAATGATCTTAAATGATCTTTGTGTGGGTTTTTTTGCCATCCAATTGGTGTGCAGGAAGTATCAGATGCCCATTTAAGGTGGATTGTCATCACCTGTCTTTATGTTAATTTTAAAATAATGATTTGAGCACAATGAGTGTTGCCCTCAGGAGAAAGGAGGCTGGGGAGCACAGGAGAGTCAGGACCAGTCATAAAAAATTACAGAGTGCTATGACAAGGCTGCCTGAGAGTCTCTGCTTGGTCTCAGAAGAAAGTGATGTTACTTCAGAATGTGTCAGAAAATGAGCAGAGAATATAACAACAACATTATGGAGTTAACTGGTGTTGAATCCAGGAAAACTCATGATGGAGACCTGAGCTCTTCTCTTGACAAAAGCTTTTGTACAGGTTTTGCTTCACACTATAAGAAAGGGCAAAGATATAGGTAATTTCCTTGATTCAGCACAATAACTTGCCCATTTTCTCATTTCATTTTAGCAACAGATTCTCTCTTTCCCCACCAGGGCATTCTCTCCCTCCAACAGAGATAAAAACATGAAGCAAGCAAGTGTATACAAAACAGCAGTACACCAGTCAGGTTCTGAAGTGGAACAAATAAAAAAGATACTTTCAGAGCTTAGCTGATTGAAGAGACACATGGTATGAAGAGCAGGCTTCAAAAGACAGGAGTTTGCTTTAGAAAAACATCTCACATCTCTGAGTTAGAGAGCCAGGTCTGGAGAATTTCAATCTCTAAAAGATCCATAACTTGTCACAAGAAAGGTGGGGTTTGTTGTTTTGTTGGGGTTTTTTTTGTTTGTTTGTTTTTTGTTTGGTTTGGTTTTTTTTTTATAAATCAAATGGAACTATTCAATATTTTCCACTGTCAGCTTGCCAGGTTGGCTTAGAGATTTACCTTAGTTTTCAAATTAACTATTTCTGTAGCAGAGGTGAATGAATAAGAATGCAATAATGTCTTTATATAGCTTATAAGTTGAAAAAAATTTGCAGCTTAGCTTTGACTCTTTCAATTTTTGCATCTGTATGCAAAGAAACAGTGAGGAGGTGTTAAACTATTGAAAAAATTCTTAGCTGAAACAGTTAGGAATCTGATTCCATCATTTTTTCTTGTTCACTTGTGCATATTTCACAGAACAATTTAATAGGAATAAAGTTTAGATAATAACTAAATTTTGATAGCTGACCTGAAAGGCACCAGTTAGCATTCTGTAGCTTAGCACATTGATATCCTGATCCAAGAGACCATAACTGGGAAAGCTTTTTGCCTCCCATATTTTTTCCATACATAACTTCAACATTACCTGTTCAAACCTGTGGTTCAGCAGCAGTGATTGTACTGACAAACAACAGGGAAAACAATCTCACCTGGGCTCAGTCTCCTCTCCCCAGCAGGATTCTCACAGCTCAGACTCCTCCCTTCTCTGCCAGCACAGATTTTAAGCAAGAACATGAGGTTATGGCTTGTGTGGAGATGTAGTTTCAAATTTCTGGAGTAAAAGGTTCAAGTTGTTTACAAAATATTGCTGCAAATAAAAATAGCAACCCTGAATTCCAGCACATATATTTGAGGCATTATTTTCTCTTAAATTTTTAAAATGTCCTGTTTCAAAGCAGACCACCTCCAATTGTAAATAAGCTCATACAATATTTTTTATACTCTCTCACTTGACCAGCACAAATTGAATAAACCAAATTTCTGTTCCACTTTCAGTCAATCTACAATTATTCCACTATAAGCAAAACCTACCAAAGTATATTTTTGAGCATATGCACACTGATAATCTTGAATCAAACTAGAATGTTGTCAGAATACTTAATTCTGTATTTTATTCCTTCTAGGCCATATTCAGAAACAAGAATTGTCTTTCAAACAAACGTCAGAATCTGTATTGTGCTCAGGTAAGATGATCTGGGGACCTGTATCTGTGGACATTTTTCAATAATTTGAAGTTAGAAATGTGCTTTAACTATAACAAATTTTCTTTTCAGGCTGCACATGTTTTAACAGTCCTGTAAAAGAACATAACACAAAGTGAAAAGAACTTTTCAAAAGAAGTTAACATTAAACTGTCCTCAGATTTTTTTTTAAAATGAGTTTAACTACGTTCTTCAGTAAAACATACCATAAATAACCCAATAACATAAATTAGCCATGTAAGTAATGAAATTTGGCCCCTAAGGCTCAGTACCATTCCTACAGCTTTAGAGTTGAGCAACAAAGACAGTAAGGCCAAAATGAAACACAATAACGAAGTATAACATGCATGAACAAAAATAGTTGTTTCAAAACCCATTTTAGCAGCTGAAGGGAAAATAAGTCCCAGATTTCTGCAAGCCTTTGGCACTTCTGAGAACACCTCCAGAATTCTTTTCAGCCATTTCTGCAACATTGTCAAAAACATTTGGGCCAACTAAAGGCTACTCCTCATGCTTGCACCCAGTTGTAATGGCAGCACAACTGCAGGCAGATGCAGAAACCAAACCCTGCCCCTGGATTTTAGGACAAGATCACTGGGTAATTCTCATTGTACCAACACTTTGGCCATTCTGTTTGGAAAATATATCAAACTGGGCCCTGAGGGGTCAAAAAGTTTAGCCCCAGTTCTCAAAGGAATCTGAATATGTGAATGACTTCCTCACAGTTCTGTCTTTGCCTTTAGAGGATGCCTCACCACACACTTGTGTTTATAGTTGCCTAGTTTTACCAACCTGCTTATTCTAGTGGAACATCAGGGAAAACAGCAGTTTAATTTAACATCTCTGTTTATCACAGACTTAGCTGTGTTACAAGACCTTTCCAATTTCAAACTGAGTGAAACAAATAAAACATAGGTGCCAGGTTCATTAGCATTTAATGAATAACAAATTAACTTGCCTCTGCTAGTAATCTGAACTTGTCTTACTCCTGAGTTTTTCAATTATGTTATCTTCTTTCATGCAAATTAAAGGACTACACAAGCACAATTAGATGTGGCAGCTACAAACAACTGGAAAAGAGCTCAACAAAATAAATTACAAAACTCTTCTTTATTCCAGCCAAGCGTATATCAATTCAGATAACTGGCAGCTCTCCTCAGCTTTTATCTATTGCAACCCAGACAGGAAATAGGCATTAGCTTTGTCTTTCTGTGGGAAAATAAGCTAGGACTTGTTTCTCCCCTCTTGCATTCACTCTCCCACTGCTCATGAATTCAGTTCCTTGCTGCTGAACTGATGCACAGCCTTGTTCCCCTGTCTGACCCAGATATGCTTACTAGCATCCATAAATATACATTATTTTACTGATCTTAATGAATTCTCTTTTTATGACATTATTTGTCTAAAGATATTGAATATTATTCTTGAATTTCAGTTATGTTTGCCTTTAGCATCTCAAGCTCCTGCTCTTTTCCCCTCAGAAGACAGCTACAGGGCAGCAGAAAGCTATACCACAGGGAAGCTTTAAATTTAGATTTTTTTCCATCCCCAAAAAAATTTAACAGCATTTTTCTCTAAAACCTTGTCCTATCTGTTCAGAGGCATTCTGTTGCATAATGTCATTTTTGGCTGTCATTTTTGAATGATGTTTTAATTATAAATGTCATGTTCAAAAATGTTTCCTTGCTCTTAAGAAGCCAGTGAGTACTTTTTACATTTAACTCCCTCTCATACAGGGAGAAAACAAAATGTCTCCAACTAACAATAAGCATTTCTTCAAAATGACAGGATTTAAACATTTTAATAATAAAATGCTCATTTAGATTTAATAGCAAACTTTTTCAAAGCAATTAAAATAATTTAGTGAAAATGCACTGCTGATTTCCCTTTGCAGGTGAGGTAAAGCACTTGAGCCTTCTTTGTTAAATTGTGCTGCTCACAGATGATGTTTGGCACCTCTGAAAAGTAAAAGTATCCAATAAGCTGAACCATTAATCACACTAAGGAACTGAACTGATGCTCATTTTGGTCTTTGTATTTCTTTCTTAGGCAATTCTGCCTACAGAGCTCATGAAAATTTTTGGGGCAGGGTTTACCTGACAATATTTAACAGTTGGCACCTACAAAGTTTATATACAGTTTATATTCCACTGTAAAGTGGAAGCTCTGAAAAATACACTGTGAACCTCCTCCCCACCCAGAGTTTTACTCCCCAAAGCTCAGCTGTTGCAACCCATGACTAATGAAGGCACAGCTGATAAAACACTCCCCCTGAACAGAAAATGGGAGATCTTAAAATATGTAACAAGAACAAGGTAGAATAATTCACAGATTACAGCTGTGGGTGAAACAATGAGAGAATAAAACAATGGCTGTGAAGTTTCTGGCATAAAAGGATCAAAAAGTTGTTCTTTGGCAGTTCCTTGTTGTGGTAACACAATGCACTTCTGCTTTGGGGTTAAAAATTAGAATAATCTATCCAACAGGTGCAGACCCAAGAAACTGCCCTCCACGTGCCACCTATTTCAGTGTACAGTAAACTTTGTCTTTAAAAGGTTGCAAAATCACCCCTAAAAATCAGTTGGGTTCTTACTGTGTTTTTTCAAGGAGACTGGTGATTGTTTGTATGCTCTTGTGATAGTGAGATCTGCAGAGAAGCTGACCATATGTCCAGCAGGTCTTTGCAATTTTAGGGGATTAATTAGACTTCCACAGCCAAGTAACCTGAGAAGCAAAAGTCAAGATATTTGGTGTCTGGAGTTGAACTGTTTGATATCAAGGCAGGGCTGATCCTCTCTCCCCAGGCCTTAAAATAGGCCACTGATGAAATTAATGCCTCAGAGAACACTGCTGGCCCTTTCCTGCACCCTAGAAATCAAGCAAAAGTCATACTTTTTTTTAATATAAATTCCTGGAGTAAGTTCTAGGTCAGTGAGAGACACTGAGAGAACAAGGAAAGCAGGCTGATCCAACATGGAAATAATCTTTAAAAGAAGGGGATATGGAAGCCTTTTCCTTTCCTTGTCTGCAGTAGTCACTGGTATAACCATAAAGAAGCTGTGACTTCTTTGGGGAAACATTTTTTCAGACAATCTTCTCAGCAGTTTGCGTCTGCCTTGTATTTAAATACACATTTAGGGCACTGCTACATCCGTTATAATTTCTAAGCCAGTATGGAAAGTGATTTCACAGCAGGAAGAAAACTGTGGAATCTGCAACCCAGTGCAGAAGCACATTGAGCTGTTGGTTTGGTTTTTTGGTAGTTTTTTTTTTCCCCTGTAATATCTCATTTCCTTTCATGCTCTAAGGTTCAGCAAGAACAGATGTGAGATGTTGTGATCACTGCTTTTTCTGCAAGGAGGATAGTTTAATGGTTCTGTATCGCAGGCAACAGCTTCCCACGCTTGTTTCTCTGATCTTATCAAGGTTGCAAACTATCGAAGCAAAAAAAAAAAAAAAAAAATTTTGATGTTTGCAGCCTTCTTCACAGTTTTTTGTTTTGTACTGATTAGCAAAAGCAGCAAGTTTTAATCTTGATTTTTAAGTGTAAATTGAAGCATTGGTAGCGTAGGAAACCATGGGCAGAGAAGTAAGCTTTGGGAATTTTTAATATTAATAAAGAAGCCTGCAAAAAGTAGGAGACACCACACAGGATGTAAAAGATTGAAAGAACTTTTCAAATGAGGACAATAACAAAACCCCTTCAAAATGAAAATGAGATATTGAAACAAAGCCTGGGGAGTGGGGGAGGATGAAGGGGTGTGTTTTAACCTGTGAATGTAAGGAATCTCTGAACAGGGAACACAGAGGTATGACACAGGACCAACCAGCACTTTCCTGGTATTTTTCACATCAATTGTGCTGTTTATTGGCTTTCAGAGAGTGAGCACCAGCTCTAAGAACATTCCATATGTTTGTTAGGAGTTACAGGTGTCCTAGCCCACCTTCAGAGACTGGATGGCACTTATGGTTCAGTGTATGAACTCCTATGGCCCTGCTGACTTCTACAGTACCCACCACCAAAAATGTGCTCATAATAGTATTAGCTTGAACATGGAGCCCTCCCATTGTGTCCTGTTTCATCTGGAAAAACACAAAATCTCAAATCTAGACTTGGATGCCAAATAAATATTGGTTTAAATGAACTTTGGGTACATGGATGCAAACAGGAGCTGTGCCCGCTCTGCAGGTAAGTTTCAGTGTCCACTGAGGGCAGAAACAAATATTTCATTCCTCATAACTCCCTGCAGAAAACATCAAATCTGGGAGTGCAGTGTTACTGCTCAGTGCCTCATTTCAGAGCTGAATTGGGTCAATGGCCATCTGTCAAATACAAAGCACAGGAGCAGAATACCCTTGGATTTTTTGCCCTTTTCCTAGTGATGGTTTGTATCACATGTACCTGATAATGGCTCTGCTCATTCCCAAGCTGTTATCCTGTTATTTGCATACAGGAATAATCACATCTACGTGACTGTCTGCTTTATTTTTAAATGTATTTGTCATTCTCAATAATCAGAACAAAATTATGAATTATGAAATGTTTCTAACAGCATATTTCAGTTTCAATTTAGTTGATCATGCTGATTTAGTTTTAATTCAATGCAATTGAAGTTACATTTCAGATTTTTCTCTCAGTGACTGAAGTCACAGTATTTTTGCTCTGATTTCCCATCCCTGTTCTCCATCACGGCTGTACGCTTTTAGTACATTCTTTTTCTTGTGTCACATTGATTTACAGCTTACTTTGGGAAAAGCTCACTCTTCAAAATTGTGATTAAATTATGGGGTCGATTCAGATATATTCCTCACCTAGAAATTCTCTTGGCTTCAGTAGGAATTTGCATGTGCAAGGAATGCAAAATACACCATGTTCATAACCAACACAAAGAAAAAAAATCACAGCTCTTTTATGTGTACTTCCCTGATTTTCATCCCATTCCAAGAGAATAAATTGATGGAAAGTATTTTTTTACCATTTCATTTCAATTCTATTAAATGCAGTCTTGCATATTTGAATAGTTTTGTTAATTTTTTTTTATAAATATCGTACAAATATATTTGTTTCTTGGGAAGTGTAATCTTGGAATGATCTTTCCTATTTTACTGTTTTGCACAACTCTTTAGAATTATGATGCACTTCATTTGACTTTTCACTTGGTGTCATCTCTTGGTTCTTTCTGTGTTCTTTTGAGAAATGTTTCTTCACTTCTGTACTTTTGACTCTTGTATATATCAAATTTGGTTTATATGTACATTCCTGGTGGAATGTACATATTTGGCCTTCATTGCTTAGCCTTGACTTTGATGGAATTTCCTTGAAGACAGATAATACACATTTGTTCAGCCAACGATCAGTAAGAGATTTAAAGGCAAGAGTAACTAAAGACTTGTATGAAAATAAATGGAATAATGGATCTCTCATAGGTACACTTTAGTTTTGCTTTCCCTGGCGTTTTCCTCATTAAAAATCTCTCCTTGTCACCTGCAGTCTCTAGAGATTTTAGATTTGTGTGAGCAGATATGGATATTTGTTCATGCAAGGGGGAAAAGTGGGAGTATAGTGATCTCTGCACCTACATTCTCCAGCCAGCATGGCCAACAGCTACAGTACAACATTTCACAGAAGTTTTGGCTGCTACCGGGAAGTTTGTACATAAATGGGAGCAGAGAGGGAATGGTGAGGGTCCAGCTTCATAAAATTCTTCTCAAATACAACTCAATTTCCTTCAATGATGCAAATTCCTCTGGAAGGGAATTTAGGCTTGCCAAATCATTTCCTCCACCAAGGCATTACATCAGTTTGTGGGATTACAGCACATACAGAACTCTTTTATTTATTCTTCTAAAGGTAGTTAAACAGGAAAGGACCTAAAATAGGTTGGCTTAAGAGCTCATTTTAAATAATAATTTTAGTACAATATTAACTACCAAACATAAATAAAGTACTACTCTTAAAAATCATGTGTTTTCTGGATTTTCTGTATACCAAAAGCACTTTTGTTCCTACTGAAAGCACTTTATCCAAAGAGACACCAGTAGTTTCTCTCCATTCCTTATTTTAAGAAAGACTTGAAAATTCAGTTGGCTATGAGCATTTTGGTGAGCAGAATTCAGCTTTAAGGTAGAAATTCCACAAATATTTATGCAGCTTCTCTGTTTTCTTATTTTATTTTTCCATGAAGAATTTAATTCTATTTTCTATTTTTCTGCACAGTTCCACTGCCAATACTCTGTAATATTTCAGCAAAAACCTCAGAAACAGACACAGATTTTAATCACAAAGCCTTAAGAATTTTTCCTAAAAAAAACTACAATTTCAAAATGGAGTGGTATTTTTTAACGTAAAATAACACAAAACTATAAAGCCTATTACATTCTTCTCCTTTCTTTCATCCATTTTACCAGCTGGAGTGATTTACTCAGGGAATTAAGTGTGAAGTTCAGGTGGGGAAAGACCAGGTTCAACTTCTTTGTGTGTCTCACAAGTTTGTGGTTTGGTGAACAAAGTGGCACCACGTGCCACAGTCCAACCCTCCAAGCTGCTCAGTGCTCATTTTGAAAATGTTTTTCCTTTTCTTCCAATTGTCTCAAAATTTATTTCCTTATTCATTCCATGCTGATGAAAGACTCTACAAAGCAGCAGCAGTAAAATGAAACACTCACAGGGTTTTATATATAAACAGCTGGAAAATGAGCTAAATGGAGAATTGCATATGCACTCTGCAGAGACTGAAATTTTAAAGAGAAAACTGATGCAGTTCAGGGAAAACAGGAAAGTAGCCATGAATAATGGAATTAGGTGAGATACAGTCAAACCTCTCATTCAATTTTTATCTTTAAATCACTAAAATTATTTCTAGCAGTAATGGTGTAGGAAGTCATATGCTGTTTCAGCAATCCATTCGTATTTAATTAAACTTATAAAGTATAAGTCCCAAGTTATCATTTTTGCCTTTTTGATTCATGCTATGGTTCATTTATTTTAATGCCTTTGGGAGTTTTGCCAGTTAATAATGGAAGAGGCCATTTTATTATGAATTGCTTCTTGCTTTTCCATCCTACGTATGTATTTATTTAGTTCACAGTGAAGGGCATTTTCAAATTTCAGAGGGGCTACCAGTGGGCAGAGGCACTGCCAGCTCTGGGTTGCAGCAGACAGTGAGGCTCAGAAATCATAATGCCAAACACAGGGAGACAGTTCTCAGATGGGTGGATTTGGGTGTCTGTGTGCTGATCTTTGATTTGTATGCTAAAATGTGCTTCTGCAACTGATGTGCCATAACCTATCAACATCTGCAGGGAAGTTCTCGCTGGCAAGGCACCATCCCTGCAGGATCTGCAGTCAGCAAGTGAAGCTCACTCATGCTCTCTGCTCATAAAATATCTTTCCCCCTTGGGGGTTTCTAAAACAATGCATTTCTAAACCAATACCCTTAATAGCAAGATGCAGCAAAAGTAATGTTTTCCTTGTTTGTTTTTTTTTTTCCCAGACAAACTAAATCAATGTTTATCAGAACAAATATCGTGCTACCAAAAATAAAAACCCTCACAGACATTTTTTTCAAGGACAGGACAGGGGAGGGAGATGAAGAAACAAACAGCCTCTATTTTAATTGACTACATAATTACTCTGATAGTAGGAGATATGTTGGGAGAAATCCTATAAATATATTCAACACCTAGAAGACAATATAGGCCACCTGGTGTCCCACAAATAAAAAGGAGGAACCACAGTGATAACTTTAGCAGCCAAATCAGAGCTTCCTGCTGTGCTTCCTGTTACTATAAAATAGGATTTATATGGCCTAGTAATCTGTCTGGTAGATACATTTTCTCAGCAATACCAATAAAACCACAGCTTTAGTTGTGTTCCAGAGAGGCCTCTGATTGTGCTTAGTGGCCATTTCTCATTTCCATCTTTGGATGTCCATGTTTCAACTTCTGATTTTAACATACGAGTAAAGAATATTGAAAAATTCATCATAACACATCTCACTTGGCAATAAATGTGAATAAATTGATACAATATAGAAACTCTTATATTCAGAAGATGTGAGAATAAATTGTCTTTCCCTGGATTCTACTCCGTGTTATTCAGGAGTTCTGATACCTGGTGACTGTTTTCCTAAGGTTTACAGTTAAAACTGATAGTCTGCCTCACTGGCATTTAAATAATGATAATAAAAAACCTGTTTAGACCATTTTAAACTATGCTTTCATTTCACCAAACATTCATGAGCACTAAATATTAGAAAATAATCCAGCAGCAAAGTCCACATATTTAATGATCACTGGTGCCAACCTATACTTCCCTTTCCCTTTAATGGCATATCCACAAAACCATTAATTTTTTTTTCTTGCTTTTCATCAAGCACAATGGCTTTTGACTGTCTTTCCATCTCCAACAGACACACTGAGATCTGCCAAACCTGAACCTTTGATTTGGACAAAACATTTATATCTCCACCAATGGCATTTGAACCACAGCCACCATCAGTCACGTCCGTATGGTACCAACATGAGGAACAGCACAAGGCTTGGGGAGGCTGGCAAGAGAGAATTGGCTCCAGAAAATAAATATACAGACTGCTGTGCAGGGATTTCTGACAGGAAGGGATCAGATCTTCTCCATGCCCTGTGATGGGCTTGCACACAATTACCTGCGTATCCTCTGTGGAGCCTGGAATAGGAATAACACCACCAGAGAGCTCTGATGGCTGAGGAGATCCAGGAGATCCTAAATCTTTCGATTTGCAAACAAATCCCATGTGTCACTTGGATTTTTTAAGATTTTCTAAGCTTTTTGATGTTTACATTATTGTAACAAACTTTCTCACACACTTTCTGTAAATAACTTATTGTTTTGCATTCTTTTATAGAAGAAGAGACATTTGATAGACTGTTAGTTTGTTCAGTGTCATTGGAGAGGTGGCACTTTCACCCTCCAATCCACTGTCACTTTTTAAAATCTATAAATGTTAAAATCAAAAAACAAACTTCCCTTTTTTCACCTTGAAAACAACAGTGTGTGCACTCGTGTTGTTTTGTGTCCTATAGTGACACCCACGTGCAGCCAATACAAAGACCTGAAGCACCTTTTAATCCCTTTAGTGTACCAGGCTCCTGCCTTTGTGCAGGCCCAGCATCCATGTAAATAAAATGCCTTGTGCACCATCCATGGGCACACACAAACACCCCAGCGTGGCTTTGAGACCAATTCAGGTGCACTTCTCACTCCAGCCTTTGATTCCTTTCAGAGGTGAACCTTGGGATTTATCCAACATACTTTTGGAGCAGACACAGACAATCTAACTTCCTTGGAATATATTAGTCTATGCTGCTGCTATAAAGGCTCCAAATTAAATTCCCTACGGGGATTTTTAACTGCACCACTAAAATGTAAAATGTTTTTTTTCCCCCTAGTAACAGCGACTACAATAATGACTGTTGAATTTGGTTTTGATAATGACAGATGTTACAAAGACAAGCTAGGAATGCTTAATGAGATTTTGGGTGCCATATCCCAGTTTCATATATGTAACCTATTTTGAAATTCGTTAGCAATAAGACTGTTTCCTGCAACATAAGATACAGCTTTTCTTATTATATTAAAAAATTTTCTGTATGGCATCAGATTTTGTCTATAAGTTGCTCCAATTCAGTGTCTTTATTTGAAGCATTGCAAAAAAAAATTCAACTTCTTGTGGCGATATATAATCCAAATACATGGAGAAACAGATGAATATAAGATCAGAAGAAGGGAATTTATACAAATCCCTGGCTAGGTACAATTTGTTCTCTCCCTGTTGCTATTTTATGTGTGGCTATAGAAATGTGGTTGAATAAAATGACAAAGCATTCTATTTTGATACAATGATGGATAAAAACACTACCTTTTTTTTTTTAACTAAAAAGTGCAATTTCCTTTTTTGAAAAAGTGCAACACCTACATGGTGTAGGAAGAGAGATTACAAAGTTCCAAAAAGAAGAATACTGAACAGAAGAATACTGAACAGACTGAATAAAATAATCAAATAAATAATGAAGTAATACTGGATTCTGATTATATTGAAATATAACAATGGAGACATGAGTACTAAGGCTATTTATTTTTTTTAATAGTTGAATTCTTTCAAAAACCTGTTCCTTACCTTCTACCCCTCCTTGCCCATTTCCATCTTTTTTACTAGAATTAAAATACTCGGATTTATAAGGAGTTCAAGAAGCCCTGTTCATGTAGATTTTGGAAGTTACAGAAATAGTCAGCATGTCTGAATGCTCCCAAAAGTATTCACAGATTCGTAAAGCAAATGCTGAAGGTTCCATGTGGGTTTTAATTACAATTTATTATTAGATTCCTACATAACTTAATTTGCCACATCCAACCCCAACTGTGCTATGTCTTCAGAACACAGAGCCCACTTCTAATTCCTGCTTGCCAAGGAGGGGCATCTGAGTCACCTCAGGGGCACAGATGTCAGCCCTCAAATGTACTGAGTTGCACCCAAAAATAGAAAAACACACTCACATGCATAGAGCTGATACATAGGAATGAGCAGTTAGGAACTCTAAAGACCCTTATGTTTCTTAATAACACTGGATTCTGTCCAGTCTTTTTGGATCTCTAAGATTCTGGCTGGAGCAAACTATCTGTTGTGTTTTCCTCCTGGAACACCAGCAGTGAAATATTTTCAAAGAGAGTGTTTTTAAAGAACAATTGTGGAGTTCTATCCATGCCCTCAAGTGATATTTCCACCACCCAGCAGCTACAGTACAGAACACAGAGAGCAGGATGAGATGGCAAACTAATGGCAGCCATTTGAGTATCCTCTGAATAATTAATAAATTAGATCTATGGAAAGCATTTAGAATGTCTCATTAAGCCGATTAACTCCCTATTTCATGAGCAAACACTGGGTGTTCTAACAGAATGGAAGGTAGGAACTAGTAGATAAATAACCATTATTAGAAGAGCTGATTTTTTTTTTTTGGCAGAATTGCCAAGCTAGAGAGAAAGTGTTACTTGAAAGTCTCAGGGAGGACTTTCAAAAATTGAGGTGACAGAAAATTAGCATGAACTATTACAGAAAAAAAAAAGATAATCTGATTATATAAAAAGTGTTTGTGACAATGGAGCTAATAAGAACACTATCTAATTTGTACAGGCCATAAAATACAGCAGCTGTAAATTAAAGCTACAGGTATATCTCTAGTTCTGCTGAGGATTTAGTAGCTGGGCACAGGCCCAGCGGATTAAAGCGTGGCCCCTCAGGAATAAACCTGGTGCTTCCAAACTGGGAAGAGCACTAACAGGGGATGCTTCAGGTGGCATTTTATCATCTGTCTGCCTGTGTAATTTCAGCATTCTCTCTGTAGTGTTTATTGCATTTTAAGTGATAAAAGAAATAAACTTCACACACAAAAAATAAACTGTATCTCTGAGTACTTAATGAGACTTTCTAAACTACTGTCGTCCCCTTTATCTATTTACATGTGGACTGGCTGCAGAGGAATTAGACATTTTATGGTGTGGTGGAATTAAATTAATGGTGATTATTTGGTGATGTAAAATTAATGCATTTTAATCAGCTATTATTTAGTGAATCCATTTGCATGCTATTCTTTTCCTCAAGTACTAAACGCAGAATAAGGATGTAGCAGATTAAAATTTTGCAAATAATTGACAGTCTATTACCTAATATGTTTTCATCTACACCTGGAAAACTTCAAGTGTACAGCAGTTTATTTTCTCAGTGCACAAAAGATGATTACAGAAGAACCTAGAAAGAACATTGATGTCTGAATGCAGTCATGTTCTGTGGCCCTATTCACTCTACAGCTTTTCCCAGGATAACTGAAATACACATTACATTCTTGAGGTGGTCCCAAAAAGCCCCTTAAATTCTTCCAATACCTGCATCATCATGCTGGGGATGTTCCAAAATGCCTTGCAGACACCTATAACCTTAGAAACAACACCAAACCAGTCTCACATATCAAGGATGCTGCTATGTAGATTATAAATCATGCTCTTTCCTAGCAGTAAGAACTATTCCTAAGAATTTGGAAGCCTTAGAAAGATTTTCAACAATTAGATATTCAATTATTATAAAATTAGCCAAATAGCTCAGCTCTCTTAGCTGCTCAGTGGTAAAACAGATTTTCAAACACAGGGTTGGGTTTTTTTGCTCCTTTAAATAAGTCACCAAATTTATGCTATTTGAATAAATAAAAAGCTGTACCTATTTTCAGCAGGCATTAGCACAAGGAAAGTTTGTCTCTTGCAGAAGACCAAACTCTGCAATCATAACGGGTCCCCTCCAGTCGTATTTATAAATGAATCTCCAAATTATTACTTTTATTGTCCCAGATGAGTGCTACTTTGCATTCCAGTTTCTGTTATTTATAGCACAAAGCCTCAGGGAGTGAGTACAAACAACATATGGAAGATCTACCAACTCATGCATAATCCTTCAGCTTGACTTGTGCTTCCACAGGGATTTGGGTACTAATACTGAATTATTTCCTTATTGGTCTGGAACCCTCTGAAGGCAATCCCCATTTTTCAAACCATGTGATCTTTATTCAATAAAGGAGGAAGAAAAGGAATGGAGCACAAGCTCAAGTCATCTTGTTTAGTTGGTTAAAAAGTTACACAGCACTGATGTTTTTTCTGATATAATTAGGAAGGTTTTTGTGTTAGTTCAACCAGCACACAGTGGGTTGATGCAGTTTTGGGACCAGGCTGCAGTCCCTGTTCAGCTGATTTGCACTGGTCTGATAGCATAAAGCAGACAAAAAGCCATTTTTTCAGGGCTAGAGAAACACTCAGAACAACAACAACAACAAGAGTGGGTATTCTTTCTCCTTTAGAAAAAACACCTGGAGTAAAGATCATGGTGAGAATGTCCCTGCCCTTTTTTAATTTCTCCCAAGTCACTTGACCCACATAAATGCAGAGTTACACACAACACGGGTCTCAAAGGCACGGGGAATGTTCTGGATTTGCATCTTGCACCTGGGGGCTGCCTCATTTAGGAAGGAAAGAGAAGAAGTGAGCAGAAAAGCAGGAAGAGGCACCTGAATTCAGGGGGATTTGACCCTGCACCCTCCAGGGGCTCAACACCAAGGGCTTTTCCTGCCTAGGAATGCTGAGGAGGAGGATGCTGAGGTGGGACATCAAGATGGATTATTTCTCGTGGCTCTTGAGAAGAAACACTGGCAAGACTATGAACTGCAAGCCAAAAACCTCTTCTCTCGTTCTCAGTAAAAGAGAATTAATACTCTCAGTGGTAGACATAAAATATATCCTGTCAAAGAGAATATACTTTAATGTGCATTCCCTTAACAGCTAACAGTGTTCGCCAAGATACTTCAAACATCAAATCTGTTTGAATTAAAATGTGGTCTTTTCTGAAATGACATTTCAGAAATGTAATAATCTCTCTTGCTACAGTTGTAACTTAAATGCCTATGACTATTCTGCATTTGTAAATAAGCCTCAAATCCCACATGTGTTTCCTATTATTTTCCAAAGAGAAAATGGAAGTAAATTTGTAAGCTTCCTCCAACACCCCGTTTTGAAAGAGATTAACAGCCATATTCTGTAATACTGTGATATTTTCCTCCCTCTGTCTTCCCATAAGCATTATATGACCAATACCTGATGCTACCTCACAGTTGAAGGCTAATCTTTCCCCTAGGGTACCATAACACTGCTGTGGCTTATTTATAAAAAGGAAGCTGCACTCAGAAACTGTACAAATGCAATGTACTTAACCTCTTGCTCTTTCCCTCCTTCCCTCTCCCCCTGACCTCAAAACTTGATCGTGGGCAACAGTTCAATGTATTTTTTAGCTATCACCATTTTCACCAAGGTCACTGGAGCCTTTTTTCCTTCTTAGCAATCAGATTTCACAATCTGTCAACCATTTTACTTACTTCAAGATGGGAACTTTTATTTGTTCACTTAAGAACAAACCCTGGCAGATAAATACAGAGGTTAATGTTCTGCTCTTGAGTACAGCTTTGCCAACAAAGGGTTTTTTCAAGCTTAGACAATGCCCTGGTCCTGATGAAATGAATATTTGCATGCTTGTCCTTATGCTTCACCATATGTCATTGCCTGCAATGATGTTGAGTAATACAGCTGTCAGATTAGCTGATATGGCAGCTACTTTAATAGATTGAACAAATAGAACCTGATCACTTTAAATTAAATATGGGCATTTCTGCCATATGGTATTTTTCAGGGCTATAACACCGATTGCAAATATAGCCACTGTCATAAAATAAACTAAAAATCCTAGAGAGACTATTTACATAGACATCACAATATTGTTTCTGACAAATGAAGTGGAATTTCAGGTAAGGGAACTTTGTAATCAGATTTCAGTGTCTGGGGAGAACTCATTTTGCAATTTGTTGTATGGCTGTAAAAACAACAAATAATGCATTTTATTACTGGAAAACTCCATTTCTTAAAATTACAGCTTCATTTTTATGATGAATATATCTGAATATGAAATGTATATCAAAATATATGAGGTATGGAAATACAAGTGTTGTTTCTGAAATACGAAAGTCCGTCTCTCATTATATAAACAACTGAGTAGTTACATTGCAATTATTGCTTTTATTTTGTTTATTCATTTGTGGAATTCATTGCTCCAAGTTGCTTTGGATACCAGGAGTGTAAATGAAAGAAAATCCCTCAGGGGTAGGCTGTTTGTATGCACAAACTGGTGCAAGGAGCCCCACATGAGAGAATATATCAGCTAAAATATCACTCCCATCCTTGCTCCAAAGATATTTTCCTTCCCCAGGTATCAGCTATGGCCAAAGAAGGTGTAACTTATGATTGCCTCATCTTCTTCAGTACCTTCATTTTTCTGTTCCTCACACTAATTGGCTGAAAACTGGAGATGGGAGCTAAAGGAGACAGCTTCTGCCTCTCCGACACAAAGGCAGCAAAAAGGAAAGTGTCCCCAACATTTTCACTTTGTGACAGAAAAACTTGGATTAAAGCCATCACTCAGGTGTACCTTTAAGTATAAAAATCACCCCATACTTCAAGTGAGAAATTAACTTTCTGTGAAGATTATTTAAATGAAGAGGGGCTGTATGTCAATGTTACCAGTTGAACTAATATTAACGAATTTTTCTTTACATGGAGGACCTGAATTTGTTGCTAAGAAACATGAAATTCAGTAACAATATAGCATGCTTTGACAAAAGCAGTTATATAGACATCTTAAATATCCACATTTCTTTGCAAATTTCTTTTTCTACAATGCTGCTCAGATTTAAATCTCTAGAATGTCTTCTATTATTTGAAGTTTCCAAAAATATTTGCTAAAAATCCCATTTATTTGTTACTACATAAGTTTTCTGATATGTAAAAACACTGCAAACAAGAATGTAATTTTTAAAATCAAAACTATAAGGGAAGAGCATTAGGAATAGTGAATTTTAAGCATAATTTTCAAATCTGATAAATTATCTAAATTATAATGGTGGTTGTTTTCTTCCTTTTACAGACAAGACTGAGTTGCAAAGGGGAACTGGATCTTGGTTCAATACACAGCTCTCAGCCCAGTCTTTGAAATGCAATGAACAGTAGAAAAATTTGGTGTAGTTCTACCCTGAGACAGTGATTCAATTTTCCAAAGAGGAAAAATTGCTCTTCTGTGAAACCCTTATGCCAATATTCCCAAGTGGATCAGGGTTTAAAGGCCAGGAGGAATGCAGTGCATCATGTCAGCCCATTAATAACACTTCAGCATAGAGAACTGTTTTGTCCAACACTAAGGAAAGTTTTTGCTTTAGGTATTGATCCTAACATTGGCTCTTTATCATCAGTCAAAACCCATCAAAATCAGGATCCATTTGAGGGGAAAGTAAAGTCAAAAAGAGGGAAAGAGAAAAAGGTTATGGGAATTTGACTGCAATGGAAGCATGCTGCTCATTAATTTAGGATTAATTGATTCAGAAAGCTGTCCTGATCAGGATAGGAAGCTCTTTAAGCAACTCTTTTCTAGAAAATTATTTAAATTAATAGTATTAATTATCAGTTCAGGAATTGGCAGGAATTTTTTCAGATGGCAAGACTTCATTGATGACATTTTGTGTAGAGGTTTTAGTTAGCACTCAGAATCCAGACAAATACAGGAGGTTATTGATTTAAGGTGTGGAGGAAGATTTCTTTTTACAGCACTGTCTTCCTCTCTCTTTCTAACCCTTCCCACTCTCAAAGTAAAGACAAGAGGCAGCAACAGGCTCCTATTTCCAAAAGCTGTCTTAGAGATAAATGAATATTATCTCTGCAGCTGCAATAAATTAATACAGTGCTTAGCCATTTACAGTTCTCAGATTTTTAAAAATTATTTTTACTTTTTGTTTTATCAAAACAAAAATGCAAAAAACTTTTTTCTCCCTTTCTGCCAGAAATATTTTGCTTTTTTGTCCACCCACTTTGCAGCGTAATGTTCACTGTCAGCTCATGGGTACACTGCTCAAAATGCAAAGCTTTATTGACATTTTTAGTGCTATAAAATCGTCTAACTACAAATCTGATCCCAGTTTATAGGAAATCTGAGAAGAACTGGACAGAGACTCAAGATAGGGGAGTGTGACTATGAAAGAAGGGCTTGAAGAACTGTGTCTTGCTTTTTTCCTGGCATTCTCAAGGCTGAGATCAATCACAGCCTCATAGGTCCTTATGGTGCTGTTTGATTTTGGGGAGGTAAAAACTGTGTCCTCTTCACTGCATAATATCAGTAATAATATTGGAGTACAATAAATCCCCCCCCTTTTCAATATATATAAGAACTTAATTTGGAAAATCAACCAGGCTTTTGAATGTTTTCAGCTCACAGCAGAGGACCTACCACCCTTCAGTCCAAATAATAAAGTTCTGTTCACAGATACTCCCCATAACTCTGTGACAAAAGTGGAAGCATTTAAGTTTTTCATATCTCAGCCTGCCAGTATCAGGCAATTTTTCCTGTTTCAAATGGGAGATGGGCCTATGAGAGATATAAATGAAGTAACCTAAGCTGTATGAAAGAAAAAATGCAAATGCAGCCACCTCTTGAAATTTGCACCATGAAACAGTCGTTTAACTAGAGGAGTTATTTCACCTTTTTCCAATTAAACAGAAGAACAACACAGAACTGAGGTCTAAGTTTCAGATCTCTCAGGATGGTATAAGATTCTGGTTTTGAAGAACAAAAGCTCAAGACACCCTTTTGAGGTCCCTTCCAATCCTACACCTGTGATACTCTAAATTTTGTGTCAATAATGCCTTTGGAGCATGTGAAGACTAAAGGAAGGCCAGCACTCTACATTATTAAGGGGTGTCCAGGTTTGGAGGTGCCAGAAAGGCAAAATAATTAGCTGACACAGTTCAGTGTCCAAGTAACGTGCCAGATGAAAGGAGCTTTCAAACCTCTCCCTCCTCATTGACTTGGCTTCCTTTGTACTCCAGCAGTTCACAGAGAGACTTACAAGGAGAACTGGATACCTATTGACAGCTGAGAGGAATTATTAAGGTGAACTGAAATGAAATGCCCTTGTTTCCTGCACCAGTGAACATCCCAAATGTGGCATCTCTTTTATTAGAGATGAAACTACTCTGTTATTCTCTCCATTCCACCGTTCTCTGAACGTTTGAGATAGCAATTTCAATGGCAGCCAAGGACACTGAATACATTGTATTTCAGAGACAAAAGGCCCATTGTGATTGTTCACTGGTATTCCTACCCTGGAAAATTACAATGGCACAACCCATACTAAAATTAATAAATATGTAGAAGCACATATCAGTATTATAATCATCATTTTAAAATCTCATCTACAGTAATGAAATATAAGAGGACATAGGATAAAATAAAAAATAGTCTCAGGATACTCACTAATCAAACCACTATAATTAATTAAAAAATTAGTAAACTAGCAGTGAAGGGAATATGATTCTAATCTATTGTCCCCTTTGGGAAAAAAATTAAAAATCAGTCCTAAGATTTTTTTTCCAAACATTTCCTTTGCTAAGAGACCTCCACAAAATCTGCCATTATGTCTGTACCTCAAGTATATTATAAGTGTCTTGGTTTGAATCCATTCTGTTGCATAAACAGAACTTCCAATTGTTTTTATCCCTAATAAGTGGGGGTAGGGATGTGTGCATGTGTATTTTCATGCAAAAACAACCCCACACCAACCCAAAACCTTTATGTATTCACTGTATTCCACCAAAGTCAGAGGTATTAGAACAGATCAACAACCCAATTTTCTAGGGATTAGCTAACACAGGAAAAAAGCCATGAAGATTATGCAATTGGAAAAAAAATGCCTATTTGGAAACTATATAAGGCAATGATGGACAGCAAACTTTACATTCTACTGTAGAGTTCAGCACACTGTACTACAGTAATTATAAGTGCATTATCAGTCTGTTTAGTAAATTTTTCTACTGCATTCTAGTCTGTAAAACTGGCTGATTTTTACATTCCCAGCTGACTGGAACTATTTTCTGACCTCTTGAAAGTGCCTCTTCTACATTCTGATAACATTTGTGGAACACTTATCTTCAACAATTAGTGATTTTAGGGGAGAAAAAGAGCAAGAAGCCAGCCAAGAATTCCAAAAATGCACTGCTTTGGTGCTTCACAGCAGCCAAATGTTTTTTAAATGATAATTCCAAATCCAGCACTCTATATGCTCAATATTAATGCAATTTGTACTGGTGGCCAGTTTATGCTCTGTCATGCAGAAATGCGCTTCTTTTAAAGCCTATGGCCAAGCAATAAATTGCACAGTGCTCTCTAAAACAAACTTATAATTCACATTTTTTATCCAACACCTGATAACACAGGGGCCCCTGAAGTCATTGTAACATGCCAGATGCAACTTCAAACAGTGCCCATTTTCTAAAATCAGCAAGCCAGAGATAAATTTTACATTTTTCTTTCACAGTAGTTGAACATTTGTTGCAAGAAATTGAAGAAAACCTAAAGCTGCTGAGTGAGGAGAAAGGATTCCATCTTGTATCACTAACAGATATGCCATTAATAAACAATTAATTAATTTAAAATGCCTTTTCTGGGGAACACAGAGAACTTGACAGCATCTGAAAAAGGTGCTGGATTCCCTAGTGGTCTGGATCTCACTTTTAGGCTTCTAATTTTTCTTCTGTAGAGAGTTTTAAAATCTTACACTTATGAAAATAAAAGTGCATATAAAAAAATCATAAAAGTATGATATAGTTACAGTTTAAAAAATTAATTGCTTTTTTTTAACCTAGCATCTCTTAGCAAGAAGCAGATGCATATCAAACATGGTCAAGGGCAGAAAACAATAACTAGAATCAATTTTCAACAAGTTAGCAATTTCGTTCTTCATATTCCTGCTCACCATCAGTTAGGTGAAACATTACAAGCAGCCAAATCCCGTAATGGAAGAAAATAGCTTTTCACATTTTTGTCATTTCTGCCTTTCAGGAAAAGCACCTGTGATCCTCCCAGAGTCCCAAAGGGGGCTCCTGACTGACACAGCAGTGAAGAGCAATCAGGCACCGACTGCTCCTTAAAAGGAGGATTTAACGTGATCAAAAGCAGGGCAGGCTGCCAGTTTTCCGGCAATCCCAAAAGCACAACATTCCATTACTCACACCTCCTGCAGCCCCAGCTCACACTGACCCCAAACAGGAGCCTTGGCTGTGCAGCCTGGGTGGAAATGGCAAGCAGCCACTCATCCAGTGAGACTGGATCAAAGAGAGCAAGGTAAGAGACAGAGCTGATGGATACATCAGCAGCTCGGTGCGTGTGATACCTCAAAAACTGCTTTCAAACTGGTTTTAAGAATTCATCCCCATTTAGGCTCCATCTTGCAAACCACTGATGCATTTGCTGCTGGAAACGTGACCCACCATGGCTGGAAAAACCCCAGTTGTATTACGCATGAGGGACTTAGCCAAAATGTGTTTTTTAATTAGAAATTAATTTATGCACAATGACTTGATAGCGTAATTATTCTGTAATTATATTTGCTTATTGGAAATTTTTTGTTATAAGTAGTAAGTACCCTAAATTGGTCCAAGCAGAAATGAAGACAAACTATTTGCTAGTCCTTACAGATTTGAAGTACCCCAGGTTTTGCCTGAAATTACTCAGATATAAAGAGTTTATATTTTCCAGCAGCTCTAATGTCACACAAACAGTCACTTTTCCCCAAGAGTTCAGCTCCCCTAATACTCTTTGAAAAATGTAGTCTGCATACTTCTCTTTGAGTGTTATTTTACACATTTTATTTAACATGCAGAATTTTTTTCTTGGGACTCTTGGGCTTTGTTGTCAGAGGTGGCCTTGACTGACTGTTAATTGGAGATTCCACCAGAACCACCATAAGAAGCAACAAAAGGATGAATTTAGGCACTTCTCCATAAGAAAGAAAAGACCCAAGAAAACAGTCCAAATATAATTACAAAAAAAAAAGAAAAGAGATTGTTAAGAAGAAGGCCTTTGAAAGCCTCAGATTCCATTTGTATTTTCTAGGTCCTTGACATCACCCTCCTGTTTTGACACCCATTCAACATTCTGGTTTCCAAACCTTCCTTGACTGATTATTCCATTTAGCACAGCAGCACATAAGGCCAAGATTTGAGTAGGCAGTTAACTTTTCAAAACACTTGTTTTGCACCTACCTCTCAGAAACTATTCTTAAAACCCCCCCTTTTTTTTTTTTGTTTTTAAAGAAGTGTTTAATTTCAAACACTTCTTCCCTCCAAATTCTTGCAAGAACATTAGGTGAAAACAGAACTGTTACCTTTCATCATTACATTCAATGAGCATTCTAGTTGTAATAGAAACATTTTATGTCCTCTGACTTTCTCATAAAGCAGTATTTATAGAGCTTATTCACATAGTACCATTGCTTTTTCCATTCACATTCCTCCATCATCTACATTATTATAGTTTATAAATCTTTAACATGCTAAGATACAACAAAATTTTGCTGCACCTAGAAAAGAGAAAGGGATCATTTATTCAGCACAAAATTCAATTCATGCATGTCTTTTTTATCTGCTTCTAGAAATTCCTAATTCCAGCAGAGCCATTGCACAGGACCTTCTATTTCAACAGACAAGAAAATAGTAATTTTTATATTTAAAAATTGTTTTCCTCCATCTTTTTGGACAAGGCCATGCAGGACTAACAAGTCTATTCCCCTTTAAAACAATATAGCAATTTAAGGAAAACTGACTGGAAAGAGAAGATTCACCAGAGCCTGAAGAAATTTTCTGTTCCATTCAGACTGCTTCTCTCTTCATGATTAGTTACTGGTGGCCTGTTTACAGAGGCTCCCTGTGGAGTGAACCCCAAACCAGTTTGAAGAGGGGGGAATCAGCAGTGTTGTGTGAACACCACCAAGCAATACCAATCCCAGGGCCAAACTCAGTATGCAGTAATTGCTCCCATGTTTAATTCCCTGGTGTGTGGACAGGACTTTCTTTGGATCCCTGAGAACAATGAGCTCTGTAATTGTTGTGGTGGATGACAGCTCTCACACACTTGGGGTTGACATTACCTTGAACAGAGGATGTGAATTGACTGGGGAAGCCACATCCTGCAGTGTCCTCACCCTCAGAGTCCTGAAAACTCTGTGCCTGAAATTTGGCATTTCAGCATTTACTCATTGCTGCCAGTCTGTAAATTTTGAAAGCCATAACTTTTCAAACTACTCTGGCCAGTTTATTGTCCTCAAACCACCACAGCTCCAACAACACCACTACATACATAAAATATATGCGACATTTGGCTTTGTTTTCTGCTGGACTAATGCTGTTAGATAGTTGCATTCAAATAAATTTGTTTTAATGGAGACAGCTTTTTAGCATTTGAGGTCTGAAGAGAAAATGAATGCAGTATTCTCTTTCCTGTGGAAAGAGAATTCATTGGCAAATTCAGAGCTCCATAAAATGAACAGAAAATGTAAGACCAATTTGACTTTCTTCTTCACCTCAAGCTCATAATAGCACAGAAAGCATTCTGTTCTGTCTCTCCTCATCTAAACATTACAGAGACAAGCCCATTTAATTGGAGCAGAAAAAGTTTTTTTCCCCTGAAAAACCTTCAGCCTCGGTGCACATGTTAATCTGCCTTCATTCCAATTTTCTGACAGCAAGAGTCATTGGATTTATTTCACTGAATTGCAGTAGTTCACTAGTGAATTATACTATCATTTTAAACTGATTGCATTTTCTAGGCAGATAATAGCACAATCATTAGATAAGTCCAACTCCTCATTTATCAACATCTTATTCAGGTAACTCTGAAAAGAAGAAGGTATCTTAAGACGCGAGGAAAAATTAAAATACTTATAATTTACCAAGAAAATAAATTCCTGTCACATCCTTGACATGAATATCATAATACTTTCCTTTCAGACATCTATCCAAGAACTCTTACAAAGCACTGGGAAATTCTGAAACCTTCAAAGCTCAGCTGGCTTCAGGTTCTTAGGACAGGAGGAGAATGCTCACATTTAAATTCCTCTGCTCCACCTTGAAGCAGGGAAAACAATCAAGAGAACGTTGCTACAGAGGAGCAGGATGCCTCAACACCTGCACAGACCATGCCTTGGTTCCAGGGGCTGCTGCTCCCTGCCACCAGGCAGTAGAAATCTCACAAATGACCACAGAATTCATGGTGGCCTGGGGGACAGGAAGCAGAAGAGAACACTTAATTACTCCCCACGGTAATAAAATAGCAAAGCAATAAAATAATTCTTGCAATTTTTCAGTCTGCCTTTTCCATAATTTCTGCCACAATGGCTATCATATTTTTTACTGCTAGTTCAAACAAATGTAGAGTTGCACTTCAGTTCACACCACCTTCTCTCCCTGCCACAGGAAGATATATTTTTTCAAGCATCATCTTGAGTTTCAGCACCCTGATGATTAAAGAACACGAGGCAAAATGCACAGATATTGAAAATACACCAAACACCAACTGAACCCACATAAAATATTTATAATGCTCTCAGAAGAGCCAGGCTGAGGCTGGGAACACACTCTTTTTACTTTACTTCTCCAGGGTCAGGATGCCACTGACATCACTAAGATCTCACCTCCTTTATTCCCTCATTCATTCCTTCTCCAGCAAAAGCTACAGTGACAATGGATATTGTGATACACAGAAGGAGGGAGGCTCTGATTATTGCCTAAATGCTGTGGTCTAAGCAGCAGGCAAATCAAAGCTCACAAGTACTCCAGTTAGATTTTAAGTTTAGGGAAAGTTTGTCTCAGTTTTGGGAGTTTCTAGAAAAACTTGCATTCATAGCAACATATTCAAAGGTTTCACTCCCACAAGGTTAAACTCACAAATGAAAACTTTCTGCTAAGGAAATACCAGAGTGCAGAACTCCCACTAACTTAAATATTTTCTACTCTCTTGAATGCAGCACACTTGGCAAGAGTGCTTATTTCTCTGAGTCAAGAAAGGCAGGTGTAACAATCTATAAATGCCATGTTAAGCCAGCTGCTTAACCTGGCTCTTAGACTTCTGCAGGAGCATTCATGACAAGGAGAGCAAGGAATAACTGGTTTAAAACAGTTTTTACAAAACTTTTATAAAACAACTATGAAAATGTGTGATGGGCAGCAAGAGAAGGAAGGCTTAGCACAAAGTAGAAATTACAGTATTCTTACTTAAAACGGAGAATTTCGTAGTCGGTTTGCATACCTAAGTACTTAAAAGTGTTAATTCATGAAAATAATTTAATCACAAAAAGCTCTACACCAGCAAAAACAAAATTACTTTTTTAAGAAATTCCACTTTTTTTAGTGGTCTATAAATGTAACCTATATAAAGAGAATACTTGAATATTCAAGTGGAAAATGGCCATTCGCACCTGCAGCCACATCAGAAATGTACCTTTCATCTCAATTAATCAGGAGAGTGAATACTCCACTGGAGCATTTCCCAGTTTGGATGCAGACTGGAGGTTAACCAAAAGCAAAGGTGTGATTCCAGAGCAGGGAGGTGCAGGCAGATGGGCCCAGTAAGGCAGAACATGGAACAAGTTCACATGAGAAATCATGGAATAGGTCAACCTCTGCCAGAAATATTGGGTTTGGTTTTTTTCCCCACAGAAAAGGAATTTAGGGCTCCCTGGATAGGCTTTATTTTTCAATTGCATGGAGATCAGCTAATTGTATGGGAACACTTTATAGTCGGTGGAGAGAAGTGGGAGTCAGCACAGCTGACTAAAGGTAAAAACAAGAAAATCTATTTTTTTCTGTGTGCCATCCTCCACAGAGGAAGATCAAACAAATTTCAAAATGAGCATCCTTTTTATCCTTACTGGTACTGAGTTTGTAAAAGTCTGTAATAGGAGCAGGGGGTAGCTTTCACCATAGCAAGCTGTAAAATCTTGTTTCCCACATCCTCCATGAAAGCATCCTGAAAAGATGCTTCAAAATATACATTTTGGGTTTAGTTCTAGATCATGGGGGAAACAGTCAATACACAACTCTTTCCAGTTAAATATCAAATTGTTCTTGGGTTAAATGAACTCAGAAATAAGTTTCAGTCACTAGAGAAAGAGTAATCAATTATTTATCTGCTCTTAAGAAAATGGTGAAGTTTTTGGTATTAAAAAAGATTGCTTTTTAATACCAGTTAGTGCTTATTTTGCTCATTAGATGTTAAGGGTAAAAAAATCCAATGTTTCTTTTTAAAACAGCAATTCAGACTGATGGCAGTTCCTCAGTGGGACGTGTCCCCACAGACATTAGGAATGAGGAATTTGATTTTGTTACATTTACTCTTCTAATGTTGTACAAAAGTACAAGATGAAAAGGTAAAGGCAAATTCATCAAATGCTCACAAATCCATCTGAAAAAAGCAATTTTCTTTGCCACTTATTATCCATCAATCAATCTGAGAATCTTTTTTTTCATTTTTAAGCTGTCAAATCAAACTCCATTTGACTAAAATGAACCTTTGGAGTCAAATGTTGATATACAGTCTGATATTTCCTGGTACATATACATCATTTGGCTATTTGACTACAGCTTCCTTCTCATCTGAATGAGCTCTCATGCCTTTCTGACATGTGCCTCCCAGCCATCTTTCCTGACTATTGATATTAATGCAGCAGAATGCTAATAAACATGATTCAGAACATAAGAGGAGAGAGGCTCACAAGGCTGTGCAAGCCTCCCATCTGTTTGTTTTTACTTCCTTGGATCATTTTCCCTGTGCCACAGTTATCCAGTGACATGAAGCTCAAAACAAGAGCTCCAGACACCAAACTTTTGCTGTCCTCTGTCCTCATCTCAGCACAGCTCAGCACTCAGAGGGCATTTGGCACAAACACAGAGGGTACCCACAAAACCAGCAAGAGCAAAACAAAACAAGGGGACAAAGCTGCTTGGGCCATTAAGTATAGCAAGAGAGCTGTGCTCAGTTCTCTCCTGTCCAAAACACAATGTAAATTCACTGACCTGCACCTCAGTGCTGAGCTTGGAAGGAGTGGCAGGACTCCCCATCTCCTGTGGCATCTCAGACTGTATCTGGAAGAAACAGACACATTCAGAGAGAGCTTTGGGAGTGTGTGAGCATCCTGAGCAGGAAAAAAACAAAAAAACAAACAAACAAAAAAAAAAGAGGCAAAAATGTCCTTTCTTCCTTACAGCACATGAATTGTAACAGTGATCCTGGCAAATTGTCCATCTTGGTAAATAGCTCATCTGCCCCACTGCTCTGTTTTCAGCACTGTTCAAATGTACTTAGGGCAAAATAAAACCAGGAAAACCATATTCGACTGTTTTCCTTTTGTATATACCTGATATCCAAGTACTTCCATCCCAGAAGTTCTCCTTTTAATTATTAATTAACATTTTTAATTCTTAATTTAATGACTAATTGTAACTTAATCATTTTAATAGTTAATTCTTCAGCATGTGCTACTTAGCCTTGCTGATTCTTGTTTGTAACTAATATTTTATAAATAATCCTTGCTCCCACTTGTCAGCAATATTTAGTAGCAGATGCTTTAGAAGGCCAAATACCTGACATTTCAACAATAAAACATCCAGTTCTATTGATTAGTGCAGCGTCTTCCATAAAAATTCAGAACTAAGTTTTAATTTCATTTGGAATTCATGTTGTAGGCTCCATATGTAACTATCACCATTATAAAACAAAACCAAACCCAGATCAAGAGCTTTGGATTAAACCAACCAGAATTGGTCCCAGTGTCCATTTTTCTGTGCTCTACCTTAACTTGGTAAAATATTTTGCTAATTCAGGCTTAGCAACGCTGCCATGAACATTGACAATTAGATGGTTTATTAAGATGAAGAAAACTCATTTGGACAGAATGAGATTTTTTTTCAAGCTTTGGAACTACTTGAAGTTCAGTGCTGCTTACTGTTAGAAATCAGTGTCAGGGAGGTTGACTCTACCAACTCATAAACCATGGGAGGGTTAGACTCAGCTGGCAGGATTCTATTAATTGTGCAGGATTTTTAATGCTTTTGGCTGGCACAAGTCAGTCAAAGCCTTCATTTTCACATGTTTGCTCCTTCTGTTCTCTGTGGCTGCTACTCAATTTCTACTCTAACTTATTTCTGTATTACAGCTCAGTGCTATCCCATAGCTTCATTTCACTCCAGAGGTCAATTTCTGCCACAACAGTCATTTTAAATGTAAATTTTCAAATAAATAATATAATGGAAAAAAAAACAAACAACCCCACAACCAAATATGTTTGCAAAGTATTTGTATTCGGAGCAGAAAAATATCTTCTTTATTATGCAAAAAAGTCTTGGGCCCTCATTTCTCCTGGAATTAGAATATTTCAGTCTCAATTCCAGTAGTACATTTAGTTTATCACTACAGTTTAGCTATGCAATTTAATCTGAGCCTTAAGCCAATTATCTAATTCTAGTGTAAACATGCAAGATATTCAACTTTATTTGGTCTGCCAGGCAGAACAGAAACCCTCAATATCTACTAGGAATGAAAGAAAAGTTAACAAAAATTATGTGCCACCTAAAAAAGTACCTGTTTGTGAAACAAAGTTATTTCTGTTTTGACTTTCATTCTGAATAGTTTATTCTCACCACAAACTGACTCTCCTGACTCCATCATGTCATTTTTTATCATTGTCTAGATAACATCTACCAAAGAACCGCTAAAGACAAAGAATAAACATAATTATCATTCCTAAGGATAACGGAAGGACACAGTAAGTACACAAAGATTAAACAAACAAAACCCTAAACCCAAAACCCACTTGGAGCCATTTTCTTTGATCAAGAGTCTCCCCAGGGCTGTCACACCACAGAAAAAGCACAGGAATCAAAACCATAAGAAAACTCAAAAACTGCTCAGGCCATCCTAATTTCATTTATGTGAGATCTTTCTTCAAGTACTAAAATATGTAGAACGTAGTTGTGGGAGTTTATTTGTTTTTTTAAATTTTGTATTAGGGATTTTTTAATATTAAAATCACATTTTCTAAACAAAGCTGTAGTTGGGTTAATAATCCCTTTTTGCCTCTCTAAATATAGATTTCTGTCAAGAGCACATAGAAGAGTTTTGTAAAGTTACAGGACTGGTGTTCAGATTAATGGTTCCTGTCTGTCTGTCACCTGGAATGGAGACTTTCAATAAATGCTTGAGGCATGACTATAATTGCCTCTTTTTGTTTTTAGTTATTTTACAAATATTTTATTGGCAACTCTTTGTAAATGAAGTTGCTTAACTACGATTCTAGGTAAATGGAAACCATTCAGCTCTCAGGGGAAAATAAGTGTTCTCAGGGGAAGAAAAAACCTCTTGATTTGTAGTTGAGCCTACAGATGAATCACTTTTTTTTTAACAGATTTTTGCCTCGAGCTGCTTATCTTCTGGCATTTAACCATTGCTGTTAGAAGAACCTTTAGGCAGCAAGGTCGCTGCTGACCCAAGCCTTGCACAGGGGATGTTGACACTGGTACCTCAAGTCAGGGTTGTGATCTGGTTCTGATGCTGTCTGGCCCAGCACTGGCACAGGGTTAGATTCAGACAGAATCCTTCCACAGCACCGTGACAC
The DNA here is from genome assembly GCF_023055355.1 of Agelaius tricolor. Taxonomy (NCBI): domain Eukaryota; kingdom Metazoa; phylum Chordata; class Aves; order Passeriformes; family Icteridae; genus Agelaius; species Agelaius tricolor. Next base: position 4,159,819 of record NW_027269270.1, read on the forward strand.
CCTTCAGACCCTACTCAGCTGCATCAGCTGTGAGTCGCTGACCGAAAAGGAAAAGGCATTGAGCCCATGTCCAATTGCATGAGCTTCCAGCCTTCCAGAACTGTTAGCACTCACCTTTAGAGACAGCAGATTAGGCTCACTTTCAGAGCCTTACCATCTGGCACTGCATCACTTCATGGGTGAGCTTTCCATTCTGCTTTGATCAAAATTAAACAGTAAAATTCATCACAAACATCGTGATGAATTGCTTATACTTACAGCACAAACATCGTGTTGCAAACACACCATCCAAAAAAAAAGATTGAAAAAACACTTGGTGCATATGTTGCATGAATAGTTTGGTGTCTGAAAAAGTTATGTTCCACACATTTTGCCAGGAAAAGTCACTGAAGTACTAGAAAAGTACACAAGTAATCAAAATCTACGTAGTTGTATTTACAACAGAAAGCGATTACTTCAGAAAATGCTAATTCCTTTCCTCAGTAGTATCATCTAAAATCCTATTTATCCATGGCTAGACTATAGCAAACTCAGTATACAGCCTAATGATTCTAGAAAGCAGTATTATTATACAGGAAAATAATTTAAATCAATACCTACTAAATGAAAAAATACAAGTCTTTGACAGTACCTCCCCAGAGTATGTGAAAACTACTTTTTCTATTTACCACCTCCTTTTCAAAATAGTCTATTTTTGTGTGGATAACTAGCTGCAACTACTGGATCAGCAGTACTGTTGATCAAAGTATCTAGAATATACCAGAATAACATTCTAGAATTGTACAAAATTAAATGAAACCAGGTGACAATTGTGATACCAGACCAGGCATGGTTTTATTTCTCCTTGCTTTCAGAATAACTTTTAAAAAATTACTATAACTCCTACCTTTGCAGAGTGGTAATGCAAAAAATGCTGACTAACTTTTTTTAACTTGTTTTAAGTGTATGTTCACAAGGAAAATAGGATTTTCCTCCACAGAAAAATTTTCAGAGAGGTAGAAATAGAGAGAGTTGGCTGATAGCAAGGACTTTGTTATTTGACCAAGTAAAAACAAAAAGAGAAAGCTTTAGAGATGTTCAGCATGTTTCTCAGAGCAAAGAACACCATGGTGAGTTGGAGCTGACCTCCTTGTGTGATGAGTTGCCTTTGGAGGCCAAACACCAGGCATTTCGAGAGAGTAAAATACCCTGCCCAATGCACCCCATCAACTTCTGCTCTTTAAAGTATCTGCTGCAAGGAAGAAGAAGATTTTTATAGTATTCATCTTTTACATGCTGAAACATGAAGAACTGTCCATCTTTAAAATCAAAAGGAAGCAAGAGACTTTGCAATGGTACAGTTCCTTCCTGAGAGCATTCTCTCATCCATTACTCTGCATCAGTCTACACTCTGTCTCCCTAATCTTTTTAAGTCTTGATAAAACCCACTGTCATAAAAATACATCTGAAAAATGAGCTTGCATTCAAATATACTTAAAATTTAAATAGAACAACACAGATTGCAAATATTCAGTATTAAGACTGTGACATAATCACCATTTATTACAAAATTATGTTTTGTATGTTGCACAGAGTGCAACACAAGTGTACACTTTGTATAGCCATGTATGGCCGGTGTGCTTTAGTGTCCCTTAATCTTCTCCCTCTGTAATAGTCCTCAGGTTTTTTTACTCATCTCAAAGTGGATTCATAGCTGAGTTTTGAAAAGAATCCCATCTTACATGTGACATGAAAATATACTGCTTTTTGAGCAGCTGGCCTCTCCCTCCCTCACAATCAGAGATCTGGCTCCAGTTTGATGCACTTCATAGCACACCTATGTTATTGCTAGTAACTTTCAGGAATGTCAGATGTGTCTAGAAACTGTCCAACACATTAACTAAGAGTGTCTCTTTATAGTTATTTCCACATCAGGCTGTACTTTGGAACAAATTCCCAATATTCCATCTCAGAGAAGACATCTCCTAACATGATTTGTTTTCATCACAGCACTGACAGTAGCTCTTGGAAATGAACCACTTTGTGTTACCTCCAAGTAACCTTTTCATCACTTTTGCACTGGATAATTGTTCCTGTTGTAAGTTAATTGGCAATTATGTCTAATAACACAGTGCCTCAAGAATAAAACATTGATTATTACTTTCATTACTCGATATTTGTTAGTAATTTGAGTTTCTGAGAGTTCCTGGCATTCATTTATAAACTTTATAAATGCCGATTATTAATAATTAGAGAATACCGTGGACCATAGGAATAGAAAGGAAGAAGTTGTGTCTCCCTGCCCCAGGGGAAATGCTTGTCAGGTTCTGCCGTCCCTGGCAGATGTTCTAGTCAGTCCAGACACTGCTCAGTGGCCTCTCATGAGAAAGACTTCACACTTCTCTGATCAATTTGTCTGGTAGGCATGCCATTAAAACATTTTTCCTAATTCTCAATAAACATTGCTTTACTCCACAGCCAAGGGAAAGACATTGCATCTTGTTACTTTACAACAGCCTGCTATACACTTGAAATTGCTACATTCTTGATGTTCTCAGTTAAACACTGCAAGTTATTCCTTGTGGTAAGAGTGTGGGAATCAGTCATTCCCATTTCTTTTCTGTGGGGTGGTTACTGACTGCCATGCCCTGGCTGAAAGCTAGGCCATAGTAGAGAGAATACTGAGACTACTTCACTGTGCTTTTTGTCATGTTTTCGTTGGGCATTTTTTTTTTGTTTGTTTGTTTTTAATATTATTATTCACTATAGCTATATGATAATAGCTAATAGTGAATTAGCTATTATTATAGCTAATAATACTATTATTCACACATAGCTATATTATACCAATTTAAACTGTTTTACTTGGAGAGGTAACCCTGCTTCAAAGTCAGCCAGGGCCACAGTATGTGGCAGGTCAGACTAGGAAAAGCACAAGCACTGGGCTGAGTGCCATGCCCTGTGCTGGGGTATTGGATTTGGCCGTGGTTTGATTTTTATCTGTCCTTGGAGCCAGGTAAGCAGCTCTCTGTCAAAGAGGGCAGCACTGGCACACTCACACTGACTGGAGGGGAGCATCAGCCCAGCTGGGTTGCTGTGTGCTAGCAACCTCACCAGAACCTGCCTGGACAACTGGTGTCCTGGTCAGGCAGGGATAGAAGCTGCAGCACCCCCATCTCTACAGCTTTATAAAAAATCAGCAGCATATTACCATGGTATTCAACTTTCTCATTATTATTATGAACAAAACATCTTATTATTTTCTCACTCCTCACACTATGGCAGATGCCACAATAAAGTGATGATAAGAAACTGGGATGCAGTCTCAATGACAATGACATTAGAGCTGGCCCACAGCTTTTTACTATTTTTGATGGAAACAAAGATTTGTTCAGAAACACAGACTTCCATAACCCAGAGCAGAAATAAAAAGAGCTTAGAAGTCTTGAAATTTAGCATGACTACTCAGTGAGCACCACTAACACAAAAACTCAGCCCAAGATGAGCAGGTCACCCCCCACCTGTTGTCACTGAAAACAAAACAAAAGTTAGTAATATAATGACTGGGCAACATGCTCCCTGAATTTTTAGGACCTATGCAAATTAGTAAGCATTAAATTTGCATAGTTTTTCAGGTTTATCATCTGCAAGATGATGTAGCAAGGAGACAGGATCTGTCCAAAAAGTAGAGATACCACTGTGCCCTTTGTGTGAATACCAAGTCTTGCAAGTTAATGTTGTTCTGCTGAAAATGCACTTGGTTTTAAACAGACCTGCCAAGTTTTTATACTCCAGTTGAAAAGCTGAGCTCTATTTTAAAGGATTTACCAAACTTTCTAGTGAATTTAAGTCAACAGCTTTATAAAAGGCATCTGAACCCAGAAAAGCAAATTTATTTGGATGTACTCAACATAGCCTCAAGTGAACCATTAAATTTTGCTCATTAGACTCACTGACATAATTTAGAACACTTCATCCAGATAAATGTTATGTCAAGCACAGTTTGATTTGTCCCCATGTGAAAAGTCCAGTCAGCAGAAGTTCAAAATGGGATTTAACAGAATGAGTAAAGTACTTTAGTGATAGCTAGCAAGAAAACCAATAAAACCTCCAGCAAGTGTATTTCTTAATCTAGGAAAGAGATCCCTCTGCATCAGTAGGAAAACAGATATCCCTCTTTTCAGCTTGCACTGATATAGTAACCACACAAACCTTTAGTGAGGTTTTAGGGAGGATCCTGTTTCCCATTAAAACAAAGCTTAAAGCCACCTTAGAGGCCTTGTTTTAATGGGTTGCTTATTTCCCTCAATAAACCAGAAAGAGGAAAAAACAGAAAAGGCCACAGCTGATCTAGTCAAAGCCTGTTTTTCTGCTCCTCATATCTGAGGAGGGGGATCTTGACAGACTTAAGCTTGGGTTTCTCAGCAATGCAAGCAAAATTTAATTTTTTAATTTTTTTTTAGGGGGGGGTTTGTCCATGCTTTTAAGAAGACAAAATTTTGCAGCAATTGCAGAACTGATCCTACAGAACAACAGAACACCTAGATCAGCAGGCTGCCAGGAGACAGTGAGGGTTGAGAAAGGTTAAGGGGATTCCAAAATGCATTTGGTGGAAATGAGAATTTCCCCTCTCTTGCACTGCACTCAGACCAACAGGACCATTTTTGCTCTGCTTTTCTGCTCTCTGTGCTGCTCCCACACAGTCAGTGGATGACTCCCCAGTGGCACAGATTTTACCACCCTGCTATGGTGCATTTACACCACTTCTTCCATCTGGGGGCTTTATGCAGCTTTTGTGAACTGAGCAATCCTCTGTATTTCAGATGTACTACTTCATCCTGAATCCTGTCTTGTCATTCCCAGGTTCTGCTGGAAATCTAACTGACCTACCAGCAGAGGGATGGATAAATTCAAAAGTAAATATCTTGATCACTGGAGGGAATATACTACTGCCTTTTTTTTCTCTATTCAGAAAAATATTAACTAACACTGCCCAAATGATTTGATAAAAATTTGCAGTCTGCTCCTCCTGGGCTCACACATTGCACAAAGACATTTTTTCATTGCCTGTTCTCAGTGATAAACACTGAAAAGTGGGGACAGCAGGCATAGGCAGAGTAGAATATTTACTTTCCCAGGCACAGACAGAAGTCCCAAGTGAAACACAGAATGCTCTAAAATTATTTTAGAAAGCTCTCTTATCTCTTGTCCTCTGTCATTGTATTGAAAGCACTGGCAGCTTTAGTAATTTTGGACAAACCTTATCTTTTCCTGCACTCTCCTTTTCCCATGTGCTCTCTGAAGAGAGGACAGGCAAGTTCTGGGGAACTTTTATTATTAAAACTTCATTAAATCATGCAAGTGTTTGTGATGACCACTTCACTAAGCAGCTTGGGGTGTCTGCACAGATGCTCAGGCTGTAGGACTCTGCCTGAGGCTGGTTCAGTACCCAGCAGTTTAACACAATTTTAGCTTTTAGAGGGGTCTGGCAGTGATGCATTCTTGGGAAGAGGCCATTTAACCTGCCTTAATTTTTGAGGCTGACCATGCTGTTTTACTTCTTCTCTCCAGAAAGCCATGCCAGACCTCAGAAGTGCTACTTGGCAGAACTGCCTCCTATAAAATGAACATGTTTCTGTGAAGAGCTCCCCTTTAGGGAGGTACAGGTTTCTGTGCAAGAATAAAATTCATAGCAATGGGGAACAAAGATACATGGACTTCTTTGCTTGCTGAGTTCTGCACTTAACCCAAACTAGCACTCATTTGGCTGCCTGCCACTACAGTGTGGCTGCTCATGCATCCCTTTATCAACCAGCACTTTCTCATCATATTGGTCCATAACACTTCCATATGTTCCATATGCTTTAATGGCAAAACTAAAAAAATATCCAAAAAGATAGAAGTGAACACCTGTGAATTTTCCCAGCTAAAAACTACTTCAAAAACCAAGAGCAATTTTCAGGAGAGGTTAAGGCTACCTGCAGACACTTCTAATGGCAATGTTGAGCTTCTTAATCCTCAAGACCAGTTTGAAATAAAGAAAGATGGTCAAAAGACAGACTTTACCCTGATTCTGAAGCCTGAAAATTCTGTGGGCTTCATGCAAGACACAGCTTAGTCAGCTCCCAGTTGAGATATAGAAAAAGTTTGCACGTTTCAAGTCAATTCTGTCTGCATGTGCACTTTGAAAATCAGTTTCTGTTCTCTCATTCAGATTCATATTTCAAGCCTGGCAAGAAAATGAACTTTTCACTCTTCATTTTACTCCTCCAGAGTCTAGCTAGTCTGGAATTCTTTGACAGCCAGGTATCTAGAGATTAATTAGGGAGAGAAAACACTCTTCCATATTGAATCCAAAACAAAAACACAAACAAAAAACTCTCCTTCTAAAAAAATAGAATTTGAATCTCAGCAATGTTTTCTACACAATCAGCCAATTGGAATCAGTGGAATTTTTTCCTCTCCATTTGCTGTGAGTCTCCACATTCCCAGGCAGGCAGATTTGGCTGTCTCAGAAATAAGCGCTGTGCATTTGAGCCTCAATATTCCCCTTCTTTCAACCTGCTGTCAAATTGCAGACCACAAATTAAATATAAAGCTCTCAGTACAGCAACTCTTTTGAGAGGAATGGGCAGAACAAAATATTTACATATTCTGTACCAAAAGAAAAAAATTGGTACTGTCTCACTTTTTTTTTTTCCTAGTAGAAACATAACACAAAGTCTAAAAAGTCTATACCACTGGGAGGTCCAACAGAAACCCCTGTTAGCAGGCAATATGAAACAAAAGACACTATTGATTAATGTGGCACTATATTTTAAATACCCAACTGATTCAGATCCTTGGATATCTTCAACTAAATAAACATTTAGAGAACAATGTCCTCACTATTAGCATTATAATAGCAATTACAATACATTTTATAGAGAAAATGACTGAGTTTACAAAAATAAAATTTATGTAGGTAAAGAGAGCTAGAAATGTAAGCATATGATTTCTTGTTTTTCTCTCTCTGACTCAGAATGGAAATGGGGATTAAAAGGGAAATTACTTAGAAAAGGGATGTGAAAAATGAAAAGGTTTATCAGTTTTATGGGTAGATCTTTACAGTAAACCAAATGATTCCTCTGTACCCAGAGGTCACCTCCATGTTCTTTACCTTTTCTTACAAAAGTACAAAAAAATAAAAATGCAAATATAAACAAACAAAAAAAAATTATAATTCTAAGTGTACTATGCAATCCCTGGAGTTTAGTAGACAGTGAGAAGGCCAAGCACAAAACAGCTTTAAAAATTACCCTACATTTACACATACATACAGCATTGTGTGTTTGAGGTATCTGAAGAAACTCAAGGTTATGAAGAAAATGTAAGGAATTTAAATTTCCATGCTTCATGAGTGTAAGACTTGTACTAATTGCTGTGGCTAGGAAGAAAGTAGACCCAGGAGGCAGTAACTGGATTCACTCCATTACACAGTTTTATGGACTTTTCTCTCTGAGTAGTCTGACACTGGACAAGCTGTAGGAGTGCATAAACCAAGAGTCTGCTGCAATGTAAAGCTTATATTCCTAAAAAAGATGAGTTTGGAATTATCTTTATATTTGAACTGTTCCTATCAACTACTCATCTATATTCAAATGAAAGAAACAGTTCTGCATTACATTTTAATAGAAAATTATATCTGTGGTCATACAAACATCACGGAACCACCACAAGTTATGTAACACCTGCTATCTGGCACAAGCCATCATAAGCACATCTGAAAATAAATTAATAATAATAATAATAATAGTAATAGTAGTAGATAAACCCTGGAACAAACAGAAGAGCCACAAATCTTTGGGACACTTAAGGCCACTCAAATAAAGATTCTGAAATTTTTCAAAAATATTTCTGTTTAATTAGATCAGTATATAATATTTTGGTTGGTAAATAACTCACCCAAAGTGTTTCCCTAGTGAAGTGAAACAAAAAAAAATGCACACTGATCTAAAAAACAAATTAAATTAGAGCTATGGTGTCATGAAGACATGAATAAAGCACATTTAAATAACAATGTACAATAATAGGAAGTATAATGCTATCAGTATTATCTCTATTATGCACATCCTTTATTAGACAAGAGACATGAAAATATCCTTAGAGAGGCCATCTAAATAAGACTCAAAGAGCCCTGAAATGTATGCTGTTTATTATTACTTAACAAATATAGCAGGAAAATGAACCTTAAGTCTTGAAAAAATGAAAATTATCTTTTACATCTCCTCCTCCTCCTCCCTTCAGTATTTTTTTTTCTGGAAGAACAATACAAATATTCTAATTCAACCCAAAATCCCAGGATCAGCTGAGTGAGTCACTGTGTAACTGACACACAACTCCCTACAGAGAGACAACACAAGGATAACTGTGAGAAATCTCCTGCTGCAAAAGTTACCATCATCAGGTAACATTTTACACCAGAGCTGTAAACATCACAAAATACAGGAATAAAAATTAAAATACTAATAAATCTTCAACAATAACGATAAGAAAATGAGCCTATAATTATTTCTGCTACTCACAATGCATTTTTAATACACTTCTACATGGTAGGCTCCATCCATTATTATTTAGATTTTGAAAAACAAACCAAATTATCTGTTAATCTGACATTATATAGAACTGTAAGGACTTTGTAAATTTGGACTCACTCAGAATGTGACTTTCCATCATTTTACCAGACTCTAACTCCCAAATTCTCACCTCACCTGTTAGAACACCAGACCTGAGCCCTGAACAAAAACAAGCTAGAAGAACTTAGACAAGAATTTAATGACACAATATTTTAAATATTTAAGAGTAATTTGAATAAGTACTAGTCATCTTAATAGCACAATTTATAAATGCTCACCAGGAGCACACACTTTGTCATGATAAATTCTTCTATTAGAATTCAGTAATGTATTAATTTTTAATAAGGCAATGATCTTGTTAGCATTAAAGGTGACTTCCCTTTCTTTTCACATTAAAAAGCCAGGCCAAAATGCTCAAAGGGCTTAACCTCAAGGTGCCTGGTATAAAGAATGATGATTTTTCACACATTCTAAAGAATGGCTGATGTACCAAGAAAATAAAGAACTATATCATTTAATGGTGCAAATAGGGTTCAACTCAGCAGAATGAGTTACCTCAGAAATGTATTTCAGCTGAGAAACAAATCTTATTTTTTGTATTAAGTTCAAAATACAGTTACTTTTTAAGGTATTTTCATAACTGCCTTTTATTGTTTTATAATTTTTGAATCATTTTAATAGTCCACATTTTAAAGTTTTCATAAATATGTTGCTGTATGCATGATAATATATTTAAATACTACACCAATTTGATAATATATTCAAATAATACACTGATTTATTATACATTTAATTTATTATTTTTTTCTCATGGCCTAAGTTATTGTTTATAACATTTATACTAGTATTATAATGCAACAATAATATACTCTTTCAGTTTTTTAGTCTACCTTTCCTAAAGAGTACTAATTAAAAAACCCAAAGTCATAAATTAATGAAAAGCAAGATTAATTAAGGAATTTTGCTGAGAACAGAAAGAAAGTTCTCGTTCTACAAAATGGGAGAGATTGAAGTTTTTTAGCATATGGCAGAACCAGAAAAAGTGGGAATCACACAAGGATGATTGGTTTCTGAGACTTTGTAGCACTGCTTGCTAAAATTTCAAAAGCTTTCCCTCTGAATGAAGAAATTAATAAAGAACATTTGCTGTTCCTAAATTGATAGAAGTACACTCAAGTAGTGTAATATAAAACAAGCAATCAAGACCAAAATATTTTAGAAATATGCACAAATTATTATTTCCTTTAGAAAAATATTTTAGAAATACGCAGAAATTCTTATTTCATTGAGAAAAAAATAGGGATGTAGAGAAAGCAGAGCTTGTCTCAGTTTAGAGACAAGATAAGGAGAAGAACACTCTGGAATTAGTGTTTCCTCTAAAAAAAGCTCTAATAATCCCTTTCCACCAATAAGAAATGAATATTAGTAGATGAAAGTGAAAAAAACCCAACTGTTTATGGGATGTCAAATTTTAGAGGTATACAGGTATTGAATTTATTAGCCTACACAAAAATATCCCAAGAAGAATTCACACATACTACTAAATACCTTTTAAATTACCCATATGTGCATATATAAAGTGTGTGCATACAGAAAGTGGAGGCTTTCTGACCTTTGTCACTGTATTCTATACATGCAGATCTTTAGCAAATAAACACAATTAAGCTAAGTACAAAAACGATTCTCAAGGGAAGAAAGCATTGTGAATTGAACTAACATTGGCAGAACAATAAAATGATAAAATGTCTACTTTCTATTTTGAGATTTTTCCTTTCAAAAACCATCACAGAGACTAGTGAAAAGGTAGGTGCTGTATTTGAGCCTGCACAGTTCTCAGTCAGAATAAATAAAAATAGGGGAAAAGCGGGAAGCAGGGACACAAATAAACTGGGTTTTATAAACTGCCTAGGATTGAAGTTTCTGAGTTGATCCTAAATTAAATGGCCACGTGTGGAATGCTGCCCCAGGTTCCTTGGCTGAGAACTGCAGTGGTTTAGCACTGCTGTCACCAGGAGGGAATGTGACCTGAGGCTGCAGCCCAAATGGGCTCTGTTCTACAGATGTACACAGATGGTCCTACTCAAGAGCCCTTGTACCTAACAAGTCACTTCTTAAGGACGTCCTGCTGCTCCCAGATGCAGCCACACTTCAGCCAGATTCACACTTCCATCATTTTCATGATAAACAAAAGTGCTGAATCAGTGTTTCTAAGTGGAGGACTGATAGGCTAAATTTATTGGGGTTCCTTCTTTGCTTTTTATTGGTTATGTATTATTTTCTCTGTGTTTTAAATAAATCCCGTGGTGCTAGTGTTGCTTTTACAGTCAATCCTGTAAGTTATATGGCATTTTACCACCTTCAGACTTATCTTTTATAGCACTTTGGCTTTTCCTCCTGGTAAGTTATGTGAACAATATTTAGAGAACTATAGAGCTATTTAATGATGCTTCCTTATAATAAAAATAAAAAATAAAAATATATGTTATTGATACATATTTTTTATATATGTTATTGATATAGATATATTAATAAATGCTATTGATATTGTCTATCTTCGCCATTACAGTATATTGTAACTTTTACTAACATTTATTCAATTTAAAAATTTAGCCAGTGGGAAAAAAACATGTAAACCAAATAGGTAACATACATGGTCATACAAGCTTTGTGGCTTTTTCTTGCCAGTCTCTCAACCCATTACTTAGACCTCAAGAAAATTAAGCTTTGATTTATAAATATAATGCTAGTGTATACATAATAAATTAACCTGAGTTATTTATTTGGACCTGAGAGCTAGCATTTTCAAAATTCATTTCATACAAAAGAAAAACCCTTTGTAAATGCGAGTGGGACACAGCAACCTTACTTGTGACAGGAGACAACAGCATGAGCATCAAATTAATGCACAGCACTTGCTGAATTCCAAGTTGTTCAACTGTCATGTTCCATCTGAAGGCAGCAGAGCAAGAAGAGATGAAAGCAGCTCAGGATCTGGTAAGGAAGTACAGAGAGCCCCTGCCCTTACAAAAGGCATTGAGAAAATGCTTATGGTTCCCACCACAGAGCTTGTGGAGCTGAACCCAAAGTCTCATCTGTTAGTCTGGCCAACAGATTTCTTTTTTGGTTTTACTTCATAGTGTCGTGGTTTGACACTGGCCCAACACCAGGCACCACAGAAGTTGCTTACTCACCCTCCCTTCCACAGCTGGGCAGAGGAGAGAAAAAAAATTAATGAAGGGTTCATGAGCTGAGATAAGGACTGGGAGATAACACTCCAAGGGCAAAACAGGCTCACCTTAAAGTTGTAAAGTAAATTTATTACTAACACAATCAGAGCAGGATAATGAGAAGTAAAATAAGCCCTTAAAACACCTTTTTCCCCCAACCCTTCTGTCCTTCCCACCTACAGGGTAGGGGGACAGGGCAGGGGTGATTTGGTCAGTTCATCACTGAGGTTTTCTTCTGCTGCTCTGGCAGAGGAGTCCTTCCCCTGTGAGACCGTGGGGGCCCTGCCATGGGAGACAGTTCCCCATGGACTTCTGCAGCCTGGATCCACTCTGATGAGCTGCAGTCCTGCCCAAACTGCTGCAGTGTGAGTCCCTCCCACGGCACACACTCCTCCCCACACTGCTGTGCTGTGGGTCACTGCCACGGGGTGCAGTGCTCCAAGGACAGGCTGCTCCAGCCTGGGAGCTGGGCCCCCTCTCCACTGGGGCTGCCACTGGAGCACAGCCTCCTCCAGGCATCCCCTGCTCCACATGGGCACCTCCCCAGGGCTGGGGCTGGATCTCTGCATCCCCCTGGATCCCCAGGGGATGGATCTCTGCATCCCCCCTGCATCCCCAGGGCTGGATCTCTGCATCCCCCCTGGATCCCCAGGGACTGGATCTCTGCATCCCCCTGGATCCCCAGGGGCTGGATCTCTGCATCCCCCCTGGATCCCCAGGGGCTGGATCTCTGCATCCCCCTGGATCCCCAGGGGCTGGATCTCCGCACCCCCCTGCATCCCCAGGGGCTGGATCTCTGCACCCCCCTGGATCCCCAGGGGCTGCATTTCTGCATCCCCCCTGCATCCCCAGGGGCTGGATCTCTGCACCCCCCTGCATCCCCAGGGGCTGGATCTCTGCATCCCCCCTGCATCCCCAGGGGCTGGATCTCTGCATCCCCCCTGCATCCCCAGGGGCTGCAGGGGCACAGCTGCTTCACCCTGGGCTCACCACAGCCTGCAGAGGAATCTCAGCTCTGGCCCCTGGAGCACCTCCTGCCCCTCCTTCTGCACTGCCCTTGGTGTCTCCAGGTTGTTTCCCTCACATATTCTCACCTCCTCTTCTCTGGCTAGAAGAAAAACTGTGCCCCACTTTGTTTTGATTTCCTTCTTAAATATGTTACCACAGAGGTGTTACCAGCCTCTCTAATTAGCCAGTTTTGGCCAGCAGCAGGTCCATCTTTAGAGCCATCAGGGACTGGCTCTGCTGGACATGGTGGAAGCTTCCAGCAGCTTCTCACAGAAGCCACCTCTGTAACACCCCTATAGAAAACCAGGCCATACAAAAAAAAAAGTCAGTTTTATCTCATCTTTCCTTGAAGAATGAGGTATTTGCAAATTATGAGGAAAGAGAAGCTCTTGTTTGCTTATCCCATGCCCTTTTACATCTTCCACTTCAGTGTTTTACACCATGTTTCAAATTGACAAAAAAATGAAAATTCAATGATGAGAGAGCACAAAGCAAGAACAAATGTTTGAACAAAATGATAAATGCTGGAAAAATAGAAATGTGGACATTTAAATGTATGTCAAGCTTTCCATCCCTGCTACCCAGCATAAATAACATGGGAGGATGTGGCTTCACTACTTGAGAAGACATACATCAAAACATTTTGACACATTCAATAAACTGCTGAACATGACTAAAATGCTCAAGAAATAGATGAGCTGTAAGGAAGAAATATGCCAACGTGTCAGGAGAGATGAACTGGATTATGTAACAAAGGGACAATCCCTTGTTTCTCTTTTGTTTCTGTGAAGCAGCAGAACCAGTATAAATGTGAGATAATGGAAGTTTAATTTCACAAACCAAACTCCTTGTCTAAAGCAGGACAGAGACATCCCTTCCTGCTATCAATAAAACTGTCACAATGCTGGAGAAAATGTCCTTTTCTCCTAAAGGACAAAGCAGCGTATCTATCGGGCCAGATGGAGGAATCTGCATATACACCACTTTGCACAGATCCAACTGTACACTTCTATTTTTTTTTCTAAATACTCATTCACACATTTATTGAAGGTATCCAGAAGGATAAATCCTTTTTTTTTTCCCTCTCAAAGCACTAGTTTCTAAATATATATGTATACACTTATAAAAAAGGAAACTTCAAGCAGAGCTGCTTCACTAAAGTAGAGAGTGATTTACCTGTTCTGCTTCAAATGTCATTACTATTCCTTTTGTAGTATCAGCTATCATACAGCACATTTTACCTGTATTCATTTTTTATTTCTTTACCAGGTTAATGCCTTTCAGATGCCTTTAAAGACATATATAACAATTTCTTTTAAAGGCTGCCTCCTTTGATTTGAAGCACTGTGAAGGAACTGCAGTTTGACTTGTCAAGAAACAATACTGTTTCTTAACAATTTGCAGAAAAATCTTTATCCCAACACAAAAAAGCACATAGCTATAACTCTTCTGCCACAAAGAGTGCTATACAAATATGTTTTCTTAGATGAAAGCAAGAGAAGCTGGATGGGAAAACTGGCAAAATGAAAGAAGAAAATAAGCAGAGTGAAAGATGAAATTTCTGCTGTGCTGACCTCAATGCAGCCCAAAGTGACTTCAATGTGGCCAGTTTCAGTGGTCTGGCAAGGCCAAACTCTCAGTTTTTGGTGTAGGGTGTTAATGCTGTGGTACTCTGAGGTGTGTGCCACCCCCTTCTCTTTATACCCAACAAACATCCTCTCCTGTTTCTCTTGGACTGTCCTCATCCAAGGTCAGTTTGTGCCAGCATCTTCTCATCTGACACAAATCTATCATTTTCTAATCAAGGCTCCCATCTCTTCCAGGTCTTCCTTTCCAGCCAGCATTGCCTGCCCTGTAAATCAGTTATACAATCAGCAAAACTCAGTTCCAAATCAGGATCTCTGCTCCCAGCTTGCCTTCTGTGCCTGACCTCACTGGAACCATCCATCTGGGCTAAATCTCCACCCTTGCACCACTACTGCTCACCTGCTACATTCTTCCTAGATCCATGCTACTGCAATTCAGTAACAGGAAACATTTCTCAGTCCCATTTGCATCAATGTAAATGCTTTTAAATTGCCTGGATGAATCACAGCAGAGATTGGATAAACAGAGCTCCAAAGATGGGGTAAAAGTTAAAGGAGGAGGGAAAAAAATCTCTTTGAGATGAAGCAAGACCCTGATAGCCATTTCAAATTAAATATAATCATCAGGAAGTTGATTTGAGGATAAATGTGAAAATATTGAAGCAATCACTTTAGTGTAAAGTAACAAAAAAGTGTCAAACAAGGCACTAGCTCATGTCAGAATAGGGAAAGAATGACTAATTTAATGTACCAATATAATGCAAGGCACCCTTTATAAACCTGAAATTTCTAGGAAAATAGGAACTAACATGTTGCAGGAAGATACTGACTTACAGGACCAGAAAACAAAAATATTTGAACAGTGAAGTATTCTGAACTGGAGAAGTATTGCACAGTGAAAAAGTGCAAATGGTCATAAAGAAATGTACTGAATATAGAATGACAAAGATTTCCCTAGCTTGAGTACATTTTTAGCACATGAATAAAGCACATCAATTCAAATCATATCATAAGAAATAATACTAAATAGAGAAGTACATCATATAACACAAAA
This sequence comes from Agelaius tricolor, assembly GCF_023055355.1. NCBI lineage: Eukaryota > Metazoa > Chordata > Aves > Passeriformes > Icteridae > Agelaius > Agelaius tricolor. The sequence goes on from NW_027269270.1 coordinate 4,175,288, forward strand.
GAATTGATCACATATTTATAGAAGGAGTGGTTGCCAAATTTCTTTGCCCTCAATCTGCCCCATGTTTACACAGACCATGTGCTGGCTGCTCCTGAGAACAGGCATGGCTTGTCATCTTCACTGATTAATGGAAATTACAGTGACAAATTCCGAATCCAGACCTTACCTAAAGGGGACATGTAATCAATATATTTGCATTCCCTCACAAGCAAGGATAAGAAGGAATATGATACCCTGAATTTATACAAGAATAAATAATGTTGGCTATAAATATAAGAGCTGTCCATCACTCCTACTTATTTTCCCTGTCAGCTGCCTGGCAGCAATTTTTCAAGCTGGAGCCAGGATCCTGGACATGGAGCACTGCTGGGATTGCAGGAAGAATGTGAGCTGGTGTCAGGTTATAAATTGCTGCTCCAGTCCCATATGGCACATAATCCTCCTGCAAGGCCAAACAAGGAACCATGGATTTCACATGGTGCTTTTATGAGGCAACAGAATCAGCAAGTTTGAAACAAGCAGCTCCTAGAGACGTGAAGCGAGGCAAACTCAGCAGAAGGGAGCTCTAATATAACTCTCTGATTGCAGCCTGCTACTCAATTCCAAGTTCATCTTTGCCTCAAAATTGCCACTAAAGCTCAAAGAACCAACAACAAGGACCTTTTTACTACTGCTGCAACTTGAACCATAAAACTCATACTAAAAATATTCACCACCCCACTCGGTATGACTAACAGAGCCACTGCATCTTCTGCTTGTAATAAGGGGCAAAAACTGACATGAGGAACAATTGAAGATCAGGCCTCTGTGCTTGAAAAATCCTTGAGGCAAACATTCTTCCAAGCATCATCAGAAAGGAAGCGAGGATCTCTGATTTCAAAGTTGGGTGAGCATCACCTGCAGCTCATTGTTAGCTCTTGCTGGCAAGGCTGTGAGCAGCACTCACTCCCTGTGCTGTCCCTCAGCCCTGGCACATCCATCTCCCACTAAGCCACATGCAAGAGACAATGGAGCATGAAGATCTCTGAGCCTGAAAGGGATTATGAGGCTTTCTGATTAGATGCACTGCACTTGCTAAAAGATATGTATTTCCCTCTTTTTTAAAAGATGCTTTCCACCCAATAATCCCTGTCACTGAGCCAGAACACAAAAACTGCAGAAAATGTTATATACTTCTATCCCAATCTAATGCACAAAGTTATATTAAAAATAGAGGATACACATGAAAGGGAAATGGGCACATCTGACTGCACCAGGAATGCCTTCCCTCACTCAATCCTGATCACCATAACTAAACACCACTACAGTGATTCAGGATTCAAATCTCCATTTCTCAAGTCATTCTTCATCCTGATTTGACAACAATTTTTTTACCCCTTGAGAGTGTCAATAAGTGATATAAAAATTGAGCACAGAACGTCCCAGAGAGATATTTACTTGGTAGTAACAAATGTCACCTTTCTGTGTGTCCCAGCAACAGCTGCAACTTCTGACACAACTGCTCAGCCAGTTTCATTTCCATAGTCACAGGTGTCTGGGTATCCAGGTTATCTGTGGCAAAATGGAAATCCTCAATGCACTTCTCAACTGTCCACTGAAAGACCAGGGCATCTGTGCATTGCATACTTCAATTTCATGGGGAAGTACTAAAAATTATTGATTAAAAACCCATCAAAACACATTAATACCATCACAGTGGTGAGCAAGAACATCTCATTACTTGTTTCCTGTCACCCAGGCAACACTTCCAATGACACTGAAGGTTGCTAGACAAAACCAAATATTTGGACAAAACTTGCAAATAAACCGAATATTGGGACAAAACTTGCAAATATAAAGTGCAGAAAGAAGCAACAACAAATTTAAATTTGCTTTTCCACTGTATGAATTTTATGGCTATCACAGGAGTAAAGCAAATCACAAGGTGCAGATTTAATTGATTTCTAAAAATGTATTTTGCTACTTTCTAGCAGAAAACCATTTTTAGCTGGTCATCCTAAGAGCATTGTCAACACAACTATGCCCAGCATGGCGTGAAGGGTCTGTAATGTTTTTGCTTTCAATTGAAAATATTCTTAAAACATCAAAGTGAAAGAGCATCCTGAAACTGCTGCTGGCACAGATGTTCAGTGGGAATCTGAATAATGAATGTGAGTGGGAGTGACTCCAAGTCTGAAATCGAGTGTTGCCCAGCAGTTGTGGTGGCTCTCAGCATTCCCCTGTGGCTGAGGTGCTTTGAAGCACTCTAAGAGATGTCTTTTCTTCACAGTGGTATTTAATCTCCAGCTTCCCTCGGGAAGGACAATGTCTGGAGCTGCCTCTATTAGAGCATGTGACAGTAACCAGCTGGAATGGCTGAGGGATTGCTGAACATGCACAGAGGTCCTCCCAACCTGAGACATATGGTGTATTATCCATTTGGCAATCTCACACAGTTCAACTCTCTCCCTCGAACATTTAAATGCTCACAAGCTTGAATAAATGATCTGTTGTCAAAAACAGAAAAAAAATAAAAGCAAATATATAGCTTAGCAGGAGAACTGGGGGCCATTGCTAGGACTAAGCAATCATATATTTTCTTGATTTCTGAAGTCTTTTTTGAGACCTGAATGATCTTGACAAATACCTAATGAAATACTTCAATATATTTTCTTTATGCAGTATGTACATTTATTGACTCTTACTGCTGAAGAGTGCATTAGAAATAGCTACCTTTCTCAAATAATTAATCACCATTTTTATCAGTCAGAGGTAGCTCAGTTCAGGTTTAAATGGTGACTACTTTCCCTAGACTGCTACTATTTTTAAATTATTTATAAGATTGAGGACATTTCTATTAAAAGATTTGATGTTTCCACATAAATTTTCTAAACACGAAATAGGTTATTGATCATTGTTCAACACTTTTCAGTGACCAAATATAGCAGAGAAAAGCTATTACAAAAAGCAATGCTGTACTTGTCCCTCTAATTCCAGGTAATAGACAGATGGCATGATGGGAAACTGCTGATGGCACTGAAGGATTTAAATACAATAAAGCTGCTTTTACTGGATAGAAAGCTGCATTCCAAAACTCCATTTTTTTCAAAAGAAAAAAGACAGGGGAAACTGGAGATCTTGCATTACCTGGGATATTACAGGGGAAAACAAACCTCAAACAAACTGTTGTTTTTTGGGTGATTTTTAATATTTCTCAAGTCCTTTTATATGCTCTCAAATTCATAATGCATTTTGATTTAGCAGTGATACAGACTAATATTTTTTTTTAACACAAGGGGAAGAGTTCCATGTGCTTCTTTGCTGGATAGGACCAGAAAAGGCAGTGGAGAGCTCCAGCTTTCTTTTGAGCTGGCAGTTTCCACACATGCAGTGATTCTGCTTTCATTTTGAAAAGACACCACATTTTTATTCACTCTTTTGGCCAGTACTTAATCATCTGTTTTTTCTTCAAGTCACTGAAATGTCCCTCAATTAATTTAATTCAAAGCCTGCCCAGCTGACAGGAGATATTAACACCACTACAGCTGTAGAAACTGCATATGCTAATTAGATATTAGGTACTTGGAGCTGTGATGGACTGTCCCCTTGTACTAAATGAAGACACAAAGCGTGCCAGAGCTTGTTTATGCACCATTTGAGAGGTCTGCACAAACACAGGGGTTTGGACAAATTCACTGATGCAGTCTGCTTGATTTAAATAAAGGTTGCAGGATCACTTCTCTGAAGTAAACTGGCAGCTTATTCAACCTGACTTCTTTAGAGTCATTTAGATTTGTTTGCCTATTGATTGCAGTGGCTGGGTCTAGGATCTCCCCAGACAGAGGAGGAAGGGAAAACTATTTTCAGAAGAAATAACACTGAATATCAAAGCCAATAAGGATTTCTAAAAATAAGACACATCTTAAATACTCACCTTTCCCCAAGAACTATTTTCTGTCCTAGCCATATTCCTATTTAAGTAGGTGCTTAATGAATATCTTCCTCCTGGCTTTTTGTCTGCAAAATCAACAATCTAACAAGGGCTGGGAATTTCATTTAAACACCTTTACCAGAATCCTTTTTTGTCAATTAAATTTTTAATTTTACTTTAAGAAATCTTTAGATTAAAAGTCCCCCTTTTCCACCAGACATTGGCCTGACTTCTCTTCAGTCTATCCCCAAATCCACCACCAGGTTGGCTTACAAGCAGGTGAGTGCAACCAAGGTGATTCTCCTAATGAGTCATTGCTTCCACAGCTTCACAGGCATCTTTGTGCCATGAAGCTTTGTTCTTCCAAAGAAAATGATTATTCTACAGTAGAGAATGATTATTCTACAGTAGAGAATGATTATTCTTCAGACTGAACACAGAAATGAAGAAAATTTGCACCTTCAACTGGGAGGAAACAAGTACATGTTCCTAACTCTATGTTCATCCTGTGTTCAGATTGACAGCTCCTTAGCAAAGTGCAATTATTTGGAGAATATAAAAATCCATCTGAACAAATGCAAGTCCTTCAACCACTGTTCCCTTTCACTTATTTCATCATGTTTTGGGGCTTTTTTGGGTAACTACCTTTACATAAAATGAGTCACAAAGTAAATATAAACATTTCCTTAATAATAACTAAATTAGCTTGACTTAACACACAGTGCAGAACACAATCCCAAACACTTTCTTATTAGAAAATATTATTCAAGGACCCATTTATCAATTTTTCATATGAAAAATAGTGTCATTTAATTCAGAATGCTGAGAAGAATAAAATACCTTTCTTGCCATTTGGCCTAAAGAGAAGCACATCAATATTTTGCATTGAGAACTGCAAGTTTGATATCAAGACACCACCTAAAGAAAATAAATCACAGTTGTTTTCTTAAATCTTCCATCACTTGAAAAAAACCTAAATCACCTTCGCATTATCTACAAAGCTCAAACATTGTGTTTACCTGGAAGCAATGTGAATTCTCATGTCTTTTTTTATATACAGTAATTTTATTATGGGGATTTCTTTTCAAATGAAATTGAACAAGGCAATTTAAAGGTTCTCAAAGGAATAATAAGCAGTATTCAACCTTGGTGGATGAAGCTGTTATTTCCTATTTATTTTTCTATTACATGTTCATATCAGAAATATGCCTATAAATGATCAAGTAGGGAACAACCTCAATCTCCAGGATAAAATGACAAAAAATAATTTGCACAGAGAACCACAGACATACCAATATGTTTTTTGGTAAGGCAATCAAAGTAGAGTTGAATCTGTAAAATTAAAGAAAGTGTCTATTTAAGAAATGGAAGAAAATAGCAGGACATCTGAAAAAAATAATGACTAAGTAGATGATGTTCAAAGGTTGGTTATCTTGAATAATTTTGGGGGAATAAAAAGTGAGAAAAAAAATCACATCAAAAGAAGGCACAGAGAACACATTTGAGGTGAAAAGCCAAAACTGAAAATACTGATTTGTTCCTTAGAAATGGTGTCTGCCACTGTAAATTAAGGAGAAACCACTTACAACTGGAATTATATCCATGCTCCCCCTTCAGAATTGGAAAAATGTAAGGACCAGGGTGCCAAAAAACCAAGTTACTGAAACAAAGTACTAGTTGGTGAATATAATGGAGTAATAAAATAAAGAAAAAAAATTAGAAACAATGAAAACCATCATAAACAATATTAAAAAACAAGTTTTGCATTCCTTTAGTATTAAGTTGGGGAAAACATAACCAAACAATGCCACATGAGCAGATACAAACCTAAAACAAAGGTCTGCAATTGGTACACAACAGTGTACAAGATGATATATTGCAGATTTCCTAGGGGAAAAAGGGATAGAAAAAGAAATGTTATTGATGGCTAAAGGAACTAAAGAAAAAAAGGGGGTTTAGATGTCCAGAGAAAGGCAGAATTTTTAAATTAATCAACCATTCTGTAGGGCTAAACTGCAGAGGTATTGCACATGGATCAGGAAAGATGGCACTGAAGGATTAAAACCCTCAGAAAAATAAATACAAATGTGTAAACGAGGAGGTCAGATCAGTAAATTTGATGTGTTTTATTAAATCTGTTTTTAGATATATGTGGGCAGAAATATGATTTCATGCATTAGGCAGTGGAGAAGTTATCTAAACCAACAACAATGGCAGCAAACCCTCCAATATTGCATGTATTTGTTACAGCAGTTGCTAAGGAAATACAGAGAAATGTTGAACTGGACTTATACACCATTAAAAAAAAAACAAATCAAAACACCAAATTATTTATTCCACCATCTGTTGTATACAAAGCAAAAGTTATGAAAATTTCAAGAGGCTTTCAAGAATAAAGAAGAGCAAAAGGATTGTTAATTAAAATCAGCAGGGGATTATATCCTCATTCGCTGAATCTCCTTTGATCCTCCTTAAAAAGTGGGGAAATATCTAGAGACCCAAACATCTGGAGTGAAGTCAAAAAGGCCACAGCATTTTATTCATGTTTCTGCTCCAAGCCCCTTCAGGTATATTCCACTTGTCCTTTTTGATAGATTTAAAAAGAAAAAAAAAAAGCCTAAACCAGAATGGAAATATTATTCTTTGTGATACATTCAGCTAACTTTCCAAGACTTCAAAAAGGGTTTCAGGATCATTTTAATTCTGAAGCAAATAAATAGGTGGTTCCAGAAAATCCAACTCCTTAGTGCTCCTTCAATCTTATGATTTCAGGAGACAGAGCAAAGAAGAAGTCAGTGAAAATGATCTGAAGTGGTCCATCAAGATGGAAGGAACAGGGTGACTTCAGGTTCTGCTTAAAGAAAGGGAAAGCAACGCCTTGAGTATATTTCTTAATTTTTTTCCAGTAAACCAGCCTATTTTCTCTTTGTTTCTATTTTCAGCTACTCCAGAAAGGTTTGTTCAGCTGTTGTAAACACTGCAACTTGTAGTGTTTCGTTGTTTGGTGTAGAGAGCCAGTGGAAAAGCAAGTGAAGCACTGCTGAAATGAAACACAGCTCTGAGAAACCCCCCTGCTGTGGCCACATAATTCATGCCACATGCTCAGTGCATACCATGGCAATTCTCTTGCAAAAGGCCAGGGCAAGGTACATTAAAAACTTCTTTTGGGTTTTTGCTAAGTCCCCATATTTTACATTTTACAGCTTGAGCCCGTGTAGAGCTGCAACACAAGTTGTGTGTTTATTTGTAGGAAATAAGTGGAGCTCCCAATGATCACTTGTGTTTAATTCCAATATTATTTCTGCACAAATACAGATTTCATCAGAAAAAAAAAAAAAGTTACATGAAGAAAGCTTAATATTTCATTCTGGTTTTGGTTTGTTTTTTTTTTTTTTTTTAATTTTCATTTCTTTCTGTGCTACAGCAACCTGAGAATGTAATTATTGGTAGAATATGGTCAGGTAATTGAAGGCAGTTCAGAGCACTTTATGAAGTTACTGCCCTTGACAGCTCATTCTGTGCAGAGCTGTCATCCACTACAAGGCAAAATGAAGTGATTTTACATATGTTTCTTTCAAGGAGGGACTGCTGAATCAGTAGCAGTTTGTTACAGGAAGCATATTCAGAATTCCATGGTTATCCAAAATTTGTGGGTCCCCCTTCTCTGAGCAAGCAATATCACAGTTACAGAACTGCTGCTTGATTACATACTGCATTTGATCTGAGAAACTAAACACTGATTGCAAATTAAACATTTGATCTGGGAAATTAAACATACAGTTACTCACTCAGCTGGCTCTCTTGGAAATGCTTTAAGAGGGTGGCCCAATGGAGACAGGAGGAGTAAGGCATTAAGAGAGGAGATAAGAAACACTACTTGAATTAAAGAGCATTTTTGCAAGAAATAATGGTCATTTTTCCCCTTCTCATGTTGCTAGAGAAAAATCTCCCTGAAAGGACATAGGCTGACATGCCTCTGGAATTGGTAAGGCCCAGCAGGGTCTGCTGCAGGAACTCCAGATTTCCATCCAAAACTGGCACAGATCTGTTTCTGGACAAATAGCAAACCTCTGCTTCCCTCTCCTACATTCATTTCTGAATTTCTGAGTGGAACTCAAGAATTATTAATGCTGATATCCTGAAATAAAACATGACACTTCTGCAAAGCACATCTGACAACTCTAAAATCATCCAACTCTCTCCCTGCTGAGAAAAGCAGCTTTTGAACAGACACCTAAAAGATCTTTACCATGACCATTGTCCTATGCAGGCAGGAACTTAAAATTCTGAGTTAATGCTTGAGCTGAAGTGATATTAAGATTAATTTTAAATTACTAAATATATATGAATAATACAGCAAGGAAATCAAGTTCAAGACATACATGCAATTTACTGAGGTTGACTCTCACTTAACATTATAGCAGTTACTGCAACCAAATTGTTGTTTATTTGCTCCAGAGAATCCTCTTCCCCATCACACTGGATTCCAGCCACTCCAAATCTGATGAACCACATCAGGCATATTTTGGTGAGAGGTTTTATTTTAACTCCTTTTTTATTTTCCTGCTCCAAATGCTATTTCCAAAGGTTTCTATCCAATTTTCTAGATGATACTACAGTTTTCAATGTTACTGTATTTAGCCTATAATCTACACAAACCTATCTAGCATTTTGTTTCTAGGACAAGCTTTCAAGTAAGCCAGTTATGGAAACATCCTTCAGTTATATGTGCTCTCATGGGCATCAATGAAATTAAATAACAAACCAGGTCTATTTGAAAGATGAAATAGGGGGCTTGATGAAATATTATTTTAAAAAATTAAAATGTACATTTATTTGGCTTTTTTTTCCTGAGGAAAATAGTTACAAATATATCCAATTCTATAAAAAAGATATATATTTTTAGAGATGGATTTGTTTTGTTGGTTTATTTTTTGGGGGGGGGGGGGGGGGTTGTATGATTTTGTTTGGGTTTTTGCTTTTGTTTGTTTTTGTTGTTGGTTGGGGTTTTCTTTGTGAGAAAGGATGGATGAAAGCTGCTCAGCTTTTGTCTGTGTTGAGTTCTGGTTAAGACTTTCCAAGCAATGGAAAATAATTCAACCCCACATTTTCCAGGCAATGTGAAAGAAAATGCTGTTCACTTGCTCTCAAAGCTATACAACTGAAGATGTAAGAGCTCAAGACAAAATTCTGACATCTCCTCTAAGTGAGGCACAAGAAATTTTTCTCCTCTTGTTTAAATCCTCCAGTACTTTCTCACAAAGGTTTCATAAGAAATGATTATTTGTTCACATAGAGATGATGGTAAATTAGCATTCCAGTAATAATTCCAAATTAAAATGGATTATCTTTGATTTCTGTAGCTAAAGTATTCATTAAATGCCATTTTACTAACTAGAAATTAGAAGCAATTATGCATATGCAAGTAGTCACAGGGTAGGGACATTTCTCCATTTATAACAGACAGAATTATTTACTGCTGGCATGGAACAATGCACTCTTCCTGTGCTCTAGGAATGGCCCTGGCTCCACCAGCAAACACAACAGTTATTGTAATTCCTTCAGCACATTATCTCCTATGAATGAAGCTACAGCACACCATAGGACTTAGACCAGGTAGCACTACAAAAAGCTTAGACTCAGCCTTGAGAAGTACATAAGCCCTTGTCTAACTTTATTGTTGCTAGCAGAGCCACTGATGCTAATTGGGCAACTCCTGTGCTTAGCTAGGCATGTACTGAAGTGCTTTGTCCAAAGGTCACACTGTGGCAGGGTACATCTGAGGAAAGGTTATAATGTGTGTGTGTATCTCTGTAGTCATGAAGAAGGGAAATAACTTGTAGTCAATAAATGCAGTGAGTTAATGAAACCATTTCTGCACTCAAGATCTGGATCAGTTACAGGAATCCTTAGACTCCAGTTTCCCACCTTCCCAGGGACTGCTGGCCACAGTTAGCAGCTACAGGACCAAAAGCTGAGCCAGCATTGCTTTGTGTGGAGGAGGCTTACTGCACATTTCTTGGATCCAATTTAGAACTGGTTTCATCCACCACCACAATTATTTTAATGTCTCATACCCCACCACCTACAGATGTACCACTGTACCCCAGGGGTCCAAGGGAATTACAATGGTTAATTTCCTTCAGATTTCTTCTGGACCTGTCAGAGAGCAGCAGTGTTACCATCAGTCTGCTGCTCACTTTAACTGCTCTGCACTGTCACTTCAACAAGTCTCACATTTACAATTTCATAGATAACAAAATACAGACAGTACTAAGTGGATTGCTGTAAAGACACTGATTTTATTACAGTGAAATACTAAGATGCCAGCCTGCTATGTTAATCAATATGGTTGCCTTGGTTGCACAAAGATAATTAAATTTTAATTGAAATTCACTAAGAGTAAGATTACCTATAAATATTTCAACAAAGAGGAGAAAGAGAATGTTAATATTTTATTTATCATGGATAACACTTGCAAAACACCTTGCAAAAAACCAAGAAAACCAGAAAAGAATAAAAACAAAAAGCAATTTTTTATGGAGCAATAACAAATATATGAATCTAAAATTCTTTCCTTTAGATACTCAGTTTTTACTTCATGCTCATCAATACTTTTTTCTTTATCTCTATAGATGACCTTTGACAGTCCAAACTGAGAACAGGATAACCTCTCATTATTAAGGTTTGTTTCAGGCAGACAGGTGTATCCCATAAGAATGAGACTGAAACAGAACTTAAAATTTTTCCTCATTCACTTAAAGAAGAACAGATTTATTCCACCTGTATTAACATAAAACACTGGATTTGGACTACACTGCTTGCCATGGAAGACCACCCTAGAAGATCACCCTGGAAGTGGGTGAAGAGTGCCCAATTCCCCAGCAAATTCCAGTGCCACTATCAGAGACACATGGGGTCTGACAGAAATCACCAAGACACTCCAAAAGTCAGCCTGGACACTGCATGCCCTGGGTCTCCATCTACCCAAGCCAAATTCCTTCTTGAATTGCCCTGAAACACAGCCAACAAGAGTCATTTCTAAAAACTGTTCTTCCAAATTCAGAGTAGATTTTGCTACCTGGTGCTGTTACTGTCGCTGTGGGTACCTGACAGCAAGGTTCTGGGGGGCAAGAAGACAAAAACACAAGGAGGAAGACATCCTCACTTTCATGTTTAGGATCAAATTCCACACTTGGGGAGCTTGGCTGACTTCAGTGGTAATGCATAGCACCTAAAGGCTTCATTCAGTAATTTTTTGAGGTAATTTTTTGGGTGTGAGAGCATAGCTAGAGAGAAAAGAGTATCAGTTTTAAGTAATTTTCCCATTAACACAATTTTTACAGGAAGCAGCAGGCAAAGCACTCCCAAGCACTATTTCTGCCACAGCACCACCTGTACCTGGAATTATATACATGCACCCAAATCTCAGAGCCAGCTTGGAAAATTTATCCTCAATGGTTCACAGTGAGAAGAAACTACTGATTATATTGCTTCAGTTCATCCAAAAGTTACCAATGGAAGGTAGATTTTAAATCACTTACATTAAGGGTCCTTTGACCTGAGGAAGAAGTGATGGATTTTTTAACAACTATGCCAACTAATTCTCAGAAATGTTAATGGAAAAAATATTGCCACTTGCAGAAAGATCAAAATAGCTCTCAAAAAGGTTTCAAAATATTGACTGCCTTTGAAATTGTAAAAGCAAAACAGAAGTCTACCCTGGTGCTCAGATGGTAAGAAACAATACAGTGGAGCAAATGCTGGTGGTACACATCTGGGATCCTCCATCCCTGGAAGGGCCAGGAACAGATGTTGGATGTTTGCAACAGCAACTACTATTCCCAAACCCGTACCTGGTGCAATCATGCCTGGCCTGACAAGGTGTTCCATATGCCAAATAAAGCAAAAGAGAAAGAGGCAAAACAAGAGACAGAAGAAAAGAAATGCACAACAGCAGTTCTACAATCTCTTTGCATACTGGGGTGTGCTTTCACAACCTTTCTGCCTTGCAGCCACGGCACAGCAGGAGGAGAAGAGCTTTGGCAGCTGGCCCTTTTCGCTGGGAAGCAAAACTCACCAGCCCAGGTTCATGATGGCAGTTTCAATGAGGCACTTGGGAGTGTCAAGGCAGCCCCAGCTGGATAGGGTGGCAGGATGGTTTTGGAGAGATCCTGTGCTGTTCAGAATTTCAGAAAGTGACTGCCCTCTGAGGGCCACAGGCCCCTGAACACCAACACCAGCACTTTTCCTTGGGAAACAAAACTCACCAGCCCAGGTTCCTGGTGTCACTTTGCAGCAGACACTTGGCACTGTCAATCCAGACCAAGTTGGACAGGGTGGCAGGATGGGTTTGGAGAAATCCCACACTGTGCAGAATTTCAGGAGGCGGCCGTCCCCTCAGGGCCACAGGCCCCTGAACACAAACACTGGCCCTTTTCCCTGGGAAGTTAAAATCACCAGCCCAGGGTCCTGATGGCAGATTGCAGGAGGAGCTTGGAATTGTTAGGGTAGCCTGAGCTGGAGGTGGTGGCAGATTGTTGTGGGAGACATCCTGCACTGTGTGGAATTTCAGGAGACGGCTGCCCTCTGAGGGCCACAGGCCCCTGAACACCAACACCGGCACTTTTTTCTGGCAAACAAAACTCACCAGCCCAGGTTCCTGGCGTCACTTTGCAGCAGACACTTGGCACTGTCAATCCAGACCAAGTTGGACAGGGTGGCAGGATGGGTTTGGAGAAATTCCATGCTGTGCAGAATTTCAGGAGGTGGCCGTCCCCTCAGGGCCACAGGCCCCTGAACACAAACACCAGCACTTTTCACTGAGAAATCAAAATCACCAGCCCAGGGTCCTGATAGCAGATCACAGGAGGGGCTTGGAATTGTTAGGGTAGCCTGAGCTGGAGGGGGTGGCAGATTGTTCTGGGGGACATCCTGCACCGTGTGGAATTTCAGGAGGCAGCCGCCCTCTGAGGGCCACAGGCCCCTGAACAGAAACACCAGCACTTTTCACTGGGAAATTAAAATCACCAGCCCAGGGTCCTGATAGCAGATCACAGGAGGGGCTTGGAATTGTTAGGGTAGCCTGAGCTGGAGGTGGTGGCAGATTGTTGTGGGAGACATCCTGCACCGTGTGGAATTTCAGGAGGCAGCCGCCCTCTGAGGGCCACAGGCCCCTGAACACCAACACCGGCCCTTTTTCCTGGCAAACAAAACTCACCAGCCCAGATTCCTGGTGTCACTTTGCAGGAGACACTTGGCATTGTCAATCCAGACCAAGTTGGACAGGGTGGCAGGATGGATTTGGAGAAATTCCATGCTGTACAGAATTTCAGGAGGTGGCCGTCCCCTCAGGGCCACAGGCCCCTGAACACGAACACCAGCACTTTTCCCTGGGAAATCAAAATCACCAGCCCAGGGTCCTGATGGCAGATATCAGGAGGGGCTTGGAATTGTTAGGGTAGCCTGAGCTGGAGGTGGTGGCAGGTTTGTTCTGGGAGACATCCTGCACCGTGTGGAATTTCAGGAGGCGGTCGCCCTCTGAGGGCCACAGGCCCCCAGACACCAACGCCGGCCCTTTACCCTGGCAAACAAAACTCACCAGCCCAGGTTCTTGATGGTAGATTGCAGGAGACACTTGGCACTGTCAATCCAGACCCAGGTGGACAGGGTGGCAGGATGGGTTTGGGTTTGGAGAAATCCCACACTGTGCAGAATTTCAGGAGGCGGCCGTCCCCTCAGGGCCACAGGCCCCTGAACACAAACGCTGGCCCTTTTCACTGGGAAATTAAAATCACCATCCCAGGTTCCTGATAGCAGATCACAGGAGGGGCTTGGAATTGTTAGGGTAGCCTGAGTCGGAGGGGGTGGCAGATTGTTGTGGGAGACATCCTGCACTGTGTGGAATTTCAGGAGGCAGCTGCCCTCTGAGGGCCACAGGCCCCTGAACACCAACACCAGCCCTTTTTCCTGGCAAACAAAACTCACCAGCCCAGATTCCTGGTGTCACTTTGCAGGAGACACTTGGCACTGTCAATCCAGACCCAGGTGGACAGGGTGGCAGGATGGGTTGGGGTTTGGAGAAATTCCATGCTGTGCAGAATTTCAGGAGGTGGCCGTCCCCTCAGGGCCACAGGCCCCTGAACACGAACACCAGCACTTTTCCCTGGGAAATCAAAATCACCAGCCCAGGGTCCTGATGGCAGATCACATGAGGGGCTTGGAATTGTTAGGGTAGCCTGAGCTGGAGGTGGTGGCAGATTGTTGTGGGAGACATCCTGCACTGTGTGGAATTTCAGGAGGCAGCTGCCCTCTGAGGGCCACAGGCCGCCAGACACCAACACCGGCACTTTACCCTGGCAAACAAAACTCACCAGCCCAGGTTCTTGATGGTAGATTGCAGGAGACACTTGGCACTGTCAATCCAGACCAAGTTGGACAGGGTGGCAGGATGGATTTGGAGAAATCCCACACTGTGCAGAATTTCAGGAGGCGGCCGTCCCCTCAGGGCCACAGGCCCCTGAACACCAACACCGGCCCTTTTCACTGGGAAATTAAAATCACCAGCCCAGGGTCCTGATGGCAGATCACAGGAAGTGCTTGGAATTGTTAGGGTAGCCTGAGCTGGAGGTGGTGGCAGATTGTTGTGGGAGACATCCTGCACTGTGTGGAATTTCAGGAGGCGGCCGCCCTCTGAGGGCCACAGGCCCCTGAACACCAACACCAGCACTTTTCACTGAGAAATCAAAATCACCATCCCAGGGTCCTGATGGCAGATTGCAGGAGGAGCTTGGAATTGTTAGGGTAGCCTGAGCTGGAGGTGGTGGCAGATTGTTCTGGAGGACATCCTGCACCGTGTGGAATTTCAGGAGGCAGCTGCCCTCTGAGGGCCACAGGCCCCCAGACACCAACACCGGCACTTTACCCTGGCAAACAAAACTCACCAGCCCAGGTTCTTGATGGTAGATTGCAGGAGACACTTGGCACTGTCAATCCAGACCAAGCTGGACAGGGTGGCAGGATGGGTTTGGGTTTGGAGAAATCCCACACTGTGCAGAATTTCAGGAGGCAGCCGTCCCTTCAGGGCCACAGGCCCCTGAACACCAACACTGGCACTTTTTTCTGGCAAACAAAACTCACCAGCCCAGGTTCCTGATGGTAGAGAGGGTTTCAGTCCTGTCCTTGGCACCCTGCACCATCAGAGTGGAACATGAGCCACACTGATTTGAAAACATTCCCACATGGCCATGGAAAGGTTCTCCTAGTAGTCACTGAGCCATGGCACTAGAGTGCCCTGCATCTTAAGACACAAATATTTAGCATTTTGCAGTTGGTGTACATCTCTTTTAGCACATCCCAATTTCTGCTGGACATGGGCAGAAGCAGCTGCCATTTTCTTTACAGCAGCAAAGGTTTCTTGTGGAAAAAATAAATAAAAAAAAAGAGAGCTACATAACACTATTTAGGAGACTAAAAAACAGCTGCAATAAAGATCTAAGAGGTTGTTAGGAATCTTTGCTAAGGTACATTTAAATTGTTCATATTGAGCTACTACATAAAATGCCTTATTTCCAACATTTCCCAATTATCTGACCAGTGTCTGTTTTGAATTAAAGGAATGAAAGGGGTATGTGTGTATGTCTGTGTGTGTGTGAATAACTATCATCAGCTGGGAAACCCTAGATAGATTTCAGCACATTATATATAATTCAAGGAAAACTGAAATACATGGATTGTAATTTTATTGTTGCTTTTCAGAAATCAGATTATAAACATTGCATTGTTTCATTTTCCTTGTTGATTCTGAGCTGTTGAAGAACCCAATACATTATATTTTTCGAGGTATTAATGGACACCAGCAGGAAAAACCACTTGTACCTATAGCAATTTTACCTTATCCACATGGAAGGTAGCCAGTTTATTTCAAGGTAATTTTCATAAAATGTGCCAAATGAAAGCCATGGAAAACACAAAGAAAACACACTTCAGTGAGCAGAAAATCCAGCTAAAATAAGAAGCTTAATATTTACAAAGAATTCAAGCTTTTTGGTCAATTTTCAGCAACTTTAGACTAAAATCCATGGATACAGCAAAGCACTCCTTCCAACTCAAAAATGCCTTTTTTTTTTAACCAAGATCACAAATTTGTATTTCTTTCAGATTTTTACATATTTATATTTCAATTTAGAATGCTTTATTAATTTAATCATTAAATTGATACTGTTAATGCATTTCAGATTTAAGTAATTGATCTTGCAGCAAGAAAAAAAATCAGTAATATTCAAAAGAAAAAATGCTTATTTAAAAGCTCTCAGGAATATTGAAATGGCCAAAACACCTGAGCCCCTTTTAACCAGTTCAGTTTCCAAGAATTAAAGCTTTGCTGAAAGAAAACCACAACCAAATTCTGCAAGAAAACTTTTAAAAAGTTTCTTCTGAGTTGCTGATTAAATTATTTACTTGTTTCAAATACTTAACAGAGTATTTGACAATATATTTGCCAAAAGAAATTGAAAAAGTTTAATATTTAAAAATTTCTCCAATAATCTACTAAAAATCATTTTCCATTCCTTCCCCCAAGTCCATAGACCATAAAATTACAAATCACAAAGAAACCTTAAGGAGTGATATCCATTCATTTCTTCTGGTCTTGTTATATCCAAGATGTACACATGGATAGGGATTATTGCATCCCTTGAATAAGCATTTCCTCTAATACTTTTGCCTGACTCTTTACATCTGAAGAGCTAGAATATTTTAATTTATGAAGATTTTTATTTAAAAGAAGCAAACCATTTTTTTGCCTAATAAGTGAAGAAATAATAGAAATCTTTGTCAAATCCATGACTAAAAGGATACAAAGGGATCTTGACAAACAGATACGAACCAGGTGTCTGTGATTTGTTAAATTTCTTTTGTTGTTTTGTGTGGGGTTTAAGGAACTTAAAGCAAATTACTTGGCTTGATCCCTATATCTCTTGCTCCAAAAATTTCAGGGAAACCTAAACAAGAGTTTTTCCTGTGTGATTATCAAATAGTTAGACTATTGTTCCAGTAAATGGAAAATGTCTGTCTCCATTCTCTCTGGCACTTCTGTTGCTCTGTGTCAAATTCCCAGTGACACCAAGTGATGACTCCACTACAGGGAGCATTTGGCTTTTCTAATTCATCAGTCTTTTGAGTAATTATTACAATCTCTAAGCCAGGTTGTCTCAATACAATTGCTCCATGCTTCTATTTCACATATTTAGAAAAAAAAAACCAGAACATTCAAACCTTTTATAAAAATAGGACCTAAGAAAATTATTTAGAGCTTCATCACGGCTTGGGTAAAACTGATCAGAATAAGATTTAAATTTAATCTAAAATAACTAGCCAACTAGGATTGTCAGCAAACAGTGACTATGCTTATCAGATGGAAATAGATTAAGATTTTCATTGCCAGAAATCTAAACATTGTCATGGCCTCAAATAGGAGGGCAGCATTCCTAACACACATCATATATTTCATATACTGTGCTAGCAGCATTTAATGTGTCACTGAAATTGTGAACTTCCTGAATTTTAGAGTATTACTCAAGGTTTCTGTTACCATCTTATTGCTCAGGAAAGCCTTAAAGCACTCTAAAGCCCTTGATCATTGTAATTCACCTGAAGCTCAGCCTTTCTTTCAAAATTAGCTGACTTATTAGACAGCAAGGCAACCTTTGATAAGAAAATGTATGAAGTTCAGTACAGAAATGCAAAATAGATTTCAAATGAATTATTTCTGTCCCTTGTGAGTTAATATTGTATATGATTTATTTTAAAGCTGGCAAAGGCAGAATTTCATCTGCATTTTAAAACTAATTTTCTATTGAATAACAATACCTGGCACTGGCAGCTGAGGGAACTGTCATTTTTAGCTCACTCCACCTGGCAAAGCTGATGACAATCTCTCTTTTGCAGGTAAGCTGCTTGTCAGTTCTACTGTCAAGACACTCTGAGATGCTTACACAGGGAAACAATAACTAATGAATCATTTGAAAAGAAAATTGTTTCTTGTTTCTCCCTCTCTGCCGATCTCAGTGAGTTCTGCTCCTTTTGCAGCACACAGAACACAGAACCAAAGAGGGGAGAACCAGGAGTACCTCCAGCAGCTGGGGATGAATTTTGGATTGACATGGCACGTGGCTGCTTTAAAAAAACAGTGCTTTAAACCAACTCATCTCCTATCTCAGGCGCCAGTTGCTCAAAATCAACCTTGAAGACACACAGACACAGCTTCTGCTGATGGCAACTCAAGGGATGAGAGTGCAGATTTTGGTGAGCAAGGATTCACTGCTAAGCACTGCAGAACAGCCATCAACAAGGTAGATTAGAAGCCATTCGTGGTTCTCTGTTTGCAAGCTACACCCAACCTCAGCATAAGATTAATAAATGTTATTATTTCCTGACTGGAAGCAAAGCACTCTGTGTTTAGGTTCTAATTGCTGTGCACAACGTAAAATGAACCCAGTTGTTCTGCTTGTGTCACATGCCAAGAGAATAACTCTGCAGAAGAAAGGCAAAAAGCAGTCTGGCATATGTTTTCTGCATCCCACTGCAGTACCATTTTCCCAGGCACTGCCCGAGGCAACAATCACCAACAAAGCTCAGTGAGAACACTGAAAATGAGAAAATCACAAACGAAAAATTAACAGTCACATCCACTTTATCAACATCACACAGACTAACCAAGCAAGTGGACTAAACAAACCTGACTTACATTACTTTCTCATTTTGCCCTGACCCAGTGATTTAGGATTCACATCAAGGAACATTGATCAAAATAAAGAACTAGTTATCTTGCCACTAATATTTATTTGACCCATAAAGTAATTTTTTTTTTTTTTTAGAAGGCAGACATGGGAACTTCAAATGTTCTATAGGAAATAGCTTTTTCGTACTCTCTCCAGTTTTTAAAATACCATAGCTGTAAAGGACTTTGGTACACAAACCCTGGTTCCATCACCAAGACAATCATATAACTATTGCTTGCTGTCAAGTCCTAACCACCTGCACATATGGAAGTCATTATAAAGTCAGTTAAGTGGCTGACTACAGATACATGATTTTCTTTCAGGTTTCTAAATAATTCTTGACCTAAGATTTCCATCTTACTATGATTTGTAGAGCCAGCTGCAGATGCATTTTGTGCTAAGCTATGTAAGTTATTATTACTATCTTTTCACCAGTCCAGCTCATAGATGGGTAGCACAAATTGCACTGCTTTTGTGCATAGACATTTGGTCACTATTTCAGAAATAACTGGGGGGGGGGGGGGGGGGGTTGGTTATTTGGTTTAGTATTTGGAGGCTTTTTAAGCTAATTTACATATACTAAAAGAGGTAAAAATTTTAACTGGAAGTAATAAAAACATTGAGAAGCACTAAACCACATGAAAATGAGAAGATTTTATACAAATTGAAAGGATCAGATAAGGGAAACCAAACAACTTTTAATCAACCCAATAATATTTTCAATCTTAAAATACAAATGCTGTTGAAATTTCCTTCCATTTTCTTCTGTTCAGCATTATTTTCTTGTAGCTTCACTTCATTAGTATGAGAGAACAGAAGTTAGTGGAGTTGCTACAGAGGTTTTCTGTCTTAATTCCTTAACTCCAACTCCCTGCCATGCTCCCAGTGTCAGTCCTACCATCAAGAGATGCCAAAATTATGATCCATCTGCATATGCATATTGATTATCTAAGTAGCTGCTGCTTAACAGAATTTTTAATGGCTTAGAGTTGCTTGTCTGGTCAGCAGTGGGAATGCTCATTTCCTCTGCACAGCTGCTGAAGGTCACCAAACTCATGGGAAGCAACACCACCGATTTTTTTCCCTCTCTAGTTAGACTTATTGACAGTTTGTTTAAAAGGCATAATTATCACAGGTGGATTTAATTGCATATTCTCCATTTATTTAAAAAAGAAAAAAAATAAGAAATGCATTTCCTTTTCCCAAAATTGCAAAGACCCAACTCAACCACACACCTGTAAGCTGCAGAAATTTGTACTTCAAGTATTTAAATTAGATGCCCTCATTTCACTATCAGACAGAACTTTGTGACAAGGAAATTGAAATTTCTTCCAAAGTAAGGAAGGGTTTCAAAATTCACAACTGAAATATACAGTAATCCTATAAATTAAAAATTCACCAGCCTTTTCATGTTTTGTATCCTATCCCTGTTGTAGAAAAGAGAAATCCTCTAAGCTTAACAGGAAAAACTCAGAAACAACAGAGTACATCCCAAAGTTATCATCTTTAAGATAAGATCCACTTGATATTTAGTTTTTCCTCAACTCTTTGAAAATGCTAGCAAAATTTTATTAACATATATTGACAGTAATATGTATATTAATTAAGAGAAGGTTCTTATTCTATTTTGGAATCATCCAAGCCAGAGTTGTAGGCTCCCTTAGGTACAATGTTAGGAACAGATGGTCATCTATTCACCTCAAAAGAAAATTGGTGTTTTGATAATGAAATCTTGATCAGCTGCCATCTGCCTGCTAATGATTAGGAGCAACAGGATCATTTGTCTGAGGAGAAGCAAATCTTGGACAACTTTGAGGGGTCTGATGATCTCGGTTCATAAAGTAAATTAGACATCAAATATTAGAAAGGTTATCAGTGAATCCAAGGTCTTCATTTCTCTGGTCAGGTTTTGACTTTTTTGCTGAGATCCTAGCTGGAAATTATATGTACATTAAACTATTCTATTTTCTGAAACCACATGCATGTAACCCTCGTGCCACCATTTTGTAAAGTTTTGGCTTCCCAAAACAAAGACATAAGGTGACACTTGAACTCTGCAACAATACCCAAAGTAATAAACCCTGTTGGTTTCCAAGCTAGTATTTGCAAACTCCAAATCCAGCAGCAGAGGAAGGGCTGTAGCTGACCCTCAGCCATGCATTTGCTGTGGAAGGAGTGACTCCCTGCCTGCTGTTTCTTTGAGGCAACCCCTGCTTGCAGTTGCTACAGCAAGGTTTTTATTGAACACAAAAATAGCCAACTACAGCGTGTAACTGCGTGTAGAGAAAGCTTATTTCTCTCAGGGGAAAACAGAATATGGCTCAAAAACAAAGATCTTACAGCCACTGTGCCTATAAAGTGTAGGAGTTTTCCCTCAGATTTTCCTTTGTACCTCAGTAACTTTCAGGCTGCCTGAGCTTAGCAGACCAAGAAATGATTTCTGTGGATGTAAAAGACATAATGTCTTCACTTCTGAGGCTGGCTAGCATAACATGATCCCCTGACCCTCACTGAAGTCTCCTGCTTTCCTACCTTGACCTTCTTCCCACTCTCTCCAGGTTAGCTTCCTGCCCCCCTGGCAGCCCAAGGCTCAGTGAAGCCCAGACATGGCACAGCCACACCATGGCACGCGGGCAGTGTCCCCTTCATCCTCCTCCTGGGACATGGCTTTAACACAGCACACACAGGGCTGAAAGCAGACCAATTGTCAGGTCCTACCATCTGGCATCCATCCCTCCTCCCCACAGGAATCCTAGAGGGATTCCCCCCAGACATGACACAGTGCTGTGGCTGTGCCCTGAGGGGATGTTCCTGGACAGTCAGAAGCATCAGGACTTGCGCTTGTCGTGTTTCTACTTACATGCCATACGTTTGACAAGAACAAATTTAACCTCATACATTTTGAATTCTTTTTTCTTCACAGTGCCTTCTTATTTTAGAAGTGCATCTATAATAGAAGGCTTCCCTTACAAGCAAGACAGCAGTTTCTCAAGAGATTGCACAATTGCCATGTTTCTTCTTTACTGGATACAGAAAGGGATGCTTTTTCTGAAAGGAGTGCTACAGGATGTAATATATCTTTCTATTTCTCTCAGTGCACCACAGCAGATTGTGATGCATCTGTGGGTACAGCAGAAAACTTTTTGGGTTGGTTTGGTTTTGGGTGTAAAGTCACATGTCCATTTCACCTGACCTGATGTGGATTTTCCATACTGCAATTCTAGAAATAGCTACAGTTTTAGCATTTAACAGATCTTATTTATGGTGTTATTTTTGTTTGCATCTTGGAAGCTCCATCTCTATAAATAACTGTACCTTTTTCTATTATTTTCCAGTGACACAGAAACCAAAATCTGTCCATTACCTTTTTAAAGTCACGCTGTGCTATATTTTGCAGAGAAACCTGGTTTCTGTCCTCAAGCTCTGGGACAATAGCTCATTTGGCTACTCACTTCCAAATCATCTAATCAATATTCTCCACATAATTTCCTCTAATAATACTGATATTCTCCAATAAAGCCATTCTCCCACAGGAAGGTAAACTGGCTGCTATTTCTACTCTCTATGGGTATTTATATTTTTTGAGAGCACGTATACTATTTCTCTTTCAGTTCCCTTCTTTGAACGCTTCCCATAAGCCTTGCTTTCTATAATCAAGTGGTACACTAGTGCTTTCCTTGCATTCCTCCTGTCTTGAGACTACATTTTGCCACGTGCTTTTTCTTAGTGCAGAAGAAACACTCCTCTGCTAACTCCCAAAATTCCATTCTAAGTATAAAGTGGGTGACTCGGTTTGAGCAGCTTTAGGTTTCAAACCTTCCCATTAAAAGACCTTTTCTTTTTTTTTCCCTCTTCAGGCTCTGTTCCTTTTGGCCTATCCTATGTTTCCCAACAGATTTCACAGTAGTGGACTGTCAGCTTCCACATTACCTGGTTACACAGAGACAGCTGACCTGCAGCAAATGCTTTCCCACCTGCTCACTGCATTCATTTACCACAGGGCTTGTGGTCCTGCCTGCTCCAGCACACACAAATAAGCTTCTAGAGCACTCCCACGAAGTAGGACAGGACAATTTGAACAAAAAGAGAGCACAGAGCTTTTCAGTGGTTTCTCCAAAGCACTGAAAAGCAACATCTGCAGAGATCTGTAAAGAAGGGTGTGTGGATCATGCCAGATTTGCAATACACAAAAAAAAAAAAAAAAAATGCAAAGACCTAATTCCAGACTCAGAGCCAAATTACATGTGTTGGAAACTCTGGTTAAAGTTAATTAAGTGAAGTACCTGGAGAAAGAATAATAGTGCAGTCACTGATCTTGGACAATTTTATTTTTAAGTCTTAATAACTTTTCCAGGAACTAAGACCACATCTATTCATTCCACCAACCACTAAAGGCACCCTTTAACAATAACAGTGAGAGGTGCTAACAAGACTGATAACTCATTACACTTAACCTTGCTGAGTAGATCTCATGTATGTAATGATGCAGATTCACAGCAGAGGAAATCCTGCTAGGCAGGACAGTACTAGACTGGCACATGTCTTCCAGCTATTCATGCCTATGGAATTGCAGGTTATGTTCTCACTAATAAAAATGTCAACCTTCAGAGAAAAGGCATATAAAGCTATTTATGGCTCCTTAGCAGCCCCCACCTGATGCTATCTGAAAGTTACTCAAGGTTTTAATACCCAAAGACAAATGGTGATATATCAATGCATGATAAAATAAGCAAAAAAGAGATTGAAATACCATATTTTACTACTATTTTAAAAGTTTAGTGATTTAAAAGAACTATCACAAGTTACAGAATAAATTTCCAAGGAATAAGAGACAGTTAAATTCTCCTCTACATCATTTTTTTTTCTGTGTATTAATTCCCAGTTACAGAAATCATTTGCCCTTTCACCTATTTTTAGAATGTCTTTTAATGAGTATATGAATCATTGCATCATCTTGAACAATTCAAAGACAGCATATTAGGTGACAAGCTAATTATTATTATTATGCTTTTTTTTTTTCCCAAGTCATGGTCACCAGCTTTATGTGCTGGAAAACTCATGACCTCTTGCTTCTACTTCTCCCCGTCTCAAAGCTGTGTAAAAAACTATAAGTGCACAACATTACACACATTTATTACATTTCAAAATACTTTCCCACATCTCTTCAAATCCTTTTGGTTGCAAGGCATTCCCTAATTCTGTGTTAAAAGAAGTATAAAAATCTTTTATATAAAACTGCCTTTAATAGAAAAGCATTACCATTGCTCACCTTGGGAGGTTTAAGGATGCAGGGTTTAAAAGGAGCATTGAAATCTATGAGGCTCAACAGAGTAGTTTAAAACAACAGATTTTTGGGTACAGAACCATTCTTTCAAGTCCAAAATCCAAGCAGCCATTCTCACACTGACTACAATTAATGCAATTAATTCCCTTTTTATTTTTTTTTTCCAACTGTAAACTTTCCCTCTGTCTCCAGCATGAATATCCTGATGTTCAGTCCCTGGGATTTTCCCTCCCATCCACCCAGGACTACTCCAGGTTTTATCCTTCCCAGACAAACACTTGTTAAACATGATCCAGACAAGCAAGGATTAGCACCTTAGATGAGAGAAACATGCTAAGACTGTCATTCTGTGTTTGAGTCAATGTTTGTTGTTTCTACAGCTTTTGGATCAAGCACCCTCACTGCCTTTTCCTTCTCTATGCCCTGGGTGAAGTTTTGAACCTGAGATTTACTGTCACCAAAACATAAAAAATATGGAAAAGAGCAATAAGTTCTTCTTGATTTTTCTTTTTCATTTTTCTCACCAACACTCAGCAGCAGATCTATCTATCCTACACAGTGGTGGATATAATTCCCCCTTAAACTGATGCAAAACCCCTCAAACCACAAAAATACAGAAAAACCCAAAAAAGATAATTGTACCTATCAAGATTATTTGCAATCTTTGATGTGAACACACATCCCATCGCACAGTAATGAAAAAGTTCAGACTCTCAATGGTCAGAAGAGACATGAGAAGCTTTACAGCAATATTGCTCATTTCATCACAGGGCATTATGTTGTAGATTTTAATAAATACCATAGAAATATATAGAAAAGGTAAATAATCAATACAGTCCATATAGTTCTACTCATATAGTTCATTAATCCATAGATGGCTAAGTGTTAATTTAATTGCATCATAATAAAGATCTACAACAACATACTGAATGCAGCTTCAGAAAACATAAAAATATCTTTCAATGTATAATTTTGAAAAATGACACATTTACTATATTTCTCTCAAGTTATTTGTTTCATTGTTTTACAAACAAAGTACAGCCAGAAAAGTCAGACCTATACCTCTTGCACCAGTATTCTATTTACAATTATTTATAATTTCCAAAAAAATCAAATCCAGACATAAGCTGATGCCCCAAAATACCCATCCATATCCGTTTAGCAAGACAGACCCTGAACATTATCTCCTGGCAACAGCATATGGAAAGAATATATATACATCTCAGGAGCCCCCCAATCATCCTTGCAGAGATTAATTAGCTGACCCAAGACTGTTTATGATAAAATACTGCAAAATTAGGCTTAAAGATTGCATTTCCCAAAATATATGGGATCGCATTTCTGCCCTCAAGGAATAGAGTTCCTTATTCCTACAGGGGCCCACCTTGAGTCCTACTGGTTACTTGTCTCCTGAATGCCAGCAGGGGATACAGACTTAGTTTACTAAATTTTGGGTTGTTCATGGCAAGGGTGATATTCCCTTGAATATGTTTCCATGGCCCCAGTGGAAGCAGTGCCTGTGCACAGCTCGTGTGCCCCAAACCCACAGAGAGCTGGGGGCACCCACGCTCACCCAGCTCTGCCAGTAAACAGGTGCTGGGAAAGATAAACACAGCCCAAGGCACATGCAACTTGCTAAAGTCATTATTAGAGAAAACATCCCTGCATATGCTCTATCACTGACACACACAGACACCTAATGCCTTTCAGGGACTCAGTTTTATTTTGTTTGCTTTTTTTTTATGCGCAGAGTGAAATTCCGAAGGTGGGAAGGGAAGAGAAAAATGGAACAGAGCATGGGGAAAGGGACATTTGAATTTATTCATCTGCATATAGAACTGCTTCCTCTTTCTGTGAGCCCCTGGGCAGCCAGGGCTTCCCTGCCTTGCCAATCAAACCCATGAGGAGACATCAAGTGATCTGGCTGGAGCATATCAGCAGTGTTCTGCATGGATCAATCACTTAAAATACTGCACTGCAGTGTGAAAAGACAAACTGGAGAGACAGCAGGAATCAGCATCCCCTCTCCTTTCTGTCAAGTGAGGCCAATGCTATCACAGAAAGGGAGATACACACAGCAGATCAACAGGCCAGAAGTGCTGCACCAAGCACGGGGGAGCTGTTGAATCAGCAGGACAGACAGCCCTGGACCTGCTCTGTCACTCTGAGGGCTACAGACACAGACAACACAGCAGAACTGTGAAATGACAGCACGTGGAAATCAGCTGGCACTACATGTGCACCACTTCACACAAAGGTACCCACTGCAAGCCTGAGAATGGTTTATGAGCTAAAGCACAGATATCCTTTGGCAGTAACACCTGACAAACACAAACACCTGTCTGCTGAAACACTGAACAAGGTGGCAGATTGATTATATAAACCAACCTGAATGAGCAAAAGTTAATACTGTTTACAGCAAAGGATTCCCTCATACTCTTAAAAAGGACAGTGAATTTTCTGAGACATTTTAAGTATATTGAATACACTGAAGTCATTTTATGTTATCTTATTAGAAAAGAAATCTAGTCTTTATCTATATTTTGTTATAAACACAACCACAGTCTTCAAGAGAAGATTGCTTTATGCTTGACTACAGCCACATTTCCAGTGCTGGTTTTGATGCTCATTTTCATTTTGTTCTATTCCATGCTATTCTGTCATTTAGTTGTGCCTTTTGCAGTTAGTATTTTTGACTTCATCCCAACTTTTTCAAGGTATCTCAGTCTTTATCCACCCAAACTCCTGCTCATTTCATTTATCTCTGGCAGTAGTTTCAGTTTGGCAGCACTAAAATTTAACAGTGTCCAGCAATGTGCTGTGGTGCTGTTCACTGAGGTGGTCAAGCATGTTCAAGAATGCATCTGCCCATCACAACCAAGAAAGGGAGTTGGACTTTATCACCTTAACTTTAGAGCACATTTAACCACAAAAAAAACCTCCATTATTTGTTATTGGCATGGGAATTACAGACAGCTGGCTGTGTCAGCAAGGGAGAGCACAGGGCTGGAAGGGGAAGGCTGATTTCACTGATAAGAGAGCATCACTGAAGTGGAGGGCAAGGAGAAAAAAGCTGTATCATGAAAACCACTGCTCCTACCTTCCTACAAGCAGGAAGGTTATGAAAAAGGCCCAAAGCACCCTGGTCTCTGATATCTATTCTCTCATATCCAGCTAATAAGAGTCACAGTTTTTAACTTTGCTGTGTGCTCCCTTTTGCAGAGACTTAGCAGGAAGTCATATTTCCACATGCATTATTCTAATAACCAACAAAAACAAAACAACAAACTCACAAAAAGAAAACCCTGATAACAAAACACCTAGAATGACTGATGAACAAAAAAGCACCATGGCAAAAGGCACAATCTAAATATACTGATGCAAAATTCTGGATCATACATTTAATCTCTGTCACCTTCCTCTTACTACCTGAGAAATATCATAGTCATGTTTGATCACTAATTCCCATTCATTAGTGAATTTTTCTTATTACTTTGCTCATTAATTCTGTTTTGCTTGTCCTCAGGACTTCACTTTCCTTCCTCTCACTCCACAAAGGCAGTTTGCTAATCTGAATGAAACAGGATGCAAAGAAAGTGCTGTATGTGGTGGTGTCAACTCCAGTGGGATCTCAGTGAGCTTGACACCAGCTCAGATGGACTTCACAAGGTTGCCCACAGCCACCATGTGGACCAACACAAAGAATAGAAGGCAGCAGGAAAACCAGAAAAAGCATGCCCAAGAGCTGGAAAACAAAGGGAGAGAAAGGAGGCAACTGCAGGTACACAAATGGTAGGAGCAGTGCAGAGCAGCAGCCCCTCACTGTGTGTAAATCCATAGCCACCTCCCACCCTGGGCACTCATAGACCTCAAGGGAGACTCAGGAAATCCCATTCCACAGGTTGGCTGCTCCTACAGGATCAGTAGAAGCTTGGTGTGCCAAAAGAGACTTCAGAAAAGCCTGGAATGCTAATATCAATTGATTTTCTTCCTATATGCTTCCCAAGTCTAAAATCCCAGCACATCAAAAGGCTTATTACTGAAGAAGAGTAAAATCCATTCATGGAAATGGCTGAGTACAGGAACACCAGCTGTGTTTGACTACTACAGCATTAAAATTAACTTTACAACTGATTGTGAATCTGCTTGTTATAATGGCATAAAAGTACACACTGTAGTCTTAATCTTAAAAGTAAGCAGTGCCTCTGTGATTTGACACTTAGTTATGAAAGATATAGAGATAAAAAAATAAAAGCATGTGCTTTGTGCATATGCTTGAGTTCCCTACTGAGAGGAGAGCTCTATCCACATCTTCATGAGATATTTCCTCCCATAAACTTGGAGCCATTTACTTATTGAGTGCACAGTCTTTAATAGTGATTACACAATTTAGTATCTTTCCTGAAAGCAGAATTACCACGCTGTTTATGATGTATGCTTAGGCTCCCTGGTGAAAGGTTTATGGATTGTTATTTATAACTCTTCTCCATCTCTCAGAAATGCTTAGAGCAGCATTATGAAGGATGAAGTGCCACTCTGAAGAGGACAAAACTGAGCATGGGAAAATAGCAAAATTAATTAGATGGCAGTGCTTAATCAAAGGAATTGCTGGTTTTCCTTGGGAGATATCTATAGCAGAAGTTATGGGAGAGAATTAAGTTTCATTTAAGAAACATTTTACTACCACAAATACTCTTTGAAAAATATTTTTTGCAACTTTAGACTCAAATAAACTAAGATATCTTATTTATCTTGCAAATTATTGCAAGAGGTTTTGCTTAATAGTCTGCTCGTGCTTTTGTTCTTTGTATTGCCAGGCTCTTTGGCTTCTTGTTAATTACTGTCTGATGATCTAGCAGATAAAATGGAATAAACAACAGGAGCACATGCATGTGTGTCTATCTGATATATTGCACAAAGGGCAATAGAAGAAGGAACACAGAAATCAATGTAGGGGAAAGGAGGAGAAGAGGGCAGGATAAAAAGATCAGTGTCAAAGAACAAGAAAAAAAATCAGAGGAAAAAATACCAGTCAAGAAAAAAGAAGGAAAGAATAAATGTAACAATAATTCAGTAAAAAATGACATAGGAAAGTTGTACAGTATAAATATTCCAGCTTAAATGTAATGGAAGCAAAACACAATAAACCAAAGCAGTTAAAACACAAAACAAAGAACAACATGAAAACAGTCCAAAATAAAACAGACATTTCAAAAGGTTTGGTTTTGACACAAATGTGTCAAAATTAACATAATGTAAAAACATATCTCATGAGGAATCAAGTTGCTTTTGTGTTTTAAAAGCATTTAGACCAGGGTAGGCTTCTGAACTGGATACTTGAACTTCCACCAGAAATTTATCTGAAGATAGGCCCAAGTCCACACTTTTATTACATGTCACACATTTAATCTTACAGGCTTCTGAGCACTGGAAAAGAATTCACCCTGACTCAATAATCAGTGCCCCCAGCTTCAGTGGAGCAATTGCAGACAGGCATTTTACAGGATGCCTTTGAAAAAATCTGGGGTTTGTAGTGCCAAGTTCATACAAAGGGCTGAGAAAATAAGAAAGCATTACAGACTTAATAGCTGATGGCCTAAAGATCCCATTTAGATATAATACAGGCTGATTGCTGACCACATGGCTTCTGAAATGCCAGGAGCACTGGGAAACAAGAAGGAAGCGAAGGAGAAATAAAGATTTCACTTCTCTGGGGAACCACACCTCCATCTGAGTGCTTTGTTAATTACATAAGGATGTTTCTGGGTTATTAAGAAAAGAGACCTCAACATCTGATGGGCATGCTGGGGGATGTAGTGCTCCATCCCCACCTCCTGTGGAGTGCAGCCTTCAGCAGAGATTCCTAAGTGCTACCTTATGCCTTTTGGTGCATTTCTGGCTCAAACCCAGGCCCTCTAATTTACCTTGCATTAGCTTGCTACTTCAGGCAGAGCTAATGGCATCGGAGGTGATCCATCATTCCCACTGTGCTCTCCGAGTGGGAGGGAACATCTGAACCACTAAATGCTTGTCTCCTGCTCCTCTTCATCACAGCACACACCAAATGGGAGCAATTCTGGTTATAGCTGGAAAATGACAGGCTCTGATATTGTTAGGAGATTATTTATGGCAGATTTCTTTCCACCTGTGATGCTAATTGTGAACACTTAGAGCCATCATTCAGTGCAGCTACACGGGGTCACCAGGTAATGAGGTGAAATGCAGACAGACACTTGGGCACCCACACTGATACCTTTGTGTTTCTCATCCACATATGCTTTGTTTACAAGGACAGAACAGAAAAATAAACATTTCAGAATCAGCCTACCGATGTGAATGTGGTTTTGATCCAAAAGTACCTGAAACCTTTATGCTGAGAATCCAAATATAAAGATGATCTTTCTAAGTATTGCTAAATATCCCATCTTCCTTGACTCATGATTATCATTTGTGCCCTAATCTCATGTCATCTGCGTTTATAATGTTTAACTGCTTTATTTTATCTTTTCTAATAATTTACCTTTGGTCACAGGCAGGTAGTTACATGCTTTATATTTATTCTGTTTTCGTCTTCAGTTTCAAATTTCACAATAAAATCTTAAATGTAAGCTTTTATTTTTAGAGGTATCACATTACCTAGACCGCATGGTGACTGTGATACTCTTTTTTTTCTTTTTTAAAGGAGTACAAAAGGCAGCTGGGAAATTATCCTTCCAGCTGCTGAAATGGTTTATCTGTGGTTCTACCTATGACAGTGTTTAAACTACCTATGAAGTGTTTCAAATACACTGAATCTTATAGATGACACAGGTAAACAGAACACTGATTAGGCTTTTAATTCTTTCCTTGGCAATATTATTTTTATTTTACTTATTATTATTATTTTAAATTATTTATATACTTTTTTTTTAATTGATTGCAGAATTAAGGGAAAAAAATTTCTAAATGACACTGGGCACCAGCATTTCCCAGGCCCCCCCACAAAAGAGAATGCAGAATTTCAGAATTACAAAGCTCAGTCTTGAAAACGGGACTAAAAAAGCACCAGAAAAAAAAAAAGCAAGTAGAGATATAACACAACAAAAAGCTTTTAAAGAGAAACCTTTCTGCCTGACTCTTCAGACATATATTGGGCTCTCACAGGGAGTTAGTCAAGGATTTGGTTAGAAAGCTCAGCCACAGGCTGGTTCCAACTGCCCTGGTGCCACAGGCCACCTCTGTCACCTGAAAAGAGCCCTTTAAGATGACATAAAAGCAACTCCCCTCATCCAAGTGCTCTCATCCTCTCAGGTTTTTTAGGGCACTCCATCAAGTCTTAATTTTTGTGCATGCATTTACAAATATGGGCATTAGTTGTGCCACACAGAGAACAGCTGTGCCTCTGCAGTTCTTCAGATAATTAAGTCCTTGAGCCTTACAAAAAATGGGGCAGAAATCTACCTGAAGATTTCCAGCATGTGCAGCAGGCAGCTGAGGGCAATCCAGGAGGCACCACTTAATCTACTGTGCAATGGATGCCTGGTGCAGGCAGCACATGCAAAATAAAGTGAAATACTGACTATCAATTCAGAACAGCAGAAAAAAAGGGTTATTTCCATTTATTAGTCTAGAAGATTGCACTCTTAATACCTCTGAATCACAAGAGAGGAGGACTGTTTTCCCATCAAAGAATAAACAGCTTCATTTATCTTGAACTGTTAATGTAAGACAAAGTATAACACCATTGTATACTAGTAAAAATACACATAGAAGCCCTGAGAATCAGCATGACTAATATAATATGTTGCAGCACTGAGGGCACAGTTGTATTATAAATATTCATTCAAATGGTAATTTATTATAGTAACATTGCACCTGCAGGAAAAAACATATTCAGAAAACCTAAAATCTTTTAATGAATAATGAAGACAAACAACTTAAGCACTATATAAATGTACTGGATGCATTAACTTTGTTACTTACTGATAAACAGAGTTAAACAGAATATTCCTGTGTTTTAAAAATGAATTCTTAGTGACCACTGTAGTCACAGGACAGCGACTTGGTTTTGTCCGTACTCACTCCAGTCTGATCCCCTCCCTGGAGAACACAGGGACTTTTCCATCCCATTCCAGCCATGACTTGCCACAGCTCCTGCACAAATTATCTTCACTCTCCCCTTCTCAGCCACCTCCAGCTGATCAGAAACTCAGAGATGCCCCATGTAACTCCTAACTGGGTTTATGATCTCTCACTCCTTACTTCCGAATTTCTCTTCTTCCCACTCCTCCCATCCAGATCATTCCATTTTTCCTACACAATATTCAAATCCCGTTCTATAGTGATTATTCCCTCTGGGCTTTAAATGGGCATTTTGATTAGCATAAACTAGTTTTATGGTTTAAGGTCAGTAATGAATACCAGCAAAAACTGCCTGTAAAAGAGCTCCCTGAGATAACCCAGCAGTAACATCCTCACTATCTCTTACATTCCTTTCTGGCACTGTTTTAGAATTCTACCATGCTCTTCATCCACTTCCTTATTTTGTATTAAACAAGTCTTCTGTGCTACACCAACCCTTCTGAACCTTCCTCCAGAACAATGCCTCAGTGTTCTCCTCAAGGCCAGGGGCAGCCAACTAAAAGATTGAATTTCTGTTCAAATTGTAGTTTGTCAATGACTCTTTAAAATCAGAGGTTTCACTGTCTTGATCCTCTACCATACACAAAAATAACAATGACCACAATGTCCTCATGGGACAATTCAACATAAGTTCAATTAGACTTTCATTAATATTAGATAATGAATTAAAATATTATACCAAATTATATCACTAAGTCTGGGGTTTGTTTTTTTTTTTTTTGCAGCAATATTTTCCTGCAACCGTAGCTATTTAGAGGGGCAAAAAAACAAATTATCATCTTGTCCTGCTTGCAAATTTTTGCATTAATATTCATCCTGCTAAGAGAACATTGTTCCCAGTGGACTTGCCAGGTACACACTCACAGATTTGAAGTCTTACCAGAAGGTGCTCCAATGCCAGCAAGCATTAAAAAAGTCATGGCATCACAGTCTCAACCATATACAAGGCCAGGACAGTGGAAGTATTTTCTTTCCCCTAATTCCAAAACCAGCCAAAATCCATACTATAAACAGCAGGTACAGAAGAATTACACCAAAAATTACCTTTATACTGCCCTTTTTCCACTTGCCAACTTTGTCCCAATTAAATGAGTGCTCTAGAAACTTGTAAAGTTTCCCAGCTGCAATAAGAGGTGCAATTTGCACACCTGGAACAGCTGGCCAGCTGTGCTACACACACACACTGGCTGTGCCAGGTGTAAGTACGCTGTCTGAAGCACTAGGGAACCTTGTACCAGCACACAAGCCCAGTCCTGCCCAGCTCAGGCACTTCAGACCAAGTAAACAGCAAGTTACAGTTGGATAACCCACCCTCACCACTCCATTTATCCCTCTTTATGAGCATGCTTGGAGCCAGCATCAAAAACTGCCCATAGTATTGGAAAAGCTTTGCCTCCCTACCTAACTGAGACCTCAATTACTTTCTGTTTCTCCTCTCCACAGTCAAAATAATTTAAATACAAGAACAGCAATTGATAATACCATGACTTTGCTCCCAAGTGATTCTTTTCAGCTAGGCTCTAATACGAGAAACAGCCCATATGGATGACCAAGGAAATAGCTGCAGTCAGGCAGGAATGGGCATGCTGGAAGCCAGCATGGACATGGAGAGGTCTGGCACGTCCTCCAAGGGGAGTGGATGTCCCATTTGGCTGCTGCCCACGCCTGTGACACCAGCTGGGCTCTCTGTTCCTCTCACTGACCTCACCACTCCATGTGCCTGGAGGAAACCACACAGCTGAGGAAATGCCAGGGGGGTTTCATTCCTCTTCTGTTTCTTTTACATCCTGCAGGTGTGGAACCTGGAAAGTTTCCTTTCCAATTTCATAGTCCCTTTCCCCAGGATTTTGTGCATGCATGGTGAGGAAAATAAAGGCCAGCAAATCTCTTTTTCTCAGCAGTGGGGCAACTTCCTGAAAAATCTGTGCAGCTCTAATCTGTAGTCTGTCCTCTCTTCTCTTGCTTGTCCCACACAGTGCCTGTGGTCCTGTTACACTGTATTAGAGGTGGTTTTGTTTAAGAGGTGAACAGGTTTTTAGTCTTGGGGTGGGGGGCAAAAAAAGCTATATTCCAAGTTGCCACAGGGTCCCTCTGTTTTAACCTCTACAGCTAGAGCTATGTCACGGCGCAAAAACTTTTCTAGGAACCTGTCAGCACTTCCTAGGCTCTAAGAAAATGCTGTTCCATGCTGTTTGTGACTACCTTTCTTCACATGATCAAATCAAATAAATTGCACTAATATGTAAAAAAGCAGCAGCAGTAGCCTCTCTAATAAAGATACCTCAAGGCTGAAAACGTACAGCAGCTGCTGAGCTGCTCCAGCATTAGCTGCTGCCATGTCTAACCTTGGCAGAGATTAAAGATTGTAAAAGAAAGTAAAGTAGATGGTAAAACAGGTTTAGCAACATGAAGAGGTTACATTACTTTTTCTGCTCATGAATTTATTCCAGTATTTGAATAGATTAGCATAGACCACCAGCTATTGTGTTGGCCCGTAAGCAGGCAGAAGATGAGGAAGTCATGTAAATTACCTGCCACTGAAAGTGAAAATTATTTATGCCTTAAAAACATTTTACATGATGATTTCAAGACCACTGTCTCTGCTGGATGATAATGAGAGCTCAGCTCCAAGGAATGGCAGTTTTTTCACAGAAGGTGCTTTAGTAAGTAATTATATCCCTTCACCCGGCCTTCCTTTATTCTTAGGAATAAAGATATTTTTATTTGGGGCAAGGGTAGCAGTAATGTTGTTTTATTTGATGCTATGTAAAATGCATTTTCCACTCTCTGTTTTAAATAGGTGAATTCAAAAGGCCAACAGAAGCAAGAGAAGTGTTTTCAGCCCATTGATCATTTTGAGACAAACTGGAAAACTGCCTGGATTCAACCTGATAGCAGATGTATTTATTCTCTGTTTGCTTGTTCCAACACAGCAAAACAGGAGTTGATGTGCTGCTTGCATTTCTGCCTGGGGGACTGAGGCTTTCTATTGTAGTTAATGGACCATCTACAAACAGAAAATTAATTTGGCAAGAACTCACTGATGTTGTGGCAATCAGAGGAGCATAGTCCATTCTGAAAGTAATTAATCCAGCCAACAGAGAAATAAAATATCAGTTGTTTGGAGCACAAGAACTTCGACACACGGACAGCAAGAGAAACAAAGCCTTTTGAAAAAGAGTTTAGCTGCAGAGGGACACATTGCAGTTTGGAAATGGTGCACACAAAAAGGTAGTTAACATTTTCAGTTATGGAGCAAGGCTGAAATGGCAGTGAAATGATATGCACCTTACTTTGTTCAAAGCTGTGCTGTCTAGAAAAGTGCCATTTCTGGAGCTCATGGTTTCCTGAAAAAAGGAGCTTTGAAAAACCCAATTGCAAAGCTACTGAAGCCATTTGCTTCCTCAGGTTTGTCCTTGAGGATTTCCTTACAGTTACTTGGTGGCCACCAAGAGGATAGAGAAGCTTCTGCTCAGGGCAGTAGCACATTCTGCCTCCGTGTGTATCCGTGACTTCACGGAACCCATGGTCCTTGATGCCAAGATTATTGCACATTTCCAACCCCAGGTTCACACATTTGCAGAGAATTTCACTGGCAGGTTCTTACAGAAAGGGTGTACATGCTTCCAGCAAAAATGGGTTTCAAAACCAGGCACCAGGCATGCTGATGAAACATCCACATCCAGAGGTTGAATTTGTTAAAGCAGTAATGGGTCACTATTGGAAAATGAGGTGAACAGCAGGAATACTGATGGATTTCTAGTACCACAGTGGCACAGTAGAACCTCAGCCCAGATTCTATTCTGTAAAATTTTCTTAGATCTCCTTTTAAAAATACATCTTGAACATAGCTATAAAATAATGTTATCAAAAGGCTTGTAATAGGCATACACAAAAAAACAGAAAACTGAATTGTCAGAGAGGGGAAGGACATTCATGGACAACCTCCACCTGAGGGCTAAAAAAAAGTAAGAGTGAAGCTGTTGGTATTTTTTGGCCTGTTACACCTTCACTATTGGGCATGATACATCAGCAAATAAGGTTAAAATTTCATCTTACAGTGTTAAGCTTTGCTAGGAAGAATGACTATTTTTTAAATGGAGCAAAAGCGAAAACTTTGAAACATGAATGTGCAATTAATAAAGATGTTTTAGGGAATTTTTTTTCTTTTAGTGTCACACAGTACTGTAACTAAGTACGGTCTCTGATCTCTCACCATCAATGGAAAATAATGAAAAATAATGCCAGAACACAAAGTTTTACTCTTTAGGACACAGTTTCCAGAGAGGCACTGACTAAAAATAACTTGTTGATCAAGCACGGATTTGCAGCTCAGCTTTTCTTTCCTAAACTATGAAATATACTTTGATGAAACTAGCAACTTAGAACTTTTAAAATTACTTTATATATAAAGACAAGAGCATCTTCCCTCAAGGTAGAGATGCAGTGAGACACCATGAATTCATCAAGGGGCACTCTCTCTGTGCTCCTTGTTCTATCCACTCCAGCTTTCTCATTACCCTCTGAAGACATGCATATCTTCTCTCATTAAAAAGCGGCAGAAAACTACATGGAACAGCCTAACTTCTAATGAAGAACTCACATCCAGCCAGCCAAAGGGAAGAGATTGCAAAGCAACTTTGGGAATAACAACCATTAAATCAACCTAACATTGATTCACCTTTTTGCAGTGGAATTCATCACAATTGGATTTATGGCCACATAAGACTGAGTCAATCACTTAACAGGAGGCAACAATCCACTAAAAGATGTGTATCCAGAGGTCAGGGGAAAAAAGAATCTCAGCTTCTATCTCATGGGCTGGTTAAGGAATTCAAACTGCCTGTGAGGGCGTGAATCAGCACAGGCACAGATGCCCAGATTTGGCTCCTACTCAAGGAGAGGAAAATGCATGTGTAAAGTAAGTACACAGTGTGTGTCCTGACTGCATAAACCCAAAATAATAGCACAGTGAACCTGAGACAATAGTGAACAGTTTACATGACAGGTTTCTTCATCACCCAAGTGCCAGGGTGCCTGAAGAAAACAGGGCTGGCATTAAATAAGGATATATTGCTCTCACTGAGCTGCTAATAGACGTGATAAAGAAACTCAAACTTCTAAGCCAGGATGCTTATAAATAAAAGAACATCTAAAATTTCATATATTCTGTAGTTACAGAAATAAATCAACATAGGCATTCTGCCTGTAGATGCTCAGATACAGTTCTCTCCAGACTGAAGGGATAAGCTTGAGCAGGCACACAGATATATACATAAACAGATTATTGAGAAATAGTTTGGTATGGAGACCCTAAAACACTAAGGGTTCTGGTCCTGATAGGTATCTCAGCAGTGGCTCAAAGCTTTGTCTTAGAGCAGAATCAAGTTTTGCCAATTAAGCATCTCCACAATGTGTTGAACAAAAACCGTGCGATTAAAAGGGGACTATGAAGGCTGGAGTGAGGAAGAGAAAAGGAAATCCAAATTTCCTATTTTGTCTAAGCAGAGTCATGCACCTATTTGCTTTTCTCCCTGCTGCAGACAGTTGCTGTTCTTTCCAGGATTTTTTTTGTATTCTACTCTCTAATAGACTGTCAAAAATAAAGACAACAAAAAGCACAAACAACAACAACAACCAGGAAAAAAAACCCCAAACACAGCAAACAAAATCCCCATGAGCACTAAACCAAAAAATCAGATCTAAACAGAGCACCCACACATCACCACCCCAAACTAACCAACATTCAGGCATTCCAGGACAATCCATGTGTCATGGAAGTGAGAAAGGCTACAGCTGGGAGCTTGTCAAACTACAACACTCATCACCAAAAAAAAAGAAAATTAGGGTTATATAAGCAAATTACTACATTTAGTAACAAGTGGTCTGCTTAATGGAAATAAACAACAAAGACAGGTATAGACTGATGCCTTCATCCACCCCAGAAACGTCTAAAAATAGCAGCAACAAATCCCCGGCAAAACCAAACTATCAGAAATTTACCTCACTTCTGTTGTGACTATTCCCTATGGAGACAATTTGGAATTTGAAAATTATCTGGACTGAATACAGAGAATAAACAATACAGCAGAGAGAGCAGGGGCTTGCAAACATCTGGGGTTTGTTTCTT
This sequence comes from Agelaius tricolor, assembly GCF_023055355.1. Classification (NCBI taxonomy): domain Eukaryota; kingdom Metazoa; phylum Chordata; class Aves; order Passeriformes; family Icteridae; genus Agelaius; species Agelaius tricolor. The sequence continues at coordinate 4,213,513 of NW_027269270.1, forward strand.
TAATTTTTGCCTAGCTTTAAATATTGAACTTCTTGGCAAACAAACATCCTAATAAAAACAGGCTCCTCATTAAATCTCCCACGCGCATATTTTATTTGAAAATCACTCCTCTTTCTACTCATTTTTATAAAAACTTATTCATACAAATTGTACCCTAAAACATCCTAGCCTAGAAAAAGGATATATTTTGTTGGAAAAATTGGAATTTAGACTTTTAAAACTAACAACAGTTTCATTGCGAAAACCTTAAGCTCAGTCTTCTCCCTGCAACCATTTTATCCGGCAAGGAGAGAAGAAATCACCCAAGCATGCTGCCAAGCAAATTAATATTTTTAATTAAAATTTTATCTTCTAAAAAATTGAGTGCTTATTAATGAATTCAAACATGTTTATAGGAGGGATTTTGATTGTGCGTGTTCGCTCTTTCTTGGCTGATGAGCAAATGAATCTAATATAAAATTAAAGTCTTCATTATTGCTGTGCCTCTTTTCCCTGCTCAGCATTCCGCTGTGCCACAGCTCCCTGCTGCACAGGAACACTTCTGGGGAAACCTCATCTCAAGAGGGGAAATTTGTGTCTCATGTTTAAGCCAAGCATGTTGAGTCTCAAACAGCCAGTGATGCTCTGCTGGTACCCAGACCATCCTGCCAATGGACACCAAAGCTCAAGGGTCCCTGTCCCAGCCAGCCAGGACAAGAAAAAGAGCTCCTCCCTTTCCCCAGTTCAGGCCCAATACTTCACACTGCCTCCTGCAGTACAGTTTAAAACATTATTCTAACTTTTAAAATAAATATCTTTATTTTAGTCAAATTTGATTTTTTTTAAATATGCTTCTGCTCTAACTTGTCATTACTCATGTGTGGTGGTGTTCACAGGGGTCCCAGGATGAGGGAAGAGATGAGAATCTTGACTCCATGTTTCAGAAGGCTGATTTATTATTTTATGATATATATTATATTAAAAGAAAATGATATATTAAAACTATACTAAAGAGAGAAAGGATTTTATCAGAAGGCTAGCAAGTAGAGGAATGGAATGATAAAATCCTGTGACTGACCAGAGTCCTGACACAGCTGGACTGTGATTGGTCATCAAGCAGAAACAACTCACATGGACCAATTAAAGATGCACCTGTTGCATTCTATAGCAACAGATAATTATTGTTTTTCTTTTCCTCTCAGGCTTCTCATCTTCTCAGGAGAAAAAAATCCTGTCAAAAGGATTTTTCATAAAATACGTCTGTGACACTCGTGAAAAAAAGAGGTGAAATTCCTTCTGCTTTTAACACAGAAACTTGGAAAGCTCCTGGCATGGGTAAGTATGGCCACAACAGATACTGCTTGGTACTAGAGCTGCATGGGAAATATTTCAGCTTAGTGTGCCTTCCTGAACAATAGCAGCAACAACCTGACCAGGGAAAAATCTTAGGCAGCAGTTGAACTTCACTGATTTGTACAGAGCATTCAATACCTCCCCATCTAGGCAGTAAAGACAAGTACAGAGTCAAAAACACACAGATGTGAACAGGGTTCTCTGTAAATAGAAATTTTGGGGGTTTGGGTTTTTTGGTGTGTGTGTGGGCTTGGTTTTTTCATTTTGGTTTCGTTTTTCTTTTTTTTTCCTGTGTTTTTTTAATTTTTTGTTAGAGTTTAAGGAACTTTTTCCTTTCAGAAAGATGCAAACTCTTTGTACTCAATCCTGTGGTAGGGACCTACAGAGTATTCACTTTTTATCACTTTCAGCAGAAGGACCATACCAATATTTTCAAAGAAATGGTGCTAAACTAAAGATAATATCTAGATTTAAAAAAAATTAAGTAATGAACACCTCAAAACTTTAATTTAATTGGCAAGTGTAGCAACTGCTAGGGATGTATTTTCAGTTTCCATCTCTTACAACTTAGAAGCATCCCCAAGAGCAAGCAGAGGCTGTTTTGTATTCCAGGTACTTACCCAGATCATTAATAGTATTGTGAAGATCAATACTTGTGAAATCATATAAGGTTTGCTTCCCTACTCAACACTCTCTGAAGCAGAGTCATTGCAATAATTCAGATGCACAACAAAGAGGAGAACACAATCTTAACTCTGGCTCCACAGCTCCAGGAATTAAATTCTATGTGAAATAAATTCACTACAGCCTTTTCTACAAGCTCACAAAATGTCTGGTGATTGTCTTTTTTCTCATAACACCAGTTTTAAGCAACTGCTCCAAATCCCACATAAGTCAATGGAGCTCTCTCTGTTTACATCAACACACCTGGAGAGAAAGTCCAAGTCAGATTCTCAGTTATCTCTGCAGACAAGTACAGAGCTTAGCCGGGGAAAAATAATTCCTTTCCTCATGAATTCAGGTCAGTGGGAAAACTGCAAGACTGCTGGCAGATTATTTTTCTTCTTCTAATTCACTGCAGCTTTCTGCAGCCCAGCAGAAAGCCCTTGACACAGGCAATGGATGTGCTCGCGGAAACCCCAGAAGAAATCAAAACAGGGCAGTGAGCCGTCTCTGAACTCAGCTCTGCTACACTGTGCTGAGCAAGGCAAAGCCTCTCAGAACCACATCAACAAGGCAGCTTCAGAGAAAAACAGAGGCAAAAAAAAAAATTTACAAAGAACAACAAAAAATCCCCAGTGTTTCTGGAGAGCAAGCACCCCACCAAGTAAATGAGGAGTGTCTGGTGGAAGCTCTCTCTGCCAATGTGATATAGATTGACAGAACCTCCAGACAGTTTTTTTAAAATCATACTTTACTAATAGTTTCCTACTTACTTTAGACATACAAATCCAAAAGCATTGTAAAAAACACATAGCTAAGATAGGTAGATGGGATTAGTAGCTAGCCTGTAAGCTCAATAACTGAGTTAGCAGGAGAAGAAATTGATAAAAAAACAGTTTATCCATAGCAAGGAAGAAAGCAAGGCCATTAGCATGGAAACTGATAAAATAGACCCAAAATATATTTGCATGCCTTAATGAGTAGCATACATGCCTTAATAATTTGTTTTAAACTCTTGCCAATTATTGATGTTAATTGCTTTGTACCAACAAAATACAATAAACTATTTCTTTGTCCAAGAAATATAATGAACTGTTCTGATGTAAGTAATGAATTAAGGTCACACTTTATTAAAAGTATAAAAACTTGAAAACAACTTATAATAAAATTAATTCCATTATTATCTCTACATAAATGTGTGTGTATATATATCTCATATATATATACATCGTTATACATTATACCTACATTGTTATCTCAACAATAACAAAGATACACAAAAACTCCTCCTCTAAACCATATAAATACTCACTAAAACCCCCCTCAGTGCTAGCAACATATTCAGTTTCATACACATAGAAATCATATCTCAAACCTCACATTTCTGAGTATTTTTCTTTTATAGAGTCTTTAGGTAATTAGGTATCAAACCCTCATTTTCAAACCAGCCTTGAAATCAGGCACAGAGCTGGGAAACAGAACAGGCAAAAGCGAAAAGAAAATAAAAGAGTAAAAGAAGCAATGAAGCTAACAGGTAAGAGTACAATATTAGTACAAAAATAACCCAAACAAAATCCTCAATGATGTTCATTTGTTCCATTACTGATCTGCCTTGGGTCCTTAAAGCCTTATTTTGCTCTCAGCTCTTTATTTTTGTCTTTGTTTTATTCCCTCCCAAACATTACATCTTTTCCAAGAAACTCACTGAAACTCTCTCCAAAATCAAACTTGATGGATGAAAAGGAGCAAAGTGATATTATATTGAGAGAGGAGAAAGTAGGTCTGACAAACTTGGGAAACAAAAGGTGTCATCCAGGGAGTGATGCACTGGCAAATTTAGGTGACTTAATAAAAGAATATAACGTGTTTTAAGAAATCATTTTAAGAGGGAAGAAGCAGGTGGTGTCAGCAATGCCAATTTACTGTGCGCATCCTGTGCTTTTTAGTATGCTAGTGCCTTACCAGCAGCAAAATCATTCAGATAAGAGCAAATAGTATTGTGGAATATAAACCAGACTTGACAATTTTATATTAAAACTAAAGAAATGCAGTAGGAATTGAAATACTAGGGAAAATAGAACATTTAATTTATGTATGGTACACTTATATTATGGTCAAATCCATAATATTTTCCTGAATTTTTGAGATTAATTTCTAGTTTTCTAATAAGAAGCTCACAGCCTTTAGTACATCACTTGCAGAAACTTCCACAAAATTGTCCACAGACAAACCTAAAATTAGCTAAAAAATAAGTTTGTCACCTAAAATCTAGGTTTAAGCTGGTCTTAAGCCAGTTTTAAAAAAGACACTAACAACTGAAGTTACATCCTCTATGGAAGGAATTCCACCTTAAGTGTCCTCAGATGACACCCATGGCTTCACATTTCGATGAAGAGACTGAGCAGGATGGTAAACCCTGGATGGGATGGAGGCAAACAGGAATGCACCAGAAATGGTACAGAGGGAAATCCCAGCTAATCATTTACTGCCTGCTCCCAGGGGATGGTGTTGTCTCACCTCTTTCCACAGTTTTGCCATAAAAGCTACTGAATGGACATGGCTGATGTAAGAGAGATCCAGCCAACCACTTGATGAGTAACAATTAACAACTACAAGATCAATAGCTGTGTGTATCCAATCCATCCTGTCCTGCGTGGAAATGAATAAACCCAATCAAAAGGAAACCTCGGCTCCAGTCACTTGGTTCTCTTTGGGGCTCAGTGAAGCAGTCAGCAGTGACTTACCATTGATTAATCCTTCAAAAAAATTATCAACAACAGCTTGGGAAAAGCTGAACAGGTAGGAAATATAACTTGCTTATGGGAGTTTTGGACTTTTCAGAGTTGTTTGCTGTTACCTGTCTTCCAGCACTTAAGAGATCCAAATCATATCAGCAGAGATGATACATGATGCATTTGTCTTGCATCTTCATTTTCTACAATTAACACAGTCATGTATTACCACTACTGACTGACCCTCTAAGGAGGGAAAAAGCCACAGACACAGCCAACTTTTTGGCCCATGTATCTGAAGATCATTACTGTGATTTGTATGTTTCCTTTTATTGGAAAAGCACCTGCTGAATACACACTCCAAAGACATAATGCATATTTACTTACTCCTCAAACAAATTAATAGTAAGCACTTTACCAGGCCTTTTAGGTATTGGCTGGCTCTCCTTCAAGGCAAATTGCTGTATATTAGCACAGGCTTGCTGAGTTTGCCAAACAAGAGGGAAAATTTCTCATTTGTCAACAAAGCTCCCTCTTAAGTGCTCACACCAGCTCCTGACTCAAAGGGCAAGTGCAGGTAATTTCTCACAGATCTTCACTTGTCCTCAGTGCCTGTCACTCCCCAGGTTTTTTTAGGAACTCCAAGCAAAGATGCCTCGAGCAGGGAGAATTAAAGGAGTCATGTGGGAGCATGTGCTGAACACCAGAAATGAGTCTGAAGGAAAAACATCAGCAGTCAGAAGAAATACTGGCTGCTAAGAGACCTGTGGCAGATGAAACAAGGAAAGGAAAATTTGACCAAGGCATAACGAACCATGCAAGGCAGGGAAAAAAAGGTGCAGGGAAGAGTGGTATTTCAGAGGATTTGGCTTGAAGAGATAAAGAAGCACTGTTTAGCAATGGAAGATAAAAGTTTGTGCATTCTTGTTGTGTTTAATGTGTAACATTTGATTGCTTCTAAAAATCATATTGAATTAAAAACTCTAATCCCTAACCTCTCCCCAAATGTGGTTTAGGATATGGTTGATGGGAGTTGCCAGCAAGCTAAGTGGTGACATAACTTGACTATTTCCTTTGAGTTCAGCAAGTATCAGCATTTAAAAATGCCAAACTTTTGCCATGTGACAATATAAAAAAGGTAGCTCTACTACAATTGTTTGATGTAAATCTTTTATGTTGATGGATGCTCTCCAAGTCTCCATAAAATGCTATGCACATGAGAGCTATTGAAAACACAAATGTGGCAGGAACAGGTCTCTACTGACTGAGGAAATGTCCATAGTTGAATGATTTTAATTATATGTATAATTAATTATGTATATTAATACATAAAAATACAGACAATCACTGCATAGGAATGAAAAGGAGACACACCCCATCTATTTACATTTCATGGTACAACTCTAATCTATTACTATTGCATTCCTCAGATTCCAGCCATTTTTCACACTTCAACACTGATTCTTAGGAAATGTCTCAAAAATAAGCTTGAGCAGTGCAGATTTACCACATGTGATATTTTCCTATGACAAATTTGAGTTCCTTTCCCACGTGCTGCCAACAGGAAGCAAATCTAAACCCAGAAATTTCATTATATATCTCACTGCAAGGGTCTTACAGCTTGGCTAAGGAAGCTTTGCTAGAATTACACCATTCAATTAACCCAGATGGATGGAAATAGGGGAGTGGAGCTTGAGAAGCAGTGGAGCAACCATGTAAAGACATTGCTGTCTCTCCCATTAGCCACTCTGAAGTCAATATTGCCTTCTCTGGGGTAGCTCAGAGCACAACCACAGATGTTGGGAGGCCTCTGGGTTCCCTTTTGCTGTTGCTCTGGGTCAGAGAAAGGCAAAGCTCTCTGTGAGGGCCATGAACAACAGCAGGGGAAAGGGAGTGAGGGTGTCCACAGCAGCAATGCCACCATCCTCCTTCCCCATCAAATTGGGATCTGCTGTAGTCCATTACACAAAACATATCACTAATCATTTAGATAGACACAAAAGTTTGGCTTCAACAAGCACAACTTCTGATACTTCATCTCACATTTTCTATTCTGTTCTAATATTATGTAATATCGAGAAAATCGTTGCATTAAAAAATACATTTTCACATTTTTTGCTCTGAACTGATTCTCTTCAGTAATTTCTAATATGATGCTCCAAGGATGAAATGAGCCATATTAAATGTCTATACGTGTCTAGTATAGACAAGATGTTTCCAGATGCTCAGATAAACAAACTTAACTCCATGCACTCACAACTGCCACAAGGGCTGGATCTTCCTCTGAAGCTCAGAAATTTTTGTCTGAGGGGAAAAAAAAAAAAAAAAAAACTTTTCCAAGAACTAAAACTTGCCAACAGAAGTCAGACTTTTTTTTCCTGATGAAGGCTGGGGCATTATTTTGCTGTTGTGCCACCCTGACCCCACTTTTTCTTCTGTTCTCAAACATATCAATGCCCAAGCATGATATCTACAAAAACAACTGCAACTATTAATTCCCTACAATAATTATACAGTACAGCAGAAAAAAATAATCATTTGAAAATCCATCAGTTATGTTATTTTCTATACATATTTATTTGGCAAATGGATGATGAAGGAGTCCACACTCATTCCACTTCCATCTTGGGCTAATTTTGAAGGTATTTTCCCAGCAGGATCAGAAAGTACCCAGAGCAGAAGAATAAATCTGGACTTGGCACTGTGAAAATCCATTAGCAACAACACATTAGTTAAGTCAAAAAGCTTTAAAAAGGTTTCCAAAATACTATAATGCCTCACCAACCCTCACGTGCACTTTCCACTTTTCTTAATTCACATACAGGCCTAAGACTGAAAACACCTGTATGGAAATCCCTAAAATAAATGCACCACATTGGAAAAAAAAAAAAAAAAACAACAAAAAACCACAAAGCCAGAAGATATTGGTTGCATGTGTGAGACAGAGCTCACATTTTATTTGTTTTTAAACTTGGTCTAATCATGAAGCTTCAGTGTCTTCAGGGTGATACCTGTGCCTCCTATTAAAGCACAAGTTCCAACCTTTATCTGCATCCCCACACATCACTAAAGTTCCACATTATCCAGCCTGTTGGAAACATGCAAGCAGATCTAGCCTGAAAAAGTGGCATTATCTAAGTATAAGCTCCTTTTTTTTCTGGTTTTTTTTTTGTTTTGTTTTGCTTTTTGGGGGTTTATGGTTTTTTTGTTTTTTTTTTTTTTTTTGTGCTTTTTGTTTGTTTGGTTTTTGGTTTTTTTTTATCTTTGGGGTTTTTTATGTTTTTGTTTTTAGGTTGGGTTTTTGTTTGTTTTTATTTTGTTGGGGTTTTTTGAGGGAGGGTTGCTTGTTGTTTTAGTGGTTTTTTATTTTTTTTGTTTGTTTTTGCCCTCGACTTTTTCAAAATTTTAAATTATTTCTTTCTATCCAACAGTGTTTGTGAGCACCTGTTTCAAACACTGTTTCTGAAATTTTTGCATTATTCCCAATCAGCAGTGAGTGGCAGCTTGGATGTAATCTGTTTCCAAGCTGGGTGTAATGGTTGACTCCTCAAATTGAAATCAGCAAATACAGCTAAAATATACAAGCCAATTACTTTTATGCAAGTTATCAAGTAAATGCAGAAATAAAATCAAATGAGATAACCTACTGCATCTTAATTACCAGCAATATTCTCTCTTGCTTACGAGAATCTAAATATTCATTAATTCTGAGCAATTAACAATAATGAAATGAAAGCCTGCGATGCTGAAGTTTGGAATTAGGTATGTCAGAACTCTGTAAAAGATGCATGAATTAACTTCTTCACATTTTCCATCAAGAGCCCTTCAGGAGCACCGTGGTGATAAAATTATTTACTGTAAATGCGCAGGGATCAGGGTGGGGAAGTCTGAAGAAGCTGCTAAAGCAAATGTTTGCTGCAGACACAGGGGGTGACAACACCTTTTACATCTCAGTACCCCACGAAGCTGTGTTCAATTCAAAGCACAAATACTCAACTCTCCATCCCCAGAGTGCTCAGGTTTGATAGCACCGTACCATGACACAACAGCTGTGTAGCTCCGTCCCAAAAAACCAACAGAAAAAAAAGAAAATTACCCAGGAACCATTTGCTTATATACTCTAAGCCAAACACGCCTCTGGATCTTACTTGCATAAATTCCTCATTACTTGGGTCTGTTTGAACTGTAAAGTATTATCACTCCTTCCAGATGATCAGTAAATGCAAATACAGCCTAGAAAGAAGATTCTGCAGTTTCAAAAGAAGGTGTAACCCAATCTTTTATAAACATATGCTATTCAGTCATGAGTAACAGATTCTGATACACCAGGATCATGGATTTTCACATCTTGCATTGCATAAAGCCACAAAATAAGAAAACCAGAACCAAAACACGGTGCACAGTCTAGTCTTTCCTCCACATGCCTGCTACAAAGAAATTTTACATGCCTTTGAACAGCTTTCTTTCCCAATAAATTAATGCATCTTCATAAAAGATCTTCAATTAGTTATTGTTATATGACCTAAATTAATGCAACTTAGGTATGCAATTATCCAACTTTACCCCTAGAACCACCTCACCTGCAAGAGAACTGTTTTGTCTCATGCTGGATATTAAGCATACAACAGTGTTAAAAACCTTAAGCTTCTACATTTCTCCTGAAAATGTATTGGAACTACTTATGTAACTCAGTGCTACTAATAAGAGAACAAATGAGAAATCCCCAAGGAGACATTGAGGAATAATTTCAAACATTGAACACAGAGAATAACCAATTTCATTTCCTAATCATCAGAGGTACCTCCATGTCTACACAAAGACTTATTATGTTATATTCAACTTGAAGGTTAATTAGAAAGTAGGTTACTAAGGGCAAAAGGTTCTGGAGGTATAATTTTTCTCTTAGCTTGCAGTGACTTGATATGATCTATGGTAGAGTTTAATCAAGAAATGTTGCAAATGGGGAAAAGCATTCTTCACAAGTTCTGTGGATAGGCCACCCCTCTGATTCTGGCCATTCTTACAGATACAGCAAGACGTCACATTTATCAAGTTTATCACTCAGTAAGTGTTCTAAATCATTGAATCAGATGCCTTTGTGATCTTCATTTTCCAAAAGTCCTAATGAAGATTTAGGTAATACCCTTGTGGTTCTGTTTGATTAGAGTTCCTCTACCACCATGGCTTTTGCTTGCTGAGCCTGACGCTTGGTGGCTTCCTCCAGGCAACGCACAAAAGCTGGAGTAGCCAGACAGAGTTTGATTTCTCTCTTCTAGTCCCACATTCCCAAGAGAAAACACCTCAGTTTGACACTTTGCTTCTCTGGACATTTTACTGCCTTGGTGCCTAATCATTTCCTGGGTCAGGTCTTTTTATAATTTGAAAGTATGAAACATGTGCATGTCTGAGCTGACACTCTGCCACCCTGTATAAATATCACAGAGGGAAGTACGATCTTGCATTTTCCTTTCAAATTAGACTTTTGCAATCAGTTTGAATTTAAAAAATACACAACAGCTACTCCAGGACAGACAGCTGAAATGTTACAATTTATGCTATATCCAAGGTACTTTAGGAATTAATTTGTTGAATTAATTATTGATTACTTTGAAGCATAAAAACTAAATTAGTTCCTAAATTATTTACTACACTATTCTTCTGTAATTTTGCTTCAGAATTCTAGCCAAGATAAGTCAGAAAATTTCGGTTATTTCAATCATGGAAATTGGAATTAAGTACTAGCTAAAATGCCAATAACACAATGAGCCAAGCTCATGCGTCAGTGCAAGTTAAAATTCACCAATAAAAGCAAAAGCTTTAAATTAAGGCACCCTCCTCCCTCCTACCCCACTCATTACACTGGGCATCCAGAAGCCACCAAACCAACTTTGAAGCACATCAGAAGAAGCCCCTGAAGTCACCAGCTCCTGTGTACGTTTTCCATCCTTTGGTGTGTGATGGATTGGGCTGCCGGGTAGCACAGAGCCCCAGGTGGCTGGCTGCCAAAAGGGTTAAACAGATAATGGATCTTATTCATCCAGAAACCTTCTCAGTCACAGACAGAAATGAATACCAAGCTAAACTGAGTTTTCTCTACAGGGATGTTTTCTTCTCTTCTGTTCCTGCCTATCCATATATCTGAACCAAAACCCTTTTACCTCAGGGCAATGCATTATTGAAGCGAGAGCATCGTGTGGTCTCAGACTGCTCCAGAGGAGTCTGATTGGCTCAAATAATTTAAAACCACAAATTTTGAAGCCCACAACACTGGAGGTTTACTTCAGTTTGAAAGCTCAGTTTAAGAGAGGTCTGTTTGAGTCCGGGGGGCAACTGCTCTAACCTGGGAAATGTAGGAAATTGAGGTAGTACCTGAAACTGGCAGAACAGCTCTATGTTCTCCCTCTGCCCTTCCCTTCCTGTGCCTTTTTTTAAGATGATAATCCACCCAATCTTTTTAAGATGATAATCCACTCAATTTCTATGCAGTGGAAAATACCCACTTCCTGTGGAAAAGTCAAGTTAAAATGGAATCACTAAAAATTCCATATGAATTGGACATTGCTGCTGTGCAGGAGTAATTCATCTGGCCTAAAACCCCATCTCTGAGCCCACTGATGCTCCACCAAGGGCAATTTCCAACTGGCTGCACCAAACACCAAGGAGGAACCAGTGGCCACTGCTCAGCACAACAGGACTGCAAAGGAACAAGGGGTTACTAGAATGGAAGGAACCCAACAGCACAAGAAATAAACAAAAATTAACATATTTGTTAATCGTGCTTCTCTTTGCTTTACCAATTCCTGCTCACCATCAGCTTTTCACTAAGCATCAGTCAGTCCCATACAGCAAAACCTTGAACAGTTTGAGGTTTTCATCTTTGGGGTTCCTTTTGTTTCTTTTGTCCCTGGAACAGTGAAGGCACAAGAGCCAATCTTCAGGTCCCTTAACAAGGACCAAGGATTCATTCCACTGATGGAGTAACTGCAGGTACCACTATTTTCATCTGTATTGATTTTTTTCCAAAACCTTTTTAAAACTGTATCACCTCTTAGTGCACAGACCCAGCAACATTTTTCAGATACCAGTGTGAAATTGCAGAATGTGTCCAAGACAGTATTAAAGGAGCAGTTCAAGTTAAAAGTGCTATCACGATTCTTTTATAATTGTGAAATTATGCTTAAATGGAATTTTAGATTAGCTTTATCTGACTAATCCTCAGTTGCCTTTAAACTCCTCTTTTATTATTGATTTTTAAAATTTTTAGTTGATTGGGGGGCTTTTGTAGTTTTGGGTGGGGTTTTTTATTTATTTTACTGGGTGATTTTTGGTCTGTTTTTTAGAGTTTCTTTGTTGGTTTTTTTTGTTTTGTTTTGTTGATTTGGGTATTTTTCTTTCTTTTGTTTCTTTTTTGGGTTTTTTTGTCGTTTTTTGATTATTTTAATTTTATTTTGGTGTTTTCGTTTTGTTTCTTTTGGTTTTTTTGCATTTTTTTTTCTTTGTGGGGATTTGTTTCTTTTGGTTTGTGGGATTTTTGGTTGTGGTTTTTTTTTGTTTGTTTGTTTCAGGGGAGGATTTGGTTAGTTTTTATTTCCTTTGGGGATGAGGTTTTGTTTTGGTTTTTTTTGTTTGCTTGTGTGGAGGTTTTTCGGGGGGGGTTGTTTGTTGGGTTTTTTTTGTTTGTTTTTTAGGTTTGTTTCTGTTGGTTTTGGGGTTTTTTTTGTTGTTTTTGTTTGGGTTTTGGGAGGCTTTTTTATTGTGGTTTTTTTAGGGAGGGTTGTTTGTTTTGTTTTTTGAAGTTTTTGTGGTTTTTTAAATTTTTTTAATTTTTGTTTTTTATGTTTCTGGGGTTTTTTTGTTTGGGATTTTAGGAGGTTTTCTTTGTTTGTTTTTGTTTCTTTTGTTTTGAAGTTTTGAGGTTTTTTGCTTGTTTTTTCAGGGGGTGGTTGGGCTTTTGGCAGAGGTTTTTTTGTTTGTTTGTTTTTTTTTACAATTCCTTGATAAGCAATTAACAAAAAGAGGGATCATTAATATTATTGTCAAATTCTTGTCCTGTGTTCACAGATTTAAGATCAAGGTGATTCTAGTCAAATTAACTGCAATTAAAATCCAAAGCTTAAGCTTCTACCAACACAAGTATGAGAAAACTAAGTATATATATTTTTATATAAAATAATCAACACCTAAATCATATAACCATCCAAAAAGATCGATATCACTCTCAATATTTGGTTTCCTTTTACTTGTAAAGCAATAGTTACTGGATATCATTACTTGGCCTTTCTTAAAGCCAACCTGTTTTAACATTATTCAAGGATGGAGTATCTCATGTTTCAACCTAGCACTGATCTTGAAAACCCCTATAAAAGTCATATTATTTACTGCAACCTAATTATTGAAGAAATATTGGATTCACAAACAGCTTAAGAACACAAGATTTTGCTTTCACCCCCCAGAAGTACAATGTTTTCCTCTTGTCTGAGTTTCCCAGCTAAAATAACATCCAGAATTAAGGCACAATATTGCACTGGAGTTGCAAGTCCTGTCACACACACACAGTGCTGCTCTGGGCTTTGGTACCAAATGGACACTTGTGCATCCATCACAGAATGTACAGAACACTTTTAGCCAACAGTCAGCTCACCTTTAGGTCAACACCAGATTTCCAGGATTGTTCATTACTGCAGAGTTGCAGCCATTCACTTCTATATAAAGTAATAGAGATTACCACAGTCCAAGCACAGAATTAATTTCTTAGTAAAACTGGCTCACACTTCTCTAGAAATAGATGTTTCTAGTGGTTTTTGCTATAGTCAAAGACAAAACAATTTATATAAAATACAAGGAAATAGCAAAAAAACCCACAACAATCCCCCCAGACACACCCTCAGGGCACAAAAAAAGAAAATCTGCCTAATCACTAAATTAAAATCCATAACATACCAAAAGAGCCTGTATTTACATATTCACCACATCTTTCTCATCTTCATCCTTTCTCTTCCAAAAGCCTAGGGATAAGAGCTGGTGGAAGCAGGAATGCTCACAAGGTTTCCTTTCAAATGCATTTCTCATGCATTTTTGCTCATGTATTGTATATATTGCTTGTGTACATATACAAAAATTCCAGCTCATTTCCATGATCACTGTAAAATCTAGTCCATACACTACACTCCAATGAAGTATCAGGTTCACAAAACAGCAAAGAAAAATAGCCATGTGAGAAATGGATGGATCTGTACCTATCTGAATGCCAGTCCTTCCTACAGATCTGCAAACACAGCACAGGAGCAGTTTTTCTTCCTTACTCATGGCTGGCTGTCTAAAATTTGCCATGGTAATCCTTAAACCCCACAAAAACATCAGCCTGGTTGTTTATGTTGCAGAAAGCTTTCCATTATGTGCAATGTGTATTACTTAAAATCCCTGCATACCTAATACCTGTCCCAAAACCAGACTTGCTAAAGTAATTGGAAAATATGCTGCAGCCAAACAATGTATTTCAGGACTACAGTGTATATATTGTCTCATTTTCCTCACATGGAAAAAATAGATGTAACAATCTAATCTTGATGATGAGAGTGATTGGTTCAAAAATATTAGCAATAAAAAACCAGAGTTAACAGCAGCAGCTCCCCACGGCTGAATTCTTTCTCTAGTGACAAGAGCACCACCTATAGACCTACAAAGTCATCCCTTCATCGTGTTTGACCTTAAAACACACTTTAGCTTCCAGTCTTGAATAAGTGTAAGAAATTTCAGCTGTCACCACGTATTTCTTAAGAGCAGTGTAGTAATTTTAAAGAATTTTTATCAGTTAAAGGCATGGTCCTTAAAGAGTCACACTTTCAGAGTACGAGCTCTAGCAAAAAACTGTGCTGATAAAGATCAGGACATCTGGCTTGAAAGGGACTTCCCACATCACTGCCTTTTAGTGGCAGTGCTTAAAAGTTTAGGATGGTGCTTAAAAGCCAAACAACACGCAGAGAGATTAATGTGCAGTGAGCCAAAGTTACCTGGATGAGTGGGTGTGGAAGCAGTAAAAAGGGCTGGATGCTGCTCAGGGGGCTGTTACACCCCTGCACTCTGTTTTGGCAGCTTTAAGTGCCCTCAAGATGCAGAGTAAAATAAATAATAATTAATAAATAAATAATAAATCCTTTACTGCCAAGGCTTCTCACCCTTTTCACCAGAGCCACTGAGGCTGCACTGCTCACACAAAAGGCTCAGTCCTGAGGGACTTGTCAAGATCCATGCCAGCCTTGGCCTGATTATAAATACCCTGGTAGCTGATAACACTTTAATTTGACAGCATGTTAAAAATGTTCTGCTAATATGAGAGAATCAAACCACTACAAGCCTTAAAATGACAGTCTTTTCACTTGATAAAAGCAAGAACAGAATTTTCTATTTCTACAATATATATAAAGATACCATGTGACTCTAAAAGGTAATTTAAATCAAAGAAGAATGGGGAAAAAAAAATCAAGCAAGCTGTTTTTCCAATAATCTAAAGAGTAGGCACACATGAATAATATTGACTTATTCCTAATCACTGCAGCAACTTCCCACTTTGGAAGAAATTAAAACTAAACTAGAGCAGAGCACTCTACAGAAAAATTATTCTCTGTGTTTTTCTCTAAAAAACCTGATCTTGAAAGAGTTAAATCACAAGTAGCATTAGGCCTAGGCAAGCTACAATTTCATTTTGTGCCTGTTTGCAGGAGTGTGTAACATAGTACACTCTACATTTGCATTCAAGCCATCTAACATAGCATGAAGTTTCCCCATCTCAGCTGCATGACATGATAGGATACAAAAAGAAAAGCTCTTGGATCATCTTTTTCCTGTCAAAATAGTGTGATATTAACATAAAAAAAAATGTTTCTTTGCTTAGCTGGTAAAAAACCACATAAAATTCTCTAGTTTTTTTTTCTTGATTTGAAAGCACGAATTTAAAATTAAAAAAACCCACTGGATTTGCTCATTTTTTCTCATCAGTCATATAAGTCACCTCATTAAGAACAATCAGCCAGACTCCCTATGTGCAATTTTAGGCAAAGAGATTTTCAAAGCTACAGCAATTAGTGCTACAGTTTCTGGGTTCTCATCGGAAGCGATGAACAAAATGTAAGGGGTTTAGCAGTCAAAGTCAGACTTAGAGCAATGCAAACCAGCCTCCCTGGTTTGTTTCCCTAGGATTAACAGGTTCTGCTTTGTGTACTCTGAATAAAGTCCTTTAAACCATCAACACTCATTCACTGCTGTTCAAGACTGCACATGACCAAAACAAGGATCTATACTTGGCCACAAAGCCCTCCTTAGAAACCTGAGCTCAAGAATCAGTTAGAAAATAAGGCCAAGGAAACCTAGGGAAATTGGCTGGATCCTAGAGAACATTACAGTGATATTTAACAGTATAGAGAGTTCAGCCTGCTACTGGGAAATCATAAGGAACACTTGGAAAATAATAAAAATTATTTTCATTTTCACCCTAACCTGCGGACAATACTCAGTGATTCAGCCAGAAATCAATCAAGATCAGGACTGTCTTTCACCCATAAGCACCTCAAGATGCTTCAGCAAATGCCCAGGTGTTGAATCTTGGTCACTGCTCAAGAGTTCAAAGAAAATGCCCCCAGTAAGTGGAAACTGCAGAAAAGCAGACTAAAGAGAATTGTCATATATGCAAGTCCCTATACCATATGACTTTGGCCTTATATATGAACATATAACTTTGTTGTAGAAGACAGAAGGCTTCAGACATTATAAGCAGAACAGAGGAATACCAAACAAAGATCTCTTGGCCTAGATGACAGTATCAACACACCAGGAAGGGTGTCCAGATTCCCAAGTTAAAAGTAATTCTTAAAAGAAATAAGAGTAGCTTTTCAGATACTTTGCAAAGCTCTTCCACCTTCTGCGAAAGGGAGTTATTAACTGGCACAATTTTAAAATGGAACAGTGACCTCAGGTGTGCAAAGATTCTTCATTGCACGGCAGCTATGGGCTTACACAAGAGAAACCAGCAGAGATTGAAAGGTGAAAAACAGGAAGCTGAATTGCAGCTGATGTAGATAAAATGACTGCTTTGGAAAGTCACCCTTGCAGCAGCAATCCCACCAGGGATGAGCAGGAAAGCAGGAACTGGCCAAAGGAAGAGCTCTGGAGCTATGCAACGATGGGATTCTGACTGGGAGTATCAATCACATGAATTGATAAAGGGATGTCATAGGGATGGGTTTGCAGAAGGAATTTCAAAGATATACAGATGGCCTGAGGCTGAAATGCCAGGCAAGTTGCTGTCAAGGAGCCAGAATTCCTACATGGAATAGTTGTAGGATTCCTCACAGCTTGAATCAAGCTGCTGCTGCACTCATGTGCCCCATGAAAATTCAGGCAATTCAAGCCATTCTCTTATACTACTGTATTAGACTTTCAACTGATGCAATATAATTTATTATTTAACAGCAATTTAACTTTGCAGTCTCTTTTATTAACTTAAGGACTTAAGAATGCCACTAAATTTTAACTACTGAAGAATTCACAACAAGAGGCCACAGGAGAATGCATTGAGATTGCAGTTGTAAGAAAACACCAGTCTTCTGATTTGTTTACATTAATTAGCAATAAACTTATAATAAATCCATACAATCAACACTAAATTTGTGAAAATAACTGGCAGAGAGAAGGACTCCCTAATGAGAGCTCAATAGAGAAGACTAAAAGCAAATGTCTAATAAGTCTAGAGCCTCCTACAACCAGAAAAATCAGGGTGGAAGAAAATATTTTAGTTTCCTTCTCTTTTACAAGGCAGACATTTCTGAGAGCTGAAGTTACCATGAGAGGCAAACCCTCACACTCTCATATTTAATTTTACCCCATCCCATTTATACTGGGAATTGTTTCCAGAAATCTTAGAAGGAAATACCATTTTTCTAGCCAAAGCAGGAGAAACACTTTTCTTCCCTGAGTCAGGCTCACATTGAGGACAGCTATTAGATTTCCTTTTGATGGATTTCTCTCATGCATTTAATCCACCCAGGGTTAGCAGGCTAGTTGCAGGAAGTATATTTGGCAACAACAGAGTTGTGATTATCACAATCATGACTTTCTGCTTTTGCCTGCTCAGGCAGCAAACAAAAAATATTGAATCTGGACCACTGCACAGCAGGTCCCTGGAAATCCCTGCAAGATGTGTGTGCACTCACATTCATCAGGATTTTTTTTAAAAAAAGATGATGAAATTTCTTTTTAATACGATGTCATGGACATGGTCTGATTTTTGGCAGGGAAGGAAATAAATTTCCAGCAGTACCAGAAGCCAGGAAGAGCACACAACTCAATGTCACTTCCAAATCAATCAAAAGCATTTCAAGTTTTCAAGCTGTCAAGGTTTTCCTTTAACACTTGTCAACATACACGTACATAAAATATAGAGAGCTTTTTTTTTCTTCATCATTTATTACCATATTTTAGAGATAGACATATTTCTTTATATTATATCTATAGGTATATATATTTTTCTTTAATTTTTTTTATGACGGCTTTGCACTTGAGGGACACCAAGACTCTGGATTTTGTAAAATTATACTTCAAAGGTGATAAAACATCCCCTAATCTTGCTCAGTCCTAAATAGCCATGGTCAGGATCAAGTAGTTTCAGCTAGACACAGAAGCTGCTGTTTGGAAATCTGACTTAGTTCCACATAAGAAGTAGGCATAATTCTGAATATAGATGAAGCAAAAGAAGGGAAACAAAAATATGGCAGAAAAATTAACAATTCTTGTTCCTAAATATGCTACAGTTATTTCACAAAGTTTTGTATTTCCTACAACTGGCCTTGGTGTATTTGAGTGCTCTCATGTTTCCAACTCTCCTCTCACCAGACTTCCTTGGAAAGCAGAGTATTGCTCAAGTTGTTATTAGATTAATCTGACCTAGTTTAGTATTTGTAATTATTTCTCTTCAGAAGTCTACCCAGAATGACAACTCAAGGAGAACTTGAGCTTAAAGAATCCAAATGTCCCACAGGCCTTTTGGCAAAATTCCTAAGCTTTTCTTACCCAAGTGTTAAAATTTTGGACAGACATAACATCATTATAAGACAGTTACAACAAAAGGTGCTATAAATACAATTTGGAACAAAACAAAAAGCACACACACACAAAAAAAAAATCAATTTTACACTAGGCCAGCCAGGACATTTCACAAAGAATTCCTATGTATCACAACTTAGAGTGCCATAAAATTGAAGTAGAATTAAATAATGTCTTGGCGCTTCAAGTAACAAAAAAGCAGATTTAAAATTGTATTTGTCAGGCAAAGTAATCAGCAGTGGAATATGAAGCACATAAAGACTATAAGAACAGAATTAATTTACAATTTAAAACAGGTATTTCCATCTTTGATGGCATAAACAAGTAACTAGCTAGCAATTTTTGTTCAAATTAAGTAAAAAAAAGAGGGGGTTTTAAGCTTGATTTAAATCAGAAAAAAAGCTAAAAAAATGGGTAAAGTATTTCTTGAAGCTTGGAGACTTACTTATTCTGAAACATGTTTCGGCTTTGGAGCAAAGTAAGAAAAAAAGCCAACAGAATGTCAGAAAATTCTTTTCTCATAATTTTGAATATGTAAACAGTAAAACTACATAAAATCAACAAAAGGGTGTTTGTTTATTATGACTATTTCAGCTGAAACCATTTTAAATTAAACCTCTGGCTTAAAGAGTATTTGCAAGCCAAGAAAATAATCTGGCAGAACTGAGCTGTAAAACACAATAGTGGCTGAAGTGATTATTAAAATAAAGAGCTGTACCAAAGCATCTTATCTATGGCTGCAGAATAATTGCTTATCCAAACCAGGTATTTTCCTCCTAATGCTTGTAGGCATTGTACAGAGGATGGGAGCAAATGGAGAAAAGCACTGAATCCAGGCAAACTGACATTGGCATGGAGAACAGATAAATGCACCACTTCCAGCCCCTGTTTGTAGGGTTCAGATGTAAAGCACAGAGAAAGTCACTGCTCTAACTAAAAAAAAAAAAAAAACAGAAAAACACCAAAAAGAATGGATTTTAATTTTAGCTAAATACTTTGCTGTGCAGTTCCTATGTGATTATCCCATCTCCACTGGAGATTACTCACTGGCAACAAATTATAAACTGACTTTAATTTCTTTTTTAATCTAACATCTTCAGTCAGACTCTCCTATTCAGCTTTCCCACTGCTGCTGTCAATCCAGCTATCTGAGGGGGGCTGAGGATGTTCTCCAATTAAAATGTTTATTGAATATCTCAACATCAAAACGTGTAAGATCACAGCTGTCCAGCACCATGGTCCATAAATATTGTATAGCACAAGCACCATGTCAAATAATGCCTGCACTCAGGCCAAGGGTTACCTGCAGAGAGATGCTTCTGGCTCAATAAAATAGAGTATTTTCTAGTAATGTAGAGAGCAGGAACTTACATTATTATTATTATTAGACAAGAGCTGTTTGTCTTTAAAAAATTCCAAACAAGTTTACTTATCAAAAAAAAGTATGGCCATTTACCCTTCAGCTTTGTATCCATTAATCTTCAACTAAACTGATGCATTTTAAACTGTCCTTTGCATCCATGATAACTGTGGGTTCTGAAACTGTACAGACTTCAATACACTGAGCTTAACGTATAAAATAAGGCATCTGTTTGTCAGAAAAAAAAAAATAGGACTGACTTATAACCTCTATAATTAAGGTATAAGGAAATCTCAAGCTGTTAATATTTTTTTTGAGCTAAAAACATTACATACAATACAGCACCCCAATAACAGTAAGAGAAGGCACACAGAAAAACAAGGTGAGATGATGGTTTGCAAAGGGATAAAAAATGACCTAAAAAACTAGATCTGAGATTCTACAATTCAGTTCAATTGAATGTAACTGTCCTCATCATCCTTCCTGCTGCCAGCTAGGAAAATGTCCAGAGCATGTGTTTAAGCAGCAGGCACTAAAGCCTGTGTGCATGTTTGACTAGTCCTGGCAACGTGCACAAACCCAGGCTGCACTCACAGGTGAGAGGTAAATCCCTCTTTCCTCCTGAGACACATCTAAAAAAACATTCCCTGCCCCAAGAACAGAAGGAATGCACACAGGAGGCACAGAACACAGAATTTTCATGGGCAGCATCACTTCACCCTCCTCTGACTCCTCCTTGCTAGGAATGATTTCTCATCTGGCTGCCAGGATGAGCTGAATGCCAGGGAAAGAGAGGTCTTAAAGGGAGAGATTTGACTGCCTTAAAAAGTTCTGCCTTAAACACTCAGAGTTGTTTCAGGGACAGAAGTGCACTATAAATCAAGGTAATTCTCATCTCCGTCCTACAGATACAAGAGAAAAGAATGAAACTCATTAGTTTATTCCATCTTTGTTGAGTTTTGGGTATGATGGTCAGATTTAGGAAAAGGAAACTTCTTGAACAAAAAACTGACTACTGGAAAGAGCAGTATTTGCCTTGCAGGGAACAGAATACTCTGGTTCACAAAGGGTAGAAAAACCTGGTTTGGGGAACTTTGAGAGAGAGAATGAAGCTGACACAAGTTGGTGGCCTTAAGTCCTTTGTGAGACACTGCCTCTGCATTGTAAGAGCTGTGTACAGACACACTGCCACTCACAGCTCAAGGAAGGGACAGCTTTTTCATTTAGGTCAGCAGGACGTGGAAATTCTCTGGAAATTTGAAAATTATCACCAACCCCTGAGTTTTTGTGCAAAATCCCAGTGTGTAACATCCAGGTAATCTGCAAAGCCATCTGGCTGGAAACCTCAGCCTCCAACAAACAAAATGCAGCTCAGCTATGAGGGTTTTTTCTGTAGCATCTTTAAAACATAATAGGTAATTAAGAACAAGTTATGTTGCCTAGTGTTATAAAATGGATTTCAACTACATGCACTAACTGCTCTAGACTTTGGAGTTGTTTTTAAAAGAAAAAAGGTCCACTACATAAAACATGGCCCAAAAAAACCCTTGCAAGGTAGTTTTAATGAATCTTTCATGGTTCAATAAGCTATTGTATTAGGTCATTCTCCTGATGAAGCAATGCTCCAATCTCATTATATTTAGTCAGAAAGAAATAAGCTGCTAGTGTTATTGGATTTCTTATAATTAGTTTAAAAGCAATTTTTTGAAATTTCCTTTGCTCATAGGGATTGGAAAAAACCCAAAAAGTTGAGACAAGTAATATTGTTCTGTATTTAAGTAAAATATAGTGCTGCACACACAATAACCATTCCCTGCCATCCTACAGCTGGGATGTGCTTTTAGCCTCTTTCTCCTACATCCTTCCTTCATCTCTCCTTTTCCAAACAGCAAACCTGAGAATGAGCTCAAATGGCTAAAAAGCTCCAAAAGGAAAAGCACCAGGCAGTCCCCATAGCTGGTGGTAATTAATAGAAAGTGAATCAGTTGCTTTGTACAGCAGATAAAGAAAAAGCCCAGTCAGAATAACCTGCCTCATCACGACATTGTGTTCCCAACAGAAATTAATTTTGTGAGCTGTGGGAGCCTGAAACAAACATGTGAGGGCTGAAAAGACCTAATGCCATCATCTCAGCATGGAGAGGAAGATTGAAAGGTGCTTTCAGAATAACTGTTACAGTCTCTGGGTAGGGACAATGTTTTCCCCCTGTGGTCTCTATGAAAAAAAAGAGCAGAATAAATAGTGCCACATGTCTTCACAGCTGGAACATCTGTGGCTGAGAGGCTGGCACAAATTCATAATCTTACATGACCACATGAATCTAGCTATAATTGACAGGCACGACCGTAATGACAAAATCCTATCGATTTTCCCTGGGCCCAGAGCTTCCTGGGCTTGAAGCACTAAACTGTGCTAAAAGAGCAGGAGATTTCTCAAGCATTCACAGAGAAAAATGTCCTCACATTTTATAATCTAGCCCTGATTTTTCACAGGAGCCCAAGGGCAGCCTGCAGAAGTTGATATAAAGACATCAGATGGAGGTTGCTAAATACACAGAAACTCATTAAGTGCCTCCTTCAGAGGAGCTGGAGTCTGGAAAAGCCTTTAAAAATACCAAATATGCTTAATCCTGCTTCTGGGTAGAAATCTGCTGTGAACACAGCTAGAAATGGGCTCATTGAACTCCATGGAGTTCCCTAAAGCTCTTGTTTCACATGAGATATGGCATATGGAATTGCAAGTCCTTGTACATAGGTGATAAAGCAGCACGTGCACAACAAAATAAATGCTGTTTTATAAAACCTCAGCTTATTCAACGTGATGAAGGCTCTTAAAAGTTTTAAAGTGAAGCATGAACTATATTACCCCGAGTAAGCAGCATGAAAACACAATTGGTAGGAGCAAAAGCTCTCTCAGATTTCCAAAACCTCCACTCTTCTCCCCACATTTAAGTTTCTTCTAGATTCAAGATTATTCTAGTATAAATTCTTAAAGACATGATTCCATCTTTATACCAGCCAATGTTTTTTTACTCCCACTAAAATGTGTTTTGCAGGAAAATATTTCCCAATAGAAAACTCCAAAACGTTTCACAGACATATTTTATAAAAAAGAAAATAATAGGTCTGCTGAGGAATTCACAAGCGTGCCATGCATAGCTACAAAGCTCTTTCAGCTGTAATTCAAGACATCTTCTATATTTGTAAATTTTAAAAATTAAAAGAAGTGTTTTATTTACTGCATAGAAGTTTTGTGGGTTTTTTAAGAAAAAAAAACATGCTGTGATAAGATTGTGAGATTCTTTTTTTTCATGGCTGCACTTCTTGCTTTGGGGATCACTGCCTTTTTAACATGTTTGCACAAGAGATTCAGGGACACGCTGATAGACACTCTGAAATACTGCAGAGATAGACAGGGACCCTCCTTCCCTGTGTCCTGCATTCCTACCCCTCATTCACACTCCTGGAAATGCTTTTGATAACAATAAAACATGCTGAATTATTTTTAGTACTTGGTAACACCACAGCTTAATTCCAATAAGAAATACAAATAAGAAAATAAAAGATTTGCAACTGACTTTGATTTAGATCCAGAAGAAACAAAGGGACAAAACTGGGAAGGGGTGAAAAGCCTCCCAGAAAAGCAGCCACACTTTGCAATGTCCAAAAGAAGGAAGACGCAAATATTTCAGCAAGACTGAATGCAGAATGCAGGCACTTGGAGATGGCAGAAGTTTCAGCTCATTCACTTTCCTATTATTTTTGCCCATGCCCAGTGAACTCCTGACACCACACCAGTCTTAAAACAGAACTTCTGCTTCTCACAGAATAACCATTCTAGTGTTTTGAATTATTTCACATCACCTTACTTTCTGAAGGGTCTATAAAGCAGCACCGGTTGTCTGCTATACTACAGTCGCTGATCTAAATTTTAACTACTACTAATGCAAAAATATTTATGAACCAAAACTATTCCCTTCCATTTCTCTGTCTCTTTCAAACCAGCTAAGAGCTGTATAACTAAGCATGGGAGTGCCCTCCTTCAGTGCTCTCTGGGAAGCCATGGTGATTTCAAACAGGAAATTGGAAATTCAGAGTAGGGCAAGAAGTTTAACTCCAGCTACTGAACAGCTCCCATAAAAGAAAGGGTTAAGCAGACAAGGGCACTTCAGTGTGGAGAAGAGGCAGCTGAAGGAAAGGTAAAAACCAGACAGCTGTGAATGCAGGCACTGCACAGAGAAGCTGAATGGAAAGCAATTATTCTTTTATAGAGGAATATGGAAACTAAAGCAGCAGAATGAAGATTCCTCACAATGTGCCATGGGGACATTTTTGGACAATCTTATGTCCCAGGTGCACAGTTAGGGACTGCTCCAGAGCCAAAAGACTAAACTGGAAATCTGCTTAACTGGATTTAGCACACATTTACAGCTTCATTGTGTTCAGAGACATGCTCACCATAAAGGTAAAATCCCCAGGAAGCCCCACACAGCACACTGTGGAACAAGTACTTCCCTCTTAACCCATTTTAGTTCCTTTGCAATGACCTAAACAGAAGAATCCCAGAAAAGTGGATTTTTCCCTGATATACCTCATCTTTGCATACATTAAATGTATTCCCAAACAGGTTTGAAAGCCAGCACAGTGGATTTTTCCCTGATACACCTCATCTTTCTATACATTAAATGTATTCCCAAATCCTTTTAATTGCCAGGTTTTAATCATTACTTCTACCACTTAACCAGTTTCAACAACTTGCTTAAAAATCACTGAAGCAAGGCACTGTTCAAATGAAGGAGAAGCCTGTGCAAGTTGATTTTATCTCAACTGTAGTGACCGCTGGTATATATATTTATTATTTGTCTCAGAAATCATGCTATGCTGGTTACTCTGCTCACTCAGGGCTGCTGCTCTGCACAGACAGGCAAGGGCTACACCAAGTGCAAATCACAGCCCTAATGGAAAAAGGGGCTCTGAAAAACTTTTGGTTTTCTCCCCAGGGAGTTCCCTTGTTCCCAAAGGCAAGCCCAGCACTATAACTCTGCTGAATGCCTGGCACAGGAGTTGCTGGATTTACAGGATGATTTGACCTCATTACGTACATCTATCATATTTCATGCATCCTATTTCCAGAGTGATACAATTAAATAGGGCTATTTTAGAAATGTTCTCCATATTCAAAGTTTGTTCTGTGATTTACATGCATTAACAAAAGCAGCATTAAGTGCTCCCTGCCACTGTATATTGAGCATATTCCTGCTACTCATTCAGCACACATATCCCAGCCATTACCCAGGGAATGCAGTGATTAGGCAGCTTTCCAGTAAACAGTCCTTAAAACAGTTCATAAAAATTCCATTTAGAAAAAGCTTTGTTTCTTGCTCGAGAATCTGATAAGATATTGCAATAACTGCTTAGGGATATATTTCAAGTCCACCAAGTGAGTTAAATTCCATTTCCACACAGACTATCACTGCTTTTGCAGTTTAAAATACTATAAAGTAGTTCTTGTGTACATATAAGGTGCAATTAATTTGGGTGCTGCCTTTTTATAATCACACGCTTTGAAAATCCTAAAAACTTGCAGTGAAAAAGGTGAAAATACCCATAAAACAGCCCACAAAAGGCAGAATCTCAAGCAGAAATCTAGAGGCATGATCTGAATCAGAACTTGTCCAGACCAAAATCTGTTTTTAGTGATGGAGACAACACAGCATCAGAGTCTATATATTTTTTAGCATTCCACGAGGTAATGTCCTTAATTCACATGTCCCAGAAATACCCACAAACAGTGCATTTTATTGAAGAAAAGTCCATTTTATACAAGGAAAACAAAGACATAGTACATTTTTGGCACAGTAATTCTTAAACTCAGAGCATCAGTTTGTTATCCACAAATGGAAAACATTTAGCTTGTTTTAACAGCTTTCTATAAAAGACAAGATTCAATTGCAACATTTATTATCTAAAAGTGTTTTGGTCAACATAAAAATGAAATTCAAAATTATGATCCTTTTTTATGATAATAGCTGATACTTATTAAGCAATAAACTCTTGCTCCCTCCTATTTTCATTTCCTCAAAAAAGCAACATACTAAAACTCAATGTAATCTCATGTGTTCAGGCTCCATTTTTTACTTGTTTTGAGAAAAGGTTTTATAACAGCTTCCTTGAAGGCTCTTAAGGAAACTAAATCTTTCTAGTTTAATAGAGTAATAAGGTGCATATGAGGGCATCAAATGAAAAGGAAAATGAGCTGTCCTGATAAAGTACTACTGAAAGCCTTAGTACAAACTGCACGACAAGCTAAAATAAAAATAATTATTTTGTTCCTTTTGTTTTAACCAAAGTCTTAACATTTAGGACATGTAAACCATTGCCATTTTAGAGTCAATCTCTTTTATAACTGGATATAACTAGCCCTAGCAAACATGGCAAAAATTGAAATGCTCTCAAATGGTCTTTGCTCATGCACTAATCCATCCTCACCACATCAGATCTATCTTGTAGTTGATAATACTTAACATGCTTACATAATGACTGTTATTCAGAACCTTGCAATCCAGTTCCCCAAGATAAATTAACATGACAAAATTATTCAACCCTCCCTTTTCTTCTAAGGGTAAACTCAAAGCAGTTTGAAGCTCACTATGGGTTTAAAATTTAATCCAACAGCTGATAGTTTGCAAGATGATTACAAGTCTTTCCTATGTCAAAAGTTAACAAGAGTGGATTCTATTCCAAATTAGTGGCTCTAAACATCTAATAAAGTAATTATATCAGATAAATTACACTTTACACATAGTTACAACAAACTATTGCATTATTAGGCACCTGTCTGAAAGACTTGGCAGTTTCACAGTGAAACACTATTCCAGCTGATGCATTTGGACCACCACAGTCAGGGTCTGCCACTGGCATAAAATTCCAGATGGAAAAGGCCAGCAATCTAAACCACTTCACAAAACAATAGGTAAGACGGGAAATACATTAAATATGTATGCTGAGCTTACCCCTTTTAAACTGACAGAAGTTTTGCATGCTCAAAAAAATCAACTTGTTTTTTTGTGATATCATTCAGCTTGAATACTAATGCTTTTCCTTAATTCAAGGCACATGGAGGTACAACTTCTCCTTTCACAGAAGCAATGCCCATCTTTGCATGTTTTGCTTTACTGTTTCCTCAGACTACAATTCTAAAATAATTTTATTTTTATGCCATTTGCCTGGTTTAATCCTTCAGTGCTGTTAAGTGAAGTGCCCTTCTCTTTTCTGCAGAGCTACACTGGGTTACAGCAGCTGAAAATCTGTGAACTGCCCAGTAGTTGCAGGCTTTTCCCCCTCCTTTTTCATGCTTAGGTATTTAAAATGCATTATTTGGATACATTAACAAATTTAATGTCACTGATAAACGAATTATAGGTACAAAGCTGGGTCAAGCTCCCTCCAAGAGGGTTTGACATTTCCTTCATGAGGAACTAGAATTCAACCCAGGGTTTCATTTTCTGTTTGGCTGCTTTTAAAAGATAAGGCATCTTGAAAATGATACTTCTGTTTAGGGTTCTTACTATGGACCTCACAGGCACTGTAAGTACAGAGTGGCCTTGTGTCAAACAGCCCAATCCTGCTGAAGTAGCAAAGCATTCTGGCAGTCATTTCTCAGAACAGACATTTGGAACACAACAACGACGGGACTGTCAAAAAGCAGCATCAACAAGGGCTTCATGGCAAAGAGCAAGCACAACCCAAATCTCACTATTTCCTTGCTAAGGTCACACATGATGAGACACTGCAAGGCAACGTTTTGGACTTGCCACCAATTTTCCTCCAGGTGGGACATCTGATTGCAACGGGTTTCTGTTTAGAACTGAAGGCGTGCTTTTTACACCATTGCCATTACACAGATTCTATTTGACACCCTACTTTAAAATTAAAATAGCAGGCAGGCGGGGTGAATATAGGTAAAAATTAGAATTTTCAATACCTGCTCACACCTAATTTTCAGATATCTTTCAAAAAGATAGGAGGCAGTACCAACAAAAAACACGTTTGTGTCCATGGGGCCTGGATGGACCATGCCAGCTGGTTGATACAACCACTAACACACAGATGATGTGAGAGGTTTAACAACACAGTGTTTAAAATTCAAGCAGCAGAAGCCCTTCCACCAGAGTTTCACCCAGCTTTGGGAACAGACCTTCTGTTTGCACCATCAATTTCTTTGTTTTCCAATTGAGTTGCCAAGCAGCGGGTAGTGTAGAATCACTAAAGAAACAGAGCTGTAGCACAAAGCAGCTCAAACATCAGAAACACCAAGGCAGAAAGGCTGAGCCACTTTTCTGAGCAGTCTGGTTGTGGCAGTCAGACCTGAAGTTTCTCATTGGAAGTGCTCTCTCTAGGGTCTGAGAGGACTGACAGATATTGGCATACACATAGCAAAATGACAATGCAGCTTCAACAAAGTGAATCACAGAAAACCTGTGCTGGAGCAGTCAGAACTCAGAAGGGACTTGATCCTCAGTCCCCACCCTCGTTTAGTTTACCTCCTTTAACCTTTATTCTTGGCCTTTTCTTTCCAACTGTGATGTAAAACCATGCTAATTAAATAACCCAAATAATCCCATGTGCTATATATTTCTTTAAAGATGGGATAAAATACGTACTTATTCCTAAAAACAACCCCAGAGTAACTAAAATGCAACACTGTTGTTATAAATTATTGCCTACATCCAGCCATGCATGTTCCTTGATAGCAGTGAACATGGAAGAGGAAATATCAACCCAACCTCCTGGTCTGCACCATGAGAACACTTGTTCTATTCAACAGCATAGATCAATATCCAAATAGAAACATCCTTAAGCCACAGACACACCCACAAAAACTGCTTATTGACCAACATTCCACAAAAACATCACCAAAAAGTTCAAAGCAACATTATAGCAGAGAAGATGTGGACTTAATAGGGGCTTAACATTAAGAATCCTGTCCTTGAAATAATGCAAACTGATTTTAAAGTGAGGTTAGGTTTTCAAATGTTAAGAGCATAAAATTGAAGAATGAATTGAATTTACTGTCCGTTCAACATTGGTAATGTAAATTATAGATAACTGTATTGGGTCATCCTTGACTAAATTAAGTGCTATCTATCATTATGCCATTACTAAAGGCTTTAAAAAATTCTGTTGTTAAATGCAATCAACTTTAATTTAAACTATGGGTATTTAGACAGTGTCTTAAGCAATGACTAGGGAAATATATCTTAAGCTGGCAGTAGGGATTTATACCTCCACAACTTCTGATGTAAAATTTAAATAAATTGGAATTTGAAAAAGCAAACGAAGCTTTACTGCATTTTTCCCACAAAGCTCTTCCTTCCATTTTGATTTACCACTGGTCTCCACTCACATTGGATTGAAGCTCACAAAGTATTAACCCCTTTTGAGACCAACCAGCATTTTCACCCCAATTTAAAAGTCACTGAAGGCAATGAAAATTACTTCTGTCAACTTCAGTTAGCCTTCAGTGCTCAGCAGCTACAAGGAGTGGGACTGAGAGGGTCTGAATAACTTTGCTAATGCTGAGGATAACACATGGCAATCAAACATCTTTTGGGAAAAAAAAAAACAGAGATGACTATTTATATAGCTTCAGCCATTTCTGCTCTGAGATTGCTTGCTGTGCAATGGAAAAAGCAGAATTATGGGAAAATACACATGCCTACACCTGTCTTACACACACTGATATTCATAAAAAAGCCTGTGAGGACTGGTCAAAACCCTCACTGGGGAATGACAAACAACAGTCATTTCGGCCAAACTGGAACTCACACGTCCTCTTGGCTGTGGGAATTCTGGGTCACACCCATTTCTTTTACCTTTTTTCCTCTCATATAAGTGACACTGACGTTTGCTCTTTGGAAAAGTTACTGTTATCCTCCTTGTCGACAGAATTACTCCACTGCATGATATTTTGTTTATTTTCCAAGCAGCTGCCAATAATGAAGTCCATGCCTGTCATCTGTCTACATGCTGACTGATATCTACACTTCTCACTGGAAGGTCAGGATCCTTAAAAGAAGCTCCCCTATTTGAACTCTTTAAAAGATATTCCCACCACCACAGGCAGTAGCACCTGAAGATGTCAGCTATTAGGAGTAAGAATTGACAACCACAATTTAGCCAAAGCACACCACCACACCTCCTATCCAGCAGAATTTAGGGATTGGAAAGTCTGTTCTATTCCAGCTGTACAAGTCCTTGACCATGTAATTTCCATCTCTGCACCGGCCACTGGCAGCTTTTCAACACAAAGCACATGAAGCAATCACCAACTCGTTCAAGTTTGACTGCTGAGCACCGTCATTAAGCATTAGCAAACATTAGACACAATTAGTTTTGCCTGAGGGCAGGTAATGTTCCTGATCATGATTCCCTCACTCCCACATTTTAGCTATGAAAGCCTCTTCTGACAGCCCTGAGCTTGCTTCCATCATAAATCAAACATAGGGTAGAGCAACGGGGTCAGAGCTCTCTCCCCTGCTTTGGAGGAGGAGGAGGAGGAGGGTGGGCAGGCACAGATGGGGGTGCTAAGGGTGCAGAGACACCCCACAAACACTGCAGGGACATGTCAGACCTCTGAACAGCTCAGCTCCCACGAAATCCTGGAGCTCAGGGCATGGTTCACTAATGAACTGCATGGATTATGCAGCATTTGTCTGAGGACAGATGTATCATCACTGCCTTCTGCAGGAGAAGCTGTCAGAGCCTTTCTGTGTTTGTCAGCTTGCAATTCTCACACCTTCCAGTGGCTGATCTGGAAAACACATCAGCCATTCCTATAATGGATATGAACCACTAATATTCAAAGATTGCTCCAAACACTTGTAAGGCAGCCCCTTTAATATAACTTGGTAGCACAGGACATAAGGCATGGATAGAGACCAAACAGAGCAGAGAATTCACCACTCAACTGACATTTAAGGGTACATTCAAATGGCTTTGCAGTGCACACTTTCTGAAGTTTTCTCTATTATTTTGTTAGATTATGTGTCCAAACTCTCAAAGCACGATATCCAAAATACAGAACTGCTTTTCCTAGACTGCATTTCTCCCCAGAGTTGACGTTAGGATCAGATCAGCTGCAAAGCTGCTAGTGCTCAGATGTAAAACTTTCTGATTGAACATAACTTTTGTCTTGGACAAAACTAATTAAATGCAATAAATTCCATATATATAGATCCCAAGGCTGGCAAGTGTCCCCTAATGTCATACTGAAGAAACCTAAGGCAAATAAATGCCACCCTTCTTGGTCCTTTTCACATACTCTTTTTCTCATCAGCTGCAAGAGAAAAGGAAATGTCCATTTTTCTTGCTGGCTGGAGAATACAGCTACATATCCCTTCAGTTAGACATGGTTTTGGTAACACAAGTAATCTATAAATTATAAATTATCTATTTTTTGGGTATAACAAAGAAAAAAATATTTTCCAACAGTGTCCTACATAACTTTCATCAGTTGAGAAGCTAATTCAGAGAGAAGAGCATTTAAATGACTGTATACAACTCAAATACAACATTTTTATCCTCAGCACATCTCTAAGGTACTGGCTGCTGCACCTGGTGACAACACCATGGAGATGGGCCACTATAAAACTGCCCTTTATTTTTTTACTTTCTATTAGCAAGCATGTACAAGTTTTTATATGCTCCCAAATTCATGCAAGACAACAGAAACCCATTTCATAAAATATTTCAAAACACATCCAATAAGTTTACATTCCAGAAGTTTGGATTCTTGATGTCTATTCCTGCTACCTCATGTAAAGGTACTGCTAAGGAAAGCACACAGTAAGGAGTATTTCAGATTCTGCTTTTAACAACTCCATCATTAAAAGGAATTATTTATCTGCTATTTTCCACAACTCCTTAAGAAAGTATAATTTATATTAACACTTATATTATTAAGACTAAAAAGGACTATTTTCAGCATCAAAACTGTGTAGTGATCTCAGTTGAGTCCTATTTAGTCCCTTTAAACTCACATTACAAGAATTTTTAAATGCAAAAACTATGGCAAACACAAGGATACAAATGTACAACAAAAATTTAGCCTGCCAGGCATATATGCAATATTTGTCTCTCTCTCTTAGGTTAACTGTGCAATTTAATGAACACAAAACTGGCACAAAAATTATGGACATTGAATGTGAATGCTCTTGCAAATTAGGTGACACAGCAAACAAATCAAAATGAAAACACAGCAAGACAAAGAATATTTTGAAATACTAATGCAAAGCAGACTTCAAAAATGTATTTGGGAAATCGCAACAGTGGCTAAGGGGAAATGGGAAATTAAAAGCTGCATTTTTAAGGAACTGTGTATTGTTTTAACAATATATATGTGTGTATATATATCTCAAAGATACAGAAACAAGAATGAGGGGAACAAATTTTGAAAACACCTTAATCTATCTTGATATTGTTGAAAGGCAGAAGTCATTTAAACAAGAGAAAACCCACAAAACCAATACCCAATAGGCAAGAAACAACACTAATATTCAATATATTGATAACAGGTATTAGTTTCCATTAAGAATATAAGTGTACCATCAGGCCATAGGCCCATTGACCTCCATCAGAAAATGAAAACACTATTTTTTTATAAATTTCTGCATAACAGTTGAACTAGTAGATACTGAAGCTCTCTGAGCAGAGGAAAGCAGGGCACAAGCAGTACAGCATTACTCATCTCAGGAGGGCCTTCATCTCCATGAGGAGCTGTGACAAACCTGCAGCAAGCAGAGCACATGGCTCAAAGGCATGGACACCAGCAGAATTAATGGCCAACTAAGTCTAATCCACAAGGTTCAGAGAGCTTTGCTGCCCAGGCTGCCATTTAAGCCCTACAGAATCACTGAATTTATGAATTTATCCATAGAATCACAGAAAATGCAAGTCCCTTCTTTAAAAAGGTATATTTACATATGTGGAAAACCTATATACAGGCCCACCAACACAGTCCAGTCACATCAATGTTGGCCTGAATATACCATTAACATGTAATTTTAGAATACATTCAAGTTATACTAAAAATGAGCATGAAAAGCCACAGAAAATCCTGCCAAATTTCTGGCATTCCTTGAATCTTAGGAAACTAAATTATTTTCCAACCTATTATCAACTATATGAAAATAGAGAGTGACAATCCTTGTAGCTAGAAGGAAACATGTTTATATTTAGTTTCCTCAAAACTGCAACACTGAAAGCACATTTATTCCCCCAAATGTAAAATAGCCTCATACCTTGAACGATCCTCTCAGCGCGTCGCTTTTCAAATCAGACTATGATAATTTTTTTTGACAGATCACTAAATAACCTGGAGAAGCCAGTGCATCAGCAGTGCAGGACAGTTATTGCCTCTGACACCTGACTGCAGCAGAGGAATTCCTTGCAATTGAATCAAGGGTAACTAAGCCATGCTTCTATTGACTACAGCTGACAGTCGGCAGTGCCAGCTGGGTGCATCCCACAGCTCAGGGATGGAGCTGGAGCACCAGGCTGCAGCCATGGCAGCAGTGTTATGGCACTGGCTTTGTCAGCCAGAGGAGCATGAGTGGCCAGACACAACTCATATCAATCAGGGAACTGAAATTGCTGTTGAAAAAGAACTAATTGAGGCTAAAAATACAGGATTTTCGCAGAGCAAGACTGGTTTCACGCAGCTAACTTGAAAAGCCATCCTACTGCCTTGATTGCAAGACCTGGTGAGCAGCTTCACTTGTGTTCTGTCATATGGTTTTATCACCGAGGGCCTTTTTCAGCCTTCTGTTTACAAGGGCCTTCGGCACTGAATTCATTTGGTCTGTACAAACAAGTCAATGCTTTTTAAGTTCCAGCACTTCACTGCAAAAATAGTTTTCCAGCATCTCAGTAACTAAAACAAAGAACTATGTGTATTCTGAAAGTACTCTGAAAGTATTTACAAAGTATTTAAAAAATGTATTTAAGTCTAAATGACACAGAAAGCAAGCATTCCCCAACAGCTAACATGTTCATGTAATTGTGACCCTTTGGTCATTACATGAGTTGGTTATTTCTCACAACAGAGCAAACCCTCTCAAATTAGGCCAGCAGGCCCCTGGGCTAACAGGCACAGCAAGGTGGAGCTACAAGATGGACAAATGCAGCATCACAGCAGCATTAGTGCTCCTTGGACTGCTTGATCCCTGTCAGGACAGCAGTCACAAGCAATTCCTAAACCTCCACACCCATTCTCCCAGCACCTTGATTGCCCATGTTTTTTCTCTTTTCCATGGGGTATCCTCCAGCCCATCATCCCAGACAGCTGAGAGCCAACACGTTTGACACACACAGGGTATGCTGCTGCCATGTTTCTAATGGACTTTAGGGAAAAAATGATTGGCAACTTCATTAACACGTTATATTCCACTGCCCCCACGCTCCCAAGCTGGTTTATTAATTTAGGCATCATTCAGCCTGAATAAAATTGGGAGCCAATGTAATTTATAATACAATTAAAGACAGAAGCAGACATCCACATCAGGAACATCCCAACACTCCAACTGGCTACCAAAAATCAGACAATTCTAAACACTGGCCAGAGATATCTCCTGTTACAAAAGGGAAAAAGACTTCTCAGAAGAGCTAATGGAATTACAACTTGCAGCCCCAAGGGACACAGTTGCATTCAGAGCAGCTCCTCACAACTGCTTTGCTCAATATCAGAGCTGGATTCAGAGCCCAGGTGCCACTACTGCAATTTCCAATATTTGACCTGAGTTATATTATGCAGATGACATTTCTGGCAGATTCTAGGCAAAGACATAGTTTAACCAAACTGGAGCAAAGGTATCCTACTGCTGTATTTGCATTAATGCCTGACTGACATGGCTTGTGGCATGAATTATCAAGAAAATGACCTTGATTTCTTTTTTCATTGCAGTAAACTGATTACCAGTTCATTACAAAATAGAAAAGTCTCAGTTACTCCAACCTAAGCAGAACACTGTCTCCTCTTCACAGAGGCATCTGTCTGTCTCTCCCACTGGCCCCCACGGAAAGCCACCTTTGTACAACCATCACCAGCCACATCACAGGCTCCAAGCAACAGGCACTGCAGAGCTGAAGCAAAATGCTTCAACAGTAAAAACATCAAAGCCAGAGCAAGTTAAAAGGGTGCCAGTTGCAGGATGATAGCCACCATTAAATAAGAAATTGTTTCATAGGCATTAAGAGCCCTGTAATGGCTCACAGGGGGAATTAACAGAACAAGATAAAAAAGATATCAAGTTACAGGTCTGATTGACTGGACTTTGCAGTAAGGTTCATAAGAAAATTGTTTTGTGCAGAAGATCACAGAGTAGCTTAACTCAATATAAAGGGAAAACCTGACAGAACATTTCCCTTTCAAAGGCAGACAGCTGTATGTGGCAAGCAGAGCACAAGTCTGGGTATAACACCATAATCACATGGACTGTTGGATGCAGAAATCCTTTTGTAGCTGCAGCTTTCATATTTCCCCCTCTATATTTGGATCCTGTTTTCACCACCAACAGTATGTAATTAATGATATTGCAATAGGAATATAGCTTGAAAAGTCATTGCAAAACCTAAACATTTAGAAAAGGTCCATGGGAAAGCCCACACATATCACATATCCAGAACTATCTTTTACAAAATACATGTAAATACAAGAGTTACTAACATATTATTAGATAAGATTCCAATAAATTTTTGAATTTAACATTAACATGCTAGACTTTTTTGGCATAGGAAGGGATGCATTAATTGTGTTTTGGTATTTTCACATCAGTGTTTTATGTCAAACATCCTTTCACATCATATAAGCCTTAAACCAAATATGGATTAGAAGGAAGATAGGTTCTATACACACAGAGTAATTAAAGGAAAATTGCTGCAGACAGGAAACACCACTTGGTTCCAGTAGCTACAAGTCACCTATACTTAAATCTAAAGTCACTGACACAATTCAAGTCCAGGTGATTTCCCTCAATTTCCAAAAAAACTTATTATCAGAAATGCAAAATGAACTTCTGGCACTCAATTAATTCTGTCACCCCCAGTCTAACTCATTGAAGCAGAGATGGGCACAGCAGCAAAGAGCATCTGTCCAATTGGCCACCACATCCAAGTGACTCAAAGTTACCCTGAGCAGGACCAACATGGATCCTGAAAACCCTTATACACTGGTTTCATATGGAAAAGAGAAAAGAAATCAAATTCTGTTGAATCTTGCCCTGCTTTATACACTGGAAATGTTATTATACTCCAGGAAAATAAAGTTCTATCCCATGGCAGTCATTTCACACACTTTAAGTATGTGATTAAAAAATAAAACAAAAAAATAACTGATAAAAAATGAATTAAAATTACAAGTACTAAGTATATAATTACCCACATTACCATTAATTCCATGACCACACACTCCCAGCACTCAAGTAAACACAGAACCAGACTATTGTGGACTATTGCTTATTATGCTGAAATCACAGGTTTTTAAAATGCTTCCAGTTGCCAGCTACAAAACTCTACTTTTTTATTCAATAAAAGAAGTTATTTAATCTTAATTTGACCCTTTTACACTCTTTAGTTTTTATCTCAGCCATTCCTATTTTATTTTGAAACTCCATAATTGTGAATATAAACAGCTTTAATCTATTTAACGAGTCATCATGTTATTTTTAAGTTAATTCTGTATTTTCCCAGTTCTCTATGACATTTTTCTGTAGGCTACAGAACACTGAATATTCTAGCACCAGATAAGTACAGCAGTAATTGAATATTAGTCTAGATGTTTGTGGGCAGGGTACTTAGGGACATGACAAAATATCTATGAGCATAAAAATGAAAATCTTTTATCACTGTGCAAAGCCAGTCAAACACGCTGGTTACTCCAAGGAAAGGATTTTTAGTGCAGTTATTAAAATTTTATTTCATTCACCTTCAATACCCTACTATACTGCATATGTTTTCCAAGCCAGTGCAGCAAGAGAATGGTTCTCAGACACATTAGGATGGACATGGAAAAACTGATAAGGTCTCTAAATCCTGGAGTTAGTCCTGGGATCTGTAGTCAGTCAGATACAGTCAGGAAAACCTGGTGCTCAGGTGAAGCCTGTGACAGTTTAAAAAGCTCCTCAAGCTTCTTTCAAAGCATGATTTTACAAGCACTAACTTCACATTAGATTGAAAATTTGGCACTCTGCTTGAAGATTTAATTCTATATTCAAAAGCATTTAGTAATAAACTAAGTATTACTCTTCCCTTTCAAAACATTGATGACTAATTAATGCTCACAGTTTGGATTCAGCCAGCAGGGAAATGAACACAGCTAAATGCAATCTTTCAAATTAACAGGCTATCTCTATAAAGTATAAAATTATTCTTTAAACAGAACTACTGTTTTATTACTACTGGGATCTTAGGTTCATTATGTTCTCATAATACTCTCAAACATATCTATTAATCTGCATAATTACAACAGGCAAGAATTAATTCCAGACAGATGCAATAAGTTGCTTATTCATTCTTGATTTCAGCAACAATTTTCAACTACAGATATTTATATTTCAAAGAACATTTCCAGTGCATAATAAAAATTATGTCTTATTCCTAACATCGCAAGTGTAGCTGCTAACATGAATACCAAATGTAACAAAAAATTAAGTGAACCAAGCACCTCTGAGTCCCAAACTTCACAAAATCCAATGTTTCTACTCAACGGGAAATAAAAGCCTTGCTTTTTGTTTTCTTTTCATCTGCAAGCAAATAAATGAGTCCTAAATAAATGAGTCCTAAAATTCTCTTAAGTTTAGAGGTTCAAGTTATCATAGATTTCTTCTGATATTTCCAAGAATTCATTTCCCCACCTGCACATACACCTGTGCACCCCTGAAAGGTGAAAACTCCTTTATCCTCATAGGAAGAGACACAATTATAAATTCTCTCACAACAAATGCAATTCTGCTATACTTAAAAAGAACTTTTACAGCCTACATCTCAGCTGGGAAAATATGCCTTTTTTGGGGATGGGGGTGTTTTTTTCCCAATCTTTAATTCAGTTTATCTAAGTCAAACTAAAAAAAAGCCACAGGGCAAAGTGAAAAGCATGCCAACACCTGAGACCCTTCACATGTGAATTACCAAATATTTTGTGTCCCAGCTCTATTGAAACACATTATTCCCCAACTTCCTCCTCAAATCAAGGACAAATACCAGGAGGACACCAGCTTTTGCTACAGCTTCCTCTTCCCTTGCCTCACTAAAATCTATTTATCCATTTGTCTAGTTATTTATAGTTATCTAGTAATAATAGATAACTATTAATAGTAATAACTAGTATTTATCTAGTTATTACACATTAAAATACATATTTACACTTGCACAGGAGTTGAAGCACAACACCACTGATATCAAAGGTGCTGGTACAACACTCGTTTGTTTTTGTACCCTTTTGGTCCACAGAGGTACAAAGTGCTTTGAACACAACATGTAAAGGGGGATTTGAGGACAAGAGACCTATATTTACACTGAGAGTATCCAATCTCAGGTTATTTATTTGTGCCCTAGATCCAATCTACTTTTGCCAGCCCTGATAGTGCCACTATGGTCAAATACTTACGGTCAAGTATGATGAACAAACTACCAGTAAAATAAAATATTTCAGAAACAGACAATTTGGCCAGAAAGGCGATATAAACTATTCCCCAGAAAGAGCAAAGGCAGCCAAGCCTCAGAAGACCTACTTTTAGTCTATACACATATCCCAGTACTCAAAACACCAAGCCACGTGCTGCCTTTAGTGGACAAGAATAAAAATTACATGTTCTAAGTGTGAGGAAAAGGTGACCAGGAGCTGGAAAACAACCACACCCTAACAGCTCTTTAGCCTCTTTGGCCTGTCTCCATCATTTTAAACACTCCAGACAAATAATTCCGGTCTTCGCATTCTTTCTGCCTTATGTTTTGGGCTGAGAAAAGCCCCAGGCATTTTATATGATGGTTTGTTCTAGAGGCAAACTGAATTAGTTCCTGTTATTGGTGATGTTTCCATGATGGGAACTGGGTGAGGAGTTAAAAAAGATCTTGTAATGAGAATATTTTTTTCAAAGTAATCTACTTGCCTAGTTATTATTTCAGCCTGTCAGTTTGCACTGAGGAGGAAATATAAGGAAATAGGATACACTGAAACAATGAACCAAATAATGGGGTGGGGGGAAGAAATCAGAGCTGAAAAATGAACATGTAATTACTGACTGTAAAGGATCAAGCAGGGATTATTTTTCTTCTCCTCCCTCCCCTCGTATTTTGTTTCACAATTTAAGAAAAACAAAAATGAAGTAAATATTAGGTGCTGTGTCTGTGAAACAGGGATAAATTAATCATTCATTCAGTTAATCCTCAGCATCACCCACAAATAGTTTAATTATTTGATAAAACAATAATAGAGTTTCTAGAGCATCTTCCATAACACCAACTTCATAAGTAGCTCATAAATATTGAAAAGCCTCACATTTACATTTATAGTCAGGAAAAGTAAATCAAAAATTCATTTAGTGTCAGTCCAGAGGGCTAGAATCAGATTCTTCACCTCCTCCATCAAATTGACACGAAACAGAATTGTTTGTGACTGATCTAAACAGGAAATCCAGGTGTTCCATTCCACACAATATCAGCATGGGATGGTTGTCCATCCTGATCCCCCACATTATTTCTACGGCTATACATGTCCTTTTAATTCTCCCCTTACTGTTCAGTGTACATAACTTGCACTATTTATCAAATTCTGCTCCAAATTTTGAAGGATCTTTGTGCCTTAGATGCTGCCTCTACCTCACTTTTAAAGTTCCTCCAATTTGTTTTTACCCCCTCTAAGTAAAACAGCTATGTATTTATTTAAATACCTATATGTTTAATACTAAACTATTTAATTATTCTCATCTCTCTATTTACCAGTCTTTTTGAATAGCATCCTTGTTCATGCTTGGTTTTTTATACTCCAGGGCTATAGAATATAATTTACAGTGTTTTCTTGATAATAAATGTAGTTTTGTCATTGAGTATATGTAGGAGTATTGTTATTCTGCTACAGACAACATGATGTGTCAGGGAAACATCACTGTGCAAGTGCTTTAACACAATAACTCACTAACAAGTTCATGGCTCTTTCTCAGAAAAACAAAATATGCATTTTATATACTCAAAATCACTTTTCTCCCTTCCCCTTCTTCCCCAGCTCTTCCAAGGTCACAGATACAGCTGTAACAAGCTACACAGCACTGGCAAAGGTTTATTCCAAACCACATGTAAAGCAATCAGCTCCAGATCCCCCAGAAAAGCCTTTCTGTTCAATGCAAAATGCACTGAGGTCAGAGGGAAGATGATACTTCCACTGGAATAAATAAATCATTTCTCTTACTGGGTTTCTCCTCACAGGAGACAAAAGTCCTACGCTACCCAGCACATTCTTTGGAAGCTTTACCAAGAGGGCTTCCCAGTTGTCAGTCACAGCACAACATGGCCCTCCAGAGACATTGCAGAAGGTAAATTGTTTAATAATTTATCAGCTGCTGCTGCTATGAGGCACTGCAGCATATTGAGCCTTGTTATTACTCCTCATTATTGAGAAGCTTTTATCTGTTCTCAAACTAGAGACAACTGTGCTGCAAAGTCTTCATCCATAATATGAAGTAGTTATCTAAACATGATCACCCTCAGTCTTGAAGATCATCTTATATGAGAGCTGAGCAAAGGCATTTTAAAAACTGAGCTGCCGAAGGTACAAACAGACCAATAGGCAGAGGGAAATTTGGTTAGTTTTGGAAGGAATAAGACAAACTCCTCTCCCACAACAAGCTCAGGAAACTCACTCCTTAAATTAATAAGCTGGCAGGGGACCACAAAATTGCTGGAATATTCTCTTTACACCTTAGTCTCAGCAG
Organism: Agelaius tricolor; assembly: GCF_023055355.1. Classification (NCBI taxonomy): domain Eukaryota; kingdom Metazoa; phylum Chordata; class Aves; order Passeriformes; family Icteridae; genus Agelaius; species Agelaius tricolor. The sequence continues at coordinate 4,254,674 of NW_027269270.1, forward strand.
AGGAATCCACTAGGGAATAAGCACAGGGCATCATGCACAGCATTAAGTACAATGGGTGATACATGCATACAGATTCTATCTGCAATAAACAATAGTCATGAATTTCCTATCAGCTCCTTATGATAGCCTCAAATCCATCTTCCCTGCAAGTTACAAAATGCCTTATTTAAATGACATGACAGCAAGATATAGGAGAGCCACTCATCTTTCAACTGAGTCTGAGACTGCCCAACTCCAGTGTTTATCTGGTTGTACAAAAGGGACTGATCTTTGCTGTATTTATAGGTTACTGTTCATTAGCACTACCAGTTTTATCAAAGTAAAATTTCTTCCTCTCTACGTGTAAATTGCCACAAGGCTTTGGAGGCTATAATTGATTAGGCATTTTATAAGTATAACTTCTCCTTTCTTGAAAGCCTTTGCACAGTACCAGCCTCTACAAACTCAAAAAACACTGAATTCCATCTCCACATACCCAGGTTGAAAGCATAAACACATGAAAACATTCAGCTTCACCACCAGTGTATCACCCAGTGCTGACTCTTCACATGAATTTCTCATCAAGGAGTGATGTGCCTTATTTCTGGTCTAGTTCTAGCAAATAAAAATGTAAATGCTTTCTGCATTTAAAAGTTGAATATTCTCAACTCAAAGTCAAATAAGGGAGGGTCAAGCACCACCTACCTAATTCATTACAAATCATCTATTTGAGGACTATGACATAAAGGAAGGTGAGGTAACAAACATCTTCATCTCTTAAGGTAATTTCTTAATTGGAGTTTTTCATCTTGTTGGGTTTTTTGGGGGAGGGATTTTTTGGGGCTTTTCTTTGGTTGGTTGGGATTTTGTTCAGCTGGTTAGGGATTTTCTCTGGTTGGGTTTTCATTTTGTTGTTTTGGGGATTTTGGTTCAGGTTTTTTTGGTTTATTGGTTTGGAGGTTTTATTTGGTTGGGTTTTCAGATTCTTGGTTTTATGCTGGTTGACGTGGGGAACTTTTTTTGGTTGAATTTTGGGTTGGTTGGTTTATTTGGGTTTTTTTTTTTAGTTGGTTGTTTAAGGAATTTTGTTTGGTTGATTTTTTGGTTCGTTTTGGTACTGTGTTGGTTTCAGATTCAGTACTTGCACCTGGTAAATAGTAGAATCAAGTCACATGAAATAATTTTCATATTCAGAGATTCACAACACATTTCCTGCTAAATACTACTCCTTTCAAACTAGCCCAAGCCCAGGCACCTGCAGCACAGACACAGCCAGGCTGGAAGAGCTCTGGCCTGCATGGCAGCATCACTCTGTACTTTGGGATGATATAACTGAGCACTGATGAGTGTTCAAATAAGTAAAACCCTGCTTCAATTCTTAGCTTAGAAAACATCTTTCAGAACCATTTCCAACTGCACTAAGCACTCTGGGAAAAGTTGTCTTCCACTGCACCGTGTTTGCTTTCACAGTGAGCATCAGGGGATGCAAGAGCACAGGACCAACTCTTTGTGCACAAAGCTGAAAACAACTGTTTCAACTCACATTTCTCTTGCAAGGTTGCTACCAAGCTTCGTTTCTTTGACCTCACAGGCTAAGGACTAAAGAGGACCAGAGCCATCAGTGCTGACTGTATGACTTGAGCCCAGTGAGATGGGGTACTCATAGAGGATGTAAATTAATGACTTAATCTCATAAAAGCTCAAATTTAAAACTAGTATGATTTATCAGTCTTCTAAACAGTCTTTAGAGTAACTTGTTTCTCTAATAAGAAACATGCACGCCTTGTTATTTCTGTGGATACCCAATAGACATGCTCAGCTGCAACGCTGCTCTGACGTTACAGTTGATTGAGATCTTTGCCCCTTTTGTGCTATTCCAGGTCAGCTGCAGCCTCCTTACCCTGAGACTAACACCCCACAAAAGCCTTAACAACACTAAATAAAGGGGAAGGCAGATGCCCAAAGTCTTCATTTACATACCCCATGTCCAAAATATCCAGCTTCTTATCCATTGCAACTCTCAAAGTACTTTTCATTGCGACACGTATTTCAGCCCCCCACAAGTTCAGGCAATTGTATGAACGCCCAAACTGAGCAAGAAAGTAAGTGAATAAATAAGTAATAATAAGAAAGTAAGTGAATAAATTTTTACCCTGGTGCCTACTAAGAGCAGTACCAATGATGGAACATACTGGTTCCTGAATATTCACCATTAGCTTGGTAGTAGCTGCCTTTCTAAAGACAATTTTCTTGAAGCTGTCACAGAATACATTAATAAACCTAAGATTAGCATTCTTACGCCAAAGAGGGTGGTGACTGTGCATTCTCTATTGGTTTGTAACTATGATCATCAAAAAGAAGCATTCAAGTTTCTTGTCCTAGATACACAGATGGTTTTCAAGTTATTACATTTAGAACTTTAAGTTTTTATATTAAATATTTCTATGGGTTTTTTTAAGCCAGGTATTAAGAGACCAAATAAATGCCTTATTTCAAGTACAGAATTTCTCCAAACCTTGATGATGGCACTTCAACAAATGCCATTCTACTTATTTGCACAAAAACCCAGACACTTGAGATATCCACATCTGCCTTGACCTTCCATTCTATGAATAAGCAGCACATCACTACATTCAGCAAAGCAGAACTTCATGGAGTTATTTTCATTCCTTGAATCTGGCATTCTCCTGTGCCCTAGTATTATAGGCTAAAGGAGACAAAGATCTAAGCAAACAAACTACAACAAATTAGGCTTATGATCCCATCTTTGGAAGTTAAGATCATCATTAGCTGATGGGTTACATAAGAATAATTGCAAGTGTTTTGTTTGGTCAGATTTAAACACACATTTTCAAAATTCTCACACAAATGAGCAATTACAGCACAATTAGATACCAAATCCAAGTAAACACCCTGCTATAACAGCTTTAATTAAAAGACATGTTTGAGAAGATGTTTAATAAAGCAACCCTGTAGTTAGAGAGACAATTCTTTTACTGTATGTATTTTCTCCATTATGCCAGCAGCCAGTTACTGTCTCTTCCCTGCCTGCCTTTGTCTAATGAAGAAAATTATTTGAATTCTACTCAGTGTAAGAATATATTAAAGAACACAAGAAAGAAGATGTTATCCAACTAATCCTCATAATTTGAAGGACTACAAAAACTGATCTTTATATTTACCTCAACTTGTTCCAAAATTTAGATTGCTGATAAGCTGCTTATTCTAGAAATCTTAAGTTTTTCTTTGTGTCCTTAAACACTGCAGACTCTCCAATAATAAATCTTTGCCAGAGCGGACTTGGAAGACAGAGTTTCTCCCCATCCAGGTGTAATGGATAGATTTATCATAATGGATAGATTTGTCATAATGGATAGATTTATCATGCACAGCAACTCCCACAGCAGGGCTGTGTGCATCCAGTGTACAAACCCTAACCTAAGAAGGGTGAAGAGGTGCTTTTATGCCAATCACAACAGTAAAAGGTTACAAAAATACTGCTGGGCCCACATCAAACAGTACCTGGCTAGTTTCACATACTGTCATTATCAATGCTTACTAAAGAGAAGAGATTTGCAAAAAAAACCCTTAACTCCAGAACCCCTCCAGAATAAAATATTTCTATGGTCATAATCTTAACTTTTAAGTGAGAAGACGGAAATAAATCACTGCAGTTGGGAAATCACTTAACATGAAGTCTAATGGAGACATAGAAAAGTGTTTACTAGCAAAGATGGAATTTTTTCACTTGATCAGAGTAAGTAAAACAAAACCCAAAAACAACAGCTCAAAGTAAAGGACAGGGACCAAATCAATGCTGTTCTGTGTCTGACTGAGTACTTGAATGCCTTGAAAATACTTCACCAGCCTTCTGTTCACCATTTTCCCTCTTTACTACTAGCAAGAACACGTTAAAAATGAGTTATGAGTAAGTGACAACATCGACTTAAGTGCAACTCTCCTCGCGAGCTACAGACCCATCTTCAATGAGCAGAGTCACTAAGCCACAGTGTGACTGGCTTGCAGTCAATCAAAGCAAGTCAGCTGGAGAATCCACCCATGCTTCTGCTAACAGACAGGGAACAACCAACACCGAGACAGCAATTAAACTACCTTGATTTATCCCCTTCCTTCCTGAGCATAATTGTCTTTGTTTCAGACCTTCCCTACCTTTGCTCTTTCATGGAAATTCAATGCACTGCATCATCAAGCCTTCCTTAATCCAATTTTTATTCCAGACAATGAACAAACAACCATCCTTTCCAAGACCTTTCAGCTGTCCAACTCAAGCCCTTTAGCTGAGAACTCCATCATTATTTAAATTGCTCCTTGGCCTAAAAACATACTGCTTCTACAATAAATGGGAAGATTGTGCATTTCATTGTGTAAAATGGTTATGGCCATCGACCAATGCTTATAAAGAGACTGAAAGAAACAAAAAAAAAATATAAAGACTTCAAAAGTTGTTCCTCTATTTCCCAGCCTCCTAGTTTTCCACTACAAGCCTTTTGCTCTTCAGTTGCAGTTTCGTTTGAGATAATATTTGTGGAAAAGTATGAGGAAAAATACTTTAACCCATCATTTGACTAAAAATTTAAAGACTATATCTTCTAAATGAACAAGAGAGTATTCAATAGCACTGTGCTTCTATATTCAAGAAACTTCTGAACATCATCTGATATTTTAAAAACTGAGGTTTTTCACTACACATTAGTGTAACTGCTAAGCCCCTAGGTTTGCTGCTAAATAAATACTCCTGCCTATTAAAATTATTTCATCACTACTGATCCTCAACTTGTGCTTCTCAGATCGTTATATTTTAGTACATTTCAAGTGTGAGTTTTGAAAACACAAGTCAGTATGGATGTGTTTAAACCACTTGAAAACGTTCAAGAAGTTGCCAAAGTTCACACTCCTTAAATATCACCTAAAGCATTAATTAAAATTCCTTTCCAGAGGGGTGGAAGAAATCCTGTTATACAATGGCACCTACCCTAACTTGCTAAAAGTAGAGGATGCGCTTCAACCTCTATAATTTGATGCTGACAGTGAAGTTACACAACAAAAATCTCTTCTGCCAAGGTAAAATGTGCAAAGATGACAAATTGCTGAGTAAGCTGGATTGAAAACTGGCTGAACTGCTGTGTTTAAAGGGTTGCTGTCAGCACCACAAAGACCATCAGCGGCACAGCCAAGGGGCCAACAGCGGGGCAAATGTTGCTGTCGTTCACTACGGACCTTGATGATGGGATCACGTAGGCCTTCACCCCTTTGGAGATACCAAACTGGGAAGACTGGTTGGTAGAACAGATGGAGTGCTGCCTTTCCAAGCCACCTTTCCAGGCTGGAGAAGTGGTCAGACAGATTGTACCAGAGGAGGAACTTCCTTCAGCATCAGGACGATTGTCAAGTCCCAGAACTTGGATATATTCAAAACCCAGCTGGACACAGCACTGAGAAACCTGCTCCAGTTAACTTGTCCTGAGCAGAGCAGCTGGACCCAGCCACCATCAGAAGTGCCTTCCAACCACAACCACCTGATGATGCAGCTGCCTTTAGCTTTTGGACAGACACTGTGGACAACTGTACCCTCTTTTGTTACATGCCACTGAAAAAACCCCATGGATTTTCTGGTTTTCACAGCAGCCTGACAAAACCCAGACTGTCACATCTTGTCTCACGCAGCAGATCTTCAAATGGAACAACATGATCAAATATTTCTTAAGGAAGTATACTAAGGGCCAGTAAGGCTTTTTCTCTTCTGCATGCAATTTAGCAAACATAAATAAGAAAGCATTCCACTGTCTAACCACTTTTTCAAGGCTAAGCATTTCGTAAATGTTTGTTGTGAGAATGAATTACACCTGGGGAATTTTTTTATATTGTTGGGTTTGGGTTTTTTTTCCTGTTACTTTCCCCCAGGGCCCCTCATGGAGTTTTTCTTTGCTAAGAAAGCCTGAGGCACGTAACTTTGTCAAACTCTGTTTGCATCTCTACCTCCTCAAAGTGCTGCTCAGCTTGTTCCTATTGCTTTGGTAAGCCACCTGCACACAAGGTACTACCTGCAAAAAGGAGGAGCAACCTTCTTCCCCAAGCACAGAAAAGTTTAAATATCAAAGAAAGATGCTTTTCTTGGAGGAATACCCATTGTCTGGCAACTGCACGAGGTACAGACATGAATCTGTTCTCCTTCAAGACCTACAATTTTACTCATTCTGGCTCATCCATTTTGCAGTCTGTTCTCAGCTCAAACTCCACCTGTGCCACAAGTTCAAGTTGTCTTTCCTCCCCTCTGCATTTTTTTCCTCACAGCCCTAATCGCAGATGACCTCTTGAACATTGACTACCTACCAACACCCATGAAATTCCTACTCAATCAGTCTGCAAAGCTGAGATGCCCTGGTCAATGTCCTTATCCAAGCATAAACTGTAGGAACAACAGGAGCTGAAGTGATATTGCTTGTCTTCAAAGCTTATTTAGGGAAAACACAGACTTCTGATACATTAAATGAGACAAAACAGACTAATGAGATCAGGCAATGAAATTTTCGTAAGAATAGAACATAACGACTAAATTTCCTGTGCTAATTAAGGTTATGTTCTGAGCTTATAAGATATATCAATTTTACAGTAAATTAATTGCTTGAACAACATGAATATTTTTCATGCACTCTATGGTAGGTGTCCAAGACTTTAAAGTCAGCAGTGACTTTTGATAACTGTGAACTTAAAGAATTGACTGCCTCTGTTTTACCCCTAAATTTCTCAGCTATCTCATCTCAACCTCCCTCCCAAGTGCTGCACTTTTTTGAGCCCCTCAGTTTCAGGGTAAGGGGGACTATCCCAGGGTGATACACACAAGCACAGGATTGACACTCATCCAAGAATATTTCCAGAATTCTAACAGTTACTCAAATCATTTCAAATTGACAAGTACTTGAAACCAATGGGGGTGAAAATGCAATTCTGTGCCATCAAACAAAATGAAGACAAGCTTTTTATGTCTCCACTTGTACTTGACCAGAAATACAGCTTCCCTTTGCTTATTTCTGCTGCCCACTGTGCATGCAAGCCCTGAAATTCAGGCAATTTATGCCTCTGACAGGAAGAATAAACTTGCACAACTACTCAGGGCTGTGTTTCCCTGAAGGAGGCAGTTTGATACAATTTGTCAAAAGCCAAAAGAGTGCTTTAATGGACGATTTACTTCAAATGACTGCAGCTGTTTCCAAATAAAGGAACAGAGACAAAAGATTAAAAATGGTTCTACCCATGCCAATATAATTCTCAATGATTAATGAATAAAATATAACCTTTGCTATCTCCCCCTTTTAGTCAAAAGCAATAAAAGTAATTAATCATTCTGTTTCTGTGGTTTGCTACATCTGATGTTCAATCAAAGCACGTGGGGAAATTTCAATAGGGATTGTTAACAAAGTACACATACACTTTTTGAGCTTATTGTTTGTCCTGGAAGTAAAGCCAGATATTCCCTCTTCAGTCAGAGCTCAAAAGAAGTCACCAAAACTTCTCTGAAATTCCACATTGCAAAAAAACCCCAAAAAAAGCCACCACCAGAAACACCACACCCTGACTTGGTCCCAGGAGAGCTCATAGCAATAGTCTCATGTGTAATACTTCACTATCATACAACATTACAAGCACAGCTGGGGCATACAGAATGAGCAATATTAACTGCACAACACGAGCTTCATACAAAGAAAGCTCACACTGTTCATTTTGAAGGCCTTTCTTTGTTGCAATGATGAGAATGAAAATATTATCCAACAGCAAACACAGGGAAGTTGGGACAGAAGCATTTCATTAGACCACAGGGAATATTTGGTAGTTCAAGGAAGGTAGTGAAGGAAGCAAGTACAGCTCAACACAAGACACAGCTAACCACAGCATGTGCACATGATTTCAGCAGCCCTCCATGCAACCCCATCCTTCAATCATCCAATTTTAATCACCCCTTGGGCTACTCAGGCATATCTATCTACAAACAAAGACTTAAAAAATATCAGCTTGATATTCCCTTTCAAGGATCCAAGTACAGTTTCCAGTATTCCACTCCTGGTAAGCATTTATGTACTGGAGCAGCCCCACTGCTGATGTTTACACTTCCCCAGCACTGACAAGCCTTTGAGCTCAAGCTCCTTGGTATTACCTAAACATTTAATTTCCTTGCATTATTTCTTCACCTAGTCCAACAGCTTCCTAGCATTTAACGGAGTGAATACTTCCATATCATCATTTACTGCACGTGGAGATGAGTTAGGCACATAATTAATTCTCACTTCTACCCACAGATTTATTTCCAGATGTTCCCAATATTGCTGTGCAGCAGGCAGGACGCACATGGCAGTGTGCCAAAAAATACATGAGCTGTGAGACTGGAATGTCATTTTTGTTGACTAATGTCACTTTTCCATCAAACTCAAGGAGTTTCAGTGGGCTTGTGAATTAATTTGAAGAACAGGGGTTGGTTTGTTTTTTTTCTTATTATGCTTATTACTGGCTTCCCACCAGGACAGGCGTCTGCAAAAAGCCATGGTGAATAAATCCTGTCTTGTCAGCCAGGAAGACTCTAAAATAAATAAGTAGAACCTAACCAGCATCTGTGAAAGCATGTTTGTCCTGTATTGCACTGTGTTACCTAACAGAGCCACTAACAAACATCACATTTACACCAGATAAGGACTTGTCTTTTAGGCTCATATAAACACAAACTTGTTGGTCTAAAAGCATTTCTGTAAACACCCACATATAGCATAAAACACCCTAAATGCACAATACTTGAAGCAACAAAGCATCAGGTGAGAAGCATTCCTTCACTATCACTCACTGTTACAGGAGGAGCTGTTTACTGCCTATTCCACATGGAAAGCATTCGCTCCTAATCACAAACTCACAAGTTGTCTCCAAGGAAAATCCAGTGTACCAGGATATCTCCCACTTTAATCTTCCCCCAAAGATAAAGAACACCAAATTAATTTGTCAGAAAGCAGAGCAGTCAGGACTGCATGCCCTCTCCTAAAGATCCATGAAGGAATCACTAACAGGCCCTCTTGCCAATAGGAGAAAAATAAAACACATTTCCTGTATTTCATAAGCACAAAAATTTTGCTAGACCAATGGACTCCTATCCTATATTTCAACCTGCATGATGAGGCACCTCTTACTTCTTCAACATTATATTTTCGTGTATGATAGTTAAGAAAATATTCAAATGTCACCATTTACATTATAGAACTGAAATATTCACTTTGACCTAGGAACTCAAATTAAGATGGGGTAAAACATGGAACTATTACCTGAATTATGATCAAAGGCCTGGACAGACTGGTCTGACCCTTCATTTCTCAGATTAGATAAGTATTTACACACATCCTCTCAACCCCCATACAGTTATTCTAAAAAATATTAAATACTTTTACTACCAAACAAACTAAGTTAGCCTTCCATCCTGTCACAACAAGAATCCCATACAAAGTTTTCTATGTCAGATTCTCTTACTAGCTTAACTATATGCTTATTTGCACTATTATCACCTTTAACACAACTTTAATGGCTACTAGGTAAACCCAAACAGCTTTGTTCTGTAGACTGAATCAAAGAATTGATCAAAGTTCATCAATGACAGTGTAGGAAACACAGAGGTTTTCTTGCACTTTGAATAATAAATCACTGAATAACTTAAACTTATCTGGCATAACAAATGGCTACAAATTAAGTCAAAACCATATGGTAGAGGCTAAAGGGAAGAGCACAAGATGAATTTTATTATACAGAACCATATGCTGCTCTTAACATCCGTGATGACTTTGCCTTTCACCATGGATAATGTCCATAAATCAGCACTGCAGATGTGAGAGCTCTACTAAACTCTACAATCAAATGATCTTGAGCACATGAATTCAGTATTTTCCTTTATCACATGGTCTCAAAGGGTTACTAACGTTATGGATCACTTTTGTACTTTTACAGAGTGCCACTTTTAACACTGCCAGCTCTTCAAGCACCTCTCTGGCAATGCCTAAAGGAAAACTGAATAACCCAAAACCAGGGCTCCTTAGAGTTCTCCACATAGATACTCTAACTACCAGAATACTGGGCAGAAATCCCCACAGAATCAGTGTTTCTGAACCAAAGGAGCTGAAATTGTGAGTGCCCTTGTCTGTCTGCAGGAGGGGGATTCCACGCTCTGCTGCAAAGCAGCTCATGCAGAGCTTGGTATTCCAAACACCAAAAAAAACCACAGCAAACATCCCAGAATAAATTGCTTTGATGTCAGGTAACCAGGTGAGCCCTAAATAAAAAAGGAGCTTGGCCACAGCAGCCTGACACAACCTAATGCAGTGGCTGCACAAAAGGAACAAAAATAAGCCAAAAATGTGAAAGGCACATACTGAGCTGGGCAGGTCGATCTTCTGCTGTGTATCAGACAAGTTATCTACAGTTCAGACATTTCTTTCTTCCTACACAGAGATTACAACTTTTGAACAACACCAGCATTACTGAGCCACACACAATCCCTTCAAATGGAGTTTCAGTTTTGAGAAATAAAAACACCAAGCAGAAACAGAAATACAGTACAACTGATTGTTCAAATTGCTAATTTATGGTGAACTGAAGGTGAAATGCTTTCAAAGAAGTAGTTCAGCAATTTCTAGTTTAGGAGTACTTAAAAATACACCATGTTTTCATTGCCAGTGCCACTGGGCACATCACATGAAAGATGTTTCAGAAACTGCTCACCGCAAAGGTCACATCTCAAGGTACAGTTCTTGCGCGAGTTATGAAAAAGGCACTTCTCAAAAGGAAAAAGTGAAGGTTATTTCCTTACTCTCTGACCACAAGCCCTCTTCTTTAAAGTCAGCATAACTTACACTTTTTCCTTCACTTTACCAGTTTTCCTTAAGTGTAGATTTTTCATGAGTTTGAGACACTGCTACAGACAGTCCCATGCTGGTTCCTCAGGACCACGTTTCATCCAGAAAGTACCTGACAAATACCATGGCAAATAATGCCCATGTACCATTGTAAGAAGAAAATGGGGCTACCTTGAGCAAATGATCTTCCTTCTTCTACATTTTATTTTAGTTAAGATGAAATTATGGAATCAAACATAAGCAATATTTATCCAGCAAGCATCTTTAGAAAAACATTTATACAAAGAATAGAATTTGCATATTTAAGGGTTCTGCTCCTGGCTAAACATATTAGTCCAAATACTGACTTCAATATCTAATTTAATAACAAAACACAACCAAAGACAGTGAGGAGGGTATGCATGTTCACCTTTCTGGCCTCTTCAAAACACTGTAACACCTGCAAAAATATCAGCAGTGGACAGAGAAGAATGAAAACTTTTAACTTTGCATTTCCTGACTGTGGACCTGAAGCAGTGTTTTGAGTACTTTAGAAGTACAGTAACCAATACTATTCACCATTTGAGATCATCAGAGTCTAATTGTTCCAGCCAGAGAGGATTAACACAGTAAATTGCATCTGACAACTTAAGCTTCCCAGATCCTACAAAGACTAAAATCACCATTGCTGGAAAACAAACAAAAAATCCACATTTAACCCCCTAGAATTTTCCCATAACTCCCAAAACACTTTGACTAAGACTCTGCCCCATGAGCCAGCATCCAGCATCCCACAAAAGTCACTGAGTGAGCAGCACTAGCAGTGACCACTGCATTTTATAGTTATGTTAGAGGCACACAAGATCTAATTACCCACAAAAAATTGGAGGGAGAATTTATTATTTTATTTTTCATCTGTAATTTGGGATAGTAACTGTTCTCAAAAAAAACTCACCCACAAGCAAACCTCTACCAATGCCAATGAATGAACAGCTCATGGCCCAAAATGAAGGGTAGTAGCAAAGCTATCTAAATAACAGCTGTATTTGCTCACTGCAATAAAATGGAGAAGCAAACAAGTGAGATGGCTGTGGTGTGGAGTGCCCTACACTTAACAATATTTTCTACTCCAAGTTCATCCTCCAAGCAGGAGAGGCCAGAAAGCTCAGCACACCAGCTATCAGGCAGAAGATCAGAAAATAGCAGAAATCTTACTCCAGCCCTACCTGCAAGGCCTATGCGCTGCCAGCCCAAAATTATCCTCTGTGCTCTGAGCAGGTGTAAGCAGTGACCCACAGGCAAAGCCCAGACCAGCTCACTCAGGAGTGATTCCCCTCACCCAGCTGCATTTTTCAAAGAGAGTTTCTACAGAATCAAAAAAAAAAGAACTCAAACACAACCAGTAATCTATTCTCAGACATTGTCAGCATCCATCCACAGCTAACTGCTCTGCCACTTGGCTCTCTCCAGCTGCTATAGGAGCCAGTAATACAGAACTGGAACTCAGACTGTCAAGAAAAGCAACTACAGCTGCACATGTCCAGACTTTGAACTATACCACCAACATCTGGGAAGCATTATACAGGGAATCCATTGGAACACAGTTATATTTGTTTTAAAATATACATATTCTGTTTAGTATCACTACTGAAACTCATTGCAGACATCCAGCTCAAGGCCTGGGGTTCCTCCCCGAAAGGAAAGCTCTATCTGGCACTCATTCCTCTCTCTTCCAAGATACTACTTCAGAAAACTTCAGGATTCTAACCTTACCATTCCTCCAACACAGGGGCTGGAAGGAAAGACAGTTTCTTTCATCCCCAAAAGTTCTGTCATACAAGGATGGCAAAATGCATCTCTTTTCTGCAGTCTTCCCATGTAAGATTTGCTTAATAAACCTTTGCTTGGAGGAGCAGCCTTACATCAGTATGAGATTTACAATATTTTAAAGTGAATTTATAAACCATGATTTTGTAGTTGCTTGTACAGCAGAGATTCCAGACCAGAGCAGAATGAATGCAACCAGACTGGTGTTCTATAACTGAGGTCATGGACTGATTTCCATGATCCACAATCCTAACACCAGGCCATACCTGCTCTTCCTCCCTCTCCAGAGAAAAGCACACAAGCTGTGATCTCTACTAAGCTCATTTGGTACCATTTGATACATATTTATGTATACACACACACACAAAATGGCAAATGTGGTTGCATGACAACCACAAAATGCTCTTGGGGATTTACTGCAATTTCTTCAATCTTTGATGATTACAGAAATGGTAAGAAGAGAGGCCAACCAAAGGGTGAAAAGGTGGATTTACCCTGCACAGCATACACATTCCTAGCAACAGTATGGACTTTGCCACTTATTCCTAAAGCTAATAAACTCTCATATAAGGATTCAGAAGTTTGATCTGCAAGACAGTTCATAAAAGGCCACAAAAGAAAACATAACAAGTACTTTACAAATTGAATTTCATCTCTGTTCATGAGGTATTCTCATGATACCTAACTTCAATTATAAAACACAATTTTCAAATATATTAGTGGAACATCCAGAGTCTGTGCCTCCTACTTGCTGTGAGTTATAGCTGAGTAAACAAATAAAATTGTATCACTTCCTTTGAACTAACCCATCCCAATTCATTTCGAAATTGAATACTGTGGTTACAGTATTTCAACAGCAAAAAAAAAAAAAGCATGCACAGTTGAGTTTCAGAATCTATAAATACTCACATAAAGCAACATTTTCAACTCTAAGAGTGTTGAGTATGACACAGTTAACTACCTCCAGTGCCCAAGAGATGCGTACTGAAAAATCTGAGCCGTGTCACTAATTTTAAGTGGACATTAAAAAACCAAACCCAAACATTAACATCCCACATGTCCTGGCTCTGTTAGCACTGCATTGGCCGTAAGCACACAATTTTCATTCCAAATATTTATCAAGGTTTGCTCGATTTTTGTTGTTCCTACAAGTATTTCAGCTTGTTTTTACTCACTGTACCAGTCTCAGGTTGTAAACACAAGTGGGGTGTGACTCTCCCATAAACAAATTTATCCACATATCTGCAAAACTGACTGCATGAACATGGTTACAACTGCTCACATACTCTACTGCCTACACACTGAAATACCAAATAATTAAGGAAGACCCAAATGAATTAGCAAGATTTGGAATGATTTTTAACAGTTATTTCAGAAAATAACCAATGCCAATATTTGTTGATGCATTTACTACCATGTAAGTGTACTAAAAGCCTTTGAAGGTACAAATTTGAGCCTTTTTTTAAATGCCTGAAGAACATACCTTTACCAAACAGTAATTGATTTATACTAAGTATAACTACTAAGTATAAAGTATCAACTCAGATTCTGCTTTTTGTCAGTGCTTGGACAGCTGAAATGCATTGATAGTCTTTGCAGTTTATTATCCTGACTAGTCATCAATTAATTCCTAGCATTGTGGCAACAGGACAAAGCACAGATAACAACAGGAGCTCAGAAAGCCCTCAGAAATAGCAAATGACTGACCATGAGACCCTGGCCAGCCTCAGCCCAAGCATTTTATCAGTATCCTCAGTACACCAATCTAGGAGAATTGTTAGACACAAGAAATTTACCCTAACACCAATTACCACTCACCAGTGCCCAATATTACAGCCCTGACCTAATGAATATACCCAGGAATCATCTGAATCAGATTTTTTTTCCTTATCCCATCTGCTGACACACTTATACAAAGCAAAGTGTTTAACCTGCCATTATGCACCATAACATAAGAAGATGCACAAGATTCTGTATTTTGTTACTGCAGTTCCCTCATGCAGCAAGGGGAGGACAAACTGTGGGAAACAATCTCTTTGTCTTAGCATGGACTCAGAAGAAAACCATTTAGTCTGAGGCTAAATTAATGTGATAATGAACTTGTACCTTTGTTCCCACCACTTGCAAAATATTCCCCCCTTAAAATAACAATCCTGTTCTTCAGGCTGCATTTCCACTTTCTCTATGTTAAACACTTCCAAAATAACCTTGAATATCTGAGGAATTCAAGTTGTTGAAAACAGGGGCTGGGAGGAAAACAAATTAAACAGATTTGTTTAAGCCCAATGTGCTCATGAAAATCTTTCCTTTGGCTTTCCACAGCTCCATCTGCATGGTGATCTCTGTAGACACACACAGATTTAAACTTGACATTATCTAATGTGTCTTGGGAAAAATCCTGCACAGCAAATTGAATTTTTAAAAGTGGTACCACATTCAATGAGCAGCTAATACATTATATTTACTTGAACTGCAGCTGAAAACCATTAAGGATAATAAACTCATTTGGAATTTACATTCTTTAGCCTACATTTGAATTTACATTTTTGACATACATGTTACAGTATTACAGGTTTTTCCTCAGTCTAGGTTTTGTGCAGAAATGAATAACTCCAGTGTGTTCGGTGTGTGAGGAGGAAAAAGCAAAAAACCCCATAAATTCACTGTGCACAACCTGTGTCTTGTTCAATTGTAGCAGAGGTCATTGCTTTCATTAAAAAATACAAAATAAACCCTTGTTAAAAATGAGCACATACAACTTCCACTTAGAATTTAGTTTCAATCCAGTTGCTTGCCACTTTAATTCAGCCCTTGCTCCCACTTTGTGATATGCAAATATTCCTCATCTGAGCCCCTATGGCCAACGCAGGGTTTGAAAATAATCAAAGAGAACAGTGTGCAATTTCAGGTCCTGACAACATGTAGGGAAATGTTGTTTTATGCTTGAGGGAGCTGTGCACAGACCATCTGCTGCCTTTGTGATTCCCCTGATGCCTGTCACAGCGAGGATGCAGGAGAAGGCACGGGATGCAAACAGAGCCATCACCATGGAGTTTGGAGTTGGGGAGGAGACCCTGAGACAGCCCAGCACCTCAGTGAGGCAGCACTTGGAGCATCAGACCCCTGCCAGGTGCTGGGAGCTCACCTCCAGTACAAGGTGCCCAAGGGAACAGCCCCCTGGGCACTTGGGTGCCATTAGGGCAGCACTGCATAACTTCACGCAGAGGGATTGAGGCTAATAAGATCAGCTAGCACTGAATCACACAAAGTGATAGCAATCAGAGGAAAACACAACAACTGTATAACTGTAGAGAAGATTTGGGTTTGATTTTTTTAGTATTGTAAAAAGGCCCATGTAAGGATGAGCTTATACTGCTTTACAGCCTTATGCCTTGTCCCTTGCCCTTCTCTCCCTCAAGGAATGAAAATTACTCTGCAGAATCCAAGAACTGATACCCAGCTGCCTCAGAGATCACCCATGTTTATCTGAGAGACACAGATAAGTCAAATTTACATCACAGCATAAAAGAAAATAAATTCCCTCAGGATTATTTTTCACATGAAAGATGAGGAGATCCCTTTAAAGTATCCCCACTCTTCAAACCATTGTATTATTGCTTCTACATGAAACATTGAGTCCAACATGTTCTTCTGATTCCTAAACTCTGTTCCTAACAAAGACACCAATCCTCCACTGTGCACACACACTGTCATAAGGATTTTAAAGCTTTTCACCTATTTTACTTTTTGGTTTGGAGATTTTGACCAATGATCCAATATGAGATTAACTGGGATTCTCTAGAATACTTGCCTGCTATGGAGATAAACACAACATGTCTTGGAGTTAAAATTGCTGTCCCTTTCTCATACTTTGTCTTCTATCCAGAGCAATGACAAATATTCTCAGAGGAGGAGAATAATTTTTCTTTATACATGATCTTGATTTTACAATACTTTTTTCTATTTTTTTTCTTTTCGATAAAAATCATTGATGTTAATGTTTTCTGTAATACATGCCAATGAAGCAAATACAATGAACCAGAAGAAAAGTTTGAACTATCCATATTTCAAAATGAAAATTGCACAGGAAAAGAAAAGCAGCTATATAAGAAAAGTACAGCCTCCTAGCCCATATTATACATACCAGGAGCATAGTAAAAATAAAAATTCTTGTGTCTTTTATAGCACTTGTGCAAACAGGTGATCCAGGTGCCAGACCAAGGTTTTTCCCACCTTAAATGGAAACTCCAGACAAATCCAAACAAGAAAAAGCACATATTCAGCCTAACTTCTGACACACTTCAGAGAAGCCCTCAGGGCATCTTTGTTAAATGGCTGCCAGAGTCTCCTCAACTGCATTCATAATCCACTTTTCTTGGAAAGACTCCCACAGTGGAGACCAAAACTATGTGGAGTGTTTTCTAGCACTCATTTCAGTAAGTATTCCACACACCACACTTAAATTGAATTATCTACAGGAGAAATCATTTATGGTAAATGCCTCCACTGGGTGGATTTATGCCTCCATGATGTTCTAAGTGACACATCACAGATGATCTCACTTCATCATGACATCCCTGCTTTAGAGTAAGACTCTATGCTGCTTCTCAACTTTGATCCATTTTCTTGTACATGTCATGTTTGTGACACTAAAATTTATCATCCAGAATGAAAGAAAGCTACTTCTTTTCAGAACTACTACAAATATTTTCTTGAACAGAAACTAACAACTCCTTAAACACAATAGGATTGGACACCTTTTCCAGAACCCTCTAGAAGGTAAAAAATTGAGGTAAATAATAGAGTTTCAGTTAGTGAGAAAATCAACAGGATTAAGTCAAACCTGCTATTTTCCTGCCAATCTCACATGTGCCTTATGGCCTGCAGTGTTGTCATCTCTCCAAGTTAAAACAACTATTTTCCTTTCCATGGAAACCAAACCTTTTCCACAGCCTCAACACATTCCTTGCTTATTGCCTGTTGTGACCCAACATTTTCACAGCTCGTTGTTGGTTTGGGGTATTTCTTAAGAGCTTCTCCTTCACAACAATCCTCATGAACTCCACTCCATGCTACTGAATTGTGCCCTGCCTTACATTCCAGGCTGTTCAAACCATCCAGTTCTTCCAATAGTTATCTACTCCTCCATCCTACCTACATCTCTCAATCCTGTGTCATAGCATTTCACTCATCCTGGAGAACAGTGTCTAGACAAACCCTGAGGATCTGTGTTAACAGACCAATCCTTTCCTTCTAAGCACAGATTCTTGCTATCCCCTTAGGTCATTCCCTGTCCAGTTTAACATCCACCATTATAACACCTTATGGTGCAATTTCCCAGGTTCCACACAGACATGTTCATTAAGTATAGATAACTAATTTCCTGCACCTAAACTATTATTTTATCAAGTTAAAGGACAGGCTACATCTGGCACCAATTGCTTTGGAAAAGCACCTCTCTTCCATTTTCTATTTGCTGTTGAATCTGTCAATACTTTTTAAAAACAGGATCTAGAAAGCCAACCATCCTCTTCAGGCTAGACTAGTTCTCTTTCCTCCCCCCATCCCCCTTTTTGTTCCCTTCCTTTTACACTTTTTTTTTTTTTTTGTCTCTTAAATGCAATCATGATGTTTGCCAATAGATTTCACAAGTCTCTCAGAACCTAGTTCTTGAGTAAGCAAAAATCAGAGATATATTTGTGACAAATGTTAATATCTATTTAATCCCCGTTTCAGGCAGATCCCCTGTTTGGTTTGTTTAATCTCTCTGCAGTTCAGGTCACCTCCTGCATGTATATGGAGACTCACAATCCTTGCCTCCTTCCCTTCCTCTGCCCTCTTCTCATCCCCACACACGAGCACATGGCTGTACAGACGTGATAAAAAAATTCACTTTCATCAGCTACTTGAGTTTGCAAATCACCCCTGAGCAAAATATTGCCGAGTAAGGGGCACGCTACAATTAAACATTAAGAACCAGCTGCCCTAAAAAAAGTGAAAAACACTTGTTAGAGAGAATAGACAGGAGTCAGGAAAAAACTAAACTTACAGTAAAATCTGGTTCCTTAAAATAATTAAATTTGTGGCAATGCAAAAAGAAAAAAAAAAAACCCTATTTCTATGTTTCCAATTGTCTTCATATTTTTCCAATTACAAATCCAGATATGAAAACAAACCAATGTAATGCACTTCAACTTTATCCCTGGAGATGCCTTCTTGAAATAAGATTCAAAAATACAACTTCTCAGCTCCTATTAACAATTCATTTCTTCAGAACACAGCTAGGCAGAACAATGAGACAAAACCTCTGAAACAGAATGTATAACCAGAGCCAGAAAATGATTTTGAATCTATTCACAGCTTTGATATTAAATCTGGTTACAAGTTGAAGCCTGTAACAAAAAGAACTATTTCCTACAGGATATTTAAGGACTACAGAACAGTCACATCTGGAAAATATGTTTTTAAAGATACTCCTTCAAAGGATTCATGCATAGTTTGGACTTTTGAAGTAACAGGAAAGCACAATGATTTGAAGATTATTAGGGCAACCCTGAAAACATAAGAGCTGTCCATACAACCCAAAATTGTTCTCTTTATGGAAAATACTGCGACTGCAAATTGTCACAAGACAAACTCACAAAACTTTAAAATGATCACAAGTTTTCTCAGCTGCTCTGCAGCATTGCTGCAGTATCCTCTGCTCCCAAATAAACAGGCCTTCAACCATTTTTAGCTGCAGCTTGGCAGAGGTGAGAAAAATAGTGCTTCTGCAGACACAGCCTACCGTTGGAACATTTGAAATACTTCGAGACATACAAATAAAGCAGCTTCTTTCTCAGCCCCCAAAAGCTGTGGTATAGAGACCCTACATTATGAAAAACTCTTTCTATACAAACCTCTGCACACTAGCAGGGAAAGTTAACAAGATGAAGAGAACACTGCCAGGACTGTAAGAAGAGTTTCCCTATAAATTGTTTCAGTTCTAAACCAACTTCTAGTATGAAAAGTTTATCATGTCCATCATGGTATTTTGCTTCATCCAAGTTCCCACAAGCATAAAAACAACCTAAGAAAAATAAAACAAGCATTGTTGTTTTTCTGAAAACACAGCAGAACACAGCAATATATCCCCCCAGCTAAGCAAAACAAGTCACATTATTCATTGCCACTCTGCCTTTTTCTAATTTCCTGGTGTAACCAAAGAAGATTGCTCTAACCAGAAAGTAGGGGTTATCATCCAGCATCAAACTTAGCTTCATGTGTTAGGTCACACTTGTAATGATTGTTCAAAGCTGCACTGATCAATGTCACATCACGAGTGCCCAATCCAAAGGGCATTAAAGGATCCTGTTACAGCCTCTCTGCAGGATCACATCTGAGCTTCAGAGGGTATCAATACAAAGGTAAAGAGAAAATCCTCACCCCACAGAAGCAGCAAATAAAGCTCTCTCTAGGTAGCATCACAAAGTGGAAACTATTTTACTTAAATTTGACATCTCCATGTTAAGACACAAGTTTATCATAGAACCCCTCCATAACCATCCACCACTACATGAGGGCTTTTTTGGGTATTTTTTTTTGAGATGAGTGTCTAAACATTACACTCAAACAACTACAGGTAAACACAGAACTATGTCAATCCAAGTCAGCACAGAATGGAAAAGGAAAAGCAGACATGGGCAAGTTAGAAGTCAACTAACAAAACTCAAAGCACAACATTGAAGAGAGCTATATTAAAGCCAGCACAGTGAAGAACTGCCACCTGCATAAGATACGGGATTTTGTTCAGTGTTACAAAATACCAAGTTTTTTCTGCTGATTTACCAGATGTGCAATTCTCTATTTTTAGCATAAAGATAAAGCTCATGAGTGACCCTGAAATCTGCAGCCAGTTTCCTTCACTTTATCCCTTCCAAAGTGACAAACATTTCAAATTAATCTCTAATACAAAGAATACTATATGCACTAACACCTGTCTGTTCTTGTTTAGTGTATCAAGGTATGAAAAATAGCACAACAGTGGTTTAAAAAAAAGTGTTCTCCGGGACACAAAAATTGAGAATAGGCTAACTTTTAGTACACTGACTTTGCCACAAATCACTTTTTGCCCAAAGAAAAATTAAAATGCAAAGGGCAAAAAAACAGTTCCCTCAAACTAGAGGAAGATCTACTTGACAAGTCAGTCACATTAGTGATCTTTAAGTCAAAAAAGGAACTTTCACCTAAACACAATGTTCACACCCTCCTACATACAGGGACTATTTGTAGATCTTCCACTGTACTGATGTCTGAAAACTTTTAATTTCCATTTCTGGCTAAAATTATTTTTATCTTGACGTAAGTTTGATGTCAGAGAAATATTGGATGAGTTTAAAGTACAAGTAGGGCTTGTCTGCCCTCCTTTTCCTAAACTTATTCAGCCTTTTCCTTTGAAAGCAAACACCATTCTACAAAATCCTGCATCATTAGTCCCACACCCACAACTTCCTCACAAGTCCCATGCAGCTCCATCCTCTAATGCCACAAGCACCTTGCATCTCACTGTTGCAAGCCATCATTTTTCTGGTCCCCCAATTTCTGCCCATCTTTCCCTCTCTGCTCCTATTTAGTGGCACTACACTGCTAAACTCTTGTTTGCTTTGTGTCAGTTCTGCCCACTCCTTTTCCTGCCACATTGTCAGGCTCTTGCTGCTTTCCCTCTTCCCCTTATGTCTAAGGTTTAACTCAGAGAAGCTTCCTGTCACCACATTTCAACACCTCCAGAAAACCCATTTGTCATTAGGTGTAGCTGACTTATTCCAACAGGAAAATGTGAATGAAATCAGACATCATGATTTCTAAACATTCTTGTGATAGTTTTGATGGTTTGTCCACCTCATCCCTCTCCTTACAGGTCTAAGATATGAAGGTCTCAACCTTCTTTGCTCAGTAGAGAGCATGTTCTCTACTACAAGCACAGTCAAGAGTGTAAAATTTCCCACAGCACATCACCACCGACAATCAGCAGAAACATGCACAACAGCATCAAAATTGTTGGCAATTTCATACCTTATTCTGCATCCTGCTGAGTGACACCCTACAAAGGGCATGAACTGTAAAAATCCCAATATATTTCTACATAAAACTTAGAGGGCCTTCCCCAGTAGCCAAGAACACAGGTTTGTGCAATACAAGACTCAAATAGGATGACTTTTATGTGCTGAAACAGTGACAACCACAAATTCCATCTCCTTGCTTTTCTGTATTATAGAAACAAATGTGTGACCATTACAAGTCAGATGTGACGGTGATCTGGCTGTGCCATCTGTCACCCCACTGCTCTCCAGGCTTGATTCAGCTGATCTGGCTGGCAAGGTGGGTGTGCCAATGCTCCATGTCCCTCCTGAAGCTGCAGACTCAGTCACAGAGGATGACATCCCCACTAGAGATGGTACCATTCATCAGTCAAAGGTACACAGCACTGCCCTGCCACAGGCTCCAAACCAGCTCAAGGTCCATTTGTAGGAGAATGTAGGGTAGTCAAGCTTCCAAGACTGCAGACACATCCCAGTGAGGTGCTCCATAGGGCAGTTTTCCTTTTTTTTTTTTTAATTTTTCTTATTCAATCACAACAACGCCCTGCAGTGCTATAGGCTGGGGATGGTGTGGCTGGACAGTGCCCAGGCTGAAAGGGACTTGGGGGGCACTGGGTGACATGACCATGAGCCAGCAGTGTGCCCTGGTGGCCAAGATGGCCAATGGCTCCTGGCTTGATCAGGAAGGGTGTGGCCAGCAGGAGCAGGGAGGTCACTCTCCCCCTGTACTCAGCACAGGTGAGGGCACACCTGGAGCGCTGTGTCCAGTTCTGGGCCCCTCAGTTTGGGAAGGACATGGAGGGCAACCAGGCTGGAGAGGGGCTGGGAACACAAGCCCTGTGAGGAACAACTGAGGGAGCTGGGGGTGTTTAGCCCGGAGAAAAGGAGACTCAGAGGTGACCTTATCACTCCCTGAAAGGAGGTTGCAGTCAGGTGGGGTTGGTCTCTTCCTCCAGGCAAAGCTGACAGAACCAGAGATCACAATCTTAAGCTACACCAAGGGAAGTTTAGGTTAGATGTTAGAAATAAATTCTTCACTGAAAGAGTGACTGTGCACTGGAATCATCTGCCCAGGGAGGTGGTGGAGTCACTGTCCCTAGAGGTGTTTAAAAAAGACTGGACATGGACACGACACTCAGTGCCATGGTTTAGTTGTGGAGGAGTTAAGCCATTGGCTAGACTAGAAAATATTAAAGGTCCTTTCCAACCTAGTCATTTTGTGATTTTTCTCAAGTTCCAACTTGTTTTGAACCTAGTTTCTCTGCCCTCAAATCCCTTGCAGAATCTCTCCAAGTACAAGAAGTAGTAATTGGTGCTACAAGTGTCAATTACCACTCAAACGAAGTCTCCAAGTCAAACATTAAAATTTTGTTCCTCAGATTTTATTAGCATGCATTTCTAAATTAATTTTGAAGATGGAAAAACCCAGCCATTCTGTTACAGCGGACATGCCTAACTCCAGTGGTGACAGGCAGCTCATTCTGACTAGATATGGCTATCTCCAAAGTCAAAATGCTCCAAAATCATCAACTTAGTTCGTATGGTTGTTATAAGCCACAACCCTAAGTGGATATCCAACTGATAAACCAAGTATGACACCCTCTTCAACTCTAAGTTCTGGCTTGCAGACAGACAAACAAGCTTTGAGAGAGGGTAGACAGCACATGGTAAGGGCTCAGGGGGTTAGCACATCTTTTTATTCACACTAGGCCTTTTCGCAGCAAGCTGCAATTAGTTCCAAAATCTCCTTCAAGCTATTGATGTACCCAGCCAGGCACTACAGATTGATGGTGACTCCATAATTAGAGGTGTAGAGTCTCTAAAGCAAGCTCAATTTTAACACCAACAGGCAAACAAAAGGGAGAACACAAGACTAAGCAGTTATTTTGATCTGCTGTACTGAAGACTGATGTGAATTTTCCCCAAGATCCTACATTTTTCCTACATTTCAAGCTCCTGCAATCCTTAAATTTGTTGCATTTTTTTTAGCAGAGCAACAACCACCATTTTCAGCCTTGCAGACATCGCAAAATTTGGGTCAAAAACCCCGTGACTACATTAGTGTAATAGGTAAAACATGAGCATTGTCCAGGCCTAAAGGCAGCCAGGAGCCACAGGAACATGGAAAGCACAATCCTGATCCTGAGCTGGAAAGCACTGCTGAGATGTCACTTGCAGCTTCATATTGCACTAATTAACTGCATATAAATGGCATCTGCTTGGCTTGGAGCACATGCACAAGACAATTTCTGGTCAGGTTTCAAACACCAGGAAGACACAGCAGTTCTACTGCTCTCTATGTCCAACTATTTAAGAAAATGGTGTATACATGGGACCTTTGGCACAAGCATATCAATTTTTTCCACATGCCCCACTCAGATAAACAAAAGGCCATCCATTTCCCTCAAGCTGGAGCAGAAAAAAAAGCAAGAATTTTAGAGAGGGGGAATTGTGCAAAAGAAATTTGAAAAAAAATTAAGAACATGCTAAGTTTTATTCAGAACATATTTCCTTTAAAGCCACTATAAATTTAAATGCAACAGCGTTAAGCAACTTTTGAAACCTGTAACCAAAGTTCTCAAGTATTCCTGAGCTTTTGACAGAGCTGTTCTAACATTCCATAAGTTTTTGCCCAAGATTTTAACTTGTCCTCATTCAGATGGGAAGAAACCCATGAAGATCAGAAGCTGCTACAGGAGTCACAGAAAGGCCACTATTCCCAAAATAGTGAGGAGTTTTTAGGCTGCTTCTCACAAATACCCAGGAAATATGCAAGAGTCTGGTTTAATAAGCAAGAGCATTAAGTAGAAGTAGGACATGCAAGATTTGATCTCTTCCCCCTTTCACTCCTACATTTGACAGTCTGGAATTGGGAGAGTGGCAGGGTTGCCTTCTTAGAGGTCTCACTGAAATAGACTCCACAAAACAAGCTCCCATTTTGACGAAATCACATTTTCCCACCCCAGATAAATCCTGCTTCATCAGAAAGCCCCTGGTCAGCTCCTTTAGAGCATCCATTCTATGGGATATCTGCTCTCTGGTCCAGAAGCACTCTGGATTGATGAGGTAAAACAGCTAAGAGAGGATATCACAAAGACTTGGGTAAGGATGACCCTTCCTCCCAACCAATTTTTGAATAGTTAGACAAAACTAACAGCATCTTCCACATCAGCATCAAGTAAGAAGTGACCAAGGGACAATACCTGAGAAAAAGCCTCCAGCAGCCTTTGCCTCTCAGCCCCATTAACCTCACTAACATTCTCATGAAGAAGACAATTTGTATTCAAGGTTGCTTTCTGAACTCACTCAATCCTGACTGTCTGACCTGCAAATGTGCTGGCTTCATTGTCGCTGCCTGCATCAACTGTCCTAATGGACCACTAAGCTCCCCAGGAGCTTCTGAGTGTTTTTTAATATGCACATAGGTGGGAAAGCAAATAAGCTACAATAAAAAAAAAAAAAAAGAAGCAACCAATAGAGAGTCTTTGAACTTCCTAAAAAAGATGGCAAATTGTTACAAAAAACATAGCAAGCACCCAGTGCCAACCAAACTAATGCTTAGGGAAGATTACAAAGTCTCAAATTCAGTATTTTTCTGGCTTCCTGAGTTAAAGACAGAGTCAGAGAGTCTATTTGACATATCCAACTTAATTGCACTCAATTATAGCACTGCCATTTTACAGAAGCCAAGGATCCAGAAATGGAAAGAATTGCCCAATGTAGGATATTCAAGAATCTCTCCTTATCATTTAACCAGCTCCATAGCCTACATTCTCATCACTTATGCCATGTATTATATAATGCACTTTTGCTTAAAAAATATTACCAGGACAGCTCTAAAAGTAGTATTTCTGGAAAGAAGGGGGAGAAGATGAAGACAAAAAGAAGGTCTCTTCCAGGTGCTCCTAAGCAGGGACCAACTCTTGTGACAAACACTTCAGCTGGCTTCCTTCAGCACAAAAACAAAGAAAGAGATCCTCAAGCTCTCAGGAGGAATGCAGCACATTTAATAGAGTCAAAATGTGACAATAAAACCTGAGGGTGAGGTATTCTATAGCTTGCATAACACAAAGAAAGAGAAATCCCTCAAGCTATCCTAACTGATGGGAATAGGGTAAAAAAGAAACACCATGCCCAGAAAAGACAACAGTGTCTCCAGACTTTCAGTCACTATCAAGTATGTTTAAGTACCTTACAACAAGTGGTCTGGCTCTTCAAATTGATTTTGTAGTACAACTCTGATTGCTGTTAGTTAATACTTCATATTTGTGACGATATATTCATTTCTCACATTCATATTTTCTGTATGTCTAAACGAGCCAAATCTTCCTCACTTAAAATTACTTGCCTTACTGAAAGGAATAGAATTATAGACTGAGAAATTCAAGTAAAATTCATCAGATTTGTCTACATGCAAAAGCCCCAAAAGTTCTGTTGTTTCTACTTATTAGAAATTTACTTAGTTTACTAGTCTGTTCAAAATACATTGTATATACCTTTACAGATGAGCTCAACTCAAAATAATTTGTTTTGATTTTCCTTGTTTTGGTATTACATAATGTGATCAAAGTTGAATAGTACTTTGCACTGGCAGGTCACCTGGAGATGTCCAGATGCTGCTCAAACTCCCTGCTTGTGTGACCCAGGGAGGGTCGTGCCTGTGTCCAGGATGAGTTTCAGCAAAATCCAATTCTGCCTACAGTTCTCAAGAGTACTGCTGCACATTTTGGTGCCACAAAAGCAGTTACCCCCTTCACCCACCAAAAGAAAGCCATCGATAGATTGCATTTGGTTTCTTACAAACCGTTGTAAGAAACACATATTCAAGATGGTGCTCCTGTTTCTCTCAAAACTTAATCTATAAATATCATTTAAAAGCATCTGATGACTTTAGAAGAAAATAATCATTTGTCTTAGAATGCTATTTATTTATGCTATTATTTATTAACTATTTGTAATTCTTAACTAAGAGTTAAACCTGATTTTTCCCCATGATTCCCAACAGGTGCACCTTCAGTACAGCTCCAAGACCCGCATCCCACCAGACACTTTCCTCAATGAGGAGATTCCATATTTTCCAAAACTACCCCAAATTTACACGACCTCCCATCAGTGACAGGCAAAGTCTCCTTCCACCTGGAAAGCCCTGAAAACCAGGCAGGTGAAGAGCAGGCTCCCTTCAGAGCATGAAAGCCATGAGCCAAGCCTCCTTGCTTCCTCCTTTCAGTGGCATTCCACACATGCCACGGTACCCACACAGCATTACCCCTTCTTGTGAACAAGGTACAAAAACCCCTCCAAAGTCAGATGGAATTTTAGTGACCCAATGGAATTTTAGCATGGATAGAATTTCAGTAACCCAAAGTAAAAACCCAAGAGTTTATTTTAGATCAAAATTTTTACTCATTATTTTCTTCCCTAGACTCTCCCAAACCTGCACATTGGCAGGGGTTTCCAGACCTTTCCATCGTCTCTGAAGTACATTTAAACACAGTTCCTGCAAGCATCATTTTCTAAGGGACAGACTTATGAGATCGTCAGAGAAAACGTCTGTTAGATAGACCAGTCTGTGTGCAACTGTTTCCTCTTAAATCAGAAGCCAACACAGAGCTAGGGTTCTCACAGCAACTCTCTTGGGCTTAGTTTCTAAGAGATATTCATTCCTAGCTCATCATTTCCCTCTAACTCCAAATATTTTTTCATTTAGTGAATGCGACTTTTTTTTAAATGCAAACCAAAGGCCCGCAGGAGTAGATTTTATCAGCAATACTTCCATCTGTACAACAGGTATAAAGAGAGCAATAGATCCCCCTAAACAACTCGTTGAGGTGTCCTGCAGTGCTGATCAATGATACTCCCTCCAGTTTTGCCCCTCAGATAACACAGGGAAGAGCATTCCCAACAAGTTTAACTTTATCACAAGTAAAGTTGTCCTGTTCCTTCCAATAACGAACTCTGGATCCCTGGTGAGAAACTTACATTTAACTGGCAACATTCTGGGCTGCTTATATTAACTGCAACAGCCTGAACAGCTTGAACTTCAATAAAATGTGCACTAAATGACTGAGCTAATTTTACCTCATTAATCCTCAAACCAATAGAATAATTTGATGTCCACACAGCAGCTTGTGCACCGCCTCCAACATAAACATGGCCCTGCAGGAAATCAACACCAAAGATGTGCTGCAGCCCTGCTGCCAGGGCTGTCACGGCTGGGAGAGCCACTGCCTCATTTCTGAGCCCCACCAACAGCTGCAGTGCATGAGTCACACACTTTGTTTGGTCTTGTTAACAGCAAAATGGCTCTTTGCAAACTGGATGGATCCTGACATCTCCCCAGTGCAGCAGTTTTATGGAGGATGCTTCTTTTTATCTGTAAACTATTTACCTCCAGTTTCAACGCTGGCACAAAAAGCTTTACTAGGAAAGGCAAGCACAGAAAACCAAGCAGCACTGGCACTATAATAATCATTACAAAAAGCCTTATTGGAAAGGCAAGCACAGAAAACCAGCAGAACTGGTACTTTAATAATCATTAATTACAGCAGCATTTAAAAAAATTTACATTTTGAAACAATTTGAACACTTCTTAGTGACAAAGGCAAGGTTCACCAAAATATTTAGGGGAATATCTGTCCTACCTCTAGGTCCACTGATAATTGATTTCTAAATGGTGTCACAGCTTCAGGATGACACAGCACTCAAGTATTACCAACAAATAAATGACAAAAATGTCTGAGACATTTTAAGAAATATTCTTTATCTATAGCATTTGTTATTGAAATTACTGCTGAATGCCAGGTGCTTTATTTTGTTAAATACAACACAAAAACAATAACATGAGATTTTTAATACCAAAAGCACCTAAACCACAAAATTCTGTGCTGTGTTGACTAGGATGGCAAAATGAGGATAGTTTCTAAACACAGAAAAATAAAACAAAAAAGGGATTATTTCTAAGCATGTAAACACTGATTTTGGTACCACATACAAGAACTTAACTTTCAAAGGAACTTGGTCTAATAAGTGTTCAGTATTTGTGCCAATCAAATTATCCCTGACAAAGATATGACGTCACATGAGAACTCACTTTTACTTCAGCATATTAAAATTAATTTCTTTTAAGGATTATTATATATTTCTTTCACAGCTATATTGCAGCACAGAAATTAGTCAACAAAGCAGCAGAATAAAAAGACATCCCCCCAGTACAGCATATCCACTTTTCTTTCTTCATCAGCCATACAATATTTATGGAAACAGAAGAGCTTTATCTTCTCTTCTAACACAGCAGGATAAGTCTCCTGAGATAAGTCAGATGTCACTATCATCAGCAAGCACACAAGAAAAACTCATGCCAAAAAAAGCAATAATAAAATTGAGGTCTAAATGGAAGTTGAAAAAAATAGTTTTGCTCCAACAGGTTAATCTCCAGCTAATTCCTCTTGTGAGAAGTAGCTTTAAATAATCATTTCACTCACAAATTCCCCTGTAACAAGTTTTCCTTTGAAATGAAACAGTTTCTAATACAAGCATAACTATATCTAAGTTTGACCAAACTAAACAGTCATATTTTGGACTATTATAGCAAAAAAAATCAACTTTTTTAGAAACTATTAAATATGAAGACAATTTGGATAGTAACTTTACCCAGAAGTGATTGAATCAGTTGTAAATATTGAGTGGGAAATTCCTGAGGAGACAAGTTTTTCCTTGGAGAGAAATGAAATACAACTATTTAAATTTCCCAGCTACAATGCCATCTTTCTTGCCAAGTTCATCCAAAAAATTCAGAGTATAAATCAACAGCACAGATTTGGCTCTCACACACACCCAATTGCCCAGGAGCTCTTGTCATACTCTTCATGCTGCATTCACTGGCTTTCCCAAGTATTAATTGCCTTCACTTCTATCTTCTATATCTACTTGTGACTTGGGGGATTTTGCTTCAGTTTTTAATGTTTGGTTTGTTTTTGTTTTGTTTTTTTTTTTCAATAGGACTATACACCTCAATAATTGTATTCAGGAAAAACAGGGTTGGATGCCATTTTTACATTAGAACCCAAATTTTCAGTACTTTGTACCTACTTGTCCACTAACTGTTCATATAACAGAAGAACAATAATAGTAGCCTTCTGGAGGAGTAATACAATAAATTCTTGCAAAATTAAACAGCAGCTTATAGAAACAAAAAAAATTGCAGTAATCATCAAAGCAGGGCAGATGCAACAGCCATGTATTTGTTTAGCCCATCTAGACATGGAACAGGATTAAAACATGTAGACAGTAACACCAGTCACCATCACTTACTCTTTAAGCCATGAACCTAAGCATGCTTCTGTGCAAAAATTAATTACAACATGGGGGAAATCAGATCAGTCACTAATCAAGCAAAGTGAGCAGGAAAACACAGCCATGTCCTACACTCCTGACTGAGTCTCAGGATCAAACAGCACCAAGTGCAAATGAACCAAGGGGGAATTATTATGCTTTTTCATCACTGAAATCGTGCTGCCCCAGAAAACTCTGACTTCTGTGTGTGGGCTGGTTACACACTCCTGGTAAATGTAAGCAAGGAGACTGCAGCACAGTGGCTGCAAACACAGCAACACCTCAAAGGAGGAAGAAAGTTTAAGGGGGGAGCAAGACAAAGAGAAAATTCTGTCCTACAGTTGAAGGAGAATGAAAGAGCCAACCTAACAGGACACCTGCAAAACAAACAAGGGTCCACACCAGGCTGTGTGCACTCACTTGCATGCACAGCCTCACCAGCACAGCCTGCTGGAAAACACCTTCCCCATGAGAAAATATCAGTGCCAAAGGTCAAAGCCTTTACCAGAAAATATAAATTCAGTGATAAAGCAACTTCTCTAAATCCATTTCACAACTATTTATTTCAAGCCTAACATTTCAAGTGATAGGATAATGTAGCTGACTCAGAGATACAGAATTATTCAGTGCAATTTGCAGTTATTTGAAATGGGCTTATTTATACCTGTGTATT
The DNA here is from genome assembly GCF_023055355.1 of Agelaius tricolor. Classification (NCBI taxonomy): domain Eukaryota; kingdom Metazoa; phylum Chordata; class Aves; order Passeriformes; family Icteridae; genus Agelaius; species Agelaius tricolor. The sequence goes on from NW_027269270.1 coordinate 4,285,435, forward strand.
TTTACCATACCCAAGAACTGAAGGTATCATCATTAAGCTCCAATAAAAGCTGCTCCCCCTTCAGTTAAATCACAGCCACAACTCATGCAGTCTGTCCTACATCTAGGTGCTCTAATAATTGATTTCTACATGGTGTCACAACTTCAGGATGACACAGCACTCAAGTATCACCAACAAATAAACGACAAAAGCCAACTGCTCTTTTTTTCAAGATGTGACACTAATTTACCAGCAAATAATTGTGACTGAGCTGTTTCATACTCCAGCTGAAACACTCCTGGTTTGGTATTTGTAGAAGGCATTTACTGAGGAAACACTGCATGTGAAGCTTTATACCTGACATTGGACTAATTTAACCATAGGTAAGCACTTCTCTCAAGTTCCTGACTTAACTTCTCCATTAATCAGTTCTCTTCAAAAAACATACACCTGAATTTTACCCTTCCTCCCAACTCCCATAAAGAGCAGTGGATTCAAACTGTTTGTAAAATGTTAATAATTTTGCCAGCCAGCAAGTATCCAAGTAGCTTAATTATTAAAGCTGCTGCTCATTTCCAATAACCACATGCATGCTTTCAAGTATCTCAATCACAACCAGAAACTATAATATTTCACATACCATAGGAAAGCAAGATGGAAATTTACCTGCTGTACCCTGTCTATATTTCTGCACCTGAGCATGCATGGCATTGGGCATAAAGATGGCAATTTGGTACTTGGATGTCATTTCTGCCTGCTCAGTGTACTCTGTACAGCTTCTTTACAAACATGGTAATGTAGGATAGCAATCAAGCTTAAAATCAATCGTGCCATGACTTTAAGGAAGGAGGTATTTTTGTAATTCCAACCCACTAGATCCATGTTTGTAGGATCCAAATCATTTCACAGAAAGCCAGACAAGTGTACCTGCACATCAGCAGCTCCACAGCACAGGAACAAAGGCCCACAATGTGAGGAGCAAAGGGCTGTGGCTTCTCATTGACCCTTCCCATGAGGCAGCTCATGCTCAGGAACTGTGTAGAGTGCGTTCATTTACCCAAAAAGTATTTTAAATGTCCATATTGCCTGATATCTACAACCATTTCAAGAAGAGGAAGTACTAACAGCAAAGTCCCCCAATGGATTTCATGCAGAGTTGCAAATCCCTGTGTTTGGGTGTAGAAAACTCTGTCTTTGCTAAAGTAACTAACTTAAAATTTTCCACATGGAATTTCACTGTTCCTTCAACATTCAGTATACTGTCAGAATGAGAGAAAACTGCATTCTACCCTAAGTGCAATTGCTACATTAGAGAATTATTTCAAATGCTGTTTTTGTTGAGCATCCGAATAATTGTCTTATCTCAAAGACTGCCACCTTTAATCCTCTCTGAAAACAGCTTCTTTTTCACACTTATAGAATTACTTTTTTTTTAAGTAATTAACATTTTCCCTCTGGCTAGTTCTGTTGGTGGACATCAGCAATTTGAGCTGTCCCTACAATTCACTTGCTTTGTTCTTTGCATTACCTGAGACTGACATTCAGGTTTAGTGTGCAGGAGGTTTAAATCCTCCACTCACTCCAAAACCCAAATCAGTAACACCTGGAACTTGGAAGGAACTTGGGCAAGGGCAGGAAGGCAGCTCCCACACTTGAAGGGACAGGAGAGAATGCTTCAAGCAGTTTCTCCAGCATTCCTCCTTCCTGAGCAGTGACATTTAGTTTTGCTGACTCTATGCTGGGTATTTCTCCTGGGCATTTCAGTAGGAATAGTCACTGCTCCAGTGAGAATAAATGCACAACTGAGTGTTATTAATACACTCGTTTTTAAACATCTAAAGCAAGTATTGATCCACTGCCCAGCTTGAGAAAAACAGCCTGTGGATCAGAAATAGCAATTAATTACCACGACCTTTTTTAGTGAATCCTGCCTACAAACAAAACCTGAAAGATTTGATTGAATTCATTTTACTGTAACCCTTCAAAGATGAACTAAAACCCTCTTGGTTCATTTGAAAACATAGGGATAACTTGACTCTCTTTTAGTGTACCATAGAATCACAATAAGAGTTGCCAGAGGCAGTAAGAAAACAGTAACAAAAACCACCAAAGAAAATTTCACAAATCTCAAATCCAAGACACTGACATGAATGGTTTATCTAGCTCTGTTACTGAAGGCTCATTTGCAAAAAATTGTGACCAAAAAATGCATTACAAATCGTTTTTCTACCTCATTACTGCTGTTTGCTAGGTAATATAGTATTATTGGTACTTTTTCTCAAGGTGCATAAATCACTGTTAAATTGCTTTATATCTTACTTTCCAGAAATTTGGAAGGCCGGTCTTCAAATGTTGTAACAGCAATCTTTCCATTACAGGGTCACACATTTCATTTTAATATAAGCAACACACTCAGCAGAATATTTTTACCTCCTGATAGAATATCAGATGTACTCTGCAAATTCAAAAATGATTCTCCAACTTCTATACCTGAAGTATATTGACAAATTATTTACAAGCGGGACCAGTTTGTACCATATCCCTTCCTGAGAGCTTCTAAAACAGACAGTGAATCCAAAAAGAAGCAAAACAAAACTCTAAAAACTCTAAAACTTAGCTGTTTCTAAAACAGCTGAGTCAACTTTCATAAAAGCTATTTCTTTATGCAGAAATACAAATATTATTTAGAAACCAGCAATGGTATCAACATTACCAACACAGAGCACATGGTTTGGTGTGATGTGCATGAATCTACAGCCTAAATTACCACTACAGCTTGAGCATTTGGCTGAAATATTTCTCTCCTCTAAACATTACTGTCTACAAAGAGATAAAAATTAGACTGCTTCCTTGAAGTTCTCAAGGAATCTTATTTCAAAAAGATAAGCAATTGAAGATATTTTATCAGCAGCAGCTCCATCAGAAGCATGCATTTTTCTGAGCAGGGGATATTTATCAAGAAAGCAAAGCGCACAACCAGAGCAGGGAGCAGTTCAGCCCCACAGTTTAAGGATGAGAGACCCAGTGCTTTGCTACCAAAGCTGGCCAAGACTTTGGTACCAAAACCCATCAGCCCAGTGAGTGTCTGTATGAGGCACACTGTCAGTGCTGATACTCCAAAACCAACTGACCAGGGCAGCTTTTCACTGTTCTTTCCTTACCACAGTCATACCTGGAAGTGAAGACAGGTTTCACACATTGTAAGTAACCCCTTGCCTACCCAAAGGAGTATCTCCTTGTAATAAACCAAAACATGCAAAACTGCTCTCAATATAGCACTAGGAGGGAGAAAAAATATCAGTACACACCCCTAAAAGCTCTCTCTAAGCTCCTAAGAGCTGGTGTGGCAAACATTTTTTTGCAAGCTTGTGTTGGAATGGGGCAGAGACAATACCTAACCAAATGCCATGAAGGATCTTTTCAGACAAAAAAGCAAACTTTGTCAATACCAGACAGAGACGTTCAGACAGACCTTTTGAACGAGTAGAAATTTTACAGTAAATACCACCACCACCACATATACTGTCAGATTAGGGTATTCACTGAGAACTTAACAGAAAAATATATTTCAAATACATCTCAAAGACAATGAACCATAACCCTTAGCACTAGGCAAACCCCCCACAGTAATAAGACATGGCTCAACTCAAGTGATTTTGAGTGAAAAGCTGCTTTGAATGAGGCACATAAATGGCTTGACCTCAATTTTCCATTTCACAAGGCAGGTTATTTTTCAGAACATCAAATAACCAACCAAAACACGGGTCAGTTGTTTGACCAGACTATGTTTAGTGAATGAAATCTAACAGCTCAATTACAACTTAGCAAACTGAAGCCATTTAATTCCAAAATCCTAAATCATGCTGGACATCTATGAATTGCAAAACTGCACAAGGTCAGGAACTCTCTTCTGATCCTTGGCCACTTGGAAGAAGGGAATTGCAGAAAACACCTACTAAAAAGCACAAAATTTGAGCACTGTTTTCTTCTGCAAGCATACCATTATCTCTTGTCTCACTGATGGAAATAAGTTTACTTTGGTCAATATGTTCTCTGAAACACTTAGGAAGACACAAAAAAAAACTTACATGCCCTGAAGTAATGAATTATAATTCATTACTGCCACAAGACAGCCTTAATTCCAATATAATGATTAAAAAAGTGGCCAGCTTACATAGACAGTGAATTTTAGACAAGTGGAAGGACTGAAATCAGAAAAAGTACTTTAAGTGCTGCCTAATGTACCCCTGGAGCTAGAGAAAAGCAGACTGTATTTGAGCCTGAATGTGTCATTCATGGGTTAAGCCAGTCCACACAAATTTGAGATTTGAATTTGGGAGTCACAAACAGGATTCAAGGGTGTGTAGCTACAAGTGGTCTCAGAGCTCACAGAACAGAACAGAGCCATTGCCTTCTACACCCACTAAATGCTACATACCCACAACATTGCAAGAGCACATGGGCAAGCCAGCAAAAGGCAGGAAATCACATTTTCCATTGGCAATACATAACTCTTTATCTACATAGTTCTAAAAAAGCAAAAAAAATATTTTTTTTCTTATTGAAGGTGCTTCAGCCACAAGAAACCAGAAATACCTGTGATTTGGCTTTCTTTAAAAGACATTCAGGAGCTAAAAAGACCCAAAAAACCTCAACTTTATGGCAACTTTTTAAGTTTTACTTTATCCTATACTTGCCTGGTAATTAAACCTGTAATAGATTTTAAATTTATTTCCACTCTTTTAGAACTATAAATGCTTACACCAGCCAGGTTATTGTCACATTCCTATTCATAGCATTCTGAATGATAGTGACCACTTTCTTTTTACATTTATTATAAGACTTAAATGAACAGAAGCGGTGGTGATGCATAATTTTCACTTTGTTAATTCAGCCAAGAGTGTCTTATGTATTTAATTAAACTTCTACTTAAAAAGCTCTAAGCTTTCAACATATTAGAAATAAGGAAATATCATGTTTTAGTCATTTAATGGTGCAACCACCTCAACCCAAAAGTATCTTTACCCACAATCTGCTTGGTCATTCCAGTACACCATTAAGTACAACTGAGTAACCTGTTCCCATAAAGCACAAAGCTTAACAAATGTTTGGTTTTTCTGCCAGACACAACAAAACAGTGCACATTGTCAGTACACCTGATGGGCAGAATGTGGTTGGTCATGGAAAAAAAAAACAGGAGGCCTATTCCTGATGGAATATGATAGCAAGAATTGCACTCAGACTGGAAGCAAAACTCTTCCTTGGAAAGAGGATTATTGGAAACAATACTGAGGGTCACTGAAATGAAAGACAAACAGGGGTTGAAAGGAAAAAGTGTAGGCTACCATAACTGAGCAACTGTTTCTTGTCACTAGTTTTTGTGTTGAGTTACTTATTCAACAGCACAAAGAACAACAAACAAACATAAAAATATCCTAGCTGATGATGGGTACACAACAGTGATTACATAATCCATCCAGCCAAGATTTAACAGAGAAAAATAGCACACAACTGTCAAGTGTAACAACCTTCCAACATAACAAAGCAACTGCTTTGCCCTCCCCTACCTTGCATTATTTCAGAGTTAGAGAAATGAGAAAAATGAAATAAGAAATGAGAAAAAGCAATAAGAAAAGCAAAACACAAGTTGTCAGAGTAAGTGCTGGAGCTTGCCTTCTCCTGCAAAAAGTCTGAGTGGTTCAAGGCCCTCCAGACTATTTCAGAGCTTTAGATCTCTGCCATTTGTTTGAGACTCGCTGGCTTTTCTCAGCTCTCTGTTCCATTAGCTGTGGCACAGTTCGTCCTGGGAAGATTTTCACCTCACAAGGATTTTATTTCTAAAGAAGTTCACATAAACCTGCTTAGAAGCTGAAGTGCCTGTAGTGAGTGGCTACACTGATGATCCAGAGAAGAGCCAGACATGATTAAAACACATTGGCCAGTTTTGATGTCTTATTCTGTTTCCATGCAAAAAAAAAAAAATTAACAAAAATAAAAGTATCCAAGCAAGAATAGCCCAAACAAGAGATTACACTCCAACTCCAGCTTTTAGGTCAGGTTAACTTAGGCCGTTCTCCTCTGAGGTTATGTAAGATATGGCAAATTCTAATAATTATGGGGGAAGGGGAGGAAGCAGGGATAATTATTAGAATAATTATGGGCAGGAAATCCCCACAAGCAGAGACCACAGAATCCACACCCTATGTCCCAGAAAAACAAGAGACAGAGCCATGAGCTGCGGCCTCATGTCGCACTGAAGCAGCATTTATGAGTCAAAGCAGTAAGAAGTGCTCTGTTGGCTGAAGATTTCTATTTTCCCCAGCGAGGTGGCAATCAGACACATTGCAATCCCCCCCAGTAGAAAAGCTGTGCTAAGTAGGTAACCCTAAATAATACCATAAGGGCTACTTTTCTTAGCATCATACCAAGCCACGTTTGATATGCTGCACACTGGTGATTTGAATAAAGAATCTTTTTCACTACTCAGTCTACCAGCTCTGCAGACAGCAGTTCTCAGGTTTCTGGTGAAAACATAATCAAGGATAGCTCAGCCATGTGACATTTTAAATCAACCTAGCCTGTGTAATGCATAAGGAATAGAGCCCCAGCCAATTGCTCCCAGTAAACTCTATCTTGCAAGATATTCATAAAAGCTTAGTCAAGGGTTTGAAGATAATAAATTACTTCAAGGAAAAAGAAAACACAAATTTATCCTTTGAAAAAGTCAAACAGGAAATATAGGATGTATTCATTAGTGATTACTTATCTAGTCTTTCTATAATGCCTTCAACACATTTTTCCTTTCTTCTATACATCTAGAGAAAACAGCCAATTTACTCTCTCTGAGTTCAGCAGAGCTATTACAAATTTCACCAACTGTCTGAGCCCTCTTCATTATTATTCAAGTCTTGTTTCATACATCACATGGTGATTTTTTGCTTAACATTTGCTGTTAAGAACAACCTACAAAAAGCACAGAAGTCTAAAGGTGAGTTTAAAAGTTCAAGCTTTAACTTATTCGCACATCAAACTTAAATCTCCAAGAAAAAGAAAAGAGCATTTTTTCCCTGGGCCTTTCATTCTTGATGACAGCAAGGGAACTATGAAGGACAAAGTAAAAAGAAAGCAAATAGGATTGCTGCTGTTGACTGAATGGAAACTGGCATCTTGATTTCAGTGGCAGCAACCCATCTTTTCAGCTTCACTCCTTTCAGTGAAACATGATGAAAGGTTGCTGCAAACAAGGATAGTTGAGCATCTACTCAAGTAGAATCACTTCCAGTGGCTTTTTCCCTCCTCATGTTTCAAATACAATGCCATTTCTGAAGGAATGGTGTCCAGCCAACTGATGAAGCACATTAGCTAAGCAAGACCATGGTGTCCAACTGGAAAAGAAAATCAACACTAGCCACTCAAAATCCAACTGAATATTTTTTTTTCCACCAGACTCTAATGAAGATCACTTTTCTGCAAATTTCTTTGCCAAAAATCACAATTCTACTCTCAAGTGCCTCCTACTGTTACATTAGTCAACAATATCTCTGTGATTTCTTCAATAGCAGCTCACCCCTGCACATGACTGTTGAGAGTACACAGTAATCATTTCTACCCAATGGAAGGTGCTTTAGTTCCAGTTTATGAGAACTGGAATGATTGCATTTCCCTAACTTAGGGATTTATAGAAGTACACCCATATAGCAAACTGCTTAAAACTGCCTAATATTTCTTCAAGTAGCTTTCATTGGACAAACCCCAAATTACACAGAATGATTACTTTTATCCTATGAAAGTGCAATATATTCAATTACTACATAAGGAAACAAAAAGGTAAAACTCAATATTCTTCATGTATTTTTCTCCAAAATTATGCTTATGTTCCAGAGACAAATTCATACACATTCTATAGTCCTGTATCTGCATACATTCTGTACACACATTTTCATTCAATCCAAGACTGAGAACACAGTCAGAGTAGTCTAGCCATTGGAGAGCAAATCCTTCCAACCACATTGATTCCTATACATAAACCAATTTTAAAAAATTTTGAGAACTGCCCTGAAAATCAATATGTTTTGCCATTAGCACTATTCTCTCCTGTTCCTCTAAAAAACCCAAACCAGAATGTTTCAATAGATAATGCAATTAAGGCCAATTAGACAAATTTACAGAAGAAAGTACAAAGTTCACACTGCAGAATAATAGAAGAACTGAATAATAATTGACTAAATTAATGACTTTGGTAAATTCCAAATACAATCACGAGATACCAAAAATACCTGCAAGAGCTCATAAATTTGAGGTTTTTTCACAGTTGCCAGAAATGTGTAGTCATTCTTTTACAGCTCTATATAGGCTACAATTAAGTTTTGTTCAAGTAAATCTCCAATAAAAAGGGTTTTTTAATCTCAAACAAGGACTTCTCACTTATTTATTTCTCAAGGTGAGATTTTTCTTTCTTTTTAATTCTGAACAACTGGCACATTACATTTTCCTTACCAATAGTAATAAAGCATGCATTGAAGTTGCAAAAGACTTTAAAGAACCTGACATCACCACCCTGTGAGGTATCAGCTAAGGCTGGAGACATTGTCATCTAACAGAGGAGCTCGAAGGTCTAACCCATTAAGTCTATACATCTTCCTAATACCAACTTAATTCAGGTTTATACCACCAGAGAACTCAGCCAACAGAGTGGACCAAAACACACCTCATGGACTGTGATTAAATAAAAGGAGAGTTCACCTCCTACACCACTTTCACTGGAAAACAAGGATAGCACATGAAGCAACACAAGAACTTCAGGCCTCATAGCATCCCTACAGCTCTTTGTGGGCAACACTGGGCCATGAGCCTGGCACTGCTGCTGTGCTTTGGGGAAAAAGCACTTGTTTTGCAGAAATACCAGTAGTCTCCAGAAATGGATTGAAATCTGTGACAGATATTGCACAGAAGGATTTAAATATGGTAGGAGTAAAATCTGGAGGCACCATAACATCCTATTTCAACCAGTAGCAGAACTCAGACAGAACCTACACAATCACTGCTTTGCTTTTATTTAAACAGCTGTTGTAACAAGGCACTGACTAACTGTTGGCCACACTTGATTGTCCTTTTGTCATTTAACAAGAAACAAAAGGAGCAATTCAGCAAACTTGAGGGAAAAGGCAATCATTGACACAAAGCAAAAAGGTAATTTTCCCAAAGTTGGTTACAAAATAAACCTCTCACAAGGAGGCAGCAAATAACAGCAACCTCAATTGGACACGGTCGCGCTGGGAAGGAAAAGTTACTAGCAAAGAGGATAAAAATCAAGAGTGATCAGTTTCCCACCTCTCCAAAGCTCCTCTGCACTTAGATGAAAGTTTCCCTTAAAAATAAAGTACTTAAGAAACTTTAGTTGAGACCCCTATCCTCAAGTGACATGCCTTGAATGAAAATGTTAAAATTACACTGAGAAAATGCCTGCAGAGTGCCTGAGAGCCACATCCACTTTCTGAGTGTTTCATTTTTCCTCAGTAACTTGGCCATGAGGGCGCCCAGCACAAATGTTGTTTTCCAATCACGTGGTAGAGATGCCCTAAGAAGAGTCTGACAGTACAAGCACAACACTTTTATAATTCAAGCTCAGCCTAGATTGCACAGCTGGCAAAACTTTGGGCTATTGCCTTGCATGTAACAGAGAAGGAGAAAAGTGAGACAAAAAGGAAACAATGATTTGTGTCTTGTCTTCTTCTACTTAGCCCTTGTTACTCCTAAATCTTAATTTTTTTGAGCACTCAAAATGAACTGCAAGATCTTCTAATTTGAACTGCATCACAGAGAAGCCATGGAATCCACCTCCTCCCTCTCATTATTGCAGCTCCCTGCTTGAAACTGAATATATTAACAAATCCCAAGTGAGGGTCTCCCATTCTCATATAAGGAGGTTAGCCTGTGTTTTACTTCATCTTTCATTAGTGCACAGACTCTTTTGTGCCCCGAGAGATTTTTTCTCTCCTTGCCCTCTCTCTCTCTCCCTCAAAGTCATTGAAACATCAGTCACTCTAGAGTTTGTTACATATGCAACTAAAGAAAATAAATCTGAATTTTCTGTGATTTTGACAAGACAGCTTTTTTTTTTTTTTAAAAAAAAAAGGCAGCCAACAGCCCATGAGTTTTTAAGATGCTCAATTTTCCTCAACAAGCAATTTTCTCCTTCTCCAAAATGCTCACCCACAGCCACTCATGTACATCAAGACAGCAATAGAGAGCACAGGATATCCTCAGTCCTAGTGGTTAATATTCTGAAGTGCCTCTTCATACCATAATGCATTTTTGAAGCTAATGATTGCATAGGTCATAAAATACAGAACCTACTCAACTTGGAGGTCAATAGATGCTTTTGTAGCCACATTTTTGCCATATCACATGGTACACATCCATTTTGTTCATCCTGTCATGCAGTGACAGCCACCCCTCTGAATCTGCCATTACCAGAAAACGTGAAGATCAAAGAGATGAACCACACTGCTGGTAAAATGACCTTCAATTTACTATTACATGCATAAAGAGCAGGGTGCATAGGCAGGCATATTTTTCAGGAGGAAGAAAGGTTGCTTTATCCCTCAGATGAAGGTTATATTAAAACATTCTATATTCACTGGATTACCAAAAATCAACATTTTCAGATAGAGTATCGTAAAATTATGCCATTTGAGTGATCAAACTCCACTAAGTTCAATATCTGTAACTTTTTAGAGATCCCCCTCCTCACACAAATGCCAGCTGCTTTCTCACCCAATCTGACAGGGACTCCAAACACAATCTTACCCTCCCCTCCAAGAATTTTACTGAAAGCAACAAATTCAACACTGAAAAACTGAGTTGTTTGCTGCATGTTTCTGTCTTAGCTTTATGAGAAATTATTATCCGGCTGGAAGTGCTAAGGAGGAATAATTTGCTTTGCCTTAAATTACCCCTGTTAAAAGGTCACTAGAGGCACACAGCACTGTGAGCAACACCGAGGCCAATGCCGGGAGTGATTTCCCAGTGCCTCAAGACAAAGCTCCATCCCTGTGCTGCCTTTCCCAGAGCACCAGAAGCAGCTCAGCGGGGTTAGCAGAGACACAGCAGAGCTGTGGGAGGGCTCCTGCCAGTCTTGCATACATTCCATTACACACACAAGGCTGACATCTTCTGGCCAGATGCAGTTTGACTCCTTGGATGCTCCTGATTTGGTTTGGAGCTGGAAGAAAGCCACTTCCCCAGTATTCCAAGGGACACTGGCTACTGTAGAAGCAGCAGCTGCTGGAACAGGATGACCAAAGAATGTACAGCAGTTTGAATTTCAAGCCATCAACAGCACTAGGTGAGGTCAACCCCCTTCTGAGTATCTGGTTCTCCCCCTCCACTCACTTGAATTTACAAGAGCACTGAAATGTGGGCTCTAGAGATGGATTTCATTAAGCAGAACTAGGGACTACCTTACTGGCACAAACCCCAGCTTTATTCCCTCCCAAAGGCCTACCAGATATTGGAAGCTTCGCCTGACATGCACACCGCAGGTTTGGGATCTCTGAAAAATGCATTCATTTGCTTGGTAAACTATAAGCAAGAAATCAATATAGAAATATTAGCAGAAAGTCTCTGTACTTGGCAGCCACAGAATCAGTTCTGGAGATTACCCAGGGCAGCTCTCTCTGCTCAGACTTGAGCACTTAAAGCAGACAATACCTACACACTTAAGAGCAGACCATTTCCCTAAAAGTCAGTGCAATATCCTAATCCCTCTAAGGCTAGGGAATATTTCCTAGCTGCTATGTGCAAGTTTCTTCTTTCCAAATAACTATTTTCTGTTTCAAGTTTAGACCTTAAAAGTTTCAATTGATACATTTTCTGCTTCAAGTTAAACACTGCCAGCAGCATCAATGCAAAAGATGACAATGGCTTCACTCTGGTTGCTGACACTCACAGGACAATGAAATTATTTGACTAAAATAGTGTTTACAGGGGAAAAAAGATCTCAGAATAAAATGTGACAGAAGAGAAATCTTACCCAAAAGGCTGCTCACCTGGGACAGCCATGTCCAAAGAGCTAATCAAAATCAAAACCTCCATGGCCTTCTATGGAGGCACATACATAGAATGAGTGCTGCCACTAGGATTCAAAACATGCTGGAATAGGGGAATTACAGCCTTTCCACTGTAACTTATATGAGTCCTACTCAATAACCAGCTGGCCTAGAGACCAGGAAAAGTGTGGGGAGAAGAAAGCTTCCCACTGGATCAAGGGACAAGTTGCCTACGCCAAGTCATGAATCAGTACTCCCTCAATACTTATTTTTATCATAAGTATCCCATTCTCCTTTTTTTACCATGCTATCAAGATAGACAATAAATTATCCCAGAAAGCTGAGAAGGTACAAGCTTTTCCTTTCTGTGCTCTGAAATCCTGTCTCTCAAAGAGGCATCAGTACAATTTTTATGATAGTCAAGTAATATAAAAAGCCGTACCAAGTTATCCTGTTATCGTCTAATTGAGTACAGCAGCCTAATCTTACAAGGCCAGCTTTAGAAAATGATAAATTCTCACTAAAATCTATGCTATTTAAACTATAGTGTTAATGAAAGATAGTTGTGCATCCATTAGCCTTTTCCATGGTAAAATTCAATTTACATTCAAAACACCATTGCACCATTTCAAAACTAGAAATGTAGCAGAACAAGCATTTTGCATCAGCTCATGGATCAACAATAATTCAGTAAAAAAAGGAACATATTTCCATCAACGTTTATAACTAATGTGAAATTCTGAAATAGTAACAGTAGTGCAAGTATGCAAAGCATCTCAAAGAATTAGAAATCTGTAAAAACTAATAGTTTTTAAAAACACCCCCTTAACTTCTCCACATACTAAATTCAAGCAGCAAACCAAGTCCAGTTATAGCAACAGACACATAAGACCCAGAGAACGAAGAATATGAAACTGTTCATAAAAGCAAAGAACATGAGCAGTATGATAAGCTAAAAGGTAAAAGCATTTTTAAAACCACTGTATTTAAATCCTGCAGTGGTCTTTCCAGGAGCATATTTACAGCAGCTGCATTAAAGCCTGGAACAGAGGCAGCACATCAGGCACAAGATAAACAGAATAAAAGTCTCAACAAGGCAAAAAGCAACTTGTTACATCCACTAATTCAATTCCTGCTAGTGGCAACTGATCCAGTGTTCCAATTTACCATCCCTTGGAAACTAATGCTCAAATACCTTCTCATATTCCCCATGCCCATCACTGTTTATTTGAAATTGAGTTGCCACTTTGCTGAAGAGATTACATTACATTTTAATGTCCTTTAGAAAATCTCCTGTAATCAGGAGCACAAGGAGTAGTTCTTGTCAGTTTAAACCATTCCTTTCATTAATTTCTGAATTTTACTTTGAATTAATTACTCTTGGTGTTCTACATCATCACTGCCCATTTTTTCAGATATCTCTAGCCACAGAACAAGTGAGAACTTATTTTTGATTCATTAAAATCAACCAACACTCTACTGGTACTGTTTGCTGGTTTTGGTTTGGGATGAGGTTTTCCACTGAATTTTAATTAGTAAGGAGCCCTAGAAGCATTTATTATTGCATACCAACCCTCTCAAAGAGTTCATGCACAAGTCACAGTGGATGCTGTCATTTTTAGGCACTTAGAAAATTGGAAGTGATTATTGATTAGGCAAAAGCCATGTCTTCCAGGGCTCTAAATAGGACTACATGAACCAGGCTACAGGGGAGAAAAATTAATCTTTCCACAGTGGCATTCTCTGCAAGCAGCACAAGCATTTAATAGCAGCGCTTGTAAAAACAGAGCATTTCAGGACTGCTTGGAAAAGGTTTTTCAGGAGATTGGTAATTGGATGCAAAGCATTAGATCATGAGTGATTCAAACAGAATCCAGCACAGTACTGACCTTTGGTGGTTGCTGTTCAAAAGCCTAAGAAAATACAACAATGATCTCATTCCAGTCTCGAGTGAGAAGGTATCAATCGCACAATAGCACAGCCACAGCTGGAGTTAATTGTCACTCCTGCTGTCAGTCACCAAGGAGATCATGGATCCTGCCAGCCTTCAGTCCACTCAGACATTGTCTAGACTTGTTAAAAAAGCACATTTCTCTACTTTAAAACTCCAACCTATGAACCCTTGCTCAGACACAAAGACAGCAAGGCAGAGATACTGCAGTAGTTTTTCTGAAGTTAAGCGGTCTGCTCACCACATGAACACCCTAATTTGACTCCCAGTTCTATAAGCTCTGTTATGGAATTGCTTTCTGTTTTACTTGTTCAAGAGGCCCAGGCAAGCTGAAGGAAATGATTTGGCAAATATATCACCCACTCATGCTTCCAGTTACAGAGAAAGTCAGAAAAATCAGGAAGAACTCCAGCACATAACCCTTTAGTACACCAAAATTCACATTATCAGTACAACACTAAGCTGTTATTTTGGAATACAGAGAATTACTATCCACCCCATTTCTAGGCCTATTCAAACAGAAGAGCAACATCATGACCTCCTTTTGCAGGGGATAGATTTGCCCAGGAACATTTTTGCCCTTTGCTTTTCAATTCTCTGACATTTAACATGTTGTGATTTCTTCCTGGACCTAGGATGGAGATGCAGAATTCTCCAAAAAGAGAGAAAACCAGTGTCTGGAAATCCAAATATACAAATCTTCAGTAATTAGAAGGGAGAATATGCTGCACAAAAGATTTAATACCCATGCAGCACTTCACACTTCTTATGATATGTTGTTTTAAGGTAGATACTGAAGAAACCTTGTTCTAAAACTGCTCATTGAGCACTAGGTCCATCACTGAAAAACCTCTTTCACCAAGTAAAATGCACTCTGATTAAATGCACCCTTTGTTATCACACGTAAAAAGAAATCCCACACAAACTTGCTGTGGTTTTTACACATATTTAAAATACTAAACTCGTGTCAAATAAGAAATCCATACAAATTGTAAGTCTAACATTATCATCGATATAGTGTGGACAAACTTATAACCATTTAAGAAGCATTCTCATAGAAATTGACTCATAAATGCAAGGTTTACAGAGGTCACAAGCAACAAAAAACCTAAGTTTTACAAAGTTTCTGGATTATATTTTAAGGCTATCCAATCACAGAGAACAGAACCAATTCTGTGTTACCATAAAGAATTAAGCACAGTTTATCTACCAGTCAGAATTCAAATTAATTGAGTGATTATAAATTATACATAAATATTTCTGTAATTAGTCAGGGGTCCTTTCTTCTTGACTGTGGCTCAGTCAAGAGCTCCTGAACACTTACTAATATTCTGCTTCTAAAACCACCTGTACTCATTTATTCTTAAACCAGATACACTGCCTAAGAAAAGTCTGACTGACTACAAGTTTAGGTTAAGTCATTAGTACCAGCTGTATAAATAGCTTGTGTATATGCTTTTAATGATCAGAAGAAAATATCACTCAGCTTCAAAGATACAGCACATGATGATTTGCATTTCTGGATTCTGTCTACAAACTAATTATTTGTTTGGTGCACTAAGCAATTAGTTCTTGTTACTGGAAATGCTATTCCACATGGGGGAATTCTTCATCCTACCAATTTGACTCTTTTGATGGGAGACTTCTATTTATAGGGTTTAGTTTGGCCTTTTTTTTTTTTTTTTTTTTTTAGTACATGGAGTTTGCTTGTTTGGACAGGTTTTGTTACTTTTGGGTACTTCAGAGCAATTTTAAAACATTCCCATCCAAAGAGGTACCATACAACAAAGTGGGATTTGAAAGGTTAAAGATCATCTGTTCTGACTATTCATTTCTGAAACTATTCCAGTAGTGCTTCCAGCTGTAAGAGCTATTCCAGCTTGAATATTTCCTTAGTACTGATGGTGTTCTCATGGCTATTAAAACAAAATTTTTCCAAACACAATTCTCAGTTAAAATATGAGTTAAAACACTCAAGGAATAAAATGAAAAATTTTCACTCAGCTTAGGAGACTTCTCAAGCACATCATGCATAAAACACTCTTTAAAGTCCATTTCTAAATTCATATGTAATTCACACCAGCATCAACTCACTTGATCTTTCTTTCAAGTATAGACAGCAAAAAAAGCTGTGGAATTGTGTACATTTACAGACAAATTTTGAACAAGATACACACTAATTCCATTTTCTGTCAGGAACCCAATTCATCCATATCACCTGTATAATACATATGCACATGACAATTTATATTTAGGCATGCACACATAGAAGCAGTCTGGAAAAAAATGAGGAGGAGGGAAGGGCAGAATAAAGAGGCATATAATCTTTGTACCATTTCTGAGAAAGTGACAGGAAATGCTTGGGCCATGTAGCTTCTTTGCAAAGATGGATTCAAAATTTCCCATAGTTGCTCGCTAAAGCACATGTTTGTAAAGCACAGAACACCTTTATGGGGCATTCACTACCTGCTCCAGCTTAGTTTTTGTCTCATTGACTGCAGTTCTAGAACAATGCAATTGAAAAATCATTAACACCATAACAGCCACATGACTGATGGACCTACAGCCAGCTCTTGTCATTTTGTGGAACTGTAAATTGCGAACTACTTGCTACATTTCAGTTTTATTTTCTCTGCACTTCACAGTACATAACACAGCTGACTTGCCCTCAGTTATCAGTGTCATCTTTGCCCTTCTTCCAAAACATAACGTGATCATGACTCCTGCCTCATCTGAACCTGCCTGAAACAATGCTGCTCCTCAGCAACTTGCTTTGAATTGCTTGCAGATTTATCGCTATTTATCCTGCCTTCAGTCTAAATAAAAGCAAATGCATAGAATTACATCTTTCTAACGATAAAAGCATTAAAATGGTATAAACTCCAAGAGAAGCCATTGACTACTGCAGCATCTTTCACCTTGGCAATCTCCCCACCTTGTTCTTAGCAAAAGTTTCATGAAGTTATAAGCTACACCAAACACTCTCCAGGGAAAACCACGTGACAGCTAAACAACAGCTGGCACAAGCAAGAAATTAGAAATAAAAGCTAATTTTGGGTCCATGTGGCACAGAACCTGTTCTTGCCAATGACTTTCAGTACTCCACAATTGTTGCATACCCACAACACCCACCCACCATCATCATCATCATACAATTAATCCTTTTTCAGCTGTTCTGTTGTGCACAGTCTCCTGTTTAACTACTAAGTCACCAGGAATATTTAAAGGAATTAAATTTCTTCACCAATCACTTGGAGGTAAGGAACCTGGATTATCAATCACAGGCTATAAAAATGGCACAGATGATCTGGGTCAGCACTATGCCCTGAAGGCTACTGCAGGCACAGAGCAGCTCAGCTGCAAGATAATCTCCCTTTCTACATTATCTGCAAATGTTTCTTTACCTCAACAGGAGACAACCCACAAAAATCCACACCTCAACTCATTGCTTATTTTCAGGGTTTGTCTAACGGTTCTTTTGGTGGCTCTTCCCCAGCCTAACACTTCCACAAACACAGGAATAATATTTCAAACCACACTCACATCTCTCCAAACCATATTTCCCTATATTCAGTAGGGCAAATGAAGTTCTGATGTATTTGAAACAAGACCACTGCCTGCAGGAACTGTACTAGGGTACTACTGACGGCTAGAAGAATCTAAAACCCCTCAGAATAAATGTCACTACCCAAACACATCTAATACTTGGATTCCACTCAAGTCTCCCCTGACAGGTTACCTGACATGTTCCAAGCACTACAGGATCAGATACTACTTAGATGTGAACATTCCAGCGAGGTCCTAATCGCTCAAATTGTGACTGAATCTCCATCACAATTGAATCAGAGTGTTTTCAAGCCTCAATTTCCTTGCTTATATTTCCACAGAGAAATTTAATTTATGCTAGAATCCACTACATTTCTTCCAAAGGCAGACAGTTAGAATACCACTTCCAACCAACTTGGAGCTGCAGTAAAGAAAAACACTGGAAATATTTTAAGCAACTGCAACTTGCATTCAGGACTTGTGTACAAACATTCCTGGATCATTCAAGGATGTATGTTAATTTAAGACCTCTGGAAAAAGGTACTGGTTAAAATGTCTGCCATCTCTCCTTGCAGTCACCAGGTTTAGGTTTGGTGACTGCTTGCTTGACTTCAGCACCAGGAAGAGTTGGCATTTTTAATTTACAAGCTGCAGGTAAACTTTGTTACTTGCCATTGGCAATATTGGCTGTTCAATTTGCTCTCTTCATATCTGCTTTTTTCTTCAACACCTTTCCCCACACACAGGAAAACAACTACCTAAGTACTCTTCAGAGAGGAGAGACTAAATCACAAGCACTTCAAGACACAAAGTTTGAACAACTTCAGCTCTCCTATGGAAGTTCTGTAAACACTATTTCAGGCAACTCAGTATATTCATCACACCCCCCCTTTTCCACAGGCCACAGGAAAACACTGCATTCATCTCTCCACCCCTGAAATGCACCAGGGAGGGTTCTGGTATCTCTGCCATCATCTTTAGGAGGAACAGACTCTGAAACATTATTTTTAAGGAAACTGACAATTATATACACAGTATAAGCTGTTTGCCTCTGCAAGTTATAGCCAAGATTTCCATTCTTTAATGATAAATTCAAAGTGAGCATTACCTTTATATAAGAAGGAACTATAATCCAAGAGTGCCAGCTGCAGCCCCACAAAGCCACCAAAAGTTTATTTTGTCTCACAAAAGAAAGTAAGCACCTTTCAGCGGCATCACCATTTCCCTCTCTCCTGGATACAGATCCCTCCAGGCAGATTTGGCACACACAGCTGCATTAAGAGGACAGGATGGAGCAATTCTGTCAGTGCAGCAGATTAAAAAAGCCACCACCAAGAGGCTTTATCCCAAAGACAATTCTCCTCTGATTCACAAGAGTTCTGTCTGCCACAAAGCCAAGCAGAGTTTCCCAGATGGTGCTGGCAATGCCATCTCTACTTTCTCACAGCACTACAGCAGCATGTTCATCTCTAGTAAAAAAAATCCCAGCCCTGATCACTTTGCTATCAATTCTGTAACATGTACTGCCCTGATTAAATAAATAAAAGGTTTTCAACCACCAACAGTTTCAAGAAGTGAAGCTCTCCTACTCTTAGCCAAAAATACAAATAAAAAACCAAAAAAAAACCTCAGCACTTAAAACCAAGATAAAGTGCTTGGAATAGCACATTTCATCCCTTTCTTAATGACAGTCCCACTATTCCCTAAAGTTTGAGGAAGATCTTCAAAGTAGCAACAAGTTTTTGGCCAGCTGATGAATAGTTTGCTATAGTACAAGACAGGGCTAACATTGAACCAAGTACCTTTAAAAATCACCAAAACCAGCAGATTGCAGTTGGCTTCTCCTACAGATACATCTCTAAACCATCTTGGCTCCCAGTTCCTGGCTCCCATGACAGGTCCCATCTCATGCACCCCGGGATCACACATGAACAAATGGTCTAAGCAGCACTGCTCAAATCCTGTTGCTCTTGCTTAACTACAATAAGGTTTTCCAGGAGAGCTTTACTTTGTGTCAGTTCTGCCTCCCTTCAATCCTGCATCTCCTCTGCAAGTTTCTGCTCAAGTCCCTGCACAGACGGCTCAAAAATCAGAAAAGAGGAACTCAGAAGTATTTAAACAATCAAGCTTTCCTCTGGAGTAGAACCAACCATAGAAATCATACAATACAGAATATTTCCCTGATTTTGATTTTAAACTTAAATAAAAAACAAATCCACACTAATAAAAGGACCTTATACATTGATAAAGCATTTACGAGGTCAATGAATAAAAATGGTTGAGGTTTATCTCAAGGGGAAAAAACCCAAACAAGGCTAGATGGGAGATAATAGGCACAGCACCCTGTGTCACATTTTATGTCTTGAGGAATAAGTAATGGGGATGTTTGGACAGGTATTCATCAAAACAAAGCCTACAGTGACCTGTGAGGATAAAGAGCCACATTTTTCAAATGCCAACTGGTCAATAAGTCATTGTGACTTAAAAACTGAACTCAAGGACACTGACAAAAGCAAGATTTGAGAACTGTAGCTATACTATCAACCTTCTAACATGTGAAACCTATTTTGATGGCCATAACCAGCAAGACACATTCCTTAGCGCGTACATTTGTAACGCTCAGGTTTGTTACACTGGGTGATTTAAAGTGACCCTGCAGAAAAACTGGTTTGCAAAGAAAGTAGACAAGAAAAACTTAGAGTCCACAAACAGCAGAAGGGGGGAAAAAGAACAAGCACTTGCTAGTAATAACAGTTCAGTTATGCACTTGTGTATGCAGATCCAGTCAAGCCAACAGAAGGTGAATGAAAAATTTGAAAGTAAAATTGAGCAAGACTTCAAAAAAAATATCTATCACTTAAGAGACCAATTTCATATGCACATGACACTGAAAAGTTAGAACTGAAATAACATAATATTGAAACAGGAGGATAAGAGTCCATACCATTGACACAAGATCCATACCATTGAGACAAGATCATTTTTTCCTCTTAATACAATGAAGAAATCTCTTCTATTAAAGCAATTGTTTCCCTCAACACTGCTAATTGCACTAAATATCAACCTTCCTAAAACCGCACAATGACAAACCCTTATAAAAAAACTTGGGACAAGAAAAAACAGTGAAATATACAAACACAGTTGAACAGATCTTCATAGACTCGCACGTTTCAGAATTGAGTTCATATTGACTATCCATACACATTGATTTGAAATCCCATCTCAAGTCTTCCATACAAGTTCTTCTACTTCTCAGTATTTTTAAATGGTGAACTAAGATCTGAATAAAGCCATTCATTTCATTGTATCAGGAAGTCCTTTCCCTGCTACACATTTTCTCTGCAGCTGTAGACATGCATACACATGCCTAGTGTGTGCACATTTATATTTACACTAGGAGTACTTAAGTATCCCTCTACAGTTATGCATTTATGTACACAACTAAAACCCCATGTCAGATATGAATTGATGCCTTTTAATGGGGCTTGAACCATCTTCAGTCCATGCTGGGGTTTACTACAATTTAAGAGAAACAGGCTGTGAAGTGGCTGATCTTTTTCTCCAGGAGCAAGAATAAAATGTCGCCGATGCCCCAAATTCTTGAATGCATTATTTGCATCTCTTGTAATAACCAATATCCCACGTGCATGAGCAAAGATAACCCAAGCTCAGTGCTCGTTCACAGGGTTCAAACCAACCCACTCACATGGATACCTGACAGACTGGCAGCAAATGATGTCATCTTACCAACCACTTTTAAAAGCAGGCTCCTGTCTGTATGAGGCTGCCAGAGAGGCTTAGGCAGTGCTGTTACATGCACATTTCACACTTGGTTTGCTACAGGAAGCAACAAAAACTATCAGTGTTGGCTCACCAGTATAAACAGGAAAAGACCAAATAGTTTCCATAAAGCAGCATTCTCACATGACACCAGGAGCCCCCTGAAATCTTAGATACAATCAAAAGTCCTATGAAATACACTGCTGATATACCTTGCAGATCAGATAAGACAGAATTTTACACCAATCTCAGTTTTCCATCTTAATATATTCTCTTTGTTGTGACAGGCAATTATTCAGAGCAGGACAGCCCTCTAAATTCCTGTCTTGTGAAACAAAGATCACTTTAATTAACATAACCAGTACAACAAAACATTTTCTAAACTTCCACTCAAGGGAAAAGATTCCCTTCGAAAAGACAGCAGCTTGAGGGCATTGAGAGGATTTTTTGGACTTGGGGGACAGGGACAGAGCAACATTGCTTGTTAGTTTTCAATTTTGTGCAGCTCCTCATCTGGTTCACCAGCTATTGAGAACTGACAGAAATGTCACCTATCTTATCTGAACAGTTCTTATCTTGCCTTCTCTTGAGACAGGCAGCAGGACTTCTTACTGCTAAAGGAAAAAGTACTGCCTAGTATCTCTGAAAACACAGATTCTGAGAAAGAAAGAACAGTTTAATACATCAAACAATAACACTTTCTTCCTTCAATAACGTTTAGGTATTTTCAGCTTTTCAGTTTCTGAGTAAAGCTTAGAAATTAAACACATTAATGCTACATTCGAATATTTCTCTATTCTAACCCAAGCCAGAAAATAATAAATGCAAATCAGGAAAATAAGTCCTCTGTTTTGTTACTAAAAAAAAAAAAAAATCTCAGTTTTCCATATGAGAAGCCACATTCTCAGCAAACAGATGACAGAAGAGTCAACATGATTGAAGAGGGTTAAAGTGAGCTGTCAAATTACCTTCTCTCCTCTGAGGATAGGCACTACACCCCCAGCACGTATCCAGTTCTCACATTCAGAGTATGAGAGCCAGGACTACACCATCTGCCAGGCCTAACGAGGCCCACATCCCATTTTTGTGATAACACCTTGCCCATGCCTGTCACATGAGAGGACAGAACACATTCCCCTGGTTTTAGTCCCTTGGATTCCTTGGACTAAGCACAAAACTGGCAGGCTCCCAACAGGCCATTCCATGGGGTGGAATAACCAGATAACCCTCCCTGAGCCAGGCTATGAACAAAAGCACACAGATATCCTAAAGGGAGACACTGCCACCACCAGCCCTCCCTCCCCATGGATAACAGGGATGGAGAGCAGTGCAGCAGGTGCAGGAAGCTCTGCTAGGTTTCCACCATTGCCATACATTTTCTCTTCACAAAACATCAATTTACTTGCAGGAAGAAAGGCTCACCTAATAGATTCTGTTCTTTTTTATTGCATTGAAGAGGGAGATGGGAAAAAATAGCTTGAAACTCTACCAGTTTCAAGCTTTTATTAATTATTAGGCATACACTGACAGGAGGAGAGATGAGGGGGCAAGGGAACTTTCAATAGCCCAAGAGCTCTTTCCTCATCTGACCAGCTTAATATTTTGCATTAAAATAAGTGTTAAAATACAGAGAAATCACATATATCTAGAAACTCTATGAGGAGTATCCAGTTGCAGATTTCTTTTTTGCACCTGACTAAATTTAATGCATCCTTGCCATGCACAAAAAAAGCCTTGTGAAATGAGAGGTGCTAACATTTTCTAACAAATGGGATGACATTACAGAACAGGATCCTTTTTGTTACTCGTGAAAAGAACATGCTCCTGGTGCAATTGATTTCACACATAAAAGGCAACAGTTTCAAAGACCAACACTGCTATTTTTGGCCAGATAGGAGAAAGCCATTTCTAAAGCTGATAGCAGCTCTGACAATTAATTACAAGCTAAAGATCAAGCATGTCAAATACTTGTGAAATCCCCAGACATGAATCAGAATGACTCCTGAGGGCCTCCACAGAGTTCAGAGCAAGAATTCCCTCTTTTTGCAGATCATCTTTCAGTGCCTCTGAGCTGCACAGATTATCAGCATGAATATTTTATGGGTTAAGATCAAGGTAAATAGAGCCAGGAGGTGCACAGTTTCCTGAGTTTATGTACAACAGGCTTGCCATGGGTAAAGAAATGCTCAGTTAGGCAGTTATACATATTACAGCCAGGTGAGTAGTGGGGAAAACACTTACAAACAGGACTAAAACATATTGCAGGGAAAACTGCAATTCTACCAGTCCACACCTGCAAAATTCACTTTCCACAACCATGCTAGGCATTCCATACAGATTTCTAATGAATTTATGCAGCAGCAGTACAGCTCTACAAATACACTAAGAACATGAAAAAGTATTTTAACTATTATGCCATAACGTTCTTCATGCTGATGCAAGTCAGGATGAGAGCTGAAGGACATTTTCCCTGTGAGCTCACAGGCCCAAAGAAATAGCCCAGTCATGGCAAAGGGGACAGTCTGCCCTCTTCCAGGCAGGTGGAGCTAATCAACATTTCAGAACATCCCCTGCAAAATTTGCATAAGAAATCAGTTGAAACAGTTTGTTATGGATTCATTCCCCAAAAAAATTAACTGAAAGAGGTTGGCTCAGTAATGACTTGAGGTTTCCCACAATACCATAAAGTGCTGATTCTCCTGGAAAAACAAAGTGGATTCTGATTTGCCATTCAGCCTTCCCAGAAAGAGAGCATGCCAACAACATGAGGTAATGGTGAATTTGGCCTCTCCAAGCTTCCTAAGACTGGAGAGAAGGTTTGAAAGGTATTTGGACTCTGATTAAATTCAGCAATCAGTGCAGTAAAAACATATTAAAAGAGCTTTTAAAGAGACAAACTGCAACAGTATTCCATTTTTCCTCCCTAGACTCCAGCACTTTTTTTAAAAATACCTTGGCAAGCTTCTTGTTTCTGCAAAGGTATATGGACTTTCTGACACTATGATAATTAAAGTCAACATGGGAAATACAAGCCAAAATAGAAAATCTAGATTCTCAAAGGAATATCAACCAAGTCAAATAGAACTTTTAGAAATAAAATACTCAAGAAATGAGTCACCCACTCCCCCCAAAAAAAATGCAACAGGAGAGGCAACTTATTCACTTCAGTTTTGCATTCTCCTCTGCTTTCTGTTCATTTTACATGCAAGCCCTACTATATTAGTTAAACACAGCGGCATTTCCCAGCTAGCCAGATAAATAAAAATCCAGCTAACAGGCATTCATTTGCAAAGTATATTTTCTTTTCTCTACTTTACCAAACAGCCCACCTTCTGAAAGGATTCACACACAGAAATCAGGCCACAGATAAACATTGCATTTTGAGTCACCTTTGTGATCCTTTAGCACTGGTGGCAGGAGTTACCACACTCACAGCAATTTAATAGCCATGCTTGTACTAGTTAGGAGGAAAGGAAAAAGGCACAAGGGAATTCCCTTATCTCAGCTTTCAGAAGTGGTATGGAAATTTTGTACATCAGCAAATTCTTACAGGAGTTGGTAAGCAAAGTTTTTTAAATTTATTAAAATTATTACACTATTTTAACCAATTATTAAATACTGATATACTGTTCAATATGAATTATCAAATATATATATTATATTTTTAATTTAAACATATTTCCTAAATAACTCTCTCTACAAACATGGGTTTCAGAGGACTTGTGGCATTTCTAGGTGTAGAAGGACCTTAATTTGAAAGGAGGCTTTTTCCAATGAGACTGTTTAGCTCTATGTCAACTAAGTTTCAAGAAGAGAGTCCTATGTAAATTTTACAGTAAGAAATCTTTTTATGTAAGCTAAAAAGCTCTGAACCATAAGAAGAAAAAAAGCTTGATCATAAATGTGGGCCCATTTAAGTAAACAAAAACTATAATTTAGTGAGAAAGCAAACAGAATAAACACGGCATAAACACAAACATATCATAAACAGAAACTCTCGTTACAAGTGAAAATGAGTCCTGGAGCATTTTTCACCAGTTGCTGTTTTACTTCCCACACTCTCACAAAACACATGCAGAATTCCTCAGCCAAACACCTTCCCAACAGTAACCCACAGAAAAAAAGGAGCCATTAAGAAAACAAGCAGAATTGTATCACCTATATCAGAAATACAGGCTGTATCAAAGGCCTTCTTCCACTTTGAATATTTATGCACAATGCAGAAGTGTAGCACATGCTTTTTTACTCATGGTTGAGACCTCAAACAGCAAAAAACCCCACAAATAATCCCCAACCCACAGTATAAATCAGCATATAAAAGCTCAGCATTTACTGGGTATCATGGCCATAAAGCTGCCCAACTTAGAGAGAGCAAGACAAACTTCACCCTTGTACAGCAATCCAAACTGAAAAGCATGAAAATAAACCACATGGAATCACTACTGCAACAACCAAGACAAAAAAATCGCTGCTATCAATCTTCAGTAGCCAACTCACTTTTTTTTTGCTCTGTTTTATGAGCCACTTCTTCCTACAGAGTCATTTCCAGGCCCTTACTTCAAGTTTACCATGTTCAACAGATCAGCTACAATATTTTGCTCCATAAAACAACAAAAGCCAAACCAAATTTTACTCACCCACAGCCTGTGAAAGCTCAGGTACCGTTACTTTACACTCACTCCACCAGGTTCTCCTACCACCAGGAGTGAAGGTGGCAAAATGAAGGAGCTCTGGAACTTTCTGCTCTTATATGAAGGCACTTGGGCCAACAGCAGGTGTTTCCTCTCTCTAATAATCAAACACCTTCATTGGCTACAGCTGTGCCTCGTTTGCCTCATCACCAGGTTTCCCTGAGGAGCAACACCAGCTAGCCAAATTTTAGCCCCTGTAGGGCTGAAATTATATCAATTCATTCATAAAATATTTCTCTATATTTATAAATATATTTATATATATATATATATAAATATATTTATTTATATTTATAAAATTACATAAAATATACAGTAAATATTTATGCTATTTTAAAACCAAAATATTTATAATTTATATAATAAAACTATACCGTTTAGACCTCCATGGCCTAAATTAAAGGGAGAACAAGTAGAAAGACAAGGCAAGCCTGGTCTGGCCAAGAAATAAAAACTCAAAGCCCATCAGGAATCAAAGTTTCCCTCAAATAGTAAAGATCACACAAGCAAAGTACAAGTTTCCAAAGCCCCTAACAGAAACACTTTGTATAGCTACATCTATATGGTCACCATTTAACTAAGTAAGTAACAGGTGTTAAAACCCCTTCTTTATCTTTACAAAGGCTAATCATGGACAGAAAAGAGGAATGTATGGAAATAAAATATAGCCTTGCAGCATCCAGCTATGTGGGAGACCTTTTGGGGATCCCAAAGGCAGCAGCACTATAACTAAATTAATTAATCAAGAGTCAGCTGCCAACAACTCCTGGGGGAGCACCAGGACCCAAAACTGCCCCTCCCAGGAGGAATAAATAAAGGTGATACGCACAGAAAGAAAGGGATCCTATTTTAAGATTAGTCTCTAATTCTTAAAGGATTGACAAAAATAAGTGTACATTTACTTGTATATTAGACACATAACACTTGCTTGAGTACCCCTCCAAAAATGTTGTTAATCTGATAACTAAGAACAAGCCATGAAAAGAAAAACTAAAACTATTTTTCTTTCAAAAAACAGTTTTCCTTTCAAACAAATATTCCTTGTTTTACAGAAAAACAGGCTCATCTTCAAATACATGCTGTGGGGTGTTTTTTATGGTAAACTAAAGCAGTACATAATGATAAATGAAAAAGTGTAAAGGTTCTTACAAGTATTTTTATCAGAGGTTGGTCTGTTACACTCAAAAATTATTCAACTTACACAATTCTCTCAACCTTTCACCTTTGCCAAATCTCTAACTCATGTAAAACTCTAATAGGTACACACAACTTTTCTTGTGAATAAGTTTGCAACAAAACCTTATACCAACAAATCCTACAAGTTCACCCTCAGTAAAGGTGGCAAACACCTGAAGGGAATATACAACACAACACACACTCCTTGAAAATGGAGGAAATCAGATTTGTCCTTCCTCCTCAAAAGATGCATGGGGATGACCAGGAGAATATCAAGGGTTTGTGGATCATGACAGTTTACAAGGACTCCTGCTTTTTTGCCAAGAAACAGGGAGTCCCAAGGAACCATTTCAACATTTCAAAGAATGTCTCACATGCCAAGAAAGGTTCTAACACACTGACTGAAAATACTGGAAGGAGGGAGGACAGGCAACATCAGCCAATGCAGCTTTTTGGGTGCCTTGGACATTATTCCTTCAGAACAGCCATTCTCCACAATCATTTTCCATGGATACTCTCCCCAGATACAAATCCAGTGGCTAATTCTTTACCCTAATTTGAATAACTCAGAGAACTTCATTTTGTTCATGACTGATGCACTACTCCCTCCACTTGAAACAGCTCCCACAAGACCTTGACAGAAAACTTGTTTCAACCACCAGGAGGTCAAACTTGATAAAATGTTCAAATATTGTCCTTTCTAGTGTATTTCCTTATCCCCTACACTTGTTAGATCTGCATAGAGTGCAGTACCAGCTATCTCCCCTAACAACATTGTTATTCCCTCTCTCCCATCTCACAGAGCTCATTCTCATCTCTCTCCATGCTCTGCTCCAAAGTGTGTTCAAATCAAAGGTTCTCATTTTTTATCTCTTTCCCCCAATTGTCTTTAATTAGACTATTTTTTTCTTTGAAGTCAAGGGGAAGAGTCCTGTTAATTTCAATGAATATTTAGCCAGGCCTTTTCCTTCAAGTGTTCTACCTCACTTCATCTTCAAACACATTGTTCCACAGGGACAGGGATGCATCCAAATAAAGATCAATAAAAAGGTAATTACTGTAGTATTATTAATTGAAGAAACAGGATCAGTGTCAATGAACTTCAATACACTAATAAAATTAACAGATATCAAAGTGTTTCGGGTCTGAATAGAAACATTTACATTAAATCTGAGTAACTTTTCCAAATACTGGACAAATAGTCACATACACTTTGAAATACAAAAATATCTCCAGTGCTCCAAGATGAAGCTGAGCAAATTTCACTGCCTGAAATGAGAGTAGACATTATTTGCACCTTCTAAGCATATTTTCATCTTGCTTTTTAAAATAAGGCCACCGAAAGGAGAATTTCCACTGCCCCAGCTGTCAGTGCCTGGTTTTGTGACTTGCCTGCTGGGGACTTACTCATTTCCCATTGCAAATCTGGAATTACTATTCACTTGGACAGACCTGCTCCTGATTGCACCCTGATGATGTGTCCTCAGTCCAGCTTATGATACTGGCCAGATATGGTACTACCATATACTACTGGCAAGCTTATGGTACTACCAAGATTTCTGTGTAGAAGGAGAAAAGGGGCAAAAAACTCAAATTTTGCTTAGATCCAAGAGATGCAATCACACCCTTTCAGTACTACCTGACATCTTCTTGACAATATTAGGAGGGAATTAATGTCGATAGGTATTGGCTGATGGAGGTGAATTATGGTAAGTTCTGGAAGACAACTGTCTAAAGCAGGGGAGGCTGATTCATTACTCAGCAATAATTCATTATTAAGACATTTAGGCCCACTTGTGCACCACAAAGTCAGAGGGAACAGGAAACAATAAAACCTATAAATACTATTCAGGCTAAAGTGTTTGCAGCTGCAGCCATAGAGGTATATACACACAGAGACAATAACAGCATCTTAGAAAAATTAGGTGCTTTGGAAGCAAATTATCAAAATTAGCTGCTTGGAAGGAAATTATCAAAATTATCAAATTATCATCTGGAGACAGATGGTTGTCTCCATCCCATGCAATGGATGTATCAGCTCACTATTTCTCAGGTCTGCCTGTTTTCTGTATGAAACAATTATTATACACCCAGGGGCACAAACAAGGATGCAAAGCCTTGGGCTTTGATCTCACACTGCTAAACTGAAGCAAACGAACAGGAAAATATTTGAAGCCTGAATACACCTCTGCAGATAAAGATCTGTATGTTAATGCTGGTGTTAATTAACTAAATATAATTTAAAGCTGATATCTGCCTGCATATCACATAAAACATCTTTTGCATCACATACATATTTTCAGATGTGTACAAAGAATATGTCTATTTCACAGCATTTTTTGCTTTCCTTTTTCTCTACCTGAATCATACAGATGATACATTTCTTGGCCACCACCAATTTTTAAAAATTCATTACAAATCCATTTCTCACACATCACCCCCTTAGGGGAATTGTTCCTTAAAGAGTTTAAGTACTAGAACAATGGACTACTGCACAGCACTACCTTTCAACTGTGAAATATCTATTCCACAAAGAGGATTTATTGTAGTGACACTTCTCAGGAATACACAATATTTGAAATTTCACTGACATTTCTCACTAACAAAACAGCCCTTCTACCTTAGCAGTGATTCTAAGACATAAAATTGCCATAAAGCCTTTTCTTTCCTCTGGGTGTCAGAGTAGTCCTCAAAGTCCTTCTGTGTTAAAAATTATTTGTCTAATTTTGTCTAACAGACCCAATGTATTAGTTAGAGAGTACATGCACAGTAATATTTCAGAAAGATTATGACCCTCTTCCCCAAAATCTTGCATGGCAACTTTGGGTTACTCTGAACCTCTCTCCAGTTTTGACTTCTGAACTTTTCCTTTAATTTACCTGCTAATTCACCTCATTTATACTGATACTGTACTTTTTCTCTTTTTGTAACCTGGTGTCCAAATACCAGAACAACCACAGCAGTGAACACCTGACCATTTCCATAAGATACCATTTCCATCTTCTGCAAAAGTCTTCAGTCAGAGTCTTATTATTAAAGCAAGTTTTTCCAAGCAGTTTCCAATCCTTGGAAGGGCTCAGAATCCTTTTCCTTAAAAGGATGGAGAGATGGATGGATGATTCCTGTGCCTTGTAAAGGTCCAATGCAATTCACCTCTGGATACCAAACAGTTCTTACATCTAATAGGGGATGTAGTCACAGAAGATGAGAGGATTTCTCTCTAGCAGTGATATCTTGCCCCCTGGCAGACATCGGGCAGTTCAAATAAAATTTAAGGTTTAGCTCATGACACTCAGAGGATGCTGACAGATGATGGAAGCACTGTCACAGCAGCTCTAACTTGACTTTCTGTCTACACTGCTGAACGTTTTAAATCATTTCTCAACAAGATCAGTCGAAATGGGCAGCAAATCTCTAAATCATCCATGAAAATACAATGGCATCCAAGAGGTATTTGCTTGAGTTATCCCCCTAAGTAAGGGAAGGCAGTACTTAAGCAGGTTTATAGAGGATAGCAGGAATAGTTCTGTTCCTAAGAGCTGCCTCCTTCCTGTGCCCTCCTCATTTCACATGCACATTTAAGAGGTCAACATGCAAGAGCTTTTCTTACAGTTCTTGAACCCTCTGACTTGTTCTCTTCTCAGTATATCTAGATAATTCAATTTACTGGAGATTTATTAATAACTTCTATTATCTTCCAAGCTACTAAGCAAACCAGGTGGGTTATTCTGTCTAATAAAATCCAGATCTTGCTGACAAATACATGATAGATATTTACTTCAGGAAATACTGTCAAAAAAGTAGACATTTTTCCTGATCTTCTGGGCAGAGTGGAAATCACATAAAGGTGCTAGAACAAAGCTATGAAAACCAGAGCAAGGCAAACAATGCTTGGCCCAGAATTTTTTCTCAGAGAGTAAAAAAGTCAGAACAATTAGGAGGAAGTCCAAGATTATTGAGATGATAAACATGCATCCATGATAACACTGCACTGGGGAAATGGATGGACACTACTGAATTAGAGCAGCTGCCAATATTAGGCTTAGATTTGTAAAGTCACTTCTCATTAAAACTCTGTACACAAAACTCTGGGCCCTTTCACTACTCTCCCCAGAGGTTTTGGCTTTGGTATTAGTTTGCTTGGTGCCAGTTTGAATGCCACTGGACTTACCTTATAATTTATCTTCAGAATATTTAATTAGATCAACTTTGTGCCATATTAGCATGCTTGGGTTTAACTGTTCCCCTTGTTTAAAATTATAAAGTAGACAAAGGATAGGGCCCTATACTTGTTTACTCCATATTAGGCACAATTTCTGCATTCTGGTAATGCTTCCTCATTAGTTTTTCTCTGCTTGCTAGACTTAATTTATCTACTCTAAAAACATAACAAGACTGAATTCATAGACATGCTGAATGCTAAACTGGCAGTGAATTACTAAAAGCAGAATTTACAGTCTAATATTAAAAATACAGTTGATATCTAAACCCAGTTTAAGAAAAACAAATTGAGAGAAAACCAGTTATCCTCCAACGGTGCCAGAAGATTATTGAATATGTGCACTGCATTTTTCTTACACATGTTTGGCTTCAGAAACTTCATGTTTTAAATATCAACCTTAGCAGAAAGAAGTCAACAAGTAAAAAGCTCTTCTTACATTCAGATACAGAATCACAGTACAATGATACTTGGCAACAAAGAGCAGTAAGTAATCAGCTCCTAAAGCCACAACAATATCCGTATGGCACCACAGTGAGTTTCAGAAAATGCACTTCACTGAAAAGGAGAGCAAGGTTTGACTGTTGCTAAGATCCCACCACTCTTGTTCCCAATGTATATCAAAACCAAAATCTTTTATACATTTCTGCAAAAAGGAAATTAAGTAGACCGGCACTTGACAACCCATATTTCTCCTTTTTTGGGCAATCTACATTCCGTTTTGTCATAAAAAATAACAGGTAAGATAGAACATGGGGGTTTTTTGTTTCTCCTATCAATCATTTCAACAACTCACTACAGTTCTAAATCCAACTATTTTACTTACAAGAGTGAATGAATATGTAGGGTATACATGTATCATTTCTGCATGAATGCACACACACTCAATCTCTTTGTTGGACCAACACCCCTTTGCACCCCAGCATGATTCCAGCCAGTGCAGTTCCTAGAGTGCAAGGATCCCAGCTCAACATCAGCAGAGCAAGTTTTGAAGGTTATACTGATATGGGCAGGGGAAAGCCTTGAGAGAATACAGCAGATTAAGAGCTAGGATTCAATTAAAACTTCATACAGTGCCACACCACCCCTTGTGTACAGTTTAAACAGCAAACCCTGGTATTTAATAAACTGCATTTAATAACTTGCAGTCTATGTTCTGCAGCCAGTCTATTAGCCTATTTCATTGGAGAGGGAGGAACCCATATGGGTTCAATGAGATCTACCTAGGAAGAGATTTGGGCTCAATTACACTGTGTACTTATTCACCAGTTTGGCAATGAGCAAGGCTAAACAACCAAATGGTAGAGGATTCCCACATCACATATTTGAGTCTACACACTTAATTCTGTTTACTACACCATTTGGATCAGAACCATAATTTCTCTCAGCTCACTAAAAGTAATACTAACTATTACTATTCCTAATATACTATTATTAGTATTACTAAAAGTAATAGTATTGTGCTTTGCACATATAAGTTGTAAAATCAATGTTTACCAGTCAAATGCCAGATATATTCAAGTACCTGAAAAACATATCTGTGTGCAAAGTATTTTATAATTTCCAGTACCCTTGAAGCTGGTGAGCACATACATTCTCCTGGTCCATTCTACACCACTGACAAGCAGAAATTATGTACAGGAGGCATTCTGAGCCTTGCATCTACTCCATAACCTGAACAGTGACTTCAGTAAGTCATCCATCAAGACTACAAACTGAATTTTAGTATTAATGAGAATTTTGTCTACTTTAAGCCCTCCCAGTGCACACACACCTCTTAGGGAATCTAAGAGGTTCAGGTGGATGACACTTCACTTTACATAATTATGTGAGCTTCACAAGAAAACAATACAAGACATGAACTGAAAAATAGCGCACATGGTGTTTCAGCAGCTGCAGCAGATACCTTGCTCTGGGTAGAGCAATAAAACTGGCAGCAAGTGAGATATTACATATTCACAACTTCCAGGGATATGCAAGACAACTAAGTTGTAGTTTCAATAGGACAAACACCCCTCCTGCAGTAGGTCAGGTCAGGGAGATTTTAGTGGCTGCAAACAGATAAGACCAAAGCTCTAGCCCCACCTAAAATCCAGCTCCATCACAGACACTCTGCCTTCCAGTTGGAGGTCCTGGATCACTGCCACTCACTGTCCCCAGTGACCTTGCACACAAGTCAAAGCAGGCCTAACTTCTTAATTTACAAGCCTAATTTAACACCAAATAAATTAGTCCATAGTTTATATAGTCCATACCAACTAGAGGGAATGATAGCAAATTACACACCTTTAACCCTTAGTGCTACAACACTTGAAATCAGTCCCAAATTGTGCAGACCCTTCTCCCTCCATTTCAAGAAATACTAGAAATTAGTCACTGTTTCTTCTAAATACAGCAGCAAATAACTTTGTATCTACACACAAAGTCTATAATACAGACTATAATATAGAATTATTTATGTCCAAAAAGCAAATTACAGTGCAGTTCAACAAGGCTCTTATCTCCTTACGTCGTCAATTTTCTGGAAAAACACTTTACACTCTATGCCATGAGTTAAACAGGAAAATGAAAAAAGAAAATTACCTAAAAGCCAGAGCTTTTTAGATAGTTAGATATATCTAAAACTTTCCATTGTGTTTAACCATGATCCATTATTTATTCCATGAATGCTTATCAGTGCCCAGACAAAACTAATTTGCAGGCCTTCTTTTGATATTTTCAACAGTCTAAAAGGACTATTATTCTGGGAAACATCAAATGTGAATTACAGGAATTTTGCTATGAAATAAAAAAATCATTACAATACAGGTAATTTCAGTTTTCATGAGTTTGACCCTATTTTGCATTCAAAAAATGCAGCAGTTACAATCTATTTATAGCAACAGCAGCTACATGACATGGTTAATAAAACCTTATGTGAAACAACTATTACAGAATTTTCTCATGCTTTTCCGGGAAGCTTTCAAGAGATCTTCCTTTATATTAAAAATGCTTTCAATTGAGCATACCAAGAAAACAGTCAGCGAATTTCCCTTCGCACACTGAATTTCTGGATCACTTTTTTTTTTTTTTTGCATATACAGAAAATCTTCTAAAACACACCCTAAGAAAACAGACCAGATTTCTTACTAGTGCAAATTTGGAAGAAGCACATGAGCCACAGGTAAATGTATCCCTCATTTTCCTCACACTCGTGTGTTCCTCTGCCAGTTTTAGGTTAATTACTGCTGTGATGTACCAAGTGACTGATTGGTAGTAAAGGTGTTTTCTTTCTTGTGGTGCCTCACAAGCTCCTTGTCAGTTAAATAACTTGCTGACCTCTAGGAAATTGCCTCCAGGATTTTTGTTGTCTAGAAGGATTATTGCCCACTAATAAAGCCTGTTATTCTGACACCCTATTTCGTGATACCTCCAATAAAATCACATTGCAGAAACCTCCACTACTTGTGTAATTCATCATTGTTTTTTTAATTCATCACTGTAAACATTTACTGTATATTGCTGAGTGAACAGCAAGGTCAGAAATATTTCCTAACCATTATATAAGTATCAAGATGCCTGGTATATTTTCATAACAATATTTTTTTGAAAGTAAAAGGCTACGTATTAATAAATGATGTGCTTCAAAACTCACTTGCTGTACCTTGGAGACAATTAGAGAAAAATCCCTCACTATTTCCACCATGTTATTATCACCAAAGGTATAAGCCACACCTAAGAGCAAAGAAGTCACAATGTACAGAAGATGCCACCAAGTTTGCAAACAGCTGTTAAATGCTTCCCCTCTCCCCCAGATGCTTTACAACTACAATGGGGTCTCCACCAAAACAGTGGTATTCCACTTAAGTATCAAATCTTAAACAACAAATGCATAATTATTCTATTCACATAATAGCCAAGTAAAAAGTCATCCAAACCATGATTCCAAGGATAATTTTCTAAGTTATACAGCATTTATAGCATTTAAAGAATTACCCCAAAATCATTACCTACAGAATTTTATATACAATTTGACTAATAGGGTACAGGCCCAACTCAATATTCACTGAAGTCAATGTCAAAACTGCCAAGATAACTCCTGAGCCGTGATTATAAATCAGAACTGCATCACGACTTCTAAAATACCAATGAAACACTCACAATACTTGGGTGTTAGAAAAGTCCAGGAAATCAAGGAAAGGTGGATTATATAGAATTCTGTCACCACAGTTCACACTTAGCTTTTGTATAATACAAGGCAGGAGAGTTATTTTAGGCAATGAATGCAGAGGAAATTGTTTGATAGCTCACCTTCAAGAGCTTATTCTTATAGAAAAGTATTCTTGCTATTTTTCATCTATTTGAAGTCTTATACTTTAGACAGGTCTACATGCCAGAGCTGTGTTGAGAATCCCCTCATGGGTGACTTTTGCAAATGAGTTATCTAGATACATAAAGCTTATTCGAAACATAATTAGAAAGACAAAATGCACAGATCTGAAGTACATGCTTTTTGCTGCTTTCAACCATGGCTTCTAGCAGATTTGAAGAGCGCCTAAATAATTAAAGAAGAAACGCTATGACAAATTTCATAATGCTAAAGCTGATTTACACAGAGAAAGAATTATTTAATCTACCCTTTGCATCTTGAATCTGTAACTGCTTTTCACAGTCACCTATATAAGAGGGTTTTTTCCCTCAGCAGGATATTAAAGCTTCACCATAATTCATCTACAATGGACAGTCATTTATCAAAACTAAATAAAAACAACTGCCATGTAAACACAGAAATTCAAAATAACTTACTGTCATAAATACCAACTGCACATAAAATAGCTAAGTGTTTTAAATAATTAATTTAGAAAGTCAAGTGGTTTTAAAACATGAACCCACTTAAGCTTACAAGTGCCCTACACTACAATGCAAATGGATTAGCAAACTCACTGATTATTAATTCTGTAATGCCATGCTATGCTCATAATGTTTATGATGTTATGACAATATACACAATATTAACCATAATTAGCAATCAATATTTCTCTTTCAAATCCTTAATTTCACGTTGGAGTACAGCCTTATTCTTTTAACTAGGCAGTTTTTACTTAGTGCAAGTCCTAGGAAATGTCTGACTAAATTCCAGGCACCAGAGGAACGCCAATGGGGGTGTAAGAGGCCAATCTCAGGCCTGAGCAATTACAACAAAGCACACAATCTACTAATCTCAAATAGGTACATTTGGAGGACTTAAAAAGAAGCTCTCCCGCTCATAGGATTGATGCTGGTGAATTGTTTTTCTCCAAAGCTCAAATGAGAAACGGAACTGAGCCTAGTTGCAAACAGCAAGGAAGAAACACAAAATGGGTTTATTTTGTACAATTCAGGTCAAGGAGATGAAAGTGCTCTTCATTGCAAGTACTCATATCACAACCTCCTTGGCATCTAACAAAGAGAGATGATCAGAGAGCCACTCCCACAAAAAATACTGTGCAGGTGTCCTAAAAGGCTGTGGGGAAAAAGCTGACTAATTCCAGAATGCCAACTTTCTAATCTCTAAATAGATTTTATGATTTAGGTCTATTTTGCAGCTGGTGATCTCTCACCTCAAAGTCTGGATATTTAATCCATAACATGATGCTCCTCTGCTGTCCTGCATTTTGTGCAAACTTTCCACACTTTCTTAATTTCATTTACAAAAGGGATTTTGTGGCTCCGTACTCAAAGACCGTTTTGACTCGCCTTTTTTAAGATATATGTGCATTTTTAGATACATTTCAATTCCTACCCATTCCAAGAAAAATTAGGTTTGTTCTCAAAACATTTGGGATATCACAGGTTTTCTTTTCTGTCTTCAAATTGCCCAATTTTCATTTGCATTTACTTCGACACAGAATAATTATATCTATCTTACATATTTTTCTGACCACAGTACAATTTCAATGATGTGGGGGAAAAAAAGACAACAGTTTGCCAGATAATTAATCCAAGTCTGTTTCCATCACAGAGAGAAGGGCACTATAAAATATATTGTCTTGATGAAGATGATGAGGGAGGACATGTCAGTCTGTCAAAATGAGGTGGAATTTCTATTACAGCAATACATTTCCCAGCTAACAACTGCTGTCTCTAACAGGACCAGACCTGAGGATTTGCAGATCAGGAATTTGGTAAGGAACACATTAATGAGAAAATGCCTTTGAACAAGTCCAAGTTAGGGTTTTTTTAAGGAATATTTGAGATAAAGATCAAGCTTATCAACAGTCTCCTCAGGTAACCCTTTGGAGGAAATCAATGGAAGTTTCTTTGCTGGGTCAGCTTTTTACAGCTCCTTCTATTCCCAGATTTTGCCCTTGACTCCTGTGAGTATGATGAAGTAAAACATCTTAGGCAGGACTGCTCTTCTGTCTCAGTCATGAAAACAGCATCATATCACCATAAGGGCAGTCCAAAGAGGCAGACAGAGAACACAAAATAGGACCAGATGTGCTATGAAATCCACATCTGGACAAAGCCTAGCCCACTGGAGTTTTTTTTCAACACAATTGTTTTTCTTTGTCCCATCACAGTAGGCAGGAACTATTGCTAGTGGAGTGGAAACCCCTATAGCAAGTGGGATCAGTGGTGTGACAAAGGGATTTCAGAGCAACAGAGGTGGGGTGAGCAGTCTCTCTACATCCCTGCCAATGGACAGCTTACCAAAAACTTTTTAACTATAAAGCATTAGGCATTCAGCCCACGGTTCATAAACTGCAGCCACAGTTATTGTCATTGGAATATTTTCATGTACTTATATTAATGTATTTCAAACATGCAGTCAAAGGTTATACATTTGAAACCATGTGTAACCCTCTGTATTGAGTTCAAGATTTAGTTCAAGAATATGGTTGACTTATTTAAATATTTTCCTTTCTCAAGTCACGGAGCATTTTGATAATTAAATAATTATCAAAAGAGACACTGCCATATCATCCTATCTTCATGCCTATTCCATTACTCCTGACAATTATTTGAGTAACCCATAATGATAGAAGTTCTAAACAGCAATAATTTAGAGAGAAGAGACAGGATAGGACCTTCCAGTCTCTTACCATGAGAACTGTAAGGTTTACTCTGAAGGCATCCAACTGGGGTTCAGAATAATTCATTTTGTGTATGAGATCTCTTATTTAAAGTCAAAAGTAGGGAATATGCTTCAGCTTCTAAAAATTTACAATCTCTAATCCATTTTTTTTCAACATGCGTAATTTATGAAGTATCCACAGTACAAGTCCAAACTGAATGAAAACTACATTTTCATTAACTAAAATCTCATTATTTTTCTAATTGGAATAGGCATAAGATTGTACAGTAGCAAAGCCCTCCAACTTCCACTAAATTCACTGAATCTGAATACCACACCTTAACTTTATACAAGATAAAGGTACTTAACTAATTCTGTAGTGTTTGACAGTTGTAAGGTCACAGTTTTGCATTGAAAACTGTACAAAACTGTATTCTAACTGCTGTTTTCAACATCACCTTATGCTACACAAAATCACAATGCAACCTTTTCATTCCCACTGGATACATGAAATATTATCATTAGTTACTAAAATTAATTGTTGGACACTATCGTGCTCTTTAGAGAGGTTAAAAAAATCCTTTATTGCCCTTTAACTGAAATCTTTTGAAGTGCAAAAAAGCCAGAATCAAAGTGCAGCATTAAAGGAGAATAAACAGAAATAACCTTATTAATGAATGAAAAATAGATACTTTACCATAATGAGAATGGTTCCTATGAATGGTGTTTACCTTATAATTAACAAAATAAATATTAATAGAACTTAGAAAAATAGTGCCTCAGATCAAAGCTTATAGCATCATACACTTTCAATATGTATGCTTGTTGGTTTTGTCCTTTTTTTTATTCCTGTCATTGATTATCCTTTTCCCTAGTCCTCCTTCCACCTCTGACCATCATTCACCACACATGGTCTTACACTGCATATCACCTATCCATAAGGAAAACCAGTGTATTCTTCAGCCAGTGATCAAATTCAAAGTACCCAATGAAATAAGTCTAAATTACAAAAGGTTTTTTTTGTTAATGTTATAACTTGCCTGCTGACATTACCCCTATATCACAGAATTAACTTTTTTCATTTCTACTTCTAGATTATTTAGTTCCTAATGTCTTCCATTGTTCTCTTAAGACATATTTTAAAGCTGGTTATCCCAGATTTATCCCAAGTATTTTAGCAAGGCACAACATCAAGACTGAGGTTTACCCAAGCCATTTGCTGAAAGCCAGGAGGACAAAACAAAAGGGAAAAAAAAAAAAAAAACCAAGACAGCTTTGTTCTGTAACCAACAGCACAGAAAGAAAAGCATGTTTGCTTTCCTCACTCCCATCTTTACAGTATCTCAGCATCAAGATCAAGTTGTTCCTTTTGCTCTTCCCTTGCTATTTCTTCCCCCACCAAAATTAAATGCCTGATGCCCTCTAGATCAACTTTTCAATGAAACTCTGCGGTGACAGAGAATGGCTACCTGAGCATACAAACACAGAGCTCAATGCCTTTAAACCCCTGCTAGTCCTTCATGAGAACGGGTCCATCCTTTCAGATGCAAAATGGCAACCTGAACTGCATAATAAAAAAAAGATTTGATCTCTCCTTGAGTGCACAGCACACAAATTTTGCTCTGTACATACCTGTTTAAGTAGTGCATCATCAAGGCTTTCTAGCCTTTACTAGAAAGTGTCATTAACATGGGGGGGTGGGACATTAAACACGCATTTTTATCATTAGCTCATTTTAAAGGCACATTCTCTTTCCTTTTAAATCTACATTTCACCTTCAGTTTGATTTTGGCAAACAAGACAGAGTCATAAGACAGAAAAGATCAACCCAAAACTTCCCAAAGTGAATGTGACCTCTGCAGATCACATCCTGTTTTACCAGCTGCTTCCTCAACATCTGTGCACCTAAGAGTAGCCCAAGACACTGCAAAGGACACACCCACTGCTAATTTTGATTCTATAGTTATAGTATAGTTATAGTAAAAATTCAGGGAGATATTTCAGGGAAAAAAGAGCAGGAAATAAACAGTCTATAAAAGTTTCTGTGGTATCATGATACAGCACATTAATAGCTTTAATGTGAAAAAAAATTACATATGGGCTAATAAAAAAGCCTTCTTTTAATTCCCTCTGTAATACCTCCCCATGACTTGACCATCTGTACATTGATATATGAGTAAAAATACTTGAATTTATGGTTCCAAGGGACTTGTAGATTCATAGTAGCTGACTGCAATGGCACCATGGTGAGAACACCCCCTGGACAACCTTCAGCTCTGCACAAGCAGCCAAAGTTAGAATTTCCCCCTCCAGCTGCTTCAGAGTCATGCTGACTGCACCAAACAAAGAGTAATTTCATAAAACATCTGTCTGACCTAAAACAATACTTGAAAAGAAAGAAGGGTAAGTTTGAAGGTAAGACAACTTGGAATGATCTCTCCTCTGTAAAGATGCTGATGCACATCCACTCAGTTCAAAACACACCAACTCCTAAAGCATTGTTCTTTCACTCCCCAGTAATACTTGAATAAGCTACATATACTCTTACAAAAATGATATGAAGATTATGGTTGTGTACAGAATACGTATAAAACATTGTTTCTAGTACAAAACTTAAAGCTTCAGATTTTTTTCTAAATTCAAATTCATGGTTTGGAAATTTGCTTTGTAGGAAAACCATATGACATTCTCCTCTTAGAACTCAAACTTCCATGGGAAATAAAAGGAGAAAGAACTTGAAAAAGTATTTATGAATATCCTAAATTTCTCTAAAACAGGAAACTATAGTAATTCTTTGGTTCTGATTCCCAGCAAAACGATTTTACTAAGGAAACAGTTTCTCTGCAAACATGAACTGAGGGTTTCATCAATGCCAGTAATGAGGGATGGTTACTGTAAGTGAATGTTTCACCTTGGGGTGTATATTACAATCCAGCAAACCACAAACTACCAGGAGCATCTAATCTCATCTCACTAATTTCCCTGAAGAGTCCTCCTTGGATTTCTGACTCAGGAGTATGGGCAAGCAGGGAAACCTCTTGATAATGTTTGTTTTTCAAGGAGGAGCAGAGCAGTGTTTTTACATCTTTGCACAGCAGTCCTATTTTTACTGGGCCTGAGTTACCCTACAGTGCACAGAATTTCTGACTTTAGGGTTGAAATTAGAACTGCAAAATCCTAAATACCAAGGATGCGGTGTGTCCTTACAAGAGGAACATCAAAAGCTAATACACTTTGTGCCAAATTAAAGGTTTTGTGTACAAAGATCTAACAACAAGAGTTCATACATGCTTATACGAGAAAATATGAAGTGCATCTTCAACCTAGGGGTTGGAAATTACTCATTAAAATAAGAAGGCCCTAGCCCTTAGATGCTGTTTCGACTTTCTTCTCTTTTGATCTTAATGTGAAACAATTTATAACATCAAAACGGTGTTATATACAGAATTTTTTTTAATTGTAATGCCAACATTCATAATAATTATAATTTGCTTTTCAAATCATCTTTGAGAAGAAAGGAATAATAAAATTATCCTACTAAATCCACTAGGGGATTATTGTTGCACTGGAATATCAAAGAACTTAGGATGCATTGAAGATTTATTGTCATACAAAACATTGAAGTGCTAATTATCTTAATCTGAAACGGGGTATTCTTCCTCCTTTGACTAGATGCTGTACATCAGTATGACAGTCCTAATGCTTTCTGGTCAGACTGATAGATGAAACCGATTTTGTTACATTACTCAGTATGTCTGCAAGTTAATATAGAAATAAAATTATTTCCTTATAAATTTTAAATTATAAACGATAGAGACACAAGCACAGTACAGCTGTTGCTTTCAATTGCAGTGCATGCTGTATTACAAAATGAATTCAGCAACTTCCCACCCCCCAACATGAGAAAATTTTGGGAGTTTTTCCTCTGAGCTGAGGTTCATCCTAAGAAATAGTTCAGTTCAAAGTGATCAAGGCATTTAACATTTGAATGAGTTTACCAATTTAAGCAACAGTACTATTCCCATGCTTAGAGCCAGGAGCATACACACCTCACCTCACTGATTGAGCAGGGGGACCTGCAAGTCCACAATTATTCTGGAATATTAACTCTGTGGTTTACAAGCAGCTCCATCCCATGATTTTTAGCAAGACTGAAACACAGCAAGAAGATTCACATATTTCCCGAGATAATGAGCCCTTGTTAATTCTTCATTTATCCTTACTAACAATACCTAGGAAACCAAGCTTTATATTGTAAATGGCTAAGGAAAAGGAAAACATAAATTTTTCCAAAGAGCTATATGGGAATAAAATAACTTAATCCATTTCAAATTATTTCATGCATACCAAACCTTGCAAAGCGGGCATGAAAGCATTCATGCCTAGGCATAAAGTATTTATGCTGACAAATACAATCTTTCACTTGCACATCAGTGTAAGTTAATAAAAATCTTTCAAAAGCTTCCTTGGTATTTTTCAGTTTTCAAATCCAGATTTAAATAACATCCATCAAGAATTTACATACACAGGAAAAGCACAGCAACAACAAATTTAAAACTGACTCTCTGAAGTAGGCAATTCTTAGTACGCAAGACAATGCAAACAAAGCTAAAAGCAATAACTAAAAATAGACATAATTTTCTCTTTTCATCAAAAGCTGATTATAACCCCTCTAAGAAACCAGCATGACCTCCACAGGCTCCATTGTCCTAGATAAGAAAGATACAGTGGCATTTATTTCTTGGATTCATGGAGTGGGTTTGTGACCTGCCTGGGCAGGGTGAGGAGGGCAGAGCTGAGCAAGCACAGCAGGTGTCTGCAGCACCTGCTCATTCTAGCACACTGCAGGACCACGTTCCAAGTACAGTTTTCTACAGATGATCTCATGCCATGCAATTTGTAACAAAACTAAGGAAATCTAGGATCAGGTGGCTGCAGAGAATGCTCGCTGATTTACAAGGTTAATTTCCCATAGCAGCATCTAGGCGGGTTAGTGAACTATGAAGCATTTTCCTTTCAGTAATGGAATAGAATAACATGCTGACAGAACTGACTGAAAATACTTAATTTCTCCCTCTTACAGAAGAATATTTAATGTGACTTCTAAATGACCCAACTGAGAGAGGCATTCTTTCCCTACATAAAATACATGACAGGGAGAAGAAAAGATATATTTTTAGAAAAAAACCCACTCCTTTAACTGTATTTGCTCTTTGCCACCAGCCTTTGAAATTCTTCTTCAACAGAGGACTAGCACCATGGAATGAGGCAGGAAATTCCATGACCAGAATTAAATCTAAGTAAACAAAGCAGGATGCCAAATTTCAGATTCCTAAGGTTCATGAGGTTGAATTCTCCAACACATGATGACCATAGCGGTATCAGAGACAGCATAACAACGGCTGATGTTGGCCAAGAGTCCACAAGAGATGACTTTGACTGCTGCTGACTGATGAGCACCACACACCTCTGAACAGAATGACTCTGACAGCATTCCTGATTGCACTATCATGCAGCAGGAAGACAACCAGGAACCAAAGAAAATTCCCCAGCAGCCTCCCAGAGAAGTCCCCACCAGCTCTGTACTGCTTTCATTAAGAGATGTCAGGCCACAGCTTTAATGACATGCCCTTCACAACAGTACTCCATACATGAACTTTCATGCAAATGGCTGCATGAACAATTTGAACATGTTGGAATTACAGAGGAAATTTCCAGCTACAGTAGAAAATTAGACATTCGATGGAACTGAGCAACTGAAAATGTTATATACAATATTTCCAGGTATTTTTATAATAGACCAGTATCACTCTATCCTGCATTGAAGCAAATAAATATTTAGCATACAACCAGCTCAACTCTGCAGAATAACACTAATGACAAGGTTTCTTTTCAAATTAATTTGCATTATTATCACTCTGATAATAACACATT
Organism: Agelaius tricolor; assembly: GCF_023055355.1. Taxonomy (NCBI): domain Eukaryota; kingdom Metazoa; phylum Chordata; class Aves; order Passeriformes; family Icteridae; genus Agelaius; species Agelaius tricolor. The sequence continues at coordinate 4,329,797 of NW_027269270.1, forward strand.
ACTATTACTCTTATAATAACACATTAACTGCAATTCATGGAAATAAAAATACACTGCTTAACATGAGTATTATTTTATGTTGGTTTAAAGAATACAACTCTGAAGCACTTCACAGCCTCTAAATTCATGTGTAGATAACATTAGTAGATCCTTTTTACCAGTATGCAGGTATACAACCTCCCTGGATGTGGTTTAGCAGCAACATATTTCCCTAAATGACGCACAAAAAAAAGACTTGGCACAAAAAACCCCTTTGGTTATATTTTCTAGAAATCACCATTTCCCCTGGCCTTGGTCAAAACTTCTTCCATATTCCCTAAATGCCACTAAAATTAGGAGACATTTGCTCTAAGTTGGCCTATTCAGGAAAGTATGATGGATTCTCCAGATAACACATTCAAGTAGTCTTTGCCGAATACACTAGGATTTATGACGGCAATTAATATAAACTGAAACAAAAAAGAAGATAAAATGTTTCAGGAGTAGATATTATTGCAAATTCTGGATTTTAGGATCAGAGTTTTTCCAAGAATGCTCAGCCATTCTCCTGCAGCAAAAGTATTTTTAACTGTCAGTCTGAATTGTCCATGGTTCATCTTGAAATTAAAGAAAATCCCTGGCAGCAAAAGTGAAGACTCAACCAAAACCTATCCATCTCATTCTGCTGACAACTTGATCTCAATCTCTTCATTACTCTCTGGAAGCTCCTCTACCAACTTTTCTTTCTTTTTTAGTATTAAGGGATGGCCCCTCATACATTTGGAGCATCCTCAGAGCAAATTTTAATAGAACTACTCATGTTTTATCATTACCACAATCTCATATTATGTAACACTATCTAAAACAGCCTCTCCTTTGGAATAAATTTGATGTCACCAATGATTGCCCATTGCACTTCACAACCATCTGAATAGGACCCAGTATTAGATGATCTTGTTTTATTGTTCTAATATTGAGAAGAAAGAAAAGTCAGTTAAAAAGCTTAGTGCTGGAAAATGAATTTCTTATGATGCTAAGTGAATAGAGAGACAGATTGCAGCTTGCTTATGAAGGAGGTTACTGGGGAACTGGCTTCTCTAATTCACATTCTCAAATAAAGCCATTCTGACAAATGCTCTAAAACACATTTTAAATGGCAGCCTAGTGCCATATCCCACCGTTCATATGCATGTGAAAACCCTTTTTTAGCATTAAATGAAAAAAAAAATTACATTAGGAAAAAGGAAAAGAAAGTGTGCATATGTCCCTATACAAAGACTCCACTTCAAGAAGCACTTCAAGTGCAGCCATATGTCTATGAAAACTGGATTTACACATTCTCCTATCACTGGAATTCCTTTAGACAGCACAAAGTACCCAGTAACTGCAGGGTCATCTTGCATTAGCACGCAGCTTCCCTCCCACTTACAGAAAAGGTGTTTGTTTGCTGCCATTTCAGAAAGACTGTTCACCCTTACCTACAGCACCTTGTTTTTTATGGCAGGTACAAAGCATACTGGAAGATGGAGGAAATCAAGTGCCTTCTACCAGCAAGTAGGATAAAAGTAAACTTAACTCTACCACTTTTTTGTTGATAATTTCACCAGGGTATAGAATTTCTGCTACAAAAAAACAAAATCAAACTTCAAAGAAATCGCACCAGAGATCTGAGGAAATCTAAAATAAAAGATTAAACAAATTTTTCCAGTTCACTACAGACACTCATTTCTAATACAGTAAAAATACAGGACTGACAGGAATATTCTAAGAAACCATGGACTGCAGTACAGTACTTAAACCAGCCTGAAGTCTCATACAAGTAGAATTACCTTTTTTTCAGGACAACAAAGCTTGGAAGTTGCATACACAATAATATCCTTCTCTGCACAATTTGGTGGCAGAAGTTATCCACAAAGTTAGCCAAAAGAAAATTTGGAACACTTTTTTTTTTATATGTGCAGTGTAAAACAGTCTTGTTGTATTACAGAGAGGCAAACCTTTTAAGAGAGTCACTCATAGCATGCAAGGTTGCAGTGAAAGATGACTCACATTTTCTCCAACTCAGTGTTTACCCAGAGGGCAGAATGTACAGGGAAGGGGAGGAAAGAATCATTACTTAATTGCAAGGCATTGCTAGCACAGGAGTGGGTTAAGGCAGCAAAAAACCCTGAATGCCAGTAACTTCAGCTGAAGAACAGTAACTAGAGACTATTCCACATGGCTGGAATTCAGATTTGTGACAGCTCAGAGCTAAAGGAGGCACAACTTTTGACTTGTTTCTTGCTATGATCAGAACTACTGCAAAAACAGAACCAGAGACACAGATTCTTGTAATGGAGACACTGAACAACTACAGAGATAATGGATCAGAGCTCCTGGCTGCACTTATCAAATGGGACATCACATCAGAAGCCTGATAACCTGTACAGCACAGAGCCTGGCTGCCAGGCTCACAAGACCTTTAGGCTAGAAAATAAAAATCCATTACCATGACCTTTTCACTACAGGTTATTAGAGTTTGTTCCTATCTGGAATCCAAGTATCTCACACATGAGTAAGTTGCACTTTTATTATAGGAAGCACAATTACCTGGAAAACCATTTACTGTATCTCAACCATAAATGTTATGTTTCTCAGAGCTGAAAGATAGTTACAAATAGAGGCTCCAATTTAGCATAAAATTTCCAGCTTTCTAAAAGTACAGTTCCGTTTATATTCTGGATTTCCATCTCATATCAAGGCATAGGATTGTATGATAGGATGTAAAAGCAAGTTGATAATGCATTCCCATGAATTTTATCCACAAAACTTAGGAAAAACAACACCACCAAAATAAACCAAACCCAGATTGCAATCTCTTCACTGTTGCAGACATGCTCCCCAGTAGAGCACAGTTCCACCATTTCTGGGGTGTTTCTTCACTTGATATTGCTGGTATTGCTTTCAAAATCCTTTCACACTGAATTGACAATTTAAGTGGGATGTCAACAGTATTAGCACCAAATGTCCCTCTGCTACAACTAAATTCTATTTTTCTTATGAAATTATCATTGCTCAGGTTTTTCAGCCAAAGAGTCACACCAAATAGTCACAATGGGTTTTGAAGCAGTGGTCAGGACCTTGTAACCCTAGAAAGCCACTGCTCACAACCAGCACTCTTGCTCCCAGGGGGAAAAAGTTGCACTGAGCAAGTTCACATTAATTTGTATTAGCACAGCTCACTAAATGGCTCAGTTATTCTGCCTAACTGTGTCATCTCTCCCATCTACCCAACCATTCATTTTTCTATTCCCCAAAACAAGTAATTAAAATGTTAGCATCATTTCCAGTTCAACAACTGAACATAAGTCCAAGGTGCTCTGCTGGCCTGGGCAGAGCATCCTGTTTCCCCACACACACCACTTCTGTGAGCTCTCTTAGCCACCTCTTCACACACTTCATATGGGGTAAAGGATCAGAGTAGTTTCACCTTGGCAAATGAGGAAATCATATGTTATTTAAACTCTATGAACACTTAGAGAACAGTTTTTTTTAACTTTGAATAAGCAGAATTTACAGTGATACTTAAAGTGCTTTCTTTGCAACATCAAGTACTGCTACTCTCTATAATATGCATCAGCTTATAAAAGGCAATGCAATAAAGAGCTCCTAAAACAAAAACCAAAGGATGGCCATCATCTTAAAAAAAAACAGCACAAAGTGTACAAAAAATAAACCATGCTTGGAACTTAGATCTCTTACATCTTATTTTTAAAACAACCAGACACCCACACTATTGGACAGGATTTTAAATTATATCAAAGTAAAAGGTATTAGTTCCTATTTTAAATCAGCTACAAGCCCTTAAGATTAATTCCAACTCTTTGCAATGCTGACTACAGAGGACTACAGAGCACTCAATGTCCATGGATGTCTATGCTGTGTAACTGGAGACACTGCTCATTTTCCTCAATGAGTCTGCAGCATTATTGGAATAATCCTGAAGTCTAGCAAACCATTTCCTCAGTTTTTTCATGTATAAGAATTTGACCTTGCTTAGTGGATAGTCTTTAGTTGAATTCTGTTTTTTTTTCATTCACAGCTAAAATAATCACCTTCATTTCTATGCAAATATCTTTCAGATATCACTTATTCCTAACTTCAAACCAAATATCTTGCACATATAGTAACTCACAATTTCCTGAAAAACATCCACATTTACCTGGAAAGCTGTTTACTTTGTCTCTACTACAAATGTTATGGTTCTTGCAGCTGAAAGTTAGGTACAAACACAGACTTACTTAGCTCCAGATTTCCAGACTTATTTAGCACAAAATTTCCAGCCTTTCCAAAGTAGAGTTACACTTGTCCTCTTGATTTCCATCTTATCTCTGTACATCAGATGTAACAGCAAGTACATTATACCTTCAGTTCTCTTTAATTTTATCAACCAAAATTGAAAAAACCTAAACCCAGTCTCCAATCTCTTTGCTCTTGGAGACATGCTCTTCAGAGGGGCGCATTTCCTCCATTCCTTGATTATTTCCTTTCTCCCCTTGATAACTCTTCCTATTGTTTTCCAAATCTTTGCACAGGGATTTGACCATTTTTTGATATGTCACCAGTACTGGTAGCAAATATGTCCCATGACAGAAACATATTCTACCCTCCCTATGAGTTTCACATCTCTCAGGTCTTGTTTGCCAAAGAGTAGCACAAAATATTCATATTGAGTTTGGAAGCTATGGTCTGAAAGGACCTTGTAACTAAACAAAGCCCCTGCTCACAACCAGCACTCTTGCTCCCAGGAAAAACAGAATTGCACAGAGCAATAATACACTGCTCTGTATTAGCACAGTTCACTAAATGGCACAGTTATTCTGCCTAATAGTATGATCTCTCCCATTTACCAAACCATTCATTTTTATCACCCACAGTACATATCATTAAAATGTTGTCATTATTTCTGGTTCAACAATGAACATACTCAGAGATGCTCTGCGGCCTGAGCAGATGATCCTGTCTCCCCACACACACCATTTCTGTGAGCTCTCTCTTTAGATTCTATGAAGTCTTAGAACATAGTTTTTTCAACCTTCAATTATTATAATTTTCACCCATGTCCCCTCATTATTGAAATGCTTTCTTAGCAACATCAAATACAGCTAGTATTTCTGTCATTCATCTGCTGATAAAGAACATTTCTAACAGAGAGCTTGAAAACCAAGCACCAATGACACTGCATCATGACCAATTTAAAAGCATTTGATTTTGTATTTGAAATGACACTTGAACCAGATTACCCAAAAAGCCCTCTGGAGGCAGATGACACTCTTTGACATGTGAACCTTAGATAAAATCATCAATTTCATTCCTAAAACTGATTAATAGATTAAACTCCTATTTTAAATACCTCACTGTGTGGTTATTCTGGTACATTTTGGAACATTTTACTTAAATAAAAATTTTCACCCATAATACTTGATTCTATACAGAGTTTATAAACCTTATATAACTTCTTATACCAACTCTATAAGGAGAAAATATTAGGTCTCTATCCATAGGGAGAGCACAGGTCCCAAAACCCAAATCCAGGGAAACTGACAGAGAGCACACTCAGAACACCCCGAACCTTGGTTGGAAGAGTTAAACAATGGCACAAATGGCACACTTTACTCCCCAAAGCACCAGCTTTGGAAACACCACCCAGAAATGCATCTCTGACAAGATCCAGGATCAACAGGGTTTCCCCAAGGAAGGACTTGATGCCACCTTAGTGAAAACATGACCAGAAGCTCTCTACTTTCTCTGCAGGCCCTCAGTCCTGATAAGAAAAGACCTTATTTCAAGCTAACATTCGTTTTAGAAATACATCTCCACATATATGGCAACCATAGGATTGGCAGCAGCCCGTGAGCCCTGGCAGTCCCTCTGTCAGTGCCAGCAGAGAGCGACAGCAGTGACACCGTTCTCAGGACACCGACCTGCAGCCTGGGCCAATCCTGACGCAGCCACAGCCGGCGCGGCACAGCAGCCACAGCCGGCGCGGCACAGCAGCCACAGCCGGCGCGGCACAGCAGCCACAGCCGGCGCGGCACAGCAGCCACAGCCGGCGCGGCACAGCAGCCACAGCCGGCGCGGCACAGCAGCCACAGCCGGCGCGGCACAGCAGCCACAGCCGGCGCGGCACAGCAGCCACAGCCGGCGCGGCACAGCAGCCACAGCCGGCGCGGCACAGCAGCCACAGCCGGCGCGGCACAGCAGCCACAGCCGGCGCGGCACAGCAGCCACAGCCGGCGCGGCACAGCAGCCACAGCCGGCGCGGCACAGCAGCCACAGCCGGCGCGGCACAGCAGCCACAGCCGGCGCGGCACAGCAGCCACAGCCGGCGCGGCACAGCAGCCACAGCCGGCGCGGCACAGCAGCCACAGCCGGCGCGGCACAGCAGCCACAGCCGGCGCGGCACAGCAGCCACAGCCGGCGCGGCACAGCAGCCACAGCCGGCGCGGCACAGCAGCCACAGCCGGCGCGGCACAGCAGCCACAGCCGGCGCGGCACAGCAGCCACAGCCGGCGCGGCACAGCAGCCACAGCCGGCGCGGCACAGCAGCCACAGCCGGCGCGGCACAGCAGCCACAGCCGGCGCGGCACAGCAGCCACAGCCGGCGCGGCACAGCAGCCACAGCCGGCGCGGCACAGCAGCCACAGCCGGCGCGGCACAGCAGCCACAGCCGGCGCGGCACAGCAGCCACAGCCGGCGCGGCACAGCAGCCACAGCCGGCGCGGCACAGCAGCCACAGCCGGCGCGGCACAGCAGCCACAGCCGGCGCGGCACAGCAGCCACAGCCGGCGCGGCACAGCAGCCACAGCCGGCGCGGCACAGCAGCCACAGCCGGCGCGGCACAGCAGCCACAGCCGGCGCGGCACAGCAGCCACAGCCGGCGCGGCACAGCAGCCACAGCCGGCGCGGCACAGCAGCCACAGCACAGCAAACACTGACCTGGTGTCCAGCACGCAATCAAACTGCTGATTCAGCCTAGAATAACCATTACAGAACCTTTCCCATCTCAACATTTGCCTGATCTCACAGGCCTCATTGTGCACTTACACACTTGGCATTTCTCCTGGCGCTTAAGGATCACAATCCCAGCATTGAAAAACAATCACATACATCACACAAAATAACTTCATACTGGTCTTACCCATTGGCAGCTTGACACCTTTGTGATAAGCGTAATCTATGGCTTATTATTATTCTACTAAACCGAAAAAGACAAATGCTTACCTGTTGCAGTGCATCCTCCCCCAGAAGGCCCTATTGACACAAGCAAGAATCCCTAGACCCAACGCCATTTTTTTTAGAGGATTTCATTACAACGGAAAGAATACTTATTTCCACCTACAAGAATGCTAAAGAAATCTTAGGGGGAAAAAATACCATTAGTACCAGAACGTCTCAAGTACCTGTCATGTCATTTAGAAAGCACATTGCACCAGGAAAGCAACTGATTTCTACAACACTCTTTTTCATAGATACACTGCTATTACATCAGAAATAACATTGGTCAAACAATGAGGAAAGCAGGATATTCCATTAGAGTTAGAGGTTACACAAATTCACACTCTCAAAATACCTCTAAGCACTCCAAAAGAAAGCACATTTTAACTAAGAGCCTGATGGCTTATTCCAGTGCTTAAATACATGTGAAAGCATTTTGTCTACATTGAGAAAAAGTAGTATAAACACATAAAGAGAAATTGTTTCCCCATTTGGCTCAGAACAGGTTTATAAACACACACCTGATATACAAGTGTCAGAGTCAACACAAACCTGCACATAATGTACAAAAAGCAAAAAACAGTTTAAAACCCAGAGAGGTGCCCTGCTGGCCTGGGCAGGGCATCCTGGTTCCCAACACACACCACTCCTGGGAGCTCACACACGGCTCTTAATGCATTCCATAGAGGATAACGCACCAGATAGATCAAGGCTTAAAATAAATAATAAAACATAGCTAAATAAGTTATTTAGTAAATAGAATTTAACACCATAACTAAAAAAAGTCATACAACAAATCTACACATTTTAGTTATTATAATAATACTACTACTAATACCTTTTTTACTTCAATATATACAACAAATACATAACAATATAACAAATATATAACAAGAAATTTATACATTTGAGTTATTATAATACTACTAATAATACCTTATTTACTTCAATATACATAACAAATCCATTAATACACTTGTAAAATATTTTTAGTCCATTCATTCCAAGTCTTGTTTAATATAACTAACCCTAACTTTTAACAAAATTATTTGTCTAAACTGTAAGATATAATGTTAAATTTCTTAGAAACTTAAAACAGCCCCAATTAAAACAGCTAAAATAAAACAAGGACAAACACCTATTCATGAGTAAAAAAAAGACACAGTTTGTTACATCATCCATCTCATTGAAGGTTCTATTCTTCATTACAGTCTCTACTGGTTTTGTCTTCCACAAGTAACTCCAAAGAACAATAATTGCTATTGATATCAGACTGTTTAAAAGTTTCTTCTGTTTCTTTTATATAGAAATGTTTAAACCATATTATAATAACTTCCCTAAACTCTTCCTACTGATATATCAATTATACAATGCAAATCTACTGATTTTTGTAATAAGCATTATTTATAAGCTCCATTGAAAAGCTAACTTTATCGGCTACATAAATTAGGAAATCACATGGTATTTCAACTAGGAACATTTACAAAACAGTTCTTTAACCTTGATTTTGCAGAATTTCCACCAATGCCCATTGCATTACTGAAATGCTTTCTTTGCAACACAGAATACTGCTACTGGGTCCAATACCCATCAGCTTATAAAAGGCAGTGCAATGAAGATCTTCTAAATCAAATACCAATGACAACAAAAGACCATCACCTTAAAAGCATTTGATTTTGCTGTTGCAATGACACTTAAACCAGGTTACTCAAAAAAAGCTCTGGAACCAGATGACAAACAGTCTAACAGATGAACCTGAAATAAAAGTAACCACTCCATTCTTAACATTAATTAATAGTTTAAAATCCTATATAAAATATCTCCTTTAGTTATTCTTTGACATATAGGACAGCTTAGTAATTGGCCAACATTTCTACACCATCTAGAAGGAAGCAATGTGCTCTTTTAGGCCTGGCCATAAGTTAAGGGTTTTACACCCTGCTTTGCTCACAGGGTAGCAGTGACTCACCCAGCACAGCCCCAGAGTTTGCAGAAGGGCTCCCCTGGCACAGCTGATCCTGCCAAGAGCTTTTGGTGCCTCCAGAGCCTCCTCAGGGCTCCCCCTGCCCTCAGCCACCAGGCTGCTCTGCCCTGGGCCAGCCTCAGCACTGGCCACTCACCCCAAACACTGCCAGGAACCCACTGCTGCCCTGGCACCCGCCTGGCACCCCAAACACCCCCAGGCCAACAGCCCATTGTGAGCACACCAACAGCCTGGCACCCCAAACATTCCCTCCGCTGCTGCCGCATGGCAACCGAGGGCACAACACACAAACAGCATTGCCATTGCTTGGAGTGCCACAGATATAGGCTGGGATTGCTACCAAACATAAAGATTCAACCAAAACCCCATGGATTCCATTCTGCTGCCAACCCTCTCTGACTCCCATCAGACAATCACCCAGAAGTCTATGATGACAAGACCTACTTCAGATACCACTTATTCCCAACTACAATTCAAACAATTTAGATATAACTAAGATAAAATTTCCCTAAATATTGTCCACATTTTCCTGAAAACCATTTACCGCATGTCTACTATAGATATTTTTATTTCACTTACTTACAAACACAGACTCTAAATTAGATGAACATTTCCAGCCTTTCCATACTACAGTTCTATTTGTAACCTAGATTTCCATTTAATATCAATACCTAGCACATAGAAGCAAGTAAAAAATGCTTTCAGTTCACTTTCATTTTTTAAACCAAAACTATTACAATCCAAACAAACCCAGACTCCAACCTAGTCACTGTTACAGATAAGCTCTCCCACGGGACACATTACCTCCATTTCTTGATTTTTTCCTCTCTCCCTTTGATAACACTTCCTTCTGTTTTCCAAATCTTTGCACAGTCATTTGACCATTGAGGTGAAACTTTACCAGTACTGGTACGAAATACGACCCCTGATAGAAACCTATTCTACCTTTCTTATTCATCCCCAGGACTTGTTTGCCAAAGAGTCACGCCAAATATTCACATTGACTTTGGAAGCATTGGTCAGAGAGTACCTAGTAACACTCTTGCTCCCAGGAAAAAACCCTTAAAATTGCACTGAGCAATATTACACTGCTCTGGAGTAGCACAGACCACCAAAGGGCACAGTTATTCTGCCTAACAGCATCATCTCTCCCATTTACCAAACCACTCATTGTTTCATGCCCAATAAATGGCATTAACACGGTAGCATTATTTCCAGTTACACAAGGAATATACTCAGAGGTGCCCTGCTGGCCTGGGCAGAGCATCCTGTTTCCCCACACACACACCACTTCTGTGAGCTCTCTAAGCCACCTCTTCACACACTTCATATGGGGTAAAGGATCAGAGTAGTTTCACCTTGGCAAATTAGGAAATCATATGGTATTTAAGCTCTATGAAAACTTAGAGAATAGTTTTTTTTAACTTTGAATAAGCAGAATTTACAGTGATACTTAAAGTGTCAAATACTTTGACATGTGAACCTTAGATAAAATCATCAATTTCATTCCTAAAACTGATTAATAGATTAAACTCCTATTTTAAATACCTCACTGTGTGGTTATTCTGGTACATTTTGGAACGTTTTACTTAAATAAAAATTTTCACCCATAATACTTGATTCTATACAGAGTTTATAAACCTTATATAACTTCTTATACCAACTCTATAAGGAGAAAATATTAGGTCTCCATCCATAGGGAGAGCACAGGTCCCAAAACCCAAATCCAGGGAAACTGACAGAGAGCACACTCAGAACACCCCGAACCTTGGTTGGAAGAGTTAAACAATGGCACAAATGGCACACTTTACTCCCCAGAGCACCAGCTTTGGAAACACCACCCAGAAATGCATCTCTGACAAGATCCAGGATCAACAGGGTTTCCCCAAGGAAGGACTTGATGCCACCTTAGTGAAAACATGACCAGAAGCTCTCTACTTTCTCTGCAGGCCCTCAGTCCTGATAAGAAAAGACCTTATTTCAACCTAACATACGTTTTAGAAATACATCTCCATGTATATGGCAACCATAGGATTGGCAGCAGCCCGTGAGCCCTGGCAGTCCCTGTGTCAGTGCCTGCACAGTGCCACAGCAGTGACACCGTTCTCAGGACACCGACCTGCAGCCTGGGCCAATCCTGACGCAGCCACAGCCGGCGCGGCACAGCAGCCACAGCCGGCGCGGCACAGCAGCCACAGCCGGCGCGGCACAGCAGCCACAGCCGGCGCGGCACAGCAGCCACAGCCGGCGCGGCACAGCAGCCACAGCCGGCGCGGCACAGCAGCCACAGCCGGCGCGGCACAGCAGCCACAGCCGGCGCGGCACAGCAGCCACAGCCGGCGCGGCACAGCAGCCACAGCCGGCGCGGCACAGCAGCCACAGCCGGCGCGGCACAGCAGCCACAGCCGGCGCGGCACAGCAGCCACAGCCGGCGCGGCACAGCAGCCACAGCCGGCGCGGCACAGCAGCCACAGCCGGCGCGGCACAGCAGCCACAGCCGGCGCGGCACAGCAGCCACAGCCGGCGCGGCACAGCAGCCACAGCCGGCGCGGCACAGCAGCCACAGCCGGCGCGGCACAGCAGCCACAGCCGGCGCGGCACAGCAGCCACAGCCGGCGCGGCACAGCAGCCACAGCCGGCGCGGCACAGCAGCCACAGCCGGCGCGGCACAGCAGCCACAGCCGGCGCGGCACAGCAGCCACAGCCGGCGCGGCACAGCAGCCACAGCCGGCGCGGCACAGCAGCCACAGCCGGCGCGGCACAGCAGCCACAGCCGGCGCGGCACAGCAGCCACAGCCGGCGCGGCACAGCAGCCACAGCCGGCGCGGCACAGCAGCCACAGCCGGCGCGGCACAGCAGCCACAGCCGGCGCGGCACAGCAGCCACAGCCGGCGCGGCACAGCAGCCACAGCCGGCGCGGCACAGCAGCCACAGCCGGCGCGGCACAGCAGCCACAGCCGGCGCGGCACAGCAGCCACAGCCGGCGCGGCACAGCAGCCACAGCCGGCGCGGCACAGCAGCCACAGCCGGCGCGGCACAGCAGCCACAGCCGGCGCGGCACAGCAGCCACAGCCGGCGCGGCACAGCAGCCACAGCCGGCGCGGCACAGCAGCCACAGCCGGCGCGGCACAGCAGCCACAGCCGGCGCGGCACAGCAGCCACAGCCGGCGCGGCACAGCAGCCACAGCCGGCGCGGCACAGCAGCCACAGCCGGCGCGGCACAGCAGCCACAGCCGGCGCGGCACAGCAGCCACAGCCGGCGCGGCACAGCAGCCACAGCCGGCGCGGCACAGCAGCCACAGCCGGCGCGGCACAGCAGCCACAGCACAGCCAACACTGACCCGGTGTCCAGCACGCAATCAAACTGCTGATTCAGCCTAGAATCACCATTACAGAACCTTTCCCATCTCAACATTTGCCTGATCTCACAGGCCTCATTGTGCACTTACACACTTGGCATTTCTCCTGGCCGTTAAGGATCACAATCCCATCATTGAAAAACAATCACATACATCACACAACATAACTTCATACTGGTCTTACCCATTGGCAGCTTGACACCTTTGTGATAAGCCTAATCTATGGCTTAATATTATTCTATTAAATGGAAAATGACAAATGCTGACCTGTTGCAGTACATCCTCCCCCAGAAGGCCCTATTGACACAAGCAAGCCTCCCTAGACCCAACGCCATTTTTTAGATTATTTCATTACAACTGAAAGAATGCTTATTTCCACCTATAGGAATGCTAAAGAAATCTTAGGAGGAAAAAACACCATTAGTACCAGAACATCTCAAGTACCTGTCATGTCATTTAGAAAGCACATTGCACCAGGAAAGCAACTGATATCTAGAACACTCTTTTTCATAGATACACTGCTATTGCATCAGAAATAACACTGGTCAAACAGTGAGGAAAGCAGGATATTCCATTAGAGTTACAGGTTACACAAATTCACACTCTCAAAATACCTCTAAGCACTCCAAAAGAAAGCACATTTTAAATAAGAGCCTGATGGCTTATTCCAGTACTTAAATACATTTGAAAACATTTTGTCTACATTGAGAAAGAGAAGTATAAATACATAAAGAGAAATGGTTTCCCCATTTGGTTCAGAACAGGTTTATAAACACACACATGATATACAAGTGTCAGAGTCAACACAAACCTGCACATAATGTACAAAAAGCAAAAAACAGTTTAAAACCCAGAGAGGTGCCCTGCTGGCCTGGGCAGGGCATCCTGGTTCCCCACACACACCACTCCTGGGAGCTCACACACGGCTCTTAATGCATTCCATAGAGGATAAAGCACCACATAGATCAAAGCTTCAATGAATAATAACTTTAAGCTAAACAATTTCTTTAGTAAATAGAATTTAGCACCATAACTAAAAAAAGTCATACAACAAATCTACACATTTTAGTTATTATAATAATACTCCTAATAATACCTTTTTTACTTCAATATATACAACAAATACATAACAACAATACAGCAAATAGATAACAACAAATTTATACATTTGTGTTATTATAATACTACTAATAATACCTTATTTACGTCCATATATATAACAATTAACAAATCCATTAATACACTTGTAAAATATTTTTACTTCATTCATTCCAAGTGTTGTTTAATATAACTTATCCTAACTTTTTTAAAAGCTGTTTCTCTAAACTGTAAGATATAATGTTCGTTTTCTTAGAATTTTAAAACAGCCCCAATTAAAACAGCTAAAATAAAACAAGGACAAACACCTATTCATGAGTAAAAAAGACGCAGTTTGTTACATCGTCCATCTCATTGAACATGCTGTTCTTCATTACAGTCTCTACTGGTTTTGTCTTCCACAAGTAACTCCAAAGAATACTTGGTATTGATATCAGACTGTTTTAAAGTTTCTTCTGCTTCCTTTATATAGAAATGTTTAAACCATATCATAATAACTTCCCTAAACTCTTACTACTGATATATTAATTATACAATGCAAATCTACTAATTTTTGTAATAAACATTATTTATAAGCTCTATTGAAAAGCTAACTTTATCAGCTACATCAATTAGGAAATCACATGGTATTTCAACAATGAACATTTACAAAACAGTTCTTTAACCTTGATTTTGCAGAATTTCCGCCAATGCCCATTGCATTACTGAAATGCTTTCTTTGCAACACAGAATACTGCTACTGTGTCCAATACCCATCAGCTTATAAAAGGCAGTGCAATGAAGATCTTCTAAATCAAATACCAATAACAACAAAAGACCATCACCTTAAAAGCATTTGATTTTGCTGTTGCAATGACACTTAAACCAGGTTACTCAAAAAAAGCTCTGGAACCAGATGACACACAGTCTAACAGATGAACCTTCAATAAAAGTAACCATTCCATTCTTAATATTAATTAATAGTTTAAAATCCTACATAAAATATCTCCTTTAGTTATTCTTTGACATATAGGACAGCTTAGTAATTGGCCAACATTTCTACACCATCTAGAAGGAAGCAATGTGCTCTTTTAGGCCTGGCCATAAGTTAAGGGTTTTACCCCCTGCTTTGCTCACAGGGTAGCAGTGACTCACCCAGCACAGCCCCATAGTTTGCAGAAGGGCTCCCCTGGCACAGCTGATCCTGCCAAGAGCTTTTGGCGCCCCCAGAGCCTCCTCAGGGCTCCCCCTGCCCTCAGCCACCAGGCTGCTCTGCCCTGGGCCAGCCTCAGCACTGGCCACTCACCCCAAACACTGCCAGGAACCCACTGCTGCCCTGGCACCCGCCTGGCACCCCAAACACCCCCAGGCCAACAGCCCATTGTGAGCACACCAACAGCCTGGCACCCCAAACATTCCCTCCGCTGCTGCCGCATGGCAACCGAGGGCACGACACACAAACAGCATTGCCATTGCTTGGAGTGCCACAGATATAGGCTGGGATTGCTACCAAACATAAAGATTCAACCAAAACCCCATGCATTTCATTCTGCTGCCAACCCTCTCTGACTCCCATCAGAGAATCACCCAGAAGTCTATGATGACAAGAGCTACTTCAGATACCACTTATTCCCAACTACAATCCAAACAACTTTGATATAACTAACATGAAATATTCCTAAATATTGTCCACATCTTTCCCATCTCAACATTTGCCTGATCTCACAGGCCTCATTGTGCACTTACACACTTGGCATTTCTCCTCGCAGTTAAGGATCACAATCCCATCATTGAAAAACAATCACATACATCACACAACATAACTTCATACTGGTCTTACCCATTGGGAGCTTCACACCTTTGTGATAAGCCTATTCTGTGGCTTAATATTCTTCTATTAAATGGAAAATGACAAATGCTGACCTGTTGCAGTGCATCCTCCCCCAGAAGGCCCTATTGACACAAGCAAGCCTCAATACACACAACGCCATTTTGTAGATGATTTCATTACAGCTGAAAGAATACTTATTTCCACCTACAAGAATGCTAAAGAAATCTTAGGAGGAAAAAATACCATTAGTACCAGAACATCTCAAGTACCTGTAATGTCATTTAGAAAGCACATTGCTCCAGGAAAGCAACTGATTTCTAGAACACTCTTTTTCATAAATACACTGCTATTGCATCAGAAATAACACTGGTCAAACAGTGAGGGAAGCAGGATATTCCATTAGAGTTACAGGTTACACAAATTCACACTCTCAAAATACCTCTAAGCACTCCAAAAGAAAGCACATTTTAAATAAGAGCCTGATGGCTTATTCCAGTGCTTAAATACATTTGAAAACATTTTGGCTACATTGAGAAAAAGAAGTATAAATACACAAAGACAAATTGTTTCCCCATTTGGTTCAGAACTGGTTTATAAACACACACATGACATACAAGCGTCAGAGTCAACACAAACCTGTACATAATGTACAAAAAGCAAAAAACAGTTTAAAACCCAGAGAGGTGCCCTGCTGGCCTGGGCAGGGCATCCTGGTTCCCCACACACACCACTCCTGGGAGCTCTCACATGGCTCTTAATGCATTCCATAGAGGATAAAGCACCACATAGATCAAAGCTTCAATAAATAATAAAACTTAGCTAAACAAGTTATTTAGTAAATAAAATTTAGCACCATAACTAAAAAAGTCATACAACAAATCTATACATTTTAGTTATTATAATAATACTACTAATAACACCATTTTTACTTCAATATACACAGCAAATAGATAACAACAATACAACAAATAGATAACAACAATACAACAAATAGATAACAACAATACAACAAATAGATAACAACAAATTTACACATTTGTGTTATTATATTACTACTAATAATACCTTATTTATTTCAAGACATATAACAAGTACATTAACATATCCATTAATACACTTGTAAAATATTCTTAGTTCATTCATTCCAAGTGTTGCTTATTATAACTTATCCTAACTTTGGTTAAAAGCTGTTTCTCTAAACTGTAAGATATAATGTTAATTTTCTTAGAATTTTAAAACATCCCCAATTAAAACAGCTAAAATAAAACAAGGACAAACACCTATTCATGAGTAAAAAAGATGCAGTTTGTTACATCATCCATCTCATTGAAGATTCTGTTCTTCATTACAGTCTCTACTGGTTTTGTCTTCCACAACTAACTCCAAAGAATAATACTAGGTATTGATATCAGACTGTTTAAAAGTTTCTTCTGCTTCCTTTATATAGAAATGTTTAAACCATATTATAATAACTTCCCTAAACTCTTACTACTGATATATTAATTATACAATGCAAATCTACTAATTTTTGTAATAAACATTATTTAAAAGCTCCATTGAAAAGCTAACTTTATCAGCTACATCAATTAGGAAATCACATGGTATTTCAACTAGGAACATTTACAAAACAGTTCTTTAACCTTGATTTAGCAGAATTTCCCCCAATGCCCATTGCATTGCTGAAATGCTTTCTTTGCAACACAGAATACTACTACTGTGTCTAATTCCCATCAGCTTATAAAAGGCAGTGCAATGAAGATCTTCTAAATCAAATACTAATAACAGCAAAAGACCATCACCTTAAAAGCATTTGATTTTGCTGTTGCAATGACACTTAAACCAGGTTACTCAAAACAAGCTCTGGAACCGGATGACAAACAGTCTAACAGATGAACCATCAATAAAAGTAACCACTCCATTCTTAACATTAATTAATAGTTATAAATCCTATATAAAATATCTCCTTTAGTTATTCTTTTACATATAGGACAGCTTAGTATTTGGCCAACATTTCTACACCATCTAGAAGGAAGCAATGTGCTCTTTTAGGCCTGACCAGAAGTTAAGGGTTTCACACCCTGCTTTGCTCACAGGGTAGCAGTGACTCACCCAGCACTGCCCCAGAGTTTGCAGAAGGGCTCCCCTGGCACAGCTGATCCTGCCAAGAGCTTTTGGTGCCTCCAGAGCCTCCTCAGGGCTCCCCCTGCCCTCAGCCACCAGGCTGCTCTGCCCTGGGCCAGCCTCAGCACTGGCCACTCACCCCAAACACTGCCAGGAACCCACTGCTGCCCTGGCACCCGCCTGGCACCCCAAACACCCCCAGGCCAACAGCCCATTGTGAGCACACCAACAGCCTGGCACCCCAAACATTCCCTCCGCTGCTGCCGCATGGCAACCGAGGGCACAACACACAAACAGCATTGCCATTGCTTGGAGTGCCACAGATATAGGCTGGGATTGCTACCAAACATAAAGATTCAACCAAAACCCCATGGGTTTCATTCATTCTGCTGCCCACCCACTCTGACTCCCATCAGAGAATCACCCAGAAGTCTATGATGACAAGAGCTACTTCAGATACCACTTATTCCCAACTACAATCCAAACAACTTAGATATAACTAACATAAAATTTCCCTAAATATTGTCCACATTTTCCTGAAAACAATTTACCGCATGTCTACTATAGATATTTTTATTTCACTTACTTACAAACACCAACTCTAAATTAGATGAAAATTTCCAGCCTTTCCATACTACAGTTCTATTTGTAACCTAGATTTCCATTTAATATCAATACCTAGCACATAGAAGCAAGTAAAAAAATGCTTTGAGTTCACTTTCATTTTTTAAACCAAAACTGTTACAATCCAAACCAACCCAGACTCCAACCTAGACACTGTTACAGATAAGCTCTCCCACGGGACACATTACCTCCATTTCTTGATTTTTTCCTCTCTCCCTTTGATAACACTTCCTTCTGTTTTCCAAATCTTTGCACAGTCATTTGACCATTTATGTGAAACTTTACCAGTACTGGTACGAAATACGACCCCCGATAGAAACCTATTCTACCTTTCTTATTCATCCCCAGGACTTGTTTGCCAAAGAGTCACACCAAATATTCACATTGACTTTGGAAGCATTGGTCAGAGAGTACCTAGGAACACTCTTGCTCCCAGGAAAAAACCCTTAAAATTGCACTGAGCAATATTACACTGCACTGGATTAGCACAGACCACCAAAGGGCCCAGTTATTCTGCCTAACAGCATCATCTCTCCCATTTACCAAACCACTCATTGTTTCATGCCCAATAAATGCCATTAAAACGGTAGCATTATTTCCAGTTACACAAGGAACATACTCAGAGGTGCCCTGCTGGCCTGGGCAGAGCATCCTGTTTCCCCACACACACACCACTTCTGTGAGCTCTCTAAGCCACCTCTTCACACACTTCATATGGGGTAAAGGATCAGAGTAGTTTCACCTTGGCAAATTAGGAAATCATATGGTACTTAAACTCTATGAAAACTTAGAGAATAGTTTTTTTTAACTTTGAATAAGCAGAATTTACAGTGATACTTAAAGTGTCAAATACTTTCACATGTGAACCTTAGATAAAATCATCAATTTCATTCCTAAAACTGATTAATAGATTAAACTCCTATTTTAAATACCTCACTGTGTGGTTATTCTGGTACATTTTGGAACATTTTACTTAAATAAAAATTTTCACCCATAATACTTGATTCTATACAGAGTTTATAAACCTTACATAACTTCTTATACCAACTCTATAAGGAGAAAATATTAGGTCTCCATCCATAGGGAGAGCATAGGTCCCAAAACCCAAATCCAGGGAAACTGACAGAGAGCACACTCAGAACACCCCAACCTTGGTTGGAAGAGTTACAACAATGGCACAAATGGCACACTTTACTCCCCAGAGCACCAGCTTTGGAAACACCACCCAGAAATGCATCTCTGACAAGATCCAGGATCAACAGGGTTTCCCCAAGGAAGGAGTTGATGCCACCTTAGTGAAAACATGACCAGAAGCTCTCTACTTTCTCTGCAGGCCCTCAGTCCTGATAAGAAAAGACCTTATTTCAAGCTAACTTTGGTTTTAGAAATACATCTCCACATATATGGCAACCATAGGCTTTGCAGCAGCCCGTGAGCCCTGGCAGTCCCTGTGTCAGTGCCTGCACAGTGCGACAGCAGTGACACCGTTCTCAGGACCCCGACCTGCAGCCTGGGCCAATCCTGACGCAGCCACAGCCGGCGCGGCACAGCAGCCACAGCCGGCGCGGCACAGCAGCCACAGCCGGCGCGGCACAGCAGCCACAGCCGGCGCGGCACAGCAGCCACAGCCGGCGCGGCACAGCAGCCACAGCCGGCGCGGCACAGCAGCCACAGCCGGCGCGGCACAGCAGCCACAGCCGGCGCGGCACAGCAGCCACAGCCGGCGCGGCACAGCAGCCACAGCCGGCGCGGCACAGCAGCCACAGCCGGCGCGGCACAGCAGCCACAGCCGGCGCGGCACAGCAGCCACAGCCGGCGCGGCACAGCAGCCACAGCCGGCGCGGCACAGCAGCCACAGCCGGCGCGGCACAGCAGCCACAGCCGGCGCGGCACAGCAGCCACAGCCGGCGCGGCACAGCAGCCACAGCCGGCGCGGCACAGCAGCCACAGCCGGCGCGGCACAGCAGCCACAGCCGGCGCGGCACAGCAGCCACAGCCGGCGCGGCACAGCAGCCACAGCCGGCGCGGCACAGCAGCCACAGCCGGCGCGGCACAGCAGCCACAGCCGGCGCGGCACAGCAGCCACAGCCGGCGCGGCACAGCAGCCACAGCCGGCGCGGCACAGCAGCCACAGCCGGCGCGGCACAGCAGCCACAGCCGGCGCGGCACAGCAGCCACAGCCGGCGCGGCACAGCAGCCACAGCCGGCGCGGCACAGCAGCCACAGCCGGCGCGGCACAGCAGCCACAGCCGGCGCGGCACAGCAGCCACAGCCGGCGCGGCACAGCAGCCACAGCCGGCGCGGCACAGCAGCCACAGCCGGCGCGGCACAGCAGCCACAGCCGGCGCGGCACAGCAGCCACAGCCGGCGCGGCACAGCAGCCACAGCCGGCGCGGCACAGCAGCCACAGCCGGCGCGGCACAGCAGCCACAGCCGGCGCGGCACAGCAGCCACAGCCGGCGCGGCACAGCAGCCACAGCCGGCGCGGCACAGCAGCCACAGCCGGCGCGGCACAGCAGCCACAGCCGGCGCGGCACAGCAGCCACAGCCGGCGCGGCACAGCAGCCACAGCCGGCGCGGCACAGCAGCCACAGCCGGCGCGGCACAGCAGCCACAGCCGGCGCGGCACAGCAGCCACAGCCGGCGCGGCACAGCAGCCACAGCCGGCGCGGCACAGCAGCCACAGCCGGCGCGGCACAGCAGCCACAGCCGGCGCGGCACAGCAGCCACAGCCGGCGCGGCACAGCAGCCACAGCCGGCGCGGCACAGCAGCCACAGCCGGCGCGGCACAGCAGCCACAGCCGGCGCGGCACAGCAGCCACAGCCGGCGCGGCACAGCAGCCACAGCCGGCGCGGCACAGCAGCCACAGCCGGCGCGGCACAGCAGCCACAGCCGGCGCGGCACAGCAGCCACAGCCGGCGCGGCACAGCAGCCACAGCCGGCGCGGCACAGCAGCCACAGCCGGCGCGGCACAGCAGCCACAGCCGGCGCGGCACAGCAGCCACAGCCGGCGCGGCACAGCAGCCACAACCGGCGCGGCACAGCAGCCACAGCCGGCGCGGCACAGCAGCCACAGCCGGCGCGGCACAGCAGCCACAGCCGGCGCGGCACAGCAGCCACAGCCGGCGCGGCACAGCAGCCACAGCACAGCCAACACTGACCCGGTGTCCAGCACGCAATCAAACTGCTGATTCAGCCTAGAATCACCATTACAGAACCTTTCTCATCTCAACATTTGCCTGATCTCACAGGCCTCATTGTGCACTTACACACTTGGCATTTCTCCTGGCAGTTAAGGATCACAATCCCATCATTGAAAAACAATCACATACATCACACAACATAACTTCATACTGGTCTTACCCATTGGGAGCTTCACACCTTTGTGATAGGCCTATTCAATGGCTTAATATTATTCTATTAAATGGAAAATGACAAATGCTTACCTGTTGCAGTGCATCCTCCCCCAGAAGGCCCTATTGACACAAGCAAGCCTCCCTAGACCCAACACCTTTTTTTTAGATGATTTCATTACAAGGGAAAGAATACTTATTTCCACCTACAAGAATGCTAAAGAAATCTTAGGAGGAAAAAATACCATTAGTACCAGGACGTCTCAAGTACCTGTAATGTCATTTAGAAAGCACATTGCACCATGAAAGCAACTGATTTCTAGAACACTCTTTTTCATAGATACACTGCTATTACATCAGAAATAACATTGGTCAAACAATGAGGAAAGCAGGATATTCCATTAGAGTTAGAGGTTACACAAATTCACACTCTCAAAATACCTCTAAGCACTCCAAAAGAAAGCACATTTTAAATAAGAGCCTGATGGCTTATTCCAGTGCTTAAATACATTTGAAAGCATTTTGTCTACATTGAGAAAAAGTAGTATAAACACATAAAGAGAAATTGTTTCCCCATTTGGCTCAGAACAGGTTTATAAACACACACCTGATATACAAGTGTCAGAGTCAACACAAACCTGTACATAATGTACAAAAAGCAAAAAACAGTTTAAAACCCAGAGAGGTGCCCTGCTGGCCTGGGCAGGGCATCCTGGTTCCCAACACACACCACTCCTGGGAGCTCTCACACGGCTCTTAATGCATTCCATAGAGGATAAAGCACCAGATAGATCAAGGCTTAAAGTAAATAATAAAACATAGCTAAATAAGTTATTTAGTAAATAGAATTTAACACCATAACTAAAAAAAGTCATACAACAAATCTACACATTTTAGTTATTATAATAATACTACTACTAATACCTTTTTTACTTCAATATATACAACAAATACATAACAATATAACAAATATATAACAAGAAATTTATACATTTGGGTTATTATAATACTACTAATAATACCTTATTTACTTCAATATACATAACAAATCCATTAATACACTTGTAAAATATTTTTAGTCCATTCATTCCAAGTCTTGTTTAATATAACTAACCCTAACTTTTAACAAAATTATTTGTCTAAACTGTAAGATATAATGTTAATTTTCTTAGACATTTAAAACAGCCCCAATTAAAACAGCTAAAATAAAACAAGGACAAACACCTATTCATGAGTAAAAAAAAAGACACAGTTTGTTACATCATCCATCTCATTGAAGGTTCTGTTCTTCATTACAGTCTCTACTGGTTTTGTCTTCCACAGGTAACTCCAAAGAACAATAATTGCTATTGATATCAGACTGTTTAAAAGTTTCTTCTGCTTCCTTTATATAGAAATGTTTAAACCATATTATAATAACTTCCCTAAACTCTTCCTACTGATATATCAATTATACAATGCAAATCTACTGATTTTTGTAATAAACATTATTTATAAGCTCCATTGAAAAGCTAACTTTATCGGCTACATAAATTAGGAAATCACATGGTATTTCAACTAGGAACATTTACAAAACAGTTCTTTAACCTTGATTTTGCAGAATTTCCACCAATGCCCATTGCATTACTGAAATGCTTTCTTTGCAACACAGAATACTGCTACTGGGTCCAATACCCATCAGCTTATAAAAGGCAGTGCAATGAAGATCTTCTAAATCAAATACCAATGACAACAAAAGACCATCACCTTAAAAGCATTTGATTTTGCTGTTGCAATGACACTTAAACCAGGTTACTCAAAAAAAGCTCTGGAACCAGATGACAAACAGTCTAACAGATGAACCTTCAATACAAGTAACCACTCCATTCTTAACATTAATTAATAGTTTAAAATGCTACATAAAATACCTCCTTTAGTTATTCTTTTACATAAAGGACAGCTTAGTAATTGGCCAACATTTCTACACCATCTAGAAGGAAGCAATGTGCCCTTTTAGGCCTGACCAGAAGTTAAGGGTTTCACACCCTGCTTTGCTCACAGGGTAGCAGTGACTCACCCAGCACTGCCCCAGAGTTTGCAGAAGGGCTCCCCTGGCACAGCTGATCCTGCCAAGAGCTTTTGGTGCCTCCAGAGCCTCCTCAGGGCTCCCCCTGCCCTCAGCCACCAGGCTGCTCTGCCCTGGGCCAGGCCTCAGCACTGGCCACTCACCCCAAACACTGCCAGGAACCCACTGCTGCCCTGGCACCCGCCTGGCACCCCAAACACCCCCAGGCCAACAGCCCATTGTGAGCACACCAACAGCCTGGCACCCCAAACATTCCCTCCGCTGCTGCCGCATGGCAACCGAGGGCACGACACACAAACAGCATTGCCATTGCTTGGAGTACCACAGATATAGGCTGGGATTGCTACCAAACATAAAGATTCAACCAAAACCCCATGCGTTTCATTCATTCTGCTGCCAACCCTCTCTGACTCCCATCAGAGAATCACCCAGAAGTCTATGATGACAAGATCTACTTCAGATACCACTTATTCCCAACTACAATCCAAACAACTTAGATAGAACTAACATGACATTTCCCCAAATATTGCACACATTTTCCTGAAAACAATTTACCGCATGTCTACTATAGATATTTTTATTTCACTTACTTACAAACACCAACTCTAAATTAGATGAAAATTTCCAGCCTTCCCATAGTACAGTTCTATTTGTAACCTAGATTTCCATTTAATATCAATACCTAGCACATAGAAGCAAGTAAAAAATGCTTTCAGTTCACTTTCATTTTTTAAACCAAAACTATTACAATCCAAACAAACCCAGACTCCAACCTAGTCACTGTTACAGATAAGCTCTCCCACGGGACACATTACCTCCATTTCTTGATTTTTTCCTCTCTCCCTTTGATAACACTTCCTTTGCTTTCCAAATCTTTGCACAGTCATTTGACCATTTATGTGAAACTTTACCAGTACTGGTATGAAATATGACCCGTGATAGAAACATATTCTACCTTTATTTATTCATCACTCAGGACTTGCTTGCCAAAGAGTCACGCCAAATATTCACATTGATTTTTGAAGCATTGGTCAGAAAGTACCTAGGAACACTCTTGCTCCCAGGAAAAAACCCTTAAAATTGCACTGAGCAATATTACACTGCTCTGGATTAGCACAGATCACCAAAGGGCCCAGTTATTCTGCCTAACAGCATCATCTCTCCCATTTACCAAACCACTCATTGTTTCATGCCCAATAAATGGCATTAAAACGGTAGCATTATTTCCAGTTACACAAGGAACATACTCAGAGGTGCTCTGCTGGCCTGGGCAGAGGATCCTGTTTCCCCACACACACCACTGCTCTTAGGTGTCTGTTAAAACCCTGGGAACACTTACAGAAGACTGTGAATAACCTTGAACTCTTGGAATTTACCCCAATTCCAAAGGCATTATTCAAATGCTTTCTAAGCAGGATCAAATACTGCTACTGTCTCTACCATTCACCAGGTGATAGAGAGCAGTGCTCCAGAGAGCTTTGGAACCAAACACCACTGACACTGCATCAGCACCATTTGAACAGCATTGGAGTTTGTGCTTGCACTGACACTTGAACCCAATTACAGAAACCAACTTGGGAACCAGATGACAAATACTCTATAATACGCGAACCTTAGATAAAACCATTCATTTCAATCTTAATTGTTTAAAATCCTACTAAAAATAAAAGAAAATCTAAGTGAGAAGTTATGTTTCAAAACTACTTATCTCAAACACAGTTTAGAATTTCTAAGATTCAATACTTGAACCAGAAGCTCTCCACTTCCTCTTCTTTCTCTCTGTCCTGATAAAAAAAGACCTTATTTCAAGCTGTCATTCGTTTTACAAATTCATCTCCACGTATATGGCAACCATAGGATTGGCAGCAGCCTGTGAGCCCTGGCAGTCCCTGTGTCAGTGCCAGCACAGTGCCACAGCAGTGACACCGTTCTCAGGACCCCGACCTGCAGCCTGGGCCAATCCTGACACCTGATGGCCGCTCCTGCCAGCGCCCACAGCCCCGGCACAGCAGCCACAGCACAGCAAACACTGACCTGGTGTCCGGCACGCAATCAAACTGCTGATTCAGCCTAGAATCACCATTACAGAACCTTTCCCATCTCAACATTTGCCTGATCTCACAGGCCTCATTGTGCACTTACACACTTGGCATTTCTCCTGGCGCTTAAGGATCACAATCCCATCATTGAAAAACAATCACATACATCACACAACATAACTTCATACGGGTCTTACCCATTGGCAGCTTGAAATCTTTGTGATAAGCCTAATCTTTGGCTTAGTATTATTCTATTAAACCGAAAATGACAAATGCTTACCTGTTGCAGTGCATCCTCCCCCAGAAGGCCCTATTGACACAAGCAAGAATCCCTAGACCCAACACCATGTTTTTAGATGATTTCATTACAGCTGAAAGAATGCTTATTTCCACCTACAAGAATGCTAAAGAAATCTTAGGAGGAAAAAATACCATTAGTACCAGAACATCTCAAGTACCTGTCATGTCATTTAGAAAGCACATTGCACCGGGAAAGCAACTGATTTCTACAACACTCTTTTTCATAAATACACTGCTATTGCATGAGAAAGAACATTGGTCAAACAGTGAGGAAAGCAGGATATTCCATTAGAGTTACAGGTTACACAAATTCACACTCTCAAAATACTTCCAAGCACTCCAAAAGAAAGCACGTTTTAAATAAGAGCCTGATGGCTTATTCCAGTGCTTAAATACATTTGAAAACATTTTGGCTACATTGAGAAAAAGAAGTATAAATATACAAAGAGAAATTGTTTCCCCATCTGGTTCAGAACAGGTTTATAAACACACACATGACATACAAGTGTCAGAGTCAACACAAACCTGTTCATAATGTACAAAAAGCAAAAAACAGTTTAAAACCCAGAGAGGTGCCCTGCTGGCCTGGGCAGGGCATCCTGGTTCCCCACACACACCACTCCTGGGAGCTCTCACACGGCTCTTAATGCATTCCATAGAGGATAAAGCACCAGATAGATCAAAGCTTCAATAAATAATAAAACTTAGCTAAACTATTTCTTTAGTAAATAGAATTTAACACCATAACTAAAAAAAGTCATACAACAAATCTACACATTTTAGTCATTATAATAATACTACTAATAATACCTTTTTTACTTCAATGTATACAACAAATACATAACCACAATACAGCAAATATATAACAACAACTTTATACATTTTAGTTATTATAATACTACTAGTAATACCTTATTTACATCTATACATATCACAATTAACAAATCCATTAATACACTTGTAAAATATCTTTAGTTCATTCATTCCAAGTGTTGTTTAATATAACTTATCCTAACTTTTGTTAAAAGCTGTTTGTCTAAACTGTAAGATATAATGCTCATTTTCTTAGAATTTTAAAACAGCCCCAATTAAAACAGCTAAAATAAAACAAGGACAAACACCTATTCATGAGTAAAAAAGACGCAGTTTGTTACATCATCCATCTCATTGAACATTCTAATCTTCATTACAGTCTCTACTGGTTTTGTCTTCCACAAGTAAATCCAAAGAATAATAATTGGTATTGATATCAGACTGTTTTAAAGTTTCTTCTGCTTCCTTTATATAGAAATGTTTAAACCATATTATAATAACTTCCCTAAACTCTTACTACTGATATATTAATTATACAATGCAAATCTACTAATTTTTGTAATAAACATTAGTTATAAGCTCCATTGAAAAGCTAACTTCATCAGCTACATAAATTAGGAAATCCCATGGTATTTCAACTATGAACATTTACAAAACAGATTTTTAACCTTGATTTAGCAGCATTTCCCCCAATGCCCATTGCATTACTGAAATGCTTTCTTTGCAACACAGAATATACTGCTATTGTGTCCAATACCTATCAGCTTATAAAAGGCAGAGCAATGAAGATCTTCTAAATCAAATACCAATGCCAAAAAAGACCATCACCTTCAAAGCATTTGATTTTGCTGTTGCAATGACACTTAAACCAGGTTACTCCAAAAAAACTCTGGAACCTGATAACACACAGTCAAACATATGAGCCTTAAATAAAAGTAACCACTCCATTCTTAATATTAATTAATAGTTTAAAATCCCATATAAAATATCTCCTTTAGTTATTCTTTGACATATAGGACAGCTTAGTATTTGGCCAACATTTCTACACCATCTAGAAGGAAGCAATGGGCTCTTTTAGGCCTGACCAGAAGTTAAAGGTTTTACCCCCTGCTTTGCTCACAGGGTAGCAGTGACTCACCCAGCACTGCCCCAGAGTTTGCAGAAGGGCTCCCCTGGCACAGCTGATCCTGCCAAGAGCTTTTGGTGCCCCCAGAGCCTCCTCAGGGCTCCCCCTGCCCTCAGCCACCAGGCTGCTCTGCCCTGGGCCAGCCTCAGCACTGGCCACTCACCCCAAACACTGCCAGGAACCCACTGCTGCCCTGGCACCCGCCTGGCACCCCAAACACCCCCAGGCCAACAGCCCATTGTGAGCACACCAACAGCCTGGCACCCCAAACATTCCCTCCGCTGCTGCCGCATGGCAACCGAGGGCACAACACACAAACAGCATTGCCATTGCTTGGAGTGCCACAGATATAGGCTGGGATTGCTACCAAACATAAAGATTCAACCAAAACCCCATGGGTTTCATTCTGCTGCCAACCCTCTCTGACTCCCATCAGAGAATCACCCAGAAGTCTATGATGACAAGAGCTACTTCAGATACCACTTATTCCCAACTACAATCCAAACAACTTAGATATAACTAACATAAAATTTCCCTAAATATTGTCCACATTTTCCTGAAAACAATTTACCGCATGTCTACTATAGATATTTTTATTTCACTTACTTACAAACACCAACTCTAAATTAGACGAAAATTTCCAGCCTTCCCATAGTACAGTTCTACTTGTAACCTAGATTTCCATTTAACATCAATACCTAGCACATAGAAGCAAGTAAAAAATGCTTTCAGTTCACTTTCATTTTTTAAACCAAAACTATTAAAATCCAAACAAACCCAGACTCCAACCTAGTCACTGTTACAGATAAGCTCTCCCATGGGACACATTACCTCCATTTCTTGATTTTTTCCTCTCTCCCTTTGATAACACTTCCTTCTGTTTTCCAAATCTTTGCACAGTCATTTGACCATTTATGTGAAACTTTACCAGTACTGGTACGAAATACGACCCCTGATAGAAACCTATTCTACCTTTCTTATTCATCCCCAGGACTTGTTTGCCAAAGAGTCACACCAAATATTCACATTAACTTTGGAAGCATTGGTCAGAGAGTACCTAGTAACACTCTTGCTCCCAGGAAAAAACCCTTCAAATTGCACTCAGCAATATTACACTGCTCTGGATTAGCACAGATCACCAAAGGGCCCAGTTATTCTGCCTAACACCATCATCTCTCCCATTTACCAAACCACTCATTGTTTCATGCCCAATAAATGCCATTAAAACGGTAGCATTATTTCCAGTTACACAAGGAATATACTCAGAGGTGCCCTGCTGGCCTGGGCAGAGCATCCTGTTTCCCCACACACACCACTTCTGTGAGCTCTCTTAGCCAGCTCTTCACACACTTAACATGGGGTAAAGGATCAGAGTAGTTTCACCTTGGCAAATGAGGAAATCATATGGTATTTAAACTCTATGAAAACTTAGAGAATAGTTTTTTTAACTTTGAATAAGCAGAATTTACAGTGATACTTAAAGTGCTTTCTTTGCAACATCAAGTACTGCTACTCTCTATAATATGCATCAGCTTATAAAAGGCAATGCAATAAAGAGCTCCTAAAACAAAAACCAAAGGATGGCCATAATCTTAAAAAAAAACAGCAGAAAGTGTACAAAAAGTAAATAAACCATGCTTGGAACTTAGATCTCTTACATCTTATTTTTAAAACAACCAGACACCCACACTATTGGACAGGATTTTAAATTATATCAAAGTAAAAGGTATTAGTTCCTATTTTAAATCAGCTACAAGCCCTTAAGATTAATTCCAACTCTTTGCAATGCTGACTACAGAGGACTACAGAGCACTCAATGTCCATGGATGTCTATGCTGTGTAACTGGAGACACTGCTCATTTTCCTCAATGAGTCTGCAGCATTATTGGAATAATCCTCAAGTCTAGCAAACCATTTCCCCAGTTTTTTTCATGTATAAGAATTTGACCTTGCTTAGTGGATAGTCTTTAGTTGAATTCTGGTTTTTTTTCATTCACAGCTAAAATAATCACCTTCATTTCTATGCAAATATCTTTCAGATATCACTTATTCCTAACTTCAAACCAAATATCTTGCACATATAGTAATTTACAATTTCCTGAAAAACATCCACATTTACCTGGAAAGCTGTTTACTTCGTCTCTACTACAAATGTTATGGTTCTTGCAGCTGAAAGTTAGGTACAAACACAGACTTATTTAGCTCCAAATTTCCAGACTTGCCAAAGTACAGTTACACTTGTCCACTCGATTTCCATCTTATCGCTATACATCAGATGTAACAGCAAGTACATTATACCTTCAGTTCTCTTTAATTTTATCAACCAAAATTGATAAAACCTAAACCCAGTCTCCAATCTCTTTGCTCTTGGAGACATGCTCTTCAGAGGGGTGCATTTCCTCCATTCCTTGATTATTTCCTTTCTCCCCTTGATAACTCTTCCTATTGTTTTCCAAATCTTTGCACAGGGATTTGACCATCTATTTGATATGTCACCAGTACTGGTAGCAAATATCTTCCCTGATAGAAACATATTCTACCCTCCCTATGAGTTTCACATCTCTCAGGTCTTGTTTGCCAAAGAGTAGCACAAAATATTCATATTGAATTTGGAAGCTATGGTCCGAAAGGACTTTGTAACTAAAAAAAGCCCCTGCTCACAACCAGCACTCTTGCTCCCAGGAAAAACAGAATTGCACAGAGCTATAATACACTGCTCTGTATTAGCACAGTTCACTAAATGGCACAGTTATTCTGCCTAATAGTATCATCTCTCCCATTTACCAAACCATTCATTTTTATCACCCACAGTACATGTCATTAAAATGTTGTCATTATTTCTGGTTCAACAATGAACATACTCAGAGATGCTCTGCGGCCTGAGCAGATGATCCTGTCTCCCCACACACACCATTTCTGTGAGCTCTCTCTTTAGATTCTATGAAGTCTTAGAACATAGTTTTTTCAACCTTCAATTATTATAATTTTCACCCATGTCCCCTCATTATTGAAATGCTTTCTTAGCAACATCAAATACTGCTAGTATTTCTGTCATTCATCTGCTGATAAAGGACATTTCTAACAGAGAGCTTGAAAACCAAACACCACTGACACTGCATCATGACCAATTTAAAAGCATTTGATTTTGTATTGGAAATGACACTTGAACCAGATTACCCAAAAAGCCCTCTGGAGGCAGATGACAAACAGTCTTTGACATGTGAACCTTAGATAAAATCATCAATTTCATTCCTAAAACTGATTAATAGATTAAACTCCTATTTAAAATACCTCACTGTGTGGTTATTCTTGTACATTTTGGAACGTTTTACTTAAATAAAATTTTTCACCCATAATACTTGATTCTATACAGAGTTTATAAACCTTATATAACTTCTTATACCAACTCTATAAGGAGAAAATATTAGGTCTCTATCCATAGGGAGAGCACAGGTCCCAAAACCCAAATCCAGGGAAACTGACAGAGAGCACACTCAGAACACCCGAACCTTGGTTGGAAGGGTTACAACAATGGCACAAATGGCACACTTCACTACCCAGAGCACCAGCTTTGGAAACACCACCCAGAAATGCATCTCTGACAAGATCCAGGATCAACAGGGTTTCCCCAAGGAAGGACTTGATGCCACCTTAGTGAAAACATGACCAGAAGCTCTCTACTTTCTCTGCAGGCCCTCAGTCCTGATAAGAAAAGACCTTATTTCAAGCTAACATTCGTTTTAGAAATACATCTCCACATATATGGCAACCATAGGCTTTGCAGCAGCCCGTGAGCGCTGGCAGTCCCTGTGTCAGTGCCTGCACAGTGCGACAGCAGTGACACCGTTCTCAGGACCCCGACCTGCAGCCTGGGCCAATCCTGACGCAGCCACAGCCGGCGCGGCACAGCAGCCACAGCCGGCGCGGCACAGCAGCCACAGCCGGCGCGGCACAGCAGCCACAGCCGGCGCGGCACAGCAGCCACAGCCGGCGCGGCACAGCAGCCACAGCCGGCGCGGCACAGCAGCCACAGCCGGCGCGGCACAGCAGCCACAGCCGGCGCGGCACAGCAGCCACAGCCGGCGCGGCACAGCAGCCACAGCCGGCGCGGCACAGCAGCCACAGCCGGCGCGGCACAGCAGCCACAGCCGGCGCGGCACAGCAGCCACAGCCGGCGCGGCACAGCAGCCACAGCCGGCGCGGCACAGCAGCCACAGCCGGCGCGGCACAGCAGCCACAGCCGGCGCGGCACAGCAGCCACAGCCGGCGCGGCACAGCAGCCACAGCCGGCGCGGCACAGCAGCCACAGCCGGCGCGGCACAGCAGCCACAGCCGGCGCGGCACAGCAGCCACAGCCGGCGCGGCACAGCAGCCACAGCCGGCGCGGCACAGCAGCCACAGCCGGCGCGGCACAGCAGCCACAGCCGGCGCGGCACAGCAGCCACAGCCGGCGCGGCACAGCAGCCACAGCCGGCGCGGCACAGCAGCCACAGCCGGCGCGGCACAGCAGCCACAGCCGGCGCGGCACAGCAGCCACAGCCGGCGCGGCACAGCAGCCACAGCCGGCGCGGCACAGCAGCCACAGCCGGCGCGGCACAGCAGCCACAGCCGGCGCGGCACAGCAGCCACAGCCGGCGCGGCACAGCAGCCACAGCCGGCGCGGCACAGCAGCCACAGCCGGCGCGGCACAGCAGCCACAGCCGGCGCGGCACAGCAGCCACAGCCGGCGCGGCACAGCAGCCACAGCCGGCGCGGCACAGCAGCCACAGCCGGCGCGGCACAGCAGCCACAGCCGGCGCGGCACAGCAGCCACAGCCGGCGCGGCACAGCAGCCACAGCCGGCGCGGCACAGCAGCCACAGCCGGCGCGGCACAGCAGCCACAGCCGGCGCGGCACAGCAGCCACAGCCGGCGCGGCACAGCAGCCACAGCCGGCGCGGCACAGCAGCCACAGCCGGCGCGGCACAGCAGCCACAGCCGGCGCGGCACAGCAGCCACAGCCGGCGCGGCACAGCAGCCACAGCCGGCGCGGCACAGCAGCCACAGCCGGCGCGGCACAGCAGCCACAGCCGGCGCGGCACAGCAGCCACAGCCGGCGCGGCACAGCAGCCACAGCCGGCGCGGCACAGCAGCCACAGCCGGCGCGGCACAGCAGCCACAGCCGGCGCGGCACAGCAGCCACAGCCGGCGCGGCACAGCAGCCACAGCCGGCGCGGCACAGCAGCCACAGCCGGCGCGGCACAGCAGCCACAGCCGGCGCGGCACAGCAGCCACAGCCGGCGCGGCACAGCAGCCACAGCCGGCGCGGCACAGCAGCCACAGCCGGCGCGGCACAGCAGCCACAGCCGGCGCGGCACAGCAGCCACAGCCGGCGCGGCACAGCAGCCACAGCCGGCGCGGCACAGCAGCCACAGCCGGCGCGGCACAGCAGCCACAGCCGGCGCGGCACAGCAGCCACAGCCGGCGCGGCACAGCAGCCACAGCACAGCCAACACTGACCCGGTGTCCAGCACGCAATCAAACTGCTGATTCAGCCTAGAATCACCATTACAGAACCTTTCTCATCTCAACATTTGCCTGATCTCACAGGCCTCATTGTGCACTTACACACTTGGCATTTCTCCTGGCAGTTAAGGATCACAATCCCATCATTGAAAAACAATCACATACATCACACAACATAACTTCATACTGGTCTTACCCATTGGGAGCTTCACACCTTTGTGATAGGCCTATTCAATGGCTTAATATTATTCTATTAAATGGAAAATGACAAATGCTTACCTGTTGCAGTGCATCCTCCCCCAGAAGGCCCTATTGACACAAGCAAGCCTCCCTAGACCCAACACCTTTTTTTTAGATGATTTCATTACAAGGGAAAGAATACTTATTTCCACCTACAAGAATGCTAAAGAAATCTTAGGAGGAAAAAATACCATTAGTACCAGGACGTCTCAAGTACCTGTAATGTCATTTAGAAAGCACATTGCACCATGAAAGCAACTGATTTCTAGAACACTCTTTTTCATAGATACACTGCTATTACATCAGAAATAACATTGGTCAAACAATGAGGAAAGCAGGATATTCCATTAGAGTTAGAGGTTACACAAATTCACACTCTCAAAATACCTCTAAGCACTCCAAAAGAAAGCACATTTTAAATAAGAGCCTGATGGCTTATTCCAGTGCTTAAATACATTTGAAAGCATTTTGTCTACATTGAGAAAAAGTAGTATAAACACATAAAGAGAAATTGTTTCCCCATTTGGCTCAGAACAGGTTTATAAACACACACCTGATATACAAGTGTCAGAGTCAACACAAACCTGTACATAATGTACAAAAAGCAAAAAACAGTTTAAAACCCAGAGAGGTGCCCTGCTGGCCTGGGCAGGGCATCCTGGTTCCCAACACACACCACTCCTGGGAGCTCTCACACGGCTCTTAATGCATTCCATAGAGGATAAAGCACCAGATAGATCAAGGCTTAAAGTAAATAATAAAACATAGATAATAAGTTATTTAGTAAATAGAATTTAACACCATAACTAAAAAAAGTCATACAACAAATCTACACATTTTAGTTATTATAATAATACTACTACTAATACCTTTTTTACTTCAATATATACAACAAATACATAACAATATAACAAATATATAACAAGAAATTTATACATTTGGGTTATTATAATACTACTAATAATACCTTATTTACTTCAATATACATAACAAATCCATTAATACACTTGTAAAATATTTTTAGTCCATTCATTCCAAGTCTTGTTTAATATAACTAACCCTAACTTTTAACAAAATTATTTGTCTAAACTGTAAGATATAATGTTAATTTTCTTAGACATTTAAAACAGCCCCAATTAAAACAGCTAAAATAAAACAAGGACAAACACCTATTCATGAGTAAAAAAAAAGACACAGTTTGTTACATCATCCATCTCATTGAAGGTTCTGTTCTTCATTACAGTCTCTACTGGTTTTGTCTTCCACAGGTAACTCCAAAGAACAATAATTGCTATTGATATCAGACTGTTTAAAAGTTTCTTCTGCTTCCTTTATATAGAAATGTTTAAACCATATTATAATAACTTCCCTAAACTCTTCCTACTGATATATCAATTATACAATGCAAATCTACTGATTTTTGTAATAAACATTATTTATAAGCTCCATTGAAAAGCTAACTTTATCGGCTACATAAATTAGGAAATCACATGGTATTTCAACTATGAACATTTACAAAACAGTTCTTTAACCTTGATTTTGCAGAATTTCCACCAATGCCCATTGCATTACTGAAATGCTTTCTTTGCAACACAGAATACTGCTACTGGGTCCAATACCCATCAGCTTATAAAAGGCAGTGCAATGAAGATCTTCTAAATCAAATACCAATGACAACAAAAGACCATCACCTTAAAAGCATTTGATTTTGCTGTTGCAATGACACTTAAACCAGGTTACTCAAAAAAAGCTCTGGAACCAGATGACAAACAGTCTAACAGATGAACCTTCAATACAAGTAACCACTCCATTCTTAACATTAATTAATAGTTTAAAATGCTACATAAAATACCTCCTTTAGTTATTCTTTTACATAAAGGACAGCTTAGTAATTGGCCAACATTTCTACACCATCTAGAAGGAAGCAATGTGCCCTTTTAGGCCTGACCAGAAGTTAAGGGTTTCACACCCTGCTTTGCTCACAGGGTAGCAGTGACTCACCCAGCACAGCCCCAGAGTTTGCAGAAGGGCTCCCCTGGCACAGCTGATCCTGCCAAGAGCTTTTGGTGCCTCCAGAGCCTCCTCAGGGCTCCCCCTGCCCTCAGCCACCAGGCTGCTCTGCCCTGGGCCAGGCCTCAGCACTGGCCACTCACCCCAAATACTGCCAGGAACCCACTGCTGCCCTGGCACCCGCCTGGCACCCCAAACACCCCCAGGCCAACAGCCCATTGTGAGCACACCAACAGCCTGGCACCCCAAACATTCCCTCCGCTGCTGCCGCATTGCAACCGAGGGCACGACACACAAACAGCATTGCCATTGCTTGGAGTACCACAGATATAGGCTGGGATTGCTACCAAACATAAAGATTCAACCAAAACCCCATGCGTTTCATTCATTCTGCTGCCAACCCTCTCTGACTCCCATCAGAGAATCACCCAGAAGTCTATGATGACAAGATCTACTTCAGATACCACTTATTCCCAACTACAATCCAAACAACTTAGATAGAACTAACATGACATTTCCCTAAATATTGCACACATTTTCCTGAAAACAATTTACCGCATGTCTACTATAGATATTTTTATTTCACTTACTTACAAACACCAACTCTAAATTAGATGAAAATTTCCAGCCTTCCCATAGTACAGTTCTATTTGTAACCTAGATTTCCATTTAATATCAATACCTAGCACATAGAAGCAAGTAAAAAATGCTTTCAGTTCACTTTCATTTTTTAAACCAAAACTATTAAAATCCAAACAAACCCAGACTCCAACCTAGTCACTGTTACAGATAAGCTCTCCCACGGGACACATTACCTCCATTTCTTGATTTTTTCCTCTCTCCCTTTGATAACACTTCCTTTGCTTTCCAAATCTTTGCACAGTCATTTGACCATTTATGTGAAACTTTACCAGTACTGGTATGAAATATGACCCGTGATAGAAACATATTCTACCTTTATTTATTCATCACTCAGGACTTGCTTGCCAAAGAGTCACGCCAAATATTCACATTGATTTTTGAAGCATTGGTCAGAAAGTACCTAGGAACACTCTTGCTCCCAGGAAAAAACCCTTAAAATTGCACTCAGCAATATTACACTGCTCTGGATTAGCACAGATCACCAGAGGGCCCAGTTATTCTGCCTAACAGCATCATCTCTCCCATTTACCAAACCACTCATTGTTTCATGCCCAATAAATGGCATTAAAACAGTAGCATTATTTCCAGTTACACAAGGAACATACTCAGAGGGGCTCTGCTGGCCTGGGCAGAGGATCCTGTTTCCCCACACACACCACTGCTCTTAGGTGTCTGTTAAAACCCTGGGAACACTTACAGAAGACTGTGAATAACCTTGAACTCTTGGAATTTACCCCAATTCCAAAGGCATTATTCAAATGCTTTCTAAGCAGGATCAAATACTGCTACTGTCTCTACCATTCACCAGGTGATAGAGAGCAGTGCTCCAGAGAGCTTTGGAACCAAACACCACTGACACTGCATCAGCACCATTTGAACAGCATTGGAGTTTGTGCTTGCACTGACACTTGAACCCAATTACAGAAACCAACTTGGGAACCAGATGACAAATACTCTATAATACGCGAACCTTAGATAAAACCATTCATTTCAATCTTAATTGTTTAAAATCCTACTAAAAATAAAAGAAAATCTAAGTGAGAAGTTATGTTTCAAAACTACTTATCTCAAACACAGTTTAGAATTTCTAAGATTCAATACTTGAACCAGAAGCTCTCTACTTCCTCTTCTTTCTCTCTGTCCTGATAAGAAAAGACCTTATTTCAAGCTGTCATTCGTTTTACAAATTCATCTCCATGTCTATGGCAACCATAGGATTGGCAGCAGCCCGTGAGCCCTGGCAGTCCCTGTGTCAGTGCCAGCACAGTGCCACAGCAGTGACGCCGTTCTCAGGACACCGACCTGCAGCCTGGGCCAATCCTGACACCTGATGGCCGCTCCTGCCAGCGCCCACAGCCCCGGCAGAGCCAGCACAGCACAGCAAACACTGACCTGGTGTCCAGCACGCAATCAAACTGCTGATTCAGCCTAGAATAACCATTACAGAACCTTTCCCATCTCAACATTTGCCTGATCTCACAGGCCTCATTGTGCACTTACACACTTGGCATTTCTCCTGGCAGTTAAGGATCACAATCCCAGCATTGAAAAACAATCACATACATCACACAACATAACTTCATACTGGTCTTACCCATTGGCAGCTTGACACCTTTGTGATAAGCCTAATCTATGGCTTAGTATTACTCTATTAAATGGAAAATGATAAATGCTTACCTGTTGCAGTGCATCCTCCCCCAGAAGGCCCTATTGACACAAGCAAGCCTCTCTAGATCCAACACCATTTTTTTAGATGATTTCATTACAGCTGAAAGAATGCTTATTTCCACCTATAGGAATGCTAAAGAAATCTTAGGAGGAAAAAATACCATTAGTACCAGAACGTCTCAAGTTCCTGTCATGTCGTTTAGAAAGCACATTGCTCCAGGAAAGCAACTGATTTCTAGAACACTCTTTTTGACAGATATACTGCTATTGCATCAGAAATAACATTGGTCAAACAGTGAGGGAAGCAGGATATTCCATTAGAGTTACAGGTTACACAAATTCACACTCTCAAAATACCTCTAAGCACTCCAAAAGAAAGCACATTTTAAATAAGAGCCTGATGGCTTATTCCAGTACTTAAATACATTTGAAAACATTTTGTTTGCATTGAGAAAGAGAAGTATAAATACATAAAGACAAATTGTTTCCCCATTTGGCTCAGAACAGTTTTATAAACACACACATGATATACAAGTGTCAGAGTCAACACAAACCTGCACATCATGTACAAAAAGCAAAAAACAGTTTAAAACCCAGAGAGGTGCCCTGCTGGCCTGGGCAGGGCATCCTGGTTCCCCACACACACCACTCCTGGGAGCTCTCACACGGCTCTTAATGCATTCCATAGAGGATAAAGCACCAGATAGATCAAAGCTTCAATGAATAATAACTTTAAGCTAAACAATTTCTTTAGTAAATAGAATTTAGCACCATAACTAAAAAAAGTCATACAACAAATCTACACATTTTAGTTATTATAATAATACTACTAATAATACCTTTCCTACTTCAATATATACAACAAATACATAACAACAATACAGCAAATATATAACAACAAATTTATACATTGGAGTTATTATCATACTGCTAATAATACCTTATTTACGTCTATACATATAACAATTAACAAATCCATTAATACACTTGTAAAATATTTTTAGTTCATTCATTCCAAGTGTTGCTTAATATAACTTATCCTAACTTTGGTTAAAAGCTGTTTGTCTAAACTGTAAGATAAAATGTTCATTTTCTTAGAATTTTAAAACATCCCCAATTAAAACAGCTAAAATAAAACAAGGACAAACACCTATTCATGAGTAAAAAAGACGCAATTTGTTACATCATCCATCTCATTGAACATTCTGTTCTTCATTACAGTCTCTACTGGTTTTGTCTTCCACAACTAACTCCAAAGAATAATAATTGGTATTGATATCAGACTGTTTTAAAGTTTCTTCTGCTTCCTTTATATATAAATGCTTAAACCATATCATAATAACTTCCCTAAACTCTTACTACTGATATATTAATTATACAATGCAAATCTACTAATTTTTGTAATAAACATTATTTATAAGCTCTATTGAAAAGCTAACTTTATCGGCTACATAAATTAGGAAATCACATGGTATTTCAACTATGAACATTTACAAAACAGTTCTTTAACCTTGATTTAGCAGAATTTCCCCCAATGCCCATTGCATTACTGAAATGCTTTCTTTGCAACACACAATACTGCTACTGTGTCCAATACCCATCAGCTTATAAAAGGCAGTGCAATGAAGATCTTCTAAATCAAATACCAATAACAACAAAAGACCATCACCTTAAAAGCATTTGATTTTGCTGTTGCAATGACACTTAAACCAGGTTACTCAAAAAAAGCTCTGGAACCAGATGACAAACAGTCTAACAGATGAACCTTCAATAAAAGTAACCATTCCATTCTTAATATTAATTAATAGTTTAAAATCCTACATAAAATATCTCCTTTAGTTATTCTTTGACATATAGGACAGCTTAGTATTTGGCCAACATTTCTACACCATCTAGAAGGAAGCAATGTGCCCTTTTAGGCCTGACCATAAGTTAAGGGTTTTACACCCTGCTTTGCTCACAGGGTAGCAGTGACTCACGCAGCACAGCCCCAGAGTTTGCAGAAGGGCTCCCCTGGCACAGCTGATCCTGCCAAGAGCTTTTGCTGCCTCCAGAGCCTCCTCAGGGCTCCCCTTGCCCTCAGCCACCAGGCTGCTCTGCCCTGGGCCAGCCTCAGCACTGGCCACTCACCCCAAACACTGCCAGGAACCCACTGCTGCCCTGGCACCCGCCTGGCACCCCAAACACCCCCAGGCCAACAGCCCATTGTGAGCACACCAACAGCCTGGCACCCCAAACATTTCCTCCGCTGCTGCCGCATGGCAACCGAGGGCACAACACACAAATTTCTTGGAGTGCCACAGATAAAAATTCAACCAAAATCCCTTGGATTTCATTCTTCTGCCAACTTGCTCTCAGTCTCTTCATTACCCTCTGGATGCTCCTCTTCCAGCTTTGTTTTCTTTTTCCGTATTAAGGGAAATGAGGATGGCTTCTCATTCATTAGGAGCATTTCCTGAGCTTATTTCCACAGAACAACTCATGATTATTGTCACTTCAATCCTACAATACTGTAAAATGGCATCTCCAATCGAATAAATTTGCTATCAACACTAATCTGCCCAGTGCACTTCCCAATAATCGGATTAAGATTAAGAAACCAGTATTAGAGGTACTTGTTTTATCATTCCAAGAGTGAGAAGAAAGAAGTCAGTTAAGATGCTAACTACTCAACACTTCATGTTCTGTGTCAGGAGGAGAGGCATACTGCAGCTTACCTGGAAGGGTGGTTGCTGGTTACCCTAATTCTTACTCACAAGTAAGCTCTGAATGCTCCAAAAACAAAACACATTTTTAATGTGAGCCTGATGGCTTTTTCAAATGTATCTGAAAAATATTTGTTTGCATTAAGAAAGAGAAGTATAAATACACTAAGAGAAAGGGAAATATGCACAATTTCTTTCCCCATCTGTTTCAGAATAGGTATATAAACATAGATTTGACACACAAGTATCAGCTTGAATATACACAAGACAGTTGCCTGGATCAACCTGCACCAAAAATGTAAATAAATGTCACTTTCATGTTAGACCTCTCATCTTCTGTTTAAACTAACCAGACAGCCACAGTATTGGACAGGATTTAAAAGTACATCAAAATCAAAGGTATTCTTTCCTTTCTTAAGTCAGCTAAAGACCCTCGAGATTCATTCCAGCTGTGCAATGGGACTGCAAAGCACCCAATATCCATGGCTGTCCATGCTGTGTAACTGGAGACAGTGCTCGTTTCCCTCAATGAGACTGCACCATTATTGGAATCATCCTGAAGTCCAGCAAACCGTTTCCCCAATCTTTCCACGTATAAGAATCTGACCTTTCTTAACTAATATTCTTCAGATGAGTTGTTTTTCTCTTCATTTACAGCTAAAATAATACTCTTCATGTCCATGAAGATAGCATCTATTTCAGATACCACTTATTCCTAACTTAACTCCAAATAAAACCCTATAAATAAGGCTGATTAATAATGTAAATGCCTATTCAATGTACCTTATTAATTCTTTTATGTTTAGGGAATTTTAACTTCAAATACACTCCTGAATTAGTAATATTCAATTCTATAGAGAGATTATAACTCTTTAGAATTCTTCTGTAGGCACAGAGCAAGCTCCAAGAACCCAAATCCAGATTAATACATTGAGAGAACACTTAGAAACCACATCCTTGGTTAGGCAGAGGTACAAAATTCCCAGAGAACAAACCCTTTAAAAGCAGCACCACACATCATAGCATTGCTGAGAAAATCCAGGTTAGCACACAGAGAACTCCCAGAAGGATGTTGGTGCTACCCTCATGCAAATCCAGGGAAAATCACACTGTTGACTCTGGATACAGCTCATCTCCACATCTCCTTATGGACACCAGTCCTGTCCCAGGTACAAGTAAATGCTGTTGGAAGAATATGACACTTGAAAAAGTCCCTCAGGGAGTAAAGTGCAGGTTTATCCTTTTGGCTCTTCCTCATTAAATCTCTTCCCAAATCCTGTATTTCTCAAAATTACTTTGTTACACTCTACCTTATTTAAATAACCAGAAGCATTCCACTTTCTTTTTTGTCCCTTGTTCCTGAAATGGAAAGACCTTTCGTAAAGCTTAATTTAATTTTAAAGTCCATATACACATACATGGCAACCATACATCTTTCCAGCAGCTTGACTTACAACTTGTGAAACCATGTGAGCACTCTGTAAATAACAGCAGAGTTTGAGTGCACAAATTACACTTGTTTTCTGGGTCAGGCACTCGGAACGTGAGGCAATTGTGACACCTTATGGCTGTTCCTGTAATGACCTCGAACACTTTAAGGGTAAACCGGTGGAAAAAAGAGAGTTAGGGGTTGTAAGTTCTGGTTTGGTCACAGGGTATGAGTAACTCACCCACCACCACAGCCCTGTTTGCAGGAGAAGCTACTCAGGACAGGCAATCCCACCAAAACCAGTTTGTGCCTCAAGAGCGTCCTCAGGCCTCCTTCTGCCACAAAGATGCTCTGCAGAGTGTCCTGACAGAGCAGTCACCCCAAACATGCCCAGTAAGCCACAGTTACCATAGCAACAGACTATGACCCCAGACATCCCTAGGAGAGCCAGGGGCAGCACCTGAGTACTCCCACAGCAATGTGCACATGTTGGTACCTCCTGGACTCATCATGATGGACTTGAATAAATCCAGCACAGCCTCTCATCAGGTTATCTTGCCTATAAACAAAAATAAAAAAATATACAGAAATTGACATGCAAAATACCACAACAATACTCACTGTCTACAACATTTCCAGCAGGGATGTAAGATCACTACCAGTCTCCCAAGAACACTACAAATACTCTGCCTTACCCTCAAGATATAGATTTACCCCTAATGTTCTTCAGGTGGCTCTCATCATTAGCCAGAATGTCTCCAGCTGACTTAAGTTAGGCTTCCTCCTATAAAACCCTCCACTGGAGAGAGGGGCAGCTTAAGGGGAAGTGTAATGGTTTGAACAGGTTACTCTCCTTTTTAAAGCTAAGTTAGAGATAGCCTCTTGAAAGGAGAAGTGATTTTATGTTGTCTTTGTAAGATATTTTTCTAAGAGATTTGAAATTTTATTTAGCTTAACAGGATGATTTATGTTGGAAAAGACCCTTAAGGTCATTCAAACCATTATTAAACTGTCTCCTGAAGTTTTACATCTATACTTTTTTCATATCCTTTCAAGGAAGGTGACTCTTCTGGGCACCCTGTTCCAGTGGAAAAATTTTTCCTAATATTCAGTCTAAACTTTCTTTGGCACATTTTGAGTCTGCCTTCTCTTGTCT
The DNA here is from genome assembly GCF_023055355.1 of Agelaius tricolor. NCBI lineage: Eukaryota > Metazoa > Chordata > Aves > Passeriformes > Icteridae > Agelaius > Agelaius tricolor. The sequence goes on from NW_027269270.1 coordinate 4,373,080, forward strand.
GATTGGGTTTTTTTTGGGGGGGGGAAGAGATGAGCCCCCACCCCCTGCAGAGAATGATAAGGTTTCCAGAACTCTTTTTTTTTTTTCCTAGGCTAAACATTCCTAATTTCAAGAGCTTTTCTCAGAGGACTAAAGCCTGAAAGTGTTATTTCATCACAAATATGAAAAAAAGGAGATGGGGAGGTGAAGAAGATGAAATGAGTGTCCTTGCCTGTGTTATTTAAATGCAAAACAAATATGAAGGTGAGTAGGAGTTACAACTCTACAGCTGGTTTGACAGAGAAGGAAGGATCTGGAGATCTTGCTTTTTGTTCCAATTTAGGTGCAAGCAGCTCTTTGGCTGTATTTTTGTAGGTTCATACTCGACTTTCTCACTTGGCAGAAATGTATGGCTTGGTTTTTGTTTGGGGGGGGGAGAATAGGAAAATTTTTTAAAAAAATTAAACTGGGATTATTTTAGTTGTAGAAGATGCATGCACACCATAGTGAAAAACAATGTTAGTAAAGCTCAATGAGCTCTTGGACTGCCCACTTGTCGTTTATTCCATTATTCATAAAGCAATCAATGTTCAGAGGAACTAGAGTAAGAATCATAATTTTTGAGGTATAGCAAAAGAGGTGAAAATAAGTCAAGAAGCTTTAGTTATGGTAAGCCTGATATTTCTGTGGTTACTTAGGATTTTTAAATGAAATATTGTAGATGGTAGTGACTTGTGTTTGCTCATAATTCTAGCCTCAGCTAGTTCTAAATCTAATGCTGGATGCAAATTAGAACCAAGTTGCATAAATTTCTAGAAACCAGAAATAAGATACTGTTCTTCAGGCTTAGATGGATTAATCTTCTAATTATGTGTTGTATTTATGATAATCTTTGTGTTATCTATTTATGTCAGATCACAATGAAAGGAGGCAACAACATGGGAATAATTTTGCCTTTAAATTGGAAGACACAGTGGCTTATGCCACAAATGAAATAAATTTCACAGGAGAAGAAACCATTATGGCCTGGCTCATCTTACAGTGGAATCACAGTGATGTTAGCAGGAGTGTGACTGGCAGCAAGTTGTCCCAATAGCTCAAACAAAATGGGCTCATTTTTAGCCTGAATTCCTCCTGTGCTAGGCTCCCACCACTGTGTGGTGTTATTACAAATATGACCCAATGTAAACCAGCGTGCCTGCAATCAGGGAACCTCCTAGACCTTCATCTCATGCCTCTTTGTGACTCTGAGCCCAAAAACAAAACCTGGAATTCCTTTCCAGCGTTGTTCAGACTATGTAGATTGCAAACTGAAGAACCAAAGGGTCACCTGCAGCAGGTGACACAGGGACACACCCAGGTGGATTTGGAATGTGTCCAGCGACATGGGCCCAGCCATGCCCTCCCTGGGCAGCTTTTCCAGTGCTCTGCCACCCTCCATGTGAAGAAGCTGCTCCTCTTGTTGAGGCAAAACTCCTGGTGTGGGGTGCGACAGCCTGGTCAGAGAGGAAACGGGCTTTGTTTTCTCACAGTGGACTCGTGAGACTTTTTAGGGAGTTGGATAAAAATGATGATAACTTGTTAGTATAAACCTGCAGGTGGTGTTTTCCTACTCTGTGAGAAAGATGTTTTTGTTAGTTAGCCAATCAAGTAGAATGTGTTGAACTTGTCTATAAAAGAGAGGATTTTTATATTAAAGTCTCCTTCTCCTGCAGAGCAGCCTTGGAGTGGATTTGTGCCATTTCTGGCTCAACAGTGACACTAGTGTTTTGCTTTATGCCATAAATAAGGTTCATCACATCCCAACTCTTAGCCTGACACAGGCTACCTTGAAGTCCGCCAGTTCCCTGGGGAGAGATGCCCATGCAAGTGGCTGAATTGGGATTAATTATCACCTAATGGCTGTTTGTCCCCTGACATTTGTTTTGTGTGTCCTTCAGGATGCAGGAGATCCTGTTAAAAATGACCAGATAATATTGGCTTTTGCATTTATGTATTAGCTTTTGCATTTTATTGATTATAAGTATCTAGATACAGTACAAATTATTACCCTTTTTAGCTGCTTGTTAATATGATATAATCAGTTTAAGTAGTGTGACGAATAGAATATCTATGTATTGCTTATAGAAATAATAGTGTGATGAATGTATTGTACTATCGACCTTAGCAAAACATAAGACGTGAAAAGGCTCTTGTGTAACCAAGAGCAGTGTCAGGCCATCCACTGATTGACCCCTCCAAGTGATAACCATGACACAAACCAGAACACCAGAGGATAATTAGAGAATACCATGTTAATTTTAAGGAGGATCCACTAAATCCTTATCAGAAGATGTGAAACAGCAGGATGGAGACACAAGAAGAAATAAAATATATTGACCTCATGCACAGGATCTCATGGCAGCATGAAGAAGCCAAACAAAGGAATTCCCAAAACCTCAAAGTTCAGAACCAAGTTTGAATACTGTATGAAACACATGAATATGCATGTGATGTAACTGTATAAAGACAACACTGTCTGCAACTACCTGCGTGTTCTTTGGCCAGGAGCACCCTAGCACCGTTTCTCATAATCCTAAGCATGTGGAAAATCACGCTGCAAAAAGCCAGTGTCCTGAAGAAGACAGCAGAGTCCTGCACGATTCAATTTTATTGGAATAAAGGGAAAGAACCCACTGCACCATAGTCCTCTGGGCTCTCTCCAGAGTTTTTGGAGCACTCATATTCCTTTTATCCCAAACTCCTGGCCACAGGTTGCCTTCTGTCCTTTCCCCAGTGGCCGAGGCACTAGGAAGGTACAGCGTATTCCTACCAGAACATGGATCCTTATGCATCCCACAGTGCATGACCACTAAAACTAGCTTTAAGCCCAGCCCAGGATGAAGATGTTAATACTCGTGAATCTATCAAGCCTGCACATTTTTCCTAGAGTTCAAAAGCTCAGGCTGTGCTGGGTTCTGCAACAAACACGACCCACACGCCCTCCCTCCCAGAACCTGCCGGGCCCGTTCAGACCCAGTCGCTGTGAGGGCACTTGCAGCCTTTTCCCTCACACAGAAACCATCCCCTCTGACCAGCAGAGCACTGTCCCTTTCCCCTCACAAGGAAACCACCCCCTTGGACAAGCAGAGCAAGGTCCTTTTCCTCTCACAGGGAAACCACAGCCTCTGACTAGCAGAGCACTGTCCCTTTCCCCTCACAAGGAAACCACCGCCTCTGACCTGCAGAGCACTGTCCCTTTCTCGTCACACGTAAACCATCGCCTCTGACCAGCAGAGCTGGTCCCTCTCCCCTCACACTACTCTTTTTCCTGACAAGAGTAGGGTTTCTGACGCTCCCTCACGATGAAACCCCCGTCTCTGACCAGCAGAGCAGTGTCCCTCTGCCCTCACACGGAAACCCCCGCCTCTGACAAAGAGAGCACTGTCCCTCATGCTCCCTCACACGGAAACCATCACCTCTGACAAGAAGAGCGCCGTCCCTTTCCCTCACAATGAAACCACCGCCTCTGACCAGCAGAGCAGTGTCCTTTTCCTCTCCTTCACAGGGAAACCCTCGCCTCTTACCAGCAGATCACTGTCCCTTTCCCCTCACAAGGAAACCATCACTGACAAGAAGAGCGCCGTCCCTTTCCCCTCACACGGAAACCACCGCCTCTGACCAGCAGAGTAGTGTCCCTCACGCTCCCTCACACGGAAATTTCCGCCTCTGAGAAGCAGAGCAGCGTCCCTTTTCCCTCACGTGGAAACCATCGCCTCTGACAAACAGAGCAGCGTCCCCCACAACGAAACCCCCGCCTCTGACAGCAAAGCCCCGTCCTGTTCCCTTACACCCTCCCCGCCCCCGAACACCACGCACGCACCCTCCCTCCACGTCACGCGTCTCGCCCCACCCCACCCGTGACGCATCTCGCTCCGCCCCCGCCCCGTGACGCCAGCGGCGCGCGCTGCCTGCCGGGAGGCGATTGGCCGGCGGCCGGCGCGTTCCCATCGTGCCCCGCGGGACCCGTTGCGCCTCCCCCGCGGCGGCGGCGCGGCCCGAGCCCGTCCCGGCCCTTCCCGGCCCTGCCCGGCCCGAGCCCCGCGGGAGCGCCCCGGCCCGCCCCGCCATGCCCCCCAAGAAGCAGCAGCAGCCGGCGGGGGGCAGCAAGAAGGCGGACCAGAAGAAGAAGGAGAAGATCATCGAGGTGAGCAGGCCCAGGCCGCGGCCTCTCGCTGGGCCCCGCCGCTCCCTGTGGCCTCCCGGGGGAAGCGGCCCAGGAAGGATCACGGGGCCGGCACCTCTCTGTGCCCGGGGAGGCGCTGCTCGGAGTCAGCTCTGGCCGGGACATTGCCGAGCTGTGTTGGGCCTGAGCGTGATGTGACAGCCCTGCTGTGCTGTGCTGGCTTTTTCCCTCGCCCTTTCTCGTGTGCATCCTGGTGTGCTGTGCGTGCCCAGAGTCCGGCTGGCTGGGGTGTGCGTCTGTGCTTTTGGGGTAGGACCAGATCTCTCCAGAGATCGCTTCACACCTTAGTGATTCCTTGGTTCTTCACTCAGATTTGCGGTGGGTTCTGTTGCAATTTGACCGGATTGTTTTGGGTTTTTTTCAAACCTGCTAGAGGGGTGTGTGTGTTTGTCTATGCTGTGTGTCTGAATTTATACTGACAGTACAAGCAGGGTAGTTACAGAAATTTAAATATCTCCCTGAATTATTGGCGTGAAGGATGGTGCTCAGGTAAAATACCCGTGTAATGAGAGTGTTCCCTTTAAATCTAAGGTTGTGGGTTGTTGTTTCTGTGGTTTTTTGAAAGGTCAGGTTAGTGCAGTTGGTCCTGTGTTCTCCTGATATTGGAGTTCCCGAGGTTCCTGCTGAATGCAGATGCCCTGGAAAAATTCTGCTTTTTATTACAAAGAAATGTAGCTGAAAGTGGAGAAACTGGCATTAATTGTTAGCAGTAGATTCTTATATAAATCATAGACAGGGATTATATTTTCCATCTGTAGTTACAGTGGAAATCAAGCACGTAAATAATAAATTTTCTTTCCCAACTAATTGTTTTTGATTTCTCCAGTCAGCACCAAGTAACACAGGGAGCATGTTGTAAGTGAAACCAGCATGAGTCTGGAAACTTGGACCTGTTTATTTTGTAATTAATTTGTAATATGCTTTTGAATTGTTAGACTTCCAAAACCATATTTGCACTGAGCTATTTTCACTGGATGAACATCTGTTACTTTTTCCTTCAAGGAGGAAAATGTTGGTATCAAATCAAAGGCATGGATAAATTTTTAAGGCAGGTATTTCAGTTACAAAAAATAATTTCTGCCTCAGCTACTCATGTGAAAATAAGCTGGGTTTTTTTTGTGAATTTTTTTTCATAGGTTTGGTATAGAAACTTCTCCTTAAGAATAAAGCTGAAGATATAGAAGAAGAATTGATTTAGGCAGTGGATTTTAGGAAGTAGATACACCTGTCCAGACCTGATGTAGGATAAAGACTTAACTTCAAATTAGTACAGTTGGAGAAGAAAAAGCTCCCAATACTTAAAATAAAAAGTAACATGTCAGATGTGGTAATAGAAGAGTGATGTGTGTTATATAGGTGCCTGTGTGAATAGTTGAAGACAGAAGTAATGAGTGATTTCAGGTAGATAGAAGAGAAACCAGCAGTAGCTATGGCTTATCCTGTTTTCCCCAGCTGTTCCTTGGGTGGTCTCCAGTGCCATCTTGTCCCGCTGCCTTGAGGGGCCTGAGAGTGCTGTGTGTCCACTCTCACACTGATACCAGGCACAAGGGGCTCTGCTGCTAAAAACAAGAGCTCACACAAGGGCCACCTTCAGCAGGGAATGCTGAAAAGCCACTTCTGAAGATGATTTGAGAGTCTATATTTTGTCCTTACTGCTTCTTGCATTGCTTGTGTTGCTTGAGGAAACAATCTGTGTTTTACTGAAAGCCTGAGAGGAGTGGCATGGGTGGGGTTTCTGTTGTTTTGGTGGTTTGGGGTTTTTTTTTAATTAATATGGTTGTGTTTATCTCTTGATTTAGGACAAAACATTTGGTCTAAAGAATAAAAAAGGTGCAAAGCAGCAGAAGTTTATCAAGGCTGTGACTCACCAGGTTAAGTTTGGGCAGCAGAATCCACGTCAGGTAAGTGTTTATTGTGGAATGTTTTCCCACTGCACAGTCAAACCATCTTTCACTCTGTGCAGACACGGTGAGGAACTGAGGGAGAAGACAGTTGAGCTGTTCCTTGTGAGTGGCACAGATCTAGCTAACAGTTGTGTAAATCTTGTCTAGCTGTACCTGTGTGAAGGTAGTACAGAGTATGGGGGTTTGTAGGTTTTTAGTTTGTTGTTTGGTTGGCTTTTGTTGTTTGAAAAAAACTGCATCCCATCCAAACTCAGCTGGTCAGATTTGTCTCCACAGTATTCTGATAGTAGCATAATTCAGTTTAAGGTAAACCTGAAATGAAATAGTAGATACTGGCTGTCAGCAAAGTACAGTTGCACCTTCTATTTTTTCTCTTTAATTCTCACCTTATTTGAGAAATAGTGAGCAATTAAAATTAACAAGAGTTTTTACTAAAACTGGAATTGAAAGGAGATAGAAGTATAAATCTATATGTTCTCATTCTTCTACTTACAGAAGTATTTATTACAATTTTAAGTGGACACAAGTCTGTCAAGTCTCCATCTATTTGGTGAACTCTTTGATCAAAAAACCTGAAATTTTGAGCTGCTGTGTGCAAGTTGGCTCTTCTGTATGATGAAATAAAATGAGATACAATGTTTACATTATACTCAGTCAGAATGGATTTAATATAAACGATCCAGGTCTCTTATTCCTCCAGTGCTAGGCAATCTAGCTGTTACATATTTACACAGCTTTCTGTCCCATGAATAAGCCTGTAAAATAATAACATTTGCATTAGCTCAGTTCATGATGTCACGATACATTTCTTGCATAACAAGGAGAATCTAGCATGGCAGGCCCAACTTGAAAAGTAAAGTTGGTATTTGAGTCATTAAATCTAATCATTATTTTTTATTTGTGGAAAAGATTCCTTGATGTCACTTCAGAAGCACTGGTGTTATTCAAACACTTCTGAAACTTGTGTATGAAATCCCTGATCTGTACATGGCATGTATACAAAATGTAAAATAGCTAGCCTAAAATAATATTTCTCAAATACTGTTTGAGTGTTGGATGTCAGGATCAATTTTTTAAACCTGATTATACCTCTCTTATCTTATAGAATAGCTTTCAGTCAGGATTGTCCCTGAGAAAGAACTTTTTAAAGCAATTTTCCTTATGTCATGAGATTAAAATAGAAATGCTGTCAGAGTTTTAGCTTAGCTTTGGTGGTGGGTTTTTTTGGGGTTTTGTTTTTTGGGTTTTTTTCTCCTTTTTTGATTTGTTACGGTTTCTTTGATTTTTTTGTTTCTTATATTTTGGGGGGGTTTGTTTGTTTTTTGTTGGTTTGTTGGGTTTTTTTTTAAGACAAGCTTAAAAAAGCTCATCTTCAAGCTTTTACATCTCTGAAGAGAAACAAAAACATTCTTAAAGTACAGTTTTCTGTAGTTGACATATGTGGGTCTGTGTGTTATTTAAAATAGCATTTGTGAACTTTTAGTAGAAAAACTAGCCAAGCTGCTAAAACAATTTGGTGTGGTTTTGCCAAGTTCACCAGAAGAACAAAGCTCCTTTCTTAATATTACACTGTATTTTAGAAAATAGTACCCCCAGCCTTGTTTGTGGTGTTAGTCTCACAGGACCAGAGTCAAATAAACACAGAATCCTTAAGGGCAGAGATGACCTCTAAGATCAGTGAGTCCAGCCACTCACCCAGCACTAAGCCATGTTCCCAAGTGCCACATCCACACATTCTGAACATTTTTAGGGATGGTGAGTCCACCAGTGCTTGACACACCCTTTCAGTGCTGAAATGTTTCCTAAAATCTCATCTAAACATTGTCTGGGGTAACTTGAGACTATTGCCTCTTATCCTGTCCCTTGTTACCTTGAAAAAGAGATGGAGCCCCACCTTGCTAAATCCTCCTTTCCTATCTGATGCAGGAATGTTTCTCCCATGTCCTCTTCCATGTGTTTTCGTACCACTTTGGTATAGACACCTGCTCTGGGTTATCCAAAGAAGGATGAGGCAGAGTAAGGTATTATTTTTGTTAGACATGCAGTTTTTCTTCCCTGGATGAGCTTATTTTCTTGTCTTTGGTCCTTAGTTAAACAATGAAGCATTCCTATGTTGATATGTTGAGTCGATCCAAGTTGAAATGGTGTTCTAAAAGCACTTTCAACTTCTATGGACAGATTTCCTGGAATTTCCACCTGTTGTATAGATCAGAGCAAAGCAACATGTAGGGGACTCGAGAGGCTTTTTTTGTGCAGATCTGCACTGCAAAAGGAGAAGTTTCATTGCCTTTCATTGACTTTCCTACCTGTGAAGGTGCAGTAGGGGTCACTGTGAGACTACAGGTACCTGCCAGCACCTCTCCTCTCTGGCAGATTTACTTTGCTAAATACTTTGCTGTCCCTCCTGTGGGACAGACCAGCAAACTGCACCAGCTGTACACACAAGAGCAGCAATTCTGAGCCTTGCAGGCATCACAGGTTCCTTCATTCCTGCCCTTGTAAACTGATTTTGAACTATTGGCTATTTTAACCTGCAGTTCATGTGTAGTGAGTCCTGGCATCCTGCTCTTCTCTTCATAGGTCGCTCAATCAGAAAGTGAGAAGAAATTAAAGAAAGAAGATAAGAAAAAGGAATTACAAGAATTAAATGAGCTCTTCAAGCCTGTGGTGGCTGCACAGAAAATTAGCAAAGGTATGACTAACAGATTTCTCTTCATTTATGTTTTATTATTCATATAGCTACTTAAGGTATAATAACCCTTCAAAAACACCAGTTATTTTAATGAAATAGATGTGACTATTTCCTTCTCCATGCCAAGTATTTTGTCAGTCATGACTTGACACTGTTTTGGGAAGCCCTCTGGGGTCAGTAGATCATTAGAATACCAAAAGCTACATTGATGTTGGTCAGCACAGCTGAAGATACTTGGCTGTGTTCTGATTCATCAGTTAGATACTTCCGGATGTGTGGCATGATTTTTGTGTGTTTTCTGATGGTATTTAAAACAGCCTGTGTCCCCAGGGGAGTGTGAGCATCCAGAGAAAGAATATAAGATCATAACTGTTGTCTTAACAGAACACTAATACTCAAATCAGAGCTTTCCAGTTACTTGACCTCATAATTAGCAGTAGCATTTGGTTTGGGTCTATCTTGAGGTTGGATATTGAACAAACAAATTTTTTGATATTACCAAGTTTTTACTGACCTATCTTCTGAAGTTTATGTGCAATAATTTTTGACAAAAGAAGTGTGATTTTCATATATTTAAAGTAAACCTATATTTACTCATTGTGGCACTGATCAGCAACAAAGGACACTGTTCTGTTTGTGACCCACAGCTTTCTGTATCAGTTTTCTCTAAATCCAGCAGTTTTTGATTTTGAGTTATTTCAGAAAACTAATATTACCCAGATTTTTAGGTTGCATTTTAAGCAGGTGTTGCTGTACATATAATCACTTTCAGTCAAAAGTGAAGCATCGTGTGAAAAACTCAACCCTAAAATCTTCCTTGAGAACTTAATTAACACTGCAAGTAAAGTATTTCTGATTTAGTCACGTCTCATAAATACACTTAGACCTGCTTCTTTCATTGCTAATGAACTCCTAATGGTCAAATGATTTTTTGGTAGGATGAATTTTACTTAAACTGTAGTTAGGATGATTGGATAGTTCATACTAGAACAACAGTTGCTTATTTTGGGGTCTCTGATCAGCCTTTTTTTTTTCTATTATTAAAGGAGGAAAGTGATTGGAGTGAGTGTGTAAATTCTTGTAATTGATTGTAGGGCGTTGTTGATCTGTTGGGAAAAGGCTGACATCCAGAAGCTGCTTTGCTGTGTACTAGGGGCAAGAATAGCTTCATGTATAGGGAAGAAGTTGCACAGAATGATCTCTCTGATGTATTGTAATACACAAATGAATGATTTGCTCAGGCACACCATATTTATTTCTTTAAATAGTTATGGGCAGCTCTGATACTTGATGTAAATACCATGCAGTAGAAGTAAATTTGGCATGTTCAGAACATGAATTATGTACTTGCCATGAACACTTGAAATAAATTTTAATTTTAAAACGTATTTTCATTCCCTGCTTATCCTCTATATTCTCAGAATTTCTAATATATAATTTTTGCTTAAAAACTGTACTAAAATATAAAAACTTCCTTCACTCAGGTGCTGACCCAAAATCTGTAGTTTGTGCTTTCTTCAAGCAAGGCCAGTGCACTAAAGGAGACAAGTGCAAGTTTTCTCATGATTTGTCCTTGGAAAGGAAGTGTGAAAAACGAAGTGTCTACATTGATGCTAGAGATGAAGACCTTGAGAAAGGTACAATAATTGTAGAAATATACTGTTAAGCTATTCTGAAACTGGAATTTTAGATTTAATGTCTTCTGTATTGTTATGATTATGAAGAACAGTGACTATGGCAGTGTTGTTCTGTCATACAAGTTGCAAGTTGAGCAGTATTTGACCTTTCTTGCAGTTGCTGTTTCCCTCTTAAGTTCTGTAGAAGGGAAAGGGGGAAGTGCAATGAGCAACCAGAGTTGCCTTCCAGAACTGCTACTAGTGTTTGGCCAGAGGTGCACATTTCTACATTTAGGGGTACTTGGGAATTTTTTCTGTGACTTTCTCTCCCCATCTGACTTGTTGGCTAAGTATTCTGGATTTTACTTTTATTTAGCAGGGATTAGAGATTTTATAGAACTTGTTGTTTTCACATTTCCTTAGTTTCAGTCTTTATTTGAATTTTAGCCTCTGTCATCCTAAATGTATCTGATGGGGTCCCACAGACTCACTGCTAATGTTGTCATTGGTGATTTGCTTCTTTTGGTGGAAGCTTCTTTTGACTTTTAACACAGATAATTTGGTATTATCTCTTTCCAGCCTCCAGTTAGATTAGCTATGTTTCTGGATATTACCATCCAACTTTCTCTTTTGTTCTGTTGTTTTGTTTTTCTTCTTTTCCCTTGTCCACACTCAGTACTGTACAGATGGAATGGCACATTATTGAGTGTTTAACTCACACTTTATGCATTTCAAAATTAAAATTTCTAGGGCTTTTGAGGTAATTGTCTTTTGAGTGGCATGGGAGAGTTTGAAAACAGTATTTTAAGCACCTAAATTTATTTTCCCTAGTATAAGCTACTTAAAATGTAAGAATTGCATATTAAAACTGTAACTAGGCAGAAAAGCAGCTTGCTGGCAATATTCAGTATCTGGATTTTTCTGTGAAACCATCTGTTGTCTTTTTCTAGATACAATGGACAACTGGGATGAGAAGAAGCTGGAAGAAGTGGTGAACAAGAAGCATGGTGAGGCAGAAAAGAAAAAACCCAAAACCCAAATAGTAGGTCTTTTTTTTTTTACTTACTATTTTCTTAATTGAGCTCTGCTAGAAGGAATTCAGTGCAGTGCAGTCTGGCATTAGATGTGTTTTATCATGATGTAAAAATTTATAATGGAGTATAATAATAATAATAATAATAATAATAATAATAATAATAATAATAATAATAATAATAATAATAATATTCTGAGTAGATGGCTGGCCTGATAGTATTTCTTGTAATATCTTTAAAAATTCAAAAAACAAAACCACAAAGAAAACCACAACCCAACAGCACTCTTCAGTCCCTAAAAAGTTTTCTCATGTACATTACAAATGGATAGTAGGTGAAGTGCTGTATAGAAATGCTCAAGGTTTCAGCAGTATAATACATGCTAATTGCTTAGAAAATGCAAATATTGTGATCAGTGAAATCTGTTATTGCAGTGACTGAGATATGTATTCATTTATTTATGTCCTGGTTGACATACAAGCATTATAAGCTTTTAAATTTTCACCTAATTTATGAATTGAGAGTAATTTGTAATTCCTGGGCTCTAAGTTCAGCAATATTTTTTAGTTCTGCACTAAATGGCATAGTGGCATAATCCCTTTTTCATTCTTTGGGACTATTTCACCTCATTTTTAATACCAAGTAGTTAAATAGTCTATTGGTACGGCCTAAATTTGCAAAAGTTAAGCATTACTGTGGCTAAATATAAACTATGAATTGCTATTAAAGTCCTAGGATGGCATCTTTACCTCAGGATCCAGAGCTGGAAGCTTTAACAACATGTGAGGCAGATGCAATTGATTTTGTTTAAAACTGCAGCAATGTTGATGAGCAGAAAGAGATGTGCTGTTGGGTTTACAGAAGTGCAGAATTGCCAGTCTTCTGCCATCTTGTCTCTTTTAATTGGGATCACATTGAGGGATAAAGCTGTTGACCACATGAGTTTTAGATACTCAGTTGCAGTACTTTGTTTGCTGTTTTTAGTAGCAATGCATTTCACACCTTCCTTCTGCTCTGAGCACAGTTGGCTTGGACTGACTGAACTTCTGCCATGGGGTGCAAAATGCTGAGGATGGAAAGAGGACACAGTGCTAACAACCACTGTTTTTATACAGGTCTGCAAATACTTCCTTGATGCTATTGAAAACAACAAATATGGATGGTTTTGGGTCTGTCCAGGTGGAGGAGACAACTGTATGTATCGCCATGCCCTCCCTCCAGGCTTTGTATTAAAGAAAGACAAAAAGAAGGAAGAAAAGCAAGATGAAATTTCGTTAGAAGATCTAATAGAAAAAGAGGTAAAGTTGTTATGTATTTTTTGGTGGTAGTTGTTTTCATTACTCTGAAGAGCCACACAAAAAATTGCTGATTTATGATAAAAAACTTCTAGATGTTTTTAGAGCTGAATGAGCTGGGGCAAAGGATGCATAGCATTGATTCATGGTTTTGTTTAGAAACTATTACTTAGTGAACAGGATTAACTAGAGCTGCATACTTAGTGCAGCTGTTGCTTACCCTTTTTTAGGAGGCTTCTATTTCTTAACTGCTATTTCTCATTTATCCATTACAACTGCTTCTGTGGCTTTTCTCATCCCCACCAGTGTCTCCTTAGTTCTCCCTTAACTCTCTAATGAGGGAGCAGCATCAAGAGCACAAGGCCTTCTGAAGGTGTTGCTGCTCTGCTTCTTTCTGTCACCATTGCTTGGCAGGGCTGAGCTCTTGTCTTTCCTTTATTTTCTCCTCCAGTTTTCCTATTGATTTTCATTCCAACTCATCTCACTAACTGGAAAATCCCATGTTGAGTCCAATGTTAAAAAAGCGGTGCATGTTTAACAGTGTAAGAGTCTCAAGAGGGACTTGGAAAGAAATGTTTTCAATTAGTTTCTAGAAAAGAGTAATTAAATATCCAATTTGTTATAGCCTTTGGAAAGAGTTTCTGGCATTAATCAGTCTCTTCTCTGGACAGCGTGCTGCCTTAGGACCAAATGTTACCAAAATTACTCTAGAGTGTTTTATTGCATGGAAGAGAAGAAAAAGACAAGAAAAAATTGATAAGGCTGAGCAAGATATGGAGAGGAGGAAAGCAGATTTTAAAGCTGGCAAAGCATTGGTGGTAAGTTTTACAGTCCAATTCTTAGTGTAAGAAGAGCAAGTAAATAAAGTTTTGTGAGGAGGTAGCTGGCCTGAAATTGTTTTGCTTATTATTATTGTGTGTCATTTTTGTTTCCTTCTTTTGTGGTTGGTTTGTGTGTGTTTTTTTGTAAGCAGTATGAATTGCATGAGGTGCTAACTGAAGGTTTTTTTGCTGTGAATAGATCAGTGGACGTGAAGTGTTTGAGTTCCGGCCAGAGTTGGTTGATGCGGATGATGAAGAAGCAGATGACACCCGTTATGTCCAAGGAGCAGGAGATGATGATGAGGTAAAGGAAACAGGATTAAATCAAGGAATGTTTTAGTTGCATTCAAGTTTGAAAAATGTCAGTTTGAAAGCCCTTACAATGAAATTATGAGGCTTGGTTTTTAATACTGCCACAGAGTATATTTTATTGGAAGGTTCATGTTGAAGGTGACAAATGTTGTAGACATCTTGCAGAAGTGAGGATTTTTGTGGAAAAGTAATTAATGCAGAGCATCTTGGTTTATTTTCCAGACAGAAGACCCTGTGTGCATAAATGATGTAGATTTGAACCTGTATGTCCCCAAGGCAGTAGAGGAGACTGGTATTACAGTGGCTAGTCCAGAGAGATTCAGCACATACACTTCAGTAGAAAAAGATGGTGAGTTGTTATTTTGTCCAGCCTGTTTTCATAGTTGATTATCCAGCCTTGCATATTAACCAGGTACATGCAATTTGGCCAATATAAATCTGTGTGAATGTCAAATCAAGTAGCTTCTTCATAGTTTCAAAAATCAAAAGCGTGTTTAGTAGGACTGTGAATTCAGTTGGTGATTGAGGAACATGTGACACTGAAATGCCTAAGAATTATGTTTATTTTCAGATAATAAATTAAATGAAGCTTCTGGTGGTGATATAAACAACAGCGAGCAAAATGATTTAGATGAAGATAATGATGGAGATGGGGAATTGGAAAATGGAGTCATTGATGCAGTTCCAGTTGATGAAAATCTCTTTACTGGAGAGGACTTGGATGAACTAGAAGAAGAACTAAACACTCTTGATTTAGAAGAATGAACTAAAAAGCTCCAGTGAGGAATTAAACCTATGTGAAAACTGACGACATTTTTTTCTCCTTTTTGAATAGAATTCTTAAACAAGATGTTTATGGTTATGCAGCTGAATATGACGGGCACGTGATATACCAGGAATGTTTTCCTTCAATCTCATCTACTCCAGTCTTGGCTATGCTCACAGTAAAACATTCAGAGTAGTTCAGAATTACCCAACAGCTGAATTTGCAGACAGTGAGATTAAAACTTCCAACTAAGAGTAGGAAGTGTAACTGCTTTGCCAGTATGCAAGTGGGCAGTTTGACATCAGGTACAGTACAAAAATCCAAGTATACATTCTTCACAAAAAAACCGCATTTTTATTAGTGATTGTGTTGATTTAGAAACTGCCTGAAGTGGTTTTTAGGCAGGGTACTCTAATGGAGCTGATGCAGATTATGCTTCTTTAAGTGGTGATTAGCTTTATTTGATCAGCTGGATACTGAAGATTGTGAACTGATATTTCATACAATACCAGTACAGTGCCCTCTGTTTAAAATGTTTTAAACTTTCCCACCACCTTTTGCCAATAAATCTGTAAATAAAAATCATCAACTTTAAAATACCTGTGTTGATTTTTCTCTGCTAAGTAAGGATGTCATACCAAACTGTTAAGAGCTGGATTTCCTAATAGAGTGGTAGATGTTTTTCTCTGCAGTCTTGATACAGAAGTGATGGTGTTGGCTTCAGTTACATTTGGGCTACCTGCCATTACAGTTTTTTTGTCTACTCTTGATGCAGTGTAAAATTCAGCAGCCAGCTTTTCTCCCTTGCTGTTCTTATTCCCTGCCCACCCATTAACTGATGTAATACCTGCTGTACATCACTGACTGCTATTTCAGCCTCATTCTCTCCCCACTGTCTTTTGTAGATTAGTGAAGACCTCAGGCTCTGCAGAGCAGGGATGTTACAGTCCAAAACATGCCTGTCATGCCTTTGGTGTCCTCTAGATAACAGGAAGTTGTACAGGGGTAAGTTGCCTCAGGTGCTGTACCCTGCAGACTGCACTTCATTCAAGTCAGTCTGTCCTTTTCCAGTGGACTGAGTGTCTGCCACAAAGATTTCTCAGCAGTGGTGCTTTTCCAGGAGGCTGCTCCTCCTTGCCATACTCCTGCTGTACTGATGATACCCTTTGTATTGATTTTTCTAAAGCTCTGAAATCACTCCTTCCAGACCAGTGAGAGTTACAGCATTGTTAGTGAGTTTTCCCAAACTGCTTTTGGGTGGTAATATTAGCTTTACTGGTTATTTCTGGCACTGCTGAATTGACTCTTGTTGCTATTTCTAAAATAGCAGACTTAGAATTGTTGGCCTTTTTTGGGATCTTTGTGGAATTTGTTTTTTCCTGTAGGAACAAGAAGCAGTGCTTGGGAGAAAGAGGCCTACATTGACTTCTAAATGTAAGTGTCTAAGGAAAAGCTGCACTATCAAATATAAATATTTATTTATGCAGATTTTTCTCCTGTGGCCATAAATAAACAGAGTTGATGGATTACTGTATTATACTGGCCAGCAATAGAATACCTGGCTATCAGGACACTTAAGAATGCAATTCATTTGAATGTATGTTGCATAATTTTTCAAAGTTGTATATTTTAAATTGGAATAAAAGTAATTTAATCATTATCAAGGAAGAAAATGGCTATGTTTTCTGTCCTAGGGGTTGGTTTATTGTCTGTAATACTCATTTGATAATACTTATCTGTTTCACTGATGTAAATAGCTTAAATCTTTGCCAGCATTTTGTTCATTTTACTTGAGTTTTACAGTGGAGGAATGTCAGGGTGCCTCATTAATTTCAGCTAATAAAACCCTGATGGATAGGCAGAGAGTGCCTGTGTGCCCTCTTGGGTCTAAAAGGTTGGTTGTGGTGCACAGCTCCTTTGTACAGGTGTCATTTAAACATTCAGACAGTAACCTTGTATAACCCTGAAACTCACTGAACATCTGTAAGCTAGCTAAAGAAAACCTGATTTTCCTAGGCAGTAGCTGTTGACAGGTGACTTCACATGGGCAGGAAACAATAGCTGGCTGTCCCTGTTAGGATTTCACTCTTTTTTCCTCTCCTCTTACTCTGGCACAGCTCCTGGCTGGGCTTCCTCTTCCTCTGCCCAGATTTCCCACCATGAGAGCAGGGTGACTGCTCTTCAGGAGCCCTTTGTCAGGGGAGCATTCACACTTCTGAAGGTGGGGAACCCTCTGCTGCTGCATGTTCCTTCTGCTTTCATAGGGACTGCTGAAAGTTCTTCATCTTCTCATTTAAAGAACCTTGCATTTGTAGCTAATGGGGTTTCAGTCAATAAATGCTCAGTTGAAAATGAATGCCAAGGCATTGCTTGGGGTAGATGAATTATTAATGTTCAGGAAATGAGCAGTGATAGAAGGGAGTTCACTTGGATGTGATGTCACTAAGTTGTTCTTACTGATGCACATTTCCTCTGATAAATTACTGATAATTCCTCTGAAATTACTTTGATAAAAGTCAGTGAGTCACTTCTGGAAAAATGAGCTATAATCTCAATGCAAAAATAATGGTATCTTCATTTCAGTCTGTATGGGTCAAAAATGCAGTATTTCACTGTTAAAAGATCAGGCAGGCTCAGTGCAGGACTCTTGCTGTGTTGAGATTAGGCTGTAAAGCATCATAAGCCAGGTCAGAAACACTTTGCAATGAACTTGCTTTCTATCCTTGCAGCCTAGGCCAGTGTTTGCATCACCCTATGTTGCTCCTAACTGACATGAGCACTAGGTGGGAAATGCAGCTGTGGCTTGAGGGAGCACCCTGGTGTAGCACTGCCTTGAAATCACCTTTGGTACTGGCCCTGTGTGTGAACAAAACCAGTTAAAGGTGCTGCAGCAAACCCATGCCTTTGCTTCCTGGTGCTTGCTGTTGTGGGAGTAGAGTGTTGGTTGGTTTTCAGTTTTGGGGTGTATTAAAATCCCATTTCAGTCACACACAAACTGCTTGGACTGCTGAAACTGGCTAGCTTTAAATTCTTTGAAGTTCTGGGAGGTTTTTAAAGCCTGTGTGATTAAATTTTATGCTTGCCACTGCTTTGTTACTCACAGCTCCCTACTTTTTTTTTTTTTGTAATGAACACTGTTCACAAAGGCCTGGAAAAATATTTAGAATTAACTGCCAAGACTGACCTTAAATATTGCATTATCTACGAGTTGTTTGTAATAGAAGTGTTGCCATTTCTTAATGGAAAGTGATCCCCAACTGTTTTTTATCAAGAGGAGGTTTTATTATTGATAAAACTTCAGACCAAGCAGTAGTACTTAACTTGGCAATTTAGTATTCTCATAATAGATTTGTTTGTTTAATATGTTGGTTACAGAAAGAATGTACACATTCAAATCAGTATGTTTTTATTAATGTTTTCTTTCACAGCTTAGTTGGATGGGGAATAACAGCTGTCAAAAACTGTGTTCTGAATACTGAATTCAAGACATTCTGAATGCTAAATTCTAATTCTTTTGCAATGCTAATGCCCCTTTTAAAAATTACCTGAATATAGTAAGTAATGCAGGCTTAATTTTGGTAAGCTTATATATCTTGCAAATAACATGCTTGGAGATTTCATAAACATCAGTTGTTATCCCTGTTCCATGTGCTGCTTTGTAAAAAACTACTAAAACTGCAGCGTTTTTAAGCAGCTAAACTAAATATCTTACAAGGTTGGGCCTTTGTTTTCCTCACAGTGAATTTATTACAGCCCTAAGCTGAGAGGAAGGGATTGTTCTCATATGCAAATATCACATACATATTCACCTGAAGTGTCTCAGGAGCAATTACCTCCTGAATAATATGAATAAGAATTGGAAGAGAATTGGAAAAAATGAGATGTGGGAAGGCCAGAGGAGCTGCAAAAACCCATGTGACAGCAGCTGTGCTGCATCAGACCAAGGGACTGTGAATGACACTCCTAAAATGAGACAGCTGAGGAACAAAGAGGTGGCAGAAGGACAGGCCTGTGCCCTGCTCAGGAACACTTCTTTTACAGAGCTTCCAGCAATTCCTAATCTGGAACATTTCCTCTGCTAGATGGAGCCTGTGGGGCCTCTCTCTTCAGAGCACTTTCCCTCTTGCTCCCTTGAATCCCTCCACTTCCCAACCAACTTTTGGGTACTCGGGAGTTCCACAGCTCTTACATCTTGTTTGGAACATGACTCCTGCTGGCTTGGGTTATTCCAGGAAGTCATAATCTGTGCTTTGCTTTGACTTAATGCCAAATAGAGAAGGGTGGTGTAAAAAGAGAAGCTGATGTATTTCACTTCTGAAAAACATAATATCTTGATGCACTTCAGTGCTAGAAACAGGGTTTTTTTCAAAATTAGAAGCTTTCTCTTGACATACTTGATTTTTTGCTCTAAATGGGCTTCTAATAAGCAGAATCTTTTGTGAAGCAAATGTTTCACGAATGAAGTCTTTGCTTCTGGTTAGGTACCAGGTGTATTTTTCGGAGCTGTGATCACCTGAAGTGCTTTTACTGTGATAAGAGCACGTGACCCTTTTCTTTTTCCCCCACACTGCTATTGCAGGCTTGGAAGTGACCTTGGCTTTGCCTGTCACACTTACTTCTTCCTTTCAATGGATGCTCTGTCTTTTTACAGAGAGCAGCTGTTGCTGGTGTTAGCAATAAGGCCAAGATGTTTTATTCATTTATGATGTTAGAGCCCTAATATGTGACCACAATAGGCTCCTTCATAGCACATTATTGAAATGAATGCCAAAAATAATCAGTTCTTGCAATCATAAAATAGCAGCAGCAGCATCTCATCTGTGTTTAGGGAAAGAGATCTTGGAGGAAATATTTTTATCTTACATTTGTGGTTGAAAATGTCGTGTTGTAAGACATTTGGACCTAAATTTGAGCAAGGTTGACTTGAAACTTAGAGGCATTCCCTGAGTTACCCAATCAGACTTCAGAAATGAGACAGACTCCTAAATTAAAGAAAGAAACCATAGAAAAGAAAACATCACAGCTTTCCTTCAGAGAAGGAAAAAAGCAGAAGCAATCCTGAAGGAAAGAGATGAGCAAAAATTACTAGAGAAGGTTCCCAAGGCGAAACAATGTTCTCTGTACCATCAGCCATTAGGGAAATGTTCTATGGAGGCTGAATCCTTGGGCCTGTGCTTGAATGAAACTGTCTATCAGCACATAGTATGGATGTAGCACATCTCCTGCAGGAAATCAGCTTGTAACTTTTATTTCTCAGTCCTCTACCATCCTTTTTGACAGGATTCCTCTTCTAGGAGAATTCTTGTCCTCTTCATGTTCCACCTCCACTTTTGTTTCATTCCCTAGGTTTCCCTTCTTGTGCTCTGAACACAAGGCAGGCAGAGATGGGATCAAAGAGGACGTGCTAGTTTGGTCACTGTTTTCCATCAGTCTTAGTGATCTCTGACATGACAGGTACTTTAGTTCTTTCATTTGGCAGCAGTAGACTGCTTCAGAAAAAAATTGACTTCCTCTTCAAAGATTCCATAGTTGCAACATAATGCCTCCTTAAAATCAGATAACAGCCAAGTTTCTAGGTAAGAAACCTTTACTCTTCATTCTTCATCACTTCCTTTTGTTGTCTTCTCCCTCTGCTGAGTATAAACACGGGAAGAATCCATACCAGCTAGGCCAGCAGTCCTTGTGGAGGCTGCTGCTGCCTTCTCCCTGTGGCTCCCTGCACAGGCCTGGAGCAAGGCATGGTGTCCTCAGCAGTGTGCTTCCCTAGGGTGACTCCAAACACTCCAGGGGTTTGGTTATCAAATGGAGACAAGGAGGATTAGGAAAGCTGCTCAGAAGGAATAGAACAAAAATTATTTCTTTGAATGCTTGACAGACTGAAGTCAAAATTAGAGGGAACTATAAACTGTAAGGGTCTCACTGATGTGAGCTATTTCCTTGAACAAGCACCTGGGAGGTGGCAGAGCTGCTCTTGGTCTGCACTGTCAGCCCTACACCATGAGCTCTTCAGTCATTTCTTGTCAATGGAAGTCTGTATTCTGTACATGGCAGTTCCCACACAGTGCCTTCCACACAGAAATACCAAGTTCCAGCTCTGCACAGCAGTTGCTGTACATGAATAATTGCCCATTCTTTGTATGTATGGGCAGCCAGGACCAGTGGAATGAGGAATCTTCCCCCAAGAGGGCAAAAAGGGAAAAGCTTAAATGTGCTCTTTATTCAGGGCATGGAAGTGTCTGTAGTTTCCACCACTGATAACTGTTGTCAGCATTAACTCCTGTTTGATAGATGCAAAAATAGTTCTTTGACCAGCAGTGCCCAGCTGGGACTCTACTGGAGTGACCCCTGGCAGGCTGATGGCCTAGAAGCAAATAGTACAAATTTGAAAACAAACCAAACACCCCCAGCCCTCACTGCCCTGGCCAAACCCTCTTTTAGAATGGATAAAGGTTCTGATTATGTCTTGGTCTATGTTTAGTTTTATTCCTTGAGGGAAATTTTTGTTATGTTACTCAGCAATGGCATGGTCACCAATGTACAGTGTTTTATAGAAAAGGACATGCTTTGGTTTAATATTAATGGCAGACAGGACAGTATTCCTTGGACACAGTGGATCAAAAGATCATGGCTTCAAGGTGAGGGGGATTTGGGGTTCTTTGGGGAGAAAGGAGCATTTCTGCTTAGGGAAGAGGGAGGAAGTTTGGGGCATGCTAGAAGGTGGTAAGGCATCTTCTGAAGGCAAGAGGCTGGAGCTTATGGCTGAGCTGGTGTGTCAATGTGGAGAATGCCTGGGCTCAAACACTTAAATGCTTCTTGAGAGACAAGGGGAAGGAAATATCTCTCTCAGTGTCAGTTCATGTCATTACCATCTTTTAGTGCTTTTGTATTTGAGTAAAAGAATATTCAGAGTATTGGATACTCATCTCTATTCCTCCACCGCCTTTCAATCCTACTTGCTCTGCATCCTGTTATTATTTTGTTATCTAAGTCTTCAACACATTTAAAGTCTGAGCTTGTTACTAAGCACAGAGCAGCCTGAAGAATATTCCTTTCCCAGGGAATTTGAAAGTTTTCAACTTGTTTTTGTTCCAAATCCTTCAGCAGGAATGTGGAAGCATTACTGTAATACAGGAGCACTGGAGGACAGATGCTTCAAGGCAGATGTGGCATTATGTGCCTGGAATGATCAGTTAAAAAACCAACACAACTGCTCTGTGAGTCTGAGCCTTGTTAGATTCCTTTGAAAATGCATGATGAAAAATATCATAGAAAAAAAAATCAGAAAGTTAACAGAAAAAAATAGAAAAAAAATAGAAAGTTTGGGGGAAAGATTCCAAAGTTGTACATAAGAAGCTGTCATTTGTACTAAATAGGAGATGATTTCCACTAAAGGCAGGGATAACAATATCTCAGGGATACAACAGGAAGCAGTGGTCTCTGGTATTTCTGTATAAGCAGAAGCAGTCAAGAAAGTAAGAAACCTAGGAAATGCCTCTTGTCATCTGGAAATTGTCCATAAATGGAAATAAACTAGAAAGTGACCCATCTTCTGTGCCTATAGAGCCTGTGTGAGGGGAAGTGCTCTGTTTCACTCTGTCCCAGCAGAATAGTGTTCCACAAGAATTTCTTCCACTTTCTAAATAAAAACTGGGTGCACACTTGCCATGGATGATGGACTCAGCAGAAATGACAGTACCTAAAATAGTATGAAAACAGTGGCAGGCAAAAGAAGAAAAAGGAAGATACTAAGATGATGGTAGAATAAATAAATCTCTTCCTCACCTTCAGGGAACTGCATAAAAGCAACATGTTCTAGAGGGTCCTTGTGAATGTAAAAAGGCAGAATTAAAATTCATGGCATCCAGCAAGCAATGGACCTTCCTTCCAGGAAAGGAAGCAAGAAGTGGAGGAGAGAGTGATGAAGAGATGGGAGGGATGGTTCTTTGTTTAATCAAGTGTACTGTTAGCACTCCAGTATTCATTGTGACTGTTGTGTGTTTCCAAGCTTTGCTGGATACAGGCAGAAGAGTGGATCAGGAAGAACTGCAGCTCCAGGTGCAGAAGAGTGGATCAGGAAGAACTGCAGCTCCAGGTGCAGAAGAGTGGATCAGGAAGAACTGCAGCTCCAGGTGCAGAAGAGTGGATCAGGAAAAACTGCAGCTCCAGGTGCAGTTCTGTGTGATGGAATTGGCCTGTAAAGGAGCAATCAGTGCAGGAGTAACTCACATGGGAGCTGGAGCTTTCCATCTCATGGGCTGCACGGCTGCTGTGCCAGGTCAGACATTTCAGTGGGAATGGAGAAGCAGATGTACAGAACTTTCATTCACAATACAATATTCCATGGGAGACAAGGGCACAGCCTGTTGATTTCAATGCTTCATCTCTTTTCCCACTCTAGGAGCACAAAGCCAGTTCCATCATGTTCTCTAGATTAACCAATTCTCCCCATTCCCTTCTAAAAAGCTTTCCTGAGACCTTTCCTACCAGAAGCCCCAAGAACCCCATGTCTCCATGGCTGTCTCCTGGGAGCTCCATCACTGGGATTACCCAAGAGCAATGCACTCCTTCTGGGATAGGTGTGGTGACTTCCCTCTGGGCTGGTGTGTTCCCACACCCTCTTCCTTAACAGAGCAGGGTGGTATTTAGCTTTTTGTCTCTCTTACATCTTCTATATGCACACATATTATGAAAACATTTTCAGAGAGATGGTGCAGAGAATATTGTGGAGCTTGTTGTTTGGGTTTTTTCCTGATCCATTTCTCCCTTATTGCATTGTTTCCTGTCCAAGTTGTTTTTTGTTTTTTTTCCTAGGGGGGAAGTACTCTTTAAAAATATCTAAGTCTTTGGGGGTGTTACTGAGCAGCATCTGGATTTATTTGTTTGGTAATCTGCTGAAGTGCTTTGTGAAGCAAAAACTGAGTCACATGTGATTTATAATGACCAATTTTGTCAGACTGAAGAAATATGAATCCTTGGGTAAATCAAGCAGTGCTGTCCCTGAATTTAGTGCTATGAAATCCTAATGTTAAAAAAAAAGTCTGGTGAGTAATGAGCACTCTTTAAAACAAAAAAAGGGTATTGCAGAAAGACTTTGACTAAGGCTGGAGTAATACAGCTATCAGTATTGAGCAAATCAGACAATATCCTGGTACAGCTCACTTCCTTTTGATCTGGGAGATCTCAGACTCTGTGCTAGGAGCTGCTTCAACAAATGTAGCCATACCCCTGTTGTGAAAACATTGCCCCATAGCCCCGGGCTAAGGACAGCTTTTGCTAACAGCAGAATGAGATTTGGCTGATGTGAATTGCTCATACAGCAAATCAAGCCTAAGCATCTCTAGTGGTTTTCTCTTGTTTCACCACTTAATGCTTCCACACTTTTCAGATATAATGTTTGATTTTTCCCAATGAATATCAAAGATATTACTATTAAACAAAATCAAAATAAAAAGGCACAAACGGACCAAAGCAAACAAATATGTGAAGTCCATCTTTTACTTTGTTTTCTACTGCCTTGTTAGAAACTGAGTTACTTCTTGAAAGGTTTGTTCAGAGCAGCTAAGCCTCTTGGGAAGTCCAAATGTCTGCATGGCAGGAGAGGAAAATATTTACTAAAACTCTCACATTGATGAAGGCTTTTCTGGAACACTAATAGTCATCTCCATAAACAAATGAATGGTGATTCTTTCTTTGCTCCAGAAATTCATTCTGCTGGTACTGTAAAGCACTGAATCCACTTAGAAGCTGAAGTTTATTGCTTACATACAGGACCCCTTGCTGGCCCTTTGAAGTAGGACCACGGTGGTTTGCCCGTTTGCAGTTTCTACTGAATTGTGGCACTTTGTCCATTTCTTCCTGCTGCCTTTCATGTCCTGAGGTGGAGACTCAAAGGCAAACATTCTGAAATACTCTGTGTTACAGGCTGGACACTCTGGAATAGCAAAAAATAATACCTGCCTACCAAAAGTGCTTTGCATCTTGTAAAGTTTAATTCAGCTGTGTTAACAGCTTGTTGTGTGAATAAAAACTAACAAGACCAGTAACTTGTAAGAGAAATATGAGTTTGATCTGTTGGATAGAATTGGAGTCTTTAGTCTCCAATCAATTCCAAAATAATTGCATTCTGTTTTGAATACAGGCAAAAAGTTTGGTGGCTTAGAAGGAATCCAGGCCCTGCCCACTTCTCAGTTGTTGGTTTTCACCACTGGATTATCTTAGCCTGAGAACTGAAAGCTACAGCTAACAAGCAAATATGGAAACACATAATTAACTTGTTTACATTCTGCACTATGATCTCATTGGCTGCTCCTTATCTATTTGTTAGTCATGCTGAGAACTGAACCAACTAGGAAAGAAAATCACATCCTCACTGGAAGGCTGCTTGCTGCTCTACATAAAGAGCAAAGTCTGGGTTTGACTTTCACTCTTCTGTCCAGGATTCTGTCAGGAAGGGCAGCTCGATGCAAGCAACAGAATCAATCACACAACCTCTCCTGCAACAGAAAGCACTTTCCTTCATTTCCAGTAAGATTGGCTTTGATTAGAAGTGCATCCCAAGCCTGTACACTCCACTTTCTTTTCCCGCGTGGAGGCTGGGGGCTGTGCTGCCATATAGGGAGCTGTGCCTCGGCTCTGGGGCTGTCTAGACTGCTTGACTCCGATCGTGTTGGGAATTAGGGCCAGACAGCAGCGCCGCCGCTTCCGCCGGCAGCCGTGACTCAGTGCCTGGGAGCGGAGCTGTGCTGAGTCAGGGCGGCGGCAGGAGACCTCACCTTGGGCAGCCCAAAGGGGCACGGAACAGCTGCGAAACAACAGCCCTCCCAAAGGGGGGAGAGCCTTTGGGGTGAGGCATGAGTGCCCCTGACTCTGCTCCTATGGACTGGCTTTGCAATTTCCGACAACAAGAAGTGCTGCACAGCCAGTCCCTAGGAAGCCAAAATTGATCATATGTAAAAAAAAATCTAATATCTTAAAGATAACTTGTGTGATGTTTTGTAACTGCTTGTGTGATGTTTTGAGGTTATACAGTCCCTAGGAATTTTTTTGGTAAAAAAATTCTAGTATCTTAAAGATAACTTATTCTGCACGTGTGATGTTGTGAGGTTATACAGTCCATAAGAAAAAAAAATTGATCATTTGGTAAAAAAAATTAGTATCTTAAAGATAACTTATCCTTCAGTGCTTGTGTGACATTGTGAGGTTATACAGTCCCTAGGAAGCCAAAATTGATTATTGGGTAAAAAAAATCTAGTATCTTAAAGATAACTTATCCTTCAGTGCTTGTGTGACATTGTGAGGTTATACAGTCCCTAGGAAGCCAAAATTGATCATTTGGTAAAAAAAAATTCTAGTATCTTAAAGATAATTTATGCTTCACTGCTTGTTTGATGTTGTGAGGTTATGCAACCAAGTAGAGAAAATCAATCCTCCTTTTCCCTTAGTTAATTACTGATCAAAATACTCATAAACCACTCTTTTAGTTTATTGCCCTATTTACTGGAGTTTGGAAACTTATTAACTCATCTGCAGTTTTGCTTTGATCAGGTCTGTAGTACAAAAGCTCTGAGATAAGTCAGTAAAAACCAATAAAAGTAATGTGGAGTTTGTTTGGTTGGGTGTTTTTTTTTTTAACCTGTTGAGGCAGCAAAGTTCGAAAAATCAGCAACAAGTATCAAGTTTATGTATTGAAACTCCCCTTCTTGATAGAACTTTTAAGAGGCTTCCTGAAGAAATGATAATTAATAGCAAGAACAATGAATGGAACACAGGAGTAACTGGTGGTTCTTTGGGTTTTTCTCTGCTTATTGTGGAAATGTTTTTCTTTTGGGATTCCTGTTAAACTAAATCAGCCCCTCGGTAAATATGTATGGGGTATTTTTAACTTTTATTTAAGGCTTGAAAGATCATTATTTGTCCTGTCGCTTTTTATCATGCTCACAATGAGGAAAGCAAGAAGTTTAGACTTTTGATGGCAATAAACTCCAGTCCTGTTATGTTGTACAAATGAATATGAATTATTTGCTCTTTGTAGGTGCTCAGCATGTTTTCTTTTACCTGAGGCACCGCTGTACTCAGCAGATGTTGAACTCTTCTATGGGCTGAGGAGGACAAGGCTGCAGCTGACTGAGCCAGGATGATAGTGCTAAAATGTTATTCGTGAGAGAGGCTATAAGAGCTACAAAGTGCAACTGAGGAGATTGGGGCTGCACCAGCTGATTCCTCCTTAGGCGGGCAGTGCAGGGGTGCAACAGTAACAGAGACCTCCATCAGGGAGGATTTGGGGGTTTCCTCTTCCCAGCCTTGCACCTGCTGCTGGGACCCTGGAATTTAAAATTACTTCATGTGTTTGAAAATCAGGGGTTTTTCTTTTCCTCCACGGCTGGGTCCACATTGGCACTCCCTTCACTCTTTGCCTAGCAGCTTTCCTGGAAGACTGGTTCAGAAACAGTCTTGGTAAGAGACTGTTCAGACTTGGTAAAAGACTGGTTCGCCAAACAGACTTGGTAAGACCACACACGGACGTCTCCCACTCTTCAAATTTCTAGCACTCCTTCATAGGCTGGTACAATGGTTTGTGCTGGAAGGGACCTTAAGGACCATCTCATCCACCCCCTGCCATGGGCAGGAACACCTTCCACTATCCCAGGTTGCTCCAAGCACCATCCAACCTGGCCATGAACACTTCCAGGGATGGGGCAGCTTCTCTGGACAACCTGTGCCAGGGCTTCATCAACGTCACAAGAAATGTTTTCCTTGACTTTCCTCCAGCCTTCGGCTCGGGCAGATGCCGAACGGGATGCCTGGAGCGAGGGCAGCTCCGGGCCGCAGTCCCGCGGGTGCCGGGCTGTGCCGGGCGGTGCCGGCCGCTCCCGGCGGAAGAGAGCGGCGGCCCGGGCTGGGAGCGCCCAGGGCCCGCCCCCGGCACCACATGATGCCGCCTCTCCTTCCTGCCGCCCCCGTCCCGGCCAGAAAGGGGAAGTGGCTGCGCTCCGCTCCCCGCCCCGCCGCGGGAAACGCGGGGCCGGCGCTGCTCCCGGCAGAGCCGCGCCCGCGGAGCAGCGCGGCCGGGCCATGGCGCGCCTGGCCACGATGCTGCTGCTGCTGCTGCTGCTGCTGGGCGCCGCGCTGGCCCCGGGCAGCGCCTTCAACCTGGACGTGGAGCGCCCGGCCGTCTACTCGGGCCCGGCGGGCAGCTACTTCGGCTTCGCCGTGGACTTCTTCGCCCCCGACCCGCTCTCGTAAGTGCGCGTCCCGTCCCGCCCCGTCCTGCCCCGTCCTGCCCCGCCGAGCCGCTCCCCGCGCTGTCCCGGCCGGGAGCCGGGCGGAGGATGCGGAGCTGCCCCCGCTCCCTCGGCAGCCGAGCCGGTGCCTGGCGGGCCGGGGCGGCTCTCGGAGGGGACGCGGCTCTGCTGAGGCCCCGGAGCGGGGATGGAGCCGGTGCCGGCCCCCGGAGGTGCCCAGCAGGGACCGCTCCGCATCCCTGCCCCGCTGGGGCGGCTCTCGGAGGGGACGCGGCTCTGCTGAGGCCCCGGAGCGGGGATGGAGCCGGTGCCGGTGCCCGGCAGGGACCGCTCCGCATCCCTGCCCCGCTGGGGCGGCCCTGGCGGCCGGGACACCAAACCCATCCCCGGCTCCGGCGGGGCACGAACCTTGTGCTGCGGGATTCTCTGCGTAGCCTGGTCTCACGCAAACGATGGTGGTGATAAATACGGTGTAGAAAGATGTAGTTATGGTATTTTGGTCCCTGAAGCTGCGTCCCGTGCGTTTCAGAAGATCTGCTGTTCTCTCCTTGAGTGTGCTTTGCGGGAGTGCTGTGTTTGAATTGTGGTGAGTCTGTGCGAGTCACCGAGCTGCTGAGGAGTCTAGAGAAGGAAAAGTTCCATGTAAGCACTCTCCACGTCTGCTTCCTGAATATGTTCCCGTTTCATGTTAAAGATTAGGCAGCGTATAGTCGCTGTTGCGTTTCAGACCTTTGAATCCTCGCCTCGCTAACTCGGTGTTGCCAGAATGAATCAGGCTCTGGCTCTGAAATGCGGGCTTACAGTAACATCCAGCTTTTGTCGCTTTTCCCCCACTCCTCTCCCATCTTAAGGGCTGTAAGACTGGAAAAGCTGCTGGCTTTCATCCTGCTGAAGGGATATTCTCTCTCCCCCCTTAATCTTTAGCTTGTAAAACTTTATAAGCAAATTTCACAGCTATTGAGCAAGTCTTTCTGCAGTACATCATCTAGCTTTGTTTGCATTTTTTTATTACTTACATATATTAGAAGCCATCCTGCCTTAACTTGCACATGTTGCACCATCTTTCTCTGCTATCTTAAGTCTTGGTACTAAAAGAAAAAAAGCTTCTATTTTTGTCCCGCCCTTTATTTTTAAGTCCACATGTGTGGCTGCAGAGTTATCAAGAGACTGGTAAATGGATGTAGTAAACTTTCTTCCTTGCTTTCTGATAAGGAATTGTGTGACACAGCTCTCCATGAAATCACTATTTGGAACCTTTCCATTATTTTTATAAGAACTATTGACCTCCAAGTGCACTGCTGTTAAAGAAAACAGTGTGGTTGTCAGGCAGCATGAAAAGCTTCTGTATATTTCAAAGGGAATACTCTCCTTGTTTGTTTGGATTTGGGTTTGTTTTTTTTTTTTTGTCATCACTAAAATTTTGTTTGTACCTGCTAAGCTAAACACTTTATTTTACATTAAAGTTCATAATTGACCCAAGTAGCTCTGCAACTTTCACAGGAACGGGCTCACATGAAGTTCAATTTTCAGTTTATGCCTATGGACACTGATATTTTGCCTCCTGGAATAGCCAGAAATACTTGTATGCAGTGTCCAGGCATATGGGGTGTCACATGGTTTTTATGCCTTTCTTTTTGCTTTGGTGAGCTTTTATTCATCACCTGTTTTAGAGCTTTTGTTCATCACCTGTTTTATACATCAGTACTAGAGATTAAGTCAGCTTCCTTGGGCTAAAGCTGTTTGGATTGCCTAGCCTGACAGCAAAGGCATGCTGTTAGTTCCTGAATGCTCAAGCTGCTGCTTCACAGTCTATTTTGACCTGCTGGATGCCCAACTGAAGCATATTTAGAAATCCAGGATGAAAGTCCCATTCCAGGAGTGGAAGTGGTGGTGTTGTGTCAGGGTGTCTGACAGTGCGCACAGCTTTCATAGGAGCACAGCTGCATAACAAATGAAATTTCTCACACACCCTCTGCTTCAGAGGAGCTGCACTTGATAGTCCAGGAGGCACCTCCAGGGAAGGCCCAGTTTCTTTGTTGCCCATGGAAAGCCCTGGAAAGGCACAGCAGAGGTGCCAGAACACTCCTAGTGTTGCCCCAGCATTGGGATGGGGTGGATGGTTCAGGAACGTGATGCAGGAAATTGGCAGTATCAAAGCATAGCTGGTGTATTCCCATGGAAATACAATTGTCCCTCTGCTCCCTCTTTCCCAAAGTATGTGGATTAGAGACTTCTAAGAATTTGGGTAATTTGCATGTTATTATAAGAGCTGTGGCAAAGTCTGCTTGCTTGGTCTCTGATGATGAAAGTGCATTTTTTTTTTATTTGGGGAGAAGACCTTTGTGGAGCCACAAAATGATTCCTATATTCCTGTTTAATAAACTTCACCACAAATATTAGCTTAAGAAAAATTTAAAATATATAATTAGAATGAGAAGAAATAAATCTTTTGAACAAGTGTTTCATTTGGGGGACTTCCCAAAAGTCAGTGGTACAAGAGTAAAATGGGAGGCAAGCTACAACTTGTTTAAGGGATTGTAATTATAATAATTGATATGTTTCTTTACTTGGCATTATAATGTTAATTTTTAAGCATTTCTGTTCTGCCCAGAGAGCTGATTTTAAGTTGATTAAAGTGTTTCAAATTCCTTTTCTAAAAATCTAGGCAGTCCAAGAATGCCAACTAAGGAAAATAAATTGATTGCCAGCTAGCCTGGATTTTCTATCAGGGTCCATGCCAGGACATTTCTAAGGTTCTGAAAATTCACACAGGTTGAAAACTGGTCGATCTTCACGTGAACTGAGCTTTGATGAGGTGCTCCATGTTTATACCTATGCTTATCTCTTTACTGAAAAGGAGCCTGGAGAGGGCTCTGAAAACCAGAGCAAGTTTGATAAGCCTGGGTTTGCCTGCCTGTAGACATTCTCTCCAACCAGTCCTGCAGCTTGTTCAGCTAACCCAGCTTCCAAACCAGAGAACTGCAGTGCCTGACAAGACTTGCTCCTGCAAGCTGCGTTCCCCTTCAGCAGTGCAAAGGGAAGAGACAGAGCAGACTCACTCTGATGAAAGCAAGCGCTCGATTTTGTCTTCTGAGCATGACTTCATGCTTCACACTGACTTTCTCAGTCAAGTGCTGATGTGTCAAGTGGGTCTCAGAGGTGCTGGGGCTCCTGGAAAGTCCTGGGAGGCACCAAGAGCCTTGCTCAGTCCGTTTGTTAGTTTGGCACTTCTGAATTTTGCCACCTGTGCAGGAACAGAGCGCAGGCAGTTCCTGCTCGGGGGGCACCGAGCAAGTGCCTGGAGAGGCAGAGGTGCAGAAAAGCACAGCAGATGCTAATGAGAGAGTGATGAGCGTGCAGTGAGTGTGGGTGAGGATTCATTAACATGCAGATCTGTCGCTCGGGGTGGCTGGCACTTGTAGGCTGTTTTTGCAAGAGCCCTTGCTCAGGCAGGGCTGACTCATCACGTTCAGTACGCGCTGAGCTCCCAGCCCGCTGCTGCTCTGTTTATACATTGTTTCCATTTTTGACTGACTTCCCTGAATTACCCTTACTCACAAAATTAACAGAGACTATGCCGCCTGATGGCTTTCGTAAGGTACAGAAGTGCACAATTTCCTCTGCTGCTGTACACGTACATATTTTTGAAAGGAAAAAAGAATAATATGAAAGGTGTTTCTCTCATTTAAAATATAATCCTAAGGAGGCCTGGATACTTTAAAATTGTCATATATTTTTTCCTCTTTTGGTAAATGGGTTTTTTTTTTTTTGCATGCAGAAAAGAGAACCTCATATGAATTTCTCTGTAACTGAGAGTAGTTGAAGTTGGATTTAGATTACAGCAGGCAAAACTTCTGCTTTATTAACCTCTTCAGATGTCATAAAGTTATAACAGCTGTGCCTTAGGTGTTGAAACTTTTGTTCTGCTTCTTCTTTTTCCTGCAGGACATATCTTCTGGTGGGAGCCCCAAAAGCCAACACTAGCCAGCACAACATCATAGAGGGAGGGCAGGTGCTCAAATGTAGCTGGAACTCAAACAGGAACTGCCAGCCCATTGTGTTTGATGCCACAGGTAATGTGTGGGTCACTGTGGGGGAGATGGGATGCCTCTGCTCTGATGTGGGGAAGCAGAAAGGTTTCAGGTCCCTGTGGGATTTTTTCCATGGTCAGTGTGAATGTGGTTGTTTTTGACTGGCAGCTACTCAAGGCTTGCTTGTGCTCTCCTTTTCCTCTCCTCTCTTTTAGAATGGTTGTCCCTGGTATGTGCTGAAAGCCTGAGTGAGCAAACATTATTCTTCTTGTGTTTTAACCTATTTATATTTATCCTCTGTACTCTCCAGCAATCCTAAAACATTTGGCAACCTAATTCCCAATGAACCCCGAGGGCTTTTCTTCCTATTAAGGATGTGTCATATGAGGAAAGATGCTTTTCAATATCAGCAAAGGTGGTTTAGGCAGAGATACCCAAAAGTTTCATCTGAAAACAGGAATTTGGCCTAAAAACTGTGAAAAAATACCTTTTTAATTTTTTTTTTCCTCTCAGTGTTTGTGGCCTCTGTGATAGCAGCACTCAGGTCATAGGCACTCCTTACCCATTGCTGAAGCACAGAGGAGCTGAGCAGCAGCAGTGTGGGCATGAAACATTTCAGTCATTCTCCATGCTCTGGTGCACACAGTGATTTCCACAGGCTGTGGCAGGTCATGAGAATGCTCTGCATGTGCTTTTCTGCTCCAGCCACTCGCTGCTGAATCCTGTTTTCCACAGCCTGTTTCGGGGCAGCGGAAAAACCTCCCCATGTCACGGCAGGGGATTAGCAAGACCCATGTGGTAAGGCAGAGGAAACACCTGTGCCTTGAAGGTCTGGTTGCTTCTAATTCATTCTCTTCTCTGCCAGTATTTTGGCTTGGCAGCCTAAAAATTGCTAGATTGATGCAGCCTTTTTAAATAGGGTGCAATAGAGTGGAGAAGCCCTTCTTCCAATTTCACTGTCAATAGATGCCACAAAGGGTTGTTGGTGTTTAGATTTCTGAAATCTTCATATCTTTTTGTGGAAACCACTATGTCACCAGTTTCCTTGCAAAAAACAAAAAGGACAAAAGTATGCAATGGCACCCACAAGCCCCAAGTCATTATCATTCCTTCACCCATTTATCATTCTCTCATATCATTCTATGGGAGCATATCTGTCAGATTACTAAAAATCTCTAATCTGCTGCAAAGTCTGACTTTTTTTTCTGCATCAGTGTCAAGGCAGCAAAACCAGATTACAACTATCTTCTTTTTGTTGTTGTTCTCTGGGCTTATTGTTTACTAGAATACAAGTGTGCTTTTTGTTAGTTTGGGTACTTTTAAGGAAGAATGTCCCTAGTTAATAATCATCATTAATATCATAGCATGTAGGTTCTAAACACATCTTCTAATGGGAATTACAGTATATTTATGGGTTTATGCTGTAAACATTTGCAGTAGGCTTTTCCATGTGCCAGGTGGAGTTGATAGAGGCCACACTGCTTTCCTGCATGTCTGTGCTTAAGGGACGTGCTCCTGGGCAAACAGACAAGTGTTTTGCTTGTCATTTTCCTTTAAGGTACAGCCATGTTAATTGCTTGAAATTTAACAGTAAAAATAGCAGGTCATGAAGGCTTAAGAGGATTTCTTTCAGGCAGGCTTTAACTCACTCCAGCTTTGAGGCAATGAATGGAGGAATAATGCATTTGTCAATTATTATCCTGGTGAAAAGGGGCATTGTATTTCAGCTTGATAAAATAATGAATGCCCAGAGACAAAAAAAGAAAATGTCTTTTTCTTTGTGCATAGCACAATGCTCGATTCCCTGTGTTCTGGTGACAAAGTCAGTGCCAGCACTGGGAGCTGCTGCTCCTGCCTGCCCCTGCCTCTGCCTTGTTAGGGCACAGGGATTAGGGAAGGCTCCTGACCCACTTTGGGAAACAGGAAGTGGAAGGTCTGACCACTAACTTGTGGTGCTGATGCAAAGGGGCTTTTTGTAGATGACTAAATGCAGCCTCTGCAGGAACCCAGGCTCATCCATCTCTGCTCATCATTTGTGCAATACCATCTGTAATTCCAGAGGTATTGCTTAGCTCTGCCATACAAGGCAGATTTTTTATTCCCTCCCAGATTCACTGGAAAAACCAGGGTCTGCATCATTACTTAGATGTGTTTCTTCAGAATAATTTTCTAGTTGCTTACAGCCAGTGAGAAATCTGACCTGGGAGAATAATGGGAATGCTTGTCCTTGTGGCATTTCCTTCATTTCCTCTGTTTGCCTGACGATGCCAAACTCTGTCAGTGGAGCTGGGTGCCCTGTAATTAGCAGGAGTCATGACCCTATTCCTGCTCCTGCTCCCTTCTGCCAGGTAGCACAGCTGGAAATGCCAGAGCAGGCCAGAGGGAACAGTGGCAAGGGAAAGGAGGAAAGAATAAGCCTTGTTCTGACTGTGTAGGGTTGTTTTTTTCCCATTTTTTTATCACAAATAAATATGAGACTAGGTGTTTACAGAGGTCCTGCAAGCAGGGTTTCTTCCTCTATATGTTGTTCATTACTATTAATTAGGACTATTTCTCCTTAAACATACCTTGTTTTTTATTTAAGTTTTTCTAGAGCTTTATGGGTCCATTTCTCTTCCCCATCTGTACAAAGGCCATGCTGAGCTCACTGGCTGGACAGGGCTGGGTTTTATTTTCAAGCTCTTGCTTTTGGCTTTAACATCATATTTGCAGACCAGCACGGTCATTTGTGTGATCAAATGCCACAGCTCTTGTGTAGCCCAGGAGGGAAGGTGCCAGCTGCTGGAGAATAACCTTTGGAAGAGTTGTTCCAGCCCTGAAGTTCAGCAGCATTGGTTGCTCCCTTGCACTTCCCCTCACCCCAGCTGCCCTGGAGGAAGCTGATATGAAGTGTCATTGAGCTGATAGCTCCTGCACTACAGAATTCACTGCTTTGTGTATTCCTTCCTGTGGGTGACCACTCAGCTCTGTCAGGAGTGGGGGTCCATTTGTGCAGTGTCATTTATGGAGCTCTCAAGCTGAAATTACATGTATTGCCCTCCTTTTCATATTTTCTTTTTCACCCTTCCCATCGGCCTGTAACATAAAATCCAAAATCAAACCAAAGCAGTTGTTATAATTTTTAAACCTCTGGCTAAAAAAGCAATGTTCTTTCACAGCATATTTTCTCATTTAAAACAGCAATATATTTCATGCAATCACAGAATGGTTTGGATTGAAAGGGACCTTAAACACAATTTAGCCCCCACCCCCTGCCATGGGCAGGGAGAATTTGTGGAAGGGAATCTCCCCTTGTCCTGGATCTCTCAGCACAGTGAAATTCACTGGAGAATATTCTGTCTGTGTGTTTCTGTGCACATTACACTAATTGCTTTTGACATTCTGGTATATATGGTGGCTTTGGAAGGCAAAATGTTTATATGGCACATTAACACTTCCCAAATGTAAAGATGCTTTGCTGTGGGGCTGCTCAGCCTTTCAGCAGTGACATCAGTTGGCTTTGATTTAGCACAGTTGTGACTGTGTGAAAGTGGCATAACAGACGCGTGTGGTGGAGCCTGAAATTCAGGGGTGCACGTGGCCCTGCTGCATGTGCTTGTGTCACTGGGCTAGAAAATGAATACTTTTTTAAAAAAAAGGACTTTCTAATGTCTAACACAGGCAAGTGTTTCAGGCTGGCTTCTGCTCTTAGGAGCACCTCAAGGTAGTAGGTTAAGAAGGACCCAAGCCCCACAGCAAGCTTCCTAACCTGCACACCTCTGCTGGCCCTACTGCAAAACTGAAATATGAAGCAGTGCTGCTGTTACTTTAATAGGTTTTCCTGCAAGTCTAGATGGAAACAGGTCTGATTTAAATACCTTTTTAACCTTATTCCTGTTTACCTTGTTAATTCAGCAGTGAAGGTGCCTCTGACACAAAACTGAAATTTCTGGCATTGGTTTTCTTCTATATCTTGACTTCTTTCTACAAGCGACAAAGCATGACCACAATTTCAATTCAATTGCTATGTAAAATACTTGGAATTTTTCCCCTCTGTCCCAGTTAACTTTCAGACTTTCAGAATGTGTAGGAGGCCCCATTTTTTCAGGACAAACACTGAAGGGAAATTTATATTCTCAAGATAGCATATTCTTCAAAATTTTCATAAACACAAGCAATGATGATAAATCTTTTTCCCCTCTGCAAGATGTTTTGCATTCAAAGTAACCAAAATCACAGGTTGTAGTTCAAGGTAAATATTGATCTTCATTCATTCTTATCTGTTCTCCACATTGAATAATGTTGTGACTGAAAATTTAGTTATTTTTTTTGTTTAAATCCATTGAAATAGGGGATTTTGTGAATTTTGTGAAGGTATCTGGGGAAGCAAATAGTGGAAAAACTGCTGTTACACCTGACTGAGCCCTTTCTACCAGACTGCCCAGAGATGTGGTTCCTCTCTTAGAAAGTTTAACACTTGGCTTTCTCTGCCAGCTGCTTAACAGCTTTTTCCAGGAAAAACATATTTCTTGTGGGCAAACTCTGAAGGGAATGCACTTAATAAGCAGCCCATTTTCTGTTCCTGATCAGTTCTGAAGCCAAGGCCCAAACCCATTCGTTTTAAAGATGTTATCAGTCTCCATTTCCTTTTTTCCTCTCCACAGCCTTCACAGACTGGCACAGCAAATTTTTCGTGGGCAGCACCAGATATTGCCAATAGTGCTTCCATAATCTTCCTCAGGAAAAAGATTCCTGGAAAGTTAAAGGGTATTGCACAAGTTAAATTCGCTTTGTGTAGCTGTCCATTTTCTGTGTAGAAAAGTAAACATATTTTTTTTCTGTGCCAAAGGAGGCTCAGAAGTTCACTGAGCCAGACAACAGAACCAGTGAGCAGAGGGATGGCCAAATTTGCTTTTTAGGAAAATCAACACATCATCTTTGTGTTTTACTTCTGTGTTTTACAGTTAGGCATGCATGGAATGGCAGGGTTGATACACTTAGCTAACTGTCTAGATAAATACCTCCATTATTTGCCCCTGGAATTTTAGAGGATGATTTTGAGTTTTCACTTCAACAAACAAAAAATTATTCAGAGACCCAAGTAACCAGTTGGGGTTAATCAGGCTACACATGTGGCAAATTAGTGTAAATCAAAGGTTTACTATGTGCTTGCTTTCCAAAATGAGACAATCTTCATAATTATTTATATTCTTTTACTTTTCTTATTGAGGTTCTAGCTCATTATGACTCAAGAATAGTGGGAAATGGTTTGGTAGAAATAGCATTTCCTCATGTGTCTATGGCTTTTCATAAAAGTTTGACCAAATTATTTTATTACCTGCTGCTATTTTAAGAATTAAAATTTTAAAATTTAGTTGAGAAATGTATCTGCTGCAGTACAAGAGACTTGAAACTGTAGCTCTTTATGTCAGCACCATAAAGTGCAGTCCTGAGGCTGCCCCAAGAGCTGCTGCATTTAGAATCATCTGATGAAATGCAGACAGCTCTACAAAGTGTTACAAAGGAAAATATGCTCATAAAAACCAATTTGAACTTCTATGCTAATGAACTGCAGATTTCTTGAGCAGATTTTGTGTTTAGCCTAGGAAGATTTGCTTGTTCAGACAATGGATTGTTTTGCTTTTCTGAGACCTGTGGTAAACCAGGGATGCGTGGCGGAGTGGTCATTCCTCCTCCTGGGAAAGCTTTCCCTGCTGCTTTCATTCTCTGCAGCAGAGCTCCAAATTCAGGGCTGGGGAGACTTGCAGAAGCTGCTGAATACCAGAATCCAGGAGTATATCAAGTGTGGTGTGTTTTTGCTGCTTTGGGAAAAGAATTCAGTGTGGTCTCTGCCTGGAGAAAGTTTTATCACTGACCCTTGTATTGTGCCTCCTCTTCCTCCTTCCCATGTTTTGAT
The DNA here is from genome assembly GCF_023055355.1 of Agelaius tricolor. Taxonomy (NCBI): domain Eukaryota; kingdom Metazoa; phylum Chordata; class Aves; order Passeriformes; family Icteridae; genus Agelaius; species Agelaius tricolor. The sequence continues at coordinate 4,410,892 of NW_027269270.1, forward strand.
GCAACAAAGTGATTTTAGAGAAATTGTTCGTTCTTAAATGCTTTTAGATACAAATCTTTGGAGACTTGGATATTTTGTTTTGTGCTAAAAGAGGAGAAGGAGACTTTTCAAAGGAAATGCCCTTGTAAAGAACTCTCCTGATGACTCCTTACATTTGCAGATTTGTTTTTTTTCTATCCCCCGAGTGGGTGATCCAAGACAATAGGAGGCTTTGTTTGGAAGCCTAAACCACCAGTTTGGCATGGCTGGATCTATCTGTGACCTATTTACTTGAAGTGGGTGTTTTAACTGCCTCAGGCAGCTTTGAGCTGTAGCACTGCCCCGGTAAGATCTGCTGATGAAGTTATGGCTGCAGTGGGTGCCATGAGCTTACATTTCCCTTCTGGAGATTTTGATCATTTGTGCAAAACAGTCAATTGTTCAAAACTCCATCATTTCCACTTACAAAATAAGGAAGTGTGGGATAGGTCAGTGTTCTTTGAAAATAGCTTGTTCTAACAAAGTGCTGCTTTATTTTTGGCTGATTGCTTTATTGGTATCGCCACAGAATCCACAGGGGAATTTCAATCACAGAGACCATTGATTTCATCAACTATAAAGCAATAAATCTTGTGAAGACCACGCATCGATTGGGGGTGAAACTGATTGATTTTTATCTGGCTAAATCTCTCATTAGCTCAGTCCCTCTGAAGTTTGCTTGTTTTCCTTATCCTTGCGCTGGGTGAGCGGAGCGTGCCTTGGGATCCGGGTGTCGCTCTGAATGCAGAAGAGAGGAGCAGAACCTATGGCAACTCCTCCCCACGCTGTTAGAGCTGACAGCAGAGAGCTGCTCATGCTTTAGTGATTAGCTAGAGTCCAGCCTGAACACTGTTGGCTCTGTCTGCATCTGCCTGGCTCGCAGGGGGATGACGGCTTGGAAAAAATAAAGGCGGCTTACTTCTGTTAGGCAAGGGAAAAGATGCTTTTGTTCCAGCACTGCCCGGGGGAAAACGTGGCTGTTCATACCTCAGGAGAGGGAAGGGGAATAGTGGGAAGGTCTGTATTCCCCTCTGCCTGAGTCACTGCAAAACACAGTGGATAAACCAAGGTTGCTAAAGCATCGGCTGCCTCCCAGCGTGGGCAGTTTCAAGGGAAGGAGAGCTCGGGTTCGCTTGCTCCTGCTGCCTCAGCTGAGGCTGAAATCGCTCCGATTTTGGTTGTAATGATGGATGGAATTGACAGATAGACAGATAGATAGACAGATAGATGGATTGACACTGCATAGAGTTCTCCTGTTATGAAAAGAGGGCTCTTGCATATTTTATAGCTTTGTCTTTTGGCTAGCTGCAGTTTCCTTTCACCTAGAAGGGCAAATTCATTTCCGTACAATCAGCTTAGTTACAAAGAGATTTATTTTAAGGAGAGGTCTGTGAATTGGATGGCTATTTACATTTTACAGCTTCTTAAGTGTTTTTAGTGTGATGACACTGAGCCAGGTTGCATCAGTTCAGTGGCTCTTGACTCATGATCTTCTCTGTTAAGTCTGTCTGAAGATAGGGGTAGATGTTTTAATTCAGTTTGTTCATTACCATAAAAACAGGCGGGCTGCAAGTTACAACTGGATCCACTTACTCAACAGCAGGACTTTCCTAGTAACTCCTTTGTTCCTGTAACTGATAGCATTCACCTTGGGAAAAGAAGGAGCCAACTATCCAAAGGTGATAGTTCAAAGAAATCCATCACTGAAAAAAAAAAGTGATCTTTTTATTATATTTGGAACACGGATTTCTTATATTTTTATTATATTTGGAACATGGATTTCTTTTCTTTTTCTGCAATTTCTACCCAGCATCTCTCCACATTAATTTTCATTTTTCAGTTCAAATCCTAGGGAATGTGCTAAAGAGACAGTGCTCCATTGGTCCACCAGCAACACACCTTTTTTTTTTGTTTGTTTTGTTTTAATTTTAATTCTGTTCTTGCCCATCCTTCCACCTAGAAGGTACCTTGTGAGACAGCACAGTTGACTTGACATGTCAGCCCTTTTTCCCTATTGCAAGAGTCATGTAAAATCATCATGTGATGATGCCTGCTACAATCAGAAGGAGCAAAGGAAAGACCAGGGCAGAAGCTGCCTTTAGAAATAATAGCCCATGGCCATATGACATAATCCTGGAATTAGTGACCCATCAAGTGCAAGTCCCTGTAGCAGTTGCATTTTAGTCTGACAAATGACATTGTATAAAAACTCTGAATGTTTTCTGCAATAAATCTAGTCAGAATATAGTTTGTCCTGCCTGGATATATTTGTTTGAATGCCTTTTTAAAGGCTCTTTCAAGGCAAGGTTGGATGGAGCTCTGAGCAACCTGGTCTAGTGGAAGGTGTCCCTGCCCATGGCAGAGAGGTTGGAATGAGATGACCTTTAAGGTCCCTTCAAACCCATACCATTCTGTGATTCTGTGATTAAAATGTACATCATTGGCTTAAAGACATGTGTAGGGTATTTTTGGGATACTCTGAAATTTCGGAAATACAAGAAAAGGCTGTGAGAAATACAAAAAGGCTACGAGAACCCTTATAGTACTAAGGCTGATTATAATACATCAAAGCATTTGGGCTGGATTTATAAATCCCTGGATGTTTAAATCTTACTTGTAATACAGTTTGGTTCATTTAAGGTAGGTACTGTTTTTTGGGGGTTTTTTACTATGTATATATATATAACTACCACTAAAAGTTATACAAAGATAAAATAATAATCAAGTCAGGCTCTTCTTTGCAATAAAACACAGAAGTGTTTTATGGCAAAGTCAGTGTTTTATTGCAAATGCTGAAGTCAGTCCTGTACCTTCCCATGACACATCTCCTTTATGGTATAAAGTGGCTCAATATTTAACTGTGGTTAAAACTGCTTCAATGAGGGCTCACATTCAAGTGTTTTAATGTTTGTTTTTCCCAGTCATGAAGCAAAACTCGAATGGTTTCTTGTTTAAAGCGAGGGGATTTTTGTTGAGTTGGTGTTTTCCAGAATTCCTCATAAAATTAATTTCTCTTTGGATCTGAGAGAAAGGCTTGTAATCTATTTGCACAGTTTTTCCTGGGGAGAATTCTGAGTGAGTATAGGTAAAAAAAGGTTAATTTTCTTCTCTTATGGAGCGTTAACATCAGATTTAGCCTGTATCAATTTTTTAGCTGAGACTTCTTTCTGTGTTTCCAATGTACAAATTTTCCACTTGATCTAGATCTTCTGTCCTCATGTACTTTCCAGTGCTGCAGCCATTCTCAAGCTGAACTCAAGGCCCTCCCCCTAAGACCCCCTCACTTAAAGCTGTGAAGAACCTAAAGAAGCTTTGGATACAAGAAAAACCCAATCTAAGGCGTTTTAGCCTTATAGCACATCTTGCTTTGTTATGTTTGCTCTGACACAGGGCAACTTGACTGTGATGTTTGCAGCATGTTTCTACAATAGAGGCGCTATAAATAACTAAAATCCAGCTTGCCAAATTGCCTCATGGAACACATTTTTCTGTGGGGTGGTGGGGTTTTGTAAGAATTCTTCATTTGTTGTTCAGGCCTTCAGAAATGACGATGCTGGCTTCTGAAGTCATGACATCTGGCACATAAACTCCATTTGGCACACAATTATCTTTGTGGTCGTGTTCGTTTGCTTTCCGCTTTGGGGATTTGGGGTTTTTATGTGCCAGCTTCTGGTTGTATCTGAAAGATACATAGAGATTTCTAATATTAGCCTCAATTTAAAGCTGAATCAGGGCTTTTTAATACTGTAGAAAAAAATGTTTTTGTCCCCTAAACACCAAGGGAGATGCTGTCCTGGACACTGATCCCTCTTGGCAGCCGAAGGGTGCACAGGGAAAGGGCAGAGAGGAGCTGTTCTGGCAGTCTGTGCTGCTTGTTCTGCTGGCTCCCCTCTTCTCCAGTGCAGCATAGACCATGGGCAGGTGGCACCAGTAACCAGGACTTGCCTTTCTTTTTACTGGATGTTTTATTCTTATTATTCAGCCCAGACTTCAAGGATCTCATTTCCTTGGCAGCTGAGATAAAATCAGGCTGATAATGCAGAATAGCTGCTTACTCCCTATTACAACACAGCCTTTCCTTCTACTTCTTGCCTGTGGTTTTAAACTTAAGTGGGAGGTTTGCATCCTTTATAGCACCTGGGACAATAGCATTCTGCTTTACACTGTGAAACTGCTATACAAGCTTTCATTTTTGCCATGCATACATAGTGCTGTCTAAGTATCCAACAGAAAAGTACAAAATGCCACTCTGCAACTATCCCCAAGTTGAACATTGTTTAAAGCTGTGTTTGGCAAGTAGAGCTGAGACATTTCTTTGTATTCAAAAGTAGCTGGAGAAGTAGAGGGCAGAAGCCAAACCTGTCTTTCCAGGCTACGTAACCCAGGGTGTGGTTAAAAGATGAATTAACCACTTTTAAATCCCTGTTGGTGTCAAAAAGGATATAGTTCCCAGCCTTGTGTTGCTGTCCTCTTAGCACTGCTCCCCTCCCCATGCAGCCAGCTGGGTTGGAACCTCATCCTGCTGAATACTTTTCTAGGAGGGTTCATTCTTAGGTGGTTCATGATGTGAGCAGGGGGAGTAGTGCCAAGAGAGACACAGGCAGCAGGAATGAACCTGGGGACTGAAGCAAATGGGAACTGCTGCCCCTTTGGGTGGCAGCTTCATCTGAAACTCACCCAGTCATGCCTTTGAGCAAAACTGTCTGTGGGTGGATATCCATAGTTAAAGACAAGGAACAGGAAAAAATGTGTGTGTCAGAGATAGTTCCCTAATTGGAAAACATCTTGATCTGGGTTTGTTTTTCTGTGCCATTAAAAGGTAGCATGCAGGTCTCCAAGCTACATTTTAACCTGTACAAGGGTGAGAGTATAAAGGTTGAATGTACATCAATCTGTGATGTGCTGACCATCAGCAATGATTTATGTTCAATGTACATAGATCTGTGCAGATGTGCTGACCATCAGCAATGATTTATGTTCAATGTACATAGATCTGTGCAGATGTGCTGACCCTCCAAGCCTTCAGCACCAGCCCAGTAAGAGATGGAGGGGAGGTGATGGAGGGAGGTGAGGTTTGAGTTGCCTTTGATGACATTAGAAAAAACCACAATAGTTCTCTGTGTTGCAATGTGCTTGGCATTGGTTTCTGTGTAGTTCTAATCTGAGAGCAAAAATAGTCCAGATACTTGCTTGCTTTGGCTGAGTCGGCAGATTAAAATCTCTTTTGTCTTTTCCGTGGGACTTTCCTAAAGGAAGTAACACAATCTCTGCAGACAAAGCATTCTTTACAAGGTGTAAAACAAGCAGGGAAATTCTGGTCCAAGTGGCCACAGTCACTGATTCATAGCAGGGCTATGGGTTTGGGGATCCCCTGGCACTCTGCAAGTGATGTGTGGCTGCTGCCTCATCCATTCCTGTAGCTTTGGGCTCTCTAAACCAGCCAGTTAGGGAACTTTGAGCAAAGGTATGTTTTTCAAAGTGTTACATCGATTTTCTCATTATGCTGGCAAAGAGTGCCTCATTTTGGCAATGGAAGTACAGAAGAAACACCAAATAATTCTATTATTTTATATATATATATAGTGTGTATATATATTATATATTATTATATATTGTCCTATATATATAAAAATATATTTATATATTTTATATATATAAATATATATTTATATATAAATATATATTATATATAAAATATATATTTTATATATTTATATATTTTATAATAAAATATAAAACTATTTTATATTTATATATATAAATATATATATTATATATAAATATTTATATATTTATATATTTATATATAGCAAATAATATAATTATAAATTATATTATTTGCTATATATTTTCTATTTTTTTAGCACTCACACCTGCAGAAGTACTGCTTGTTTCTACCAGCCAGCATCGTGGAACAGACACCAGTGCAAATTACTCAGTCTTTACCTTGCTCTCTTTCCCCATATTTTTTTAAGTTTGCAAATTTCCTGCTTTGTGCATTGCATTGACACTCAGAATAGAGATGTTACCGCTTGGTGGAATTAGGAGAAGGAGCTCATTCCTGATTCTAGCCCAAGCTCACATGATTTAATGGAGGCAATATTTCTTTTAGAAGCTTCAGAGCTAACAGGGCTTTGGCTCTGCTCCTTGAGCAGTGCTGTAATCTGCTTGGAAGTCAAATATCTCAGCTATGAGGTATTTACTGTGTGGCTGTCAAACACGCTATAAACTTTGAGCTCCCACAACTAATCACCATTGTACCAAGGCTCTGTGTGCAAAAATAGCTGGTTTGGGCCCTTGATATAAAAAAAAATAGTAATAAATCATTTTTAAAGCCTGGTTCCATCAAAGTGTGATATTCTCCAATGTTGCTGTTCCTGGTTTTCTCTGTATGCATCAAAACCAATGGCTTAGTGTGGGGTTTCTTTTTCATTTTTGCTGTACAGGTTCCTGTGAAATTATGCTGCTTTTTTCTTTTCTTTGTAGGTAACAGAGACTTTGCTCCTGATGATCCGCTGGAATTTAAGTCTCATCAGTGGTTTGGAGCCTCTGTGAGATCCCAAAATGATAAAATCCTGGTAGGTCTTTGATGCCCTTCAGATGAATCAGTACTGAGATATTGCAGTGGAAGAAAATGGGAAGAGATCCAGATAACTTAGAATTTAAACAAAATCCTACTAATCAGCCAGAACTTTCTTTTTTTCAGAATTTCTTAGCTAGGCTTTGCTTAACTCCTTATAAACAAAGCTAGGAGCATCTTTTCCAGTTTTAAGGAAAGTAGTAAAATTAGTTTGAGTTAGAATATGTTATAAATTCTTGATAAACTCTTCACAGCTGTTGCTTTAAGAAAATATTATTTCTCAAATTTTTGATATAAATTAGCTGTTTATAAAACACAAACTGATGGTAATTCTGCCCCACTGCTGATAGTATAAATCTCCTCTAATAACACAAGACACATCTGCCAGGTTTTTTTGTTGCTTTTCTGTAGAAAATTGGAATTTCATTGTATTACTTGCTACCCACCAGTATTTTGAAGAGGAGTTTATTTCCTCACTGCTGTGTGCTCTTCCCTAGGCCTGTGCCCCACTGTACCACTGGAGAACTGAAACAAAACAAGAGAGAGAGCCTGTAGGAACTTGTTACCTGCTTGCTGGGTCAAAATTTGTGGAATATGCTCCCTGCAGGTCAAGTGAGTATAAGGCATTTGGGTTGCTTTTCTCCCTGGAATTCCTCTTGTGTCACATTTTGTGTACATTTTGGAGTGGAATTTCTGCCTTCCATGTATGGCAATGAGAACAAAACTTAAAAACTAGATCCAGACATCTGAATTCTCTTTCAGTTGAGGTCCATGATGCAGACCTTGTTTTCTCCACTGTAGGCCAGAGGAAAACCTTAGGTCCAAGAATCACTGGGCTTGAGGGCTTCTGTTGTTGAAGGGACCAATTCTGTAGTAATCACTCAAGCAAAATTATTTAGCAAGTGCTTTTTCCAAGACCAACTCTGGAATTCTTATGAATCTCAAGTATTTTATCATTATTCAAGTACATTAAGGTGCAAGCTCATTTTAGAAGACAAGATTTTGCCAAAATAGGTTCTGATGTCCCTATGTGTATACATCTGTAGTCATGCATTGTTTATATTATATCAACTGTTGAACATTTGGAATCTTATTTTCCAAATGCTTTGCATTTATTTCCTCTGGTTGGGCTGGATTATTTAGAAGTTTATAACCTAAAACTTGAATGTTGAAGTTAGGATTGACTTTTTATTTGCTGAATATCATTTGTGAACAGCAGGAATAAAATCCAGCCTGGTCCAGCATAACAAGAAGTTTAATAAGTATTAAATTAAATCATGCCTGTTAAGCAGTCACACTTTCAGAGAAGGGGCTCCCAGCATTTCTACTCTGAAGCTGTATAATCCTAAAATTGATTCAGCTATAACAAACCTTGCTGGGATGAGTCTCAGTATGGAGAAATTTTTTCAGCCAGATATGTTCTTTTTGTTTTAAGCCAATTCAGCTTTCTTTTCCATACCAAAAGAAAAAAAATTATCCCCTCTTTTCCAAATATCTTATTTCCTGAATAGAAATTGCAAATACATTTTCCCCAAGACTTTTGAAGATGAAACACAAAGGAACATGGGGTTGCTGTTTGTTTGTGCTAGGCTAGAGCACATGCTAATGTTACATGTCTATTAGGCCAGCCCTGAAATTGTTACAGCATTTGGTTGGGACTTGTTGATAAAGAGAAAATACTGATTAAGGAGAAAAGTATTCCAAGGTTCAAGTTTAGGAGTGCAAGTTTACATAGGGAGATGCATTGTAAAGTATCTGCAGTGCTGCAACTGATGGAGTACTGACAATACTTTATTGATTTCTTTTTCTCATCTTTCCTTTCTATCTTTTTTTCCTTTGGTAGCAACTATTGATGCAGATGGACAGGGATTTTGTCAAGGTGGATTTAGCATTGACTTCACAAAGGTATGTGATTTTTATTTTTGTCATTTCTGTGGGTCAGCAGACAGCTGCAAGTTAGCAAACCCTCCTGATACAGAGCACTTAGAATCACAGCTATTATGAAACCAAATTTTACTGTTCCTGGTGGGGAGCTAACCCACAACCAAACAAAATTTATGAATAAACCCAAAAATAACTTGAAACCACTTAAAGAGCTTTTATAAACCTTTTTCTCCCTACATCTTCAGAGCAGCACACTTTCACCTCTTGTAGGAGCCATGTCCTGAGCAAATAATGGGCTTTCCCAGCTGCCTGCCTTACCCTCTGCTGCAGCTGGTCCTCAGGTGAATTCAGTGTGATAGTCAGGATTTTTGTGACCTGGCATTGGTGTTACAGCTATTGTTATAGCTGTTGTTATTTCTTTAGGAATGACAACTCAGGGAGCTGGTGAACAATGTGCTTGTGAATCATATTTGATTTTCTCATCAGCCAGCAGAAGTACAGGGCTGTTTTACTGACTTGTGTCTCTTCTGTGCTCTCCCTGCCTGTTCTAGCTCTTTTTTTTTTTTAATTCACTATTACTTTTGAAGTCCAAGCACAACAAAACTGTGCACAGATCTGAGAAGGTACTATGGTGTTTTATATTGTGAAATGGTTGAGCAGAGTCAGGACGTGTTAGGACCACGCAAGCCCTGTTTGTGATGTGGCTCTTTTTTTTGGGTGCTCACATCTCAGGATGAGGTCATATCCCATCACTCTTTGCCCAGGGCCACTCTTGGTTTTCCTCCAGAGGAAACTGCCAAGTGCAGGAGAGGGCTGTGAGTGTTTGGGTTATTTTGCACACACCCTCAGGGTCACTGTGCAGATTCCAGGCCCAGTTTAAACCAACTTTGGGCTCTAATCCAAAACCTCAGAGTGGGCAAGCCAGGGTGTATCTCCAAATGTCTGACCTAGATTTTTCTGAGTGGTGAATACAGGAGTTTTTAGGATTAAAACCTGAATAAGTGGCTTAATTATGCAGCAAAGCCTATGGCCTAATTCAATTCTTACAGAGCAAATTCCCAGCCCTGGGATAGCTAAGGTGGTTAAAGTTTCATCAAATGGTTGGTGAATTGCAGCTGTGCCAAGAAATGTGGAGTGGGGGAATTACATCACAGTTATTCTGAATTAAGCTTTTCTAGTGTTAAGTTACAGAAAATGGCAGAGGCAGAAGATGACACTATTTTGTGTACTCACCCAAAACATGATGTAACACTGAGTTTTCTCCTAATTGTGTTCCTGTTGCCATACATTTGTGGGGGAAGAAGTGTCTGTTGAGATAAAAACAGAATTCTGCCTAGAATTCTAAACGGGTGGAATAGTCACTGAAGGTTTTTGTTAGCATTTTACAGGATGCATTTCTAATTAATCACCCCTTCAAAAAGGAAAATGGGTGGTTGTCAGCAGAGCTGCAGTGATGTACATACACGGGATTTCTTCCCACAAACACAGGATGTGTTTTCTGGATTTAGATGTGCTTCATGTGTTTTAAATTTTTCTTTCTGTCTTCCTTATTTTCTTCCCTTCCAAGGGAGACAGGGTGCTGCTGGGAGGACCTGGAAGTTTTTACTGGCAAGGTGAGACATGTCATTTAAGTCACAGAGAAGATGACCTTTATGATTTTTCTCTTTATCCTCTCACCCATTTTGATCCACAGTCTTCCAGCTGCTGTCAGAGTCTTTGTCAGTAAGAAAACTGACAGAAATGTTCCTTTGTCCTTAATATCTCCTGAATAATCAAGGCAACCACAGATAATGGTTGTAGTAATGATAGCAGAGATGACCTTTGTATTTTAAATAATTCCATGATCATTATAAGGGCGTTTTCCTGGCACATGGGATTTGTTTTCAACAGCAGGAAAAGTTTCCTTTAGCATATTTTGTTTTGCTATGTACACGTTTCATAATTTGACACACAAAGAGTGCATTTTCAATGACAAATATCCCCTCTAAAGAGAATTTCATTGTTTTCCTCTGATGGCAAAGATGTTTTGCATTTGTCTTAATTGGTTTGTGCCGTGGGGCACGTTTTACCTCTACCTGGCATTACCTGTATACTTTCCTCATGTGGGATTCAGGATTATTCAGCCTTTAGCTGCAGCTCTCTGTTCAAAGGAGGTGCTGCTGTAATCAGGACACAGCTGCCAAACTCTGCTGCCTGCTTTTTAATGGAGCTTCTAACATTATTAATAGATTTTCTGTATCATGCCAGCCTACATGTAGGTGCAGCAGCACAGGAGGCTTGTTCCAGTCCTGTGTTTTAAATTACAAACAAAATCGAATTATTTAAGCTAAATTGCAGATGCAGTATCATATAAATCAGGTTTCTGTATTTATTTTATAGTTTTTTGGCAAAAGTGACACTTCATCTGCCAAAACAACCTCATCCTCTTCTACTACTACCAAAAAAAGCCCACTTGGCTTTGAATAGATGACAATAGTATGCTTCTGAGAACAAGACTTTTCATCCTAAACTTTTATTCCACATGCTGAGCTGCTGGAGGAGGAGTTTTCTCTTCATACACATGTGAATATGTATGTGAAGTGCCGTTCTGAATGGGGGTTTTTGGTGATTCAAGCTTGAATTTAGACTCGAAGAAAAGAATGTAAAGGAGTCACCACCTAGTGGCTGATGAAGTGAAAATGGAGAACATGGCAATACACTGGGCTCGTCTCATTTTTGTCCATTTTATTGGCTTCTTGTCTGCCAAAATAGGCCCTCCTGTTGTGGTATTTGAGCCAGGAGCACCAACAGGGCTCAGTTCTACACAACCATGAGTGGATGATATCTCACCCCTGCCTTAGTTTGATCCCTGTTTTCAGTGAGAACTCAGTGTGTGCCTTTGATCCAATATGTGAGCGTGTTTTTTGCTGGAGTAGGATCCATATTTTCACTTGTGTCCTTCCTGGTTCTGCTGCAGTTGGCTCCTCTCTGGTCAGTGTTGTGTAAGAGCCTCTGCTTTTGAGGGCAGTGAATTCTGGTTGTGGTTTTCAGCTCTTTTTCTCTCCCTTTAGGCCAGCTGATTTCTGACAGAGTGACAGAGATTGTGGCAAAGTATGACTCCAAGGTCTACAGCACCAAGTATGATGACCAGTTAGCCACCAGGCCTGCCAGTGCTGCTTTTGATGACAGCTACTTGGGTACGTGGTGGGAAACCAGAAACCTCCACCTGCAGCACTCCCTGCCAACATCTAAACCACACAACTGCCATTTCCACATCTAACAGACAACAAGGGAGTGACATTCCTGAAAATGCACTCATTTATGTGTGATGTAGTTATTTATTGTAGTTATTTTGCCATAGGCTTGATTCAAAAAGCACCCGATGACAAAATAAATGGAAGTATTTTCATGATTTTCTGTGATTCAGGCTGAATATGGGAATGGCAAATGTATGATTTTTATGTGAGAGGTTAGTCACATAGGTGGTTGGTTGTTTGTTTGTTACTTAAAAGCAGCTGTTTCTAAATAACCTCCCAAAACAAAATAAAATGATGTTTTGGAAGGAAAACAATGAGGAGTGGGAAATCATCATTTTGCTTCATGTATGTCTAACCAGGCTCAGAAAAAAAAAAACAAGGCTGTACCAGGACAATTCCCAGGATAATAATTTTAAAATTTTCATCTTCTGCTCTCAAATTCCTGGATAGTGATGAGTTACAGCCACTCCTGGAGTTTTTCATAGTCTAAGCTGCTGCAAGGCAATATTTATACCAGTGCATTTTAAGATGAAGAGAGGAAGACTGTGCACAGAAACACTTGTGAAAAGTGTAAAGAGAGATGAAAGGTTCAATAAGGTTTTTAAAGCCTGATCTTTTCTCTGCAGGTTATTCAGTGGCTGTTGGAGACTTCAATGGTGATGGCATCGAAGGTAAGCCCCTTGCTTCAGTAAGAACACCATGGTAATAGGCTGGGCAGATCTTCCAAACCAGTGGTGCAGAGCACAGGGAAATGCTAGGAAGTGAGTGTTCAAGTGCTAGGAATGAGCTGTTCTGTTCAGCAGTCACTGTGCCTTGAGACCTGACTCTTATCTGTGTCTTGCTTTATGTTTCAGACTTTGTATCAGGAGTCCCACGGGCAGCAAGAACTCTGGGCATGGTAAAATAATTTGAAACATTAAAGTTTACAATAAATAAAAAAGGTGACTATTGCTGGTATGCTGTAATGTGTATTTCTCCACGTGCAGGTGTCCATTTACAATGGGAAAAACATGTCCTCCATGCACAACTTCACTGGAGAGCAGGTGGGTGGCTCTGCTGGCTGTGGTGGGTGACCAGGAAGCCTTTCCTATGTTGCAGCAGTATTTAGGGTACTAGATAATAGTCTGCATATTACTGGCTTGATTGCCAAAGCAACATTTTATGAAGTCTGAGGGAATTCTAATCTTATTTAAATAAAGGAAATGCTGCCTGTTTTGAGAGCTGGGAAAGAGACTGGATCATGAAAGGGGAAATTGGAAAAGTAACCGATGGGTTTACTTTCTAACAGAGTATGGAAGAGAAACAAAAAGGAAAGGAACAAAAAAAAATTTGTGGCATATATTATCATCACTCTGATGTGTTTTGTGTACAGATTTGTGTAAAGTTGTTTGTTTGTATCACTACAACTCATGGGTTTGGTTTGAATTTTGTTTTCCAGATGGCTGCCTATTTTGGGTATTCAGTGGCTGCCACAGATATTGACGGGGACAAGTAAGTGTCCTCTTCTCTCTCTTCTCACCAATGCCACCCAACTTGTTTCTGGAAAGAAAAATAAACAACCTTTTAATAAAAGGTCTTTCCCACAATCTAGATTTCTCTCTTCATTGCTGGTTTAACACATCTGCATGACTCCTTTGCTAACACTCCACATTTGTTTTAACATTTGCTTTTGTATTTATCTACATTTATTCATGTGTATATTCACATGCTTAAGGCCCATTAATTTTTTGTATATTTGTGCTTACTTGGTCAATAAATATTTGCTTTCAGCTGAATTTAAAGATAGCTAGCTTTCATCTGAGCGTTGACTTCAGTGCTGAGCTAACAGTGCTGAAGAGAGTGAATTTTCCTGCTGCTGCTGAAGAGCTCTGTCCTGTTTTGGTCCAGTTACACAGATCTGTTTATTGGAGCCCCTCTTTTCATGGATCGAAGCTCAGACGGGAAGCTTCAGGAGGTTGGCCAAGTAACCATCTGCCTTCAGCGAGCCTCGGGAGGGTTCCAGACAGCAAAGCTGAATGGCTTTGAGATCTTTGCGCGGTTCGGCAGCTCCATCGCACCCCTGGGGGACCTGGATCAGGATGGCTTCAACGGTAGGATGTTGATTTGTGGCATTCACATTCTCTGAAAAAAATCTTTTGCTAAGGTTCTTTCTTCTAGGAAGCTGAGAAGCTTCAGAGAAAAGGAAAACAATTTTTATCTTATTTGCTTTTCTTGTGTTTTGCTCATGTGGAATGTATTTGGAGATGGTTTACCCAGAGGTGATTGCCTGGTTGGATTCTGGTGTGAGCTGTTTTAACTCTTTGGCCAATTGGGGCCAAACTGTGTTGAGACTCTGGAAAGAGTCACAAGTTTTCATTATAATTTTTTTTAACATTCAGTAAGTATCCTTTCTGTATTCTTAACTATAGTTAGTATAGTATTCTTTAATATAATATAGTACTATAAAGTAATAAATTGGTCTGCTGAGAACATGGAGTAAGATGCATCATTCCTACCTTCGTCGAGGCATTCCCTGATTATACAATATTGAATCTTGATCAGGATCTTCTGGTTGTGGAGGGTGATGCCTCACGTTTTAGCTTTTATATTTTTCAGATTCTGTACTGCTTTAGTGTGTAATTCTGAGCTTCATATTAGGGAATGGTAACAATTCCTTCTCTAGCTGGGGACCAAGGACAAATGATCCAAATTTCAGGCCCAAGAGCACAAACAATATGGGCTGAAGAGAGAAAAACAAGAAGGGTGGGATTGCATGGGCTAAAGCTGTAATTGGACAATTAACTCCAATATGCAAATGGACCAGAACTTATAAAAGTGAGAGACCCCATGACCAGGTGTCCATTTTGTGACCATTTTTGTTCATCTTTGGTGTAGCCCTGGCTGGGCTCCTGTACTGCCCAAGGTGCATCCATCGAGGCCTTCTAATAAATCCCTACTTTATTCTTTAGGGCTCAGTTTAGTCTCTGTTGTAGGTCAGCCTGCACAAGGCAGCAGGGGAGCCCAGCCAGCCCAGAGAATGTGGATCCTGCACACAAACCCTCAGCGCTGTAGCCGTGAGCGAGTGAGGCACGCTGAGGTTTAGACTCCCTTCGATGCTTGTATGCTACTCCCAGGAATGCCAACGGGAGTTCCATGGATGCATCGAGCAGAGACTACACCACTGACACAACATGGACTGCTCTAGCTCTTACACTGACCACTTGATTGTTTCCTAAGCCATGACCACAATAGAAACTTCAATAAAATACCTGACTCTCCACTGTTACCTGTTAGGACATCTTCAACATAATTTTCCTCCTTCTGTTGTTTAAAGACCATTTTCCTCTCTGGAAACACAATGATGACACAGAAAAGAAGGTTTGATTTCAGATTGCTGCTTAAAAATGTTCATATAAAAAAGATCTTCCTGAGAAAAGAGTAGGATTTGTTTTTTTTTAATTTACTATTCAAAGTGGAAGAGTTTGGTGGAAATACTGCGTAGCGGCTACAGCCAGATGCACCAAGAGCTGAGTGTCTTGAGTGAGTAACTGGAAGAGAAGTTTGAGTCTGACACAACTGGAGCTGAGACTCTCAAACCCCTTGCCCAAGCTTCTGGTTACTTTCTGACAGGAATGAAAAACAGTAAAGCAGACAAGAATCACAGGGTGTTGAGATGGACATCTCCAGGAATCCTAGGGAGAACGCTTTTTAATGCCCATTATGCTCCAGTGTTGCCTGAAGAGTAGTGGGAATTTGAGTTCCACCAAAAAACTTCATTTATTTCCATTCTGCTTGCAAGCCAAGTATTTTCTGTTAGATCAAAAATTAAAATAGATGGTTACTTCAAATTCCCAGGTAGCTCCAATTTATTTTTGATGAGAATTTCACAGTGTAGTTGAAACTGAAAGAGACTTTTTTAGTTGCTAACTGGACATAGAATCAGTGTGAAGATGTAATATCACTGCAACTATTTACAGAAGACATCAGAGAGCTGACAGCCAAAATTCCAGTCACTTGATGAGATTATCCCAAACATTTTTTGATTCCACCATATTTACATTTGGAATACACTGTAGGAAAGAGAATCATAGCAAAAGCTGCCTCTTTCAAATGGCTTTGCTGTTATTTAGTCTGTTTGTTTTGGGTTTTATTGCTCTGCCTCATTTTGGGAGTGTTAATTAAAATGCCTTCCACCACCGCATGGTGCAAGATAGGAATTTTTACTGTCTTCATGAAGTTTGTAAATAGGAGTCAAAAATACGAAGCTGTAAACTTTTGAGTACTTATTCTTTTCATCAAACTTTCCCAAATTTCAGAAAAGGGGAAGGAGAAACATAACTATTCCAAGTAGTGCTTTGTGTTTGGTCCTTGAACTGTCTGTGGAAATGTTGAAATTAGATCATATGTGCACTTTTAAAGCTGTCCTTACAGATAGTATAATTAGCATTTTGTTTGCTACCGTTTATTAATCATTAACAGTGAGTACTTTTAAATTTAAGAGATAAAATAACTTCACTAACTGGAAGTTCTCCATAATGCATGCTGCCAAGCTATGAGATAGACTGGATTTGAATATTTACCATTGGCTTAGGATGATTTAAATTTTCCAGAATTATTAATATGTCCCACCCTTTGGAGGAACATGAGCATGTAAAGGAAATGGGAAGAGAGTCACACTTAGCTTTGTGGTTTGGCACCCACAGTGACTAACTCTGCATGTTTTAATAATCTCAAAGTCATCCCAAATCCTTATGATTCCATTGCAAAAAAAGTCACCAAAGTGGAGAAGGTTTTGTAGAACTATTTCTCCCCTTCCTCTCCCCACAAAAGGCTGTGATGTGTTCTTGTTAAACATTTATACTTTGTAGAAAAAACAGCATCCAATAATAAAAGGAAAAACAGAACAAATAAAAGGAGTAATAAACAAACAAATGTTGATGAGCATTTTAAAGGGTGGTTGCACGTCCTCCCTACTGACAAGTAATAGTTGCCTCTTTGAGCTCTTATAAGCTTTTGGAAGTCTATTCCTTACTCAAGATAGCTCAGCTACTTTTGGAGGCATAAAATTAGCAAGATGGCTTCTGTTGCAGTGTTAGAAACAAAAAAGTTTAATAAAAGGCAAAATAACAAATAGAGAAAAACTGAGTTAGGTGCAAGAAGTTTTTGCTCTTGGTAAAACACTTCACAGAAGCAATTAGTTTCTTTCTTCTTTTTCTAGTAAATTGCTTAGGTGAGACTTTTTGGCTTCTGTCTAATTAGCTATCTTTAAGTTTGAGGTGAAGTCTTCAAAGTCTTATGAGGTGTCTTAGAGAGAAACTTCTAAGCTTCTTTCCTTTTTGAGAGGACAAAAGATAATTTTGTCACTCCGTCAACAAAGAGCACATTCCTATCCTGACACACACTGAAACTGTAATGTCAGAAATTACTGATTGATGTCAGCACAAATGTGTTCTAATTTGTGTCTGGTGACGTTGATGGTTCTTCTTTTGGTTTTCAGACATTGCAGTTGCTGCACCATATGGTGGAGAGGACAAGAGAGGACTGGTGTACATCTACAATGGAGGAGCCAGTGGTTTGAATGCCATCCCGTCCCAGATCCTGGAAGGGCAGTGGGCTGCTCGCACTATGCCCCCCAGCTTTGGCTACTCCCTGAAAGGAGCCACAGATGTGGACAAAAATGGATACCCAGGTCCTCTGCCCCCAAATGGCACTTGGCAATAACTCAGTAGCAGCCCCACCCTTAAGAAATGCAAGATTTCACAAAGCAAGGTGTAATGTGTGGTGTGTCTCCTCTCTTTCTAGACTTGATTGTTGGAGCCTTTGGTGTTGACACAGCTGTTCTGTACAGGTAAGGGTCCCTCTGTGCTTGTACCTGACTGAAAGCTCAACCCACAAAAAGAAGCAGGATCAGGGAAGTCTGAAAATTTGGCACTCCACCATCCAAACCTCTGGCGGTGAAAAAACTCTATACTGCTTTTTTTTACTGAGTAAGCCTATCTGCAGTCTAAAATTCATCTTTCTCAATAATATGTAGTCAGGAAAAAAACATTAATAAGCTGTCTTCAAGGCTTTCTGAGTGACAGTTTTCTAGATTCTGACACAGCAGCTGCAAGCTGTTACACGGCAATCCCAATATTCTTATCCCAGCTTGCTCATTTTGGGAGAACATGTTGGCCTGTGCTATAAGTAGATAGGACTTCCTCTTTACACAGTTGTCCATGTTGTGGCTGATGGAAATGAAAAGGCACAGAAAAGCTTCATTTAGTCAGTGGTTACTTGTTTTTCTTGTGGTTTCACTAAATACTGTGTGTTTGTGTATATTGCACAATTTGATGGGGGGGCATTGTCAAACATGGTGTTGAGTGCTCTTTAAGAGGATGTTTTCTTTGCAGGGCAAGACCAGTTATTAGAGTAAATGCTGCCCTAGAAGTTAATCCAACCATTCTGAACCCAGAAAACAAAGCCTGTTCACTGGGAGACATAAAAGTTTCTTGGTAAGCAGAGTATCTATGGTTCCCTTTGAGGGGAGGGACTTCTTGGGTTTTAATTTTGTAAGCTTCCAATTTTGAAAGGTCTCAGAAAGTCTAGTCAGCTAATAAAAAAAAAAAAGGACAAACAGATTTTTCTGAAAGAGAAAACAATATGAAACATGAACTCTCTGACAGCAGTTGGAGGACTAGCCCTGTCTTTAGTAAATGCCAGCCTGAGTCTCAAAACCTGCAGGGACTGCCAGGTATCCCTGTGAGCAGAGTAGGGCCTTCCCAAGACATCAGCACATCCCAGGGTGTTTGCAGTGTTTTTACCCAGTAACAAACACACTGGGGCAATGATCTGCTCTGTAAACTGATTTTGCTTCTGGCTCCCAGGCCTTTATCCCAACCCACTTTCCCTTCCTACTGCTAACTTCCTTTTCAGGGTCAGTATGGTAGGTTTAAATATCAGACTCATTTCATTACAGAAGTAAACATTCCAGTCCATTCCAGGTGATTGTCCCTAGATGAATCAAGACTCCAGAACTTTGCAGTTTCTGCAATTCTGCCTACTTGTTAATGGATTATAGTTTCTCTTCCATCAGTAGAAAATAGCTTTTGGGAATGAGCTAGAGTCTCAAAAAGAGGATACATCTGAACAGAAATAAATAGTGAGGAATTTTAGAAGAAAATGAGAGAAAAAGTGTGTGAAATTAATTTTTTTCTTCCCAAACAGCTTCAAAGTGAAGTTCTGCTTAAAGGCGGACGGCAAAGGAAAGCTCCCCAACTCACTCAGTAAGTTCTGCTCACTTAAAAATTGGAATTTTTGTTGTATTGTTTGCAAACATGAGCACTGGTCATTGTTGTTTTCATGACAAACAGCTGGGTGCCCTTTGCAGCCTTGCTGCCACTGGGATGGCATGTATACATCCATGGGACTCTCCAGCAGGCTCTTTTGGCTGCAGTGCTGTACAAGTCATTTGACCATATCTGAGACTTTAAACATATGTTCAGTTATGTGGTTAACCAGTCCTGGAAAGCCTTTTGTGTTCTACAGAATTTGCAGTAACTCTCATTGAGGGGAGTTTCAGACAAGAATATTCAAGTATGTGCTTTGCTGGGCCTGAGAGATGCAGACAAGCCACAGAGAACTTGTCACATCCTGTTGAGATTATGACTTTCTGATTAATAGCAGTGACTTTTTTCATCAGATTCTCAGATCAGAATCAGGAAAAGATTGTTTCAAACAAGTGTTTAAGTTGTCTCCAAGAGATTTTGTAGTGTGGCAAGCAGCCTGCTGCAATCAGGTTTTGTCTACTCACTAAAAATCTTTTCCTTATTTTCTGTGGCACGTACAGAGGTGGTGTGATCTTGGACAGAGGCTCATATTAATATCTGTTATGTATTATAAGTTTTATTATCTATATCAAATATTTCAAGTAATTCGATTAACAATAGCATTTAAAAATACAAACGTTATGTGCGACATTGCTTTAAATTTTCTAGTGGAAAAAATTCTAACTTTGGTTCTTGCTGTTCTACAGCAATTGCAAATTATAAGTGTATCTGTGTTCTTAAATATTTCCAGTGTTTAAGGAAAAAGCAGAATCCAATTTAGGACAGCAGCAGTGCTTGAGAAGTAATGTAGTGACAGATTTTACATGGAAAGAACTGGAGGTTTTAAGAGGGGCAAGTACTAGCTTTGTGTTGTACTTGAAATCAGTGGCCAGCTCAATTTCTGAGGGAATTCAGAAATTGTGTTGCAATTCTGTGTTGAATGGAATGAAACATCCCTAACCCAAACCCTTTGGCTGGGCCAGATTTCCAGGTGGAGCTGCTGCTGGACAAGCTGAAGCAGAAAGGAGCCATCAGGAGAGCTCTGTTTCTGCACAGCAAACAGCCCAGCCACTCTAAGAACATGACAATTACAAAGGGGGGCAAAATGAACTGCGAGGAACTCGATGCCTTCTTGAGGGTAAGCAGCCATTCATGTTCCAGGCAAATAATTTTTGGTGCTTTGTCTTATTATAAGTTCATTGTGCTAGGTGTTTAAAGAAAAAACAACAAGAAAAAAATGCTAGGAAAAAACTTTGTTTTCAGTGGATGGACCTGAAATTACTAAAAGCATACATCTGTCCTGAATTACTGCTGCTGTTGCAGCATGAATGATGAATCTTCTTGTGGCTAAGGTCCTGGTCCCTAAATGCCTTGGAAATTCAATTCAGGACTTTGTTCTGGACTTCTTGGATAAGCCATCCAGGCACCAAATTAGTCATAATTTCCAAGGAACATGAAAGTCAATAAGCAGAGGTTGTCCCCTCTACTTTGGAGGTTAAAAATTGAAGAAAAATATGGACCTGCAATTGACATGCCAAAAAAAGCAAATAGCAGAGGAGATGGAGAAAGTTGAACTACTAAGTTTGCTTTTTCTCAGTCTTTCTGTTTTCATCCTCACAAATATGAACAGATGCTAACACAATTTAAAATTTTCATCAGTAGAAGAACCATTGTGTGTAGCTATGTAAGTTCTGTGCAGCTCAGATTTATCTCTGAGCACTTATAAATCAAACATAAACAATCCTTGCTTCCCATTAAAAAAAACAAATAAAAATGCTAGCAATCATTAAGGATTTCATGGAGGGCAGGTAATACTTTCTTTGACCTGACTTTTGTGAGTGGGTTATATACAGAATTAGACATCTCAGGGTTAGCAAAGATTTAGCACATTTCCACCTGGCGTTTTCATAAAGAAAGTAATGACACATGACCTATGTGAAATGATCATAAATAGGGTGTAAAACCAGTTTAAGACTATTGGTAATCAATAAGCTTCTGCCCATAGAAGGCATCTTCTGCAATAAGATCCTGAATGAGCTGTGCTAGAGTCAGTAGTTTTCATTACTCTCAGAAAGGAAGCAGGGTTTACACTGAGCAAATCTGTGGCAGATGTAAAGCTAAGAGATGTGAGTTTGTAAGTTCTCTGAAAGGCAGGATCAACATTTGATAAGCAGAATGATTTCAAATGAACAGCATGAAAGTCAGCAACTTCCAAGTGCCAAGTAATAACTTCAGGAAGGAAAAATTTGAAGTCCAAAGATGAATATCTCTGAGGGATCTTAGAAGCAAACTGAGGTTGGTCTGACAGAAAAGAGCAGAGCTGTGCAGCCTTAAGGCTCTACTGGATTTCCATGACTTCATATTTCTGTGTGCTCCAGTTTTCCATGTTTTAAACAGGCATGTTCCTGCTAAAATTGTGCAGGTTTTCTGCCAAGAGATTTTCTGCTTTGAAAAGAGCTCAGAATTTTTCATGTTTTGGCCTCTCCATTTGAACTATGATTGAAATGTTTGGTTTCCTCAGGATGAATCTGAGTTCAGAGACAAGCTGACTCCCATCACTATTTTCATGGAATATCGTCTGGATTACAGAACAGCTGCAGATGCCACAGGATTGCACCCTATCCTCAACCAGTTCACTCCTGCCAACATGAGCAGACAGGTACCCTGCTCACACAGCCTGGGATCAGAGAGCCCAGAGCATTGCTTCATCTCAGGGAGAAAATCAGTTAGAATAGTCCTGCAAGGGTTAATATTGAAGGCTTTCACCCATTCTCATACCATGCTGCTTTATGTACATTATGTTTTCCCCTGTAGTTCTATTAAGGTAACATGAATAGTTTTTCTGCTCTTTTTTACAAAGTTTTACATTTGTTTGTAAAGAGCAGCAATCCCTTAATATGAAGGGATTATTCAAAGTATGGAAGGATGGTTAAGGTGAAGTCCTAGAATTGCAGTAGGGCAGGATGAGGCACAGTGACCCTAAAAACTCATTTGTTTTCTTCTGAGACTAATGGCATGAAAACATTTCATAACCAGCTATGGGGAATTTCTTTTAATGTGCTGGTGAAACAGTATTATTGAAGATGTATGTTAGAACAAATGAAGGAATTATTACAACAGTATGTGTTTGATTTTTCCATAGGCCCATATTCTGCTGGACTGTGGGGATGATAACATCTGCAAACCAAAGCTGGAGGTGTCAGTAGAAAGGTAAATACATGACAAAAATACAGGGAAAAATAATTTCCCTACCTGAGGTCTAAAATTCAGTAACTGGTAATACTTTTGTTTAAGAGATGTGTTGAGATAAGTAGGACTCCTGATTGTATGCAATCTAAACTCAGGCTGATATGCTCTAATGAAAACCTATTTTCTGCTTTGGAACCTAATGTCTTTGGCATGTAATGCACCACTCCCACCCCAGCCTCCACTATTAAGTAGGCCATATTTATTTATTTATTTATTTATTTGCTAAGCTGGACATGTGTAGTGAGAATAAACCACAGCTAGCTGCCATTGTTGTGTTGTTTAATATTGGTATCTCTGTTGTGTTGTTTAATCTTAGATAGACACGTGAAGATGTGATTTTATCCAGCAAGGGGAGGAGTAGGGCTCTCTTGTCACATGTATGAAAAAAAATTCGTTGGTATTGGTAGTGTCTTTTATCAAACCTGAAGCAAAGAAACAGTTTGTCAGTGGTAATTCATTCATGAGCCTGAGCTTTTTTTTTTTTTACTTTGTGTGGCCTAAACCCTCTCTTGCTGTATTATCTCATAATCTGTTTTTTAATGCATTATAGCATATGCACATTGTAGATAGGACACTTCACAAGCACTAATTCATGCAAACACCTCAATAACATTTGACATCAGTGCAGATACCCTGATGTATGCTTGTAGTTGGTGAAATGAAAATGCATTGTTTGCTAAAATAATCTCTTTGTGTCTGCAACCAAAGGTATTGCAGAGGTCTTGGCTCTATTCTGTGTAGCTGAGCTTTCCCTTGAGTTTTGTTATAAATATGTGCTTGTACCTCTGCAAAGTGGGCCTGTAATTCAAAATGTGCACAGGGATTTAGGTGCCCATAATGATTTGTTCCTTGTGAAAAAGAGGTCTTTGTGGTTTTTCGTTTTGTGGTTTTATAGGCAAGATTCTCACAAAAGAACATGTAATACTTGCTCCATTTGTACTTACTTGATCCATGTAATACCTAATCTATTTGATTGTAGGCACAGGGTTTTTTAAAAGTACCTTAGAGCTCTCCTGACACTCCTGAAACAAAGGCACTGCCTCCAGATTTCTCTGATATTTTCCTGACATTTCAGAATGTCTCCCGTTTCTCTACGTTCAGCCACTTCCATGCAACGCGAAACCCCAGTGCAGAACTGATTTTCACACTGTTTTCCTGCAGTGACCAGAAGCAGATCTACATTGGTGATGACAACCCCCTGACCCTGATTGTCAGTGCCCAGAACCAGGGGGAGGGAGCCTATGAAGCAGAGCTCTTCGTCGTGGTTCCACCCCAGGCGGATTTCATCGGCGTCGTTCGCAACAACGAGGTAAAATCCCAGCTGCTTCTCAGGAGTCAGCCTTCACCTGCTGCTGTGGAAGTCTCTAGTGGCTTCTATTATTTCAAAGCACTGAAAAATGATCCATTTTTTTCAAAGCCCCTCTCTTTTATAACCTTGAGAACAGGTCTGTCTTGTATCAGAAACATTTTTCTCCTTGGAGTCTTCCATACTCAGATTTTATTTCATTTTATTACCTGGCTGAGAAATGATATTAAAATTAATACAGCATATCTAAGACTTCTCTCCAGGCTTTCATCCAGGTGCTCAGATGTAAAGAATGACATTCCTTAGTGGTTTTTTCTGGTTTATTGCAGGCTTTGGCCAGACTGTCATGTGCTTTTAAAACAGAGAATCAGACTCGCATGGTGGTTTGTGACCTGGGCAATCCCATGAAAGCAGGAACTAAGGTAAGGTTTGGTCCAACAGGTGTCTGGTAGTCACCCAGGGGGCAGGTGGCATTTTCCTTAATCACAGCAGTGTTTGGGCAGGAAGTTTTCTCCCAGGAATTTAAGATTACACCTGACATTTAGCTGCCCTCATTTGGTTAGTACAGAGGTAGTTGGTTTTAACTTTTCAGCTAAATTAAAGGCTGGAAGGAGTGTTCATGAGTTTTGTGATGCAACTCAAAAGAAGTCATTCATTAAATAGTGGAATTAATGGACTTTGGTCCATCATGAATTTTTTATATTTATCTGACATGTATTTTTTAGGATATAATCAAGAGCTAGCTCACAACACTTCTTTCTCTTAGCTCATCTCTTTTCTGCCAACTTTCATGAGGAAGGACAGAGTTTTGTCTAGTTGAAACCTCTGCAATTCCACCAAATGTAGCTGAAATTGGAAGAATTAAAAAAATTATTAGTGAGACAGATTTTAAGGTGACATGACATAGTAAGTCTTATTTTCTGAGGAAATGAAGTGAAAATCAGTCACAATTACAACAATTTCATGATGCTTTTCTTTCAAGAGCCATCTTGTATAAGATGAGTAAATACTATTTCCAAAATCTTTTGAAGTGTATCAAGCTGAACTGCACAGATTGTGTTAAGCATGTGTTAAGCACAGATGTTAAAGCAAATATGAATTGACTTAGACCAAACCTTGGGAATTAAGTTTGAATCATTAAATTAACCATTAGATTACAATACTTTTTGCAGCATCTGGGGAGGCTCAGTTATGTGTAGGAATGGCTGAAGTAAGTGTGGGGAGCAAGATACCCTCGTTATTTTGTATTTTATGGCAGTGATGCCTTGGCTGGACATACCAGAGGGCAGTACATTTCCAGCCTGGGGGAACTGGACAACTTGAATTTGCCAGTTCTGTGTGTGTGTTCTCTCATCACCAGGAGTCTCAAGCAATTTCACTGGAGTCTAATAGCACTGAGAATCTTTTCATGTGTGTTTTATTGTGCTTCCAACTGAACCACAGTGCTTTTTTTCCCCCAGCTCTTGGCTGGCCTGCGTTTCAGCGTGCACCAGCAGTCTGAGATGGACACCTCTGTCAAGTTTGACTTGCAGATCCGGAGGTATGGAGATCCCTGAGGATGAACCTCCCCTGGGAGAGGACACACACAGCAAAGAGACTGCAAGCCAGCATCATTCTGGCCTAATTCTCTTGTCTTTGCCTTGTGATGGCTTGAAACATAACCACACTGAGTTAGGTTTCCTGAAATATGGGAAAAAATTAAGAATATTTGTATGTGCACACCACTGTGCTCTGCTGGCACTTGTGGTGCCACAGAATGACTTTGGGTTTACAGCCCTCTTTTCAAACTGGTGCTTGAACTCTGAATTCCTTCTGAATTCTATGTATTTAGAGGAGGAGAGTCTTTCAGGGCAGGCAGTGTATGGGGTAGTCCAAGCAGAAGCAACCTGCAGTGAACCATCACATCTGGGGTGTCTGTCACCTTCCTTAGGCTGACTGGGGTTTCACCTGAAAACCCCTGACACCAAAGTTGAAGATTCTATGGAATTTAAGTTTGTACTATGTGAACCATCCTAGCAGCCAGCCAGAAAGAGCCTGAAAACTAAATGGAACAAAACAGTAGTGTTCATGTTAGTAATCAGATGAGCACTGTCATATAAATCTGATATATGATTCTGAATTTGTAACTTCTGGAAATGATATTTAAGGTTGGAGATGTGATCATTAGGACTATCTTTAGCCAATGCAGTTTTATGTTGTTTTTAATGGACAGTATGAATACACCTGTTTTGGTTTTTCCCCATGGTGGACCAAAAGCACTTTTTTTATTTCCATTTAAGGGATTTTTTTTTTTTTAATGTAGTGAATAAACTCATCTCATCCACATATGCATTTATCATCTATGGGATTAGGAAAGATTAAAGCTGCCATTCTATTTTAAGGATGGCTTCTTTTGCCATACCAACCAAAGGCCTTGGCACATGAAATATCTCTTTGATCTCCCACTGCTCTCTGCTGAGTTTTCCCTTCTCCATCAGGTGTGCCAGTGGCATGGGACTGTTCTTTGCAGGAAATTATCTGCTCTGGGGTGTCTGTCACCTTCCTTAGGCTGGCAGCAGTCACACGCTGCTGTCCCAGGGTCAGAAACAGTCAGGGAGGCTGCTCAAGCCATGCTGGTCTCCTGATGGAAGAGGAGGGAGGTTCCTGAAGTGTTTCAGGCCTTTCAGGGAAGGAAATTCCTTCAGTGACTGGTGGGTGCAGGAAGGGTGAGCAGAGGTGCCATGGAACAGAGTAATCACAGTTCCCAGTGACAGGCATCACCAGGGATTATCTGGGACAGCTTTTAGGGATCCCACTGCTTGGCTTAAACTCACAAAGCTGGATCTGCAGTGCTGGCTCAGTTCCTAGCAGAGCAGGTCTAGTCTCTAAAAGAGTGAGGTATTTACAGGTCAGGAGGCAAACACTGCTGCAGGTGTTGGCTGATTACAGCAGCAGGGAAGAATAATTAGAAGATTCAGGATTCTTTGTAAAGGAAAGTGTTTGGCTGGGGGGACAGGATAATCAGATGTGTCAAAGGAGATCAAAACTCTGCTCCCAGCAGCACTTTGAGGGGGTGTGTTCCCTGTATTTTCTTACATGAGAGCTGTAGGACAGAGTCAGCATTAACTCTGTGTCCTTCACCAACCTCTCCCTGCTGGGGCTGCCCCACACTCTGCACAGGCTGGGGCTCCATGCATGTAGGTGAGAACTTGCTGGAATCTTATCCTCAAAGCTATCCATAGTTTTTAGCAACTCTGCTTTCCTACAGGGGGTCAGGAACCATCCTATGTTACATGCAATTACTTTCAAGTGTGGAGGGTTTATTAATTAAATACCTTGCTTATTTAATTTAAGAATTTACCTTTTATTTTCCCTGCAGTTCCAACCTGTATGACAACCTGAGCCCAGTAGCATATTATCAGGCTGACCTTGCTATTTCAGCAGCTGTTGAAATTAGAGGGTAAGCAATACTATTTTAATTAACACTTTTAAGGAGCTTTGCACATTTGCTTCTTTATATTCACTGAACTTCCTTTCAGGTCTGCATAAGTTTTCCAGGAAGGTTTAGGGAATTTTGAATCATAAGGACAATATGGTTTTCTCTAACCAGCCTTTGGACTTTTGGATCTTAAATAATTCTAAATAATTACAAAATTGATTCCAAAAAGGAATATTGTGTCTCCAGTACTAGAGATATTTTTAGAAGAAGAAAAAAATCACCCCTTCTCGTTTGTAGTTTTACATTTCTGCAGGTCACTTTTCTCCTCCACAAACTGACTGGGGTTTCATCTGAAAACCCCTGAAACCAAA
Organism: Agelaius tricolor; assembly: GCF_023055355.1. NCBI lineage: Eukaryota > Metazoa > Chordata > Aves > Passeriformes > Icteridae > Agelaius > Agelaius tricolor. Next base: position 4,438,240 of record NW_027269270.1, read on the forward strand.
GTTAAAGTTTCTATAGAATTAATTTTGTAATATCCTTCTTAAGCATAGTATTAATATTGTAATGACTTGGTTACTCCATCACCTCTACTTCCCACCTAAAAGTCCTCTTTCTTGACCAGTTAACTTCGATTCCTGAGTCATAATTTTTAAAATTTTCCCCTACATTCATTATTGTGACAAATTTGTTCAGTATCTGAGAGGTGGGGGATGGCACACTGGAAAAGCATGATTGGCATCTTCACTGCTTTCAGGGCTGAATTACTCTCAGGACTGTACTGCTAAGGCTCTACCAATATTTCTCATTATCACAATATTTCACACTGGTTTTGTTTGGATTACATGTGTTTCTTTTATCTTTTTTTTAACCTAGAGAACAGACCTGAACATTTAATACTCAAACCACTTCTGTTCTTTCAGGTTTTATGTAGAGGATGGAGGAGCGGAGATTACATTTTAAGCATGTTGATTTTTCCCTTTAGGTGTTCTAGAGAATCCCATTTCTTTTTTCATGCTTGCTAATAACACCTCCTTTGCTCTGCTGTTTAGTGTGTCGTCCCCTGACCACATATTCCTTCCCATTGCAAACTGGCAGCCAAAGGAGAACCCTGAAACAGAAGATGACATTGGGCCTCTAGTTCAGCACATCTATGAGGTGTGGAATTACTGCTGATTTCTGTGACATGGTTCTGTGATAAATGAAAACAAATCTTTTAGTGTAGCTTTTCTCTGGTGTCAATTAGGATTTTTTTTTTCTTTTTTTTTAATTTTATTTTTTTAATGCTGGGCCAATAACTGGTATATCCAAGAAGGGTTGGAATGCCTGAAAATATTGTAACAGGGCTTGATTACCTACATAACTACACATATTTTATTTTCTTGCCTTTTGAAATCTAGATAAAACTTTTGAAGTAACGTGAACTCAGGGAATGGCTAATGCCTGTAAATTATTGTATTCTATCTGTTCTGAATCACTACTCTGAAGTCTTTTGCTGTGAAAAAATTTAAGTATTTAAAATTTCCTTTAAAGAATTATCACAGATTTCACCTAGATTGTTTAATTAAGCAAAACTTACCAAGAGAACTGTGCGAATATTAATAGTTAAAAGTTTTAGCACTTTTAGGTAAAGTTTTGATGCTGTTGCCATAAGTGGTTAGGGGTGGGGGTAGTGGCAGTATCACATTTGTGGCTCAAATATAAAGTAACAATTCTATGCACTTTAACAGAGAGAGTAGCATTATTTATTTACATCTGTAAATTTTATTTTCATAATCAGCTGAGAAACAATGGTCCAAGTGCATTCAGCAAGGTGATGATGACTCTGCAGTGGCCTTACAAATACAAAAACAACACGCTCTTGTACATTGTGCAGTATGAAATTGATGGTCCCATGAACTGCACTTCTGACATGGAAATCAACCCACTGAAAATTAAGGTAAGCAGGACTTTCCCTCTGAGTGGAATGAAGTTTGCTTGGCTGTTTTGTAAGCACTCGAAATAGCCAAATCCCTGAGAATTTGACAAACTGAGATAGTTTTTCATCTGTGGCTGATGAATAAATCTTCACTTTTCCACACTACCTATCAATGTATATAGCAGGTGAAATAAAAGGTGAACAGCAGCTGAAAATTATCAACTCAAAGATCAATTTGTCTTGTTTCTTTTTATTATGGGGTTTTCTTTTTTTTTTTTTTTTAATTTAACTTCAAGGCTGTTCTATATGAGTTCTCAGTCAAAACCAATGGAATTATAATAAATGTGGTCATGAACTCAAACCTAAAACAAGCCAGATACTTCTGGATTGTTTATTTAAATTTTCTGGGTTTTGTTTCTTGGAAGAAAATGGTATTTTTTTAATATTAAGTTATCTATTTATCCAATTGGATAAATTCATCCAATTTGGATCAATTTATCTATTCATCCAAAGGCCACAAAGGACAACAGGGTTTAGCTATCACCACCAGCAAAACATGGGATTTACAGAACAGAAGAAACTCCTTTTTCCTGGGCTGGACTAGGCAAAGAAACACCAGATAGAACCCAGCAAGTTTAATTGAGTGTAAGGAGATTTGATTTCTAGGAGAGTTTAGAACAAGCAACAGAAGTCAGTGTGCTAGTTCAAGAAGAAGTCAGTGTGTTAGTTCAGGAAAATATCAGTATGTTAGTTCAAGAGCAAAAAAAGGGCTGGGGGAAGATATTCAGTGTATAGAGCAACAAAGAATGCTTGTGTATCTTTGATAACCAAAAAGCAACATCAATGAATATATAAATACAAAGTTCCTGTGCTTCTGCTCTGCCATTTGCAGTGATTTATTTTCAGCCAGAGTCTGAAGTACAGCTAGCATAGGAAGAAACTTGCAGTGAGGTATTTTCTTGGCCTTCAGCTTGAAGCCTGCAGTATGCTGAGCCACTGTTTGTGTTCCCTTGGTGTGTGCTAGATTTCTGCTTCCAAGGATGAGGAGAGGAACGACACCCTTGGCAGGGAGGAGCAGCGCGGGCACCGCGTCAGCCGGAGGGACGTGGCTGCCGTGGAGGGGGACGTGCACACCCTGGTGAGCTCCCAGCACTGCGCTGCTGCCAACACACCTGCACTCCTGGCCTGCTAGGAGTCCTGAAAAACAAGTGCCAGGAGGATTTTAACTCCCTAAACATGATTGGGAAAAAAAAATCTCTAATAGGAAATTAACTTATTGCCTTATCACTGCCTTTGTAACTGCCAGCTATAAGTAATTATCCAATAGTGGAGGTTATTTAATGTATTTCAGTAGTTTGTGGTGCTTTGCCAGTGTAGGTATATGGGTAAAGTAGTGCCATTAAGGACTTTTCAAATATTTTCACACTTGGAACATCCTTCCTATTTTTATACACAGGGCTGTGGAACTGCTGACTGTTTAAAGATTGTCTGTCAAGTTGGCCACCTGGAGAGGGGAAAAAGTGCAATATTGTATTTAAAATCACGCCTTTGGACCCAAACTTTCATGAATGTGAGTGACTGGGAATATTCTGTTGCTGTTTCTAAAACATTTAAAGTGGTTTTTGTACCCACATGCAATACTAATTTTGCTTTTCTTACACAGAAGGAAAATCAGAATCATTCCTACTCTCTCAAATCATCTGCTTCCTTCAGTGTTATAGAGTTCCCTTATAAGAACCTTTCCTTTGAAGATATTCACAATTCTACAGTTGTAAGTCATTTACATACATATACAATCACTTCAGAATTGGTGCAAAGACAGTTATTGTTGAGTAATACTTCTATGACTTGATATCATTTTAATTTTATCAGCTATTTGTTTCATGTATTTATTTCACTTGTGCACGTAGAGTTGAGGGTAAAAACAGACTGGAGTTGACAATATTTGTGGCTTGAAAGATTTAATTGAAAATGAAAATAATGATGGTGAACAGTCCTCATGTTCCTCTTAATGCCATTATTGCTAGAGAAATATTTTATTTGAAATTTGTTTTCAACTGTAGTAGCGCTTACAGCTGGAATAATGAACTTTCATCATATTATATGAGGCACTATATATGAACTTTATATGTGAGGGTGGAACAAAAAGACCTTCTGTGCCTCAGGGGGTTTCAAAGGGAAAGGAGACAGGGTGCAAACAGAAAGGAAGATATATCTGGGCTGGCAAATTGAAAGTTTTTGGTAAGCATTATAGGATTAAGAGATCTTAAGGAAAAGGTAGAAAATTATTATGATTAACTTATTTTTGAATATGGTTTCTAATGTCTGTTATTAACTGGGGCTTTTTTGTCTCACATCATGTGGACTTGATGCTTTGTTTCAAAGTATACTGCCTTTTAAGAAAAAAAAAACCTATAAAGAAAAATCCCTTAATTATTTGTCTGTAATTCCATCATATTTCCAGATTCCTAAGTTTTACTGAAAATCATCAAGAATTACAGAAGACATGTTGCCATGTTACCACTGATTGCAAAAAAAAGAAAACCCAGGCAAAACAATCCCCAACCCCCTACTATAATTTAACTTTAAAATCCTATTAAATTTGGGTCAGTGAAGTCATTATGTCACCAAGAATCTATGGCTTTTCATTCATTCTGGAGAGAAAAAGCAATTTATACTGGATTAAGATTATAATCATGATAGGGTAAAGGTATACAAGATTGAAAATGCATGGATGAACTCAGCATGTCACTGTGGAGCAAAATGTGATTTATTGTGTTTTTCTGTCAGGTTGCTACAAATATTACATGGGGCATTCAGCCACAGCCCATGCCTGTGCCAGTGTGGGTTATCATTTTGGCTGTGCTAGCAGGGTTACTGCTCCTGGCTGTTCTAGTGTTTGTCATGTACAGGGTAAGTTCCTGTGTCTGGGGGGGTTTGTATCATTTGCTTTTCCCTACTAATGATGTATTATTTCATAGAGTACTGGCACTTTGCAGAAATGCCTTGCTCCCTGTATCATCTGAATCTGTTGAGTTTTTGAAATAACTGTAAAAGCTTTTCAGCTTTGTCAGGAAGAAGCTGAATAGAAGAGCATGTCTATGATGGTGCTGAACTCAGTTTTAGTTTTAAACTGATATTTACTTTCTTTGGAGGTCAAAAATGAGGGAAGAGAGTGAAAAGACAGCTTAATCAGTTAAGATCTGATCATGAAGGAAAGGGAAAGGATGTGTGTATGTTCTGCAAGTCCCAATGCAATTTCTTCCTTGTTCCCTGAATCACAGATGGGCTTTTTCAAACGTGTGAGGCCACCTCAGGAAGAGCAAGAAAGAGAGCAGCTGCAACCACATGAGAACGGGGAGGGAACGTCAGAAGCTTAAGCAGAGTTTTATCTGTAAGACATTCTGAAGTGTACACTTGCCTACATCTTGGTCACAAGTATTGGCTTCCCCCTTCATGAGCAAACACTCACCAGAGCAGAGCTGCTGGTCTCAGAAGGCATCAGCACTGTGTGCAAAACAAGGGCAAAACACTTAAACCTCCCTCCTGCATTAATGCTGTTCCTGCCTGCCACTAACACATCTGCACTGACCCCTGGGGCAAACTCCAGTGACAGCAGTGCTGGGATTCTGCTTGCTGGGACACAGGACACATCATCTTCTCTGGTTCATGCACTGACTCTCCATGAATTGCTACCCAGATTCTGCATTTGCCCTTGGAGCCAACAGCCTCCAGAAGTGCTGGCTGGATTCCATGGTTGGTTTTGGTTGGAGCACACTACATTTCATTGCCTAGCTCTTGAAAGTCAGTTGCACAAAAAAAAAAAAAGGTGAATGTAGCTTGTTTTACAGTACTGAAGAATGTTCTTTACCCATTTGCTCTGATGATGATTTTTTTTCTCCTGCTCAACAAATAGGAAATATTCAGTGGAATCAGTCACAGCTGATACCTGTTCTGCACACCAGTCATCTGTCTTGTGGTTTCTCTCCAGACCTTACAAATGCTGTTCTCCATGTCCTGGGTCTCTTACTGTAGGGATTGAGCCTGCAAGCACCAAGTGAGGGATAGAAATCTGGGGCTGATGTACTTTCTGTGGGATTTGGGGAAAAGATTCAGGGCAAGATCCCAAGACTCTGCTGTGTATTTCCACAGTGCAGGATCCAGGTGTTCCACAGAGTCCTTGGCACCATGGATGCATTCATGCCCTGCCAGGGACAAGATGCTGGGCTGTGGCTGCCAACAGACATGTCTGAGAAAACCTTGGATGCCCACAAGTCACACCTGTGCAGGGTTTGAGGTGAAGGATAAATTACTTGGATGGTATTTTGGTTTCTAGCAGAGCACTGGAGGGGCACTGTGTGGCACAGGTTACCTGGTGAACTGCAGGGAAGCTGTGAATCCTCACTTTCCCTGCCTGGCCATGCCCAGGTGCAGGATGGAGTGACACAGGGGCTGTTCACACCAGGCTCTCTGCCAGCCACACCCATGGATCTGGATTTCAGCTGCACTTCAGCCACACTCACACCTCCCTCACCTCCTGCCCCCAGAGAACAGTGAGTCAAATGAGGCAGGGAAGAGCTGGCAGTGCACAAGGGTTCAAAAAGTAAAGGCTGATTTGGCTTGTTTCATTTCACTCATTCATTGTTCCATGGGCTTGTTTCATTGGATTCATTCATTGTTTCAGTCCCTGCATGTTTCTTTGCACAAGACATTTCATTGCACAAGACATTTCATTATGTTTAATGCATTTCATTACCAGAAAAGACACTAAGTATTTTGATCCATTGCTGGTTTTTGAACATACCAAAAGGTCAGTGGTTTAAAGCCATGGGTTTACATCACTCTCAGCTTATTTCTCTCACCATTGGTGTAGTAAAAGGAAACTTCTTACACTGATTGAGACAAGAGCATTGTCTGTGCATTTCAGTAGACAAGGAACTGCAGAGCAGGAGGTTGTTCAGCTTGCAGCCACAGGTTGCACAGATCCTACATACCTGGACATACCTGAACCATTACTAAGGTGCCTTCTATGAGATGTGTTTATTCTCTTTCCCAAAAAGAGAATAAATTACACTATAAACTCCCTGTGTGCAGTCAGGCACACAAAGGAAGACTTCTACTGTTCTTACACCAGTGAGATTTCTATGTAGACAAATTCTTGAAAGGGCAAAATCTCTGGTTTGGTTTTGGACCTTGGGGTTTCTGTTCATAGCTGCATCTCCCCCATAAATACAGCAGTGCTCACTAAACCCAGAATTTTCTGAAATGAGCAGTTTGTTTCAACTCTGATTTTTGCATCCTTTCAGGGGTTTAAAATCTGCCAATGGCTTTTGTTAAGTCCATTTTTACTTGCTGATCCATGATGGCATCTGAGAGCACTGAGTCTGGGAGGGGCCAGTATGTTCACCAGATATAGGCTTGCATATTTATCCATTTACATGGGTTGGGTTTAGACACTTTGTTTAGATAAAATTAGTTTACATGAAAGGATGTAGGGCATGATTCTGCTTTCAAGGTCTTCAGTGTGGCCAATGTTTTATTTTTGTCTTTATTTTTAGTATTGTTACTAGTAATGTAGTTGAGAATCAGGAGTCAGGCTTTGATCCTGGCCTCAAAATGTGACTTTGGCATTTTCAGTTTCTTACATGGGCTTGTGGTTCTCATGCTTTGTCAGCTGATTATCTGTGTGCAAGCAGCTTGGTTTTACTCAGTCTTAATCTCAGTAGGGTAAGAGGTTTAAGAGACTGCCAGACAGATTATAGCTCTAATTCCTCCATGTGTGCTTTCATTACATGTACACTCCATGGTGACTTGAAATTTATTAGACTACTTGCATGTGTAGGCTTTATTAGGAGGTGAAAAAGAGTATTTAAATAAAAATCATGGTCAAGATCCCTCCTGCTCACATGGAGGGGATACCATAGCATTGCTAATGTCAGTGCTAATTGCATCCTAATTTTACTGGAAATTCTCTTTTTGCTGATTTTCAGGATAAGAAGGTACATTTTATTGGTACAGCTGCTGTAGCTATAGAAAGTATCTTCCATTTTTGAAGTTACATAAAATAAGACTTATTTAAGTGATTTTTATTTCTTGCCTTCTGCTGAAGGATGAAAACAAATAGTTGCTTCTTCCATGTCCATTAATTTCCACTTAGGTTCAAAAGACCACAGTAGCATATGTAAATGGAGTATACAGGTTATTTAGTGAGCATAGGTGTAACACCTCAAATTCAGTTTAAAGTAGCATTTGTGTTTCAGGGAGATTCCAAACTGGAAATTTTCCTGAATGGGGGTGCAGGAAACTTTTGATAGTGTGTTCTAGATTCAGCAATAAGAGTCCAGATTATGTATGTACTTGTGTCAATATAAATTTTATACTAACTTACAGGCATTGATGTATTCTTATAGCAAGTGCTGTAGAAGGATGTTAAAGCTTTTAAAGAAACTTTAGAAAAGGTATTTTAGAATGAAATTAATGCCTTTGAGTCGAAATTGGTATGCACAAGGTGCATACTGGAAGCATTTAAAAAATACAAGTACAGTAACAGAGAATTAGCCTTCTTTTAAGAGCTATGTTTCAGGAGCAGATTTTTTATGACTATAAAGTCAACAGCTGTGTAATTATTTAGACAATGAAAACATTTTAAAAGAGCTATATCTTTTATAATGAAATATGAAGTTATGTAAGTACTCCAGTTTGCAATTGATGCAGCATCTCATGATCAATACTGAAAAGTGATTTATATTACAGAATGCATATTATCTATTACTATATTTGACAATATTTAGAAAATGTAAAGCAAGGAACCTAATTTATAGGTTTACATTTCTTTCAAGAAACTATGAAATTGTGGAAATAGCTTTTGTTTAAGCATGACTGTAAAATCAAATATGGGCTCTATTTATCAACATAATTTGAAATCTTTGAGTAAGTTTGCCAAGTTATCAGGGTTTTTTCTGTTTTAAATCTTGATCTACACATTGATTTCCAATTCACATAATGCTTGTGGAAACTTTTTAAAGTTTACTATGTGTGCTCTTTCTTTATAAAACATTTAATCCAAGCAAAGGTATTAAATATTTAGTTGTTTCTAAACTTGAGTCCATGCTTAAATAGTCTTAAAGGGTATTTTGAAAATACTTTAGCTATAATCTTGGTGATTTGAAGGAATCATGCTGCACTTGGATTTTTTGCAGCATTTGGGTTTGTTGTTGGTTACCCTGACAGAATCCTAGAGTATTTTTTCCTCCACCTTCCCAAACAGTCTCAGAGCAGCATTACACTGGTTTTTGGTTAGTCTGGACCAAAGACAAAACCAGGTTTTGTCTTTGGTCCAGCCTAACGTGACCCTTTGAACGTGATTCTTTGTGTCCAATGCTGCTGGCTGTTAATGAGTTGGGAAAAAAAAAATAGATATTTTATTACAGAAAAACAGGACTCCAAAAGCTAAAAAAGGTGATGGCAGGGCCCAGAGGAGATAATTTTGGTTTGTTCCTGAGGCGTGCTGAGCTCTGTTAGCAGTGGCCCTGTCACAGCCAGATGCCACAGTTGGGATCATGACTATTGCTGAGCTCTGTGACTCCTGTGGGATCTGAACTCCTTGGATGGGACCATGGCTGTTGCTGAGCTCTGTGACTGCTGTGGGATCTGATCTCCTTGGGTGGGACCATGGCTGTTGCTGAGCTCTGTGACTGCTGTGGGATCTGAGCTCCTTGGATGGGACCATGGCTGTTGCTGAGCTCTGTGACTGCTGTGGGATCTGAGCTCCTTGGATGGGACCATGGCTGTTGCTGAGCTCTGTGACTGCTGTGGGATCTGAACTCCTTGGATGGGACCATGGCTGTTGCTGAGCTCTGTGACTGCTGTGGGATCTGAGCTCCTTGGATGGGACCATGGCTGTTGCTGAGCTCTGTGACTGCTGTGGGATCTGAACTCCTTGGATGGGACCATGGCTGTTGCTGAGCTCTGTGACTGCTGTGGGATCTGATCTCCTTGGGTGGGACCATGGCTGTTGCTGAGCTCTGTGACTGCTGTGGGATCTGAACTCCTTGGGTGGGATCCTGGCTGTTGCTGAGCTCTGTGACTCCTGTGGGATCTGAACTCCTTGGGTGGGACCATGGCTGTTGCTGAGCTCTGTGACTCCTGTGGGATCTGAGCTCCTTGGGTGGGACCATGGCTGTTGCTGAGCTCTGTGACTGCTGTGGGATCTGAACTCCTTGGGTGGGACCATGGCTGTTGCTGAGCTCTGTGACTGCTGTGGGATCTGAACTCCTTGGGTGGGATCCTGGCTGTTGCTGAGCTCTGTGACTGCTGTGGGATCTGGGCTCCTTGGATGGGACCATGGCTGTTGCTGAGCTCTGTGACTCCTGTGGGATCTGAACTCCTTGGATGGGATCCTGGCTGTTGCTGAGCTCTGTGACTGCTGTGGGATCTGAACTCCTTGGCACTGAGTCTCCAGCCCCCAGGTGCCATATGCCATGGTCTGGCCTGGCTCACTGCCAGTCCTCTGCCCACCCAAGGGCCGTGGTGTTTCCTTTTTTTGTGAGGACCTTGCAGAGCCAGCATGCTCACTGGAGGTGATGGGTTAATTAATTCATAATGCTGTTGGAAGCCTTTGATCACCCACATTGGGTGAAGCTTGGTGTATATTCTAAAGTGTGTCCACTACTAACTCGTGAGTGCTTCAGAACTGGGACCAGCTTCTTTAAGGCCATGGTGGAAAATTTGAGTAGAGGCTATAGGATAATGGGGTTGAGTCTGTAGTACTACTGCTGTTTCATGTGGCTGTGGTATTTAGTTCTGTTTTTTCCCAATGTGTAGAATTTTAACACGGCACAGGAAATCTAACCTTTCATGCAATGACTTTCTCCAGATATGCTGCATTAAAGGTGAATAACTTGACCTTTGGCTTTTGCAAAGTAATGAAAGATTTCATGTAGCATTTGCATCTTAAAAAAATCCTTGTACAGGTTTTGCTTTTCTAGTCCATGAAGGAAACCTGTATTTGCTATGATACACATATGCTGAAAATGTAACATTTTATTTCTTCATAATGGATATTTTTTTTGCCTTTCTTTTGTGTTTGCTCGTGCATTAAATCAGTAAAGCATTATTTGCACAAGCAGAAAATTAACATACTAACGAAAGTGCTGCATTTTATGTTTCTTTGTCATGCAGTAAATACTTGCAGCATAAATGGGAATATTTTCAGTTACTATGAACTTGTTTCAAAGGTCTTCGGTACATTTAAGGAGAGCAATATACATTTGAAGTCACCTTATTTTGTATTAAATTATAAATTGTGCAAAGAAGTGGGTATTGTGGCACAGTAATTTTGTACTGATATGAAATATATAGCTATTAAAGCTATGGTTTGCTTTTTAACTCATTCTTTTCATCCTAAGGCAAATTTGAGTGTTTTTATTAGGTTGTATTTTTCTATGTATATATATACAATTTCAAAATACTATTGATTGGGTAAACTGAAAAATGTAATTATTGATTTGATTCTGATATTTAGAATTTTGGAATAAAATACCTCTTAATCAACAGAAATTCTGTTGTAGGTTTGTTTTTGTTTGGGTTTTTTTAGCTGTATTTTTTAAATGCATTTAATTCACCAGAAATATTTCATAATGTATATTTGTACTCCACAATTACGTGCTTAATTAAAAAACCTTACATTTACACAACTTTTAGGTTCGCACCTCAAGTGGCACCTTGAGTCAAAAAATCTTGTAAAAGTAAGAAAAATTATCTAGTCACAGACTATATTCTATCACCATCAAACTGATTACCAGCAGAAATTTCTGCATACCAGAAATAAATATTTTAGACTTTATAGGTGCCAAATTGCTGTAAAAAATGATGGCATCTTGTCCTGAGGTTAGGAAAATTCTCAGAGAGCTGGAGTTTCTTTCCTTGTTGTATATTTAGTCTCATTTTATCTCAGTGTTACATTTTTTCTGATTACCAGTCATACTCACCTGTGTGAGTGGGGTGACAGCAATATTTTGTGTCACAATAAAGGCATACATGAGTGTGTTTTATTGATAAAACAGTGAGAAATAAATGTGAGATTGTGAACACTTCAGAAAAACTCCAAACTAGTGAGTTCCCTGGCTTGCTAGTAGAGAATTTGTCAACCTAAAGGGAAGAGTGATAAAGGAGACAGAAAAGGTGAAAATCTGATATTTGTAGTTTATTTACACCTCCCACTGATGTCACAGTAGCTGTACCTGATGTAGGAAACACGACAGCAGCAAAGATGTTTGTTAAAAGCCAAACATGGCTCTTAGCCTTTGTTCAACACACCCTGCAGCCAACACAGGCCTGGTTCCTGTTAAATAAGATACCTGCACTTGGAGAGCAGCACAGGGAGCACTACATCTGCCTAGCAGCCCCAAATTAATATATTATTATTGAGAAATTAGTGACAACAGCTGTCTCATTGCAGGAACAAGGCAACAGAGTGCTTTTTCAAGTTCCCATTTTATGGTGTAGCCACTTCAGGTAAGATGGTGGCCCATGCCTCGAGGTAATTTGCATTTACACCACTCCACTGGAGCTCTGCTGCTGTGCTTTGGCTCTTTGCACACCTGAATGATGCTTCACTGTGTGTTTTGATCATTAGTTCGTTTGTAAATTAATTGCTAATACATTAATACTTCACTGCATATCAGTACATTAATATTTTTAAATCCCCGGTTCAGACATTCTCAAGAACATTGTGAACAATTGGAAATAATTTGAAAAAAAATATTTATAGGAACTTCTCATCAATAGATTGTCTGATCTGCATAAAGAATTGAGGTTAGTGCTGTCAGCTGCCCATCTTCTCACAAGGTATTTCACAATCAATCTGTTCCACTGCATCTTCCTGATAAACCTCCTGAAAGTCTGGTGCTGAATTATTACCCCTCTTGACAAACACTCAGGACATGCTAAGACTCGGTTTGCAGGACACAAAAGCACAAAACAGATCTTGAAAATGTGAGAAGAATATTGACAGTAAAATACCCCATTGTAATTGACGTTATTTGTAGTTTTACATGCAGACCTGGCCTGTGTGGCACTGCTTTTGAGAGTTTTGCAGAGTCCACACAGATTGACATTTCTGGGTCAGTTGTGCACACATTTTCAGCCCTGGCACAACAGCAGATGCCAAGTTCAGTGGTTGATGGCAATGGTTGTAATTTCTCTGCAGTTTGAGGAGTGTGTAACAACCTTTAATGACTGCAGGAGTTACTGCTGGACACAATTCCTCAAGAGAATACTCAGGTAGTTGAAATAAATCACAACAAACCTTCATTTCTTCAAAGAAAATTTGTTTAAGAAGAAAATCCTGATTGTGATTGCATTTTTTTCTGAAATTAATGTTATTGTGTATCCTGATTTTTCCTAGTAATTTTTCTAAATGTAATACAGACAATTAATTTCCACATGTTATTCCCCATTTGGAGCCATTTTCAAGAAAGCTTTTATCACACATTTAACAGATTTCTTCCCCCCCAGAACTTTATAAATGAATAATTGTGCATATTCATATCATCAAAATTAATTTAAAATGTTCCAGCTGCCAAGTTGGTTCAACTATTCCTCAGCAAATAATTTATATCTTGTTAAAAGCTCACGTCTGCAAACATTTGGGAATGAATTTGTGATCTGCCACACCCTCAGTCACCAGACAAATTCCTGAACAAAGGAAGCTCAGAGCAGCAGCAGCAGCAGCAAGTTTTCTGCAGGTCCCTTTCTTCCACCTGGGACCACAAACAGTTGCAGGGAATCCAAAATTAATTCAGCTCTAAGAGTGGCTGTGCAGGAACAGCCACTTTTCCTTCCCAGTGCCCACATAAAAGGTTAAATTAGGAAGCTGGGTGAGAGGATGCTAATTAAGCAAATAGGCACTGAGCATGTCTGCTAAACTAAAAAGAGATTTTTTTTTTTTCTTTATGAGCTCCTGGAGGAGTTTCACATGAAATAAATGATTGTTTTATTTGTCTGGTTTTTGTGGTCCTTTGCTGCCTTTCAAGAAAAGTCAAAATGAAATCAGGTCTTCATGGCAAAGGTTTTTTTTTTGGTGCTGATTAAGAAAAAAGAGATTGACAGATTGACAATAAAGAATATTATTGAGAAGTACCTGCTGAGGAGAATGTGCATTTCCCACTACCCTGCAAGCAGTGACTGTTCCAAAATGGTGCCAATGGACTATCAGCAACTGCAATAAAAGCAAATTGTATTTACTATGTCCAAAATATATTTCAAGTCGTTGTTAATGGCAGTGAAATAATTACTTTGTACTGTATAGAATCACTGGAGGCATAAGGAAAAATATTTTTTTTTTCAGATTTTATAAGAGATATGTTGAAAATATGCACAGTAACCTGTCAGTTCTTCCTTTCAGTATGGGCAAATTTATACCCTGCTACAGTTTGTGACTCTATTCCTCCGTTTCTCTTTCAATGAAGAAATTTTCTGCGATCTGAAAATGACAGGATTTGGCCTAGTATGTTCTAGTGTCTAAAATAAACCTTTTATTTGACTGATCTTTGTTTATTCGAAGGCAATCCAAATAATTTTATACTTTCCAAAGAAGTTTCTATTCACCATTTCAACATCCACTGAAGATTTAGCGTTCACCTGTTCTGTAAGTGCTCACAGAGAATGGGATGTTGGCCTCCCTGGAATCCTGGCACGGGCAGTGTGAGCCCCTGGGGCTGATCCCAGTGTGTGCTCAGCTCCCGGGCACACAGGTGGGGCTGCCTGCTCCGGGCACTTTGGTTTGTCTGGATGTGCTCCTTTTCCTCGGGTTTTGGGGTTTTTCCCCAGCCTTATCTGCTGTGACTGCAGTGGTTTTCCATTACCCACCCTGGGCTGTGTGGATACACCCAGCTGGATACACCCAGCTCCCTCATCAGGCGTGTGTTCCAGTCGCTGTGACAGCCTGGAAAATGACATTACATCTCCTAAAGCCTTGATCCTGCACACAGCCATCTCCCTGCCTCGTGTGCATGTTTATCATGTTTATTCCTATCAGCAGTTCCTGATACCCAACACTGCACCGATCAGCAGTATAGAGAATAAACATTTTAGCTCTCTCTCCTGAATGCAGTTTTTAGAATTAAGGATGCACAAAAGTGAAATTGGAATGTGTATACATGTGTTTGTGAGGCCAGAGAAGGGCCTGAGGAGCAGCTGGGGGAGCCGGGCGTGTTTATTCTGGGGAAAAGGCGGCCCAGGGGACACCTCGCCGCTCCTGCAGCTCCCTGAAAGCAGCAGCAGAAGCCAGATGGGCTCAGGACGAGAGGGCACAGCTTAAGGGGAGGCTTGGGATGGACATTAGGCAGAATTTTTCGCAGAAAGGGTGATCAGACATCGGAACGGGCTGCCCAGAGAGGCGGCAGAGTCACCATCCCTGCGGGTGTTTAAGGACAGCCTGGAGGTGGCCCTCAGGGCTCGACACGGCGCTCTTGGGCCACAGGCTGGACTCAGTGACCTCGGAGGCCTTTCCCAGCCTTCCCAGTGGATTCCGTGCTCCCGTGGCTCACTGACACCGCTATCGCCGGCAGCAAGCGCGGGGGGCGACGCGAGCGGGCGGCCTCGGAGCGGCGACATCCCGGGCACCGGGGGCAGGGGGGCGGCGACATCCCGGGCACCTGGGGGAGGCGGCCCCGCTCGGCCCCGCCCCGGCACGTCGGTGGGCGGGCGGGCAGCGTCGCCGCCGCTGCAGAGCCGGGGCCGCGGGTGCGGAGCGCTGCGCCGGCCGCGCTCCCGCAATATGCCTCCGCTGCCCGCGGGCTGCTCGCCATGCCGGGCACCTGCGGGCGCCTCTCCGCGCTGCTCCCGGGGCTGGCGGCCGCGCTGCTGCCCGTGCTGATGGTGATGATGATGGTGATGATGGGGCGGCCGCCCCCCGCCGCCGCCGCCGCCGCCGCCGCCACCCGCCCGCAGCAGCAGCGAGCGGCGCTGCCCGGGGGCGCCCCCGCCGCGGCATCAGGTACCGAACCCTCCTCTGTATCAGGTACCGAACCCTTCCCTGCATCCGGTACCGAACCTTCCTCTGCCGCCGGTACCGACCCCATCCCTGCGTCCGGTACCGCCCCCATCCCTGCATCTGGTACCGAACCTTCCTCTGCGTCCGGTACCGACCCCTTCCCTGCATCCGTTACCGACTCCATCCCTGTATCAGGCACCGACCCCTTCCCTGCGTCCGGTACCGACCCCGTCTCTGCATCAGTTACCGAACCCATCCCTGCGTCCGGTACCGACCCCATCTCTGCATCCGGTACCTATCCCATCCCTGCATCCGGTACCGATCCCATCTCTGTATCTGGTACCGAGCCCATCCCCGCATCCGGTACCGAACCCTCCTCTGCATCAGTTACCGACCCCATCCCTGCATCCGGTACCGATCCCATCTCTGCATCCGGTACCGATCCCATCCCCGCATCAGTTACCGACCCCATCCCTGCATCCGGTACCGAGCCCTCAGCCGGTACCGACCCTTCCCCTGCATCCCCGTTCCTCCCCTGCGGGATGGATGGCTGCTGTCCCCAGGAGCGGGCACTGACCCGCACCTTGGCTAGCGGGGCTCCAGGGATTGCTGCTGGCTGGCAGGAATGGCCCCAGGGAGCCAGCCGAGCGTCCGTGCAATAGAAATGTATATGCGTGTCTCATAGACGGGTGTTTATTTCCGTGTATATTTCTGTGTATATTCCTGCGTCGCTTTAAAAATAACCCAGCTGATACGTGTGCGAGCATCTTGAGCCTGTCAAATGAGTGATGGGGCTGCTGAGCTCGTTAGTTTTTGCAGCCCCTCTGCAGATGCTTACCCAAGAGCACGGAAATAATGTGCATGTTTCAGCTTCAGGCCTTGGTTTTGCAGCCAGATATTTTGGGGGTACCCCTTTGCAGAACCAGAGTGAATAATGACGTGACTGTACTGTCATCTGGTTTAAAAAATATATGTATAGTCTGAAGTTTAGGGGCTCAAATGAGGATAAACCCACTATTTTTCTTGCCATACCGCCTTTCACCAAAGAATTTCAAGATGGTTTCAAGCATGAATTAAGACCTTTTAACACCAAGGCTCCATTTCAGCATATCACTGGAGCATATGTTTCATTTTTAGCATATAGGCATGCATGCTTCTGTTTCCAGCTGACTTCAGGAAGGTATAAAATGTGCTTAGGCAGATGGTTAATATTTTCCTGAATTGAAGCCAATTTGCAACGCTGCCGATGTATATTTGTTAATTAGGAAATACAAGCAAAGATATTAAATAGCAGTATTTGCTTGCAAATTCTTTAAGATGTAGGATAAGTAACTAGATTTGATAGAAAATGAACAGAGTCTTAAAATTTTCTTTATACACTCCAAAATGCCTTTATTTACTCTTCAGGTCTTTTTTTTTGTGTGGGTTTGGGTTTGTTTTTATTATTGTCTTCCAAACATTTAAAACTGTAGCATTTTGAAGAAGAGCATTTGATGAACATCTTGGTCCTTGTTTTGTTTTTTTTTTTTTTTCATTTCCTCTGATGATTTTTCATTAGTTTGCTTCTTATCATACTTTTAGTAGAATATACCATTAATCACCAAGCAAACACCACTTAAAAGGCATTGGCAGCATTTCTGGCTTGGGCAGTGAACATTTTGCTCATTAAAAATTGAGTGCCAAAAAAAAAAAACAAAACCAGAAGGACAGTTTTTTCTAATTCAATGATCCTCTTTGGTTTCAGGTATTGATTTCTTTTCAAGAAGCTCTGTTACCTTATCTCCTTCAGCCCTGGCCAAGGTCTTTGTTGGTATCTAACATTTTGATGCCTCTTCTCTTGGTTTGCTGTTGTTTTTGCAGGCCCACCTGCCCAGCTCTTGCTGCTTTCTTTTATTTGCTTTTTTGAGGTATGAGAGTCCAGAAAGTGTCTCCTAGTCCACAGCTTTCATCATGATCACTCTCAATTTATGAATGTTAAAAGTTATTATTTGAGCTGGTTGTCAGCATTTGTTTATGTTAGGCTTACATATAGAAAAAGGTTTATTTCACTTGTTGGCTGGATTTCTACATGATCTTGATTAATTATTTTTCTTTTATAAAAGCTGAAAAAAGCCAATGGTAGACTTTGAAAAAGATAAGCTAATTGCTGCTCTGAAACTTTTATTGCTCTGAAGAAGCTACTGAGCACCCTTGGTTTTTTTGTGCGGCATTTCAGCAAAGCATGTAAGCAATTTTTGCTTTATTGACATTTTGGACATTTTTAGAAGGAGAAGAGGACTCCAGACATATCTATAATGGACACTAATGTCTTTTAGTGTTAAATGATCATCGGATGGTTCACAGCTGCCAGGTAGGAGGGCTAAAAGGCTGTTGCCTTTCCAGCAGAGCCATCCCCCAGGGCAAGGGGCCACTCCTGCAGCTGCAGGGGCTGGAGGCAGCTCTGCCTTCTGCCATCCAGGAGGAGCCTGCTGAATTTGGGTTTGTGCAGGGTGATGGGGACCTCAGGGCAAGGAGGAGCCTGCCTGAATTTGGGGTTGTGCAGGGTGATGGGGACCGAGAGAATTTGGCTTTGTGCAGGGTGATGGGAACTGAGGAGGAGCCTGCCTGAATTTGGGGTTGTGCAGGGTGATGGGGACTGAGAGAATTTGGGTTTGTGCAGGGTGATGGTGAATGAGGAGCTTTATCCTGCCTGAATTTGGGTTTGTGCAGGGTGATGGGGACCCCAGGGCTGCCCAGCAGAGCAGGTTTATCCTGCCTGAATTTGGGGTCGTGCAGGGTGATGGGGACTGAGGAGGAGCCTGCCTGAATTTGGGTTTGTGCAGGGTGATGGGGACCCTGGAGCTGCCCAGCAGAGCAGGTTTATCCTGCCTGAATTTGGGTTTGTGCAGGGTGATGGGGATCGAGAGAATTTGGGTTTGTGCAGGATGATGGGGACTGAGAGAATTTGGGTTTGTGCAGGGTGATGGTGAACGAGGAGCTTTATCCTGCCTGAATTTGGGTTTGTGCAGGGTGATGGGGACCCCAGAGCTGCCCAGCAGAGCAGGTTTATCCTGCCTGAATTTGGGTTTGTGCAGGTTGATGGGGACCCCAGAGCTGCCCAGCAGAGCAGGTTTATCCTGCCTGAATTTGGGTTTGTGCAGGGTGATGGGGACCCCAGAGCTGCCCAGCAGAGCAGGTTTATCCTGCCTGGCCGGCAGGGCACAGGGCAGGGCTGGAGCTCTCAGCCTGCTGCCCTTTGACGTGTGTTCCCCTATCGATGGCCCTGTTCTGTCGAAGCTCATTACAGCGTTTTACAGATCAATTCCCTCCCGGATTTAAGCGGCTCCTGCCGCTGGGATTGCTGTGCTGGCTGAGGAGGGATGCTGAAGTCAGCACAGCTGTGGGCAGAGTCTGGGGTGCACACTCTGTGCTGACATGGAAGTGCAGCAGGGAGAAGGTAGTGGCACTTCATGACTTTTTGTTCATCTTTCTTTTTCCCCTGAAAACAGCAGCAAACTTGCCACTGCCAAGAGAAATAAGTAAATTCTGTAACAAGGCAGAGAACACATCCAAGAGGGACCCAGTTCATGGAGTTATTCTGACTTGTCACATCTCACAGATACAGGCATTCTTCCAAATTAAAGAAGAAAATAAAAAAATTGGAGAGTGAGAAAGACAGGCCTCTCTGCTTAGGGTGGTGATTGCTGGAGTGGAGAACCTGCCTTGGTTCTTCCTTGTTCTTAGTGATTTTTTGCATTTTCCTTGTGGCAGCTTGGAAATCTGGGCTCTGGTGTGCGGGAGCAATTGAAGAGAAACCTCTAGGAGCCCCAGATATTCATCATTGAGGTCAGCAGGCTTGAGCACAGAATTCAGTGAATTATAGTCCTGGCTCTGATCCAGGCCAATCTGGTTTTGTTTTCCATGTTCCCTTTTCTTTATCTTTATTGAGGTGCATTCTTCACAGGAGCTGAGAGTTACATTTTTTAATGTTCATGAGGCTTGGGCTATCCTGATGTGGGGCATTATTATTCCCTTTCTAATGCAGATATTGCTCTATAAATAGAGCAGGGACCACTAATTGAATAAGTGATAGTTATCTGTATCAGCTCTGGGGCACGCACTGAATGAGCAGCTGCAGAAAAAGCAGCTGTGTCAGTGGCAACTGTCACTTTACACAGGGTGACATACAGCAGCTTCATCTTGGAGGCGTTTTACCATGTTGAGACATTAAATTAGACTTGAACAATGTTTTAAAATAGGGGTTTTTTTTCCCCAAGTGTGGGTAGTCCCTGTACCTTTTGTAATCCCGGCATGAACAAGAAAAACCTTGCCCTGTTATTTGTTATAGACCATGCCCAATCTGCCTCTTGGTCCAGAATTCAGGGAAAAAGGAATTTGTCCTGATTTTTGTGATTTTTTAAAATTTTTTTTTAAGCAGATAGCTTTGCATGCAGTGGGGAGATTAGCTTGGTTCTGTGGGGTGAAATTCTGTAGCAGCTAACAGCGGTGCTGAACAAAGGAGAGAGGGGATTTTTTGGAATTGCTGTGTGTATTTTTTTGTTAATACACAAACCCCTGTTAGTGGAGACAGATGAGATAAATATGTGATTGTTGACAAATGCAGAAGAAAATCAGAGATTACTTTTTTACCTGCTGGAGGCAAATGCACTGCCTGGATGCTGCCTGTGGAATTTGGGTCTGAGCCCATGTCTCAGCACTGTCTGCCTGCATGTGATGATCATTGGCTGCCTGATGTGAAGCTGTGCTGTAGACAAGTCATTTCTGGCTCAGAGTTTTCTAAACTCTTTTGTATGTTGGCTTAGTTTCCTCCTACTGGAATGATCAGGAAGAATTTCTCATGCTTCCTTTTTATTTGAGACACCAAAAGAGAAACATTTCTCCAAAACAACAAGGTGTTTGTGTGATTTACTGCTTTTTTAATCATGGTGTTCCATGTTTCTTGCTGTAGAATATTTTTCCTAATGACTTGAATATTGGTGTGTAGCTGATACTAATACTTGGGTATTTAGAGGAGCATTTGGTTCTGGTATCTTGTTCCATTTGTCTGGGTTTGAATTTGAGCAATAACACATAATAATGCACTTAACCCCATGGTGTAGTGTGACTGTCTTCTTTGTCACTTGATGGAATAATCTGTATGGTTCGCTGTCCCCAAAGTCCCTGGATTGGGGATTAGTAGGGCAGCAATCAATCCAGTTTTGTTTTAGAGCTTTTGTTGCAGTCAGATACCACAGGAAAATGAGTGAGGAATTAAAAGCTGTGTGGGAGATTCTTTAGCATTCCAGTAAGGAAGGAAATTCAGTCATTTTCATGGCTCAGCAGTTATGTGGGATACAGTTGCTGCTCAAGGAGCCAGGGCTGTCTGAATGGAGGCTTCTGATCAGAGCTGGCATTATTTTTGTTTTATACAAGCAGCAACACAACCCTCTTATCCTGTGGATACTGGAACATAACTGGTGTCAGGGAAAAGGTTTCTTTTCCTTGAAAATAGAAGTGTTACATGCACATCCCAGCCAAATGGTTTAGTGGTTTAAGATAACTCCACCTATAGAAATCAGCTCAGAAAATGGCCTTTGATCTGCTGTTCATTTTTCTCAGGATTCCCAGCTCTGGTATTTCCAGTGGTGGCTTCTCAGCCAGGTGAGACAATGCAAGACTTGGACATGTCCTGATTTGTTGGAGATGATGTTCTTAAATGTCTGAGCTTTCTGTGCTGTTCTAGGACTTGGTAATGCCACCAAATATCAGGGAGGGCATTAGGACACTGAGAGGGGATAAAGCATCTGCAGCTGGAAATGGGAATGAATAAGGAAAAAGAAATATTCATAGATGCACGTGCTCCAGGATATAGGTCACTCAGTTGCTAACACAAGAAAAAGAGGAATTTGGGGTTTTTCATGGTAAAGCACACATGAAAAAAATATGTGCTACTTTTTTTTTGGTTTTTTGTTTTTTTTTTTTTTTTAGGAAGAGAATCTGCATAAACACAGGGGTACTGAGAAGCTCTGAAGAGTGAGAGACATCTCTCCTGAGCTGAAAGTTTGCTTTCACTGAAACCTGTAATACATTATACAGCATCATGCTCTGTACTTCAGAAAGCTTGGTTTCAGGAAACTTGCCTTGATAGTAGCTTTCATTGTGAAGAACTGAGAGAGACAATGTCTTTTTGGGAATTGTTGAGAGAGACAATGTCTTTTGGCATTCTTGGAATCAGGGCCCATGGATACATGGTCAGAAGTGGCAGGAAAGGAGGGATTAATGATGGCAGGAAGGTGCCTGTTGCAAGGTGGTAGTTTTTGCAGCTCTTGTTTGTTTTGCTAAAGTTTGCTTCTTGTCAATCTGTTGGCAGAAAGTGCACCATCAAAGGGCAATTGCTATGTAAAAACATTCACAGCATTACTGTCAGGCTGAGAATTTGGAATGCAGCTGCTATCTGGGTCACTGGGGATCTGTAGCAAGCTTTCTCTGTGAACTAGCTCAGTAGATGAAGTCTTTGAAGACACAGGCAAAGATCTAAGAGGAAAGTTTATTCCAAATAAACTCAATTCCTGGTGTGTCAAACTTAGCAAAACAGCACGGGTTACTTTGTTGTCTTGAAAGTTGCATATTTTTACATCACTGTATCCATCTGTAATGAGTGGGGACTTGAGGCACAATGTGACAGAGCAAATGTGTCTCCTTTATTGTTCCTGAGACTGTGTTTCACTCCTGAATCACAGGTTTTACATCTGGGGTGCTGCAGGAGCACCCAGGTTCTGTGATCAACCATTTCCCTTGAACCATCAGAGTTATTTTATTCTCAAATAACTTTCTTGTGTTCAGCAGGTTGAAACCACCAGGTCTGGTTCCTCCTGCTTAATCTTGGCTTGCCAGGGGTGTTGAAACCATCAGGTCTAGCTCCTCCTGCCTAGTCCTGGCTTTGCCAGGGGTGTTCCAGCACAGCTCCTGCATGAACTGCCCCCTTCCACACATGGCTGCAAGGAGTTGCATTCAGGGGGCTGCAAAGCAGCTGCTGCATTTCCTGCCTTGCTTCTCTGGCACTGCTTGTAGCAGAAAACACAAGGTTTGAGAACACTTTTCCTGCCAGCACAGGCTTGAGGGGAGGATGTATGAGTGTGCACAGCTTTACAACGAGCACTAGGGAAGGGTATTTGCTGGGGGAAGCTGAGCTAGGGAATTTGGGGTTGGAAAAGTAGAAGAGAATGCATTCATCTTGCAGAGCTCCCTAAGCCTGGTGTTTAGGAGGGCAGGTTTCACTCAGGGTGTGCTCAGCTGGGAGAGGCATTCCAGATCCTGTCAGCAGAGCTGGGTTCCTGGGAAAGGGAGAGGGCAGTCCTTCCAAATTCTGAGCCTGCAGCACGGAGCACAGCTCCCTTTCACATCTACACCAGGTTACAGAGGGCAGCCTTTGGGCAGCTTGCTGCCCTGGAATCTGGGGGGATTTAGGTCAGGATGGGATGACTCTTAGATCTTCCATACAGCAGGGCATTCATGGACTGTTGTGTGAGCAGGTTCTTGCTCTGGAGCACTCCTGTGTGTGGAGGACCCTCCAAAGCACCTCCTGCCTTAGCACAGCTTCTCAGCCAGAGTGCAGGGCTGTGTGTGCCACCAGCACTTCTGGCCAGTACAAAAACATCTGCTGTGAGCTTCACAAGGAGCTGTGAGCTGTTTGTAGAGGATGTGGATAAAGTCTCCTCCAGTCTCAGGTGGACCAGCTCCCCTGACTTTCCAGATCCTGTGTGCCCTCTGGCTGTAAGCAGGTTGTGCATTGTAGCTCGTGGCACTTGCATGGCATCACCCTGGTGATGTGTGGCCCTGCCTGATGTAGCTCCTGGAAGCCATCTGTGTGCCCTGCTGGGGTGGACAGGCCTGGCAGTGATGTTCTTGCCTGTCTGTGTGTGCATAAGCCCCCTAAGTCTCACCAAGGACAGGCATGAACCCTTCTTTCCCCTCAATTTCTTGTCCTTCTTTCTCTTCCCTGTTTATGCTTTATCCTGTGGACTCCAAGAGAGTCTCTGCTGTCTGAGAGAAGTCAGGCTTCAGGGCACAGTTGTCACAAGGTGGAAATGAGGCAGTTGCAGGGTCAGTTCTTCCTTCTGGACTTCCACATGACCCTTTCTGCAGCATTCTGCATTTACTGTTGACAGGGCCAGGTGCATAAGAAACTGCACTTCTACCAAGGGAACAGGCAAGAGGTGGCCTCTCATTGAGATTACATGGAATAAATTGTGGCTTGTGGTGGGTTAGAGAGCAAAAACCAGTTTTGTCCCTCTACCTTGTGATTTTTCCTTGCCCCATTTTGAGAAATGTGCTGGTTTTGGTGTGGGCCTTACCTGAGCCACTGGCAGTTGCACAAGTTAAGCTGCATGCCAGCTGTGGTGGGGGATTTTGGGGGCTTTCTCTGTGTGTTGAACCTGATGCAGTGCTTATGATGAGTGTGAGGCATGCACTGAGCCATGTGCATGAGGAGCTCATGAAACAGAAGAACAGAGAATCTCAGAGCTGCTTCAACATGTCCCCAGCAGGCTGTGGTTGGTTGAAAGCCATTACTGATGTGAGCACTGCACCCCAAAAGTGCTCTGGGGTCTGTGGAGTGTTCTGGGATTGATGAGGGCTCCAGCCTGTGCCTCTGAGTGTTGGCTTGGGTGCTTTCACTAAACACAGTGTGGCTGTAGGCAGATCAGCTGGAGCACTGACTCACTGTGGGGCAGCTTACTGTGGGAAAGAGCTGAATTTAGGTGGGTTTTGTGTGTTTGCTTCAGTGTGGTCCTTAATAGTACCTCTGCCTCTTCTGAAATGTTTTCTTGTATTTCACATACTTTTATTTTCTTTATTTCTCATTAATCTTTTACCTGTATTTAATGCTTGAATTTTCCCACTGGTGTGTGCACGTAGCTTTCAGGGTTCAGGTTGTTTTAGTTTCATGTCAGAGCAGCCCTTTCATTACCTAAACTGATTTTACTTTCAGAATCGTTGGTATTACTGTTTTCACTTACTGCAAGAGTTATCATGTAATGCCATGCAAGACAAAGTATATCTTTTTACCCCATTTTCCATAATGAAGCATGGAACTTGCATCACATTGTGAGCCCTAAATTATCATAGGATGGTGTACTCCAGGTAAAACTTCCAGACAGATTTGCTAAATGTATTAAAATTAAATTAGCAGCTGAAAGAGGTGAAGATGATACTTGTTGGTTTTATTTTCTCTGATTTGAGAGTAACTGAGAGTCTGGCTGGGTGTTTAGGCTGGAGGGGCCATTCTTAGAGCAGGGTTGGCACTGACCTCACACCTGGGGGCTCTTCCCTGTCAGGCCATGGAAGGCTGCAGGATTGGGGAACCTCTCTGGACAACCTATTCCCATGGCTGTTTGTCCTTAGAGAGAGAAGCAAATCCCTTGTCCAGTCAGATCCTTGCCTGCAGTTGGGAATTGTTGCCCTGCCATGCATCTCAACAGAGCTCTTGGCCCTTTATCCCTGGTAAATTCCTGGGAGAGGGAAGGCTGTTGTTTAGGGGCCCCAAAATGTTGTTTAGGGCCCCCAAAACCTTCCCTGTGCAAGGTTAACCAAGGCTCATGCCCTTCATGTGCCTTCCCCTAATGCTAGAACTGGGACAAGGTGGAGTTACACCCTCTGCTGCAGATTTGGGGCTGTTCCATAAATATGATGCATGCAGTTGGCTCAGTCTGCTGAAATGGATACTGGTTATGAATCTTGGCAAAACACCAAATCTATTTATTATTAATGACTCTGCATGAGCAAGGCTCCCAAATGAAACTGATTGGAACACTCTCAGGGAAGTCATTTTCTGTGAGGTAGCAAATCTGGTTGGTAATTTCTACGTGCTAATCTGAGCTGTACTGGAGAGAAGGTCAATGATGTCAAGATATTTGAAAATATTGTCTGTTTTGCTGGGATGAAGAAGGAGGTGCTTGCCCTCTCCACCTATTATAGGCTCTAATGGAATTAAGAAAAGCTTCTTCATGTAATTGTGGAAAATATTTTTCCTCTGTTGTGAAGCATTTCATTAAGTGACTGAACAGGAGAAATGAGTAGTTTTATGTTGGGTAAATGCAGGATTTTGGTAGATGATGTGTTTAGAATGATAAAAACTGTTAATAACGTGAATTATGGCTTGTGATAAATATCACAGATGCTTATTCTGTTTCTGGGAGCAAAGGAGAAAACTTACTCTCACTGGGCTGCAGTAGGGAGTTTCTTTGGATTACAGACCACTGAGGTAGAGAAAAATCCTCTAATTAAATTCAGCATGAGACCCAGTGAAACATTTGTGAGACCCTGCATAGTTTGGGTGCAGTGTTGGGCAAAAGAATCTGTCATGGCTGTTTGCCTCTTAATTAGTTGTCAGCTTCCTTCTCCCTCTCTTGTGGTTTTTTTGGGGGTGTTTTTTCTTAAGAACTTCCAGTAGAGAAAACCTGT
Organism: Agelaius tricolor; assembly: GCF_023055355.1. Classification (NCBI taxonomy): domain Eukaryota; kingdom Metazoa; phylum Chordata; class Aves; order Passeriformes; family Icteridae; genus Agelaius; species Agelaius tricolor. The sequence continues at coordinate 4,464,088 of NW_027269270.1, forward strand.
CCCTTGACAAGTCAGTCTGCTGGATTCTTCAGTGCTCCATGGCACAGATTGTCCCAGAAATACTTAAGGGGATTTGTTTCCCCCCAGTCCAGCTGGCACCATCTCAGAGGTGCTGAATGAATCTTGAGTATTTTGGGGTGGAAAAAAGAAGTTGCTTACTGCCCCGTTCTTAGCCTGGCTGTCAGCAAAACCATTTCCACCCTCCTGGAAATGTTTCCATGGAGCTAAATCGTTTTCCCATTGCTCCCTACAGGACTTGGGGCATCTGCTGGGAAGGGAGAAGTTGTGCTTGTGCAGGAGCCAGCACAGCTGGGGCCTTCAGCTGGCTCTGGAGCACTTGGTGTGGGGCTGAGCTGCAGCAGGCAGGGGTGACTCTGAGCAGCAGTGCCTGAGCCATGAGTGCACCCAGCTCTGACACCCTCCTGCACGGCACCCTTGGCCCAGTGCAGTTCTTGTGCTGCTGTCCTGCTGCCCTTGTTTTGCTCCAGCCTGTGGCCTGATGTGCCAGAACTTCCTCTTTTTTTAAACCTTTTTAAGCTCTGGGCAATAAGACTCATTTAAAATGAGTAGGAATCTGCAATCATTTTTCTAATACCTGGTGCTCCGTATTCTTTATGTTGTGTTTTTTCATCATTCACTTTATGAAACTCCACTTTAATGAAAATTTCTATATGGAAGAGACTGTAGCTTGTTGGGTGCTCTTGCTTTGTTGCTGCAATATGAATTTCCTAACCCTTGTGATAAAAAATTCCCATTCCACATGTACAGAGCTACCCTTAGGGAATGTTGTCCTGCAAACTTTAAATTCTATTTCCTCCACATATGCCTTTATACATTGGCCTTCTTCCAAGGGATTAGAGAATCTTTTCCTGCAGGTGAAAGACAGACATTGCAGCAGCATTAGAAATATCTTTCTTGAAGGAGTGGTATGAGATTTTACAGCTTTAGGGGAAGAAAAGTACTCTCAGACAAGGGTAGTGACCAGGTTGTTATTGAAAAAATATCTCTGAATGCAGCAGTGGTTGTCCTTTGCAATTAGTGAATGATGTGCACTGATGTTTGAATTTCTGGTTTGTGGGCTGTATTGTGCCACAGAGTCTGTGGATGCATCTCTGGCTGAAGGTTTCACAGCATTAAATGTCATGTTTGAACAGGTGCTGCTTTGTTTTCCTGTGATTTTTTTTTTTCCTCTCCTTCTGTCAAATTGAGGGTGTGTTTAAAATTGTACAGGGTTTTTTTTCTGTAAATTCCACTCACAAGCCACCACTAGGAATTCCACAAGACAAATGCTGTACCTGACTCATTAGGACTAAAAAAATAAAAATAAAAATAAAGGTGATTCATGTTGTAAGGGTACTGGAATATTCTTTCTGTCCAAGTATATTGACTGTTAGAGGGTAGGTTTGACAAATCGTTCAAAATTCTCTACAAGAAATGGTCACATTTTTGTCAAGATGCTGCTGCTCACTGATTTATTTTTGCTGTGTAAATGCTGAAGGTTTAATTGTGAAGTTCATCAGTGGGAAATCCACATTGTTGGCTTACACTCTAATAGATACTTGCCCATTTTTCTTGAATATAATTCTTGTATATATATATATTGTGGGGTTTATGTATGTATGTATATCTTGAATATAAATGTATGTACATTATATCTTGAATATAATTCTTGTATAATATATTGTGGGGTTTATATAAAACCCCCATATTTAAAATAGAGTGTTATGAAGATTTCATAGTATAACCCTGTGTACTTTTTCCCCCAATATTCTGTAACAAACTGAATTTTTAATATTTTCATTCCCTCAGCTCTGGTGCAAGGTAAAATGATACTGACAGTGGTTTAAAAAAAATGAAAGAGCAGCATTACAGGCTTAATATTAGCCTGAAATGAAAAAAATAACCTTATAATGGCCTCTGAAATGCCTGGGCAAAGCTGTTTTATTTTGTAGGTTTTGGGAGCTCTTTCTAGTATTTGCTTGCTGATTTTAATCTCTTTCACTTGCAAATTTATCTCAATTTGAAAGGTAGATTTTATTTAAGATTTTATTCTTGTAATATTAATAATTTATCTCACTTATATCAAATTACAGAAGACGATATTTAAAATAAATGACTCCTAAATAAGTGAAGCTCTGCAGCATTTCATCTTGTCTGTCTCCCTTGCCCCAGGAAGGTGAATTTCTGCTTCAGTCTTCCATAGTAACCACAGCTCTGAGAGCCAGGCTGGCTGATTCAACAAAATAGCAGCAAATCAAAATGCAGAGTTGCTATGGTAATTTTAATTCTCATAGGTTTATTGTGTCCTGTGAGTTCCCATGTTCTGGCTTGGGTGGTGACACAGCCTGATTTTAATTTGTGAGGAAGGCACAAATGGTGGAAAAAGCATCTTGCAACTGCTCACCAAATGAGTACCTTGCAGCAGTACATGCTGTGCACTTGAAATGATCCCAGTGAATTTTTTAAATGACATAAATGCCATGCAGTGTTGAAGGAATACAGGGGGAAAAAAAAATCCCATCTAACCTTCATGGCTGCTTTCCTGTCTGAATTTCATGGCTCTTGCTTAGGTAGCCCATAAAAATATATCAAGGGGAATTTTCCTTCTATTTTCTATTTCTCACCAAGAGCACTTCAAAGTGCTTGGGGCTTGTTCCCACTGGATAGGAGGAGAGTGAGTGCTTAGCAGCTTTATGGATTAGCCTGATGGCATTCTGCTGCACTTCTTACAAGCAGGATCCTTCCAGGAAGGTGTTCATTGATTATGCAGCAGTAATCATCAGGGATACTGCCTATGATCATCTGGCTTATTTTATTGATTTTGCAGGACTTTAATTTCATTAATATTTGGTTCCTGTCAACATTTGTGGAATGATTATTGTGCTTATGCAGCTTTTTTATGCCTCTGGTCTGAGACTTTGGGTGGAAGTGTAACCACTTCTAAAGGCAGAACACATCTGGTTGTAGAAAATGGCTATTTTTGTTTATTTATTCAAATAAGTCATCAGATCAGTCCTCATATATACAGCAGATCTTCAAACTGAAAAAGCTATATATGCCTATGCAATCACACAGAATTTGAATACTGAGGCCACCCATATTATAAAGTAATCCAAATCCATTAAAATAATTGCAAGCACTAAAAGTTAGCATTTTTAAAAATGTTTTTTGTCTTTTTTTTTTTTAATGTGAACTGAAGGCATTGCTGCAATCAGTACCTGCACAAGTGTGTCATGGAATGAGATGGATGGGAATTTAATGTCTGTTGGGAAGTACAGACATAATTATACTGGGCAAATATCAGATCAAAATGTGGCAGCTCAAGTTTGCCAGAGTTGAATACTGGGCATATTTAGTCCTGACTAAATTTCATCTTGCCTTTCAGTTGCTTTTGAATTTGGATGAGCTGATAGCAAAAGCTGTGGGGAGGGCAGTTTATTGGTTTACACTGACCTAATGCCTATTGGCTACTTTGGAAATCCTCTCAGTGCCTAAGTACTAATGAGGCATAAATTAATATTTTTCAACAAGTATTCAAGGACAAGATTTCTAGTAAGAATGTTTTGCAGTTTTCTTTACCTCTCTCTACAAAAAGCAAATCTCCTTTTCCTCTTGTTGTTTGCTTAAGGTTTGTATTTGTGTATGCACACAACTCTGTACAAAACATAAACCCCTGAAAATGTAAAAGGAAAATAATTCTGTTAAAGTGAAAAAAGTAATTATTCTGCTGAAGTGAAACAAAATTGTTGTCAGTAAATAAATGCAACTAACAACTTTTTTTTTTTTGTGAAAACATCAGTAAAATGCAGTGTTAATTCTATGTAAAAGTGGTGCCATGTCTGTGAATACTTTGGCTGGGAAAAAATGGACAAGGTATGACTCAGATAAACATTCCATTTCACTGGTGTGTTGGGGTTTTTTCTTTGTTTATTTACTTCTGTTTCCCATCAAAATCCCTTTAAGAAGGGAAAAAGGCTTTGTTCTTTTCTGTAAAATATCTAACTGTGTGTTAGTAGGCAGTCAGCTTCTTCTTACTGTCTGATACAGTTTTATTATCATATGAACCTGCATTGGGGGTCTGTTTTGAGCTAAATATATAATTAGTCTTAGACCTATTAATTTACTGAGAACCTTGAAGTTTTCTCTGGATCATGCTAATTTCCCAGAGGCAAATCCCTGGCAGTTTTTCAGTCTGCCAGATTAGAAGTGTCCCTTTCAAGTGCTCACCCTGACGGCTTTGATTCAATGCATTTCATTTCATGTAATAAATTCACCACTCTTTTCAGTGTGAGGCTTGCAGAAAACCTCATCTTTAGAATAAAGTCTTTTTTCATAACCAGTGATCTCCCTGGCTAAAATATTCCAGGGACTCCTCATCAGAGAGTTGGCTCCAGGATGGATTGAAATGTGGAGGAAGGAGACTGAGCAGAGCTCTGCAAAGGAAGGAGGACGTGATCAAAGGCAGGGGGAAATAGGAAGTGGGAAAGGGAGTTTTCAGAGCAGAAAGCAGGTGTGTTTTTGTTTGAGATGACTGTTGGGTTTACATCTCTTCCTGCATTGTTTTGTTCAGCTCTCAAGAGCAAAAGCATCCAGTTGTTCCAAGAGATGCAGCCCCTTCTTGGTGTGTGGCACTGAGAACAGTGTGTGAAAGGTGTTCTGAGGCTCTATTTTGAATTTTCCTAATAAGGTGGGAGGAAGGGCCACCTGAACACTGTAGTGTGTGCTGAAATGATGCATGTATTGACATGAATGAGCTTCTAGTAAATAATTTCCATTTCCTCCTAACTCATATAGAGGTGCCTGACAATTCTGGCACTTTGGTCTGCACGTGCCTGTCACAGAATAGCTGTGATATTCTCATCAGAGAAATAAGGTGAAATAAGGAAGTGTTTCTCTGTATCGGAAATAAAGCATTGTTTGAAGCAAATATAAAAGAATTTGTTTGAAAAACTCTCAGAGTTAGAATGTAATTTTTTTTTTCCCAGCAAAAGCTCACTTGAGTAGCCTGATGTGTGACAATGCTTGGCCAACAGTGTGCTAAATTTCTTTTTTTTTTTTTAATTTCGAATCTGTTACACTTTTTCTTGACTGTGAAGCAAGAGCTTGGTGGAAGCAGCTAGATCTGACTAGATTGGGTTAAACTTCCTCCTACAATAAAAATTACTGTAACAGCTTTTCCCTGTGTAAAAGGGACTGCCTGTTCCCCCCAGGATCTACCTTTTGCTCCCTCCTAATTGAGATTTTGTAGATGCCTTCTGTGGAAATTGCTTGACCAGAAATAGGGCAGTGGGAATACTGTGGTGTCCTACTTTCCCAGACCCTGTTTTGCTGCTTTGTCCTTGGAAATTGGTAATGTGCTCTGTGTTCCTGCAAAAATGTTTGCCAAAGCTTCTCTTAAATGTACATCCTAGAGTTTGACTTTGCATTAAAGTATTTTAAGGGAGTGCAGAGCTACAGAACTGTGCTGTACAGATGATGTGGGTTGGCTGTTCATACACAAATGCAGCAAATACTGATCACCTCTGTGCTTCACTTTGTTTTAAAATATCTTTTATGGTATCTGTATTGTTTAAAAGCAGGAAAACATCAATATCTTTTCTCCAAAGAGCATTTCAAGGTGCAGCTCCTACTTGCTTTAAAATGAGAGTCACAATGCTGCCACTTTGCCTAAAGATCCACCTAAATAAGGCAATTTTTAGCAATTGCTGCAGTCTATGTCTGCCTTTATGTACCCCTGTTCTTCACCCAGCACTTTGGGGTTAGTGTTGAGTCCCTGGCTGGAAAGTTTTTAACTCCCAGAGTGATTCTGGAGAGGGTTGGTGCAAATTTAGCCTCCTGCTAAGTGCAGAGTGAGCCTGTCAGTAGTTGTCAACATTCAAGTATTTTCTTTTTGCAGCCAGGTGGAATGATTGTATTTGTTATCCTAAGCATGTGTTGTTTTTATCTAAATCTAAGGTTCTCTTTTCCTGATTTTTACAGCTGGTTAGGTATTTGCTGAATTTTCTCAGACCTTTTGGGAACAGCGTGAGCTTCTTTGCTTCTCAGTTCAGTCATAAGTTGTAGAAAATGAAATATGCAGATTGTACTTACAACTAATTAATACAGACAAAGTGAAAATTGCACAGGCCAAAACACTTGTACTGTATTTTTTATTTTAGCAGTGTTCCTGTTCCATTTTAGGGAGGACAAATAATGTTCTGCTATTTATTTTCTGCTTCTGTTTTAAACCAGAGGAGTAGCACATAAAACATCCTTCTCAAGAATCACGTAATTAGTTTCTAAATGAGATCTTCTGATCCCAATTTGGAGCAGATAGAATGATTTGTGCAGAGTTAGGAGGATCTTTGTACATGTACATGCCCATTTGTACTAGGGCCTATAAATTACTGCATGCAGTATGACAGGATAAAAGAGCACTGATAGCTAACAAATGAAGCCCACATTTGGCTGTAGTGGTTATTAATTAGATTTGCAGCTTTATTTGATAGCTATGAGAAGCATAATTGAAAACCAGGCGGAGAGCTTCACCCCAGCCTGACCATAACTCTCACAAGGCACCCATAAAACAGTTATGGGAGTTTAGGGGTCACCTATTGTGTCATTTCCATGCACTGTGCAAGGCAGCAAGCTCAGTCCTGTGCCAGTGACTCCAGAACAGAGGTACCCACAGAGGGATGGGGTCTGTGGGGAGGGGGCTTGGCCCTGCACTGTCACCCCCAGCCCTCAGGGGCTGCACAACTGACCCTCATCTGCATGGGTTTTTCATGAACTGAAGGGGCTTCTACTTGCCCCATCATCTTTCTTTCTTTTTTCCCCCATTTCCCCCATCTTATTTTCCCCCACCTTTATTTTTCCCCCACCTTTATTTTTCCCCCCCATCATTTTCCCCCCCATTGTTTTTTTCCCTATCTTTCCCCCCCTTTTTTTTTAATTTTCCCATATTTTTCCTCTTTTTTTCCCCAGCTTTTGTAGCTTGTCACTGCTATTACTTTTAGTAGTTTTAAGGGAAGTAGTTTGCTAGTTTTAAGGTAATTCTAAGAAGTAGCAATTGGTGTTTGTGGGCAGGGGGATGGCTTTGGCATGACCTTTTTGTTACTGAAGCCAGATGTGTGTTGCCTGTCTGGATTGTGTATTCATTGATTTCCACCCCCCATTGCAATATTGGATGTGTAGTAAAACCCTTTATTCTGATTACACATTGTTCCCTTACAGATCAGTGCACCCTTCATATCCCTAATTGTGCTAAGCCAAAAAATGTGGTGTTCTATGAAGGTAAAGGATGGAAGAAGGGTTCTTCACTCAGCTAAGATCAAGGAAATGGCACAGCCTGGGATTTCTCTGCCTGGTTAGGAGGGAGCCACAGAGCTCATATCAGCTCATATTGTCTGCCATGGGTTTAAACACCTCTGGGCAAGGGTGAGAGAGGAGTCTTCTCTGAAGGAAGGAACTAAGGAATAATTTGATTAAATTACCTTTCATCCCATTAGATAATTGTTAACTGGGTAGCTGTCTGTATGTTTGAGAGGAGTAGCTGCCTCCTTCCAGGTGCAGAACCTCTGTGGCTGTAGGAACTTGGTGATTAATAGAGGGAAAAAAAGGGTTTAGGGCTGGCAGGATGTGTAGGAATTCCCGCTGGGCAGTGCCCTGTGTGTGGGTTTTCACCCCCATACCTCAGTTATGTGGAGTTTGGAACATATTGGTGCCTGTGAGGGCCTTAGCCTTGACCATGGTAATTAAATCTCACATACATGGTAACCAGATGACATGCTTGTCTGCAGAATTAAGAACAAATTACATGCACCATAATTAAGAGGTTGTTTTTTTGTTTTTTTGGTTTTTTTTTTGCACTGTTACATTTGTACCCAGCTTGCAATTCCAAGCAGTTTTTTGACTTAATTCTGTGATAGGATTTCTGAGTTAGGACAAGGATATGAAGCCAAATTCCAGGCATTAGATATTTCTTCTCAAAGAAATCAGGTGTAAATTCAGTAAAATCAGTTTTACTGATCAGACTTAAGTAGCTAAATGTAGTAGGCAGCCTTTTTTCCCCTCTGTGTGAATAACTGCTGCATTTGTATGAAGGTTTATCAGAAACATTTTATAATGCTGTAGGAGTTGGCATTTCCAGTGGACCTGCCAAGAGAGGAATCCCTTCCTCTGAGGCAGCACAAATCAAATTAGCAAGGACTGAGTTCTTTCTTCTAATTGTAGGAGTTCTGTCAAATCTGTTTAATACTGAGATACAGCTGACCCACTTGTGTTTGGCACGTGTCAGTGACCAGAAAAAAGCACAAGGTTCATCCATTGTTTAAGTTTTCAGCTTTGGTTTTGTTAAAAAGCTAGCCAAGTGTTCATTATTTTTATGTGAACAGGTTTTTCAGTGTATTTTATATATACTGAAAGGATACATAAAGGGGTTGAGTTTTATATGAAAGAAAAGGGGCTGAGTCTCCTTTTATATATTTATATGTTATTAAAATATCCTCCTGCAGTTTCTATCAGAGTTGAGACTTAAAATTGTTGTTCAAGGCTTGTAAATTAAGGCATTTATAAAAAGAAAAACAAAGGCAGTATTTTCTTTGCAAATTAAGTGTCTTGGATGTTACTGTGACATGGTTAATAACTGAAAGCCATTAAATTAGTGATAAATTTGCACATTAAATGGATGTGGGCCTTGTGAGGAGGGAGCTGGTCAGGGGATGTGAAGGTTGGAAAGCAATGATCAGTGCTGTAGGACCAGAACTGCATTCAAACTCTGAGCTTTGGGCCCTGGGAATCTCCTGCTTTTCACTGGGCTGCAACAACTGGTCTGAAAAACTGTGGTCAATGTGGCTTTGTGAGTGGAAAATTGTTACTGTTGGATTCTGGCTCTTTTTCAGGTGGATTTTTCACACGCTGCTGTTTCACAAGCATTTGGATAGAGGCACAATGAGGTGTCCTCATGGCTCCTGTGCTGTTACTCTCAAGGAGTGCAAGGAATAATTATTTTCAAAAGTCTCTCCCAAACCATTGTGTGGCAGTTTAAAGTGACTTTTTGGCAGAGTTGATATTAGCAAATCCAAGTGCAGGCAGGACACAACTCCCTCTTGTCAGGGAGATTCTTTGTTAGCACAAAAGAAAAGGCCAAAGGCACCAAGAGCAGGGGTTGGGTCTCCTTTAATTTGTGTCTGCATGTTGAGGGGCACAAAGTGAGCACTCCTGTGTGTGACACTCACAGCAAGCCCCAGCATTTCAGTCCCTGGGATTTCAATCTGCATTTCCAGCCTGATGTCTGCATCTCCTCAATGCCCCTCCAGGCAGAGCATCACTTTGGGGAAATGCTGTGGCAATTCCTATACCCATGGGAGAAAGAACTAATTAAAGTTCAGCATGGCTAAAACCAGCCAATGATATTCTTTTCAGTTCACTATCAGAGAGTGAAAACAGCACAGCTATTTTTTTTCTTTTTTTCTTTTTTTTAATTTTTTTTTTTTTTTTGAACCTCAAGGTTGTAAGAAATTGGGGTTTAATCTGGCTGTAACTGAAGGAGATGAGAGGAAGAAATAGTTTTGCACACAGACCAACCTCTGAATTTACCAACAGCTGCAGGAAGGCTGTGGCATTTGCCCTCTCTCCTGTGTTTTCTTGTTAGGCTTTTTGTCAGCAGGAAATGGAAGATACTCATTAGAAGTATGAAATGATTGAAAGAATGTGTCTTTCTGAGTACATTTTAGGTTTTAATTTTTTATGACTGGTTTCAGCTGGTAAAACTAGGCTCTTTTTCTCCTAACTTGACTCCAGCTGTTAAAATGCCAGTTTATAACAGGCATTTCTGGTGCTCCTTCTTACTGGCATGAGCTTGAATTTTGTACCACTGTATTTCTTACTTTTAAATACCATTTCATGATGGACTCCTGACTTCCAAATGATTACTGGATAATAACATTGTACACAGCCTGTTTCCTCTCCTCTGTAGCCTTTTAACTCATCATTGGCCAGGGGCAAATGACCTGTTTTTCAAGTTTTGGCAGCCACTGGAATGATGCTGGTATCTGTGTAACTGGATCAATGCCTGGAGGAGCTGTTTGGAGCCTGTAATTTGCTGACAGGACATAATTTTTTTCCCCCATTATCACATGATTTAAAACCCCTCTAGCACAGCAATTTAAAGCAGTTTTATTCTCGAAATATCTTACATAAGGAAAAGAAAAAAAAAACAGATTACATTGTTCCAAGATTATTGTGCATGTTTTTATTAATTCTGTCAAGTACATTTGAATGCCACTGGGTTTTTAAATTTTTTTTTCTGAAAATATGTATCAATCTGCTAAAGGAGATGTAGATTTTTGTATAACATTGCAGAAAATCAATCTGGCACAGCTGGTAAGTTTTTGCTGTGTATGTGGTAAACATAAATGAGACCAGCGTAGCTTTTGTTATGTGCAGGTCATTTTTTTCATGAATATACAATATGCGCCATGCATACAATAGATCTAAATAAATACTTATTTCAGACAGGCCCACCTTGGAGGGCATCTCCACCACATACTGGGTTGTTTTTTTTTTTTGATGGATTGCACTGGGTTCCTCAAGACCTATTCATTTCAATCAAGGTCAGTGGCAGTAATCTCTTGGTGCAATGTCAATCTCAATTATAGTGGGGATAACACAGTGAAATTGAAGTATGATTTTGGGTAGATACATGTCAAATAACTTAACTTGACATTTGACCTAAATAGAAATACATATTCATGATGAATGGATTTGAAAGTGTTAGGATACAAAGTAGTGCAGTGATACTGAATAGGGGTAGATCTGTAACCAAAATACTGGAAAATCTGTTATTGAAACTATTTTTAATAGTAATACTTTAGGTATTTTTATTTCTAAAATCAATTTATTATTTTATTTCTAAAATCAATTTATAAATAATGTGGAATTCTGTCCCTTTTCACATACTATGAAAAGACTCCCTAATAGTTTATTTGCCATCAGGGTGAGAGAGAAATTGTGATTCAGAGCACCTCGAGACTGTTGTTCAAGTGGATTAATTATTTTCAACATACTTTTTAGTCACTGTAATTATGATCTCTGCAAGACACTGGGTATGGTATGAACTATCTAATAATATGGTATGAACTATCTAATTAGAGTAGAGGAATGGTGTTTAGAAGTTGCAGTGTAGGAAGGTGAAAAGTAGCCAGTAAAAAGTAAAAGTCTGGTGGGAGATGGTAGCTTAAAATAGTGTCTGGATGCATTTATAATAATGTTACACATGTCAATAGAAATGTGTTGTCCCACTGTCTGTAGACATCAGGTTCTCTGCCTTTACAAACTCAAGGTGCACCTTGAAATGTGTGTCCCAAGCCAAGGGTTGGATAAGAAGACCATCTGTATTATCAGTGTGATATTGCAGAGCACAGTAAATCTCCTGTTGTCACAGATGCATTCTTCAAGCCTAAACAAAAAGGGGAAGATTGCTTTGTAATTTTTTTTCAAATGTTGGTGTTTTTTTGGGTTTTTTTTTTTTTTTTTTTTTTTTTTTTCCTTACTGGTTAGTTATTATATTTGCTGAGTTTAATAAACTTTTTGATACATTTGTGCTTGGTAATTTGGTGTCAAATGTTGGGGTTTGTTTTGTTTTGGTTTTTTTTAACTGGTTAGTTATTATATTTGCTGAGTTTGATAAACTTTTTGACACCTTTGTGCCTCATCTTAAGTTTTTTTGTTTCCCCCTTCTCTGGGGTATAAATTGCACGGTTACCCCTGCCTTTGGCCAGAGATAGGGATCCACTGGTGCAGTGCATGAACAGCAAAGACCTGAGCTCCAGGACTTCTTTACAAAACCATGGTCCTTGGCTGTGATGTATCACCATGACCTCCTGTTTTTCTTTTTGTCAGCAGGATCTGTTTTTACCCTAAAAGTTCAAGTACATGACATCATCAGCCATCAGTACCTGCGCCAAGCGGTGGTGGAGGTGTTTGTCAACTACACCCTGACAAATTCTACTCTCACTGGGAACAATGGAGCAGTGCTGATAAAAGTCCCCTACAAACTGGGATTAAGCTTAACTATTGTCTCATACAAGGATGGCTACCTGCTGACACCTTTGCCTTGGAAGACTGCGAGGATGCCAAGTACGTAAGCATCTTACAGTCCTATTATTAAACTCTCTCTGGCAGTAATTAAATTTCTCTCCTAAGCTGCCTGGGTGGTTGCTGTCAGCTGAACACAACTCAGAGAAGTCAGTCAAGGGAGATGGTGCCTGTCGATGCAGATCTAAGGGTGAACGGTCTGTTAAACTTGTCAAAATTCTGATTACTCTAAAGCAGAAAATAGCCCTTTGAAAATCTAAGTGGGTTATGTTGTGACACACAGTGAATTCTTAGATTTTTTTTGTCTAGAGTTAGCAAAGAGCTGTTAATGTGTCCTGACAAAAATCCTGTTGACCTGAGTAAAAAAAACCATCCTGAGTAATTCTTAGAATGCCATTGCTTTCTGTCCTCTAAGCAGATATAACCTGTTACAGCTCTGCTTCTGCAGTGTTTCCTCACAGGTTTTCTTGTTTAACTACTTCATGATCCTAAAAAGGCACATGATTTTTATTTTTAAAAAAGGAGAATTTTATGTCACTTCCTAGTGACTTTCTAGTCACTTGTTTATCCATAGAAGGTATGAAACAGTAGCAAACATTCAACAGAGGTCTTTCTGCCTAAACACTGAAATATCTGCTCTGGATAACAGTGTAATTTATTTAGTCTTCATATGCTCTCTGGTTTATTAACTGCTCTGTTCAATAGATCTTTAGATTTGGAGGCCTTGGAGGATTTTTTTTTGGTTGCACAGTGTAATAACAGATATTATCATTTTCCACAGTCTACTCATCCGTGACGCTCTCATTATTCCCACAAAGTCAAGCTAATATATGGCTGTTTGAAGATACTGTCTTAATTACTGGAAAACTGTCTGGTAAGTTCTGTGCATGCAGACTGTAACTAAACACTTTGTGATAGCCATCTGCACCCACATGGAAAAAAAAATTAAGCATCATTTTATATAATACCTATCTACTTAAAGCCAGATTTTCTGTTAATTATGTAGCTGTACGAGGGGCTGTGACAAGTGCTAGACTGGAAATACAGAAATCGTGGAGAAAATGGGGGAAAACAGGTTGTTATGCTAAGTGGATTGCTGAAGGGTAATAAAGACACTGTTTGTCTGTTTTACTGTGGCTAAGACAAAATATTACTCTTTTACAGATGCCAAATCTCAACCGAGTGTTCAGTTTCCAAAATCTTTAATGAAGCTTCCAACAAATCACATTGCAAATGTTACAGCCTATCTGACAGTGCCAGAGCAATTTTTGAAAGTGGACAGCTTTCTCTATACAACAGGAATTATTCTAAATAAATCAGGTATGTGAATATGATGGTTAGGGATTAGTATAAAGAAATATTATAATGCATATGAGTGCACAGTGTTTCAGAAAAACATATGTTCAATTTAAGAGGGCCTGAAGCTGCTTCCATTGTATTGGATCAGAAAGCTTTGTTGCACAGGAGAGTAAGCTGTGAACACATTGGGCCAGTAATCAGTGTTACTCTATTTTGGTCCATGCAGTATGAGAAAATATCTTGCTGCACTGAAATACAACTTCAGAATCTGCTTTTTACATTTATATGTATGTGTATGTATTTATGCTCAGGATTTCATGAGACTGTGGAACTGGCTTAGTAAACACTTTAAAAATGCAATTATAGCCAGACTGTAGAGTAGGTGAAGCTAAAGAAATCAGTGAAACAGCAGCAATGAGCTTCAGCTGTGGAGTTCCTGCATATTCACTGGAGTGACTGGTTCTAGGGGTTACCCCCAGCACAGAGATTGCATGGAAGCCCCTCTTGGCTCAGTCAGTCAGGCTGGGCAAGTCTGGGACTTGAGAGCACAGCTGGAATAATGTTTTCTGTGCATCTCTTTCACTGGAGAAGCACTAAGTGGTTTTATGAGTTGTAACTCTGCTCTTACACCGTTGGATTTTGTTAGTATTTGTCATTCTATCAGATAGTTTTTTAATCTGCACAGGTACAGTAATCTCTGGTAGGTTGTACTGTGTGCAGTTCCATCTTTCTTTTGTTCTTTTCTTTCTATTCCCAGTAGATCTGAAGCCATGAGGCTCTTAAATTCATCGTGGTGCAGGGAGAGGGCAACACATGGCTTATTTAAAGTCATCATATCCTATTTTTTAATTTTCATTCCATTAAAGGCAGCGTATATACTGCTATTTTGACAAAGATATTTAAAAATCTTTCTTATCTGTGTTTCACCTCTTTAAATGGAAGGCAGAAGGAAAGAAGCATAGGAGAATAAGCAGTGTTTATCCTCTTTGAGTTTTCCCTTCAATCTGTCTGGCATGTGTTTTAAATTATTCATATACCCCTGAAGGAATAGGCTTCCTTTTAGGGCAGGTGGAAGCTAATTGATATCTGATGTGCCAGGAGTTCTCTCACAACCAGCTTCTAACAGCCTGCATAGATTTAACATTATTCTGCTACTTAGTAATTCTGTTTCAGCTTCTCTCACCATCCTGTCAAACTGGGCTTTCTGGAGCATTTGCAAACTGGTGAAAGGAAAACAAAAGAAAGAAACTTGCAGGCTGCCTTGTAAATGCAACATTTCCTCTGAGTGCTTTGACAAGCCTCATGATTAACTATTCAGTTAATTCTGGCTGCCAAATTAGGAAATTAATCCTTACAGGAGAGGTTCCATATGCTTTCACTTTAATTCAATGTTATGCACGTTGTGATTGTACCAAAACTCTTGTATGATCTGCATTTAACATCAATTAGGGGCTTTGCAATCTGATGATCTGAGGGGAAAAACCCTTCCTCCCCCACCCCAAACCAAGTTTTGCCTCTTGGTTAGTTCTATGGGCAGCACAGAACCCAGATGTTGCAAATGTGTTTTTTTTATAGCATTGGTATAGAAATAACTTGGTTTTGTTTTAATCCTAAGTTGTTAAAAGCTCAGAAGAAAAGTAATGTTGATTTTCATTTGAACAAGTTGGTAACAGCTGACTGTGTAGCTGGATGTGGATGAGGACTTGCCTTAAGTAGCTTAGTTCTCCATGTATTTCTTTTAAAATAATCTGTGAAAGGAGAATTACAAGATATTTCTTGCCCTCAGGTTTCAAAAGCATGGAATTAACTCCTCTTACTGCCATCTGTGTAAATGTTCTGTTGGCTGGCAAAGAACTGAACATAAAGGGTCCCATTCAGGTCACACTTCCTCTTCCCACAACTGCTGTAAAATCAGGAGATGCTGTACCTGCCTGGACATTTGATATGAAAATTGGTAAGTGGGTTATTTGTTATTTTGCCTTCTAGCACATGCCTGTAGGTTTGGGCACATGGCACTGTGGGTCAGGGAACAGTGGTGGCATTATTCTGTGAGGTGATGGTCAATAGGTGGTCATTTATTTTAATGGACTAGCTTGAATTGTTCAAAGGTATTTCTCTGCTTTCATTAGTTCAAAAAGCTTTGGTAAAATTCATTAGCATTCCTCTTGCCTGCATTTAGTGTACTGGATTTTTAGTTTCATGGGAGGCTGAGTGTTCACAGAACATATATTTTAGGTGATGTTAAATTTCAAGCCTAGTAATTTTGTGAATTCCTTCTTACAAGAAAGCAAACCAGAACTGAAGGTTTGGATGCTTTGTCTCCTAGAGTGCAGCTCTAAAGATCCTTTGATGCTAGAACTGGAATAGATACTGCTTCAGTTAACAAAAACAATTCAGAAAGTGAAATGAAGGGGAAATAAGAGTTATCCAAGGGAACAACATAGTTCTTCCAGTATGCAAAGAGGAGGCTGGGGATTAGTCATTCTAAACCTTTTGTCATCCCTTCACATCTAATTTTAGTCAGGAGTGAGTAATGAGCTATGTCCATGTAACCCATTTAGCTGACCTGTATTAGGTGTGGGTGCATTAGTGTCCTGATTGTCCTGCACTGCACCTCACAGTCACCATCACCCTTAAAATGTGAATTTATATTGAATATACAGGCTTGAAATATGCTAGTGAGTGAGGTCACATCTTGCTCCTTACCAAGGCAAAAAGCTTTTGTTCAGTGTGTGGAAGTACAGGAGAGAAACACCAGCTCTAACAAAGTGTTGTTTACATGTTCAAGAAAGAAACTGATCACCTTAATGAAAAAAAAAAAATGAAGAACATGGATTTGAATTAAGGACATGCTAATAAAATTTGGCTAGGCTGTCTTGTGGGGAAAAAGTGAATAGGATAAGTTTTGGCATAGAAGATTAAGTCTGTCTATACACCTAGAAGACTTTAGAGGGGTAATTGGTGAAAAGAGATGGCATTTTAGAGGGTTTTAGTCTGAGGTGGTAAAATATCACTCAAGGTTTAAATTTCTTATTACCACAGCCACTTTTCTTATTGCCATTGCCACAGCCAGCTCCTATGCTGATCCTGTGCTGAGCTTTTTTACCTCCCTAAACAAAGCTAAATCAACACTGTTGTTAAACAAGGAGTTGACAGAACTGGAGCAGCACAGGATGGGGTTAGAATACAAACCAGTGTGAGGTGTTTATGTGGGGGTCCTACTCAGCATTCCTGCATGGGATTGTTGGCCTTGGGAGTAAAACAGGAGCCAGGAGCATGGCCTGCTGATGCAAACCCCAGTAAAACCAGCTGGTTCTTCCTCTCCAGTGGGATGTACTTTACAGAGATTCCATAAAGGCAAGCTGTTTGTAATGGATGCTCTCTGAGGTGTACTGTTCACTGCTGCTTGCTGAGGAGAGGGACAGAAGGATGGTGAAAAAGGACAGCAACTTTTGGGGCATAAATTACCTTGTACTTTTTCTCCCATTTCTTCCTCTCTAACAATAAAAATTTGCAATTGTATTTTTTTTCCTGGGTGTTTATACTTAAGTATGCTCCTTTTAACTTTTTACCTTTGATCTGACACATGCAAAATTACTTTTTCCCAAGGTAACTGAGTAATAGCAAGGTGTGTTTTAGTCAAGGTTCTGGTGGCTGAGTGAAGCTGAACACCTCAGCTCTGCAGCAGGCATTGCAGAGCATCCATAAGGAGCAGCAGGCCCCCATCTGAGCTGAATGCAGAGCTCCTGCTGCACTTAGTAATGAGGCTCTGGCCTCCAAGAGGCTGCATGTGGGATGTCCCCAGCAAGACACTGACACAATTTTTAACTCTGAAGTCCTTGGATAATGTGTTCTGATGGTAATCAGAGCTCTCATGTCAGCATTGATAGTGGCAAGGGAACAGGTCTGTGTGGGCTGACCCATATGCAGCAGGAAAATTATAGAAACTGCTTTGACAGGTCTGCCTGAGCAGTGCTCCTGGGGCTTCCTCCAAGTGGAGTAGTACTGAGACTTCCTGGAAAATGAGCTTTGCTAATTGTACTCAGCTGCTGTAAATGCAGAGTTTGTTCATCTGTATTGAGTGTGGCTTCCTTCTTACGAAATATTTTGCTGCATTAGTGCTAAAAGTACTTTGTGGATTTTAATAGAATTACAAAAACCAGAAAGCTTGCATTCAACATTAAATTGAGAATTATATACTTCTGCTTGAATGGCAGTAAACCATAGAGAAAATGGGCTTACCCATGAATCACATTTTAATATTTTTTCTTAATACCAAGTATTTTCAATGTAGTATATTGGGGGAAGATGTAATTTGCTGAAAAGGACAGCAAACATTGTATAGCTTCTTATGGATTTTTTCAAGAGAGAACTTCTGGAGACCTAGAAGTTTTTTTTTGCCTTTTATACAAGGTTTGCTGGTATTACTCCTGACTCTGGACAAGATTTCTCAGGGGGCTGAGAAAGCATTTTCAGAGCTCTAGGTGTTGCTGCTGCCTTTCCCCTCTGCCGGCCATCACAAGCACCAGGAGACGGCTGATGCTTTATTTTCTCTGCATCTGTGGCAGGTGTCCATCCTCATCATTACCTCCTGGCTGGGAGATATTTACTTTTCCTTTGCTGAAAGAAGGGTCCTGGAAGAAAATCAAATTGAAATTCATATAAGCTTCAGCTTACATGAGTTATACTGTTTTCATACTTTGATTATTGGTGTTTTAAAAAAGCTGGCGGTTCTCTCTACTTCTCAGTATTTGCAGGTTGAATATATAACGTTGGTTACATGAGGTTGTTTCCTGTCCTTAGAATTTCAAAAATGGCCCACAATAAACATATTTTAGTGAGTTAAGTATAGTTTTCTCTCTTCTAACGGATAATACCTTTCCTTTGCATTGCCAAACAGATGGTGTGGAATCTGTGTCCTAACAATAGCACTTCCTTGGGCTAACTGAACTGTTACAGCCTCGGGGCAGGGAGGAGGAGAGAAACATTCAAGACAAACATTGTTTATCCTATTGTGGCTTAATAAGATTAAAATGTTTTCCCACTAAGTTCTGCTAGCCGATGTTAAACTTGTGTCCATATGCATGAGTTACCTGCTCCCTCATTTTTAGTCTTGGACTTCATGCACGCTGAAGGTTTTATAATAGGTTTTCTCAAATTATTTATGTGCATATCCGTGAAAGACAGTTATTAATAGAAAATTAATCATATTAAGTTTACTTCTGTAATGTTGTAATGTTGATGCTTTGTTTCAAAGTAAATGGCTACAGATGGAAGTTTGAAATGAAATTGTCAGGAGAGGAAATTTGCCTGTTTGGCTAAAGCTGTGTAATAAACAGCTTCTGTCAGAAGTTTCAGTTTTCCTGTGATCTTGTGTATTTTTGATAATGGCCTAATTGCTGGTGGTTTGAGGTACAGAAGAATCCTGCATGGCATGTGCGATGTTTTGTCCTTTTTTTGCCCCCAGGTGCTTGGGTGAACCGTGGGCTAGGAGTGGTGAAGGAGGCGGATGGCCAGTTAGTATGGACATACACTGCTCAGCACCTGGGCTACTGGATTGCAGCTCCACTGCCTGGAGCAAGAGGTATGGCAACCACTGGCTAAGCAGATCCTGAATGCCCCATGAGGCTGTCAGTTTGACTGCTTCATTTAACAGCAGGAAGGGAGAAGTGACATTCAACTTCACCACCTGGATAAATTTTGTTTGAGTCCTTACAGCGATTTTCTTGCATGTTTTGTAAATTCATATGAAGGGATCTGTCAGAGAAACAGTGTGGCTAATTGTAAAAACACAGCACTCTCTGGCAGAGTGCTAAGTAGAAAATGTAGACCACTTTTCTAAGTTAGTTTGGACAATTAATACAAATATAATTTGTCTGGAATGAAGTAGATGTCATGGTAAGCCTTTAGTATTTGAGATGAACACTAAGGCTTACCATATTTGAGATGAATTCCTGTCATTTGCACCTAGCAAGGTGAAAAGGGAAGGATGAACATAATGCCATTAGAACACAAAATCACTGGAAAAGTACTGTTCAGTTTATTAGCTCTGCACATAATTGGGTTTTAAGAACTAATGCTTGTGTGGTTTTGTTTGATAATCTAGAATCCATTATTAGTGCTGTTTCCAAGGACATAACAGCCTATCACACCGTGTTCCTTACGGCCATACTGGGAGGAACTGTTGTCATTATCATTGGATTTTTTGCTGTTCTTCTTTGTTACTGCAGGTAAGCAAAAGAAGTTCCAGGGAGCTCATTATGAGTGGAATTTGAGGCTGATAAAATAGTCTTTTGAGGTTAAGACTTGTTTTCTTAGCTAAACTGTAATGTGTAACCTTATATTTTTTTAAAATTATAGTTCTTACAGAACTTAATTTTAAGTTAATGATGTCAAATTACACCACAACTTCTTAACCAAAGTCTAACCTCCAGCTTTGGTAGTCAACAGTCCAGTATTTCCTAATATTCTCTGCAGTCACCTTGCTTCTCTTTTGCATAGGGATAAATGTCGTCAGACACAGAAGAAGGAAAAAAACTCAACCAAGCTGGAGGTCATAAAAAAAGACCAGACAACATCAACAACTCACATAAATCACATCAGTGCTGTCAAAGGGACTTTAAAGCTGGAGGATAAGTCACAGTTATATGCACCTAAGATTTCTTCATACAGTCCTCAAAGGAGGCTGTCCATGGACACAGAAGATGGAAAATCACAGGACAATTTTAAAATCTACCCAGAGGATGCTTCTTATCAGTCATCCTGTCAGACTGGTCAGGCAGGAAATTCAGCCCATTCAGTGGAGCCTAGTGCTGGAGTGAGGCTTTCACAGCAGCCAAAGCACAGTAACAGTACTCTTTCCCAGGCTCCCAGGGACATTCCAGACCAAAACAGGTACCTTTCACTGAAAGAGGAGATGTATGGGCTTTCCCATATCCCAGAACATCTAATGCATATTTACAATCAGCCTATTGCTATTCTTCAAACCTCAGACCTTTTCCACTCCCCAGAACAACTGCATCCTGCTAAATCAGCAACTTTGCCGAGGAAAGGGCAGCTGGTGTACGGCCCCATGATGGAGCCCGTGAATCGGGACAGTTACATGCAAACACTCCCCAAAATGCCAGTGCACTCTCATCCCCAGCCTTCTGCCTGCAGAGATGAGAGCAGTGCCCTGGATGGTGAAGAGGGCTTGCCTTCCCAAGCATCCAACTGGGGCAGGTACACCAACAGCTTGCTGGAATCTGTCTCTGTTCCTGGGACACTGAATGAGGCAGTGGTAATGACTCCCTTTTCATCTGAACTTCAAGGGATTTCAGAGCAAACACTGCTGGAGCTCTCTAAAGGAAAACCATCTCCACATCCTCGAGCGTGGTTTGTGTCCTTGGATGGGAAGCCAATTGCTCAAGTGAGGCATTCTTTCATAGATCTGAAAAAGGGCAAAAAAACTGAGAGTAATGATACCAGTCTGGACTCTGGTGTGGACATGAATGAGCATCATCCTAACAGAAAACTGGAGAGAGAGAAAACTTTCATTAAAAGTATGCCACATTCTAAGATTCTTTACTTGGAAGATCTGGATCTGAGTAGCAGTGAAAGTGGGACCACTGTTTGCACTCCAGAGGACCAGGCTGTGAGACACATTATGGAAGGAGGGAACGGGCCAGTCCTAGAACAACATAATGAGGAAGGTCTAAGGAAAAAATCTCTGCCAGGAAGTCATGAATCTGGTATCCCTTCTGCTAAAAAAAGGGATAGACCACCTCTCATGAAAAGAGATAGCAAAACCAATATCTGGAAGAAAAGAGAGGAGAGGCCGCTTATTCCTATAAATTAAAACACAATGTGCTTTGTGCTGTTGCTCTCCCTGCTGGTTGTTGATCTCTTGCCTGCTTCTGTAATTCTGCAGTGTTGGGTTTACAAGGGAAATGTTGTTTTCTAGTATCAAGAAAAGTTTCATTTTTTAACATATAGATTGAGTTACCAAACTTCAGCTGGGCAACTGATGTTCCATGTGAATTGAAAACAGGGAAATGCTACTATTAAACTTTTCCAGTTCCTAATTTTACTGGCAGTATGAGGAAGGCCCACATTTTACTTAGCCTGTCATTCTTGGGCACACCTTTGGGAATGCACAGTGAGAAATGTAGGCACATGGTTTAATTGTTTTGTACTTGTTGCTCATGCAATGGTAGCCTAGTTAAAGCCATTCCTAGCCTTGTTCCTAACCAACGTGACCATCTGTACAGTATTTTATATGTGAACTTTTCTAGCTGTCTGTTACTACTCCTTTGTACAATGTGAAATGTTTCATCCGTTGGTCCCACGACACCAGCAGATGAGCTGTGCTGGATTTATCAGCAGAGCTCTATAGCATTACTGCCCTCCCTGTGTGCCCATCCATGTGCAATTCCATACAACACTGGGGGAAGTGTACAAGTGTGGCCACTGCAGTTCATGGTCCCCACTACCTTAAGGTGTTGCCCATCTGTTTTGTGAAGATCTGCTTTGCAGAAAAGGACTGGTTCTGGTAGCATTTGGAGCTGCAGCTACTCCTGATCCCAGTGTCTTGTTTGGCTTCTTTGTCAGTGAACATCTTCTCTATGCTGTTGGGCCAGCTGTGCTCCAGAATATAGCCTTGAATCTCTGCCTATTTATAAGTGAGAGTTTGGCCCATGATGAAGTGTGCAGGATTAGACAAATGAAGCCTTGGAAAGAGTTTCTTGAGCAGGAAAGCTTGGCACTGTTGCTTTTTATTTTATGTTTAAAACAATGGGAGATCATTTGAGGTTTATGTGCCTACATTTTGCCAGCCTGAGCTGCTTTTGTCTAGGTTTGCAGAGGAGTTAAACAGGCTTTAAAAGTTGGGGGGGGAGGGTTATGAGCATGAGACAGCAGATTGCAAAAATTTGGTCTATAATGCAATATAAATACTATTTATGACTCATCTTAGAGTTAAATTTACCAAAAGTCATGAATGCATGAATTGTAACTAAGATATATATAGAGGAAGGAAAGGCCATCAGAATATTCTTTAATTTTAATGTTCATCTTGTCAAAGTGATCATTTCAACTTTGGCTAACAGAAAAATGGATGCATCTCTTAATGTGCTTCATATAGTGAACAGAATGTATTTCTGTGGCTTTGAGGCTGTTTCCCTGGTGAAATAAGTTCCAGCATTTTGGCTTTGGCAGTTTGATTATAAATCATCCTAAAAAGGCTTTATAAATATTTCCCTTAGAGCTTGGTTAAGGGTCTGTACCAAGATCCAAACACACAATGCCTGTATTTGAATCGTGAGGTGAGTGGTGCTTGGTTGTCTGCCCTGTAGTGCACTCAAGAGTTGGGAAGTATCCTATGCAGCTGGGCTTCTGGGAATATTTACTCAGGAAATATTACTGTGAAATATGTCTGTGGTGTTGGGATTGTCAGTTGTCTGTTGGTGTTTCTAGAAGAATATGGAAGGTAACCAGGATGGTACCAGCAATGGATCAGTGCAAAGCGAGCATTTGCTTCATGAACAAAATGTTCCTATTGAATTCACAAGTATGGAAGTGCAAATTAAGTCTGAGATAGGTGTGTGTGTGGTGGGTTGGCCTTGGTTGGATGCCAGGTGCCCATCAAGCTGCTCTATTGCTCCCCTTTCCCAGTTGGGCAGGGGAGAGAAAATAGATGGAAAGCAACTCCTGGATTGAGATAAGCAGTTTGCTAAGGCAAAAGCAAAAATTTGCGTGTGCATAAAGAGATAAAAAATAGGTTTAGGTTTGTTCTCTACTTCTCATCAGCAAGCAATGTGTGGCTGCTTCTTGGGAAGCAGGGCTTCAAGACTTGCAGTGGTTGCTCCAGAAGGCAAACCTTGTAAGTAACAAATACCCCCACTTCCTCCTCCTTTCCATAGCTTTTATATCTGAGCTGATGTCACATGGTATGGAATATCCATCCCCTTGGTTAATTTGGGTCAGCTGGCTTAGATGTGTCCCTTGCCCACCCCCAGCCTGCTGGTTGGCAGGGAATGTTGAGAGTCAGCACTGATGCTGTGCCAGCCCTGCCCAGCAGTGGCCAAAACACTGGTGTGTTATCAGCACCTTTCCAGCTCCCAAGGCAAAGCCCAGTGCTGCTATGGGGAATGAACTCCAGCTCAGCCACACCCAGTATCCATGGGCATCACCATCACAGGTGGGAATCTCAGCTCTCATGCCTGGAGCACCTCCTCCTCCTCCTTCAGCACTGACCTTGGTGTCTGCAGAGTTGTTCCTCTCACATGTTCTCACCCTGCTCTTCTCTGGCCACAATTACACCTGCACAACAACTCCTTTTCCTTCTCAAATCTGGTATCACAGAAATGTCACCATCATTTCTGACTGGCCCAGCCTTGGTCAGCAGCAGCTCTGTCCTGGAGCTGCTGGCATTGGCTCTGCTGGACATCGGGGAAGCTTCTGGCAGCTTCTCATCCCTGTAGACCTCTCCTACCCCCACTAACAAAACACATGGTGAAGCAACTGTCCCCCTGCAACCCCTGGAGTGCAGATATCCACCTGCAGCCTTTGGAGTATGCCTCAACATGGGAGACCTCTGCTGCAGCAAGCTCCTGGCAGGAGCTGTGAGAAGAGGAGCCCATGCTGCAGCAGGTATCCTGGAAGTACTGGTGGGGGACTCACACTGGAGGCAGGCTGTGCCTGAAGGACTGCACCCTGTGGAAGAGTAAGTGAGCCATGTTGGAGCAGTTTGTGGAGAACTGTTGCCCTTGAGAAGGACTCAAGCTGGAGAAGTTCATGGAGAACAGCCTCCTGTGGGAGGGACCCTGTGCTGGAGCAGGGGAAGGACTTCTGTCCTTGAGCAGTGGCAGAAACCACTTGTGATGGACTTACCCATTCCTGTCCCAGAAACCACACGTGGTGGACTGACCCATTCCTATCCCCAGAAACCACACAGGGTGAACTGACCCATCCCTGTCTGCCTGTGTCGCTGTGGGGAGGAAGTTGAGCTGGGAAAGAGGGAGGGGTAGAGGGAAGGTGTTTCTAAGATTTATTTCCCTGGTCATTCTCCTGCTCTGGTTTTGTCAGTAATAAATTCAGTTAATATCCCCAAGGTGAGTGAGTCTGTTCTGCCTGTGACAGTATTCAGTGAGTGATCTCTCCCAGGCCTTACCTCAATTCAGGAACCTTTCATTGGATTTTCTCTCCTCTGTCCACTTTTGGTAAGAGTGGCTTTGGTGGGTGCCTGGCATCTAGCCAGGGCCAAACCAATACAGTGTGTAAATAAGTCTGTAATTAAATTGGCCTCAAGAAAAAAGAGGTTTAATTCATCTGTTTCAGATGTGAACATGGCTTGTCATATCAGCATGCCTTTGGTTCTCTTTCTAGGTAACACAAATTTTGTTGTCCAATATCAAATACTTTTTCACAAGAACTTTTTGTTTTTTTAATGTACAGTTGTACTGGATTTTTTAATATGACTTTCTAGGCCCAGATATTGATCACATCATCCTTTGCTTTGTTGTATACATTAGTAGGAATCAATTTATATATGCACATTTCTTCTGAAAGCTGCCCTTGAAGTTCAATATTGCCCTGTTTGCAGAGTTGCATTGGTTCTGATGGCTCCCTCTTCAACAAGAGATTATTATACATTCTGTTGAACATAATAGAAAATCCCTGACAAGCTAATGGTTTTGAGGAATTCATATCAGGTTCATATGTCTTTACTTGAAATTTTGTTCACCTACAGTAATATTTCAGATTTTTTAAATGCATTTTTCATTGTATATACCAAAAAGACCTAATTTCTCAAACTTACTTGTATCATTAAAAAATACAGACTACTATAAATGGCTTTATTTATGTGAGTTCAAAGGAAACAAGTTTGGCACTCCATTGTTCTCATTCTCTGACAGAGTAGGTGTCTGGCTGTTAAAGAAAAAGGATTAGAAATCCAACTTTAAAATTATTAAGATTTAAATTCATACAGAATATTTCCAAATATATCAGTCTTCACATTCCAGCTGTATGTTGGAATTTATGCTCTGGAAAAACCTGTATTGCCTGCTAGAGATTAGGATTCTTTTTGGCTTTAGATCATTAAAAGAAGGAATTTGACTATGCTGAGCTCTAAAAATTTTAATTCCACAAAACATTCTATGTGATGTGTAAGACGTGGAGAAGACAGAATGTCACAGTGAAGTATCACAAACTTATGGTTTTCTCTATTTCTCTATATGATTTCAGCATATGAATTTATAGGAGTCCCTGAATTTATTTTTTAAGACTTTTTTCTGTTGGCTCTTTGTGGCATTAACAGACTGATAAAATGCTGGTGCCAGAATTAGGCCTATACAAAAATTAGCAAGGATTTGTGGCACACAGCTCTTGGAAAGGCTGGGGAAACATTCAGAGGGTTTTACTTCTTTGAATCTGCAGGTTGCTTACCTTGAGAATAAGAAGGGAGAAATATCTGTGAGGACACAGGAGAGGGGAACGAATAAGGAAAATTGGAAAGGATAGCTTCTTTCTGATGCTAGTTTGCAAACTGATATGTGTTTGGGCTTTGGTGGAATCAATTCTTTCTGAAGAACACAAATGTTTGCAACACTTATGTCTCAGTTTTTCACAAGGCACTCCTTGAGCTGGCAGCTTTTGCAAGAAAAGCCCTTATTTATGTACATATAGTTTTAAGTGCAAGCTCATTGACAGTAATTTTTAGATTGTTACCAAATGCTAGATGAAAAAAAAAAAGATGGGGGAATTGCTTAAAAATCACATTTGATCAAGAGAAAGAAAGTCCTTCTAGTGCAATCAGAAAATAGAGCTCTGGTATTACAAACCTGAAAGTAAAAATTATATGTTGATTAGGGACATTATTTACCACCATAAAGCTAGAGGTGACACACCAAAAATAATCCAGGATGTAGGAATGTTTAGTTGTCTCCTTTGTTTTTATGCAGTGATTTGTACCAAAGAGGATGAAATGAACTGGCACCAGTATAAATTCTTGTTAGTTAAAAAGTGACAAAGTTTCACTACACTTCTGATCAAACACTGTGCAGATGAAAAGGCAGTGCACTACATCTGTTGTCTAGTGCTTTACATTAGGAAAATCTGGAGATAAATTAGCCTGCTGAAGTGCCTTTCTCTTTCATCAGACTTATTTTATCAGTGGGACATCTGACTATCTGAAAAGCACAGTATGGTTTTATTTTCTGTTAGCCAAAACCCCCTGAATTCATACAATTACGTAGCTTTTATAATATTTTAAGAGGCAGATCTAGTGCTTTTTATGTTGGAATACTGACTTCTGCATGTTGATGATGATGGTAGTTGTTGTAAAACCTAGTTTTGATATTTTTTGTTTGAAAAGAAATTTAAAAAAATATATCTTTAGCAATCTGAACAGTAGTGTCTTTTAAAAATGCTCATATGGGATCTGATTCAACTTTGTGTGTCAAGTGCAAGCATCTTGAAGTCACTGGATTTACAGGTATGAAACTGACTGGGATATTAACTTAAAAAAATGAAATTAACGTATGTTTATATATAAACACTTACAATGATAAAAGTTCTTTTTTCAGCTGCTAACTTTGCTTGTCAGTAGCAGCAGAAATTGTATGGAGATTGGTACGTAATTCTTATTTTCTAGAACCAATTTTTATCTCAATTTGGAGCCTAACTTGCATTGGTTTTTAATAGCTTTTTATTTTTTTTTAAATTCAGTGGTACTATGAAAACACAGTACTATGCCTACAGAGCTAAAGATGAGCATTCTTTTATAGTAATTTGTACTAATTTGTGCCACACTTCTAACAGTAGGCAGCTACATTTGTGTTAAAGAGTTTATATGAAAGGTGATTTAAATGACTTGAATCTGAGCTTCGTTTCCTTTCAAAAGCAGTATTCATTGTGTTCTGAAAAAATAAAAAGCTTCAGCTTTTTTTAAGACTGACAGGGCAAACCTCTGTCATTTCTTGTTTTGCTAGCACCCTCAGCCTGAAAACTGTTTTACCAAATGAATATTTTCAGTCAGTTTTAGGACTTACTGAACATTCCTATATTACCCCTCCCCAAAACATCCTGGTACTTTATTCCCTAGGTAATGGATTTAGTTCCTTTGAAGCACTCATTGCACTTCAGTCCACGTTAGAACAGTACTATTTTTACATGTCACTGTGTAGAAAGGCAGTTTTTAGTGCTCATTAGAGCATGTTACTCGTGCAAAGCCTGGCTCTGGGGGTTGCAAGGCAGGTGAACTCATGGCCCTGACTGTGCTCACCACCTTGAATTCTGGAGCCTCACATTCAACAAACGCTTCATGACCTCAGCAATTATTTTCAAAAACTCTCTAGTATGGATATTGTTTATGTAAAACATTCTTGATATTCAGCATCCTGGTTTTAAGTATTTCTACCTTTTTATATTTTGTCAGAGGTGTCTTTTCATCTCTGTATTTACTACAGTATCAGTGTATCTGTTGCTGAAAATGTAACTAAGGTTTGTAAAATGTTACAGCTTATGCAATATAATAAAAATTTGAAAAAGTTATCGATGTCTGAAATGTTATTTGTTTATCTTTGAAGTCATATGTTGTTTAGGGACATCTCTCAACACTTTTTTCTAAATATCATTAAGGTATTTCTGTCATCATCATAATTCCCATGACAAAAGAATGTCATCCTCCTTCAGGTTACCAATTCTAATAGAGTCACATTCTCTATTCAGTTTCTTGTGAAGAAAAACTTCTTGTAGTCTTCAGCTGGACCTTGGAGACAATTTCCTTGCAAACAAAAAAGAGCACATCAGCAGATTAAGTAGCTAGCTTAAAGAGTTTTCAACCCTTTGTGATAAAGTCATAGCTAAATTATTTATTTGGAAAAGGACAATCCAAATACATACTACAGAATCATTTGAAGATGTACTGCACTAAGAGCAAGTTTAAAAACATTTGCTTTGTTTGCCATAGATGTTTGTTTACAAAGCATATGTTGTCTATGCTCTAGGTGAAGTTGATGCCAAAATTTTTATTTTTTATACATTTTTCATAAATTTGTAGCTCTGTAGACTACTATTATATAGTTATATAGCTCCTTAACTAACTTAAGTACTTCTCCTACCTTTTCTCTTAGATTTTACAACAGCAAGCTAACCTTCCTGGAATCCTAATTAGTCTTTCCCCTAGTGTGAACCAAGGATGTTTTGTTTTTTTCCAGATACTGTAGGCATAATAAATGTGGGGCTAGAAGTTGGGAGGGGGCTTCAGAGGGGGGCAGAACCAAAAGGGGGAGGGGGTTACTTAATTAACTGTTCCTCTAATTGGATCATTTCTGTTAAGTATGCTATTTGTTCCACCTTTAAAATTGTCAGTCCTGTATTTGTGTGCATTGTGCCACACTTGCACCTGAAGGACCTTCATTGAAGGTAAGCCCTTTTTGTCATTTAATATTGTATGGCTTGTGATTTTTGGCATCACAGTCAGTTACTTACATTAAGGCAGAGAAGTAAGTGACAAGCTATAAGATATACTCAAAAACTCTCAAAATACTGGTTTGAAAGTATTTATTGTAGCGCTTTCCTATGCTGGAAATGCTCTGCAGTTATCACAAGGGTTTCCAAAGTGGTGTTCAGTCTTGATTTTTCTGTTGCATTCACAAGTTGTTTAGTTTCTAAATTCTATTAGAATGAGAAGAAGTGCGTGCTTTTCTCTGTAAAGTGGACACTTCGCTGCAGAGCCACGCTCCAGTTCATCTTGGTGGTTTGCCCAAAGTTTTATGTATTTAATGTGAACATTACCACAGATATATCTACAGAAAATGAATTCCAATTTCTCTAATCTCTCCAAAATTAAGAAAAATCACATAGCAATACTAAGTAGTCTCCCCCCTTTTTTTTTCCTCCTTCCTCTCCACTCATATTTTAGCTCCTAAGATTGCCACATTTTCCCAGATTGCAAAAGGGCTGTAACAATGGTCAGGTATTTTTTCTTTTGGATTTTTTTCTGTTATTAGAAGTGTAGCAAGTCAGAGAACAAATTTTATGCCTAATCTGTACTAAGGGAACTGAAACACTTTCCTTAATAACACCTCCTGACATATGGGACAAACATCCTCTTCATCAATTTCTCCCTGATCAATGCATTTGTCATTCTCTGCCTTGTAAGAGTCATAAACTGATTTACAGGGAAAGTATTAATTGTGTGATTGATTATACGAGAGAAGGTGAGTAATCTTACTGTAGCAAATTCAGTTTAACAAATTTAAATCAGTGTTTAAAACTAAATTTAAATTAAGGGCTTAGTCGCCCTCCCAGTTTATATTCCAGTCACTGATTTCTCCAGTGACCTAATCCAGCTCTCCAGACTGCCAAAAGAACAAACCTAGCAAAACCCACCAATTTTCTGTTGATGTGGTGGGTATTAATTGGAATTTGAGGTCGTTAATACTTCCTTATTACTTCAACAGAGATGGTGCAGGGACAGGAGAACAAATGTGATGAGGAGCAGGTGAGGGAGTTGGGGTTGTTTACCCACAGATTTTATCCAGAGATTTTTTCGCTCTCTACAACTCCCCGAGAGGACGGTGGAGGACATCGGGCTCTTCTGCCAGGTAACAAGTGATGGCATGAGAGGACACAGCCTTAAGCTGTGCTGGGGGAGGTTCAGCTTGGACATGAGGAAGAATTTAATCACATAAAGGGTGGTTAGACATTGGAACGGGCTGCCCAGAGAGGTGTTCAAGGAAAGACAGAATGTGGTGCTAGGGCTGGGTCCCAGGCTGGAATCACTGGCCTTGGAGGTGTTTGTTTGGCCCAGGTTGGGCAGGCTGGCCTCGGAGGTGTTTGTTTGGCACAGGTTGGGCGGGCTGCCCTCAGAGGTGTTTGTTCGGCACAGGTTGGACGGGCTGCCCTCAGAGGTGTTTGTTTGGCACAGGTTGGGTGGGCTGCCCTCAGAGGTGTTTGTTTGGCCCAGGTTGGGTGGGCTGCCCTCAGAGGTGTTTGTTTGGCACAGGTTGGACATGCTGCCCTCAGAGGTGTTCGTTTGGCACAGGTTGGACATGCTGCCCTCAGAGGTGTTTGTTCAGCACAGGCCGGACGGGTCGCCCTCAGAGGTGTTTGTTCGGCACAGGTTGGGCAGGCTGCCCTCAGAGGTGTTTGTTTGGCACAGGTTGGAAGGGCTGCCCTCAGAGGTGTTCGTTCGGCACAGGCTGGACAGGCTGCCCTCAGAGGTGTTTGTTTGGCACAGGTTGGACATGCTGCCCTCAGAGGTGTTTGTTTGGTACAGGTTGGACAGGCTGCCCTCAGAGGTGTTTGTTTGGCACAGGTTGGACAGGCTGCCCTCAGAGGTGTTTGTTTGGCACAGGCTGGACGGGCTGCCCTCAGAGGTGTTTGTTCGGCACAGGTTGGACAGGCTGCCCTCAGAGGTGTTTGTTCGGCCCAGGTTGGACGGGCTGCCCTCAGAGGTGTTTGTTTGGCACAGGTTGGACAGGCTGCCCTCAGAGGTGTTTGTTCGGCACAGGTTGGATGGATGGGCTGCCCTCAGAGGTGTTTGTTCGGCACAGGCCGGACGGGTCGCCCTGAGAGGTGTTTGTTCGGCACAGGTTGGACAGGCTGCCCTGAGAGGTGTTTGTTTGGCACAGGTTGGACATGCTGCCCTCAGAGGTGTTTGTTTGGCACAGGTTGGACATGCTGCCCTCAGAGGTGTTTGTTTGGCACAGGTTGGGCGGGCTGCCCTCAGAGGTGTTCGTTCGGCACAGGTTGGACAGGCTGCCCTCAGAGGTGTTTGTTTGGCACAGGTTGGACAGGCTGCCCTCAGAGGTGTTTGTTTGGCACAGGCTGGACGGGCTGCCCTCAGAGGTGTTTGTTTGGCACAGGCTGGACAGGCTGCCCTCAGAGGTGTTTGTTTGGCACAGGCTGGACGGGCTGCCCTCAGAGGTGTTTGTTCGGCACAGGTTGGACAGGCTGCCCTCAGAGGTGTTTGTTCGGCACAGGCCGGACGGGTCGCCCTCAGAGGTGTTTGTTTGGCACAGGTTGGACAGGCTGGCCTAGAGGTGTTAGGCACAGGTAGCACTCGTTGGCCTAGGAGGTGTTTGTTCGGTACAGGTTGGGTGGGCTGCCCTCAGAGGTGTTTGGCACACGTTGGACATGCTGCCCTCAGAGGTGTTTGTTTGGCACAGGTTGGGTGGGCTGCCCTCAGAGGTGTTTGTTTGGCACAGGTTGGACATGCTGCCCTCAGAGGTGTTTGGCACAGGTAGCACTGGCTGCCCTCGGAGGTGTTTCCAGCCAGAGGAAGCCGTCACTGACTCAGTAATGGACGCGCACACGGAGCCCCCGTTCCCGCTAGGCACACGGGCGTCCCGGCAGGCCGGGCCCCGCGCGGCCCCTCAGGAGCGGCCGCCATGGCGGGGCCGGGCCTCAGCCGTGTCCGGGCACTGAGGGGGCTCCGCCTCAGCCCGCCCTGCCCTCGGCCCCCGCCGCTAGGAATGGGCTGGAAACACCCCGTGGTTTACTAGTGTGCCTTTAAAGGCTGAACAGCCCTGAGAGCCTGCGCCAGACGGGTTCCTGCTCTGCGCGGCTGACGCTAGGAGGAGCTATTGCATTCCCTCCAGCCTGCAAAAATGCGTTTATTTACCGTCCTATCTTAAATATTTTTAACAGTTCTTCAACCAGTTAGTAACCAGATACTTACCAGTCTTTCGGTAATAAAGAGTAATTGATGTAGTTTTTACACATATACACACCAGTATGTAATAGTATATATATATAATATATAGTATAGAAATATACTATATATAGTATTTATATACTATATATATACTATATAGCATATACCAGTATATATATACACTATATACTATATATACCAGTATATATAATTGGTGTGGTTTTTACTAGTGTGTATATTTATACACACATATATATAACATATATCATATGACAGTATATATCATATCATATGTATTATAATATCTATAATATTTTGGAAATTATATATTATATATAATATTAGGAAAAATGTTCTTCCCTGTGAGGGTGCCGAAGCCCTGGCACAGGTTGCCCAGAGAAGCTGTGGCTGCCTCATCCCTGGGAGTGTCCAAGGCCAGGTTGGACAAGACTTGGACCAACCTGGGATAGTGGAAGGTGCCCCTGCCCATGGCCTTTAAGGTCCCTTCCAAATCAAACCATTCTATGATAATGTGGTAATGGAGGTTTCAGTACCATGTATGTTTTTTAAGGCATAAGGAATTCTTGCCCTGTTCTTGGCTTCTCTGAAATGCCTTTTTGTTTCAGAAGTCACTGAGTCCAGCTGGAACATGACAGAGACATAGCTGAGCTCCCAGAGAGGCAGGAAGGGTCAGCAGAGGGGATGCCAGAGGAGGTGGGATAAGCCAAAATGGATGAACCCTCCCTGTGCCAGGTGGTGAAAGAAAAGTGTTGATAAAGAAAAGCTGATTGAGCTGCAGAATCCAGATCAGTGCAGAGGTGAGATCAAGGTTAGACAGAAAGGTTTTTGAATGCTTGACTCATGAAAGAAAGAGGGGCCTGAGTGAGAGAGAACTGTCGTGTGAAAGGCACTGACTGCACAGGGGCTTGATACAGCCACAACAGGGAACAGCTCAAGTGAGCTGGTCACAGCTGTCACTTGAGCCAGCTCAAGTGGGCACATCAAACTGGAGCAGTGGAGGGGCTGTTTCTGACTAAGTTGTGTATTGAATAGTCCTCAGAGTTAATTCTTTCATCTAATTTTAAATAATCTTTAAAATAACCCTACCAGCAGAATTAGGATGAAGGGAAGGGAGCAGGAAGAGCATCAGTAGACAACATCCCTTGGTACAAAGTTCTTAAGCAAAGTCCTCAAGATACCATTTTTAGCTGGGTATCACAGACTTCTTGTAAAATCTCGTGGATCAGCTTTTTCATTTTCTCTTCCTTGTCTTCACCACAGCGTCATATCTCCTGAATCATGTTTTAGTAAATAAAAAGTTATTTTTCATTTTTCCTTCCCTGCTAAGCATGAGAATTTATAGAGTTACAGCCATGATTGCACCTGCTGTGTGGTAAGAGGGATCCTAAGAGTGGATAAAATCAATCCATGATCTTGTGATTTATACAATTCTTAATCCTAGGTTTGAGAATGGTACCTAACAATGCTTGTACCTTGCAAAACTTCTGAAGCATGGAATTACAAATACATTTAAAGATTTAGTTACAGATTATTTTGGACTTCTCCACAGAAAGAGGTTCAGAAAAGAAGCTGTGAATTTTACAGATTAACAGCTGCACTGAATATATTTTGGACATGTTTTTCCCAGGTCATTTTATGGAGAGCCCTTTTAGTGAGAACCCAGGGAATGTTGTTTTATTTGTTATATATAACACATGATAAACAGCTCCCTTTTGCAGTTACAAAATTACATGACATGGCACAAGATGCATCAATTTACCCTTACAGACTGTTTGCCTCTTGAGCTATTCCTGTTCCAGAGCTGATCTGATATTTATTCACTTTTTGTTCTGTCTGGCTTTACTGGCCTTGGAGAACAAGTGTTCTTAACCCCTTTATTTTAGTTCCTTAAAATAATACAGAATTTGAAATTACTCTGGTTTATTCCCCATTAGAACAGATCAGCCTGTACTGATTTTTGCCAGCAGAGCTTGAATAGCATATTCTGAATATGGGCACTATCATGGTTTGTCTCACTTGCATTAATGATCTTTAGAAATAATTGTGTGTAAAAGTAATAATTCTTGTAGGTTTTGTCCTTATGTTTTTTTGAGATGGCACCTGCCTTTAATTTGTTTTATTGCATTTTAAGGCAATGCTAGCTTCATCTTTAGTGTCACTGCACAAAAGCTTCCTGAACCCTTAGGATTTGTTGGCTGTGCAAAAGGTGCAGGTGAGTGGCACCAGCTGTCTGTGTTCATCTCTCTGAATTGTTACTGTGAAATGTCCAGGTAACAGTGGATTATTTTGCCCTCATGGGGTGCAGTTTTGAATACTGTGGGATCCCAGTTCTGAATTTCATTTTGATTAGAAAGTAGAAAAAAAATTGAGTTCCCACCTCTGTGGAAGGTCAAATCTCTACTTTCTGTGTACTTGGGAAATTCTGATTTCCAGAATTTAAGCTATGTGAAATAATACAGGAAAGGGAACTTTGATCCTCTCTTGTCACCTTCTCAAGATTTATTGGGTCAGAGAGCAGAAAGTTTACTTTTTTTACCTTGCTACTTTATATATTGTTCTGTGAACACTTGGACTTTTTTTTGAGAAAGTCTCTCCAGTAAACAAAATAAAACAAAATACAAGCAAGTAAAAACCAGATATGTAATCCTAATATTTCTGAAATCTCCTGCAAATAATGAAAACAGAATATATAACTCCTGCCAGAGATAATGGTGAAAAAAGCTAAGTATTGTGAGACTTAAAAATTAAGATGATCTTGTGGTAGACCAGGCCTAAGGAGAAGCTCATCCTGGTTCTTTTATAGGCTTCCTGAGGGGTCTTAAACAAAATAGTTCAGAGCCTCAGTTTTATCCCAGGGGTGTTTCCTTGCTCCTCTTCCCTGCCTGGTCTGATAGACTGATCCTCCCTTTCAAGGAGGGGGTTTCAGGGCTCTCAGTGTATGTTGGCAGAGACACAGTGGTATATATATAATATATATATATGATCAGAACTCAGTGGAGTTCTGATCAGCTCTTTCCTGCTTTACCAAAAATCACTAAGCAGTCCTTAGGTATTTGGGATTTGGATTTGTCCAATAGAACCCTGAGCTCCTGAAACTGGGCAGTAGTTTCTGAGCAAAGCCACATGGGTACAGGTCTCTGGCTGACATCAGCCAGCTGCATTCTTTCCACATAATTTCAAGAGCTATAAATATAAGGGAAAAAAGCCAACAAAGACCCCATATCAGAAAAACCGACTTGTCCTTTTCCTCTCTACCGGAAACATGAAACTTGCATTGTGACAGAGAGCTGGAACAGAGAACAGCATTGATAAATTGGGCAGATTTGCAGTGCAATGTTGTCCTGACAATAAACTTGCCTGGATGGTATTTTTAAATAATATGGAGAATAATATTTACTCTTGCATGCATTCTTATATAGACACCATCAGAATGATCTCCAGTGGGATTTCGTGACTCCTGAATTATTTAATCATTGCTAAAGAGAACGAGTGTCCTGAGTGTGAAACACAAGATTTTCTTATATACTGTGCATTAATACTGCTATAGGGGCAACAAAAACCCACAGAAAATGAAAATCTTTTCTATGAAAATCTTTTCTATGAAAAGACTGTGAAGCACTTCTGTTGCTGATGCTTCACCTGACATCTGCAGATTTGGTTGTTTTTTCTTTCAGTTACCTAAATTGAACAATGGGGATTATACTTTTTTAATTTTTTCCCCCTACTGTTCATCTCCAGTTGTATTAACTAGAAATGCTCCCCAGTTATGTCAGTGAAGATACTGAAAAATTGCTTTTCAGCTGGTGTTGCCACAAAGTGAGCACATCAAAAGGAAGAATTGAGTTTCCTATTCCTATCTCTGCTCATAGTCTTTTCAACCTTGTGCTTGTTATTAGTATTTTGTTTGGATTTTTTTTTTCAAATATCATATAAAAATGTCCAAGTGTTTTTTTTTTTTCTACAACTTCTGTGTTTGTGGTGTTTAACTGTTTTTGTGACTATATAGTACAAGGTAAGTCACATAGGTGTTTTATCATTATAAAACTGCATGATTCATATTAAAGTTTTATATACTAATGCTACCTACAGTATCTGGCAGGTCAGTAAGGACATAACACTAACACTAACCTGAAAATACATTTTTTATTATGTGTGCTGTTTTTGTGGGGGTCATTCCATGATCTTACTTTGCTGCAGTTCATCTAGAAGACTTTGCAGATAAACAAAACCCCTGAATGAACTGTTCAGTGGGAAAAGTTGTGTATAATTTATACAGTACATGACCTTTAAATCTCGACTTCAGAAAATGACCAGAGAGAAATAATCACTAAGATGAGTTTATTTTGGCACTGTAAAATGAAGCAGTCTTGGTACTACTGACTACTGAGTGATATGTACTTCAGTTTAATGTGTGCTGTACAGTTCTTCCTCACCACTTTTACTTCAGTTCGCTTTGTACAAATGACATTGTCTAGCAGGGACTCAGATTTGCAAAATTATGTTTTTAATGACATTTCAGAAAGATTAGTACTGACAGGTTTTTATATATATTTCCTATGTGGGGCCAACTCTTCCAGCCCATTTCCTTCAGTGATATCTGGAGAGGATCTGATAAGCTTTATACTGCTTTTCACAGTTCAAAGGGCATTGTCTTCCCCTTCACTCCAGCTGACAATAACAAAGTCAGACATATGTTATCACCATCACACAGGAAGCTGTGAGGCTGCTTGTGTTCAGCAAAGTACAAATGCAGGAAGAGCGTCAGGTTGGTTAAAAGCTGAGGGAGCTGTGCTAAGGTAGTAGAGAGCTGATAGTACTATAACCCAGCAATCTGTGTGCTGGGGATGTTTCAGTTCCAGGGAGGGTGGTTATCTATTGCTGATTGTTTAATATCATTATAACATAACTGCAGGTATCCATTTAAAACCTTTTACAGGTGAGATCATCTCCAGTGGTGGGGCTGCATTGCATTAGAAGAATAATTGCTTAGGTAATAAAGAGCAAAGCTGCAGTGGGATTAAGTGGTAAAGAATTGAACATGAAGTTCACCTGATCAGACACATTCTCACTCTGTCAATTAACAAACAGGATGCAAGGTGCCCTACATTCATTCTGGATTTTCTCATTTTAACATACAGTGTGTTGCCATTAAAATCATGTTCTCAATATATTAGCAAGCTCATCTAGTGAAATGCTGTGAGTCGTGACAGCCTATTTCTGGGAAAAGTGCATTTTCTTCCTCTCTGTAATTTTGGAATGTGAAAGGTGGCTTAAGAGAAGCTCTAGATATCATCACTGATATCCAGTATTTTGGAACCTCAGTCATGAGTGCTAAATTTGGGTCTGTTTGCAGCTTCTCTTCTGCTTCCGGTACATTGTTTACTGCTTGCCAATAGGAAAGTCTTCCCAATACATTATATTAGTTCCTATCCTCTGGCTTTTGCTCAGCACAGAACAAATCACTTCAGCACACTGAGTTCCAGCTTCTGTCTCTAAGGACCACTTCAAGCTCTGCTTGGATGTACTGCCTCTACCTGGAACTTCTAGGCCACACCATAAATAACATACACAGGTATCTGTGGGAATAGAGTAGAGCTATATATGTCCATGCCTTCAGGGGAGCCAGGAATGGGGTCTTTGGTCTGATGACAGTGACTGTGAGTGCCTTACTACAATTTGTCCCATCTCTCTACTTGTTGTATCTCTGTTTTCACAACATCAGTGGCTATACCAAGAGCTAAATATACATTCAGAGGGGCCTTAAAATGGTCTACTTCTTCTGTTGAGAGCAGTAGATTATTTTAAAAGAGAAAACAGCACTTGAGCTTTTGCCATTCAGAAGTACAGATAGATCCCCTTCCAGTTCCCGTGCCCTGCCACTTTCAAGTGCTGTGTGGATGGAAACAGCAAGCAGCTGTGAAAGTCTGGTGAAGAGGTGTGATAAATGAGTAAACAGGATCATGCTGTGACTCAAACACAACCTTCTGCACTCCTAAGCTGCCCGTATATCTAGCAGGGGGCACCAAGAGCAAGAAATGGTGTATTCACAGCAGCAGAATCTCAGAGACACTGCTGGTAAAGCTCTTCATCTCACACAAGGGATGGCAGCAGCTGGGCTCAGAGGTTGTCCCTAAAGACTGCTGGCATTAAGCTCTATAGGGCACTGCTCTGAGGTGGAGAATGAGGGTAACAATAATACTTGAGCTTTCAGTCCTGAAACAGGCCATTATGGCAAGTAACTCTTGCTGTTCCACTGTAGAGTTACTGCAGTGAATATAAACTAGCCATTGTCACATCCTGCTATAATCCTGTCAATCTCTTCTGTTTTACTTGAAAGTGCTTGAATTATTTCACATTATTTTATACTAAGGTCTGTATGAGTACTGCAGACTTTGTGTATGTGTAAATGTCTGGGTTTGCATCACATCAGAAAGGTTTGTCAGGATTTTACTGGGGGAAAAGAAGTGGGAGAGGAAGTGGACTGTTAATAGATAAAATATTTTCTACCAGCTGGAAAAGAGATGTGTGACCACATGACATTACAGAGCTCTAGGCTGTGTAGACATAGTGAGTAGCTATGCACCTGTACCAGTGACAAGCATGGCTAGAGGGAGGAGCAAGGGCAGGCTGCAGAACTGAAGATAGGGTATTGCATGAAAAATTAAATGGCAATTATAGCTTTAGCCAAGCCTATTGCCATGCCATTACACATCTGCTTTGAACTTAAACCAATACCTTTTTCCATGACTTCAAACTGAATTATCCATTGCTACAGCAATCTGTAAGTCATACGTGGCATCCCTTTGTGTTAGTTACAATCCAAGTGCTGAAAAATCTGTGCTCACTGATAGAGTAAAAGATAAGAAGGTGTCAGTGAGGAAATGGCCAGAATTAAACAGATGGTGAAACTAGAGAAACAAGAGATGAGGCTGAGGGAAACCTTTTAGTGTATTGGCATTTAAACTGCCTATTCAGAGCAGATGGCCCACTCAGAGAAGAGGTACTTGGAGAACTATGCTTGTGGTTCTACAAGAAACATGAGGGATATTATTTTTCTTCTGCCATCTTTGAATTTTTTTGTGTTCTCAGTCTTTGAGCAAAGCCAGTCAATGGAGTAACTTGAGTTGAACTGCTGAGATCTGGTACATTAGTTTTGATATGGTCTGAGGTGAGTAGGTAACCTGTTTGTATGTATAACTGATCACCTTAATTAATCTGAAGCTTTTGATCTTTGTCTATCTGCAGTTGACAGAAATGGCTTTAAACAATCCCAGTTCAGTATTCTAGAAGACTGATTCTTAGCAATTCTCTTCAAAGCTTTGTGCAGCTTAATACAGATTTCTGTGGCCTCCAGTGAAACTCTACACTGTGTGTGCATGCAAGCTGGAGCTACTGAGATGCTCTGAGCTACAAAAGTTTCCAAACACATCTGATGACTGCACTTTCCTGACTGTACATTTTGGAAATAACTAAGAGGGCTTTTTTGTCTTAATGGATGTGTCTTTGTTATGAAGGGTTATGTTGATAACTTTGGAATACCATTAGTGTTTGAGGGGGTGGTTCAGAGCATTTGTATTTGGAAAGTTTTTAGAAAGTGGTTTGCACTTCAAACATTGGTGTACATTTGGATGCAAGGGACTCTTTCCCAGTTATGCTCAGTAGAAGGTTTGTTAGCTTGGACCAGTATGTCTGAACAGAGTTGTCAGCTCATCACAGCTCTGAACATTGGTCATGTTCAGGACCCTAAATGCTTCTTCAAGTCTGCATAGCAGAGACAAACCCCTTTTCTACATCTGCAGAACATCTGCAATGTATTTTACCTACCTGTGGGTAAAATCCTGGACTAGAAATTGTATTATACAGGAAGGGTCAATTCAATCCTTTTGAACCATGATAGTTAACCCTGTTTGGGATCCTGCCTGAGTCCTGCAAGTTATTAGCTTTGTCATACTCTAATAGGTCTCTGACAAATTTCCTTTACAGCAGTGAAAATGGCTGCTGCTGCTGGTTTCCCAATACTCCATTTGTTCAGTCAGTCAGTGCAGTGCAGGCTGATATTCTCTTCACTGCTGAACTGTAATTTCTGAGATACAAAGTCTACGAGTAGTTGTATGTATATGTATCTAGACAGATGTATATCTAGTCAGACCAAGTCAAAAATTAATGGGCAGTTTACCACGTGTTCTTTTCTTAGTTCTTTACTCTTTTGCCAACCATATTAATGAAGAATTTATGCTACAAGTGCTCTGATTAAAGAGAATTTGACAATGTTGTGGTCTGAAAAGCCGTGTTCATTATGCATCACTGGAACAAGCTGTTATACCCACACTACTTTCTATATCCAGTAGGCTTAACAGCCCTCGAGTGACAGAGATGGAAGGAACTAATGTTGGTTGGTAAAAAACCCTTTTTGTTCTTATTTGGTGCAATTTTATCTGAATGCTACCTTTCTGTCTAAGTTAAGACAGAGAGGATTATGACTACAGGAAACCAAGTTATCTCCTTCCAGCCTCACAATCTTTCAAAAGGAATTTTATTGGGATGGGAACAACTTCAAACTGTGCAGTGTCCCACTATGAAGCTGTGCTTGTCTTCTGATTTGTCACAAGAGGGGGCTGGAGTTCTTTACAATGACTAAAAGCTGATCTGTTTCAACTAACTGAACGTGTTCTAGTTGGTTGGTTGATCTTATTTTGGATTCTACTGTTTTTCAAGGATAGACTTAAAAGTTATTGAAATGCTTAAATTAAAAAAGGCATTTGCTAAGAAACCAATTGTTCTATTCTGGTTTTTATTTTGTACTTTGATGCCAAATACATAATTGTAAAAACAATGATGTAAAAAGGATTTTTGGGCATGGTCATACTGTATGGCAGTGAAATTCATAGAATAGGAGCTGAGAAAAAAATCTCTGTGAGAAACTGTATTTCTTTAGTGAACCATCATGAGGTAAACCCAAGCTATGAGCTGTCCAAGCTAAAGTAAATGAAATAATCATGCTTTGTCCACTTGAGACATTATCCCTGTTTTTATTGGTACTTTTAG
The DNA here is from genome assembly GCF_023055355.1 of Agelaius tricolor. Taxonomy (NCBI): domain Eukaryota; kingdom Metazoa; phylum Chordata; class Aves; order Passeriformes; family Icteridae; genus Agelaius; species Agelaius tricolor. The sequence goes on from NW_027269270.1 coordinate 4,505,171, forward strand.
GATGCCAGCATCCTTTTTAAAGGCTCTGTCCTTGCTTTGTAATACCATTGCCATTGCCCTATTTTGGAATGCTAACTTTGAGTAGGTTTTGGAATAAGTAATAATAGAGCTCTAGATCCAATTTTATTTGGTGGATAATCTCTGAAAGATCTGGCAGTTTGGAGGATTCCATAAATTCTTGCCTCATTCATTCACCTTTTAGCATGCAGAGTCAGAAGAGGAGTGTATTTCATAGCACACAGTGCTGGAAGAATGGCTGAGTCCCCACATTTCTCAGTGCAGGAGGATGATGTGACTGAGGAGCCAGTGTCTTTCATGTCTAATGAATAAAAGGTCTGGAAGGGTCTGATCTCCAGCTTTACAGCAGGAAAAAAAACTTGTCTGAAATGGTAAATGATTGCAAAGTCTTTGTTTGGTCAGTAGTGAATTATTATGATGCAAGAAAAGTAATGTAGAAATTCTGTTTCTGTCTGAATGGAGATCTAAACCTTCTTTTCTTTCCAATTCTGGGAAGAACTTAGTAATTTTTCCTTGAAATATTGGTTTATGTGCCTTAAGTCTTAGAAAACCTTTATCATTCATATCTACATTAGCTACTTTCTGAGTTTCTATTGTGTAGTATTAAATGCCTGTAAAAATCATGAGGGTTGGACCTTTCTCTAGAAAATCTCACCCTGCAGCAATAAACTGATTTCATATCTTGCACATCTGGCAGCAATTCAAATGTTTTAAAACACCAACAATGCTCCTGGAAGATCTCTGTACACAGCTGAGCTGCTTTGCAGGGTGGGGGCAGTGGCTCTTTCATTTTATGCCTTAATGTTTTCAGTGTCTGAGAATATTTATTGTATGAATTTTCTTAGAACTAAAATAATAGAATACAAAAATGCAATATTTTTAGGAGAGAAATGGTTTTCAAGGCAGCAGCACATATACTTTGAGAAACACTAATGAATGCAAAATGAAGAAGAATAATTTTTAAACACTGTTAACACATGTGAAAGCATATAGGCAGCAGGCTGTATGCATCTCCTGTGAGCTACAGCATAATAGAGGCCTATTTTTTGTTCCTGAAAAAGAACTTTTCCTTTTCAACTTTTTTTTATTTCATTTTGATCTTCTGTTGAGAATTGCAACCAAAGAAGGGAAAAAAGAGAGAGAAAAAAAGAATAAAGGGAAAAAATGAGGGAAAAAAATTACAGAAAAATCTCTTGGGCATTGCAATGGTAAATAAAATAGCTTACACTTAAGTGGGTTTTGTCTTAGAATTACTGAAGAATTGAAGAGGGATTATATCCTCACTCTTTTCTGCTGTTGTTATTGAGTACAGCAGAGTTCATAAATCAAATGTAGGCACCACAAACGGTTGCCACAATGCAAGCTGTGATTTGCTTTGTATTTACTCTTGGGAACTTTGAACAAAGGTCAGCACTAGTTTCATTACCCCTCCCATTTGTATTTTCCCACACTTTTCTTTTTCCCACAACTGAAGGAATCTATCTGGTGCTCGCTTATGTCCATGGTGTTGTTTCATGTTTGAAATGTGACATGTAATATCCATAAACTGGAGTTTTATGAGGTACTGTCATTAATTCTGTCATGTTTCTGTCAGTGAAATGAGGACTCTTTCCTCCTCTTGTTTTCAAATCAGAAATACTTTTTCTTTCATTTGCAGTCAATTCTCCTCTGTAGAATTTTTTTATTTTTTCCTAACAGTGTTTTTTTTTTTATTTAGAACAGAGCCTGGACATGAAGATTTTTTTCAGCCTTACTTCATTGTGACCAAGAATACAAAATCTAAGGGTAGGCACTGGCTGTCCACCAGGAATTGTAGCTTCTCCTACCTTACTATTTGTGCTGACCTTGATCCCTAGCTGAAAGATGTGAAGAAGGCTAAAAACCCTTTTTATTTTTGTGGGAATTATTGCTGCTAAGAATAACATCCATGGGGAGAAAAAGAAAAAAATTGTAAATTTTTGTTTTTAATTTCTCTTCAAAGCATCAGGTAGAGCATTTGTATCTTTCACTTCACTATGTAAGAAAATCCTAGTTCTTTGTTATTTGTGCTAGAGTTTCAAATTGATACAGGTTTTAAAAACAGCTAGCAATAGAGAAGATTTTGTAGGTCATGGTCTTCCCATCATAAAGTCTTTGCACTGCTCTTCAGCTGTTCAAATAAACATACCTCTGCTTCTTGCCTTCCTGCTGAGAAATTAGTACATCAGCCCAAAGAAACAGGTGTCATGCTACACTACCAAGCAGAATAGCATTTTCTTTGGAAGACCTTTCTACTGATGCTGTTAGTTCACTTATTGTCTTCAATATTAAAGATATCAAGTTTTCAAGAGCCTCAAAGGGTAAAAATTACCAGGGAAACTTACTAGGTTTGTGTGTCTTTTAAGATAAATATATATTTTGCTGACACAGTTATTTCTGTTGACCTTGTTTTAAGCAGGAGGTTTGCCTACAAAACAACCATAAGTTCCTTCCAGTTTAGTGACTTTATCATTTGGTGCTGGTGACATTACTGCATGGTATGAGTAATCCATTTATCCTAGACAGGTAAACCTGATGAAACACCAAATGGGCCTATCAGCTGTTGCTCCTGTTGTGTAGTTCTTGTTTTCAGGCTGCCTTTTTGTGGTCTGCAGACAGGAAAGCTCTTGCATTGGGAAATCCTGTTTTTCTCAGGTGAAATTCATCTACAGTCTGAGCAATGAACCAGCTAGAGTGATATTGGCACAGTTAACTGTTCAGCTCTGGAATACCAGAATGTCATTGACAACAAAGCAATTTTACCCTGTGATCTTGAATATCCTGTGGGAACAACAAGCTGCTCTGGAATATAATACAAACAGCACTTTAAAAATATGAATTGAGGAGTCAAGAGTGTGTATTTGAGAAAGCCCATTAAAAGAGTGCACAGAAAAAGGCTGAGCATTCTGAGATGTGCAGAGTTAGCTGCTAACTCAATTTATAGCTGAACTCATTGTTGGCTCTTGGTCAGTAATGGATATCCTCTCATATGCAAGAGATCAGACAAAAAAAAGCAAGTTTTATTGTATCCTGTTCTGTTAAATAAACTTTGCTCATTCTCAGCACAGCTGAGATGCCATTGTAATAGCTCTAATATTTTCCTAAGCAAAAATGCATTCAGAAGGAAGGGTAAAAATAATCTCTGAAATATATTTTAGTTCTAAAATGAAAAAAGAAAAATCAGCAAGTAAAGCTGTCTATTGTTATCCTGAAGTTTTTTAGATCACTATTCTTCTGACAGCCAAAAGTAATGAAAAGAAATGGGTTAATTTTCTATGTGAAAAATGTAATAGAAATTGGATACTTCAGGTTTGGGGGTTTTTTTTGGGGAGGAAGGGGAAATCAATCAAGTCTTCTCCGCCAAAATCTCCAATGTTAATGATAATAAAAATTGGTACTTTCTGAAGAAGAGCATTTAATACAAATTTTCTGACCAGCTTTAGTTTGTTATTTTATTTCATAATGCTTGTAATACTGCAAAAGGGTTCTCTAGGAAAAGAACAGGACATTGGTGACTGATTTATCTACTGACATTAGCTGTGGGAAAGTCACCTTTTGGCAATTATGTTTTGCAAATGTAATTCTGGTCGCATAAAGATTGTAAGCACTGAGGTTTCTATAATTAAGGTTACCTTCACTTGCTCTTTATTGAATTAGTTATATTTTTCTATTATAAGGGTGGTATTTCCAGTGTTCTGTTCCCATGGGAAATTTTATTTATCAAGCCTCATCAGATGCCTTGTTATGAAAATGTATACCCAACTCTTTGCTAAGTTAGCTGATTAGTTTGTATCAAATATCACCATCTGTTCTTATTATCTGACAGAAAAGCAGATGATCAGGCTAGAGGTGCCTTAGGGCCGGCGTGAGTTGAAAGTTCAGATGTTAGATACACTGGCATAAACTGTATCTTCCTTCCTACCATAGAATTGGAGTGAGAAAAGGATTAGAGGTACTGCTTCTGTGGTTTGTTCCTGTTTCTTTGGGAAGGCACACCCTCAGAATGTGGGAAAGCAGTGTCTTTCTCCTGAGTGCTGTGATTATTCCATCTCTAGGCTGCTTTGCTTGCTGCAAACATGTGCTGTGTGGACACTGTAGGTCATAGTGAGAATGGAGTTAAAATCTGGGAGAGGAGCCTCTGCTGCTGCTCAGATTCCCTTTTACTTGGCAGCTGAGCTCTGTATGGTGCTATAAATCAGGTAGCCATAAAAAGAAAAATTGTCACAGAAGGAAGTGGAATATGATAAACTTCTGTTTACAGCCCAAGTGACTTCCTTTTGAGCTCTCCTTTAGGAAACAGAAATATCACCCTAAGCTATTTGGTGAATTAATGCCCATTGAATATATTCAATACACATTCATTGCTCTTGTGATGGAGAATAGACACTTTAATTGGAGACTCGGGCTCTTTGTGCTGGGCTCTGTCCAAGAACATATTGAAAAGCCTGAGTTGGCTCTAAAGGCTTTACATTTTAATATACCAGACAGAAAGGAAAGGGCCTTCTTTTTCCTCTCTCCTCCTCCAACTGTAGGATATTTGATGCATGTTTGTAATTCTGGCTAGATGCTTTTCTTGATGGAGAACCACACCATACAGTATGGCCATTTTGACTGTAAATGAACTTTTAGTAAAACTTGTATGTAGTTCCTGTGCTTCATTAAAATACTACAACCCAACACAGCTTTTAATTCAAGGCACAAAGCACTACATTGAAGGTGGGCTGTACTCTTCAGAATGACCTTGTTCTGTCATTCCTTCAAAGCTACACTGATGCAGTGTGTTCATCAGGGAGATACTGTTCAGCTAATGACAGTCAATGGTATTTAATGATGTTATTGCAATGTTTAGGAACTTGGCTCTTGGGCCCTGCATGCCTTGTGCCATGCAGGGGAGCATAAACTCCAAATGATTGGTCCTGTGTTAATAAGTTTAACCTGCTTAATTTTTTCCCCCTAGGTGAGGGGAAAAATAAGAAAAACTAACATAAAAGGAATTAAATAAATGGTCAAGATGACAGGTGAAAAATATCCTATAAAAGCACATTTGCTCCTGAATCCTAGAGTGCCTTTTATTCCATTTTCCCAGAAACAGAAAACTGGTAAACTTCAGCATTTCAGTAAAACAAATGACTTAAAACCACTGAATCAGTGATTTAAAATCCAATCTTTGGAAAAGTTTCTTATGGCCAGCCACCAGTAAGCTTGATGATTCCATGTGTTTTTTACAGGTTTAGGGATCTCTGTGTAACTACAGTATTAGGGAAGATGAAGGAATGAGTGGAGTTTTTACTGCTGCTTAATCTTCAAATTATAGTTAGACCCCTGCCTGATACTATGAAAAGTTGTGAGAAGTGTTCAGTGTTTTAATCATGTTCTGTCTACAGAGAATACGGGTTTTTTCAGTCCTCCTGAGCTGTTGTGTCTGCCCCTGTAAATTTTGTGATTTGGACTAATACAAACACATCACATTTTCCTTTACTAATAGTGCCCAGTGTTAGATGTGATAATAAAATACATGTCTTCATTTTTAGCTTGGATTTTGGAAATCCCCATAGACCAACTGAGGAAGTGCAAAGAGAACAACCCGAAATGTCCTGGGAGAATTTCCAAAAAAAGCAAAGCAGCAAGAAATAGAAATCAAAATAATATCTTTAATTTTCTATGCCCTAAATTCTTAGAACACAACTACTGTTTCACCTCCCTGGCAAAATCACAGTGTTGTGATTTTGATATTTTGCAGCTACTGTAGACTGAAAATATTTAAGGCTGTAGTTAGTGACTATCTCTGTTCCTGCCTCATCAGCCCCTGTCCCACGGCTCTTTAATATTGAAAGCCTGTGTTGAGCTCACCTGAGAATAGGTCTGAAAACAGAGAAATTAAATATAAGCAGCCAACTGGAATCTCCTTACTTTCCTTCCCAGTTCAGTGGAGGACTGTGACCTGTGCAAACTGGTTTGGATATGGCTTAGTGGTTTTTTCTCTCTGCTGCTGCCCTGACTTTTGCTCTTGCCTGTTCATGGTCTGCTTTGACTTCAAATCAGTTTGTGATGCTGGCCCTACTTGGGGCAAGACACTGTTCCAAAATTAAGTTTCAAGAGATAATATAAGATGAAAAAGTATTCCCAAGGGATTGTGCAGAAAACATGCTTATAATTTTTGGGAATGTGTTCCTTAATTCTTATCTTGTGTTTTTGAATAAATCTTCTATAGTTATGAGGCTTCAGAGACATCAGAGTATAAGCTCACAGATCATGGTAACTTGAGATATCCAGAATAATAAAATTAATAGATCCTGTAGTTGCTTTCTCTACTGGGCAGAGCTAATTTGTTTTTACTGTGGGAAAGTGGGTCCATGGTGGGAGTTTACTATGTCACTACTGTGATTCTGTGGTCCTAGTGGGTTTTTTCTTGATTATTCAAAGGCAAAATGTTAGGATTAAAGATCTGACATCAAAACATCCCATGATAAGCAAAAGTTCTCAATGCTACACCTGTTAAAATAAGTAATTGTGTTGCATTTAGTAGGAGTAGATGGGCTGACAGCTTGTTGTGCACTGAAATTATTTACTGGAGACCAGCCAATGCATTCTGTAGCTCACCTAGTCCACCTTTATTATAATGCTGTTGCTGTTGATATATGTGGATAAAGAAAAAGGAATTACAGGTTGCTGTAATGAGTATTTAGAAGATTAACCTTACCAAAAAATTCATCCATAATACTTGTCAATGATTAATCCTTATGCTTTATTAATTCTACAGTTCTGTTGGTTTATAGCAAACTATCCCTAAGCACACAATACTGCAGAGCTGGTGCTATGTAGTTAGAACTATTGATAAAATCCTTTGTGGTTCTTAGCATCTTATAGACCAAGGTGATAATTGCTTCCTTTTCTGATTTTCCTTGACTGTGTGTGATGTTTTTGTGCTAATGCCCTCTCCCTTCCCAAAGGGGTGTCACAGGGCTCATCTTGGTTTTGGCTTTCTGGTTAACCTTCATGAGTAGTAAGGAGATTGTTGTGCTTCTCTTGTCTGACAGCTTTGGTGATGTGAATGCCTGCTTCATGCACACACACTCCTGTCCTTGCCTCTTTGGAGATCAACATATTGATCACATATTTGTATAAATTGTTTTTACATTATATAAAGGATGAGAGCCATATGAAAAAATATTATTAGATTCAGTTTAATCTCTCTCCTGGCAATATTTTTTTTTAATGCTTTGCATAATGCATGACACAAAACTGACATCTGGGTAACATTCATGAGAGACACTTCAGAAGTTCTTTTCAGATTAAACATTCCTACAACCAAGCTCTGCAACCATTTAGATGAATATGCTTGAGTCTCACAGAGTGAAAGGCAAATCTAAATGTTGCTTCATCTCCCTGGGACACATTTTCCTTCCTTCCACACATTTTTCTGGAGGACTTTACATCTCACTCTAACACCAGCACCTGCTTCTTTCAGTGGTTGTTTCCTTGCCCTAGCAACTCTAGCTGGCAGCAACTGTGTTAAGCTACAGCAGAAAGAGAAGGGTTTTGAATTTGGAAGAGCTTTCATTGCTCCAGCAGCTGTTCCTGATGTTCCATCAGAAATCTGGATGGAAGTCAGTTGGACCACATGGATTTAGGTCTCTTTCTTGTGAAGTTATTGCATTATACTTTCTAAGAGGTGCAAGGATATTTTAAAGGTGATTTAAGAACCAGTTATTGGCTGTCACATATGGTAATTTCTAAACTGCATTTTTTTTCATCAATTCTATGTGAGCATTTTTTTTTTTAAGTAATTTTTATTCAAAACTTCAAAACATTGGTCCAAACAGATTTTGTTCATTAAGCCTTTTCTCCATAATACCACATTTCAATTATAATAGTTGATCTGGAAATCTGTAATATTCTCATTTCTAGCAGCTCTTCATTTGAATATTTTGTTTCATAAGAGCAGTAGCAGAAAGAACAGCCCATAAAGAGTATACAAGTGGCTTAAAAATGCATCAATATCCCATAATAAGGAAAAAAAAAGGCAAAAATCCACTCACTATTTTTGTTCAAGACCTACTACAGGAGCCTAAAAGCGGCCTCACAGTCAGGTAGGCAATGGTTCAGTTAATTGATTTGTAATGTATATGATAAAATTCTTTCCCAATGGCTTGTATGAATGAATTTTCCTCAAGGCTAGATAATTCTAAAAGACAGGAAAATTCTTTCAGATTTTTTTCTTTTTTGGTGTAAATAATACAGTTCCATAATTTTGGACCGTTGTATATAATGACTATTTTAGACTTCACACACAATTAAGTTATCATGTTATCTCCAGTGTGTACAAGCAAATTTAGTATCCATGCTGCTGGAAAGCCACTTGTGCCTGTCAGCACATCTGTCCTGGACAGAACAGAGGTGTTGACACAACCCTTGCCTGTTCTTGTTCTCCCTGCTCTTGTTCTCCCCAGGCTGGTGCCTTTTTCTCTATTGTTCTTCAGCATATTGAAGTAGAAATGTTGCAGATGGCTGAAGAGGTAAGAGAGGGGTTTTCAATGTGCATCTTCCATCGTCTCTAACAAGTTTCTCTCTTTAAAATAATGAGTAAGTTATCTTGGTTGGTGACAAAATAATTGCAAAAACCACAAAAAAGCCCCACATAACTTACATTAAAGTCTGATTTTGCATGAGAAGAATGAGTAAAACAGAGGAAACAATGGTGTCAGAAGATTAACTTGTGTTGAGTTGCATTATAAGTTCTGGTATGAATGGTGCTTGTTATGCCTGGGCTCGTGCAGTGACCTGTACACATGCCAAGCTGCCTTTCTGACCCCTTCCCCCTACACATGTTTACTGTTGCTGGCTTAGAACTGTACTCAGGGTTTATTTTGAGAGCTGTCCAGAGTCTTGAGCCAGCTGTTCATGCTTTCTGCAGGTCTGTGGGAGTCCCTTGGAGTAGAAATGCTCTGGACTGCTCACCAGGAGCCAGTAATGCTCTGAGAAAGTGCTGGCTTCTGAGGAGAATTCTTTTGCTTTAGAATCATCCTGTGTTTAAAATGTTCTACTTATCATCAGCAGAGTCCACCTGCTCCTGAGTCACAGACAGTGCCATGTATGTTTGGTGGATGTAGCTCAAAGACATTACTTCTGCTAGATTGGTTTCCTTGACAATTTAGCTGCTAATATTTCAATATTTCAAGTTCTTTGCTTAATGAACCATGCACATAGTTTTATCATCTATGTGTAATAAGTTTCTCTAACAATGTAAAAATCAAACATTAATATCACTATCATTTATGTTTATTTAAACATAAATATCATTAGGTACCGAAAAGGGTCCTTTTACTTTCCTAAAGTGCCCTATGAAATGCATCTCTAAAGGAGAGCATACCTGTAATAGTTCCTTCACTTCAGATGATAGCTACTTTCTCTTCAGCCTCCTTAGTATCTTCTCTTAAACTAAAGAGAAAATATAAACTTTGTGACATTTCCAAGAAGCTGTTCACTATTTATGTTAAGATAATTCTTAGCATGTAGAGTGGACAGTAAGTAATAAGGATGGTTTTTCAGAACCAATACATAGGGAATCATGTCTTCCTGTGTTCTAATTTATGAGTTTGATAAGCTTTATGAATGGAGTCAAAATGGTTTTTAACAGTATCCACTAAAGCCTTTGGCTTATTTTTGTAAGGAATCTGAAAATATACCCCCAGGAGATTCAAGTTTGGTTAATTAGATTTTGAAATAATCTAGGCACATGCACTGTTTTAAGTTCTTTTTTTTTTTTTTTTTTTTTTTTTTAATATTTCAGGTTCAAAAAAGGGCATAGATTTTTTTTTTGCCTCTTTTTTCTACCCTGTAGACACATGCACATCTGGAGCTTTTGAAAAAAATTGTTACAATTTGAACTTAAGTGATTGTCTAACATTAATACCAGAAATCTTTTTAGTGGTTTTTGGCCTGCAGTTTGTAAAGATACCTTATGATGTTTGTACCAAATGCAAAATCATTGCTATGGATCATCACACCACCTTTAGGTTGTCTTTCCTGGGGATTCTTTTCTAAATTAGAGATTGAAAATGTCACTAGTGGTCTTCCATGGTTTGAACCAGCTGTTCAGAAAAATGCAATTCACACAGTAAGATAGAACCACAATAAAAGGATTTTCCATGTCTTTTCCTTCAGAGAATTCCAAGAGGTGTGGCACATTCAGAGTGCAGTGCTGCAAATGGAGACTGTGACTCTTTGAAGAGTTTGAGGCTTCAAAATCCCTTGGTGGCCTCTGGGTACATATCATGTCCTATATTCCAAGAATTTGGTGTGCATGGCTGCCTGGATCAGACTGCAACTCCCTGTCAGTCTCTTCTCCTGACACCCTCTTTGGTTGTGTGTGCAGGGTGCTCCTTCCTGGGATGCCTTGTGAATGTGTGCGTGGCATTGTGCTGCCATTGTCACCAAGGCATTGACAGGCAGCCACAGAGACTGTGGGATTTTCTGTGGTGGCTGATGGGAGAATACAGACGTGTCCTCTGCACTCTCCTAAAAGAAAAATAGACAGAGCACTTCTGAAACGACTGAGGGGTAGGGACAGGAGTACACTGAGAACTGACCCACAGCTGATCCAAAGAGAATACCTGCAGCTGCATGTGCAATAATTACAGGTAGAAAAGGTTATAGTCTTGTTCAGCTACTGCTCTTTGCTCTGTGGTCACTACTACTTCCATGTATTTGTGTTGGTCATTGAAATGGTTTGTTCATTTAACACTAAATGCCAGGTAGCTTCCCCACATCCTTCCATAACCTTTTTGAAGCCCATTTGTGTTTTAAAATCAAGGACATGCATGTGAAACCATCTACAAGGATAACAGAGTTATATATTTATCTCACAACAGCCAATTTTAAATGTCACTCGTAGAGAACAGTTAATGTTGTTTACCTGTGTAGGTTCACATTGCTTGTGGAAGCAAATCAGTGAAGAATTATCTTTGACCTAAATGACAGCCATCTACATTTTGCTTTTTCACCAGTAGGTTCTCCACTGCCTTCTCATTCTGATTGCACTGAAGATGATATCTGGCACTTAAGAGAATCAGAATATTTTAATTTTTTTTCCTAATTTTCCCAATTATCTTAATTTCTCTAATAGCATCATATTTTTCAAATGTGGCTGTCAGTGTATTTCATTGTGTAAAATATTAGAAGTCATTGTATGTAATTATTTGAAATGTGAAGCCCTGTGCAGATTCCTTACACAGCCATCAGCTTTTTCTATAAAAGACAAGAATACAGGTTTTTTAAGACAGGCTTTGTCCTGAGGACCTCTATTGTGAAGTTAGCATATATGCTAATGAAAGACATGCAATTAGATTGCTCAGCATTTTCAAGCCACTTTTATCTTAAAACATACCACAAAAAATGGGCTGTGCTCTTTGTTGCTCAACTAGTTATTAAGCCATACAATCTCTTTCTGATTAGGTTTCCTAATTAAATAATGCATCTTTGCAAAATACTTGTGACCACAAAAAAAGCTGGCTGAGTTGTGTGTGCTTTGGTTTGGCTTGTGGTTTTTTTTATGTTTGTTTTTTTTTTTAAGAAAGGCACAAAATTCAAAAGCAGATACCTTGAAATATGAGAAGTCTTTTGAATGATCCTTGAGTAATTAAAGATTCTGCATCAAACTCCAGCAGTAAAAAAAACTTTTAATTATGATAACATAGTGGTATTTTGAATTTGACCAACTATTCAGAGAGTCTTTAGTAAAGTCATAAAAAAAATCCATCTTGCAGTGTATATTAAATTTCTGTTTGACCCATTTCTCTGTCTGAGACAGCTGTCTTTCAAATTAGTCACTTAAATTCAAGAAAGTCTAAACTAGTGAATTAATAGAGTCTACCTTCCAACAAATGTTACGTTATTTAAAAGGAAATCTATTAATTATGTATAGGAAAAAGACAGGAATGCAAATTTAAGCATAAATATTAAAGGCAAAGATTGAGCAAGCACATAAAAAGATATCTTTATTATAGAGGAGCTCTTAGATTTACAATTCCACTTTTTATGTTTATTGAAATACAGATTTTTAAGTGTAAGCTATGAGTTCCTCCTGTCAAAGTTTATGGCTTACAGTAGATGTTTATGTGAGTATCAGCACAATAAAACTTTCACAACTGCTCAGTTTAGTAATCACATGCCTCCACGAGCTGCAATAGCTTGAACTGTATTCATTTGACGTGCCACAGTGCTGTTCTGAAGGAGAAATGCTCTTTAAAATCAGCCACATCTGATCCGACCCCACCCAGTCTAGCCCTTGTGAAGATGCTGTGGAGCTATCTCCTAAAAGGATATCTTTAATTAAAGAGAAGCCCAGCTCTGCAAAATGATCTCCTAACCCCACAGGGCCAGAACAATGAGTGACAGGAAAGAAGCAACTCTATTTTGATACGGGGGACTCCTATGCAGAGGAAGGAAAAGTCTCATCAGGAGAGCTTCCATCTGCTTCAGGATGTGCTGAAATTGAAAGGACTGCCTGTGCCAAGGACACACTTTACATACTTTGGGCTGTGCTGTGTGAAGGGATTTCTTGTTGGATGAGGCTTTACAGTAGATTTCTATAAATCTGATGGTCTAAGATATTACTAGAAATTCTGTTTATGAACAGCTTCTGATTTAATATCCTAACCATATCCTGTACTGAATTCTGGTCTAAGCCTCCCAGACTTTCTTCGCTGCTGCTGTTCCATGTTGTACAGCATCAGTAACTAATCACTAATTGTGAATGATGATGATTTAGGATTACCATGGTGAGCACAAATGCTCCTTTGGAAATAGGTCACTGTAGCCTACTCTTTCACTTACCAGTGTAATTTGTGAGATTAGCATTGCTGACAATTGATTCAAAAGTAATTCTAAAAGGAAGAACATTTTTCTCTTAGTTTGTGCATATATTCTATTCAACCCCTGGGTAAGATGTTCAATACACAGCAGATAGGTTTATTGATGTAATTTTCTTTGTGGTTTGCCTACAAAACTAGGAGCTAAAACTCATATAGAATCAGTAGACCCAGAGCAATTATAATTTAGGACAGGGAGAAAATTATTTTTTTGTAAAAAGGAGTATTTGCTCAATCTAGTCAACACAAGCCTTTTCTGTTTTCAAAGTTGATTTCCTTTACTATTGCACAATGCAGCCTGGAGATACTGTAACAACCTTCTAATTAAAAACAACCTGAATTGCCATGGAGACCAAAAAATAGAAGTGCTTGCCATAGACCAAGTAAGGAATAAGGCAGGCTGGGAATGTCAAGATACCATTTCTGGAATTTTTATATATGTAAACATAGTTCCATGTAGTTAAGTCTCTGGTGTATACATCCACACATCCATGGCCTGGGCTGTGTCAGCAGAATTGTAACAAAGGTATTAAGGGATGTGATTTTTATGCTCTATTCAACCACTTGTTAGGCCACACACGGAAGGAACACTGTCCAGTTTTGGTCTCCCTGTTTCAAGAGGCATTATAAAGCTGGAAAGGACCCAACAGGGAATTAACAGGATGATTAGAGGGTTCTAGAACTTGAAAAATGAAGAAAAATTGAAGGAAATAGGTTTGTTGAACCTAGAGAAAAGGATGCTCAGGGGAGGGAATCTTATCACAGGGTTGCAATACTGGAGGATATTTATAGACAAGACTGAGGTTCTTTTGTCACTCTTCTCATGAGAACAATTAGACACTGGAACAGGTTACCCAGAGAACTGGTGGCGTGTCTCTCACAGGAAATATTTAAGACCTGTCTGCATAGAGCCCTGGATAACATAACCTAAAGCCCTATTTGCAACAGATTAAACCAGACTATTTCCAGACTCCCTGCCACCCTAGGCTTTTCTATGGTTCTGTGATCAGGAGAGTAGCTTAGTCAGTGGCAAAACAGAGGAGATGGTCAAGTCCACTATGGGCTAAAGTAATTCAATCTCTGAGATGATGCTCCTCATCCTTTCCCTGCATTTATGTGTGTGCCTTTGCTGTCTGCAGGTTCATGCATTTTGTGGGTCACTGATGTTACCCACAGCACCCATTCCAGCTGCCACATTGCTGTCATGCAGCCTCAGTGGACTACTTATGTGGATTTATGGAACATTTGTCAGGCTTCACCAAAAGATGCATTTTATTTTTTTTCTTCTTCTCCTCAATAAGTCCAATGGGAAGACAGGAACCTTCTTTCTAAGATACACCAGAGTTGTTTGCAAAGTTTAGATGTCTGAATATTTTGTATGAGAGGCATCGTACCCATTCCACTGGGAAGGTGTATTTTACAAGCTTAAACCTCCTAAACCTGTGACTGGTTTTTATTATTATTATTATTGTTATTATTGTTATTATTATGTGGTTGTTCCTCATGTCCTTGCTGAGACTGATGAGCTGCTTTACAGCATAAAATCTTAGAGCCTGTCAGGGTAAATGATGAGGAGTATATGAAATTGTACCCTTCTTGAAAATCTCAGTTATCTCTTCTTAAGTTATTCTGGTAACAGTCATGCAATGTGGCCAAGTATTTCTCATTCAGAAGGTATTTCCTATGCAGCTGCAGTCAGACACCTCTGCAGGAGGTGTTTACAAACAGAAGTATAGATTATCCCTGGAATTGCTGCTAGTGGAAGTTTTATTTAGAATTTTCAACGTTAAAAATTTAATGCAACACTTTTGCAGGCAACATTTCTATAATAAATATCAAAACTAGAAAAGAATACTGAAGAAATGTCCTCATTTCTTTTATCCTAAGGAAATTTTTATGGGGGCTAATACACTAAGTAAGCATTCTGAGGTTGCTGTTCAGCTTGTCCATCAGATTGGGTCTTGCCTTACCTAGGAAAGGATTTTTGAGCCTTATATCCTTTTAAGGAAAATATTAGGCCTAAATATCATTTGAATCTCTTGGTATTGCCTTCCAGCATGCATTCCGAGGGAACTATTTTATAAACAAAGCATTTGCTTGTAGGGGTTGTGACCAGAGCCTGGGCAGTAAGGTGATACAAACACACCTGCTTGGTTTATATCTCCCATCTCTATTCTTGCACAGGTGTAGCAGATAGACAGTGTGAAAACTTTGTGACTTGCAGGTGTAAAAATTGTCTTTCCTCCTTTTCTAAATTTAGTAGTCAGCCGTCACATGGAGAACCTCAAACCTGAACATTTATGTTTTTCAAGTTACACAGATGCCTCAATATTTGATTTAAAAAGCTCGTTTTCATGTAAAATGATCAACAATATACAGAGCAAGAGAAGAATAATAGGTAAAGGCATGTAAATGCTATAGTATTAGCTCATTTATTGATTCAATTTTTCCAAGTGAGAGCAATTAAAGGGCATTATGTATTATAGAGTATGCTTACATTCAGAGGATCATCTTATATTATTTTAAAATATTGCACTGGTAATCTTACAGTTCAAACTTACCTAAGAAGAGCAGAGCTGAATTTCTTATGAACTTGGAATACAGAAGACCTATACATCATGAGACAAGTTTCATGTCACTGTCATTTATTAGGACGTGCTGTTCCATGAAGAGTGTGTTTATTATACAGCTGCACAAGAGTCTGATTTTCTTGATTTCTTTGTGATGCATAGGAGGTTTGAAGGCATAGAGAATGCAAGGATGCATTCTGTTCTCCAGGTGTTAGTTATGTCTCAAGAAGAATTTGGAATATGGTGAAACACAGCAAGTAGGAAGATAGCAATAGAAATCATGGTTAGTAGAGAAATGTTTAATAAATCATCAGACTGAATATCAGCAAAATTTATGGCTGAAATGAAAAAAGTAAAAAAGGTATAAAGATTTTGCACTGTCATGTTAATGAACTTTCAAATTAATATATACACCATAAGATGTCATTGGGATGTAGTGCAATGGTAGGGGAGAGACAAGGAACAGGTATGAATAGATGGGAAGGTAAGGAAATACAACAAAATTGAGGAAAACAATAATCCTGTATATTACTTTATTTTCTTGGAAGGAGAAAATATTATATTCACACTGAATTCCTTGCCAACAGGTTAGGACAAATCTCATTCTCGCCATCTCATCTGACTTGTTTTGCGTTTGAAACAGAACACTTTCAAATTCCTTACGAAAAATAGGACTAAACAGTTCATGGTTTGTAAAGCGTTGCTTGTTAACTCTGGTGAAATTGTTAATTCAGACCTGGTTTAACTCAAAATGGTGTAATTTACAAAAGACTTACTGTCTTAATTCCTCATTAAAAAGGAATTTAATTTCACAAGTGTCCTGGAAGCTGGGCTGTACCTCTTGTGTGGTGAGACAGACCCACATAAAGTAAGCAGAAGCAGATTTGTGACAGAAAACAGAGGGCTTTGTTGCATGACTGTCTTGCTAAAAAACTATCTTAGGGTCATATTGTTACTGACAATTTCTGGTAGAATCCATTTCTGGTATCTCCCATGGAGATGTTGTCAGTTCAAATAACTAGTTCCTTTCTAGTCCTCTCTTCCCCATTTTGGTTCCAAATCTGTTTTCCTCCAAATATCTTACCTGGGCAACTGCTGGCCTTTTTTTAAAGTCTATCTTTTCTTTCTCACTACTTTTATAAAATGCTTGATGGATCATTGCTTATATGAACGCTTGTAATAATTTCTGAATTTACTGTAAATTTATGTGATCTGTAACAAACTAGTTCTTTAACTCAGTTTTCCAATTTCTGCCCTTTCAAGGTAAGCCTTAATCTTGTTGTTTTTTATAACAGTAAAGCTATTCTCAACCTGTCGACTTTTGAAGAGAAATTAATTCCTTTCTTTTTGATATTAACATCAAAAAGAAAAACAAAACAGCCACTTGAAATCTGAAGAGAAAGCCATAAAACATAGATAGATTCTCATTTGAGAAGCAGTAAAGATAAGGAAGTGAGCTGGCTTCCCACTGGAAGAAGAAGGAATTTTAATGCTTACTGACACAATCCTTCTTACACCTAACAGATTGGACATTTTTGTGAAATCTTTCAAAACAACAATTGCCATAGAAGGAAAAAGCCAGCTTGCAGACAATACCTTCTGTGACCTCAACACCCAAATCCTAGCCCAGAAAACAAATGTTTCTTTACTCCTCAGATGTTCTCAGCAGAATCACAGAAATTAGCCAGGAGCTTATGCTGAGGGCCAATGTCCTTTGGGGGAACAAATCTTGTATTTCAGAAACCTGAGACATGTTCTGTCAACAAAATTAATGATGTTACAAAACATTATTATAATTACTCATGCAGAACTTGATTGATGCAGTATGTTCTGAAAGTTCCCATCATATTATTCATAACTGTCTTCTTTCGAAGAGCAATGAGATGTTCTGACTATACAGTTTCCCTTCTGGGAAGGAGTATTTTGTGTTTTGCAAGTTTTTTTAAAAAGTCCTTTATGCACATACCAGTTACACAAAAGGATAATTGTGGTTTAGAATTGCTGAAGTATGTCAGCTGGGATGGGCTGCTTTACTTATTAGGGCTGTCTACACTGCAGAGAAACACATTTTGAAGTGCAAAGAGGTTCTGATTTATTTCAGTGTATTTACACTCTGTAAGCAATCCCAGCAGAGCTTTATCAATCTGTTCACAACACTACAGTTTTAATATTGCATTATGAAGTCTCAGAAATCAGAGGTGGGTGTTCTATCTCATTTAGAGGTGTATGCATTCATATAATGCCCAATCCCCTTCTTTCATCCCTCTTTTCTTCTTGTTTTTTTTAAAGATTCTTGTGGCTTTAGCTATGGTTAGAGGGAGCCTAGTTTGATCAAAATGTTGCATTTTCTAGATTTGCTCAGCTTTAAAAACATTTCTGCAATGTTTTGTTGCCTAGAGGTAAAAACATAAGCCTGGAATGAACACATCACCTGTTTTTCCATAGTCTTAGTTAGAGGTATAGTAAAGAGAGCTTTAGATGTGGACATTCTTTATGGTGCATTAAACCAGCAATAATTGGCTAACCTGTCCCCCCTCTGTGATAATTTGATCCTCTGTTGACAAAGGCATTCTTAATACTTTTTTGGAGAACCTGTCTCTCTCTTATCTAGAGCTGTGGAGTTGCTGTGGTTCTGCTTTGTTTTGGGGACACATATCTATCCCACTCAAAATCATGGGGTTTTTTTAATGACACTATTCCAGTTACTTCATTCTAGTGTATTTCTCTTCACTCCCAATAATTTAGTACCTGGATGTCACAATACTTTTTGTGAATGTTTCTTGCAGTTACATTTTTATAAAGAAGGGAATACTGGTGCTGTGTTAGATGCAGAACTAGACTATAAAAGGGTCTGGTTACATTACACAGTACAGAAGAGTCCTGAGATCCCCAGACAGCTCTACTAAATTGTCTTATGGAAATATGCAGCATAAAGCTATTAGAAATACCACCTGGGGTCTTGGAAATGATACAGTTGTCTTGTTATAGCCCTTCTGCAGGACTCACTAACACTATTTCTCAAGTGAATAGATCTATTACAGCTTCAGGTTTGGAGTTTGAATGTCTCAGCCCAGGGCTGTGCTGAAAGAATGAGCAGTGAGGATGCTCCTGGTGGCTCTGGCTCCATGGAAGATCAAGGTATAGTGGTGTGGACTCTTCTTTGGGATGGGTTTGGAACATGGAGAAGGAAAGCCAATTGACTAAGAGCACAGAACCACTCCAAAATAACAAAATAGCATTCTAGGCTCAGCTTGAATAATTTGCTCAAAATGATCCCAGGAGTTTCAGGAGTTTAGTTCCCTCTCCTCTGTTCAAGCCCCAAGGACACATGCATTAGAACACTGCTTTTACTGCATTCTGTGTTCCTTACTCTCTGTGCAGTGTACCAAGTATCTTACTAATCATATTGCTGTGCGGTTCTTTGGACTTTTGTGGTTTCCTAATGTTAACAGGATTGTCTGAAAAGAGAAACAATGCCAGGATTTTCAAGAATTCCAGCAAGGGCACAGGGGAGTTGGATGGAACATTTCCTCTGTTGTATGTCATGGAGTTTAATGCTCAGCTTTGATGGTCTGGTGTTCAGGCTCCACATTTGCCATTCAGGGTAGTGAAGCAATACTCTGGTTCAGATTCCAGCTACAGTATGAAAATTTTAGCATCTTTCCAAAATTACAGGAATGTAGAAAAATAGGGTTGGAAGAAGTCTCAAGTAACCATTTAGGCTATCCCCCTGACAAAATCTGTTTGTTCCATAATCTTTCTGACAGCATTAGAAATTATTAGGTAATAGCCTGAAACAGAATGAAGCTTATAAAAAATCTGATTTACATTCTGGATGAAATTTTGAGAAGCCAGCAGAAAACATTCAATTTTCTCTCTTAATGTTACATTAAGATTTAGGCTGACACAATCCTTTATAATCAATGTGGGTGGGCAGTTGCTAACAAAGAAGGGTTAGATCCAGAAAGGAATGAATCTCTAATGGGAATGAGCCTTTTACCTCTTAATCCACAATGTGGTGTGCTTGACTTAGTAGTTTTCTTCTAATGGATTAAACTTGCTTTACCTCATAAATCACATATTTCCACATTGCTGTCAGTAGAACAAGTCAAACTGAGGTTAAGGTATGAATGATTAGCCCATAGCTGGCAACAGGATGGAGAACTGTGATTCAGGGCTGCTCAGGCTCCTGGATTTTAAAGTCAAATACCAATATCCTAAAGTTTCCTAGCTTCATCTAATGAGAATTCTCTAGAAGACAATTATATGTTCTTAACATATAATTCCAGAAAGTGTATGCTGCAAATGATCCTGAGCTATTTTTTAAAAGATGAAGCACCATTCATTTTAATGCCTGTTTGGCTCTGTGCTTTCTTATTTTAAGGACTATATCTGGAGGTTGCAGGTATGATATGATATTAATTGAAGATACTTAAACTTTAAAGAGTAATGATAACTTTATCATTAAAAAGCTGTATTAAGGATTTTAAAGGGACAGGAATAGAGGCTGATATGAATAGTTATAATAGTCACTCCTATTCCTTTGAAAATTCAATTCATACCAGCTGAGGATCTGAACATTTTCCTTTTTCTGAAAAGCTTGAGGATAAACTGGCAGCAAAATTCAAATGTCTCTGGTCATCTTTGTGTGCCAAGAACATGCAGAGATGGAAGATGTTCTTCTTCCATCTATGAATATACATTTACATTTATATCAGAGATAAGGTATAATATTTAGGTGGGGAAGTACAGCAACTGTACTGTTTATTTAAAGTCATACCAGGCTTGGAGTATACAAAATACCAAAATTTATAGTTGTGTAAACAAATCCCAACAGGATTTTAAATAATTACATTTCATTCTTTGGAGGCAGAAAAAGCATCCTTCCTAAAGATTTGGAAGTCTGAGAAAGGATATAAATCTTTTTACTTAACCCCTGAGAGATCTCTCTCAACTGAATTTCTAATATAAAAATATTTTTTAGAGTAGTACACACAAATGATGAAATGCAGTTGTCACAATGGAGCAATTTAGACATAGAACCACCTACTTGTTTTGGAATAGTTATGTTGTACCTTCCCCAAAAATTAGTTCCTTTAATGCTATAGGTATGGTGAGTTAGGGAGGTTCCCCTAAAGGCATGTCACAGGCATAATTATGTTTCAGTGTGAAGTGGATGGAAGGCAGCTGTGGTGAATAGCAGTAAATTAGTGTTATTATTTCTATCAAATATTTTCACAGTGAAGCCTTCTTTAATATGCTTGGAGAAATGCAGGCAAGAACTTCTTGATTTCTTTGTGGCACAGAGTTACCTCAAGGGGAAAGTAACAAGTCCAGTTACTGCAACACCTGTTCCATTTTATAGGCTCAGGAAGGGCTGGAAAGAAAAGTTGTCTAGAGTTTCAAACAGTCATTTCAGCCTTGATTTGTATTCAGAATTACATATAAATTATGAGTATACTGACAAGAAGGATTTCACCAATGTGAAATAATTACCACTTGGTTAAATAATTCTTCTGCAATAGATTAAGATGTTCCACACACTGGATGCTTTGCCTTTTTAAGGCTTGTGTTTTATTATTTGTTGAAGCTCCTGCACTATAGCAAAGTGACTATAGAGTTGCCTGAAACTGTGATCTCTGCTTGCCAGAGTATAAGACCCTGCATACTTTTCCTCTGATATAAAGAGTGGAGCTATAAATACTCAAAAGCTAACATTATGGTGAGGCTTGTAAGGTATTGCTATGATGTGAATTTAGGCCATTATAGAACTGGTTTGAAAATAACCAGTACTATAATAGTAATATATAGTAGTATAATAATATTAATAACAGACTATTTTTAATAATAGTCTAATGAGATTTTATTTTGGAAAACAATACAGCCAGTTAAAAACTGACCTTTATTCTTTTATTTTGCTTACTTCACTGAATTGTAAGATTAGACACATACCCCCAGATCATTTGTGTCTGGAACATCAAAACCACACTCCAACTCCCATATTGGGTAACCTCTGGATTTTGCCCATCAACAACCTCTAGAAGCAGAATCTTTCCTGCGAATCCTTAGGGGAGTCAAAATGGGAAGTTTGGGTGGGAAGAAATGGTGGTTGGGTTTTATTTTAATGTGAAAGGTTGTATTACCTGGTCTGTTAGTGTAGGAGGCTGTTGCTAAAACAGTGAAGTCTGGTGAGACAATGTGGGGTAAGGTGCACTTTGGCACTAAAAATGCTGGGAAATGATTGGCAGCAGGGATATTGCTTCTCTGTAATGAAAAGAGCACACATGCAAGGATTCATTTACAGATTAATTTACCAACTCTCTTCTGATTTAATATTTCCTCACTAAACCTTTTATCCATCTGTTTCTCTGGAAGTCTTTAAATATGACCAGTTTCACTTTAAAATAGCCAGTGGGGTGGTTTCTTGTCCATATGCAAGTTTCTAGAAGGAAGAGAATGTACTGATCATTTACAAGTGCTAAATCTGATCTGTTTCTCCAAGTCTCCTTACCTTGGGTAGTTTAAAAGCACAGAAATCAAAGAATATTTTATATGTAAATCATTAATGAAAAGAAATAAAGAGTAGCAAGAAATTAGATAGTCAATTGGAATGTCTGGTTTCCTTTTTTTCATAAGGAAGATAAAAGTAGTTATGGCACTTTAACACAGAATAGACATAAAATCTGATGGAATTCCTTTGATTCTTTGTACTGAAGTGGGGCAGTCATGCAGGGTTCTTCAGGAAGTGAAAATCTAACCACTCCAGGTGGAAGAAATGCAATATCAAGAAAAGAAATTGTTTCTGGCATGCTAAGATTATATTTAGTATTGGATTGACAGTTAGTTTTGGCTTCTAGTCATATTTTATCACTTTTTTTTTATCCTCATCTTTGTAAAGTAATTTAAATTTATAAGGCATGGTATTGATGTGACAAAATAATGCAGAAAAATACCTATAATATGGTCTTTATTAATACATTAAAATAAAATATAGACATCTGTGCAAAGTAATTTAATTAGTAAAGTAATTTAATTAGACCCTTTTCACATTGTAATTAGATTGTTTTCTAGTTTTAATTTGTGAGGGGACAGAAATACATTATCAGAATTTTTTAATCAGCATCATGAGTCTTCATCATTGGGATTATTTAAATTTTCCAGGTTACCTGTAGTGCCTGTGTTGGAGTAATGCACATTTTGTCTGAGCCACATGAGAAGTGAATGTGATTTTTGTTGTGAACTTTCCCAAAGTAAATTGAATAAACCTGAAAAGGCACTGACACAAGTATTGACTGTAATATTACACTATTGAGGTCAGAAGAGGTTTGACTGTACATTTTTCCAAAGCAGAGAACATTTTTTTCTTTTTTATTCTCCAACATGGTTCTTATAATTGAGGTTCTGAGTCTCCTGTTTTCTCCTGAACACATTGGAATCATTTGCCTCAGTCTCTCAATACCATTTTTTCCCCCAAGAGATAAATCACACCTGAAAAGAGTAGAGTGGGAAGAAAAGTGGAAGAGGGCACCTGACTGTGCTGGCTACGGGGGTGTCCTCCTGCTGAGACCCTCTTTGCTCTTCTCTCCCTCTTTCAATAGAGAAGAAGCTGCATCCTACAAGGTGAGAGAGCACTGAGACATTTAGTCCTGCCTCACATAAGCATTTTAAATTTCCAAGGTAGTGCAGAGCTCTTAGGACTTTGTCATTTAAGCCCTGAGTGTGTGGGAACAAGTGTCTGCTCTGCCAGCAGCCCCACAGCTGTTCCTCCCACTCAGGTGTTTTCAATCTCTCTAAAATGACCCCTCACAGCCAATTAATTACCTGCTGGGAGCTGCACCCTTCTTTCCACTCACACGGGGAGAGGTTGCAGTTGGAGTAGGAGCTGGGACATGGCTCTGCACACCAGAAAAAGAAAGAAAGAAAAAGAATGTGTTTTACAACAGATATTACCGGTAAGGAGATTAAAAAATTGATTTAAATGCTTGAGATGGGATGCTACAATACATTGATCTCATTTTTTAGGCAGCTGAACCTCTGAGTGTTGAAACTACATATTCAAGTCATACTGTTTGTATGAAGATACACTGATCCTGAGAGATGTGATTAAAAATTAAAAACATACCATTTTTTTTTTAACAGTATCAGAATCTCTTGTGTTGTCTGTCACAATGGCTTACATTTCTAGCCAAATTAAATACGCTTAAGCTTTGAAGTTCCCTTGTTACCTCTATTTCTTCATATTTCTTGTTTGCTGGTATGTGTGGGGATTTTTGCAGTGTGTTTTTGGTAGGCTTTTTGTGGAACACCAATAATCTGCATGGACTAACTTTCCTTCTAACTTACAAACACAAAGCAGACAAACAGAAATCAGTAAAGACAAAACAAATGGTGGTAAGAGCACACCCTGCAGTACCTCTAGCTTTGCCATTTCTGTACATTCTGTTTAGCCTGAATTTTTCAGAGTGGGATAAGATGAGAATATAACTGTGAGAAGTGTGCAGGTGTTCATTTCTCTGGTCTCTGCCTGTAGATAATGCAGCTGACTCATTAAGGACTTATTAAGAACTCCTGTGTCAGGCCAGTCTCTCTCTAGGAGGGGCAAATAGTGGTGCACCTTGCCCCAGCTGCAAATCATTCCCCTTTGTGCTTCTGAATCCATTGGATTTAGAGGTAACTATTTATTCTATTTCTTTTTTTTTTTGGTCTTCGTAACAGTTTCTCAGCTTAGCTTTTGGGAAAGACTTCTTTTGCTAGTTTTCCTAAGCAGAACCAAAGGTAAATGCTGTTTGTTATGGTAGAAATTGGATCCACTGTATGTTTTACATGTTTAAGGAATTGCCTGCTGAGCTACATCTTTCTGTGTGCAGCCAGACATGATTTCTATTGTGGCTTTAGAGGGCTGTAAGTAGTAGTTCTACATGGAAAACATATTTTATTGCCAACACACACATGTTTTCTGAATCCCTTGAAAGTTTTATGTAAAACTGCATGTTTCACTTGTCAAGATGCAGATATTTTCGTGTCTACTTGCGTTAATCAATTTCAATGAGGAATGGTAGTCAAGCTGGTTTTGAATCACCCCTAAACTGTCAAGTAGTTTTTGCCAGTGTTTAACCAGGAAAGTTTTCAGGGCCAAATTGATTACCAGCTTTATATGCTCAACCCAATTCAGTCATAGGCAGGAATTTGTTAGTTTTGTCTGAGTTTATGAGTTCTTAATTAATTTTTAATATCTGTAACTGAATCAGTCAATGTTATCGCTAACAAAAATCTGGAGATAAAGGAATCTGAATTCTCCATAATTAATGTTTATGCATGCTCAGCTTCTTCCATTTCTTACTTTTTGTTCCATGAACTTCTTTTATCTCCCTTATAGTTTATTTCTTTTGCCTTCTGTTTCCTAATCACTTTAATATTCCCACCCTTCTATTTTTCACTTTATTTTTGTCCGTATTTGGTTACTTATCCTCTTTTCTGTCTTGCTGCAGAACTGAACATATATAGAAGAGTTTCATTTCTTTTTCATTTTTAACCCCCTGTTTTGGTTTCTCCTGCTGTAACTTGGTGTGGATGCTCAGGTACATCAGAACCCTGCTAATGTGATAACGTGCTGACTCTCTGCAAAAGCTCAGGATCAGCTTTCCAAGGTCCCAGTTGGTTTTAATGGAAGAACAAGTTACAGCTGTGGCATTGCTTTCCTATGATTCCTGCTGGTGTAGGGATCCAGCACCATTAGTTGCCAGTGGAATTTACAAGAAAAGCTCCTTTTGTCAGAAAACTGGCACAACAGAAGTTGTTTGGAACAGTTCTGTTCTAATCCCATGTCTCTGGTTACCCAGTAATTATTAGAGCCAGCAGATAGCCTGACATTGGGGATATGTAATTCCTTCTAAGGTGAAGTGAAATCAGGCTTTTCCCAGATTAGGGATATGCAGAATGATACTAATTGGAAAATTAATTTCTCATTAATTGTAAATACAGCCTTCTTTCTTTCTCCCTGCCTCTAGCAGCAGTGACTGTTTTTTGGAAGGATTATGTCAGGCCAAGTACAGGGTTGCTAGTTTGCTTTGCATTTTGTCTTGTCTTTGAGAAGCTCTTAGTTAAAGAAGTCTATTCTTTCTAGCACAAGTATTGATGGAAAGATGATAGTGCAATTTGGAGAACTGTATGAAATGGACTGTGTCCCTGATGGCAAGCAACTTTAAAGAAATTTAATATGTTAAAACTAACCTGATAGCAGAACAAAGATTCTCTGGAATATAATTCCATGGAGTATCTTGATTTTTCATTTCTAACAGATGGAACTGCATCTGGTAGTCTAATATAAGTGGTCCCATTCTAAAGAATGGGAAATTGAGACAGTGAGTGCAGGCCTGTCACTTGACAGAATATCTTGGGGAAGAGCTATGTGACTTGAATAAATTTAAACATTTTATGATTAGAACTACCAAAACACCACCTTTCTCTTGAAGGCTGTCCAAATTAGTCTACTGCTCATCCTAGAGTTTTAAATGTTAACCATTTCCAAGTTATGTTTATAAAGTTTATGAAAAAATCTGCTCCCTTTAAACTTCAATGTTTCAATTGATATCCTCTTGTTTCATCACAGTTGATTTTAACCATATACAAGCCAGTTATTTAAATTTCTAGTCAAAGGTCAAGTTTTCCTGTCATGTCAGTGGTGACAGACACCATCCTTTCCATATTCATCTGGAAATCACGTGGCCACACAGTCTAATTTTCATAAGGAATATTTGCCTACAACAAATGTCAGATAGACCTAATAAATTTATTCTATATTTTCCTCTCAGCTTTGTTTTGTCAAGCTAGCTGGATAAGAGTTATTTCAGTTGTAATTAGACCAGTATAAATCATGTCCTGTCATTTCTATTCCTTCATGAATACGAGAGGAAAAGAACATTTGACAGACATGAAGTAGTGGGGGCTGGCTGCTCCCTGAGAGAGGCTGAGCCAGGAGACAAGGGTGATAAAGCAAACAGCAGCACCCAAGTGAGGGGAGCAGAGGGCAAGCACAGCCTTGGGACGGCCAGGCCGGGCCACTGAGCCCAGGCCAGGCTCTTGGGCACTGTGGGCTGCGTAAACAGGACCCAGGATGAGCAGGAGGGCTGATGGTAGAGGCTCAGCTGAAATGCAGCTCCCACGGGAAGGGGCTTTGGCCCAGGCTGTGCAGGGAAGGGAGGGGGACAGCCTGGACAGGCTGCAGCTGCACTCCCTGCCTTGGCCCCCAGCCCAGGCAGACAAGCCTCCAGGACAGACCCTCTTAGGGCCCTTGCATGCTCTTTGCAGTCTCTTAATTTGTAAGAGCTGTTGAATGCTGATATATTTGCTTATTCTATTCTCTGGTAAGGTTTCTAAATCCATATTTAGAATCTTGATTTTTTTTTTTTTTCTTTAGACTACTGGAGGCTGAAAATCCTTGACAAAATCTTGTAGATTGTTATGTGTGTTCATAGACTTAGAATTTTCTTCTCTGTTTTATCTCTTCCAAGTTCATTGCTATTATTTTCCTGCTGCACTGATACTAGAAGCATTGTCACCTGAGGTATGACCCATGCCAAATGACATATGTAATTTATCTTTTGTTTTTTTCTGTGCTGTTCCATTTTATTGATGTTTAGTAGGGACATCTGTGGGAAATGTCACCAGCTGTGCAGAGCAACAAAGCTGTAATGCAGGACTTGTTTTCTCCCCTGTGGTCTTTTTAGTTCCATGAGATGCCTTTCTTGTAGCAAAGCTGTCTTAAAAATGTGATCACAGTTCTCCTTGCTCCAGGTCTTTCAGAAAAAGTGTTTCTGTAGAACTTTGTAAATGGAATGTCTGAATTAATTCAAGGTGAAAGCAGCACATAAAGAAAGAAGAATTTACATTTTTTAACCCTGTGTGTTTTAGCCTTTTAATTATACTAGTTATTCTGGCATAAACAAGTGGGAGTAAGAAAATGGGGTACATGTGGGAAGGCTGTGAGCACCAGGGAAGGCTGCTGAAGCTGGCATTTCTATTATCTACCTGCTGGGTGCCTGGGTCATTAATATTGAAGAATTTGGTGCTAGTACCAGTTTAGAGCACTCTTTCCATCTACCAACCCTGCCCTTGCTGCTTCCCCTGTGACATGTTTCTGTCAAAATCAACTGGCTTAAGGGAATCAAGGGCTCTGTGGAGAGCAGGAGCACCCTGTGATGATTTCCCTACTGTTTCCTCTTGTGGAACCATATGTCTAGAATGTACCAAATTAACCATGGCAGCACTTCTTGTATGCTCTGCATGGGAAGACCATATCAGAGGCCAAATATAGATTCTTAATAATATTTCTGATGTGAGAAAATACTGTTTAGGAGAAATGTGAAGAATCAATCAAAAATTCTTCCAACTTAGCTTTCTAAATCCTTTTGCTTTTACTTAGTCTGATGCTTTAAATGTGACTACTGTCACATTGCTTACAAAAGTAAATAGTGCAGCAATTAAAACATATTTCTATTCGCTGCTTGTTTTAGCCTTCTCCACAGCAGTTGGTGTAGCTACAGAACTTGTGTTAAAATAATTTTGAGTCTGCCACCTGTCATTCTTATTTTTTCCTTCCACATTGCATGCATAATTTCTTCTTTTCTTGATACAAAAACTGTGAATCTTCTGGATTATATTTATTCTTGTGTAATATAAAGCTGGTAACTCTGTATTTCTCAAGCAAAGAAAGAAAGAATCATACTCTACCGCAAATCAACAAATTCACCATATTTTACCTACATTTTACCTATATTTTACTTGTGTCAGATATTCTCATGCTGTCTGTTAAGTAGCTGATTACTTAGGCTATAAGTTTCTTTAAGAAAGGGTGTTTGGAAGCTTTCAGTAATTCAGTGCACTGCACTTGATACGATTGTCAGTCCTTTTATCTGCATAAACAGTTTTATGACTACGAGGGTGAGACAAATGGGGATTTAGTCCTGCAGTTCCAAGTTCCTTTGCTATTGTTGGCTCCCTGCCAGAGCAGCATGGAGTAAACATGAAGGAGTTCACTCCTTATTCCTGGCATTTGATAAAAGTGGCTCCAAACTGATTTTTGGAGCAAGCATTCAATGACCCACTGGAATTCCTAAATTTGTATGCAGTGGCCTATGGAATTCTTAATGGAGAAGCAGTATGGATTTACTTAGACTTACTTTGGAGAGGGTGATTACTGCCTGTTAATTTTACTCTGACCTTATCTAAACATTTTAAAAGGTCAAAATAAAACAGCAAAGTCTTTTACAGTAAATCAAATCTATTTCGTGTTTCTACCATATGCATAAATCTTCTTCTTAGTGTATGACAAAAATAACTTGTCCTTCCATAAAGATTAGCTAGCTTTTTATGCTTTTCAGCTTTTGTGGAGTATTTTTAGAGCCTATGCATTATACAAAAACATTAGGGAAAATGAATCTAGGAATGAGTTGTGCAGCTCTGTCCTGAGTTGAAGCTGTTAAAGTTTTGAAGTTTTCTTAACAATTGAGTCCTGATCTCAGGGCTGTGAGCATGAAAATGGCATAAGAAAGTTTCTGTGCCTAGTTGGAGCCCTAACTATGTTTGAAAGCAATGAACTGTTTCTCTGTCTCTCTGCATGGATGGTACTTTAATTATAGCATTTCCAAAACATGTGAACTTCAAAAAATGCCTCAAAGTATCATTGGTGATCTATTAGATTGCTTTATCCTAGATTTTAAAGAATGTATGGCATTGAAGGGTAATTCTGATGTAGATTTCCAGAAAGTGTGTGCTCCTCTTTTCTAGTCATTGCTTACAGGAATTAAGTGAAATTAATATAAGTATTTCAAATTCTTTTCCTAGACCAATGTTTTGGATGGTGACAGAGACAGATTTGAAAATGAGTAATTGTGTGTTTCAGAAAGCACCTAGGACTGCAAATGTTATAGTGTAGAATTTTTTATTCTGGCTACATTTGTGTGACCAAATCTAGCAGAATGCCCCCTCATGGCCTCCCATCACACTGTTCTTAGAAGAGCTAAATCCTACATCCCAGGTATTTTTAGCCTCTAGGGTTATATTAGTCCTGATTTCCTAATTAGATTTACACTCACAAGGTACGTTGTTTCTGTAGCACCAATTTCTAAGATTCATAGTCCAAGCTATCATTGAGAAGTGGGTTCTTCACTTCTCCAGTATCAATGTGCCTTCTGCAAAAATGGGGTTGCAAGAAGTGATAAATATGTTGTTTTGGATTTCATTTGAAGACCAAAGCTTTAATAGTGCAGCCAGTTAGAATGACTGTCAGAAAAATTATTCTCAAGTCTTTACCCTCCTTCCCTTCCCTTAAATCAAGTAAATCTGCTATTAGGTTTGTACTGTCACTCTTAAGTTCTATCTTGGGGTGAAAATGACAAGTACAATGGTAAAACACATCCATGGGTTAATCCTTGGAAAAGTCACCAATTACAGGATGATTGAGAAACTAAGGTCACCCCCAAAATAGTATCAATTTTTCCCCTTTTTTATAGTACTGATAGTGTTAAAGCAATTGATCTTTTTTTAAATTATTCTTTTTACTGACATGAAAACTTGGGCCATTTTTGCACCTGTGGAATTTCAGTTCTTGAATTGCCTGTGCATGAATTGGGAGCTGGTTTTCCCTCTGTGTGTTCTTGATATCTAGGCAAATCAGACTAATAAGCAGACAGGACCTACCCTGTTTCTGTGTTAATTATCCAATATTTTTTCATTTTGTTATTCATCTTTGGGAGTGTATTTCTCTGTGTAAACCTCACCTGCATTGATACAGGAGTTCAGTCACAGTTTCAGAAAATCAGAGAATACAAGCATCTATTCCATCTGCTCAACAATTGAAATTTTGTATTTTTGCTCACTTGTAAGTTGAGATCACTTCCTAAGTTGGCATTGCCTCATTCATTGAACCTTGGGTAACCTTTCTTCTTAATTAACTTTGAGAAAGCATGTAAGTGTAAGCCTACAGATTAATTTTTATTTCTGTGTGTACTTTACTGTCTGCCAGAAGAAACATTTAATTTCCTGGTAACAGGAAGTCCTCTTTGAGCAAAGAATCCCATTCTTTCTGCTGTTATTTTGAGGTCCAATACTTAATTACTTTCTGAAACATGAACAAACAAGGCATCTCTGTGAATTTGAATGAAATAAATGCATAGAGAAAATATACTGTCAGCCACCAGCTTGTATTCTTTGCACAAAGGCAATAACCTAGACTGAAAGGCAAGTAGCATTGCTAGAATTTGTAAAATACTGTCTTGAAGAGCCATAAATGTCTCTTACACTTCCAAAAGAGATAAACCAGCTCAGAAGCATTTGTGAGTTTAAGTGTATTAAAGCTCCCAAAGAGTTGCTGTTTGTCAGTAGGTGTCTGATGTCTCTTGACTTCTGGCAAAGTGTAAAATTGGAGGCTGGCTCTGTGTCAACTTGTGCTGATGGAATCTGCCATAGCTTCCTATAGATAGTAGTCAGTAAAGCCTCTGTAATATAAGCTGTTGCCCAATAAAAAGTGGAATCCCTTCCTGCCAGTGCCAGCTATGACAATCTAGTGATATGAGCCAGCTCTGAGCTTTGCCTTTTGCTCTTAATAAAGGCTCATGTCTCACCCTCCATTTGTTTGGGGCTCCCAGATCCTGCCTCGCTGCTTTTACTCTGCTTGTCTGCTTTGTTGGCACTTGGATGACACATGCAGGAGATTTTAGGCCAACAGCTTCTAAGAAACACAAGGTTTTTAATAGTTTGAAGCAGAATGTGAAGTTTTTCAGTATGAAGTTGCAACTTAGCTAATGGTGTGTCTTTCTTCTTGAGAGAAATTCTATTTCTCAGTCAAAAGTGATTTTTTTCCCCCATAATTGTGCTTTTATGCAGAAGTTATATGAAGTAGCAATGATGAATTCAAGCAAATCATGAAACTGATTTGTGTTGTACTCTTAGAACCACTGGACTCCTACTTAGAGACAAATGCTAATAAATGAGTGTTATATTTTAAGCTACTGTTCTTTTCCTTTGAAATTTTTTCCCTTTTTATCCCTCTATGCCTGAACATGGGTGACTAAAGACTAAGTTTTTATTCTTTGGCCTGAATATAGAACTATTTTTCACATATTGTTTTTCTGAAAAGCAGTACAAATCAAATTATAGGAAACAGTGCCTCAGCTGGAGTAGTCTCAAGAAACTGCACTAATGGCTGAGGAACTGACTTAGTGAGGTGATCTTTGTGAATATCAGTGGGAGCCTCTCTTGAATGCCACAAAGGGGTTGCAGTGCCATGGGCAATAAACAGCATGCAGAGGAAAGGGCTGGTGATGGCAGAAGGTCCATGGAAACACAGAAATTATTGTAATGACTGGTCATTAATCAGATCTTGAGAATAAGTGCTTTTTTGCTAGCATCAGGAGTCTGTCTTAAGAGCTGTTTGGCATTGATAGGTAATGTCTACTCTGGCACTTTTTTGGCATGCAAAAAACAAAGCAGAAAATGTTAGGTTCATTGTTAGCAAATTGTTGCTTTATTCATGCTTTGTCATTGAGCATCTGCTTCATAACTGCCCACTGTGAATGGGCAGAATTTGATTTTAAATTGAAAAACCAAAAAAAATATGTTCCCATCTAGCTTTTAGCTGCCCCTGTTGGGAGTAGATAGGCCAAGTACTCATGGCCATGACACACTGCCCTCTCTGATTCAAGACAACAGCTTTTTATGGCTCATGTGGATCCCATATTGAAATACTAAATATGAATTATTTATTCATGATGTGTTAATAAGAAGTTGATGTTAAGGGACTAATTGATTTGAAAGAAATGACAGATTTTAAAGGTAAGATTTAAAAGGTAGAATTGATGGAATTATATAAACATTAAATATTAAATATTGGTCAAAAAAGTGAATCCTGTGGAATTTATATCCTGTGATATAAGCTATATATATATATGTGATATTTAACGTGAATCATGTCTGATGAAAAGAATGTTGCCTAAATTACTTAGTATAGAGAGGCAATTACATATTACCTTGGATAGAATTCCTGTGCAAAGCTATAACATGAGTTCCTGAAATCCACTTGAATAGTATAAAGCAAAATGCACGTGATTTCAGTAGATTTTAAATAGCTGTTTTAAGCATTTCTTTATTTGAACATGTTTGTATTAGCCATTCCTTTGGATGCATTCAAAAAGAGGTGTTGTTCACCCTTTGTTTCTGAAGTACAGTGTGACTTTAAAAGCTGCATTGAATCAGTGGAGGAACACACATTCTTTATTTCAGCAATGCACAGTGAAAGAAATCAAAGCTTTTTATGTGGTGTGGGTTTTTTGGTGGTTTTTTTGGGTTTTTTTGTGGTGGTGTTTGGTTTGCTTTGGGGCTTTTTTGTGGAAAGGGAGCAATGAAGAGGACTTGTCTGTGTGCATGTCCAGTCTTGAATAGCCAATGAAAAACATATTCTCAATCATGAAAGCAGCTGGTGATTGATAATCACTGTGTTGAAAATTTCTGGTTTTGATGCACAGAATTATTTTTCTACAGTTCACTGTAGTCAAAGGAAATATTTCTGGAGTGAGGAGTTGAGGCTGATTGCAGTTTGAAGTACAGAATATTCATTGTTAATCCTGTGCTATTTAAGTAAGTTGTAAAAACTGAAGGATGCCTGACTTCCTGGTGTGCCAAGATAAAGATAGATTACCCTGAAATGGCTTTATTGAAGAGAGAAATCAAATCAGTACCATCTCATTTTGATCTCCTATTATTGTATAAGTTCTGGTCACATTTCCAGTGTTTCACTGAAAAATCAACTTATATATTTGCTGTTCAGAAGCAGGCAATAAAATTTTAGAGATATTGTAGAAATTATGAATATCATAATGATCTAGAAATTCCATTATTGCACAGGAGAGTCTGAATGTCTGCTTCTATGTTCAACTAAAAGTTAAGGTTTCTAATATAGGTCTCCTTCAGCCAGTAAAGAGAATATAATGAGAAAATGGGTAGATGATAATTAAGATACACTAGATGAGTTTGGAAAAATGAAATGCCTTGTGTAGGAAAAGGCATCCCTGGAGTACAAAGCATTCTTGGATACCACAGGGGTAATTTTGTTTTTTATTTCTGCAATAAATGATTTTTTTTTTCTTACTGGACAAGTGTTATTAGAGAAATAAGAGTCAAGAAGTTGTTCCTGGGATCTGAAGCCTGAACTGCTTAAGGTGGTAGTTCAGCAGTTCACAAAGTTCAAGGTAAATAGAATAATGTCTTACTTGAGATAAAAGCCTCAATGTAATGTAGATATTGTATATTTTAATTTACATTCTGAAGGGATTGTCTAAATCACTTCTGGACCTGACCATAGCCTAATATATGGTAACCTAACCAACCCAAATATATGGTACAAAATGTGCTCAAAAATCCCAGTATAGCTGAACACCCAAGCAATAGATTCTTTTTTAACTATCTGAATTTTTCAGAACCGAGTATTTAGGCTGGGTGTCCCCTGAGAAACAGGTTTTCACTGGTATTTCCTGCTTTTAGAATTACTGGAAGTTTGAGCCTTTCTCATAGTGCATCACAGTTCTCACTCAAAAAATCCCAAACTAGAGAGGAACAAGGGTACAGAAAAACAAAAGCAATAATTAGGCTTTTTATGCCTTTGCTTAATAAAGGCACAGATGACCAGAGCTAAGCAATACCTGTTGTAGGTCGTAAAATAACTCTTAAAACTAATAAAAAACCTCTTAAGGATGAGAAGCATGGTTTAGTATAGTGACAGATCTTGGTGCACATGGCAGAATAAGCACGTGGTCAGCACCTTGTGATCAAGGCTGACATGTGTAAGGAGCAGCTTGGAGGAGGGCAGGGGGTGGAAGGCAACCCAGAATGAGAAAGGTTTGCTTTTGCTAGTTGGGCAGCACAATGTCAGAGCAGTTATGCTGCATTCTAGTCCTCCCAAAAATTCAGTTTACTCAGGATGTCAGTTTGCCACTTTAAAAATAGGGACGGTATATCCTGACCTTGCTGGGCTGCTGTGAGGATAAACTGTAAGGAATTTCAGAAAGCCACTCTGGTGCTACAATGGTGACTGAACTTGTTAGATACAAAGAGCTGCACTGCTCTCAAATAAGTTTAAAAATCATGGATAATGGAATTCAAATAGGCAGCTTCCATAGGAAAACCATGAAAATTTAATTGTGTTTATTGAATCCAATTAACAAAAATATAACAAAAGCATAAAGAACCTAACAAAACCTCCTGATGTTCACCGTTTGTATGATAAATATTTTGTAAAATTTGTCGGTATCTGACATTTAAAAGAGGATGATTGCAGGGTGAAAAACTGAGGGAAATTAGAGACATTTCTTTCAAGCCAGTTCCCTTGCCCTATTTACATTCACATAATTAATCTTGTGTTTAACCTGGATGGATTCTAGACTAACAACTAACATTTGTTAGGACTTAGATCAGAAAAAGAGTAAAAGTAGAGTAGAGTAAAAGATCCTCATATGGCTATCAATTATGCATTAGCTTTATAAAGATGTATTTCCTTACAAGATTTTGTAGTTCACTGTAGGACAAGACCTGTAAACAACTCTCTTTTTTCATTATTAATATATTTGTGGCTTCTTATGATGACCTTCAGCCTGATAACAAAACCATACTATTTAAAAATAATTTTGCATGAGAGAAAAACATACAAATGCTTATAGCATTGCCTTATTTCAAAATAAGATCCAAATAAGTTCATGTTATTTGCTCAGACTGGAAGCATTGGGCATCACAAAGATAAGAGATTGTTTTGGAATAAATTATATTTGGCTTAACCTAATTATTCTTACATGATATTTGGACTTATCTTACAGATTTCCAGCTTAGGCTTAGCTAATAATTGTTCTTGCTTCTTTTGTGAGTATGGAACAAGTTCTTCCCCTCAATGAGTCTAATTAACAATCATAATACCTATTTCAGGGTATTTTGTTCCCATGGAAATCAGTAACAAAACCTACCAAAAGTTTTCCTTATGTGTAAAAATATATAGTTATATTGAAATAGCTGGTGATTCTTTAATGCTTACCTGAATCATTGTATATTTGGGCTAAAATTCTAGGGGAAATCAGTGAATTCTTACTGATTTTTCAATTTGAGTATTTTTGTGAGGCATTTTGGTTGGTTTGGGGATTTTTTTAAGCCAGAAGAGTCTGGTATGTATTTAGAGATATAGGGAACATGGACGAAATTAACTACATAGAGAGATTAAGTGGTTAGTGATTTTCATTATTTTAAGAAATTTGTTGATTCTCATTGTGGATTTAACGTCTGTCACTTTAGTGAAAAAGCTGAGATTGTTTTTCTTAGCATTTCTCCCATGTGAGACTTTATTTTTCATGCATTTCCAAGCAAAGCTGTCTGGAGCAATTTAGTGCATTGCACATGTAATCATCATGAGCAGAACTTTGCTCATGACCAAAAGGCTGCCTGCTCTAAGAAAATTGGATCAAGGTGCTGGGCATCATAGGAACACCTGCAAAGAGAAAACCCATCATAACCAATTAGTCTCATATCAAAGAAACCATAATCTAGGGGGACAGGATGAAGAGCTGGGGAAAACTAAATGTTAGCAGATGTGACAGTAATTGTTCTGATACATAACAGATTTGTAATAATGACATATTGTTTGGGTTTTTTTAATATTTGGAAATTGATTCAAGTTTAAAGAAAACCAGGTGAAAGATGTGGGAGGAAAAATGATTTCTAGGGTTTGTTTTTATTTTTTCCCCACATTTCAGAAGAGATGACCATCAATAAGTGACTAAGGTCTCTAAATTTTCAACTTGCACGGCATACAGCTGGCTTTTTCAAATATCTTCCTCAAAATAATGCCTTATTATTTTAGTTATTATTCTGTGTTTTCAGAGAACCACAGCAGTGTGTGTTGGACAGCAGACAGATGAGTAGATCTCTGCTGTGTTTTAAATGCAACCCTGCATTCAAGCCCAGTGCAGGTCAGGGATGCTCTTAGGAGCAGTGTGCTTTTCTGTCCCAGCTCTGCAGCTCTAGCAGGCTGCACTATCACACCTGGGTTTTAATCTAGCCTTTGCTTCTGCCATGGAAAGAGAGAAGAAAATTCAAGTTTCCAAGCTGTTTTATCAGAAAGCAGCTTTTCTGTGTTTATGCAATAGAGAATTGATTTCCTTCAAAGATTTCCTGGTGATTGGAGTTGCCCTGCCTGTGCCCTTTCCTTCCCCGGGTCAATGTCAAATGTCCCACAAGGGGCTGGAAGTTAAAAATATTTGCTTATGCCATAATATCTGGGGGATTAATCACTGCATTTAATAAGGGATCTGAACACTCTGAAGTGGTTTAAGTGTTTGAGAAATTTAGCCATTGTTCTCTCTGTATTACAATAAGAAATAAGGACAAATTCCTGGTACTACAGTTCTGGGTTTCCCATGGCATCAGAAAAATGAATCAATCCAAAAGGAAAAAAAAAGGTGGAGTGCACTGAAAGCTAATAATGTTTTTAACTGTGAAGTCTCAAAGTGCTACTTGGCATCAAGCAAAATGAAAAGACAAACGAATAAGAAGATGCAAAAGGCAAAAGCTTTAAATAATTTTTCTTCATGGTATTTTCACTTTGAAAAAACTAGATATTCTGGGTTTTTAGAATTTTGTATTCATTTTCTAAAGCTCTGTTTTCTGGAAAAAGGTTTTATTTTTAAGAATATCTTGATGTAGCAATTTTCAACGAACGCTTCCTAATGCTGACTGAATAGTAAAGTTACATACATTCCATACTTCCCAGCAACACTGCTGGATCAAATAAGTCACCCTCATGGGGCAATTTCAGGAAAAATTGAAGGTGATGAAGAGGGCTGAGCTTTGATTACTTATAGTTCTTGCAGCAGGCACAATGAGACAGAAGTTAGAAACTACTGAAATGAGGAGTGATTTTAGTCTATATGTTACAGGAAAATAGAGTGGAATTAAGCTTGAAAAAATTGCAATGTAGCAAATAAAGTTAGGATGTAGGGCAGGGTTTTATAGTTTCTTTATCAAATCTCTGTATCTGAAGTCTTAAAACAATGGAATTGCATGAACAGCATCAATTGCCATTGTTTAGCTAATTGATAAAGAAATACATTTTTCTGTGGAAAATATTAATGATTGTGGTTACTAATGCTAATAGCATTCACAGATAAAATGTCTTCCAATAGAATTCTAAAGCAGTTTTTTCCTTCCCTATCTCTTAGCACAGCAGTTAATAATTCTCTTGTAATTCAGGTACATCAGAGCACCAACAGAGGTAAACAGTTGGCAGCCTCATTTTGTGCCTGCAAGCAGAATGGTTTCTCTTGCATCTGGCCAGGAAAAAAAGGGCTGGTATCATTTCTGTGGGTTCTATCAGGGCTGTTATCATACCAGGCAGAGTTTAATAAAAATAGAGCATTTTCAACTTGTCTTTTCAGTAGAGAGGATCAGTTGCTCATTTTCACAGTTAAATGTCTGATAGAAGGTCTACTCATGCAGCATTTTTTATGCCCTGTTGTTGTTGTTAATCCCCTTGGAGTTTGGGCTGTATCAGCAGCCAGGAGACCATTTTACCAAGGTGGCCCAGTTTCTGTTTGCTGAAAAGCCCTGGGCAGTGTCTTGTTGTAACTCCTGCTGGGTTCCAGCTCCTGGGTGCTCTGTGTTACCAGGAAAGTCATGTCACAGAAAGTGAGAATTGGTTTATGGAAAAGATCCTATATGCTGCTTCCAAGACTGGAGAACTACTCTGTTACAGTGTTTTGGGAGATGAGGCTTAGTAATGTTGAAAAGGAAGAGCAGGCAGCTTTGAATGGTTTGCACATTTGCAGAACCACAGAATTGACTTGTAATGTACAAAGAAATGATGTTCTGTCTTATTGATCAGCTGTAAATATTTAGCTAGGCTGAGTTTTCCATAATCATGACTTCCTAGAAACGCTGCATTTGGAGTTCTTTATTAAGAACCATGGGACTTGTTTTTTTTTTTTTTTTTTTGTTCTCCATCTCATCAAGTGTGATATTACCAGAAATAGCATGTTTTTAAAATCAAAAGTAAAAGAAAGGAGAAAGTTGGTTACTTTTTTCTTCTTTTTTTTTTTTTCTCTTATCGTTGAGAGGCTTCTTCACTGGAGAAACCCAAAGCATTTGAGAATATGGAATTTGGTTGCCAGAAGTGCCCTGCTAGTTTACAGCACAGAACTTGTTTTATTTCTTTGGGGGTGGGAAAAGATGTATTTCACCTTTGTCTTAGTCCGTCTGCACTGCTCAAACCCATACCAATAGCTTTAACTCTATTAGCAAAAAGTTTCAAGGACGTTGAGTATTTGTTGGAATATGAAATATGTTCTGTATTATCACTTTTCTTTTCTATGGATAATTAATTCCGAATTATATAGTGGAGTCTGCTTTTTTCCCTATTGCTGTGCCAAGTTGAAAGAGTCCAAGTTGAAAGAGTACAAATAAAACTGGAACTTGGATAGTCAAGTATATTTTAAAATAAATTCTTCAAGAATATTTGTTGTTTTAGAAGACAACAGATAATGTGCAGAGAGGAACATAATCTGGTAGATGGAAATCAAATATTCTGTTTGGAACTGTGATATGTCAAAATTCCTGAG
This sequence comes from Agelaius tricolor, assembly GCF_023055355.1. NCBI lineage: Eukaryota > Metazoa > Chordata > Aves > Passeriformes > Icteridae > Agelaius > Agelaius tricolor. The sequence goes on from NW_027269270.1 coordinate 4,544,288, forward strand.
AGTCAAATATAATGTTAAAATGTCCCTCACTTCAGGAAAGGAAAAAAAAAAGATACAGAACTTTTTATTATGATTCTGTATAATATTAATTCTATATGCTTTCAAAAATTGTATTTGTCAAGATTCATACAATAATTGGAATAGAAGTGAAGCAAGGCTTCTATTCAAAGACTAAGATTAGTATATACCTTCAGTGAGTTTTAAAGCCACTATAAATGTCTTTTAAATTAAAAAATATTAGAATTTTTTGGGCAGAAACAAACTTTGAGAAAAATACCGAGGGATTCCTTGTATATAACAACATCAGATTGATTTACGTTTTTCCTTCATGGTTACCTTTTAAGGGGAAAATAGTCTGAGGGCAGAATCCTCATCTACTTCTCCAAGAAAATAAATCAAAACTTTGGGAAAAAAATCCGTAAACACCCTTGTAAGTGGAAACTTGTTTTCCGGCCTCCTACCTGGATCGCTCCCAAATAGGGCAGAGTGTGTCTGGAGACGGGAAAGGTGATTAACATTTCTGAAACCCCGGGTACTCCCATGAAAAACACTTGGCCTTGCTAAGGTTCCTGCAGGACTCTGTCCTTTTCTGTCCCTTGCCACCCTTAATTGTTATCCCAAGGGAACATTTCCTCTTCTCTGCAAATAGCAGATTTAATGCTTTGGAGAGATTTCTGTATTCCTGACCAGACATTTAAAAGCAGGGTTTGTTAGAAGCTTTCCAGCTCATTAAACAAATTGAATTAACTTATTTAGTCCTCAGGCCTGGAGATGGCAAAATTCAATTCTGCAGAGGTGGCAGCCTGGTCAATCTTCAGCCTCCCCTTCTCTGTGCTTCACTTCTCCTTTCTTATGCCCAGCCCTTTTGGAGGGATGCCTGACAGCTGCATGGTCTTTTTTCCCCTGAGCTTCTCACACAGCCTCTGCTTTTATGGTGATTTTTCCTGTCCTATTTGAGACCTTATGCAAATGTCTTTGCTGACTGTTAAAACTGATACAGCGGATCAGCCCTGTTCAGAACAGAATTCTCGTTGCAGAAAACAATTATTTGAGACACAATGTGTGCTGGGAAAATATTTCTCAGGAGGTGAAGATGAAAACCCAGCTTCCATGTAAATCTGTCTGATCCCATGTGTTAATTAAATGCTTCTATTGAGAAGAAGCATATGGTATTGTTTGGTATCATGAATTATTACTCAAATGCAGCAAGCAAAAGGGATTATTTTTCATTGCTGTATGTCTGCATGCACATTCATTTCGAAGACATATTTCAATTAAGAGTTTAAAATAAATGTAGATAATTGTGGCCTAGACAAAATCTGACCCAGCCAAAAGCATTCTGTAGCTTGTCACAAGATGGTGACATCATTCGCAACATACAAATACATCCCTGCCAAAATTTTTCAAAACACAACAGCTGCGAGTTTTCTTTTAGATGAGAAAATTATTGAAATATATCTTAAGGAAATTTATAGCTATGGGAACTTCTATCATGAGTGCTTTGGTAAATCTTTAAAATAGACATTGAAGCAAGTTATTTTGTTAAACTATGTTAAAAGGTAGAAAATAAGATGGTTTTAGCTATGCTACTTTACAAATGTATTTTTATTTAATTTGAGTTCAAATTGAGGTTGTGTGCTGGTGGAAATTCAAATGCTATTTCAAGGCTGGCAACTGACAAATCCTTCTGGAGAAGAGTAACTGAGATGTTCAAAACTTGGTAAGAAAGAATATTACAATTCTGTTGTAAGGGATAACCATTTCCTTTGGATTTTTAAAATGCTAATTTCCCCAGCCATTTAAAATTCTTGTGGGGTCAGCATTCACACTTAAGTAAGGCAAGTGTAGATAAATGGATTTTGCAGAAACTTCATATGTGAAATCGAATGTCATCAAAGCTCTGAACAAATACATATGCTCATATTTGCCTCAGGCCATGGTTTGGATTTAAAGGAGCCTCGAAATATTCCATGGCTGACAGCATAGTCAAACCCAAAAAATGACTGTGTAAAGCCCATGGGTGCCTCCAACAGTGTCGAGGAGAGTGAGTGGACTGGATTCTCACAGGACACAGCAGTGTGCAGTGAGAATGACCACAGATGGGATAATTCCTGCTCTCTGTGCCTTGGACAGGAGTTTGGTAGCAGGGACACTGCAGGGAGACCTCTCTGTGTGTGGGTCGGGGCTGTCTGTGCCAGACACTTTCCCCTTGGCAAAAGAAACATGAGATGCAAGAGAGAATGCCAGGGCAGGAGGGACTCCTGAGCAGGGGAAAGGAGAAACAAGAAGCACAACTGGGCAGGAGGAGTAGAGAACAAGAGATGTCAAAGAAAGGAGGAGAAACAGGAGAGATGCAAGGTCTAGAGGGGGTGTCTGAGCAGGGCAGGAATGAAAACCTCTCTGAACAAGACTTCAGAGAAAGCACAGGAGAAGGTGCCACACCTTTGTAGTATGGAGGAACTCACACCAAAGTAGTAGATTAAGAACTGAGGAGCAGCAAAGCAAAAGGAACTGTTGTTAATTCACAATCAATTAAATTGTTTGGAATTCCACAACCTTTTATATTTTTCTTTTTTCCTATGACAGAATGCCCTCCCTCCTTCCTCAGCATTCAGAACTGTTGTTTTGGCATCTTAGCTACTACAACTCTATCCTATCTCTGTTTCTGGGTTGCACATCATAAATTTGTCGAAGGTTTCTCCAAACCTTGATTATATTTGTACCCTTCCAGTCTTCCCTTTTGCCCCTAAATTTTCCCAGCCTGTTTAGGTCTGTCCTTATAAGGCAATTATTGCATCCACTTGGTACTTTCAGCTGCCTTTCATGGGCCTCTTCTAAGGTTATTGCATCCTTTTCTTAGTTCTTCTCCAAGATGACCAGAAATACACTCAGGATGTGGATATAGCAAGATTTTTACAGTCAAAAAATGAAGAACTTGTTTTTCTTACCCTTTCTGAATGACATCTGATGATCTGTTCATTTTTTTGGCTGTCACTGTCTGAGTCACTGATTTCAGAGAAAAGCCAGTGATGATTCCAGTGTCCTTTTCCTTAAGCTGTAACTGCCAGTCCCAATTTCAGTGTCATCATGGCATGGTTTAGATTGTCTCTGCCTCCACCCCATCCATGCTTCCCACTCCCTTCCCTGCAGTGTCTTCTATTCCCCTTATTTACAAGGAAGCTTTTGTGCTGTGATTTCCCCTGTTCACAGAGTTGGGTGATTTGAGCTGCTTGGCAGGGCGTGGCATTTAGCTGCATGAAAGAGTATGGTGATATCCACAGACTGGGAAACTCTCCCTTCTCCAGGTCGTTGATCAATAAGAGAGGAAAAATGCCTTCTCCTGCCCACTCACTTGTGTATACCTCTGACCCTTTTCTGTCCTGAGAATTGGCCTTTAGTCTCTGTGTTTTATGCTTTAGGGAAAGGCTGTAGAAGACAACTCCAGGCCTGTGACATCTTAATTTCTTTAGTAACTTAACAGCATAAAGCAAGATCTGTGCAAATTGCAGATTTATGTTCATGTATCCACCCGTAGAGCCACAATTTAATTGTTTATGTGCTTGCTGTTTAATCAGTACAACTAAGATTGGTTTGTGATGTTTGTCAAAAGAGGGAGCACATGGGCATGAATCAAGAATCAAAATCCCTGAAGAGGTAATACTTGAAGTGTTTAATGCATATATTCCTGGAACTATTTCTAACTAAGGTGATATAAGAAGGATATATTTAGAGGGCTTTTTTCCCCCTTTCCATTAGAATTAATTGATTAAGTGATGACAAGTATAGCACGGTACAGCAAATCAAATTTCCTGTCACATTTGGAACAAGCCTCAGTCACATAAAATGTTTGCAGTGATGTACACAAATGAAAAAGGGAGAGAACATTTCATGGAAGAACCTTTCATAAAACCTTTTTCACTTAGACATTTTGTTGAATCACATTAAACTGTGGTTTATAATTAATCATATCACATGGGTATCATATATGACATCAGAGGTATCCAGGTATGGTAAGAGATGAAAAGTTAGCCTGACAAAGCTGAAAGAAGTTTGGCCATTGAGTGGCACAGTCATCCTGACTGTCAGTGTGTGCTGAGACCACTGTCATGCCCTGCCAGCCCCAGAGAGCTGGCAGCCAAGGACAGTGAAGCCTTTCCCTTGTTCTATTGCTATTTCAGGTGAAGTGCTATTCTAGGATCGCAACCAAGTTTAATTTATTCTCTGCTCCCTCCTATTTGCTAGCATTTCTATGTAGGCACATAAATAAAAATTATCTGTTTCCTGATTTATTAGCTTGTCATTTTAGAATCAAATTCTTAAAAATGTGAAGCTATTACAAAAAAAAACAGTATTGGGCAAATGTGAAACCCCCTTAACTACAAGTCCTGCAGGTAAACAGACTTAAACTCCTTAAGCATTTTTGCTTTTGTATTTACATCTGGACACACAGTGTTAGGTTGTAAGATGAAAGGATTATTGCCATAAATTGAACCTGTATTTTGCCACTGCCTCAAGCAAAACCGATAGGAGAATTATTTTATTTATGAGTTGTGTCAAGAGGGATTAATCTTCAGAAGGATTCATGTGGTGTGTAGACACTGCTGGACACAGTAGCTACTGAATTTTCTTGTTTTATACTTTGTGTGGGTAATGGGCTGCCTTCCTGCTGTTCCATATTCATCTGACTTTTTGCATGTTTGCAGCAGATGCTGCATTGGAGCAACAGCTTACCAGGACAAAAAGCTTTTGCTACTCTTGTAACACTGCAGAATGTATAAAATATAGTGCTTCTACTTGTAAGGGCAACTTGTCCCTCAGCACAGGCTGTCAGATATTTCTAAGTTCTCAGGACTTTTTGCCAAATTGCAAATAAATATAGCATGACCATTTGTACAGATTTTCTTCAATATTTCACTGACCTACTCTGCTTGTTAATCTGGTAGCTTTCTCATTTGTTATGAATTTTCCTAGTTCAAGGACTTGTTAGATGTTAAATGGCATTGCTCCAGTGCAATCAGTAGTATTTTAATGATGCATACCAGCTGGGGAATGGGTCTCTTTAATTGAACTACTTGTTCTCAGACATTCAAAGGAACCTACATTAAAATTATTAAAGATAATATTCTTTTTTTTTTTTAATTCATTTTGATGGAGAGCTAAATGTGAGGAAAAAAGAGGAAAAATAATAAATATTAATAAAAGCTGTTTAATATAGTAAACCCCAGAATGTTTTTTAAAAAATAGCTAAAATAACTGTGATCTCTAGATATCTTCCCTCCTTTATTTTTGATCTGATACTAATCCTGAAAATTGTGCTGCAATTTCCATGTTTTAGCAGCTGCAATCTGTAATCTATGTTGACAGAATGAAAAGGAAATATATTCCTGTATGTGATTTTCTTTTTCATGCATATGGAATTTTGAGCTTTACTTTGCAATCTAATTGAGATTAAGTCATCAGTTATTTGTCACAATTTATAACAAAATAGTGTAAGCATTGAGTTACACAAAAGTCTTACAGGATGATCCAGATGAATTCAACTGCTGTTTCAAAACTAGAACTGATCCTGATGATGGCTGCATCCTGTAGGAAAATCCAGGATGGAGAATTCTGGTTGGTTTGGTTTTTTTTTTTTTTTTTCATTTTTTGTTCTTCTTGTGCCATGGCATATGTATTACAATATACCACCAAGAAAACATACTTCAAAACACCTTTCAGATCTCAGTGTTTCTCAAAGACTAGATATTTAAGTGATTCTCTACAATCTAGGTAAATTAAAAGTAATTATGTCCCTCAAAAAAAATGAGGCTTTGGTGTCAGTGAGTGGATGGTAAGAGTAGGTGATTTAGATCCAAGACTAATTACTGTACAAGAATTTCCTCTCTATGGAAAGAGATTAAAGAAAGCAGCAAACAGCCCAAATAACTTTGAAAATAAAACCTGTGAAAGTTGAGAGGTACATTCAGTACTCTTTATGAAAGATGTTCTGTTCTCTGGCAATTTTAGTTTTAACATTGTGTAGAATAACCAGATGTTTTTTCTAGATATTGGCATTAAATTAAAACAAAACCAACAACAAGAAAATAATTTTTGGCTTCTACCTTCTCAACAAATCTAGCAAGGGAAAAAAAGCCAAGTATTGTGTTCAGTTGTTTGTTTCTACACAAATGCTATTATCTTCCTTGATTTTGTAATGTACTTGGTTTGAAGGGATTTGAATTTTTTTTTATTTATGTGGATGCTATTGTGCTGAGTGAAATCATGAGCTTGTCCAGATGATCCAAGTTGAGAAAGCTGGGCTGTTTCTTTGTGCTGACACTGAAAAGATTTTGAATAAAAGAACACAACTCTGAAATTTAGGAGAATACGTGTTTCCAGGCTGTCTAGCATTGTACTCCTCTAATACAGGCTCTGTGCCTCAATTAATGAAACTTTGAAATGGTTGTGAGAGTTGTTAGTATATAAAGCCTAAAAATACAACAAATTAAAATGCATTTGAATGATAAGACCATTATTTAACTTGGAAGAAGTAAGGCTCTAAAATTTTGCCAGCATATGAATGTCCTGCAGAAGCAACCAAAATTCAACAACCAAAACCAAGCACAAGCTTCACTTAGATATAAGCATTCTCTTCACGGTGGAGCAAAGTAGTAAAAGAATAATTACTCCATGTGACTCTTCATTTTGTCATGTCTTTTTGAAAATTTAAAAATTTTGATTTGTGGTTCTCTCTCTAGTACTCTTACTCTTTAGTTTGTCTGCTGCTGTCCCAGAAGTTTTGGGTTTTTTCAGTGCACTGCCTTCATATCCTTTGCAGTTGTGTCTTTGGATTTTCTTTGAATGATCCTTAAATGGGGTATGAGGGTTCTGAAAGGCTTTTGTTTAACTTCTGTACCAACCACCTGCAAGGAAAGCAAAAGAAAGAGCTGTTTTCAAAAAGAGCCCCAAAACCAACTGGAAAGAAACAGCAAGCCAACTCCACCACCCTAAATAAATAGAAAAGCAGGTTTTGAATCTTCAAGACTGACCAGCAAACAACATACAAAGAGTTTTTTAAACTGTATTAGTGAGGGCTTTGCTCATGGTGGTCACTGTTGTGGTTTTCCAGCACATCATCTCGCCAGGGTGAGTTAGTGTGCTGTCACTTATACCTGCTCTGCTGCAAAATCTGTGTGTGGAACTGCTGCCTGAGCAATTGTGCCTGAAGGAAGGCTTTTCTCAGTTAAGCAGAGATCAATTTCTGACCTATGCTCAGCACTGTGCTGACATGGAGTGAGTGCAGTGTCTTCTGAACCACTGCCTGTTTCCAAAAAAAATGGATCCTGTGTACAGGCTGGGGCTGAGACTGGCTCTGCCCCACCTCTTCATGCCACCAATTATCAAGTCAAATTATTGAGTCAAATGGGCTCCCTGGTAGGAAACGTGGGTGTAAATGCCAGCAGTAAAAACTGGGGAATTGGACAGCTAAGTCATTATTAGGCCCTTTGAATGTTTAGAAAATAAATGTTCCTTACTTTGCTGTAACATGTGACATGATGGCTTATGTGAGGAAAATACTAGGATGAAATCCAGGTTTGGCTGAAACTAAAACAAGTCAGTAATTAGTTGTACTTATATTCCCATATGGCTCTGTTCTTGTTTGCCCTATTTATGAGCTGAACTGTCAGACAGAACTCGCCGAGTCACGGAGGGGAAGATAGCCTGCAAAATGACATCTCAGATGGTCCTTATAAAGATGTGAGCAGCAGACAATGAAAACATCCTTTAACCAGGGAAATGATAAGTTCAAAGGCAGTGAAAACAACACTTAATCTCTTGAGAATGTGTTTCTTCCCCCCTCTCAAAAAACCCTTGTGCTATATTCCATGAAATTTTGGGTTTACATGAATCATCTCCTTCTGGAAACTATTTTCTCAGTCAAAAATCATCAGTCAAGTGCACCACTCAGGAGTGATCATATCCTGTAAGTTGAAAATATTTTAATGGATTTTTTTTTTTTTGTAATCTGTGCTGAGGGAATTATATTGCTTAATGGTTGAGAAATACTGAGATTAGGCAAGATTTTTCCCATTGATACTAGATAAGTTTTACATATCTATAACATATTTCAGCTTTCTTGACAGTCAGTGAATAACATACAGTTTTATATAAAAATAACTAAGAAATCTGGGACAAGCTTGATGGTGCTTATCTGAAATAAAATGAACTGTCACTGTCTGGTGGGGGTTTGTTTGCTTTCTTTGTCTTTATCAGTTTCCTGAAGAGTGGGTTTGAATTTCTTAACACTTTCTGTTGGTTAATTTCATAAAACCCCTCTCTGTTTCATGCTGTGGTTCTGAAGCGCACTGCTGCATGCAAAATTGCAGTAGCCAGATTAGAAAATGAGAGCAAATTCTAACTTTAGAAAGTGAAAATTTTATTAGGTGTTAAGGCTTGGTCATCTTATTTCAGGCAATTTGCATACGATGCTTGAGGAAATGGGGGTTTTTTTAAATTTAAAATATCTATAGTAGATTGTCTCTTGTATTTGAAAATGTTACTTATATGTGAAAACTAGGATAGGCTCTTTCAGCTTTAACATTTCATAATGCACCATATACAATACACTTTCTTGTTTTAGAGAATTTCTTAAATCATAAAGATCACAATGGATCCCTTTATTGCCTCAACAGAGGGAAGTGTTTTTCACATGTTTGTGTTGAATTAAGATGGACCAGAGGAAACAAAAAGGATTAAATCTCTTATCTTTCATGCTGCATACATTGTAGTTTTTTCTTTAGCCCTATGTGCAAGTGCATGGTATTCTTGCCTAGGAAAATATTTGAAGAAGATGCCACTGAAATGAAGTTCAGGCATTCTGAAATGGAGTAAAAATACAATTGAGTTTCTGTTGTGGATTTTTTTTTCTCTCATTCAAAAGATAAAATGACCTTGAAAATCACATCTGAAAATCAGGCTTTTCTCTTAGTTATGTTCTAAGGTTAAATCTAAAGGTTTTAATCAAAGGGCTTGTGCCCATGTGCCAAGAAAAGTTGTGTGAAAAGTAAAGAGAACTAAGATGAGTAAGTGGCTGAACAACTCCAGTGATAGGGGCTAGTTTACTCACATGTTCTATTATAAAGACATAACTGTCTTCAAACTTTGAAATAGGAGTTGTGTAAGATATTGTGTTAAGACTTTCACAGGAGGCAGGCTTGCTTAGGACAGATGGCATTTTCTTTTTTAGTAAGTGCTTAAATTGTTGTTGTCTTGCTAATGATTATTTTGCATTGTGTATCATTCCCATTTTTCTATACCTGTGTTTAGAAAACCAGAAGATTAATAATTGATATGAGCAAGCAAATGCAGCCAGTTTTGGCTGGATTTTCATTTTCTCATCTGTGAGATTTAGGTAATGCTTTCTGTGGCTGGTAAATCCTCATTTCCTTCAGACAGTCTGTGGCACTTGATGTTTATTTGATGTCTATTTTGAAACTTTGCTGCAGAGAGATTTTAGGGCAGGCAGTAAACATTAAACATGTGCTTGGGTGTGTTGGGCTTTGCAAGTGGAGAAGAGCTGTAAATGATCCCAGTATTAAAAGGCTTGTGGGGTAGGGGGATGGTGGAATTGTTGACAGTTACAGCAAAACAGGAGGGAAGGAGCTGGGAGGAGAGAAGAGATGGTTTTGACACATTGGTTTTCATTTGGCAAGAGGACATCTGGAGAAGATTCTGTAGAAGCAGTTTGAATTACAAGTGTGAACAAAAGGGAAGTGAGTGAGGAGGAAAGAAATCTGGGAATCATTGACACAGATTGTAATTCAAATCCTTGAGAATATCTAAGGTTGCACAAGGACAGCCTAGAGGAGTTGTGTGCATATTATAGAGCCTATTCCTCCTTAAACATATAAATCTTCTCACTTGGATACTAATTTTCTGTAAAATGGAATAATAATCTTGAAACATGGCTATCTGTTATGAAAAATTTATAATTCTTATTTCTAGTAAAAGCATGAATAATCACAGAAATGCATAATTTGAAAATATTTTGTCAAAAGAAAATAACCAAGGGAACTTGATTATTCAAATTTTCTCTGAACACACAATGAGCAACATGGTAAAACAATTCTGGTTTTAGCAAGGGAGCATAAAAACAATTTTTCTGCAAAGATGGTTGACTTTATACAGAGTATTAAAACAAAAATAAAAACACACAAAACCAAAACAACAATAACAAAAAGGCAATAATTTTCCATGTACAAATTACTTTTTAAGCATGAGGAATTTTTGTTACTATGATTGCCTGAGAACTGCATCTGATTCTGAGTTTCACACGCCTGGAAGTTACTGCTCACACCCAGTGATAAAGGCCATGCAAAATACTGACATAACTGGGTGTACTATAGTTCATCTGCTGACGTGTCTGCCTTTTGGATTCAAAAAACATCAGCTGTTCAGAACACTGCAGTTCATAATAAATAGAGGAAAGTATCAAGAGAGTCTGTTTCTTCAGACTTTCAGGCTTGTGATAAAGAGTCAGGTTATCTGCTTCTCATTAGAGCTTAGTTCATAGTTTTTCACAGAATTTAAAAAGTCATACTGCCTGCTGTTCTTGCATAAATATTTTAATGATAGACAGGGTGTCATTTTTTCCTTCCCATCTAGTCCAGGCTGCCTTTTTTATAGTCATTTTACAGTCCATGACTTGTATACTTTATCTGTCCTCTGTTTCTTTAGCAAAGGTACATAACCTGGAGTTTATAACATACCTCAAATGGAGCATAGTAAATTGTAAGTAAATATAAATGTTTCTTTAGAACATAATGATTTTCTTAGTATGTGACTGTAGCTGATGTATCATTTGTGGTTTGGGGGGTTTGTTTTTTTTCCCCTTGATGTCCCTCACATGAAGAATGGACTGATCAGAAAAAGGAATATTTTTTAAAAAATATTTTTCAAAATATGCAGTGTCAAGAAATCAGTTGTAGATCTGATTCTGGTGGTTTCTGTTTTGAATTAATACCCCAGTTTTCACTGAAATCAGTGCAGTTGCATGGAGAAGTATTCTTCCAACATTGGATTTCAGAAAAGGGCTTCATGTATATTCACAGAATCATCATGTGGTTGCCATCCTTTGGCATAAATGTGGGTGGATATTCAGAGATCTCTGTTAGTATTTATAAATCCATAGCTCTGTTAGGGCTAGTTACCTGAAGGTCTTGGTTATTCTGAGAAGTGATCTCAAGATGTGAATCAGATAAAAACAATCCCCAAAGCTTTGGCATTCAAATTCAGACCTGCATCCCAACTTCCCACAGCTGCTGAAGGTCAACTTTTGTCTCTTGTCAGTTCAATTCTTGCGTCTCCTTTCTGAGCCTGGCAGCAGAATTGAAAGGAACATTGGCTCAGAACTGGAAGCTTATAAATAGAAGCCACTCTGTTTATTTATATCCCTTCATAAAAGGTGGTTATTGGAGGCTTCGTTCAACAGCTGCTTGCACCCCCCCATAAAATGGATTAACCATCTCCTTCAGTGGATGATTAAATTGAGTCACTGAACTCTGAAGTGAGATTTATCTGACTAAAAAAAGTGTAATACCCGGTGCTTTGGAAGGGCTATATGAAAACAAACTGGAGCATTACACTGTTGCTCATAAATGCCAAAGGATGTGGTAACAATGTAAAAAGCACACAAGAGAACAAGAGACAAACCTACTTTGTTCTTTATTAGTTTTTTTTCCTGGATAATTGGGAAGGCTATAGAATACTCAATAAATCCTTAAATAGAAATCCTGGAATCTCAGAAACTTCTTGGATGTTTGTACACAGTTACCTTCATTTGTTTCAGAGATTTTCATGCTGATAGTTGACATGTATTTTCCACCCAGGTGGTAGATGTCTGTGTCTGCTGAAGTTTCTAGAAAAACTGCTCTCTTATTAGCAGTTTAGTGGCTCCATTTAGCCAGGATATTTGGATATACAGTTCTAATGTTTACAGAGAGCATGGGCTGTAGCATTGAAAACTTTATTCCAAGAATCAATAGGCAGTTATGATTGTGCAAAGACTTGCTGCTGAAGCAGAAAACAAACATATTCTAGTAACTGCCAGCTCTTTTCCCAGACAGCTCTGAGCATCCTTAACCACTTAGTCTGCATTCTCTCTCTGCTTTTGTAGTATCTGATATTTCAGCATACTACAGGTAACAGCCATCCTCTTCTCTGTAAATTGCAGTTCATTGTGCATATTGGTTTGGTAGCTGCTGCTTCTGGCAGCAAAACAGTCTCACTTCTGTCTCTGAAAATTGAGAGGGTGGGGCAACACCATGGACAAATCCATCGGCAACCACAGTGCTCTGTCATCCTTTGTTGCTTTTTAGTTTGGATCTGGTTTGGATTTACCACTGAGAGATGCTAAATCTGGACCCAATATCCCCGGTTTGGTTTGATTGCTTGGCTGTGAAGAAGAGACAAATGGTGCAATGCCACATGATTTTGTTTCTCATATCCTCCAGTTTTCACATTTTTCATTTTCTCATTTCATTTAATAATTTTCTTGACATTTCTTTGAAGCACAGCGTGTTTTATGATTTCTGTAGTTAATAGTTTGAGATACTAGCAGAGAAGAAGTTTGGAAACAAAAATTCCTATGGAATTTCCCTTCAGATTCTCTTTGCATGTAAGAAAATCATGCAGTATGGTTAAGACAGGAACAAAACAGTACTACTGTGTATGAAGTAACCAATTCTAACATGATTTTTTTTTTCAATTGACTCCTTAGTTGCATAGCATTGTACAAAATAGCTCCTTCATTTCATCCTGAGGTTTTGTTCCTGCTGGGATAAACTTGTTCCCTTTCTGGCCCAAGTATTAGTCATTAGATTAGAACAGGGTCTGTGTTAGGCAGGAGAAAAAGGAAAAATCTGCAATTGAATTAGTCCCAGAGCTCTCCTCAGAGAGCAAAAAGGCAACATTTCACTTCATTGCTCATGGCACAAGAAGGAGACAAATCTTGTCTGCAGATGTTTTTTCAGCATTCTGGGCCACACCTGGTGGGAGAGTTACACTATGCTTGGCTATTAAGCTCTAGCCAAGAGGGGAAAACTCCACCCAGCCCACTGGAGGAAGGGAAGCCTGAGCTCTGAGCAGTGCTGTGTAGCTGTATCCGCATGCCACAGGTGCCCCATCACTGCTAACAGACTGGGAGAGCAATGTGCTGCCCATTTAGAAGTGTTTGTGTAGCTGCTGCCTCTTCCCAATGCAGAAATATAAATATAAGGAGCCCTTCAGTAGGGTCCTTTTCTGAGTGTTTAGTGAAAATTAAGGAGAAAAAAAAAGCAATTGGATTATTGATATATTTTAGTTTTAATTGTGTGGGAGCAACACTTGTCATGAAACATAACCGTGAACTCACAAAAATATCTTCATTTTGTGGTTGTTTTACTGTTCCATGTTGATCACACAATAATGAACCAGTAGATTGTGAAGCTCATTTTCAAGGCAGTTTCTGGCTGGTTGCTGTTGTGAGAATTCCTGTGGAATGAGCTGCTCTCCAGGAGCTGTTTATTTAAGGGGACTGAAAAATCATAATTGTTGACCTCTGTTCCCAGTCCTTAATATGTGGCCTTGTATGAGACTTAACCTCTGCATTTCTGCCTCAAATTCTTTATGATGAGCATAAAAATGAGATTTTCTCTGGGTATGAGAGTGCATCTGGAGACTGGAATGCAAAAGTACTGCTAAAATGCAAAGTGACTTTATTGATAAATATGCCAAGTATGCTAATGCCTAATTATTTTTGCTATCATTTATTTATTAATGATTGATAACTAAGCTGTGCTCACCTGTTAAATGCTTGCAGCATATAAATGCCTAGTAGTCTTTCTGGGGATGAGCACAGCCTGGCTATATGAAAGCTTTGGAGAAGTATTGCTGCTGACTCCCTAAAGCTCATTGATGAGGTGAAAGTCAGCTATTCCATCTTTAATATCTGTTGTTGCTGTTGTTTCTAATAGAAAAAAGTCAATTAGCATCGTGCTGAGCATGGAACAACTGAACAAAATTATCAGTTTTATTCCTCCTGGATTAGGATTGGGTCATTGTGCCTTAAATTAGGGAATGTTGAAGTCACATTTAGGATATGCACATCCAAAGTACTCTGTTGTTTATTGTGGGCATTATAGGATTTGTGCATTGCAGTGTCAGCCTCTGTAGTTTATAAAGGTGAAATATTAATATTGGGAGCATAGAATATTATTCTAGACCCGTGTAAATTTAGAAAGAGAGCAGATTACATGTATTGGAAACAACAATTTAAGAGGTAAAGCACACTCAGCTAAACTTCCAGACTAAATTCAGAACTGGTATGTCTGGCTGAATGTGATTAAAGGAGGAAATCTAGTTCTGACCAGAGATTTTATTTCTGTGAGCAGACATTTAAAACAGGAAGACATGTAGAAATAGATGCAAAATGTCTGTGCTGCAGCCTGACAAGTGGCAATACCATGTGTAATCTATTATAAGATGAATGGCATGTTGAGAAATGATTCAAGCTGGCTAATTTACAGAGCTCTAATTCTGCAGCCATGTCCTGGAGAATAGCAGAGGAAACAGCAAGTCCCATGTTCGAACGCTGTAGTGTGTGTGCATGCGTGTTCATATTTAGTTGTCATATTACAACAGGAATAAGAGATTGAGATTCAAGACATTTCCTGGGACTCAGAGATCAGCTGGGATCAGCTGAAGCTGAGCCAGGTGCCATCAGCTCTCCCCAGACAGTCATTAATCCCCAGGCAATGCCTTGCCCTTCAATCACTACTCCTCAGCTGAAAGTTTTCTTGTTAAGGTTTCAACTGTGTCTTAAGATCTTGTTCATAATTACTTTTCTGTATGTAGTAATGGCTTGCAATAAAATATAGCATTTGATCCCTATGTTTTTAGCACTTAATGACCTTTCTATTATAAATAACTTGTGCAGTTGAAGGTTTGTATTAACTCTAAAGAATTTAGCCCCATACTGAGGCATTCAGTAATAGTTTTGTATCTTCAGGCAGTGAGCTTGTTAGGAGTTCAGTTGATTTCCATAATGGGTGTCTTATATATCTCCTTTCCACATTTTCTCTTCCTGTATTTATAGCATTTCCATGTAACAGCTCTTATCTGTTGCACTGAATATATTTGGAGGATTTTTGAGTGCCTATTTTCATGCTCACATAGTACAGTTTCTGTGGAATACCACGAGTGGGTTAATAGGGAAAAGCACAGGAAATGTTAGAGGAAGGTGCATCCGGGGAGGGTATTTGCCCATCCCTTTTAGGAAGTGACAATCTAGTTCTCTGTCATGTCAGTCAGCTTAAATCCACTTGATGCAACCAGTTTCCTCCAATTCATGGTTGTGTAAGTGGAGCACTGATAGGTGTTTCTTTTCTAAGTTTCAAAGTCCCCTTCTAGGGGAAAAAAAAAAGAAGTTCTAATTCCACCATTTCCTGCAATTGTTCTACCTTAAGCTGAAGAAGATATGTGCATAGCTGAGAAAAGGCAGGATCCTGAAACTCTTAATTGCATTTGTTACCTATTTGTTGCCAGAGGGATGGGGCATGTGATAAGCTGTGACATCTTCATTGATAATGGAATTTTACAGCAGTATATGATACTGGACAGCCAACTGAGCAGCAAGAATTTAAATCTCTCTCCTTTCATGGAAAGAAGAATTGTATTGCCGTTCTCCTGCAAACCCACTCAGTTATTTTTGACAATTGCACAGTAGGATTAAAGTTTATCAGATGGGTGTCTGGTGTTCAGCCATTCCTTAGCCTACTTTTGCTTAGCAACTTGAAAACACTGCTGAACTGTTGGTAGCTTCTGTATGTGTCCAAAGCACGGTGCAAGAGGGATATCTGTTATCTTACTGCAGGGAATAAAACACAGCTCAAATCCTTTCAGCTGCACACTACTGAAAATAGCAAACAGGCGACAATTCTGTTTCACCTTGGAGAAGGTATCTCGAGGTAACTATTCTGTTAGTGTAAAGCTCTGTTTGGAATTGAGTGGGTACATTTATAGGGCTTAGAGTTATTTGAGTGTGTAAATTTAAGGCAGAAATATAAACACAATTTCTGGATTGCAATGCCAAATTTAGCCCAGAGTTCACAGAGCAGAATTTTTGGAAGAAAAACCCTATAGATCTATAGTTAGAAGTAGGAAAAAATCCCCTCTCCTGTCTGTGCAGACTGGGGAAAACCAGGCCTTTCTTAGAGTACCCCAGGTGAGAGGCCTATCCAAGCTAGACAACTAAAATATCTCAAGTCTGCTTTGGGTAAATGCTCAGAAGTTCTATTGTTTTGGTTTGGGTTTTTTTCCTCCAAAATTTAAATCAATAGAGTCTGCAAAAGAAAATGGCAAAAGTTTCTTAATGAAAAGCTGACAGTTCTTCCAATCTTCTTAGCAGTGAGCCACAAGCATTTCCAAGTGGTTGAATGCCTGTGCCTTTGGAAAGGGCTGAACCCACAGAATGACCAGTTCACCTCTCAGTGAGTGACCCTGAGGGATGTCAGTAGAGAAGAGCTCTTAGCTCAAGACTGACATTCCAGCTTGTTTTGCATTTCTCTGCCTAGGCAAGCCCTTAAATGAGATTGTTTTGATGTGTGGGAATCAAGGTATGGATCTCGTTAGGTTTTGCACACTGTCAAGCCCCTGAGATTGTTGCTGGTGTTTTTCTGTGCAAAGTCTTTGAAACACAAGGAATCAGAGCTAATCTGCAGTGGCACAATTCCAGGTTTCCGCTTTCACATCTCAGTCGAAGTTAGGGAGGGGAGTGAAAAGTTACATGAAGACAAAGCTGAAAATAAGTAAAAGAACTGTAAGTGTTGCTAAGGATTTAGGATCCTTACTCTGGGACAGAAATCATTGTTATATCCTAGCTAGTTTGTTTATTTTTTACTGTTTGTGTGGATTTTTTTTTAATTTTCTCTTTATAAAGTTTCAAGGTAACGAAGAATTACTTTAGAGGTTTTTGGCATTCTTCTCACTTTGTTTTCCTTTTCTTTGTGCTTTATCTAATCGACTTTTAAAATTAACTTCCAGCAAATGTTTTAAGGGATACTTGTTTTATAGATCAAAACCATGGTTTATCTGTGGACTAAGATTTTTTTGCTTTGAGAAATATGTGAGGGAATTGCTCTCTGTTCTTATCTAGATGAGCCAGTAGGGAGCAGTATCATTCTTGGCATTGGTTTTATATAGCATTTGCTGGGTGCACTGTGGCTCCCTTTCTGTTTGTGGGACTGTGAACACTTGGAAGCAGATATCCTCACAAATAAATTGCCATTATGAGAAGCAGATTCCATCTTGGCACATCAGCAGAACAGGTGGAGATTCAAAACAGAACAATTTTTTTGAGTAGTTGACGTGGCATTATTTTTATTATTAAGTTTGCTCCCACCCTGCTACCTGTAGGAAGTGAGGATTTTATGATGTTAATTGTGAAGTGTGATCCCATGGGATTCCTTGATTAAAACACTTGCAGGTGTAGAGGCTTTCAGGAATGAAGCATAAATGCAAAGCTGCTGCTGGTAATTTCTGTGAGATCTGAAGCACGCTTCTCTTTTTAATCTTTGTTAAAGGATTAATAAATGAACAAGGATTTACTCCTTGTTAAAGGAGGACAGTGGAGAGAAGAAATTAATTTGAAGCAGATTTTACAAACAAAATAGGTTCATATTTTAACTTGAGTTTGGTTTTATTTTTCTTCTTTTTCTCTCAGTAGGTTCATTCCTTCACCACTATTTAACAGAATGAAAAATTGAGATTATGTATTTTCTCCCCCTCATATTGCATTAACTTATTGCTTTAACATATAACAATACTTTAAAAATAATAGTTAGAGAAAACTAAAATTCCTCACTCCCAGTTTGCTTACTTTTTGTCTCTGACAACATTTTCATATATGCTGCCTTAACCTTTTCACTGCTAGATAGTCTTAACCATTTCATGCTGCCAGTTTTGAAGGTCTATGATATTGTAGCATATCAGTGAGAGAGTATTTCTTAATTTTTGCTTGAAAAATAAGTACATGATAAAGCCACATAGGGAAAGTGCAGTAACTAAGGAACCTTTAATCCAGTTTTGCATGAAAATAACCATTTTTCTGCATTAAAGCAGCTGGGTTTGAAAGATGTGAAGTAGAGGGTTCAAATTTAGATCTTTAGATTGCAATTTTTACTTAGTTTGTAACTGATGAGCATGGATGGGATTTCCCTCTCCTTCCCTCTACCTATGGTACTTCATTTTGTACTCCTACATCCCTTTGTCTCTTTTTTCCTATTTGTCTGTGGTTCTTTCATTTACTTTTCTCTGTTGATCACTCTCCTATATTTGTCTTGGCCTTCACTCATCTTTAGTGTTTATTTTCACTCTCATCTCTTGTAATAATGTTTTACCTTTGTCAGTATTCTTTTTTTTTCCCTGACATTTCCCCCCTTGCCAATCAATGCTAAATCTCTTTTTCTCTTATTTCAATGACAATTTTCAAATCCCATGTTTGATTATTCCTTTCTGTGAAGAAGGTACAGTGGGGAGCAAAGGCAATTCTTTTACCTTCCTAAAACTACAGGTAACTATCCCAAAGGCAAAAGAGTTTTGTTTAACTTCTTTGTTCAAGAAGGTGGAAATCAGAGGAAGTAGGAGAAGAGATGATGATGGCAAATTCTGAGAATTTGTAGGAAAGGGAATTTCTAGTGCTATTTTCATTTTGTTTTGTGCTCCCCCCTCTACCTTTTCCTGCCTTACCAGCATTTTCAGTGTGCTGGTGAGATCAGTGCCTGTAAAGCAGCAGACAGGGAGGAGCCCAGCAGGCACTGGCTCAGGCCAAATGAAATCCTGATCAGATGCTCTCCTGAACAGCCACTTGATCAGCTGCAGTGCAGAACTGTTGGTACATGAATCAACTGCCTCCCTGGGTCCAGAATAAACACTGAAGGAAGACCTTGGTGAACTCTACTGGTTGAATTGCAGCTGGTTCCCAGGGAGCTGGGGAAAAGCTCTAACACTGCAGCTTCTTTTGGATACCTTTCCTAAGAGATCTGTTGGATGTCTCGTTCACACAAGCAGAAGGGCCATGATGTCAAGACAGTAGAGCAGGACTGGGAAATTATTTCCCTGAATTTGGAGCTTCTTGGCTGTGTGAATGTCCCTTACATTTATTTAATAGTGTCCTAGAAAACAATACCTCCAGGCTCCTAAAACTGCTGTAGGCCTGGTCTAAAGCCAAATCTTTAATTACTTTCCTGTCTTTTGATTGTTGACTCTGCCCTGTAACAACAAAACAGAGCCTCTATTTTGGATTTGATAGTGCTGGTTAGATCATGACCTTGCTACTTAAATACTGTTTCTTCTACTGTTTCAAAACCAAGTAATCCTTAGAAATGTAGGTTAATAAAGGCAGCACCCTTTTCATATTAATCCCTCTGCAGATGTCAAAATACAGAGCAAACATTTCATGTGGATAAAGTCTAAACTTGGTATTTTGTTTTTACATTCAAATAAAAGCCAAGGCTTTGTCCTCTGATTTGCAAGGATGCAGTCTCTCTTGCACAGATTGTCAGTAGAATTAAATCCTGAAATGCTTAGGTATGGTGATGTTTCCTGTTTGCAATTTGGTATTTTAACTTTCTGACTGCTGGTTTTCTTGGTACCAAATAGCTGATCTTTACCACTTGTCCTAAAGGATACCTTCCTAGTCTGGAACCACTCTTGGTAATTGCATTGCATGTACCCTATGCTAACTTAAATGGTAGTTCCACATTTAGCTCCAGAGATTTAATTACAGATTAAACTCATGTCAATGCTGCTTCCCAGTTGGTGAAAGTGGATATCTACTATATTAATTGGAAATCTAGAGCTTTCCTGATGATATAGTTAGTAATCTGGATAATGAAAAATCAGAGTATGTGTGGAAGCAGTTAGCTACATTATGGGGTTCTTACCAAGGTAAGATATGGCAGAAGCAGCAGCTTGCAAATAAATCATGGTGATGATGGGTGATCTGACAGAGCTGTTGAGATGGAAAACTGTAGAGGACTTGGACAAGGGAGCAAGTGTAGGGCCAATAGGTATGGTTTTCACTTGCCAGAGCAGAAGTGAGTCTCTGAACCTCAGAGGGATATTATTGTGAAGTGAAACAGTGGAGGAATAAATGAAGGGCGTTGGAAAGGGATCACCAGTCTGAGAGGGGTTCAAATTTCCAGTATAAACAACAAAGTCAAATAAACATTGGGCTAATTACTTGGTAGCCCTGAAACTTGGTGTTTGTGAATATACAGTCATACCACATCATTCTGGAATCACTCCATTCTACTGCTTAAAAGCATGCCCCAGTTTTGTCTTTTCTTCATTCTCTGGATAAATTGGATGGATTTATTCCATAGTGAAATGAAAATGGGCCCTGATAAGCTCATGGCTGATCTTAGGCCTGATTTTTTGCTCACAGACTATGCTGAGACCTTTGAAATGTCAGTAGAGCTCTTGTAGAGAAAAATTAACAGAAACATTTTACAATAGCAGGAAGGAATTATAAGATTCCTATTAGCAAACACAGATGCATTATTGTTATTATTGCTTTGAAAGACAATTTAAACAGAAGTAAGTGCCAGATGTCCACCCAAAAGAAGGAGGATTTTAAAATAAAAAAAAGCAGTTGCCATTTTCTGAAAGATTTAGTCACTTCTCATTATGCTGTCTGAAATTGCATTTAAATGTAACAAGGGACAGCGTTTCCAAATGTAATGGGAATTAAGTTTATTTGTATCATTTGATCAGTTGTCTGGGTTTCTAGAATATAATAATAGTTCCTTAAACTGAAAGAACAAAAACTAAAGTGCATAAGTAATTGTAGAATTAAACAGTGTTTGTGGTGCATTATGAGCTATAAAAATCAGATGAAGCATAACAGATTTTAATTTAAAATGGTATAAATAAAGTTATATGTGATAGTCCCAATTTAAGTAATGAAAAAATGTGGTAAGTACTTGTATTACAAAATCAGAAGATTTCTGTACCTAGACTAGTCTTATTTCCTCATGCAAGGGAAAATCCTGAGCTAATACTGTAACAAATTAAAAAAAAAATATCTTTAGCTCTACTCAGAAGCAGAAAAGGTCTTTGCCCTACCAGCCTGGTGTCTGTATAGTGTAAATTCAATTGACCCCAAGCTGGTCTCAGAAAAAAGCCTGGATTATTGCTCTTTCAAGTAGACCATTCACCACTCTAGTGACAGAGACACATAATACAGAATCAGTTTTTCTTAGAGAGAATAATTTGATGTCCCAGATATTACAAAACATCAGTGTGTTCCTTTAACTTTTATTTAGGTACAAGTGAAAACAGCAAAGAAGTGCAGTGAGCTTTGTTTCAAAAGGAAAGGAGCACATAGGTCTTGTTTTAGCTGGCAGAGCTGATTGTGCCTGAATGGGAGGCCCACTGACCCTCTGCAGTTATGTATAGGCACAAGGAGCTCCTTGAGTGAAAATGGCTTGTTTTTTTTCTCAAGAAACACAAATTTTGAGGAGCTTTTTGATCCTGGTTGGTGAACAGCTAAAATAAGACTGGTTTGTGTTTCATGACCAATTATATATTTTGTTATATTCCCGCGATTCTTCTGTGGCACAATATTCAGTGCTGAATTGTGGCTACACACCTCTGAATAAAAAATCATGTTCAAATAATTTTTCAATGCTGACCAGGTTTTAAAGATGTCACATGCAAGGCCCTTAGGATTGAAGCCATATTTTTTCTAGTGTGATAGTAATGCATGTATGTAGTTGGTGGGGACGTTGGGAAATTAATATACAGTGATTCTTTGTCAAGAAGCAGAAACACTGTGTTGTTTAGCATTGCTTACTCTTGGAGGTCTCTACTGATTTCTTGGGAATTCAATCCTCTTCTGCTGCTCCTAAGTGGGAGGAGAGAATATAACCTGAAATCTCAGCTGTCAGGTTTGAAATGAGGTGTATTTGGACATGGAAGCAAGGCACAGGAAAAATCTGCAGTCAAGGCATAAGGAAGGATTCATTTTTATGAATGGAATGTGATTTAATATGACAGATGTGAGACAGAATAGACCTTTTAAAATATCCCTAAATCTGTTGGAACTGGACATGAGGAGTCATACCCAATTTCTGCTGCCTGGTACATGATGCAGGGTAACAGTGGATCAGAATGGTTCAGGCTTGTTTGCTGGGCAGTACAGCTTTCCCCTTTGCAAAGGCAGTGAAAGCAATATTTCAGTTCAGAAAGTTCCTATTTCAGTTGAGCCACTGTATTTCTAAGAAGGGGTCTATACATCAGGTTTTCCTGTTGCTTCTCTGGTTTTGGGAGAAGGGAGTGGTGACAGAGGAAGATGTTTTGTGCTGTGTTCAAGGACAGCCTTGATGTCCAGCAGTTGCACCAGTAAAATTCTGAGCTAATTTTGCAGCCTAACTACAAAACATTGTGTTGACGCTGCCCCCATATGAGACAAAAATATCTAATGTGAAATCCCACAGAGCTTAATACTAACATTTTAAACCTCCTTAATATATTTTTGTTTGCTTGTGGACACATTGTAGGATTTAATACAAAAGGGCAGGGCAAAAACTATAGAGAAATATTCACCATCAAAATGAAAAGCAGCTTTTAATAAATTTCTTCAGAATGATAAGAAATTACAAATGTGATTAGTCTCTATGGACCTATAAACTTATGATTACAGAAGATTTTAAGATGAGGTGCTTTGAAGTGCTGAGACCTTAGACCCAGCTTTCTGGGATTACATTGAGCCAAAGATTCACAAATATTTAATGTATAGTGCTTGCAAAATATTATTTTAGTTAGTTTTAAGAGTGTAAGTGAATTTTTGTTTTACCTCTGAATGCTGCTTAGAATACATTTGATACAGAAGTCACCTTAGCCACCACGCTCATTGCTTCCAAATTTCTTAACTGATAACCTGGAGTATTGGTTCCCCATGGGTTATTAAGCTCAGTAAACCAAGGCTTGAAGGCCTTGTGTCTTAAAATAGGAACCTTGGAATTTTACTGGTGTAAAACATCATGTATGAATATATATCTGTTGGTAAATACGTTTTTGAAAACTGGTGCTGCTTCTGTCATCAGATAAATCAGTCCTCTTAATTTACTGGAGAAAGCCCTTCCTCCAAGAGCTGCATTTTGCTCCCACAGATTTTGGGTTTCCTATCCTTTAGATTGTCAGTCAGGATTTTAGGTCATATATTTTGTATTTTCAAACCATGCAATACTATGACTAGCTTTTAAATGGGTTTGAAAAATTGATTTAAGGGTTCAGTTTTATTGTGTCTGCTATTTTCTAGCCTACAAAGAGAGACCACCAAAGCTTAATCTGGAAAAAAAAAAATGCAGGGATTTCTCTTTTTTTGTTACTCTAAATCTCTCTTTCCCTTCATGTAGCTGTTGAGAGTAGTATTATTTGAACTAAACTACATGTTGATAATGGTCAGATAAATGTGCTATCCATGAACAAATTTCAGGTCTAAATTAGATGGTTTCTAACCATCATCTAATTAATGGAGAGAGAATGTCCCAACTTAGTTCTTAAGATGGATTAGGAATAGTTTGTGAACAGGGATATATTCAGGATTGTTTACATGAGACAAGGCTTGGTGTTTTGATGAAGCTCTTTTTACCCTCTTCCCCATCTTGCTCAATGCAGAGCTTTAACTTGGATCCTTCTGACTTCTTATCAATAGTATTAGAGTCATGATTGCAGATGGATAGGCTGGATCAATTTAAATCAATGCTGTGTTGGCATGGTCAGTCACTGGGAAGGATCTTTTTTCAGCTTTGCTTTCAGTTTGTATCTCTGTTGTTCTATTTTTCATGTTTGTACTGGATAGAAACCAAATCTGGATGTGGCATGACTCTGACAGTTCAAAAGTAGGTTCTGAAAAACCTAAATAAAGGATTGGAAAACTGTTGCTTGGTATCATTGCAAGTTGAAAGCCTGGTTAAATGAAATTTGAAAAATCTCAGCCTCCAGTTCTGAAGCTGTTATGGAAATTCGAGACAAAATCAGGAATACAGTGTGATAATTCTCAAAGGGATATATATAAAACCCAGAATTAAACCATTAACTAATATAATACTTACTAGAACACTGAAGTATTCACTAATATCTACTCATGTTTCCTGAACTTTGAAGTTGTTTATAATACAGTAAAAGTTCATGCTAGAGGTGTGGTTTACAGAAAAAGGCAAAGTCTTGCCTAGATTTGATAACATTTGAAAATGGTGCAGAGCATTTCTTTACATTGAGTATAATTTCCTTTTTAACATGGGAGAAACTGGATTATTTATTAAAGTAAACAAATACACATGGGGCTAATCCAAAGCCCAACATGTCAGTTAAATTTCTACAAATTTATCTATGCTGTAGGTCAGGCCAGTGGATTCCCCTAGTGCACATTACAAATGGGACTCTTTATATGTATGGCCAAACAGTGTGTTTGGAATGCTTCCAGCAGAGTTTGGCTTTGATTTGACTTTAATTTATTTCAGCTTGTTAAGCCACTACTATATGATTTAAATAAATGTTATTTTAATGGATGCTGATAAAAAGAGATGGACTTCATGACATGAAGTTCAGCTTTGGAGCCTGGCTGCTTAAATACCTCCATTTTGCCAGCACATAAATAAGCTTTCATTAACAAAAAACCCCATGGATAGCTTGTAAACATCTGAAAAGCCTCAGAGTGTATGTTGGGAGAAAAAAAATAATAATTTCAGTTTGAACTCTGTTGAGTGACTTTCACATGACTGTTTCATCTAGAAACCTTTTGGGAAAGTTTATTGTTTTGTATTTATTGAATGTTGCATTTCAATTGCAGTTTAGATTTCCACAGAATTAATGGAGACAAACTTTATAGTAGCTCATGTGAAGGAAGAAAGTTACACTTTAAACACATAAACAGAGAATTAACTAAACATCCACCAGAATTAACTAGCAGTCCACCAGTCTCACCAAAAGTCTGGGTAGCAAAAAAAAAATTTAAATTAATATTTAAAAATTATGGTGGTTTTAATTTTTAAAACCACTTCAACTTTTTCCAGGAGTGGGTATTGTAACAAGAGAAAAGTTTTCTATAGGGTGCAGCTTGAATTGAAGGGGTTCTCCCACTTTTCTGTGCAATTTGTTGCAATGTTGAATTCTTCTCATGATGATTTTTTTCTTAAGCATATATGGATTTCTTCCTGAAGGTATTTTTCTGTTTCCTCTTGTCCTGTCCATTATCCTCATGAAGAGAGCATCTCTCCCTTCTCCATAAAACCTTTGAAATATCACAAGTTTGATCAGAGCCTCCAAACCTTCATTTCTTTTGGCTGAGCAAACCTCTTTCCTTCAGCCTCTCCCCATGCCTGCAGTTCCCAAACCATCTCTTTGGCCCTCCATGGCCCTCTGCAGGTTGCCAGTGCCTCTCAGTGGGGTAATTCCAAGGAAGACCCAGTGTTCTGGGTGTGGCAGGGTGGAATCATGACCTCCCTTGATCTGCTGAACACTTGGAACTTTACACCTATTTTTGCTAAAGCTGGTGCTTTTCTTGGTAAGCCAGACCTCCAGCCTGCTCTGCTTCCTCTCCCTAAGGAGGTTCTTGTCTCTGCTGTATCTACCTCTCCTTCTAGCTCAGTGTCACACCCAGATTTGCACTGGGCGCCTTCAATTCCATCATTCCTATCATTTATACAGACATTGAGCACTATGTGCATTTACTTTGGATATGTAGCTGGGGGTGGCAACCTTCTGAGCATAAAAAAATGCACCTACTTTGAGCAGGTTTACAACATTTCTAAATCAAAGGTGGCTGTGACATGTGAAATGTAAGTGTACAAAGGCATATTTACCACCCATCTGGCAGCTGTTCCCTAGACAATAACTTAGATAAGATTGATGCTTTTCAGAACATTTGGAATTCTCTAGAGACCTGTAGTAAAAGCCTACTCTGTACTTTGAAGCAATGTGTGTCTGCTAGGATATTTTCTTTACACACTTATTTTTTTGATTCAATCATTTCTGAGGGATGTAGACAAGAACAGTCATTAAAGTGTCAGAGAAAGAAGACATTAATTCATTTGCATGCTTCATGGCACAACATATTTGGTATCTCAGCTCTTAGTAAGTTGTTTCAGCACAGAATGGACTGACTTGTTCAGTGTTTAGTTGTATTCCATATTGAAAAGTTGTATTATTTTATATTGCTCCTAACAGATATTTCAGGGATCTTAGGAAAATAGCATGATAATTTGACAGCCTGATTTTGAAAATGGGCTTGTATCAAAGTTCTTTGGCTAATTTTGGGGAGGGGAAACAAAAGAATCTGGATTAGAGGACTTGAAATCTGTGTCTAGATTTTAGGTTTATGGACTTGGTCTTCATAAGTGGAAAGAAGTTTCTCTTGAATAGAGAAGTTTCAATGCCAAATTACAAACAAACTTTAAAGTTAAAAAAGGAAAAAGGCTTCCAAGTAACATGCCCAGGGGCCTTATTTTTAATAAGGTTATTAAAGACTTGGCCATGAGAGTTATTCTATAACTGCCATCTGTCTTTTCTCTTTTCTCTCTCTCAAATGTTCTCATGTGTTTATTCTCCATTCCAGGTGAAATCTCTGTGGAAGTAACTGTTCATTCTCTTCCCAATTAATTCACTAGGAAATCCTAGCTCGGCTTTGGGGTGGAACTTTGTTCTCTTTGTGTGGCAGCTGAGCACTGATGATTACTGGGATGAGTTTCAAATGACAGAAGCATGTCACTTGCTTTTTGATCTTTAGTTTAAAGACCAGCTGGAAAAGATATAATTGTCTAATCTTTTTTTTCTAAGAATAAACCCATTAAAAGTAAGAATTAACATGCACAAGTGTAAAACTGCTCATGCAGTAATCAAGCATGGTTTTATGAAGCTGGACAAACATCCTGCCTGTATCTTAGGAAGAATATTTTTTCACTTTTCTGTTCAGATAATTTATTACAATCAGTCGTGTTGGAGGGTGCCTGAACTTGCTTCCTTTTTCCTTTGCAGCTTCCTTATTTTAGCTCAGATGGGACTTTGCTTTAAATCACATAATATGGTAGAAGGTCTGTTATTTGACCTGGGACTAGGGTCACACAACCAATCTTGGCTAATCTAAAATTAAATGTAAACAATTCTAAAATATATTTAATTTATCTACTTAAACTTGGGAGCTGCCAAGTAGAACAGTACTTTATTATTGCACAATAAAACACAATTAGAATAATGGCTGTTAATGTTTCAAGCTTTTTAAAATTGAATATAGCAAAGCTTTAATTCCACAATACTATTATTGCAGCTGGCTCTCTGTTTGTTGAGGGCTTGAGGAGACACTTCCTATTTTGTTTGATTTATAGCCTTATAACATCACAAATAAGAATTTTCAACTGCACAATGGATGGAAAAGACAAAATTATTTTTAAAATTGATCATGTTTCACAAATTGTTACTTCTACTCCATAGTCAAGTATTTCCTACTTCTGGAGAGCTGCCCTCCCACCCCCACCTTCCTTAACTACGATAATTGTGTTTCCAGTTGGATTTCAAATTATTACACCCATAGGGTAATTTTTGTTATGAAATTCATTCTTTAGAAAAGTTGAAAGAAATAGCCATAGTCTATGGTTTTAGAGACACAAACTATAAAAATTTAGTTATGTAGATTAAATTGTTTATTTGAGGCTCTGGTTTTTTTATATGGTTCAATCTGTAGCTGCAGCAGTTTGAACAATTCCAGGATAAATTGCCATTAAAGGCTAAGAAAGTCTAGGAAATGTTAAATACTCCATGGGGGCACTTGGATTCTTTAAGAGAATATATCCCAGGTTGCTGTGAATTAACTCTGCTTCCTTGGTGAAGCCTCATGAGTTCAGTACTGTGTTCACTTTTGTTCCAGAATATTTCCAAATATATTTGATACTAGACAGGTATTCAGGCACATTTCTCACTGTATCATGTGTCCTAAGAACATCTGTGGTTGTTTTTCTCCTAATCTGACATGGGATTAATTCACATTCAGATCTTTCTATGATGGATGTGTGTGGTGAGCAAGATGGTTTAAGATTTTACTTGGTTACTGTAATTCATTTGGGACAGACAGAAAAGAGACAAAGACCTTTTCACTCAGAAAAAAACAAATTAGCAATACTAAAAAAAAAGGGAAATTATGTGAGAAGGTGTGGAGCTTTGTTTAGCTGTTAGAGTTTTTAAGTATTCTGCCTTAAAACTAGGAGAATTTCAAGCCCTTTTTGTCAACATTTTGTACTGGCTATAGAGTCCAATTATTATTAAATACTTTTGGTATCATCACAGCCCCAAAAAGATATGAAACACTTTTTTCTACAGTTTAGTGTCACTTTTTGCTTGTCCTGTTTAATACAGCACTCTTCTGAGAGACTCATAAAAAAGCCCAAACTAAACTATTGTTGTCTGGGAGGCTGCCTGTGCCAGAAATGGTGCTTTCCCTAAAATAATCTTCATGTGACTGTGATTCACAGAAATTTTGGTTTTAGAAAAAACAAAGCTGTTAAAGGTCACAAACCACTCACCTTCATTTGTCAGCTGTGCTGTGTGGAGGGAGTAAGTGGTGACTGGTCTGGGTGTTCTCCTTGCTTGCAGGAGGTTTAAAGGGAAATCTGTGCATTCAGTGTAACTGGATGAGCTCAGCCTCACAGGCTGACATGGGCGAAGCTTTCATAACCTTCACTCACTTATTGCATAAGCTGAGATGGGGAGGGGCACTTGTAGCAGGGTCAAGGCATCAGGACACTATCTCTGTTTTCAGGAAAAAAAAAAGAAAATCTATATTATATATATATCCTCATTTTCCCCTTTGTCACTGTTTTTTTTTTTCTGTTTCATTACAAGTTTCCCTAAGAAGTTCAGATGAAAGGCAACATATGTGTGTGTGTTCCCTTGCCATGTGTTCTCCAGTTATTTCTCTTTTATTTGCTGTGGTTTAGAGTAAAATAAACCTCAGAGCAAAATGGTGAAAGCTTGAACAGCAGATTTGAGTGCCTCTTGAGTTCCACAAACTGCTATTGTGAATCATAATTATGAAAAAAAGACTAGTTTATGTAATTTGAAAAGAATAGAAAATTTCTACACTAAATAATAAGTTTTTAACAGCCTAAACCCCAGATTTTAAAATGGGTTGGATTTGAACATACAGATTAAAACTGGGTTATTCTGGTTAGCTTTTACATCTATAATATTTGCTTGACAGTGCTTACCTTTTGTTTAGAGGTTAAAATACACTGCAGATTATCTTTTTATAGAAAATCAATACATTTAGAACAGAAAGCCAACAAAATTTTGTTGGGTTACTTTTTAGAATAAAATGTCAAGTTTTGAAATACATTGTAGAATACTTAAAAGAGATGTAACATTTGGTTTTATTAAGAACTTCAAGAAACATTAATTTTATAGCTCATTAATTTTATAATGTTGTGATAGGCACAACATTTTATAAAGAACTTTGCTTTGTGTTGAAGATTATAAAAACTGAATTTTCATTTGGCTAAAACTCCTAGTACTGCACCTGCAAAAAAAGAACATCAATCTGTGTTTGTTCTTGCAGACAATGGGTGGTTGGGCAATTCAGCATCTGTTCATTAAATATGTGCTCTTGTGCCTGGAGGCAAGTACAAAACCAGGAGTTCTGCTTCATATGACCTGCTCCATTCTAGAAACCTCATCTGTATTGTTCAGTCTTGCAACACTGGCTAGAGTCTTTTGTGAATTGAGATTTTTTTGGAACAAATTGAAATAGTAAGATTAAAAAGTCTTCAGCGTGTGAGACACATGATGAAAAGCCTTTGAGAAAAGTATGAACACACTCAAAGTAATCCAGGAAGTCTTTTCAGTCAGGACACAACCTTTTGCTTACCAAGTTTTAATTTATTACATTCACTATGAAATTTACTAACAACCATCTGAGTTTTAGCAACAGAAATGAGTACACTTGATTTTAAAATAGATTTATTAATCTATTCCTTAAGATTGCATAGAAACTCCTTGTACAGGAAAAATAATAACTTCATTTTGCAAAGATAAACAATACAAAGGGGCTGCACTGCAGAAAAACAAATGTTGGTATATGCTGACAGAAGTAGAGGAAGCTTTCCCAGAACATGGAAACACAGTGCAGTTGGAGGTGATGATAGGATTTGAATGTTTGTTTGTGTTTGGGAGTTCTTTAACATGAATGCATATTTCCTTAGGTGTCAGATGGTTTTCTTCCCACTGAAAAAGGATTTTATCCTGACTATAGTAAATGTAATGCCAGTAATTCACAAATTGAGTATATTTAACAAGAATTTCAAGTGTGAAATCTTAATATAAGCCGTGTTGTAAATGGCTTAAAGGTCTAATAAAGTTACGTTTTTAAGGAGTAAGATTTCTTACCATCTCATCCCCATTTAAAAGACTAGAGAGTGAACTATATAATCTTCAATTTTATGATATAAAATGTACAAAAGTCTTGCTAAATGTAAAGTGCATCTATGTAGTATCATTGCTAATTAGTCAGAACAGCCATAAAACGGGTACTTACTGTAGTAAATATCACCAGGTCTTTGAAATATCAGAAGAGGTATAATTTTCTGCTTTTTAGCTTCTTACTTTGATCCCCAATGTAAAAATAGCTTATAATTTAATGATTTGTTAATTGTAAAAATAGAATCTTGGTGTTTTGATCAGTTGTAACTTTTGTAACTCTCTAGATGTAAAAAAACTGCTCTCAGGAAAGAGGAGAAAATGTTATACTTCAAATAAAACAAGGGAGAACTTTATTGTGGAAAGGTAGGCAAAGTCCTATCTCTGCCTATATCCCTACTTCTAAATAATGTCTTTTTTGACCAGTTACTCCCTTTCTGCAGCAAGGGTGTCCCTGACTTCAGCAGGTGAGAGTCTTGCAGATTTCTTTGAAGAGCTATCACCAGAAAAGGGTTCAAACTGTTTGGCTGGCTGGTCTGAGGACTGAACAACAGCCCATATCTTGGGTGATGCTCACTTTGGTTAAATATTCAAGGAAATAACCAGATATAATCTCAGCTCTAACAGGAAAACTTGGTACAAGTATTCAAGTCTCTGTAAAGACATCACAAGAGAGTGCATCTTCACCAAGTCTTTGCTTTAGATCAGGAATGTGGTTTTGAAGTGAATCTCCCTTTTTCACCCTTACTATGCAATGGCTCATATTGCAGAGTGACCAACGCCAAACAAAAAAAATAAAATGCAAAACGTGCTTCAGAAGCACACTGGAAAAAATTACTATTGTGTTTACATTTGTATAACCATTTTGAGGCCAATATGTGAACCCAAGGAGGGGCTGAGAACTTTTCAACTTGCTTGCTGATTCTGGGTTGCTTTGAAACATGCTGAGTGGATAGCCCTGGAAGGCTGCCAAAGCTACAGCCAAAGTTGCAGCAAATGGCTCAGAATATTTTGCTGGAGAGGTACATGTTTTTTTTACTGGATAAACCAAGAGCCTATTCAAAGAAAATAGCACAGAGACACTATGCTCTGTTTTCGTGGAAAAGCTGGCAGCTTTTCAGGTAATTCAAAGGCTGAAAAAGTGGTGTGAACATTGAGTAACAAATATCTTCTGTTGTTTATTTTCAGGGAAACAACTTTTGTAGATAGGATTTTATTAAGGAAATATGAAACACTTTTAAGCAGTACTTACTCCTAGTAGTAGTAGTATTTCTCCTTTGCTATATAACTATGAATATGGGTCAAAGAAGCCTATATGACCCTAGTCTGAATTGCTTCTCTGTGTAGATCCACACATATAGCACAGCACCAGTCCTTTCTTGAGGATGCTCTGTGCTAAAGAGGTCCTGTTTGCATCTGACTCTAATTCCTCCAAAAAAATCCTTTTCTGACCTAAGTGTTTTGGCTCAGAAGAAAAAGAATAATTACAGAACGATTTAAAAATAATTGGAAAACATTTGAATTTTTTTTTGCCTTTCCCTTTTCATTTTTGTTCAAGTGTGCTAAAACAGCAGTTTTGAAGGCATAAGGCATCTTTGTGACTCAGTTGTCAAATAATACATCAGAGAAGCCAAGTGCTGAGCAGTGTTGCCTTACCTTTGCTCTACTCACATGGCCTTCCAAAACCCAGAGTGTGAACAGTTCACTATGTAAGTAAATTTTGGATATCTCTTTTAGTGAGTGTTTCATGGGGACATGAAGTCTGCTGTGCTTTGTTGCTTAATAACTTGTTCTGAACTTTGCATCTGGGGACAGCCATGGGGCTGTACAGCTGTGTTGGTGCACTCCAGTGCTGTGGGCAGCCCCAAGGGCAGGGCACTGCCCAGTGCCTGGGAGAACTCTGCTTTTTGTGCCCCCTGGGCACTGCCCAGTGCTTGGGGAGAGCTGTGCTCTCTGTGCACTGCCCAGTGCTTGGGAGAACTTTGCTTTCTGTGCCCCTGGGCACTGCCCTGTGCTTGGGGAGAGCTGTGCCCCCTGTGCACTGCCCAGTGCTTGGGAGAACTTTGCTTTCTGTGCCCCTGGGCACTGCCCTGTGCTTGGGGAGAGCTGTGCCCCCTGTGCACTGCCCAGTGCTTGGGAGAACTCTGCTTTCTGTGCCCCTGGGCACTGCCCTGTGCTTGGGGAGAGCTGTGCACCCTGTGCACTGCCCAGTGCGTGGGAGGAACTCTGCTTTCTGTGCCCCCTGTGCACTGCCCAGTGCCTGGGGAGAGCTGTGCCACCTGTGCACTGCCCAGTGCTTGGGAGAACTCTGCTTTCTGTGCCCCTGGGCACTGCCCTGTGCTTGGGGAGAGCTGTGCTCTCTGTGCACTGCCCAGTGCTTGGGAGAACTCTGCTTTCTGTGCCCCTGGGCACTGCCCTGTGCTTGGGGAGAGCTGTGCCCCTTGTGCACTGCCCAGTGCTTGGGAGAACTCTGCTTTCTGTGCCCCCTGTGCACTGCCCTGTGCTTGGGGAGAGCTGTGCTCTCTGTGCACTGCCCAGTGCCTGGGAGAACTCTGCTTTCTGTGCCCCCTGGGTACTTCCCAGTGCTTGGGGAGAGCTGTGCTCTCTATGCCCCCTGTGCACTGCCCAGTGCCTGGGGAGAGCTGTGCTCTCTGTGCACTGCCCAGTGCTTGGGAGAACTCTGCTTTCTGTGCCCCTGGGCACTGTCCTGTGCTTGGGGAGAGCTGTGCTCTCTGTGCCCCCTGTGCACTGCCCAGTGCTCTCTGTGCCCCCTGGGCACTGCCCAGTGCTTGGGGAGAGCTGTGCTCTCTGTGCCCCCTGTGCTGCCTTGGCTCCTTGGGGTGCTTTTATCCAGAGCTCACTGCACCATACTTCACAACAACAGCTTCTCTGTGCTTGTTCTGCTGTCTGTGCACCCAGGCCCCATGGGTGAAATATCTGCTGAAATATCCTTTGTGAGACAAAAGACCTCAAGTTTTCTTCTCCACTGCTGCTCAAGAGTAGTGATTTAACTCTTTCTGGTGGCTGCCACTTGCTGCCTTTTGGCCACTGGCCATAGCATGAAGACATTATGATGCTTCTGACTGACTTTTTGCATTTTGCTTTGAATTAATGTGTGACAGGAAAATAAAGAATCCACTACTGTAACTGCTTTGAAAAGTCACTTTGGATTTAGAACATAATATTTAGAATATAATAAATATACCAGTGGATTTCTTGAAGACATCAATGTCATTAACAGAATTTATCCGAGACTTTCTCGGTGTCTTGTGCTTTCCTAATTTGTGTTGGGACCATTCATTAAAAAGAATAATGTCATATTTCTGTGATGCCTCTATAAATCCTGTATAATCTGTCAAGTAATAGATCTTATCTTAGTTCCAAGAGTAGATTTCTTCTGTATTATTTCATTATAAAACTCTTATACAACTTGATATCAAAATTAAATTAGTTAAATGTTATTACTGTTTCTTCTTTCCTGAAAGTGAATTGTGAACTGCCTGTTTCAGTTTTAAACTTCTGCCTTGGAGAAAGTTAACTTCATTAAAACAGTTCTGATGCATCTTTTGGCTGATAAGTGATGAAATCACTCTGAATCTCGAGGGGGAAATCCTTACAATCAACCAAACTAGACAAAGTGTTCTGTTTAATACCAGAGTTAAAAGAGGACATTTTCAAATACCTTACAAATTCTACTGTCCTTACAAATCTTGTCCTTGCTGCAGGATCCTTTGTAATTAGTTATCCTAAGAACCTTTCAAAAATATTCTGTTTAAACTTTTGTTGCTGTTATTTCATCTTTTGCTTTTTTGGCACAACATCAGCGTTGGTGAGTGGCTGCTACATATTCCCATTGATAAGTCAATGTAATGACAGAATAAAAGGATGGCCTTTAATCCCAGAGAATTCCTCCTAGACCTTATCTGTAATGCCTTGTATGCAGACTTCAACTACTGGGAAACTGAATAGGTGTTATTTGGGGTATTCTCTCTATTTAATTTCTGTCTCCTACTTGAATGCTTGTTTTTAATATTAGCAAATGGACTGTACAGTCACTAGGGCTCTGATTCTAAGAAATTTTGGATGTAGTGATCTTGGGAACAACTGTAAGAGAAATGAGGAAGATCTACGTATCAGCTGAAAGTTATCTATCAAAACTTCCAGCATTATGCATAAGAATTTTTTTCTCATGGTTTCTCAAAACAAAGACAAGCTGGGTATGATTGTAAGGAACAGAAATTCCAAATAATATAAAGAAGAAAATACTCTTCAGTCACAGGGCTAAGCTAATTACATTTACCATGGAAAGCATGAAAAATGAAAATCAGAAAGTAAATTACAATCAAAGAGATGAATCCCTGTCAGAAACTGATGGCCATGAGAAATAGCTTAGTTTCTAGTAGAAATCTTAACTACTCTTGTAAGCAATTTTGCCTATTTTAAGGTACTAATGAATCTTTCCAAAAGTTTTAAAGTGATTTAAGTCAGCTCTTTGTTGTCAATTCATGGGGCCACAGAATGCTGTGTTTATTATATACTCACCCATATAAGTCAATTGTATCGAAGAGACTTTTTTGTGCTATACTTGCAAAAATTCTGGGAGCAGCCCCAGCTCAAGTGCACTTCCTACCATTGTCATAAATCACCATGTTGATATTTTGCCTTTCTTGGGAAATTCTTTTGTAAAACAGTGACTGCACTAAAATCTATTGCTTATGAAAGTACAGTGAGAGCTGTGCTCTGAGGATTTTTTTTCCTCTGGAAGTCAAACAACATATTTAGTTTCTTCCTCTCCATCCAGTTTATGTGATATTTGAGTTTTGTAATTATTGATGCTTCAGTAGTGAGCTTTGAGCAGCCTAGTGTTGGTTAATTTTGTAGTAAAATACTCTGATTATTTTTTTTCAACTCTTACCACTTATTCTGTCTATTTTTTGAAATGTAGATTGTTTTGAAATAGCTTTTAATTACAAAGTAATGCGGATGTAATTTTGAGTTTAAAACTTTCATTTCTTTGTTAGGTGACTTTTAAATTTTCCCAGCACGATTAAACCTTAGATAAGAAGGGCTCTTGGCAGGTATTGTCATTGTACAAATGAAGTTTGATATTTGTTAATTTAGTATTTGACTATGTTGAGAGGGGGTTGTAGAAATCAGAAACATATAACTAATCACAGTTGATCATGTTTTTGGATCAAAGTTCCTATAAGCCCAGCTATTTTTCCTGCTGTATTTCTTTTGAAATAAGCCTGAATCCTACAAAGTCCTCATTGCTATTTTAGTGAAATATGAATAGTAAAAGTAGTACTGAAGTGTTTTAAAGTTTTTTCAATTATTAATAGATGTGATAGACATTGGCAATCTTCACTGATATGTTTTTAACTGTGACAAATTGCCTTCTTAGTTGTATTTTTGCATTTCCCAGCACATATTTAACAAATATAATGTATTTAATTAATCATAATTCATTAATTAGCAGATACAAAAGTGCAGAACCAGTGCAAATGAGGAAGCACCCAGAATCATTGAGTCAGAAATATGGAAGATCTTGGAACATACTTCAGAATAAATTTTGATGGACATAAAAAATGCCCTTTATAATGTCTTGGTTTTCCGTACTCTTTGGATATATTGCTGATCAGAGCAAGTAAATATTCCTTAGGACTTTATCCTGTTTTCATTGAGATAACAGAAATTCCTGTTGATCTCAAGTGTTTCCCAGTGTGTTTCCACAGTGCTTGTACGAATATTTTTGTAGCCTAAGTTGTTTTCCATAGAGAGGAATGTGTTTTATCTGTGACTTCACACATGGAATCATTTCATGATGTATTTGTAGATTGATTGAGAGTAGGTATTGACAAAAAGAGGTTCAGGCCATTAGAATATGATTCCCAGAGCTTCAAACAGTTGAATTCTGTTCCTGATGGTGATTTCAGACTGCCTGCTCTCTGTGCTGTACCAAGCAGTTTAAATCATTACACAGTATTTATCAACAAGGATCTCTTCACAGGGAAAATAGCACTTTCTCAGAACACTGTGAACCTTACAATATCTTTACAGGCACTCTTTTTGAAATGCATCTTTCAAATAAAACTAAGAAAAATAAAATGGCAACCTAGAGATCCTGCATAACTTGAAAATGTCAGGTATAATTTCACATGTTTACACATTCTGCATCTCTTTTTGTCAAGCATCAAAGCTGTGATACTAATAGAATAACCCCACTGTCAGTGTAACTTACCAGTAACAATTTTGGAAAAAAAATGGGGATAGTAATAAATTTTAAAAACCTGTTTCTGCAGCTTCTGAGGAATCTGTAATTCCTCTTTGTCCTCCTAGGCAGGAATGGAATGTATAATGAAAGAATATAGAAGACTTTTCCAGAACAGAGGTTATTGAAGTGAGCCTTAAAATTAATTATTTCATTCATTAGCACTGCTTCACATTAGTTGGAAAACTGGTACCTTAAAAAAAAAAAGCCTTTTGTGATTCTGCTGTGAACTCTAATGCCTTTTAATATAAATGTGAAATGCTGCATCTAAGAAGCAGCATCTGATCCAAATCCTCCTTGAAATCATCTGCCTGTGACCTGCTGCTTTATTATCTCAGAGGACAGCTAGCAAGAAAATTTCAGAGTAAGGAATGGGAAATGTAAAGCTTTGCTGGCAGGATAAGCCTGAGGCTTATTGATGACCTCTGCCTTTTCATTCAGGCTCTGAGCTGAAAGTTTCAGTTCCTAAGAAAATACATATGTTTCTAAAACACTTCTTTGAAAATATTTTTTTTCTGAAATTGAAGCATTTCCTTCCCATGTTTGCACTGTTCCCTCTCATAGAAAATCAACTGGTCAGGTAAGTACTGTTCCTCAGAGCCAGATTTAATATTAATCAGAGGGAAAGCATGGTTCTGTGAGCTCTGCTGGGTTACCTGGGCTCATTTCGTGCCAGGCCTGCAGCAGTACTTTGCCTTATGCTTCATTTTATCACAAAGGTTTGTCCAAAAATATTCACTTCTTATTTGCTGCTTCAAATTAAAAAAAAAAAAGCCTCCATGAGGTGGATGAAAGGGGAAAAGTTTTTTAAACCACTTCTTAATTATTTTAATGGAAATCCTTATAGTAGACAGTAGGGAGAAACTGGGTTCTTTCATCTGCCTTTTTCCTAGAGCATTTCCCAATACATGGGCAATTAATACTGCAAATTAATACTTCATTTCTTCATCCTATAGGCCAAATATGAACAGTGGTGCCACAAGTCTTTTTTGATAGTACCACTGTTCGACAGCAGAGCTTTTTTATCTTTAAATTTCAGAAGAGGGGCACCAGATATCACTGAGGGGACAGTGTAGTTTTGATGAAACTCCTCCAACATTTTAATTTTGGAGGTTAAGTCATCTTGTTTCATAGCCATTGTGCCTGGGGGTTTGGAAATACATCTCTGTGTCACCTGTTACACTGAAGTCATTGTCTCACAGGTGCCAGTGTGCTGACCTAAGGCTTTATTCAAGGCTGGAGTTAGAGAATAAATGTTGCATACTTGTCTGTTATCTGTCTCATGTTTCTGTAGTGATGAGAATTGGAGACATTTAGTACTCAGGGAGATCACCTGTGGCTGCCCTGCTGTTCAGAATACCTCTGAGGCAGTCTCATGATGACTTTTGCATTATTGTTATTAGCAAAAGCAAACAAAAAATTGTACTGCTATGAAGCTGAATGAATATTAAAGGCATATTTAATCACAGGTTAACATTTAAGAGTACAGCTAACTGTTGAGAGCCTGTGGTTGTGCAGTTCTGGTTGGGAATTCAGCAGGATTTCTAGAATTATTTTTTTCTGCCAAAATCAGACATACACCGAACACCACCTCTCTCAAGATATTGCACTGCTGATACTGTTTGGATCTAGTAAATGTGAAAAGTATGGTAAAGTAACACTCAACAGCACTTCTGTACCTTCCTGTCTTTTGGGATTCCTCAGTCTCACTCAGACAGAGTTGATTTCTCCAGATAGGGAAAATTATTACTATCAGAAAAGGATACTGGTGTATTTTTCTGTGCCCCAAAACCCGGTCTTATGGGAATTTGGTTTGAATATTTATTCTTTGGCCTCTTGGCTTGGTACTTTTCCCTGTGAAATTGAATTTGCAGTTGATAAATCTTTCAGAGATCCAAACAACGACCTAAAATTTCCACAAACTTAGTATCTGATTTAACAGTTGCAATCTTGAAAGGCACAACAAAGTATTAAGGATTTATCTTTCAGACCACAGCTTTATAATACACTGACCATAATGTTCAACAGTAAATAAAAAAAAATTTAAAAAACCAAAAAAAAAAAAAAAAAACACCAAACAAAAAAACTTGCTGTAGGCATTATCTTTCTGAAGCTGATTTCTGACAAGATGTTTTGTTATTAATGCTCTGTTTGGAGAATTTTCTGTTACATCAGTTTGACTTGGATTTGAACTGAGTTCCAGAGGTGAATATTCAGTGCTGCAAAGTGAGTGCTCCACCCAATGCACTGATTATTCAGGTTCAAGAGATTTCTTTTCCAAATTTTCCACCCAATGTGTAGGGACAGAACACTGGGGATGACACAACTACTTTCTGTATTTGTGGGAACTGTTGCTATGAGCAGATCTTAGTCCCATATGTAATGTTTCATTTTCAGAAAACAAAAAAAACTAACAACTCTTCACACACCACCCAAAAAACAAAGAATTATTTATGACTGTTTTAAAATCATTTAAGAAAATTTGATACCTTGATAACCCCAAAGTAACTTGAAGATGTTAGTTTATTTGATAACATGTGCAAACGCTCTTATCTCAGACTGAGCCCTCACAGCAAAAAAAAGTTGGACCTATAAACTCACATAATTCCTGCTTTAACTGACAGATTTAGTAGCCAGAGTAAGAGAAATTTCCTTTTCTCTCAGTACTTAATCCTCAGATCATGGTTGTGAAGTTGTGTCATTGTCAAAACTTTGAACCCAGCAAAGCAAAATGCTGAATTATAGGCATCTTAAATCTAAATTTGTGCCAGGTCCAGGTGAGTTTAGCTGAGTAAAGTGAAGTCTTGAATCTGTGGATTATGCAGCCTTGGAGGTGGGCAAAACCCAGCCAGACAAGGCCGTGGACCGCATACTCTGTTTATGTTACTTTTATAGGACTATTGAACTTAAATGATCTTCATAAGTCCCTTCCAACCTCAACAATTCTGTACATCTGTGTGGTTTTTTTTTTTTTTCTGTTTTTTTAAAATTATTTAAATTTAATTTAAATAATTAAATTATTATTTTTCCCTTCACAGGAATATGTGACATTACATGTGATCCTTGCATTGTGCATCTGGTGTTATGCATAAAAGAAATGTGACAGAGATGGAAAAGTAAGTAAAAATTTCATTGGTAAAACATGGTAACATTTTACCGTCCAACTGCTTTACCTTCACAGTTCCCATGTCCAAGATATTTGAGGTGATATCCTCTCAGAGGGGCCTTTATAGAGACATACTTGCATGAAGGCCACAATTCCTCTTTTCATACACCCTATTTTAACATGCTTAGCCTTGAACCTGAAATACTGCCCTAAAAACATAATTAGAGACTTACCTTTGTACAAAAGGAGAGCCTGTAGAGATGCCCTTGGAAATTGCAATAATGGATGTGTCTTTTAGTAATGCTTTGGAAAGCAAAAGTGTGCTAATAGAGGGTGCTATTTGCTAATTGTCGTAATTGGTCCAATTTTGTTCGTTATTTAATACTAAATCCAGGAGGAATAGAACAAAATGGTTGATGCATGTAATTGATGGACCTGAACCTAAGCATTAAGTTGTCTGAATATAATGTTTTATTGTGAGATCTTGATGTTAGTATTTTTTTTAAGAATTCTGTTATTAAAAGTTTGACAAGATACCTTGTGAGTTGGCTGTCTCAGTGGAAACACTGTGACCTGTATAAACATTATTAAAAGAGGTAAATGACAGATTCTCACTAGTCACTAATGACAATAATTTTAATATTCCTTCACAATGTGTCTTTTGGCCACTGGTGTAATTTTAATCTTGGGATATCCTTCACTCTTCTTTCTGCATGTATTTTAAATGGTCTCTTCAGTTGAAGTTCACTTTAGCACCGCATCAATTAAATGGCCATTAAAAGTAAGAGTTGCACTGTGTCTGGTAAATTTAGGTAAAGAGGATGCTAGTTCTGACAGTGGTTTTTAGTTTTTTTTTTCAAGGATATTAAAAAGTTACAATTTTAAGCAGTTTTTATATTGATTTCCAGTATTTTGAAACACAGTATACTTAAAAAACTTGGAATAATTATTTTTAAAACCATAATTGCTTGTCTTTAGATTCAGCTAAATATTAATTTTCATCATGCCTCTTCTAGAAGTGTCACTGAAATAAGAAACATATTTCATGGTGTTTTGCTTTTTTTTAATTTTATTTTTCTAAAAGTCCCCCATTCCAAATTCCTATTTTCAGTATCAGACTGTGGTCAAAATGAGAGCAATACAAGAACTCATGAGGTAAGACAAATAGACTATTCAGAAGTATTTTGAATTTATTTTTGATGCCTGGATTTTCAGGATTAATGTTTAATGTAACCCTCTTGCTTCTGAGTCTTGTGTGGGTTTGGTTGGGCTTTGCATGAGAGGTTTGCACAGATAAAGAGTCAGGGTTTGCACTGATTCTTAGATAAAGATGGTGTTTCTGAGCTAAGCTTAAATTTCTCCAACCATGGACTGACTGGTGTGGAATAGGGCTGAGAAATGTCTCTTCTAATTGGAATGAGAAAAGTCTAAGGAGTTGAAATACAGAAGTTAGGAAGAGGTGCCTTTCTTCAGTTTTTCATTAGTTTCTGAAATATCTGATATATTTCTCTTCAGATTACTTATAAATGGGGAAACATGGAGACAAATTTAAATAAAGTTACTACAGAATTTTCAGCCTGTTGCAACAGATTAAGCTCAGACCTTTGCCCAAGAAGTTCTGCCAAAGAGTGCCTGAGGCTTTGCTCAGGGAAATATTGGCTGATGCCAGCAACAGCAGAGTGGTGGGAGGCAAAAGTTAAAGAGAGTGGGGAAAAGGCAAGTTATCCCTGCAAAATCTCTAACAATAACATCCTACAGATCACACTCCCCCACCAGAGCCTGGAGCTCTGAGTGCATCTTCTTGGTATCCTTACCCAAAGTGAGTATAGTGAGGCAAATGAGGATACTTGGAGGGAAGGAGTTACAGGAAAAGAAATATATAGCCGGCTGGGGTGGGCTCCTCTAGGTTTGATACCAACTGCTGAAACCTGACAAAAAGTGTGAAATAACAATTAACAGACAAGTTGGTTTCTTTCCATCCCATAACTGCAAAGAAAAGTGACAGCTTGAGGCTTCACTTTCCTTGTGTTGCTTAAGATGGCAAGAATTTTTGCTGGTCTCTTGATAAGTCAGTTTTCAAATGCACTTAATGCTTTCCCTTTTTCTAGTATATTAAAGAAGGTGGGCAATCAAGGAAGGAATGAATTGTGCCCTATATCCTGTGTCTGTAGAACACATCTAAAATACACTTTGAGGAATAAATATAAACCACCTAAAATTCAAAGTGAAACTAGCAGTTTCACTGGAATTGTACAGTTGGACCAAGATGGGTTGTGTGGGAGAGAAGGAACAGTTCTTTTGATCAGACTTCACTATATCTTTTAATTTACATAATCTAGTATTTTCCAGATTACAGCAGAAAGTGTGTGTGTATATACATATATATAACTATATGGTTATATAGTATTTTTCAGATATTTTCCAGGTATAACTGAATGGTTTCAGCTCTACATTTTGTTAATCATATTTTATTATTTGTTGTGTGTGGAGTCATTGTCTCTTATGCTGCTGCTAATGTCTCTCGTGGTTAATTTCAGAAGTGATCTTTGAATGACTTCTGATCTTGCAGTAAAATCCTCAGGTGCAGGTGCTGCTCTGGTCACTGATGTGACTCATGGGGCTGAGCTCCCTGATTCGTATCAACATTCCTGGTGGTGACTGCTCATGGTGGGATGGACTGCTTGATAAGGGAGCAGGTATGGGATTTAAGCAGCCTTAGTTAGGTGAGGCATGGCTGATTTGTTGATGCCATGGCATGACTCTTCCAACCTGTGTCAAAACTTGAGCCTCAGACACATGTATTTCATAAACAATCTCAACCTTCTGTTTTCTGCTTCCATGGAAGTTCTTCAAATGAAAGTGAATATCCCTAGACACACGTCCAAAATATTACATCCTATTCTCCTAGCATCCTGTTTTTGACAGTATCAGAAGTGTTTTGTTCTTAATGTAGATGAATAAGTTTCCTGCATAGAGACAGCCTCCATGAATAGAATATTTTTATTGCCTATCTCATTTGCTTTGTAATAGACCATAAGACCAGTGGGTCTATACCTTTGGTCGTGCTAATTTGCTAGTAAAAATGGTTTACTGGGTTACTGAGTAATAAGAATGTCTGAAAAAATAACTTCAAAAAGTGCTTTCTTGTACAGAGTTGTGATAATTTATGCATAGTTGTATATACTGGTTTTCTGCTTTGACTATTTTAGGTTACTTGTATAGTTTCCTCTTAGTTTGCAAAAATCAGCCACTCTTACTAAGAACCAAAATTAGCCATTCTTTCCAAGAACCAAACTTGAATCCTTCAGATACTTAAAGCTGAACCCACCAAGTCAGAGGTGGAAAGCTGTAAGTTGTTTGCTGTTAGTGTGTCAGAAATGATATGGATATACAAATAAAATTGGCTATCAGCTACTAAACTGAGTTCTGAATTGCTGATCCACGAGCCTCTTCTACTCACAACACTTGAGTTTAAAAATATTTTAAGAGAATCCCTAAATGCTTCTTTCTGCTATAACTACTTGCCATTGCTTTTGACGTTTGGATCATTAACTGTCCTTTACAATGACCTTTGCTTATTGGTGAACAGGAATGGGCAATAGAGCTTCCCATGGACTTTTAAAGAGCATTTTTTAAATCAGATCAAAAGTTAATGATTTATAAAGCTAAGTCATATGAGTGATATTCACAATGGAGAAGAATCAGGGAGTTCTTTACATTTTAGAACCTTTAAGTCCTTACCTTGTATAGGTTATGTATATAAAAAGCTGAGAAACTCCTACTGCTGAACTGAACAATAAGGAACTTATCTCTTAATCTTCAGCTCAGCTATCAGTTTGTGATGAAATTAAAAATATTCTTTGACCAGCACCAGAATTTTACCAGTATCTATAGATAACTTATTTTGCTCTGCATTCTGAATCACAAGGAAATATTTCTTTTGTTTTAATTTTCTTGAATAAAAAAATATTCTTAAGCCATAATTATACTTGCTCCTTCAGCATGGGGAATCCTCACTATTGAGAAGAATGCTTGTTTCATCTTCTGCCTGACATGCACCAAAGGAAAAACTAAATCAGAGGTTTCATATGCTCTGAAATATTTCTGTCAGTGTGACAGTCAATCCACCTAGAGCACTGTCATGTCATGGGTCTTCTTTAGGTTGATACTTCATCTAGAATGCATTTTCTTAAAAATTAATCTTAATATTCTAGATATAACTCAAGATAAATATATATATAGGGAACTGAACATATACATAGAAAGTGTGGGGCATTTGTATGTGTGGAATGCATCAGTTTTGAGGATTTAAAAAAGAAAAAATGCATCTAGAAAACTATAAGAGTAAAATCAGACTACAAAGGTACATGAATTATCCTCCCCAATAATAAGAAAAATTTTAT
The DNA here is from genome assembly GCF_023055355.1 of Agelaius tricolor. Taxonomy (NCBI): domain Eukaryota; kingdom Metazoa; phylum Chordata; class Aves; order Passeriformes; family Icteridae; genus Agelaius; species Agelaius tricolor. The sequence continues at coordinate 4,588,548 of NW_027269270.1, forward strand.
CAGTAAATGTGCTTATTTAAGTCTGATTATAACATGGGAAATTCAAGGTCATGTCAAGCTTAGTGCTAAAAATGGAAATGTGAGAGGAGCCATTTCCTTCATGTTTTGTGTTTTGTTTTTTCCCCAACATGGAGTTTTTTAGAAAAATATATTTTCACATGTACTGTAATGCATGTCAGGTCATTTTGAGGTCATAAATGAAGATAAAACTATCATTATAGTAGGCATATCAAATACAAAGATTGGTCTCACTAGGGTTTTTATACTTGTGTCTAGAAGTTCTAGTTCAAAAAGAGCCAAAGGGAAATGGCAGGGGAGGGAAGAGGCTATTAGCATTTTTAGGACTCAGTGAAACATAGAAGTCTCCACTGTTCTGGATTTGGTGTCTGAGAGCCCTTCCTTTAGAACTGCAGAGTGGTTGAGGTTGCAAGGGACCTGTTGAGATTACTTGGTTACATGTCCCTATTCATAACGCAAAGATTATTTTTTACCTTTTCTTTTATATAACTTTCATGTATCCTCAGTATTCTTAGCATGCATACTTGTAATTTGTTAAGTCTGATAATTTAGCATTCTCCTGGTATTCTTTTAGACCAGGAGACCAAACATCCTAAAGGCCTCCTAGTAGGAGGCTGGAAAACCCTACACTAACTTGGGAAACCAAGGTTCTCTCTAGAACATATCCTGTAAGCCAAAGATTTGGCACATCCAGGGGGGAATTCCATTGATGGGGGAATGTCCTACCATTCATCCAGGCCTCCCATTGGGGCACCCTTGTTAGATCTGCTAATTTGTGAGGTCTATAAGTTGTAGAGGTGATCTATCGTGTGTGTGCATTGCGGTGCATCCCACCTTGGCCAAGAGTTGCACCAAGAAGGATCCTTGTTAAAATCCTGAGATAAAAAAACCCTTATCCCTTAACCATGTCTGGCTCTCAATTTTTTAAGACCAGGGAAAGGCATCACTCAGAGGCAGCATCAACCAGAGCAGGTTGTGCAGGGCCAGCCCCTCTTTGTGTCGAAGGATAGAGACTATAAACTCTCTGAGCAGCCTGTTCCAGTGTTCCGGTGGCTGAAAATAAGGAACTAAATCTAAATGAAATACTGGGAGCTGGTATATCATCTGTGACTCTCTTGACAAAGAACATAGATTCTGCACCACTCAGCACATATTTGTAGCAAAGCTCTGTTAGTTTTGCAGTTGAACAGTACGGTGTAGATCAAGCAGTGTATGGCAAATATATGCAGCCAGTAGACTGGCCTAAGTTAAATTGTTTTACAAGCAGCCATTTGTAGCCCTTGCATCAATGGTAAATTCAGTATTTAAGTATTGTTTGAACAGTATTTCTGGGTTTTTAAAAATTTTTCATCCTGCTCCAGCTTGGCCTTGCTTTACTAGCTACAGGAAGTTGAATTCAATTTCCCAAAAGCACCCGATTTTGCTGTTTATTTGTACTTAGTCATTATGTGAACTTTCCAAGTATCTTGAGATTACACAGTTGTACTATAAACACGGGAACTGGTTTTGTTAAGCTTTAATATTTTGTCCTGATATGATAGGAGATGAGAAGTCCTTAATGTGTGACTGCTGTGGGGCTCACTTGTGTGGCCTCACACAGAAAGAGGGTTGGAATGTCCCAGGGGAGGGCCTTGGTCTGGGAAAGCTTTGGGTGGCTCTGCTCAAGAAGAGCTTGAGTTGTTGCTGTGCACTTGAGCTCACCTGGCACAGCATGGGGAAAAGCAGGGAAGAAAGGGCACTTGTCCACCCTGTGGGGACTGGCACACGGCAGGCAAATCATGGCAGTGATTTGATAAAGATCCAGCAATCTCCTTCTCTCTCTCCCCTCATTCCTCCCTTCTCCTTCAGCAGAAAAATGGGAAGTGTGTAGGGCTTTGTGTCAGTTCTAGGGAGAAACTCACCCTTTGTTGTCAGAGCTGTGGTAACACACTTCAGAGATGGGCTTAGGAAGATATTATTGCTCCAAAGACAGTACAGATCTGAAGGCACTGAGTCTTTTTTATGGTTGTTCTTCCCTCTGGCTATAAATGTAATAGAAAATAATTGAAACTAAACCAAATCCCATTTTGATTTTACGGCGTAAGGGATGCACAACTTCAGTGTTTGTGTTACGCATGCAAAAATTACACTGGAATATTAAAAAAAAAAAGGAAAAAGCAACTTCATGATTTAATTTAAGTGCATTTTTAACAGCATGTGCTTTTTGGTCAGCACACTCTGGTTTAGATAAACACTGTGCTGGCAAATAGTGAGTGACAAGGAGTGGCCAGTTAGCATTTAGCATGTAATCACTGAATGAGTCATGAAACCAATATTGTAATTATGCCACTATGAGATCAGGTTTGCAAAGCCCCACATTTGCAAATATACAAACCAGTGACTGAGAAGGTTTGTTGTTTGTTTGGTTTGGTTTTTTTCAAGATAAATGATTTTGAAAAAAGGCCCCTGCAAAATAAATTAGTCACAGCAAACTGGGAGATAAAATTCAAGTTCTGCAGGTGATAGATTTGTTAACTGTTAGTTTTGTAGGTGTTATGTGAAACGATGAGACATACCTGTTGTATTTTGTGGTTAAAATATGTTGCTAAGGTTGTAATGTCAAGCTAGGATTTTTCACCAGTTTGTGCCATCCTGGTAGAGGAGAAATTTCAGAAATCTCATATATGTGCAATTGGTCTCTTCTTTCCCTGGGGAAAATCCCTTAATGGTAATAGCCAACAAGGCTCATGACATGGTTGTATATGCTGTCAGCCTGCAGTATAGAATTACAAATGAGAAGGATAAAAGGATGTATTTAAAGGACTAGTGAGCAGAGGAAGGTACAATTGAGCCCCTCAGGACTGTGAGGCCTCAGTGGCCTCTCTGGAATGGTGGTTCAAGAATATTCAATCAGGATTTGATCACCCTTAGCATGGCAGTTTTATAATCACAGATCATCACACTGTGTGCAATGCCCTAAGAAAGGTCCCAGAAGAATAGCTGACTGTCTCCAGACTGAACAATAATCTAAAATCCTGAATATTTGGAAAGAGATGTTTGCTGTTCTGACCTGAAACTTTATTTTTGGGTCTCTGTATATTTAGGAGAGCGTTTGACATGTATTTTGATTTTACTTCAAATGGGACATGCCTTTTCAGAATCCAATTCTGATTAAATTTCTATAACTTAGAATAGAATGCTAAAGATGAAAATAGAAGTATATAGATGCAAATAGAAGGAAAAAGTAAAGGTCTCCTTATTCATCCTCCTATTATTATCCAAATTTTTAAAAAAAACCAACTTATAGTGGTGAGGGGGTGGATTTAAAACCTTCACCCCACTAACATTTCAGTTTAATTTATTATATGTAAGCAAATCTCTGAATTTCTAAAATATGCCCATTCTGTGCTAGTTATTGCCAATGCACGTTTCAATATTTAGTAATCCAAATGTGTAAAAAAGCTGTTGGAGCTTTTTAAAAAAACTCTGAAAATCCATTTACACCTAATTTTAATTTGGTAGGGCTTCTCTGTACCTAACTCTTATCCCTGAAGGGTATAAGTGAAATGGAGAATAGTTAAATAGCAAGCACAAATGTTCGATGTGAAATAAAATTAGGTATTCAGATTTAATCCTTCTTTTTATGTTTGGTTGAATGAAAGTTATGTCTGTTTACAAAGAAGCAATTAGTTCTTGAGGACTACTTATTCCCCTCATTAAATCATATTTGTCAAAACAGAATCATTTACATAGTAATTAATTTTAATACAGCTTATCGTGGGCTCTTATTTTGGTTGAGAAATAGGCCCCCGGAGCAGATGTGCTCTTGCTGAGAAAAAAAACTCCTTTTGGAACCACAACTAAGGCACATGTGGAAAAAATAATGTAGAAAAGACTCACAAAACAATTGTTATTTAATAAATCCTTTGACTAATTTGTTTTGAAATATATGAAGAGCAAGTTCACCAGCTGCATCTTTGCTTGTTTAATCAAGGGTTTCATGGCCTCTTGGCTGACAGGTCAAGTGCCTATTTTTTCTTTATCTTAATTCAGAAAAGCCCAAAAACCTCATACCAAGCAAGAACTTGCTGTTAGAAAAGTGACTTATATGCTTGGAGAAGTGTCTGCATCACATTATTTGTAACTTGTGGTTGTATTTCATGACTGATGATTAATTGCATAGACAAGGGGTTATCAAAGGAAGCAGTAAATCAAGGAACAGTAGTTTTTGTTTCTTTTCCAAAAATTACATAAATTGCATATCATTGGAAATGCTGGCATAGTTATGCATTGGTTGCAGACATTAAAACCTCAGTTACTGAGCACAATTTTTGAAGATTATGATCCCAAGAGCTGCCATTATTTCTGCCATTTGGAATAAATAGATCAGTTCCTGTCGTGGTGAAAGGTTTTCAACCAGGAGGAGTTCATCAAGGAAGGCATTCAGAAGCAGACTGTAGAATCACACCAGTTTGTCTGGGGCAAGCCATTATTTAAGGAATAGTTGATTGGTAAATATGAAATTATGTGGTTAAAAATAACAAGCTTGCAGTGATTTTTGCAAGAAGGCTGTACAGTAAGCATCTCCCTGCAGTTTCTGGGGAAGCAGGAACTGTGGAAGAGGTGCTCCAGTGAGTAGGAGACAGAGTGAAAAGGCTTCTCCAGCATCAGTGCCTCAGTAATCCAGCCTACTTTGCTCTTTTGGGCTGGGTTCTGTATCACATGTGCTAGAAGCCAACAGCTAGGAAAGCAACTTAACTCTTTTGCCTCCCTCTTTGGTCAACTGATTCCCTTTCTTACCTTGTGAGGAAGTGCCTCACAGTGCCACATTTTATGACACAATTAACCCCATCCTGTGATCCAGCCAGAGGCAGAAAGCAAGTCTGTTTCCTGGTTTGGGACTGATTTTTATTCTGCTGCCTGGCCCTCTTCTTGCCCAGAGTGGAGAGCTTGGCTTTCCAGCACATCAGCTGATTTATGCCACGCGCTTAAAGTCGGAAATTAGAACTGTCATTCTTCACTGCTCGATTTTTACTCTCCAGGAATCTCATTTCAGAGAAAGAAACTATTACTTCTTGTGCATTTTCCATCCTAGTTTGAAATAATAAGGACGTCAGAATATGAACAATAGAGACTTTTGTCTGGTTCAAAACATCCTTTGTATAGACATGTCATGACAATCTGAAATTTCCTCTTCCAGTTTATGAAATTTCCCTTTTGTTCCTAAGGAATATTAGGACTCCTCCTTTCCCTATAATAAGAAGAAAGAAAAAAATAGCTCTGCTGTCGAAATATTTTGAGATGTTCTAGTTGTGAAGTGATCCAGAGAACATCAAGGCAGTCATTTACTTGGCTAGGAAGGCAAAGAAAAATAAATAAAATGACTGTAGCAACAAATAAATAAAAACTCATGAGCAAGCCTTTCCCAAGATAATTCCTAGCTCATAATCCTCTCTGTGAAAGGAGAGGCTCGTTTGCTGAAAGAGAAATGCTAGGCTGGGCAGCCTTACATGCAGCCTAATAATTTATGAATATTGCCTTTACACTTCAAGTAAATATTTAGAACAAGTCTTCTTAAAATTCATACTGAGACTTAGGAAAAGAGCTAAATACATAATTTTATTTCTTAATTATTTCTAACATTTTTACTCATCATATTATAAAATTTTGGAAGTTTTTTCTTGTCTGGATTTTAGTTTTGTTGTTCTAACATGTTTTAAGCTATTTTGAAATGTGGAATACTGTCAAGTTGATTGTTTTTCAAAAGATGTTTTACACTTGACTATAAAATGATAATAATGGATCACATGGAACTGAGCAAACCATAGAACTCATCTCAGAATATTTTTATCCAGGCTACAACAGAAGACAATTATTGGGATGTGAATATAATCTGGAATTTAGTGGAATATTCAGTTGAACCAACTTTCTCATTAACTTGGAAATGTTCAAATAGCTTATTTCAATCACTTGCTTTTAGAGCTGAAGAGGCAAATACATTAGTGTTTTTCAAATCAATTCTCATGAACATGTTTGCTCTGCATGTAAATGAATGAGCTACTTTGCTTAAAAGCCTTTAAAAATACCTAATCCTGGGAAGCTGGAGCCTGTAATTTTCTGTATACCAGCTTTAATAATGATGAATCAATTCTGGCTCTGCTGAAGCAGCTTGTCTTATGTAAGCAAGATATCTTAATATAAACAGCTCACTTTTCTGATTAAAGTAATTATTGAATCAAAGCCAAGGCAATTGTTTCAAATATGTTGCAGTTCTGCTCTTGTGTTCTGCTCAGAATCAATGCAGCAGAGCACTGAAATATACTTACCAATGAATTCTCAAAAGAATTTGGAGGCTGCCTAGAGAATCCTTATATGTATCAGGACATTTGGACAGAAGTTTTGTGTTTGTTTGCAAGTTACCTTCTTCCTTTGCTGGTCACCTTTGGTTCCTTGGGGCAGAGATCCTGGAGGGCCATGCAGCAAGAAAGTTTCCTGCTGCCTGCTCCAGGTATAATTCTGTCTCTTTGGAGGAGATGCAGAGCAAACTGCAACACTTCAGGTAAAATTTCCTCAGGTGCTGAATGCAGACAATTTGGTATGAAAATATCCTGTGAGGGATGGAAAAAAATTGGCTGTTGTTCCTCTTCAAAACCGGCCAGGTAATAGGCACAGGATCCCAGCAAAGGGATACCTTTAGGATGATGGGAAGAGAAGGCTGAGGACACTGATGGACCAATCTTTTTCACTGCTCTGTTTAATTTGTACAGCAATAGAAAACTATGCCTCTCCACACAAGAAACAAAACAACTTGCTCCTTGACAACAGAAATCAGCCTCTCCCAAAGCACACAGCTAGTTCAGAAACTGACACCCAACAGCAGCATGTGCAATTAACTCATACATTTTCAGATTTATAGGCAATATTGAAAGAGATCAAGAGTCTTAAAACAAGTCATATGTAGAAAAAGCAAGCATGTTCACAAGAAAGGAGGGTTTAGTCTTTGAAACACCCAAACTTTCTCTGTCATTCATTAATCCTCCTTTTTTGATAGCAGCAGTCCAAAAACACTTCTTTCCAGTTGCACATAGGCAGGCTTATGTAGATTGTGCTTTTTATGGTATAACTGGAATAAGAAATTTTCTTAAAGATCTTTGCCATCATTTGAATATCATATATGCTTACTGCTGAAAGCCCAGTGAAGGCAATAGTAAGTATCCTGGCTTTCAGTATGCAAGTAATAGCATCAGGGATTGTCTGGAACACAGGAGGGTAAAGACACTAAAATAAGAGATAAGTGTAGCAAACCACGACATCTGGTAGCTGACAAGGGAAAAAATAATAGCAAAATTAAATGCAAATTGGGAACAGCAAGGAACAATGAAATAGCTTATGAGTAATGATTTCTCCATTCACTTGTCTCTACAGTGCAAGACTTGCTGGGATTTTTTTCTGTTAGAACACACTTTTTCTTGTTGCAGAAGTAAAACTACAGGTATTCAGCCATGGAAATGTGTTAGTGATCAATGTGCCCTAAATGCTAGCCCACAGAGAATAGCAAATGTATGTCTGGTTCTTGTGGGCTCTGTTGCCTGTGCATCCTCATGCAGGGTGGATGGCAGGTCTTAGTTAACCTGCATAGCTGCAGTAAAGCTGGCTTCATCACCTCTTAATTTAATTGAATCTGAGATCTCCTCACAGCATTTGGAGAAATCTGAAGAAACATTACTTCTTCACAGCTCAGATTCAGCCAGATTTCTCTGAGAACAGAGTGACCGTGTGAATGTTACCAAAGTGACGAATGAGAACAGCGTGCTTGAAATGTCATTGGATGTTTAATATGAGAACTGAAGTGTGAAAATCAGCACAGGAGTGGGTGCTCTAATGCACCTGCACAGCCCTGCCAGGGTAGAGATGGGTATGATGTTGTTCTGTGAGGTTTCAGAGACTGCAGCTCTGTGTTGGCAGTGCCGAGCAACTTGGGAAAAGCCATATCTGCTGTCCTGGTTCAAGCGGGCCATTATTATCCACGAACAAATATGTAGCTGACAATTTGTGATTGCTAAGCTTCCTTTCAGTTATGCTTTTGGCCTGCATCCTAAAGACACTACATTACCAGTGCAGAAATGGAAATCTTGGGGATTGTTTTAAGTGCTGAAGAATCCCTCCCTTAACTTACTTCCTCCTTTATCAGAGGCACAGCTGATTAGATAGGAAGGCCTGCTGGCTGGCGCCTTCCCATCCCCTTTGTTTTTGTACCTCACTGCTCTGTGCTGCTGGGTCATCATCCTATTCATTTTTCATGACCTTACCTCATTACACCCTTTCCAATTGCAGCTTGTTTCTCTGACCTTGAAGTCCTACAGGCTGATCCAAAAGATCTAGGACTGTGTTTTTAAGTTACTTTCTGGAAAGGCTGGAAACATGATGACATTTTTCATTAGCAAAGAAGCTTGTTTGTATGTGTACACTTTTACTTGTGTATTTTTTTACTGTTTTATGATGTAGTATTTGGCTCAGTGCTGTAGACTTCTTTTGCAGCCTACTAGCACCTTCATGAATTCTGGTGTTGAAGGATTTTTGTTTACAAACATCTTATACTTGGTAAATGTTTATAAAAACAAGTGGATAATCAACAAATATTGTGGGACTATCTGTCTCTATTTCACAGGTTTTTAGTCCCACTGCTTTGCTGCTTGTTTCTATATTGACTTTGTATGTTTCTGCCCATCTGAAAATCATGCAATTATAGGGCTTAGAACTCACACCTGTTTATTGCAGCCACAATAGATCATGTGTTGAACTTGTGCTATGGGCAATTAACTGAATTGAAAATATACATATATGCATTTTGATGTGCTTTACCACATCTAGGTGCCTTTGAATAGATATTTCATTTTGATTGTTGAGTTTGTTTAATGTTTGATTCACTGGTTTCCTATGCAAACATTCAGTGGATACTCAAGTAGTTAAACAAGGATTATGATCCCTTATTGATGACAAAGTAGACTATTGCTTATTAAAACTACTTCCTCCCTGCCTAAAATCATCTTCCAATCTGGTTCAAAGCCTGAAGAGATGTGGAAGTTGCATGAGTGTTTTGAGAAAAGCTGAAATAGCCTACCTGTGTGAGAGTACAAGATCAAGCTGTTATAATCTGCCCTCCCTGTGTGCTCAGTGGGCCGATGTGAGGCACTTCTGGCCAGGAGCTCTGTAACCTCACTTGTGTGGCATGAGCCCCTCAGCATCCAGGGAATTCTGCTTCCCGTGGGAGCCCTCCCAGACCCCACAGGCTGGGTGGAGTGGATGCACAGTCATCCCTACCAGCCCTGAGAACAAGCACTTGGTGCTCCCTGCAAGGGCTTGAGGCTGAGCTTGGAGCAAGCGGTGCACAGGCAGTGCAAGCCTCATCAAGGCATTGTTTGTGGGTCACTGCATTTAATGTTGGCATCCAGTGTAGGATACCTTTAGGTACGTGCTGCTTGCATGCACTGGCTCCTGGCAGCTCTCTCTAAAGCTGGGAAAGGAAAAACAAAATCTGGATTCATCCACATGCCTAAACTTGGACATAAGTTGGTTTAACAGAGGAATTTATGGGTCTGTCAGTTCTGGCATTGATGTATTTTATTATAAAATCCTGTACTAGATGCAGAGGCAGATGCAACCTTGATGTAAATGGGAGGATTTCTGGAGATAAATGTACTCTCTTTTTTTGGTATTTGTGCCTCAGAGAAAAGTTGCACTTGTTTGTACCTCACCAGTGCTGTCTCCTTTCCCTATATTCTCTTGATTGCCTTGCTAATCTTCACAAGGAAAATGGCCAAGATGTTTCATCCTGTTTTTCCTGCAGTTTCAGCCCTTTGGAGCCATTGACTGCTGCTGGAAATCAGAGCAGTTTTTGGGTTAAGGTAGAAGGACAGTAATCATGTGAAATAGGGATAGAGATATTTGTTTTATTCTGTGTGTGGCTCCACTTTCTAGTTATAATGACAATACTTTGAATCATAATAACATGATAATCATAATATCATAATGATAACGTGAATCATCATAACATCATAATGAGTAGTAGAGTACCTAATAATAAAAATGCTTTGAATAAAACCTTGCTGCTCAGTGTGCATAAAAAAAATGTGCTCAAAAATGAATTCCAATATATTTGAAAGTAAGAACTTTGATTTAGAAGCATGTAGAGTTCTAGAATAATTTAAAACTTGGCTTCTGTTAATTGTAGCTTTGTAGCTTTACTTTCATGTGGTGGTTTTAAAGGTGAAACTTGTTATCTAGAAGGACATGGTTCTTAAAAAAAAAAGTAGATGGGTGCAGACTTTTGACACGAAAAGAAGTTCTGAGAAAGGCATTTTCTGGGGTTCAGTTACTCTAGAATAAGACATAATTCATTTTAACAGAAAAATTAACTGCAGTCCAACCTAATATTTATGCCCATTAGTCTTTATAGTGTAAAATTGTTAAATATTAGTATATCCTATATATCAACTTTGTTTCTTAACATAATATTGGCTCTTATTACAGTACATGTGCTAAGTACCTGCTGGCCCCAAAAGATTCAATTCCACTGACTCAGAGGTTTTGTTACTGCAGCTGCAAAACATTGCTTGACCTGTAGCTAAGGCACAAATATAAAATTACAGGCAGAATATTGAAGAGAATTTAGGGTTAACAAAAATAACTGCTACTAAAGCTGAAAGGAAGTTTGTCTCCTATTTCAGCTGAAATGTAAAAAGTGTCTTATCAACAGCTTTTGAAAATCTCTCTGGAAAGATGAAAAGAAAATTATTTAAAAGAAATGGAATTGTATGTTCTGTCAACCCCTCATTTTTTTCCTTTTCATCAAGTCTAATAGGTTTTTCAAGTTGCAAAACAACAAAAGCTTTGGTTCATTAAGTGCCTTCAGTTCAAGGTCCTTCACTGACTGCCTAGGCACTGTTGCAGGCTCCTGCTAATTAAGCATGTAAAGAACACGTGATTTGTGCTTAGAAAGTATTTTTTACAATTAATTAAGGCAATCCTATAAAAAAGTGTACTTTTTCTAGCAGGGGATCTCACTTTTTGAAATGTTGGCTAACTAAGGGAAATGAGTAATGTTTGATAAATCTAATTCTTATCCATTTTTTGCAAAAATGATGTAAAAAATATACCTCTTTCTTTAACTTCTCTTATAACACTTGATTTGGTGTAAGCCAAGCTTATGCTGAAGCAAGAGATGGGGTCTGCTTTAAGGTTATCAAAGCTTTATTTCTTGTAATGACATTGTAGAGAAGGAAAGAGGCTAAAAATGAGCAATTACCTACTGCTTAAGATGCTGTGCCACGGCAGCCACTGCACCAAGGGATAATCCAAACAAAGGCTTCCTCAGCATTCCCGGAAACTGCTCCCATTGTTCTTGCTCTGCTGCTGATGTCAGGTGATGATCATTGGCACTAAGGCTTGTCAGGATGAACATTTTCAAGAGCCCCACTTTTCTGAAACAGACTGGAAGGTCGTAAGAAAATCCAAAGTTTTGAGGATTTTCTCACCCAGTCCCCAGCATGGCTGAGCACATCTCTTGGGCAATCAGAATTAAGACTAGGTTTGATCTCTGCAGGAGACATAAATGCAGGGCCTAAGTAAAGTGGGCTGGACATTTGCAACAGTGAGACCTGAGAGTAACTTCCTTTAAGTGAGTGGGCTGTAAAAATATGACTTACTCCCACAGACTGATTTTGTTTTAATGAAAGCAAAAGTTTACTTCCCATAAAATGTTAATGTTTTGCCCAAGTTTCTATGTTTTTTAATGCCCAGTTCAGCCAGCTGCAATAGAACTGAAGATGCTGCTCAAAACCCAGCAGTCAGGGGCACTTCCTTCTGTCTTAAGTGTGGAACACATGTGGTTGATGGGATGGTTGGGGTGCCTGAGACTTGGTGTCTGCATTAATGCTCCTGCTTTCATTTTTTGGTGTAATGAATGTCTTTTCATTTTATCTAAAATAGAATAATTTCTTCAGGAGGGATTGCATCTTTGAGTGTGTACTGCAGAGTATAAGAATCTCCTGTAGGAGACCAACAGCTCAAGAGGATTTTTTTTATTGAAATATTTGTTCTGACTCATGTGCTGAGAGACACTGACCTGAGGTCCCAAATATTCTGGCTGTTCCATTTGGTCTTTGAGTTGTAATGTGCAAGGTGAACACCAACACTTTGCTTTCATTTTTTAAAATAGTTTTGTGAAATTACTTCCTCAAAATGAGACAAATTTCAACACTTTCCCTACACTCCTCCTCTCCTTTCTTCCCTCCTTTCTCTCTTCTCTCTCATTTTCTTTACATCTTTCTTTATATTCAGCAAATAAAAATCAAACACATTAATATTTTCAGTTAAATTTTTGGCCTTTTAGTATTTATATTCAGCTGTTAGATTATTGTGAGAAGTTGGATATAAGTAATATTTATGAATATATTATACATACCCGTAGTGAATAGTTAATTTAATAAAGGCAGGCATTGTAGGCAGAGCTACCCATCTCTTCTATTACGTCATTTATATTTTTATGTTATTTTATAGTCTGTTTCCACCAATAAAAGTGGTCACTGCTACACAGTGCAAATTGTCTATTGTTCAGATTTTAGGCACTACAAGATTTGATTGATTAATTTAATTGAAATGCATGAAACTAACAACATAAAAATGTTGTTTGCTTTTCAGCATTAGATGCTTAATTAGTGATTTGGCAGATAGGACAAGTAGGGAGGGTATTTCCTGATGGTGGATAATTCATTAAGTTGAGTGCCAACAGAAAATCTAAAATCCCTTAACTGCCATTAATTAATTACCAGGAAATACCTGGCTCGGGTGGAGGGGGTCATTAGGCTTGTATTCCACGTAAAACTGTGAAAGGTGAAAAGAAATCAAAATAACACAGGCAGTGCATTGTGCAAAGCCAGTGGAGAGCCCCAGCAGTGTCCAGTCACCGGGGCTGTGCAGTGACACAAATGGGCTCCCACGTCTGTCCTGTGACCGGCACAGCTCAGAGACACTGAACCAGAAATTCGTGGTGCCTTTGGGTTCAGTGTGCACTGCTGTGACCATGATTGGTGCTTGGAGCAGGGCACTGCTTTTATATTCATATTTAAGAACAGTTAGGCTTGTTAATACCTCAGAGAAAAGGCTTCTTGAATGGTCTAGGAATGCTTAGGCAGTGGCTTCTCCCCTAACACACATTGACACATGTTCAGGATATCATGTTGCTAAAGTGTGTCTCTGAGGTTTCTTCTTTTATGTTACAGTCTACAGGTGCTCATTTAGTACTGTAAATTGCTTTACTAATGGAGACAATAGGTAGTCCTTGGTAACAAATCATGTATTATTTTCCAATATATCAAAGGAAAAGGGAGGAAAACCCAATTTCCTTCTACCCCCCCCAACACTCCCTTTCCTGAGATGTCTATGTAATTATTAACCAAGAGAAGTCTTGTTTTTCATTGAAATAGAATCTCTAGTCTGAAGTGTGGTGAACGTGTGATTTGGAGACTTCATGACTGTGGAATACATTTGTTTCTGCTCACACAAGTCAAAGTGAGAGGAGGACCAAGCCCAGAGAGGCAGCTTTAGTTTCCTTCTAATGAGCACAGTCATCCTTCTGATAACAATAAACACAGGTAAATAAAATTGGGAACTGCTGCTATTTTCTAGCATCTCAAACTCTATCAAGATTTTTCTTTTCTTTTGTGGATGGTTTATTGACTACCTGAGCATTTCAAAGTAGGTTACAATTTACAATTTTTAATTTTTTTTTTATTGGTTAATGTTATAATTGTCAGAGGAGATTTCCTCTCCCTTCTTCCCTCCTTCAAAAGCAATTGGGAGTTATGTTTGGAAGGTACTCACATGTAATCAAAGTTCAGTATTTCAGGTGCTTTGGGAGCACAAACCTATTTCAAGTTAGAGTAATAAAGGTTACTAAAGAGAAAAAACATAATCCCTAACATATTTCATATCAGGAGACAGTATATATGCAGTTATACTGATAAATTTCTTTCCAATTTTTAAATTTCCCATTAGTGTGTACAAACTTGCCTTAAATACAACAAATCCTGGAGTGTAATTAAGGCAACAGAAACAGAGACATTCTAAATACTCAGGATTTTCACCTAAGTTTTTATTTCATCAAAATGGAGTTTGGTGAGGGTTTCTGAGCTCAGTTTGTGTACACAAAGACTCTTCAGAAGTAGATTTGAAGAACATTTGAATTTACTTTGCCCAAGGAACATTTCCACCACTTTTCTTCACCAGGCTGTGCAATAATTTTTTTTCCACATCCTGACAGCATCAACACCTGGCGGGTGAGCCCTGCAATTTTTCCATCATTGGATTTTCAAGAGAATATGTGTGCAGAGATAGGAAAATCCCTTTAGGCAGTGGTGCAAGAGGTGGAAACTCAAATGGGACTGAGAAAGAAAGGGGGAACTGTAGGAAGTGTACAGCAAAGAAGTTCATTTCCTTATATTTGTTAAATGAGTGAGTTCCCACACATTCATTTTGGCCAGACTTGTGTTACAATTTTAAGTACCCTTGAGAATCAGCTGATACCAGGCTTAGATAACTTATTGAGCCACTTTGCCTTTTCTTTAATAAAATAAATCAGATTTTTTTTTCCCCCAGGATGCTGTGTCTCAGCAAAATTTTAATGCCTTTAGGAAGAATAGGAATTCTAATGTATCTTAAAAACCCCTGCCATGGTTATTCAATGGCTAGTTGTTTAAATTTAAACAGTGTTCCCATGGGACAGGAAAAAACTGCTGATAAGAAACAATGCAGTCTAATGGTAAAGATCTTATGATTGTGATCATTCTATTAATTCATGTACTTTCATAATAGAACAAGATATCTTGTACTTATAAATGAGAGGTGGATATTACTGCATAAACTAAATACAATGCCTTTCAAGCTCTTTGTTTAGAGGCTGTCTAAATAAACAGCTCAAATCCCTCTATCACTGAGATGAGTGGTGGAACTTCAAAGGCAGAAAGAACATGCCCACTTTATCTGATCTAGCAGAGATACAATGGGACAATGACTACAAGAACATTTCTATTTTTTTTAGATGTAAACCTAAGGACGAGAAAAGAATGTATTTTATTGCTCTATTTTCCCTGTGGGACACACCTAGGAAATATTACAGTGTACTTATTTTTCTCAAGTGAAGATGAAATTGCAGATTGTCTGCAACCAGATGCCATTCAGAAGACCCAGCTCTGTCTTTCCAGCTAGACAACTAAATTATATTTCTGCTGTAAAAGCTAATATCATATGGCTTAAAACTCAGAGCTGCTGATAGCCTTGTCCTAATCTTAGAATCACCAAAGTGGTTGACATAAAGCAGTTATTAGAAAACTTGATTTTTTGATGGAAACTATCTTTAGAAGTTCATATGGAGAGTAATTGCTATACATTCTTCATGAGGAAAACTGACCAAATATTTGCAATTTATTTGTTTCCTAGAAAATGTAGAGAGGGTTTCAATGCCGCTGGAAATCAAAAATAATTAATTGTTCTACTTAACTCAAGGCAATGTATTATGTTATGCATTACAGAAAAATAAATCCCCCAAGTTTCTTGTAAGTAGTAAATTATTTTTTTAATAATTCCTTGTTCAAAGTTGCTTGGCTCTAGTCACAATAGTGACTAGTATGTTGTGCCCTGATTACTTGATTCCAACAAAAATGGCCTTAAGGTTTGCCAGCAGAAGTTCTGATTAGAAGATGTCCTTAAGTTTGCAAATAATGATTTTACTGTGACATAAAAAACCTATTTTGAGGGTGTGAGGCTCTGAGGATGGAAGAGGTGTGTAGAAAGACATGTTTTGTAGCTCACAGCTACTGTTAGAGCAGGAGGAGTTCTTGCTGAGGCAATACACTGCAGAAGGCCCTGAAATTGCTAATGGGAATCTTGGATTTAGAGTTCTTACAGATTCCTTTGCTTGTCTTAGCATTTTATTTCATTATTGCACACTGAGGCTTACTAGGAAATTAGATAATATGTGGATTTTATTTATTATACTCATTGTAATGCATTTAAGTCTTTATGATTCAGCCTGCAAATATAATGTGGGGGGTTTTATGGGAAATTTCAGTTCAGCTTCCCCATGTAAGTGTGTGGGAGGAATATGAGAACATTATTTCATTTTTTTATATCTACTCTTATTCAGTACCTTTCCCATCATGTTGATTTTGTACATTCAATTGTACATTTGGTGCAAATTGCCCTGGCACTTATAATGAGTCTGTGGATATGAAGTTTTTAAGCCCTTTTTTATTTAAACATACCTTTGCTAAGAATCTTTATTAAGATTTTTCAGCTTTGACTTTCTCTTCACCAGTACCACCTGCTTTTCTATTTATTCTCTAGCACAAATGACAATAAATGCAGCAGAACGCTTGCTTTTTTAATAGTTGGTAAAGGACACAAAGTATATCTTTAAAATAAAAGCATTTTTATGAAACTTAATTTCATGCCAATGCTTCAATGTCTATCTAATACTGGGAGCTCCTACACCTATTAAAAACCAGAGAATAAGAATAATTATACTTTTAAAATAATTGACTTCCCATCTCGGGTCTTTAAATTTACCCATTATCTCTTCTCCACTGTAGGCCTGTGCTGATATATATATATATATATATATGTGTATATATATGTATATATATATGTAAATATACATGTGTATATATGTAAATATACATGTGTATATATGTATGTATGTATATATACATATAAAATAATGCAGGTAGACAGAGCAGTGTGTGTTGTATATATCCAAGGCAATGTAGGGTGGAGCAAATGTGAAGTTTGTTCTAATGTAGCTCATTCTAGTGCCAAATCTCAGCTGATAGTTGTTCTTCAGATTTTGTCATTTTTATTGGAATCTGTAGTGCTAGCAATCAGAACACACTGGGGATATTTCTATGAAAAACATTTTTATCTTCAGCACCTTTACTAGTGCTGAAAGACATGAGGCTGCACCCAGCTGGAGTTTCAGATCTTGGGGTGCTTGCAGAGTTGGAAGTGATGGGTTGTGTTGTTTTCATCAGTAAACCAGACAACCTGAACAAACATATCATTTGCACATGTTGTCAAGACAATGTCAAGGCATAATTCTGGGTACTAAAAGAAAATAATATAATACTTTATTGAATTCAATTCAGCCAACCATTTTAATGAATGGTACTATTGTTATACATTTTTAATGTATAAAATACTAATTTCTAAAAAAGAAGGTTTCTGTGGCTTGAAATAATTTGCTGTTCTGCAAATTAAATATGTTTTTCATTACTCTGCCTTTTTTGCTGACTTCCAATTCCACTGTCTTTTTCATCTACTATTCTTAACTCTTGTCTGAAGGAACTCTGCTTGCTTTAAAGACAATTGTAATTGTCTGGTATTACTTCTGACTTTTAAACAAAGCCAAGCAGTAGCCTTTCTCCTTCCAAAACACCATTGTATTTATTTTATGACAAATGATATGTATTAACAAAACTTCAGGACTAATCTGGAGCTCTATTACACAGGATTATGGGGTTGCATATGCATGTCAAAGTTAATCTCACTGGAAATAAAACAAGCAGAAGTAAGTCTTCACATCTCTAAATTAGCCTTTTAGCTCAAAGTAAAAAAGTTACAATATATTTCTGAGGAGATAAAAAGATTGAGACTTGCTTTTAGTACTAACTTACATGTGTAAGGGCTAGAGTGATCATGGCATAGTTCTGCCTGAGAGTTAAATTCTCAAAGTAGACTCTAGCCATAAGGACAACCTCCCACAAAATAAAAACATCTTGAAGAAATGAAAAAATGAAAGCCAAATGTCAGAAATTAGGAAAAAACCATTTAATTTCTGATTCCTAACTTTTGTTAGGTGCCCACTGTGTTGAAAGTGAGGAAGAAGCTGCTCTGAACTGTGGACATTCTGGAGCTGGACACAGAAATCTGTCACTTGTGTCAATGTGGAAACCCCTCTCGTTTCAGCAACAAAAGTGAGTATTTCCTACCTCAGCTTGAAATTGGAATGACTTGACTCCATATAGTTTAAATAGCATAGAAACTATCATGTTCTTGATGTTATTTGGTTTGTTCTGGCTTTACAAAACATCAGTAGCAGCTCTTCATCCCAAACTAGATCCTAAACTTTTTCTCCTTGATAATATTTCTGTTTCTAAATAACGAATCACTTATTCAGAACGCAGAGACTTCCATTAAGGTGTGACAGTTGTTGTGTAATTGGAGAGCACCACTTGTCAGGTATTTTGACAAACACATGCAAGGTATGTGACTGAACTTAAATGAGAACCTGTGGAAATCTTTGCTTTTGGGGCAGGCTCCTTCTTGCTATGAAAAGGATCTGCAGCATTCCCTGATGATCTCCCAGCTGACATATGTCCCATCCTATTGCCCATGTTTTCTTGTTTTACTTCATCAGTTATGTCACTCTTCGACGTTTTTCCTATTGCATTCTCATCATCACTTTTCTTATCTCTTTCCACATTTGTTTCCTTGTGCCATTGCCTCATTCAGTACATTACATTCTCCAAGTTCCTTGACAGCTTCTAGATTGATTTCTCTTTTTTTCTTCTACGCAAAGGTTTTGTTTAGCCTTTGATTTATTTTCCTCTTGTACCAGTTCCTTTCCTGCAATTTCAGTTGTACAGCCCTCTTGCAGTGGTCTTAACAATTCTCTGCCTTTAATGGCTTGCACAAAATTAGGATTTTTCAGTCACTTTCTGGGATTTTGTATTCCTCTGTTTCTAGCATTTCTTATTACATCTGGACTTAAAATCATGTTAACCTCAGCTGCAATCGATTCAGCAGGACAAGCATGAGTTTTAACTATACTAAGTTTTAAATATACCAAGGGAATCAATCTAATCAAAACTTCTTTTTCAAATTATTTCTCCAGCAAATTTTTTCTGCATCCTGCTTCAGTCTCTCTTTCTCCACTAACACACACCCATATATGATTTGCCCTTCTTAAACTGCTTTTTATATTTTCTGTACTTCATAGACAAAAAGAAGAGAGTTTCCCATGCCACTTGTACTTTTAGCATAAATTATTGTCACTGGGTAGTTTTTGAGATTGCCCAAAGCGTGTATAGATCGTGTGCTAAAAACAAGGGAAGAAATATTTCCCCCATGAAATTCTGTTGATCTCTAGAGAATTACTTTGAACTCTTGTTTCAGAAAATCTTTCCTTCCACTGTTCTAAGTTATATATTAACATTGTAATTTTTCTAGGCTTACTAGAAGTTCATTTGACTATTTTCATCATTTCAATGTTAAAGGAATTTTTCACATTAAAGATTAGGAAAAAAGCATATTTGGTCCAACCAAATATGTGAAAATATAGCAACATTTGTGTTTATTTTTACTATTGTGAAAATCCTACTATTTGAGCAAAAATTTCCTGAAATTAATGAATTATTCAAAGTAAATACAACTTTAAGAAGATGCAGGTTTGGTTTGACTTGTGACCAAAATAAAGGGAAATTGTTTTCATTCAGAACTGCTTATTGCAGCAGTTAACTATCAGTGAAGTAAATATTTTACATTTTCTACAGCCTTAAAAATAACACAGTGTGATTAATATTAATATAGTGTACTTTTCTATTAAATATCATTTATAAAGCAAATGACACCTTCTCCATCATTACGAAGGCTGAGGAAATAATTTAGAATTTATAATGTAGGTTTAAATTCAAATAATATTGTCAACTTTCTTATTATGGATAAAAACTTACATTTTAAACTGGAATTGCAGAGAGAAGTTAATTTGCAGAACTGAGTGGTGCTGCAACATTAAACCAATCTGTACCTACTGCCTGAAACTTCCTAAACAGAACAGACCAAGTTTTATGGATATCTTTTGTTTCTTTAATTTTTTAAATATCATGGCATTTGTTCCTATTTTTTTTTAAATCTAAATGTAGAGCAGGTGAAAAGGCAATGCAGAAGCTGGGGAGAGAGTTAAATCTTCTTTCTAGTTGCAGACACAGAATTTAATCTGTGGAAGGAACAGTTCCTTCCTTTGCCTTTTCATGCTCTGTTTCCTCACTCTGGAGACTTACTAGACCAGACCAGTCATGGTCTAAAAATGACATTAAATTTGGAATCTCTACTAGAGTTCACCGAGTTATCCTGAGGTACAGCTGTTTATTAGAAAATGTGCTGCTCTCAAATTCTTCATTGCATTAGGTAGAATGAATTCTTTTTCCCCAGAATTAGATTTTTCTTCTGAAGTATTTATTGTACTCTGGTTTTGTGGTTCTTGGTTTGTATTCAAAGTTTTGGAAGAGAAGCTAATGATTTTATTGCTACAGAAAACAAATTCCAACAATTTTTATGCAACCATTGTTTTTGGATTTGTGGCTGATTTTAGCTTTTGTCATTTTTTCCTTTCTGATTGAATTTTCCCAGTGTGAGACAGACACTATACAGTAAGCTATAACTGCAAATCCCAGGGAAAGGCAGGGGCAATAAGGGATAAACACAGTATCCTGTTAGGAAACAGTGCTTCATAGACAAAACCCTCCTTCTCCTAGATTGATATTGGACAGAGAAAATTTGTTGTGCTTATATTTAAGACCAGTTTTTAGCAGGCCAGTTCACTTTTTCCTGCACTGGGCTGTATCTTATCATTTTATGTGCTGATCTCATCTCGATTCCTATTTAATATTTTATGTGTGGCAGTGAAGTCACATCAGCAGTGCTTAAATTGGCATGAGAGGACAAAAGTCAAATCTTCCCTGCTCCAAGCTGTAGTCCCTAAATACAGGAATTTTGTGCCCTGTGAGGCAGGAGCCTTGTTCAGTCACAGAGCAGGGAAGGTATAGGTTGGATAGGAGGAAAAAAATTTTCACTGAAAAAATACTCAAGTACTGTAATGCTCTTCCCAGGGAGGTGGTAGAATCACCACCTCTGGATGAGTTTATAAAAAGATTGGATATGGCACTTGGTGCTATAGCCTTGTTGAGATGTTAGGGCATAGGTTGGACTCGATGATCTTAGAGGTCACTTCCAAACTCATGATTCTGTGATTCTGGCTCAGTAGGACAGCAGAGCAAGCAGTAAAATATAAACTAAAGTCAGTCCAACTGCAACCTGAAAATCCCAGTTGTGAAGGTTGACCCCATTTTCTTCATCAAAAATAAAACTTGCCTGTGTGCTTGTGCAGTGTGAGAAACTGAGTGAATGTTCTCACAACAGAGGGACCAACATGAGCCCTTTTTCCTGCCTGAAAGCCACAATCTGTGTGAGTGGCTTTGTGCTGAAGCCTTGCAGGGCTAATCCTTGATGGCAGTGTCTGGCCCAGAATACAGATCAGGTGCTGCTCCACTGCTTTGGCTTTGCTTGTGAGCAGTGTGTCAGCTGTAAAAAGAGCTGATGTATACACCTCTACTAATCCCCTGAACAAGGCTCTAATGAAATATCTTAATTGGAGCTTCCACTAATTTTAATCAGATTTCCCACTGGGAGTGTTAGCCCATGAAGACACCAGCATTTTTTTGTGTGCTCAGTCTGGTGTTCCTTAAGGCTACTGACAGGATCCATAGTGGAGATACATTAACTGCAAGCAGAATTAGGATTCCTATGTGTCCTGAGGGGTCCTCAATTCTTTACAGGTTCTCAGTGCAGGCAGGAAGGCCTTACTGGGGTTCACATGAAGCAAAAGTAGGCATGCTCTGGAGAAAAGCAGATAATGAAGACAATTCTGAGAATGTGTTCTTGAGTGAATACAACTTTGTGTTTGTTTGTAAATGTGTAACCATGAAGGGATTAAAAAAAGAGGCCTGAATGAGAGCTATTGTTAGCAAAAGCAAAACTCACTGCAGAATAGGAAAAAACAACTAAAGAACCAAAACAAAATAAGAAACAAAGGGTAAGCAGGTGCAGAAAAAGAAAAAAAAACAAAAAAACAAACAATAGTTTATTTAAACATTTTAACTTTTGAAAGTAAATCTGTTTCCTCATTGTTCTGAAGAACCAGATCACAATTGCACTGATTTACTGTCCTCTTTGATGCTTTTGGCTGTCAAGTTGCAACAGAAAGTGAGTAATTTTGCTGATCAGAAGGAAATTTTCCTCTAAGTTTGAATTCTCTCCTTTTTCTTTTACCTGTTTTTATGGGTATCTATTTCTTTCTTATTTAGGCAGCTTTAGGGACTTTATTGGAAGTTTTAGCCTTAAAAATGAATACTGCAATGAATTCCATTGTCATTAGTAAAACAAGGAATCGTGTAGAAAACCCCAACAAAATCCAAGGCACAGGGGAGTCAGACATACATATATAGTAGGAATGGGCTTCTGTCATGGTGAACTTATACTTGGAAGGGACCAAATAATAAGAGAAATGTTATTATCTCATTTAAGAATGTGGGATGAAGAGCAGAGCAATGATGTGACTTGACTAATGGTGTAGGTCTGAGCTGGGAACAGAATCCAGACTGCCTGACTCCCCATGCAGAGCATTAAACAGATTGCCTTTCTCTCCTCCTGGAGAAATAAGTGAGGGCTACCTGTTTAACAGCCTGGATTTGGTGAAACACACACTGTGTATTTGATTTAGTGAATTGTCTTTTACCATGATGATGGTATTTTCTAAAAGCATCCATAGTGAAACTCACTGATTATAAATGATTTATAGGTTCAGTGTGTCACTACTGTAATGATATTTCTTTCTAAGCAAAGTGACTGTATCATGTCAGAAGACACTGGTGTTTATCTTTCAGGGAATAAGCACCAGAAAATGCTGCACAAGATTTCTGTTCTTCCTAAGCCACCCTTGTTAACATTTAACCCCAAAACACATGGTCTAAGTCAGAAGGAGCAAAAATAAATCTGCTGCCTCAAAACTTATTTAAGATATATATGCAAAATTCCATTTTTTTGGACTTAGCATTATCTAGTGTGTACTGCAGAGAACTCCTTTAAAACCAACCACAGTGATATAGCAGTGCATGTCCTAAAGAAATGTTCTTACAGTCTACCTCTATAAAATCCATTCTTCATTTGTAAATTAGAATCCCAGCCCTGCTGGAGGCTGAATTGGGTAGACTTTAGTCTGAGAGATACACAAGTTGGTAAAAGGAAATTACCTAAAATGAAACCAATCAATGTTTAGAGCACGAAAAGGACTCACAAAAGAAAAGAAATATGTTGCTTAACTCTGTAGAAGGTGTGTAGAAGGGTGAATGGTACAATCTGTAGGAATGGGGGTTGAAGTGGAACTTTCTTTACTTAGTACAGTAACTGTGACAAAAGCTGGAGCTTGCACATTATGCATTCCCAGACATGTCCCTGAGCTATCTTTAATGAATGCTCTTCTCATTAATTTAAATGCTGCGAACATGCAGCTAGCAATAAGATAATTGAAGTAGTTCTTAATTTAGAAGCAGGCTCTCTGGTTATTCCACATGAAGAAGCAGAGCTATAAATTGTTAAATTCAAGGCAGAGATATGAATTTTCAGAGATGCATTTAACAGCACTGGGTAGGGGAAGAAAAGAGAAATGCTCACTGCTCTTTAAAGGAGGAAAGTGACCACGGGTTTGAAGGACTATAAATTTATTTTCCTAAGGCTTACTGTCCTCCAGCAGAGACTTCATCTCCATGGTAATTAAAGCTTCTGGGGCAAGAGCTCTCTTTTTGTTTTCTCCTTGCACAGCACTAAGGGCAAAAAAGTTCTGGAGCAATAAATTGAGGGACCACAGTAATTCACTAGGAAGAACATTGGGGAGACTATAACATGAATGCAGGTAATATATCATTTCAAGGGCATTATAGCAAAGGAGAAAAATTCCTTCTTTCTTCTGCTGGTGAATTCAGGAACTTTTCATATTTGTTACTAGGACACCTGCCACCCAAAACTTGGCTTTGTGCAGAGGGTTACCTCTCTCCTCATTCATTTGAACAGTTTCACTGGATTCAATCCTGACTTTACTGTCAGTTATCTCTAATTTCAATTTTAGCAGACATGTGAGAGTGACCCAGCATTGTAAAGCAGCTCATGTTGAAATATTTTTCTGTAAAAACTTTCAGATGTAGGGAAGTTCAGAGGCTTTAATCTGAAACCATAAAACCTGCCTGCTTCCTTACTGGAGGTTGCACCAAAGCATTATGAACTGAAGGTTAGAACTTCTACCTCTATGGAAGCTGAATTTAGCTGGCTTTGCTATTGTGGCATTTTATGTCAATCTTGTAGAGAAATGATTGAATAGGAATTAATTGTGAAAAATTTTGAAATATTTTAGCAGAGTATTTTATCACTTCTTCAGAAGAAGTGATGTGAACATGTAAGGTCTGATAATGAATTTCTACCTCTGTGCATCAAAATCAACAGTGTACTGACCTCTTTAAAAATGTTTAAAATTAGAACAACTCTGGATTTTCTTTGATTTAAAAACAAGAAAAATCCCCATACTACTGTAATTTGTTTTTCTAATAAAGCAGGAAAAATACTTCAATTTAAATATTGTTTGATGTAAAATAACTGAATTTCAGCAAATCTGGCTTCTAGCCTGGCTTTGTATGACCATATTTGTCTAATACAAATTATGCAAAATTTAATATTGTACTGGAATGACATTCTTAATTGTATAGTTCGTTGTGTCTAAGAAAAAATCCAAAATTTAAAAAAAAAATGGAAAAAGTCATATTTAATGTCATTAATTTAATATCCAAGTGTAACAAGCCTATGGATAATAAACTGATATTTTAACGTACTGGGAAGCTCTTAGCCTGGCCATCTGTACCTAAATCTGTTTCAGAATGTTCTGTTTTTTCTTTAGGAGTCTGCTTCCTCAGCTGCTGTCAGGGAGGCACTGCTGCCTGAACACTGTGTGTGCATGTGCAGGTGGGTACAACCTTGACCATTTAAATACAACTCTAAAGCTTTTCTTACAATGTGAGGGTAAGGAAGAGGAGAGAGACTTTTCTGTGCTCTTTAATGTTACTGCCATGAAACAATCTACTTCACACACCCTTCTGGCCATCCCTCATGGTGCTGGCTGGCACTGGGAGGAGAAGTCACCCTGTGGCAGCAGGAGTTCCACTCAGTGCTTGGCTGGAGGCTTGGTTGTGGAGAACAGTAGATGTGGAACAAGGTTCTCAGCAGGTAACAGGAGGGAGGAGACAATCAGGGTGTTAGAGCTGAGTCCTTGGTGTGCTGGCTGGTTTGAAGAGGGAGAATGTGGGACACCTCTTTGAAAAACAGATGTAAAGACTATTTTGCAAACCACTCTCTGTGGTTTGAGCCAGGGTGCTGCCAGTTAGGAGCTCTCCCTCCTGCCTGCCCACTGTGTAGAAATTAGACCACAGTAGGAATCTATTTGCAGGACTTGGATTTTGATGAAGTTTCTTATGTTCTATTTTCCCCCTGTTCCATCAGCTCTCTCTCAAAGATATTTTCTCTGTTATTTAAGAATGGATGTTTTTGTTGTTTAGGATTATTCACTGAAAACTTACATTGATTTATAAGACTTGAAAATTATAAAAATGATAAAAATAAAATCTCAGGGTTCAAGTCTGCTATTCCAAGTGAGATTAATCTCTTATATATATCTATAGCAACCTAACATGAGCAGGAGTCACCTGTGAAATTTTTGCTTTCCTTCTTTTTCTTATTTTTAAACAATTCTCTTCTTTTCAGCAGCACATAAATGCCTTTAAATTTTATAATTTTAACTTGTCTTGGAGATTATTTGAAAAGTCTCCTGGATATACACAACTCATGCAGTGGGGCATTGAGCTGCTGCTGTAAAAGTTAAAGGACTGAAGAAATCACAACAGTCATAGAATTCCCAGTCTTTTTGGTGAATGATTCAAAGGAAATCACTGTGATTATAATTCAAACCCACAGTGATTAATTCTCAGATTTTTTTTGAGATAATATTGTTAGCAATTTTCTCATTCTGGTGCGTCAAAATGTCTGACAATGGGTAACATAAACAGCAATACAAGAAATAACCAACCCACTTTAGCTTTCTTGAGTGTATTTGAGAGCACAGCTCCTGACCAACCGTCCAAAATCTCTTGTTTTCCACCGGGGTTTTTCTAAACAAATCTCTTTTCTCTCAGCATTTGATGCCACTTTTAGCTACTCCAACACTCAGGTTCCTCATCTGAGTCCTGTTCTCCCCAAATATATAGTAACTATTTAAACAGTAAATTAACACATTTATTAATGGATTACATGCTTTGGTGGCAGTGCATGAGATCCTGTAATTCTGTTGTTGTACCTTACTTCTTCTTTCCCTTACTCTTTATTAATTGGATCAACTAAGATTATAAATTCTTCTTTTATTCTTATCAGGAAAAATAAATTGATCTGTGGAATTTGTTGCTTAATAAATACTCAGGAGAATCAGTAAAAAGATTTTTTTTTTCCCTAAGAATTCTATTTTGGGCAGTTTTGAGTTTTCAAAAACATAAGAATCATCTGGTTCCTGGAAAAGTCTTGCAAATTTCTTCTTCAGCAAACAGGCAAAGTTTGCACAAAATAAAAACACTTTTGACAGAGAGAAATGAGTCCCAAAGTTAAATTCCAACATTTGAGAAGTGCATATTTTTAATATAACAATTCTGCTGTGAAAGCAAGTAGTGAAATTGGAGTTTAGAAACCATGGTGTTTTTCACAGCATTCCTGGCTTCCCTTTCACTTTACAGCTGGCTTCCAGTTCATTTAGTATTTCACATCAAGCATATTTCTAAATGAATTCTGAAGAAAGACTTGGGAATTGTCAGTTGATGGAAGATCAGTCTTCATCATATAAAATTAAATTTTCCTCTTTAAGTAGGATAGCCAACGAAAATTCACCTTGACTTTTGTTTAGTTAGACCTATGGCTAGGGAACAATTCACCTAAAGTCTTTAAAAATCCACAATTCAGTTGCTAAAAAGTCCATCTAGCAAACCCTACTGGCTTTTGTCAAAAAATGTGCTGAGAGCTTTATATGGCACATAAAGCCCTATTTTTCTGTGGGATAACTTGGTGAGTTTCCCACAGTTACTAAGAGCTCATGAATGTTCACAGGCTCATCCCCAAGGTTACAGCAAAGGAGAGACTTTTCAGACATTGCTCAGTGCTATGGGTACATTCTTGGTCATCCTTTGACAGAAACAGTTCGTGCTTAATTTGGGTCTCATGACATATTGAGCAGTACATATATTTAGAATTAAATCCTTTGGAATCCCCATGTAAATATAAAAGGGTTAATGTAAGGCACTAACTCTGGCCTTTCACATGTTGGTTGGTAAAATCCACTGATCAGTACCTTTGAGCCAAACCTTTTAAAGACACTTCCCTGAACATTCCAAAGCAATCTATGTTTGCACTGAAGGAGGTATTCTACACAGAAGAAGGTATTTTGGTGTGTTTCATGTCCTGGTGTTTATGCACACTGTGATCATTTTGGCCACAAACAATGTTTCCACTAACTGTGAAAGGAATGTGCAATTTATGCTGTGATACATCCTCACTCAGAGTGTCCATCATAAAATCCAAGTGTTGAGGGCTGAGCATCCCAACTGAGGAGAGTTTTTTCTCTCTTCTCAGCACTCAGTGCTGTTGCTTTGTGCTACTGTGGGGCATCAGAGCTCTGTGCTGGCTGTTTTTTATTTCTTTATTTTCTTTTTTTTTAAGAGAGGGTGGTGTTTGGGGGAAGTTTGTTTTCTGTTAAAAGTGTAAATCCTTTGGTGTAGCAGCAGTGCCTCTCCAGATTGCTCCTGCAGTTAGTCCTGATCCTTTATGGAGTTTTGAATATTGCAGAGTAAAAAGAAATCATTATATTAAATAATCTACTTGTTCAAGCACCAATTATCACTCTTAAGGTGGAGTTTTGTGTGAGAGTTCAGTCTGGGTGAAAAAAGATGGAACAATGAAAAGCACATCATCTCTTACTGCAGCCAAATATTTGTAAACTGAAGTTGCTGAGCGTGTAAGTGGTAACAGTCATCTTGCAAACAGATGGGACAGTCCTGTGTTTGTGAACTTTTGCCCCAGGAAGAAAGAGGGTAAAGGAAAGAGGAGAAAGTACAAGAAATGCCTAGTAATTATTACTTATTTCACAGTATTACCTTGCAATGATTGTTTTGCTCAGGCATATGTGTATAATATTCATGGAAATGGTCTCAGAGTAATTCAGATATCACATGTAGGTGTAATTTTGAAAATTGCCACTGGATGTTTGTGTCATTTTTGGGTTGGTTCCTTTTTCTTAGTCACAGTACACAGTGTGACAGAGTGGTCACTAGACTATTCATGATGTCATAGATTAAATTGCATTCTATAAACAGAAATTTACACCCTGTACTTTCAACTGAATGGAAAAATCATTTAAATTTGCCATAAAGAGTCTGCACTTTCTATATGTTAAAATCTACTTTGCATTCTTAGTAAATTAAATTCATAGGGTTTGTGAAGGTGTCTTAGAGTGGTCTGAAATTTAGATGAGAAGGTAATGAATTCAAGGGTAATCATTTTTCCGTGCAGTGATGTTAAGTGCTCATCTGCTTTAAAGCATGAACTTGGTTGCAGAATATTTTAACTTTTGATGGTTTAGAATTCCCTGTGCACCTTGGCTGCCATTAATGCAGGATGTTGGTTTTCATTGGTAGAGTTTTTTTATATCCTGTTTCATACACAGTGAAATCATTAAGACTTCCACATGCGGTTAGGAAGGAAATTCTTTCTACAGAGGTTTGTACATGAAATCTATTGGTGGGTTTGTTCATTCCCTTATGTTCTCTGAAATATGCTTTATTACTTTGCAGCACCCTAACAGGGTCATCCTCTCTCTAAAACTCCATTGGCACCATCCCCCAACCACTGCAAGCTGCCCACAGGCTTTCACCATAACCCCTGAGGCACAGCCAGAAAAAGGCAGCTGGGGATGACCTGAAATTAGTGCTAAAGGCAGAGACACTTCTACATTCAAATCCTCCAGCTTCCAGTACCAAGCTGGTCAGGTCCAGGACACAGCCCATGAAAGAAGCTGGAACAGCCTTTCCATCCTTCAAAGTAATCACCAAAAGTAAGTGCTATTTTAGGATAAGGCTTAACTAACTTCACTTTGGGTGCTGCTGCCTCTTTCAGGGTTCAGTTTCCAGTACCAAACTCAGTGCCTGTGTTTGCTTCCATGCACTGTTTGATATCAGGTCCACTATACCAAATAGCATGAATATTGTAGGTTTTCCAAGAGCTTTATGCATAACATTTTTTATGTTAGTGAAACCAGCTTCCTTCATGGAATATCAGTTTTTTAGTTCTGGAAAACACTTGTTTAGTAGGCAATAATATGTATAAAAACTGTTGAGTCATAATCATTTAGGGGCTTTTGTGACCAATGACCCCTAGTTGTTTTCACTGCAGCCTGATGCCATGGAGAGCCCCTCTCATGTTTGTATTTTCATTAACAAAACCCCACATTTACACTGTGAAGATTTCCAGCATTGCAGATTGCAATGAGAATGAAATATGTTGTTGCTGTACTGTGTCAAATACAAACAGCCCCTCCATGGAGCATTCTGCTCATGTGGATACCCTCTTCAAGTACTTCATGGCAAAGTCTGGTCACTTGTTCAGAAAAGGTAAGTTTAAAGAAGTTTAATTTGTGTAATCAGGCTCAGACTTTGGGGCTAAAGGCACTCAGGTAACCACTGAAACATTTTTAGCAGGAAAAGGGCCAAGAGGGTGGGAGGTTTGGTAAAGAACATTTGTAAATCTTATTACTTCCACTCTAGAATTCCAGCAGCACAAAAGTTGTTAATTTAAGGGTGCTGCCAGTAAAGGATAGACAACTTTTAAGGATTAGATTAATTATCAGTCCTAATTGTGTAGCTAAGAACTCTAATAGGCAGAAACAGAACAATTTCTAGTCAGCAGAACTTCTCAGAAAGTTTTCAAGCTTGTTCCTCTAAATTAAATGAGCATTTTTCAAATACAACCAAATGTTCTGAATTAAGGTCATAACATTGAGAAAGTAGTAACTAGAAAAGTGGAACAAAGAAAGCTGCTTTCTATGGCTTGGTTTCTTATAGAAGAGAAAGCACTGATTACAAAGGGTCGTTGACATGGTGGCAGGACATGAAAGAACTGCATTAAGCATTGGAGCTACTTTCAATAACACAGCTGGAATGACTTTAATAGAACTCTCAAAAAAGTTTTTTGGGATATTTGGAACGTGCATGTTCTCTTGATTTAAGGTATATTAAAAGGTTCTGTAAGTATATTCAGTACTGCTTAGACTTATAGTCTATAGATAGCATAACAGAACTCTTTAATTTCCATGGGAATATTCTTATGCTTATTTCATTGTGAGTTTCAGATGAAAGTTTGTGTTTCTTGGGGTTTTCATAAACAGATGGTTTAAAACTTTTTTAATGAAAATACAGTGTAAAAGCTGCTCATGTGAGCACTTTATTCTGGGAAAGAAAATAAAAACAAAGGTTGAGGTTTAAGATAGCGTTAAGATCTTTGACAGTGGTTTCTTATAAACGGCTTTACCTTTTTGAATGTAGAAATATGAATGCTATAAGAAATTCATAATCTTTTTATTGGGCTGGTACATATTGTTTAGAAGTACACAACATATGTTGGTTTAGTATAATACTGCACCAGTTGTGACTGGCCATGACTGGGTTATTCAAGCTCTCTCATTCATTTTAGCCAATTAGTTTGGCTGCTTATCAGGAAGTGACTTCAGTAAGGAAGCACAGTAATTCAATTATCAAGCACTCCTTTTCTTACCCTTCCAAGAAAATGCATATGAACTCAATGTAAGAAAAACATTTATTTGCAGCTTCTTGTCTGTGATAACTCATTATGTTATATGCAGCATGATTCACCCCAGAATGCTTATCTGTCATGGAGGGTGGGAGGAGGAGAATGAAAAATTCTAACATGACCTAAAATGTATCATTGCCTTGTAGGCAGTGAGACCATTTCCAGGAGGAATAGCTCAGTTATCTGTTTGGAGGAAATTCCTTCAGCCCCTGGGCCTTTTACCCTTTGCTCCTGATCACTTTGAGACAAGCAATTAGAAAATCTCCAGCTTAGGAACCATTTTGCCCTCAGGGCAGCTCCTGCTCTTTGTGAAAAACTCAGTTTGGGTTGCTGAAATTGTAACGTGTCCTCTGAATATTGTTGTTAATACATTTTAAGAAACTGAAATAATTATAAGGATTGGAGAGTGTTCAGAGCATTTCACAGTCACTGGTCAAAGTTCACACTCTTTTGCTCTCAGTGAGAAGGAAAAAATTAATATAAGACTAAATTCACAGCATTGCATGACAGGCAACTGAATTATCACTCCTAAGAGAAAATCTAGCTTTGGAGAAAACTTCAGATGGCTGTGAGTTATTTTTTTATGGTCTTTACTGTCTTAATTTCACACATATAAATTCACAAAAAAGAACTATCCATACATTAGGTTGGAAAAGACCAGTGTCAAATTCAGCTGTATTTTTATTCAGGAAGACAAGACATCTTCACTCTGCTTTGAGTGCTGTGCATGGCTTCAACATGCAACTACCTGATGGAAGATCACCATTTGTATTGCAAAAGTTGGAAAGAACTTCTTATTTTTTTAATATCAATTTATAGCAGAGGGACCCTCTCGTGTTTTTTGTGGTTCAGAGTACATAACCTCTCCAATGTGCTTTTCATGCATGCTCAGCAATGGGTCAGCAAGGTGTGTGAAGTAGCCATGCTGCAGGTAACATGAAGAAAGCTGTAAGCTGAGCCTAGAACTCCTGTGTCCACAGCTGGACATTGATCATTCTGGGCAGAAATACAGACAAACAAGAATGGGCACTTAGCTGTAGGAGAGAACACATTTATCCAAAGGGCTGTGTTGTATGAACAGATTATTTAAAACAATTACATAAGTAAGAAAGGGAAGATTTTCCCTTGTTTAAAACTAGGATTTGAAAGATGCTATGTCAGATATCTTTCCAACAGTTAGTGGTTTTTTGTACAAATTTAAAGAAACAGGCAGAATACCAATTTGTGTCTTTTTGGACTCTCTCTTGCAGCAGGCTGTGATTTGCCAACTTCTCCACTTCAGATACGTTTGCCCTCTGTTCACCACCATGAGAGTGTGGGGATTTATTCAGGAACCTGAAAGAGGAAACAGATAATTGCAGAGGCTTGGGCCAACACTGGCAAGAAGCAGGAATGTCAGTCCACAGTGTGGGTTCTCTGCTTGCTTTTTCTACCTCTGTTGGGGTCAGGATTGAAGGCACTCGAGACTACGGTTCATGTTCACACTCAGGTGCTTATTGCTCTTATCAGTGTCACAGCCTCACAGCCTTATTAAGTCTTTGATTAGCAAGGCATAAAATGCCTAACTATCTCTTGCTACAAGGTCTTTTAAGGCTTAACTATCCAATTAAGGAATGACACCTAAATTATCTTCCCTTTTAATCCAATAACTGATCACTTGAAGCCCGCAGTGTGGACTTTTCTGTCCAATTACAAAATATCACCCAAACCCAAGAAGAAGAAGGAAGAAGAAGGTAAAAAAGAACAACCGCCTCCACCCTAAAACCTCTGTCTTGCTTCATATTTATTACTATATTCTAAAACCCCAAACTCTAAGTTTTCCACCCTGTGATATTACACACTTCTAATCAACTACACACCCATAATCCCAATGCTATCAATCTATTTTGGAACCCCTCTCTACAGCCCAAGGTCAAATGCAGTGCTCTCCTGTGAGTCTGCACCCCTCAGCACAGAAAGCCCAAAATTCTCAGCATCCAGGGTTCCACCAGGTAGCTAAAGGATTTGGTGTTACTGAATATCAGGATCTGGGGAAAGAGGTGACCCTGCAGGTTTGTGACCCTGCAGATTTCTGAGCATGCAGATTTGCAGGATTCTGAGCATGCAGGTTTCTGAGTGTGGAGATTTGCAGATATCTGAGTGTGCAGATTTCTGAGCATGCAGATTTGCAGATATCTGAGTGTGCAGGTTTCTGAGTGTGCAGGTTTCTGAGCATGCAGATTTGCAAATTTCTGAGTGTGCAGATTTTGAGTGTGTAGATTTCTAAGTATGCAGATTTGCAGGTTTCAGAGCGTGTAGGTTTCTGAGCATGCAGATTTGCAGATTCCTGGGGGTGCAGATTCCTGGGGGTGCAGATTCCTGGGGGTGCAGATTCCTGGGGGTGCAGATTCCTGGGGGTGCAGATTCCTGGGGGTGCAGATTCCTGGGGGTGCAGATTCCTGGGGGTGCAGATTCCTGAGGGTGCAGATTTGCAGATTTGTGAGCACGCAGATTTCAGATTTCTGAGCATGCATGTTTCTTAGCATGCAGATTTCTCAGCATGCAGATTTCTCAGCATGCAGATTTGCAGGTTTCTCAGCATGCCGATTTCTCAGCATGCAGATTTGCCGATTTCTCAGCATGCAGGTTTCTCAGCATGCAAATTTCTCATCATGCAGATTTCTGAGCATGCAGATTTCTTTACAAGCAGATTTGCAGGTTTCTCAGCATGCAGATTTGTGGCGGTCCCAGCGGTGTCGCTGCCCCGGCTGCCGGCGCAGTGGTTCCCTTGGAAGGGAGCCCTGGTGGAGGTTTGTGCCCAAGGGAGCTGCATGAATCAGCAATCTGCCACTGCTGCTTTGGAGGGATGAGAGCTGGGCCGAGCTCCTGGTGAGCAGGCTGAGTGGTTTTGTTACTGGGACAACAGGGGTAAACTTCAGCTGTGTGCAGGCCTTTCCAAAGAGAATACTGGCACAGTCCAGCTGGGAGCAGAACTGGACTCGTGCAGCCTGTGCATCATAGACACAAACAAATCTTAGTGCTGTTCTGATCAGATGGAGAAAATATTTATAATCTAATTAGCTTGGGCTGGGGGAAAGAAAGTCTGGAGTCATGGACAAGCCACATTGTTTGAAATTGTCTGAAAAGACAAAAAAAATTCTTT
Organism: Agelaius tricolor; assembly: GCF_023055355.1. Lineage (NCBI taxonomy): Eukaryota > Metazoa > Chordata > Aves > Passeriformes > Icteridae > Agelaius > Agelaius tricolor. The sequence continues at coordinate 4,622,509 of NW_027269270.1, forward strand.
TGCAAAAATTATCTTGGCAAATTCCTCTCATTTCCAAGAGCAGACAGATGAGTGTTTTAGATATAAAGCATGACTCACAAATTGAATATAAACCTGGAATGTTTTAAGGATTTGAATGTACTGACTAAAAGGACAAAGCCCAAAGCATCTCTGCTTTGAGTGACATCAGAAACATGAAAAAAAAACCCCCGCAGCTTTCTTATTTTGCCCCAAATATGAATAGCATATTATTTTTTTTTTAAATCTAGGATTATTGTTCAAGGTAAGAAGATACAAAATAACATTAAAGATATTAAGTCAGTGTGCTGTTATCTCTTGAAATGTATTTAAAGTGAGAGAAGGCAAGATTAGATTAGATATTAGGAAGAAATATCCAATCCTTAGATTAGATATTAGGAAGAGAAGCTGTGGCTGCCCCATCCCTGTGGGCACTACAGGAGGCACAGAGGAGCCTCAGAGCTGACTCAACACTGCTGTTCCAGGCTGCTCCTAAAGCTCCAACAGGCTGCTGGAAGGAAGGAAGGGCAGGAAGCAGCTCCAGGCAGAGCCTCTGGAAGCTGAAGGAGGCAGCTGGAGTTTGTGTTAGAGCAGATCTGAGCTCTAGACAGGACCGTGTTGTTATCAGGGAGAGCCACACTGCGAGGCAGGGAACTAAGAACTGGGCTCTGCACCAGTAATTGGTGATGAGAGTAGATTTAATCCACTGTGCTTGAAATGATGCTGTGTGTTGACAAAAGGAAAATGTTAGGGATGAAAAAACCCTATATATATAGGTCTAAATGGCATATGACATATATTGGGCTAAATGACAAGACCAGAGAGAAAAGAATATGATAAATTTTAGCATTTCACAGTTTTGCTTTTCATATTCTGTATTTTGCATGTACAAAATATTTTGATTTTCTGTTCTGTATTTTATCCTAGCCTTTTCAAAATAATGAACCTTTTCCTTACAAAACAAATTCTTAATGAAAAATTTCAACTTGTAAAAGTAAACAATTATTTCCTTCACTATTTCCTTAATATTTGGAAACTATAATTCTGTAAAAAATTTTAAAAAAAGGTAGTTGGCTGATTTTCTTAGAGGGGAGTTTAGTTACTGTATTTCATGGTAGAAATGGAGTTTAGTCTGTAGCATTTGTTTTATTGCCAATGTCTGTGCTTTTGTGCGTTTGCAAAATGCACATTCACCCACTCACACAGATCTTGAGTGAGGCAGTTCTTGAAGGCTTATAAGCTTTCTCTAGCACCTTTTTTTTTTTCATTCTTTCAAGATATCTTCAGGGTCTTTGCATAGAAAAATTATATTTGTGACTCTTTGCTGAATTGTGGGCCATACCAGGTATGAAGGCATGTGGTAAGTGGACAAGAACAGTAATTTTTGATACAAAATTATTAAACAAGGACCTAATACTAGAAGATGCTGATTTACAGATTCAAAATATTCCCTGGGCTGCTGGAGAGCTTTGTTTTACTTCCCCATTTGCTACTGATGTGACAACTGTGCTTGGATGTCTGCCAGAGTAGATATTCCAGAAAAAAGTACTTCATGGTTTAAAATATTTTCTTCCAACAGAAATAAAGCAATTTAAGTAAAAAACTCCACAGACCTATTTTTATTCTGGAGAAAGAGTGTTCTCAATGGGAGTAGCTAGTCTGGAATAGCTATTGTGCTAAACTGCCAGTGTATGAAGGGAGCACTTGCTGATGGGTACTGCTACAGATTTAAAAAACAAACCAAAATATTAAAAATTAAATTAGCTGTTGAAAAGGACATCTTGGCTCTTAGAACAGAGCCAAGATAGACCCAAAGCAAGCAAGATAGCTAAATAAAATAAATATTTAAACAATAAAAGATCAGAATATGTTTGGGCCTGTTCAAATTCACAGGAGAGGTGAAGGTCTCAAGGAGCTTTTCTCTTGCAGATGTTCCTGTATGGCTTATGGGAAAGAAGAGAATAATCCAGTGTCAGCTAAAAAGGGAGCCCTGAACAAGTTTACTTCCAGGATGGCTGGGTGCTCAGAGACCTGCACTGAACTGACAGGTAAAAGTGGCTCTTGTCATGAGAGCTCAGCTCCTGCTCTCTGAGCTCTGGCAGGGCAGACGCAGCTCTGCGAGGCTGGGTGTGCCTGGGGCTCACAGCTCCTTGGCAGTGCAGCCTTCAGAGGCACTCAGGCTCATCTGCAGGTGAATTCACTCTGAGCCTCAAAGCAGAGTGCTGGGATTTTACTGACACATCCTTGGAGAGGCTAACATATTGTCATTTCCCATCACATGACCATGCTGAGTATTTACAGATAAGAAAGGGAGCTAGCAAAAATATAGTGACAAGATCAAAGCAAATGGGGAGAAGAAAATTCTTTCTTGCTGAATTTTCTGTCATCACTAAAATGAGAACATGTTGTTCTCACCATGCATTTGTTAGTGAAAGGATCTTCCTGTTCTCAATTTTTAAACAGTTATTTACACTTCACATGAGGGAAAGTCTGTTGGGCCTTTCTCTGCAGTCAAAAGAACATACTAGATGATATTTCATGTATCTTTAGTATGTCCTTTGAGCTGCTTTGTTTAAAAAATGGAGTATAAAAATGGAGATACAGAAATGCCTGCCAGCATCCTCCTTTAAATTTAAACACCTCTCTTATGCAAGGAAGTGTAATTTTGGACCTGTAATTATCACACAGTGCCGATAATGCACTGGTCAAAATCACACTAGGTCTAGAAAAGGAGATTCACTGCAATACCCTGCTGCTGATGGCAATGAGGCAGCAGTGATAAAAACCCTCTAATCTTAGCAACAAGGGACCCATTTTTGCTGGGTACCCCTGTGTTCTCTCCTATTGTGCCCTGAAGCCAGATGTACGTGTAATGATTTCAGTACATCACATCTCTCAGTTCATTGTGGGCCTGAGAACATAACGCAAAAGCCAGGAAAAGGTGGTAATTTCAGTGTCAGTTTTCTAAAGGCATCATTAACTTGATTCTTTCATTGTGTATTTTAATGTACTTCAGAGCACATTTTCTCCCTTTGTTGTAATTCACATTCTCCTGTAGATGTCAATTATTTGAGACTTGAAGGAAATTTTGATTCTCTAAGTGTTCCTTGCTAAACGCACAGCATGTCCATCAGAGTGCACGGCTACCTTGCCCTTGATTAGAGAACACACCCCAATCAAGAGTTTTAAAACCTGATGGTTTTCCTGCCTGTAGGTGATAATGCACTTTCAGAGGCTGCTTCAAATAAGTGCTGTAAAAGAAATGTATAGGACTTCAGCAAAGATATGGACAGAGCCCATACAGGAGAGTTAGAATGAACAGAGAGTCAGCTGGTCAAATGCAAAATGAGTTGGAAAAACCACAGATTCTGACTCATTTTGCATTTGACCAGCTGACTTCACTTGTGGTTGTTAAGAAAAACAGTAATTTTCTTCTTCCCAGTAATTTTTAAGAACCTGGTGAATGGAACATGCCAGAAGTGTTCCATGGGCAGACTGCTTGGATGCTGCTGGTTTGTGAAAATGATAATAGTGCTAGTTCAAGGAGTTGTGGAAGCAAGCAAGGAAAATTTGCTTCTTAAGTTTTATTTATTTAATGGTGCACACCCACCTGTATTTAACCCAAACTCACACTAGTCCTCTGCAATTTAGTTAGTTGCAGTTCAGAGGGAACCACTACTAGCCTAATCATTCTATAGATTACTGCTTTCAGATGCAACCAAGGGAGACTTTATTCAGAAAGAATTTTCAACCTTTAAAAAGCTCATGCTCAGTTCAGGACTGTTAGGATGGTCTGGATGTCTTATCCAAACTGCTCCACTTAAGTCTATGGGAACTTTCCTATCTAGCCTAGACAAAAGAGATAGTATTTAATTCTACAGTAAATGCCTCAGATAGTAAGTCTTGCTTTAACAAAATAAGAATGATTTCTTTGTCTTGGCACTCATTGTTGGGAACTGGGCTGGATGGCTAAGGAATTCATCGTGTAGATTCACTGTAGATAAGGCCAGATGATATCATGTTGAGCATAAAAGAAGGGAAATTAAAAAAAGAGAAGGTAAAAGAGATGTGTGGAGTTGCTGTCCCTTCCTTTCTGCTAAGTGGGTTGTGTCCACTGCTGCTAATGGAGGAAGCCTCAGGCTTATTTTTTTTTTTTTTTCCTCTCATCAGCATGTCTGTGTCTGGAAAACCAGTGGGCATTGTCTGCAACTAGATGGGTGTGCAATTTGTCTTTATTCTAAACTGCAATTCTTTTACAAGGACAGAAGAGAGACTGTTTTTGGAATTCTTCAATCAGAGACAGCCCCCTTCTGTGCAAGCATCTCTTTTATTCACTTTCTCTTTGGTTTGTGCTTTTTTTTGTTTGGTTGGTTTGTTTTGTTTGTTTTTGTAACACTGCTCTATAAGCTTTGCATGCTAATGCTGTCTCTGGTCAGAACCACAGAATGTTCTGGGCTGGAAGGGACCCACAAGGACCATTGGGTCCAACTCCAAAGGGAATGGTCTGAGCAGGGATTGAGCCCATGACCTTGGTGTTATTTGCTCTCAGTGTGCTCTGTATTTCAGTAATTCTATGCTTTATTTATTTTATGCTTCTGCTGCATTGGGAATAGGATAAATTCCTAGATTTGCCTGTCTTTCAATTTGCAGCCATCACTGCATTAGGAACAGTTGGGGATTCCTGCTCCCATCAGTTGTTTCAGCAGCACTAAAAGGCAAAAACAAGGAGTGCTTGAGGAGAAAGTCAGCTCAGCAGGGAGAGTCCAGCCAGAAGCCAGCTCTGTGCATTCTTCCTTGCAGGAAGGAGCAATGCCAGTTACTCCCAGTGCCAGAACAACTTTGCCTGGCAAATGAGTGAGGTAAAGGCTCTCTGAGGCTGCACTTCCCTCACCCCTGTGCCATGAAACTCAGGGAGTGCTGGTGACTGCCCCCCTGCACTGCTCCTGCACAGCTGGGAAAGGATGCTGGGCTGGAGCAGTTTCCATCTCCAGTTTCCATCTTTGGGGATGGCTGGTGGAAAGGAAAGCATCTTGCAGAACACAGATTACTGCTGGGGCCTGGCCTTTGGTGAATACTAAGAAATGGGAGGAAGATTTTATTTGAAATAATAAAAATCATGGCAGTGCTGGAGAAATACTGAGACCTGAGGTGCTGGGACAGGCAGTAAGGTGTAAAACTCAAATTTTTTGCTGGAATTTAAATAGAAAGTATTTTAATACTTTCTATTTAGTACTTTAAAATACAAGCACTTTAAATGCTTGTACTTCTAAAAAATCCCTCACTTTACGTGGCTTAAAAGATAAAAATCTTTTTCCATTATATAATGAAAACATAATTATATAATGAAAACATAATTATAAGTAGTGCTGTTGTTGTCTGCAACAAAAACACATTTAGAGAGTTTTGCTACTAGCATGTTTCTATTTTTGCTTTCAATATTTTCATTATTTCTGTGAAAGCTTCCTGATTGAACCTTCTTCTCTCAGAATTTTTTACACATGAATTGCAGATCATTCTAATAAGCATTTTAATTACAGCTAGAGAAGACTATTTAGAGCACTCCTGACTGTTAGAAACAAGTCCATGTGGGGAAAAATAAGAGGTAATTAGTTTTACATGAAAAATAGCTGCTGTCATTTTCCACTGACAGAAAGAAAGGAAAACAATTTTTACACCTCATACCAAATACACACTTGGACTGGAAAGGACTGTTTGGCTCAGAGTCCATACCTTGACTTTATCTGAAATTTAACTAGTTTTGGTATGAAAATTTTGAAGGCCTTGATATTCTAACTTTCTAAATTCTTGTAGCAAGTCATCATCTTGCATCATCTGGGTAAAGAGTATCCCAGTTATGTTAAATGGAGATGCTTTTTGTAAGAGGGTTGGAAATATGAAAATCAAGGCATTGTCAGTGCACTGTGCTATAACCCAATGGGATAGTATAAATAAATAATAAACTAGTAAAAATAAATAGTGAAGAAAATAGCAAAATAGTATAAATAAATAAATAATAAACTTGAGGAATTTTCAGGTCGTCTCAGACCGAGAGCTCTTGCTGTGAATTTTCTTGTTGCAGATCCTTAAGTATCTCTGCTGGCTGAATGCCTGCAGGCTCTGGAAGCAAACCCTGGAGTAAGGAAATTTTTACTGCAATCATCTGCCCAAACTATGCCAGAAGGAGCCAGTGCTTGAGGACAGCTGCTGGAGGGCAGTTGGCATCCCAGGATGGGAGTTCCTGGTGAGGAACAGGTCAGGTATGGGCCCTGCTCTGTGGCTGCAGATCCCTCCAGGACACCCTGCCAAATGCACTTTGGGGATCTCTACTAAATGTGCAGTATCTGCCTCCTGTTCAAGGTTAGCTAAGGAAAATGGGATTGAGGATTTGTGTTCCTAGCTCTTCTCTGATGTTTCAGGTCTACATCCAGGGCAGTGTAAGGGACAAAGTCATTATAACTTCTCTAAGTCTATAAATATGTGGTTTGAAAGGCAGGAATGCTCTGCTTTGAAAACTTTTATACCACATTAAAGAAATAGGCACAGAACAGTTTATTCTGCTTTTTATCCCCTTTGCTCTAATGTCCTCATATCTAGCAATGCTTTTTTATCATCACCATATTTATTGTGTTAACTCTCTGATAGATATTACTGTTTAGTGCAATCTATTTTTTGTAGCATCTAAATATTGTTCCCTACTTATCCAGTACTTTGTTTTCTTAAATATTTATATGCAAAGGTACTGGAGATAAATGGAACAAAATGGAACAGCTGTCTATGGACTTCACTGTGTCAGACACCAGCACTTTACAGTGATCCCTGTCCAATGCATGGAGAGCCTTTGGGAGAAGTTTCTCTGCTACAGGCAAATGTTTGTCACCTTTCATTTGCAAATATCAAGGTAAGGAACCAAGCAAATACATGAATACTTGTGTTCAAGCCTGTTTTCTCCTTTGATAATTTGTGCATGGCTTATGATTATGTATTTGCTGTACAGCTTTGGGATTCCCTGCTGGACTCTGCCCCAAGCACTGGCCAAGGGCCCACTGGCTCCAAGCCAGTTCTCTGCATAGAAGGGTTTGCTCCTGGCTCCTTCACAGGGAAGAACTCAATTTAGATTGCCTGAATCCACCAATAAAACTTGGATTCTCCAGACAGCACCAGTACCTCTGGGCACTTTTTCCCTTGTGGCAATTTTTCATTTTGATACTGATTGTGAAATCTGAATTTCCAGGAAAGATCGTTCATCTTAAGTCAGGAATTAACAATAGTGTGCAAGCACTTTTCAGAAAACTGGCTTTAATTTTTTTTTGTATTTGTAGTTAAGCTTCAAAGGAATTAGCAATAATCATATGATCTTTTCTCTTTCTAAGAGTTTGTATTTAGAATGGTGAATCTTGTTGAGGGGAAGAAAACTTTGAAGTAGTCATTAGAAGCAGTGGCTGAAAATATATTTAATATTTAGGGGGCAGTGATAAAACTGAATTTAATTTAAAAAGAATCTTGTATGTTATTTGCCTCAAATGAAGCATGAACTCCATGTGGATGAATTGGAATTGTTCATTTAGGGAGTATGGTTTAAAAGATGTTAAAGAGCTCCAGCTGTAGGGTGATTGATAGATAATTGTAATTATAAACAGGGGTCTGTCACTGCTGCACTTGCAGTCAGACTCACTTTGGAATGGATTTCTAGTTCACAATGAATTTTGTATTTTGTTGGCACATGGATGTTCTGAGTCAGATCATTTTCGAAAGCTAAAACTTTGGTTTAGAACTGTGCCTTTAATGGTGACTGCCACAGCAAGAATGTGCAAGAAACACTATTGGAATAATTGGAATATTTTCAAAGGCAGTAATCTTTCTATCTTGCAGAGAGTGGAACTGGATTCTGTGCCAATATTGATGGGATATTGGTAAGTTTGTTTGAATATCTTATGCTTCCTCTTTTAAAATTATATAGAAAGCGCAAGGATCACAGTTTAGTCTGAGGGGGTTAGGATGCTGGGTTTAATTTTGCTTTTTAATTGCTATTGGGAACCTGCATATACTGCACTGGAAAATGCTACTGTAACTGTCATTTGTGTTCCTTTTCTACTGCTGTGTGTGAGTTACAAAAAAAATGTAAGGAGAAACTTTTGGATTTACTGCTTCTCTACAATTACTTGTATAACAGTACAGAATAATTGTTAAATGGACCAGTTCTAAATCTGTACCTACAGAGAATCAGTAAGGGAGAATATTGGTAGAGAACTGAAGGAACAGACGTAACTTAGAGTCTGTAACAATTTCCACTGCCTGACATTTGGTCCCAGGAACTGAGAATCAGAAAAACCTACCTGCAATTACAGGTAGGAGTCATGAAGTGAGGCAGGAGATTGTGCATTTCTTGGACGGACATTGGCTCTTTAAATAGGGATAACAGGCACACAGCAGTATTAAGACCCAGTATTTAATTTGCAGTATTTAAGTATCTTAAATACCCAGTATTTAAGATCCCCTGGTGTTGTTCAATATTCCTTGGGTTTTTTATTTGAGCTCAGGTTTGCTTATCTACTTCCTCCTCAACTGAGGGGATTAAGAAGACAGACACACCCAATTTAGTCTCTGCTGTTAGTTCCTGATGAAACAGACATTTGGGCTTAATGTAAGTAAGTATTAACAACTTTTTATTAAAAGGTGGATTAAGAAGACAAGAAATCGGAATATTAAACTTTCAGGTAAATAATTGTATGTCCAGTCATCTTATATTACCTGTACAAACTTCCTCCAGAAACTCAGCTCTCTAGTATTAAATATAAGTATTGAAAAACACTTAAAAACACAACAATTGTTAGTAACTCTATGTAATTACTTTCTCCCTGGGTTAATGTTTAACTAGCACAGAGTTAAGACATCTGTGAAAGCCAATTTAGATCAGCTTTGTTATATTACAGCACAAGAGAGATGAATAAATTGAGTAATATTTTATTGATCAGAAACAATACTTTTCTCAGCAATTAAAATGCATGATTCATATGAACAAGGTGAAAATGAAACATCCAAAAAAATAACTTCACATTTTTTCCATTTTCTTCTTAGTGTAAGCAATAAATACAATGCCATAGCTTCTATTAATCTTATTTACATAGTACAATAAATGAATGTTGCCTGGTTGCCAGCCCAAATGTTTCTTGACATCAAAAGGAGTACATGTTGCAGCATTTCTACAGCCAAATACTCCTGTAGATCACCACCATGAAAAACTGAATGACATAAATGCCAACATTAAAAAACCAACTGAGGGACCCTGCAATGCAGCCATTTATTAATTGAAGACAGTAGCATTAAAAATAGACATTTTTTCTCATTGAATCATAACATGCTGGTGTTACAGATAAAAAATATAAGACAACTATTGCTGTAGCCCCGGTAGATTGATACAATAAATCCTCACTAAATAAAAGAAAAAAAGAAACAGCAAATAATAACAGGTACTAAACAAATAAGAATCTGCATGTTCAAAGGAATCTCACAGCCCCACCAAAAGAGATTTTACTTCCATCCCAGAGAAGACAGCCATGGACTACAACATTCTGTAAAGTAGAAGAGAGCCATGAGAAATCAGCATAAAAATTTGATTTTAACTTATGGTGACAGAAAAACATTTTAAGAATCAGACCCTTCTCCTAGCTATGTAGAAACTGAAAAAAGGTGAGGTAGAAAGACAAAATAAGGAATTGGTATTTTCCAATGCAATTAGATTATCTAAGCTCAGCAGGAGAGGGGACTACAGGTCTGCTATACCATGTGACCCTTCACAGCCAGAAAGATTTTCTTGCACCTCCAGCTGGCTGTATTTCTTTTCCAAAGTGAAAATGGGGGGGGTGTGTGCCTAGAAGGAAGCTGTGATTGTCCACCTAGAATTAGGGTTCTTTCTGAATAAAACCAATTTTCCCTCGTAAATTATAATTACGCATTTCTCTAATAAAAATATATATTAAATTACAAAATCTGTTAAATTTGATAAAGAAAAATCTGTAGTCTGTTAAATTTCAACTGCCTCTCTGAGATTGAAGCTTAATTAAAGTCTAATACTGTATCACACATCTATGTGTTAATTACAGCAACAATCCACCAGGTACCATGAAATAATTGTCTAGTAATGTGCCAAAAATGGTTTACAGCACATTGAAATGGACAGACACCTGTCTGGGCTTTGAGTCTCAGTGGTACCTGCAGATTGTGCAAAGGGAACTCAATTAGTTTTATACCAGCTGATGATCTGGTCCCACCAATGTAAAGCTGCTACACTGGAGCAGGGCTCTTCTGCACCACTGATATCTTCAGAACATGGCACAAATGTTAAGCAACACTACAAAGATCAGCAAGCAGAGTTGTAAATAACCTTTAGTCATGTTGTAGCAGACATTGTTACTGTCACTCTTAAAATTTAAGAGACTGTGACATCTGATTGCCAGATCTCACACTACTCTACACAATCCAACAGATTCTTCAAATCATCTCCATCAACTGACCAACCAGCCCTGCAGAAAAGGAGAAATCTTCATTTGTGCATCCTAGCTGAAATTCTATATTGTGAAACAATATCATTAATAAAACACTTCCTATGGTCAATTTCCAGACATAAGAACTGTAAAAAAAAACTAAAGAAAGGTGCAAGTGGTAGGACCTTGCCATGTCCTCCTAATGTTTTCTTTGTAACTACAAAGCACTAAACTCCTTATGAAGTCACAAAGTAATAAACACTGAAAATTACCTAGACACTTTTGAAGCATAGAGAAAAGCTACTGACAAAAATGTTTAAATGTCAAAGTCAAGGTGGCTTGTATACAATAATTTTGTATGCAAAATTATTTCAAACTGGTCTCAGAAAGAACTGTCTTCCAATTTTTTGACTGGACTACATGCATCAGAAATATGTTCATTAGCAAAACAGTCTGTTACAGTTCCAGCATCTACTTTTTCTTCTGCCTAATTTTGGTTTTTCAAGTAGATTTATCTGCAAATGAAATGTATAAAATTTTTTCTTACATTTTTAATTTTCAGTGAACTCACCTCGTTTCATGCCCTCATTCTTGAGCATTTTTGTCATTTCACTTAACAAAACTACTATTTCTTTAAAGCATAAAGATTTAAGAAAAATATAAGTTTCTATAAAGATACATTTTCTCAAGACCTTCCTGACAACCTCCTAGTTTTCAGTGAGACCTTTATGCACCAGCCAAACCAAAGAAACAACTGATAAAGTACTGTTCTTAGCTAATTAACTGAGATAGAGATTCAGAATCAACCAATCCAAAATAATATCGAAATTCTCAACCCATAAAGTTTTGAACCTTTGTAATACAAAACTTATACTGGATTTTCCAGATAATGAGAATAACTAACATTAGTTTGCTTGGTTAGTCTGAGTCTTATACTGGCTTTAAAGGTAGTATAACATGTGCACTGTGTTCAGTCTTGCACGCTCACCTCAGACAGCAGAAACAGCCACAAAATTAACCAAAACTTTGCCCCAAGAATGAAGGAATAAGTTATCAAGCATATGGCCAGAGAAATACATAAAAATAAAATCAGAACAATGCCACAAGGAATTCTGTACATGATCTTCTCCAGTTGAGTAAATTCCTTAAGCACACAGTGAGGTTCCACCAGCTGCAGTTACTATGAGTGTCTGGAGGGACTTACAGTGACTCAGGTTACTCCTTTGCTCTCTGGCAGTGAGGCCTCATCAGTCTTGTCTTTGTTAAATCCAGAAGAAACTTCCATACAATTCAGGAGAAGGAGATACTTCTGAATATCCTGAAATAGCTTCAATAGAATTGCTCAAATCTTGGTGCAAGATAGTACATTGCAGTACAGAAGTGCATGAAGGCTCACACTGGAAGTGGTGTCTCTGTGCTTGGTGTAAAACAGTGGGAAGAAAACAAACTGGCCAAACCAAAGCAAAACATCAATCTCTTTAACCAAAACAGCAGTATCTACCTTTGAATCTGTTACCTCAGACTACCTGTCAGGATTTTTGACAGCCAAATGAATACTGGACCAAAAAAAGAACCTGGAAAACTTCTTGCTATTATTGCACCTACTTAAACCATTTTGCTTTGCTCTATTTGAGGTTGAATTAAGACAACAGAGTACGGTATTTACACTCTAAGATTCTATAGGCAAAAGAAGTGGCTTCAACACAGCACAGTCTTATACAAACTTCCAAGAAAATAAGAAATCCTTCATTGATTCCCTTTGTACAAAAATTTGCCAACTTTGTCTACACAGTAGAAACTGAAGAGGCAAAGTTTTTATCCTTGTATAAATGCACATACATATATAGATATATATGCACAGATGTCCATCCTGTATAGATACACAAACACAAACAGCAGTATATATGCACGTGTGTATACACACACACACACATATACACATGAGAAACGTGTCGGTTTAGGAGAAGAACATACCCCAAGGTAGCTGAGATCTTCTGGCCATGAAGTCACTGGATCAGCTGTGGATTGGCACAAGGCATGGGAGAGGGGGCAGCCCCTCAGCCATAGAGCTTCTCAGTCTTGAGACTGTCCATGTCGTGGTAGCCCTTGCCGTTGAGGTGCTCGCTGGCGCAGTCGTGGCCGTAGCCGTAGCCCTGCACGTCGCTGATGGTGGACACGGTGTAGGAGGCCGTGCGCATGGCGTCCGAGTGGCTGAAGCTGTGCTCAAACTGGATCTTGTACTGGTTCCAGTGCCTCCTCAGCACTGCCTGCACCTGTGCCCCCACACAAAGCAAAATGCACGTAAACCACGGCTCAGGGGCTTGGTCGTTTGTCTCTTCGTTCTTTGTCTCAGCAAATGGGGCAGCAAGGCTCAGAAACCCTGGGCAAGGATACCTACCTACATGCCATTTAGCACTTGAGGCATTCTGAATTATTCACCACTTAGGTAAGCACAATTTTTCAGCAAATTTGGTGTGACGTAATGGCACTTTACAATTGTAGTGTACTAGCTGCTCAGAAAAAGCATAGGTTACAGGAGGAACAGCAGCCACACAATTTTCTGCTTCCTCCCCTGGGAACTGCAATCCAGTATAGGACTCTGCAATCCAGACTGGAAACAGAGGTAAAAAAGGTAATTTCTTTTCATCCTTATTTTCAAAAGGCCACATCCTCAGTATCTTTAAATTAATTTACTCTCAACAAACCATAATTTACATTTGCTCTAATCATTACATGATTTTAGCACGGGTCGGTCTTTTGGCATAAGTCATTACATGACTTTGGTCACAGGTCAGTCTTTCCCAATTTCTGACCATACCTTAAGCAAATGACAAGAAGGACAAATTCCTGAACTCCACATTTCTAGCAGAGTTAAAAATAAAGCTGATAAAATAGCTGAAGGCCCCATTGGTTTACATGTCTCCACTGAAAGGATGTGATGTTTGTCATGGCCTTCCTCCCCTCCAATACGGTTAAACACCTGTGCAGAGTGGAGCCATGAAGTGTCACATTCATGAAATTCCCACAGAATTAGTCTTTCAGGGCAGATGCCAAGTGGGGAATGCTAACAATAGTAATAGCTCCCGTTGTTGCTTTTTCAAACATTTTTCTACCTTAAAAAAACTGCCTACGGGTCATGAATATTTAATTTCCTTTTCAGCCAAACTTTGTACAGAAAGCAGTCCTATCTGCTAACCAGTAACAGTGACTGACCCAGTTAATTGTTGATATTGTGGATAAATATTTTTAGGATTTTCCATATGTCTTCAGGGTTTATGTTTGTTTTCCATTTCCCTCACACAATGGCTCCTTTTGTCTAATTTTACTCTGGCTTTAATCATGAAAAATAAAAATAAATACAAGAAAAGGGATGTAGTTTTTAGACTTCCTGCAGTCTGGTATCAGAAACCTCTGTTTAAAGGAGGACTTCATTATTCTCAAATCCTTCACAAGGAAATGTTAGAGTAAGGAAAGAAGTATCAACCAATTAACATTACAAATTAGCATTTTAGGGCAAAGGAAGTGCTTTCTTACTGTTCATAAAAACTTTCTAATCCACTCCAAACATCTAAACACAAATCTTCAAACACTGAGAAATCAATTATCTTAATAATTTTGAGTTTCAGATCTTACTGCTTTTCATATCAAAATTGTGTACTTCTTCAGAGCCTAAAGTCTGAGTTCTGGTTTCAGCATGGGAAGTTTTTGATTAATCAGTATATGTATTGCATAGAACCTTAGAATAGAGCAAATACAGAACCTTAAGTCTTTGCACAATTTGAATCCATCTCCTGTAATCTATCATAAAGCCAAGACAAGGAGCATATTCAAAATTCCAGCTTTTCCAAGAGGGAAGCTTGGAATTTAGTTTGGAATCAATCAATCAGTGTTCATCACTAAGTTATGTGATATTTGCTCTCCTTTCACAGCTATTTCAATAAGTTCAGAGTTTGAATGTAGACACACATGCAAAAAATTACACATTGAGCAATTTTCACTTTAGACAAGACAGACTGGAGGTGGGGAGAATGCCAGCAACTGGAACTAAATGGCTTAACAAGGTCAAAGAAGTCTCTTGGCAGAGCTGGGAGATTAACTAGGCTTGCCAAATTACACACTCCACTCCTCTCTCACACTTCTCCTGGTTCCTTCAGTAACAACTGTTCATCTTATTTTTGCTTGTTAATAGCACTGGTTAACCAATCCTAAAGGATTCCATAGCTCCTGAGAGCCACCAGCAACCCTGCAAGACAAGTGTCTCAAGGCTAGTGCCAGGGAAAAGCAGTCCAGCTGCCCCATGCCAGGGACAGAGCTATAAAAGGGTTTCCTGCATGGGCAAAGAGCATTTCCTCTCTGCCTGCCCCAGTGCCCATCATGCTCTCTCCATGCATTTCTGACTGAGCCCCTATTCCTGGCATTCTTCCCAAAGCCTCTCCATTACTGCTGAATCAGGACTGCACCCCTGCCCTGCTGGTGTGTCTCTTCTTGGAGGGTCTTGCATCCTTTCATCTGTTGTGAGAAGCTTTCAGTCTTCTCTAACCTTCCAATCATTTACAGAAAAAGATGGGGAAAATCACTTACACTCTGTTTAACAACATGTGTGTCTGCTCACAAAGTGAGAATAGAACTTTTACCACTTTCTCCTCAGCTTTGAGCAGTGACACAGAGCTGTAAATTCAGCTCAGGAGGGGCAGAACTTTGTAAATTTGTTTCAAGAAAGGATATTAAGGAAAGCATTGAATGAAAAAATATTGTAATAATATAATTGTGTTTCTCAGTCATTAATAGAGATGCTGCTCCCAGCTGGAAGAGTCTTTCTTTCTTTCTCACCTTATAACTAAATAATGGCTGGATTTGATGAGTTTGCAGGAAGGACCCTTCCAGTCAGCCCTATAACACTGGAAGCTTGATGCTGGATACCAGACAAATTAAACAGCTCAGTAGCCAACCAGGAAAAAAAAAACCAAACCAAACCAAACCACAACACAGCCTCATCTATCTCATCTATTGTACAACAGATTGTATAACCTTGCAAACCTGAGAATATGATCTTCATGGCAACATTTCTATGGAGCAGAAGGGAAATGAAGGGAAAAAAGCAAACAAACCCCACAAGGTTTACACAGACCGTGTAGGTCATTACAGCATCTGCTATTAAAATTTCAACAGGAACCTTCCTACTGGTTGATCAGAGGTCTGGGACAAGCTTCTCCTCTGAGCACAGCCTGTATGACCCCAAAAGCCACTCCAGGCCATCTGAAGCTGGCAAACCTGATGTGTTGAGAGCATCTCACTGTGGGCTGCTGGCCCATGAGCAGACTGGCTGTGAGTGTCCTTGGGGAAGCCCTACCACAGAGAATCCAAGCTGAAGGGCTTGCACATCCACCCTGGCTGGAGGAGCTCAGTGGCCAGCAGCTGCAGTGCCTGCAAGAACTGGATTTGACAGGCCATCCCTGGCTGCTCTGCTCAGCAAACTGGAGATGTTCCTTGGCTACAGCCAGCAGCACATACCAGCTATTTTTCTTACACTTCTTAATTCATCTTCACTGAAGTTCTATCCTAGCAGATCACTTCCTTTCACTTTTTAGCCAGAAGTGTCTTGCTTGAACAGGATTTAGCTGCTGATATCTGGTACACACTAAAATGTACAGTAACAGGCTAAGACTTAGAAAGAAACTAGTGCTTTTAGCATTTTTTAATTGCTAATACCCCCAGCCTGCAGTCCCACTTGCTGGGGCTGGAACCTTTTAGGAGAAAAAGGAGAAAAAGGAAAGACATTTTTTCTGTGCTGGGCATTTTCCCCTACCTACATTCTCCCTCTTTGCATTTCCTTACTGATACAGTTGTTCATAAAGCACTAAGTCCTTTCTTGAGCAAGGTGTACTGAAAATAATTTTTAAAAAAGCAAATAGTGATCACTGAATCCAAAAGGGGTTTAAAAAGAATAAATTTCCACTCTCTAGAGAGCAAATACAGACATATATTTTTAACTTAGTCAAGGTCTATGGTCTAAAAACTGAACTCCTAAATTAATAAATGTTAAAATACCTACGTCTTCCTTTAAATATTATTCTGCCAGTAGATATTCAAGCAGTGATTCACTCATTAGCATTTGTAGGAGTTGTGGAAGAGCTCATCTTTTACCACTGATGAGCCCATGGTGAATTAAGGGCATGACTCAGGTTTGGTTTTTCTTACACAGCAGAATAGGATATGTTAAAAAATATGAGTTTGTAACAATGAAATATTAACAGCTACAGGAATAGATTCCAAAATCAATCATAATTTAAAATTAAAAACAGCCTCGGAAGAGGCACAAGGATGAAGATAGAACTGAGAAGTGGACAATATTTTTTCATAAAAACTGCAGAAATTTCACGGTTTTCCACCCCTCCTCAATTTTCTGCTGGAGCAGAAGAAACTGACTTTTTTCAAAATAGCTGTTTTTAGAAGGCATTCTGAAGTATACTATGGCATTGTGAAGGCATCCTGAGTGAGGGCAAGTGATCAGATCCAATCCAGAACACTTAATGATGTTCTTGTTTTGAAATAAATGTATGAGTAGAGACTTGAACCTGCATCTAGTCTATGGTAAAATCAGATCAAAGCCCCTCCCCCAGACAAAGCCTATCTTCATCTTTTCTGGCTTCTTGGCAAAAAAAAAAAAATAAATCAGTGAGACTCATGCATTTGGGTGGGGGGACGCACAAGGACACACAAATAAACTTTCAAAGCCCATGGTAGTCTCATTGCAATTCTGTCAGCTTTGGACTTGGGAAGAGAAGGAAGGGCAATCTACACTAATCAATTCTAGCATTAGTGAAATATTTACCTTTGAGTAAAAATTATGGCCTAATAACACTATAGAACCATACTGACACCATTTTAGAACATCTGATAAAAAACCCTAAGGGTTCAGTCTGAGGAAAACATCTGGTTACTCCCAAATTTCTGCTTACATCCTACACTGTAACCACACTAAATGTAGAACAAATGAGCAAACAGATGTGTAGGAATAAGTATAGGACTGTAATTGTTCCTCTGCCAAAAGTGTTGGCAAATTACCAGTTAGTTCTTTTGGTGGGGGTAGTTTTGTTCATTTGTTTGGGGTTGCTGAGATTTTTTTTTGCAAACAAGAGCAACATTAACAATTTCAGATATATTTTTTTAGCCTTCCCACTACTTTGATCTCTGACACTAAGCCTCTGAAAGTGTACTCTCTACAGCCTGGGGCAAGAGTTTCTACATGAAAGTCACCCTGCGCACTCCAGGGACCTTGAGCTAGCCAAAATAACAGCAAAGCTTGTTAGCTTCAACAGGATCAATACCATCTATTGCTGACACCTGGCAGAATCCTCTAATGTCAGAATGAGGTCTGCCCTTGGAACTGGCTGATCATGGTGCCTTAAACACGCACTTGTGACCCACACAAATTCCTGCTACAAGTGCACCAAGCTGTTAAGGTCTGACTGTTGCTTTTCACTCGTGCTAAAAAACACTTTTCCAAACCTCAGCCTAAAATTTTCCCAGAGAGCTTCATAAAACAATCCCAGACTCATAGAGGGAGTTTGGTTGGAAGAAACCTTAGTGACCATCTAATTCCAGCCCCCTGCCATGGGGTACAGCCATACCCCAGCCCAGCAACACCTGTGCAGTGTGGTCCTGTTCCTGCTACAGAAGGAGCAAGCAGTGATTCTCCAGGATAACATCTGTACAGTTTCCAACACAGACAAATATACCTTCTGGGTTTTTCCAGACCAAAAAAGCCTTCTGGGTGTTGAACTGCTTTTCAGTGTTATGATATCTATCTGGACTTTATAGCAAAGTAACAACTTTCTTCAATTTCTTAATCAAGACAAATGTGTATAGGTCAGCACCCAAGAATCAGTCCTAACACACTTAATGGTGCCGTGAATGATCCCACAGTCCTTTCCAAGCTCTGCTCTTGGCATCCTGATACTTTGCTTTCTTATTTTAATTTAGACAAATTTAGACATAAAATTAAAAACTAAAAAGAAAATACTACCACCTCCTCAATTGCTGAAACAAAAAAAGAAAAATTATTATAGGTATAGTAAAAGCTGTTACTCTACCTCGCCATTGAAGAAGCAGAAAATTGTAGCCACCAGTAGACCCTGTAAAATAAAACCAAAGATTTTGCTTTAATTCATATGCATATGGGCTATTTCAAGTGTGAGATAATTAAAGGTTTCTGATAAAATTCAGATATAGATAGCACAGCAATGCAGGACAAATCTAAACACGATGAACTACTTCTAAAAACAGACGACTAAAAACATGGGGCCATCTTTCTGCCACGACGTTTCCTTCCTTTGAAAACTGGAAGGCAAATACATGAAAATCCAGCGTACCGAGAAATCAAAGACTACTTTAAAAACTGCAATAACACAACCATTTCTCTTTTATTTGATTGCCATGCCAGCTGCTCTGAGCTGAGGGGAGGCAGGGCTGCGTGCTGCTCCCACCTGGTAGTGCATGAGGATGTGCATGACGTAGTCGTACACCTCCTCGGCGATGCGGCCCTCGGGTCGCCACGGGAACAGCACAAACTCGATGCCAAGGAGGGGCACAAGAATCAGGGTGGCTCTCACTGCCTTCATGTACAGGTTGGACTCAGCCTTGTGGGTGTCTTTCAGCTTGGTTATGAGAACACGAACGATGTTCAGCAGGAAGAAAAGGTTTACCTGTCGGAAAAGGAAATGACACTGAGAAAGAGGTCTGGAAAATAATCCCACACACTGACTTGTGAGACTGGAAACCAGACAACACAAACTCACACTGCCTGTATAATCACCCTGTGATTATACAAGAGATACCAGATAAACATCTTTGAAAGCACCTTAAAGTAAGTGAGATGTGGCTCTAACTTCCACTATCCACACCCATTCCTCAAACTCTCTAAGCAAAGTACCTGCCAGTGGTAATAACCCACACACCTTTCTCTCTGATGCCAGTAACAGTGCATGGGTGAAGGATTGAGTCTTTTCAAGTTGGTCAAGAAAGAAGGATGATGCTTTTCCCTCCTTGCATTTAAATATGGTTCTTCAAAAAGCTACTTTTTATTTTTCAAATGTGAATTCAGTAAATTTATAGAGAAGGCAAAATCAGAATAATAGTAATAAAAAAATCACCAAAATGCTGCTACAAGGAACTGTATTCCTCTAGCCAAACATTGGATTTGGCATTCTTACAGTAGCCAATGGTTGGATCTTTTATTCTTTCAGCAGAGCTGCCCATGGGGCAAGCACTGAGATGATGCTCTATGTCACCCCCTTGCACTACTGAACTTGTTTATTTCCATAGCTACTAAGGCTTTGTTTTGTTAGAAATGGTCTATCTCTGTTTTTTTTCCAGGTTTGACGAGGAAAAAGAATCCCAAACTGTCATTATGAGCAAGCACAAAACAGATACACAGGTATGAGTATGGATACACACAGACACCCCCAGGGATGAGGAACCAGAGCCTCAGCAGCCCTGGGGATGATCCCAGCCCACCCTCATCTCCTGTGCAGCCCCTGGTGGGAGCTGCAGGCAGATGAGAGCCTGGGAGCTCAGCCAGTCCCTGCCCTTATCCCAGGCACAGACAGACAGAGGTGCTCTGGGGAGCTGCTATGGAAGGGACAGAGGCTTTGTCTTTGCTCCTGTCTCTGCCTCCATAGGATTGTTTGCCCTTGCCAACAAAAGGGGGTAGGGGAAGAAGCTGGCAGGCAGACAGACAAATCCCTTCTAAAACACATCAGAATTCCTGGTCTAGGAGGAATTCTCTGCCTTGCTGTAGCACAAGTGCAAGCAGGGAAGGCATTTCAGACCATGGCTGTCACGCTCCACAGCCCTGGCAGAATTCTTTCTGTCAGTTCAGGCTTTCAGAATAAATAGCTGTGTGCTATTATAGCAACATGGTCCTTTACAGATATGGGATGTTATTTATATTCTACTTACATGCTATTTAAATAACTCTAACAGGAAGCTGTTTTACATAGGAAACTACTGCATGAAGTTCTCCTGGAAGCCTCCAGCTACCTTTAAGCTTTGTTTAAACAGCCAAGGTCTTCTGATTCTTTCTTGAGGGATTTATTTAGATTTTATGTAGCCCACGATCCCTATCCAACTTCCTATAGTACATGCAGACAATGAGTCCTTCCTCCATTTCTAAATTTAATCCTTCTCAAATCTACTTGTTCAACATTAACACATCTCAAACACTGAATTTTCTCTCCTCTCATGTTTTGGTAGCGTGGCCAATTCCTATAACACTGTTCTTAAGTGCTAACTGAGGATGAAAGCTGCAGCAGCCAGGCATAAATAGCAGCACCCAATGAGCTGTTTCTTTTACAATATGCACAGAGTTTTTCTATTTGTTTCACCCACCAAAACTAAAATGCACAAAATTAAGCATGCAAAGAGTTTGCAAATAGCAAAAAGGGAGGAGGCAAAGCAGAGGGCAGAGCTGAATAGAACAGGATGAATGTCAGTACAAGTATGTAGCACCAATTTTTGATGAGTATCTCTTCTGTCAGAAAATAAGAGCGAGATCGGGATGAACTGAATTTTTAATTCAAGTGATGAAAGTAGCTCCTGGTTTTAAGTAAGGTGCTGAGTAGATTTTTGCATTTAAGCAAAAGTAGGGCAGTGGAACTCCTCGTATGCACATTATCATCAAATTGACTGTGATGGTTTGGAAAAGCCCAAAGGAGATCTGTTGTGCTATCTGCACCATGAACACAGAGTGAAATAGCAACAGCTCCACAGTAACCTGAAAATTGAACAAGGCAACTGAGCAAAAATAGAAACAAAGGCAGAGAAGGCAATCCTAACACAAAAAATTGTGTTGCTGCCTATACTGGAAACTCAGGAGCATTTAGGGTCTGGCTTGAGAGTGGCAGTGAACTGAAGCCGAGTTCCTAAGTCAGTAGGGGCTGCAGTTTTTCAGTTAAACTCTCCTCATGTCCCTGATATTTCTACTTTTCTCAATGCTGAGTTTGCACTTAGTAGAGTAATCCTTGTAGTTTAAATTCTGTTTCAATTCTTCCTAGGAGGATATAAACAGGTGATTCTCACTCAAGGCACTCAGATCTTTTTAGATATGAGTTGGTAGCCACTGCCTGGCTTTTAGTACAGTTGTTCAGCTCCATATCTGCCTGCTCGGACACAATTGAGCATTCAGCTTCTAAACTCCTAAGCCTATCACGGAGTTCAGCTTAAAGTCATTAAACACAAGGACATGAAAGACAGGGGAGCACCTGAGCTTCATTCTAGCACACCTTCACTCAGAACTTGCATCTGCAGTCGTCTGTCAGACTGCAACACCAATAAATAACATTATTGCAGGGAGAAAGGAACATCCCTGTGACAACATTTATATAAAAAGTGGCATAACTAAGTAATCCAGTGGCACCCAAACAAAGAAAACCACAAGAGCGTTGGCACTTTACATGGAAATCACTACTGGTTTCACTGAAGTGCAAATCAATTCCTTTTCCCTCCCCCCTCAATTATGATCAATATTTGTCTAGCATGCAAACTAACACCACCCTCTGCTGTCTCATTCCCACTCTGTTTCTTTAATTGTGATTGCTTAGGCAGACAGTTGTAATTTAATGGTCAGTTGAAGACAATTCCAATCAAAGTGCAACCTATGTCTGCTCCTGTTTCTTTGGCAGAAGAACTGACCACAGTTACGTAACAACAGGGACCATAAAAGCAGCGTTGTTTTTAACTTTATGTAATTGTAGGATTTTCAGTGGTGTACAAGAGTTAAATTCCCATTGGTTTCTGCCAATTCTCCCTGGCACCCACTTGACAGTCCCCTTCACTTTCTTTGAGATCTGCTCCTGCAAATAGAAACAGTGTCTTCCCCCTCGTTATCTAATTTGCAGTTTAATGTTGTTGCTTAAATGTCTACTAAAGCAGGTCATGCTTAGTAAAGTGTGGAAATTGTATCTGGCAAGCAAGCTGCTTAAGCAAATGAGGGTTCTGTTCACAAAGCCTAAACACATGCATTTAATCTAACATCTTTAGCCCTGCCTTGTCTTTTCTGAATTGAAACAAAAAAAAATCTTTTTTTTGCTTCCAGAAAGGAAAGCAACTCCTTTAAAGTACTTTCACATTACAGGCAAGATGTACAGTTTAATCTATTATTCCTAGATGATTTCCAAATAAATTTACTCATTGTACTGAGGCAAGAAAAATACAAGAGAAACACTTTTAGTTCGGTCATGAAAAATATAGGAATATCAGGTGAACAAAGTTGTAAATTGCAAAGTGGATGGACAAAGACTCTGTCCAGACCAACCCCACGGAGATGATTATTATGCCTCCAGTAAAATCAAAGAACATTCTGAATGTGGCCTTGGGACTTGGTCATTTGGGATGGATCCAGAGCATTTGAATCCCACAGGAGTCTGGCCACTTTCAGTGTGATTTTGTGGAGGCCACTGCTTAGAAGGCTGAAAAAATGACCTTACATCCTATAATGAGGTCACTTCATGGAAGATAGTACAGTCTTTTATAGCTTTTGCACAAATTTTTACGTTGCTATTTAAAGCAAATTCTAATACAAATTATTGTTCAGCTTGAAAGAGTTTTACTTAAGTGATGTATCTGTGACTAGACACCAGAACAATGGGAGCAACAATCCACCACAAAACCCCTATACTTTTCTGTGAAAACAGGTTTCATCTTCTGTGTAAAGCAGAGAGAATAAAAACTGAAAGGATCTAGAACTGGGTCTAAGTTTACAGATTAGAACACAGCTGATCCTTACATGAACAGATAGAGCAGACCTGTCTGACAGGACAAGAGATTACCAGCAATAATTCACACCCCAAGGGTCACAGCTCTCCATAACTCCATGGGAATTGCTCTGGCTGCCTAGACAGAGGGGCTCAGGTGTGTCATGGTATCACCACAGTCTTCAAAATTTAATTTCACTAGTTAATTTCACTGTGAATGAAAAAGGGATTCACAAGAATCCCAGGATTTATGCAATGGTCTTCTGAGAGAATCCTCCATGCACTGAATGCCCTCCAAAGGTATTCATTAACAAGTTAACTGAAGGGCAAAGTGTAGATCAGAAACTGGAATTATTTCCATAAAGTTAGGAAGGAATTTCCATAAAGGTTTTTTATTCCTAATCAACTTCTTTTTGTGAACTGAAAAGTGGGGAGCAAAGTCAGCAGCCATGGACCCAGGAGTTTGGCCAGATCAGCTTGAGGTTTCTGCTTCAATAACACAAATGACTGTCATACACAGTCAGGGGCTAATCACATATGGAATGCTTCTATGCTAATTATGTTAATTATGATAGTTGTTTAAGTGCACACCTATTTCTATTTAGCAACAACCCCCTGCCTGAATTCCATAGGGTAAATCCAGTCCTAGTGCAACTGACCAACAAGATTGATTTTTATGCAGTAATGTCCTCAGTTACTCACCCAGAATTTCATTTAGTAGTGAACACTGAATAGAGCTGGCACTGACTTGGGGTGTCAGGCAGAACACCGTGCTCTGAGATTTCGTGAGCACTCCAGAAACAGAGGAGCTGCAGTACCCCAGTGGCCAAAGCAGACAGTGCCAAATTAGTATCAAACAGGGCTGCCACAGGTACTGGCAGAACCATTTGCACTGGTTCTCTCACAATCACCTGCTGTGATTTTTCTCCATCCCATATTCCCAGCCACAGTCAGTCCTGGCACCCAAAGCCCCTCTCCCTGAACCTCAGACAGTCTGGTGGCTGCTTGGCCACAGCTCAGTGACACAGTGAGGCTCCTAGCAAGGTCCACCTGGCAATTAGTCTGGCCATGAGAAACATTCTCAGCTAAAGGAAGGATTTTAAATTCCCCTCCAGTACTCCAGGAAAGGTTTAGTCCTTCTTTGTCTCTAACATTTAAGTGGAATAATAATCAACATTGCAAACCCTGAGTTTCTCCAAGGACCAGAAGCACAGATCCTTAATAAGGCCAAGACTTCTTGTACCTTGTGTGTCTGAGGCACCTGCTGGGTTAAGCAGCAGACTCACAAGTGACAGTGACCTCTAAATGTTAGCTTAAGGCTCTTACCTTTGTAAGCTCATCAAGAGCAGCCAGAAAAACAAACACAAGAAAACAAAAATATTATTTAGAAAATGCTTACCAAGAGAGCAGCACAAATAGGGCCATGGATGATGTAAAGCAGATGAGTGTCAGAGCTGATCCAACAACTACAGCAAACAAACAGGAAAAGAAAAAAAAAGCATTTATTAGCTTTGTTGGGTTTTTCTCCTTAAAGAAAATATAAAAATTTTGCAAAGCAAGCTGAAGCTACTTACTTGTCATTATAATATAAGCTTCTTGCAACAGCATGTATACAGGCAGGGATCAGTGGAAAACCTGTGAGAAAAAAAACCAGCATTTTCTTCATTAGTAAAAAACTGGTTAATAACTAAGCAAACTTGCATGTTTTGTAGGAATCTTCTGTATTTTCTCCTCACCCAAACTATATACCTGCAGAGAAAATAAACTAACATGGACCAATTTAAACATTCTGAGGGCTGTGTGAAACCTTATTCCCACCGACTTGCCAAGAAATCCACAGCAACACACAGGAAAGGCAAATCAACTTTTTAGAACACAACAAGTGATCTTCATTAACAGATGCTTTTCAGGCTGCAATCTGCAGTTACAGCAAATAGGAAGGTAATATTAAAATGGTGGTTGCATGCATGAGCACAGCTTTAACAGTGGTGAGCATGTTCTCACTGGTATGAGGACGAAGTATCAACACCTTGCTGTATTTAAAAAAAAACTTTGAAATTAGACTCAGGAAATTAGGCCAAATGGAAAAAAAAATTAAAACGAATAAGCAAATTAGTAATCTGGGACCCTTGACACTCTGGTGGTGCCTGATCTTCAGGAGCTGCTGAGCACCTGTGAGCTTCCAGCTGTGCCTGCAGTGGGACAGTGGCCCAGGTGCCCATCACAGTGGAGCTGGGTGTGCCAGTGCAGGGAGGCTGCCAGAGCCTTCACTTTCACTTTGTGAACAAGCCCTTGTGCACTGTCTGAGGTGAGTGGGCTTGGCTTGTTGGTTTTGATACTGATACTACTCGAGACGTTCAGTTACAGCTGTTCTGTGTTTGCTTAGTGAACAATACAGGTCAAATGGAAGTGCTGGAAAAATAAATCCTCGGCCATCTCCAACTCAGCTCTGACCCTCCACCCTCGGCACGGCGAGACTTCTCTGAAAACAAACATTCACTCCTGAATAAACATCTCTGAGGTGAGGGACAATGAATAATTACTTCTTAAGATCTTTTTTGTAATAGGAGACTATTTTCTCTATACAAAGGAGGAGTCACTTCCTGACTGCAGAAATGCATAATCTTTCTCTCTCAGCAGAGGTACACACAACTTCCTACATTAATATTTCTAAGCTTGCTAAAATGCTACAGACAAAGAATTGGGGTGTGCCATGGTCACTCAAAGCTGCAGCTCAGAGAGGCAAAGGTAGGGGTGTTTGAAGGAAGAAGAGGCTGCATTGAGCTGAAAATGCACAAGGTGAAATCACATACCCCAGCCAAGAAGGTAATACCACATCAAGTGCTGCTTCTCAGCAAAAACAGCCACCACAATCAGTGTGTGCAGGTAAATGCCTTCACACAGCATCCAAAAGTAGTTGCAACCCATCAGGTACAGGTAGATGAACTGTGACACTTTGCAACTAACCTGCAGGAAAAAAAGAGCAGAGTATGACATAAATTTTTGATTTGCAGAAATCTCAGAGCTTCATTTGCAAAGTGGAAAAAAATACCACTGGAAATAATGTTTATTCTGCTTTTCAATACAATTACATATTTATTTACTTTTTAGAATATAATTTTCATGACATTGCAATCCCCTACTTTATGGTGACATAAAACTAATATCTGAGTCTGGATTTTTATTATTCCAACAAGAGGACCCTGAGATCCTCCAGTGTGACAGAATGCTGTTATGATATTTTGCCTTATTGCAAACATTGCCACACTTAACCATTCCAAATCCTTAAATTATCTGATAGTAACCTCACAAGAAATGTACTTTGATGTGGGTAATCCCCTCTCAGTTTACCCATCACAACATATAACTACCCCAGAGAACAATTCATGTTTTTAGAATGCTTACAATACTTCCAGTTTTAACCTACTCCTAACTGCACATTGGGACTGAGAGCTCACAGTAGGTTTTGGAGAAGCCTGGCATTTATTATTTCTATTTAGCTTCGTTCAAAATATATTCTACAGTTCAAATGCTATAAAATAATTTTTTGGGAAGTCTAAAATTTGAGGTTGTGAATAAGGAGCAACAGTTAACTTGCAGATTTGGTCACATTAAATCCTTTTTTCCCCCTCCTTCCAATATCACTGTCTGTTTGATTGTTCTATTTCTGCCACTTGGCTTAAAACAAACCAAAACCCAATATTGTTTTACCATTTTCTGCTACCTAACTCACTTGATGATGATAATTAGCAGCTATCTCAGGTATGTTTTCCAGCACATTGATGACTGCTTCTACAGGAGAAAAGGAAATTATCTTTTTACTCAATTCAGCTTCTGCAGTTTTTAACCTAACTTCCACAGAATTAAGATTTATCTTCCATATCTAGATAACAATAAAGCCAGAGCTAGGGATTTGTTTGTTTATGTAATTCATATTTAGAATATTGTGTTGCAAAAATATTCTTATTTTAACTGAAGATGGCCAAGTTAAAGCCATAAGAAATTAGAAGACAGATCCAAAACACCTTGCAAAACCTTTTTTCCTGCCCTTCCTTGGTGAACTCAGCTGTCAGCCTCCCTGAACCTTATACTCTCACAATAAAACACCACCATCTAGAATAGGCTTTCCTGCAGTTGTTTCAGGGCAGAAGCCATTCTGTGGAGCTGGGAAAAGGCATCCAGTGAGCTCAGTCCCACTTTTACCATTCCACAGCCTGCAAAGTGCAGCGTGCCAGGCACTGTGAGACATCTGCTGCACAGAGCATTCCATCAGCTGAGCACTCCCACCTCTGCTGCAGCACTCTCTGAGCCCCTCACCTACAAACAAACAGACTTTGCCAAACACACTTTCACTTACTGGGTTGGTTGCAACTAATTCCTGGTTGTTGGCAACGGCCGTCAGTGAAATTATTGTTACAACAGAGTTGCAAACAAAAGAGAAAAACAGATTTTTATGCAGGGTAATCCTTTGGCAACTCAAGCTCCTGGAAAAGAGAAACAAGAACAAATGAGTACATGGGAGGACAACTATGTGTACTTGGGGACAACTCTGACATTTGGAAATGTTAGAGCTCTTGATTTTACTAACAAGTCCTACATCAACCCTTTCTTTATGTCCAGAGCAAATTTAATACAGCAAAAGGAAAAAGAAAGTACATTTAGATTCCAATATGCTTATAGTTATGCTTATAGTGGCCAGCTGAAAATTATTTAAATGCTGATAATAATTTTCAGAAGATTTACTTTTCTTTTGGTTAGTACCTGAAGAATTTCCCAAATACCTATCACACCTGTGCTTGATGAAGCTGTCTTACCCTGTTTCCATTTACCCAAATCTGTTCAGACCTTTTGAGAGTAATTCCTGTTTCTCACATCCTTGTCATTTTTCTTCCTTCAGCCCAAAGTTAGAGAAGTATCTAAATAAGCAAAGTAATGCAAATCTCCCCCTGACTTTTGTGTATAACTAAGTTATAAACAATTTATAGGACATAATTATAAAATCCCTAGAGAACTGCATTTAATTGAGGTAATTTCTAAAATTTGCTTTTAATCTTGCAATAAAATGAAAGAGAGAATATCTTTGGAAGACAAAACAAACAAAAAAAAACCCCAAACAAACAGAAATTCAAATATGTCAAAGAATGTTGAACTTAGGTGCAGCAACTTTCTGTTTTCCTGCCATTCTAGAGGAAGCAGGAATAACTTAGTGTAATCAAGGAGGAGGGACTGCTTCTCATTCAAGTTTTTCAGTGAATTCCTGGGTTGTTTCAGAGACAGCACTGCATTGCTGCAGAGTCCCCACACCTGCCTGTCTCCAGGTAATGGCCAGAGAGATGGAGTGCAGCTGATTGACCCTTGGGAATGACCAAGTGCGCGAGAAAATCTACCACTTACACACATGCCACTGAGAGAAATCAGAAATGCATTCAAAAGGGCAGCAGGGGACATGTCTAAACTGTCACCCAAGGGAAAAAAAAAATAAATTAAGTTTTCTGGCCTCTTCAAATAGCTTGCCTGGAAAAAAAGATAAAAGAGGGGCATTGGTGATTAATTTTTAATTTGAGAGGACAGAAGGGAGACCTTTACACTTTTTCAGAGAGATGCAGATATGGAATCCTCACAAAGGCAGGAGGAGTATATTGACAGATGAAACAACAACCAAGGTGCCCCAAAATAAAAAAAAAGGACAGCCACATAAGCCTGGCCACAGGGCAGACCTTGGCTGCCTCCTTGCAGCTCTCACAAGGGCAGGGTACAAAGCACACAGAGACACCTGCACTGAGCTCATGGTACTCACTGTGCAAGCCCTGAGACAGACAGTCCAAGCCCATGGCACTAAAAACAGGGGAAGGAAAAGGAAACCCCTCTAGAAACCAGTGCTGCCATTTAACAGGGACCTACAGGAAACTTTGGTTGCCACGTGTCATTTGGATGAAGAAAACACAAAAGAAAAGGTTTCAAAATATGGAAAACGGGGTTGCATATGAGTTTGAGGAAAAAATATATTCCATCAGGCTCTTTAAGATTTTATTTGAGTCTTGTTTTAATGCCCCAAAAGGATAAAATTTAGTTATTATAACATGTAGGGTCTTACATTCTTTGCAAATGTATTTTTCTATGTTTTTTTTTTTCCCCCTGTATGTTTTATATATGAAAAGAGAGACAATGCTAGATTCCAGCGAAGGGCTTTGTGTAAACAAGTCCTGAACAGCTCTGGAATTCTGTCTGCTTATTGTTAAGGCTCAAGGCTCAGGCGAGGAAGAGCACGTACAGCTAATGGGGCCATCGCTCCGGGTCATCCCGCAGCTGTTCCTGTTGAATATTCACACACACCCATCCACACCCACCTCCACCCATGCATGAAAGGACTGAGAGGATCACCGGACAAGGAACAGAAAGCAAGACTGATGACATTTAAAAACTAAGAATGTTTTTGGTAATAAAAAGATTTTTCCTAAGCTTCCCCACCCTCTCTCTTCTGTTATCCTTCCTATAGTCCTTTATTCTCACTGTTTTTCTTAATGACATAATATCCTTTAATCACTTAATTCTCATGTTTATGATCTAAGTACATTTGAATGACAAACCCCTCAAATTAAACCTCAAATAAAAAGAGACTTCCTACTATATTATCTATTTCCCCTCTTTTTTATTTTTATTTTTTCACTCCTGTATATCTTGGGAACTAGGGAACAATTAACTTCTCCAAAAGAAAAAAGGGTGACATTTTCAAATGTCACCTAAGTGGGTTTGAGATCTAAGTTTTTAAGGTATTTCAATACTGCAAAACTCAACCAGTGAGATCCACGTAAGCACCTAAGGGGAATTATCAGTTCAGATGACATTAACTGAGTGATTTAGGTAGCTCTGTCTCCATAACAATCCAATAATCAGTGTTTTGCCCACTCTCTCTTTAATACGCTGCTGCTCTCCTGTGTGAATGCTGTCATGGGATTTGATATGACACCTGATCAAAAACTCCATTGTTTCAGGTGGGTTT
This sequence comes from Agelaius tricolor, assembly GCF_023055355.1. Lineage (NCBI taxonomy): Eukaryota > Metazoa > Chordata > Aves > Passeriformes > Icteridae > Agelaius > Agelaius tricolor. The sequence continues at coordinate 4,652,739 of NW_027269270.1, forward strand.
GTTTGTTGGGGTTTTTTTTGTCTGCTTTGATTTTTAGGTGGGGGCACTTTTGAAAGTGCAGCTCCCTTGTATCCTAAATCACTGCTTTTTAAATTATTCTCTTGCCTCATTTTTCATTCTTTATGGCAACCAAGCAATTATTTTAACATTTGCATCACGTGCATGATCTCGAGTATGTTACAGAATGACAAAGCAGAGACACTGCAAGGAGTTACTTTTATGTCTCATAGATGAGTTTTCAGAGATGTTCAGAGTTCCAAGCTTATGACCCATCTCATTCTGTTAAATCAAGAACTCCAATGCACTTGGGGAACACAAGTCACAAGCTGGACAAGTATTTCCAAGGAGAAAATTTTATGAAGAAAAAATAAAACTTAAAATGCAGAAAAATTTTAGTCCTAAAAAATAATTCAAATCCCAAACAGTTTATATTTCCTTTGAGGAAAAGTTCCAAATTCCTAGTCAGATCTAAAGATACCCTAATGATCAGAAATCCAGAAAATGTTGCCTGGAAACTGTCAGTTGACTTACAGATTAAATGTTTTGGAAATGACAAATTCAAAGACACCCCCCACAATAGGAAAAAAAAAAAGTCCACCTGTTAAAGCTATGAATAATTATCCAAGCCTTAGCTGATACATAATACATCCTGGTATTAATCTAGGTCCTTAAATACCCTTCTGCTACTAAAAATACTTTATAGGAACTGTACATCCCAAGAGAACAGCTTGTAGAGGACTTTCTTTAGCTTCCTTTGAATTTTGTAATTTCCTTTTCCATCCCAACATAACCACAGTCTAGAAAATGTGGTTTGTGGGTCTGGATTCATTCCATGTGGTTCTCTGAGGATGGATGATCCTGCTCCCAGGGAAGAAAATCCCTGGATGGTGAGACAAACATGACACAGGATGGCAGCACAGCAGATCACCTGCTTTTGCTCTAAGTGCCACAAGCAAAGATGAAATTACTTTGGTTTTCATATTATGGTATAGAAAAATCATGCTTGACTCTCTGTGAACTTATAAAATCATCTCCTACTCCAAATCCTTTTCTTTTTCCATGTGTTAAAGCATTTTTCCTGTCACATCAGATATTTAGTCTGCTAAACTTTGTCACGTATATTGCAATAGTACTGTCCATTTCTGTGCAAAATCAAAGCTCTTATAATGACTCAGAGCCATTTCACACATTCAGTTTGTGGAAGAAAAGTGAATTTGGAAAGGAGAAGCATTGTTTTTACAGATAATACAAAAAGAAAGTGATTGAAAACCAATTATTTGTGTTTTCCTCATGAAACCAGGTCAGAAAAAACTGAAATGCCATCTTGAATACTGGATTTTCAAAGGAAAGGCTACCAAGCTGAAACCCTCCTGTTTATGGGGGATTTGCAGAAATGCTGCAGAAGCCTGGGGAAATAATGCACAGCTAGAGTGGAAGCACTGCTTTCAGACAGGCTAAAAAGAACTTTTGTTGTTTTTTTTTTATATCAGCTATCAGCTGCCTCCACCTAATCAAAGCCCACAGCATGAGAAGAGCAGCATCCACGGGCACTGGCAGTACCTGCTATTGCTATTTAAATGTCAGGAGGAAATGGAGGCAGGCAGCAGGGGCAGGAGAGTGTGAGGAGCAGATGTGCAGTGCCAAGGAGAAGGTGTTTATGAAATGATTAAAGCAGGCTGACAAGGGCAGCCTGCTCTGGCCACAGCAGCAGCTGGCACAGGGAACAACTTGTCTTTCTCAGCTCTGCCCATGTGGCAACACTCCTGGGTTCACCTTTCCACCAGGCCTCAGCAGCTTCTTAAAGGAAGAAGAAAAGAAAAGGAGTCTTTCATAGGGAAGCAAAGAAAGTTCACCAGATATGAAGTAATAAGACTAATTTTAAAAGGCCTGTGTATTGTATTATGAGCTGTTGGGACAATGGTGACACTGCTCAATCTTCCTTTCAAGAAGGTGACATAATTGTTAGTCAGCAGATGACAAGCCTGTCATACACAATACTGTGAATCAAAAAATGGGATTATTGTTATTATTCCCATTTCTACTGTAGCTCTCAGCCTTACTTCCCTTACAGTTGTCATATTTTGTGAGTACCACTTTGGAATGTTACTGTACCTAGCAAATGTCATCACTATTTTGGTTTCCACTTGCTCTTTAGTCCAGTTGATGCTTGGCATAACACAGAATCATAGAACATCCGGACTTGGAAGAGACCCACAAGGATCACTGTGTCCAATTCCCAGTATCATACTGTCATTTGTCACTAAAGAAATCCAGACATCAAAAACCCAAAATGAACAAACCTTTTCCTATTTCCAATATATTCTACAGGTTTTGGCTTGCAGGTTTTTGATTTTAGATTTCTGAGAAAAGAAACCTGCATTTTTGTTACAATAATAAAGTCCAATGGCAAACCTACATACTGGCTTTCTTCACCTTCCTGCTCCATCTAATTTTATTTGGATGGCTGGTGTTCCAAAGCACTGAACCACTGTGGCAACCACTGGGATTTGATGATGGATTTTAAATGTACTTACTTAAAATAAAAGAATATGCCAAGAGAAATCAGAAGTGATGCAATTGAAAGTCCATGTCCGATGATGGCCAAGTAATACAGGTTCAGAGCAGTCTGCAACACAATAACAAAGCCAAGTGATTCTGACAGAGCTACTGCTGATAAAGCACATATTTATACATCTCTTCTTGCAAAGTGACTATAGTACTGATAAGGAAAAGACAAACAAAACAAAACCCATTTCAGGTAATGATGGAACAAGTCTTTTCTCAGCATTTAAAGACCCTTCCTTCAAAGTGAGCTATGATTATGGTACTGGAAATTCAGTTTTTATTGAGCATTTCAGGAAGGGCATGAAAAAAATTGACAATGACTCAAAAATAGTGAAGACTATTATGTTAAATAGTCATAATTATGTTTCAATATTATGTTATGTTAAATAAGCCTGCTGCCTAATTATGGAATTACGAAAATCTGGGTAGGTACAAAAGGTAAAAAAAAAAGAACTGGTGATTTAATATTTGGAATATGTTCATGTTATCATTAATTCTTGTAGTTAATATATTAATTAACTAATTAGTTTTATCAGAACACAACAAACCTTTGCTCTTAGTCATGGAATCTGTCTTGCAGAAAAACCCTTGCTGCGTTAAATGTAAGGGTATCATTTGGCACATGAGGAAATGAAGATTTTCAGGTTGAACCTTATACTCTCACAATAAAGCACAATTTTGGGTTCCATAGGAAGAGTTAGAGCACGCATCCAAGTGCTCACCTACTGCAAACTCTGTGCATCCCCTGAACTTATCATTCCAAGTTAGAAGAGAGTAATTGCAGCTTGCTATATATACTGACTTTTGAGATTTAAAAAAAAGATAAAAAGATTAGAGGTAAAGCTTTAAGTAGGCTGTAATATGACACAAGGGTAACTCTTGATGTGCTAGAAATTTTCAAACTACAATTATTTTTTTAAATGAGATAGCTTCCTTAAAAAAACAAACCAAGCATCAATGCAATAGGTATAAATGGAACTTATTGTGAAATTTGAAAAGCAAACAATTTGTGATTGAGAAAAATCGAGCGTTACCCCAAAATGCTAAAATTTGGAATGTATAAATGACAACAGCCATTCTAGGACAGGTCCATATCCTGTATCACCCCCTCACTCAGTGGCCAACCTAGGCAGAGGTGCATTGTCAGGACTTAGAGACTGCCCCACACTTTAGAACGGGCACAAGAGCATGGCACAGCAGGGAGCACTGCTGAGGGCAGTAAAAATGAGAATTAACAAAGCACAACAGCCCCAGTTACTGTGCAGTGTCCCACCCACCTTCCAGGCACACTGAGGAGAAAATGCTGCTGCTGAGCAAAACAACACACAACTGCAGCAAGGCTGTCCTTGGAGCTGTTAGTCCATACAGTGGCTTCAGATTTGCAACAGAGTTGAAATATGCTGGCAAAACAGCCTGAGGGGAACTACCTCACTATTCATAAAAGGGAATTGTCATACATCTGCTCCTTTCTGAGTAATATCCTCCATTCTCAGCACAGTATTAGTAAGAATCAATGAATTATGGCAATTCTGCTAATAGAATAAAACTGCCATTACCAAAATCAAAGTCTCATGATTTGAGAAAAAGCAATAATAAAGTGCCTTATCCTCTGTAACCATCTTTTGCCCAATATGGTTTTTAGGTAAGAACCCTAAGTCATTTCAAGAGCAATGGTGCAGGCAGTTAGAAACTATTACAGGTCAGATTTCTTGACACAGTATGCTACTACTGAACCCTTTAAAACATGAGGTTCAAATTAATTTAAAGCCTCTCCTAGTCTGTGGTTTGTATTCCTGGTTCTTGGGAATTCACAGTTTCAATTTACTGCTTCTTCCCATGACTGAATGTTTCATAAACATAAGGAATATTAGTGGACACAGAGTTGGGGAACGGTAAGCAATTTTGCCCATTGTATCCTCACATACCATAAAGAAACTCTAGGAGGTCATTAAGAGATTTAGTTTTTCTTTTTCTAAATCTTTTAATGGATGGGCATGTTCAAGATAAATTGAAGTCTATAGAAAGAGCATCTATACACAGACCCACACAAGTACAGAGCCTACTTTTGATATATAGAAACTTATGAAGATTCTCAGTTCAGTTTCTTGACGTGAGTACCATGCACTCATTCCTCTCCTACCTTCACTTTTTCATGAGTATAGCTATTGCACTGAGTGTAGTTTGTCCAGGTCCTGTTGCTTTCTGGGTGTCTGAACCAATTCCCATTTGGATCACAGATCTTCGTAACTTTTTCTGCAATCAAAGTTGACGGAACGAAAAACAAAAGAAGAAAAGTGAAAGAAAAACACAACAGTCAGCACTGAAATTCTCTTTCCTGATGCCAAGCATTTAATAAAGATTGGCAAACACATGACAGCTTTATTAATATGACTAGAGAGACTTTGCTTGTTACTATGAATTCTGAGAAACTTGAGGCCGTTGCTTTTGCTTGGCAAGGGCGACCGATGATGTGATTCTCCTTAAGAAAACAAATAGATTTTCCTTCTCCAATCCATTAAGTATCAAAATACATTGAACTAACTGTTAGAGAACTACCAGATGAAGTGACAAAAATATTTAAATGGCTTGCTTAATATCTAAGATGGAAACTGAAGTCTAATATCCTACCACTATAAATTAGTATTGGACAGGCGGGAAAACATAAATAGCAAAACTGCTCAAAGAACCAAACTGGAAAATTGCTGGAAACACAATGATTTCTATCATCAAATAGAGCATGAAAAGACCCTGGGAAATACAAAGAAATCCGTGACATTCTCCACATGCTCACAAAGCTTTGCCCACAGAAATAGGAAATGATTCAAAGTGGGAGAAACTCTTTGTCAACTTCAACTGTTAAACTGAGGTAAAGCAGTAAGTCGTATTTCTTCTTGTCTGAGAGAAAAACTCATCTCTAAGAAGAAAAAAGTGTGATCTAACTTAAATTCTGACTGGCTAATCTACAGAATCCCTCAGGGACACTTATTTTCTTTTCTAAGCTGTAACTTGTCAGTTTTCTATGAGATAGAAGGAAAATGCAAATAATGAATCTTGAGTTTCTGAAATCCTGGAGCATTAATGACTTGAGTGAGGCAAACAAGAGACATCAAGCCCCCAGACTCTAATTTCAGTGAGAAATGCATTGCTGTAGTAGTCCATGCACTCATACCTGATGGGTTGAAATCCTGAAAGTAGTCAGGACAACGCTGCACCGACACGGTTCCAGCAGCAACATCACTCCAGCACAACCAGCCATCCCAGGTCCTGTTGCAATAAGGACCTGCAAACAGAGAGAGACCTGGGAATCAAATAACTCCTGCTGCAGAATGTTGTCTTTCAAAGGTAAGATGTAGGATTGGGTAAGGTAGGTTTGCAGCAATGGGGAAAAAAAGAGAAAAGATTTGGCAGTGGTTGATTAAAACTTCACTTAACAGAGATAGCAGTTCCTTATACATACATTTCTTTGAATACATTTCAAAATCTTCTATCCTTCAGCTTGAAATGGCTTACATCTACAACAGGCAAACCTCAGATCCAGAACATGGTGGGCAAAAAAATTGATTCATACTCAATAATGTACCTTAGCCAAGAACCTCACTCTTTGAAAGACAGCTTTACTGAATTTTACTACATTATGGATGTACACCAAGCCTGTACATATGTTTGCTTGTTCACAGAAAACACAGAAGGCAGGAGAAAGCAGCCCCAGCTGCTCTGCCTCAGGCTGGGCTGAGCCTGCAGCAGCCACTGTGGAAAACACTTCCCTAAGTGCCCAGGAACAGGGAATCCAGTGTCCCTCAAGAGCCTGTTCCAATGCCTCATTGCCTACACACATTTCAACATCGAAATAAACCTCCTTGAGAATGAGCTGGCATTTTACAAACAGCTTCTTTCCGAAAAGTCAATGACGCAGTCATTCTGTGTGCCTCCCCACAAATTTCACGATGTTTTTATTATCTCGCTGCAGTTTTCTTTTAAGGGCTGATTAATGTCTCCATCTCAAAGGCTGCAGCTCTCTAACATCGTGTAATTCCTCCTCATCTGAAGATTTTCCAATTTGTGCAGATCCTTCTGAAGCTGTGAGGGCCCCTTATGCTGTGGGCATGAGCTTACACTGCCATGTCTGTATCCATTCCTGACCTCCAGGCACTCAGCTCCTCCAAAGAAACATTTCAGAAGAGAAAAATCTCTTTGTAGAAGAACCCAATTTCACCTTTCCTTGCCTCAAAGGCCACTCAGCATTTCCAGACGCTTCCAAGTGAATACAGCAGCAGGTGGAGTGGCTGAGGTCAGCTCTGAGTGACTTATCAGGAAAAGCAGTAATGACACCAGCACAACCCTCAGAGCAAGGAAACTGTGTGGATTAAGGTACTTACAATTTTTAAAGGCTGATGTGACCAGGCAGACAGAGGTATAAAAAGAGCATGAAATGAAATAAGGTGGTAAGATTAATTAGTCATGATTTTTAATGTAGATATCTACTTAAATTAACATTTTCTTATTTCATCAGAAAGAAAAGCTTTGTGTTCTATCTGAAGTGGTGCTATGGGCAGATAGTATAACATATAACTTCATGCATCCCAAAGTGATGTTTATAAAAAATTGAGAAAATAATGTTAAAACCTGAAAAAAAATTGCTAGCAAGGTAAGAAATGAATATAACCAAAGGACCCTGAATTACTGTAATAATATCTGTTGACAACTTATTAGTAAAGCCTGATGAGAAAGCAATCTCTACCTTCTTTCTTGTGAATAGGGTCTTGCATGATCTTCTGGTAGCATTCATACTGTGCTGTCATGATTTTATTCCGTGTAACACTCAGCTGGGCAAAGTCCATTGTGGAGTTCTGCTGTCCCTCAGCTGGAGAAGCAGTGGCAAAAAACTAAGGGGAAAAACACCTCTTTTAGCAAACCACAAGTACAAGCTCCAACATAAACTTTTTCAACATCAATCTTTTCAAATACTGTACGTTAAATATTATTTTACCGAAAGAGAGTGATCTTTAAATCTTATTACTGACAACATGATTTTATGTTTTTCTGGCAATTCTTACTACTGAATCTTGATAAACATCTCCTGAATGAGCATAGGGTAGGAACAACTGGCAAGATTGGTAAATAAGAATGGCAACGTGCATAGAAAGCATTGAGATAGTCAGAAGCATATGAACAACTTTTCTAAAACCCAGTGAAATATATCAAAGTTTAGTCTAAAAGACACTTCAGTCAGGCCCAAAATGATCCTTTACAAAAAATGATCTTCCATATATTTTTTGCACTGAAGCATTTAGCTTGTCCAGAGCTATTTGGTTTCTCTGTAGTCAGGTGAACCGTGAAGTCAACCCTCAGAACAGAGAATGTTATTCAAAAGACAAGCTATCCACTTTGATAGTTATTAAAATTAAAAATTTAAAAAATCTTAGGAAAGTTGATCATGACCAAAACCTGAACCTTTTAAGTGCATTTTTAATAGTAATTAAATATTTTATGGGAAGCTACTAAGCTTCACAGAAAAACAAAGCTGCAGATTGAAATACTGTACCAGTGCTGTACAAGGGATAAAATTTCAGTTTCTGAGGGTGTCTCTGAATCTCAGTTGTCTCCTCCTGCTCTTCCTGGGGTCTGCAGGGTACTGCCTCTGTGTCACTTGTCCACTGCTACTGTTCTGAGCCAGCAGAGAATATGCTGGATTCAGCACAGGTAAAAACTCTTTCTGTTCCTTTGCCAACAGAATTGAACAGATAACAGAAGATAGATACAGATCCTGTTGTGCAGGAGCTACATCTGAACACAAGATTAGCTCTTTCTGTGCTTCCATGTTAATAATTTCTGTGGTACCCTCTACAGGGTTGTTAAAGCTGGAAGTGATTTTAAAAATTCATAAGACTCACCACAGTAACCAATGAGAAGAGCAGCAAAAATGTGATCCAGATTTTTGCCATTTTTATATCTGGTGCAGTCAATCTTATGTTGTAGCTGAATGAACTCAAACTGCAAAAGGAGAAAAGAAAAAGGAAAGAAATTTAGGAGTTAATGAAAGCCAACACTGATAAAAGAGTTTCACATTTTATTTCTGAACTAATTGATGGAGGTGCTCTCCATTTCTATTCATGCATAGTGATGCCATGTGAAATACACAGGGATGCACCAAAACAAGGCACTCAGTTCCTCAGTGCCTCAACCAACCCCTTCAGAGGGCTTGTACCAGCCCCAGACACAAACTGCACTCTGGCCATCTCTGCCTTTGGGAGCCCACAGCAAACTGCAGGTTGGCTCCCTCAAATACACTCAGGCTTTCAAACACACACATTTATTTCCCATTTTACTCCCATTTCCTCCTGATATTTCATTTTGCCATTTCTGGAATAACTGATCTAGTGAGAAGCCACTTCATCCTGAACTTCCAGCTTTGCAAGGGTGATAGTAGCAATGCAAGAATTCATTGTGAGCTGTAAAATAGTTTCTGTATCTGCAGAATCTGTAGTTTCTTTACCTGTCATTAGAAGAAAACACAAATACCCAAGCCAGGTATGACCACCTTACACTGCAAACTCTTCTTGGAATTGATTCTTGAAGTGAAAAATTCTCCCAAAGCATAAAATATACACAATTATTTATGAAGCACGTAGACCATCCCTTCAGTGTAACCCTGCCATAACAACTGCCTCAAAAGGAGGGGAAATGTCAAGGAATTTTGTCTTTTAATATTTCAGTGTCCTGAAGTATCCTGAGAAGATGACAAAGCTGAGTCTGGAACTGAGATAAGACCTTTTCTTCTGATTGCATCATGGCAAAACTCAGTTTAGTTATTACAACTGCACATTTCAAAAATCCAAGTATCTCACTGCAGCAGCATTATGAAGCTATTCTCAGCTAAAAGAAAAGCAATAGCATGTGCATGAGCTTAGCTCCCTGGTACAGAGGAATTCACTGCAGCTCTCAGAACGTGGTGCTCTCATTGCACACCAGCCCAGAGACCCCACTGCCAGAGCATCCAGAGGGCAGTGGGTGCTGTGCCACACACAAACCTGCACCCTGGCCAAGCCATATCCCCCTCACAGCACCCCTGCTCTGCCTCTGGAAGTTCTCCCTTCCAGCACTGATATGCTGTGAGAGAATGGGGGAGGACAAACAATTGGCTGTACACTGGCAGGCAGAGGTTATGGTACAAAAAGCTCATTTCAACCCTGCCCCGGTCACAAAAAGCAAACATTCAACATCAAACTCTTCTGCTTTTATGCTGGGACTGGGTCCTCCTTGTACAACTATAGTACAATAAACAGCTTCTTGCAGGACATATGAACTACTAAATATGAAGTTATTGCTGTTTATTGCACAGCCTGCTGCAAAGACAAGAAATGTGCTGTAAAATCAGCTGTGCCTGTTTAACCCAGACTGAAGTTGTATCCATAATCTTCCTTCTATTTTTACCAGTGGCATGCAATCCTGGAACACTGCTGCAAATTGCACAGGTGAGGCTCTGAAATTCAAATCTGAAGGATCTTAAAACACTTAGAGGAAGACCAATTAGCATATATGAAATATATCCTTGGTTTGAGCTACTAATTGCCTGGAAAATCCACATGATAAGAACTAAAGTGACTAGATAATTTTAAAGACCTTGATCTGCTAGCTAAAGAAAAATTTAAATACCTTTGTGCAGTGACTAAGGCTTGACTAAAACCAGATATCTAAAATATATCTAAATTAACAGAAGGGCAATATGAGTTCAATTCTGCATGAAAACTGGGGCAAGTGTGATTAATTCAAACTTATCACATGTTTCATTCATTTAAAGCTGTGTCTGTTTTCCTAGGGGGAAAAAACCCTGACCTTCTAAGGAAATTGGAATTAATAACTTACTGTAAAGTAATTCACCAATATTTTCTCTCCCAAGTATGACGAAGCACATCTGTGCAGGGTTAAAACCCACAAATGATGAACACAGGCCAAGCCAAGAGATGAACCACGACTAGAAAATAGCAACAATAATTTTGTGTATGTTTTTCTATACATGTATACAAGAGTACAAAATAATTTTCTCTACAATAGTTCCAAAAATCCTTACGCTAAAACAAATGTTGGATGAAAAATTTAAAATGCATGTTTGCATATTGCTCTCACTTAGCCTTGCTTATTTTAATTTATCTAGAAGATACAACATCGTATAAACAAAGGCAGAAATGATCTGCTTTGATTCAGAGTCCAAGTTTATTTCTGTTTCACAATATCAAAAGTCATCTCTTAGCTCAGCTCCTTTAATGGTCCAAGTCTTTTCATACCTAGTAGTTGTGCAGACATTTCCCATCAACTGCTCCAGTATCTGCTGCTAAATTATTAACTCTTCCCAGGAGATAAAATGTCATGTCAAGCCTATAATGCACTCTGTGCTTTCCACTCATTCCTCTCAGTTGCTAACATATAGAGAGGAAAAAAAAAACAACCCCAACCACTGCCTTTTTCTAAACATCACTGCTTATGGACTTAATTACAAAATGCAGGAGGAAGGTCCTTCAGATGCCTGTTTGAACTGCAGGAAAGCATCTCTTGCATCACTACATGAATTCATTCACGCAACATTTATTCCAGTTAGTCTGGACAAGACCTTTCCAAGGAAAATGAAGAACTTTCTTAGGGATGGACAGAAATATATTCCATTGAGTGAGGCAGGAAGCCAGTACTGCTAAGTCAGGCTGCTTTTATTAATCATCTGCTCTGATGAGACACAAACCAAGACTAATTCTCTGGAAGTTCCTTCCCTCTCAAAGCTGGGAGGTATTAGGCACACAAGAAATTAATAGTAAAAAGAGACCATTCTTAGGGTTCCTCAAATAATGATGCTTCCTCAGCTGTTCTGCTGTTGTAAATCTGACAAGTCCATCATGGGGCAGAGAAAAGAATTGTATTGGATTGAGATTAACCTGAGTCCTGAATGAATCCACTCAGTGACAGTGGGAATCTGCACAAAAGCCAGCAGGGCTGGGATTTACAAGGCAGGTATTGACTGAAACTGAGTCTGAGAGTCCTCTGGATGAAGTATTTTCCCACTAAAAGGCATCGTGAGAGAGAATAGAATGGGGAATTGTAACAGTAAATCAGATCTTCCTGATCTTTGAAATATCATTTTTATTTCTGGTGCATGCTTGTGCATTTAGTGAAGACTGGGATAAATTAAACAAAGCAAAACAACAACAAATAAGGAGCTGCCAGTAATGATACTGCCAAGGCCTAGGCTGTGTTTGTCACTGATTGCAGTGACACCTACTGAAGAACGAGGAATTAAAAAGGAACTGCAAACTGGACTTAGCCAAAATAGTCACTGGTATAGCTTTAACAGATGTTCCCATTTCTCTTCCTCCTGCTTTCTCTACAGAGCCATCCTGCCTCATCAGCTGTTTCTACTTTTAACTTTTCCCCATCCTCCCAGGAGTAAGTGGCACCCTTGCTGAGCCCCAGACACTTCCCCTTTCAGCCATATAGTAAAAGGGTTAAAAAAAGCAGTCATTAAAAAGAAAAAAAAAATCATTTTTGAACTTGAAAACCACCACGTTTTGTAAAAAACAAAAAACACAGGGAGCTTCCACCTCAAGCAGCTCTCAAAGCTGACTTCAAGTGAGAATGCAACTCTCTGGGAGTGGGACAGGAGGGAGAGCCTACTTATGGCACTGCAGGCCTGTCCAAAAATGCCCCAACATTTTTCACTAATTGGTAATCTGTCATTTGCCCAGAAGCCAACAACACAACCATTCCCTATGACAACAAGGAAAAAGCCACAAAACTTGTGCAGTGTAAATTATTTACCTTGCAGCGTGCTGTAGCCTTGTAACACTGGAATTGAACATGTTTGCATACAGACATATAACCTTCATCTGAAAATGGGTCAGGATGGGTATTTTCTTGACACTTTGCTACTTCTGGTTCTTTTTGGAGGCAGGCCTACAACTTAAAGTATTTAAAACCTCAGGAAGTGTTTGGTTGTTTCACCCCAGCATAAAGGCAAAACCAACAAGATGGAAAATGCCCAATACTTTTCAAAGTGTCCCTAATTTGAATTTCTGTTCAAACTGTACTGGTAATAAAACAACTCCCCCAAACCAACAAAACTAGTAGCCTCAAATGAAATTCCAGATAGAGCCTCCACATATTCACTCACATAAACCTTCTGGGAAATACTTCTCTGACTAAAAGGGCTTCACAAGTGGGCAGCAGCAGCCAAGCAATAACACACACCGGGATCCACTGAGTCCTGGACTGCAAAATCTCCACACTTACATTAGAGAACAATGCAAGGCAGTTTGGAAATCTTCCTATTTGGGTAATCTGCCTTTTTTCTGAATCACTTCTGCCAGGATTTGAACAAACTGCTCAATGGTATCCCATAATTGCTCACAGCTGTATGTGTGGGAATTACTCCATTCTCCTGATAATTATGGAGCTTTAAAGTAAAGGTAAATAAAATACAACATTCTCCCTCATGAAACACAAACATTCTTTCTCTACCTTTCTTTCCAGGAGTTTCCCTAGGACGAAGTTGTGGCACAATGGCATTTACTGTCTTCTTGGGGACTAAAAGAAATAAAGAGACACAGTGGCACATCCCAATTTATCCCTGAGTTATTCTACAGCACCTTCCCTGTGCAGGTGGCAGCTCAGCTCAGCAGGAGAAAGTCCTCCCTGTTTAATTCCTGGGCCATGGCTGTGCTGGGCTCATGGTGCAGGTCTGTGCAAGCAGGAAATTTGGACTGGCTCACTGAGATGTTTCACATCTTGCATTCTCTTTATTAGCACAATTTTTGCTTTTGTTTTTGCATGGCTCTGGCTGCATGTCAGAGGCCTCACAGAGATTGCAGAACCATCTGCATATGAGATTACACAGATTAAATTACTCCTGGGTGCTTCTTCCCATGAATAGCTTTTGGCAGCCATTCAGATAAGTTTTGTCACCTGCACCCAACAGAAATTACTAGCAGTAATTGGCAACACTCATGGCCAGTTCCAATAACACCTAAAGTAGTATGAACCTATGACTGAGTGATGGTGGTGCTAGTTTTCCTCTATTTTCTAACACTTCTTTTGAGCAGTTCACAGGTGTGGATGACGCCGCAAGTTATTCTGAGGAGGTCCAGGCAAAATCCAAACCAACCAAAAAAAACCAACAAAAACCTGAGCAAAAAGTGCCATCACAACAAAGCTCTCCAAATAAGATTTTGGAGGAGGGAATGTCTACAAGATTATTCCCCTGGCATATTCTGCAACTCCTGCCCTTGGTCAACATTAGTCCTCTCCACACAGCAGACTGCAGAGCAGATTTTTTGTGGTTTTATCCATCACACCAATTTTGGCTCCTTAAAACAGGATTTCCACTGATCAAAACAGTAAGAGTATTTCCTCCTTGATTTTACATTTGAAGAGTCTTCTCTTGGCCCTTGTGCTTTCCATTCCATCCCTATAAATTATGAAGGCTCTGTCCCTCCTTGTCCAATATGATGAACTTCCCACTGACTTCAGGACATAGGAAGCCAGGAGTAGAGATGGTGCAATGCCATGTGGAAGAATGGCCAGGACTCACTGAGGGTCACTTTTACAAGCCATCAGGGTATCTAACCCTGCCAAAGAAATGCAGCATAGGAATTTTAAAAATACTGATGCAAAGTAAAATTATTTGTCTCTCCTGAGGAACTAGTTGTTAAAGGAAGGCAAGAGAGGTTCTGGCAAAATAAAATCTTTACCAAGAGACTGCTGGGGCTTTGCTGTCAAGAGATGCAACTGTGATTTCCAACAGTTTATAGTTCTTAATGCCTCCAGTTTCCAGTGCTATTTGACTACTATTGTGTAAGCACATTGTTATCCTTATTTTACAAGCTTAACCCTTTTCACCCCATAGCCCTAACCCAGCTGTATCTTGTGCCTAAAATCCATCAGCATAGCCACATATGCTGCCAGGCATAACTCACCATGTTCGCTTCAGAGTTCTGGGAGCCACAGCACTGAAATTCCAGAGCAATCACTCAAGCACAAAGCAGTTTTAAAGGGAGGCTGCTCTGCTGAATGATGTTATCTGTAAAAATCCACTATCAAACATCCTAGAAACAGCTATTAACAGAAAGGAAGAGTAATTTACTATGGCAGAATAGTAAATTAATAAATTCTAATAGCTGATGGATAGAATTAATAAATTCTAATAAATTCTAATTAATAAATTCTAATAGCTGATCAAAGTGATGTAGTTTTGGCACTTCCCTTTTATAATTTTAAAAACTGTATTATATGCCTGTTATAGTAATTTTAAAAATGGGTTGAAATATATCCAAGTAAACTTCCCTGAAATTTTACTTCTTCCAAAACAACTGCTGTAATGTGGCATGGATGTTCCAATTAACATGCTATTTTAAATAAAAGAGAATAAATAAAAAAAGGTTCATTAGTTCTTTTCCATGGATTTGATGCTATGAACAAGCTGGAGAGCTCCCACCTTGTTACTAGGTATGCAAGTATTGTTACCTAGACACATTTATATATGGATGATACTCTTAGCCATAGGATTTAATTTCAAGTAGTCCTGGCAGAAGCAGAGAGATGCACTCAATGAACCTCATGGTCCCTTTCAACATCAGAAACCCCACAATATGTGTGAAAAACACAGTATAGTCCTCCAAAGAAAATTTCTCCCCCTTCAAGCAAAATTATTTCTGTTTTGAACTAAAGCAAAGGCAGCATGAATTTATGAATTCATCAGACAGACCTTGGGGCTTGTGCAACACCCCAGGTTGAGATGCTGCAGTGGGGTTTCTTCCCAGCCACTGCTGTTTAAAAGCTGCAGAGCTACTGCTGCTCTGTGTGCCCCTTTCAGGCAGTGCCTTTTTTATCTGAATGACTCTGCTTGATGCTGTTTACCAAGTAATGGCCCAAAAGGGATCCAAAGGTTTCTTTGTGAAAATGTTTACGACATGAAGTAATTTTCTCAACTGGCTGAGTTTTAAAAGTTTTTTTGTTATTTCTTCATTGACACATGCTAATTTTACAAGAACAGTATTGCCACAGTTCAAAGACTTTTCCCAAGGTCAGAACAAGGCAATGGGAAAATGGGCTAAGCAAAATGTACCAGGACTTTTGTTTTTTTTCAGTTTGCCACTCAGGCTTTTTCTCATTGGCCCCAGCCCAGTTTGGCAGCTGAGCACATCCTATGAAACTCACAGGTTTTACACCAGTTTCCTTTGAATTCACATTTAGAATCTAAATGTGAATTCAGTAAATTTAGAATTTAGAAGTGTGAATATTTACGCATAAATATATTCTCATTCAGTTCTAAGCAAAGCGATAAAGTTTCAAAATTTGATTTTTTAATGCAATTGTTAATTTTCAGGTGGACTGTGGCACAGCAGCAGCTCAGAGCAGGATGGGGAGGGAGCAGGTGGCCAGGAAAGGGAACTGCTTTTGCCAGGATAAACAAAGTGCTGGTGCAGCCACTGCATCAGAACTGGTGTCCCAGCTTTGGGTTCACCTTTGGTCAATGACTTGACCAGAACTGAGGAACAAAGTGCAGCAATAAAGTCTTCATGGAAATGTCAGAAGCACTATAGTCTTCTGACTTTGTGTTGCACTTCTTTCTTTTACTTAAAAATCCCAAACAACAACAACCAAACAAAACCCCAAAACACAGGACAGACAAGTAAAATATCCCCAAGGCAGCTTTCACTGGCAATAATTTTAGTCTGGCTAAGGATGAAATTTCAGATGGAAAGTTCATGCCAAATATTTAAATTTTCTCTTATTAGATATTTCTGATGCATTTAATAGTCCAAAAAACTTCAGGTAAATTTAAGGCAGCTTTAGAAAAATTCCGTTTGGTGTACTTATTTAAAACAAAATAAACCACCAGCTACTTCAAAGCCTTTACCAGGTCAAGCTAAGTCACCACAGTTCAGAACATTTCCTCTAAAATATAAAATTTCACATGCCAGAAGTCAAAAGTGCAAGCTCTGGAACATTTCACCCTTTGAATATTAGACAATACATGTTATACTGTGCTAAATTATCAAAACTTCTAATCCATCCTGTAGAAAAGCCAAGAACAAGCAGCAACCAAAACCAAACTTTTGAATTCTAGTGGTGTGCAGCTTGCCTCCTTTGCCTTAATTAGATACAGATATTCCCCATCTTTCCTATGTCTTTGCATCACTAAAATGTCGATTTAACCGCAAATGGTTTAAGCTGGGCTCACACAGGCTGTAAAGGAGTCTGTGAGACTCAAGAAAGTTAAACCACAGGTAGTTAATCTCAACAGTATGGAAGGAAATTACCTTCTGCATCCTTTTCTATGCCTGCATATTGGTATGTGCACCTGTTGAAGTCCACACAGAGGAGGGCAAAGGCTTGGGAATGACCTCTAAGGGAAGAAATGATGGATGCATATCCCCAAAGGGCAAACTAAGAACACAAAAACAACAACAAAGCTTTTCTCTTTACATTTAGAACCAGAGCCTTCCTTTGTATCATTTATACAGGGAGATATTGCTCTTTCTCCTCACAGACTAACTGCAGAAAATCATCTTAAGGCAGCCATAAAGTGGGCAGTGATAGGTTTTCCCATCCTCTGCCCACATTTCCTTCTGAGATATTGCTAAAGCAAATGGCATTTTGCATTAACATTATTTTCTGTCAATCAGAGTTAACATTAGCTTTGCCAAACTGAGAAAAGTATTACCCATGGTTGTTTCTAAGTCTTCTAAATGGGAATTACCTTCAGCTCCATCCACACCCACAGGAAAATCAACTTAAGCAAAACTCTGACACAGGCTGAAGCATCCAGGAGAAAGAAACACTTGGCCAGAGATGTTGTCAGTTTAAAAGTCAGTTACAGGATCAGGGCAAGTAAGTAACCAGCTTAACAAAATGAGATCCTTGGGACAGATGCAAACTGCTACCCAGTGGCTGCAGTAACCCCTCTCAGTCTATCTCATCCTGATCTGGACACAGAGGGCAAAAAATAACTGGCACCAGTATAAATAAACTTGAGACTCAGCTTGTTTTGCTACATACAATCCCCCAAAGGGCATTTATGACTGTTTGGACAGGCAATGCCATTTTCAACCACCTAGAACATTACTGAGTGTTGATCTTTATGAACTATCATTGTCAACCTGCACTTACTTTTAAAAGAGTAATTTATTTTTTCCTGAGCTTAGTCTTTTAGTCTAAGTAGAAATCTTTAGCACTAAGCAGAAATGTTTAGCACTAACTGAAATAATACATTTCTATATCTTTTCTGAAATATCACTTAGGCAAAATTTCTTCTACCTGAAATTGCATATAATCCTTACCCAAAAATAGGAAGCTAAGCCTTTTCTAATTTTCAAATTTTTCCAGCAATTGCATCTTGAAGCCTTAATTCACATTTTGAAATACTAGAGAGCAACCATGCTGAAAACTGGACAGGCACCAGCCTATGTACTTCAGCAGACACCCTGTTCCATTTCCATGCTGTGAACAGGGAAGTGACCCTGTGCCACTGAAACAATCCTGCTTGCAGAGCTTCTGCTGCTGTGCAAAGCCTGAACTAGCAGGAGCAGCGGCTGGGGGAGCTGAAGATTTGTCTGGCACAGTCTGACAGCCACAGCCACACATGTGGGGGCCAGCACAGCCCTCCCTGCCATGCCTGGAGCCACGGGCAGCGCCGCATCCCTCGCTTGTGCTGGCCCTGTGTGCCTGGCTCTGCTCAGGCACATCCCGTCTGCATCCCACACTATCACAGAAATCCCTCTGCTCCTGCCAGGCACAGCTTCACAGACAGTGCCAGCTGCAATCTGTAGGAAGCAGTGTGAATGTTTCCATGAATTCAGTCGAAGATCATATGCTCAGGGTGTGGCCGTGGGAAAGACCAGTGTATCTTACACACGGTCCCTGAAGTGCAATTAGTGTTCCTTTAATTGCAAACAGACTTTTCCATATCCTTTTGCAGTATTCCGCCCTCTCTTACCTGAATGAAAACCAAAACAAAATGCTGTGGATGTTAAAAATGGTACATAAATCAGACACAAAAATCTCTGCCTTGATAAACTGGAGTCTCACTTGGACAAGACTATGAAATACTACATATCAAATGTAATAAAACATTACAAGTTTATAATAGTTTATAATAAAACATTACAATGTAGCTATTACAGGCACTATAGCTGCAGCAAAGGAAAGTGCATCAAGCACAGCAATTCTGGTCATGAATTGCATACAAATTTTATTTGCACACAAATGTTTACATTTAAGCACATTTTCTCCCCTCCAGATGTAATATTAACAATAATATAAAAGGCAGGAAATGTAACGGAAAAATCTCGGTTTTAAGCTTGTCAAAATTGCAAGCAAATGAAAATATTCCCTGCAAGCATGGAAAATATTATATGGCTTTAAATAGGTGCCCATATTTTCTGCATAATCACATCCTGCATTTATTTTCCTTGAGAAAAATAAACCTCACAGAAGCCTCAGACCGATTTCACACTCCAGAAAAAAAATCCTTGGCAGAAACCAAATCCATGGAATTTGATGGGAAGCTTTTATAAGGATGTCTACCCAAATTAAGTTAGAAAAGAATCATTTGGGTTTGTACTTGTACAGAGCAGATCCTGCCATCCTTAAGTCAGTGTCTCAGATACCAGTGCAGAACTCACAGGCATTAGTTTGGCTTTGATGCACAGCTGGGACATCAAACTTGCAGGCATTACTTCCCTCAGACTGAGGTACCAAAAGTCACTAAGACATGCACTTAGAATGCATTTTAAATTTTTTTCCCTGTATTTTTTAACTGAATAAGACACCTCAAAGGCTCACCCATTTCATGCACCTGCAGAAACCCTGGACTTGCACCCCTCAACTGCGACCCTCTCAAAGCTCTATTTGTGTATCCTGTCCCACAGAGCATGTGAAAATTCAAGTTCATCTTGCTGAGAAATTCTGCTCACAGCTGCTTGCTTGGCAGAGATTTGGCTGGGGAGGGAAGGGACAGAGGGAGGGAGGAGGGAGAGACAATTTTCCAAGCAATGGGGAAAAACAGTTCAGAACTTTCATCATCAATGGCCTTGACATTGCTGGAGCCAACGGAAACAACATCGCCCGAGCGAGGGAACCATTCACAAATAAAACATCTCCTGCATTTATTTCTATCGTGGTAGCTTATGCCAAGCTTCCTTTGGTGAAATCCAGATTTCTCCTGCACTGGCTTCCTCCTGCTGTTGAGAGAGCAGGATATTTGCTGAAACAGGCAGGTGATGAATGAGATATTCTCAATTAATTGGCATATATGCTGGAGAGAGAATGGTGTTCTCTTCTGAAGCTCTAAGCACAACTGGCTGTGTGTTTTTCCAAAGGAGATGACAGGATTTCTGTGCTGAATTCTAACTGGATACAAGTCTTGCTGGCAGGTGAATTCCCTAACAGGTACATCTCTTACTGACCCTGTCAGAGATTTTATGGAAGCAAAACTGCCTGGCAATTGATAAAGCCCTACACCACACCAAGAACAGGTAACATTTCATGAGGTAACTTCTCATTGCCGTAATTCCTCCAGGATTCCAAAAGAAATACAAATTTTCAGGAATGAAGCCTGGCTGGTTTCCTCCCCAACCAGTAAACACATTTCCCTTTCTCAAGAGAGCATTAGAAAACAAGAACTGCACAAGTCTGTTTGATTAGCACTCAGTGATGAGTATAGGGTACAGAAATCACAAAATCATTTTTATTCTTGGTGTTCCCTTGTCATATCCCGAGCCTTTACTGACTCTGCAGTGCCAAACACTTCCTGAACATCATTCCAAACCTAGTGGCATTTTAATGATGACATTAGTCATTCCAGATATCATATAAATGTTTTATAGAGCAGGAAGAAAAGTAGTTTTAACTTTGTCTAAGCCAAGAATGGATTAAATAAAAACCCTGATTAAGAAGGACACTGAAAACTTTATGTGTATTTGGGTTTTCTATTCTAAAAGACATCATTTCCCAACTATTAATTCAGTAAGGTGCTGAGATTTCAGAAAGCACTATTTGCAACCACCAGAATGAGTAAATCCACACTCATGTCACTGCCACCAGACAACTCCTATCTTTGTAATCATTGTTGATCCTCAGGCTGCTTCGTTACACCACTTTACAAAGCTTTGGAGAGCAGAAGGAGATTTTTGATGAGTGTTTTTAAGGAACAGAGAACTTTAAATCTGGAGTGGCCATCACTCAGAGATCTGAACTCTGAACCCCGCTTGGCTGGTGATCTCTGAGGGTCAGACTTCACATGAAATACAAGATCTGTTGGGAATCAGACTACCAAACTGATGGGAAGTCCAGCCTAATCCAAATGTGGAAGCCAAGTCAGCTACTGAAAACACATAATGCTACCAGTAGAATCATTATCCTGTGAAGAAAATGGTTTCAATTCTAGCAAGAAAATCATAAAAAATAGCCCTTCAATGCAGTTTTTCCTGTAAGGTCAAAGAGAAGCACCAGAAAAGAATATAAAGGAAAGACAAGAGCAAGAGAATTAAAAAAAAAAACCCTGATCCTAAATCAAAGAGTTGAGAGTCATTTGATATATTCAGTAAGGGCTCTTTGAAAGAATTCTTAAGGCATGTGTGGCACTTACAGACATATCTGTTGTGGGTGGTATTTTAACCAGCCTCATGTCTGACAGACAGTCTGTGGAATATAAATAAATTTGAGCTTCTAATAGAGATATAATTTTCACTCTCTGTAGGAGTGAATACCAGTGTGAAGTGCAGTGTGTTTAGGATCAGTCCACTCGGACTTACAGTTTTTGAGAAGCCTACAAAAACAGACAGTTTTGAAGGCCATAAGTAATAAAACTTTTAGAGTGCTGGAGGAAAAAAAAAAAAAAAAACAAGAAAGGAATTTAAGCAATTTGCCCACCACCACTTTGCACATTGTGCCACAGCTGAGGTTTAAATATCCATTCAGCAATTAGCAATCGATTTATCATTCATTTCTGTTGGGATTGTCATCAGAAGGACTGCAAGCAGAGAGTAAAATTCCTTGGGTTAAGAGAAAACCCAGAGAAATGAAAAGTCAGGAAAATATAAACCAATATTTCTGCTAGTAAATAACCAGTCATTTATCATCTACACCAGTTTTTCACCTGGAGTTGTGCACTACTGCCTCTGAGAACCCAACTGGTACAGCTTCCCATCATGTTCCACCTGCAATTCCAGCTCCCAGCTGCAGGGTGGAGATTGCCTACTAAGAGGAATTGGAAATCTCTTTTACACATAATCACAAAGCAATCACAGCTCTGAAGCAGGCCACCCTGACAGGGGACAAGAATGTTAAGGAAGGACAGGAACCATGAGAAAATTGCTTGTCAGAGAATGTATTCCTAGACAAAAATGTGAAAAACACTACAATGCAAAATAGAATACAACTCACCTTAAAATAGCATGAGTAATATGTTAGTGCTAGGTATCCATTTAACACCACAGTACATTCAAAATCCAGCACCTGATAATTACCATTAGTGAGGATCAATTAAAAAATCTGCAGACATCAGAGTCAAGCCTTCACTTAGATTTTGAAACACTCAAACTAAACATGATTTTGAACAACTGTACAGTCCTTTTAGTTGGGGAAATTTATACACAGTGGTCAAAGTACACCAAGGAATTCTCAAATCCCTGCACTCCAAACAAAACAAAAGAACTGAATGGGTGTTAACTTCGGAAGCTAAATTGAGCTTTTTAAGTCCCAGCACCATCAACTATTTTGCTTTCCAAAAAATAGCCCAGAGACACCCACAACACATGCTGCTGCAGTGGAAATGGACCTGCCCAGCTAATCAGGATCACCCTTTGTATTTTTAATCGACCTTTTACAATAGCAAAAGGTGATCAACACATGCAAATATTGCAGAGAGCACAAAACCATTAGAAATAAACCTCTGTCTCTCATTTTTCTTGCTCAAATCTGCAGGTGGGGTGTTTGAGACCAAAAGAGTCTCTAGTACAGCCTCCATTTACACCGTGGTTGCACTCAGTTGTAGCTGCACACATTTGCCAATGCTGCCCCTCACCAGGGTGGGTCAGGAGACAGATGAAAGGCTAAATTCCCTGCCTGCCACAGAGCTTCCTGTGCCCTCTGAGATGCCCTGAGGGTGTCAGAGACACTTGCCAAACCTGGCCCTGATGGATCTGCTGCGTCCCGATGGACTGAGCCAGGCCTGGTGGGTTTCCCAGGAAGCAGCAGGGGCCTGAGTGCTTGCTGGGTCATCCCATCCAACCCTACACATGCAACACTACAAACCCTTCCCCTACAAACAGCTGACCTGAAGGAACAGGAATAATAATAATTCTTAAGAAAGAGTCCCTCCTAACCAAACCCACACCAAAAAAAAAAAGAGAAAAAAAAAATTAAAATTTGATGAAGAATAAAAAAAACCAAAACCCACAGCACGTTTGCATTCTGTTCAGTTTCACTGAAGTCACTGAGTCATTACATGCCCAGAGCAGAACCAAACAAGTCAGAAACAAAGGTCCTGAGGAAAGGGGGTCACACACACCGGGCCACCTCCAAGGACTGCAAATAAAGGGCACCTTGCTAAGCACAACTTTTAGAGAAACCCCAGAAAGAGCCAGGAGAGCAGGATGAAAATTTTTGGTGAGCTCCCACCACAGAGCTGTCAGCATCTGGAACACAACTGGAGCAGTTCTGCAGTGACTGCAGAGTCCCAGCCCCAGGACAGATGGGCACTGGGGGCTGCCCTTACTCTGTCGTGTTTACACAGCCCTTTCTGCAGGAAACAGCTCCTCCCAGGGCTGAAGGGACCCAAGAGTCAAGTGATCTTGAGTACAGAGAGGAGGTGGAGGAAAGGGTGGCATTCTTTCCCATCAAAGATGATTTTTTACTTAAATATCATTCCCTGTTGAGCTTAGACTCCTGTTTCTGAGGCTGTAATTGACACTGATGTGCTTTGCCAAGCAGCCCTAAAAACAGCAGCTCTGAAGGTATAACCTTACAAAAGCAGTACAGGAGCCCCTTTCCCTGCTTCCCAAGGGAGCTCAAAGAAATTTAGCTTTGTAGAGACAACATTTGGCAAAGAGATTTATACACTTAAGGAGAAATGCTATTCTGCACTGAAATAAGACCAGGCTGTGAATCCAGATAGTCCCTTGAACAATTAATAAGTCCTCTCAAGTGTTTTCACCATGTCTGGAAGAGCTGAAAAACTCAGACTATGCACTATAAATAAATAAATAAATAATTAGATAAATAAAGTGGATCCACATTGCTCTGTGAGGTTTAAGTTTTGCTCAAGGTCTCTTCCATGGGCCTTTAGGTGATGGTTCAGCTGGAAATTAAGGGCCCAAGAGATTTTTGTGAAAGCAGAAAGGGATACCCTGAGTCGCAGCCCAACAATGCAGCTTCCAACAGCCAGGACTGGGTGGACTGTGTTAGGAACATCCCTCATTACCGCCCTGTCTGCTCATGGAGCCTCCTGATAATTCCACTTTAGCTATTAAAACTGTTCTGTTTATGAAAGATACTACACTTTAAGCGATGGATTTTCATAGAGTAGAAACCTATCTGTGACTTTTAATTACTTCTTATTTCTCAATTCAGGTAGTGAGCTTTGAAAGGTACACTGTGTAATTCTAATATATTTATTGGGAGAAACAATTTCCACAATTTGCACAATTTAGGCTGTGGAAAGTATTTCTAACTTCACTTTCATCTGTATTTAACCTCGACTAGTGTAACTTGAAATTTTCTTTATGACAGTCTGTTCTAGGCTTCGAGGCAAAAAAAAAAATTCCAAACCCAAAACAAAACAAGACAAAAACCCCACCCAGTTTGTATTAAACTCAAACCTATGCATCTCCTGCTGTTTTCTACCATAAAATAGCTCAAATGCATTTCTCTCAGCAGCATCCCCTCTCCTGCAGGACTGTGACAGAGTGGAGACGGTCACTGTGGGACTGCATTGGTTTCTTGGCAGAAGTGGTTATGACGTACTTGCTGCTCCATCCTAAGGTTTGTCAGCATTCCTTGTCCCAGCTGGATCTACACCCCAGAGGGACAACTGAGGAATTATTGCAGTATCTGAGCTGTGGGTTTCAGACTTAGCTGCATTTATGTCCAAGGGATGAAATGCTTCAGTAACTTCTGTGCTATTGCACATTATTCAGTTCCTATTTCTACTGAAGCCCATAAAAATAAGAAAGCAAAACTGCCTAAATTATAAAACTCTAAAATTTCTAAAGGCAAATCTTTACACTCTTAAGACAAATTTATGTCCCATGCAACAGTCAAAGAGCTATGAACTGTTTAAAACTGTGAAACACTCTAAGTTGTCTCATTTTTGGTACACCTGGCAGTTAATTTGAATTAAGGTATTTTAATTTAGCTGCAGAGACAGACTTGTTGAGACAACTACAAATGTGAGTCTTCACACATTTTTCATTCTCCCTGGGCTACTTCTCACAGCTTGATGGCACATTGGGAACCGACTGCTCCATGGCATTTCTGCAGGGTTACTCCCCTCAAGTGCCTTGTCAGCCCTCCCTGCCCAGAAGAAACCTGGGTGTGATCCTGGCTCTTCCCTGACAACCTTCTTCATTGCAGAAACTGTCATTTTATTTCATTTATTCTTTCCGTACTTCATTGGCCTTTGCACTATCATGAGGCAAAACACAGTCACTGAAATGTAACTAACTTATTGAGGGCATCAAAAATTATTAAAATGCACAATGCTTGATGCTGACATTATTAATCCAATTTCTTGTGGATGAAAGAAGGAGGACAATTCGAGTAGGTGGTGAGTATTGATCCTGCCCTCAATAACCCAGATGTTCAAAGTGTCTTTGTGCACAGTTCCTCACCATTCCTGCAGAAGTGAAGTTGTACTCTTAGCAAATGCTTAGGGGGCAATTAAGAATTTTGTCACTGACAAAATGTTGTCACTTTGACAAAATCTGAGTCCGTTTGAGCCACAAGTTTAGTAAAGTAAAAAAGAAAGTTAGGGAGTTGTTGTTGATCAAGACTTCAAACAAAACACAAGCATGCCTTCCTTTCTGTGCTAATTCTAGGAGGAGAAGGAAGTCAACACAATTAATGGCTGATAATTATAAAAATACTGTGTTACTTTATATAGTGCAGCATATGGCTTCCATAAACACTAAAGATGTCACATTCCACTCCTTTCAGACAAGTCTGGATAATATTATATACTATCTTTATTAGCTAAATGTGTAGTTAGATTTAAGATATGTGAATCTCAGAGTACTAAGTAGTTCCCAAGACCATTAAGGAGAAATTATTTTTTCTGTTAGCAAGTCATTGAAAAATAAATTCAGTTTCTTAAGGTATATATAGAAATTAAAAGCAGGATACTAAAGCTCACTGGTCTACGTCTGATTCAAGATGAGAAATCCAATGTCCTGAACATAAAGGTTGCAATTCAATTACACCTGTGAAACAACGTTAAGTATTCTAAAATAAATGAAAAGCATGAATTGCATTACGAAAATATAATACCCTGACCCCTGAAATATTCTGATCCCTGAAAACAACATGTCACTGCTAACAAATCAAAAACATCTGTTTCCACAACATTAATTGGTCCTAAGAGCAATTTGTTGTGGAGACAAATTCTGAAAAACTTAAGAGAAAAAAATCATCAGGATGGGACAGAAGATAACAATGGGGAAAGAGCTCAATCCCAGTATCTGGAAAAAAACTGGCACATTTTCTCCAGCTCATTGGAAACCTGGCACATTTGTCAGTTTTACAACATTCTCCAGCTACAGCTGCAAGGTACAAATATGCACAGGACATGGTATGAACGTAGAGCATGATCATATACAGACCCCTTGGAACCATTCAAGCCTGAAAATTTCTGGCCCTTATGTTAAAAAAAAGTTACCTAATAGCCACTTAAAATTTGTAAAAGCTAAACTACTTACTCAGTTAGGTGCAATAGCCAACTCACAAATTAGGAGCAAAGGAAAACAAAATCAAGTTTATCAGCAAATACAACCACTTTTGACTTGAGACCAGATTATTAGTAGCAAGTCCTCTGTGACCTGACTTATTTTAGAGACACGTGGTTTCCATATGCTGTTTCTACTGTTGCAGATCTGCAGACTGGGACATAAAAATTCTGTACAAATTTATAGTAGGTGGGGTGAGATGGTGCTGAGGCTGGTGCCCAAAGACTGGGAATGGATCAACAACTTCAGCTCCTCAAAAAACAAGCTGCCATCAAATACATATCTGGATAAACCAAGTAGCCTTCTGTATATTTAATGTTCTTGCAAGCCCCATCATATTGTGAACAGAATGCACAGAGCCACAATAATTTATCTAATAAGAGCAATTTGAAACTAAGCTTAATAATGTTTGCTGAATTAAGGCTGATAGGAAGGTGCTAGTACAAAAACACTTACCAGTTTACCAAGAGCTGGATTTCCCCCCTCAGAACTGAATATACTTTCCTGTCTCACCCAATGCAGGAATATTGTTAACACTTCTTCATGAGCCACTGCAACAGTATGTAGGTGCTAGAAAAATGCATTTTCTCCCCAGAAAAACACCTGTAAGTAAATAATGATAAATTCTAAAAGAGCACCCTAAACTGTTCTGTAGCCACAAGTTATGCTGACCAATGCTCTCTGTCCCTCACATTCATCACATAGATAAAGGTTTCCTCCTAAAAGGCTAATTAATTTAAACTTACTTACCAGATTATCAAACTTTATTTAAGGAGAGTATGGATGCCAATAAATAAATACAATTTAAACCATACATATCTTATTAGTTTACCTATTACAGAATGCAGGAGCCATAAATAGGAGTCAGCACTGGAAAACATCTATTTGTCCACACAGGTAATGTGTGGCAAATGTGTTTTTCTTTGAGTGATTATGTTTACTGATTCATATCAGTGAAAGATGACAAACATTTCCAGTGAGCTCAATCCTACTTCCCTGAGAAGAAAACAAAAACAAGGAGCAGCACCAGCTGCTTGGCAGGGCTGTGCTGGAATGATAACATGGTCTCAGGGTGCTCTTGCTCAGGCCATGGAATTAATTACTGGTGAGTAATTAACTCAGCCACAGCACTGACAGTTGCTTCACCTTGCCCAGCCTGTTTTGCTCGTGGTGCTCACTGCCTCCATGCAGAGCTTCCCAGAATTAGTTCTGCATGCACTGCACATCTCGAGCAACATTAGAACTAAGGAGTGGACCCTGTCAGACTATGAAATACGTACATCTAGAAAAGATTTGTGGACAAGGAAAATCTGATATACCACTAGCATAAAACTTTGCACTATATCTACCTGAAACTAAATTATAAACCTTATTTTATATAATAATATCCACCCACTAATTCAAGTCAATCTTCATTAGCGATCCAGTTCTAATTAGAAAATTAGTATGAACTGGTTCTATAGTTCATTCTGCAGAACTTTCATCACTCTCCAATTTAAGAGATTCTTGTTCATAAGATTACACTTGTTTATAAGAGAATGGAAAATGATAAATCTGAATTAAAAAAAAAACCAACGACATTAACATCAGAAGGGGACAAAGAAAGAAGCTAAAATTACACAAAAGTCCTTTTATACAAAGTGATAAAGGAAGAATAGCAACCAAAAGAAAAAAAATTCAACCCAAAAGCCGAAAAAGAAAACCAACAAAACCACACACCCAACAAAGCCACACCACATCAAAGAAAGTCAACCACAAGCTCCGCTGTAACTGTGTGATTGTGTAGATTTCTACACTTCCTCGGATAATGTTCCAGAGTTGTTGGAAATCTGGACAGGACTCTCATGAGAACAGGCTTTCTGATGATATTTTAGATACTCCCAGGTTATAAGCCTGCCAGAAAAAATGCAAGAGCAGCCTTTTTCCATAGTAGTTTTGTACTTGGATTCACACTGCGGCAAAAGAGGAGGAACTGCAGAGATGTGTAAACTTAGACAGGGAACAGTCACAAAACCCTCCATTTTCCTGACCAGGGCACAATATGGTACAGAATTTTAGGGAAGATGCAAGAGAAGTCTGATTTAATTCAACTCACTTCAGCCTTTTCCAGTTTTGAAAAAAGTATTAATTGATGTTGCTTAAAACAAACGCCTGACAGGACTCACAATGCTATTCAGTTTGTTACCAAATGCTTTTCTAATGAAGAGCAAGGATTCCTGTGCTGAGCACTGTGCTGTGAGCTGAACAGGAAGGATTCCTGCAGCTTACAGATATGGCTGGTAAATAAAACAGGATGTTGCAAAGGTTACCTTCCTCACACAAAACAAGGAAAATATTGAAATTGTTGGAAGACTGAGAAAAGGGACCTTCCACCAGCAACAACAGTAACATGCTCACTACATTTTGGAGGGGGGAAAAAAGCAATGTAACAACTGATTTTCTGTTACTCCTTAATGCTGGCAACAAAACTAGAGGCAGTTTCATTCCTGAAAATAAAAACATAACCACAACTTCCACACATGTATCATGCACTTCTTTGCAAGAGATGCAACACAGAATCAGGCATTGTGAAAACCATGCTCTAGTGCAGTCAAGACAAAGTAAGTTAAAAGGTCTTCTGGGAGAGGAGATTCCTGGCTCAAACATCTTTGTGTTATTGACATAGGTTTACTTCTTTGACTTTATACTCTCTGTTTTTATGGGGAGAGAAGAGTAAGTTCCTCCAGAGTGTTGCAGAAAAGTGGAAATCCTTTAACTAGACATTTGTGGATACAGACAGCTTTGAAATGCAGCTTTGCAAAGCCCAAGACTCTTGGAGCACAGGAAGAGCAATGAAGACACATTCGGTTATTACACAGAGATTCTGGCAGATGAAGAGTCAATAGCATCTGAGGAACACAAAGCAGAATGAAAATAATTACTTCCATCTCTTGGGGTATTTACCTTTTCAGCTGGGAAAAAAGGTCTGGATATTAACAAATTCCCAGGAGCAGCACTGGTTTGTCTTTGAAAGCTCAGGTTCTGCAAAGTGGGGCAGGAAGGGCAGCTGAATCTCTTCAAACAGAGAAGTTGCCAGATAAATTGGCGCCCTTCCTGTTAAGCCAAAAGGGCCCCAAACACACAGAATCCATATGACCCATGACATCATCAAACACTGGAAGTTTTTAACTGAACACCCAACGTCAGGAAACAACTATCTGTCTGTGACAAACTGAGTTCTTCCCTCTCTCTGGGACTGCAACTAATTTATTTTCTATCAAAGTTTGTTTACAACCTTTCTCTCTCTTCTCTCATCAAAAGAAGCATTTTCAGCAGTCACTTGCAGGTTTCCCCTCTGGAAACCCAAAAGAAATTGGTTTTAACCTGCTTTGTGGTCACCTTACTGGAATGATATCTACCAAAAAAAAAACTAGTGCTCTTTGAAATGGTCACCCTCTAGGAAAACTGATGAAAAAAATCATCACCTGTAATCCTTCTGTCATGCTCAATGCTCTGAGTATATAAATGTTTGTTTAAAAAAAAGTTACCAATGGATTCTGGAAATCCACATGTATTTCTTGGAGCTTTTAAAGTTCAATAAAACATTCATCCACATAAGATCATGTGGTCTTTTAGGAGGAACACCTTAACTATTGTTCTGCAGTTAATTGAGACAGAAATACTGTTGATTGGCAGTAATTAGTTTCTGCATTTTTACACTAAAAGCAGTGCACACAGCCTTTCCTATACTAAGTCATACACCAATTTATTTTTTTAAACAGATACAAGTAACATTAGTAAATAACTACTGAGCACCCTCTGTATCTCACCTTTTAAAAGTAGGAGTGCTGTGCACCCAATGTACAAGAAATTTAGCATCACATACTTACTTTTCAATATTTCCTGGTCATCCCTAGTTTTTTCCCCCCTCATTTTTAATTGCTTCTAAAGGATTTGCAAACCTTTGTGTGGCATTCACATGCTCTGAACATAATACCTTCACCCAGGGTTTTTTCTGCTGGGAAGCTGAAAGGCAGCGAGAGGCCCCAGAGAAAAAGGAAAACAATTCTTATCTCATTTGCTTCTCCTGTGTTGTGCTCATGTGGAATGTGTTTGGAGATTATTTACCCACAGGTGATTGCTTGATTGGACTCCAGTGAGAGTTGTTTTGACTCACTGGCCAATTGGGGCCAAGCTGCGTTGGGACTCTGGAAAGAGTCACCAGTTTTCAATTATTATCTTTTTAGCATTCAGTAAGTATCCTTTCTGTATTCTTTAGTATCGTATAGTATTCTTTAATATAATATAGTATAATAAAGTAATAAATGAGCCTTCTAAGAACATGAAGTCAGATGCATCATCATTCCCTCCCCTCATCGGGGTTGCCTGCATTTACAATACCTTTGGCCTTGCTTCGTGCTGTGAGCATCATCCACACAGTCTCACTAAGATGTGAACCCTGTAAGCGTGCTCCTTGTAACCTGAAGGATTTTGTAGGATTGAAGACTCAAAAGGAGTCAGAGAGCTGAAGAACGGTGATTGGTCTCTAACGAGCCATTTGTCAAACTGGACAAAAGCTGTACAGCTTACCAAAGCTTTCAAGGAGCAGCATTAATTCTGGTGTCCCCCTCGTGCCCGTGGATATGTCCCTTGTTCCCCTGCAGGAAGGTCCCTGGCACGGCCGGCTCGCGTGCAAAGGCGCAGCCACAGCCACGCCGAGGGATCCTCGGCTGCCAGACTTCCCCTCTCAGCCCTGCTAACCTCAGCCCTGACCTGCAGTACCCTCAGTTTTCCATTCCTCAGCCTCTCTTACGCAAATATAGCCCAGGATTCCAAATTGGGCTGTGTTTATTCCAGGAACACAAAGACAACCGTTTTCACAGCTAAGAAAGTGACGCGTCTTGATAAAAAATTGAGACGTTTTCATACAATGCCGAAAACAAATGCAGTTTTCATCACCATCCCAAATCCCTGTGGACTGGTTTCTAGTCTATTCTACTAATTCCTGGATCCCTATGCCAAATTCATGTCTTCCCAAGTTTGACTGAATCCTCTCTTGCTTGAGCTCCTTATTTCACATTAGCTGGAAACCTTCTCCAATGTTTTCAACTATGCCCATTAGCAGGTGTCTTTCAGGCAGAAAGTTAATTCAGCTGCACACAGAAACAGTCCACAATTGTTGCTTCAACTAGATGCTGTTTTTCATCTTTGCCTTTCAAATAAAACTGAACTGATTTGGATTCCAAGTGCTGAAAACCATGGAAAATAGCCTATATGTCAAAAAAGCACCGCTGCAAATAAGCTGCTTTCCTTTCAAAATTCAAAAGCAACATATTTTTCTTTTAAATTATATACCTAAGTTTTCCAATTCAATAGCCCCATCACAAGATTCTGTGGTATCATTTTGCTAAGTATGTTAAGGTTAATTTGCAGTTTGATGGTGAAAAACTTCCTTTTGTCTTTCCTTTTTCAATGATGATAAATAACTACCTCATACTTTAAAAATCCATACATTTATCAAAGATATTGCAAAGCAGCTTTCCACAGAGCTATTAGAAAAAAAACTCGATTTCATCAAATTGACCTTTTCTAGAAAATGAACAGTTCAGAGCCTTACAACACCAATTAATAATAGGGTGCTGACAAATAAAACAAGCTGGTAAATATGAATCTTGTTCATAACAAGATTGCACAAGAAAATATACTGCAATGACCCTGTCCGAACATCCTGTAATAGCCCATTGTTCCTCTCTATTACTGTCATTCAGCAGTTTTTTTTTTAATAGCGGATGCGTGGCAGCAGAGGAACCAAGGCAACGTGGGGACTGCACCTGCACAAATCCTGCCCCTCCTGGAGGTGAGGAGACAGCCCTGGCACTCCTGGATGCTGCTCACTGCATGTGGAGATCTGCACAACCACCCCACATCTCTGCAGAACTCGAATGAGACAGAAATATTCAGCTGTAAGCGCCTGAATGGTTTGTAAACTGAGAAGAGAGCAGAATCCTTTTACCTGTCAAGGGTAAATTACAGGAACAACAGGAATTAATAGCGGAAAAATCACAAATTCTGAGAGATTGTGGAGTCTTTCAGACAATGCATTGTGGAGAAACAGGAGGTGTTCTTCTGTTCCACAGATGAAGAGGAAAGGTGGTAATAAAGATCTTCCAAGTGTGGGAAGTGGGTATCTCACCTGCTCTCTGTGTGAGGAAAGATGAGCTAACTGAGCACTGCAGTTACTGACACCTTCACTAGACCGCGGACTGAAACCCAAGCATCTGGTTTTGCTGTCTAATTAAAACCCTGAATAGAAAACTGATTTCATAACTATTCTGTGAATTCATGTCACAGATAAGCAGTGGTTTCTCACCAGTTAAAGGAATCTTGCTGTTTATCGAAGTCTGACTGACCACAGGACACCTGATTGAGCCCTGTCTCTGCAGCAAGAGTCATGCTAAAGGCAACATCATTCCATTTACTGATTTGTTCAGTTCACTTGCCTAAGAAAACAACATTTTAAGGTTCAGACTTTTTTTTTCCCTTTGTGCATTTCTTATTCCTTCCATCACTTTGTCTTCCTTGCTACCAGGCTTCATTGTTTTACTGTTAATTAGTGCTCAAGGAGGAGGAGTTGGACACTGTCCTGCTTAAAATCTGTTAATGTTTAGAAATAGAAAAGCTCAGAATTCTATGAAACACAAGGGATAAAGAAGTTGTAAAAATAAAACAAAACAAACCTCTGGCTTAACAATTTCCACATTCCTGTTTGGTGTAAAGCTATTTTTGAACACTTTGGTTTGGCACATGTGCATTCCCTGAGGAAGCTGAGTTATCACCCATAACTCTGTCATGCCAGTTGGTCTTCACTGGACAATATAAACTTCTCTTCCCTTGCCTATGCTGACTTAGAAAGGGTTTTGGTCCCTAAAATCTGCTTTGAACCAGGGCTCTTTTGGTGCTGTGTACCCTGGAGGTGTCGGCAGTCACTGCCGTGCTCCGGTGCCCCAGTGCCCCCACAAAGACAGCACAAGTATTTTGCCAGCCTTCCAACAAACCCTGAATTACTGCCACGTCCTTCACTGGTCTGTAATGTGACTCTAGGAAAAGCTTAGCATGTCAGCAGACTATTTTATCCCTGCAGCCCTAAATAAAAAGTGTCCAGTTAAACTACATTGTCTGAATTCTCCCGCTGGATTGCAGGCACAGTTTTCAGAAGAGGGATCTTCTGCGGAGAAAGAGTTCTACTTGTGCAAACTCTTCTGAAATAACTGAGGGAGAAAAAGGAGAAGAAAACCTAGGCCCAGCAGCTATCCCAGTGGATCATGCTGAAAGGTTAAAAACATCTGAGTGACTTTCCTAGGTACTCTCTAAATGCTAACATAGCACATCCAGCACACAGGGTTGGGGGAACAAAAGGCTCTGAAAGGACCATGCTGTGACTTCCATAATCAACCCAATAATGACACTTTAAAGAGTTGAAGATGGACCAAGATCACCTCCTTTAGTCAGAAATCAAGAATTTCCAGAATGAGAAACTAAAAATAATTTCAAATGAATACGACTGTACTCCAGACAGAATTGTTTGAGCTTCCAGTTGTAACCATTACTCCTGTTTTAGATAAAACCTACAATGTGACAGCAAATAAATATGAAACAAAAATCTGTTTTCACCGGTGTGTAATCTGTGGCAACGTTAATTGCACTTAGGACATAACACACAGAAAATTACATCTGATATAATCTTTCACAGCTTCTCTAGGGAAAAACGATGGAGGGTGAGATCCTTAGGTTCTGTAGGACGAGGAGAAGACTGCAATAGCAGAGTTTAACTTGATGGGAATTCTTACTCTTATTTGCATATTGCTTTCTAAAGTTCTTCTTTTCTAGGACTATAATTTCCCGTTTGTTTTCAGCAGAAAGGCTTTCATTTCCTGACACACACACACACAATTAACAGATTAAAACCATTTTTTTAAATCCCTCTTTACCCACTTCTTCTAAAACTGGAGAGGAAAAAGAAAAAAAGACACCAAAAACCCAAACCAAAACAAAGGAAAAAAACAAACCCTCCCCCGCAAGCCCCACACTGGGCTGGCACGAACACAACCACAAGAAAGGCAGCAGCTCAGCTCAGCGTTTAAGTGCCTACTTAGCATGTGCTTTCTTCCCAGCTGCTGCCAGCCACACACAAACCCAGCGCAGCCCCGGTGGCCCTCCGCGCATTTTAATGCAATAAACAACACTTTTAGTAAAGAATGAAGAATGTGCAGGGGTGGCCACGCAGAGAGGACTTGAATAGCGCTCAGGAAAGAGCCTTAATTTGGCTTTCCTGAGCTTGCTGAAGCTAACTTTTTGCCCAGAACACAGTGAATCAATGCTGAAGAGGTTCCCCATGGCGATGTTATGGTACAAGGAAGATGACTCTGAAGTTCAACAGGGTCGTTTATGGAAAGGGCTCCCAGCCCCACCTTCCCCTTCCAAGAAACTGGACGTGTGAAGACAGACATTTCTTTGAGAGGAAGGATAAGGCAGAGGTTAATTTCATCTGCATGAGGCAGCATAGGATAAGCTGTTGGAAATACTGTCAGGCCACGTTCTTAATGCCTGGCAAAGTGACTCACTCGGAGTCATCACAGGAAAGGAAGTTGAATAGAATCAAAAACGGAACAGGATGGGGGCTTAAACAGGAGAAAGAAGTGAGAGAAAGGAAACTGGATTGTTTAAAGTAGGCTGAGGTTACAAGTTCTAGAATGAGATTATTTTTAAAATACATATATAAAATATGTATCTGCAAAAATATATACGCATATATAAAAATACATGAAGGTATATGCATGTATTTGTAAAAAAAGCTTCTTTCCATTTAAAGAGAGACTTGTATTTGTGGATTGCCTTCCAAAGATGCCTGCTGAGGTATTTGTTTCTGTTTAAGGTGGAAATAAAATGGTCTGGGAAATAAACAACAATCTCCTCTAGAAGCCCATAAATTTTTAAGGATCACATTCCTATTCCACACAATATGAAACTCTCAGAATATGGAGCTCCACACTCACATAAAAATCCACCACCCTACATCATTCCCTAAAGAAACACTGAGCAATACACTAGTCTTTCTTTTTTTTTCCTCACACCAAAAAAATTCAACATTGACTTTTACTTGAAAATCTGCGACACACGGCAAAGTTTCTCTTCTCCAAACTTTTTTACTGTGACAGTTTGGATGATGAGCCACCTCACATATCCATTTCAGGTAAGTCAAACACAAACCGTATGCAGACTGTCTCAACACATAAGCCACTTGCAGAAGCACCTCCTTGACTTCATCCCAACTGAAAACACATC
Organism: Agelaius tricolor; assembly: GCF_023055355.1. Taxonomy (NCBI): domain Eukaryota; kingdom Metazoa; phylum Chordata; class Aves; order Passeriformes; family Icteridae; genus Agelaius; species Agelaius tricolor. Next base: position 4,688,606 of record NW_027269270.1, read on the forward strand.
ACTCATGCAAGAGGACGTTCACCAACAAAAAGAACAATTTTGCTCCCCAAAGAAGATAATAAAAACATTTTTCTTATATCATCAAGGCAATGTTGAACTGAGTCACAGCTCTTTATGTTTCAGCCACGTCACCTGTGGGTACAAGTTCTGACTGTCCTTTTTCGTGTTCAAGGGGACACACAGAAAGATGAATAGACACATTAAATCATATAACTAAAAAAAAACAAATTTCAGACATAAGGAGGCATACCTGGTCAAAAAATTATTCTGGAAAAACGAATTAGAATAAATATTTCTAAATTCTTCTTTAAAAGATTATCTCTGTTTGTGTAATATTTCTTATTTAATCCCCAGAGTGACACCTGCTGGATTTCACTAACTGAAACTAAAGGGCAGATATTGCCATTATACAGAATATCTCAGGATAATAATTGCAAAAATGTGCCATTTTAGTAATAAAAGGCTGTGGAGTAGAATATTTTCCCTCCATTTAGGGTACTAAATAAACACATGGCTGCAACTGTAGAAAAAAGGAAGTATAGTGTCCAAAAGTCTTACTCATTTCTGAAAAGTAAATTTTTAAACTTCTATCTAGGAAGGATTCTAGGACATAAAATTTGGTGACAAATTATATTATTTCTGAAAATACTGATATGGAAAAAATACTTTTAAATCCTAAAACAAATTAGTTTGGGTATAACCAAATGTTCGCAGTACATCCTTTGTTTTAGTTTAATGAAACTCTAAAACTCCACCAGAATTGCCAGCAATGGGATAACATAAAATTTATGAAAATTGTTTGGCGAGATTTTACCACTGTAATGGGGGAGGAAAAAAGTAAGGAGAAAATCTAAATGGTAATTCCAAGAGTGATGCTTTGTGCCCATGCAGACATTCAAGGCAGTGCAGTTTTCAAGCTGAGAATATCAAAGAATAGGTGGAAAAGATGATGCAGAGTTTTTAGGAACCTAAGATATTCAGCCTAAACATTCAGTAAACAGTGTATGAGTTAGGTGTAGGTGCTTTGAACATAGTAATTAAAAGAAAAAAAATTACTAATTTCTGTGGTTGGCTCCCTGTTCATGGTGTTACAGGGGAAGACAGATGAGTATTGGCTTCATTAAACAAAATCATCACTAACTTTTGGGGGGATGTTTTTCCAAATGTAGCCTGTATGTCCCAGACATAAAACCAAAAATTCAACATTGTTTTATTTTCTAAAATCCAGTCAGAATGGTGAGCTACAACTTAAAAATGGCCAAAACTGCCAGAAGAGGCTTGAGTGACACTTAGGATATACTAAAAGGTAACAGCCTCAGACACGCATGCAAATTTACCACAAGAGTCTGATTTCTTTTCTTGAAGGAAGAACATGACTCCTCTCCTGGAAAGTCTTTTTTGGAGCATTAGAACAAGTTAAGTGCATTTCAAATGCATGTTTCCAAAGAAAAGCAACTCGAAATAGATGACTTTAGGACAGCATATACTGCAGAAATGATTGAAAGTGTTTGCACAGAGCTAGGGCAGAAAAAGGATGACTTTGCTGGGAAAATGTAAACAGTATAAACAAACTTGGGAGACTGAAGCATGAGAGACAACTGTTAAAACTTTAAAAATGTGAAAGTTTAGCCTTTCAGCTCTGCCCAGATTCTCAAATAGAACAAAAAGTGTAGCTAAAGAGAAATGCTCTCATGGAACCCAATTTCATAAGATCTTCTATTTTACCACACTGGCTGTGGAATTCTCCATTAAGGTAACAGGTAAGAAAAAGGCAGTTTTCTGCTGCTCTTTGTGCAAGTTGCTTGCACTGAAAACATCAGAACTGCTAACGTGAATATAAAAAGTAAAAATAACAGGTTGTGTCCACATACAGAAAGCTTTCTCTGTTTTATTTCAAACATTAGAAAGATGCAGCATTCAGATGTATGCAATTCAGAATATTAGCACATGTGATTCCCAGTTTTCCAAACAAAGGATAAGGTCTAGAGTGAATTTTCCTTTGAAAGTTTCTTTGTAAATTTAGGTTCTCTCTTTAATTGCTGCATTGGCAATAATGGAAGTCAGCATGAAATAGACCTGCATGCATTGTATGCAGAAATAATATACCAAATATGTTATTATATGTCTAATGCACATAAACACATATTAAACCACACCTATTTTACTGCCTAAAAGTTATTTGTTAGCCAACTCGAATCTGTTTTGATGGTAGCAGTATTCATTACTTCCTCAACACAGCAGTACCAAGGATATAGTTAATTCCAGAGCTCTGACAATTTGCTACACCAAACACTGAAAATACTTCCCAGGGACAGAGCAGTTCCACGAGCAAGTGAAGGCTGTTTTCAATAAGTTTTCAATAAAGCTTGGCTGGGGAAAACTGCTGCACATGGAACTCGGTGACAGCGCTGCCCAGGAGCAGAGGTGGCCGGGGCTCTGAAGTGAGGCAAATGCTCTGTGTGTTTGTGTGTGTGTGTGTGTGCCACAGGGGTGGCAGCTGGGCAGCAGCACTGAAGGGATTTTGGTACCAAGGCAAGAACACCGTAAACACAGTGGCAACAGATGGGAACAGCTTCTAAAGGAGAAATCCTGCTTTGTTTTCCTAACTGTAGGCTTGGACTTTCCTCAATGGCTTTAATAGATAGCTTATGCCCAACATTTACTACAGCAGTGGCTAGATACGCTTATTTTAAATGTCACTGAATACATGTTATTATTAAAAATGTATCAGGATAAAACATATAATTTCTTCCAAATGACCACAAACCCATTTTAATTGCATGACTGCATGGCTTCATGGACTTCTGTGGGACCAATCCTACCCAGCTCCAGCACAAGCCAGGAATGCTACTGGAGAAAGATGATTATCTCAAATGCACAGAATATAGCAGCAAGTTAGAAATTATCTATGGGTGTCAAAGGAAATTTTTAGTGTGCTTTCTTCCCTCAGTTTTGTTCTTAATTCTATCCTGGTCTATAATCTGAACAGCAATTCCCAGCTAGCCCATGGAACAATCCTGTATAAGTGCCTTTACTGACCCAGGTAAGGCATTGGTCACCCAGAGAGATATATCCAGATCTGGTTTTCAACTGATCACATGCATGATCTGTTTTTCAGAACATCTTTTTCAACTGAAGTGCTCAAAAATTACACAAATTACCAAAAAAAAAACCCCCAAACCCAGCTGCCAACAGACAGCAGAATGTGCATGCCTGGATGGATGACCATCTATGTATAATTCCTTCAAAAGAAAAATACCCACATTTAGGAATGTCTTGCCCTTTGACAGTCGGTGGAAAAGTTCCCACAGGCTCTCAGTGGGCCAGGATTTCAACAGTTGCGTTCTAGCAAGAAAAGCCTATTCAAAGGGACAAGTGCTACATCTCTTAACACAGAGAAAGGCTCCAGCTGATCAGAAATTCAGGGTGCAGTAACATTTGAAGTTGAAAGGACACACATAATGCAATTCTTGGACCTGCAATCTATCTTAGATAGCCAGGTACTTCATTTTGTCCAGTGGAAAGTTCAGTCCCACTGTTCTATATCAATGCCCTGACTGTCTCTGCTTTAACCTGCAAACAACATAGATTCTGCCACCCAGCCTGCAACCATGCACATGCCTGCCACATCCCCTGTGGGCACACACACCTCAACCTACACCAGCTGCTTGTGAAGAACAACAAATAAGAATCTAAATCATTTAGCTGGTGTACTTCTAAACACAGTTGATCCCACTGCACTGATCATTAAAACGACATAAGCACCTTTTATGTGAAGTGCCATCTCCATTGACTCAGTGTCACCAAGTGCCCTTTGTGTGGAAGATTTCTAAAGTTGGATGAAGACTTTGGGATTGCTCCTTTATGCAGTGAAATAGATGAGAGTTTAAGCAAACTAGAGAAGAAAACACCATGCTAATGCAGATTATTATTCTTAATTAAGAATTTCAGACAGTACCACAGCGTGTTAAAACAAACACATGTTTTCAGATGTGGTCTTCTATTGATCTAGATCTAGAGTGCCTTCTTCCAGTGCAGCAAGAGGAGCTCAGATTCAGAGCACATCCCTGAACAGGTTTCAGCTGTTAGAAGCATTATCAGTGCAAGGGAAGGACAAGATCCCCAGCAGGCACAGGAAGACTGGGAAAACTGGCACAATTCTAAGAGCAGCAAAGTCCATTCCCAAGGCAACTGGAATAAGTTTATTAAGGCAAAGAAGAAAAAAAACAAACCTCAGTTATTTTTATAATTATTTCATTCTCTTCCCTTATAAACTGCATGGATAACTGAAGGACTCGTTGTAGATCTTATCCAGGTGTGATTTATAGCCTAACAAGATTTATTTCTGGTTCTATGGCTCCACTGCTTACACACACGAGCAAATGACTAGAATTGGCAATCTCAGCACTGCAACCGCGTTTGTAAAACCAGAGGGTATCACATCTGTTTTGGAAAGCTTGAGGAGTGGCAAGACTTCTAACTGCCTTTCAGCAGGCACTCGAAGGCACGGAATCACACACTTGCCACCATTCAGTAGTTTCTCGAGGAAAGGAAAAGTGGGCAATCAGCTGTCAATAAATCAGCTCGGTGTTCGCGGTTAAAAACCTCAAACAGCAACACGCCGGCACGCGTACAGGCTTCAGAGCAACCCAACTTTTCCTCAACCAAACAGAAAGCCCAAACAAAACAGTAGCTTTATCTTTTAAGTTGTGTAATTACAACACAAAACCTAATTATGAAACAACTCAAGTACGACCTCTTTCTGGTACAGTAAGTTTAGAGAAATACTCCGAGTAAGCAAACCTACACCACTTTATCACCTAATTCAGCCTCCATTGAAAGAGCTGCAGTTGTACTTGAATTAGTCTTAAGGACCCTTTTCAAGCCAATGAGCCTCTAATTCTCTCCAGATGCAAAGAGAAATTTGGTTGAGGTTTCAGGCAGAATCTTTACAGCGCGGGCATTCTATCTATCTATATCTATCTATGTGTCTATCTATCTATCCTACCGTGCATAGACGATAACAAAACCAGTTATAAAATCAGCTCAACACCTCGCTCGCTAAAACTAAAGGAAGGTTTTCCTCGGAGCCCGTGCCGGCGCGGATTCCACATCCTACGCCGAGGCTGAAAAGCCAGAGCGCACACACACAGACCCACACACGCGTGGCTCCGCTGCGCTCGGGTGGCACCGAGGGTGAAGAAACAATGAAACCGCACTCACCAGCCGGGCTCCTGCTGCCAGCGCGCTTCCAGATACAGCTGTGCGGAGCTGTCTCGGATAAAACTGAGCGCGGAGCTGTCTCAGATAAAGCTGTGTGCGGAGCTCTCTCAGATAAAGCTGAGCGCGGAGCTGTCTCGGTGTGCGGAGCTCTCTCAGATAAAGCTGTGCGGAGCTGTCTCAGACGAATCTCGCCCGGTGCCTCCCTATCCAGCGGAGCGCGGTGTGTGTATTCCCGAGCGGGGCTGGGCTGTCCCTCCCGGCGGAGCTGCGGGAGCGCCGGGAGCGTGTCCGAGGGCAGCGCGGAGCGGCGGCGGCAGCAGCGAAACATCAGAGCTTCCTGTTACATCACCGACCCCGCCTGCGGCCGCCTGGAGTTACTTTTCTCTCCCGAATGGCATGTCCCGGGGAAGCCGGGCTCCCGGGGCATCCCAGCCCCGGCGCTGCCATCTGCTCCCGGCCGCTGCCCGCACCTGGCCCCGGAGCGGCTTCGCTCGCCCGCCCGCCCGGGCTCCCGGCCGGCGCTCGCCAAACACTCACTGCCCTGCTGGTGAGGAGACGAGCACGGGACCGGTCCTTTCACGTATCGAGCCACTGAGATTCGTCCTCCTCCTCCAGGCAGACCCATAGAAACAGATTCGTTTGGACCTTTATTCAAAGGGCACTCGAGAGCTGCTTTCCTCCTCAGTGAGCCTGACCTGAGCCAGCACCTCTGCCAGCGGCTGCATGACACCCCATACCCTAAGGGCTGAAAAGCTCTGCACAGAAATACCTTTATTCCTCAGATGGAAAGCAGCTGCAAAGGTCGGATCCGAATTCATTTACATTACCACTATCTTTTTCTTGGGTACAAAGCAATGCATTAAAGAAATAAGTCTTTCAAGTATCAGGAGTAGGAAAAAAAGCAACAGGAACATTGTTACTGCTATCTCTATGCTATCTTTTTCTAAGCACTGGTGATTTGAAAGCACAAGTATGAATGGTTTGAAAACTGCCATGAGAGAAGACAAAACAAAATGAGTAGCAGTCTTTCTACAAGAAAGAATGACTTTCTTTCTTGAAAGAATATTCAGAGAATATTGTACCAGAAACTAAAAATGTTTTTATACAATCAATTTCAGTACTATAGACCAAATCTGTGCCGTCTAAACTAATAATGAGTTACTGTATGCACAGAAGAACACTATGCTGAAGAAATGGGGAGTTCATGGAGCATCAAGCTCAAATTATATGAACACCTGTAACACCAGTACTCCTTAGGGAATACCACAAGAGCCTCCCAAAAGCCACATTGTGACAAGGATCTATCAAAATTATACTACTAAATTTGCTCATAAAACAACATAAAATATTTTGTTTGCTTCTTGCTACCTGTCACTTATCCACTTTTGTTTTTTTTCCCAGCAGAATCATTTGTGGAACACACTGTGAACTGAATGAAAGAGTTAATCTGGGCATTGAAAGCATTTTCCTCAAGAAGGAAAACAGCAAGAAATACAAAGCTAAGGGGGGAAACCCCCATAAAACAAACAAAAAAAACTTCAAACAAAACCCAGTCCCAATCCAGGGTCAGGAAAAATTGAAAGAGGGAAAAGAGGGCCAGGAATACTTTAAATCCAAATGGCCCCTAGACAATAAAATTTTTGAAATCCCACTGCAGGGTTACCAAAAAAGCAGGCTTGGATACTCATTTGGCACATGTGCTTCTAGGATCTCCCATCAACTGGAGAATGTTTGAGTTTTATAATCAGTGAAGAACTAAGGACTGGCACTCTAAACCTCTAGGCAATGCAGACACATATAAACTGGGGATTAGCTCTGATTCTGAACAGTGATGGAAATTAACTTCTCTAAATGAGTGGTGTCATCTCAGGTACAGGAATTTCATCAAGAGTGATCCTGGCAGCATTGCTTTAGACAAATTTGGTCTAGGCTGTAGATTGCAACAAGGTACATTACACACTCTAGTTCAGAGAATAATCCATGTATCCCAGCCAGGCTCACAGCTCCGAGACAGGCACCTGAATTAGCTAGACACGTATTACATAGGCCCTGTTTGATTTGGCTGATCAAAGTCAGTGGAGTTTTCTGTGAGCGTTTTGGTAGTTTTTTTTTTTTTCACTTGGTTGCTGGCTCTGGGGGGTTTTGGGGTTTATTTTTACAAAGTTTTACATTCTACTGATTTAGGTAACATTAAAACTTACTTACTTGTACTCTACTGAGACCTCTCAGCTGGTGCAGTTTGCACTTCTGAACGCGGTGCCTCCCCTGCAGCTCCCCATCCCCTGGCTGCGAGGAGCGTAAATCACACCCTACAGGCTGCCCTGCTTGCTGACAGCGAAGAAGGGAGCAGTTCAAAGGGACCTAAATATGCCAAGCTACCTGCACTGGGACCAAAGAAGCTTAAAAGCGAGAAAAGAGAGTAAACCCAGGGAATTGCCCCTTTTCTATCAGAGCCAGCCCGCCCGGCGCTCGCCGCGCCGCCGGCGCCCTCTCGCGGCCACCCGGGGCATAAACACAGGCGCGGAAGTGGCGCACGAGGATTTACCCCCTTAATTAATTCAGGAATTAATTAATGCAGGAATTAATTGATTCAGGAATTAATTACCCTGCATGAACACCCCCCAACGACACGCGTACAACCCTGATTTACCTGAACTTCGCTTTTTCTTTGAAGAAACACTGAAACAACCGGTAACCCTTAGGTCCCCGTCGCTAAGTTTCAGAAGGTAGAAGCTAGAAAGATGAAGACTTGCTCAAAATGTAAATAAAAAACTATCAGTTTTGAGAGAATAAGTGGATTGGAGATGCAGGGAGAAATGCAAAAGTAAAACTGAAGCAGGAGGGAGAAAATAAAAAGGAGAAAAAGGAGGGCATAGCAGTAAAATCGTGAGAAAAAAATTGAACTAAATTAAATTATTTCTCAAATATATTTTGTTTTACCATGTGCATGGATTAAGGGCACATACCAAGTTATTGCAGGTCAGATGAGGTATAGAAACTCAAACCTCTGTGAAACTGCTTCAGCTTGTTGGCTGTTTTCATACAGCATGGGAGAATTTTCACAGCACTCTGCATTTCCTCTCCAAAGCAACTGGAGAAAATTCTGGAATGAAATGACTGGATGAATGGACTCTAGTCAAGTGGAACTGTACAGTCACTCTAATACCTTAGCACAGCCTCATGTTCTGACTGCTTCAGCATTCTGGCACCTGATCCATACCTTTTCCTGTGTGATGCCTCAACTCTGCCCCTGCTCATCCTTTAGTTGTCTTTGGGAAATGCGTAGATCTTTTTTTTCTTAGTCTTGGATTTCATAGCTCTGCAGCTATGGGAGGTACAGGAGCAAAGAGAAGTGAATGAAGCAGAAGGGCAGAAAAGAAACTTCTTGTTATGTTGAAGATCGTATCACACTGCAGTTTGGACTTTTTATGGGAAAAAATAGCTCTATGTACTGTAGAGCTAAACAAAACCAGAAACAGCTGGATGGCTGGTGTGGTGGCCAAACTGAGTGCACACACAGCTGAGAGCAGCCTGCACTCTCTGATCAAATCCTGATTATAATCAGGTTTTTACAGTCTGTGACACTGCAGCCTTGATTCTCATTGCACTAAGCAACAAGCCTGATAGATGAATCACTGTGAAATGTTTTCTTAGTCAGTTGAAACAGAGCAACTCTTGAGATGCTAGTGGTACAAATTCCCTTCTGTCTCAACAATGACACAACAGAGACCTCACTGGATCCCTTAACTGCTGTTATTACAGAATGTACTACAGCAGCACAAGAAGTTTCCTCAGTACAGTGTGAGTGGGGTAGGAGAGGATGGGAGAGTACCTGTCAGTCCTGTCCTAGCTACAGCAGTCCTGGAGGAGCCTCACAGTCCTGGGAGCAACTGATCCCTCTCAGGGAGGAGACCCTGTAGGTTGGCAGTAGCGCTCAGCAAGAGGGAAGCTTATAAAATGGAGAGCAGCCACACAGACAGGGTTCTGCTGGGACTGAAAGGATGATTTTTTTCCCTACAATTTTTTTCCCCTGTGGGTTTTGTAGGTGTTGAGTCCCGGCAGCCAGGCACAAGTTGCTGGAGCAAGAGGAAACCTGAAGGAGAGAGACTGTCATGAAATGACACAGGAATCACAAGACAATCTGCATACAAATGCATCTTTTCTTTCCTATCCTTCTATACCTATTGTCTCATATGAATACATTCTGTTTTAGAAAGTTCATCATTCCAGTTTGTAGTCTAATCAATCTCACAAAGCTTACAAATCCTTTTCCCTGTTCTTGGTGGGACAGCTTAATGATTTTCCTTGTCTTTTACCTGAAAGCCATAGATGTTTTAGTTTAATGCAGTCACTTCAGCTCTGCCTCCCTTTGAGGTACATCATGTAATCTAGAAATTATCTAAGTTGTAATACTGGCAGCCCATGGGAAATGGTTACAGCTAAGAGTGGAAGATCAGATATTTTACTGGCTTGACCATAAGATGCAGACGAGGGGAGGTGCAGACATTTGTGCCCTCACCTGCATCCCTTGGCCATGGCATAAGAGCAAATCCTGGCCCTCCCACCCCAAATGTGCCTAAATCCCCTGGCCCTGGGGAGGCCACATGACCTGCTGTGCTCAGGCAGGTGCCATGGGACACATGGAGAGGTCTGGCAGCAGTTTAATCCATGGGTTCTCCACTTATCTGCAGGGAGGGATTCCAGCTGGTCTGAGTATTTCCCTTACTGCTCTGCTCCTGTGCAGGGCACCCACACCTACACACTCCACTCCTGGTGCAGGAAGGGCAGCAAAACCTGGAGAGAAAGGGCAGAGTGAGGAACCAGAACAGGAAGACAGCAAATTGAAACTGAAACCAGGGGACAAAATGTGCCAAATTAATTCTGTGGAGTTTATAGGTGCCCTGGCAGAACTGCACTTCATTTATGTGGTTATTGCAGTGGTAGTCTGTGGTGCTCAGACATTTTACACGACAAGGCTCTACAAAAGTGCTCTCTGCTGTACACTCCTGTTCCTTGAGAATCTTTCAAATCACAATTAATGCATCCTAGATTGAAAGAGCCATGAAAGGACTTAAGCACCAGGAAACAGATTTGGATAAAATTTCAGTATAAAAATCTGATCTTACTTATCCCCTCCATTCTGGTATTTAGAATGCATAATTTTTTAACAATTTCTGCAGTAAAGCTTAGCCATGAGTCTAGATCAGTAACAAGGATAAGAATCAACGACCACAACACATATAATTTTAAATCCTTCCAAAAATTTACCACTCTGCTTTACATCTTTACAGCTCTAACACTCCCTTTATGGATTTTCGTGGGTTAATTCTGATTTCATATTCATTTTACAGTACTGTAAATTATATGCACTTCAATGGAGTTAAATAGTTAAATCTAGGCCTGCACAACCTAAAATAAATCTGATTAAAACAAATCCAGTGCCTATTTCCTTTTTATAGCAATACACCTATCTTTTAATCGATGATTGAAACAATCATGCTTGACTAGTGATTATTCTTTCACAAGTAATGTGCTTTCTTTAGTATAAAAATAGAATTCAAAAAGAATAAGGTAAGAAATCTGAATTTTCTCTGCATTTTAACCATTCACTCACACAGTTTATTGTCCTGCTGAAGCTCTGACAATTATATACAAGCAAACAGCAATTTAAAAGGCTTTAGCAAAGAGGTAATGTTCATTAACATGATTGAGGAATACATAAAAAAATATAAGCAGCTTAGTAATATATAATCAAAATAATCAGTAAATATATTTTAATGGTGTACACTGAAGGTTTTCATTCACAGGTGAAGAGCAGTTTACATCACATTTCCATAAAAATCAAAGTTGCATTGCTTCAGGGATGATTTCCATGTCCAGTGCCTTTACTGGCTGTTTCTTTCTTTTTTTCTTGATTCGTATTAATCTTCTTTCACCTTTTCTGTTGTTGAATCCTAAAGGTAAAATTAACAAAGTAACATTAGAAGACATCCAAGATTATCAGAAATGAGAGACAAGGCTCATTTCAATTAATCTTAAAAAATAAAAGAAAAAAACATTGTCTTACCTAAAATCTTCATATGCCTGACCAATGCCAAGTTGTCTTTTTGCTGTCCTTTTACACTGCACTTACTGTCCCTCCTTCTCTCTCTAGCTCTGTACCTCTCCTGATTTCCATTCTCACTTTCCTGAGACTTCCAGCTGTTACATTTGACCAGTCCAATCCTTACTACCAAAAGTGGCAAGAGAAGGTTTTGACCCGCACAATATTTACCTCTGAGCCATAGCTGGGGGCAGTAGCACTTCCCATACCTTTCTTGCAGATCCTCAAACACGACTTCCTGGAGATGAAATTATTCTCATTCCCACCACAACCGCTGTAGCTAAAGGGGCGACACCTTCCAGTCGAGAAGTTGTAGAAAAATCTCAATTCTTTGGCTCTGCAAAGCCCTCTGTCCATGGGGGTCATGCACAAGGAAGGGAGAGCAGGGCGTTCTGGAAGTACCAAGAAAAACAAGGTGAGACAACACAGCAGTGTTTCAGTTTTATGTCAATAATATTTGAAATTTTTTGGTGTCAAATTGAATTCTGCTCCCCTGAAAATCCAAGATACTCAGCATAAGCATCTTTTATGGTTACAAAGAAAAATAGCACAGTAAAATGCCATCCTGTCTTTGGATTGCCAGCAAAAGCTTACCTGAAAGCTATTCCTTTACTTGTGTTGTTAGTGATAAAATTGCCATTTCTGCCATAGGAGAGAGCACAGAAATGCATTTTGAGGAGTTTCAAGTGAAGCATTTGTAGAAAGTGACGTGAAATAAATAAACGTGGACAGCTTTAACAATTATGGTAACTATTTCTAATAATGAATGGAGCAAATCACTGCTAGACATTCTGGAATCAAGGAGAAGGTAAAAGTACCCAGCATTTCCAGTGTAAGATTCAATACCTCAGTGCTGAGTTTGTTGAATGACTACAGAAAACTTGACCTGAGTAACAGAGTCTGTCAGCAGCCATTGAGCAGTTATAAAACACTAGCTTGCTACTTGCAGAGTAAAAACAGCACTGAATGTGAAGAACAAGTGCACAAATTAATGGAGATGCTGGTGTGTTAGTGCTGCTGGCAGGATTTTACCATTCCAAGGAGAGGCTGGTGGTTTGCTCCTTCAGGGTGGCTGCAAGTGAGAACTGAAACACTGGAGGATGAACCTGGGGTAGCCAAAGGACCTGGGCACTGGAACAAGTTCAAGAAGCAAATCCATGCCAGGATTCCCAAACCTGGAAGAACGCCATCATCTATCACCCAAGAGTGACTGATACACAAAATAGGAACTGGTAAAATTGCTGCACAGGCTGCAAGGAGCTGAATGGGAGCCATTACATCACCAGTTAGGTGGCACCCAAAAGAGGACCATTTTTCCTCAGGAAGCAGCAGAACTGGGTGCATAAATGCAATAACTGAACGCATAAATGCACATGTGAAGCCAGTCAAATGGAACTCTTGAAGATGCAAAGCCACGCAGAAGGAGTTCAGTGGAAAAACAAAGTAAAAATTTGAGGAAATCATTCAGTTTAGAGCAAAGCTGAAGACGTCCTGTGGTCACAAAAGTGGGAAGCAAATGAGCTGCTGAAAGCAAGAAGTTACGCATTAAAAACCTGGGCAATGCAGGAGGCTGACAAAATATCCAAAAAGCACATGCTACATTTTAGGTGTCTTACATATGGTACAGCTGCTAAAAAAAAGATTCATCTGAAATGTATAATTGCTGAACAGTTGTGGTGAAAAAGTACAAAAAATTGCTGGGAAAGGAATAGAATGGTGTGTTAGCAACATTATACTATTAAAAAAATTCTGAAATTTAAAACCCAAGTAATGGGTTACTTTTTTGAGATAGACTAAGTTAGTTTCAAGTTATAAAATGAGAACCTCAACCTCTCTTCATAATTGCAAGACCAAATTTCACTCTGGGTCCAGAGTAGAAGTCCACAATGTGAAAAAAAATCTATATTAAACCTACATTTTTTTTATAATGAAGATGGTAGTTAAATAAACTAAGGCAATGCTTTTGGTACTGCTCTGAGAACTGTTGAGCCTGGAACTAATTTCATCTCTCTCTAGCTGGAGAGGAGGTTAGTTCCCAAAGCATATGTTCAGCATAGCTTGCCTATTTAAACCTGCTAATTTCTGAGCCTACAAAGAACAGAGCAGAAAGGCTTGCCAGTGAGCAAAGGGCCAAACAGCACAGGCTTGTTAATTATAACAGAATTCAAGTACACACCTTCTAATGTAAATTACTTATCTGCCATGTAGGATTCTCCAGGGAGTCCACAGTCCCCTCAGGAAGGAGTTCCCAATGACTGCAAGATTTGGGGGAACCATGGAGCCAGTGATGAGGTCAACAAGGACTGCCTGTGCATGTACAGTGCACCAGAGAGCCAGGTGCTATTCAGAATCCCTCCTGTATTCTTCCCAAAAATTATGTTATTCCTTGCCTATATCATTTTCAGATAAATGCCCCAAATACCAAACACTGTTCCTTGTTTATCTTCAAAATACCTGCATGTTCTTCACTCACAGAAGCAACCAGCCTGTGAAGAAAACCTCTTAATTTTGCCACCTGGAGCCATTTTTTCCAACAAAACAGTATTTTAAAATAAAACTAAATAACTTATCATAATTTCCTCTATGCTGAAGATCATAAAAATTATGAATTTTTTTGAATGTATTGATTACTAAAAGAAATTACTTCAGGTAAGCAGAAAACATTCTCTGTGTCATGCCCAGCGTGTCTATTGGCAGGACAATGTGAAAGCCTGTGAGGCAGTGTGTAAACAATGTCACCAGGACATTACAGCAGGTGAGTGGTCTTTGTTCAGCTCCAGTTCCTAATGCTGGATTTATGGATGTGATGGAACAGAAAATGGAGCTGTTATATCTATTATTGAGTTTCTCTCCAAAATGTTTCTATTTTACAACCCCATTTTTCTGAGAGTTGTTGAAAAGTTTTCTCTCCTGCTTTTTTTATGAAGAAGAAAAGAAAATGAAAGAAGCAAAAGTCCCACAAGCCACAAAACCACATTAAAAAGTAGGGGTACACACTGTATGGTTTAAGATTCAGTTTCTACCATACAGCCCTTTATTGAATCCCATCCCTCTGAGGTAGAGACAGATGAAATGATCATAATCTCTGAAAAATCAGAGATTAATCATAAACTCAGAATCTCTGGAAAATGCACATCCAGATACAGACTCACATTTATCAGAAAGAACCCCAACTCTGCATTGCAACAATAATCCTTATCCCTCAGGCTTTGCAGGGCTTGTGTGACAACAGACTGCTAATTATTCACACTGGAAAACAAGTTTGAAATTATCTTGGGAGGAAAGGGAATGCAGTGAGCACTATTTCTCCCCAGACACAAGTGTGTGACATTCACAAAGCTTCAGGTTTATTGCCAGATTTTCAATACCTGCAGACTTCAGCTCCTCATTTCTGGCTACAGCAAAGCGAAAATAAAAGAATCTTCAAGTGGACAGGCTATTACAAAAATAATGAGTCATCTGCACTTGACAGTAATCCACAGGTATAAATTGGTGCAGATCCATTAAAGCAAATAGAACTGTGCCAATTGATATCAGCAAAAGATGACCCTGACTCTGTACTCACAGGACCTGCATCCTTGTGCTATTCCAAATTCGCTGAGCTGAAAATTGACTTCTGATCCTGTCTCCCACTCAAATCTCCCAAATCAAATGTAGGTATAGTGCTTGCAATTTTCTACCATTGATCACGATTCTTAGCCTCACTCTCTCTTAGTTTGCAGAGAGAAAAAGTTATTATAGATGCTTCAGCAGAGTGAGGCCAGAGCAATCTTCAATCTCTGCAGAAAGTTCTTTGCTAAGAGTGCTAGAAACTTCATGTCTGTATCCATGGTTTGCTTTATTTGGCCATAGAACAGTTTAATCTTCTGAAGATCAACAACTATATTGTAAGTCTAAAAGCCTGATATTATTACAGAGTTACACATACCAAAAAAACTTTTTTTTCTTAAAATCAAGATGAAATAGCATGTCAGTTGTAAGGTGAGGTATTTTATAAGAGACAACTCCTTGTAATTTTTTTTTAGTGTAAATTAACTAAATTACATTTCATTTTTTAAAAGGTCTTTGGAAAAGATATATAGCCAGGCCAATATAGATAGCAAATAGATATTACTGGCAGATTAATTTGCCTGTGCTTGAGGAGATGGACATCAGCTGCTCCATCCCAAACAGTTCACCCTGATCCTCACCTCATATGTGAAGTCAAATTCCTGTCCCTCACAGAAAGCTACAGACAATTACCCTGCACGTTTGTGTGACCGGTCTCTGCCTTGGAGCTTCACTTTACAGCTGCACATCCAGAAAGAGCAGCAATGGAGACAATGTTCTCCATGCCACTGTGGAGAAATCAGCTGTCAGCTTTGGCCTTCCCCTCTAGTGGGATTGCCAAAATCACCTGATTTTAGCCCATTCCAGCAGCCTGAAGGGTACAAGCTGATAAACAGAACAGGAGGCACATGAGGCAGACAAGGACAAGACAAAGGTCACACAATTAGAAAGAATCTGTTGGGTCTTCAGACTTGGCACTGAAATTCTCTGGTCCTTCCGTGGTGTGCTTCTCACCCAACCCATCTGCTACACTGACTCTCTGTTCCATCAATCTTTAGTTCTCTTTCTCTTACCCTCAAAGTCTGCTGTGCAGGAAAATTCCCTATTGCTGACACAATCAAAACCCCTTCAATTTCCTCTAAAATAGAAAACATAGTGAAGCATGCTCCTTTCCTGGTATAGGTTAGCTGTTTGGAGGATTATTCATACTATGACTAAAAACCTTCAGGGAATGTGCTTGCCCCTTAATGCCCCTAGACTTATTACCAGACCTGATGTAATTCACATAGTTTTCAGTAAAATAGGCTGCCAAAAGCTTTACTGTTTTATATGCATTCATTGAAATTACAAAGTGCATTGATGCTTTGCATGTGGTAGACAACACAACTGAACAGAAACTTACATCAAACCAGCAGTGCTTGAAGATTACAGTGCAGGCAAAAAACAGGGTACAACACACACTCATGCTTTATTGGGCACTCCATTCTAAGCAAAGAGCACAGGAATGCCACCTACACACCTGTTATCTACAGAACATATGAAATGCAAAAACCTTAGCGAGTCATCACTCAGTCCTCAGAAGTGCAAGCAAGTGCAAAAGCAAAAAAACCAACATAAATACTTGGTGAGAATGCTCAGGCTCTTTCCAACTGTTTGTTGCTTCCTCTTGCACAACTGTGGATCATAAAAATGACATACTTCAAATTCAATCACCCTGAACAGTGTGAGCAAGCAGCAGCCACCTACAGAGGACAGTGTCCAGCTGCTGATACTGTCAAAGCTTATCCCTCCTCAATAAAGGTCCAGAGTCCCATCTGCATTACAGTACACAGTGCAAAAATACCTTGGAGAGACATTTTAAATTAATGAAATTACAATTAATTACATTAATGAAAGCATTTAAAATTAATTCATACCCACTGTGATTATACTCAACCCAAAAATGAGTTTAATATGGTCACAGTGAATATACAAACATTTTGCTATTAAATATATTACACTATGCTATGTTCTAAAATCCAAATGTTGTTCTTTTTTAATAGATGAAGGGAATTGAAATCAATTCCTTATTAGATCCTCACAAAAATATTAATTTAGACTGAAAGAATTATGCAGCACTGCTTTTGCTCTTTTTTTTTTGCTCTGTATTAATCAGGCCTTTGGGAAGTGCACACTTTTTAAAGAGAGTGGTCAGTCTTCCACTTGCTGATATTTATGAAAGATCCATAAGTTGTAACACATTCTTTTGCTTTGGCTTTCTCTGCTTATCAAATCCTTTGGCAAAGATCAAACCCATTCTTTAGTCTCAGGTATGTCAGAAAATGGGTTGAAATGGAAATGCAATCCATATAAAAGACTGAGAGATAAGAACTGCAAAAGCTAATTCTTACCAAAAAAGATGGGGAACTGGTTGGGCTCCTCCTCCTTTGGGGAACTACTGTTCAGGGTGTTGGACTTCTCATTTGGAGCAGCTGGCAGTGCATTACCTAAAAGAAAAAAATAGAGACAGTGGGTGTGAAAGATTCAAGGGTGGGATATGTAGACACATCCAAGCTCTGTAAATCAGCTGTGATTGGTACCTGCTGGCCCTGCTAAACCTCACTGCTGATGCCAGTTGCCAAGCAACAACTCTAAGGCCCAAAGGCTCAGGAAAGTCAGGCTGCTGAAACAACTCTGCTATGAGTTCCTTTTTCTTCCTTAATTTTACTGACGTAAAATTTAGATTGTACACAGCTTGATAAGGTTATTTTTATATTGCCAGCAGACATTCCAAGCTTTGCAATTGTAAGCCTTTTGCAAAATAAGTATTGCTGGTAAGAAAGTGGCTCTGAAGCTACTTTTAATGTCAAAGACTTCCCTGTGCTCAGGTATTTCCAGTGACATACAAATAAATGGGGGAAAACCAGTGCACAAACCAAGGAGCAACAAAGTGTTGATTATAAACAGCAGAAGCAAATTCTTACCAAAAATCCCAGGAGTCTGGCTGGGTGCTTCTGCTGGGGAACTGCTGTTCACAGTGCTGGGATGCTCTTCTGCTGGGGAACTGCTGTTCACAGTGCTGGGATGCTCTTCTGCTGGGGAACTGCTGTTCACAGTGCTGGGATGCTCTTCAGCTGTAACAGCTGGCAATAAATTTGTTAAATTAAAAAAAATAGTGAAAACTGCTAAGAAAAAACAAACAAAAATTGGTATAGATTCAATATATCAAAAAATAAAAAGCTTTAACCTATTTAGACCACGGCAACCCTCTCTTCTTGGGTGTTCATGCAAATTTACATGAAGGTGTTATTTTAGACTAAAGTCATGAAAAAGAATATTCTGCAGCTTTTAGTCAGAAGGTACAAGTGGAATCACAGCCCAGGAAGAAATGCTTCAGCAAAATTAGGGAAACTGCACATGGCTCTAAATTTATAATTTAAAAAAATCTTTAGAAAGAAGCAGAGTGGGTCTTTTCTACTCTAAGTGTGAATAAGCTTGAGTTCCCCTTGCCAAAATGACAGCTTATGAAATAGTGCTGGAAAAAGGCCCACTAGACACAAGCAAGATAAAAAGGTCTGGAGGCTCTTGGTGGGAAAATGTATTCACATTATGAATAAAATGAGGCACTTGGTGAAGGGAGAGGAGCTCTGAACGTCTCTGTATGTCCTGATGTAGAACAACTTGTTGGAATGAGCAGGACAAGGAAGAAAATGACTGGTCTGTGGTCAGTCTGAGTGGCTTTGGTAGCCTAAGCTGCACAGCCAAGTCATTCCCAAGGGACACACAGGTGTTCCAGGAATCTTGGTTGCAAGCTAGCAATACACAGTGAGTTAAAAATCCCTGTATGGGCACCTCTTGTCATTACAAGACTTGGTTTGAAAGGAGTATATGCAGACCTATGGGTTAAAAACATACAGAAGTGTTTTATGGTATTATAAAGCCAAATAAACGGCAGATTTTAGGTTAGCTGCCATGAGAAAAGTAAAAATGTAGGAGTCGTGTAACATTCCTTAAATAGTACCTACCAACTTTTTACTCCATGCTTTAAATTTTGGTACTTTCATTTAAAAATACGTATAATTACTGTAAATTCCATGTATAAATTACTGCCACCTCAGGGCACCCTGAATTGCCTTTTTTCCATGCAAAATACCTTCAAAACACACCGGTTTTTATACAAGTGTAAAACGAAGAGCGATTAAAACCATCAACTCACAGTTGTCTTGGCAGGTATTCTGGCACTCCTCCAAACTCCTGAAGTTGTTCTGGTTTCCTAGGCACCCACCATACTTGAATGCCTCGCACAATTTTGTCTCTTTGTTGTAGAAGTACCTGGTAAAATACCCTCGGCAGACCCCGGGCTCTTGGGCGTGGAAGCAGAAGTCAGGCTGTCCTAGAAACAATGCTAAATGATGAACAGGGTGGGGGAAGAAAGAAACTGAAATGCATCCCAAGACAACAGCAGATCTGGAGGAAGTTTGCTAAATAAACCTGTGACTTTGGGCTAAAGGCCAACTGTAAAATAACTACTGCTTTTTTGTGCTGTTTTTCTTCTAGATTTAATTATAATTATATTTAATTGAATAATTATATGAATAAACTGTTAAATACACTAAATATTATAATAATTAGTAAATAAAATTATAAATATAATTATTAAATATTAGATACATTGTATCATAATATATTATTTAATTATAGTAAATATTTAATTTATTTTATTCTTTATTTAATTATTTATATTTACACTGGAACATTATAGGGGTATTTATTGCTCTGTTCAAGTAGCCACTAAACTACATCTTGAAAAATGTCAGCTAATGAGTCCTTAAAAATTCCAAAACATAGAGGCTCTAAGTTGAAAATTAGTTTTTATTCTGATTTTAAAGAAGACCTGAACATCAACTGGATCACTTGCACCTAAGCACACATCCTTGTTATTTATGTTTCCCTCAATGTTAAGACAAAGCAATTCTCAAATAGAAGAAAAAAGGAAGGAGTTTTAAAATAGAACAGAAAAAATATCTAGCAGTGCAGTTTGTCTAGGGCAGTTTATCCTTGTAAAAGGATACTGGAAACAGGGAACAGAGCAGCTATCCTACATAATTTCAGTCCTACCTCTGAGTTTGCAATCAGTAACTACAATATCAACCAAGGACAAGTTAACAAATAAATATTGCATAATTTGACTGAATATCACAGCATGATATCACATCCTTTGGCAGGGAAGAAAAAAACAGCCATATGACAATCCCCAGAAGTCAACTCCTCACCATATTCAGTTTTTTTTTAAAATAGCACGCTTAAAATCATGGTAACAATACAGAAATAGATGTGGAGGAATTCTCAGATTCTTGCTAACAGATATTTAGAATTATGATTCTTGTCTGAGCTGACTTGCTGAGAAAAGTCTACTTAACCATCATATAAGAAAATCCTAGCAGGTGTAAAGTATAAAGGCCTTCCTTAGCTGTGAAAATTCACAAAATATTGAGACTAAAATGGTGTGCAGCCACCTGTCATTAATATATATATATGTGAAACAATTACTTTGAAACTCCTAACATTTTAGAAGTAGGTTATCAACTTGCAAAGAAGTTAATCCTGTAACACCTATTTTAGGTAGGTACATGTTCAAATTCATTGCTAGAACAAGATGATTATTAAAGGTTATTGCTGCACATGTTGAATTTATACAAAATATTATAATAGCTCATAACAAGTGTTTTTCTAAGAATTGGCAATATAATGCATTTCAATTTTTATAATACTTAATGAACAGAAAAAAATAATTTTCAGAGATCACATGCAAAATTAAATCACTAAAATATTCTTGAAGAAAGCAACCAAATCAACTGTTTATAGCATTCCTGAATGGCTTAATTTTGATTCTTCATTACAAATTTCATTCTCTGACAGTGAGTGTAATCCACAGCCAGGTGCTTCACCTCTCTCACTATGCAAAGGGAGCACCTGTTGATGTGCACAAATTCAGAAAGCTAAGCCCACAAAGAGAAATGAATTTGAGAAATATGTGGGAAATTTGAGAAATATGTGAGAAACACAAGGCCTGTGCTGTGCTTTCAGCTGGAAACAGAGGTGAGGCAGGTGCCCAGACAGGGAGCGGCAGGGCTCCACCAGGTGTACCTGTTCCATCTCCTAGGAGCTCACAGACAACAGGAGCCACAGAAAAAATTCTCACCTCAAACATTGCACAATACCATGAAATAACACAAGGGGATTATTAGATAGATATTAACTGAAAAAGGAAGGCAGGTAAACATAAGGGTGTGCAAAGTAGGCTGCGGGATTATGACAGAGTCTTAAAAACAGATGTCTTTAATTTAGAATAGTCTTATATTAAAATGATTCTTGTAGGTTCTTGCAAATGAAATTAAGTCCAAATTAGCTGAGTTCATGGCTAACTTTTATAGCTACTTTTGAAGAGAGAGTTCATGAAGGCAATATAATCCTAACCACACAATCCAGTACTGCAATGCTAAATGCCACATCTTTCTCTAAAGGCTCAATATTCAGAACTACATTAGTGGAAGCAACAGTGCATGTGCAATAATGCTGATGACAGCCATGGGCTGAATTTTACAGGATGTGTTCTGGTTTGTCATTAAAAGCAGGGAATTAGGGTCAGCCCTTAAAGGCAGTAGTGCCAAAGTCTGCAGCATGTGTGGAAAATCAACCTTAGTAGCTTCCACATACAATCACAATTTTAAAAAAATGCATTAAGAAGAGAAAATACAGTAGAAAACAGGAAAAGAAAACTATCATCTCATATGAAAATATTCCAAATACCATTCTGTAAAGATAGGTGATTTGATTATAGTCTATTTCAAAATGTATGTGCAAATGTTTGCATTTCTGCAAGTTGCTAGCACACCCATTCAGGAAGTGCTGAGTGGAAGGAGGGATGAAGAGGAGGAAGCAGAAAAAGAGGAGCTGACTTGTGACAAAGTGTACTCAAGTCTGTGTTTTGGGAGCCCTGGCTGCCCACAGTGGGCCCCATCCAGGTGAGTCTCCAATGTGCAAAGGGGAAGGGTAGGGTAAGTCTTCACAAGCTCTACTCGGTGTTAAAATGAAATATTCTCGTTAGGAACATCAGTTTTCTCAACAGACCAACAGTGTTCCAGTAAGGGACTCCCAATACTTTAGCACTGGCTATTTTGGAAGTCTGGGATATCAGGAATTTAAAGTTCTGTTAAAAGTCTGTCCCTCCAGGAATGGGAAACTTGCTCCCCTGTTTGATTTGCAATTAGGACATCTGCCCTAACCTCTGGTAGCTCCTCCACAGGCAATGCTTAAAGAGTTCTGTTTCAGACCAATTTTTTCCCACTTTTCTAAAAGTAAAGAGGCATTAGTACAAAGCATTTAGCTTGTTCTCAAAATACATGATAATAGCTCCCCGTCGTGGCTAATTATACCATGCTTGAATCTCTGCTAAATTTCTCTTTTTACAGAAAAAAGAGAAATTATGTATTTATTTTGTGAAGAAGAGATTGCAGCTACCATCTTCAGTGACCACAACTGTCCTCAAACTCTTTGATGAAGACAGAAGAAGATTCAGCCTAAGAACTCATTTTAAACTGACATTGCTTTTTTTGTTAGAAGATAAATTACGTATTGTTCTGAGCTAACAAAAGAAGAAAATACATTCCTTATTGTGTAGAGAATCTTAAATTATGATGTAAATATCATTACCTTTCTTATTTTTTGCTAATGCCATCTTCTGAGGAAATTCTGCAAGATAAATAAAAATAAAAGTATTTAGCAAAAGCATACATTTTAAGTCTCACCTGTGATACCAGTGTGTTTTGCAGTAACAGTGAGCAATGTTTTTCTCTTTATTCAGGAAGTAGCACAAAAGCTCATTGTAGTGAACTGAAGTATTATTTCCCTTGTATAGGAGGACCTGCTGTATTGGAAACTTGACAATATAGCAAGTACTGAAATCAAATTATGCCAATTTAGAATTGAAAAGGGAAATTACCCCCTTACTACTGGATCCAGGATCCTGCATCATGCAATCTCACTCCTCAAAAGAGGAGTAATTAATTAGCAGACTAACAACCCAACTGCTGTAGCTACTAATAATGCTCATAGCTGTGGAGCTGGCTGAGGGAGACAGCAGGACTTCCCTCATCCCACCCAACTCCCTCTGCTCTGCCATCTAGGAGTGAAGCTTTCCTCCTCCAGTTAATGATATTAATTAACTGCAACTGGCCAAGAGTCCCCAGGTATCCCAGGGGGCTGGAGATGAAAACTTTGTCTGCATGGTTCTCTCCGTGCACGATCTGCAGCAAAGTTGTTATTGTCATTTTTAATGCAGGAGCCTGGGTTTTATTGTATCAGCTCAAGAAACTGGGTATCTTAATTCAACCCCAAATTCCTTTTTTAGAGATTGAAAACGAACCTTCTCCTTGTAGGAGACTGTCTAATCATAAAACTGCAAAGGAGTCCAAGGGCAGAGCAGACTGTACAATGTCTGAGAAAGGCTGACAATATTTTGACAGCTGAGAGAAAGATGGCCAGCAGCTTCTGGACTCTGCCTTAGTCACCTTATTTGCATTGCTTCATAATTCTTGTTTTGTACTTTACTGCCCTTTTGTATCATAATTCTATCCTAGTTTTCTCTGGAAACGTGCTGATGTTATATTTTCAAAGCAGATCTATTGGGTAGAAATTCTGTCATGACACATTTTTCCTTCCACCTCTGGGACAATGCAGCTGTTACCCTTTAAAAAATATTAAAGGCATGGCACGCACTTCAGAGTGATGTAGCATTTCTTTGAACAGGTTTCCAGTATTTCCTATTAGTAGGAGGCTTGGCCCTCAGCATTTAAACCCATGACCTAAACGCGGACACGCACGTCAGGCCATTCCACTAATCTCACTCAGCTGTCCCCTTCGGGGCAAAATCAGCAATCATACTTTGGCATGTGATCTCCACTCTTCTGGCAGAGAAAAGGAAAATTTCATTGTGACTTGATACAGGCCTAGAATATCTTAATCTTAGTACCATGTCAACACTGTTTTTGCTTCTGGTTTCAGTCAAAAATCCAAATCCACTTCTGAGTTGGTTTCTTTTTTGTAAACAAAGTGTATTCTTTAGTAGATCCACTCTAAATAATAGACATTAGAATTGCCATTGTGACCAGAAGCATTTATCAGAGCAGGTATTTTCCCATAATAGCAAGCTTAAGTAGCATAAAATTTATATTCATGGCCTTGAAAATTAAGGTCTTAGTGTGAGTGATGACATTTGGGACTATACTCATATCCAGAAAATAATAGAGCCTATAGGCAAATTCCCCTTAGAAAGTACGTTTTCATTCCCTGAAGTTGTGAGTACTGGGCAAAAGAAACAAAAAATACAGCTGATTTCTAGGAAGTTTGATTCAGAAGTACTCATCTTGAATCTGAGCATTGTCTTGGAGAGCCTTAGAGTGGCCAGAACACAGCTGGGCTCTCTCAACTCTGTTGTACTGACATCAATCAGTTCTGCCTGGTGGCTTATTGATTCCAAACCGTTAACAAGTTATCCTGTTCTGGTAAGTCCCTCATGCTGGCTCATTTATTCATGTATTTGTGCTGAATACTGAAAATAAAAAACTTTGATTCCATTAATTCTTTTGAATTTCTACATACTTTAGGTAGCTGCTCTTGAGGTTATTTTTAACAATACTGGTCTTCACATTCTTCAGAGTGATTGTTTAGTATTTCAGATTTTTCTTTATTTCTAAGCACTTTTGTGCCACTCATACTCTCTCTTCAGACTCATTTCTACAGTCACTAAATAGTGATCTCCTATAGAAATAAATACTGGAAATGTAAGTAAGATGAATACAATTATATACTACAATACTGCACAGACCGAGTTAGAGTTAACAACAATTCACAGAATTATACAGGGTTTTGCTGCATTATGTTAGCAAAAGGGATTAATTTAAGGGTTTGCTTTGCTTTATGCCTGATGGTCTGCAGCACACTGTAGGTAACACCAAATCATTTTATCTGCTCTTATCGATTCAGAGAATACAGAGATCGTGAGCCTTTGTTTCTCCTCTACCTCCAAGCAGATCCAGCTCTTGGAGAGTCTTGTATCACTGTTACTCATGCACAGAAAAGTGTTCATGGGCTGAGTACCAAGATGGAGACACTAAGCCAGTTCTCATTTTAAAAAACTTTCAGTTTTATACTATAGAGTTATGCCAAATATATGCCAGTACAGGATTTGGTCTAGAAGATCTGTTCCAGATGCAACATGTGTGTCAGAATCAAAGTAACACTGGGTCCCTTCCAACTCAGCTTATTCTCCGAAAACAGCAGCATCAGATGGAAGAAATAATGTGATAAATCTTCACTCATGACACCTGATTATGACTTTTGGACACTTAATTCCAAATTCTGCATCTATCAGGCCAGCCTTTTCCTTTTTATTCCTCTGTCCTAGCCTTTAAACTGAAATCGAGGTCATCAGCCCAGCCTTTTCCTTTTTATTCCTCTGTCCTAGCCTTTAAGCTGAAATTGAGGACAAACACTCGAAATTTCCTGTGACAGGAAGTGCCAAGTTTTGGATGAGATTCTGACAGGTGCAAATAACCCCACTGCAAGCATGGTAAAGATGCTGTGGGTCCTGCTGAAACCCCAAACCAAATACTAGCTGGAAACCACCAAGAGCCAGCCTGGTGTCAAAGAGCAGCTAATTCACATCCTAGACTCCAGGTCTTTCTGAAACTGAGTGCTATTCAAGGAAACAATAATTTTCAATTTTTCATCTTGAAAAACTTTACTTTTTAAACTTGGTGGAGTCATAACTAGAAACAGATTCATGATCTGTAATGAATTCCTTCTTTCTTTGATTTTTCTGCCCAGAAATGAGATCTGCTCCCATACAATAGTCTGTAAGGAAGATTTTAAAGCCTATGACTTGAATTCTATCTTATTTTGGTATTTTTTTTTAAACTTGGGTATGATGAATCAAAGGCACAAATAGTATATTTTGGAGAAGCTTTTATCCTTGCCAATTGCTAAAATACTAAATACAGGTAAGTGAGCACCAAAATAGTAATCTGCACTTCTGGAAGTATCTAAAACTTGAACATAAATAGAAATTCATTAGGTTCTTTCCCTTTCCAGCCACTTCAGGAAGATTCTGCTTAAGATCCATTTCAGATCTTAGGACAGAGGTTCCTGAAATTTGTGTGTGCTTGAATGTAGGGCAAAATGTTTTTCTTCATGTCATCCTTTTTTCTTTTGACTTGAAATGCTGGATGATGTTATTTAGTAACTAAAGAATTGTGATTTCCACATACCTCTTTCTTGATGGGATGCCATTTTAAGAATTAATATTATTTTACTATAATCACCACTGTGTTTACCCATGTATTGCACCTGAAAACAGAGCAAGGCTGTGACTGATCCTTCCCACTTCTTCCCTGGAGCACCTCTGGTCTCTGAGGCTTATTAGTAGGATCTATCCAGAAACCATCAAAAGGTAAGTTTCCAATTAATCCTTAGAGTAAAATGTACTGGAAAATTTTCACCCCCTTAAAAACTGGAGTAAGATTTTTGACTGCCACCTGTTCTTAGTGAAACTCTGTAGTGTTTTGTTTTGGGTTTTTTTTTTTTCATTCTGCTAGAGAGAGCTTTATAAGCATACAGTTGTTTAAAAGGAAAACTTAACTGAACAGAAATTATGGTGGCACCAGCAGATCAGAAAAATACATCTGAAAGGTAAACAATATCTTGAGTTAATATGTGGTGAGTAAATAAAATGTGTGAAGTTTCCTCTTGGGAAAGACCAAAGGCGTCAAGGGCAGGGATGCTTTCAAGGTATATGGAAATGGCTCACTAACATTTGTAGATTGATAAAATTAGAGGCATTAAAACTAACAAACATTCTTGAAATACTACTTCGGGTAATGTGCAACCAGCTCCAGCCATTATTGTAACATTGCAGTGGGAGACAGATACTTACTTTGAGATTTCTAAATAAATTTAGCAACAAGATGCAGAGTAATTTTGATCAGGAAATACAGATGTGTTAAAAAGCAGACAATGGAACAGATTTAAAGCCTGATCTAAACACTATGTAGACATAAATTCTGGAAGGGATGGAAAAAATAGGTAAGAGACATTTACATTTGTTGCCAGACAAAACCTGAAGCTATAAATTACTTTGTCACATATGGCAATCAGCTTTGGTCAGAAAACCCAAATAGGAGCTTCTGAAATCAATTTTCTAATCCAAAATTTCTCAGAGGTATTTTTTGTAACCCATAAGAACTTGCTGTGCTTGCAAGTGGCCTATGCTAATCCTAGAAGATACAAGTATTCTAATTTTCATCCAGTTGTGTGAGGAATGTGTACAATGCTGAAAACCTTAATTACAAGGATGAATTTTAATAGCAAAACCAGCATTCACAAAGCCCTTGGTGCACATTGTGCTGTGTATCATATGTTAGATCTCATTTTCTTTTTTTCCAATGATTAACCAAGGAGGATTCAATGAAACAAAGTTAAAAATTGGCCATAACTAGCATTTTTAATGAGAATTATCTACTACTGTAGTAGCAATTATGCTGAAACAGAGAAGATGGCCAAAATTTTGGACAATTCTACCAGCTTCTCAAGTAAAGGACAAACCTGGGTTAGACATTCCAAAAGCAATAAAGAACCTGTTTGCTACCCACCAGCTTAGCCCAGCCTCAGAATCAATTTCTCTTAAGAACTCATCCAAAACAGGGCTCTAGCTAGAAAATAAGATTCCTTGCCTTGGTGTTTCTATTCCAGAGGTACACTACAAAACCTACCTGTCTTTCCACACTATGTAAAATAATTCAGATGACTACAACCTACTTGGGAACATAATTAGAGGAATCGTATTTCTGTCATAATAGGAATTGAAGAGAGCTTCTACTTCCCAAATTGAAGTGGTTTGTGAATGAGAAATAACAGCTGCAAATGAAGGCTTGGTAGGAGGGTGAGAGAATGGGTACTGGCCTTTTGGCACACACTTCTCCTGGCATTCCTCCAGCGTCAGGAAGTTGTTCTCATTGCCGTGGCATCCACCATACTCAAACACCTCGCACTTGCGGCTCTTGATGCTGAAGAAATATCGGATGTGGATGGCTTTGCACGGGCCTTCGTCTGCTTTCATGGCACAGAAGGAGTGCACCAGCTTCAGTGGTGGCAAACCAGCACCTGGAGCACCGAGGAGAAGCAGAAGAGCTGAGTTAGTTTGCTGCACACTGCAGGGTGTAACTCCCAGATGGGGTTGCTTGTGTGTTCTTCTAGAGAGGCACTGCAGAGCTCCCAGCACACTGAACAGATGTAAAAAGAAAAACATCATCTGCATTGGAACACTGATTCCATTCGATCAATTCAAACGTGTGGCTTCAATTTTCCACCAAAACAGCTCACAGTATAAACTTCAACTCCTCATCACAAACCTCTAAACAGTTATGGAGCGTGGCCGAGTCACAGGAGCTGGGGTGCAACGCTGAATAACAAAAACACACAAAGACACAAAGACCACCAGGGCAGAAGGGTTTCCTTGGGCTCTCTTCCATGCACTGCTCCCAGAGAACTTGGCTCGTAAAGGAGCTGCCAGGGAACAGTGTGGGATGGCCAGAGGCCTGCAGAGGGCATCCCTCTCCTGTCAGATGGCACTTCCCTGGGACACAAACCCTGCTGGCACCACTGACAGGCACCAGACTCCTTTCCCTTTCATCTCACCGTTCTTGCATTACAGCTTTCAACAGCAAACAGCTAGAAAGTCAAGGCAAAAGAAGACTGAACGCTTTCAAATTGTGTCATTTCTGCCTTTCAATATATATTAGGTCAGGGAGTGTTCCATATAAATTTTCATAGGCATTGTGAAGAACACTACCAAAGTTTCACCCTGCCAATGTCTATAAAGAAATTCTGACCAACAATCCAGTTCCTGATACTGTTCCCTTACAAATATATCAAATATATGGTTTACTTTTTTTTTCTCTTTTAGTTTTCCAAGGCAGTATTTTACCCTAGAGGGTTCTGAAAGCTCTGTAGAGCTTGTGGGCATGCCATAGGAGCCAGAAGAACAGCTCTAAAGTTTTTCATTCATTCATCCTACAGCTAATTAGAACATTGATGTCTCAGAAGTTACATGCAAACATGCAAAACATCTGTGCTCTTTGCAGTGGCCAAGGAAGGAGACAAAAGAAAAAAGAAGAGAAGAATTTACATGATCACATAATCATTACAGACTCCTACTCTTACTAGTTTAAATTTCCAGTTTTAATTAAAAGAATCCATGAAAATCAGTCTTTATGACATGGTTAAAAGGGACCTTGTGTACTTACTACCCACCTGCTCTGTGGACATCTAATTTTAGCATCTAAAATTGACCTTATTATACAATTCTTGAATTAAATTCTAAGAGCTGAGATAAATCCTCAGAAGTACTGAGGTCCATGGAAGTTTACTTATTTTATTCCATTTGATTATAACTATCAAACTTACAGAAAAGAAATAAATTTCAGCACTAAAATCTTTTCAAGAATAGCATTTAAGTCCTCGAAAAACTAACAACCTCTATTACATGATTACTGCCAACAGAACAATCGTAGCACACAATCAGGTCTTCCAAAGGCAGACCATTTGGTGTTAAAATATATATAAAAAAGGACTAATTTCAAAATTCTATTTAAATATTCAGTCCCCAAAACTGTTTGTAACTTAAGCCATATTGGTGAAATTTTCAGATTTTGAAGTTGGGTATATAGATTTGAAAATATTATTGAAGACCATACAATAGGAAATATTGATGAAATAAACTTACTAATTATAAGAGATGTTACATTTGGTAAACTTGCTGTGAAGCTCAGCCTGCCGAACAAGATTTTTAGAATGTTTTTTCTTTCTGGTTTCATTAACTGTGTCTGTGAGTCCATAATGTCTTAGTATTTAGAAGTCAAATTAAATGCCAAGTTGGACTTCAAAGGCTCTAAAGTTCTCCAAAAGGCATGGGAATCCTTTGGAAGCGACTTAAAAAGGCTCAACTTAAAAAGTTGAGAGGATCCTGCATTGCAAAATGAAATTTTGGATTTCCCCTGCTCAGTACCAGGGAAAGAAATGCCTTAAAAACACCAACGTTTTCAGTAAGTTATGAACTCACTCCTGAAATGTTAAAATCAAACACTCAGAGCTCCACAGAAACCAATCCAACTCAGATGTGGTGAGGGTGAGGGCTGGCAGCTGGTTTATGAACACGTCATTTTCTTGGCACCCAGAAATGAGATCCCCTCTGTGACCTCTGCCAGTGACCCAGTTCAGTCTACAAGAGGTTGTGAAAACTGACCAGGTTTCCTAACCACTGACATTTCAGACCCACAGTTATGTCAGCTCGTTTTCTTGCTGCATTGCACCACCCCAGTGTGGTGGGCTATCCAAACAAAAACAGCATGCAAGCATTGTTGCAAAACTACACCAAGAGGATGAACAAAGGGCTTAGCAGAGTTCATCCTGGGAACTTTCTGCTCTCCACTCCTAGCCCGCTTCCCATCAGACCCACGGAACAAAATCATTGTTTTGGTTACCTCCTAAGGCCTTTCCCCTGCAGTCACAGGGATGCTGCTAACCACTGTCAGATGTCCTGACATCTGCTGAGAACATAATGACTAACTGTGTCACACTTCTTGGCAATCACTCAGTTTCCTAGGAATGCTAGAAAGCTGCCATAGTTTGAGCAAAATCTGTACCCTGTCAAAGCCCCAGGGGCCAAACCCTCCAACTCCAAACAGTAACCAAGTGACTCTGAAGAAAGAGGTCTCCAAGGGATTGGTCGGAACTGAATCATTCTTCTGTCTGGAAACAGTGAAAGAATTCTTCCCCATTATTTTACACCTGGGAGCACTTAACTCACACAGATGATATAAAGTTAGCTTTCCTTCTCAGATTAGAGCAGCAGATGAGAAGGCAAGCAGGAGTATTTGCCCACAGACACACATCTGCCTGTACTTGTTCCATTTGTGGAATATAACTTGACAAAAGTACTTCCTAGTGTAAG
Source organism: Agelaius tricolor (assembly GCF_023055355.1). Classification (NCBI taxonomy): domain Eukaryota; kingdom Metazoa; phylum Chordata; class Aves; order Passeriformes; family Icteridae; genus Agelaius; species Agelaius tricolor. Next base: position 4,719,526 of record NW_027269270.1, read on the forward strand.
GACTCATCCTCTGCTCTTGAACAGTGGGACAAAGTGCTATTACATTTTAGGTGTGAAAGGCATAGGATATGACATTTAGTGAAGATGTCTGTCAGGAAAGTCAGTGAAAATTCCTCAGCAGAAACAGAGGAAGATAACACTTGAATGAATGTTAATGGAGTTTCTCATCCAAGTGAAGTAAAGTTCCAAGCAATCTGAAGCAGTCAGCTCTAGGATTTCATTACTCTTTGTGTAAGACAGCCCTTTTTTTGGTAATATGCTGCCTGAATATTCTTTATTAAATACTAAATTTTTACTTCATGCATAGACAAAATAATTTAAACCCATATATACACACACATGGTAAATCAGTTTCAACTTTCCAATTCACCATCTGTGTCTTGCAATTCAAGGCTGCTGCAGGAGAGAAGGTTGTTTCCTATACTCTCCAGCTTGATTGTGGGCTCTCCAAGTTCAGTTGCTTCCCTGGCTGCTTGAAGCCTTGGTGGTGCAGCAGCTGCCCTGCACTCACTGCATCACTTCTGTAACCCAAACCTCTGCCTACTCTCTTTTTATTGGAAGATTTTGTCTCCTCTTAATTATCTCCATGCTAAATAAACTCCTTTCTTCTCATCTTTTTGTTGGCCTTGCTTTCTAATCCTCTCATAACTCTTATTTGAATGATTCCTATTGGTCTGGATTCCTGGTAAAATGTGCTGCTGTGAGCTCAATATAATCCTCTACCTGACACATTACTAGTGGCTAATAGAGTGGAATAATTATCCTTTGGTTTTTTCCTTAATCCATCACAAAATCACTTGCCTTTTGACATTGATTTTAATACTAATCACTTTAACATTGAATTAATTTTGTAACGCCCTGTAACTTCCATTGACCTTCCAGCAAATAGAACCTTGTTATACAGGTACTTCAACATTAATATTCCATCTTGTATTTATGATTGCATTAATTCTCCTTCTTAAGTATAGCACATTGCATGTGTCATTTTAAAAATTAATTTAAGCTCTCATGTTAGATCTGGTTCTGTTGGATATTTATTACTCATCCAATTTAGACACCTGGTCCAGATACATAAAGAATTCCTGCATAATTATAGGACTGTACTAGCCTAGACCAAGACATTTTGTTTTAAATACATTAAATAATGACTACAGCTGATGTTCACTGTCACACAGAAGTAACTTTTTAATGCAATGGCTTCCTTACATTAGCTGAATGAGCACTGAACACCCATTGCTCTGTTTAACAGCCACTGCACTCCCCAGTCTGTGTTAAGACCAAAGTGCCCTGAATGAAATGACTGACAGTGACAATGAGCTCCTTGCAGGTATTTTTTGCCATTCCTTTCTTCCTCCAGTCCTTCAGCCTTCCTGCTTTTTGCATCTGTCAAACAAGATGGGGCCAGGACTGTTCCTACACAGCACAGCCATTCTCACCTTTGCTGTCACTCTCACGGCACCTTTTGCCACTCGAGGGGACACCACTCCTCATTGCAGTGCAGTCATTTCACTGAGAGAGCTTTAATAAGCTGCAGCCAGCCCTGATGCAGTCCTGAGCACAGGTGATCCAGGCAAGGCCCTGTTATCACTTCACTAGAAAGCAGGGCAGTGCTACAAAAGCAGGAGTGGTGAATGAGGCCTCTAATCCTCTTACATTAGTACGAGTGAAAACAATACCTTTCCTCTGGATGTAGGCATAACAAAAGACTCTAATTTGGCTTTCAGACTCTTGTGGATAATCTGCAAGGCTGCTTGATAAAAAAGACTTCCCTTTAATTAGGAAAATGAACTGATTTCTATACTGCACCTGAAGCACAATTAGTATGAAAGGTAAGTGTTATGGAGGAGTGCTTTTCAGAACAGAGATATGAATTGGGAGAATAAAGATCACAAGTATTTCTGAATTTTTATGTAAAAATACTTTGTTTTAGTTTGCTTAGGTTATGTGTTCTTAACTTTATGAGAATTTCCATGGTTATCCTTAATTATAAAGATATGCTGTCATCTTTCCAGCCTTCCTTGGCAATGTCTCCCTTTGATAAGTGGTATCAATACTAAGCACCTTGTCACTAATGAATAGCTGTTTCTTTTCTCTCAATCTTTGTCAGTTTGACAGCTTCCCACCCACACACTGTTCAGTGCTCTTCCTACCCTGTGTTTCCTACATTTTTTTATAGGCAGGCACATTTATTCTTGGCAAGCTTTCACATATGAATAAAAAGCACATTCAATTTGTGAGTCATTTTCTTCAGGCTTTGGAACATCAGCTACAGTGCTGCCTACCACATAAGGGATGAATGAACAATATGCATAACCTGGTTATCTTTATACTTCATTTTTGTTATTACACTTAGCTATTGATGGAAAAATGACAGATTTTGTTGGAAGAGAACAAATTAAAAATATTTTTATTACATTCTGCTTGACCCTGCAATCTTGATTATTACTGTAATTAAAATAGACAAAAGCCCACTTCTTAAATTCACAAAGCACTTATACTCCATGTGATCCAAAAGTATGACATTAAAAATAATGGAAGCACAGAATTAATTTTATCCTTTAATACCTGAAATTTATGGAATGCTGGGGTAAAATGCCATTGCTTTATAATCATCTAACTTCAAAAACAAATGTTATCAATGATATTGCAGCCCACAAAATTTCAACACTTAAAGTCTGAGTCCAGAAGTTAAATCTTGAGAAACCACAAATAAAATTTTAATTAACAACAATCTAAATATTTAGTGAAAACAGTACAGCAAAAGCTTTTTTATTGTAAACACTACAACCGAGTCCTCAGTAGTCACAAAAACAGGATCCTAGTTTAATAGCTAAGCCTCACATCTGATGGGTTTTTACTTCAGTATTAAAGCCAGAAGTTCAGAATTGTTTCTCTTGCTAAATCAGTTAGTGGTCACATAATCCTAAGTAACCAGTTGCAAAATAACCAGTGAAAAATAATCCTCAGTAAAATGACTATTTAATTTCCTTGAGATTATTTACTTATTTTCTTTATAAACAAAGGAAATAGAGGAAAAAAATTAAGCCATCAGATTTTTTGTTATGATGACAAAGTGTGCAAGCTGGTTTGGCCTTCACGACCTACAAGCCTGGCTAAGAATTTATACAGCACTAAGAGTTGTGGGGCAAAGATAAATGTGGCTTTGCCCTCAAACAAAAAGGGCATTTTTGTACTTCAGAGTTTAAAAGAAACAATTTATTCTGCATGAACCAGTCTTTACTACACAGCCATTCTAGTCATACACTTAACCTGGAACAGCACATATATTAAATTGTAGTGACTAATTGTGACACAGGCCTGTCTTAGTATAGCCATGACTATGCACAACTACTATTTCTGTCTCAAAGAACACTGCTGCAAAAGTCTGATAGAGAGAAATAATCTGGATGGAAATAGGACAAAACATAACAAAAAGGTTCCCCTTAGCTGCACTTTCATTTGCGCTTCAAAATCAGACTTGTCAAACAAAAGCATCCACTTCAGAGTCCTCTGCAACTTGGGCAAGTGATCAGAGTTTCAAGTCACTTCCTCAAAGGAAAAAGTAATATTTTAGTGTGGCCCCAGCAGTGTATTTTTCCCTCATCTTTCTCAGAATTGTTTGGGAAGAAGTTGAAATATCCTTCACAACGATAGCCAGTCTAGAATTCTGATAGATCTTAATTTCAGTGAAGTAAACAATGATCTTAGCACGGTGAAAAATCAAGAACATCCCCATTTCTAACAGTCACACTGCTTTTCTAACAAAAATTTTCAGCTAGTGAGTTTTTAGTCATAGAATTGTAGAATATCCAGAGCTGGAAGGAATTAACAAGGATCAAGTCCAATTCCTTTATTTATTCAGTGATATCAAATCACTTGGGCAATACAAAGACCTTCCTTAAGGCCCAGAAAAACTACCAGGACAGTAATTGTATCATCTTTAAAGCCAACTTTGAAAATTAACTGTGACTCAAGAGATCTGTGCATGGAACAGAGCAACATCAATCTACAATGGTATTAATCATATTTTTGCTTTTTCTGTGTGAGGAAATAAAGCCTGAGTAACCCGCTCTATGTTTCCTTGCCTGAACATTGAGCTTTTCCATGCTGCTAGAGCAGAGCTTTAAAGGAATCATCTTGACATCTAACCCACTGTTTGATTAGGATTAGATGCTGCAAATAGCTTGGTAAACAGAAGCCCCAGCAGAAGGCAATTTTGCTAAAGCTTAATAGATAATTATAAGCATCTCTCTCCTAGTTAGACACCATTTTTAGCTGAGTCCCAATTTCAAACGTTTCCCACAAAAGTTCTCAAGTACAGAATTACACCTGCAGTGCATTTTTAACATAGTGGGTGTTGTTGTTTGAGTGTTTGGTTTTTGTTGGTTGAGTTTTAGGTGTTTTCTAGGATCTCTTACCCACAACATGCTCTTCTTTGTTGCCATCCAGCTCAGCAGTTGCGTGCTCGGCAATACAGAAGAGCAGCAAGATAAAGGGTGAAGGTGAGGAACGTCTCTTCTTTCTTCCCTTCATTTCTCCTGCGTAACATAAAAGTGAGAATTGACAAATTCAGTCAGATTCCTTGAGCATTCTGCAAAAGCTAATAGCAGGGCAGTGTGCAGCCCTGTGGGCAGACACACAAACTGGGAGCTTTGGAGATAATGTGAGCTCTTTTAGCATAAACCTCTTGTCAGCAGAATGAAACACAAGACAAGGATTGCAAGTCTCCTGTCCCATCTCCAATCCAGGTTAGAGGCACTGCTACTGTTTTCAATCTAAGCCCCAGCTGAAATCACCTCCTGGAACACATCATGACAGAAAATATAACACTTGGTACTTTTAATGTCCTGATGCTAATTGCACGATTAGCGTTGCTTGCCAAGTCAAATCATTCCAAGTTTTACTCCATCTGCAGAACCTAGATTCATTACCACAACATTTTCAAACAAATGTTTAATCATTTTATAATTAGCAGGCTCCCAAATTACTAAATACCATTTCAGAGGAATCAGTGAACTTTTTGCAGCATAGGCTTCAATGCCTTCAGCAGGATTTTCTATCTTGTACATCTCTTTAATTCTGAGAACCTCACCTCTGAACTTAAGTTCAGAGCTATTATTTTTCACTTTGAAGCAGTGCAATCACTGACAGAAGAAAAACACTTTTATCCCATGGCAGCTGTCATGCTGAGGTTGCTAAAGACGAGGTTATGCACGCACACATGAAATTAACTTCAGAAAACTTTTGCTTTAACTTTTTTAGAAATACATATTTTCCAACTAACTAAAAGTTCCTTAAGGATCTCTGGATGTTAATTAGAAAATAGACCCAATGTCTTCTTTGTTACCAACAGATCAATTCCCTATTCATAATAGGGAATAGAAGGGAGTTCCCTACCCTCTTCTCTTAAAGTACAGTACTGAATTTCTTTTTGCATGTTAATTAATATTAAGTAAATAAAACTTAAAATATAAGGGCTAGGAAGTTTCTAACCTTCAGACACTCTTTGGTCTTGAGTGTTTCTGTTTACATGCCTGTGAAGACAGAGTGGTCTTCACCAAATCAGGGCCACAATTCTCATTTCTCTCTAGAAAACTTGCCAATTTTTCCCTCTTGCATAGTCAGTGTTTTCCCAGCTTGCAGCATGTAATAAAAAGGAAATTAATTCTTAAAAATAACTTGGTGAAATCATGAACAGCACTAACTATTTAGGTAATTTTTAATTTGACAATGCCCTTTAGAAGGCTTCAGTATATAATGTAGGGAAAACTACTGAGAGTTCTTCCTTTTTTATCCTTTTTTTTTTTTTAATAATGGAACAAAAGTTTTGGTTTTAAAGGAATTTCTTTTTTAGCCAGAAAATATGACCATGGTAAATTCCACATCATAATTCATTCCTGCCAAAACAAACAAAAAATTTCATGTCTTTGATTCCTTCTAGACTCAATTATTTAGCCTAACTTCTACAGGAACAAATAAAAGGCTTTATCCACATACAGTTTGGCAAAAAATTTTGCAAACTAATACAGATCCCATTTTGTGCTTTTAATCATGATTTTAAAATCTTTCCTCAAAACTATTTTTTAATTCTGTGAACAAATTCAGAAATTATTGTTTTTCTAGCAGAGATAGAATAACCTCTCCTGGATTAGAAACCAATGCACAAGTTTTGAAATAATCCCTAAATGGAAAAAATGAGCAAGAGCTAGAGTATTTTTCAAAGAAATAAAATTAGCATTTTTTATCATAATTCTAACTGGAACTCCAGTTTTACAATCCTTTATAGACAAAGTTTTGTAATACCTGACCTTGGAGGAATTATGCATTTTTATCCAAATGTTAAAAAAAAAAAAAGGTTACAACAAATCTTTTAATTCACCCCTAATAAGTAGTCTAGTCATGCTTTAAAATGGACAGTAACTCTGTACATGGCAACCTGAAGTTGTCCAAGTGTCCAAGATTGTCTTTGTAATTTGAGAGACATCTGATTTGTGATGTTAGTTTGACATCAGCTGAAATTAAAATAAATCCACAACTAATAAAGATGATATGGGGAGAAACATTAAGTAAAACAATTCAAAGAACTGCACAGACAATTATCGTTACAATATAAAAAATTTGGTGATCATTTGACATTGTCTAGGCTCACTTAAAGCAAAAATACCATCAAATATTCAGATTGGATACTTGAATATAAAGTAATAACTTTCAAACTGCCTGGTTCCAGTGAGGTCACTGGAATAAAAAGTTACAAAATACATTTATAGTTTTTGAATTACATGGAAAAGAGCAAATTTCTAGCACATTGTTTTTCTTAGAAGTAATCATTGGCCCAATTGTGGCTCTTCATAAAGGAACTTGCTAATTATCCACAGCCTCAGTAACCCATGGATTAATTCCATGTTTGTCCCTGAGCCCTCATTTTCCATGTTTGAGTTTTTCCAAACATGCCATCAAAACTCTCACTAGTTAAGCAAAACTCCCTTTGAACTTGGGTTTTTATCACTCAAACTGAAGCTTTGGTTCCTTCTTCCAGGAATCCACAGAGTAGAGATTTACACTGCAAAATTTAGTAATCAGTTTTTAGTCAGTTATCCCATATTCTCAAAAGCTTTTCCCCAAGCAGAACATAGGCAATCAGGCAGAAATGGAAATCCTTAATATGTTCTTATTTTCTTTTCCATTTGGAAATAGAATTGTGCGCATCATGAGCTACCATCCAGCATTGTCACTGTGTGTTTATGAGGACAAATGACTGCATTTGTACAGAGAACAAAACCCTTCCCAGGGTACAGTATTTCTATTCTTCCACTCAACTCCTACATTTCCCTTAAAAGGAAGGGTCAGAAGTATGTCAAAAGCTGGGCATGTCCATGCTTGGGCCAGCTCCCAACAGGAACGATGCAGGCTGTGCAGCAGCATATCTGCCTTGCTGCAAAGCCTCCTGAGCAAACACAACCTCCTTTATCTCCCTGCTATCCTTCCCAGCAGGCCACACAGTCTCAGAACATTGGGTCAGGTTTAGGTGGAGGTTGGCTGAAGGTTTTGGTAATAAAATGCTTAAATCCTTCCATAGTCTAATTATTTCTTATTATTCCTGAAGGAAGAATGAAATCCCAGATCAAAGCGTACTTGGCACTGGATTTTCAATTAAAACCCAAACCCTCTAGAAAAAGTACAGGTTTTCTGACTGGATGTTCAGCTGCCCAGTAACAGAACTTTAAAGCTGTAAGCTTCTTATGATACTGGTATAATTTTTTAATATTTTTTAAAGCACTCTGATTTTTTTTGTTGTTTTTGTTGTATTTGTATGGAGCAAAAAATTCAAAATACTTAAACTATCATATCTGGCTAGTAAAATGTCAAATGCACACAATGGTGAAAAACTGTGTGTCATGAGAAAAATAGGAAATGTTTCAATTTTAAATAGGTAATGTTTACCTGTCTGATTATTTCAGCCACATTCTGAAAACTTCTGAGAGCAAGTAAAGCCTTTTCCTTCAGAATGATTCTAGCTTAGGACAGCCAGGTGTCAGTCCAGCATTAATATTCTCCATCATGGTGTCATTAATGTATATTTCATACAGACAATTCCTAAGGAACTGGCATTCTACTGCTCCCAAACTCCCCCACCTTTTAATGAGACATTTTATAACAGACAACAAGAATTTTACTTGACAAAGAAGATCAAAGGTCGGTGGATAATAATTGGCACTGATTTATTGACTGATTTAATTAAACGCTTTCATTTAGTGCCATTAGCTTCCCTCAGGCTGAAACACAGGCAGCCAAGGCAGACCACAAGCCATCAAGGAAGCTCCCTGTTACAGATCTTCACTACCTGGCCTTATAGCCAAGACTTTTTCCTCCAAAACAAAAATAGAAGGAAGCTCTCAAGATGTTTTTTGCCAAAACCAGAAAAGTATAAAACTGAGTATCTTGTTCATGCAGTTTTCAGCCTTTGGAGATAGGACTTTTTTTTTTTTTTTTTTTAACCTAGCAGTCTCTTCAACACCAATTTTTCTAGTTCCCTGAATGTTTAGTCACAAACTTTTTTTTTTCCAGTGTAGCATTTATCTCTAACACGCTAACTGGAAAAAGAAAAATAAAACTAACATTTCCCATAGTAACCAAAAAAAGACATCCTTAGAAAAAGACCTAAAGTGACATTGCAATGATGGTAAAAGTGACTCATTCACACTGACAGCCCAGGAAACAGAAACACACACACACAAAAAGGCAGAGGATATAATTAAGTAGAGGAATTAATAGCAGAAGGTAGGATGTGCATGGCCAGAGGTCCATTTTAGCACGGCCTAAAATGAAGGATTAAAAGGCCTAACTAGACAGGATGATAGCACTTCTGATATAAAAGCAGACCCTTTTCAGGTCACTGTAGTTCAGAGGCATTGCCTTTGCCCTCTGATATCCTGCACTGCCTCCTAGGACTTGTGTGACACAGGTCTCATTAGTCTTCTCTGCAGCATTGTGTCCCAGCTGGCAGAGTCAGTGTTCTCTTTAAAATTATTTTATTACATGTGCTGGTCTGGAGCTGTTTTCCCATTCCCTCAGCTGTAAATATGAAGAATGGAGTGAGCAGGAATTCCACCACCTCTGTTCTGATGGTGGTACCCGAGTCAGTGTTGAGCTGTCAATTAAACTGACTGCCACCAGAGCCTTGTGCTGGCACAGCAGCTTTCAAAGGTCAGGAGTGCACTGTGAATCATGAGCATGCAAATATTACTGACTGAAAGCAAAAGCTATGGCAATCCCACCTCCCATGCCAAATTATCTCCCTTTTTCTGTGCCCTGCTGTGGCAGCTTTCAGTCTGTGTCAGTCCTGGCACCAGGGACTCCATGTGCTTCCTCCAAGAACTTCAAATTCCTTCTTGTCATGAAAGAGAATTTTGGTTGGTTACCTGCCTTTCACCATTTAGCTTAAATGCTTTGCTGCTGCACTATTCCAGTCTCTGAAATTACCTAGTGAGAACTGGAAAGTGAAGTGAAAACTGGGAACTATGGAGAAAATTTGGAAAAAACTAATATTTTTATTATTTTTTATGCTAAAAAGTTGTATAACCTGATGTCACAGATTCAAATTTAAATTCCCACCTTCTTTCTGCTTTTATGAAGGTTATAAATGCTGCTTTTCAAGAACATGTGATAAAATAATTGAAAGTAAAAATCTTGTCATATTTTGAAATGGAAATATAAAATAATAAGTTAATTAATAAACCCAGCACAAGGAGTCCCTTCTTCCTTATATGCCTGTGGACCTCTTACCTTTTCATTTTCCTTGTTAGCTTCTTTCACTCTTGCTTTAAAACTGCTTTCCATTTTCCCAACTTAGGTCCAGGACCTATTTTTTCCCTTCTGCTGGTCTGTTCACATCTGACACTAGGTACTTCTGCCATCATGTCTCCACTCACCTTCTCTTGTGACACAGCTCCAGACCTTAAACTCCTCCTCCCCCGAGTTCTCCTTCTTGCCTGGCTCAGTCAGGTGTCCCATCCATGGTATCCATGACCCAAGAGCAGGGAACTGGATATAATCAGCTAGGCAGGGCTGTAGTGACAGTAACCCTTGCCTACAGAAGCCTGTAAACAATTTTCCTAACTCCCCAACCAAGCAGTGCAGAGCACCTGATGCAACAGTCAAAGGGAATTATAACTTCTGAAATTAGGACTGATTTATTAAAATAACTGCACTTTTCACAGGACCACTGGGTTTGTCTGCAGCAAATCACGTAACTATCTCATTTTCATTTTGATATAGCTTTCAACAGGGAAAAGAAATCTTTTGCTCCTATCAAAATATTTTTACATGTGGACTAAAGCAATAACTTGCTTACATAATTTCATAAATTTTAATAAAAAAAACAACCCCACTACACTCGGGCCTGAAGTGCTCAGACAGAAACTACCCGTTGGTAGCAAAAATATTGGCCATCTGATCTTATTTTCAAACAGGGAATGCTTTCAGTATCCTAATAAAAACCACACCAGAGCACAGGATCCACTAGCAAAACAAACAAGCAGCAGTATTAGTTACATCTAAGCACTATAAAGTGTCTAACCTGTTTTTTTTTTCTAGCAGTTTGGACTGGAAAAGTCCAGCCCATGTGTTCAAGTCTTAGCTGTCCTTATGGATAAACAGAAGTGAATTTAGATGTCAATTAACTTAGCACAATCTGCTTTTCTAGTGGGAAGAGGAATTTCAGCACTGTATTATACATAGGTAATCCAGTGGTGTGTAATTTCCCATTTGCACACACTCAGGTGCTGGAAATACCACAGGCAGGCACAGGAGGAAACTGCTGCCACAGTGATGCCTCTTGTAACTGGTTTTGGTCATATCCATTCACCTTTTGTAACCTCACCATCACATCAATCACATTTTCACACATACAGAGGTTCAAAACCCAAATTTCCCTGCTCTGTCAGGCAAGTTGAGCTCACCTGCTCTGGCTTCCCAGCTGGAGACACCACAGACACTTTTCCTGCAGTGGATTTGTGATGGTCACACAGCTTAGAAATGCTGAAACTGCCTTCAGTGGGAATCACCCAGGACTCAGCCTACAGCCACTTCAAACCAACATGAAATAACAATGCCATCGAAAAAAAGGATTGGATTCCCTTCATCTCCCACAGTGCCAGCTCCTCTGGACATAGAGCAAATGCCAACATGCTTCCTTGACCTTCATAAAAACAATACCAACTGAGTGCTTCCTTTACATAAAATCTGTATTTCTAACTTGCTGCAACTACTCTTTTCAATGTAGCTACATTACAATCAGTTCCCTTGGAATGCTTTGTTTTCTGAAGGAAGGTTCAATTTTCTGAAAGAAAGTTGAACTTTCTTGTGATCCAACTCATACCCTAGAGTAAGCCTAGTTTTAATTCTCACTAAACTGTAAATCTAATTACCTTATTCAGAGCTTCACTCAGTTATTCATCAGGGAAGGTGGCAGCAATACTAAGGATGGGAAATAAATATCTGTATTAACAGCACAGGAAGTAATTAAGAAACTGAACAGAGTTGTGAGAGAAAATGAAAAGGATCAAAATAAATCTATTTTGCTGTGAAGTAACTACAAGGGGAAAGGAATTATACAATTCTCCATATGGTTTTGCTTCATTCTGTCCCCAGGGGTACTCTGTCCCCATTGTAAAGTTAAATTGGTTTCATAAGACAAACACACAGAAGTGAGTAATTTGTCCCTGTTTTTAAAGAGAGTTTTTCTCTGGTTTCAGTGTGAAGAACAACTGCAGATAGGTAAGAGCCCATCAGCCTCTCCTGACTCTCCAGAGAGAAAATATGACTCTTCAGAATGCAGCCCAAACAAACAACACCAGTAACTAATGGAATTTGACAGATTGTAAACACTTTGCTCCACAATTGAGATATGACAGTCATGTAAACCTCTATGCTATTGAGTTCTACTGATATTCCTTTTTTTTTAATTTAAAAATTTATTTTCTTTTCCCTATACAAATGTTTTGAGTCCTTCTGGCAGACATTCTCAGAATGAACTGAATGACAACAAAATCATGAAAGTAAAAAAGCACTTAAAGCAGATATCACCTTATCTTACAATGCAGACTAAAATTACTGCCAGAATCACCTTTTTAAAGTAAATGTAGATATTAAAGTAACTTTCCAGAATGTGAAAGATTGTGGAACGGTATTTTTTTTCCCCAGAGGAGATTTTTTTTTTTTCAGAAACAATCCTAATCCCACTGATATATCAGTGGGAAAAGTCTGTGTTCTGTGCCCTAAAAGTGATCCAAGGTGCACAGAATCAGAATAGCATGAAAAATACCAGTGGTCCTGTGCTGGTGAACACCTGGGTACCAGGGTCTGCTTCTGTTCATGCACTTGGAAGAGTTATTTGAGAAACAGAGAGTCCTTGCAGGTAGAACTGGAGCTGAGTAATTCTCCTTGTCTAACTGTGGATCTGGACATATTCTGAGTCTACCAGGATGCTCCTTCTTTTACACCCTTGCTTTGTTTCTGAGATCACTTTTCCTCCTATTTATTGAAATTTCCTCTTCCCAGAAAACTGCCTCCTTTTTGAGTGCTGTCCCTCACTTCCCTTTAGATCTAAAATAGACACCAAAGAGTCAAAGTTTTACCATTGGGCTTTCAAAATTGCTCTCCAATGAGATTAGGAATAAATAGAAATTTAATGGCATTGAGTTTATCTGTCTTGAGTCAGAAACCTAAAACTCTAATTCAGCACTTAAAATATTACTAAATTATTAACAATTAAGTTTTCATGAGCAATATTAGTGGGCACTGCACTAAAAAGTTAATGCTCCTTAAATGTCACAGAGCTACACCAGAGAGCTGAAATGCTTTAAAACTCAAAAATTACAAACTTGGCAATGCACAATGTGAGGACAAACACACAGATTACTGAAAGGCAATTTAAAGGGCACTCTGTGACTCTCTGGCATAAAAGTCATAAAATTTTCAAATAAATGGATTCATCAAGCAATTGGCCACATGACTGCTTTTTAATGAACCATTTCCCTTGGGCATTATCTGACAGGAGAAAAGGCCAGAGCAGGATGTGCTTTAATCACCTTTACCCCCTCAGCTGTGTTCTGTGTACACTACACCCAAACTAAACTTGATTATAATTCTCATATTATATTCAGCTTAAAGAATAATTCAGAGGAATCTGCTGTGGATACAGATACTTGCTGCCTACACAGACAGTAATAAATGTCTCTTAGTGAAATTAAATAATGGGCAGAAGGTTCCAAAGGGCAAAGGCTGACAGCTTTGCCCAAGTAGGTGCCTGGCAATTCCTCCAGCACGCCCTTGCTGTCCCTATCTGCACTGACAGCTGCACTTCCTGTCTCTGCCCATAAGACACAGGAAGGAAGGTTTATATCTTTACATGTTTCCCATGACACTTTCATGGCTAATTCCTGGAGCACTGAGTCAGACTGACCATCCACACACTCCTCCCCCAATCCAAATTGCTGTTTTACTCCCTACCTCTAATTTCCCATTGTTATGGACTTTTTCCTCATTAAAATTGCAATTTTCTTAACATATTAGCCAACTCTAGAAATATTTTAAAATACAGGCTAGTATTACTTCTCTGTTTTGCACAGTTACTAAAAATGAAGTTTGCATCAATTATTCTAAGTAAAATATTACAAAAGTCTCCAAAAATATTCTGGTTTTTTGGAGTGCAGTGTGTTTGTTACACTGATACGACTGGATGCCTCATTCACTAGTTTCTTGTAAATTTCAAATATACTGTCAGTGAAATTGGCTTCTGTCTTAACAGCTTAATTTGATTCTCCTAAAATCTTCCTGTACTTCTCAAAATATGAATTGCTTCAGAAGTTGGGTGCCTCAGACTGATTTGAAACAGCCTGGCAGACCACTCTGCTTGAATCGAGCCTCTCTTACATGCGCTGTAAAAAAGCAAAAACTTTTCTTCAAACTCAACCTATTGATCAGAATTAGCTTGTTCAGATTTAGGATAGCTTCCTTTCCAAGAACCGACTTAGAGCTTAAAATACCTGAGACTGAGATTATGGCAACCAAATGTTAGTTGTATTAACCATGCAAGTATACTCATTATCCTGCTGTTTCAAATCTGCAGAGGAAAAGAAGTCTCTCCCTTTTTGCAGCACTCTTTGCTGGACTTTGACTCTAAACATCTGACGACTGCATCTAAAGAAAAGCCACTAGCTGAGAGTGCTTTCGACAGCTAAAGGAAGAATAATTACTCCGTTAAAACCGAAAGTCTGTTGCAAAGTACTCACCCAACTCCTAGCAACAGCTCTTGAAGAAAGAGGGAATTCCTGAATCAGAGCTGAGTGTGATCCTCCCCTAGCGATCCACGTTGGAGGGGTGTGGTGTGGAGCTGCGAGCTGATATCTGCCCGCTGCGGGCTCCTGCCTGCCTGCCTGCCGGGGGATGGATCGCTCAGCTGCCGCAGCTCGGTTTGGAGCCGCAGCTCCGACACGGGCTGGCTCCGGGCAGCGGGCAGAGATCCCCGGTAGGAGCGGCGGGAATGCTTCCCCTTGGGAGCTCCATCTGCCCGGGGCTGGGAGCAGCCGCTTGCCAAACAGCACGGGATGAAATGAAGCGCACCTTGACACAGGGAGGGACTGTGAGACGATTCAGTCGCTGTCCCTGGCAGGCTCTGACACGGCCCGTGAGGATGCCCTGTTATTCCCTGCAAGTTTAAGGGAGGCGGCGTGATGGACTGCAGCATTTTATCCTTTTTAAACGAAGCCACGCTGCTCACCCGGCTGTCTGGAGCTGTTCACAAAAGCTATACAACATCCCATCTATTTAAACATCACACCAGTACGTGCTAAAACTCGAGTTTTAGGTCATTAAGAGTACCATGGCTGATGATAGGGATGGGGACCCTCAGGGACCTTCTAAGTTGTGCATATAGAGACACACATCCAGAATCTCAGTCTTGGACACACAGGATGGGAACTTCCCAGGTAAGGAATTAAACAGTAAGAGACATAGATAGCAGCTGAAGCACAATAACCTGCACAGTCAGTAGCTGTAACTCATTTTAATTATTTCTGGGCAAAGACAAACAGGTAGTTAAATCACTTTCATTGAAGGCTATGTTCAGCTGTTCATCACCATCCTGAAACAGACTGGGAGTTTGTCCTGGCCAGTTAATGGATTAACTACCTCTGACACAAACAGAAGGGCTCCTGGCAGCTCCTTGGATCTCCTGGCTGTTGTTCCTGACTGTAAAAATGTCTGTAATACTTTTCAGAGCAAAGCCAGTAGCCAGCTGAGTCTACTTACTATTAACTGGGTCAATAATCAGATGGATTAACTGTCCTGAAATGGAGTAGAAGCACTCCCAAAGTAAAGGGACAGTTCAAATGCTGGGGGCCAGGTTCTACCCTGCAGTTACTAATTACCAGCTCAGATAAAGCAAGAGGCAAGCCAGCTACAGAGGTCAGTGAAAAGGAAATGGGCACTCTGTCATTTGTGTCACACCACAGCAAACGAAAATCATTGTGTTAAGAATTAGTGTCTATCAGTGCTATCCATAAATCTATTTGAGGGTCACAAGAAAGATAGTCCAAAGCAGATGCACTAAAATTACACCATGACTTAGAGAAATGTCTGTACATCTACAATAGGAACAAAACTCAATAGATTTCAAAAATGTACATACTTCTCCGCTTTGATAATGCACCTAGATGGATGAACAAGAATCTGTGAGGATTGTTTCAAACCTGCTCCACTCTACAAGAAATTGCCAAAGAAACTTTCTTTAGTTTTAGTTGTACTGGATGCTGAATAATCTGAAATTACAAGTCCATGCAAATTTATTTCAAATCTTGGGATCGGGCCTGGCCATAATTTCAAGAAAATTTTTTTGTTGCTGTTTTAATGAGCTTTTTTTTTTTTTAATGAACACCCACAAAAAAAAAATTCATAGTTTGATGTTAACTCACTGACACAGTCTTTTTCTCACAAGACTGTATTCAGGTAACTCAAAGGAATTCTGAATTATATACTCCACAGAGACATGCAAAAATAAAAGGGAAAAGCTACAGTTTAAAACACATTTGACATCTTATTTTTAAATAAGGGGATAAAAACATATAAAGAAAAGTACTTTAAATAACAAATAAGAGAATGAAATCCTTATTTTGATTAAAAGTTAGACTAAAAATGTCTTTGGAAAATAATAAAATGGGATGAGAGTAAAAATGCCACCATGTGCTCGAGGAATGCATACTCAAAAGAAAAATTCCAAGAAAACTATTTCATTTTCAGATAAGCAGTTTTGCTTTCTATTCTGTTGATGCCTCTCCAGCTCCCACATGCAGTCCTCCTAATTTAGTTGCCAGGAATTAATTCAGTTGTCCTTCTAATTTAGTTTGTATTATAACTGCAACATAAAAGTTTCAGTTGAAACTGGAATAAGACTTTGAAGATGAAAACAAAACTGATTTGAACCTTTAGTGTGATCAGAGAATTCCAGTCAGCTCTGACCTGGCCTAGACAATCACACTAATCCCTGGTTTGCCCTGAAGCCTGCTGATAACTCTTGTCTGTCCACAGTGGAAAACGTCCCTACCTGAGGAGGTATGAATATGCAGATAGATACAATAGTTCAGCTAGAGTCAACTAAAGCAGAGGTGCCATGAAAAAGATTGTTTCTATGTACTTGCAGTACTCAGTACTTGGCTCGGAAGAGTCCAAAGCTGAGGTGATTAGAATTTAGTCTTCTGAAAGTGCATAGAATTATTCCCAACAAGGTGGGAGATGAGGGAATTAGAAAAGGAAGGTCTGTACAAGAGGTCAGCATCATTACAAGCCTGATGAACAAACAGACTCTGCTTAAAAAGACACACTGCCAGCTGCCCTCTGACCACAGAAAAATCCCTTTACTCCATGTTGTCAGCTGGGAGCTCTCACAATGAAGCTGCTTCTGGTGACAGCCTCACTCTTTCCAAGAGCCAGAACAGGAGCAATGTGCAATGCCAGAAAAACCCCTAGCCTGGAGCTGTGTCTTGACTGCTGGCCTGCACAAGGTAGGCAAGAATGACAACACTAGTGCTGAAAGTCTTGTCATGTGCAAAATGCTTCCAAGCCTACTTTTCTACCACAGAGTGGCAAGCTGGCTTTACACTGACAACGCTGTTAGTGCCAGCAGGAAATGGAAGGTAAGAACTAATAACTACCCTAACAGCTGTAGAGGACTGGGGCAGGATCACTGTCCCCTGCAATGTCTGTTACCAGTTTGGGTTGGTGCTCATGCTGACTGAAAGGGATGGAGGGAAAGACAGTGAACCACAAATACAAGTTTTCCTAACCTGTACATTTTTATTTGTATATACTGCATGGGTTTTTAGGAGAATATGTTATACTCCACCATAGCCCTAAGTATATGCTGTTCAGAAATTAAAATTACGCACAAACATCCAATCTTGTAATTGTTTTACTGTGCCAGAACAGAGATAAAGCAACACAAAATTATTTTATAAATTTTGTTTGTGCAGATATAATAAAATTAATATTTTAAGCTCTATCACTTCTGAAGCAAGATTCGCTATGTCACACAGTTGAGAAAACACAAAGGTTTACATAAGCTGTTCCTCAAACAGCTGTTCCTCGGTGAGGGTGTGACATTGCTCGAGCTTTAACAACACAAAGTCTGTGATGTCTTGTTGCCCTCTAGCGATGCCACTTGATTTTCCCACTGCTTCGGTCTACAAATTTCCTCAGAGCTGAGAGCTGTCTGCCTCCTGCTCCAACAAAACTGAGTCATAACTTAATTCTCCTACCGGTTCTAGGAGATGGGACGGCACGGGCATTTCTGAATCCTCATAAGGATAAGGAACCTGAGATCAATCTGGCAGGAGAACCACAACCAGCACAGCTGGCTCAGCCCAGAGAGCCTAAAAGTGAGAGCCAAGATGTGGCAGTCACTGTCACCACTGCCACACAAAATCCTAGCTAGCTTCTAAAGGGGGAACATAGAGAAAGAGAGGAACATAGCTTAATTGCCTTTCAGCATGAGTTTCACAAATGGCTCTATTACTGGTTTACACTTGTTCCATTATAGTGGTCTCTGCAGTACTAAATATTTCAATGCTTACTAAAAACACATGAATGGAAGTGAAAGTGAAAGATCTTCCTTTAGTGAAAGCAAGATCAGAATCCAGCAGCTGTCACTGGAAGAGCTGTCTCTCTGAGGCACTCCTCTCTCCACTCTTATTGTTTCTTTCCTGTAACTTTCTGATCTTATTTAAAAACCATGGCTATCTCAAGGGTTTTCTAAAGACTGAAACTGAAATGAACATAGAAGGTGACTATTTTTCCTGAAAGCAGAACATTGAGATAATACAATGAGGACAAAAATTCAGGCTTTGTTTCTATCGTCACTCCAAACTAGTGATAACTAAGTAACACATACCATTACTAATGGAAATGTAGTATGTAAACATCTTTAAAATATATTTTAGACATCTAAATATTTAAACATCTTTAAAAGGGAGAATCTTCAACACTTAACATCCAAATTTATTTTTGCTGGGGTTTTTTCTTGGGGTTTTGTGCTTTGAAAGTCAAATCTTTAACAGGGCTATCAAAGGTAAATTGGGTAAGTGGACTATCCTAATGTGCTTTTTTTCGTCAGGGGTGAGAAGAGAAAAGGAACTGAGTGATGGATGAGAGGAAAGTGATTATCAGATCAAATTATTACTAGTTGAAAATCTTCCCAAGCTGAGCTACCCAACCTGGTTGAGCAGCAGCAAGGAATACATTCAGCCTCTGCCTTTCTGATTTCTAAGCCCAGCTGTCTTATGGCGAGCAGTCAGTTCTCTTGAAATTAAATTTCTGCTTTGCCCAGCAGAAGCACAGAGGTTCTGCTGTCAGCTGGTGCTGTTGTTCTTTTTCCTGAAAGAAGTTGAGCTTATAAAATTTTCCCTCCACCAAATCCAGGGCTTAAAAAAAACCCAAAAGGGCTCTCCTTCTATTAGGCAGAGCACTTTGTCATCTTGTACCCAGTGTTATAGAAACCCAGTATTAGCATACCACCAGAATATAGCATTCCATGTGTTGACACCAGATGAATCGGGGATTAAACACCCAGCGTATTTAATAATCTGAATATTGTTTAGAACACGCAGGGAGAAGCAATGTAACCCTAAGGATTTAATTTCTCTTATTTTCCTGTATCACAATCAAACTACTGCCTCTTGGTAGAAGACAGATGTGAGAAACTTTCCCATTTCATGTTTCCATCTGGGCAGCTATTTCCCTTGTAATTCTTTTAATTCATTTTTCTGTGCATTTCTTTTTGCTTATGACCTTATATAACTCATATACCTTTTTTTTAGCTCATCAGTTTCTTAAGAGTAAAATGTGGGCAGCTTGGAGCATGCTTTGAAGTTGAAATCCTAAAAAATTAGTTCCCATTACCCATTACTACCTTTTTTAAAAGCCCACAGATAAGCTACTTCTGTAGTTCAATTACAGGAATCAAAGTACAGCAGACATCATGTGACATTTGGAATAACGTGGAGATTTTCAAGACTCCTACCCAATGAAAAAAAAAAAAAGGATAAGTAAGGAAGTAGGGGGTCAGGTCAGAATCAAATGCCACTCAGTTTTAGAGCCAGCAGCTTTATGAAGTGGGAATTTCATTAAACCTCACAATATCTTCAACCAAAACAGAGAAAATGATGTCTTATGTAAAAGGACAGTGAGCATTTTATTACCTTCCCTACAAAAGGCAGGTTTCTTATTTCTTTTTGGTCTTTTTATTTCATTTATTTGAAAAATCGAAAGAACTTTCCACCATACAGCTGCATTTAGATCTGAGGTAGATCACATCTGCAGCAAAACAGAGTAGAAGTGTTACCTACTGAATTCTGTTAAATAATAAAAAAGGGGGCGTGATTAGGCTCATGGAACAAATTGCTTCACTGGATAAAGCACTTGTTTTAAAATAATATATTCCTTGTTAGGCTCAGCAAATGCCTATTTCTGAAACAGATATGGATTAATTCAACACATAATTTTTCTTGATTACCTATTTATCATGCTGTTCATTCTCCCATGGCATTTCCAATTATCCTCTTAATCATTCCAGTGTTGCACTAAAGATCTTAGCAAACAAACATCCCTTTCCTTCCATGTCCTTTAGTGCTCATTCCAAATGCAGCCTGAGCCCAGGACTGGCTGCCTCAGTCACTGGATGTCACTGTTGCAGCACTGAGAGCTTTGGTGTTCTATGTGGAAACAGCCAGAACCTACATATGTATTTATGCATTCTTTATTACTACTATTATTGGTTTGCATTCCTGATCAGGCTGCAGTCAGTGTGAGTTTTATTTTAAGTTAAATATTTATAAATATTCAGGCCTGAGGATAATTTCTGCTTTCAGGGGAAAATATTCCATTAAACTTTTAAAAATCTTTCCTTTTAAATTTGTGTGCCCATTTTTATTTCCACTGCTCTGATGAGAGATTTATTTCTGTGTATCTTATGTATGCACAGTATACATATTCCTGCCATTACTTCTATATACATACCCACACCATACCAGAATAATATACTTATTTATGAATACATATGAAATTGATATAATATTTCCTTAATCATTCAAAAATAGTTCCTGGTAGGTTCACATAAGCTGTAAATTTAAACGATTGACTATTGCATTATCTAAAATACCTATCTCTTGCTTTAACAAAACTGAGCAAAGGCTAAATAGTACAAGAAACACAACTCTACATGCTCAGAATGTTGAAAATTGACTAACTTAAGCATGTATATAAGCAGCTTACATTGTCAGAGACTCCTTATATGGGTTTTTTCAACCCTCCTTGAAATGTATTCTAGCAGCACCAAAACCACCAATTAGAGATATACTCTGACAGTATTATTTAGCTGTTTCTAACTCTTGGTTAAATGAAACAAATTGAAATTAAACAGACTGTGCTTTTAGATAGAAAACCACAAAACAAGCAGAACTTCCCATTCATTGGACTTTCTACTGGATACTCAGAAAGCTGTGAGCATGCCTGTGTTTTATCTTGGCATAGGATGAAGAGAAGTGAAAGTTATTTTCTTTTCAGAGGATGTGACTGGGAGGCACTAGTCACAGTTGCTCCTCCAGGCTGCACCCAGGCCACCTTGTGTGTCATTTTGGGTTTTGCACCGTGCCAGTTTCCCCCAGGCTGAGCCTTCCCCTGCGTGGT
The DNA here is from genome assembly GCF_023055355.1 of Agelaius tricolor. Lineage (NCBI taxonomy): Eukaryota > Metazoa > Chordata > Aves > Passeriformes > Icteridae > Agelaius > Agelaius tricolor. The sequence goes on from NW_027269270.1 coordinate 4,740,760, forward strand.
GGCTGGTGAATAAATCAGGTGCAGGAGACGCACAAGCCGTGCCATAAGGAGCAGCAGCAGGAGTCCCACAGAACATTTTCAGGGAAGTATTTTAAGGGTTTGGTTAAGTGAAGGAGGTGGCAGCTGAGGACACCACCACGTGCTGCCAGCTCTGGGGAGCCTGGGCAGCCCGTGACAGGCATTTCCTGGCAGACAGAGCTGGACCCAGCCCCAGCTGCCCCAGGGCCAGACCTGCTGCCTTCTGCTCCCCCAGCCCCACCGTGGTAGCCTGGTGCCTCCCAGCACCCCTGCCCCACTTGTCATTTCTGCTCCATCACCTCCTGCCTGCTCATGCTCCAGACACAGGAAGGCAACCCAGGCACACAAGCAGGAAACCTGTTTTCCAATCTGCTAAAATCCAAAATAAAGCATTACCGACAACTACTGTGATAAAGACCTGCCCTTCCTGAGGCTGGCTGCTGCCTCCCCAGACCACTGACTTGCAGTCTTCCATTTGGAGAGGAAAAGGCTTCTCTAGGAATCACAGAGACAGCAACGTCCTTTGGAAAACACCACCCAAACTTTGTCTCTTATCAGTTGCTATCCAGTATCTAAGACAGCATCTCTAAGCAAAACAAACATTTCAACATTTCAGAAGAAGTCATTAGACAGCTAAACCCAGCCACTTGTTTCTGTGAGAGTTACTGCAGTGCACATGCTCAGCAGGGAACAGCTCTTTACACAGTGCTTACTGCTGGTTTTTTTAGCTTTTATAGATGGGGCAACTGAGAGGTGTTTTGAAAGATTTTATTCCATTAGCAGTCTCGATGAAGAGTGAGACAGAAGAAATGTAAAACTCAATGCCATTCTATCAGAAGCTAACTTATTTCTTTGGTTACAACACTTTATAAAATGTTTTTTAGCCTATTAGCTTTTACCACACAATACTGCTATTAAGTAATAATAGCATAAATGATTTACTTCCTAAATCAACACACCTTATTCTCAATATTTACATACAAATATTCAAAACTGCATAAAATTTCTATCAAGTTCTAAAAATTCTTTACAAATCCATTTCTCACAGCTTACAACTCTCAGAACAATTGCCTGTCCTTTATCAAGTTCCTGCCCTCCAAGAAACTGGAAACAATTTGTGTTTCACAGATGACAGAGCACCAATCCATCTTCAGCAAAGCTTATGTTGCCTAGCAGTGAGAAAAAGATTTTTACTCTTTTAGTATTTAATATTATTTTTCTGGCAATAGAAAATAATAAATAATGAGACTGGACACGTGGAAGAAGACTAAACACCAGATTGCACTTCAAAAAAGGGACAAGTACTGGATTAGAAATGAATGAAAAAAAAATCTTGTTTGAAGTCCCAAACTATTCAATCAAGAGAAGACTGTGCCAAACATGGAATACTCTGTACACTGTGGTATTGAAACTTTTATGACATGATAAAAGTTGTGTGTCACAGGTCCTGTCAGACCGCTCCAGGTGGGAAAGCCCTTTCCAACTCATTAGGCAAGAGCCACCTTAGATGACTGATATCCATCGAATTAGTCAGCGGTAAAATCATTTCCTCCTTTCTTCAGAAACAAAATTACTGCAAGGAAGATGCTGGATTCAAAACATCTCTTCCATGCAACTGTTTCATGGCAAACACCCCAAACAACAGCAAACCAAAACAGATCCTTGGCAAGATCACCTCCCCCAGGAGACAGAAAATGGAACATAATGCCTTCCACTGGAGTTTTGCATTTTGGTTTCAAAACAAGGAGTAAACATCCGGAATGCTGAGCAGCCAAAGTCTCTCAAGCGTGTGCCTCACTCTAAACATAACTCTGGAATAAGGCAGCGCTTTTGAAAGGAGAACAACACAACAGGTTGCTGCAGAGGAATTTCCTGATGCTGCATTCTTGTCTCCTGCAGCAAGTTCAGACACGTTGCTCTGCTCAGTAACTGGATGAATGAAGCAATTTAAACTGTATCCACAGCAGTGCTCTAACAGAAATGAGCTAATGATGGCTCTCATGCTGGGTTTACTCAGAGTGCTACCAGAGGATAAATCAGAAAGACTCTGAGAAGTCAGGAGGACTGAGAACAATGCAATGATCCTGCTAGAATTAGAAGAAAGAAACCCAGTATTTAAGGTGTTTCCTGGGTGCTAAGTGCATCCTTAGTAAAGCAGAGTTTAACAGGACTGTTCAGAATGCTTACAAAAGCTGTATTCAAAACATATGGAAGTCTGTGTGGCTCCTATGGGAAAATCCACACAGTTATAGTAAAATCCTAGTTTGCTGAGTGGCAAATTTTTAACTGGCAAGAATCTCTCACTGCAATATTCTCATCATCTTTCCTGAATTAGCCTGTTTTAATAAGAAAACAGGCAGCGAAGGAGGATTTTCCATAAACCTTGTGTGCTATTGGTAAAAGAAGATTAAGAATTACTCAATATTTTTCTTTGATCCCCTGCAATCTATTTCTAGCACTATACAAATCTCCACTAGATTCTGGCAGAACCCTGTCAGCTTATTTGATTACTTTCCAGCCTGGGAGATAGCTGGGGTGATATTTTTTGCTTGCTTACACCACAGGGTAAGAAAATTTGCCCAGAGCTAAGACATTGTAATACACACACCCTGCTCTAATGCACAGATAACTCTTCTAATAGACACATAAATTTCTTTGACAGATACCCCTCACAAAAACAAGCTACAATTGCTGGCACTTATGTTTCAAAGAAGCTTTTAATACAAGCTACTTGCAGTAAATCAAGCACAAGAAACAGTTTCTTCTCAATACAAGAAACAGTTTCTTCTCAATAGCTAAATACTAGCTGAACACAGATTTTTTACAATCAGAGTGCTGTGTTGGAACACATTCAATTAAAGATGCTTAAATATTCCCCCCAACAGATTTTATTCCTCCAATTCTATTTTTAAAATTTGTTGCTTTTTGGAGAAAAAGCTGCTATATAGATACAAGGTGTTCATGGGGGCTTTTCATCCTATCAAGATATTCACATATTATTTGACCAAATTAATTTTTTTCCTTTAAATGCTTTGTAACAATAATAAAAACAACAAAAGTAATAAATAGAAGCAGCACCTTACTTTGATGCTAGATGCAAAAGAAAGCATGCAATTAATAGATGGATTTAAATATTTCCAATTTAAAATATTTTGAGGAACATCTACAGTAGATAGATCTTTCCCCTGCCACCCTGCAGTTCTGGAATACACTGGTTAGATTCGAGCCAGGAATGGAAACTAAGACAAGAACTATATATGCAGAAGGACAGATTGTGATTACCAGCTTCCTTTAAAAAGGCTCTGTTCATTCAGTTGTTCCTTCCAGGTTTATTTTACAATGAGTTGTAATAGCACACAGAGTATTTCCTACTCGGTCAGGACAGATTATGTAAAGTTTTGAGGTTAAGTTATTTCACAAGAGTGACAAATGGTAAACTTCTCTCTTATTTTTAGTGTCCTTACTACTGAACTGACAAAGATAGAAGTATGGTAGCTTTGTAAGCAAAAGAGGCTTGAAGAGATTACGGACCCAGACTAGGGTTGGAATTGTTCATACCCTGAAATGCAAGGAGAAAATAAAGTTTTCCAGGACTTGTTCCACAGAATATGAAGTAATACATATACAGGCAAAAGTATTTTTAAATTTCTGGATGTTTCTTTGTTTCTATTACTGTAGTGAAGGGAACAGATGATAGGGTCAAAAATAACAAGAAAGCCAAGCTGAGTATCTTTCAGAGTTATCAGTTACTCATGAGAAAAAAGAAATTATTCATGAGAATGTGTACTATTATAATTAACCATTTCCAACATAGGCATCTTGGAATTTACTATAGAATTTTCTTTCTTACACAATGACCATTGATTAAATTAGTGCTCTTAATCAGGACACAAATTGGGGCTTTTTTGGTTGGGTTTGTACGCTTTAGTTTACTTTTTTTCATATTATGTCAACATTGTAGAAATAAATGAAGAATACAGGCATTATCACTGTTTTGTTCCATTTAAAACAGAAAGATCTTATGGGTTTCTCAACTTTGCTTTTTGGAGACAAACTGTAAGCAGGTGGACAGACCAGCTGGAAAACAGAAGGAAAAGAAAAAATAGAAAGTTTTAATTGCTCCAAACAAGAGACACTTATTTAAAGATGAATCCCTGGGGTGGCTTTGTAAGTATTTCTGGGGGGAAAAAATCATGCTAAAATATGTATTCCCTCAGTAAAGAAGATTTTTTCTGAAACTAAAGTTCTTTTTGCAAAATATAGATGATTCACATCATTGAGAGAAGGTCCTTTGATTTTTAAAGGGAATACTCATTTTTCTGACCAAAATATCATTCTCAACTATCAATGCTTTTCTCACAAGAGACAGCTGAAAATTTTTAACCCAAATACTTGTGTGAATAACAAACTACCAGCTCTTTCTGCTTATGAAATTAAGGAATGCTGATCAATCAATTAATGATCTATTGTCAAGACCTGGCATAGCTCTAAGGCCTATCAAGGCTCAGGTGCTTAAAATACCAAACATGGAAAGAGTTTCCTGGTGGCTTGTTGCTGCTCTTTAGTGAAAATGGTTAAAGTTAACAATATTCCATTTGATGACTTGTTGCTGATTTCTCAGGATCATTTGTGACTTAGGTGTAGTTTTTACTGCTATCAAAGAGGGAAGATGGCCTTTATTCCTTTGCTGTGTCCAACTCCTCCTTGTGCCTGTGAAATCCAAGGAAGTTCCTTCAGCTCTGCAGTAACCAGCAGGGCTGGTTATAAACCAAGCCTGGAGCTCTCCCCCAGCTCACAGATGGACCTTGATGTTTTATACCAATGCCTGTGCTGTGCCTGCAAAGATCCCATTTACTTTTCATTTCAAAACCACCTTGAAAGCAGACAGCCTGCTCAGTGTAGCATCATCAGCCCCAACACAATCTACACATCTGTGGTTAAACAGTACAACATGTTTCTGGATGGAAATAGGATTGGTGATTTGTTTACCCACTGTAGGATATGTGAAGATTGTTTTGTTCACATGCTTGGATTTTCTAAAATATAAGGATTCAAACAAACAAAAAACAAACTCGCAAAAACACCCCTCAGCAAATAAAACCTCATAACACCAGCTGCCAACTGTTTTTACCACTTAGAGGTGACACAGAAAATATTCTCTGTATGTGGTACCAAGCAACGGCTGTGGGGATAAAAGTCAATCCTCCAGTGAGTATATTTTTGTACAGTAAAGAACCACATTAATTCTCTGGTATTACCGTGGCTACTTGTGAGAACATCTCTTCTCCTCCAAAATAAGCAGACTTGAAACAAAGTGGAAAGCTCAGTAATTACCACCTCCCAGTTGGAGATACTCCAACGTCCTCTGGCACATCTGCAAGTGTTTGGCTCTGGCAGATTTTGGAAGTCCACTGCTCAGAAAAGCAGTTTAACCACTAGAGGGGGAGGAAGCATTCCCAAGGGTTCAGCTGTGTCACTGCACGGCCACCGTGTGATGCATTACAGTTTTGTTGCACGTGCTCATTAATTTCCATTTCTTCACTTGCTTTTTCTATACCTTCTTGGAATAACACATTAATTGAATTGCAGAGATGTTTCAGTAACCTGAACCGTACAGAAACCTGTGAGGTTCAACTTCTCTGTGCACAAGGGATTCCTGTTAATCTCAAAGCCTAAAGTATGCAGAAGCTTTAGCCAGGATTTAGAATACAATTTTTTTTTGTGGGATGACACAGATAACACAACCTGATAAGAAACTATGCTTTACTTATTGCTGTTGGTATTAGCTTTAAGGCCTTGAAAACAAAAACCAGAACCTGAAAACTGGGTATCTTCGCAGACCTCAGTAGTAAAAAACTCACATATTTGCTCTGCTTGGAGTTCTGGAGTACTCAATAATATATTTACCCCTTTAAAAAGCTTCCCAGGGGAACTTCTGTACCTCTTTAGAAATACAACAGTTTCTCCTTTGGTCAGTATCACCAGAAAATTTTATAAAAATTTATCTCACAGTCCTAAATTTGTCTCTACATTTGTGTTGTTATTAAAGCCATTGCAATACAGTCAATGCTTTTTACACAGAGCAGTTTCCTACCTGAACAAATGCTTCTGATTATAAAGACTTGATCTTTGGAATATGCCGCGAGAAAACATGAAGCACACGTCATGACTAATTACAAAATGATGTCAAATTATAATTCATGGCTCTTGAAAGCACACACAAACACACAAAGCCCCCACATATGGAGCATCCACTAGGTCAATCACTTAAATCACTTCAAAAGAAGAAAATAATTTCTTAGTCTAACAGCAGTGAATCCTACTGTACAGAATAAAAGAGGGTTTTTTTCCAGCATATTTTTAGTCAAATTTCTGTTCCAAAATGATGATTTAAATCCAAGACAACAGAAAGAAAACTCTAAATGAATGGTGCAGCTAATGGAGATAGAAGCCCTTTTTGTCTTGCAGGATCAATCCACAGGTCACCTCTCAATTTGCCTGCACATCTGGTAGCTGACAAAGGCTTTATTGTTCCCATTAAAAAGAGAAACCTCTTGGTAGAATGACCTTTTTCTAACTGTTCCTACCCATGGTTTTACATCTACAGGAGATGAAGAAATAAATACCTGAATGGAATCTTTTTTATTTTGTATGAGGTGCTCTGCTCATCCACGGCTGCTGGACTAAAAGCAGAAAACCTGCCCCAAAATGTATGAGCATATCGTATGGCATAACTTATTTTCTTAGGATAAGAAAGAGCTAAAAGATTTCAACTTAGGTGCTACAAAAGAAGGTCGATGGCTTGAATTCAAGCTACTTCCAACTCACCACTGAAACATAAAAGGGGATCAAGGAACAAGTTTTCCTAGTTGCTGAGTGCTCAACCTCTTCCAGCCCAGTCACTGTAATTTTTGACTAGTTTTTATTTTGTTTATTTGTTCAGGTTTCTAAGTCTGAGTTATAGCCATAAAGGCTCTTTGTCTGGAGGTAAACCAGGTGATACACAGAGTAAACTTCTAGAAAAGACACATCTCTGTGAACAATCTAAGCAAAAAGAAATACTATAACAGAAAAAAAAGGTCTGCAGCAGTCTATTTTAAGAAGCAACAAATTAAGTGAATCATTTAATTAGAATCCATTTTCATTTCTTGAGGTTTCTTTTTTTTTTCAAAATGAGCTGTTTAAGCATTCCATGCTTCCAGGGATAATGCAGGGGCTTTCAGAAACTGTGTATCAATTTAGGGCTTTTGAATTCCAGACCTAATTAAGATTAACTTCTGCAAGATAGAGTTATTTAACAAGCTATAGAACAAGTTATCCTGTCTGTTAATACAATATAAAGTTTTATAAGACAAAATAAATCAGAGAGAGAAAATAAGAAAAGAAAATAACCATTGATAAGAGGGTAAGTAGAAATTATAGCCTCTGGGGAATTAAGAAGTTAGCCCTTCAAGCATTATCTGCTGCTGTGAAAATATAGAACAGACTTATATTGCATGAACAGGATTTGAAAGTAAGAATTGTACCACAGGCTCTCAATCACTGTGAAATATGCAAATTGAAGTCATTATTAAGCAATTTTATTCATAGACAGGACGTGATGCAGATGGAGCTAAGCCCAAAGCAAGGCAACTCAACTCTGCTGCTGTGCAGAGGGTGAGCCCTTGCACTGCTTTCAGCATTCCTGGTTAGAAACACCAATTTGATGGCCAAGGAGTGAAATCACTTGGAGCCCCCACAGCTCTGAAGCCAAGGGAGGAGGCTTACAGTGATATGGTCCTGGGGAACTGCAGCACAGCTTCAGGAAACTTGCTTTTTGATTGGACCAGTATGTTATTCCTTTCCACAAGCTCCCCAAGGTTATAAAACACACATTCTATTCCAGAAGCACAGAGCAGGGGAGCAGGGCCATTTTCCCCAACTGGCTTTTCTTACAAAGCATGTTTGGAACAATGTGCTCACATTGCTGGCTGGATGTCAAGAACCACATTCTTCACACACAACCACACTATAAGGTAATTTCTTTAGCTCCTTGCTGGCTCTTCCACATAATCTAAGTAAAAATACTGGAAACTTCAGCAGACATTACACTTATGAAGCAAAGTCTTTCTGGTTCTTGCTTGTCACCATTAATGAGAGCAAACTCCTCTAATCACTGTTGTAGCAGCTTTGTTGGCCAGAAACCAACTTACTTCTCTCTGACCTTAAAATCGTGTATGTTTTAATTGTTTGGCATTTCATTATAGATAACGAGCCCCAGTGACCCTCAAAGAGTGATTAGACAAGCACCATTGCTTGCCATGATCTGAGGAAAGGGCAGGCACTGACAAACCCTGCAGAAATAGAGCTAAAGCTCACTAAGAGAGAGTGTGAATCTATGGCAGTTTATGGCTCCTGAAGCACCAAAGCCATGAGGAGCTCCACAACAGAAATGTCATCTTTCAAGTCTTACTAATGCCAGGGCATTAAAGCAGGAGCAGAACAGAAGATTTCCTGCCCAAGGCTCCAGCATTGCTCTTCCTCAGTCTTGGACTGCAGCCCAAGGTTTATAACCTAGGTCTGATCCTGCCAGGCTCCTCACTGGGACCCTCCCCACTCCACCCACAGCAACATCTGCTCTTAACTACACACTGGAGAGCTTGAGCAAAAGGAGTACTTCTGGTTTGGGCTGCAGAAGTGTCATAGACTCTTTCTGGACAATAATATCTTTTTTAAACTGTTCTTGGAGAGATCACTTAACTTCTCATTGTCACTGTATTTATCTATTAAAAATAAACAAAACCACAACAAGCAGGGGCTGCCAATCCCTCTTTTAGGGATTTTAGTTTTTGTTTCTTCCTTTCTCCATTGTCCCTTCAATGCCTTCCCAATTCAAAAGATAGTGTAGCAATATTTACAGCAATTTTTTTGTCCAAAGGCAAATATAAAGCACAATACAAGAACAGTATCTGTACAATTGTAAAGATATCTGCAGAAACAAATGGTGTCTCTGTTACAGAAAGCTGCAGGAACAGCTAATATAACTAAATATCACTTACTACAAAACACAAAGATCTGCCAGTGATGTTTCCTCCTATCCTCTGCCACCAGTCTTGTTCACTGTCATAAAAGGGACAATTCCTTCCACGGACCTGACAAATTCTCTTTCTACTGCTCATAGTGCTTGACTAGGAAGAACAAACACTTCTGTCCTCTTCTTTGCAACCATTACAGACAGAATAAAAAAAAAAAAAAACCACACAGAAAAAAACCATAAAACCTAACACAAGCCCTTTGTTTAAATTGTATGTAAATTTAAGGTTCTGCATAAAATATTAAAATGAAATTCAGGGGGGCACTGGCATAATGGGACACTTGGCCTTCAGAGATCTCATGCATTTGTGATTTCTGAGATATTTTCTCTGGGAAAACCAGGCAACCTGAGTAAGAACTCAGGTTATATCTCATATCTTCTCTTTTTCGAAAGGCCAGTAGTTCTGCCACTCATGCCCAATTCAAAAACCTGAATCATTCCTCGTAAAGAGACACTGGATCAAAAAATGTACCAGGTACTTATAAATCTTAGCCATATTTGAGTAAGTTAAACAATGAAGGCAGATTCTTCAGTTTTAATCAATAAAAACACTTCCTAAAGTACAGAAAACCCACCTGTGAATCCAGAGAAAATCTGGCATTATTAAAAACCTTCAATTTTTCTCCCAGTCCTTTGTTACATTAAAAGACAAAACCTGCAAAACTCACACTATTTGTGAAAACTGCATCTCATGAAGCTTCCTCTCATGGCCTCTGATCATGCAGTTTCATACTAAATATTCCTTCAATCAAACAAATTTAATGTCATAGCATATCTCATATGCATTACATAACATGCTACTATATTTTTGAGCCAAGGTTAAAGATGAAAAATGTAACAGCAGCTATGCAATTATCACAAACAACCTCGCTTTCAATTAATGCAGAACCCATTTGTGAATCCTGCCATTGAGCTAAATAGATTTCCTTTACATACCTATAGGTGGTGCTGAAATACAACTGTTACTTAAAAAAGCAACAATCACAGAGTAACTGTAGCACAGCTGCTCACTAAGATGGGTTCTACTCCTGGCTGTGCAGATTCACCCCAGGGAAACACAGCTGAATCACAATTTGAGTGCATTACTGGTGTTTTCCTCAGGTACTTAACAGATTTCCCTCACATGGCCATGATGCCTTATAACCAAGACTAGTGGCAAAAAATGAGGCTTTTTTTTTTTAATTGATGGAAATACCCAATAAAAACACCAGGGCCTGTGGACACATAGCTGTCCTGACCATGGCATAACTAGAAAGGAAAAGAAACATAAACATGTTTGGCCAAGAATTTCCCTTTCAGGTTGCACAGTTCACCCTGATAATGACAAATTTTGCCATTCAGTATAAATAATGACAATGAAGCTGCTAATAGTTGTCTGGGCATCAGCCCAGTTTGCTGAAATGAAGCAGAACTAACTGGCTTCTCCACAAACATATAATGGAAAAGAATAAATTTTTTGCCAGGCATAATTAACATGTGGTAACATGATAATCAGCACCAGATGAATCCATACTTTCTGGTTTCAAAAAAATTCATAGTAATTCCACACTGGTGCTTATTAACAGAGAAACTGAAGTGCTAATGATTACAAACATAGTTTATGGTAAAAGTCATAGCTTGAGCCATTTCCTGTAATGCTAAAACTCAACAATTTCCAAATTGTATTCAACCTTGTAAAAGATGAAACAAGTTGCATTAATAAATTTAATATTTCTATATTTTTAAAACTATAAATAGTGCACAGTGAAAAAACATGGCATCGAAAATTTGGATAAATACTTAAATGCTTACAAAGTTTTTGAACAAAGGTTCATGCATATCACATAAAACCACTGAATGAGATAAAACATGAAAGTTAAGAGAATACTTAGTCCCTGAACACATCGCTGTCCATGTTAAAAGTCAAAACATGTAAAACACCACACTTCCTCTCCATCTTGCACCATAAGCTGCAAGTCACAGAAGTGTTTTTCCTCTGTTCATTACAAAACCCACAAAACACAGAAAACTATGCTCACCCCTCCAGTCTATCCCCTCAATTTTTCTCTCAACAAGAGGAAAAAAACCAAGACTGATACATTAAGTTCCTAAAATAATGGAAATAATTGTAAAAGCAGTATGAAATTTGATATTTATTCCTGCATTCCTTTAGTTGCCAATTTAAACTACTTTCAGAAAACAGGCAAACAAAAATAGCTGGCATGGGAAATAGAGGTGTACATCACTACAAGATGTACATCACCCTTTCACTCAGCATATTCTTTTGATTGAGATGTAATCCATGTTTTCTTTTTTCCCCCACCATCTTCCAGGCATTCCAGCTTCCTTGTAGCTAATTTGGGAGTTTAAACCCAGTGTGAAGTGACTCGGATGCAGTAAAGCAATGCAGCACACACAGACAGGTTGAAAATAGGGTATGAAATCCACAGAGACCATGCTGCTGCTTCACAGCTAAGGCAGACTCTTGCTCTGGACATACAGGGATATTCAGGCCGAATTTTGAAATGAAAATATAAACAAATAATTTTTTTTCCAGGCCATCTCACTAAAAAAAGTTGCAAGCCTGCACAGGATGAACAACTCAATTATTTCCTTTGGAAAATCCTTCCCTATATATATCCTTCCCTCACCGACCTCTCCTAAGAGTTCTTTTTAATTTGAGGGCATTGTTAGTCTTCAATTTTGTTTCCTAATGTCTTCTCAGACTTGGGTCACATATTTTAGTAGGAAAAATTGGATTACAAATTGGTAGTAGTAGAGAAAACTAAATCTTGTGAGAAACAAGAGAAGCAATGTTTGCCATCTATTTTCTGATCTTTGGCAAACTTCCGTAAACACAGAAGTGAATCGAAAACTGATTTAAATTGCTTAAAGAAGCTGCAAAAAAGTGGAATTCCTTAGAATAAGAGCAGTTTTACTCTCCCTCAGCAAAAGGTTGACAGCATAAATCACACCTTGTGGTTAAAGTTATACTTAATTATAGCTCTATTAAGTAGTTTGATTACACAGCAAGTATTTAAACTAACATGAACAAGTCATTAGATTAGATAAGGGAGCCTTATTTGGCAACATTTTGATTAATTCAAGTTGTTAGGGAAAGGACTGGAAAACTTACAAGTATAGTGCTACAGAATAATATGACACAGATCAACCATTCCATAGGCAGACAGCATTACATCCAAATGCAGGCATTTGTAATGATGTATTTGTATTGGGATTGTAGATCAATATTGTGTCTAGAATCAGAAAATCTAAGTCAAAATTATTAAAAAAAAATAAAAATTCAAAACCCTACTGACTCAGAGTTGCAGTTGAACTTGACAGGTTAATTTTACAACATTACAGGCATGTTTCAAGGTTGCTCCATTTGAAGGTTTAGTAAAGTAATCACAATGATCTGGTGGGTGATATGGTCATTCCTACCCACACAGGGTGAAAGATCCTTTGCAGGGGGGTGGCCACTGGGTGATCTTTCTCTCCAACCTAAACCATCCCATTCCAGGCTGGAAACCTGGCTCAATAATGTGTTTTATTAGTTTAGCAATAAGGCAACTCTGAGCTCGCAGCTACATTCCAAGTCCACCCTAAAAAGTGAAATGCCCAAACCCCTCATTTGGCCCATTCTGTGTGCACAGTCTCTGACAGGGGACTACATTTTGTACCTCCAGATATATTTAGGGTGGAAAAAGAAAACAGCTGGCACATATGTAGCCATTAATCTGAGAAGCTGAGGGAGAACAAGACAGTAACTGCAACCAGATTTGAGCCATCAGCACTGAAGTTGAAGCTTTATCTAAACTCTTGTTGTTTTTCATGTTATAAAAGATGCAGTGATCTCATCTGTGAAATTCTCACTGCTGACAGCTCAGACAAGATATTCCATTGACTCCTTGCTTTTTCAATGTCCTCTGAACCTGCTTGCTAGTGGCAGGAATGTGGGGCTGTCACTTCCCTTGCCTGGTTTCTCTTCTCTTGGGGAACAACCTGCCTTTTCCTTCTAACAATGCAATACATTTTCTGCAGCCATGCTGCATTTCACAGCTCAAATGCTCATCAGTCTAAAAACTCCCTGCCTCCCAAAGCTGGACATCCTCCTACATCCCCCAGCCTCCCACACTCTGCTTTTTCCTGTTGTTTCCAGCAATCACATGCACCCCGCTGTCCTCACTCAACTCACTGATCTCAGTAAAGATAATCAACAGCCTTGTTCAAACAAAAGGGAGAGGATCACGTAGTGAGGTTTCAGCAGCATCACCTTAATTTTCCCTTTTTCACAGCACATCTAAATTGTCCATTTACCTTTAGCTAATTCTCAAATTTGCAAGCCCTCATCGCCACTATAAAAACCTTTAAAAACAAACACCTGTGTTTTAAACGCACTTACAGCTGAAAATGACCAGCAAACTTGCCTTTCTCACCTTCTTGTTTCCTCTTGTATAGTAACTACCCCAGTGGGTTTTGGAGATTTTTTTCTCCCTTATTGCTTTCAGAAATACCATGGAACTCTTCACTGCCTTTTCTGCACACCCCCACACTCCAGAGTCACTACATGATTACGATCAGCAATAAAAACCTAAATCCTACTCCTCCCATCAGCCCTCCTGCTACCCTGCCTACACACGGGCTGTTTATAGAAATCAGCTGCTCAATCAAGGAATCTCTATCAGCTGGTACAAAAGCTCTCTAAATGTGATACAACCATTGTGTATTTATTTAAAAAACCCCATGTTAACTAAGAGATATAAACGTTGTGCCATTTTTTCCCAAGTTCACACTGCCTCACAATGTTATTCATGGCATGGGAGTTAAACTCTCATTCCTCAGGCAGGGGAGCACCAAAACTGACTGCAAGAAAAACAGACCACATTTCTACCAGAGGCTGCTTGACAATGAATCCTCTTAAACCATTCTACTAAGTCATTACAGAACAAAATAAGTGCTGCTCACTACAGAACAATTCCACCAAATTTAAAAATGGAATTTATTCATTAAGTTACAAGCTGGACAGATTTCACTCTTATCCAATGAATTAGTCTCAGACTAAAGTTTGAACTCTAGTTCAAACCAACTTATTGGGCACAATCCTGCCTGTTAATGGCAATGCAGCACAGCACAGAAGTAGAAGAAAGGCTGAAATTGAAATAGTCCTATTAATTATCATGGCATTATCTTAAAATACAAATAAAATTCTGCTCTCCAACTGTAACATACCTATTTTTCTTGAATAATGTTACTGCTGTGAACAAATAACTCTTTCCAATGCTTATGTGCCCTTTCTCTGAAAAGCCTCGAAAAGGTTATTGTCAAAGAGACAATAGAACACCAAACCTCAGCAAGAAAAAAAAAATGTAGCCAGATAAAAGCTGGTGAAAAACGATATTTTTTTTCCTTTCTACTTTATAAATCCACGTTTTAGTCAGTCTGGCCAATTTTGATGCCTAATTCTGCAAAGCACTAACATCCTAACTGGTTAAGATTCCATCAAGGGACAGCAAAAGAAAGGATCAGTCCATACACTCAGGCCTTGGGGTTGGTCAGAAGTGATTAAGTCAATGTTTATCAATTTTTGTGTATTTTTATAGTGAGGGAAAAATAGGTAAAGACAAATGAGCAACCACTATGCAACACTTCTCCTTTAACAACTTTGTCCAGCACAATTCTTGAGAACTCTACTAAGATAATCTGTAATTATCTAATCATTTCATCATCAGTAACCACAAAGAACAAGAGGAAGTTTAAGCAGCAATGCCTTTCACAGGCCAGACTGGAAGGAATGGGATTTTCATGGACTGCCTTGGAAACTGCACAGGAAAGAAAATCCTGAGCCTTAAACACATTGTCTCATCAATATTCTATGAATGGTTTTACTTCTTCTCTTGGAAAATAATAAATGCTTTGCTCTATTCTAATGATTAACTGGAATGCAATGCTCAGTTCTGCTAAACACACTCAGTATTCACATCTAGTCTCTCAGGACTAGGTAGAGAATAAAACCACCCCTTATATTGCATCTGATGGTAGAACTGAAATTTTCATTCGTTCTATAATTTCCCATTAACCCAGGCTGAGGTCAGACTGTTGTAGCACTGTGCTTATGAACACAAAAGTTACTCTATTTACTAGAAATGCTCCCTAAACCCTACTTAAAGTGGTTAAACTGTTCAAATATTCATGTGAGTTATTGTTCATTTTTCTTTTTTTTTTATTATATTAACACTTAGACAAAAAGGTGTTCTCATACTCAAAACAGAAACATTTTTTTCTTACCTTCAAGGAGTTTACTTAGCAGTTTACATATGTGGCAAACAGATGCTGCTACCCTAATTTACTCTTAACACACTGTGATGGTATCTAGAGAAGCACAGAGCAGACTTGTGTGGCTTCTACCATCCCTTATCTCTGCTGCAATTCATAGTGTTCTGCTTTGCAATACCCGAGAAGCACTTTGGGATGCTGGCAGCTACTAATGAAAACATCTCTTTCCTCCTCCTCCTCCTGCCTCAGAAAAGCTAACAGCTTTCATGAGGTACAAAGCAGAAAACAAAACCATTGTTTCTGTAATCACTTCATTAATAACTCATTCCCAGCCACACACAGTTCTGCTTCCTCTCCTATCAGGATGCAGCAGATGCGACAACTCCAAATTATGCAAGAATTTGATCAGTTACTACCCTCATCAGCTGAGCCACTGAGCACAGTTAGCAAAGTCTGTCAGGGTGGAAAAGGGGCAGTAAAAGTAAGTTGCAGCCAACATTTGCAGTATTTCACAAAACCTTATTTCCATGCACACCTGACCTGAAAACGGGCACGGCACGTCCGGTTCCCGAGGTTTCCATGGGCTTTTTCCCATCGGCTGTGGCTGTTCCAGCAGCTCCTCCACCAGCACATGTTGTGTGATAACACTAAGGAAAGACAACAAATAAAGGCATGTGAGTAAATTATTCGTTTTTTTCAGGTGCTTAGTAAAAAGTTGATGGCGATATCGGTGAATCACTCTTCGGCCCTGCTCCTTCCCACAGGACTGCGCTCACCTGGAGATTGCTGGGCTTCGAGCCGCCCTCGTTCTTAACTTAAACTAACAAAAAAAAAAACCCCAAAAAACAAACAAACAAAAAAACACCCAAACGCACACAAAGAACACAAACCGAACCTTTTCATCGGGAGATAAGCGCAGCAGGTCCCGCAGAACCCCGTTTGGAGCCGGCCGTGGGACTGATGGGGAGCGCCCCGGCCCCGCCTGCCTCACAAACCCCTCGCGCAGCTCACCTGCAATTAATCACCGCAATTAGCCCGGGGCCGGCCCGGCACTGCCTTCTCTGGAGGGTGTGATGGTCCTCAAAGAGCAGGAAATATGGAAAAAAAGAAAAAACAAAACCGAACCAGACACCTCTTTCTCACGGGATTAAGAGTCACTTTTCAAAGAATCAAGGTTTCAAATATCAGCACCAAACTGTTTTGAAACACGTGGAAAAGAGGTTTTACACAGAATGAGAGAGCAGACTACAATTGCAGCCACCCTGCTCTGGATGTGGCTCAGTGACTCGTGGTGTTACTGCTTTCACCTGAGCCACAATGGGCTCGCCTGACAAGACATCAGCACCACAACCAGCACACGCTGCTCCTCCAAACACATCCCAGGTGACAGCACTTAGCACACTGGGCTGCAGCCCTCCACTGCCTGATGAACACTGGTGCTAATGGTAAAGTGCTCTGATAACTGGATTTCATACATTTCTTGGGGCTCTAGAAACACCTCATTATCTTCATCTTTGCAGTCAGTTTGTCTCCACTATGTAGGTGGAATTCTCACAATATGCTCTAATTGTTTGTAGTGTTCAAGTACATTCTGATGCAAGCCAGCTCTGATTAGAAGCAGATTGGTGGAGGATTATTCCAGAGGTAGGTAAATACCACTCAGTAGAATTAATTTTATCCAGTGCTTGAACTACTACATTCATGTTTAAAATCCCTTTAGCACTTATTGCTTCCTCCACTTTTAACAGTGCCTAGGCTTGATTATTTCTCATGCCTGTGAAGGATGATCCCCAAAATAATGGAGATGACATGAAGGAGACAATTACCTTGCTCACTTTCTTCTCTGTTTTTACCCTGCATCCTCTTGTCCAGTCTACAAAAAAAGATAACACTCACAGGTTCCTTGATCTTGAACAAAGGCTTGATTTCCATATTCACAAACAGAAATATTTTCAGATCGTTGAGAAGATTTTGGTGGGAATTTCTGTGGTTTACCTCCAGAAGCAGAGTTTGGGTAAGGCACTGAAGTACGTCAGTGGGAAGAGCTGAAGGGTCTGGGTTTCCTCAGCAGAGTCCAGAAGAGTTTGCAGTGAGCAGAATGGTTTGAGCAGGAGGAGCTGAGGGACTACTACTGTGTTTGGGCAGGAAACAGTGAGTTATTCACAAGAGCATTTGGAGGACAGCTGGTACAAGTAGACACAAAGAGTGTGACAGCTGATTCACTGAGCAAAAAGGGCTGAAGAATCAGGTGAGAAATCCAGCAAATCCTTTGGGTGAAGGAGTAGCATGAAACAGAGAGCCCTTGAAGGAAGAGAAGTGTGTGGAGAAGCAAAAAGCTGAGGAAAATCTTCACTGAAAAGTTGAAAAAAGATGAAGGTTAGTGTGTGAGGGGCTAGGTCTAAGCTGGTAAGTGTATGAAGCAGGAGACAGGATGAAGATCCCAGTAGGAAATGCCAAAGCAGCTTTCTTGACCACTGCTGACAGTTGCTCTGGGTGCTAAGTAAAATTCACTAGAGCTGAGTCAAGGGCTCTACCTCATGATTTGAGACAGGTTAGAATAAAATAGCATTGCATCAAGGAAAGAAAACAATCTTCACAGACTTTACAAGACCACCTGGGAACAAGAGTTTTGAATTACACTTAGAAAAGCAGTAATTCCTAAAAAATTGAGAAAGCAAGTCTTAAGCTTCCAAGTTAAACCTTTTTATTATTTTGTATCCTTACAGCACAAGAACAAATATGGGACTAAGACTGAGAGGAAATGTTCAAGAAAACAGAGCAAAGAAGTAGAAAGAAGGTTGGTACTCAGGACCTGAGGAGCGCTTTGAAGGCCAGAGCAGTGTGGACAGCTTTGTTAGACAGGGTGAGACATGCCTCCTTTTTGTGCCTTGGTTTTTGCTGCTTTAATGAGCAGCACAGAAGGAAGACTCTGGAAGGATGGAAGAAATTAATTTGTATTTTTCCTTCTGGTACCATCACTTCTCCAGTCCTAGAAAATTTGATCAGAGTCATGGACCTCTGTTCTCTGCCTTGTTCCTGGTCAGAAGATTAAGTCCTGCCCCAGGGACTCTGCAGCTGCTCCCAAGGGTGAAGGAGTGGAAAAAACACTGTATAAGCAATAAGAAAAATATCTTGATGGCAATAATCATGTGTTCAAAAACAACAACAAAAACAAATTCAAGCAAGTGTTTCTGGCAGTAATGCACCTGTATAATGGATTCCTGATTTATTTACCATACCTGCTACTCACTTTCAGCTCTAGCAGGAATCAATAATCCTTCACACACAGACTCCAGACAAATTCTCCTCTCAGGGACCACATTCATAACTAGTATTTGTTTACAGTCATATTATAGAAATGTGAGTAAAATATATTATGGCACTCTGCATGAAGCCTGTAGGCCACATAAAACAAGTATAACTTTCAGTGGTGTCACTTCCCATAACTCAGGCTCTGAAAAGCATGACAAGATTCATCAATTCTTGTTAGTCCCAGTGTTAAATAATGTCTGAACATATGAATAAACAAACCAAAGAAAAAAATCCAGGTTAGTTTAGTACATGCAAAGTACACAGAGTCCTAAGAGCTTTATTAGTTTATTTTCTTTATAAAATCTTACTCAGTGTGGGCGCACTGTTTCCCTCATGGAAACCAGTGGCATAATGTAATTATTTTCAGTCTGGCCAGCAGTTTAATGAAAATTATGCTACCAACCTGGGTTTACATCCAGTATAATCCCCCTGTTTAATTGGAGGGTGCTTTTCCTGTGTTTTTTCTAAACATCTACAAAGAAATGCAGGGAGGAGTATTAATGATATCTGCAGTACTAGGGGAGTTACCAACACTTTCCTTCCTTCAAATCCAATTGCAAGTTTGAGTCCATAGTCTTAACATTCTGCTTCTTAAAATCTGTTGGGTATCTTGAGAGGTATCCAAGGAATCCCTAAATGGTATTACAACCAGGAAAGATTATCAGCCTCCAGCATTTTGATCTGGAGCATAACAGTCATTTTGTTTCCATTAGATATCACAATATCACAAAACCAAATTGTTTAAAAGCCACTAAACTCAATCAGCCCACACATTATTCCAAATCTGAAAAAATTTATGTAGTTTCATGCTAATGAAATGCTGATATCTTTGTAGAAACAGTACTGTGGAAATAAAGGTAAAAGAATGCTGCAATGGGACCCAGACTGGTACTACAATGTAAGGGCTATTTACTGGTAAAACACTAATAATGCCACATGGAAAAGAGTGAAGAAAACCCACGTTTTTAATTTACTTATCCTCTTCTATATGCACAGAGCTCACCATCAGAACAGTTTGATCAGAGTATAATGGAAATAAATATATTTTATTCATTCACCAAGCATTTCCTAATTATGTGATACTGTCACTAAGCTGGCTGCTTTTGCTGTGTTTGCTAGTTTTAATTTCACACAAAGAATAATAAATACAAATGGTATCTTTCATATTCCTTCTCAGCATTGTTTGGATATTACTCCTTTTACTCTGAGAATGTCATCTCTTTGAAGAGAATGCTTGTGCCATTAATATATTTCACTGGGAGAAAGATGAGCTAATGTTATTATAAAATTACTTGGCATGTGCTGTAAAAACAACATCATCTAATTTTGTGATAAATACAATCTACAAAATGGGAAGAGATAGAACTGTCTATTTTCATATCATGCTTTGAAACAGGAATGAAAACAATACTCAAAGATGCTAGACTTGCAGTTTTAAGGAATAGGACTTCTCTGTCTGTGAAGATGATGGAGGGGGAGAATCACCCTCTTTTCACAGTACTTCTCATTTTTGTCCAATTGATTTCATAGGAACTATCGATAACCCTTTAATTGTTATTACTCTCCTGTATAACTGGACTATCTATATGAAGGATGAAATTACAGCTATTGCAGAATTATTCACCAAGTCATCTCCCCAGATTTTTTATTTGGTAGCATGAGTTCTTGAGATACACAATTCCTTCATTAATTGCTCTTTTTTTTACCCTTCCATTTTCCTTGACTTTATTAGGTGATGCTCAGATTGAAGGAAGCCACTTCCTAAGGGCTCATCCCACCAGCTGACCAGTTCTCTTCCTTTATTGGCTTTTTCTGAAACACCCCCACAGAGGAGGCCCTGTAACTGCTGATTTTGAGGTGTTTCTTGGTTCCATACAAAACCCTTTGAGATTATGTGGAACTAAGAGCAGCTGATGGTGACAGAGCTTAAGAAAACTTGCATTAAAAGTTTGTTGTGCATTGGTAAGCTCATAAAAAAAAAAATCTTCTGTAGAGTTTTAATCCAAGATTGAATGACAATCTATTAGGGTACATATTTTGAATAACTTTTTAAATACCATAATGCTGGTATAACTTGAAATGCTTAAGTAACTTTCTGACAGTTGCAGAGAAATGCAGTATAATGAGTACAAATTGATATGGCTTTGAGTTTATTTGGTGGAAAAAAGCGCTGCGTAGAAATTTCATTTTCTAAAGTGATTATCAGCTATAAATACCTAGTTGAAGTGAATCATTTAAATTAGGAAAAATGGATAGGTCAAATTTGTGCAAAACTGTTTATCTGGTATAACCTGAAATCTGCCTAGGCTGAAGTAAACCTGTATTTATGCTGCATGAAAACAGCAGTAGCCATCTCACTTTCCACAATTAGAGATAAGAATGATCTTTTAAGGTCCGCTCCAATAACCATAATTCATGATAAAGGGAAAGTTCCTCTTTTGTTGTAATGGAAAACTATTTACTTCAAAACAAAAGCCAAGAAAGTGAATTATTTTATTGTGTTTCAAGATGGTAGATAATGCAGTGAGTAAATCATTATTGTGGTACTCAGGATGACATCACAGACTTATTAACTGAGATCATAACTATTTTGTGTATGTTAAGACACATTTTCTACATTTTGGGGTTTTTTTGACACAATGAAGATAATTTAAACTTCCTAATTTTTTACTGTATAATTTGGATAACTAAATTAAATATTCTATTAAGGAAAATTATAGTAATAACATAAAGACTGTTATATCTGCATTAAATTTATAGAGGATATGGTGAATTCAGATAGTGTGGCTACCCTAAGAGAGAGACTTTTCCTAATCTTCCATGAAATCATATTGTAAATTCTCAAGAGCACTTTCTGCTCCTAGCCCAGTGAGTAGAATAAATACTTTGCTCAACTGCTCCTAACCTTGAATATTTCAATTGATTGTGTATTGGTTGAAATACTTTTAATAAACACAAACCACTTCATTGTGTATTAAATTCTGTCCAGTTCATAAATGGCTAGAAGTGAGCACAGGGACATGGAACAGAAAGGATGTGGAGTAAAAAGACTGACTAAGTGATAAGAAGCATTACATGAGAACCAGGTTACATAAGAAAGGAAATAAATCTATGCATCAATTTTGTCTATTTATTAGAGCATGCATCTGTGTTCTGTAAGAGAACTAAAATTGGAGGTGAGGGAAGAAAAGTAAAGCATGTTATTAGACAAAGTTTAGTGGAAATAAGCTGCAGAAACAGACTAAGTCATAAAATGTCTCCAGTTCTACTAAGGCTAATTTTAGGGGTTTCAGTAGCTTCTTCACTGCTTAAAGTTCACCTTAATATTTTCTCACTGCCAACCTCTTCCCAGAGCAAATGTTTTTATGGGCTTCTTAATAGTACCAGCAATTGTTGATCCTGGCACAGAGACAAAGGAACAATAGATATTTTAGTGGTTTCCATTGCCATAACCACCTGCTCCCTATCTTTGTTGGCAATGACTAATTAAAAACAAAAAAAGGAAAACACTGACTCAAACTAGAGAGTTTCAGTTTCTTAAGTAATTTGCCTTCAATACAGCAGTAACAGAACATCTCCATGTGTGGAGATCAATGCTTTAACAGAAAGAAAAGAAAAAGGAGCAGGAAAAAGATCAATAATTCGTAGATCTTGCTACCACTTTGTTGCCCCAGCTTGTGCTATATACAAACAGGTCAAGCACTGCTTGTTACTACTTGTTGTATTAAAGCACAGCAAGTTCTCTTCAACAGACCTTGTAATTTCTGGGACTCTTCTTCACTTACAATTGAACCGTTTTGATAATAAGACAAAGAATATAACCAAATTAAGGGCAGGAAACAAACACAGTAGAATTATGTCTTACATGAGAACACCCTGGTTAAAAAAAAATATATAAAAATAAATATATAATAATTATAATAATAAATATAATAATAATAAAATAATATATAAAAATAAATTTAAAAATCATATTCATTGTAATTATAAGGAATATGTAGTTACTTGTTTCTTAATTTGCTATCCATAATGAATAGAAGAAAACAACTTCAGAATTTTTTTCTTATGGGATAGGTAGCCAAAGCAGATTCACCTCCTGTGAACAGATTCAAAAGTAAAGTGATCCCCTAATTATTAAAGAGAAGAAATAGCCAGTCAGAATAAAAATTAGAGACTTTTTTTATATCCATGTGAGGAAAAAACTAGAATTTACTGAATACTTTTTCCACTCAGAGTCTATTTCAACAAGACATGACTGATACTATCAAGATGAGAATGCAATAACAAACAAACAACCCTTTTCCCTTTTAAAAGAGTTTCTTCTCAAGTATCTACATTTTTGCAAAATTCAATCCAAAATGAATTCTTCTAAAGTATCTACAAGCATTTAATGGGCATCTGTGGGACAACCATTTTAGTATCTTGATGAGAAACACATAGTTAAAAACTCTGGTCATGCACCAACAGCTCCTCCTTCAAGCCACTCAGTCTTTTACCTTTATTATGTTGAAACTGTCTGGAAAAATAATTCATTTATAGACTACCATATGCCCTGTGACTTCTTATATCCAATACAAGATGATTCCCCAGATAGGTAAATGCCAGGCTTTTTTTTGGCAACAGACCTAAAAGCCTCAGCTTTCTGCTTAACCAAAAATTAAATATTCTGCATTGTTATGCAAAAACCTTAATCAAACATTAATGTGATCAAAGCATCTTTGCTGGTTTTGAAGTGGATGCAGGGAATGGTTATGTGATGATTAGTATGATTTATCCTTGAGAAACTGTTTCAGATTAGGAAAGGAAAAGGCAGTTGCTGCTGAGGCAGTCACTTGGAAGTCACAAAGAAAACAAAATGTAACAGGGCTTGGGTTTGTTCATGCTTTAATCTTTTATGGCTCAATTACTAAACCTGTGCTCCCAAGGAGCTCTCATTACCTGAGAGCAATAAATTTCTCTAAGCAGAGGTAACACACACTGTAACAAATCTAAACACCCTTTGTCACAGACATATGCTGAGCCTCCAGCACTGCTTTCCATATGAGTTTTCCTTGCTTTGTTTCAGCAGTTTCCTGAAACTGGTTCATTCATCTCTTGAGAGCTGAAGACTTGCATGCATTTTAATAATGGTAGTTCTGATAATGCCTTTTTGCAGTTTAAGCCCAAACACAAGATACCACAGAAAGAAAATATACAGAATATCGTAGAAATACAAAATGTTCTTACTGCTATCATGGTACTGTTTGTTTCCTCACTAAAATATGCAAAGCTTAGAAGTACAGAACCAGTTAGATAGAAGGCAAAGTAGCTAATCAGTAGATAATAAGGAAATTTACTCTTTAGCATCCTAGTTACTAAAGAAAAAAATTTTTTTTGGCCATAGAAACCATTCCTTAGCATTTAGATTATAACTGATCTCTTTTATACATGGGATGGTTTCCAGAAAAATTTAAGCAACTGGGGAGTCATTTCAATTCAATGACCTTATACATTACATACTTCCCCTCTCCCATTCCTTTGTCTACCAGCACCAGCAGCTCAAGGAATGTGCATTTTCATTTCTTTCAGTATCTCTGTTTGTGAAGAATGGCATTTATTTCAGAAACTACTTACAGATAAAGCTGAGGCAGCTCAACCAAAATAATGCCAGAAATGAACACAGGCACACGTTTGACAGCAACAAATAACTCAGGTCCGAGTTCCACCTAAAAATAAAAATTGAAATGTAGTTCACTTTAATGAATGACTCATTAGTGATTGTGAGATCTGTACTTCCCATTTTGCCACTAATTTATTGAATTACTGTAGCTGAATTTTCAATTTTACTGCTGCTGTTTACCCATATTTTCCTCCTCTTTCTCATTCCCATTTATTTAAGACTACAAAGGCTCTTAATGTGGTGTAGCCTGAATTCTCAAAACTATAAAGCTTCCAGTCACTCTTTAGTACTGTAATAATTTTTTAGAGGAAAAAAAATAATTTAAATGGATTTCAATTTTCCCTCTCATTTGTCTCAGTGATCTTTTTGACTCCTGACTGATTTATTCTTGGGCCAAAATATTGGGTTTGTGTCTGTGACGTGAACTAAATATGGTTACTAATAAAAAGAATTTAAAGAAACACTTCAAAAACCAAATCAATTCACTGACACAGCATAAAATACCACATTTCAGTCTCAACAACTGTTTTGAATTTCTAGATACATTCTCTACTTGTATTAGAATATTGTAGCTCTCATTTTCTATCTCAGACTTTTAAATAACCTTTTCAAGAAGTGCTAAATTTTGTTAGTTTCACCATGAGTTTCATCTGAGATACAGATAAGGTAAAAAAAGTGATCAAGGTATCAGGAAAAATTTTCACCATTATACTTCCAAATAAGTTATATGTGATAATCACACAGACATCCTTATTTTTCAGGGATTCTGACCAGAAAATTCCCCTGGGTGCTGAGAGGTGATAGAAGGTTGTGTCACTCATGAGGTCATATAAGATCCATATGAGTATATAATTTTTTTATTGTCCTTGGGTAATTTTTTCCCTAGGTCTCTTCTCTTCTCCTCCCCCCATTAATTTAATATTTATTGTTCTAATGGACAGTCCTGCTGGACATCATGGCATGAGGAAAGGTGGGTGTCACTGTTACTCTTAATCTATAATTACAAAGTAAGTAGCAGAATGAGGCATTCTGCTGACATTTCTTCCTAATTCTGAAAACCACTGATTTAGAACTACTTAAGGTAATGATGCTAATGGACATTCTTGGTGTAATTCATATTTCTATTAGAAGGTGGTTTTTTTTTTTCATTTCTTAGTTTCAGTGTTTCCATGATAACCCTCATTTAGGATTGGAAGGAGAAAATCTGTGATAATCAGAGCCAGTGGAACTAAACCTCATGCTCACAAGCAAAAGTAGAATATCAAATTCAAATTACTTTACCTTGGACAACATAGAGGGCAAAGCATTCTGTTTTTCATCACATTGCTCCTTTAAAGCTACTTTTTTGTAAACTTATGTAGCACCTGTGTACAATACACATTGGGCCTTATAAAATATTAATCACAGAACTTAGTTTTTGCACAGTGATACTGATGAATGCAAACTAAGGTCAAATGTGACCATTCATCAGCTGTGTAAAATTCTGTTAACTGATTTACCTGAATAAAAAAATTAAGAACCTGAAGACCAATTGGTTCAGTTTCAATAGAAGAACATAAAAAATGGTAACATAATGTCTCAAGATACTATTTCCTGTACTTGGCACACATGTATTTTGGAAGGACAGAATGATTTCTGTCTGCATATCAGAACATGATTCACTGCTAAACTTCCTGACAACCACTGCTATTCCATTTTATTGCAAAAAAATAACTGAAAATTAAAATCCATTTTATTGCAAAAAAATAACATGACTCCCTGTCATGTTAAAACTTTTTTAGATTTCATTTGCACCCTAATGGAGATCTAAAAAGTTAATTGCTTTCGTAATTGCAACCTTGATCAATAGGAAAAAAACTAAATCTGTCATTTACAAATGTTTTTCTTTATTATACAGCAAATTAAGTCATCTTGATGTTCTGGAAAGTGTCAATCTTTTGTTGCAAAGAAGAAACTAATGAAGTTTGCTTGTGGCTTTCAGATGGCAATTATACTGAAGTATTTAATGTATCAGAGCAATTATTTTCAGTTCTTCATAGTTACTTATCATTTCTTTCTGTGAAATACTGCATTACAACATGAAAAAGGGGAGAATCTGAAATTAGAATAATGCTCTTTATTATTATCTTCAATCATAAGAGAAGAGTATCATCTTTTATGATTTTAAAAAACCCAAAAAGTTGGGGCTTTTTCTGAAGATCTCTGGACATCACTGACAAAGGTCTAAGAAGACAATTTTGAGGCAGTAGTGTGAGAGAGAACAAGTGAAACATTTAAGATGATCATTGGGAATGTTTTACTAATGCTGAGATCTGCTAAATTCTAAAGAGTCTCCCTGAAGAAAAGGCTGCAGCCCATTCAACAAGAACTGATAGAATATCAACTCTTGAGAGCATATCACAACAAACAAGTCAATATTGAATGTAATGATGAAAATGCATCAGTGCTGTGTTTTTAAATATCTGAGAAAATAGAGAAATAAGCAGCCACTTGTGGCACACATCGGAGTTTCAAGGATGGATGCAGCAGATTGATCTGCATATCCAGAAATATTCACTGCTCCAAAATACTCCTGTGCTGGAAGACAAGAAAGTCTCAGTATAATTGATCCCAGCATAGCTTCCATAATTTTGTTTTGAAGAATCATTTCAGATGAATGATTTCAACAATCATTGCATTGGGTATTTTGCAAATACAATCTATACTGCAAAATTTTATCTTTCAGCAAGTCTACACAGTCATTAACTTCACCCAGCTATTATACTATACTCTTTAATGTTCTATTTTCTGTAACAGAAATTTTCATTGAAAAGAAAAGTTTAATAAAAAACTTGAATTATCAAACTACATAAGCGATGTTTGAAAATCAACTTCCTAAAGAAGTTTGCCAATCTTGGCATTTAACTTCTACCTATAAGAAAAGATAGAGGCCAGGTTCAAATGACCCTTGCAAGAAAGTGTTATTTCATGTAGAGCCATAAGAAGTGCATGACAAATACACACCAATACAATATTATTGTGCTTAAGGGAAGACAGCCCTCTAACATGAACAATTATTTCTCTGGTGGTGATTTTCATTGGCCCTGAGGGATGGTTTTCTTTTAATTGCACCTAATGAGCTGGCTAGACTATCAGTTCTCTCATTTCCACACAAATTAGCTCTTGCATAACTAGAATACTGAGGGGATGAGAGACAGCAGAAAACAGCTCCAATTTCCACATCACCAGAGCTATCAGAAAAATGCCAGCACTTCCATTTAGGAAAGCTTTTTTAAAAAGTGGAATTCTACTGTCAAATAGTACAAAAGCACTTTAATGGATGGTATCTCATGAGCACATTCCCAGATTTGTATGAAAAGAAAAAAAAAAGGAAAAGGAAAGGTGAATGCACTTAAAATCATTTTAGATGCATTTCTAAGTTTCTGGGTGATATCTTACTGTCACTTCAAAGTAAGGCATTTCAATCGTTGTCCCAGCACAGGGTTAATAACACAGAACCATATCCTCACATGATGAAGACTGTTCTTACTCCAGTGAAACTACTTTAAAAACAAGCAGAAGATCCGATCCTGCTTGAAAATACCCCAGAAGTCAGTGAGCCAGCACTATGACTATAAGTTGAGATAGAGTAAAAAAGTTTCCCTAGAATCACACAGAAAATGTAAGTAGCCATAGTTTGAATCCAAGTAATTTAAAATCTTACATCAGCATCAGTGGCATCAAATTTAAGAGCTACAATTTCGTATAAAGATCAAGCAAAATCGTAATGACTGAAGAACAAGCCAAAAGTTCACACTGATCTCTCTTTGTTTTTCTGGAGAGTAAAATAAAACTTCATTAAACATAATGAAAACCACAAAAATTCTGTAAGCACATGAATTCACACTCCAAAAACTTCCTAAAAGACAATTTTCCCAGACACAGACATCTCCAGATTCCCTCTTGTGTAGGATTTCAGCTCTGCTCAGCAGATCTTTTTTTGGCTGCTCCAACAGTGGCTTTGATGCGACAGTGCCTGTGGAAGACACTGATCCTGTGGGATGACAAATGTCTTGTTTTAGTCAAGGGCTTGAGTGTGGTGTGTTGGGTGACTCTTGGTAAGAGTCTGATGTCATACTACAGGCAAATCTCTGTTCCTGTGCATTTTAACTTCTGTTCTTGTGCCTAAACACCCCTAAGATGATGAAAGCCTGTAAGTGAATTTATTACTTGTTACAGCTTTGCTTTTTGTTAGGTGTCCCTTGACTCTACTGCTTGTATAATGTACTATGGCTTTTCAAGAGGCTGTTTTTACCCAAGTACCACTCAGCTGACTTAACTTCAGATCCAATAAATTGTGTGTTATTAGATGCTCCAGTGTTAAGGACACTGCAAAAGTGGTGATTTCAAGTAACACAATTACATTACAAGTAATTGTCCCTCTCACCATCCTATCTTCTAGTAATGAAGAGAAAGAACATCAGAAATTCTGTTTATTATATTAAAATACTTTTTTTCCCCCCCAATCAGCATAAACAAATGTATGTATAGACTCGGGGGAGTAATCCTTGTTAGGTCACCAAAACCTTTCTCTTTTAATTGGTGTCATATGAAGACAAAACTTGGCATCAGTTGCCCACTGTTCATCCAAAGCAAGCATAACAACAATTAAAACATGCAAATTCCCCAAGAGTGAGATTTATATATTGAAATTACATTTAGCTCTGGACTTGGGAACAACTTTTTTATTGCTTTAGGATTGCATCTACAACTACTAAGAGACTTGGAGGGTTACATTCAACTTTTAAATCATGTACTTATACTGCAAAATAACCTCTATTTCTAGGATTTGCTTGATCCCTTTCAAATTTGGTTTTGTCTACTTTACAGTGTCTTTCTGTAAATAAGGATATAAAACCTCCTATACTTGAATTAAACACAGTTCCTTCCTCTATTTGATCATATAATCTTGTTTTTCTTAGAACCTGTGAAACAGAAAGCACTGATCATAACTTTGGACTAAAAATGTTCCTCTATTCAGCAGCTATCAGTCACCAGTTCTGTGCAAAACATTACTGTAAGGGCTTCTTGCAAATTCACCAATCCCTGCTAACTGTTTATGGGAAACTGCAGGTTTTTAATGAGTGTGATTCAAGCTTTAGAGAAAATTGGTGCATTTACTCAGATATATTTAACAGCTAATGAATCAAATGGAAAAACATGTTAAAGCGATTGCATGTATGAAACACTGCACTAGAAAATAACAGAGGTCTCACTCTGAAGCTGATTTAACAGACAAAATACCCTTCACTAGCATAAGCAGAGATAAAATGGGATCAAACTGCATCTCTTCAATTTACCAGCTTTTAGAAGAAGTGGTGACATGGAGCTCACTGTCACAGAGATGATGAAACTTTCTGATTTCTGTACATAAAGTACATTATATATAGTGGAGAATATATACAGTGAAGTATATATGTTCTGGAGAAAGTGAGCACGAATTCATGGCAGGTCACAAGTCAGATTACACTGTTGAAGAACGGTGTCCCTATTGCCTTGGGTGGTGACCCATGACTGTGAGATCCCTGCCTGCCTCAGGTATGATAATGCCATATAAAAACTTGTCTCATAATCGTCTTAATTTATGTTGAAAAGTAGGAAAGTGAAAAATAAGATCTGTCCTAATTCAATAACATTTGCAATGCACTGCTTTGAATAGTATTCACCTGTGATATGACATTCAATAGATGACATTTTTGATACAGGAGGATACATTTCCTGCCTTGGACAAACTTCAGCTCAATCATTCTCAGCCAGAGATAGTGGCCTTGTAAGCTGGCATTCTTTGATGCATGTTTTCCTTCTGTGAATAAATCTGGGCTTTCAGAGTTTAATTACATGGCCTGTGTCAGACATTTTTCATTGTGCTCATTTATGTCTGGCAGTAGCAGTGCTGCTGCACAGCACATCTGTGTGGGGTTAGGCAGCTCCTTTCTGAACAGGAATCCTCAATGTTTGGGTACTCTAAGGCAAAGGTCTTTTGTGAGCAGTTATGCCTCTCCTCTTCGAACATTTTGCAAGTACCTTCACTTCAGGCACACTTATGGAAAAGCTCTTGTGAGAGATGCAAGCTCTGCAGCTCAAGCAAATTGTGAGTTATTGCCCCAGCTGTCCCCTTCAGGAACTCAAAGATTCAATACAGACAGCCTCAAGAAGCTGTCATTGACTCTCCAGGAAAGGGTTAACTTCACTGGTCTCATGAAACCTGGCAGCTGACAGAAGACTCAAGAGGGAGGATGGACCTTGGTCTCTCCTTATTTTAATTAAAATATAAAAGTTACAGAATATCTTGCCTTCCTTTAAAGAACTTATCAAATTCATGGAGATATGATTCTCCCATGCATTCTAAAGTGTCTTTCTTTACAGCTCTTTCATTCATCCACATCTGAGCAAAATGTGCTTATTAAAAATCAAGCTGTCTAAAATACCTTATATAGCTCAGAACTGCAGAACAGAGCCCATCTGAAGAACTAAATTTCTCAGAGCTGAACACTGTATTGATGCTTTTGCAAAAGACACAAAAGAAATTAAATGTCAGTTACTGAGAGACTGGAATTGATCAATATCATATATAATTGTACCTTCAAAACAAAAATAGGAAGAAAGTGCGCCTTCGGTATTGGAGTTTGGGCTTCAAAAGAACTTATTATTAATAATGGAATTTTCTTTAAAAGTTGGTGTTATCTGTCACAGAGAACAGGCATACTAGGATTAGGAAGCCTGCTAGCTCAGCCCTGCTCTCAAACCACATAGACCTCCCCAGGTAAAGACCTGTGATGTTAAACACCACCAGACTCCATTTGTTTGGATCTCTCATTAGCTGGATTCATAATGCATCTTGGTATTTTTTTGCATCTGAAAGGAAAGTAAGAGTTGATTCCTATTCACCTGCTCATCCTTCTATTGTTAAAAAAATAACATGCATATGTTATCCAGACCTAATTAAAACTAATTTAAATTGTAATTTAGACCTGTGGGTGCTGTTCCACAGTATTTCTGCTTATTCATCCCCCTATAGGCATGGCCTTGATCATGAAATACACAGAGGAAGCCTTCGAGAAATCCACTGGTGAGGAAAACTTGCAGCACTCTGTTGGTAAGGTTACCCCATGTCACAGCTCATTTCTGCAAGCCAAGCCTTGCTGTCTGTGAGAATGAAAAAAGAGGTTTTCAATTTGTAGATAGTGCCATTTCCTTCAGCAGCTCCCAAGAGTAGCACTGTGTTGAGGAATGGCAAAGATCCTTCAGTGATATCAGGTACATGTATCTCAGCTGCTTTTGCTAGGGGAGAAGATGAATTTTGCCACACCTACTAGAACAAAAAGAAATGTTTCTTGCTCTTTTCAGTCTTTTTGTTAGAGATTAATCCATGCAAGTAACCAAGAGAGAGAAACAAAACCTGAATCACACTGAGAAAGAGTTTGTGAGGGAGCTAAAAGTGATCTCCACTTTAGAGTTCCTGGCCCATTTTTATACACAGAGCCAATGTAAAAAGGCAGCTTCAGGGAGCATTGGAAAATATGGATGGTTCAGGCCTATCTACAGTTTTGCCTTTTCAAGGTATGACTTGATATTTTTGAAAATCAAGTTTTTGATATTCAAGTTTGAATATCAAGGGTTTCTTTGAAGATATTTTTTAATCACTCAGAGTTTTGTCTAATTCCAGGCAGGTAAACTCCACTAAAGCTGCTGCTGGCACACAGATGCACACTTGTTGAATGGGAAGGCTTTCCATGAGTTTCCTAAGTTGCTTTCAAGCGCTATTGTAAGAAGTTATCTTGATCATAAATCTTTTTTCACTGATGGGAGGGGTGGTAGGAATCTGGTGGAATACCCACCCTAGGGGGTCTTGAAGTTGGAGAAAATAGTAAGAGGTCTGTGATATGCAGAAATATTTTGAAGCATACAACTTGGGAGCACAATTTTTTACTTCTTCTCTCTCAAGAAGGTGAACAGCTAATTTTTATTGCCACTAGGTATCCAAAAGGACATCTGGTGTGCTCAGGAGCCAATGCAATCAGAAAGTGCTCTCCAAAGAGAGATGATCACTGTCTCCTCCTGTGATATGGAAAGGCAAAGTGGAACAATTGTTTTCTGCTACTTTTCAAAAATCACATATTTTTCAGCAGGCTGTTAGAAGTATGATTTAAGACATCAGCATCTTGTAAGGATTCAGCCTGAGAATTAAAATATATATTATTTAATACCCAGTTTATGCATTGAGATAGTGTTGTAAAAGATTAGCCAAAGAGGATTGAAAAGAGGTTAATTTACTACACACACAGCTTGGATTGCTAACAATAAATATGATTGATGAGGACTGGCTCATAAAGAAGCAGAGCTGCAGTCAGCATGGACCTTGTGATATAACTCAGCTTCTCCCAGGGGGGAATTCTGTCCTATTTCAGCCAAGCGGACTTTGAAAACTTTATGATAAAAGTCTTCCCTGTGCTGACTTTATTTTTCTCCACAATTCTTGTTTCAGATCACACAGATGTTTTTGGAAAAAAAAAAACAAAAAAAAACCCAAGAAAGTGAAACAACTTTTAAAACACAGTTGAATGATTCATTAAGGTATGTACATTCATTTTTAAATCCACATCGATTTCTTGAGAGCACTGAACTACAAAGGTTATAATGAGGCAAAAAACTGTGTGAAAGTGATAAGAAATCTCCATGGCCTCCACAGACTACTTCACACTCTAGAAGTTAGTGCTGACCTCTTAAAATAAGTTGCAAACTTTTCTAAAAACTGTTACAATTCAAGAATCTTTTCTTTTGAGTCAACATCAACATCATATTCTGTTGAACTTGTGATTTATTTGTGCCAAGCAAAGCAATTCTCCTGTTATAACTCTTCACACACACCCAGACCCCATTACTGTAAGCAGAAAAATTAAAAATAGAAACAGAGTACTATCAGCAGAGAGCACAGGCCAAGGACCAGATGGTTAATTAAAAATAATTATGAAGATAAAACCAAATAATTTTATTTAAAATTATTAAAATATTATGATCAGGATAATTACTGGCATGTATTTGTACTACACTATATTATGCATTTTACTTGGGGTTGAAACCTCCACTCTATTTGGAGTCTTTCTGGTTTGGCTAATTTTAGGTGCTAATACTTGGGATGTTTTGCAATCACCTGCAGAATGTGCTCCACAGGTAAAGAGATAGTAATTAAATTGGTTGGTTTTGTAGTTAATACAGAATTACACAACTCATTAGATGCTCAGTAATTGTATTTCACTTTATTTCTTTAGTGTTTTCTGAGGTCTCTGAGTTGAAATAATGTTATTGACACCCGAATCATGACTGCATCCCATGCACTAAAAACAGAATAAGTGCAAACATAGCAAAAAACTACCCAGGCTACTAAAGAAACTCAGACACCAAGGAAGTATACTTTTGTTTTCACTCTAACATTGGTTCAGACTTTAAGGTAAAGTGATACAAACAAAATGTAAAAACAGATTGAAGAGATATTAATATTTCTTTGTTAGTCCTCAGAACTCAGCTTTGGCAATGGGCTTGGCCTCGAAACAGACTGGGGAAAGAAAACACAGTGTTTGCCAACACTACACTCAAGGATGAAGGCAGAATATGGTGAATAGAGAAATCTGAGTTTACCTATAAGCAGTTGCTCTTACAAGTTAAGATTAGGCCTAATTTAAAGTTGAGCAAGGATATAAATTGATTTACTGTAAGCAGAAACAAATGAGAAGTTGAATAAAGCTGGATGAAGTACCCCTTTGTAAAAACTAGGGAAAAAAACTATTGACTACTATTAAATGTTCCAGATAATAACCTACAAAGAGGTCAGGCAGGAAAATCCAGGGATCTGGCTCTAGAGAAAACCACAAGATTTAATAAACATGGATTTTAGCAATCACTCAACTTCAATGCAAGACATAGAAGTAACATAATCAAAAGCCTGAAAGACCAGCTTTCACACTAGAGGATGAGAATCTGTAGTGAAGTTCTACAGCCTGTTTCTCAAAGGAACATGTACTGTGTGCAGTGAGACTGAGCAATATTGCTGAGAGACCATGAAAATGAAGTTCTAGCACTGCAAATGGAGCTCTCTGTGTCATGGTTTTTCCTGTCTTGGTAGGGATTTCAGGAGCTGCTGTTCAAGTTCAATCCCACAAACACAGCCCAGCTGGTACAGAAGAGAACCACAGAATGTTCTGAGCTGGAAGGACACCCAGGGATCATCAAGTCCTTGATGAATGGCCCCATATGGAGGGATCAAACCCACAAATTTTCTGTTAATAACACCATGCTTTAACCACCTGAGCTAATCTCAGGGCCAGACTCTGGTGGGGATCTGTATGTACCAGTTAAATAAGTGTCCCATTTGAGGGGCACAGAGAAGTATTTTAGAGCAGTATTTATAAGGATCAGTTCGCGCAAACTATTTGCATTGTCCTGAGCTACTGGAAAAAGTTGTATAGAGCTGAAGAGCTGCAAGCCTGAGAAAAGCCTTAAGTCATCAGGTTCATCTGCAGCACACAAACGCTGAAACACTGCACTCAACTGGCTCATCAGCATCACCATGCAGCTCTCCATTTTGCAGCTTTAATTATTTATTTATATAATTAATTTATTTTAAGGCAGCCAGAGGTTTACTCTATGAGTTTGCCTAATAATACTGTCATTTCAGAGGAGACTTGTTTCTACTCTGCCTTAAGAGCTGCAAAACCTCAAAAAAATATAAATACTTTAGGCTACAGAGAGTTCTTGCATCAATTTGAGCTGCTGACAGAACACACAAAACGTGCAAAAAACCTCTCAAGAAGAGAAGTAGATCAGACTCCTGAGAAATATTCAGGAAACTGGTTGGCCAGAGAAGCTGTGGCTGCTCCATCCCTGGAAGTGTTCAAGGCCAGGTTGGACGGGCTTGGAACAACCTGGGATAGCAGAAGGTGTCTCTGCCCATGGGCAGGGGGTTGGAACTGGAAGGGCTTTAAGGACCTTTCCAAGCCAAGTCATTCTATAAAAAAAGGCAGACTGGTGGCTAGAATAAAAACCAGTTCACCCATGTACCAAAACAGCAACTCCTTTCCTAATAGAGTTCTCTTATTTCTGAAAATACGTCAGCTGGGATATTCTTAAATGAGTTCAAACTAGTACATAAGCAGACACAGCATTTATTCCAGTTCTCTGAAAATAGCACCACAGCTTAAATAAGAAATGTAGAACCTTATAATTCAGGAGTCAGAGAACAATATTTACACATGGTTAAGAAGAAAGAACCAGTCCCAAAGGAAACAAAAAAAGTCCATCAAATTCA
Source organism: Agelaius tricolor (assembly GCF_023055355.1). NCBI lineage: Eukaryota > Metazoa > Chordata > Aves > Passeriformes > Icteridae > Agelaius > Agelaius tricolor. Next base: position 4,776,418 of record NW_027269270.1, read on the forward strand.
CAAGGGAGAATTTCTTTTGACTAAGGTGCAAGTTGGACAAATAAAATATAAGATAAATACCCCAATGTGCTGGTTTCATTCTTTCCTGTGATTGTGAAAACAGCTTATTCAGGAGTTTGAAAAAGGCTGTGTTCACACTGCCTGTCTGAAGGGCAAAGTTTGCTGTGTGGGCAGCTCTCACTTTTCAAGCTGAACTTTTCCCATGAAGTCAGTGAGAGAGAGCACATATCCCAAGTCTATCCCAAGAACACAAAACAACACAAAATATTAGGGTTTGCACATGAATTCAAACTTAGAAAAAAAAGTTAAAAAAAGTGAATTTTTCAACATACAAAACATGTGTAAATAGTCATGCACAGAAAACAAACCATTCAAAGTATACAAAACAGCCATGATGCAAAAAGGCAATTTATGATTCTAAAAAGATCGTTTAGGATAAAAAACCTGCTTAATTTCAGCCTGCTATTCACCTCCCAGTGCCCAAACTGAAAAACATAGTTGTATATAGGAAAAATAGGTTAGTTTAAATGTATTTAAATGCAAACAAAACATACATACCAAATGAAATTCCAGAATCCCTGCTGGTATGACTCTCCCAGTCCCAAAACACCCTGTGAGACAACACTTTTTTCCTCCCATAAGCTCTATGACTGTTTTAATTGTTGCTCCTTTAAGCTATTTGGGAAAAGAACACATTTTGTCTTGGTTCTGAAAAAAAATTTGATCCATTAATACACAAAGATTAAAATATCTGCTTTTTAAATTCAAATTATACAATTGCAGCATCTTCCCTGTGCTGTGAGCCAGCAAATCTCTCCCTGAAGTGCTTACATTTTTTGATCACAAAATATAGACAGAATTATTCCCACAATGATTTTGGGAATGACTCTACAAACTTTCTGCATGAAATAAATGAGAATTCCCATCTTTCTGTTTACACTGATCTATTTTTTTTTCTCATTTCCCTCTCTAAATAAGGAGACTATGCAGGCAAGTTGGATGATGTATTGCTGCACTTAAGCTTTCAAAATCCTTTAGCACTATTTTTTTTCTTCAGTTTTAAAGAGCAAATTTTTCTTCCAGATATGTGTTAGCAGCTTTTCCACAAGTCATATTCTTGTAATGGTGGTAAAATGTTTTTGCTACGGAGCACAAATTTACAGAAGAGTTTTTTTTGCTTTGGAAATTTTTGATGCCCATGTACAACTGCAGTTTATGACACCAGTACAGCTTGCTTACTGGAAATTCTGTATGTAACTGTGCCAGATATTGTGAAACCAATAGTTTGAAAATACGTGTATTCATTAGTATAAAAATAACCTTTGAGTTTGGACTACCACACTTATATTCCATGCAGTTTTCCAAATAAATAGCAGTCTTTCCACACAGCACTTTAAACAGAAGGTATGAGTAAAAGCATAAAGTGGGCACAATAAAAAAATAATGGAGTTATTGACCAAATTTCAATCTGGAAAATGAGACTATTTGCAAATAAAGTGCACAAAGCTGTCCTTTTTTTACCTTGGATGAACTCAAGCACAAGTCCCTTTTTCTGCAACTTTGAGAGCTGAGAAAGATCTCTGAGGCAAATACTTTATAATAATAAAATCCTCCATCACAAGCTTCCTTTTGAATAACCTCCTGGCATGTTCCTCTGTTGTAGTTGCTCCTTGTCTACTGAGCCCCAATTTTCTGAACAATAACTGAGGTTTCTCAAACAGCACAGAAAACTGAAAGTGAGAGGAGAATTTAATGTCATGTTCCTGTCATCACAGTGGATCAGAAGAGCCTCATGGAGAAATAATACACAGCTCTCCCTTCAGTATCCATGCCATAACTCCAAGTCTCTGAGGGCTGTGAACATCCAGCAGGGACCTGAAACTGGCAGGTGTCATATTTAATGTATGTGCAGTCACATTCCAAACAAATAACTACACTCCAGGAACAAGCTAATAACTCTTCTGAGTAAAAGAATCCAGATATGTGCTTTGGTCTGCAGAAGAGATATTCCTTAAAAAGTCTGTCTGTACAGGCCACCCCTTCTGTTCAGACACTCAACCTTTCTACAAAATCATCAATCTTGTTTTTCACTGGGAATTCAGAGTCATACCAAGGGCAAGACTCTGCTGGTTTTGCTGTAAACAGAACTAATAATTTGATTTTTCCAATTAATTCAGCTGTGTTGAGGGCACTCTGTGCTGCAGCAGGCTGATGGATTCAGTGAGCTAGAGGAAGCTGGGGCTGCAGCTCACTTGCTGTGAAACCAGCACAGCAAGTTTGCACAGGGTTTGGATCTTGGGCTCATCTTGAACTACAGTGTCACTATAGGACACAAAAGGACACAAGTGCACACACTGCTGCTCTCAAGGTGAGGAAAAAAGGGAAGTTTATTTTCTGACTCCAACATTTATAGTGTTCCAAGAGTGACAGTGGATTGGAGGGTGAAAGTGCCATCTCTCCAATGACACTGGACAAACTAACAGTCTATCAAATTTCTCCTCTTGTATAAAAGAATGCGAAACAATAAGTTATTTACAGAAAGTGTGTAAGAAAGTTTGCTACAAGAATGTAAACATCAAAAAGCTTAAAAAATTCTTAAAAAATTAAAACAACACTACAGCTGCATATCAAGGGCTACATGGCAGCTAAGGGACACTGTGGAGGATACCCTACCACAACAAACAAACCAAAAATATTTGTTCCCTGAAAGGTACCCAGGATTCCCTTTCTCTGTGGCCTTACTGCCTGTGTCCATACCTGGAGAAGCAGCAAACACCAGGTGGATGTGATCAAATCTCCACTCCATGAGATATGTTCCAGAGCTGCAGGAAACCTCAGGGTTGATTGCAAACCCTGGAAGACAGTCATTTTTTTAATAGCTTAAGGCAGACTGAAAGCTGTTATAGCTGAGCTATACCAAGAAAACAGTAAAACTTTAACATTTATTATCAAACCAGGTTAGAGTAATTTTTCATGTATTAAAAGACACATCCTATCTCTCCATGACAAGGTTACAAAAACTCTATAACATCTTAGTACTGATTAGTTAAGTCAAATAAAGTAATTTTAAACTTTGTTCTGTTAAATTTATGATATAGCCTTACATATAACCATTCCCACCTGATGGTTCTAAGGATTGTTTCTTGCATGTAGAGCAAAAATAATGCTTCTAAAACAAAACATAGCCAAGGTCTAAGGCTTAATGCTTTCTGACTGATTTCAGTGGTGTTCAACACATGACACTTCCCCTGTAATTGGTGTAAGCGTAGGGCAAACTAATCAGAGCATTAAATCTCATAATCTAGGAAAATTCTTATCTACTTCACCTAAGAAAAGAATTATCAGTTTCCTGTTCTCTCTGTTTCTTTTAAAGGACATTAAGATGCTACTGATAATTTTGGTACAGAAAAAGGAATAAGAATACTGACATTTATTCCAGCAAATAAATATACCTGGTATCTGCTATGTTATGTCTGTAGATTTACCAGTTTAATTTTAATTTCTTAAGAAGTCATTGTTTTGCCTTTGTGCTCAGATATGATGCTGTGAAACAAAGTTATATCTGTGAATTTACTCAGCAAATCAACATCCTATATATTAATTTTTCTTGGCTAATCCACAGTGAGGATACAGCAGTCCTTTACTGACAGATGATATTATTAAATATTTAGCTCACACAGTAGATAATTGGAGTGTTTCTGCCATAAGTATTAATTTACTCATGCTGGTGATTCATGCTGATCCACATGAGAAAAATTGTAGCTAAATTCACACTTTAAGCCATAGGAATCAGCAGCTGAATCAGAAGATAGAAATTGCCATCTAACCCACACAGCTGCAGAGAGATGGAACACAGGCACCTAAACAACTCATCACATTGCCTTAATCCACAATTTAAATTTTTGTGCAATTCCTCTTGGGATGCACATTACATTGTTAGACTGTATCATGTTATTCCCCTTTTCAAATTCTAGCTCTAAAAAGAATAGTGCATTACTTAAATTTAAAGTTAATTTAGGCTTTTTAAATTGAAGATGTTTAGGTACTGATTTATAATTCTGCATATGACTGGTGTTTCATCTAACCTGGGGTGCTTGGAACAGGGATAACCTGGCAAAGGCTTCCTGTGCTATTAATCCACAGCAAAATCAGGCTATTGCCTAGGGGAAGACACTAGTCTAATGATATGCAAATTCTTAAATGAGCTGGTTTCCATTAATATTTTGTAATAAACCAAACTCAAATTCTCCTACTTCAATTCACATTTACTCAGTCCCTTTAGAATCCCATGTTATAGACTGAAGGTAGCTTGGAGAGCTGTGTCTAAGCACTATTAGAAAATGGAATGGATTTTTATTCTATAAAGCCACAACCCAAAAGCTTCAGCCTCTGCATGGTCTCATGCTCTCTATGGTATGGATGGATATGTGTGTTGGATACCCAAAATCTACATCCCATTCCCTCTCCTCAGTTTTGTATTCAGCTGGAATAAATGCAGCAAGCAAAATAAATTCCACAAGAACACTTAGGCCATCTTTTTCTTTATAGTAGGAATGTAAATCTTTATCTGTCCAGAATATTGTTTTGAAAACTGGAGGCATCACAGATTAGGCAGGGCCATAGAATCTCTGCAAGCTCATGACAATAGGAACAAACTCTCTTCACTTGACACACACTTTCCTGGTGGTTGAACAGGCAACTGCAGTTTTGTGATTTGTTCAATTTTCATGGTATCTTATCCAGGAAGAATAGCAATACTACATGTGTACATTAATAGATTTAATAATTTTTTCCTATTTCTCACTGTTTGCAGAAAAATATTGATATTTGGGTTACTTGGATACAGTTTCCACTAAAAACTAGGTTGGCATGAGGACTGTGGCAATCTCCCATATAAGAATTGTGGAATTGCACTGACATAGCAGCACAAAACTGACACTTGGATGGGAAGTGGAATTAGGAAAACACAAACAAAAAAAAATTTCCTAGGATTTTTCTAAATGGATAACACGCCCTACAACTTGGCTATTTATAAGCTGTCTTTATTTTACTTGGAAGTTTCCCTGATACTCTCTTGCTGTTCAGACACTGGAAATAGTAATCCTGTAGAAATGACTGAGTGAAAACATGACTTGAGAGATTGCTTTACTTTGCTGTGAGCACCTTGTCAGCTGTCCCCCTGTACACATATGGTACGAAACAAAAACAAACTCCTGCTTCCCCACGTTCCCCCCTCTGTCAAACAGATATCAGTTCAACATTCATCTGGGTTTCTTTCAGAGGGAAAGAAAAAACAAAACCTGTTTTAATTGTTTGGTCATCTGCCCTGTGGATGGTTTTTTCATCCTTTTCACACACATTCTGGAGTCATGGTTTGTGAACACTGCTAATCAACCCAACCACCAGCTGCCACTTTGGTTTCATCAGCAGGCTGATATACTGGGTTTGGGTAATCTTGTTTATATTGATCTCTCTCTTGAAGCTAACACTCCTCTGTCAAACAATCATGAACCTGATGTTTCAAATTTAAACAGCTGCAGAGTCATTAATTAAAAAGTAATGCATGGTAGTAATTTAAAATATGTGCTTGAATATTTATGTACCCCTCTGAACTAGAAAGTGAGTATACAGCACTCATTAACAGAGATTTAATTTAATTTGTCAATTTTTTCGAGTTAAACTTCACTAGATTAAAAACCAATGGTAAACAAGGAAAGAAACAGCTGCAGCTACAGCTGCTGCTTTGTAGCCACTTCAGTTTGGCTCTCCCCAACATGTACATGTAACTTATAAATCACATCAAAAGATACATTAAAAAACTAGAAGTTGTGCAAGTGTGGAGGAGGAAGAAGAGAGAGAGATGGCGCTTAGCAGGACATGAATTTCTTACCAATAAATTGTCATTTGAAAAACAGCAGGTGACAATGTAATAAAAATTGTGCAGAGAGCTGAAATGAATACAAATGCCAGGAATATACTGGAAGTGTCCAGCAGTTCTGCTCTGCAGTGAGTCTGCTTGACAACCATTGCTCTGCAGCAGGCATAAACTATTCAGCAGATTAAATATTTAGCTGTGCATCACCATATCTCAGTCCTGGGCCCTTGTGAGCCCACCTTTTAGCAAGTTCTGAGGAAACACCATGGGGCCATTAATTGCCACCATGCTGGTGGCCCCAGCAGGACCAGAGCCTTGCACTGTGCAGCAGAATGTTTGCAGAAGAAGTGTTGTGGTTGGCAGGGTTGGGTTCTCTTTGAACAGTGCCACCACTGAGCACAATTAGAAATAAAATACCACATATTTAGGAAAAAGGAGTATGAAGAGTGATGTGGTTTAAGGTCAACTGGAAATGTTTCACTGCAGTGGTTCATGCTGGAGCTTCTCAGAAAAACAAGCAGCAGCTCAAAGCAAATGGAATGGTTAAATGAGCAGCTCTGGAATGAGAGCCTGGGAGAAGCATTAATGTGCTGGAGACACAGCACTCCCCATGTGTTTAATATCATGTGTGCCCAACACAACATGCCAAGGTACCATCAAATCAAGCACTTGGGTACCACGAAATCTCCAAGCACAGGATTGTGTACTATCAGACAGCTAAAACCCCATTTGATTTGTTCTAACTAGTAAAATCTTAACTTCTGAGAGAAACAGAATCCACAATCTGTTTAAAACAGAAAAGCTGTAATGCAAAATGAAGGAAAATCAGTGTTTGTAAGATCAAATGTAAAAAGGAAGAGATATAGTCAAGAAAATAGATTCCCTTGCTTTCCTCCTTCAGAAGGAAAGTAAAACTTCCTACAAAAAAAAGTGAGATTTAGTTATAGAATAAGGAGAAAAAATTAGAAAATATTTACTACAATAAATACAGCAGTCAGCTGTATTCAGTTTGAAAAGCCTGACTTGCTCTTGGCTCTCTGTACTACAAGTGTGTTAATTGTTCCCTTCGGAGAGGAACCACCTTTATTGACAAAAAAAGTAAAATAGCTTTTGCATGTTTTGTACTACACTTGTTCTACAAACCCCCAGCAAAATACTTTTATTTTTCATACTTTTTAAACTGGACATGGAGACCCAAAAAAGAAAAAAATCTAATTCTTGCAGCAATTAATAATTGCAGATAGCTCTACACAAGCACAGCTCTGAGAACTACAACTGCCTCTGTGCTAAAGAAAAATATATAAGTAGAGCCTGGAAAAATTAAAATAATTTTAATAACTAAAGAGTTACAGTAGTAAAATGTAGAACACAGCTATGTTGCAAAGCATAAAAACAAGTCATAAATGTAACTATATTAAGGCCCTATTTCTTTTTTAGCCTAAGATAATTTAAAAGGCATGGGGGGAGAAAGTATACATGAAATAATGCATTACTTAGGTAATTAATTCCTTTCTACAGATTTGTAGGCTGATGATATTAGATGCTAGAGTCAATTTCAGCAGAAAAATGCAGGTCAAGTATTTTGGCATGAGATTCATACTTTTTAATTTTCTGTCCAATCTACAATCCATGCAGTCTTGTATCATCAGCTTCCAGTAATTCTCTTTTCATCCTTTACTGCAGTCTAAGTTTTTTTTCTTGAAGTATTTGTTATAATATTACAGTTTTCAATAAACCAGACCAATAACTTCCTACCTCAGTAAATTTTTATCTAATACTATATCCAGTTTGATAGATTTATTTAATTTTTTTTTTTTTTTCAAAGAGCAGTTTTATTGCAGTTTCAGTATTCTGGAATGGAATTCGTCTATCTCCTCTTCATCCCTATAATGACACTTAATTTCCTATTTTTCCTGATATGGTTATTTTCATTTCAGCAGTTATCCTGCCTCCATCCTTGTGCTCTATGTTATCACCCTGGCTGGAAACTGAGGTAATGTATTCCTCTAGTTCAGGCACAATATCTTGATCAGCTCCAATCTCACCCTTATTGTCCAAACATGAACTCATTATTTTATCTTATGACTAAAATATCATTCAATCAGTTTTAATTTCCCTCCTAAAATACAATTGTGTTTTTCTCTTGACAATTATTGCTTAATTCTGATAGTCCCTCAACCTTTAAGATCTAGCTTTCTATGGGATACATCTCCCTCTGTGGGCTGCTTGTAATTTTCCTTATGTCCTTTCTGAGACAGTAATTCCATTTATCAGTTCACTTTGCCCCTCAGGGAAAGTTCCCTTCAGGCAAAGTTCCTTTCCCTTCATTGCCTTCCCACTCCCTTCTGGAATACAATACAAAATGGGTTATTTTCAGTGCTATGCTCCCACCACAAATATTTGCCATGAGTCACTCATAGCAGTTGCAAAATCCCTCCAAGTTTCTTGACTGGACAACCGAATAATTCTAAAAGAGAAAAAGGAGAAATATGTAAAGTCTACTCCCTGAAATAATAACCAAACAAAAATAAAAGAATGATACCTCAATATCATCCATCACACAAAAAAATTACCATAACTTAGACAACATATATTTTTTAAAGAATACAGAGGAATAAAACATCCAGCAGTGAGTTAACAATTCTGGGCTGTATTTGGAAGGTTCAGTAATGAAAACTCTTTTGTTAAATAATGCTTTCTGTTTTTGCAAACAAGACTTCCCTTAAATTTTCCACTTTGTAGCAAAACAGTATTCAGATTAAAGTTGCTATAATGTTACTATGAGTTCTAAAAAGAAAATAACTTTCAAGGACAGGAATTTATCAATAAATAAGGATAGATGTTTGCATACCTTTCTTTTCCCAACTGTGCCAGCTCAAATAGTTTCTACAGACTAAACAGCTCCTCTTTCTCCCTGCATCAGGATAAAGACAGAGAATTGCACCTGGAAAGTTTCCCAAGTGTTCATTAGAATTGTTGTCTTTTATATTAAGTAGAAATTTCTCTTTCAGAGAACAATCCTTGTGCAGGAGCTGTATCCTTATGGTGTCCATTAAGGAACACAACCAGCATCCATTGCACGTAAAATGAGAAAACCCCAATTTTTTGCCATGACCTGCAGAGGAAGAGTCTCCTGACTAGGTGACTAGGTCAGGAGTATTCTCAGGCATACGGACTCTCCAAAGCTGCATCTTCAGAGCTCCACCTTTGTTATTTCACACTGGAGGAGTGCCTCTGCCCTTCCTACGTGGGGCCAAGAGCTCTGAACCATCACACACCTTGATGCTGCAGCCAACTGTTTCTCCTGGCTGAAATCCTATATTTTACTTCCTCCAAATATCCCTCAGCTATTTGAATGTAACAGGGAGTTTATCTTAAAATTGAATCAGCGTTACCTTCTGCACAGAAGGTGCCATTTCAGTTTGAACTGATGGTCTTTCTAGTGAATTTGTTGCTTGATCAAATTCCCAAGAGAAATTCAGCCAGGATGCACAAGAAATTTCACTCCAAGAAGATCTGAGTAAGAGAAGTTTTGATGAACATAATTTAGGTTGTACTGAATTTATATTTTACTGTAAGCACTTTTAGGTCCTAGACTTCATTTTGTAGCAGATCTTCAGTATTTATTTCAGTTTTATCCAAGTACAAAACCTTGACTAGCACAGCAGGGGAACAGGTTGTTCAGGTTATTCATCCATTGCCATTTTCAACATCATGTTTGTGGCTTACATGCAATTCTGCACTACTAGACAAAATATTTCCCGTACATTTTTAAAATAAACAGCAAAAGAAAATACCTAAATAAATATCAGAGGAAATTTCCTAATAAATATCCAAGGACACTATCTAAATAAATACCCTATGAGTAAATGCAGGAGAATTCTATCAATTTTTTTAAATGTTGAACAGTTACCCCTAGGAATTGTAAACTCTACTGGTCTCAAACCAAAGAACAAAACTGCCTCCTCCCTCCATTCTTGTCCCTGTTCTAATAGAGAAACATGGTTTTTAGATTATGCCTTTCTGAAAAACCTCTCTTCAAGGTACACAGTTAGGGTGAGATGCCTTTACTAAGGAATTAACACCATGGAAAATCAGGTTAAATAAACCCCCAAAGATGTACCTACAATCGCTTTTGTTTCTTAGAGTTTGCAATCTTGCATTGCTAAATGAACACACAAAAATAAAACTAACTAGAAACAGAGATCAGCTTTCTATTATGAAATTATCTTTAAAGAGAAAAAACGATCACCAAAAAGAGAAGTGGGGAATTATACAGCAGAGATTTCTAGGCTATCGAAAATTTCACCTTTGAGAAATCAGAATCTCCCTAAGCTTTTGGGCATTATTAATAAAGAGACATCAACCAGGCAAAATGCCTGCAGCCCTGGCAGCCCTGCTGCTACCTCAGAGCTCTTGAGCACCCTGCACCTGTTCAGCCCACCTTTGCACCTCGCCTGCTAATTTCAGCCACAACATATTTATAAATTGTGCTAGAAAGAGCATTCCAGGGTGTTCTTCTCCTGTTTATCACAAACAAATGCACCACTGGCTGGTCTTGAAATAAGATTTCATTTTCAAGATCTTATTTTAAAAGAAGTCTAATAAAATGCTGCACAGTGAGCCTCAGTTTAGATAGACTCTGCAGTAATGTTTGTATATGGAAATATCCTGTGCAGTCCTTAATAAATTTTCTTGGTTTTGAGAATAGTTTTTTCCAATAGCCCTTCTGGAAATTTTAATTTTAGAATGGCACACTGAGAAATCCATGCCCCATCACATAACACTATCCCCAACATGTATTGGTAGAGACACACACACACAAACACACACACATACAATATATATATATGTTGTGTGTATTTCCACATATTTTCCAATATTCATAATGCATACTTATTTCTATTTGGAATGTTCTTTTCTTGGAGGCTTGCACAAAGAAACAAACTTTAAAACCTGAAGTTCCCCTTCAAAAGATGTTTGTTTCTTAGAACAGATATACCCAAAATAGTTTTAAATATCTTAGCATTTACAGATGCTTTATGAAGTATTTAGGTAGAGAAATCAGGACTTGGCTCATGATTTACTTGCTCATCAATCTGACAACACCCACAGGGGAGGCTTGCAGTAGAGAACACAAGAGCACCACAACAATGCAAAATCCTGCTGGATTAGTTCATTTAATGCACATCAGCAGTTTAAGTTAAGCTAACTGACTTTACTGCAACTAAGCCACATTTACCACCTGTGAAATGAATTTGTCAGCTTCTGCTAGAGATCCTGAGCCATAATCTGAACCCAGAGAAGGAAAGCATAAGATAGTAACATTCTAAATCCACATTTTAAATGTTGGTATAGTCACCCTTTCTCTTACAATCACCTGCTCCCTCCATTCTACCCCCAAGTGCTAAAGGCTTCATTAAGTTGCAGGTAAGAACTTCCCCACTATCAGAACTTCTTGTCACTTTAAACCGGGTACTTTTTCTAACAACTAAATCCTAAAACATCATTTAGTCCATTAAAGATGCTCTGATCACAGGAGGGGCTGATTTACCAGCTCACTATCGAGTGGAGCTTCAGCAATACCCCTGGATTTTTACAGCTCTCACCAGTGCTCTGGTTGGGAATTGTGACCTAGAGGAAATGTTCCAGAAGGTCTTCAGGGTTATAGAGCACAAGAATTAAATCTCCAGCTGGTGTTGCCAGGGCTGGAGATTTAAGGGCTTTTACCCATTCCAAGTACTGAAAAGACATCCTCTCAATAACATATAAATTCTTCAACACTAAGGATTGCCTGTTAAGGAGAAATTTACATGGAACACTTGTTTTCACCATATAACTCATGAATAAAAGAAGAGCAGAATGACTAACATGACTAACATTCAATCAATATTATAATTACCAGGGGTCAATTAGAGAGGTTTTGGCTATTAGTTTCAAACGTTTCTTCTCTCAAATAAAGACCCTCCTAGTGACAGCATATTCAATGCCAAATATCTAAAAAGAAATATCCCATAAAGATTGCCTTGCTTTTCAAAGCTGCTGTTTTTTCCTTCAAAATATACTGTAGCTCAAATACCATAACATCTTTTCTTCTAAATATTACACATATTTAAAATTAATTTTAAAATTTCATTTTTTTCCTGAAATATATAGATTTTATAAAAATATCCTATAAAAACTACATCAAAATCCACTGAAAACACAGAACTAAGCATTCATATGTATGAAATTCTAAAATGCCTGTTATAGTCTCTATAAAATCTGATTTCATGGAATCTGTTGAAGAATAATTAGGGTAACATCCCTCAAAAAAGAAGCTATGAATACAACTGATGGTGCTTTTAAGGAACTAAGCTTGACACTACTTAAATAATCAGAATTACATGTTTATTTCAGCATTTGAATTCTCTATTGTTTCTCCCTTTCTTGAGAGCATTATCATCTCAAAGCTAGAATACTCTGGAAGAAAGAAATCCAGTTTAAACACTTGGCCCTTAGAGTTCGATTACCATTACATTCAGGCTGGTTAGTTTTCCACTAACAAATGCAAAGATAATGAAACTGAAGAAATGCAATTTATGGTGCAGCCCATAAATAAACCCCAATTTCCTCTTTAGGTCTTGAGAATATCTCCAGGAGTACATAATGATTTTCAGGTTTTAATTCCTACAAAGAATATCCAAAGAATAACGTTCTCACAGCCACAATGACATAACAGATTTTCAGTCCATACCAACTGTTACAGCACCACTGACAACACAAATGTTTATAGGGGGCACCCAAGAGTGTTAAAATGGAAAAACATTGAATTTCATTGCCTCTCTCCTACAGCCTGACCTTCAGTCAGTTTGCTGAGGCGCCAACATGATACAATCCACAATACCATATGCTGCTTTATCTCTTAGTTTATTATTAAGTTACACTTTTAAAAGCTGAAAAAGCTTTTGATATAGATATGCCACTGTTCCTGCTTCTGAAATTCAAGCATTTCCCTTTTAGACTCTTCTGGTTTTTCCATCCCATTCCAGTGTCTACTTCAACTATTTAGCAAGGTGATTGTTTCCTGAGGACCTTAACAGAAGACATTTCCTGCTCATATTCACGTGAATAGTTCATTAATATTCCTATGCCATTCACAGAAAGTTGTTTTTATGTTCTAATCATCTTTCCAGAGAGTAAAAACATAAACCAGGTCATTATGAGTTAATTCAAATCAATGTCCAATGACTTCCTAATTTTCATTTCACACTTGATAGCCTTAGTGTCAGCTTTTGGCAACAGTTCCACTGAAACATTCTTATCAGAATATTCTGGGAAGTTTTTTCATCCCTCTGAAACCATGCCTAATCAAGAGGGCAGCAGCATAAACACACACCATTTCATAGGAAAATGCCTGGAAGTTGGAACTGTCCTCAATTTAAACATTGCAGCTCTAAAGCTTCTCTAGGATTTATGCTGAGTAAATGCAGGACAGGAAAGTGTCAATAAAGATTCAGGCTTAAATTCCATTTGGAGCATACTTTCAGTTCTGTTTACTTGCAGGATGTGCTAAGGAACAGCAGCACCATGCAAAAAAAGGGATGCACTTGTGTAGCACAGACCATACAAGGACTTTAGGACTCCAAGTTTTAGTATGTACTGAAAAGAATTGTTCTTGTGGGTTTGGAATTAGTGCTTGAATAAAGGATTAGTGCACTCTGTCACTAAAGGATTTTATTTTCCTTCTGTTAAATTGGGCAGTAACGCTTCCCTTCCCAGAAGGATTTTAGTGATTAGTGAGTGCCATACTCCTCAAACAAGCATGCACTATTCTATTTGGAAAGAATAAAATTCTATTTTGGTGGTGTTTTTTCTCTACAATCCTTATATTTAAAGGATATCTAACTACATCTTTCTTGATTTTAGTTTACTAAATAATGGTTGACTAAAAGAAATTACATTTTTGAGGTATACTTTCACTTTTATCTCCAGATTTAGAATATTACTTTCATTTTGGTCGGAGGGGGGGTTTGGTTGGTTGGCCATCCTCTTGATGATGCATAAACCCTGTGCTCTCAGATGGAGAATTTAAAATCCAGTTTTGTTTTCAGTGTTTAGATAACTTCTGCTAATCGAAAAGGTTGTCACAATTCTCTGAAGGCTGTACTAAAATTTCTTGGTTATTTCAAATATAACTCATACCTTTATATATTCATTATTTTACAGCATTCCTACCCAAGTCACTTCTAAAACAAAGGAATAAACTTTGTTTTCATTAATCCTACCCTTAAATTTCTGGGCAAACCTTAAATTATTCAATTATGTCTGTCATTCCTAATTGGTTTCAGACTCACCTGGTTAAAAATGGTGGACTGGGATGGTTTGGATCTGGAGCCTCATTGGGGATTTTATTTTCCCTGAAGACAAAGGGGGATTCTGTTATATCTAGAAGTCATCATGTTATTCCAAGAAGAAAAATTCATGATTTATTACATAATGATACCCAAGTAAGCTGTTCATACAAATTTAATTACTGCTTACAAGCACGACATGAATCAGAGCGTTGGTTTCATATTATTCTGCTGCTTGATTTTTTTCCTGTTTAAGCACCTATTACGTTACTAAATTTTGGACTCTTGTGGGATAAAGTTACACTAAAGCTCTACATAATTATTTTACTTCCACTTTTACATTCTGTGGATTTTTTTCAGTCTCATTTGTTTCTTTTAGTCTAACACTCCTTACTTTTTAGATTGCTGCACTCCAATTACTACCATGTTACTGTGGAAACAAAGAGGTTTCTGTGTTTATAAAATTTTGAATCTTTCCTCTGTTCTGTGTAACTCTTTCTTTTCTGCTGTTTGAAATCTTGGAAATGAGATCTCATTATTAATTGCTAATTAATTTCAACATTAATCTGAAAAATACTTTGAGAAGTGCTTCACTGACTCATATGGATCTCTCATGGTATAGCCTCAAGGGCAGATATATAAATTAACAATATTAACATGAAGGTTATTTGATGCAAAAGTTTGGACACAACCATTGCAAATGTTATGTATTAATACTCTACTACTCAGATTTAAATTCAAGATCAGAGGCAGAAGAACTGAAAGATCACTTGAAAAGGCTCCAAGATGAAAGTACACAGCTGTCAAAAAAATACCCCCAATTCTGTTTAACATCAAATTCCACCCCCCTCTCCCCCCATCATTCTAAAATTAGGAAACCAGTGCGCAATGATGAATTAACCCTTTAGGTGGAATTCTATTTGAAAAACATGGAATAGGCCAAAGCATAACCTGCTGCTTTCTCTTAAAGAGTGAAATGCTTTGTAAAGTGTCGTTTAGTCTAAAGTTGTGTTTTGGTTGTGGTCACTGATACATATACAAAGACCAACAAATAAAGCAAGATCATAACACCACCTGTCCAGGTCTCAATCCTGAACATATTTTAGGCAAATAAATTTCCAATCCCCCCTTTCCTCCCTAGAAAATTTACATAACCCATCCATTAGCATTAATCAAGACTTTACAGAAATACTGTTTTCAGTAAATTATTTCAATGAAGAGAGTTTTGGAGGGTTTTTTGCAAACAACAGAGTACATATAACACAGAAATGAGAGAAATCAACTTTCTAAATATGATCACTCCCTATGATTTAAGTTCTCTCCATATATATGCTTTAGCAATTTTTTTTTTTTATTTACAGGCACACTTGATATGCTTCATATGCTCTGTAACCAAATTAACTTGGACTTCTTGGACATCTTGGACTTTCTCATTTTTTCATTAAGCAGCTATTCCTAGTTCCTCTAAAGCATTTATAATAAATTTAAAGCCTAGCTCAGAGTTTCTAAGTGTATATTCCTGACTTCAGAGGGATGCATGAAGCCATACATACCTCAGAACACACTCTGCTTTAATTTAGATAGCTTTTGCTTATGGATCATATTCAATAGTGATGTTCAGGAAAAAAAATACCCACAAAAGAACCATGTACTTTAGAAACAATGGGAACCAAGTGAGATAAAAACAAATCATAGATTTACCCTTTTAAAATACATACACCAAGCTTTATGGTCAATAAATCACTATCATGGCTTTGAAAACTATTGTGTTAAATTAATGAAACATACATTTCTCTGTATGTGACATATGAAGAGGAAGTTTCTCTTCAGTGCAAAGGTTCTTCTGTCTGCTGCCTTAACTTTGTGGTAGTCTTTAAATAAGAGGTCGAGGTTTGGGTTCCATTAGATTTCCCTGTGAATTATAAGGCTGCAGCACAACAGTTGGCATTTAGGCCCCAAGATATCAATATTTCCATCAATGAGATTTGAAGCAAACAATGCATGCACAAGAGATTTATTTATGTGAAAAACATTTTACAATAATTTAGTATATATAGAAGCTGTAATTATTTGAAGATTTTTCATTATAAAACCTCTGAAAGGTTTTGCTACGAAATCTTTCATGCCTCTAGAATGTGAAAAGTCCTTGCTTTCTTGTGCTCTGTGGATATGGAATTTTCAGGAGTGCTCTATGCTCATTTTCTCCCAGGCTGAGGAAGCAGATGGCTTAGATCTACTTTATAAAAATTTCAGTTCTCTGCTGCTTATTTCTCATTAGGTTTAGTATGGCAAAACTAGTACCACAAACTAGTACTGAAATGAGGAATTGCTTGAGAGAACTTTGCAGTCTGTGGAAAGATTCTCACTGCTGTGCTGCTAAAAAATTAATTTGATTCTTCATTAATTATAAGTGAACACATATCTTCTTTTAAACTATCATGACAACACAATAAAATGCTGTTTGGGATGAATAACAGCATAATACTGAATTTTTAAAACACCTCTTCTGAGAGTTCTGTAGGAGGGAATGTAAACTGTGATGGAACTGCCATATGGTGAGCTCTTAGTGCCAGCATTAACTGAATCCCCCAAAGCTGCACTTTGCTCTTAAACAATAGGGAGAAAAAAGGAAACCTGCTTGTATGGAGAAAGAAAAGCCAACACCAATTCATGTCAGAACTGATCTCAGCAGAACTTATCTATAGTGGTATCAAACCTTCTTTTCTAAGGAAACCATCCTTGAAAGCACTCGCTGTCCTGAGCATTAGGTCTGCACAGATGCTGTCAGGCAGTGAGGGATTTCCATCCTGCAGTCTCCAGTGCTTTTGCCTTGCTTCCAGCCCTTGCTGCTCCACTGCTTCTCTCCCCTAGCTAAGGAAACAGCACCTCAGCAACTCTTCCACAGAGGGCTCCCCCGGGCTCTGACCCTGCCATTTCCCTCTCTTTACTGTGAGCAGATTCTGCAAGGTCAGAAGTAAAGACACTCAGCCTCTCCCTTGCAGCACCACAAGTACAAAATCCATGGAAGAAACAGCATCAATTACATCTCTGCATATCTGGGATGCACTGATGTCCTGCAATGCATCACATGCTCCACAGAAACTTCCACATCCCACTGCAACACCACAGTTTGTAATACATGTCCTCTCAGATACCTGGCTGCAAAACAAGAGAGTTACTCATCCCCCATTAAACCTAACTGAGCAGAACAAGGTCCCTCTGAGCCTTTCTGGGCATGCAAGAAATTCAAATTATTCTTTGAAGGCCTGACCTTGCTGACCCATTGAGCTATACAGAAGAATTTTGTTGACTCCAGAGGAGTTTTATCCAGCCCTTGATAAAATCATAGATTTCTTTTTTTCAGAATGTGTGGTTATTATTAATTGTTGCAGTATTATGATGGTCCCCAGGACGAGGTGAGAGATGAGAATTGACTCCAAGTTCTCAGAAGGCTGCTTTATTATTTTATGATATTATATTACATTAAAAGAAAATTCTGTACTAAAACTATACTAAAGAAAAAGGAGACATCAGAAGGCTAGAAAAGAACAAAGAATAAAAACTTGTGACAGAGGCAGCGAGCCAAACACAGCTGGACTGGGATTGGTCATTACATAAAAACAGTTCACATGGAACCAATCAAAGATGCACCTGTTGGTAAGCAACCTCCAGACCACATTCCAAGCAATCAGACAATTATTGTTTACATTTCTTTTCTGAGGCTTCTCAGGAGAAAAATCCTAGCAAAGGGATTTTTCATAAAATATGATATGACATAAATGTACCTGTTTTAGGTACTATCCTTAAATATGTCTGCCACTGGGAACACTGAACCAAAAAATACTTGTAGTATTTCTAAAGCCTCAAGGTGGGCAAGTGCATTTAATTTTCCCCATGACAAAGTAGAATTCACCAGAACACCTTCAGCATTTTCAAGACATGGGGAGATATAGGACTAATACCTTAAGAGAGAGCTCCCTGCAAAATCAATGTTTGCTTCAGATACACCAAGAAAAGAATCCATTCCTCTAATTTTCTTCAAATCAAAAGACTGTGAAGTACAGAAATCCTAAGTATTTTTAAAAAGAAAATTATCCTACTGCTATCTTATCCCTGTCTTATTTGTAATGAGAAAGCTATGTAATGAAAAACTGAAAATATACATTCTAAGATGATTTATACTTATTTGTTATAAGAATACAACAAATTTGTTATATTCAAATTTGTTCTTCATTTGTTTTACAGGGAAAATGAAGACAGTGCCATCTGCTCCAAAAAGCAGGACACTGAAAAGAAGTCTATTGGGCACACATTCAACACACACTAGACACTAATAAACAGCTCACAGATTCAAATATTTTAGTAAACCAGAAAAATATTGGATATTCCTTACTAGGGGATTCATTCATTGAATTTTTTTCAGCTTTGTATGCATGATAAAAATGTGGAGAAATATACCAAAAATATTGAAATATTTCTCTTTAAAACAATCTTTTCTGGAGGAGAGGGGAAGACAAATTTCTTGAATAAAGGGAAAACAAAGCAAAAAAAGCCTTACAAAAATTTTCAGAACTGTTTTCTTTAGCTTAAAAGGTAGTGAATTAAAGTTTAATTTGGACACCCAGTATCAAGCTTCATGAGTCCAATAAACTGAAATACAAAATATCTTGAGAAAAGCCACTCCAATGACATTTCTGTTTTGGCCTGAACCTGAGACAGAAAGTAGACAGAATTAGGCTAATTTAATTGGATATTTCAGAATTTTCAAGGAGTGTTGGTTTGGCATTAGGGGATCCTGTATGACAGGAAGGGTTTCATGCATCTGTATTCATTCCCAAGTTTTTTTCTGTATAATGCATCTGTCTTAACACAAAGTCAGCCCTGGGAATGCCTGGAGACCTAGGAAATGAAATAAATTTCGTTTTATTCAGAAGAAGTAAATAAAAAGAGAGAAGAGTTTAGAAAACCTACTGTTGTGGGAAGGGTCAAGAAAAGCAGAAATGTCCTAAATATAAGAATCTTTTTGCCATTCACCAGACATTTGTGAGCTTGTGTCTTTAACAAAAATTGATCTTTCACATAAACAGCAAACATTAGGCCAAATTAATTTTTTTCTCCAGATTTCTTTCTTGTTTTTGATGTGAGCATTCCCCACACAGAGTCTGTTTGAAAGGAAATTTTCAGTTTCTCGGCCTCAGGGGCCTGTGACAGATGAACAGAGCCAGCCCCAGGGCAGATAGTTCTGCTCCCACAGTGCCAAACAACTGGGAAAGCAGGGTTTTCCAAATTGTGTCTCAAAACCCATCTGGGAAGAGAGAATTCAAGCAGCATTACAAAGGAAAACAATAGAAATGAAAAGCAGGAACGATGGAAAGCAGTGACTCAGCTCCCTGGGCTAGGGCAGAGCATTGCAGGGTGGGGTTTCTCCATTGTGGTTCTCTCCCTGAGCCAGGAGCTGCTGACTTCTGCTACCTGCTGCTGATTTTCTGGAGATTTTCTAGCTCAGGGGACTAAGTGTGCACGAAATGACAAGAAATGACACCTGGCTTTGATGCTCCTGCTCAAAAAACACTCATGTTCTGACCAAATACTGCAGGGAGACATGGAAACCAAGATCTGGACTTTTGGAAATTGTGTGAAATCCTGGTGGAAAGGAACAAGTGGTGTGGCCAGGAGGGCAGTACCCAAGGCAGGAACTGTTCTGATTTTGGTGGATGCAGAAGAGGACAGAGCTCAGTGCTCTCAGTGAAGTCCCTGGACTGTCACAGCCCCTTTTCCTGTCCCTGTTTGCACAGCCACCAAACTTGCCTGCTTAGCCTTGTGGGCTCTCTGTCAAGCAAGGAGAAAAGTTGAACTCTGAGGCAATCAGGAGCAGCATTTTTGCTAGAGCTGGGCAATATTTGGGGGCCTGTTTGTCCACATGAGCCAGAAACAGAAAGAATAAGTCATCCAAAATCAGAACAGAAAATTATGAGAGAATTGATCCTGGCTGAAGATGGGGAGGAACAGAAGTTACCTAGTTGGAAGAGGAAATTATTTTTTTACCTATTTGTGATTTTTTTTTTCTTTCCAGAATTCATAACTCAGATAAACTTTGAGGGAAGGATAAATAGAGGCAATGCTTGGAAACCAAAACCGAGAAAAGATTTCTGTAAACTACTTAACTGGAAACTACTGGGTATAGGATCACTCTAATTGAATAGAATTGCACAAGCTTGTTTCTTTTAGGAAAATAAGCTGCAATTCATAATCATTTCCAAATGCATTAAACAGCCAGCACATTTCCCAAAGTGTTCATTCATTTTAGAAAGATCAGCAAACTTTGGAGGGAAATCAATTAGGTACCCACCTTACAATATTTTAGTTTTTTTTTGCCACTAGGAATAACAGGCTATCAGTTATTAGGATTGGTTTTGTTTTTCTGTGTACAAAAAGGGATGAATACATTCTCAGAGTAGACTGCTCCACATTCTCATTGAAGTTATAGAAATAATAAGATTAACAAAACTGATGCTGGCACAAGATAACCAAGAGTTTTGTGTAAAAGATGTTTTTCATGTCCTGTTTTTCACTTTGAGAGTGTGCATACACTCAGGTATACATAGCAGCACTTGAGCCTCAGACACATATTTATTTTTAATTACTTTGATACAGCTCTGAATATTACAGACCTGCTGGATAAGAAATTGCAAATACTTGCCAAATCCCAGTGATTTAATCAGGAAGGAAGTTCAGTCTCTGAATCAAGTGTATGACTATAAACAAAGTCTCCTCTTGATTTTAATGAAGAGAAAGAAATAAGTTCCTTCTCAGCTTCTATAAGCTTATACTGTATATTACTTTTCTCTAAACTATAACTCATGGTTCAACAGGGAAAATTTTGGTCCAATGTTCTTTTTAAATTTTTTTGAGTTTAAATCAAATCCCTTCAGCCTTTCAGTAATAGAAATGAAACAAAATATTTCAGGAAATGGTTCTTTCATTTTTATCTGTCAATAGCAAAACATTATGGGAAAAAAAGAAACATTTGAAACTCAAATTTCTATCAATGAGAATTGCTCAAAAATTCAAAACAAGGGGAGAAAAGTGGAGAAAACCACTGGGATCTGCAAGTTTGGGATAAATACTGAAATACCAAATCAAATTTCTACCTAATTCTGCTAAATTCATTGTGTCACTCTAGAGGCAAACTCTATATCCTGTTTCCCTGACACTGCAGTCAGTGGTTAAACACAAGAAGTAGTTCAGACTGAAAGCAATTTAAAAAGTAAAGTTCATTTGTCTTGTAAAATGCAAAGTTCAGTTCTCATAATACAAATGGCTTCAGACAATGCTGGTGCCTTGTGCTTTCTGCAGGCCAGGAACAGATATAAAAGATTCTGTGGGCTGACTCGATTAATCATAACTTCTAAAGAAATTGAAAACACACTTGAATATTCTGCTGCGATTCCCTGAATTCATTCTTCTGACAATTGTTTTTCTTGAGAAACCATTTATAAAGCTGTAATTATTCACAGTTGCATTTATTAAGTGAGTCTGGGGCTTTGCAATGGCTAGTGCTTTTTATCATTTTGTGATAACCATTGCACCATGTCATCGGGCATTGCTCAAAAAGCAGAAGAGCCCTCTGCTCACAAAGACAGGAGCTAAATGTTCTTGACCCTGAAACACATAAAATAAATGGAGGACTGTTGCAAAGTACTATACAAATACTCCAAGGAAAGCTCTGTATACTGTTTCTTTTTGTCCAAGTCACATCCTATTGATCCTATTGTCAATCCTGTTGACACAGAGATGTTTGGAGCCCACCCACCTGCTCAGTTTTTTCAGCAATTCATCAGTGAAAACACATTTCAGCATATCAGAGGCTCAAAGTATCATCACACACTGGCCTGAACATGATAATTGTGACTAAGGAATGCCTTTGCTTTCACTAACTGGGGCTGGAAAAGATATTCAGCCCTAAAGAACTGCCTGCAAGTCCCTCCAGAGTGCAGAAAATCACCAGGACTCCTACAGCAACATTTCCATAGGGTGAAGCATTTACCTCAAGAGCTTGAGAGCCCCTCTGTCATCATGCTGTGCCTTCACTGACATTTATTAAAATAGCATGCAATATCACCTCTTGTCTTAAAAGTAATTTATTATGAAGCTAAAGTCTCTGCCAAGAGGCTTCAGGTTATCTTCAGCATATTTTTACAAGAAATTTCTAAAGTAATGTATATGCAAGAAGTACTCTTGAGACACAAAAGCATAAAGAAAGCAAACAGCACCCGTCTACCCCAGCTCAACACTGAGGCAGAGCACCCAGCCCTTTGGGCTCAGCACACTCCCAGAGGCCAGGAGGGGTTGGTTTGAGCACCCCTAGTGGGTACAGGAGCCAATCTCCTCCACTCCAGAACAGAGATTTCATCCCAGATGTTCTGCTCTTCCTCCATCTGCACCTTTTTCAAAAGCAGGGCTCAACAACACCTACTTTGGAAGAAAGGAGATGAGCCTTCAAATAAGGGAGTCTTGCCAGAGGTATGGGGTAAATATCCCCCCTCTTGCTGCTAGAGTGGAGGTGATGTCCCAGCAGGGCACTGAGTTTCCATCCCTCCGTATCCTTGCACAGGGAGCTGCCAGGACCCTCCTTGGGACAGACACCTGGCCTCAGGGGACCCCATCACGGGGTGCTGTCCCTCCTCTGGGCCCTATGCAAGAAACTGGGAACAGACTGTGTTAAGGAGATTTCTTACTCATCCCATTTCGTTAAGGTCATTTTTGTACACTGAAAAATGATCATTATGTAATTTAGATGCATTAACTTTTGGCTACAGTTCCAATGTCTCTGAAATGGAATGGTTACTGTGCTATGTATGAAGGGACAATTAACTCAGGTTAAGGAGCCAACTTGGCAGGTACAGCACATACAAAGGATGCATTTTTATTTTGAGGCTTGAGCAACACAGCAAATTCTCACTTGGCCAAAGGTGATCCTGTCAGATGACATCATGTCAGATAGCACTAAACAGCAATTGAATGTTCTGTGACAATGTTTAGCTACACTTGCATAGCACCAAAAAGTCATCCCACAAATGGGAATGGGGTGAAGTTATCTGAGTGTGAGCAGGTGTCCTGGAGTGTAATTAGCACTTCACAGCCCTTTGTTCCTTCAGACTAATCTGCCCAGAATTAGCAACTTGTACTGGCACACTGCAGCTGCCATACCTATCAGCCCCAGATCATTCTCAGCTTTGGGACAGCTTCTTTCCTCTCTAGCTGACAAGTCAGGCTGAATTTTCTAATGGTTTCTGCTTTTCACATTTCTAAATAATTTGTAATACACATCACATCCCATTTCCCTTACCATTCTTTATAACCTATTTTGGAAGAGAGTAATCAAAGCCTCTTGTAGCAAATGTAGTTGAACATTCAAGATCTTGAACAGAGGGAGAGGAACAAAAAATAAATCTCAATTTATGGTCTAAATAAAGTTTCCCATCTAGACTCAATTCTTTTCCCATTTCAACCTTTATGTGAAAAGAAATAGGACTCATTTTGAAACATTTAAAGAGAGACACATGGGCCTCTGGATATTTTTTTCCTGGATTCAACTCTGATAAGCCTATTACATATTGCCAAGCTAAGAGTCAAAACACAATTCCAATACACCTTTTAAAGCTACAGACTATGCCCTTTGATCTAAATCTCTAGGTTAAAGTGCCTTTAGAGATAATATTTAAGGTTTTGTTAACATCTTGCTAACCCTGTTCCCCAGGAAAAAAACAAAACAAAAAAAAAAAAAACATAAAACACAGACCAAAGAAAAATGGATTGGTAAATTTGCTTTAGTAAGCATCAATCTATTTTTCAAGAGGAAAAAAAAAGTGTAAGTTCTACTACAAGAGAACTGTCAGGGAAGAAAGAGGTTTTCTCTATCTCAGGACGAGTTAGCAATGAGATTAAATGTAGAAATACAGGTCCATGTTTTAAAGCTAATATTGCATAGGAAAAACAAGATTTGAAATGTTACAGAAAGGAGATACTAGAGTTACCAAAAATAAACATGACAGCAAAAATCACCAGGAACACGTGGGAAATGCGTTCATCAGATTTCTCTCAATAAGGCTAGTGCTCAAAATGGAAATATTGCTTCCATTTTTTTCATGCCAAAATGCTTTGGTATTATTTTTGCTTCTGTTTAAATTTAACTGACTGGTGGAGAAGATACTGAAGAGCTGGCTCTTTTCTCTGTGCTGTGACCACAGCTTTGATGAGAGTGGATTTGTCACGAGCTGTTGGGGATCTCAGAGCAAACCCTCCAGCTGCCACAGCAGGGTTTGGTGCCAGGCTGAACCTGCTGGGCTTGAGAAATGGAAAGCAGCCTGAAATCTGCTCAGTTCCATTGAAAAACTGGACAAAACAACTCTGCTCAGTCTGTGCAGACTACAGGGTTTATCCCACTTGAACAACTTCCCTTTTCTGAAGTTACACTTCTTTGGGAGAAGATAGCTGGTGGTTGTTAAACCTTGAGTTCCACAAAAGAAAACAACTGAAATCCATCTCATAAAAGAGAAGGGAAATCATCTACTACTTTCAAGTAGCTATAAACCAGTGTGTGTTAGCAACTCACTAAGCCATTAAATAAACTTGTTCCCAGGCTTGAATTCCTCAAGGTCCCATTTAAAAGAAATTAGGAGCTTTTTATATGCAGAAAACTCTAAAGTGCATGCTAAAATAGTGTCTCAAAAATTATATAAATTCAGAAGTACTTGGTTGACTAAAACAGCTTTGCCAACAATCTGTTTATAAATGTATTAGTTGTTATTAGAAAGTACTAGAGCTATTACAAAAGTACACAAATGCATTAATAAATCATAGCAATTACACAGTGTTTTACATCTTTACAGTGCCATACAGAAGTGTAGTACACAAACACATTTCATTATTAGACTTTAATTGCTTAGTTAGATGCTTTTCCTCCCACTTTTGTGGCAAGCCTCACAACTGCATAGTCCCTCAGACTCATTCTCCTTTTTCCAGCTCACATTAAGCCACTTAATTAAATAGGAAAGACATTTTCAGGCCAGGGCAGAAGTTTCTTTATAAAGAAACTAGACTAAGTTCCTTCAAAACTTTTTTCAAGTAAATCTTTGTGCTCATGACACACAAAGAGCAGCTTTTTTACTATAACTCTTCTGAAGTGATCCATTTAACACACAGGATTGAAAAATATGAGTTGTCTATTGACAAGAAAGAAAAATTACACTGTTTAGCCTTTACTCATAACAGACATTCTCTCAGACAGATGAATAGTAGGGGTTACATTCACTCAAGAAATATGTTTTCTGTCACTGGAATTTTCAGAGAATCTTAGGTCCACATTCTGGAAAAGATGAACCTTGTCCATGTTCTTAATCACATAAACAAAACTTGTTTTGAAATCATTTTACATGAAAAACCATCAGTTTCTCAGAAACTAACAGGAATCAAAGAACCCTTGACTCCAACTGGATGAGACATTTGGATTAGGCTCCATATGGGATTGCTCAATGGCAGCAAAGAAGAAGAGACAGCATAAACCTGGAGGAGAGCTCACTGAGGTTCTCAACCAGCTTGAGACAGAATAGGGTCAGAGCAGAGACCTCTGACAAAATGAATCTGGCTAAGAAAGTAGGAAACCTCCTAAGGGATCAGCATGAATGAATCTAGCCAAATAAGGGGTTTTCTTCCCAACTCTTTTGCTCTTTCCAATGCAAATTCTTGGCAAACAAAACCATACAAATCCAAACAGAATCATTTAAGAACAGCTGTGACATGTTTTGGTTTTTTTTACCTAGCCTACAAGCTGAAATAGAAGGGCTCTTTAGTATAAAGAACAACCAATATGAGATGAAATACTGACAACAGAGATGTTCATATTCAATGGAAAAAACATACATATTCTATAAGTCTCACTGAAATTTAAGTAGTTTGACTGTACCCTCTGGATTTGTAACTGTGATTGTGGAAGCAGCTCCAAATTTCACAACTAGGTGCCTTGGAATCAAAGGATGGAAATGTTTGGGTTTGGTTATTTGTTGTTTTTTGGAGTTTTTTTGTTTCCTCAAAACTTCTTTGTGTACAGCCCACACAGGCCCATCAATATACAAAATGTAAAATAAACGCCACGAACTAAAGCACTGGGATAGCCTTAATAATATATCACCACCACCCCTCTTTTTCTCAGAAAACTCTGAGAGATGCTGAAGTAAAGACCAAAATAGCTACAAGCTTGAACTTGATACAAATTTCATCATAACTGAGAATTCATTCTATTCCATGAAACAAGATTCCTGTAGAGTGTAATGGCATCATTTCAAAGAACATGAGAAAATAGGATTCCATTTCCCGTTTTATTGTAAATTGCCCACATGTAAAACCAGATCATATTCTCACAAACAGACCTATCTAGATAAATCTTTTTTGAATTTGTGAAGAGTAGACTGGAGCATTGGAGACAGCTATACAGAACTCCCTCAAAAACTCTCCTGAGATTCCAGACACAGACTATAGATGCTCTCACTTTTTTTTTTGTTATATGTGTTTGATCAGTTTGGCTTTGATGACCCAAATGCTACAAAGCTTCCTGTCACATACTGGTAACAGCAGAAGTGGTTTGGAGTAGAGAAAAATACCTTTGCACAGCTACAGCATCACCCAAGGTCTTTAAAATGGTTGTAGGTGTTTTCCCCCTAAGGCAGTAGGAGCTTATGGGCAATATCCCTTGCCTTCCCCATCTCTGACCCAACAGCAAATATTTGCAGTACTCCACTGATCTGAGTCCAAATATGAAGAAAACAAACCAATTCCCTTTAGTTAGTAAATGCTAATGCAATCAATCCCATCACCCTTTTATCTCATGGAAAAATGCACTGAATAAGCCTTATGCCATGACTACAAAGTGCCCAAGTTCATGACTGTCATATAACAAATTCCCTTTCCTGCTTCTAGCTAGGAGGAGTCTACTTATTGCAATTTAAGTGATCTTACTCTGCCTGTCTGCTGCTACATCAATCTTCCAGCTAAATTGTACTTCTGCTTAATTTGAAGAACTCCACAGGTGCTAGGGTAAGGAAGGCTTATTCATTCTAGAGGGACAAGATTGTCTGAGAAATTATGAAAGACACTAGGAAATGTTAAATGCTATCAAAAGAGTAAAGTGGAGGGTGGGGTAGGAGGAAGACTAAAAATAAAGGATGATAGAAAACCACATAAGGACTAGAGGACTGAAAAAAAGACTCAGAACTCCTTAAATCAATGCTTAGCCTGTGAGAAAGCAACTAACTGACTTGCTCCTTAAGGATTCCAGTTCCTACCCAGGGAGCTGTGCAGTGCTTTTCTAACACTTTTCCATGCAATCTTTCTCTTGCAAGTGCACTGCCAAGGCTTCATATTTTCACATTTCCAAGCCTCTGCTTAGGTGCACGCATTTGAAGCGGGCTGAAGGGAGAAGAAATCACTATCAAGTAATGAAAACATAAAAGCTACGCCTCAAAGGTGACAGGTCATGCTTTGCTGAACACCAGAATATACTTAAATGGCAGATGCTTTCAGCTCATACTAGAATCCACTTGCTTTAGTTTTAGCCATACCAGACCACAGCTACTGATTTTTGGAGTGCTTAGGCAGATAATGTGGCTGACAAGCTGAATATTAATCAAGACAATTAAATGACAAATATGATGGGAACATGCAAGTCTGAGTTGATGTCTCAGGCTGTGTATCTCTGATTTTGGAATGAATGCCCTAAGCTGAATAAACAATTTATATCTGCACTACTCCCAGTCAGAGACATCAAAACTCATTAATCCTTGTTAAGCAAAAAGAACCCTTCCTGTCAATTCCTTGCTTATGTTGAACAGCAAGTTCAGCAAAAGCATTATTGAGCATCCATGCACCTGTGCAATAGATTATAGAAGGAATTCCACTGCCTCTTACAAAAGGCAGTGACTTACAGCACAGCTGAGGTCAAGGAAAAAGCATACAGAGAAAAACATTAGAAGGCCCTTTGGAAAATATTGGATTTTTTTTTTTTTCCTGCTTAGAATTTTGGTAAATGCTTACCTTGCTCATATTATCTTGATAATTGCTAACCTGCATATTCTTCTTGATTCACACAGTAGTGTTTGTTCAAACTTGAGCACACCACAAGACACATGTTTTATCTGATAAACTCTGTGCTGAGTAATTGGACTGATGTTGGCCCTAATCCAGAGCTTCTCCATGATCTCCCTGAATCCTGCTCCTTTTATATTTAATTTAGCATAAAGTCTAGCACTGCATCTCAGCTGTCAGCAGCAAGGAAGAGCTGCAAGACAGAAAAACGCAACCCCTTCACCCACCTGTGTGACAGCTCCTGGTGCCAAGCTAAAGCAGCTTTTCCAGCACTGCCTGACAATGCAGGGAGAGCTTAGGTGGGACAAACTGCTCACTCTGAGCTGGAATGGGAGAGTATTGACAGCCCATACAAAACCAGGAGCAGGCTTAGTGTCTCAGTGGGGACATTGAGCAGGGCTCTGTGAGTGCTGTGTCAGCTCTCCCACACAAAGCACCCACACAGTTTCTCGCAGCCAAATCACTTCACTGGGAATTAAAGAAGGAAGAGACACTCAGAAGATCAGTAATATTTAATAATGTGAGCAAGGGCTTTCAGATGCCAGTTCTTATTGGTATTTTTAGCCTGAATTTCTGATGAATTGTGTGTTATTCCATCACCTCCTCTGACCTCCTTTTTGACCATAGCAAAGTGCAAAATATTAAAAATTACAAATTATGTGGGAAAGTGAGTAACACTGGCTCATGTTTGGATGCGAATTTAATTGAACATGAAGACACCAGAATTACACATCTCTCTCATCAGTACCATTATGCTGAGAAAGAAGTGAAAAGTTTTCTGACAAAGGATTCCATGAAGCCAACACAAACAGTAGTGCTCATTCATCCCCTAAGTATATTGAAGAGAGGAAAAATACCAAAGTGTCAATAAACTTTGAAATTACAAGCTTATCTACTGCTCTTTCAACTATTTCTCTTTCCATAGCACAACCCTATATGAGGAAAGCTGTCTCAAAAAGCACATCCATGGAGGCAGTGAGCAGAGCAGCACACTTGACTGCAGCGAGGCAGCCCCAGGAGCAGCAGATTTGTCACTGCTTGCAGGGAGAGCTGAAAGCCCCTTGGTCACAGATGGCAGAGCACAAAGAGAGCAGCAGTGCTCTTGTCACCTCTGGGGGCAGCCCAAAGTGTGCCCAGACTCACTCCCAGCAGCTCAGCTGGCAGGTGAACCCTGAGGTTTGTTCGTGCCTGTACAAGGCAGATACTCAATCCCAAATTGAGAATAATTGGATTAAAGCTAAATTGAATTTGAAATGCATCTATAATCCTCCTATTGCCAGCAGAAATTACCAAGGCACTCACATAGACTGCTGCTCTACTAATTGCTATGACATTGTCCAAGAACTGAAGGTAAAAACATTGGTAATGCTGATAAGAAGCATAGAAACCACTTGAGATTTAACTCATAGTAAAGAGTGGCAGTCTAAAACTCTTACTATCATGTAATCTCTTTTTGTTTAGATTTTTCTTTTCATAGAATATGCTCATTAATGTTCACAAGGTTTACAGTCAAGGTTTACGAACTTACTCTCCCAGGTTCAACTTCTGATTTTTGTTACTTCATGTCATTAAAAAGAGTGACCTTTTTTCTATCACAAAAGATAAGAACTGGGAAATACAAGAAAATACATAGAGAATAAAAAGGGTTATTTCAACCTGTTATGAACAATGTCGAGTAAAAGCCTAAATTTTATTGTAAAATTTTTTTAAAACACTCTAATATGTTTAAGTGGCTAATGGATGCAGAGGTGAACAACCAATGCTGTGCTTCTCAAGCAAAATGAGGCACTTACACGGGAAGAATTTTTGCAATGGAAAGACAATTACTTTTTTTATATCCTCCTTGGAGCAGGAAGGTTACTCTAACAATCTTGAACACAGAAACCAGTTGTTTTATCCTTTATTCCCTATTGAATTTAATTTGCTACATTTTGGCTTAAAGTAGCTAAAGAGGAAGGAATTTCACATACAAGTTTTCAAGCAAATTACTTCTGTGAAAAGAAATTTTCATAATGTCAGTAGTAAACTTCTTGGTTCATAAAAGCTTTCCAGGTCTCTATTTGTCAGTAAAAAGCAGTTGGAATTATAGGAAACTTCTGAAAAATGTAGATTTTCCATAGTACTTTGCAGTGAAGTATGCATTATTATCTATTATGCATTTGTGCTACATTCATCTTTGATATAAAACCAAATCACATATATATATATATATATATGTTCCTTCTCTTCCTGCATTTATATTTTTGACAGAAGATGAATGACCTCTTTCTTTCTAGTTCCATCTTTTATTCTTAATATTAAAGAAAGAAAAGATAGAAAATCATTATCACTCACATATGGAATGTCACAGGATGAAATTAAAACTTCATAGTGAAAAAAACACAGGGAATTCACTTTTTCAGCCACCCAGATGAAAAGATTTTTCAATGCAATCAATTATTAGAAAAAGAGAGTTTGGAATATGGATCATTTCTAGTCAATTTCTAGCAAGAAATAGGAAACATATTACGGGTATAGGATATTGAGAAAAAACTGGGGGTTCAGCTCTCTGATATTTAATTCTCCTGAATTAGGCCCCCCTAAGGCTGCTCTATTTGGAATGTTTTTTTCAGTTTTGAATGACAAAGAAAGTTATTCCAGGGCTATAACTGAGGACAAAACCCTGTCCTCTAAACATTTATGCTTATAAATATGCTAATCTTGCTATCATTTTGCCTTAAAAGGCAGCAGCCTTTCCTTTACAGCTCCTGACACGCTTTGATGTGCTGCCCATTTAACTGGTTTAGATGGTATTTTAAACCAGAATTTAAGAGCATCAGACAACACTGTCACTGCCTTCAAAAAGAAGCTGTTGTTGCTGTAACCAAAGTTTAATAACCATGTGGGAGGGAGATGAGTTCAAAGCAGAGATGGGAAACCTGGGACCTCAGAAACATCTGGTGCCTTTTGCACAGGTTGTGGGAGTTAAATTGCACAGCACTTCAGAGAAACGATTCTATTTGCTTCAATATCCAAAGATAATGCAAGCCACAGAGGATGACAGGAAGGTCAGGGATCCTGATAAATCAAGTATTTACAACAGTCTATCTCTGCCTACAGTACCCATCAAAAACTAACCAGAGCTCTTGGGCAGAAAAGGACAAGATGTTTTTCCAAGTGCAAGGATCACTTGCACTAAATACCCCTGACAAGCAAATTTATTCCAGCATGAATATTTACAACATCTGCTTGTCTGAAAGCAACCAGTTTTAAGAAGAGGTAAATAAATCTTCAACTTAGTAAATGATATAGCTGGGAAGTTTTTTATTTCTTCAGTGAGAACCAAATCTGATCCAGGGACTAGTAGGGGGAAAGAGATCCTTTCCCTTGAGTTCAGGAAATTTTGGATTAGGCTCTTGATTCTTTTTTTTTTTTATTTTAAAATAATATCCAGTATTTAGAATTTTCCATGGTGCTTGGGAAGTATGATTCAAAGGTATCATAGAAAAACTAGTCTCCTCTCTTCAGAGATAATGGTAAAAAACTCCAAACACCTTTCCCCAAGTTACTCCTCTGTTACCAAAAACAATGAAAAAACCAAATTTTGTTAACAGATTACTCAAACCCAGCTTTGCATCTTGATCTTTGTTTCTAAAGAAAGAAAATTAATAACACTCGGGGCTTTCTATTTCTCCTACTGTGCCTTCTTCTCCCGTCCTACTAAAGCAAGTCAGAGTTGATAAGAAAAGTAGATAATACAGAGAAAAATCAAGAAGCTCTTCATATTTCTTTCACTCTCATGTTGGAGAGTTTATTATTTTCATACAACCTCCCCCCCCATTTGTGGGCCTCTCTTACAGGAACAAACATTCAGCCTCAGGCTCTCAAATAGGCCTCCAGAGAAGGAGTGATTCTCAGATTTGTTCCTTTCTCCCAGCAGACAAAAGCTTTTTTATTTTTCTGATCATTCTTTATAGCAGTACTTGCATAACATGGCATTTTTGTCTCACTGACTGTCAGCTAGCACCAAGAAGCATCCTTCTTTTTCCTGGCCACTTCTAAAGCCAAATGGATTATGCTCAGCCTCTCCAAATTAGCCTCTCAAACCTTATTCGTTGATTCTTTTGTTTCTAAGCTTTCATCTACAGGGATATTTCACCTTTGGGAATTTAGTCCAACTGACTGAGCCAAGTATTCTTCATCATTAATTTATATTTCTGTTTCTGATTAAAAAACCACCACAGAAATCAGGTCTTCATAGGATGAATCCTCCCTTAAGCTCCAGGGCATTGAATGCCATGTGGTTTTATCACATCCTGACACTAACAGTCCTTTGAGGTGCATTTTACTGGGGAATAAAACCTGGTTAATTGTCTAGGTTTGATTACAACTCTGGATTGGGACCTTCACTTACAAAAGATTTGTCTAGAGGGAAACCTTTTCAGAATTGAAAATCTTGTGAAAAAAATAATTTTAACAATTTTCTAAAAACCTTAAAACTACATTTTCATAAATAATATTGTTAACAATGGATGAGCTACAGTATGAAGAGCTTGAGGAATGGATCCTTCCCAATTCTTCATTTTTTTGCCACTTTCAGTCACCTGGGACTTCAGAACTATTTGAAAATAAATTTAATATTTTATTATTCCCCAAACTGCTTTCTGGAATTAGAAAAAAATAATTTGCCACATAATAAATCTAGATTTATTTTTTTTCTTATTTCATAGGCATTTAATAGCAAAAGCTCACAGAGAAGAAAACCGTCTGTGGCTTCCCTACATGAGGGATATTTAGGTTGGTTATTGGAAAAGGCCCCTCACCCAGAGGGTTGTTGGGCATTGCACAGGCTGCCCAGGGAAGTGGTTAGAGCACCAAGCATGCCAGAGCTCCACAAACATCTGGGAGTTCTCAGGGAGAGGGAGTCATCCCTGGGGTGTCCTGTGCAGGGCCAGGAGTTGGACTCCATGACCCCTGTGGGTCCTTTCCAATCCAGCACAACACAGTAAATAAATTTCAAACAAAATGAAATAAAATAAAACCATCACATGAAATTCTTCAGGATGCTATCATGGTTTCAAATACCCAGAAGTTGTAAAAAACAACTGCAATTTTTCTCATTATAATACCACATAAAAGTTTATATTAGTCCTCTGGTGCAGGCATGGGAATGCAAGCACTTTATTATAGATGCAGTTCTCACTGCTCACAAAGCCCATCCCATGCCAGGGCTGGGAACTGGATGCCATGGAAGCCAAGGATTTATTCTCACACATACAATAGTTTGCACACAACATGATTAATAAGGTACAAGGAGGACTGATGTAGATCCAAATGGGTACCTACTTTATTTTTTGCTCCTTCCTATTTTCAAACCAAAAATTACCATACGTTTAAAGTAATCTTAACTGTTGAAGAATTTTGTTTGTTTACTTTAAAGTCAAATGAATTAGAATTTAGGTTTCTTTCATTTTTCTTTACAGTTTCAGTTCACAAACAGCATTGCCACTTGGAGTTCCTGCAGTAATCCGTGAAGACTGTAACAGAAAGGGCAAAATAGAAACTAAGAGAAATTGGCTTTAACCCTAATTTATTCAATGGCTCATTCAATGGCTCATTCAATGAAACACCCACCAAGACACATCCATGGAAAAAAGGGTTCACCAAACCTTAGAGCTAGCCTGGGGAACTCCTCACTACAGAAAAAAGGTTACAGAAATATACGGTGAACTAGAGAAATTTTTTTTTAATTAAAAGCCTGAAAGAGTTTTCCAGAATAAGCCAGGGTTTATTTGTGTGTTTCAAATATGCTACTGTACAAGAATAGCTGCAGATGCTTTGTCCTTACTGTGTTCCTTGCTTTTATCCTTAAATTTGATCTTGCATTGATCAATGTAAGGCATGGCAGTGACCAAAGGCATCAGGATGCTTCAAGGACAGACTTTATGGAACTAGAGGGAGATAACATGTAATAAATTTTATTCACATCACTTTATATGCTTTACATTTTTTCCAGTCAACAGTTTCCATTCACACACCCCTGGCTGTAGGGAGAAGCAAAACCCTGTGACCAAACTCCTTGTTTTCTACGTATGAATGGCACTCTGTCATGGACTTGTGAAAGCACAACTGTGACTGGTTTCTCTTTTTTTTGTTTTTGTGCAGAAATGCATTTGATTCCTGACCCTTAAGAAGGTAGTAAATGGTAAGAAACATTTCTCCATTTTATGTTACATCACAGGAGCCTGCTCCTACAAGGACAAATCACTGTGTTCACTGCAGTTCAAACTCTGCACAGCACTTCCATCAAAACTGTCCAAAGCATGGCAGATCTGTTTTTATGTTAACCAGAAGCAAACAGGTTCAGGGTAGGTATGCATTGGACTTTCCTTAGGCCATGCTTTTTAATCCTTTGAAAATGTATTCACTGTCTTTTCCAAGCATTTTCAGCCAGCTGATATTACACTGACTGGCATTTTGCCTTCTCGTGATGCCATATGCCAATTTCTGGAGACCATCATGCAAATTGCAAGAATTTAAATAATTTGTTACATCCTAAAAGCTGTAAGTCCCTTCTGTATGGCACTGTCATACAACTACCAGCTTGGCTGCCAGCTTGTTCTTGTTGATTTAGGAAGTTAGAAAAAAAAGGTAAAACATGGATGCTAAAGAATTAGAATGATAACAAGTAAAATGAGATTATTACAATGACTGAAATTGAAAGTTAATGCAATTTTTTTGTCCATCACAGGCAGAGAAGTGACTTTTTAGCCTTGAAAAATAAGTGAACACTTACACAGAAAGCAAAGGCTCCTATATTTACAAGGGCTGAAACCATACCATAGGCAAATACAAAACTAATTTTCACAAAATATCACAAGACTATCCACAATCCTATTTTGACAGTCTAAACTACTCCAAAAACTTTTAATCTAGTAGTTTCAGGAGTTTCTCTTCCCTGACCCCTTCCAATATTAAAAAACTACATTGCTGGGTTTTTTCTTGAATAAATACCTTTGTAACTAAACATCAAAATTCAGTTCCATTCACAGTTCTTATCCTGACTCTCAAATACATTTAGCTACACATAATAAAAAAAAAATCCAGCTTGTCTAGTATGGCAATGAATATCGTAAGGGAAATCATATATAAAAGAAGAAAAAAAAGCCATGAAATAAAGAAAACCCAAATCTTAGCACAGCTGATCCTGCAATGGACACCAAGAGAGGAAACCATCAGGAATTTTATCCTGCTAAATGCCAGCATATTTCAA
This sequence comes from Agelaius tricolor, assembly GCF_023055355.1. Taxonomy (NCBI): domain Eukaryota; kingdom Metazoa; phylum Chordata; class Aves; order Passeriformes; family Icteridae; genus Agelaius; species Agelaius tricolor. The sequence continues at coordinate 4,812,017 of NW_027269270.1, forward strand.
TCACTTGTACATACAAACACCAGGCCTACGCTAAAGCAGCAAGCAAAGCATAAAATATAAAAATTGATCCTATCTAGAGCAGCAAATTCAGAGTAGTGGCTCTGCCCTGTTCTCCCCACCTCTCCTGCAGAACACATATTACCCATTTTCAAATAGTAACAGTATGAATACATCAATTCATTCACCCTCTTTGAACATTCTATGACCATTTCTGAGGGGAAAAATCAAACCCCTCTAAGTGGCCTGGCCCCAGCTCACTGCTCCGTGCACCCCACACAAGGGGGTGCTTCAGGTGAGATGGATTTGATACATTTGTTAAATAATATCCTAAAGCACACAAGGCAGCAACGTCAGAGAGGTAGATTTTTTTTTTAAAAAGGAAGTTGCATAGTAAGCCCAAGACCTTTATGAAATGGATTTTAAACTCCTACTGAAAATATATCTGCTGTCCAAAAACCAAAACAACATAAATGGAGGAACTCCTATGGGCTGTTTACTGATCCCAGATTTGCTCTAACAGTTCATCTCCCTGAAAGGCTCTTAGAGCAGCAGTAAGGGCAAAGCTGCTCTCTCTACATATTGACTCTGGGATAATGATACAAATTCAGCTGATAAATGGTAACACTTAACTTGCTATTGTCTGCATCCACTGGAGACTTAGTTATAGCTCTGAATATCTGCAGTAAATCACCATTTTAACTGGGGCACTGCTTCACATTGATCTTGGTGGGTTACTTTTGGGTTTTTATGTTTTAAACAAGCCCCTCATTTTGTAGCTAAACAGATAAATCATTGTTCACTGATATCAAGAAGCAGGTCACTGTAATTGACCTGACATGAAAATAGGAGGGAAATATCCTTAATTACACCATTTATCCTGAGATACCATTCACTCCTGTCCTTGTGCAGTTCCTTCCCTGAGTTCTTGAGAGCAGCCAGCATTATTTCATAGTTTAGTTACTTTATTAGGTGCTTTCAAGCATCAATTGGTGAAGATATAGGTACAACTATACAATTCTGCCAACTCTTCAAAAACTATTCTCTAAATAACAAAAATCAGGAGTGTGTGACCTCAGCCTTTTCAAAGCACGTAAGCAAAAAGAGACTAATAATAAACATTTGTGTGATATGGTAATAGGGATATGGTAATAACTATGGGATGTTAAGCATTAAGAACTCAGTTGTCTTGATACTCTGATATCAGCACTTATCTAATCAAAAAACTCAGATTACTCACCCTGCTGAATTCTCTAAGGGTTACTTCTTGTCTGGCTAACATCTATCAGCAGAATAGATAAAGCAAGATTTGTATCAGACCCAAGTATTTCTAAATTCTAAGTCTCAATCACTGAGGAGTTAAGGTCAGCTCCAGTGACTCTGTGTTTTGATTCCATAAGTGTCATAGTATAGACTGAATGGCAACAGTTCAATCCTAAATTGCCACTGAAGCAATGACACTATAAAATTCATTTATGACTGAAGAAGAGTAGAGATGCCAAGTGTCCATTTAGCACATTTGTTATCCAAAAAATGGTGGTGTCTATTCTATGCTTGAATACATTTCCTTAAGTGGCCTGCCTATTTGAGGGAATTGAATTTTAATTACTTTCTGATAGAAGATTATGAAACGTATTTAGACACAGAACTTAAATATATGTTTTAATATTTCCCTTTCACTAAGGAAATCAGTAAAAAGAGAATTGAAGGAATACTTTCCAAATAGTCTACCAATTTCAGCAATCACAATTTGAGTTACTAGGTTAGTGTATCCTGAAGGAACTTGAACATTTAACCTAAAATCCAGCCAATATTATCTGAAGCATAAATAGCTGCTGTCTAGATTAGAGTAAACCAGCCTAAAGTTAAAAAAAGAGGGAAAAAGACCTGTTGGGCACCAATGGATGACTTTCTCTGATGAAAGACGCCAGCTGAATTCAAGGTGAATAAATGCAGCTGGAAACTATTGCTTAGTCAAGTAAGACAACTCTGCAGTTCATAGGACAGGAACCCAGTGTGATTCATTAGTCACACTGCAAAATAATTGATTCCACACAATTCCATTTCTAACAATGGAACTGTTTGAGGATGAGGATATTCACCTTTTGGATCAAATAGAAAGCAGACTCTGCTCCAGCATGCTAAAGATGTTAGAGGGTGAATATTAATTACAGAGAACTGAAAGAGTCTGAAAAATATTTTCTCTGAGCTGTTTTAGGTGTAAACAGAAAACCAGGGTTGGTGTTTTAAAATGATCAGCAAAGATAGCAACTACCTGTTTCTTCCCAGTGGCTGAGTAGTTTAAGAGCTCTTTTTGAGATGCAAGCCTGTGCAGAACTCTGTCCTCAGTCCAAGAGAATCAGAGCTGAAATCCTTCATTTTATAGTATTTTCCTAAATAGTAAATTACAGGACACAGAACTGAGCACCAGTCCCCATCACTGAGGGGGTTTCCATTCCTCATCACAGGTGTGAAATCAAGAAAGAAAAATCACTCCATCTGCATCCCCTAGCAAAGGCATAGCCTGGGTAAAGTGGAATCCTTCAGCAAGAGAATTCACATAACCAACCTGACACTTGTCATGCCACACTGAAATTTTACCAGTGGCAACAATATCCAATTCTATGAAGTAGCACCAAAATCTTTATTGACTGTCCAACTATGAGTCCTGGAGCCATTCATGCTTATTTCTGTCCACCATGCTTATTTCAAAAAATACCTCCTTTTGGAACAAAGTCAGTCTGTAAATAAAAACATTATGCAGATTGTTGAAGGTGCATTGCTTCACAAATTCCTGTTGGGTTTTCTCATGGCATCTAAACTGCAGTGAACAGAATTAACTTGAATTATGGATTAATATGTGTATTTTGCTTCTGACACCTTTATTGAACTTGATAACAGCAGCACATGCTAGCTTTTCATTTCAACACCTTGTTACAGTAATTCTCCTGATTTATTTTGCTAACTGCCTTCAGATGTTGACTCAGACCATTCTCTCTTTTCATTACCAAATACAACAAGGAAAGGGAAATAATTCAAAAATAGAATACCATGCTGTTAAGATAGTTCCATCACAGGAACCATTCCTGATGAATTCTTTCCTACCTCACTTCTGCAATCAAAAATATAACCAACAATGTAGCTCAGTTTCAAAGGACCAAACCTGAATTCTAAAGTTCCTAAGGCTGAGTGAGAGGCTCTTTGCCTCCATGTTTTGCTTTTTGCATTACATAGAGAACAGAGAGCCCTGACCCTGAAGTGCTCAGCTGTACCTACTTACAGATTCACTACTGAATGCAGTACATATTGCAAAATTTAATCATGTATCAGAAAAAGCCAGCAGTGCTTCTCATGCCAAAATACTTCCCCACAAAATTGTGTTTCAGATTAAAAAAAAAGTCATTATCTTTGGGCAATGACATCTTCCCTAGCTGAATTGTGCCTCTCCTACAAAACCAAGCTGCCTCAGTGTAAGGATTACACAGAGGCAGAAGTGGATAAAACCCTGCTCCTGGTAAAATAGTCAGTGGAACAGTCGTGTCTCTAGCCTGGCTGCAGAAAAAGCAGGAAAATGTCAAGTGAATATGTCCAGTAGATAAAATTCAATGTGTTAACAGTGTTTCTAAATGCATAGAATTATTATGTGAATTAATGCCTTCTGGCAAGTTGAAACAGCTGTCACTGAAAAAAAGTTTTTATCATGTGTAACATGATGAAACATAACAGAGGGAAAGCTAAAAACTCACTGTTCAGGTAGGTAAAGGTCATTTCTGGTACACTGCAGTCATGCAGTTACACTTCAGGAATGTAAGACAAAAACATGAACTCTGTATGCTAATGTACAAAAGGTGTGGAGAAAAATGCCTAATGCTCACAGCATTCCAGGGTATTAAAAACTAAAATAATATCAAAAATTTATTTATTAATTTTTTATTTATTAAAACTAAATCAAATTGCCTTTATCAGGTAAATATACTGAATTTTAAACTTGTTAGAATATGAGGAGAAATACTGATAGAAGTATAATCTACCTAGGATTTAAACAAAGATATTTTTGGGGGGAGGCTGGGGAGGGCTCTCATTTGCAGAATGCCAGGGAGATATTTGGGAAGCAGTTTACCCTGTGCTTCCCTGTCCTGTGAGCAGCTTTGTGTCCCAGGACAAAGCAATGGGAACTGGATAGGTTTACACAAAACCTGCCACCACCTAAAAGAGATGTGTACGTGCCTGGGTATTACAGAATATTGGTTAAATAAGGACAGCTGTTGGATAAGTTTGCCCTCACCTATTAGATATTGAAATGCCTTAGCTTCAGCTTGATAAGATGACTTAAACCTGGATGGACTTGGAATTAGATCTTTACATAAAGAAATATTCTGATCATATCTAGTTTATAGCCTTCTACCAGAATAAAAGAACTAAGAAACATCCTCAGAACTATAAGAAAAAGAAGTACTCTTGCAGCACATTCTGAAAACTCTCATGCAGAAACTGTCCCATAAGTACATTGTTCCACCAGTCTGACATATCCGTTCATTTGCAGGTGATGATTTCTCACCAGAAATACATTTCAGCATTTCAACATTTTGAGACTTTATTTTTCATACAGCCAATCATGGATGTGGCGTTTACCCAGAGGAGAATTGAGGGTGGGTAAGGGGTGATATTTAATAATCTATAGCACATCTATAGATCATCTAAAGAGAAAAAGAATTGGTTTTGAGATAAAGTGGAAAAAAGGATTGTGTATGATGATTCATAATAGTAATGAACAAGTAAATTTATAGACTCTACTAATGTGATCTGGATGAGATTTACACAACATATTTAAAGAAGAGGAACAGAGGTTGGTTTGGCAGTCTTCCTCAAGTTAGGCAGTTGAGGGGTCAAAGGCTTTCCTTCTAGCCTTGGGCCATGGCCACAAAGTTCTCGCAGTCAACTGATGGCTCGTGGCTCCTGCAAAGGAGCCCAAGGGCCCCTGCCCTGATGCTGAAGAGCAGCTGCTGCCTGCACACAGCAGACATCCAGTGAACCCAAAGGCAGCAGGGGCTCAGGAGCTGACCCCTGTGTGGTCTGGGGACATTGATGCTGGCACCCTGCTCACCTGGGCTGCAGTGTCACTGTGCACAAGGGCGGCACTGATGCTGCAGCCTCTGCTGTGCTACAGCTTACACTGGTGGCAGTGGCAGCAGGCTCTGGGAGCAGATTCCTGTCCTGCACCACACCAGCAGCACTCTTTGGGAACAAGATCACCAGGCAGTTAAATGCCAGATTTAACAACCCATCATTAAATTGTTCAGTTCAGAAATTGTTATATTTTAGCTCCTTGCTGACTTTCATAAGAACTGGAAGGACTCAGGAAAGATAAAAATGTGCAGACATAAATAAGAGGCTGGTTGTATTTGTTACAGCTAAGAATTTATCATGGTACACTAGGATAATTTCATCTGCAAAGAATATTGACAGAGATTTCCACAGAATTAATATTTCAAATCATTTCCTTGTTCCATCACCACTTCTCTGCATTTGCCACTCTCCCACATTTAATGTAGTAGTGCCAGTCTGTAGGAAAAGCTGCAGCTAATTTGTCAGTTGACCCTAATGAATGAAACAAATTATTCTATTTATTTGAGCAGCATTCTGATTCAACAGCAATTTTCTCAGCACAGCCATTTCACTGCAGTTCCAGTGCAGAGAAATATTTTCAGCCAATGTTTAGTCATTCTCACAAGTGTTATTAAACACTGTTAGTCATACACCAGCCATCCGTATCTTAAAGCACTCCAATCTTGTATTAAGAATTGAGTATATTACGGGGAAAGTCAGAGAAAAAAATCAGCAGAAAATATCACTGAAAAATTCAAGACAGTCTATAAACTGAATAAGATTCCATAGAGTTAGCTTGGATAATATTTGAAATAAAATGTTTAAGACTATTGCATATTGTTTATATTTGACATTTGAGTATTTTCTGCAGTGATGTGCAGATAACATTCATTTGTCCAAAATTGAATCACTACAAAATAAGACAAAGAATTAATGAATAAAAGCCTTAATACTTCACTCAGTTTATCATCATGAAAGCAGAAAGAGAATTGCTAGATCAGAAATGATCTATAGGGGAACATATTTGTGAGATAGATTTAATTGTATAACCACATTAAAGGGTAAATTCAAGATTAATTGCTTGAATGCCCTCATTAGAAAGAGTTTGTGGTAAATAGGTATCATAAAGTCACTGTGAGAAATTTGTTGCTGTTGTTTTTGTGCTGAACTAGATTTCTGATATTGTTTCTCTCATAATTCAGTATTTGACTGTTCTCTCTGCTATCTGATTAAGGTTTAAAAATTTAGGAATGATTAATGATTGGGATGTAAAATTTATACTTAACAAATTCCATCTCTTTCACAAGATCGTTATTCATATAAAACCTTTACATACATAACTTGGTTCCAATTTCAATATACAGGCTTTTTTTTTTCCCCAAAGTCTTTTTTAATCAAATAATTGTAGGCTGAAATAAACAGAGCTCAAACAGTGTTTCAAAACCACCTGTGCTTAGAAAGAAATAAAATTATCCCCAAATTAAATTGAAACAAAATTCATATGCAAGTATAGTCATGTGCATGCAGCATGTATAGAAATAGAAAAAAGCCTTTTTGCAAGATATCATTGCTGCTAAGCTGAAGCATGCAGTGCTTTTATGATAACATATTCTCTCCCACACCTCAGCCCTGCTCTCCCCATCCCTTCAGGCTACACAAAAACACCACCCTAATTCAGAGAGATGACACTCTACAAAACATTGTTCTGACTCCTACAGTTAGTTTCTCACTTTATTCATCTGACACCAAATTCTAGTGCCAACCTCGATGATGAGCACGTATGAATAGCTGAAAATGACTTGTGGGATGGGGAAATATGAGCAATAACTAAGGGGGAAATTCCAATTTCATCTACTTCTAAATGACAGGTATTTGCAAGGTTGCCCTTGAGGGTGTATTCATCTCCTTTTAGACATACTGACTAGCATCACAGACCACTGCCACCGTTTGTTACTGGACAAAAGACTATCATTGAAAGCTTACATACTGCTGAAATTGTAGTTTCTGCCTCATCATTGTCTGACAACTCTGACAGGGGTTTTACAGAGGGCTTTGAAATCAAGCTTTCAATGGATTGCTCGTGTCATATATACAGATGGATCCCTGAGAGCTGGCAACCACACAGCAGTCCCCTAACACAGGAACATATCAGGAACCTCAAAGCATTAGTAGTCATTTAATATAACCCTGATGTTAATTATTAAGCTGTCACGATGGCAAAACAACACTTTTCTACTAAAACAGCTGCAACATTTACTCTGAAAGTGTTTGCACATGCAAAAATCATTTGTATACACCAATATGTTCTTCAAGTTCATACCTGGAGTAACCATAAAATATCATTTACAAGGTGTTTTAGACATCACCCTGCTACTGCTAAGATCCAACTCCAGACTCACCTGTGTGTTGTCATGACCTCTTCAGGGCAGCTGGTCACAAGGAGAGACAAGGGGCTCAATATGCAGATCCTGCAAATCCTTTAAACTTCTGATGCAAAAAACATGCAACAAAAATATCCAGAGGGGTAACACCCCTTAAACAGTTTTATCCCACTAAATTGTGGGGTTAGAGACAGATAATGGCATTTTGGGAATTAGGCAGGGAAGACCCTCTTTAGGAATCTCTGTTTAGGGCAGATATTTGGAGCAGGATTTATCCTTGCTTGCCATTGACCAATTAAAACACTTGCATTTTGGAATTCTGAAACTTTCTCTTGTTCTTCTAAGAATATGTTAAAGCACTTCTAATAAAAGATAATTGAAAATCTATCAACTCACTAAATAATTTCTTCTAACTACTTGGATTCAATTTTATTCTCATATTTCTTCAAATGTTTAAGAGTGTGACTAAGTCTGGGGAATAGCACAGCAATACTACTAAAATGCTTCAGTTTGAAAGAGTTATGGAAACTCCATCCAATATTATTGATAGTAATATGACAATTAATTTGAACAGCAGAGAGTAATCCAATTTGTGCTCTAAAGGAAAACTATTTGCATGGTACAGAAACACATGTACTTAAAAGAGCTGATGCCAGGAGAATTTAAAATTAAACTATCTTAATATATTACTGGTATATCACACCATTTAATGAGATTTATTATCAGATTTTCCTCCAAGAATGCTAAGTCAAATATTGGTATAGGCACCTTACTCATATCTTATTTATACATACTATTTGACACTAAGTATTTAATTTCACTTTCTTCCCCCAGACATGAATTTCCAATGATCCTTTGCCAGGAAACTCAGTTATTGCCATTCTCAACAAAGGCAGCTAATATAAACAGAATTAAATATTTATTTGCATTTGATTTCATTTATTCTATATTTCTATTTTCTGGTAGGTAGTACATATTTAAATATGTCAGACTAAGTGAAAAATAAGAGAGGTTGACTGCATCACAGCCACTGGAAAACACTTAACTGTTTTTTCCCTTTATTGTTAAAGTACATTTTATGTAGCACCCATCACTAACCTTTTTATTGGCTTTAGTAAATCAAACAAAAACACTTTCAGAAAATAACTTAGGAATTGAAAGGTAAACTTGATTACCTTATATATGTGAGACTGAAGCATTGCAAATCTTGTTCAGCTCTACAGCATAGAAGAAGCTCTTCTGTGTACATGCAAGCTCTTCACCTAGAAAGCACAGGACAAAGCAACAAAATAAAAAAAAAGGTTTTGCAGTCCAGTTTTACAGTTTTAAGTTACTACATTTAAATAGTTCCAAAGTTCTGTCACAGAATTGTTGTCTGCTGTGCCTTTATCACAAACAGCTGTGACCCACATTAGGGCTCCAAGCAAAGGGAATGTTTGAGAGTTTAAAATCAGCTTAGAAACTAAGGACTGTTATCAGAAGCAACAGCCAGCATCACAACGGGCCATTACCTATTCATAGGAAAGAATAAAAATCAGATATTCTCAATCAACATGTTAACATGTAAATTTGTGTGGTAATCATGGCAAATATCCAGAGCTCTCCTCTTAGTCTGTACCAATTTCTGTACCAGAATGAGGACAGGAACAGGTGTGAACTTCCTGCTGCGCTGTATATTAAAAAGTCAGCAAACCTGGTAAAAAGAACCCAATGCATTGAAAAGAATATTTTTGGTCCACGGGAATTAATTTCCTTCACCTGTTGACTTACAATTAAAGAAATCTTTGGGGCTTTTCCCCCTAAGGGGAGATCCATCTTCTTGCAATTCCCCACATACTTAGAGGGGGAAACTTATTTTTTCCAACCAAAAAACCTATTTTTAGTTCAAGGGCTTGCAGAGCTGACTTACAATATATTATAAAGTTGCCTGTGTGACATTTTCCATTTTGGACATTTAGATCTAGTGAATTCTGTAAACACACCTTTCATATTTTTTCTTTCTAATCATACCCATCATAGACTGTGAAGTTCTCAATTATCTTAAGAATTATGGGAAATTCTGTTATTTGCTTTTCTAATTCATTTCTATTACCTATTTCTATTACCAGTCTATTTGGAAAATTTTTCATTGGGTATTCAGTTTGCCCCAGATGGAGTTGCTCATTTTACCTACTGTTGTTTCCTCATCAACATGTTCTCTGCAATGATGGACTGCTCAGGCTGATCACTGACTCTGAAAGCTGCTGACTGCACACTCCTAGAGGTCCCTGTCACTTAGAAAAAGGTCCAGGCTTCCAACCCTATAAAATTTTCTTAGACAACCAAAAAAACATGCCAGCAACGTACTTCCCCGCTTTGCAGATGCAAAAACTGAAACAAAATTTGAAATACTTGATCTAGTCACAACAACAAACTTTAAAAAAGGTTTGTATCCAAACCTGTTTTTAAATCTAGTCAACTAGCTGGGCTTCATAATGTCAAAGGTTCAGTTTATAGATAGCAAATATGTTCTGTGATGAGATATATTCAAGATAAGAAATAATGTGCACTGAGGCCATGGGAGTTCCCCCACTGATGCACCCAGTTCTTCATTATCCAGCAGCTGAAGATTCTAAAGCATATCTGACTATTTTTTCATTATTTCATCTTCTCCCCTTATGATCCCAATCTGGTGCCCACTGAATTCAAAAGAACCAGATCAATGGTTTCCTGGGGCTTTCCATCAGCTGCAGAACTGAGATAAGGCTCATTTCACAGAGCAGGCAGATGTCAGAGCAGGGAGAGAGGCAGCAGCACCCCAGCAGCCCTGCAGGAAGGAGTTGTGATGTGCTGGCTGAGGGGTCCTGCTGCCTTCAGCCCTTCCCAAGGTGAGCCAAACGCCAGGGCTCTCCTGCCCATCCCTACCAGCCCTCCAGCAGGGCTTTTCCAGCCCGGCCTGCCTCTAGAGGAGGAAATGATGCTTTGTGCAGGCTGACCTAGAACAGAGGCTGGATGGAGTTAAAGAATAAAGCAGGGATTTATTTAAAGGCCTCAATAGATGCACCTTGGGCAGCACAAGAGCCCAGCCAGGGCTACACCCAAGGTGAACCAAAATGGTCACAAAATGGACACCTGGTCACGGCATCTCTCACTTTTATAAGTTCTGGTCCATTTGCATATTGGAGTTCATTGTCCAATTACAGCTTTAGCCCATTAAGTCCCATTCTGCTTATCTCTCTTATGTCCACATTGTTTATGTTCTTGGGCCTGAATTTTGGATCATTTGTCCTTGGTCCCCAGCTAGAGAAGGAATTGTTTTGTCCCCCTACTCTGTGAAGAGAGCTCACCATCCCCTAATATTACACACTAAAGCAGCACAAGATCTGAAAAACATGAAAACTAAAACCTGAGCCATCAGAAAGATTGCTCTATTCTGTGCACAGACTTACCCTCATTAGAGACCATTTGATACTCCTCACAGCACTTTGAGCAGCTGCTCTTCAGTGCCTACTATAAGGAGCAGCCCTACTGGCACTTGTAAGAGTATCACATATCAAATAGTATCCTTTGCACAGCAGCCTTTTTTCAGAGCTGAGAAAAAACATAGCAAGACAATGACATGAATAACCCTAAAACCAAAGAATTAGATTGAAAGAGCTACTTCATTCACCCAGGAATAACATACTGATGCTGTACATATGTTCAGTGTAAAATTAAATGAATTTTTTGCCTTATCTATTTAATCATCAAAGTGCAGACTTTACATATAAAGCAAAATCAGAACTCAATATCTTCTCCCCCAGAGTGCTGAGCAAAAGAGCAGTTGTTATACAGCAAAAGAGCATATTCATACAGCTGAGAATAGGCAATTCTTCGAATTCAAAACTGAAAACTTTCCTTTCTTGCCCTTTGGGCTCGCAGCTGAGATAAATAACATGCATAGAAACAGAAACCACTGTTTCCAGTCTTGAAAAGCTCCATCCATTTCAAAAAGGAAAAGTTGGTGACACAACTGCAAGGAAACCCAAATAATCACCCCCTGATGGTGTACTTTAGCATAAATCACAGATTTTAAAAAGGATTTTGATAGCTAAGGTTAAACTGTCAGTCTTGATTCCAAAAATACAGAAATGTATTGAATAGATTGATAAATTAGCACTAGAATCTATAACCCTAATGACAATGAGCTTTTTGAAATATCAAAAGAAATCTAATTCAGCATCTGTTTGACAGAACTAGCCTTTCAATAGAAATTACTGAAGTTCAGTTTGGAACCATAAATACTGAAACATATACAAGTTAATTGCACAATATTCATGTTCAAAACTTCTTTTAGAAATGGGAAATCATGTATATATTCATGCTTTACAACAGGATTAAAATTCAATTCTAGCATAACACTATCCTTTATTGGTTTAAAATGTTTCTTGGAGAAGTCTAATAATTGCTATTAATTAAAAATTTGAAGGAAGGTAAATCCTTATTAAAATTTAGTCGAAATTGAAGCTTCAATTCATGTTTCTTTCACAATTACTTAACTGATTTCAGTAGAGCTCCCTAAATGTACATTGTTTAGTTAGGATTAATTCTGGACTCCAACTGGTGCAAAACGTACAGTCTAGAGAGAAACAAAAAGTTTCTATTTGTCTAACAGAGAGAGCATAGAAAACTACTCACTCTGCTTGCTCTTGGATTTGATCTTTGTTCCTCACTCTCATCAAAGAGAGACTTCCTCTAAAGGCAGGGGATAAAACTCCTTCCTCACTGAGGTCAGTGAAGACAGAGTTTTTAATGAAATACTTTCCTCTCAACTAATGAAGTCCCCAGGCAGCACAAAGATAAAAAAGGGAATAATCAGTTTCAACTGCATCTTTACTGCTTTCAGTCCACAACTAAACGTAAAAACATTTTACAAAAGCACTAAGTTCCACTGTAAAATTAAGTAGTAAGTTTATTCTGGCCCAAGTCAAAAGCAGAATAAATTGCTCAGTGTAGACATGCCTGTAACACTAATACTGTTTATTCTGGAACCTTCCTAACATCCATAGCTTTTAACAGGACCTGGTGCTTTTCATTGACCATACACAACTGGGTTAAATTTTTTCCAATTCCCCTTTTTATCAAGGCTCTGCTAACATAAGGGTTATTCCATAGTCTCTTTGGATTTAATTGAAAGCATTTCTTGGAGTGATCTAACACATTCCATCCCCTAGCAACTAAATTAACAATTGCTTAAGTAACTTAAAAGACTGTCCCATAAGGCCATAACTGGGACAAGGGAAAACATTGGTATTCTGCAGTGGCACCCAGGAACTCTTGGTCCTTTCCCTGATGGTGACATTCCTGCAAAGGCAGTACCTGGCACAGTGGCTTCCTGGCGCGTGTGCAGTGTCGGAAATAACGTGACAGGATTGCTCTGCTCTCCCTCCTTTGCTGCAGCTATGACAAAGGGGCTGCTGCTGTGGATGCAAATGAGGCCACAAGGACAAGCAGCACCACTTAACCTCACTGAAAAACTTCTCATGCTTCCCTGCATAATGTCCTGTTTGCCTCAGGAGTGAATCAGGCTCTTTGCAAAGCACAGCATCACTGAGCACAGCTGAACATTTTGTTAGCTTGGGAAGAAACAGCTGTGGTTGTGACCCAGGTGTCACTGCTTATACACACCCAGGCAAAGAGCAAGAGAACCAACAGCTCGAACAGTTCAAGTATAGCCTGTACTATTGCTAGTGTAATTAAAGCAGCAGTACAGGAAACTAAGGCACAAACTGCACGAGTCCCTTGAATTGCCTGTCACGTTAGACACTCCAGAGAAGAAACTTGATAAAGCTTCAAGGACATAAAAGGGTATATTCTACAAAGGCCACCTAAACCTCATTGACATAATATCACATTGCATGTACTGCACACAAGAAACAAAGCACCAATAACCTCTAATCCACACAAAGGACTTATTGTGAAAGCACTTTCAGGCAGACTAGTTTGACAAAACCAGGCTGCACAGTCAACCTTTTCAAAGCCGTGTAGGAGATATGGATTTTCATTTCTATTTAGATACATGTACTAAACTTATTGAAGTTTTGCTTAACTGGGAAAAAAAAAAAATCACATCCACCTGCTGCAAGATGGAACATAATGTCAGACAGCAAAAGGGCAATAAAAAGCATCAGAAGAGAGACAAGATCTGGGTGATAAAACCACAACTTGGAGTATTTCTTCCCTCAGAACAATGCTATAGCTATTCTATACGCCCTAAATTCGGCAACAAGATGTTTGACCTTGACAAGAATTAACTAGAGCATAGAGTAACATTCTGTGAAATAAAAATTTACAGCAACAGCCTAAGACATGGTTCAGAAAAGAGACCCTGGCAGGCAGTCCCAAGGGTGCAGCACTACTCAGTACCAGCAGAGAGGTGATGTGGCAGAAACTGGGAAACATCACAGCAGAAAACGTAAAAGTTAATTTAAAAAGAGTTGGATTACTCTGTCTGCCAATACACCAAATCCATGCCTGCTCTCATGAAGTGGCCTTTAAAGTGAACTCCAGCCTGGGCCAGAAGATTTGGTAGATATCAGTCTCCATGTGCAAGAAGCAACAAATAGTGCTGCAAAACAAGATAATTGTAGTGGAGAGAAATGAAAACCCAACTTCCCAGCCTACCCCTCAGGGCTACCAAAATGCAGCAGCTTCATAGACCCATCATTTAAAGAGTTACTCTACCCTGGAACTCCAAAATCAGAAGGGTCAAGATAAGACTGGGAGTGGTGCAAACTCCACAACCAGACTAGAGCCCAAATAAAATAGGCACAGGGATCCCTTGGAGGAAGCCCTTCTGCACTGAAGATTCAAAAAGGATGAACAAATAGAACCCTCAGGCCACCTCTGCCTTTGATGCTGAGCAAAGAGCGGCATGCATAAATTTGTGATGTATTTGCCCTTGTTTCTTATTGAAGTTGCTTAATGATAACAGTATATTTCAGTCTCTCATCTGCTAGAAAAATGCTGATCATTTTTGTATTTATTTCCTAAATTGAATCCAGAAGTTGTGAAAGATGCAAGATTGATTTCACTGTGTTTGCCAGCTGCTGAGAAGGCAGCAGGACTTCAGCCAACCCAGAGGACTAATTCCACTGCTTATTGCTCTAGATAAACACCCAGAGCAGAGCCCTCTGCTCTCCCAGCCATAAGTCAATCACAAGAGTCAGAAGGCAGTTTGCTCTTTGCTAGACTAATAGCCTGGCAATTATAAGCACACTTCATTTCTTGCTAGACATCCCATTTTTTTCCCATGGATGCACCTTGTTCAGAGTGCAGCCCAGCAGCTTTCACATCTTCATTTCCACTCCTAGGAAGGCAAACAGGAGTCCTTGCAGAGGTGTTTTGTTTAAAGAGTTTTTCCTTAGGGGAAACCTGCCCATCACTGCCTGTGTGCACATCTTTCTATCATCATTTTTAATGGGCTGCATCAACTCTGCCTGCTTTTCTGCACCTGATTAACTGCTTTACAGACTATGACACCTTAATAACCAACCACAGACAATGAAATACAGCCAGTGCACAGCCATGATGGAATGCACAGCTTGATATTTTAGTGTCATGGATGTTTTCTGTGTGAGCCTTGGAAAAAAAGCAGAGACTTTATGATGTCTCCCAGAAATATTTACCTAAGAGGGTAGAAAACAACAATATTGTTACACCAAGGGCTTTCCAGGGCATCACTGGTATTTACAGGGCAGTCCATGATGCAAGATTGTTTCTGAATAAGTCACATCACAACAATAATGAATTTAGATGCAAAATCTGGCAACCAGGCAAGATTTCTTGAACAATCTTATTGGTGCATTTAAGCCTCAGCCACCTGCAAAGTTCAGCTGTATTTTAATGGAGTCTGTGAAAAATTTTTGCAGATTCAACAAAATTGGAAAAAAATATACTTTAGACAAGTGAGAGATATAGAATGACCAAAGAGACATAACAGTCAAATAATTCAGTATAAAAAACATGTTACAAGAAATCATGCGTAGAGATAATAATCTGAAAATATATAAATAATGCAAAGGTATTTCTATATTTTAGGCATATAGAGCATAAATAGGATCTTCTGAACAATCCAAAAAAGCATCAATAGATATTTTTGACAGGTAAAAAATTGTTCTACTTACATTTTCTGGGGGTTTTTTGTTTAATATTCAAAGCTTTGTTAATTTGAGTTTTATAGTCAGACTTCTCCCCTTTTTTCTTCTTCAAGACTTTTTCATTTCAGTGAACCAGCTAACTTGATATTTCATGCACTGTGGGCTGTCTGGCAAGAAACTGAACATTTTTGTCTACTTCAGCCACATAATCTAGGTCAGTGGCTCAAGATCCAAAGAAACATTACAGGTGCTCTATTATTTCCCTCTCACTCCACTATATAAAACTGAAAGCATAGTAAATTCTGATTTCTGAGCTCAGAAATGCCATGTACCAATTACCTGTCCAAACACAGACAGCAAAACACTGATGGCCCTAAAAAAAATAATCTCAGCCTTCCACCTGAGGCAGCAGAGTTAGAAAGCACAAAGCATAGCTCTGGCAGTGACAGGAATCACCAGAAACACAGCCCAACAGCCACAATTAACAAACTTTATTTGGTTCTGACACCCTTGAAAAGGCCTGATTCCAAATGGTTTCTTCCCTCTGTTAACTAGCAGGGGATCACATACCTGCAGATACACATCTATCGATGCCCCCTCCAATCTATTTATTTCTGGATTTCAGTAAACAAAAGCTATGGTAGTAAAGATGTATGGTAGTAAAGCTACTTCAGCTAAAAGGTCAAGATTTTGAAGGAAAAAATGTCAAAACAGATTGTGATTTCATTGGAGAGAGCCAACTAAACTGTTGACTCTACAGCTGTAAAAATGATGCCATCTAGTTTTGTTCCATCCAGAGTGCTCCCAAAAACATTGTGAGAAAGAATAAAGAGAATGAAGCTCCAAGTCTCAGCCCTTCAGGATCCTGCAACCACTCAGAATTAAACTCAACCCTCAGCTCTGATTGCTCAAAGGTCCAGGATGCTGCTGTAAAGGACAGGTGGGTTATTACAGGTAAACATTTTGGTGAAATAAGGGCAAGCTAAGCACTTTTGTTCCCAGTGAAATACCCCCCAATACCAACCAGAGCTACCACTGCACTCATGAATCCTGGATGCAAACAGATTGAAACAATAGAACACAGAGGAACTCCCTAACACAGATACTTAAATTGCTCAGGAACAACAAAAAATGATATAACTATGCTAGAGGTGTGAAATTATTTATATAACTTTGGCTTTTTACACAGAAATATTGCTTACCTATAGCAGTAACCCAAGGTATAGCTGCAGCTGCAGAAGTCTTTGTGTTCTTTTATTGATTTTAAAATTGCCTACCACATGGCCTAGAAAAAATAATTTGTAGCCTACAGTACCTATGGATAGACAAGTATGATTTGTCCCATGGGTAAATAAATGCATTTGTACCCAACCTCTCTGCTCCTCTTGGCCTCCTGTTTGGTAGCAATGTGATGGTGATGATGATACACAGCACTTGGATATCTTGTTCTGATTTGAGCTGTCTCCCTAGCTAAATTCAAAACCAAGTGAAGGAATTTGCTTGTTCATTTTGCTGAGCAACAGGGAAAGGGTCAATCTCCTCCAAGCAGAAATTCAACTTTGCAACTCATAATTAAATTGCTGCAGAGAGAGTCTTAGCAACAAAAAGGCTCAACTTATAAAAAAAGCTTTCTGTTTGTAGGTATCACAGGAGTCTGACTGGAAAGATTCTACACCTTTCCCTTTACTCTAAAGTAGTAAGCTTTAATTAACAATTATTTCTTGGCTTAGAGCAGCTTGTACAAGCTGTGGCAAAATATTCTCCATTTTGTTTTACAAGCATTTACTTCCACTTCAAGTAACACCTACTTGAAAGTGCATCTTCAAAACTGAACTGTATTTTCCAGTACTGAAAGGTAACACAGTTACATTAACAAAAATTCATAAACAACCATGCTGTTACTGTGTGAATATTAACAGGCATTTGTTTGATTCCTACCTCAACTTTAATTACTTAGGAGTGGAGAGGTATATATACACAAATATTTTCCTGGTATCCCATTCCCCAGTCCAGCTGTAGTTCTATTGAAAACTCATCTCTCAGATCAACTTCAAGTTAGTAAAATATTTAAGCTAACCAGGTCTGCCAGAAATCTCATTAATCCACAGAAATGAAAGACATCTTCCTGAATTAGTACCCAACTCTGCAAGCAATCTAATGCAAGACTGATTTTCAAAGGATGGGTCTTGATCAAGACATCTTTGCAGTGGGTTGCTAACTAGGTTTTTGCCATCTTTCACATGAAAATGTTATTTTAATTATGAATTATCTTCTGATTTAACATTTTCCTTTAATTGGCAAATATTTGTAGCAATTAACTCCTCCAGATTGCCTCAGACAGTGTGAGTCATGTCTTCCCTTGGGGATTTAACAATTACATAACTCTGCTCATCCATACCACCACATATAACACCTGGATGTCAACTTGCTGGAAGTGTTTCTATCCTTATAAATAATGCAACATCCTAATGCTGCTAATTATGACATGTACATAATTTACTGCTCCCTAAGGGCAACAGAAATTTCTCTCTTCTACAGAAGACATAATATTAGTTTTTCTAGTGTTATTTTTGAGGGGAATTATCTCAGAGCAGGAAGGTGGCTGGAATTCTTCTCTTCATGCTTACGTTACACTTCCATAAATGTAGTGGGAATTTTCTGCAATTGTCTTATTTAGAACAATATTCAAAACTCCCACTCCTCAGTAAACATTTGTGCTTCCAAGTGAATTGGTATGCAAAGAATTTTCAAGGGCATGTTTGGCAATTTCTGCCTTTGACACCCCAAATTCACCAAAATAATTTTAGTAGAACAAAACATAATGGTTACATTCAGGTTTTTTGGTTTTGAGTCTTGTTTTTCCTTTTTAGTAGTCCAAAAATTGGTGTACATTGAATCAGATCTGAGGAGATGCTTCAATGATCTAGATGAAAAATTAAGTTTAGTAGATTCATTATTAAGGAAAAAAAAATTAACATAGTAGGCTCGTGTTGGTATTATGCAGTTTGAGAGGAGTAGGCACAGTAAGTTGCAAGGAATTAGCAGTTTAAGATTTTCATTAACCAGTAAGAAACTGAGGCATGTCCAGTTTTCAATATGCAACCTGAGAAATGTGAAAAAAAAAAAATCTGATTCTTGATAAATAACTGTTTAACTTATTTCTCATCCACTACTAAAGGCTTCAATACTAAAATAAACTCTAATTTTTTCAATTTTATATGAATACATAATGTAAAAATGAGAATATAAGTTTTCTAGAATCCAAGTAGGCACATATCCAGCAAGCTAATATGACAATCTAGCACTTCTTTGGTTTGAAAATGTACTGCAGTAAAAAATTCTGCAATTATTTCATGCCAGCTTTTCCTTACAGAAAGGTGAGAAACCAAGACAAAGAACAGCTTGAAATAAAATTAAGAAAAAAAACAGGGTTTACAAAGTAGTCTTTTTTTCCCCCCCAGCAAATCACTATTACCTCCTCTGAACCCTGAGGAGCTTTTTGAATATATGCTTACTTGTGGAAAATGTCACTGAAAATTAATTTCTGCTGCAGCTAAATAGGAATATTTTCACCAAATTTGCCTAATTTCCTCACTATTACCACAAAAATTTGCCTTCCCCTCTTTACTTCCTGAGAATTTCATCAATTTAGTCTTTTAGGAATAGTTTTGGGAAAGTAACAGAGATAAAGTGAGGGAGAGACAAAGATAGTCACCGAAGCTTTTTAAACAAAGCTTCAGTCCTTATAAAATTTACTGAAAAATAAATGACTTTTAAAGAGCTTTTACAGCATAAATATCACAATATTTGCAGTTCTAAACATCCAAACAAAGATGGTATTTCATCTTAGCTAAGCTGCTTTGTATATAAAAAAGCTTTGGTGACTGTCTCATCCTCACTTTACGTTTTCCTGAAGGTTGATGGGTTTAGCAGCCTATTGTTTCTCATCAATAACTATTAGAAAATACGCTCTTTTCAGGGCATGTGAAGTGTTCTTCCAAGCTAAGAATTCTCAGTTTTAGTCAGATTTTCTGTAGTGAAAGCACTCTTACCACACTCTCTCCATATTCAAGTTTCTGTATTTTCCAAGCCACAGAGTAGGGGTTTATTAAACTCAAATACTGCATTTCTCCTATGTGAAATCCACAGGCAGATGCCCACTCTTTGGTCAATTTTTTGCTACTGATTTCTACAAGAGAACTACTCTTGTAGAGTTTCAAACTCCAAGTATGCTCTTCAACCAGCAATTAAACTGAAAGAGATTTAAGGACTTAAAAATATATAAAAATTCCTTATGTCTCTTGCTCAAAAGACCTATAGGACACTTGATTTATTTCTGACAGTATCATGGTAATATCATTAGGCACAAAATAAAGCAAAAAATGGGAGGGAGTTCACCTATGGTCCAAACAAAATTGTCTCATAATGTTTAAAATCAAAATTAATGCACTAATCATTTATGGCTCACAGGTATGGAGACCTTGAAATTACCTCAATAAAGAAATGTTGAAGACAGTCTTAATTATAAAATGCATCAAGAAGAAATTTTAAGAGCAGAAGGAAAGGTCAAGACAATTAATTTTATTGGATTTTCTCACTGATTGTTGTTAGATAGAAATCAAGTGATTCAGCCCACCAACACTGCTGTTTACACATCCTTTCATATACCAAGAGATCAGAAGTTGCTCATGAAAAGGAATCTTTAGAGCCCTTCATTCAGAATTATCATCTACCACAAGCATGACTGTCCATTTGGACAGGCTTTACTCTTTCTTCAATTAAATCTCCTTTCCCCATGCTAAATGAAATCAATGTCAATCAATTATTGTGTCAGACCAGGATGAGGAGACTGAGGGCAGAGCTGCTTCTTCATTTCTGGGATTAGTACAGCACCACTCCAAGTCTTCTCCTGACACATCATTTATAAGTACTTCTCTTTGCAATTATATTCCTAGCTTGTTCAGTGAAATTGATTTTAAGCTAAATAATTACTTCAGACAAAGTCACAGATTTCTCCACTCTGACTGATACAGAGAGGCAGCTGAACAGGAGGCATTAATAAATTTGTGAACTACTTTGAACAAATTACACATATTGTTACAAGGGAGATTTACAGAAACAGCAGATCTAATTAAGTGCTTCATAAAGCAAAACACGGGGCAGATGTCAAACTGATAAACCAGGTTTTATTAGGTGTTATTCTGATGAGTTTTTACTTCTGTTAAGAAATATTTTCACCCTACATGACAATATTGAGCTATCCAATGGTTTCTAACATTTGAGCAAGATGAAATCTGTAAACCTCTCATTTTGCAATTATGTGCTGAGTGAATTGAAATTCAGTTAAACATAATTCTTAACTCAGAAGCAATGTCAGAAAATTGTGTAATTTGTTTCATCTGGTCCTACTCCATGCATAAGCATGATAGGTGTCTTTTCTAAAAGCAGGATAGCATCTATGGAGTATATTTACAGGCAAAATCTTTTACCTAGAAGCACAGAGAAAAGTTAGAGAATACATCTAGAGAAACACATTTTTATAATTATTTTATGAGTGAGCAGGTCAGCATTTTCCCACATCTAGTATCTACCCTATTTTAATAGTATATATTTTTATACATTTATAAAATATTTCTATGTGCATTCATGTACCATGGAGAGGATCAAAAAGGAATCTCAAACAAACTGTTTTGTAATATTTCCACTGAAAGAAGGACAGAGGCATACTGGACTTGGATAACGAAAACAAAGAAAATCATGGAGAGGCTAATTAAGGTCTTAACTGAATAAGATTGTTTGTTTATGTGACAGCAAAACTGTGCCTTGATAGCCATTCACAAAAGCCTGCAGCAGGTAAATATATTTTAGGAGAAGATAACAAAAAGTGCCTTGGGAGGGGATGAATTGGAATTAAGTAATGAAGTAAGAAAACAGAAAATATACGTTATCAGAATAAGAAAAGATATCACTACAAACCCTTCAGAATAACTTTCTCACCTAGAAAGACTTAATTTTTCTGTGCTGGAGAGCTGAGTTGATCTGTAAAGGTAATACTATTCCTTTCCAGCTCGATGGCACAGCTAAGGAATATATTTTCCTGAGGTTACTTTACTGGTAAAGTCAGCATTGCACTTGCTTTGCATTACCTTTAAAATGACTCTCCCACTGAGAGTCTGACTTTCCATTCAGGAAAACCTTCAAAGAGAGTACCCAAGAAAATGACTGCTGGCTTGAGAACAAGAAAAAAAATTAAAAGGATTTCACGATCCAAATGATATTGTAGGAACAAGAGTTAGCATTCAGGGTAGAGATGGCTGGTGAAAGAACAAAGTCAATAGGATTATAACCCATACCCTGCCCATTTCACCATTGATTTGGAACAGCCACAGAGAGAAAAGGAAGATACTGAAAGCATCACAAAAGCAGAAGTCAGCAGATCTTACAAAGACAAATATAAGTTTTAAGTAGAGCACCACTGATCTGTATCATTGATTTTTCTGCCAGCATCTGCATATCCCAAAGGGCAGCCCAAGCATGAAAGGAAAAAGCATGCTAAATAAAGGAAAGGATGAGTTGGGTGCTGAACCTCAGCCTTCTACTGGGGAAATGAAGCCCAGACACTTTGTTCTATCAGAAATAGGTAAGGAAAAGAAAGATTTGATGTTTTCATCACTAAATGTTTACTCTGTAGAACAGCACAACAGCCCCAGTGTGCTGCTGTGACTCCAGCCAGGCTGGAAATACTTGGGCAATGTCAGTGAGGCAATGTCACCTTTCTGTGCCAAGAGCCATGCCCAGGCTTGTCCCAGGGGACCATCCCTCCTGCTGCTGGCTTCCCTTCCAGTGCAAAGGGCAGCTCCATGCCCTGGGAGCCTGCTTCAGGCCATGGAGAGGCCCTGGCTTCCTACAGAGCCTGCATAATACATGCAAATCAGTACCTGCATTAATCAACAGTAATTAGATGGTGTAAATGAAACCAAGGCTCTGGCAGCTGCACTGCCATGTGGGTGAGTGTCCTGTCAGGCTCTGTCACCTCTGCTGGTCACATTGGGCTGTGTGGGCAGGGCAACCACCCACAGCAGATGGAAATTCAGCATTATGTTCCCATTCTATTACCTACATTGAAGCTTTCTAGGGCTGCAAATAAGGGGAAACCAAGTAAGTTTCTGATCCCTTTGGATCAGAAAGTGTAATAAATGAAATCATGTTTCATATGCCCATTTCCTCTGGATCACCTTGCATTGTTTTGCTTTCAGGCTGTGATAGAGTACATCTTTTCTGCCCCATTTCATCTTTACTCCAAAGGCATACAACAGGAAGCAGTTCTACATAGTTCTTAGCTGGGCAAGCTTTGGGTTTTTCACCTTCCAGCTGGGCTGGAGTGGAAAAGCTGGCACTGGATGCATCACAGCTGCAATGGGGGCCAATTCAGGAGGGTTTCAGCTGATTTTTGTGTTACTCAATGGCATTTTGGGGATCCAATTTTAAAAAATAAAATTATCTTATCTCGCACAGTTACGCTTCCTATTGCCTCATGTCTTCTACTGTCTTCATGAAGGTGAATGGAGGGAAGATTTTGGGGATGGACATAATCTACAGACATACTGGAGCTCTGCCACTAGAAATCTGAAGGTCGTACAGAGATCCACACAAGCTCCCTTCTATGTGTTTATCAAGTTATTTAATCAAGCAAAAGCCATTTCCCCTAATTTTAAAACAGAGAAATGGATTTTTTTTATTTGTATTCCAAGTTGGTTGAAGCTAAAAATATTTTTATTGAAAGAGATTTATTGGACAAAAACCAGAGTTCCAGCCAGATAATGGCATAAAACATGAACTTTACAGTAAAGACAACAAGCCATTTAAAATTCTTACTCCATAGAATTCAGTAGCATTCAGAAGGATTCAAAGATTTAGGCTCACTCATCACTTTGACTTCTGGCCTAAGTAATTCTGACTCCATAGTTCAACAAATTAGGTCAATGAAAAGTAATTCCAGTGAGTTCTGAATCAAATCTATTAGAACAGAAGGCACTTAAAACTCCATATGAATGGCATAGGAATTTGAAGCAAAGAGAAGTACTGTGACCTTGTATTGAAAGCCACAGCCCAGGACATGGTCCCTAAAAGGAAAAAACCAACAACTATACTCATTAAGAAAAAACAACCCCCCCCATCCTCTAAACATCAGGATATCTTGTTTTGTGCTTTTTACTACATATTATGAAATTTAGAGGCAATAGATTTCTCTAATTTTTCACCAGAATGCAAAAGATTTTTTTAAAGTTATTAAATACTTTCAAACAGTCTTGTACCTCATGACAGGATTGCAGGATTCAGCCTCCCACAGGTAAACAACTGTAAAAATAAATTATTCCTCTAATACTTCCACACCTTCTAGAAATGCCCAGAAGGCAGCAAAGAAACTCAGCTCCTTGTGCTGACTTGTCATAAAGCACCCAGGTTATTTCTGTGTATTGTGCTGTTACTGTTTCTATTTTACTCTGAAGAATAAAAAAAACCCTTTTATTTGCCATTTGTTCTAAATCTGTAAGATTTTGCTGTCAGTGGTAAAGAGTAATAAGGCTTCAATGGTATCACTCCTCCCCTAACTCTGAAAGTGTCAGATCTGCTGTTCCTTAAAAAAATCAAGGAAAAGAAAATCTGGAAGTGACAATTTGCACCGAAACCAGATGATAACTCTTAGCAGCACATATTATTCCCTTTTCCAAAATAATTTTGCAGGGCTTGTCATAATCATCTTCAGAAGACTTTATTGTTGTTGATGCTCATTTGGACACCAGGACTGAGTTCCAGACAGGAACTTTACAGCACAGCAGCTCCAGGTTTCCTAAAATCAAATGCTCACTGGGTTCCCAGACAATTTTCAGTTTGTGGAGGAGGCAGCTCACATTAAGTGACTTGTGAAGGGGCAAATGTTAATCTCATTTTACCCATCTTTTCACTCAGGAAATTATTTCTCTTTTGGCAATCAGCAGTGCCAAACAGATATGGATGACTAATGATGAAGGTCATTTGCTGAACACTGTTCCTTTCTGAAGGAGACATTCATTTCTCAGCTGCCATTGAGAAAATCAGGAAATTTTGTACACCAGGCAGAATTTTAAGAAACAATGGATTTTTCTTCTTATAAAGACAGTTCCTTATTTTTAGTCTGTAATTGCAAATGTACAGTCACAAACATTTCCACAAACTTAAGTGCAAGCACAGGTAATGAAGGAGCACTTAATAGCTTAGCTGTCATGGATTTAATTCTTCAGTTATAATGATTTATTTGGTGAAATCACTTCAGTCTATTTTACTTCTTTCTTGATAAGAAAGGAAGTTTTATATAGGTATCAAATGATCATTAATAAAATAATTCTAGGGAAATTTTTACAGCTGTGTCCTTATATAAAATTGCAGTTGTAGTTCAGTGAACTCTAATCATTCTAATTACCTCAGTGAGAAGCTGGCTTGAAAATACAATTTGCCTACAGTAAAGGAATCAAGTATGACAAACCTAAGGTAGAATTAGTAATTACAATGTTGGGATTTATCCCCAGCCAGCCACTAAGCCCCACACAGCTGTTCACTCCCTGCCCTGGCAGGGTGGGGGAGACAATTACAAAGGTAAAAGCAAGAAAACTCATGGGTTGAGGTAAGAACAGCTTAATAATTGAAACAATAATTAAGAAAAAAACCAAAAACCCAAAGCAACAAATTGTTACAAAAAAGGAAAAAATACAAAGACAGGAATAAAATCCAAGAAAGGCAAGTGATGCAAATAAAAACCAAATATTTGGCTGATGCCCAGCCAGCCCCCAGGCAGCAGCCCACGTTCCCCACAGCTGATAGACTGAGCATGAAGCCACATGGTCTGGGATGTCCCTTGGGTCAGCTGGGGTCAGCTGTCCAGCTGTGTCCCCTCCCAGCTCCCTGTGCACCTCCAGGCTCCTTGCTGGCAGCACGGGGTGAGGAGCAGAAAGGGCCTTGACTGTGCAATCCCTGCTCAGCAATAACACAAACACTGCTGCATTATCAAAACTGTTTCCAGCCTAACTGCAAACCACAGCTCCACACCAGCTGCTGTGAAGAAAATTAACTATTTCAGCCAAAATCAGTACAGTAAATCAGTTTATTCTTTCCAAGAGGTGCTGCAACTTTTGAAAGGTAGAACTGTGCCTTTACACCCAGGCACAGAGACTCAGAGAAGAAAAGGCTTAGCCATTCTATCTAATTATAAGCTTTATTTTTGTTAATGGCATCCTCTTGTCAGATGCTTAATAGGAAGTTTTTTTTGCAACTTGCAAACTGTACAGTACACAAAAAAGAGAAGAGACTTCCACTATAATCATGCAACAGTCTTACACACAGTTAAACTTATTTTTTTCAAATAAGAATGAAACATGACAGGTGTTTTAAAGCAGTCTGTTATAGCTGCTAGACACGGTGTATCACAGGCTGTCACCTTCCCAGCTCAAAGGCAGAGACTGACACAGCACTTGGGGACTCTGACATGGCCTGGGGGCTGAGCTGTGTTCCTCACAGCAGAGCATCCCCCAAAGCCCTGTATCTGCAGCTCTTACAGGCATCTGGATGTGCTCCAGTGATTCCTTTGGCCCCAGCTTCTCCACACATTTTTTTTTTTTTTTGTAATGCACAGACAGTGCTGGCTCTGCATGGCTGTGTGTATACAGCTTTGCACGTGGCTGGGACCCCATCCCAAACAGGCCACAGCTGTTTCTTCTCTGCCTCATCCAATGCAAAATGGAAAAGAAAAGATCGGACTAAAGTGGTTTTGATCATAAAGCAGCTATGCATCACAAATATGATGAAAACAATCTGGTTGTCAGTTGTTTCAGTGTTTACTCAGAAAATAAAGCATAACAAAAAGAGCTGTGAATCAATTCAGTCTCAATTTATGGTTACACACTGTCCTTTTCCCAGAATGGATTGCACTGCTATAAGCTAACCCACAAGCACATAAAATAATCACAGAGCTCCATTTGCCCTGGCTGATACTTCTGTGGAACTATTGAAGTAGCAACATATTATCCCACAGGAAAGACATGACCACAGATTAGAAAAATGCCTCAGAAGAAAGCAGATTTCTATGCTAAGGCTGCTGTGATTTACCAGTAACCATTCAGTGAGAAGATTCCTCAAATTTTATCACTGTGAAAGAGAAAAATACCTTTTGAGCCTGTGCAGCACCTTTAAATTTCCCAAATACTAAAAAAAACCCCTAAGACAAAGTTTTCCAACCATTGCATGCAAAAAGAAAATTAAAATAAGAATGACTACTTCAAAAATAATTTAATATTGTCCTGGTACAGTCCATTCAGATCATACCTAAGATGGTTTATAAATTTAGTATTAAATGCAATAATGATTCAATATTATAATACAATTACTTTTTTTCTGTAAATGAACAGAAAAAAAGAAAAAACAGAAAAAACCTAAATATCAGTTTAGCAATGTAATATCATCAATGTCCTTGAAAAACTTCATAGTGAAAAAGAACCATTTTGGATATTTGAAAAATCCCATTGTTTGTGCATGTCCAGTGATTCAGAAAGAAATCCTGGGTGCATAGATGGCCATCAGATAACTCTACAGAGCTGGGGTTTTATGCTAAGATAAGGAAACAAAGGAAAATGTGGAACATAGAGTCTCCCTACTTGTTTTGTTACCTATTTCTGGATTCCTGTTTCTTAAATACAGAACATTTACTTGGAACATTCTAGTTTCAACCCAGATTTTAAGTACAATTTTCTCTTTCATCATCTGCTGGAGTTCACAAATCCTGACATCTCACCCTGTAATTAACAATTGGATCTAGCTTGCCTTGTGCTTTTTTTGCTTTGCTGAATTGACAGCTTTTGAACCAGCTCTGCAGGGTAGCTTGAGGCTCTAGGGCAGAGAACACAGACAAAGAAAAAGTAACAGAATTAACAAAACCGGAATAGAGTGGGAGAAACATAGTAGTGGTAGTGAGAGCACGGGAGAAAGGAAAAAGAGCTGTTCCATCAAATCAGGTGGCTGCTAGTCCCACTTTGATTCACAGTAGAGGACAGAAAGCACTTCATGGTACTGATGTCCATAAGTGAATTTAAAAGGAGTGATGAAGCATCCTCCTCCACAGAAGTTATAAATTCTGCTCATCCCTGAAACAGCTACATTGCTATTCACATAAATGCTCTAAGCAGTAAAGTGCAAGTCTGAAAGAAGCAGCTTGGTGAATATTTTGATGAGGCGGGGACTAGGAAAATTGAATGCCATGAACTACAGAAGCTAATTCCAATTTCAACTAGATCCTAGCTCTCATTAAAATACAAACTGACAAAATAATTTGGTGCTGCTGTGACACATTGAGATTGAGGTTGAGAGCATTAAAATGGCTGGAGTACCCTAGCAGTAAAATTTACAATTAAATCTAAAGATTTGGGAGGAGGGGAAGAGCCTTTTGCTCTTGAAAAAGAAAAACATCTGAGGGGGAATGGTCTCAGTGATAACCCCTCAAAAGAGCAAGAACAGAGCTGATAACACTCTTGACTCAGTATTTCACTCTATGGTCACCCACCACACACCACAGTCCCTGCCAGGGAACTCTACCAGGGAATTTTAATTGACACTCAAGGCCAGTGTGCTGCCTGGAGCAAGTTACCACAAAATATCTCTTTTCATAATTCTTAATATCAACTTATTAAGCAGAAATAGTTTAATACTTTTTTCATAAATAATTATTGCTCTGACATACAATATCTGAAGAAGCTGTTTATGTTTACCCTTACCTTTCCTGCGTATAAATCCTGGTGGAAATATCACCAAGCAAAGCAGTGGAGAGGGGCACTGATGGTGCCCAGCCAGACACTGAGGTGTGGCACAGGAGCCCCATCTGAGGCAAAGAACAAACCATTTTCAGCTCTTGCTGAAGGTCTCAGGTCTATGCTCACAACCAAATATTCTTTTTGTATTTACACTGCCTCTATTACAGCATCCTTGCAACATAACCAAGTTGTAAACCATATATTTCACATTAAAGCCATAACAAAGCATTTCTACTTTGAGAAGTATTCAAATTTAAACAAAGCTCTTGGCTATTTTGTTCAGGTTCTGCTTACTTTCAAGCATTTCAGTATCACTTCTGACAGGAAATAAGACTTAACATCTGAAGCAGACATTTCTTCTGGATTGTTTGCAAAAATTTGTAGATCATAGCAGACCATAATGTTAAAGCATAATATTTATTTGGTGAAAGCATGACAAAACTGACATGTAACACTTAATTGTAAATGTATTAAAACATTCCCTTTAGTTGTGCTCAATCTAATAATTCATTTTAATGGTCCAGTTATTAATAGCAATGCCAGCTGAATCATTAAAGGCAGAAGATGGACATAAAGGACACATGAGCACGAGCCTCCTTGGAGGTGCTGTGCCAACAAAGTGCACAGAACCTACAGAGTCAGCATTACACAGAGCAGCTCTGTCAGGGCTGACCTGTACAGCCTGCATTTTATGGCCTGTTTAGGTTCTGGGGACTGTCTCATCCACATACCCTCTGTGACTGAGTCCCACTGTAGGCAAACTTGGAAGTTTTTCAAAGAAACAGTAGAAAGACAGTAAAAAGCACAATAAGGGAAATTACGACAGGCAAAACCTTGCTGCCATTCAGAGCAATCTCTGAAACTTTTCTCACTTGATTTGTTAAGCATCTGTCTAGTTCTGTTGTTATTATACTGTACCACCAACTTAAATTTATCTCTGTCAGATTTTAAACAGCACCTGGAGTGCAATTATATGCCTCATGATGCCTTCGCAGCAAGAAGGGAATTCATTTGACATTTACAACTCGTCCTTATGGGATTTTACAAGGGCAGGGTGTTACAAGGAAAAGTGAACAAACAAACAAAAAAACCTAACCAAACAAAAAAAGGAGTACTCAAGTTAAAGTTCGAGTAATTAACACAGTTCACCATTAATACATAATTATAAAGCAAGAATACAATCACATATATTGTATAGCCTGAACTCTAGGTAAAAAGTTCAGTTAAGAATGAATATTTTATTCTACTTATGCCAGACATCCTGGTCATATGAGCAAAGGCATGGAAAGGAAGACAACCTACCCAACTTCAAAAAACCCAATGGATCATCACACCCTTTGTGATCTTTGAGAGAAAAATACAAGTGTATCAACAAAAATCACTGTTCTCAAAACCCAGCATATAATCAATGACTTTTTGGGCATTGGTTTGTTTTTAAATTGTTGCCCCTCTATCTCTGAGTTACAAGAAGTCTTTCCAACTCCAAAAATGCAGAAAAACAAATCATCTTGGCTGCTGTAGTCAAAGCCACACAAAGAACAGATTCACAAAGTCTTTAGAGAAGCAAGAAAAAGCAACTGAACACTTTTACTGATCAAAAGAGGGCCACTGGAACAAAGGTGCACACAATGTCTAGTTAATAATAGAACAACTAGTAATTATAAAAGAATGAATACTGGCCCCACAAGCCCCAGCTGGTGAAAAGGCTGTGTCATGGCACAGCCCATGCCATGGAAATCAGGTTTAAAAAGGAAAGCTTTTGATCTAAATTCCAATATTATTCAGTGACAATACCAACAAAAGCTGAACTGTTCCTCTCGTGCCTGGTGGTGGTTTGAGTTCTGCAGAAACTTTCAGGAGGCAGTGAGGAGGCACAAGCTAAGCAAAAAGCTTTGGTGACATATTTCAACACATGCTGAACTTCAGGCAGAATCCCAGAAATGAACCTCATTAATAAGAGTGCTGCAAAGTTCACAAGTGATGCAAGAGCCTCCAGAGCACAGATGTAGGGCTCCAATAGTCTTGTAGCTCAGTGCGTAAAAATCTACTCATCTGTTTAGAAAACCTTCCACAATACTGATGGCCTCCACTGACAATATGACAGAGCCCTTAACCTGCATCAGTATTTGAATATTCAAATAAAGGATCAGAACCCATCCTCTGCAATAACATATACAGTGTCTGTATGAGAATAATTAGATATTCTATTTGTGTCATCTTGTAGCTTCAAACCTGGTACCTTCCAGGAGTAGGATTTATCATCTACCTGCACTGTTCTTGGAAAGGAGAGGAAAAAGAACTTTTTTTCCTACAAAAGAGCACAGTACCTAAAGGAGAACTGCAGCTGAGGGAGTCATAGGCAAAAAACTGGAGATGAATGACTCCGTAGGGTGCTGGATTGCTTACACAGTTATATTAACAATGCCAAGCTGACAAACCCACCCTGACAGTGCATCAGGTATTCACTGTCTGTTCAAGCAAGAGCCCAGCTCCTGCAGAAAACATCCCAGAAATGTTACAAACACCGAGTACTCAGACAAATTACATCAATTCCCCTTGTGGGGAACACAAAGCTTTTAGCCATCAATACTGAATGCAGTGCTGGAAGCTTTGTAAATCTCCTCTGCCCTGCCTTATCCCTGGCACTAATTAATCTCAGTGGAATTTTGTAAAATGGTGAGAGCAGTAACTGTAAAATCACATTTAACAACCATTTCCAAACTGGCACAGGTTACTTCCCCAGCCATTGCATTTTAAGAAGCCCCAAGTGAATTAAGAAACCCTCAATGCAAACTGACAGGCATCAGGATGTCACACCACGGAAACCAAAGCTCTGCAAACCCCAGAGGGGCTCCATGGAACAGGGATGGGGGTAAAGGGAAATTGTTTGGGGTTTTTTTGGCTGGTGGGGTGTTTCTCTTGACAGATCTCCTTCCAAACAGGTGTTCAATGTTTCCTTTTGAAATAAGGCAGAGTATTACACCTGTACTACAGCAGGACTGTGGAATAGAAGAGGAAAAGCGATGATTGATGGGCAAGCAATGCCCATGATTTGGGAGTTTTTAACTGACATAATTTAAAAATTATTTTCATTTTTTAATAAGTATTGCCTCAAATTACAAGAGGCATAAGGCTCATTTAAGGGATAATTCTCATTACCACAGCTAGAGAATGCATTAGTTAGGCAACCACCTTACATTATTTAAATCACAGCACAAACAATATTAATACATAAACAAATAGATATAATTTAAATATTTGTACAGGAAAAGAAATAAAATCATATTCCAGCATTTTTTAGAGCACACAACCAAATATATTATCATCTTTTGATTGAAATTCCTATTAGTAAATTAAGAGACTTTTTTCAGCATCCATATTACTTCAGAACAGGTAAGCTACTGTGAGGTGATGAGCTTGCATGATCTGATTCCTTCAGATCATGCAAGTTCATCACCATAAAATATGGTACAGTCACATCTACAGCAGGAAAAAATGAAGAAAAAACCTAAAAGAGCTTGGTACAAAAAGTCCAGAAACACAGAGTGCAGATATCTATGAATTGTATAAAAATTACCTTTTCCAGTCTCCTCACCTTAAAATTTGACATTGGAGAGCACTGTATAGTTGCAAATCATGCATAAAGTTAAACACAGAGACAGGGAGTCTCAGGAGTCTGTAAATTACAAGCAGTGAACAAAAAGCAGACTGTAGTGGGATTCTCCTCAGGCATAATCTCAATTTTGCTAGCATTTTAAAGGACAGTTTGAACTATCACTTCAGAGGTTCAGCTTTGGCTATAATAAGGGCTGACTAACTTTTCCCATTCTGATACACCTGTGCCATAACTATCTCTGCATAGATCAACAAATAAATATTGGCAGAACCTCAACATAAAACCTATTTACAAAAATCTGTAAAATCAGTTTAAAATAATGAAACAAAAAAATCTTCCAATAGTTTTAAAAAGGAGGTCAAAATAGGCAGCGATCATAAACATTAACAGTACATGGCATGACCTTGATTTCATTTCAATCCAAATTGTCTCAATGGAAATTAAGAAAACCCTTTAGTCTGTTTGCAAGAATTTAAGTAACACCAACTATTTGCTTTCATTTGTAACTTGAAATATATTTGGGTAGAGGCAAACACATATATATTTAAATCAGAACTTCTGAAACACTGCAAAATTGAGCTTTTGATTTAAAATGCTTTAAAAGCACTTTACCACCCCAGCTCTGCCTGAGTACTTTTGCCAGTGCTGACAAGCAGCATGGATAGCACCTATCCAAAACCTAAGCAACAATTCTGGTATTTTATGTAATCAAAATGGTGGTATTTATAAAAACATAAATACTGAGCTTTATAGTTAAGTGTCTTCTCTTTCCTCCTGTTACTGTGGGATTTACAGTGGTCCAGAAGAGTAAGGTGGTCTTTGTTTAGGAGCAATGTCAGATTTGGTATTGCAACACCAGCCTTCAAATCTTTATACTGCAATTTCTACTTGCAACAGAAGCCTAGGAAAAAGAGAGCAATGCTTTTCAGCAGCTTTTTTTCACTGGCTAAATTGACTTCTCTATGTGTTTTAATAGCAAAGAAACAAATACTAACCACTTAAAGCTCTTGTTACACACATACATCTAGATCCCTGCCATTATAATTGTTATTCTGTAAGGTTATCACATTCCTGCTGCACTTTTGTTTATAGAGAGGCCAAGTCTCCCCTGACTCAGGTTTGTAGTTGCATGGCAAAGAATTCTTGTATTATGGGTCTTTATAGTAGGACAAAGATCCCCTCCTGGGCTTCATACCATAATTCACTTACACTACATAGAGATCTCAGTGCCTTATCTACTTCAGTTACAATGTCAGAATCCAATGTTATTGGGTCTTGCGATTATGTTAGTGTCAACTAAATTAGCATCTGCTTGCAGTTACCCCTGGCTGAAATTAACAAGTGACAAAAGTATTTTTGCTTTCTTTGTATAAGAAACAATGCCACCATGACAAGCTTTACTGCTTTTCCATGTTTTAAACTTCATACCCATGAGACTATGGGCAAGATAAGGCAAAACTGATTTAAAGTCATGCATGCTATAAATACACAGTTCTCTGTACAAAGAGCCTTGTTCTAAGTGATAAAAGCCCATACAAGAAGCATTTGAAGAGATAATGCAACATGGCTCTATGGAGGGATTTCTATGGATTTTTTTTTTTTCCCATCCACCTTTTCTATATCTTCTGTGAAAGTCACCACCCTGAATTTTGGAAAAAATCAATGGAAATCAATGGAATTCAATGGAAAAGTCAAAACATTGCAAAAATCAGCTCCCCATCACGCAGCCTGGTCCTAGCAATAAAGCCAACTAACTACTCCCTGGTACAATATTTGAGGAGAGAGCTGCACGTTTATTGTCCACTGGTAATCAGCTGAATCACAGTGCTACACACCATGAAAACCCATCCACTTCATCATCTAATTTTACCAGGCTAAAGGAAAGCCAACTCAGTCAATAGTGATGCACGCGAGTTATAAAGTGTGTAATTAATTTTTTGTTCATGGCTATAAATCTTCTGGTTTCAAATAATTGACTCTTGTCAATGGGACAAATGGCAGATATGCTTGTGACAAAAATTCTAACTTGAAGATGTAAAATCTCCACCAGCAACTCAAACATTCTTTCAAACTTGTCAAATTTTATGCATTTTCAAAACCATTCAACGTAATTTTGTAATCAATGGTATTTGTCCGAACTCCCCTATAGATAAAGCTATGCTAAGAAGTGTTTCTTCTCCACTTCATCTTCCCAGGCCAGCACACATCATTTCTATTGCTCTCCTGAGTCCCTTACACTGTCTTCACCAATATAAAACAAATGGAAATAAGCCACATCAAAAATCTATACTTAGTCCACTGAAGTAATAAATAGTCTTTACATTCTTCTGGATGCTTTCTCATTATACCTGCTGTTGGGGAAAATCTTTGTCATACAAATTTATGGGCACATTAGGTATAATAATTCTGGTTTGTATTTTATCTCTGCAGAAACACTATTAGGAGCTGTTCTAGTCATCTGAGTGCAATAAAACAGTTATGCTTTTAATACATCTTATTTGCCTATGAAAAGCTTTTAGCAAGATAACCACAGGCTTCTTTTTATCAGCATATTAACATTTAATGTGTGTTTGGACTCAGGGCCTGTGTGTTTGTTTAAAGCAAGATTATGACATTAAGATTTCTGAACTCTCCAACAGTGTCAGCAGGGAGCAGTTAAAACATGACTGACATGAGATTGTGTCAGTCACAGCCTTACCTAAGTTTGCTTTTTCTGAAAGACATTCACTGAAAGACTTACAACAGATAGTGCTTGCTTCTGCTTGCCCTGAAGAAAGTAAATTCTAAAGTTCAAAGGGAAACATCTCCATGTTCAAGCATCACTAATAGTATCCTAAAAGTGTTCTTTTATTTCAGTCAAGGTGAAACAGGAGCAAAGACCTGCTGTTTACAGCTTAAAACTAGGTTAACTTTAAACTGGGTTCTTTTGCCTGGAGGAAGGAGATGAAGAGTCCAGGCTGGCAGATCTGGGTTAGCAGTCTTCTGCAGGGGGCTGCCTGTTGGAACAGGAGCAAGGTGTGTTCTCCCACTGACACTGCTGTGGGCAGGGTGCATGTGCATGCAGGGAAACTAGATTTAGCCCACAAAATAAGTGTGCAGCAGATTAAACACTAGGATAAATACATGCAGTATTACCCAGCTCTGCAGGGACACCTGCAGCCAACTTATTCTCAGGGTAGCAAAGCATTTGCATGCTGAGATTTACTGTGTCAAGCACTTCCAAGAAATGCAAGTTGACTTGAGGCACACAGCTTAGCTCCATTTGAGAGGAAGGCAGCAGAGCTGGGAAATTGCAGGTGGTTCAGTCTAAATCAACTTAAATTCAAACATTTTGCAAATACTGACTGTATTTCTTTTTCATTGGCAATCACAGCTGTTACCAATTGATTGTGCAGAGTACACATACACATGAAGCTAATTTTTTGCTGAAAACAGTCCTTAAGGAAAACACTAGATAAAATATGAAATGTATATTAGTAAGAACACATATAAACTAGTTAGTTTAAACTTGGGGAAGTTAGTATAGTATAAACTTTGGGAAGATTGATTAAATTAGGCCTAAGCAGTCTCAGAACAGAACTTCTGACAGGCTAGCTATTTTCTGTACCTGAGATAGTGCTGCAACATCAGCTAAAAAGAACATTTCAGCTGGATGAATGAGATTTGAAAATAAATTCAGTCATAACCAAACTCATTTTGTCTCATATTGCCTTCCAAAGATTTAATATGCACTGCCTATTCCAGTCACAAAAATTAGAAAGTTTAGCTTCATTAAGGTAAAGCTGCAACTGTTTATAAACAGACAGTAGCTATGGACCTGTCAAACAAAATTGATTTGAATAGAAGGGAACTACTCAGCCTTTCTAATCCTAATTTTGGTAGGCAAGTTCAAAATATCATCACAAACCATCACATCAGTAAACTTATGACCACGGAAAAAACTGCTGAATACATTAGGGCAACTGAAAACAATTCCATTCACATATAATTTTATGTGCAAATCTGGACCTGCAGACATGAGAATTAGAACATGGGTGACACACAATCCTATTCATTTCCTTTTTTTTTAATATGTCTACACTGATTAAAGTGAGTATTTGCTGAAATGACTGTTCTAGAACAATAACTACCAGCAATGGAACAAGCACAAAATCCCATTCTGATTTGTCACATCTTTAAAAGGCAAATTTTCCTATGGCATGACTGTAGAAATTTAAAAGCTATCAGGGAAAGGCAG
This sequence comes from Agelaius tricolor, assembly GCF_023055355.1. Taxonomy (NCBI): domain Eukaryota; kingdom Metazoa; phylum Chordata; class Aves; order Passeriformes; family Icteridae; genus Agelaius; species Agelaius tricolor. The sequence continues at coordinate 4,848,304 of NW_027269270.1, forward strand.
GGGAAAAAAATTTGTTTCCACAAATAACGGATTTAATGCTTTTTTCCTTCTATTTTAAAAAGACATTTCATTCTTCATCAATGACAATTACATTTAAGAAAATAAATTCATTCCTCAATTGTGCATTTCTAGTCTAATAGAAGAAGCCAATATCCTGATTAATATTACATGAACATTTCCATTATCAACTCAAGCTGACTGAAAAAATAAACCCCTTCATAATGCCTGTTTTCAAGTCCAGTGTGCTCCCCTTTTTTCCTGTAATCACTTTTTCCTTAACCCAAAGCTTTCAGTGTTTCCCTTCCAGAGCCTGCCCAAGAGCAGAGCAGTGCATGCAGACCTGAAGGTTCTTTCCCTTGCTGGAGAACTCTGATCACCTGCAGGAACAAGAGACTGAGACTGCCAGAGCTGCTTTGCATGAAGCTGCACAAGAACATTTGCTAAAGTCTGACCCCTATGATCAGCCCTTAGTATGCTGATACTTTTCTTTTCCTCCAGTTTTATTAGATCTTAGATAATGGATTCTATTGATGAATGACTCCTCTATTTATTTGAATACTAACCTCTTAGTCACTCTGAGCTCAGCTCAAGTTGTAAAATGCCTCCAAAGATGTTCTATATATTGCAGAAATACATTCAGTTTCTCATAGAAGGTCTACATAAAATTTTGATTTATACAGCTGAAATAAGTAACAAAATCCCATGCAGAAGTAAAGGTATTTGCTGGACTTCTGATACAAATTTTTTTTTCTACTGAATAGTCTACAGCAGTTATGTGAATTTGTGAATTACAACTTCCATTAATTAATCTTCTAACTAATTTTTCATTTACATCAAAGAAGTGCTGTCCTTTTTTTTTTTGTACTTTTCCCAGAATGGGAGAAAAATGGAACAATCGGTCTTGAAGTACTGTGGTAAAATTAATATCTTCCTTGCACATATATTTCTTAATAGCTTTTTTTATTCTGCAATAATATAAAATATTTTACTTTCACTGCACTTCTCAATTTTATTACTGATGCCCTGAAACATTTTTTCAATGAAAAGACAACTTTTTTTACAAGAAAAATCTACCTATAAGTTTATGCTGTTTGCAGACCCCATCTTTTCTCCTTCAACCATGTAAATTGAGGGAAATACTTGGATTTAGTTTGCTTTAACCTGTTTCTAAAGACTCTAATTTTGTTTTTCCTATCTTTTTGAGAAGCCTGATGATGCTCATTCCCAAACAAGTGAAGTGATGTTGTATGTGGTAAATTGTCAAAGGAAGAAATTTTTTTAAAATCTGTAAGCACTGGAAGTACACATGTTGCAGGCTTCACGAAGCAATGTGCCAGGCATTTTACATGCAGAAGACAGCAAGACACCTCACTTGGTACTATTTTTCATGTTCTTTATTTTTTTGAAAATTAGGACCAAAATTGTGTCTATCTGTCTTTCACTGCCTCTGGTAGCTTTGGATGGGCCAAGGAGCTGCAGAGCTTCCTGACAGTGACTGATGGAAGTGCTGACACCTCTGACAGTCAGACCATGCACCTATTACTTTTCTGTTGTTTTTCCTGCCACAGAGTGCTTTTATGGCTTTCATCTTTGCACAGCTCATCTCTTCATAGTTTAATGATGCATTTCCTGTATTTCTCATGAGAGTTAAAGTTCCACATTCAATCTCTTCCCATTTTGCCTTCAAACTTTTCCGACTAGAGTGTCTTCCTTATGGTTTTTGCTACATTCTTACAAAGTACAGCTTCTACAGAAAATATTTCTCATGTTTAGAACTATGAGTTGTAGCAGTTGAATTAGAGGCAGTTCAACACAACCTGTTCGACCAATAAAAATCCCAGACTCCAACCAACAGGTAAAACTCTCTCCCTGCAAGCTCAGGTCCCAGCACTGCCTGCCTCTTCAGATGGAGGACAGCTCACCATAAGCTCCTTCAAGGGGAGCTGCCCCAACCCTGTCACTACAGATAAAATAGACTTGCTAGTACTGCACCTGCTCAGCAAAGAGAAAATTCACTGAATAATTTCTCTTTCACACTTTCCAGGCAGCTTTAAGAGGAGAAATATTTGCTGGAATGAAAGATTTGAGAACTGCAGCAATTTTGAAGGGATGGGAAGAGATTGACAGCCAAAAGCAGGCATAAGTAGCAACAGGCAAAGGTTCATCCAAACCACAGGACTTCACTGTTCTCTGTATGTGATGAATCCACTCCTGGCATTGCAGTCAAAACCGCAGGGTCTACCTAAGGCTGAGTTCTGTCCCAAAACTTCTAAAGATATTTATGCACCTTATTCTTCTTTCAGTAGAAATGCAGGAACCAATACTAGTACCTTTCAATACTATGAGTTAAACAAGTGCTTAAAAACTTGGCCTTTGAGTATTCAAGGTTTCCTACCAAAAAACCCAAACACCCAAAAAAGCAAAAAAAACCCATCAAAAAACATAATGAACACAGATAGAGAAATCAACTTTCTTTATATGCCAAGGGCCTCATTAATAAGTGACAGAAGCATTATAAAAATGGCACGAGCAGTTTCAAAGATTGGGGAATCACACAGATAAAGGCTGAAACGGTGTTAAGTTGACAAAAACAAGTCACTTCCAACAGGCCCATTCCAATCGCATCATGTCCTGAAAACATCAAACTGAATGCAACTGAGAAGTGAGAAAATGATAGCAGCATTTTCAGAGTTTAAATCCAATTTTTCCACATGAGGTGAAACTAAATCAGGAATAAAATGAAGTCATGGCTGAAAGAGGTAATTTGTAAAGCAAAATTACGGCTGGTACATTCAGAGTTGATTTTTTTTCTCTGTAAAAAACCTAAAACATGCCAAATTGTTAAGGAACAAGTTAAATGCATCTGAACACACCTGAAGAAATTTTTTAATTAAAATTTTGACAATAGGCACTGCAACATAAAAGAACTATGACAGAGCCAGGTACCTCCTGAGTCTCTGTACTTGCTCCAAGCCTTTGTTGAATACCTGCCACATGATCTTGCTGCAGTGCTGAAACCATAAGGATTGAAAATGATGCAGAGACAGTAACTCTAGAGCAAGTTTCATTCAGGGTGAGGATGACAGCTGGACCACACCAAACTTTCCAGAGTAATGGAATGAATCCAGCACTTTCACCTGCTGACTCCACACGGGCTATGCTGCCATCAAGGCACACAACTGTTGTCCTGCAGGTGTGATTTCATGAAGGTAACTGGGAAGGTGTTAGGTTACATTGAAAGAAATTCAACAAAATGCTTCTCAGTACAGAGATTACATAAATCAGCAACCCCACTATATGACCTAGAGATCCTACAAACAATTACTGCTATTAACCCTTGCAGTAGCCAAACAAAACAGCACACAGTGAAATTCTTTGAAGCACTGCTGATGGACTTCATTTTTCAAGGCATTCCTCAACATTTTACTCAGCTTTTTCAGAATAAAATAATGCTGATTGAGGTCAGCCAGCACAAATTTAAAGCTACCCATAAACACTGTTCTAATGTCATAGAAGATATATGTATGATGTAGAAGGTTTTATTTGCCCATAACTTCAGAGAAAGACCTATACTTTTAGCATCCTGTTTGTGCATTTGAAGAAATTAGAAGTTTCACACTTATTTGGGATGGAAAAGTTGAGTAACAATTCAAATCAGTTCCATTTAATATTCTTAACACCTGTTCAGTATTTTAGAGCACATTGTGTATTACCAAGTACGTCATTAAAGCTCACGGAATAATCCATATCAGATTGATCAAGCCAAACCACCCTGGGTTTTTCAAAAAAAATTTATAATAGAAATGAAACTTAGAAAATAAATTGTCCACTATTGTGGAACACAGAACCCAAAAGAATAAGGGATCAAATTTTGACTATGTAACAAAAGTTATCCAAATTTGCTGGACTGTAGCATAAAAAAAAAGTACCTAAAGAAATGGCCTGGAACCTGAGAAGGAAAGACAAAACTAGAACAGGAAAAGGAAAAAAGCACAGCAAACATCTCACTGAAAAGTTAAAGTGCTTCCTCCTGCATACTATTTTTGGAACAGGCAAAGATGAGAAGATGAACATCGTATCCAAGTGAATAATCACGTATCCTACATCGAGACAAAGTGCCTGATCTTAAGAGCACTTGTACTGATTAACTCCTGTGTATAACTGAAAGCAAGTGACAGTATTCTCTAGTCAGTGTCAATAAAATTGGGAAGGAAAAACTGCAGGCAATTGAGGCAATTAATCCTGGAATAAATCTGCTCATACCTCTGCAATCCAAACTGAGTAACTTTTTACACTGGTTCTCATGTAAGTAAATGGAAAAGTAATAGACATGAATTAAACATTTTCATTTCACAGTGCTAAGCGTTCACCCATCACCCATGAAGCTCATTGCTCATCCCTTGGGCATCAATTGCAGCAGTGCCTGCTTAATAAATGAGCACCAATTATTCAGAATTATTAAGAAATGTACTCAGCACATACTCCCCTCTTTCACATACATCCAAGAGAGCAGAGCAACAGTCTGGCATGCAAACTATCAAGGCATAGGCAATCACAACAAATAAATGAACTTAAAGAAACAACAGTGCTAGTAACTATCCTTAGTCCTGACTACACTGTTTGGGTTCTTTTTAAGAAATATAGTCTCAGAGCTAGAAAAATATCCTCAGAAGTTATATTACAAAAAAAAAAAATCAATAAAATTACTGCTGCTCCAATGTGTAACTTTTCCATAAAACATGCAAACATGCATATAATATCTCTTTTTCAGACAGTTGTTATATGGAACTACAAAATCAATATTTGGAATTAATTATTCTTATACTTTTTATAGTATTTCTTTGCACTACTTAAAATGAAAACAGCTTCAATTCTAAGACCTAACTAATAGAACAACTATACTATCCCCAACCCCACTGAACTTCCCAAGCACATGCTGCACAGCAAAAGGTATGGAAAAGATAATAAAATGTTGACTCAGGAATGCTTTTTAATGAAGAAAACCTCTTGGCCTCCACTAGTTTTTAATTGTGTTCAAGCTTCCCCTCCATTGTTTTATTTCTGGATAATTTCCCACAACAAGCTTATAATGTTCTTCATTTAAATATTTAATATTTGCTGATCATTTGGCTAATCTACACCAAGACTGAATAAAGTTTCAGTTTTCAGTCTACATTGAATCAAGTCAATCAGACATCTTTTTAAGCAGTGAATACAGATTTTATTCATCTGGTAAGTTATTATTCATTCCTGTAAGGAATACTTTTGTTTCAAGGAATTTTGAAAGGAGCCTTAGTTCTGGGGTCAAAAAAGCAATTCAAATCCTCTCTCTCCTGTTTTTCTCTCCTAGAGCGTGTCATTTTGCAAATGGAAAGGTTAATTCACACACATGCCTGTGCACTATGCAGGAATTGATCTAACAAAACCCATCTGAACCAATTTACAAACTCAGATTCCCAGGCATCTAGTTATTACTCTCTTATAAAGCAGTGACTGACTCTAAGGCAGCAAGTTCCTGAATCACAAATCTCTGGAATCTGCCAATGTTCCCTCTAGAAAGACTGGAAATTATTCTGTGCTTTTTTTTTCTCCTGCCTCTTCTCCAAACATCTGTTACTGGCCCTTGTCAGAGAAAGGATATTGAGCAAAATAGACCCAGCAGGACTCTTGTCATGTTATTTGTCATTCAGATTTATGATTGATTTATCTTTGCTACTTGAATATTCAATTTTGATTCAATTTTAAATATCCACACATAATCAACATTGTGAAAGACAAATTTCATTTTTACAATGACAATATTTTTGCTTTTGATGCCTTTTTCTGCTAATTCAGTGCATTTGCACATAAATGGAAATCTAAGTTCAAAACAAAGACTAGTCAAAATGGCTCATTAAAGACACTATCACTATTCAAATTCTGTCTGATTTCCCTCTGAAGAGACACTCATCTCACAACTAATCAAAGGTGTTGGCACAATTTCATGATGCTTTCTTGTTCAATTGAATTATATTATCTCCAGAGTTTCTTCAACCACAGAGGACTTTGTGGTTCAATTTTAATTTTTAAACAGGTCTTCATTTTCAATCATTCCATCCTTCCTGAATTGATTCAGCTTCTCACTTTTTCATTTCTTTGTTTTTCAGCTGTCCCTACTCCTAACAAACATTTTCAAATCATCATTTCCTGAGCAGATCTCCAGAAGATTGTGGGGTATTTAAACCACACAGCCCTTTTCTGAAAAACCACAGTGTTATACATCCATTACTCAAAGAGCTGACAACACAGTACCACCTCTGGGAGGCTTTTGAGCTCTGAACTGTATCATTTCTATAGCATAAAAATATTGCAGTTACACTGCTACCATGGCCTGCAGGGGTTTGGTCAGAATTAATTTGACCATGACTATAGATGCTGATATTATTTTGTAATGCTAATTTAAGAAACATTTTAAGGATTAGAAGAAAGAATTGACAGCACCACTTGGTATATTTTATTTCTGGGCACTCTTACAATTTTCCTGCCTGAGAATTAAAAAAAAAAAATCAGATCAGAGTGATATATTCTAAGGTAATTAATGACATTAATAAATCCATGCAGACAGCTATTACAGGCAGATAATGATGGCACATAAAGGGAAAGCTTTCTTCACACATCACAGCAAACAATGCTATTTGCTGTTCTCCTGTAGCACGCTGCTGTGTCCCATATGGTATAATGGCACACAACTCTTCTGTTGCTTTCCTTACACTCCTTTATTATTCCCCTCCCAGGTTTTCCTACTTTTATCTGACCAGGAGTTGCATTAGTGCCCTGAACAGAGTGCCATAAGCAAACCAGGCTGTCTCTCACAGCAAATGCCCAAAAATTCACAAATGTACAGTTTTTAGTATTTCAAATTCAGAGAAATATTCAGCTGGAATTTAAATTTAAATTCAGCTGGAAACATTTTCAAAGTCATAAGCTTCCAAAATACAATATTCTCTCATTTAGGCATCTCTTCATATGACTGCTGAGGAGGCTCATCAGACAACAAGCTACACTGTAAATCCTATTGCTCTCAAGAGGACTGCAGTTCCATGACTAGTTTAGATGTCTCTTACAACTGATTAAAATTAGCATTTAAAATACACACACAGGGAGTATTTTCTGAAAACTAATAGTCAGATTAAGGCTTTGTCTTGGTCTGCATTTCCAAGTTTTACTGATGAAGCTGCACCTGTTCAATTCAAATCACATATACTGCTCAGCAGGTTTTGCCTTCATCAGAATTTCTGATATAGACAATTTCCCTACAGAAGTGTTATTTTGCCTGATTAGTATTTGGGATGTTCTGATGGCATTTGCTCCATCTACACAAGAGGAATAACAGTGTTTGGCTCCAACTGCATCTGCATCCATAGCTGCCTACATAAGACGGTCCAGCCTGTGCTTCTGATTAGTCTGGCTCATAAAAGGTAATTAAATGGTTCAGGAGTCCTTCCCAACCCATCTAGAATTTGTGCTGAGTTCCAGACAGGTAAACATAAGGCCAGACAACTTAAATTTCAGAAAAATGCAGTGGAAGTTCTGTGGCATCATTCAAAGCCTGCCATTGGAGCTTGGCAGCAGATATCCTGCACTGTGTCTACAGCATGCTCCAGCTACACTTTCAGTAGTGCAGATAGGGGTGTGTAAACAACCCCTAGAGCAGAGGACATATTCCAGAACAGGGATAAAACTACCCTATAGGAGCCACAGCATCTACTGGCTAAAAAATTACATGAGTGTTATGCAGTTGGTACAGCACAGGGCATAGTGAGCCTGCTGCTCTCACACATTCCACATTGTCTGCTCAATGCCAGCACACATCTCCTTTCCCTATCACATTCCTGACAAGAGACTATAGGATAAAAATGACTCTGGGCAATTTTATTGACTTGTGGATTTGTATTCCTGTGACAATGTTCCTCTAAGTGGCATCATGTTTATAATCACTTTTACTTTGATCTTTCTGAATATTAATTAGAATTACTTCTCTCTCTTCATCATGTCTCTTTTGGCCAGTGCAAAACCAAAAATCAGCAGGGGGTGGGGAGTGCAGCAGGAGGTTAAGTGAAATGCAGCAAACATGAAACATTCTGCAAAATCTTGCAAGTGTGAATCGATTCATACAATACCCTGATGAGCAAGAGACATGTTATCCCATTTTATGGGAGTCTGAGACACAATTTAAGTGACTTGCCTAAAGCCAGAACTGACAGACTGGGGATTAGAGGTCCCATCTCCCATTCTCTTCCATTTACTATTCTGATTTATACCTGCAAGGGGGAGGCATAGCCTGACTCAAGAAATAGCATTAAAGAAAAACCCAAAGAAATTCTAGTGACAGAATATAACACATGTTTTACCTTGCAGAAGATGATAAAAAATGTTGAAGCAACAACTTAGACTTTCACAGTTGAAAAATTTTGGGGTTTTTTTTGCAAAATGATGCCAAACAAAGCCTCTGTCAAATACCTAAGTTCAGTGTAAAAATCAGACTTAAATTTTTATAGAGAGATCTGAAACATATGACATCATTGAAAGACTAGAAAACTGCATGCAAAATGGAAATTTGGCTAGAGTGTACAAGTTCTGAGAAGGCAGTGTTGGCTATTTCTTGAAGCTGGTAGTCCCTGCATAGCTCAGCATTTGTTGTTTGCTATTGGCAATGTACCTCTTATCTGATATTAGTAGAGAAAACAAGGATGCAAGTACCTGAAAAGAATGCAGCTGAGTTTCCTTGAACCATGTTCAGGAAAAGCAGTGAAGGGGATCAGGGCATCTGTTTTTTACCCACACTACTTGGTAGTATCTCCTTATAATTTCTAAGTCAACTTCAAATAAGTTAATAGTTCAGTTTCACAATATAGCAGTTCTAAGTAATTTTCCCCAAGCTACCGTAAAATGCTTTTTAAAGATTTGAGAAAGCAAATCAAAGATACAACTTCACCATCCCAGAATAAGGTACATTAGTACTGAACGCAGTATGCTAAGCTAACAATAATCTGATTCTGTTCCCATCTTACTCTCCCCTCTTCTCCACTGCCCCCAAATCTTTCTGGTTTTGTCTGAAAAACTACAGAAAAGCTCCTAAGAGAAGCCACGGCCTTAGAAAAACCAAGAAATTTTGTCAATAAAGTTAAAAGAAAATAAAGTGAAAATTTTCTGTTAAGTTTAACAAATATGTACAAGCCCCAGAACACTCCTTTTTTCAGTACAAGTTACTACATCCCAAATCTTACCTTCTGGAGGCTTCTATTTGAATTGTTCCTAGACTCAGAACTTATTCTGGCATGGTCAGACCTCAGAGAAAAGAGGAGGGTGTGTCCCAACTAGGAACACAGCAGCATTCTCACGAAGTTTGCACATTTACAGAGAGAAGGAATTAAGCAGCACATGGCTAAGAGAAGAAAGATTCAGAAGGAAAGAAAGAGTCTCCAGGGAAGAGCAAAACTAGAAATCAAACACACCTGTTGTGTTGTTCCTTCCCAGTATCCATGTCTGGAAATGAAAATTATTTTCCAAATAACTTCATTAAATTAAAGCTTGGGTTCCGCAACATTTGTCCTTAAAATCCCCATTATTTTGCCAAACACTTCAAACTTATCTTGGGCAGCTTTCTTGACATCTCTTCATCTTATCCAGTAAAGTGGTGCCTTCTCCAGCTGACCAGCCAAGGGCTGATGGCCACAGCAAGGAGCAACATGGGGACTGCAGGCTGCTACAAGTGACAGGAGAGAGGCTCTGCTGCAGGGGAAAAGACCCAATTCCTGTCATCATAGAGAATGGAAGATAGCAAGATCCCTTTCTTCAAAAGCCTGCAAGATTTTCTCTAAATTAAGAAATTAAAAGGTGGAATATTTTGAGTATTTTTGTAGCTGCTGATGCTCTAACTCAACCTTCTTCCCAAAAGAAAGGAAGAAACATAACTAATATAAGTTATGGTTCTTAACTGCCTCAGGAACAATTTGATCTGCAAAGAAAATGGCCTGCAATAAACCCAGAACCCACTGGAGACTGAACAGCATTCCAAGGAGAGGAAATGAGTGATCCATTTTGCATTTACAAGCTACATCCTGAAGTAATCATTAGAAGTTTTTTTTTTACATCTTTTGAACAAACCAGTCATTGATATAAAAAGCTCTGCAGGAAAAAATGTTAAGTGCCTGCTAAGCTCAAGAGACAGGAGAAGGAAAAAAGGGGATTTTCCTCCATGAAATTAAACATGCCTTTGCTCCCCAAAGATGGGAGAGCTTCCAAGAGACCGGGTGTTACACAGACTATTTCCAACTGAGTTGCACTCCTGCCATAACCGCAAAATCACATGAAATTAACTCTTCATATAAGAACTTAAAGTTTCATTCCCCTTACTCCTCAGAAAACCAGATTCCAGTTGTTCCACAAGACAAGAGGCAATTTGCAATAAACATTCAGCCTGCTCCAAAGAACTGGCTGGCAGTGCATTTTGTGTTTAAGGAACACCACCAAATATTATGAAAGCAGCATCTGCCAACACTTTGTGTAGTGCAGTCTGCATTCCAATACCCACATAGCTCATACACAATGTTTAGTGTCAGGCTTCACCATCAGTTGGAAAATAACTTGTCCAAATTAATTCTGTCTTTCAAGTATGGTTTTCCCAGAACTTCTAAGCATCTTTGGTAAAAGAAAGACTTCTACTGCTTCTTTTATGAGCAGAAAAAGCATTTTAAGTAGAGACAGTGATATGAAGGCAGGCAAACATTCCACAGAGCTACAGAACACATCACATGGAAATATAGTCCTGCACCAATAAGCCTAGCACATTTTTTAACTAAAAAGCAGTAAAAGAAACAACAATGAAACTGTTGAAATAGTCAATGAAAATCTCCTGAAATCATTGCAGAGGAAAAAAAAAGGCAATATTTTCATTTCTTTTTTGATGTTTCTAGTTCAGTATTTTACATGGAGTAGAGGTTGGGAAATGTGAAATTGAATGTACTTCTACTCATTAAAGAAAATTTGAGAGACAGACCTACAAGTTCAGCTAAGCACAGAAGTTAAGAGAGTGAGTGTGATTTTTTTTTTAATACCTCACAATAAAAACACATGGCCTAGACACATACAATATGATGAGACAGAAGTTCCCTAATGCTCAAATTAGCATGTTCACACTGTGTGAGTTTGCACTAACAGCACTTACTAACAACACTTCTGCTCTGATGAAACATTAGTTCTTACTTGCTGAAATTAAGAACATTTTCAGTAATATTTCCACTTAGCGCAAGTTATTAGTGCTGCATTAAGGCAAAGGACAGGGCATGAAGTGCAGTAGGACATCAATACAATTCAGAGATCACTGGCCATGACACAGCAATCAATATACAACATGCCAAAGAAGCTGCTTTTTATTTCCATAGCATCTGACATGTCTCCCTACAGGGAAATGTGCTCAAGCACAAACAGAAACACCCCCCTCTCTCTCATGCATTTACAAATTTCATTCAAAGTGACAGTCAAGTCATTCCTATCGTACTTCATCTTCCTCAGCTTCATCTTCAAACAATGTGCTCCTTGTAAACCACTCAGGCAATCACAGGGAATTAATTTTTTGGTGCATTAACATCTGCTCTTCCTTTCTTCAGTTTGATCCTAGCCTCAAACTACAGACTGTAGTGTCATTGCCACAGTGGGTTTATGAGTCAAATTAAAAGGCTTCCCCCATTTCCTGCTGAAAAAATACTTACACAAGTTTTGCTGTATTCCCATGTATAAAGTTAAGGTTTCCCAAACATATTCAAGGGACCAGGTTTGCAATAAATAGTGTATAGGTTTTAAGCTAGAGGAATCCTCTCTATTCCCCAAAATTTCTTAGCTAGGATTTCAGGAACCCAGCATTATTCTGGAAGTTGTTTTTATTTACTTTTTTGTTCAAAAATGAACTAGGATTGCAAAATTGCATCAGTCACTGTCACAGGGCATTCAAATTCCTTTGCTAAGACTGGACTAGCAAGCCAGCTGCTTTTATTTCATACCAGTGCCTGGAAATACAGGAACTGGTATGTTGTTGTAGGTCTGCTATTGTGCCTGCAGAAGAGCAGCCCAACAATCCCAAATACTTCAAACATAGCTAGGTAAAGTCTCTGAAAAAAGGCATCAGAAAGCCAAAACAGGTGATAAACTTTTGAAAACTCTGCCCAAAAGTAATTTAATGTCCAGAAAGGGAAACGGCTAAAAAGGAGCAGCTCTTTGAGATACAGCTGCAATAGAACTTTTGGAGGTTTTTTTTAACTCTTGCTAATCCAGTCAGTGACCCAAACATCAGGCTAGGTTCCTTTGGTTTATTCATCAGAGATACATTGTAGTTCAGCAGTCAGCAGCAATGATCACACACAGACTGAGGAGAGACGGAAAAGGGAAAATAGAAAAAACATTAAAAGTAAAAATGTAGGGTGAATATCAGTTTTTCTGTATAAATACCTGTCCACTAAGGTATAGGTAGTTTTAAAAATAAATGCATAAAGAGACAACATGCATTAAGCTGCTTTTCTGACTTCAAGACATCCTCACTTGTACATTATGAAGTCTACCCTCCACAGCCTGTTTTTGTAACCTAGCAAAGGCTTCACTTCAAGAGCCTCCAACAGCATTAATCAAGAAGGTTTCTTTAGCAGAAAACTACTAGGTGTTCTTGGAGCCTAACAAACATAAGTCAAAGGTAGAGACATCTTCACAGAGGTCACAGACATCTTCACACCATACTTCCTTTACATTTTATCCCACAGGCCCCCTGTTCATGTTGGTCACCTTAAAGGATTAATTGTTGCATAAAGAATAAACAGAACATTGAATAAGGAATTGTACAGCAAAGAGAGAAAAACCAAAGCAGAAATATGTACACAGACCACCCTTCACTGAGGCAGAATTACATCCTGTGCTGACCAAATGTGCAGAGGCTATTATCAACATCAAAGCAATCAAGGACATGGTCTTGCTTTTCCAATTGCTCTTGTGGTTTTGTACTGACATACATTTTTCTGTTAGGAATCCAGCAATCTAACTAGCTTTCATCAAGCAGTCATAGCTAATATTCACATATATGATATTTACTGCTAACCAGACTTAAGGCCATTGATCTTGCATAAAGCAATTTTTGCTCAGAAAATCAATCTTACTGAAATTTGCAGATCACATCTCAGAGGAACAACCACTCTGCATAGTACTGCTACAGCCAGTACTTGTGACTGAACCATCCTGACATACATGTCTACAATTTCTCTGCCTTCCTTCTTCTGCTAGATTTATTCACACAAGAGCCTCAAGCATCCTTATCAATATATTGTAAGTGGACAAGTGCATATTCATGGACATGAATAAGATATAGGAAACTGAAATCCCTGTTCTTACATTAAAGTATAAACCAAAACCTCAAACACAAATTCAAACATACATTCCTGTGTGAAACATTTAAGTAGTATGCCAAACATCAATGATGAAAGCATTTCCATAAAACTGCTTTAGTTATTTACAGAAGACTCAAGTCTTTGATCTGAAAAGGATGCACTTTCCCTGAGAAATGATTCATCCATTGAACCATGTATGCAACACAACTATTTGCTTCTCAATACAAAAACATAAATAGTACTCTGTTTCCTTTATGAGTAGCTGTGAGAAAATCTTTGAAGGGACTCTCCTTGAAATAAAATAGGCATGGAGATAAACAGAATTAGCAAATGGGTTTGCTTTGGGGAAGTTAAATCACAGTTGGAAAAAGTTCCGTACAAAATCTCACACGTCAAGAGGCTTGCTGGATGAAGGTTTGTTCTTTGGTGCAATCAGCATACCAATATTTGTGGAGGTTTCCACCCTGATGTCTCTAACTGCAGCCCTCTACTACCTGAGGAGTACCTATTACAATGGCACTTCCCTGCAAGGTGTCAGAGATCACCATCTCACACAGGATTGCTGGAACAGCAGCTGCATATTTTCCTCTTAGTTTAAACTTCAAGGAAATATAGACATCGATATAACCCACAGCACACAAATTATAACATTCATTTTAGAGCATAACCATTCCTGTTTCAACCACTCCAGCTGGAATTTAGCTTTTTTAAACCCCTGCAACTCTTTCCATGTCCTTTTGATTACACTGTATTAATCTACTCTTCAATAATTATTTTCATTTATTGATTATACAAACTGATACATTATTTGAGACAGTTTGCATTTCTGATCAAGAACAGAAAGGGGTTAGGACAAAGAAAACATGTAACCATAAAATAAATAAATAAATGAAAGTTGATGCTTTACTCACTACCAAATTAGTCAAAACAAAAAATTGAATGCTAGCAAGAGACATCTAAATTCTTACAGATTTCACAATAGTCATCTTCACTGAAAACAATGTTCTGTTCTTTAAGTTAACTCCACAACAAGTTAACTTTTAAAAGTAGCATTTAAAAATGCATTCCTGATGTACAATGTCAGAACAAAATAAGAACTTGCTATTTTTATTGGTCTCCCCTAATGAAGGGAAAAGAAAAATAATATCTCAACACCTATTTATATTGGCTAATTCTACTAATAGTGAAGAAAGCAGAGATACTTTTTCTGACCTGGTGACCCACAAAGTATTTAAAATACAGAGATCTGTAGGTAAGAGGGAGAGGTCAGTGTAATGCAGCCAGCACTACCCAGTTCCTGGAAATGCTTGTGAGAAGAGAAGACCAGGCAGACCAGGGTCTGGTCTCTCCAAGAGCTTCAACATTCTCACAAATTTCATCTTTTTCAATGGGTATCCTGATGAGGTCTGTTAGATTGAATCTTTCCATGGAGCAAAAATGAAGAATAACTTCTATTAAGCCATTCAATTCCTACAAACTGCAGAAATTAGCACAGTGGCTATATTCCATTTTCCACCTAACATTTACAGGGTTTTTCAACACATGAGGGTCAAGTGCACTCATAAGTGCAGTTTAATTACTTCCAAATCAATATCCACACAAAAGTCATAGGGGATTCCAAGTTTTAAATGTGCTTATGAGATAACTAAGAAAAAGAAAGAATAAGCAGTAATCTGAAGTAACACCAGGGCTATAATTGTCAA
Organism: Agelaius tricolor; assembly: GCF_023055355.1. Classification (NCBI taxonomy): domain Eukaryota; kingdom Metazoa; phylum Chordata; class Aves; order Passeriformes; family Icteridae; genus Agelaius; species Agelaius tricolor. Next base: position 4,863,413 of record NW_027269270.1, read on the forward strand.
ATACAAATGGAAAAAGAAATGAAATTACACTATTTCTCTCTCTACCCATCAGTACCTAGCAATCAATCCCTCTGTCCACAAGCTTCAGATATGATTTTATTCGATACACCCCAAGACAAAGGAGTTTCATCAGACTGCATAATGTCTCCAAAGCAGTTTAAAGATACATATACAGTCCTTACCTCAGGGACACAACCAAGATACTGCAAGAATTTCCATCCCATTCCAATCCCAAGAGCTGTGTGGCACAGAACTTGCCTGGTTTATTCCCTCCCATGCTTCCCAGGATGAGCACTGCAATTCCAGGGCTACTCAGCAGCACTACAAAGCTACCTCAGGGCCGAAGGCAGGCCTCATTAATAAGAAAAACATTAAGTTTTGCAACCATACACAATTTGGTGGTACTAGGTATACAGTCCCATTTTCATCTGAAACAATAAATGACCTATGCTGAGTCAACTTCTCCAAAATCTAAGACTATACTTTGAAACCACATCTCCCCTCAGGTGAGCAAGAAAAACACCCAACCTACAACAAAAAAAACCTTTCAGCTTATCTCTGCTCTACTCTTTCTAAAGACCTTAATTTTTACAACATGACATTGCCCATAAAGGTGACAAGGGTCTGAATCACATGTGGCTAAAACTGGTTTCTGTTGTAGTTGTGAAGCTGAGTGTGAAACAAAGCTGGTCATGAGCTACAGCTTAACCCCAAAACAATTCACATAACACCCTGCACAAAGCAAAGATGTCAGTGCTATCTGCTAAATCCTGACCAAACTAGAACATCAGACAGCTAAAACTTTAGTTGCAATCCTTATTCTAAGGATTTATTTAAATGTTCATACGTTCATTTTGTTGGGTTTTTTTTTTAATCCTGAAATACAAGGCAATGACTTTAACCTCTAAAACAGGACAATAAGTGTGAAAAAGCCGCACCAGAGCGTGCAGGAAGTTGCATTGAAAGAAATTAAAGTCATCCTGCTCAAACCTGATTTAGAGACCTGCCCTTTCCAGAGCTTTTGGAGCTTTCTCATGGTTTACATATTATAGGATCCAAATAGTGTTTATGCTAACTTATCATCCGCCTAGAACCGTGTCATAGCGTTTACAAAGATTTTTTTGCCCAAGTCCATTTTAATTATAATCACCAATGAGAAAATCTGGAATACCAGTGCAAAATTTTTAGGTTTCTACTGAGATTTAACTGGCTGAACTGCTTGCTTCAGAAGTTATTACAGCTATGACTTCATTTGCATTCCACTCTTGGGTAAATGGGAAACATGGAAAACTTTCTATGAAGTCAGAAAGATTCTTCTATTTTCAACAACACATTATAATTGCTGAGCAAAAAGCAATAAAAGTAAAAAAAAATAATGAAAAATAACTGTCTTATGTTAATTTCACAGGCAGATAGCATGTTGGCTGAATGATTTACTCATTTTGGTGAGATTTGAGGTGCATTTGCCCCATACACAGAGAACATCAGCTCTCTCTATACCACTGAACACACCTGACAGCTTGCTTTCCCTTTCTCTATTAACAATAGCCTTGAAATTTGCTTCTTAAAATGGGATCATACTTCAAAGACTTTTCAGTAATATTAGAAAGACAAGGAAAAGTACTTTCAGTTAAATAAGTACTAGGTAAAATATGTAGTTACACTGAAATGAATAAGTACAATACTCAAAGTATATTTAGACCAGCAGTGATCACATTTGGTTCAATATTTTAATGGGTTTGTATTAGAGTAAAACATGCTGAGGTGATAAGTTTGAATTGTTAATATAATTTTTTACCTTGCAGGTAGTAAGACTTTTCACTATGATGCTTTACAAGTATTTATCTTGTATTAAATATGGCTTTGTTATGTATTCAATGCCACTACTCTAAGCAGTGATTTAAGTAGGCAAACCTAGCTAAAATTTTTGCCACAAGCAGCAGTTAGTATTAGACACCAAAAATGCTAAAACTCACAGGTCCTACAGGTTAGTAGCCATATGAAAGCCTGTACAAACTAAGCAAAAAAATGATGGAGTTGTTAAAATAAAGTGTTCAGTCAAATTTTGCTCATGGAGTTGTTAAACTAAAGTGGTCACTCCATTTTTTCTATGCTAAGGGGGATTTTTTTTGTACTGTGATACCATGGAAATACACATTCATAAGCTTCCCTTATCTGGCTGTCCACAAAGCTTCCAATAAAGTGCAACCATTAGAGACATTATAAGATCTGAAGCTGCTCCAGGTAAATTTTCAAATACTTTAGGAGGCTATTTGATGATTATCCATCCAACAAGTAGACTGAAAGCAAGAGAAAAATGGACTAGTAGTACATTCAGTGAAATAGATTTCTAGGTTAAGAAAAGAAGTCTCCCAGAATCCATGTGTTTACTGGAAGAGCAGAGACTCCTGTAGATAGTAGATAGAAGTAATTACCATCTGCACAGTGCCAGCCCCTGTCACTCTTTTGTCTCACTTGGAGATGGCTTAGAGCAAAGCTGGCTGCTGTGTACCTGCAGCTCAGAGGGGGTGGCTGTGGAGGCTGATACCATCTAGGCACAAATGACTACTCCCTACTGGGATAATTCCCCTCAGTGGCTCTGGTGACTGCAACCCCAGCCAGGTCACACTGGGACCAGCCCCTGTCAGTGCTGTCTCTGCTTTTATAGACACAGCTGTGACTGATGGAGACAATGCTCTGAAATTCACTGCATTTTAGGGCATTTTCCTGTGATTCCTAAGTGAACACAATTCTAAGATTAATTATTTAAGAGTTAAAAGGAGAGAACAAGCTGTGTCCTTATTCGTCTAAACTATGATTGCCACAGTGGGCAGCATTAAAGAAATCTTATGTTTATATGGGTACATCAGCTGGCAAATACTTCCAAAGACATCAAAAAACTTAAATATCAAACTAGAGATCAGAGGTTTATTTAATCAGCTAAAAAGAATCCAAAGAGAAAAAGAGCCTTTTTCTTCCCCCACAGTAGCTGTCACATTCCTCATTTGGAATATCTACTGCTGTAAATGAACGCTTTGTTAAGCAAAGCAGTAGTTGGTCTGAAAATTGTGGCATGACAGAAGATCAGGCATTATGTGTCAGAAACAGAGTTCATTGTTATCTGCTTATCTAGCAATCAGCAATTCCTTTTATCTACAGCACAAAACTATTCCTAACATGAACCTTCTGCTGTCACTTACAACACAGTTAGCAGTATGGAAGTATTTTGCAATTAAACCCACTTGCTCTGATCTTACACATATTAGTAGCCGTAGGTGAAAGAAGATGGACTTGGCTCTTACTATTGTCATTCTCTTAAAAAAAACCAAAAAAAAAAAGAATAAAATCATATAGATATGCAAAGAAAAATAAGGACTCTTCTTTAGGCAACTGCTTAATTCCTTTTAATTGCAATTGCCTAAAAATAACCCTAAGCCCCATATGGCACTTAAAACTGGTCCAGAGGAATCGGCTCAAATCACCCACTCAAACTCCAAGACAGGTGTACAGCTTTCCCATTCCTAACAAAGGCTCTTAAGCAAGGATTGTGCCAGTGCTAAAGCTGTGAAATCTGTACACTCATCTCTTCAGCACACAGGAGCACTTGGTGACACTAATATTTTACATGATTAATACTAACAGGGAAGAGGGCAAAGGTCCTTGAGTTAAATTGTCCACAGTAGCCACAAAAGCAACGTTGACAGCTTTTTTTATTATTTTTTCCCCCCATCAAATTTACATCTCCTACTTGGAGGTGTGTATTCAGTAGTCAAAAGGCAGACTCCTGTCATCAGAACAACTTTGATTGTCAGCACTGTTGTTGTTTGGTTTCAAATCTGATACAATTAGTTCTTCAGAACCTGCAAAGGTTAAGGGGCTTGTAACATTCTCAATGAGCCCATAACAGTTAAAAATTCCCAAGTTTGTTGGATTATGTTAACATGTATAACATTACACAGCATCTCTAGGCACCACAAGAGGATCAAGTACTAAGAAGGATTTTGAAGGTAAGTATTGAGAAGAATTCCTGGCTACTCCAAAAAGAGGCACAGGAAAAGGAAAGGAAAAACCACAGAAGTACAAGAATCCCCAAAAAACAGTGAAACAAGGCAAACTAAGACTGGGAAGCTGTCTTTAGAGTTGTCACAGGGAAGTAGGAGCCTAAAGTAGAATCCTGGTACTGAGAGGTTAAGGTGCATAAAACTCCAACAAATCAAAAAGCTCTAACAGCATGAAACTTTAAATTACTGTCTTTTTTAACAATATTTCTTTTGCTAATTCAATGACAAGAATATTTTTGGCATGTTAGATGGAACACCATTTAATTTCAACAACTAATGCAGATGAGATCACATATCTTCTACGATCATATTTTGGAACCCAAAATTCAGAATTATTTCTATTTATTCTGATTTATTTCATGCTTATGCTGAATTAAAAAAAAATCAGCTTTAACACAAGGGTATATTAAAAGAACAAAATAAATTAAAAATTATGCTCTGGACAAAGCACTTTCTTGGATACTGTATCTATTTAAAGATACAAATTAACTAGGTGAGTCTGAAAGAGATTTTGTTGAACTTGTTAAAAACAGATTTGTCAGCTTACAAAAATGCCTTCTGCTGTTCCTCACAGAAAGATCCGACAAGTACACTTAATAGGGTTTTGTTTTCCAAAGTCTGCACAAATCAGTGACTTCAACAGAACTGCTATTCTTTCTTAATTGCATAATTAATTATTGCAATTCCAAATATTTAGTTTAATGAGGTTCAGGAAAGATTCCACTATTTGCACAGAGGAAATGAGCACAGACTTTGCACCTAACAAACATTTAACTGAAGTAGTTTTACCAAGAGACACTTCCATTTACTCATTACAAAGAATAAGAGATTGTGTCACAATTTGAGAAAAGTAATTGGGGGATGGATGTGAAGGGTGGGGAAATCAGGTAAAGAAACCCATCACTACTCTGCTTTAGAGCACACATTTAAAATAGTTTATCAACTCTCAGGAGTTTTTCCACATCTTGTCTCTGCTTTCATTCACGTCCTTTAAGAAAAATATTGTCTACATTCTTACCAATTTTCTATATCTTCTTCACCTATTCACATGCGTATCCGAACATTACAGTTGATTCCTTAAATATAGGTAGAACACCATTAATAATTAAGTGTATGCTTAAGACTTCAAATAAATCAGGGTTTATAGGCTCAGAGCTGATTATTCTTCACAAAATCTCTGTGGATTAAGTTAAATCACATTAGAATCTAGGGATAGCATTTGGGAGCTCATGTAGAGGACTGCACAGTAAAGCATCTAAATAAGAGAACTTATTTCTAGAAGGAAAAAAAAAAAAGCAGCCCAATTTCTGGTGAGATACAAAAGAAAAAAACAATTTAGTCATAATAAGAGGGGACACTGCTCTTAGATTGTTTAGATTGCCCTTGTTGGGATTTTATAACAGCAGACACAGTAGCACAAGTACCCAGCAATGCACATACTCACTTAAGAGGCATGTCCAGGGTAGAGATGGACACCAAATGCCCTACATTCAAAGCAGTATTATCAGTTAATATTAACAATATTAATGTGAACAAGTAGTTATTAAGGGCATAGAACTCATGGTAATCAGAGAGAAGTACCTGCAAAAATTAATTGAGTGCTGGGTTGTGTGTGCATTTTACAAGGCGTCAATGCCAACTAGAGCCTGGGCAAAGCAACCACCCAAAATTCCTTAAAGTACTCCTAAACCCATTAAACCTGTTCTTACAATCAACATCAAGTAGCTTTCCAGAAAAAGAAATCTTTTTGAAAACATATCCAAGAAAACTTGCCCACACTACCAACTGATACATAATACCCCATAGAGGTAGCCAATCTGCAAACCTATTCAATGCTTAGCAGGGGAAAACAATTTTGCATATGTTTCTATTAAAAAATCTTTATTATTTCTATGATTATTCTCAACTTTATCACCAAATCAAATTTTTTTTCATACATAAAGCAGAATTTCAATACCCTGAGTACTTGTTTATCTTAATTTTCATTATAAGTATTGAATTATTCTGACATTTGTCTACATTGATGTCCCTCCATTGCTAAATGGAATAAAACAGTAAGCAGAAAAGCTGCTGTAACTCTTGCTGTAATGTCAGTGTAGACAGTGACTGCAATTTGGGATGAAATAGCGTGCCAAAAATTTAACTCACTTATAAAACCCCTGACAGATAAATCAGGGCTTGGGCCATTTTAACTGTGATCACAGAAATTTATGGTCATGAAGTCTTGAAGCAAAATATAATTTATTTAATCAGGGATAAATTCATTCAGATAATTGTCATAATCATCAGCCCCTGAAGAGAAAACAAAGCTGAGGTTCAGTATCAGCTGATATTATATGAAGACTTAAACAGAGAAAAGCTGTTAGAATATCAACACCATATAAAGCATCTTATCTCCTAGTTAAGACAAAATGGACTCACATATGAGTAATAAGGGCTTGAACTCTGGTAAAATCTATCTAAATAAGTGCTAAAAATGGCAAGAGGCTAGCTGTTCCCATCCAAGCTGCCTCTGAAAGCTCCACTTGATACTTCACAAAATATCCAGGATTTAAAATGGAAAAAATGTACCTTGTTTGTGCTCATGTTTTTCCTGCCAGAATATTCTTGTAGGAGCATAAATGTTTTACTTTGTTTTGCTAGATAAGGCACAAGTGAGCTCACATAGGTCCTTCTTTATGGAAGAGAAGTAGCACACGGCCATCTGTGAAATAGACTGAACACAAAAAGCAGCCTCCTCTGGTATCCAGCTGCAAAAATCCATCAGACCAATTTCAGTTCCCAGTATATCTAGGCCATGTTTCACTTTTAGTGCCACCTTGCATGGTGTTTACTTCATGGCAGACTCTTCCTACATTTAATCCTCAAATTACCTCACTCTGTCGTTCTCAACCTGAAAATCCTGTAAATAGGGGTCAGCCTTACTGTAGCCAGGAAGTTAGTTCTCATTTTCACCATGCAAAAAAAAAGCAAAATTGTGGGAAAAAGGATTATTGTTTGCTATTTCTGTGGGGAGGAGGAAAACAGAAAGAAAAAGAGGAAATGAAAGCAAGTAGAGCTTAGAGGAAAAACCAATTCCAGACAGTAGATAATCAAGCAAAATCTGAAAGAGAAAAATGAACTAATTGTTTCCTCTGCCAACATTGGAGGATTTTGGACCTAGGGAATGCAAACCTATGGCATGCTTTTTCCTTTTTCAGTTTCAATGCAGTCACAAATCCTCATGGGCCACCCCAGCAAGAGGACAGATGCATTATTTAAGCAGGTGCCAGCGTGCTGTGCTGCTGGGAGGAGCAGGGAGCTCACACATGTGAGGGGTTCCCTTTCTGCTGCACAGCACAGCAAACCCTCCTTGGATCTGCTCATCCCTGTGCCAGCCCTCTGCCTTTCCCAGCATGGCAAAGGTGTGGTTGGTGCTTCAGTACCTGATCCTGGAGCATCCCAGTTCAGCCAGCAGAGCTGCTGCCATGGCCTTGCCCAGGGACCCGAATTTGGGCAGCCCCTCCCCAGGGCATCCCAGAAATGGGCACTGCTGTCACACCAGTGTATGGCTAGTCAGAAAATAAGAAGCCTGCTTCATATGCAGAACAAACATTGTTAAAGGAGGAAAAAAGGTGATTAAATGTGCAAGCATACAATTAAAACTCAACTTTTGTAATATTTACTACTAAATTAAAAGTATAAATAACGAATCAGCTATAAACAGAAAAGATGAGAGGTTGTTCTAAGCTTTGACATACCTCCTGCCAGCCACCAGCACCAATGTACCCTTTTCTCCTAAAAACCTTCCAAAGACCCTTGAATTACCTTGCACCATCAAGGTCATGAAGGCACCAAGACAAAACAATTGCTTCAATTAGTGCAGGTCTCAGCACTAGCATTACTTTGCTATAATTTTTGTGCTTGAAAAATGAAATCCATTATTTTCCTTAACATACCTAATGGATGAGTAAGATCCTTTCAGCAAATTTCAGTAATATTTTATAAGTTTTCATATTTTTAAGATATTGGCTGCTGGCAAAGCTTCCAGCTGGACAGACAGGCAATTCCCAGTCCTGTGAGGACATTCTTCAGTACAAACACATTTTAAAAGTGTTCTTACTGAAGGACTCACTATGCAGGAGGTTGAGCAGTAGGCAGCTTTAGAAAGCAGTGCTGGATCTCAGTTCTCCAAGTGTGTTGGTCTGGTGTGCAAGCCCTGAAGTTAATCAGGAATCAGAGCAATGCAGATAAAAATTACCTGAGTCTGGAAAATTTTGGCAAGAGGAGATACATCTTAAAGCAGGAAGCCAACAGTTATTTTTCTAAATTTACTTTTATTACACACACAGTTTTATTTATTTGATTTAATAAATGCTAAAGTCAGCCTCAAAGGAGGTTTTTGATGTGAACAACTCAGTCTGTGTATGCTTTACATGACAAAGATTAAGCTAAAAAAATAACATGCTGTAGAGAACTTGTTCTAGTATTCCAAAAATGTCATTGCACTACAGTAAGAAAGGTATTGTTAAACCCTAAACAGAGGCATTCTGGTAGTTTATTTAATAGCACTTATTTAAATTGTTCACAAGTGTGCCAAATTAGTTTAAAGTATTCATACATTGAGTTTGTTGAACATCAGCAGTGTACAGCTGCTCATGGCTCACAGGCTGCAAAATTGGTAGGGAGCTATTAATGAAGTGGAGAGATTGCATGCAAGAGCCACATTAGTGCAATGTGACTGTACAGGCAGCCTTGTAACTCAATTTAATGCTTCCCAGAGAAAGCTTAAGCAGAACAGACAAAGCAGTTACAACTCATTTTCAAACTCGTTTTCTATTATATTTTTCCCTTCTAATTGGCAAAATACCCCAAGGTACCAAGCCCCCAGTGGCACAAAAATTGCCTGTTCTGTTAAAGCCTCCCCAGTTGTGAATTACTGTTTTTCCTATATGAACCAAGCTGGTGGTTTGAATTACACAAAAATAACATTACAATGGCAGGAATAACAGTTTGGGAGACAGAGTGACACTGTGTAACCAGCAGTAAGACAAGATGTTGAAACAATCCATGGAATACTAACAGTTATTGGAAGAATATGTTATGATATACATCAAACGAGGGGGTTTAAGGTTAATGCCACGAATTCTTCAGTGCCTCAAGTAAACTTTGTTATTTGTGAGGTGCTTAACATCTATTGCCTGTAGGAGAAGGAATGAGTTTTTCCTTCTGCCTGATCTATAATCCCTGAATATTAAGAAGAATCCAAGCATTTTTAAGTAAATTCACAGCAGAAGGATCTATTTTAGAATTGATAAATTAACGACTCTATACTGCTTTGAACACATTGCCAAGCAATATCCTGTATTTGTAAATAGCTGGTATTTAAAGTGACTCATCAGAAAACCTTCAGGGTCCAATAGAGACACATGGGGCTACATGTCCATTGCTTTATGAGGGTGCCATAATACAGAACTCTGTAAAAGAATTAGACTGTGGAAATAACACTTTAATTTTCTTTAACTGAGGATGCTTATATTGCTGCATCACACTGATTCTCACTAAAGCACTATTTTAAAAGCTTTCAGAAAGCATTTAACAGCTAATAAATTCTTCAAGCATTTATTCCAGCTCCAAAGTGTATTCCATACTTTTGGAGAGACATTGCAGTGTATTGAACAAAGTGTAGCACAGAGGGATAACAGGAAAGATCACAGATATCAGACTTTGTGAATTTCTTGGAGGAAAGGTTAACAATAAATTAAATATAAAATATAAAAGTCAGGGAGAAAATTAAAAAATAACTTGGTGAAAAAATTAAATAACATGGTGGAAAGTAGAAAAAAACCTCAACTTCTAATACTAAATATGAACCAAGTACCACATTTTCCTTTTTTAAGTACCCTCTCCTACAAATGCCTTCTTTTTTAGAGCTGCAGTTGATATTTGTCAGGACACCAAGAACTAGTTTAAAAACTTCAGAAGTGGGCAACAGACAGTGTGTTCCAGTTTTGTGTGCAGATATAAATTATGAATCAAAACCACATTTGAGAAGAACAGGCAGGTAGTTGACTTTTCTGGAAATTTAAGTTTCGCTACAGATTTTTCATCTCCACTCAGGAAAAAGTTATTCTTGGTCAGAATCAATAACATATTGAACATGGAGGGGAAGGAAAGAAACAAAATGAGAGTCCCATGTCAGAACAATTCCTATGATTAACATTTTTGAAACATTCACTTTCCAAACCCAGATTGTAAATAACAGCAGAAAACCCAAGACGAAAAGTTTGGTTTACCTGAAAATGAGGGGCTTTTGCCTCAAAGAAGTGCACTGCTTTTGATTTGAGCTTCAGAAAAATAGTTTCTTGACTTAGATTTTACATAAATATATTAGTCCCTAAATTCAATTTGTTACTATTTTATGAATTTAGTCACTTTAGGATTGAGGAAAAATAAATTGGCAGAACACAGCATTCAATCCAGAAAGTATTTTGGCTACTGCTGGCTTGCTGAATTAGAGTGGGCAATGCTTCTCATACAGCAGCCACCTGCCCTTGCTGTGATGCCTACACACCAAGGGGACATTGATCATGTTGACAAGTTTCTCTTTAAATGTATAAACCTGCAGTAAGGTAAAGCATGCTCCTGAACAGTAACACTAAATGTGACACTTCAGGAGGGAAAATAATCACTCAGCTCTCTACTGATTCACACAGCCACTTTCAAGGCAGTGCTAACATTGGGCAGGCATGCAACATTCAGGCCAGGAAGGCTGAATATCACACCAGAAATATCACAATGAGAGACTTTCCCATTGTGCTTTTCTCTAACATGCAATAATTATAAACATTCCAGAAACTTCAACAAGCAAAATCTTCAGTATCTTTTCTAGCAAATCTCAGAGTAGGGAGAATCCAGACTCAGAGGGATGGGTACAGCTACAGCTGAGAAGTGGCACTCTTGCAGCCTGAATTATAGAGGTGGTTCAAATTTGAACTCAAGATCCAACATCTGTGCACCCAGTACTCAGAAGCATTCCAGAAGGCTGCTTAGAATTTCAGGAGTTAGGTGCTCACTTCAGGAGGTGTCAGTGGAGTAAACTCCATGACAGCCTAAGACACCTTGGAACACAGAGAGGAAGCTTAGTAACATAAGCTAATGCTGGGCAATGGAGCTTGCACTGGTGTCTACTAATGCAGGTACACAACCAGAAAGTAAGAGAAACATGGGTATTTGGCAGCCCCCAGGATGCTAAAAAAAACCCCAAAACATTCTGAGAAATTAATTATTAAATTTTCCCAACATTCTTCCATCTTTCAAGCACCCAGGCCAGGATTCTGAAATTTATGTGGCATTGTATTCAGATGTAGGCTCTGGAGTACTGAATAATAAACTTATAAATATTTGACTCAGAAATTTTCTGTCCCCATATTGCAAGTGAAAAATCTTAATTCAGACTCCAACAGTCACACAAAGGAGTATAAAAGCTAGGGATGACATTAAAAACACGCTTTGAACCCCCCTCCCCTGTTGAATTAAAGAGCTTGGAAGTACAAAAATACAACATAACCAGAAAAGCATTAAAAGATGTTTTTCAGTGTTTTCTTTTGTACTCATTCATATTGTTCTCAACTGTAGAGAATGAAAATGTGTTTGTGAGTGGGAGTAGAAATGACAGAACTGTGAGTGATATATTCTCTATCAAAGTAAATGACTGGCAATTGTCCAAGAATCCAAGTGCAGAATATTTAGACCCATTTGTAGTCCACATTTATTAGACTGATATGCTTTTACACACAGTACCTATTACCTTTTTAAAGTCACATATTTGATATAAAAAACCATGCAGATGCAAGTATGAAGAGCTTATGGCACAGCATGGATACTTAGGAACTTCCTGCTTGTCTGTCACTTGCTACCTTTTGCAAGGTAATCTGAAAATTCTCAAGTGCATGCAGCAGCAATATTGATAGAGACTTCAAATTTGTGAGAAATCCAATTGTTTTCTTTCAAACATTCTGAGGAGGTGGTTTATTTCCAAGTAAGGCAAGAATTGAGTGCAAAGGTTGTGAGCTAAAATGAGAATATACAGTTGTGAATTAGCAGGGAAAGGTTACTAGAAATGTTTTAGAATTGAAGTTTCACTTCAAGAATTACTTATAGTCTGAAGAATTACTTATAGTCTGTATAATATCTAACTCCTCAATTAATTTTCTTGTTTAATGAAATAATGTGTAAAGACAAACTGTGCTACACCTGTTGGACAGTCCTTTGTAGTTTCCCACACACATTTTTATTTGAAGTACTTCAAATCTTGGTGTTTGCTCTTAGTGGATATCTCCAGAAATACTGAAAATTTTGGGACTAAGAGTTTAATTTCTAGTTTCATGGAAGTTAATCTTTAGGTGGCTGTATAGGATTGACAAAAATGTTTGGAGAGAGACTGAGAGAAAGCAGTAGTCCAAAATCCGAGCTGGAGGCTTTGATTGCTTCCTTTCTGGTCACAAGCAGCATAATTTCAATACAAGGCTGCCAGTGCTAGATGCTAGAAATACTCAAAAAAAAAAAAAAGAGTAAAAAGTAGTCAGAGAATAGCTCCTTCCTTCTCTCCCCCTTCCTCTCCAAGATCCACCTGGGAGCATATCCTGGGAACCAGGAACTTTGATGTGGAAGGTACATCAAGGGTAATCAGGGCTAGTTGCCTGGCACACTGCTGTTATTAATTATTGACTACCTCACAGTGACCTTCAAGCAGTACTTGAGAGAGAAAAGACAGTATGTGTCAGACTAAAGCTATCAACTCCTCCCAGAGAGGGTTTTCTGCTCCTGCACAGATATATGTAGTGTATAGCTGCAGTAATGAAATAAAGTGAAGTTACATAGAGTTTGGAGTGCTCACTCGACCTGAAGACACAGCAACTCATCTTTTCTTGACATTATTCTCAAGTGAATTAAGAATTTAATTATAAATTTTGACCAAGTCATTCCATGAGAAGTAATTCAGGAACTCTTTCCTCTGAAGATTATGAACACATAGATAAGCTAAAGAGTTACAGATAAAAGTGCTTCAAAATAGGAAAGAAGTTGTGATTTTTTGAGAGTCAATTAGAGGACATTAATAGCCCAAGGAACAGAAAATAAGAATCTGAAGAGTTGAAAAAGCATTGGAAATTATTCTGTTGAATTGCAGTAAAAAGAATGCTATAGGCTATTCAAGAAAAGCACACAGGGAGTGATTCAGCTCAGTTCCTAAGTTCTTCATAAATTACCTTAGCACTCCCTTAGAAATCGTAATATAGGGCTACGCAGAGCAAGGGCAGCATAATTCAGCAGACCTTCATCTGTGCTTAAACTGGAAATACTGCATGCCTTACAAGAATAAAGCCATTCAAGTAGATTTCTCAAAGAGCTAATTTGGCTTCTCCAGCCAACTTTTTAGAAAAGGAGCAGAAAACCTACCTCACCCAGCCAACTACTACAACCCATTTTTCAGGGCAGCAGAACACAAAACAGAGCTCAAACTTTTCTGTATGCTGAGCTACTTAAAGGAGTAGATTGCATACTAAAATCTGATAATTGAGCTGATATCAAAGCCCATAAAGCTACTAGCCTTGCTCTGATCTGTTAAAGCAGATCAAACCACAGTGAGGATAAAAAAAAGAACAGGTTTCTTGATATGAAAATCTATATACTTAAACATGACATACCATGTTGTAGAAAAGCCTCCTACACAACTGAAGATTCAACTTCTAAAACTGCTTATAAATATTAATACAATATCATAATCCATTTAATTCTCAACACCTTTCTAAATTTGCAACAAGGATTTCGCAAGTCAACTCTTTCATCTTCAAATATATGTTAAGATGTGAAGACAAGAGCTGTCAGTTTAAACCCACCTGCAGTCTTTAAAAAAAGGCAGGGGGCAACCTACTGGTGGAGTTACAGTTAATTCCCCAGAAAGGTTCTTGACAAAACTTGAGAGAATCAAAAATGAGGTTTATTCACACACAGCACTGAAAGCACTGATTAAATAGGGTCAGTCTTGGATATCTTTCCTTCTCTGAATACAAAAATAATACCTGAACTTGGAGGTGTACAGGTAGAGTTACACAGCTTCATTACTAACAAAACTAACTCAGCCATTACTTGAATACATGTCCCAATAACAAGGACTGTCTCCTAATTTACTGTCAGAATCTTTGTGACAGAGCACAAACTTACTCATCAATTTGAAAAAGAATGCTCCCATACTCAGAAAGGATCAGGAAACATAGCAAGTGATGAGAAGTTTATGAAAATTAGGACCAAGAATTAATAGTGTTATTATCAATGAGATCTAGGTCTCCTATGTGATGTCATCCTAGTTATCACATTAAAAAAGGCCAAAGTTAATTGGAACAATAATGAATTTCTCTGTTTTTCAATTTAAGAAATCAGCAGATGAACAATTAATATAATTTATTCTTTTACTTGGCTAAGGAATGCCTCAACAATTTACAAGACACATCATTCCAAACTCTAGTCAGTAGTGTTTGCCTCCTTTAATAATTGACTAGTCAATTATTTGAATTATATACCTTTCTATATTAAGACCTAAGAGGTCTATAACTCCAAAATACTTGGTTAATTATCTTTAGAGCTCTGGCACTCCTATTAAACCTTGAAATACACATTAAACTGCTGTTTTGCATGAGGATTATGGTGCTCTCTGCACACATAGAAGACCCCAGCGTTATCATATATTTAATACATATTAGTTCATAGGGGAAGCAAGAGAAGTGCAGAACATTTCTTTCTTAGCAAATACACACAACACAAATTCCACATTATATATACAGTCTTAACTTGCAGCATAAGTCTTCCTACTGTTCTGTTAGTGTAAAAGTCATGAGTAGTATGGTCATAAGAACAAAGTTGTTAAAATGTTCAAGATAAAACTTTTATGCACAAAGTAATTTCCTGCCATGCTCCCATAGTATTTCAGTTTGTAGGGGATTCATCTGAATAGATGCAGATTGGGGCATCAAGATGGTCCTGAACATCAATGCAAATTAGCTGTGTATCTTCAACCAGCATCATTACTGCCATTCCATTCTCAACTGTGACAGTATCTCTAAAACACCTGCTTAAATGCCAGAGGCCAGGACAGTTAGTTTTGAAAACTGACAATTTAATGATACCATTATCCCTCAAACAATGGAAAAAAAAAGTTCTGAATTCTTCACTGAAAAGTTCGCAAATATAACAATGTAAACCAGGTTTAAACTCATTAAACATTGTAAAGTAACAGTGTAATGTCTAACCGAGAAATTAAATATTCCAACATCTTCCATTGGGTTTTTTGGGGTTTTGGCAGATTTTGTTTTATTTGTTTTCTTTTAGTTTGGTGTTGTGTTTCTTTTTGTTTTTTCTTCCCCTTAAAGCACCACCAAAATATTATTGTCTTCCCTAAGGTTTCTTGACGCGGGTAGGTTGTGAGTGGTCTATTACTTTGATTTCTGGGGTATTTGGTTGGGTGTTTTTTTTTTTTTTACACTGTTGATCAACTTTCCTGTCCAGAGGAAATTTGAGAAATTTGCCTTGAACAAATTCAAGGAAGAAGGAAAGAGAAACAGGGTCCTCAGTGTAGAAAGGAGGAAATTAGAAAGTTACTGAAAAAGTAGAACTAAACTTCTTCACTCGCACACATTACTAAGAACTTTCACCAGTTCTTCCACATAATGGTTTGACAGGCCCAGACATTTCAATTAATCACATTGCTTGGGACAAATTGCACACAGTTTTCATAAAACCTGCTAGCTCTGTAATTTCTATGATGGGAACAGCATAAACAAAAGTAAAAGGTGACATGCCTCAGATAACTTAAATACAAAGCCAGGTGTTTGACACCTTCCTTTTTGGATAATAGCCATCTATTTCCATATTACAGACATACACACACCACAAAGTAAAATAAACAAATGACAAGATTAAGACAAAAAAAAAAAAAAAACAAATCCCAAACTTACAATTCCCTAATGCTTGCAGGCTGTATTTAGAGCAACACAGCGAGTCCTTCAGCCATGTAGAGTGAGCAGCTATGGAGCTATGGCTGGACCATGTGAAGCAGAAATAAACCCAGCAGACTTCTGTTTCTCATTGGAGCAGTTTGTGCTACAAACACAGCTGCACCACGATTACTGCACTCAAGCACAGTAAATAGAGGTGGTATTTCTAAAATCCTATTGAATTTCTAAAATGTTGTCTAGTATTAACCAGGGAGGCTTCAGCACAAAACTACATATAACAGGTACAGATTTCAACACTCATCATACTAGATCATCAGCATTGCTTCTGAGGAGACAATTCTACCCAAAAAAAGAGGCCCATTATTATGTGCTGGAAAAAATACATTTTGTGTCTGTAAGACTACCAAGTATCAACACCAAATGGGACTATTACACTAATACATCATTATATTTGAGCTATTACATAGTATTTTGTGCATTTGAGTTTTTGGTTTGGTGCTTTAGTTTTTTTGACTCAGATACAAAGACTGTATTAGTCACATTATTCTATTTTCTGAGAAATGTATCAGGGAAAATAGAAATGTAAGAACACTCCTTGGCATTCATCTCTTCCCAAAGCATGACAGAAATTTCTGAACTTTAAGAAAATGTCTTTTGATCCACCGAGCAGCAGTGAAAATCCTCTTTATTGGCACATTTATCAGAACAATGTTCTGGTTCTCCACATTCCTTACTTTGTGCATTTACCAGAAAAAGAACAAACCCCTTTAGAATGGCTTCAGTCTCCCAGATGCTTCGTTTAGACATCTGCAGTGCCCTGTGAAATCAATCTCACCATGAACATGTCTATATTTAGACCCCTGAACTGCACAAGTGTTTTACTGCAGAGCTGCAGTTGCATAGAAATACAGACCAAGGACCACCAAAGTTTTGTCCAGTTCCTGCTCTGACAACACAGCCTCATTTCTTGCCACCAATTATCTCCCTCCACTGCCCACTCTTGCTGTAAATAACTATATTTTGGTATTCTTGGTGCCTTCTCCCTCCAGCATCTCTAATGGGGTAGCTATTTACCACACTGCAGCTCATCAGGTGGCTGTCATTTCAGTATTGCTTTATGTGCTGCATACGTCAGATTTTTCATTTGCTGGCAGGAAGTCTGAGCAATGTGTCCTCAGCAAGGATTCACTTATTTCCCTCATTGCTTCCTGAAGAAGTTGCAAGACATGTATAATCATTCACAGGATTTCTTGCTGAGTGCTTTGGGCAAATGTGTCACATTGAGTTATTCTGCTCTCTGATAGATATTTGAACCTTAAAAAAAAGGTTTAAGCCAAGATCGACAGTTTCAAAGTAATAGATCCTTGGAGGAGAGCAGCCTTGAAAAAGAACTACAGCCTAAAGAAGACACAATAAAAGCCCAGGCAAATCTTGTGGCAACACTGTAAACATAGCCTGAATAATCATGAAAGAGATATCTAGCAGTAATTTTGTAAAAAAGGGCAATTTTGTCCCCCTCTAAAGTTGTTTTCCAGTACCAACTACCACAGAAGATTCCATTATAATTATTCAGAATTCTCACCACAGGTGCTGTCATGTTCCTACAACACAGGAGATTATGGGTGTAAGTGTGCTGCTCTTACAGGAAAGGGTGCAGTGCCAATATTTTTTAGCGTTGGGACAGCAATGACTTGTTGTAAAAACACCAGATATGAGGTTCTGCTCACTTCCTTTTCACAAAATAGTCATGTTGTTGGTTCTCCTTTCAATTCTTAATAATTTATTAAAGACAAAGGAAATCAGACTCAGAGTTCCGAGCCAAGATTTAAACTTCAGAAAGTACAATTATATTGCACATTAGCATAAGCATAGGAATTCTTACCATCTGTTAGTTCAATTCCCCTTTCCTCCCTTGATAAATAAATGGTCCCAATTACTTTCTGTCTCTTTAATAAAAGGAGAATTTGTAAAACATTAGAGCAATGGAAGTTAATCCTGACACACCTCTGTCAGCATAAGCCTTTTTACCTCCCTCAATTATGTAATTTAAAAATTAAGTATAGATTTTTTCAGGATTGCTTTTCAGGATTACTAACCAAGAACAGATTTGGTGCTTTTCACTGGGGAAAGTGAGCTGAGACACCAAAGTGAGCAGGACCTCACTCACCAGCTCAGGACACTGACTGTATTCACCCACAGCTAGAGGAACACCAACAGACATCCTGATTTAACCAACCTGTTCTAGTCACACCATCTGTATTTTGTTAGCATAACTCTATAAGTGATTAATTTGTTAGAATTTCTTGCTCCTATGACTTCATTAAGTATTGTCTTGTTTATGCTGTTAATTTCAAATTTAAGAGCCATTGTGCCCAAAACAAACAGAAGTTCAGAAGATGCTGTTAAACAGACCTTTTAATAGGTCTCTTTATAATTACACCTTTATCATGAATGCAAATGCATCAAGAATAGTTTAAGACCTAAATCCTTCTAAGTAGCTCAAAAAAACCCCACCTGAATAGGATATCAGTGCATAGCCATTTGAATCACAAAACACGATCATAAATCAACCAGAGAGTCTGCAGTCTCCATTGCATCACTCCACTGTTTCAAAGAGTTGTGTTCTAATAATCTCAAGTCATCTGCAAGAAATTGTCAAACAGACTAGAAAATGTGAATTCAAATGTGATTCAAAGTGGAGCTCAGACTGGTAAAACTCATAGGAGTTCCAATGCCTGAAGTAAATTAAGATTTAGAACACATTATTTCAACTAAGCTTTAATTCAGGCCTACACCATCCACAACCACAGCTTTATTACGTCTCTCTCCTCTTTTTGATATTAGCTCACATATTTTGTCTTATATTAAGTTTGCTGTTGACATCTCAGGTGAAGACAGTGGCTTCCTAAAGGTGAAGCAGCACTTAACACAATAGGTACTTCAGTGCATTTTGGGCTTTTGCCTTTAACAGCACACAAACTTGGCATGTTCAGGTAAAGTCTGAGCAGGTACATTCTTTCAAATTCAAGTTTTTGCAAAAACACCAGTATCAAGCAATTATCTCTGCCCTCAATTTATTCAAGCTAACATGAAATCCATCAGGAGTTGCACACACAAAGGCTAAAATGATGGGTTTTCAAATTTTATGACCACATAGCTCAATCTAATTCCTACAGTTTCAAATCGCTTGAATGAACTTCGAATTTTGCTAAGTAATAATGTCTTAGGTCATTAACTTTAACACTGCCAGCATGCCCTCATGATTGCATTTACTTTAATTAATGTAAGGTAGTAATTAACAGCACACTTAACAGAAAGGACTGCTTTAGCACATTGCCAGTTTTTAACAAATAAAGCAATCTCAAAGTGTTTCAGGCAAGACTGGAAATAATCTGTTGCAGGTGGCAAGTGCAGAGACAAAAAGGCTGAGCCACAGTGTTTTGTGGGTTTTTTTCCTAAATTGAGACACAACAGTTTTAGCTATCCTGCTAAAAACTTGGCCCACATTTTATCACATTTCTTTTGATTTTTTGCAATACTAAATTTGAGTCATAATAAAAGTATGCATCCACTGATTCTATGTAAACTTATAAAAGCATCAGAGAGAGAAGTGTTAGCTATTCTACCATAGCAATGAGGACATCAAAACAGAACTCATTAAATAACTGTGTACCAACCTCCCACTACCCTGAACAGCTCTTCTTTTACCAAGAACACTTGGTACTCAGACCACACTCTTCCCTCACGCGTCTTTTGCAAGGTTTTAGCTTCTGGGGGAACTTTCACCAAGTAAAGCTTTATTTATGGGATGAGCATCTTGAAAACCACTTAAGACAATCTTTCATAAGTTTTTGAGGGAAAAAAAAAGAAAATAGTTCTGGCAGAAATAAATTTACACATAAGAACAGCAGTATGGTATGTGGTAGAAAATTCATTTTCTAAATACTCTGCTTCACAAAACCAGTAATCCACATAGTGACTTTCAACTTGAAGACTGCTGCTAAATTCTCCAAAGCTAAGAGAAGTTTATTCTGTCAGCAGAGCACTTAAAGTATTTGAAGAGAATGCTCCTTGACAGAACTCCATCAATTATTTGAACTGGCAGATTGTACACCACCACATTGACATGAGACACAATTTGATACTAGAATGAGGTATCAAGTACAGCTGATATACAAAACAGTAACCCAAAAGGGAACTCACCAAGGGGAAAGCTCATTTCTTTGACTTTTCCTTCTCCATCCTGAAAGACAAAATGAGAGCATAGGCCTACTAAGGTCTGCATGACATTATCACAATAATCATTATCCCAAATGTTTTCACTGGCAAGGGATGAGAGAATAAAGACCTAGGAAGCAGAAAAAATAATTCCAGATATAAGATTTCTTTTGGATGATTGAGAAAGAAATCTGTCTGCCAGCATTAAGAACAATTTACTTTGAGAGCCATCTGTGGGAAATAACTGCACCTGAAGTCTGGCAAGAAGCACATTTTTTTCTTAATTAGTTCACTTTCTCCTCTGAGAATGATAAAGTTTCCATTCCTGTATTTGGTGAGGAGGTTAAAATATTGGGAGAAAGTGAGAAAAAAATGGCAAAAACCAAAGGGACAGCAAAGAACACATGGAAAAAAGTTGCACAGGGAGATGCACCACATGCCCCCAAACCTTTGATTTCTCTATTTTCCTCCATAAGATTGTTCCCTGCATCACAACAATCGTGAAGGGTACATCTGGAGATGTTACATATCATGAACAGGTGGGTGGGAGTCCTTCCACACATGCATAACCAGGGAGCAATCTCAGAAGCACCTCAGTAAGTCCCCATCTTCTGGTCCATGTAGCATCCCTAGGTCTGCAAGCAGACTCTGATAGTGCAGAAGAATAAGCTCTACTCCTATTTGTGAACTTGCATTTTCTTTATAGCCTCAAGTACTAACAAGGAAAGCATCTGTTGAGATTAAATGCAGAGATAAAAATGTCAGTGTTCTCTGAAGTACACTCTAAATATATGTTTGGGGGTTATAGAATAACTATAAAAACAAATAATCATAGACATGCTACAGGCCTGACATTGGAAATCAAATCATTACAGATACTTAAAACCTCTAAATCTAAACTCAGAGCACATAAATACAAGCTGGGGCTGGAAAATTAGTTTAAACATCTACTTAAGGACAGGAGAACTCTGATAAAGTTTTGAATTAAAGCAATCACCACAGGACATGCTGCAGACATGACAAACAGTTACAATATTTTCATCCAGCTATCAGTACCAAGAGATATCACAGCACGGGGTCCCTCCAGTCACACTACTGTCATCTCATCCTGGCCACTTCACTTGGTCATTGTCACCCTGTATCCTGACTACCCAGAAGGGGGTACAGTAAACAGGAGATTGCTGGCCAGAGCGAACAAGCTGCCTGGCACCAAAACCACCCATCAGTCTCACATTTGAATGCAACATCAGGCAACGCACTTCTGAAGGAACAGAGCCAAACAAGTCAGACACATTAAAGTAAGGACAACTGAAGATTACCTTGTTAATAGACAGACAAGATACCAAGATTTAAAATAAAAATTATTATCTGTGTTCATCTATATGTATAGAAATACAAGAAAATATTTAAGAGGAAAAACAATGTGCAATAATTTAGAATACTTTAAGCTGGAACAAAAAAATCCTGAGCAATGAGCTGTAGCTTACTATCACATACACAGACAGGAAACAGTCTGAGTCTCCATTACTTAAGAGGTTTTATCCCTCTTCTAGAAGTTCTGCCACTATTCCCACCTAAGAGATGCACTTTCCAAACTGTTCCTTCAGGCATAATAGCAACTGGAGTGATCAGTAAATAAAAAAATATCAGTAAATAACTAACAATATCAGACTGAGCCCACTCAGTGAAGTGGCATGATCTGTTTGCTGCACCACTGGTATTTCTATGATGCTATTTTACCTTGGTTTCTCACGTACCTTATACAGCTTTCATACACCAGTGTTAACCCAGCACTTTACAAGTGGTTTCTTTAAAACTCCATGTTGGACAGCCCCACCCATCATGTTGGTGCTATTTCAGAGGACACACTTGGGGACAGATTTGGATGTATATGGCATCAAGCTCTGAACTAACGCTTCAGAATAGCTTTGTCAAACCTTATCAAAAATGACAATTTTTTTTTCCTTTCCTCTGCACACAGACCTCCTACATGGAGCTGAAAAGCCCAGAGCTTCTAGCTAAATCATCTGGAAATCACTTCACAGTTCAAACCACAGCATAATCCTTCCCCTTGACAAGATGTATTTCAGGCCAAGTCTGACAACACACAAGGGCTTTCAATCCAGCAAATTCCAGGAAACTGTCCACAATAGAGTTTCTAACTCTCTGTAGGTAATGTCCTTTAAAATTCAGTGTAACAGAGTTTAAATGGATATTAAAGTAAAAAAAAAAAAAAATAGACAAAAAACCAAAACCCAAATTAAGCTAGTTTCATACTTCTGCTCCACAGACACTGAATTTGAGGAAGGAGACAACATGTGATACATGCAGAGTGACAGAAGTCACCCAATTTCAGCATGCCCACATGTACAGACCTCAGTGATGCCCACAGAGGCTATTTCTCATGCCCAATCACACTGAACATCAATGAACAGAGTCAGCTGTAATTAGTTCTTCACTGGCTTTGCAGCAAGGCTTGCAGAGGTTTGTGTTTGGGGCTGTGCTTTTGTGGGTTGAAGTTTTTAAGAGTGAGCAGAACTGGAAATTGTTGGCAGGCTTACAGATGTAATACAGATGAAGTCTGACAGGAGTCAGAGTGCTAAGCTGAGACTTGCTGTAATTGAAACATCAGGCAATGGAGAGGCTGATTAAAATCAACATTTTCATCTGACTATTTTGGCCCTCCAGGACATGGTCCAGAGACCAAATTGCTAGAAATTAGTCATGCCTTGCTCATTACCCCAAAGGCACAGACTTGCATACAAGACTTTGAACACATAACTTGAAAAAGTCACTGCTGTCCAAATGGGACATTTTTAAAGAAAAGGGACAAAGAACAAACAAAAAAAACCCAAACAAATCCACCAAACCATACAAAAAACCTCACCAGATTTAGACAGATCATATTTCCTTTGTTCTTTTCAAAAGTGCTTTTACTGAACATCTGTTGATTTCATACATATCCTACCCACATCAGGATAAAAATAAATAATTGCTCATGTTTTGCCATCACTATATCCAGAATATAGTGTAGTGAGTAACTAAATTTTGGAAAGTCATGAAGAAATTCTGATACAGATTAAATTACTGGAAACCAGATACACAGCTTTTATGTCCATTGCATTATTTGTGTAAGTCCTAAAGTAAACTAAGTATATATAACATACAAAAGAGGTTATATATATATGTACATATTTCATGCCTATGATGTATCAAAGCTGTAGTAGGAGAAAGAACGTCTCTAAAACCAGCCAAAAATACCATTATTATACTTGAAAGAAACAGTTTTCTTAAATTTTTACATTTTAAGCTCTGCATACATCAAATGAAGTCCTAAATTAAGCATAACCAAAGATCCTTTTCTGACCACTAGATTACCATGGGATGAAGTTATAAGTTTTATTAAATCCAAAAGTTTATATTACTAAATAATAAACTAAAATTCAGGGTTTAAAACTTCTGTAAAAAATTAAGGCAATAATGATTCATGTAGTTTTTGAAACTCCTAACATCAAGCTATGTTTAAAATGTAATATAGAACTATTGAACAGCTTTTGAGTTACACATAATGCTAGATAGTTATTTAGCCTCTTTCAAAGCCAAGGAAAGGTTATGTTTCCTAGACATTACCCCCCCTTTTTGAGTCAGTAAAAAACCAATAAGGCCTCAAGTCTAGAGAGGTTTCATTTGTTTCCAGACTCATTATTTGTAGGGCCACTCACTTCCTGCAACAATCTTTCCTTTAAAACAAACATTAATTCGTCAAGGGCAGACTAAAATAAACTTTCTCCGTGATGCACACAATAAAAAATTTCCTTTGTGAATACAAACTAGTATCTTCAAAGCGTGTTTCAACTGAAACCAAACACTGAAAGCTAAGATTTCCTATTCTTCCTTATAAATATTGAAAATTGTACATCAAAAAAAGTCTAATGAGAATTCTTTTCCTAAGTTTGCCTCCAGTATCCAAGATGGACATGCTCCAAGACCAAATGAAATGCATCAATATCACATTAACACTAAATAAACAAAGCTAAACTCAAAAATTAGTTTTGACACTTGCCCCCCAATTTTTAATTACACTAGCAAGTCCTCTAGGAAGATTGGTATTCAGTTGCTGAAAGCAGAGCTGTTGCATGACAAAGTGTATTACTTGTGACCAACAAAGCAGCCTTTACTGCTCCTGTCCTATGAAAAAATATCATAACCAACCTAAGAAGTGGGCTTTCATCAATATAATATGTTTATTATATATAATTCAAATGAGAAAAAGTTATGTTTCAATGATCCATGATATTTAAAATCACAGTGCTTGACTGCAACTATCAGCACCACAGCAGGATACACAGTATGAAGCGAGAAAGCAATTTCATTTCCAAAGGGTTCTCTGGAAACCAATTTTGAAGTTTTGAAGTAAACAAAAAAAACCCCACTGAAAGGCTGCTGTAATAGTATTTTGAGCCTATTCTACCCATGTGCACAACATAACTTCAAATCTTAGTAGCCTGGAAAAGCGATACAATTATAACCCTAATATTGGGGGTTTCTTTTTCATTTTTAATATCCTGAGCTGGGAGGGATCCACAAGATTTTCAGAAATTTCCTTTCTCTTACCATTAGTTTGGACTTACCAATAAGGAGGGACCTAGAAATACTCTGTTGGTCAGTACAGAGAGCATTATGCAATTTTTCATCTAAAACATTAAGAGGTTTTTAAAGTGCTGGTCATTCCATTGTCACTCAGCATCCAGCCCATATTACAAATTATGTTTCTGAAGAAATAAAATTTGAACTGACATGCACTCCACTGAAAAAAAAAATGAAACAACCCCCCCCCAACATTGTGTCTGTTGTAGAAAGAAAACAAGCATCATGCCTACACCAGAAGCTCACTGTAAAATGTTTTTAGTATACTTAATTGCAAAGGTGAGTCAAAAGTTCAGCTAGTGATTTAATATTTCATTAAGCTAGGGGACACTACCCACTCTGGTGACCTGCCACAGAGCACAGATTTAATGACTGAATTGCATCTTCTGAGAATTCTTGATTACAAGGTTACTTCTGATCTGCAGTAAGACTGCGATGATCTTTTGTTAAAGGTGTGATTCCATAACACAGAAAATCGTCATTAGAGAAGGCAGCAGCTTTCTGTTCAATAAAGGCACATAATTTATCTTTTAATTATTGAATCTGCAGAGAGCATGTCTGAGGGGGAATTTGTAACACCATTTAAGACAATTTTTGCAATATCACTAAACTGCTCAGTTTATGAAACCACTCTGATTAAATGATAAGCATTTTCTTCTTGAACAGCATGATGCCAACCAAACAGGAAATTGGGGGTCAAATTCATTGTCCTTCTCATTCCAGTAAGGCAATCTAAACCAATCATGATTGCAAAGAATCTACAATTAAACAGAAATTACATCACAGAGAATTCTTTATAAACATCACAATGTATTCCAAGTCATTGTGATAACTTAGGCAGCAACAAGCTCAAAATGAACAGTGTTTGATAACATCTACTCAGAAACAATCTAGAAAAAAAAAAAAGGTTTATTTTTAGCTCAATTTTTGAAAGAGAGATATGGAATTTGTAAGGACAGTACATTTCGTATATAAAAAAAATAGATTGAGTTTTCAAATATTCCTGTATAACAAACCCACAAACAAATGAAAAAATACTGAGCTGAAATTTTGATACAACCACAGTATCTGAGGAGTGAGTAGGCAATGTGACATACAGAACCATGAAACATCTAAAACTCTTTGTTACTGCCATAAATGTGGGCCAGCAACTGATGCCCAAAGACAGCCTCTGAAAACTAAAACATTTTTCCCCATACAGACTGTAAAGTTTCTTTCTTGTTTATAGCATAAGTGTAATCCTGTTTTCACCAGGATGACCATTGCATCAATTCTAATAACAATTTTAGTTTAATTTACGAGAGTTATTTACACTGAAAAGCAATTTCAGACTCTCTAGCCTCTAGGTTTAAAGCTAGAAGGCAATTTTCACTCAATACATTCCCTTAAAATCATGTCTTATTTTTTCCCCAAGAGTGCTTCTTTGTACTGCTTGTTCATCTTAATGAGATTTGAACAAGTTATTTAAGAAGCTATAAATCCCAATTGAAGATTTGACTGATTTTTAAGCAACGCACAGTGCTTTATTGTAGAGCCTTAAGTCTTAGATAATAATTTTCTACATAATATTTAAATAATTAACCTGTTGCAAAATGTGCTCTTTATAAGGTAAGCCTCCAGAGCACAGCTATAAAATGAGTTTGGGACTAAGAATGCATAGTATTACATTTCTATCATTTTGCAAGGCTTCCTCTTTTGCACATCAATTTATTACAATTTATTACTATGTACAAGTACACCACAAGCTAAATTTGTGTAGCATCTGTATTATAAACACTCTTATCTTCCACACTATTCCCTTCAGATAATGCTCTCTTGTTCTTTTCTTCAAAGAGCTGACTGTAGGCAGGGAGGAAAGGAAGAATTATCATCTCTGTGCAGGCAGGAATCAGGATCAGAGAAGCTTAGCTACCTGCTGGAATTGACACAAGAGCCAAGCCTTCCTCCAAAGCAATCTCTGCCTCAAGACTGGCATTCCTTTCAAAGCAGTCTAGGAGATTCCTAAAACACAGCTTGAAATAACAAGGCAACCCACACCTGGATTCAGTCAGTAATAGGTCTTTCTACAGAAGCAAAATGGTTTATTAAATCTAAACCCAGCCCAAATTCATTCACTTGGGCAGTTACCCAATAGTCAGACCTGATTATGAACATTGAATGTAAAGATAAAAAAGCTACTGCTGAAAGGGTTCAATTTTTATGTTAAACTGTTCTCTTGATTTTGAGAAAAGAAAATTAACTGGAAGTCTTCTAAAACAAGTACCTTTGAGAAGTTCAAGTTGTCAGAAATATTACAATACAGAAGAGCTCATATTTTCACTGCTATCACAACAATGTTCCATTACCTTCTGAACTACAAAATAAAGAAATAAATCACACTTTAAGCAATCAAAAGCTAATCTCAGTCAATGAGACTATTGACTGAGATAGACAATAGACTATTTTTGCTTATCATGCTCTGTTCCCTGTTCTGCAGATGAAATATGGTTTTCCTAATTTTATGAACAGGAACCTGGGAAGATGGCATGAGATGAAATTAGGAAATTGAGCAAATAACAAGGGTTTAGACAGAATATTTTCTAGATCAGAAAAGAAAAAAAATTCACACACCTGTTCTTCCATTTACCACTGCAGAATTAAAAAAAAAAAAAACACACAACAAAAACACCCCAATCCACTCCCCTTTACACAAAAGGTATTTTATAATTTATACCTATTCTTTAAATATCCTGTAGATAAAGAATTAAGAATGGAACAAACCTCTCAGAACTCAGCATCAGCCCCACATTCCAGGTCTAACATTGACACTTGCTTTGAGTGCTCACACATAGCTGCTGCTACTTTTGCAAAACTTAGTTCTAGAGATTCTGTAACATTTCAATATTAATAAAAAATTGCTCCCCATTGTGTGAGATTTTTGCTTTCCAATTTTCAGGCAGGCAGGAACCGGCACGTGTTCACTGATTTACTGCACTGTTGCAGAAAGCTTATTTTGAATATATAACAAAAAGCTTCACCACAAATTTGGTGCTTTGTTTGTTTTGAATTTATATCATCTATTTCTGGTAAGGTTTAATTGAGTTAATATTCCACTTCTTGGAAGAGAAAATATTGTGAAAGAAGTTTATAAACATACTGCAAATAGCTGTTTATTCAAGCTATTTATTACTAACAAATTCTACATCACTTATGCTAACACATCTTGTGTAAGTGTGGCATGAATTTCTCACAGCTCTTGACATAATTTTCTTAAATATATTAGCAAACAATTCTGCTGGCAGGACTGGCTGTCCAAAACATGAGTCAAAGCTTTCTTTAAAGAAGCAAATGAACAAGAAGGTAAAATTAAAATTATTATACTAGGTGTTTGCACTGGACCGTAAAAACACCCTGTCATTTTCCAGTGAAAAAATTACTACATTGAGTTCTGGCTC
Organism: Agelaius tricolor; assembly: GCF_023055355.1. Taxonomy (NCBI): domain Eukaryota; kingdom Metazoa; phylum Chordata; class Aves; order Passeriformes; family Icteridae; genus Agelaius; species Agelaius tricolor. The sequence continues at coordinate 4,891,763 of NW_027269270.1, forward strand.
TGTGTGTGGAATTGAAAATAGAGGACTCTGCATAAGCATTTTGCATTTTACCAACTGTGCAATGGAGATACCAATCCAGTAAAACAAAATCCTAGTACACCCTGTGCCATTAGCTCATAAATCAGTTTGAGGAAACATGAAATCAAACAAACTGAGCCAACTCCAGATCCCATTAAGTTTCACTAAACCTCTACCTCTGTGTTTACTATAGATTTTTTATCTCTATGGGAAGTACTCTCTATTGGGAAACCTTGCTTTATTCTCTCAGCCCCTTCTAAGGGGGAGGAAACATCCATGGCTTACGGTGTTGTCTCACTTTCCAAGATGTTAAATGTTGGCCCTCATTGCACACTTTTTAACCTGAATAACTAAAATACCAATTCCAGAGGGCTGGCCTGGAATTAATACTGGCCTACATACAGCTCTTCTGCATCAATTTGGTTTCTGTTAAAAAAGTACAAGATGAAATACACACTCAGAGGGTTTGAAATCCCCTTCTCCAAACTCCCCAGCAGAGCCTCCCCATGCCCAACCCACAGCCAGAGCATTTCTTTGGAAGTGCCTCAAGGCTCTCACCGTGTCAGATGCTCACCTGGCACCCAGGCCATGTGGGACAGATCAAAGGCCACTTACAGACACAAATTTATTCAACCAAATTCTTTAATTGGACACTTTTTATTAATTTTCACCCATTAATTTCAATATTCTTCCATGGTATTATTTCTTACATCTTTCAGAGCAAAGCACTGAGCATCAGCTTCAAAACATTTGCAATAATTTCTAGTTTTAGCCTGTGGGGTTTTTTTTGAGAAAGTAAGGATTTTAGATCTGTTTTATCATATCCTATGCAATAGTCTGGAAGCCTCTAACTTTTTACATTAGACATAAAATAAAAAGAATAAAATCAATTTTTTCCTTTAGCAAAAGTACTGTCTGAACTCTAAAAATGTACACTATCAACTACAGCTAGGTAATAAACCATCCCAACAGTATCATTCCAATAGAATATTTTTCAGATCTATTTAATGCCAAAAGCTATTTTTCCTGAATTTTCCGGATCCCTGCAGACCTTTGGTTCTTCTGCACATTTTCAAGCACTAAGTTCATAATAATAATCTTGACCATGCATAGATCTTTTGTGAACCATTCATGTCAATCGGTGCCATAAATGAGCTAAGAATGAGTTTCTCTAATCACATTACAAGGTAGCTTTGTTGTGTTGGGCTTTTTTTAAAGAAAAAGTGTACTTTTCCCACAACACACAGCTTGTATTCCTTTGTGACTGCTCCAGGAAAGGAAAGGAATGAGGAGCTGAACTTACTGCAGCTAATCAAATGAGTTAAGATTGGAAAATCCTTATCAAGCAAATCTTCAGGAAGCAAACTCAAAGAACACTAAGTTGCTTACTTTCTCCCTGGCACATCAGGAAGGAGAAGGAGGACACAGCAACCCCTTCTCTCACATAAGAATCATTAGCATTTACAAAGTCTAAGCTTTGAGGGGAAGAAAGCCTTCCAGACCCATTCTGCAAAGGAAACCTTTCAAACATCAACTGAGGGCAAATAAATGATGTGCCAAGTCTGGTGCAGAGAGAAAACCTGGGTGCCAGAAAGTTTCCCTCCCCCTTCCTTGGAGGGCCAAAAGAGACAGATTGTTTATGCCTACTCCTATCCTGAAGTTCCCAGAGAGCTCTTAACTCTTGATGGACCAACTCCAGGGTGCAATTCACCCTGAGCTGGACTGCTCTATCCAGCAAGCCCAGAGGCAAGGGACAGACAGAACCACATTACTCTGACTCCCAGACCAAATCTAAGATGAAAGGTTTTAATGTTGAAAACAAAGAAACAAGGCCTTGGAAAAGGAATTTATCCCAATACTAACCTTAGAACTATCAAGCAGGTAAACTTAGGGCTCACTGAAGTCTTGGAGACATCTCTGAACTTAGAAAAACTGTAGCAATCCATATCAAATTAAACTTTATTTTTAGATTTCATTTTACTCTGCTATCAAGACCCAATTTCTCGTACAAAGCAGTGGGTATAAAAAGGAAAAAAAAGCCTCAAAGTGTACTGAAATAACAAGAATACATATCTAGTTTATATTCCACTCCTCTGCTGGAAAAAACGCATGGAAATTGGACAGAAAGACTTTGGAAGACATGGAATTCATTTCAGACTAAACTGATTTCTGAGAATTCTTAAAGCCTAACATATACATTTACAATAGAATCATGTCTGATGTTAGTGTCTACTTAATTTCTTTAGTCTCTCAAAATAACAGAGCCTGTTGGCAGCCTTCACTTTGGAGCTCATTTAACAGTTCCCAGGACCACATTTCATTTTTTCCTTATTCTTGGTTCTGTCTGCCATGCCTGTGTCTGCAGAGTACAGCCCAGTAAGTACAAACTTACTTTTAAAAGCCAGACAACAAGTAATTCTTGTCTGCACCCTTTTGAGTAGAATTATGACACTTATGAAGCACTCAGATCCTCTATGCAGTTAATCATGCCCAGAGGAATGATTGCTGGGTCTAAGTGTTTGTATACCACAGTCCCACATAATCAGTATTTCAGTGGCACTACTCCTATCAGTCTTAAACCAGCATCATCTAACTGGACAAACAGCTCCATTTCATCTCATTTCTGCATTAACAGCACACAAAATATAAGCTTGTTTCTACATTTTGGGGCAGAATAGAGGGATAAATAGCTTCTAGGCTTGCAGCCTGGAATTCGGAGGCAAGGATGTGTCTGATTACATTTTTGTGTGTGCCCAGAGAAGTTAATGACCTTAATGCATAGTACTTAAAACCCAATTCTCTGTCATTAAGTTTCCATTTACACAAACCTGGAACTGGCAGGAGTCTACATCCTCTAGCAAATATATTCTCTATCATTCAGCACAATAATTAATACAAAAGTTCAAAAGAACACTTGTGCTCATCTGCTCTACTCATAAGTTGACTAAAAGATTAAGACATCCCTTAATATGCAGTTCCACAAGAAGATATTTCTTCAAAACTGACCAGGCAGTTCACTGAAATTTTGAAGCATGAGGCTATATATTAAATCTGGTGATTAAGCTTTCAGACAGACCTTACTAGTAGCTTTCTTCCAGACTCAGAGCTTTCACCTTGCATAATAATCCTTGGCTTTCTTGAAAGCACTGAACCTTTGTTGCCAGCTAGCACGAGTTACAGTAGTTAACACCACACTTAATTGTGTAATTAATTTATTGTGACTAAGTTTCCAGCTGAAAGCTCCATGAGTCACGCAGACCCTGCACCACAGGTCTTTCCTCCAATTTCAGTTGAAGCAAAACAAGCATTAAGCAGATTTGTTTTTAAAGCTCAGCATAACACCAACACAGAGCTACTCTAACAGCTTCTCTAACAGCTTGTAAGCCCTTCCATGCTATTTCTGTAACTCAATGTGCAAGGACTGTTCTGTCACCAGCTTTCAAGCTGAAATATTTTTACAGCTTAATTTTTCCACCCTCTGTCCACAAAAGAAGGGTCTTCTGTTCAAGACTGTTCAGATTGCAAGTTTTTACCCAACGGCTTTCACCCTCATAGTATTTTACTTTCCATTATCAGCACTTCCCTCTTGCTCTGTAAGAGACCAAACCCCTGCTCCCCACCTGCCTGTCCTGAGGCTCTAATGAACCAACTTGTTTCACTTTCCGTGTGCTCAGATCCTAAGTTTGAGAGGCTCCACTCTTGCCATTACAGACCCTGCTGCACATGACAGGTAAGAAAGGCAGACCAGTTGTCCCTGCAGTGCTGGTGTGTCACTCAGCCTTTACATGACAATGAACTCAGCTGTCTCCAGTGAGCACAACTAAAAAGAGACATCTTGTTTCAGCCACATAGAAATTAGTGTCAACACAGAATCTGAGGCCATTTAAACAAAGCTCTAGCTGAAAATTCTGTTTCCTAGCTGTAAATTCTGTTTCCTTTGTGGACAAATTACTAGGAAGACACTACATAGTCTTCCAGGATATTAAGTATTTAAATTAAATAATTTAAATAAATTTAAATTAAATAATTCAGTAATTCTACTGAAGCAAGGACCAAACTCTTCTGCTTGCACCTACTTCCCCACCTGTGCCCCCTCCCCAAATCAGAATGTGGCAACATTGATTATTAGCAGCCATATTCACAGCCCCTTCTCAGGTTCATGCCCCTAAACCTTTATCCTTCAGTAATCATTCAGTATTCAGTACAAAAGCAATTGCACCTAATTAGGCACACCTTTGAGCAAAGCAATTTCAGGGAAGCAAGAGAAACCACAAGAAGCAAAGAAAGGAGTGTTTGGGTTGCTGTATAACAGGGTTATTGATGAACTATTTTCCTCATATAAACCATATACATAATAGTCCATAGCTCTAATTTTGTTATCCAACCACCAGCATTCCCTTACCTGTTCCCCACAAATTTGTCAGAAATTCTGTCTCTGCTGCTGATCACACCTTCTTTTGAACCAGCTCAGATTATTCAGCAAGATACAGAGCTAATCCTTTAGTGTATTCCTACTTGCTATCCATACCACTCTAGAAAGAGCCTTAGCAGATTTTTTTCTAGCCATAACAAAACAGACTTAGTCTAAGACAAACTTTACGAACATGTAAATTTAATTTGAACAAAATTTAGTTCTGCTTTGCTTCCAGACGTTATTTAGTGTTCCATAACACAGCTGCAGCATCTACACCTCCCACAATTGTAGCCTTTCCATTGCTAAGGCCTTTTGTTAGACCTTTTTTTAGATCTAGACATGCAGCCTTCAATCTTCCAAATTCCTCTTTACCAAGTACTCAGTCATAATTTTCATTGCGTTCCCTCAGATGAAAACATTATCTGCATGAAATGCAGACATCAGACCAGAGGCTCATCATAATTCATTTTGACTTCCTTTCAGAAAAATAGAGCCTTTAAACCATCTCCAAACCCTTACATGCTGGTGATTCTGCCTGTGGACTAGCAGCACACATGAACTGCTCACCAAAAGGTGTTTCTAACTTGTGTTTTAGGTTATGTTTCCCTGCAAAACACGCAGCACCCAATAACATCCAAACACAGCCTGAGAGTCTCACCTCAAAAGGAGCCTGAATTTTTACTGGAAAATATCTCATTCTCCTTATTGGACTGAGCTAGAAAATATTGTAAAAAAGCACACAACCATGAATATCTGAAAAGATATTTTCTCAACTGATTATTTTTCCCTTAATTTTAGCACATCAATAAGCAATAGTGACTACTTATTACACTCCAGTTAAGTTGCATTTCTGAACATCATTCTCCCCAGTTTAACCTTCACTGAAGGAATTTACATGTTGAAAAAAAATATAAATTTTTCACATTCAAGTACCAAAAACATCTAAACAAATCTTTACCCAAACTACAAGATATTTTCCTACATAATTATTAAAAGATTTCTTCTAGAGCAGCAAAAAGCATGTTCACCATGAGCAGAAATATGATACAGCTGTACTCTTCTGTCCTAAACCAAAATTAAACAGGAATGATAATCCCTTCCCCATTATCAAACATATTCATGTGCAAGACTATCAATTTAAAAAAAATAATTACCCCACAGATAAGTGCTGTTGATAGTACAATTCCAATGACAAACCCCTAAGCAATCAGTGTGTTAAGATATCACTAGAGATGTTTTCATCAGCAGTACCATTATTAGAATTATCACAAGTTTAATATCCCTCTCAAATTGTTTATGCTTCACACAAGTATCATTTGTCTTTGGTGTTCTCATTAATACTTTATTCATTGTATGCAGTGCAGTGCTGATTAACCCCACTGATGAACCTGTCATAGGATACCGTATAAAACCCTTAGCTATGGTTCAGCACAGTTACATTGGGTCTTCCATCAATCCCCTTTGTCTCAGAGTTGTGATTATTTTCTTTAATGCTGATTCTTCACCACCAAACCCTGGTTAAGTGCTGGAGATCTGATTTTGCTCAATTTTACCGGTTGAAATATATTGCTGAATCTCTTCTTCTAATTTGCATAATTCATTAAGATAGGGATAAATGGGTCATTCAAGATCCAAGACTCCCCATGACAGACATCTTTCATTAATACATTTTATAATCCTCAAAAAAAACTTGTCTGCAAATATTTCATTTTTCACATTTCACAGCTGGACTTCCTTTATTAATTTCAATGCTACCTTCCTGTCAAAAATCCAGGCCTAGGTCCTAGAAATATCTATACACATGCCTAGGTTGCAACACTTGGCCTCTCAAGTACAATTCAGATGTAGATAAACCAGAAACAATTACCTCTGAAAGCAATATGAAAATATAATACAAAATAATTGAGAGAGACAGACCAGTGCAAGCTTTACTCTTTCTATTACTCTGTATTGCTGGTTTTTGCATGAAAAAAAGTGCTTTACAGTACTGTCTTGGCATTCATGCCCTTTTTTGACTGCTTTTCTTCAGCCAGGGCAGCCTTCACTAATGACTCCATTGTAAAATGAAGCAGAAACAGAAACACCACACAGCACCCAAATGATTCAGAATTAATCAAAATTATGCTTTTCTTCTTGTATCATTTAGTTCTTTTGCAGCTCAGTTTGCTGCAGGATACTTATAAGCAAAACCTATAAGTATAGTACTAACAGTATTCAACTCTCCCACTAATTTTTGTTTATATAGTATTTTTAAATAAGGTGGATAGGAGAAGTGGGACTCAAAGCTAAGTCTAAAAGCCAAGTTAAAAAGAAGGAAAGCTTATGGTGGATTTTTGTGATTTCTAGGCTAAGACCATCCTTTCTTTCCCTACCTTAAATATTTGTCCTTAAGGCACAAATCAGCATCTACCACAGCATGGTCCACAGAAATTTGAAAATTCACAGCTGCTTCATAGGAAGCCAAAGAGGGCAGCTAATCACTCAAACCCTCCTCTTCCCTGCAGACATCCTCAGAGCACCAGCTCTGTCCCCTTCAAGGCTGATAACTCAGCACTCCACAGCTACTTTATCAAAGTTATATGTACATATAAATAATGAACAAGCAGAATTTCTTGGGAAGAGAAAGTTCAAAGATACAAACAGAGAAAACCAACAGCTAAAACCATAATGTATTACTCATAAGTTATAAAATGAAGGATTATTATAGATAATGTAGAAGTTCAAAAAACATGTTTGGTCAGCAGCACTAGTAGCAGCTCAGAGAACAGTAATAATGGAAAGAGACCAATTTTCCAATCACAAATTCTTGAGGCAAGACCTTGCAATAAGAAAGAGCAGACTAAGAAAGATTGGCAAAGGGCACTACTATAGTCTGTTTCCTTTGAAATGTGTAACAGCAAGGAAATGAGATTTCCCACTGGGAATTTTAACTGTCAGCATGGAAAACAAGCATGGTTGGGGTTTTTTATTTTCTAATTATTTGACTTTGCTTTAGCTACAATGCTAGCAGTTTAACCTAAAAAGGAGTCAACCAAAATTATTTAATGCAACACTCATGAACTTCTAAGATTTCAAGTATTCTCATTTATAATCCCAGAGCAGTAAAGCTTAAGCAATCTTAGTTCAGAAATGAATAACCAAGATATGCCAACAAGCTTTTACATGGTAAGGCTGGAGAATCATCAATTGGTTTTAAAACTCCTTAATGAAGCATATCAACACATGAATCTGTTCACTGGGTCCTTATCTGCACACACCTTAAAAGACAACACAATTCCACCACATCTAGTTTCTGACATTTTAGATATTTAACAGCAGGCAGACTTTTTTGTTCATATGAGTTCCTGACCAAATCTTTTATTCTACTGTAATAATGAATAAAAATGTGCACTCTATAAGTCTAGTTTACCTTTTTAATAAGCAATAACCCTTCATGTGGGTATGTAGGGGATTTTGATGGAAAAGATGGTGCAGTTCATATAGAAAGACATGAAAAGACTAATTAATATCCTACTTGTGTGTGGGTAAGGCTCATGAAGTTGCAGAATCACTATCCTAGGTAGAACCCTTCCTGCACCATATACTTTTATGATATTTAGACAGCAAAACAATTATGTAGGTAGCACAGTGAGTCTTAAAAAGTCTAGAAGTCAGTCATAAATCTAGTAATTAAATTAATACTATTAAAGTCACATATTTTCCTGCACCTTTTGCTTCCTTAGAAAGGAGCTGTTCACAATTGCAACTTCATTCTCAATTATTTGCTTAGGTCATATAACAACAAGGAACATTTGGTTTCCTGAGCTAAATCTTTAATTATAAAAAACATTTCATTTTCTTCCTTGTCAAAGACAAAAAGAAATGATAGTAGTATAATCAGCAGCCTTCCCATTAGTAACATAACAGGCAGAAGAAGATAGTCAGCATTTGCATAAAGTACAAATTCCACCTCCTTTTCACCAGTATTTCTCATGGTTTTAACAGCATCACCTCAACCATTCATAAACTATTCTGGCATTTCATTATTGCTGTATCCAAGACCTCCAACCACCACCACACCCTCCATCCCTCTTAGCTGATGGCATGCCTTGCAGCTGAGAATAATTAGCTAACCTGCACATTTTGGCACAGCTAGATTATGTCTTACCTGAAGGCACTAATTACTTCTACTGTTGCTATCACCACATTTTCTCTGGCTGGCAAGAATATAAGTACATTGAAAGGCTTTCTCCAAGGGATCTGACAAACTCCTCAGTGGAAAAACTGGGAGTGATGTGTCAGAGCTGGTGGCATAATTTATACCTTCTGCACTGATATTTCCCACTGGATTTGATAAATCCAGGTTTAGTCAGAAAAATCAGAGAACTGCTCAAAGCAAACACTATGTAGCTTAAGCTGAGAGGTTGAGAGGAACCAAGCTGTCTTTGAGTCTGTTCAGAACAAGATTAGGTTTAGGCTTGTGCAAATCACCTGAAGTACAAGGCTGCAGGACTTGTGACAGGGAGCTTTGGAATATGCTTGCACATGCCCCATCCTTTCCCAATAGGACTCTGTTAGTGAGGCTTTTAACTCAAGGCTGATTTGACAAAATCAAAACACAAAACCATGTCAGGCATGTTTGTAACAATGCTCTATCTCTGATCACCACAACAGGAACATTGCCTTTCCCTCTGGTCTGAGAGGAACATGCCCCCCTAAAGAGATACAACTGCAAATGAAGTGTAACTACAACACTTTTACACTAATACTCAAACAGCAATAAACTCCTAGATATTGCTGAAAGAATCAAGCATCAACTGCAGCAGACACAGCGAATTACCTGGTAAGTATTTTAGCTGCTAATCCAGCTCAAACTCTGTGGTCACTGGTGTGGTTATAGCTCCCAACAGTCAGCACAAAAATGCCAGAGCTAAACCATACTGTTGTGTTCTTACTTGGCTATAGCCTAAAAAACATGTGCTTGCCTCTGAGTCCTATTCAGAGCCTTTTTGCATGTATCCAATCTGCCTCAGAACCTTAATCAGGAATTAAGCCTGATATCGCCACATGACTTTACTCCTAGAGACATAAAAGCATCAATCTTTGTCATTGCTTCTTCAACACTTTTAATAACTCAGTTTTAAAAACCATTTAAAAAAAAAGAACATACTACTTTTTTAATAGAGTAGGTAACTCTAGCAGAAATATGCTTTAATGAGATTTTCTACCTACAAAGGTAAGATAAGCATCTTACTTCAAAGACCATGTATATGGTATTACATATAACCTGCTGGTGAATTTTTGTGACTATTTTATGGACTACAGAAAGGCTTTTTTTGTTTGTTTTTATTATAAACAACTATCAACTTCCTAATGATAACAATAACCTTATCAGAAACAAAACAATACATTCTAATGGCCAAAATTGTCTAGAGAAATAATATAAGGAAGAATTTAAGATAAACCCAGAAACAAAACACCTAACAAGCAAACAAACCAACAACACAAAAAAAAAAGTCAAAGAACAAAAAGGCAAAACAAAACCCAAAAAATCTCCCTTTGATGTCAGAAAAACATTACTTAACTTTTACTGAAAATGAACTCAAATTGCAAATATCAACCTTAAGTTTCTCAAAAAGTAGAAAACCTATGAAGCTAACATATTTCACTTACAACAAAATGCATTTAATACCAGGAAATTCACCTTTTTCAGGCAAACCAAGCTGGCACCTCGTGGGGAAGCAATCACAGATACTCAAGATGCTACAAAAACAAGTTCAAAATTATACTTTTGCAAGTATCTTTCTACACAGCTATAGAACCATGGACTGATACACTGAGAACACTGTCAAAATGATAACACGTAGCAAAAACACATCTGAAGAAAGAGAAGCTAACATGTCACAGCATTTGTTGTAGTTGAGATACCCATAATAGGCAGAATATCACAAAACAATTTCAGAAAACTTTAAGCATTCAGCCAGAGAGAGCAACACCTTACCTCTTCAGCAGGCTCCAGGCATCTGCTCTTTCTTGGTCTCCAGCCCAGCCTTTTATCCCCTCCTGTTGATGCCCTGCACCTGTGTGCCCTCTGTTCCCTTTCCTGGTTGGTCAGTGCCCCTGGGCACTCCATGGCTCATTCCCTTCAATAGCATTCACCTGTCCTGCACAGCTGCAGCCATTTAGGGATGAGCCCCACTCCCAATCACCCCAAACTGTGCCCACACCACAGCCCCAATCACCCCAAACTGTGTGCCCACAACAATAAAGCAGCTTGTAGAAAAAAATCCACCCCATCCTAAAGCCACCTGGCTCTGCAAGACTCGACTGCCCCCACACCAAAGGGGTGCAGCAGCACCTGCACCCTTAAGCAAAGTACTCACAGGCACAAGTGTGGTGTCATTGGGCAGAGAAATACATTGAAATCTTAATCTACTCTCATGTTGTGATACTGACCAAACTGAAAATGGGGTAACAGAATCCAGGTAGGGCTTGCCTGACAGACACAATTCCTCAATTCCTTGCTGCACAATCTGAGGGGAATTGGACTGGTACTGCAGACTCCAGGTAGAAAAAAACACAGCACTCTCAGATAGTCACCCACAAGAAGGTCGCATCATCAAAACAATAGAAAAAACACACAGCACCTGGGAATTGGGAACAGCACCTTGGGAAAGAATTCCAAAGGCCTGAGTGCGCTGAGGGCCCTGAGAGGCCACACCTGGGGCCTTCCGCAGCCTCACCTGAGGCCTTCGGCAGGCAGGCTCCATTTAAACCCGGGCTGGGAGCATGGCTGCTCTGCTCCTGTGGGAGTGGGCTGGGGTCTTTGTGATGTTCCTGGCTGGTTGGTGGCCTTGGCACTGTGTTGTGGCTCTGGGGGTCCCCAATGGCAGGTAAGGTCTGCTTTTTCTGGGTTACCCACTATGGTGGGTGAGGTGGGTACCTGTGCTTAGCTGCCCTCAGAGGTTACCTTGCTCTTCCTGAGGGAATGATCCTGCTCTTACTGCCCACTTATGTATAAACAGTGTTTCATCTTGGTTTTTCTAACTAAATGTATGTAGGGAGCAGCTTTTTTTTGACCCAATATCTAAAGGATCTACAAGCCATGTGGAAAAAGCAATTACTGCCTTTCACTAGCAGGTTGTCTTCCCTATGTCAAGTCTACAGGTAGCACCAGAGGTTATGGCAGCTTTCCATTGGGAAATCTAGCCTGCAAAAGGTAATGCTTTAGATATCTCCTGGAGGGGGTGGAAAAATAATTTAGTATGCATCAGAAAAGACAGTAATATTTGTAGTAAAGTTAAGTGTAATTTATAGAGCATAAGTTTTACAGTTTTTGTTATGGGTTATTAGACATGAGGGAATGTGTCTATGAGAAGATTGGACAAGCAGGCTATGCCTTCCTTCTAAGGACTAAACAAAACACTTTTCTAGGCTGGTGAGGGACATGGGGATTCAGTGCTGCTTATACTTCCTTTGTAAGATATTGGAAGGTGCTCTTATGCTATGTAAAGCATATTAAAATAGCCTTATCTGATGTATACCAGAGCTTATATTCATTTCAGGAAAGGTTACAATAAAGAACTTTGATATATGTAGTTCTTATCTAATTGCCTCTATAGGGAAAGAAGGAAAAACTGACAACTTAGCTGTCCCAGCTTGGACCTCAAATGCATGGTTATTGTCTTCTTTTCCACAGCTACTTGAGCAAGTCAATTTCTCTGCAAAAAGTTCACTACTGTGTTAACTTCAAATACTGAATGCTAAATGATAGCAGGAGGGGACCTGTGGCTTATTTTGGCTAGAACTTTGCATTCTGAGGTACTCCTGTGTACATCTGATATTTGAAATCAGACTAGTTCTTTGATACTTCTGTTTGTTAATGCCTATCCAACCTCTCAGGTGGAGCAGGGAAACCATAACGAGCTGTTGATTATTTACTGTGGAATCTAAGCTTCATGTTAAAAATGCTTTTGCTGGTACATGAAGGAAGCTTTTTAGACTAGGAATATACTAAATGGTTAGTTTTTATCAAATAGTTCTAAATAGATAATAACTGATGTATTTTTGGTCATAGCTCTGCCTTCAAATATTAATTTCATATGAAAATTAGCAGGTTACAGGAAATTGCATTTTTTCAAAGGGTTTGTTAAAAGAAAACAGCATTCATGTCCATGTTTTTATTTAGGGTTTTTTGTTTTGCTTTCAGTTTTTTTTTTGAGCTAGGAAATTTAGTTTTACCTTTTTTCCTTAATTTTGAGGACCTTCTCTTTTCAGAAATGCAATAAATAAAGGGCTGTTGTAAGGCCTGGTTAAAGGAACTGTGACGAATGAAGTATTTTGATACCGTATTTAATGATAAAATCTGGTTTCATGATATGACTTTGTTGTGGGTGGCTCTTTCTGAAAGTTCTGTGTCTTTCTGCCTTGAGCCTGCAGTAGATGTCTAATTCCCCTTCAAATTGTGCAGCAGGGAGTTCAGGAATTGTGTCTGTCAGGCAAACCTACCTGGATTCTGTTACCCCATTTTCAGTTTTTCAGGCATCACAATATGAAAGTAGATTGAGATTTCCATGCTTGTTTTTTGCCAAATGACACCTCAGATATTTACTTTTCAAAGCTTAATCAGCAAGATGTTACAGTGCTTGATAACTTTTGTAGCGCTGACAGTAGTAACAGTAGTCTTCCTGTAGCACCCCTATCCCCCCAAAACCATCTCCAACAGCTGTTTCTACAGTGCTGTGATAGATGAAAATAGCTGTGTGTGCTCTCAGAGAGGTACCAGGTGAGTCCCTGGGGCAGGAGGGGTGTCAAGTGTCTTAGGGGAGAGGCCCTGAGCACTGTTGGGGTTGAAAAGTGAAAGCAGGGTTGGACTGGTGAGCTGCAGCTCAGGCAGAGGATCAACTGCTGGGGAGGGCTCTAAAAAGCTGGAGCAGTGGCCGGTGAAAAGTGAAACGCCCAGGCTAGATAAGTGTCCAGCCAACCTCCAGCCAGTAAGGCACTTCCCCAACCCGGAGTCAGGGCTTTGTGCCCAAGGCGATGTCAAGCCTTGCGGACGTGTGGCCGCAGTAAAGAGCTCCGAAGTCGCAGGATGAAATGAAGAGGCGACCCTCAGTTTCTTCGGGGGGGTGGTTTTATTGGTAGGGAAACGTGCAGGTTCGGTGGAAGAAGCTGAGAGCCCCGAGGCAGGGAAAAAGCCTCGGTTTTACTGAGGGTGGGAGGGGTGAAAGATAGCAAATCAGAGAGGGATACATTAAGGATTGGCATGATCGGAGAACCCATCAAACACAGTTGCGGGAGGGACCCTGGCCCCTAACCCAATCACTCGACACCCTGGCCCGAACTCTCTAGAAAAAGAGGCAGGGGTGTCGAGTGACAGGCAGGCTGCCAGGGGTGGGGAACAAGAAAGATACATTTGGTATCCAAGACAACTGGGGAGGGGTTTGGGGATTGACACAAACTGGTAACAGGACAGGACTTTCTGAGAGAACAATGGAGGGAAAACTGAACAAGCATAAAACACACCACAACAAAAAGCAGCATCAACCTGTGAGCATTTAGCTGCTGTTTGCTGCAGCTCAAAAAGAATAAAAAGCTGGAAGCATGGAGCTATGCTGGAAAGACAAAGGTTGAGAAGGGGGTTTTTTGTTAATACTTATCTCTAACTCTCTTCCGTAGGTTGTGCAAGGCTTTTCTACTTGGCAATTTAATTATTCCTGACTGTACAGAAATACAGTCCAGCCTTTCAGATACTCAAAGAGCAGGAGCCTGGCCCTCACAGTGTCTGAGGCTGTGGTGTGTAAGGAATGTTACCTCAGTTAGTCTAGGGTAGTTATGAATATAGTTAATAGTTTTGTGTTATGGATATCTGTCCTTCTGATGGCTACTTCATCTGACAAAAACAAAAGGAATGAAACAAAGTGCTGTGAATGTTATACTGAACTCGCAAGAGCAAGAAATTGCTCACTCAGGATACATGTGTCTTGCTAGATATCGCTGCAGAGTGGAATATTTTGCATTTAGCAACTCTACCCTGCAGTTTGGGGGTCTTTGGAGAGAGCTACTGTCCTTGTATAAAGTCTGCTGAAGGGTTTGTATTGGATGTTCATAGCTCAAGAATCTGAGGCTTTCCATTTGAATTTCCTTGACTTGGTGATACAGCATTCAGAATGCTATTTGAGCACTTTTGTTTGCAAGGCTTTATCTTCTTTCCAAGGCTAGCATTTTATACTTTAGAACTGAAGGTAAAATAATAAGGTAATTATATCCAAAGCTGTTTTCCTAAGCTAATTTAAATAGAAAAATTGAACAACTTAATTGCTGTGCATTCCTTGGCTTCTTTGCTATGATCTGTAGCAGTCAACAAAGCAGATGGAAGTGGAAAAGGATTTTATTTTTGTAATGGGCTTGTTGTGCAACTTTGCAGTAAGCCAGTGAAAAAAACTAATTGAAAACTGAAATCTAGAGGAGTTTTCATGCAGATAATATTTTACATTTAAAATCGTGTGGATTTATATATTTTATGGAAGCATTAAAGAAGGTTCTGAGGGTATGTTTGGTTTTAGTGGGTTTTTTTCCCAGTTTGGGGTGAATTCTATGTTCTTTTAATAAGAAAGATGAAATTTTATACATTACCCTGAAACATAACATAATAACATTTTAAGAAGGAAAAAAGGATTTTGATAACATTTTAAGAAGGAAAAAGGATTTTCACTTCTGTAGGAACAAAACAAATGTAGGAAAGAGTTTTGTGTTCTTACTTCCATGTAAGAGCTGCATATACAGGTGAAAAATAGTGGAATAGAGGACATTGTAGTTAGATGTCTGAGAATTGGATGGACTTGAGGTTTTGAAAAACTTTTCTTATTGCTTTGTGGAAAGACAATGCTCTTTATTTCTCATGCTTTGTCTTCTTCTCAACTAATTGCTATTCCAGCTATTATGATCATTAATTGAACTTCAGATGAAAAAAACCAAAACATTTATTGCCGATTCTGCTATAGGTCTAAAGGAAGTCCAAGTAGCTTGCAAATTGTTTTAATCCATAAATGTTTATACCTATTTGTCATACATTGCCCTGCTGACTGAATGCAAGGTCCATTGACCTTTAGGACTGAAGTTTTTCATTTCAACTTACTCAATTTTGTAATATTTGCCTCCTTCTGATTGTTAATGATGAATAATTCTTCTAATGCATTTGGAATTGGCAAGAAACAAGTTTAATGCAGTTATCCTCTAACATCTATTGCCTAGTATAGTAAGGGTGTGTTGTGGAGGAAAAAGATGCTTTGCTTTTTCCTTGGCATCAGGTGGAATCTGTAGCTGAACAGTCTATGACAAAGGATTGCCATCCACACTAAACAGGACAGCAGGTATTTATTGATTTGTATTTCATGTTTCTCCAGCAGTTTCTTCTCATCTGAGACATTTAGTAAGGATGTGATATTCTAGAAATAAAACTCCTGTAACATTTTAATTTTCAGAGTAAGACTAGCATAAAAAACAAGCCCCCCCCATGATTTGATGGTTTAATTTTTGGTTGCTTCTCTTTTTTTCCTAGTATAGGATATATGCAACAGAATTCAGCTTCGTATTTGATTTTTCAGTTTTCTAAACCAATAAAACTACTGGCCCATGGCACATACAAATTGCAAGTGCAGTCTGACAAATTAGGCCAAAATGTTTGGCTTATAAAATTCCTCCTGGTGCTAATATACTGAAATCAATATGAAGTATTTGCAAGGTATTTATTTGGCAAGGAGGAATGGATGTGACTTTGCTCCCTGTGTAAATATAAATCTCAGTCCCACATAATGGCACAATGTTACAATTTTTACATGGCAGTTTGGTCAATCTTCTCAAGGCTTTACTTTACATCTTGAATGGATTCTTATCACTGTAAAATACTAATGCTTTATGATGTACATTATTAAATTACTGCACTAGAAGTAATTTCTGTAGGGCTACATTCTGCAGGTTTCTAGAGATGCTGCTTTAAAGTGTTTGCATGCCCAGACTAAATGGAAACCATTTTTTAAAAAAGTTTTTGAGACCTTTGCCAGTGATAACAAGGAGTGGATGATAGGTAATAGTCTAGAAGAGCAAACATGAGTGATTTTTATCATCTGGATTCTAAAGGAGAAGGAATAAGCTCTTTGGGGAGACATTTTGCTTCAGGAAGGACAACACCAATTGCCAAAGTCTCCTGCACTTTTCTCTTGTACTGTAAAAGAAACCCATGTAATAAACTGTCCTAGGGGGACTCTGCAACTCAGCTGTCTATTTTGACTGGAATAACTATCATATTTAATGGCCTGAAAAATTTGGGCTAAAGTGAATTTAGAAATTTCTGAATCCATTATGATGCTGGTAACACATCTTTTCTCTTTTTGAGATTCTGTCATTTCCTTCCACCAAAGAATTATCAAAGACAGGTTTCCTTTATTCATGTCATATGTATGAATTTTTTCAAGAAACAGAAGGAAAAGTCATTTTTTTTTTCTGTAAGAAAAATCTGCCTTAGGGAATATACTTTTTTTTCCTCTGTTATTTGCTGTATTTTTTTTCTTCCCCCAGTCCATTAGGTTCTTATTATCCTGCATGTTTTTTACATGGTATTTTGATGTATTTTGATACTCTGAAAAATCACAGGATTCTGTCAGAAGCCCAACACAATGGCAGTTTGTGACCAATCTTTTCCAATTCTGTTAGTGCTTTCCCCTAGTCTCTTGATTCTCTTGATTATAGCTGTCAAGAAAATAACCTGGAGAGCAGAGAAGAGTTTGGGGTTGGTTTGTTGCAAGTTTTAAGAAAATTTAATCTTCATAAGTATGTCACATAACTCATTTAAAAACCTAAAAATAATTAATCCCATGTCTATTTTTTTTCAAGTTATAAAGAATCAATTTCAGAAATCTGAGCAGGGCTCTTGCCCATACCCAGAAAGAGCTGTCTGTACTTAGTTTGCTTTTGCACTGAAGCAGAGCTGTTCCATCTCTGCTCTCTAGTAACCTCTACTTTTTAGAGTCCAATATGGTAAAATATGCCAAACAAAGCAGGGGGAAGAAATCAAACCACATTTTGATATATCAGGGAATGCTACAGGGCATGAATATTTTCTTGGAACTTATGAACAGAAATCAATAAATTGTGCTGCTTTTCCCAGCAATCTTCTTCAAAGGAGACATTTATTTTTTGCTTTCTTTTCCTTTGTTGTTGGATATTGGCTTTCTCCTTTTACTGGGATACAGAGACTTGAACAAGTCTAAAATGTGTTTCGAAAGGGACAAGCCCACAATATTTGAGGGGGAAAAATAATTTTCCTGGCTCCAAATCTTGTTTGCAACAACAGGATGCATTATCATAAGTGACAGTTCCAACTGTGAATAATAAAGATAATTTAGATTACTCCCTGGCAGCACAACATACATCAATTGATAAATTGTTTTAAAATGTGTAGAATCAGTCCATGTTAAACTAGCATGTTCTGTTTTCTCCACTTGTGGGCTGGCAGAAGATTTTTCTCCCCATTTAGGACTTTGTGATGTAGAAAAATCACATTAGCCAGACACCAGTTACTTACTGCTGTATGATGCCTGATTGATGGGGGTTATTTTACTATCATCAGATTAGAGATGAGGGGAGATAAATTAAAGAGGCAGAGGAACTCTCTTGTTGTGGTGTCTTGTGCCTGAAACTACCCCTAAGAGGATAATGAGGTTAATGCACAGCCAGGTACAAAGGTAACTTAGCAATTACTTTAAAAAAACCTGTGACTTTGTAATGGAAGTACTGTGCCAGCTCCAAGAGACAGGTAAGCAACTTTTAATAGATTAGTAGGTGATCAGCTGCTCCTCAAACAAACGTGTGAATTTGTGTTTCATTGAAGCAAGTGGTTATCCAGAGCAGCTGTCATCCTGCAGGCTGAGGGAGATTGCCAGCACAAAAGAGAATCTGAGCTTTGCCTGCTGAAGGCTCATCAAACAGCTCAGGGAAGGCTGTGGATTGTATCTACAGGCAGGTTCACTGAGCACGTAATCCAGTTTGCTTATTTTCTGCTGGTGTTGTACCACCCCATCATCCTGCTGGAGTTCATCTGAACCTCACTGTACTTGATTTTCTCTGACGATTTCCTGTAGTGGAAGTGCTGTAACAACTGCCCCTGGCTTCAAAATATGCTACGTGGGCTTAGAAAGGGTTCAGATAAGAGGAGTCAGTATTTTAACTCCTGATAGTGTTTTCTCTCTGTTTGGGAAGTGACTCGCAGTAGGACTTTGACTTTTTGGACTTCATTTGGTTGACAGATCTTGATCAAAGAAATGTTTAGAAATTATCAGACTTGTTGGGCATCATCACACCAAGATTAATGTGGGACAAATTTTTCCATGGTAAAAGTAGTGTGTAATTATGCATTTCTCAAAATACTCAATCTTTTTGCTCAATATTGGAAGGTGCAAACTTGCATCTTGCAAACTCTCATTCCCCATTTCTTCATGTTTGAAAGCTATGCAAATACTGTGACTGGTGAATGTAATTCAAGGCATAGGAAAGAGGTAATCTATTTTAAG
The DNA here is from genome assembly GCF_023055355.1 of Agelaius tricolor. NCBI lineage: Eukaryota > Metazoa > Chordata > Aves > Passeriformes > Icteridae > Agelaius > Agelaius tricolor. Next base: position 4,910,741 of record NW_027269270.1, read on the forward strand.
ACTAGGACACTAGGAAGTGAATAATTCAAATGATAAAATATTAAGACGTGTTTTGCAGCCAGTGCAACAATGATCTAAAATTAATGCAGAGACTTTTACTTGCATAGAATTTGGGGAACATTGGAAGACATCTAAGGAATTCCTGCTAGCAAATGCAGTTTGTGTGTAAAATCACAGCACACAGCTCTGTTCAAGTTTCATGTGACTTTAATCAGTTTCACAGTGGTGGAAGTGTAATTCAAATTAGAGTTTATACATGGTGCAATTGGCTTGCAAGGAATATCCAGTCTGTTCTGCAATCAAGTAATGAAAAGGGTCACAGCCTCATCTGAGCTTTGGGCTTTTGATGTATTTTAAGGCATTTTGCACGATGAGTAAAGGCACTGATTTGCTCCTGTTCCCAAGAGACAGAGCCCTTTTTGAGGACATGTTTTGCCCAAGACCAGCCTTAAAGCATGTTTTTGCCTGATTTCCATTTTGTAACATAATTTATCTGTCTTAACAGTCAAGCCACTCAAATACAATCATGTCAAGGGAAAAGTGCAGTTTAAGGGACCTTTAGTAATAAAATATCACAAAATGATCAGCTGTGTTGTGCAAATACTGTATTAATATTTCTTTATTATGAGATTTTTTTCTTTTTACAAAAAATTGCTTCACTAGGAAATGGTTGAATCTCTCTGTAAACAGTCTACAGTGTTTTCTTGAGTTTATTTTTAGTCTTAAATGTATTTTAAATAGTGTTGTTTATATTCTTTAGTTTTTGTAGGACTGGGGGAGAGCAGGGATGTTTTGTTTTCAGTCTGCAGACACATCTAGAATGAAATGGATTCCAATCCATATCTTTAAAATATTAATTTTAGTATTCAGTGCTGCTGCCAACAAAATTAAGGGCCAAAGTTCTTATGAATTAACATAATTTTGCAGTATTTGAACTGAAAATTTATGCAATTTTCGAATGCTGTTTTCTGATGGTTTTTTAAATGCCAAAAACACCTTTTGGCATAAAGCATGTATTGATCACTGGATTCTATTAAAAAGTAAAATGGATCATTTTATTCCACCAATGCATCTGGATTTTTACTGTGTTCAAAATGCCACTGGACTCTTTTAGCTGTAATCTTAAATGAGATGCAAAAAAGTTACAGAGCAATTTTCCCTCAGACAATCACACATGAATTCAGGAAGAATTGCCGGATGTTTTAGCTTGCCCTTATCTATTCTGTAGTGCTTTCAGTATGTAAAACTGAAGATCCAAAGAAATTTACTCCTCAGTGTGCTCACATTTTATTTTTCTGAGGATTTTTCTCCTGCTTGCTCTGCCCCACAATTGGACCTTGCTCTGGATGAGAGTCTCATCTAAAATTTGTTGCAGAACACAAAATCAAACTCAGAGTTGTGGTGAAAATACACACCCAGGAGTACACTTTGTCTTAGCTAATAACAAATTTCTAATGTAACATGATAGAATAATATTAGTCAATTTACTGCAACCTGTACTCTTAAGTCAGATTTGGTCTGAAAGGTCAGCTTTCTATAGCACTAAACTCTCCCAGCTCTTAGAAGAAATTAGTGTTGAACAGCAAGTTCAGTTAAAAACCCAATGCAGCTGAGCCTATCACCTTACAAACACTTCAAATAATGTTAATTATGTGAAAGCTGGGGATTTTTTTCTTCCATAAAGTCTCTTACTCCCATTCCTATGATTGTGTGTGTACTATGAATTAAAGGAGAAAATAATGCCACTGGAAGTTTTTTCCTGATCAGGAGTATCCTTGCATAGTAGGTAACCCATTGCTAGCTCTGTTGGTTTAATGCAAGCCAAGATATAAAGGGAAAAATAAAACAATGAAGATTTATTTTCAAAAAATAATTTAGAGATATTGGTCTTAATTCTGTCCTAAATGTATACTTTGCAATTTGGGGATGGAATAGATTTTTTTTTTTTCTTTCAGACTCCTGTTTCTAACACAAATCTGAGATTTTGGGGCTTTTTAAAGCAGAATGGTCCTGGTTTTGTTCCTCTATGTTCCTTCAATAGAGCTGGCTGAAAGATTGGCTCTGTTTTGATAGAACAAGATAGTTTGTAAAGGTCTTAGCCATCCATGGGTATCAATACAAGCTACTTAGTTCCTTCTAAATATTTTTATTAATGTTTCCTAACCAAGGGCATCAAAGTAATTGTAACTTAAACTGCTGACTTGCAACTGTGGTCTTTTTTATTCTGGAATTTTTCCTTTTCTCGAACAAAAATATTTTGCAACAAAGTATATCTCCTCTTTCTGAAAACACCTGTTTAAACTTGGGATTCTGAACACTTTGTATCTGTTTTACTCTACTTGAGTGAAATGTGAAAAGTTTTTTTTGGAAATGAATACACAGATTTAAGCAGTATTTTTGACTGCTATTGATGTTACTTTGTTAAACTTGAAACTTTAAAGCTGTTCTGTTTCTCATGTTCCCTTTTTCCCTTATTATTGTTTTTATAATGCTTTTTTCTCTTTGCCACATAAGAAAAATAAATAGACAACAGAACCTCTGTGTTCTGCTAGTCAAATGCTGAACACATACAGTCTTTATGCATTGCAAGTAGGACATGAAGTCCAGCTGGTGTTGATTTCAAAAAGAGGACACTCATCAACCATCCTCTTTAATAAAATGGTACAAGAACCCTCCCAGTTGTGTTGACACTGAAGATGTCCCCAAAACAATAAAACTGCAATGAGATGGCAAAAATAGCTGTGCCTTTATGAATGTGCATTTTAAATGCGTAATCTTTGAACAATTGCATCTTTTTTGGCATTGTGTAGTATGCAAGATCCATGATGAAGAGACAGATGCAGGGATATGTGATCTTAGCGCCTAAATTCAGGTTCACAAACAATGCTATGATTTTTTTATGAAAATCCCACTAAGCTACAATGTTTCTTCTCTTGTTTTCCTTTATAATATTTTAGAGTAGTGATTTCAAAAACTCGTACTACATAATGTATGAGAAATAGGAGTGCAGAACAATAATGAAATTCCAAGGTAGATGTTAAGTAGTCTTGACTATTTAATTCCACAACTTGGCTTAGGACTGGGCTGGGTATGGCATAAAAGACAAGATTAGTACAAGGAGACTCATAAAGGTAGGCTGATATCCTCATCTCACACTGCTCTTTTAAATGAGATGGATTAACAATTGTCAGGGAGGGGAACATCAACTTATTTTGCTGCTGAAGTTGAGATCTTTCCTCTAGCAATCTCTGATAGCAAACAGTCAGTGCATAAACCACAGGTAAAGTGTGTCCTTGTAAATCCAACCTGTTTTGTTGTCTCTTCCCTTTGGGTCATCTGTTACTTCCTTTGTCCTTGTTTCCTCTTCTTTTCCTAACTCTTTTCAAAATCCCCTCTACTCTGTATTTTTATCTATGTACTTTCATAAAATTCCTTTCTATCCACCCTAAGCTTGTGGATATGAGTGTTTGCTAGACTTCATTTATTGCTGGCAGTGTTATTTTAGGCTTTTGCTGTCAGCTGTGCAAGAGGCTTCCTTTACCCTATTTGCTGGCATATGGCATAACCAGATTTCAGGCAGCAAGAGCGCAGCCAGACATGGCAACAAGTGGCTGAAAGAAAAGGAGATTTCTGCTCCAATTTCAGCAAAAGCAGGGATTTTGATTTGTGTTGCTGTTTTGCTTATTGCTTCCTCAGTTCTGGATGCATTTCTGCTGTTTGTTTGAGTTTAAAAATCCCAAATACCTACATGAGTTAACTCTTGGATTAATCTGGCTAGTTAACTCTTGCTGTACCTCCACAGAACTGTGAAGTTATATGCAAAAAATGCTATCAGTTCTTATGTTAATTTGCATTTAATATGAGAAAGAGATTTATTATTCAAGTCTCAAAATTTTTTTGGAACTTTATCTCATTGGAGATGCTGAATCATTCTTTTGAAGTGAGTGTAATGCTTGCTAGATTTCAAATAAGATAATAAAGAATGTTAAAATTTGCTTTAAATATATAATTTATATGCTATGAGTTCTCTAACATAAGTATGACTGATGTGGGTGTACACTGAGAAACAGTATTTCTAAGAAGAAAAGAACTAATTAAATCCTCCAAAATGTCACATTTAGCATTAGAAAAGATTTTTGTTTGAAAAGAACAAAGGCAGAAAGTGGTAGAAAGTGAGCTGTTTGTAGCTGAATTTATGGTTTCAAACCTAAAAATAATAACTTTAAAAACCTTGTCCCCCTCATTCGAATAGATAACTTTTATCATTGACTTTGCAGCTAATACCAAGAAATTTGTTCATTTGCATTTCGTGTAGAGAAGCCAACCCTGCATTCCTTAGGCATCTGTTTAAACAAAGGGTGATATCAGATCAAGGGCAAAGCTAAAACTGGAGTAATTTGCTTTACATGGAAGAGGTAAGTAAATAAATATCCCACCATACAGTGTCATTGCAACATATGACTTCTGTCAACCTACAGCTGATTTAAACAGCTCCTGAAATCTTAATCTGTTTCTTGTCTCTCCCAGTTACAGTTTGCTCTCTCTAGCTGTCCTAATCAGTCATTTTTAAGACCCTGCTAGCAAATAGGCAAGTGGAAAAAGAAAAAATGAACCCTTGTACTTCCAAGGTGCTCCTTTTAGCATACAAAATGTGTATCTAAACTTGTAAAGAGGCCACACAAACAGCTCAGCAGAACAAAAGGTGAGAAAGCAAGTTTTTAAGGGTGAGTAACAGCTATCCTATGAAATGCTTTTTGCAATCAGGTATCATTCTAGGAATTTCATCATTTTCTTCAATCCTTTGTGCATATCTTAATTTTCAGCCAAGCAGCTTTTAATGGGGAATTTTTCTGGTTTTGTTTCCTTGCAGTTCTCACATTAATACAGAGGAAATGTATCCATGTTGAATGTGTTTCAGTATTATTTACAATAACTAATCCCAAGCATGCAGTACTTCCAGCTAATGAGCAATATAGATTAAAGGCAGATGTTTGCTGAAACCATGAATTTGGCATTTATCTCGTAGCAACATTTAATCTGTGCTGTATGTTTACTTCTTGGTATGTTGGTTGCCAGTGGTTGCAGTTCTTGTCTGTTGTGGTTTAAATTTTAAAAAAGCCCTCCATCTTGGAATTGCAGAGTCAGAGAATATCCTGAGTTCAAACAGGCACACAAGGATCACCAAAGTCCAGCTTCTGTCCCTGCACAGGACACCCCAAGAATGCCACCATTTACCTGAGAGCATTGCCCAAAAGTTTCTGGAACTCTCTCAGGCATGGTGCTGTGACCACTTCCCTGGGAAACCTGCTTAGTGCCCAGCCACCTTCTGGGTAAAGAACCTTTTACTAATATTCAATCTAAAACTCCCCTGGAATCTTGTGCCCTTCAGACACATAGAAAAGTAAAACTGATCAGTGTTTCGTGCATTTCGCAGAGAACACAAGGAGGTCTGATAGCCAGAAACTGCTTGAGGCTGAAACTCAGCAGGAATTTGGTTCTGTCTGAAACAGCAGGAGTGAGCTGCAAAGTTTAACTTCAGAACAAGTTGTGCTCTTCTTGTTGACACCTAAATGATGTTGAGCATGTTTTAAGCTTCTCCAGCAAACAGAGAAGCAGGTGCATGTGTCACTACATGAATCAAGAGGTTCTGAGGAACAGTCGGCAATTGGTCTGATTACTTATTGTCATCTGACCATGCTGAGATCCCCTCTCAGAGCTCAGGTCTAGTCAGTGCCAGGAGCTGAGAAGTTGGTTTGTGTTGTGCTGTGTGAACACAAGACAGAGGGGATTCCTGAGCAAACAAGATATCAGAAAGCACTAACCAAAGGCCAGTATTTAATGAGTTCTAATAGAAGAATAAAAAGAAAATGGGTAAGAGAAAAACAACTTGTGACTGGGAAACAAACTGAAGCAGAAATAACCAGCACTGGTTTCAGCTGAACAATAACCAAAGCTAGGATATGAAAAGAAAAGAAATTGAAAAACAACTTAGAGGCATTGACACAACAGGAATTATTTGGAATTATTTTAAGTTAGAGGCAGAAGCAGAAAGACAAATGATTAGAGGAAGCTAGGAGCAAAGACAATTTCAGGGAAGCTTATTTTGTGTGATGGCAGTGGTGAACAGGATTGCATTGTCCTAGCAGACATCCTTTAGCTTTGTTAAGGTAGAGAAGAGATTGTAGTGGGATGGTAGGAGGTTTTTCAGGGGCACTGTTGCTTTGTGTTGCTAACATTGGCCATATACTAATCTAAAATTACTTGCCATATGGGTACATTAGTTTTTTTCTTGAATATCAAAAGCTGAAAGACTACAAAAAGAGATCAAAGGAAGATAAAATATTGTGCTGAATTGTCTGCTGTTTCTGCAGCAAAGACGTTATTTAGAAAAGTTGAGTGAAAGAGAGGAGATTGATGGGTATTTTACTGTTTTGATGTTTTCTTTAGGAACATTATTCTTAGTTTTCTTACTGAGGCTATCTTTTGCTTGGTGGAACAAATATGTTGTTTACTTGCTTATTGACATGGGAGGGACTGGCTACCCAGAGGCAGGTATTGAAATGAGCAGTGAACAGCAGAGAGCCATTCCACCCACCTGTGTGGGAGTGTGAAAGCACATGTTTGTTACCCAGCTCTAAGGATCAATTGCTGAGCTGATAGCAGGAACCATTAGCGGGCAAAAATTAATTTATTCCCTATGCTTCACCTAGCAAGAAGTGGGTGGTTGGAAAAATACCTTGTCATTGCAGAAGGCTAATGACTGATTACTGATGTCATTATAAAATCAAAGACAGGATTTTTCCCTTCGTGTCCTTAGGTGAAAGGAGGCTAAAAGGTGCAGCACCCAGAACAGCACACACCTCTTTCCTTTTGGATGGTTAAAATAGACAGCTCTGTTTTGCCCAGCCACAGGTTGTACTGCCCTAGTTCTGTGACCTGTTTGCTCTTTATTCAACAGATAAGCACCCATGACTTTTTTGAAAGTAATACAATAATAACATAAACCTTTACAAATTAGAACAGTTATTGCTTTCAAAGGGATGCTTAGACTCCACTCTGAGGTGTGCTGAATGTTAAATAGTCACTAGGGGGATGTAGGAATTCTGGATGGAAGTTGGGTTCATCTTGAATGAGTTTTTATTGCAGCATTAAAATGTGATTGCTTCATCAAGAGCAATTTTTGAACTTTACCTGAAAATATTGCACTTCCTGTAATATAAACTTAAATATACCCTCCTTGGCATTTCTTTTGAAAGCTCAGCTGGGCTTTTTGCCTGAGCAGTTTCAGATTAGTTTTAAGCAATAGCTCTTTCAAATATAGTCTCACATATGGCCCAAATTCTGGGAAATGTTTACTCCTTTAACTTATTTTTTTTTAAATGAAAAGCATCTGAAGGTCATTATCATCAGCAAACCTTGAACTAAAATGCTAACTGTACCTGCTGAAGGGAAGGCAGTTTTTAACCTCCACTTGTGGCATGTGGATGGTACTGACAAGGGATTGCCTTGTCTGTTCCTGACGGCAGGGGTATGAGAGACCATAATGCAGCTCTGCAAGAGTAACAATTCCAGCACCAGCAGCACAGAGAGAGTTCAGCTCAGTACCAGTCAGAGATGGATTTGCAGGTATGTTGTAGTGTTCTCTGGATTGCACAAGTTCTTCACACCTGTTACTGTTTTATAGAATGCACTATTACCTTTTAGACAAGAGCTGAATTTTGCAACATAAAAAGTCTGTTTATGATCTGCCAACAGGCTCAGCTGCTTTTCATTTAAAGCATAAAAAAGAAGGATTACTATTAAAGGACAAACCCAGGAAAAATGATGTGAGATACTTACCAAGAAAATGGAAAGAATGTATGGGTCTGAAATGGGTGGCAAAGAATAACACAAAGCTTTCATGGTCTGATAGCTATGGAAATGTGTGAATTTGTGCCTGGTGAAAGCAATGAAGACTTATGAATGTGTTCATAAATCACATGTATCAGTTACAAACAAAGGAATAATTCTGTTGTTCATTTCTCACTCCTGTAACTCAAGAAGAATAGCTAAGAAGCCTAGAGGGAAATATGGAGGTTGATTCCAATACCTGAGCAAGCCTGTTCCAAGTCTCTATTGGCAGATAAGTCTCTATTGGCAGATGCTAGCTCAGGGGCTTGCTTTCCTCTAAAAGGTTTGATGTTCTATTTTCCTTGCTTGAAGGCACCTGTTTATGCTGGGAAGTCTATCCCAAATTCTGCAGGTAGCAATCCCAAACTCCAAAGTGATGCTTCCTTATGTTGTTCTACCTAAAAATACAAATTGATTGTCTGAAATTTACTGAGGATTCTTAGATGGCATCACCATTGGAAGATACTAATGGCACTCTCTAGACAGGTATATTCCAAACAGAGAGCATACTTAAAAATATTTACAGTGCTAAAATTCTGTGAATAACATTATTTCTGTGAAAAATAAGTAAGCAAGAAATGTCATGATTTTGGCTAGTATTTATAACCAATGATGAGAGCAGTGGGCTGAAAAATGATGGTACAGCTGACTACAAAGGAAGCAGGTTCATTCCTGCAGCACAAATAATACTGATAATTCATTACACTCCAAACTTTCAGCTACAAGGTCGTTCTAATTGGATGTTTATTCTTTTTCCTACAGATCACAAAATGTGGTGTGTATCAGGGCTTTATTTCTTTTTCCAGTTAGGTTCTTTGTTGCAGTATTAATCCCATGCTGCCTTCAGCTTTCATATACTTCCCCATGCCTTTTAAAAGTATTACCAAATTTATTTTCCTGTAACTTTTCAGTTGTACATGAACAGTAACCCAAGGGTTTTTTATGTGCATATCAAATGCATGCAGCACTTCTATTGTCCATCACCAAGGCTGTAGTTGTACCTAATGTGAATGTGCAAATTCAGCCTTAACTTCATACGCCTCTACATCCAGTCTTCAGTAAAGAAGTATTCAGTAAATGAAGTAATACACAAGAGAAAGAAAGTGAAGTTTGGATTATGACACAGCTATATAAAATATTGATTTGGTCTTGATTAAAAGCCTGAAATAATGCTTATGTTTTGTGAGGCCTTGCCTAGGCTATTTTACTAAACCTTGAAGATTTCCCTTTCCAACTGATCTGTTGAAAGATGCTGTAGTGTTTATGTAAAGAGCTTAGAAATTCTTCCAGATCTCCTTCCAACATTCTGACAATTAGAAGGCCTGAAAGCAAAGGCTTTCTATTTCAAGGTTCTGCTCTTGTACAAATATTTTATTAATATATTGCTTTCTTTGAATTACACAGGAAAAATCCTTGTGAGTTTTGGGGGAGCTAACTTCAATTTTTTTCTTTGGTTTACACACCACTGAGTAAATTTTTGCTCCAATTTTTTTCGAATACAATAAATATTTTAAAAAATTTAGGTTCATGTGCAGTGTAGAGACAAGTAATGGTTTCTTTGATTCTTTCTGTCATAAGCTAGTGGCACAGTTAGTATTTTAGGCCTTAGTGTTCTAGGTTTTTGTCATAGACTAAGCAATTTAGACCATTCAGATGTTTTCAGAAGTAGATGTTCTACCACAGTTCAAAGGATGACTGGCTCAGGAAAAAAAAACAACAAACAAAATAAGCATTTCCTACTCTTGTTCTGTGCAAGGAATAGTATAGGTTACCCTTTAGTTTTTAATTCTCTATTTCTTTTTCCTTTTCTCAAAACTTGTGAATGAAGTGCCCCTTTGTTTCTCTTGGCTTTTTGATGGGAGGTTTATAACCAGCATTAGTCTGTGATAAGTTCTACATAGAATATTGCTTTTCTATTTCAGATATATTTTGTAAGGGTGACTATAATAGTTTTAATGTCACATACTCCCAGAAAAAGCTTCAGGGATACAGAGTCTGACAGCCTTTGGGATGAAAACTCTAGCAGCTGTGACATAAATGACCTTCTTTATATATCTTGTTATTACACAGTGATATCCAGCTCAGGTTTGCAATGAGCAACAGTAAATCAGTCACCACCACCTGCACTTGAGCATTGTCAGCAGCTTGTTTTTCTCATCCATTTACTACTGGTTTCCTCAGGCCCTGAATGGGCTCTAACAACTCAATACTTAAGACATCTGGTTAAAATTGTATAGCCTATGGCACCTACCAAATCAAAGTTATGTAATAGTTCTTTCTGCTCTTAAAGTTTTACAAAATGGGAAAAAAGAGTAACAGCTTAACAAGCAGAAAAACTATCAAATAGCTGGCAAGAATCTTTTAATAAATGGGAACATAAGAGGAATACACAACTCAAATGTGGTTTTGAGTGAATGACTCTTCACATCTTTGAAACATGTTTACATTCCCAGTTAATAAAGGTAGAACAGACATCTACTCATGTTTTCCCTTTTTCCTAACTGTCTCCATATCATATCTTCTAATTTATATAGGCCTCTGTCATAAATCCTCTCCTAAATGAGGTTTTTATTTTGCCAAATCCAAGTGAAAGTTCAGGTAATATGATGCTAGACAGCTGCCTTGAAGAGATGAGCATCTGCTCTGATGAGCTGACCAACAGTAGCCTTGTTATGTGCTTGGTTAAGTCTATAGATAAGGCAAATAATTGGCAGGCTACTCGGGTCCTTCTGGCCTTTGCCATCTGTGATGCCTAAAATGATCATACTGCTAATGATGTCCTTCTCTTTGCTGAAATAGAGGCTTCCTGCTCTTGTTGTTCTAGTCTAAGGTCATTAAGATGACTGTTGTGATATCTGTTTACAGTGTGGCAATTTACAGTTCTTTTGGCAAGGCGAGGAAAATTTTAAATGGGGACACAAATTGCAGTACCATAACATTAAAGGAGCTAGAAGTTAAATAGAAAATGGCTAATAGCTTCTCTGGTATTTTTTCTTCATAAGAAGGACTGAACAGGAGTTGGTTTAGTTTTTTGTTTCATGTCCTTGCAGAGTAATGTTATGTAGTTTTTGATCTATGAGAGGTGAGACAGCACCCAGAAGGGTGCAGAAACTTCTCAGGTTCTGTAATTAGAGCAATTCTTTAATCTGTTTTCTCTAGTAACTGTTTTCTGGCAAATCAGTCCAAGTGGTTAGAGGCACACAGTTTGTGGTGATTGGGAGCGGAGCTGCGGCCCAGCCTAATACCCAGTGGTTACAGCTGTGCAAAGCAGGTGAGCAGCACTGACAGCAATGAGCCATGGAGTGCCCAGGGGCACTGACCAACCACCACGGGGAACAGAGGGCACACAGGTGCAGGGCATCAACAGGAGGGGTATAAAAGTTTGGGCTAAAGAACAAGAAGGGCAGATGCTTGCAGCCTTCTGATGTGGTAAGGTGTTACTTTGTTTGTGTTGAAGCTTTCTGAAATTGTGTGGTGATTCTCTGTGTATTGTAGCTGTCTCAACTGCAGCATGTGCTGCGGCAAGAGATTGGTGTTTTTCCTTTGATATTGGCATACCTACAGCTCTAAAAGGCTTCTGATTGTATTTTGCTTTTGCTCATCCTCTATGATCTCCACCCAGTCATCACCATCTGTTTACATGACTGATGTTTACAGTCTCAGAAGAATAACAACACCAGACCATTCAGGTAGGAGCCAGGGTGCAAGCCTGAAATGGACATGGACATTTCATAGGGGCATGTAGTGATAGGACAAAGGGGTATGGCTCCCAGCTGAAAGGGGCAGGTGTTGATTAGATACTAGGAGGAAATTCTGAGGCTTCTGAGACACTGGAATAGGTTGCCCAGAGAACTCTGGGTGCTGCAGCCCTGGAAGTGCTCAAGGCTGGTCTGGATGGGGCTTTGGGCACCCTAGCCTAGTGAAAGGTCTCTGCTCATGGCAGGGGATAGGAACTTTAGGGATGGATGATCTTTAGGGTCCTTTCCAAACCAAACTGTTCTATGCGTTTCTGAAAGATTTTTTTTTTCCTCTGACTATCCTCTTTTCATTTCTTGTGTGCCCAGTTCTTTGCTCGGCTTCTCTACAACAACTGTGATAGTCTTGGTAATGACCTGAATTTTCACTTTTGGATTGGGGGGAGATCTAGACTGCTGAGCAAAGCAGGATTTGGTTCTTTTTGCTCAGTCTTTTGCTTTATGGACCACACCAATTAGAAAACTAAGAGGAACAGGTACTAATGAGAGAGTTCAAATATTTTTCCTCTACTTTTCCTCTCAAATAATGTCCTTATTCCACCCCGAGGTTACCACTGTTGATGGAAAAAAAACCAATCATAGAAGAAAGATGTCACATTTTCTTCTCTTTCCTTCAAATACTATGCAGCAAGTTCAAGTTGAAAGTAGGTTTGCTCTACATTCCTTTTATTTAGGCATTTCAGTACAGATTATGTCAAAAATATATCACAGAAGAACTAGAAAGCTCCCTATGTCCTGAGTATTTTTCTCTTGTGTTATAAAATGTCTCACTTTCTTTAAGAAAAAGATTTTGCATGCAGAAGGGATTTTGAAAAATGTCCTTTCCTGACTAATATATACTATACATGTAATTTTATTGCATTTAAAATGGTATAACTTGATTTAAAAAAAAAAAAAAACTGATTTCATCAAGCATATTTTACTTCAGAATATGTAAAAAAAACCCCAGTAAGTAAAAAAAATGCATTCTGCATAATAACTTTTTGGCTTCCTCTGGTGTAAAATCTGCTATGGTACCAGAAAAAAATGATAATGTGCCCCTAATTTTACTTGCTTTCTGCATCACCTTTGAAAAATTCATGGCATGTATTTCAATAGCCAAAATGTTTTCTCTTGGTCTAGAGTGTGCTCTGCTTTGCAGATGACAGCTGAGCTTGTCTAATCAAACTGAAATTGGTACACTTACTGAACAAGGCTGAGCACTTGCTTATGATCCGAACCAAAGAGCAACTTTGCATGTATGTTGTGGAATGCCAAATAGATCAAGATGCTTCCTGACACTGAGATGAACTGCAGTTTTGCCTAAGGAAGCACTGCATAAGCTGCCTTGTTGCTTTAAAAACCAACCACACAAACATGAAAAACAAGCAATTGAAGCCTAAATTGTTTTATCACAAAGTTTGAAATACTAGGTTTTACTAGGTGAGTTTGTGTCTGTATCTTTGAGAAACTCTAAAAAAAATAAGGTTCTGGATAGCAGCTGACTTTTACTTTTCTTCAATGATTTCATACAATTCCTAGATTATCTCTCTTCCCATCCTCCCTGTCACTGTTTTTGACAGGGACAAGTGGCTGAGGAGATGCATGCAATGCAGTTGTCAGCTCCAACCAGATGCTGCAGAAAGGTGTAAGGGAATAGCTGTCAGTAACAACAACACTCAAAAAAAGTGTATTTCTGATGGTGCCTCATGCATTATCTGTGAATGAAATGTATTTTGCTCAGATTCTCCTTCAACTGTCTTAATGCTGCCGTAGACAGGTTTAGTAGTCTTCTTGTTTGGGTTTTTTTTCTCCACCTAAACCTATTTAAAGTTTAGGGTATGAAAGCAGTAGCTGAAAACAATTCCTGGATTTGATGTTATTTAGAATTTGAAGTTCATACAATTTCCCCAAGTGTTTTCCTTTTTCCTTCTTTCTCAGAATTAATTTTATATTTATGTTTTGGAATTTAGCCTGTTAGCTCCCTAGTAAAATTTACAAATAACTCTGAAACAATGTGAAAAGTTCCTATTTGTTTCCTTTACTTGAGAGACTAAACTGATGGAAAATTTCAGTCATTTTCTTATGTCTAGAGCAGAAAAACTACTAATTTACCTGGGTTTAGTGTACTTATTTTGGAATTTGATTGGTTTTGGTTTTTATTTTAATCATGAATGGAAAAGGCAGCCACACTAATTAAATTTTTGCATATTTCATATTTTTGCATGTAATTCTCTAGAGCTTACTAATTTAAAAAGCTGCCTGCTCCTGACTTCTACTCTTCACAGGTTTTTTCTGTCATGAAACTTTCCACTCTGGACCATAAATTGCAACCCTGAACTGTTTTCAATCTTGTCTTTAAAACAAGAATACACCTGCTGCAGACAAAACGCCTTTGCTTTGATTTCAGTGACATGTTTTGTTCTGCTCTCTAAATGGCCATTCTGGAGGTTTGTCTAGTGATTAATGCAAAATGAAAGGCATCTTTCATGTGCTGTTAAGAAAAAACAATCAGGGAGGAATAATAGATGAGTTTCCTGCCTTTCCACAGACACTACATGCCCTATTATTGGTGGAAGCCCACCAGGAATAAAAAAAAAAATATGGCAGACATTAATTCCTTGCCTTTCAACAGGAAATGCTTTGTCCTTAACTTGCGCATACCATGACTGTCATAAAAATAGATGGTGTTACACCGTTCTGGTGTTTCTGAAGCACATTTTAATGGGGAGTGCGTGCCGCAGATGTTCTCCAAAGTGTGATGCTGTTGGGTGCATGTGATCTGTATCCAACAAGATTCATTGCAGCTTTAACCGAGACCAGTGCGAGTGTGTCTGTATCTTTTCTTTAGGAGATGCTTCCTTGAGGAGTGTAGAGTTACCAAATCGCGTTCCTCACTTTCTCGACTGCCGCCTACTCCTCACGCCTCCTCTCGCTGTTGCCGCGCTGCCCAGCCCCGGCGGGGCCGGCGGGAGGCAGGGGGAGCCCGGGAGCAGCGGCGGCGGCCCGGCCCGGCCCGGCAGCAGGCGGGGTCCGTGCCCGCCCGCCCGCGCTGACGTCAGGAAACTTTCGGGGCGGCCGTGGCCGGAGCGGGCGCCGGGAGCGGCGCGGCGAGGCGGCGGGACGGGCGGCTCCATCCCCGGCTGCTCCATCCCCGGCAGGTACGCGGGGCCCCGCGCCGGGGCAGCCGCTGCCCCGCGGTGCCGGGGGGCGAACACCGGGGCACGGAGGGGGGCACGGGGGTCTGAGCGCCTGTTGATCGCCGCGGCTGAGCGCTGCCCCGGGCTCCGCCGCCCCGCTCTGCCGTCGGCGCGGAACTTGGCAGGGGCGGGTGCCGGGGCAGCTCGTCTGCCCCGCGGGTCCCGCCTCACCTGCGTGGCCGTGGCGCTGCCGCGGGGTCCGCGCTCCCCGCTCCGGGGCCGCCCGCAGCGGCTGCTCCCAGCCCGGCGCTCGCACGGACCCGGGGCTCTCGGACGCACGGGCAGGGCTTGGTGAATTTCAAGTAGCTGGCGAATAATGAGCTGCCTTTCATTCGGGGTTGGGTTTTTTCCCCGTTGTAAGTACAGTAAAGCCTTTATCCGAGAGGAGGTTTTGTTTTCCTCAGGAGGCTCCGCCGTGGCAGCCGAGCTCGCCGCTGGGGCTGCTGAGCGCTCAGTTGTTGTACAAGGGAGGATCTTCGGCTCGTAACCAAACCCAAAGCACCGAGATAATTTTAACTCCGCGTGTGTCGGGAGGGTGGAGTGCTGGAGGAGTTTGCTCGATCATCATGCGAGTAGAGAGAAGTCTGAGCAAGGACTGCAGCTCTGCCTTGGAGTCGGGAGGGAGATTCAGGGAGAATTTCTCAGTTTGAGAGGGTCTGAAAGTTGTATGACAATTAGAGGAACGTGTAAAAGTATGTTGTTCATTTAATTTCACTGCCCTCGTCATTTATTAGGGGGCACCGAGAGTCAATCAAAGGCACGTAAAGGTTAATTGTATTCTTCATACAAAGGAATTGGCTCCCTTCCGAAGAAATAGATTTCTGGGGTCTTTTTTTGAACTTGAGACACTTATTAGATTTCTAATTTAAATAGCATGCAACTTTTAAACTTTTCAGTTCCTACAGTTCCATTGCAGTTACGAGTTCTTAAAATATCATCTTTATGGAAAGCATAACTTATCACAACTAAAAAGATGTTAAAACCCCCCAATAAACTGGAAAACAAGGTATACATGAAGGTGATTATGAAGGTGCTTTGAATGTGCAAATTCACATAAAATATTAAAGCAATATATTTAGTTTATTCAGTATAATTACAAATAAGCATCTGTATTTGTGTGTTATCTGAATATTTCTCCTTTTACAAGTTATTTTCCATTATTTTCTTCCCCTGTATGTTAGATGATCATGTAACGTGAGTGGTACCTTTGAGTTGTTGTAGGGATAAGCAGTATTTCAGAGCTACTTAAGGTGTTAATCAAAATAAGGCAAAACCATCAGAAAGGAAAATAATATATTTTTTCAAGGTCAAGCTTCTATTTTTATGGTCATTTCAGAATGAACAGTAAGTTTTGCCTCAGTTGTAGATTTACTTGGTTTGCCATGCAGTAGTATGTCAGGTACAACTTCAAATATTTGGAGATTATCCACTTGAACTTGGAGGAAGGAATAACAGAAGAGGGGGAAAATAATTTCATAATTATTAGCCATATGTACACTTTTCTGGCATGCATTTTAACTGCATGAACATGTTAGTGATTATAGATCTTATTAAAGGCATATGTTTACTTGAATGGCTTGGATAAAGAGAGTTATTTAGGGATTAAAAGCCTGGTGTTATGGTATGGTGCTGAAGGATGCAAGGGAGAACTTTGGTTTATACTTTCCGCAGAGCTGCAGAATATCAACAAAAGGGGGCTGGAAATAAGCAGAAGCAAATACAACTCTGGTTGCATGAGAAATTAGGATGACGTGATTGGGTGTGCCTTGTGAGTGATGAGTAAAGAAATTAAAATTATTGCAACAGTGAACTGTGATACAATGTTCTGTATAAAGCATTTTAAATCTCATAGGAAATCTCCTGCTACTGGAGGACAGCAAGGAGGATGTAGTTAACAGAAGTGGAAAACAAGGTGGGATGTTATACAAGCTACTGGTTTGTATTGCCTCCTTAGTCTTTGGAGGTAACTTTGTAACCTTTTTGAGGGTTTTTCTAGAGTTCAAAGATCGTGAGTCTCTTGTTCTGCAAAGCACTCACCTGATGTGTCATTTCAGAATTTCCTTTACAAGCTCGCTTTGTCTACATGCAATAGACTAGCAAATTCAAGTTAAATTTCGTGGTTCAGTAGCAGTTTGTAAACATTGTTTGTAATATACAGTGTTTGTAAACATTTCTGGATGCTCTAAAAGTCATAGTCAGGAGATTTACATGAAGCACTTGAGAGGTCTAATACAATAAACTGGTATTTGTATTATAATTATAGAATTAGTTTTTCCTCTTGAGATAATCCCTCAAGAGTGTACTTCTTGAACATGTCATAAGAACATAATTAGAACTACCAGCTGAATTAATTAAAGGGCAGCTTCAGCTTGAACTGGGGCTTGAAAGAGAACAGAGGGGGAAACTACCATATCACTACATTTTGGTCATACCTAGTATGGCTTGTGTCAGGATTCTGGTTCTGTAATTTTTTTTTTTTCAAGAGAATAAGTAGAACGCTGAGAGCTGAAAAGTCCACCAGGTTCTGTTCAAAAAAGCCTGCAGGTCTCTTAGACTTTTGAGTTATTATCAATGATGGAGTGTATGGCAGAAGTTGAGTCTGTGTTCCAAGTACATCAGCTTGTGAGACAGGGCAAAAAAATCATTAGTTTGTGGCTTCATAGAGTTGTTGCACAAGAATATGCTAATTGGGCAGAAGTAAACATTTTCCCCGTCGCCTTTTTTGCCTTACTGTAATCTGATTTTTGAAGGGATAATCTCCTTTAGAGACTCAGGTTGTAATCCAGAAAAGAGCAAACAATACTGCCCCTGTTACAACACACAGTGCCTCTGCATAGCTACCTAACAATGTTCTCTTTGGTTCTCTTACCTGCAGAATGTAACTGTGCATGCAGATGTATCTGTCAATAGCCTTGGAAGTAATTTCCTTCCTAGTATCTCCCGAATCCCAGAGATCAGAATGTTGGCTTTGTTCATGCAGATAGCTTTGCTACCTCACTGCCAGTGCTCCCCTGAACATTCCCTGTGACTTAAATGCTTGATCAAGCTGTTCTGTGGCTTTGCTGTTGTGGGATGGCCAACTACTACCACTGAATGTGCAGCCTTGATCTGGGTTTACAGTCACAGCCTGTGCTGGTTAGGGCTGGGAGGAAGGAGAAGGTAGACTTAGTCAATTATCTTTATTTTGTGGTCTATCCCATGAGGACAGTAGTGTCATCACTGCCCACCCTTTCAGTCTCACATATGTGGCTGTGCACCTTGTCTGTGCCCCTCTGTTTGCCCAGGGGCACTGCTAAGACTCTGGGGATGGTCAGTAGTAGCTCTTAATTTTTAAAAATATTTTTTCTTAAGCATTTTCATGCACTTAAAATGTGTTTTTAATCTAGGCTTCAGGTCCACTGCAGGTAACAAGCAGACAGTCCTCCCTTAAGGACCCCCTTGCTGGGTGGTTTCAGAGAACATTTGTTACACTAAACTGAACATCAAGAGTCCAAAGTGATGTGACCACGGATTTCATCCAGGATCCCAACAGGGAATTTATCCAGCTGAAAACACATCATGAATTCCCAGGAAAGCATTTCCACTTTCATTCCTCCTCTCCTCTGCCAGTTTAAGCAGATGTTCTTATCACCAGGCTAAGAGGGTGCTCCAAATTGAAATTATGATTGTTTTATCAGGCTGAAGTGACTTACCTTTCTGATGTGTAATTACATAGCAGCAAAGACAGAAATAATGTAGAATTTTGTAGCTGAAAGAAACAAACATGTTTGTAGAACAGACAACACCTGGGTTCTGACAGCCATCTATGTAGTTTTTACTGAAGCAAGAAGCAGAACTCAGGCTGTAACACCTACAGTTTCACACAGGCTTCTTAATAATTTGTCAAAAAGGACTGGAAAGCCTCTTAGATTAAGGCACTGGATTTCTTTAACTTCTGCAATATTTTTTTTCTGTTTTCAAGGGCAGCCATTAAAAATTGTCATTTTAATTCCAGAGTCTGACATACTCATCTTATTAGTATATAATCACTTGGTTACTACTGCATTTATTTTATATTGCACCCTAAGCTTGCATATTCTGTTTTTATTCTGAGAACTGAGCTGTGTTTTCTCCATTTACTATATCACTTGGAGTTATAAAGAATCAGCAACATCTGTGCAGCCAAATGTTTTTCCTGTGTATTCTGTCAGCAATACCTGATCAACACCCTTGCCTTGCAATGGTGTGCACAAGTGTAAATTGGTAAACAATTCTCTTAATAATGTGCTGGTTGGAGACTGCAGCTGGCTCTGTTGACAGAGTTAAGGTGGCTTTTGGGTTTTTTTTTTTGAGTCACCAGAAATTAGAACTATAATCTCTGGAAATTCTGTTTATTCCTGTGCTGCAGAGATATCCTGAGCAATGCAGGTAAATAACATTTCTATGTTGAAAAATTTGGGAATTCTAAGGCAAATCTTTTGCCACTCAAAAGTGTGTGATGGCTGTTTCTAGCTTTCTTTAGAGCCTTGTGGAGAAGGGTATGTGGATATTCCAGTATTTGGGAATAGATATGGATACAGAAGCCTTATCTCTTCAATCTTCTCATAATTCCCAAAATAACATGAAAGCTGTAAAACTGCATGCAAATTCCTCCTCATTCTTTTCAGATAGAATGAAATAGCTTTTTGAGGACTGTTGAGTTGTCTGGAATATTTTAAGATCTTTAATGTGATTTCTTTTTTTCAATTCTTCCTCTGCTCTCTCCATCCCCTTAGTTTTAATGGGGAAAATTCTGACCAAATGTGCAATGCAGCAGTGCCACAATGTGCAAATCAGGATCCTGACCTAGTACAACCTAAATGTTGTGGCATTTAATATTCTATTCTGTTTCCATTTTTCTTCTTTTACATGCAGATGTCCCATCTTCAGTTCCTTCTAGGCAGAATGGGACATTAGGCACTTAAACATTGTGCTTAAACTTTCCAGGTGATCTACTCTAAATCCCTGTAGCCCTTAAAGGCTTTTTCAGAGATCTCAGCAGTCTAAGCAAAATCAAAATGGTTTTCCACTAGGCAAAAGGCTGGGATGAGGTTGCTCCTGCTGTGGAGAAAGGGCAACCACCTCCCTTCCAAACATCTTTGTCCCCTGGGTCTTGCAGCTCTCCTTGTGGCAGGGGTCCCTGGGGAGAGCTGTTTTTTCCCCAGCTGCAGGCTGGGTCTGCTCAGCTTTGGCAAGTCTCTTCTGTGCTGGTGCTGGCAATTTATATCTGCCACCCGGTGTAATTATTGGTTTTCCTGCACACAAAGCTACTACTGATATTAATGAATATATTTTCTCTTTTGTCAGATTGGGAGCTTTTATTTCAGGGTGTGTGTCTGTGTTTGCACATCTTTTAAAGAAGGTGTCTCTTGAAACAGCAGCACTTTTTTTCTTAATCTGTTGTGAAATCTTCTGGAACATATCACTGAAGTGAGGTAATGAGCCTAGATAAAGGACTGTGTTCCCAGTGAAATAGATTATTTTTCCTGCAGTCACATCTCAAAATGTTGTTTGGAACAGCAATCATCTTTGCATGCCAGTTACATTAGGAGTTGTTTAAGAAAGTTTCTCATGTCCTCAAACCTATTTTTTTAATTTTTTTCAAGGCCATCTTTCCAAATGCCTTGCTGTGCAGATATGTGCAGTCTCTAATGCCTTCTTCCTACATGCTGTGTTGGCAGCTGAGTGCATTCAAAGATTGTGAGTCAGGTTCCCTAAAAAAACAAAATCTTAAAAATAATGAGATTTAAAATACTACAGGCTCCTTGTGAACATTTGGTATTGTTTTCCTTCTTTAAAGCTTTTTCTTTGCACAGGTATGTAGACCTGAACTTTATTTTGTATTGAAAACAATTTATTTTTCACACAAACTCCAAATTTTAGGACTTGGGTCTCCAAGAAAAAGTCTCTTGTGAGGCTTGCCCCATTGCTGAAAATTGCAGCTGATAGCTTTTCTCTTTTTTTTCTGCTTCCTAATTGATAAAGTGGCAGAACCATCATTTCCAAAGCAGTGGACACTTGGGAATCAAAGCTAAAGGGTGATTTCATCTTGCAGGGTATCATATGCCCAAGTCATGCCGGCTTTAGAGTAACTGTAGTTAGGATTAATGTGTGGAGCCTTGTCAAAGGAAAAGTGAGAGGTGAAGTGTATATGGTAAATGATGCTGAATCTTTACTTGGGATAGAAAATAGCAGCAGGGGGCTGACGATGTAGCCAGCAGAAAGTTTGAGACATTAACCCCCACTGTGGTGCCTCTTAATCTGTTTCACATGTGTAAGCTCTAAAGCAGAGCCCACTGTGG
This sequence comes from Agelaius tricolor, assembly GCF_023055355.1. NCBI lineage: Eukaryota > Metazoa > Chordata > Aves > Passeriformes > Icteridae > Agelaius > Agelaius tricolor. Next base: position 4,931,885 of record NW_027269270.1, read on the forward strand.
ATTTGTAAACACAAAGGTCTTTAATGTCTGAGATAAGGACAGTCTTTTTCTTGATTCAAGCAGCCTAAAAATTGTATTACTAATTTTGTAAGTTACATGTTGCATTAATATTCAATTTATCATGTTGTGCAAATGGGCTTAGGATGGAAGAAATACTTTGCCAACAAATTGTGCAGCTGGAGCTGTTACTAATTCCTTAATCTTTCTGTGCCATATAGTAATTGCACTTAATTGTTTGCTTTTGCTGTGTTTTATGGTGTGAAATGCAGTATGTCAACACTGCTGAGCAGTTACGTCAGTGTGTGTAATGCTAACATTCCTAAAAGAGAGAATTTCCAGGTTTCACCTGACTGGATGAAATGGCTCATGTGTAGCTACCAATGCAGTGCTTCATACATTTTCTTGTAAATCAGAGTTTGTAGCTGGTTTTTCTTGGTGAGGGGTTGGTTTTGTCTTTGCAGGGTGGTAAGATAAGAGAGGGGCCAATGCCTGTGGCTGGGAAAGGGACATATAAAGTAACATATTCTTACACAGCCATTTGGAACTGTTCAACTGCTAGTGGTTAAAATTCTTGTTAAATTGCTTGTCGTCCTTCTACTTCAGTGGGACTCTCCACTGCTAATTCTACTTTTTATTCTTTTAAAAGCATATTAGATTTCTTTGGATACCAAAATAACTCACCTAGAAGCATTCCAGCCTGTAAAAATGATTCTCCATCATCCCTCCCATCCCATTCTGTGAGGGGAGCTCTGTTTCTGGTTTAGTCCCCGTGGGTTTGAAATTGTACCTAATAAAGCAGCCAGTCTGCTGTTCCCAGGCTGAGTTCTCTCAAGGCCTATTGCTTCTGCCCTGAAAGCAGAATCTGCAAGTTGTGCTTTAACCTGGCCATACTGACTGGCAATCCCATGTGTTTGTCACAAGCACTCTGCCATTAACAGCAAATGTGATAATCTAGAAGAGCATATGAGCTGTTTATTGTTTTCTCTTTCAAAATTAAGTACATTTCCCAGAGGTCTTGGTTCCAATCCCCTTGCTTTGTGGCTGAGGATATTGAATGCAGCTATTAAGCTGTTAGACTGGTTTTGTATTAGTAATTTTCTCTGGTATGCAGAGTAATTCCTGAATCCAAATCCTTATCTGGCCTTTCAGCCATGCCACACTGACTGATGTGCTTGCATGGGTGATAGCCCCAGCTATCAGTACAGCTATGTGGCTCTTTTTTTACTGGTTTTGACTGGGGTGGCATGAGACAGCTGGTGGCCACTGCAAATCTGCCAGTGTGGAGAGCTCAGAGCAAGCAGAGCCTACATGGGCGTTGCAGTGATCTGTCAGGAGACTGAAGTGCAGTTGACAGCACCGTTGATTATTTCTCTTAAAAACAAGCAGGTGTTTGCTTGGCTTTGGTACTGATTGGCAAGGCAAAAATGATTTAACTGCACAAGTGACAGTGCTGCTGCGAGGAAGGAGGATTTGTGTCACGGCAGGCAAGGATAGTGTGCTGTACTTCTGAGGAACTGCCTTAATGCCTGGTGTTCTGTATGGTGTTTATTTCTCCAGCCTTGCACAAAAATGGAAATGCTGGTTATTATCCACAGCAGTAGATGTAAAGTTGTCACTCTGCTTAGATTTTGGCTTCTGTTGTTGGGTTTTCTGAGGAGGAGAAGGGGAGAGGGTGTGACTACTTAGCAGTAATATGGTGTCATGGCACCCTGTTTCATGTGGCTATCTAATTAAAACAGATTATTAAAAAAATAAGATTATTCTACATGACATTTAGTACTAGATGGCAAGCCTAGCATGTACAGTTAATACACATACTTGTTTCCTGTAAAACTGATAGCTTTCGGTCTTCTCTGTTTTCAAAATTTACAACTTGCACCATGAATTCTAAACCCAGCTTCAGACTCATAAAAGACTGACATGCTTTAGTGAAAAGTTTGCAGCCTTAGACTTGTTTTCCCAAGGTTGAATCTAAGAGGATAAAGGATCTCTTAGCAGCAAATGTTATTTTGTTGAACAAAAATGCATTTACAAAGTATCTTTATCTGAATTTTATTCTCATATTAGTCTCTTTTGTCTTTTAAATTCTCAAATTTCATAAATAAAACAACAACTTAGTCTTTATTTTTAAATCTCCATAGATGGAAAGAAATGTAATCGCTATAAAAATATATGCAACATCATTTGCTTGTCTATTTTATTTGAAGCCAGTAAGAAAGTTATATAGAGCTAATAAAAATGAGAGGTGGTATTGTGTGGGTAAAGTGAATCATTTTCAAGTGCTCATGGATGAGGCTTTTGATGAAGTGCATCTTGTGTAGCCTGTGTCAGCCAAGGTGATCATTTAAAATGGAGTAGAAAGCTGCTTCTTCTGGAGGCTCTCTAACAACAGAGGCCTTTTGAGGGAGACTCTGTGATTCATATATTTTGTGTGTCCAGATATCTTTGCTGACCACTGATCCACTGATATGTTCCAGGATTTCCTCATCTGTGATTCTTTTGGCTTGAGTCTTAAATTCATTTCGAACTCCACTCCTGGAAGAATCTGGGTTACTTCAAACAGAAGTACAATATAAGAATGAACAGTCACCATCTAAGCTCTTGACATCCAGAATTCAGAGCCAAGTCATGTTTTGATGACTTAAGGATATTGTACTTTATTATGTAGCATTTTTCTTACCATTCCTGGAGGATATCCTGAGTTTTTATAACTTAATGGCTTATGAAGAATTCCTAAATAAGACTTTCTCCCCCTTCCCATTTTGGAGTTGTGTTTCCTCTGAAGCATTGTTAGACTTGATTAGGATCTAGGAAATTTTTGAGTAATGAGTCAGAAAAATAAACAAAATCTGACAAGCAAAAGGTGGGGAATGGAAAAGACTTCTGGTTTAGATGAGCTTAAGTCCTTTCAGCTCTAAATTAAAGGTATAGTTTCCCTCTCCTGCATGCACACCTTTTCCTTCCTTTTTCCATGTCCCTTTCCTCCTCTTGCCCTTGTACTCTGAGAAAACACCAGGAGAACAGTTGTGTTGTGCCTTACTGAGATGACTTTATGGGTTATGCCATATCTGTGGGATATATGTGCTTCTCTAAAAGGCCCTGAAGGGAAAGCTTTCAACTGTAACAAATCTGTCCTGTAAAGGATGGAAAGCAGTAAATATGCTTATAGTTGTAAACACTAGTAATTCCACAGCAGTCCCTTATGTACCTCTTAGTCAGAAAATTATCTTTGTTGGGATTCTGTGTGCTTTTCAGTTTGGGATTTCAGGTTTTTTAACATTGAAATGAGCCATGATTAGAAGGTATGAAGAAATGGACGATAAAATAGATGTTTAGTGGAAGATAAGTAAAAGCATACTTGATAGGATTATTGGAATATATTTGAGATGTGTTATGTTGCTGGCATACCCGTGACTGCTTAACCACTGAAATAATCTGTTGCTATTTAATCCAAATAAATTTCATTTGCTAGGTCGTCTGGAAGTTACTGAGTAAGTTACTTAGTTGCTTAGCCAAATGGCAGGGAAAAAAAAATTCAAACTACTGAGGAAATATGCCTTGACAGTAAAGAAAATAATAAAATGCTGAGGATCTCAGTTCTGAAGGAAATAAGTGGTTGGCTGGAAATAATTGCTTGAATATTTTGAATTCATTATGGTGGTTTTTGCCAGATGCTTTTGAAGAATATTTATGTGTGTTATTTGCTGTTGTGTTTCTTGTGCTTGCTGCAAGGCATGTGTACTTCTGGCTAATTTGATCCTGTTTGTTTATGGTCTAAATACCTCTTTTCCCCCCAGACAGCAGTATTCAATTGTGTATTATTTCAGCTGCTATTTGGAAAACGTGACACAAATATAAGTCCTGGGCAGTGTTTGTCTAAGGTAGAATTGTGTTTGTCTAAGGTAGAATCAAGTGTATTTCTTCTTAGCTGACAAACTTGGTAGAATCTTGACATATCTTGACAGACTTCTGAAATTTGTGTTTCACAATATATTTGGGAACCTTTTACGAGGTAAGATCTTCAGAGAGATGTTGCAGCTCAGATAAATTTGTAGCATGTCTGGAGAAAGCAACTTATTAACTGTACTCTGAGCTTCTGACACCCTGGAAGTGTGAAGGGTGGGTGGGGAGAGGGTTTTCTGCTCACTCCTATCTTGTCACTTATCTGGAAAAGTGTCAGTTATTTGAGTCTGCCCTGGCATGTGGATATTAGGAAAACTGGTATACATGGCAAAGAACTGGCTAGTGTGAGAGCTGAAATGTGAGAAATTGCTTTGTGAATGATGGTAATTTTATGGTCATTAGTTCTGTTTTGTGTGCATGCAGGAGTCCTGCTCTTGTCTGTGTGACTTCTCAGGGTGTCAAGATGTTCACCCTGCAGTTGTGAAAGTCATTTACAGTGAAATGATGCTCCTGAGATAGTGGTTGAAGCACTTGCCCATATGCTGCCATCTTTCTCCTGTCTAGTGCACCATGCTGTGGGTACCAGCTCAGGTATTTTTGGTATGGGAACTGGATCAAGTATGACCAAGAAGTGGGAAGTGGGAGGAGTAAGTTAATTTAGACAGGTTCAGTCTAACTGTGGAGCAACAGAGTAAAATGCAATCCAGATGCTTTTCCAAACAGACATAAAACCCAGGCACTGGTTTGTCATACACTGGTTTCCTCAGTGCTTGCAGGGCAGTTCTTTGCTGACACAACCAGAACAGATTTATCCACGTGGACATTGTCTCTATCTGGCCTTTACTTCACTTTTGTGCTCTTCAAGGCACCCCACTTTAATAAGTGAGGATGAAGAGTGCTGTAGTGCAGAAAAGCAGAAACCTTGTTGTTACTATATCCAGTTTATTTACCTTTGTTATGAATTCAGGTTCCTGTGTGTGTGTATTAGGAAGGTGTCTTTTGTTTTCCTGCTGAGCTCTATCAGAACAAAACAAACAAAAAAGCTTTTTTCTTGGGTCTCACCTCTCTTCAAAAATGAGGGATGCATTGACTTTTGAATGCACCAGAGCTCAGCTTATCTTTTAACTAATAACAGAAAAGAAGCAGAAGTTGGAGCAAACTGTGTGGTGGCTCTGTCTTGTCCAGTGGCTGTTGTCCCTTCGCACTCCCATTTAAAATATGCTGTTGCTAAAGATAGAATTTTGCCTTTGAATCTCGACTTTTGTAAGGTGTATCATAGTGTGGAACAACCTGCCAGAATTTAATTGCCTTTTGGCAGATCTTTTTTTGGTTAATGGTGTTGCTGGTGCTGGAAGAGAGGAGGGATTCAGGTGTTCAAGGGACTGGTCTTGAAAAAGAAGGCAGGCCTTTTAAACTGGGCTTTTTTGAGCTAGTCTCTAGTGGAATTGGGCTGCAGCAGAGTAGTCCCATTTTTCCTTTTGCCTCTCTCCCTGGCAATGATTTTGGAACTTGTTGGAGTCCTCCAATAAAATTTTCATGCATTTCACAAGCTCTGATGAATTGTTAGAAAAGAGAGATTGATGTCACTGTCCCTGTAGGAGACATGCAGCTGACTGGATTACAATGTGGTTGAAACAGTGAATTCTTACTCATCACTCAAGTGTGCTGAATTTTAGTGGCAGTTGCCTGTAATAAAGTCTCTGATAAAAGGTTGGGGTTTTTTTCTTGGTCATGAAAATTAATCCATTAAGCTTCATCATAATGGATGCAACCTTCCCAGCACTTTGTTTTGGAGTGGCCTTATGGTGGCCTGGTGCACAACATTGTGAATTTTCTTGTGAATTCCTTATCATACTCATGCAGTTCAGTCATCTCTTTTATCTTCTATTTTTATCACATTTTAGCACATTCTGTTTTCTTGCAACTTTTGTTTTAGCCCTCTTCAGTCTGGTTTTTCAGTAGACAGTCCTTCACTCAGTTGTGCTTCAGCAGAATTGGCATGTCACAGCCAATATATGTACAGTATACATAAATTTCCTTGGTTGTCCCATGTCTCTTCAGTGTTCCAGATTTTTTGGCAGTGGGCTATCAATCAAATAGCTTACCTGTTTTCCTATGGAATTCTCAGTTTGCTGTAGGTGGCCTCTATGCATTCCATATGCTCCCAGGATCTGCAGCCAATTTTTCTTCCTACAAATATTCCTTCAGAAATCTGGACAGCTTTAAAGCTGCATATTTTGGTTGTGTTCAGGTGTCATTTCAATATTCTTGGTTCAGCAATGTTCTAAATGACCTCTTCCTCTATCTGCACAAGATTCAGACTTGCCAGGGGTTTTTTGTATTTATTTTTTGGGGGTTTTATGGCTTGGCATGGTTTGGTGCTTTCAAATGAAACCAAAAACTAAAGAAGGAAATCTTGTGTGGTGCCTCTGTCTGTTTTCCCCTTGCAAGCAGTTATGTAGTAATGTCCATCTTGAGGCCTTGAAAGGTTACTCTTATTACATGAAAGAATTTTAGCATCTTGTTGTTCACTGGGTTGCTTCATCAGCTGTGCTTGTTTGATTGGTACCTTTTCTATACAGTAATTCTGCTGCTTTTTGTTTGATTTTTGTTAATTTTGTCCATGCTTGCAGTGTTTTTTTCATCTTATGATACATTTCAATTGGATAAAATTTTAAATTTAAAATTAAATTTTGCTTTCATGTGTTTTTCAGTTGTTTTAGCTGCCTTTTTTTTCTTTATATTCTCCATTATTCCTTTTATACCTCTAATTCTCCACCACATTTTTGTAACTGAATGTGCGTGTCCATCTGCATCTCCCAGTTCATTCACAGAAGTTAGCAATAACCTAATTGATGAAAGCAAGAATTGGGAGTCTGAAAGAATAGTTCCACATTTGTTCTTTGTGCCTGATCCCCATCTGGAATTGCTCAGGAGAAAACAAGGAATAGGTGTGACTTAAACAATGAGGATGCAATTTCCATCTCTACGGTGTTTCACAAACACTCTTTTCCTCTGACCACTGTGGTTCTTCGCAAACTCCAATTTCCATTTCTGATGCATGTAATAGGTGATAAAGTTGTACCAAGACCTCCTGAATTTAAATATGAGCTGGTGTTCTCCTCTGGATGAAAAGATGAGTCCTGTGCAAAATGATTTTCCTTTCATCTGCTGCATTGCAATGATGTCATTTGTGGTTTTTTTATGCTTAATACATTTTACAAAGGAGGCTTTTCCTATTATTGTTCTCTTCTGTGATGAGAAATGCAAATGTCCTGAAGACAACACTGTGTATAATTTTAGCTGAAACACACTGCTGATCTAAAGACCAAGCAGGACACTAAGATGTGAAGTGATAATATCTCAAGTTTCAGCAAGTCTTTTTGGAGATTTATGGTAACTATTAGGGACAATATGCTTAAAATGTGTTTTCCTCTATTTTTCAAGTAAGAGAAAACCACCATCCAACCAAAAAAAAAAAATCTGTCACTTCTGTCATAGCAGTAGTTATAGTTGTGGGGGAGGTTTTTAGTTATAAAACTGTTTATTTTATATGCAATCTGAGTGAAGGGAATACATTAACCCTGATGTCCTGGACTTTGCAATAAGTGTCATCAGTGTCCTGCTTCTTTTCCAGTCCAAAAATGCACATTGAATGTGGTGATATCTGTGAAAGGAGAATATATGGGATTGTACAGAAGTCTAAAATTCAAAGAATATGATGGAAGTTTTCTTTGTGGTGAAACAAGGATTAAAAGACACCTCCTGGCTCAAACTGCACAAGTGAACAAATTAGATGTTTTTATGATACAAAGTGGGATATCTGTGGCAGAGAAGTAAAGGTTTTTCCTTTAAGCTTCATGCACCTACATCTGTTTAGTCCATTGGTTATATTGTTGACACAGCTTGAATTTATATTTATTGCTTGAAAATAGAAGGTATTCTTAAGTCTCTCTGCATATTACATCCTACATGAACACACAGTTTAGTGTTTGGGCTCTAGATAATTTTTATCAGTGTGCCTAGCTGAATTGTCTATTACAGTCAAAAATTTATGTAAAATGTCTATTCTTACTTACATTTCAATATTTCTACTTGATATTTTCTGAATACTTCATCACCGACATCCTGGTTACTTAAAATATTTCTTAGTTCTAATAAGTAGTCTGTTTTACTTGTTGTATTTGTCAACTTCAGTAACAAACATTCAGTCCCCAAAAAGAAGCCTTGGTTTTTATAAATCCAGAATTTGCAGTCCTATTCTATATAATCCAGGTGTAATAGAAATATCATTCCATGCTGCCTAGCAAGTATGTCACTATGTCCAGTCTCAATTAGTAGACTAACAGTTCTTGAGGTGATTGTGATTCATTTAGAGGAGCTGCTTTTGTTAAGATAAATCTGAGTAGTTGGTAGTTTTGTAAGTGAGGATGGCTGTGCATGGGGTGTGTCTAATGAAGATTTTGATTTGTAAAGTAGTAAAGCCAATGTAATTTCAATTTTTGTGTTGTTTCTTGAATTGGTTGTAGGAGAATATATAGTTACACTCTACAAAAGTCTTCTGGTGAAATTAGTATGTAAGTCACTGTAAGATTTTTCAGTAGTGCGTGTGATGCTTTTTTTTATGTGCTTATGTTTAGTTCTGTTTGTCGAACCCTGACACTCAAGGCAGCAGTATCATATGGTTACCAACATAGTCCTTAACAGGAATAAAGAAGTGGGGAAAAATAAATATGTATATAATGACATTATAAATAAATATATAATGACAACTTTTGTGACTCTGTGAAGCATCTCCTAAATGAAGAAAAAATGTCCAGTCCCATACCTGTGGTTATGAACTTGCACTCCAGGGTGCAGACAGAACTGAACATATCAGCTTGTGGTTTAAGCAAAGCAGGAGCAGCTCCACTCCAGGAATGCTGTGTGCTGTGGATTTACCTCCAGAGCCATGTCAGCATGCTTCACCCCTAAGGCAATTCAGGAGTGTGAGGGTGTTGGAGACATGGCTGTAACCAGTGTGAGGTTTCAGAGGTCATTTGGGTCTCATGGCGTCAGTCCCAAATGGGGTGTTGAAAGGCAACCCGTGGAAGTATCCAGTTTCCGTGCTGTGCCCATACACTGCTGCCTCTCTGCTTATTCCATGTTATTTCTGCATTTCTTGGAGCCATGTCTGGCTGTCTCTACATCTGTTGTTAGTACATGAACGTGGTCAGAATCTTTTTGCAGCTTCTTGACAGTTGTTACTGCTAGAGTTTTATTAGGTTTTCTAGCACTTGTGTCATAGCATATTTGATGTGTTGTAAGATATCTGGAGTAACTTAGAAGTTATTTGGAGAAGCATGTTCAGAGGCCTTTAGGTTAATTTTCATATCAGCTAGGTTGTAATTTTAATGAGGAAAAAGGGTTGTGCCTGTATGTGTGGCTGAGGAAAGCTGTGGCTTGATATAAAACTTCTGTCTGCGTTGCCTGGTTTGCTCTGGGTTGCCCCTATGTGAGGAGTAGCCTAAAGATTTGATGTGGCTTCTCTGTGGGGTGGCATTTGTTTTCCAAACAAGCGTGTACGTGTATAAGTCAGTGTTCTCCCACATATAAACACAAATTCTGTCTTTCTGTCCTTGTATAGGGTAGAAAGACAGAATTTCTTCCTTGAAAGCTTATTGCCCTCTCCAGACCCTGAAATGAAACTTAACCAGTCAAATATAATTCTGGGGAATGTAATTCCCAACCCCACCCTGGTTTTCCTAATTAATAGTGGTCAAGGTGCTGTAGGAAGCTTTTTGCTGATGCAAGGAATACCTACCCCTAGCTCTTGGCTGTGATTTGAACAAGTGCTGACTCTCATACCTGAAATCAAGGGCAGCCTGCTTTGATCATAAAATACTCCACATTTTATAGCTCTTTAGGAAATAACACCTGAGGGCTTGCACATGTTTCCTTGGCAGGTTGTTTCTGTAGTTTCTGCCAGGTTTTACTGCACCTGCAGCAAATCAGTTTGAGTGTAGCTGAGTTTAAGCCTCTCAGTAGAGGAGACAGCAAAATGCTTGATGCTCATTTCAGATTGGGAACCCCAATTCCCTTATGTTGAATTGCCACACTGGTGGAATGTAAAATAAGACAACGCTATTTTTGAAACACATTCAAGTTTGTGGACCATCAAGTGCTCTGGTGAGAGCTGCCAGACAACTGTCTCTTGTGGGTGTCCTCTGGCTTCAGGCTGCACTTTGAGGGGTTTGTGGCAAATAATGCACCAGGCTTTGCAAAGTTCCATCAGACAAGATGTTCGTTTGGTGACCTGCCTCTGTTTTGTACGCTGAAGAAGGCAATAGCCTACAGAACAAGTGTCATTGCATAATCACATGTTGTCATTATGGCTACGCATAAGGAAATCCCAGTTATGGTCATATAGACAACATTTTGCAGAAAATCAAACTACTTTTCTCCTGGATTGTGCTGGTAGCCAGGCTTGCCTCTTTGTGACAGGAATTTTCAACTGAAGCACTCACTTCTTGCTGTGTTCTCTTTTCCTTTAGGAAGAGGCAAGTTCACTATATTATGGAGGAATTCCTTCTTTCTTCCTCTTGTGCAATCCTTGCAGATTTATCTCATATTTGATCAGTAGCATGGCTTCTGACAAAGGAAATATTGGTAAATCCAGGATTTTTTTTAGGAACTTTGCAGAAGCTGATCGTGCTTGGAATATTTCCAATATATGTGTTCTTGTTCATAATTTAGATTGTTATTGTTAATATAGTTGAAGGACTTGACAGTCACAGATATAATTCCTATTGGAAAGCTGGAGTTATTGCCCTCATGGCGTTTGACAACACGCACTTTTGCAGAATCATTGTTTTTGGATCATCTGTTTCTTGTTCAGAGTCCATGACTAATTAGCTTATAAAAAAGTCATTGAGTTAATATCTTATAGAGAAACCTGTGATGTCAGATTTGATCCCCTAATTGCTCTTATAATTGGCATTTACTGGAGCTCTTTCACAAGTCAGGGCAACAGACCTCATTTGTTTTATGTAGAATGTTGTGAAAACAATTGAACTGGCAGCTGATTGCAGTTTTCTATTCAATAAGCAATTTTGGAAGACTGTGGGCTAGACAGTTGTCTGATTTGCCTAGGTTGTAAAAGTTAAATGTAAAGAGAGATGAATTTTCAGCATATGGCTCTGTGTTAGCAATTACATGCATTAGCGGTTTAGCTGGTGTATTGTGTCTGCTTTATAAATGTTTATATTGCAGCCTTCTGCTAATAGATATTGATGACAGGCAGTATTTGGACACCCAGTGTATGGCAGTGGTCATTAATTATAGCTCTGTAATGGTCCATCTACTTGTGTTAGCTAGCATATCCAGTTCTAACCCATGCTTGTGGAAACATCAACTATTCTGTTGTTCCCTAATAATTTAACACAAGGTCATTGTCAGCTGGGATGTAAATATTTAACATTTCATATTGAGCATATTCAAGTTTCAGAACTCTTTAGGCATAAGTGAGCCTGGAAATAAAATTATGCTGATGCTTACATAAAGCTTGTCTTGTTAATTCTGAAATTATTTGGAATGTTTTTTGATTGCCTAACTATGTGTATAAAGGAAAAATGCAGTCTCTTTGCTCTGAAACTACAGAAAACTCTGTGGTGAAAGCAGACTTTGAAATGTCACACTCCTGTCAAGAAAAAATAATTCTTTGACCGTTGTCCATAAAAATTGGTAAGAAAATTGCACACTTCTGACCAGTCTCTGGATCTCATATCTCAAAAGTGTGAAGGATGTGATAAGTTTGAATTCAGTTGTGATGGGTATTTTGACACCAAAATATTTAACTTTTGCTATATGGCTTCTCTGAAATTCTGTACTTCTTTCTCAGTTGCACATCAGCTCTGAACAGCCTGGGGTTTGTGGAATGATCTCTTCAAGCTGCAGACACAAAAATGAGCTTTTTTCCAAGTATGTCAGTTAGAGACAGTCCTCTGGAATTGTTGACATTAAATTTTTGTAATTGTAACAATGAATGTCTAATATCAATGAAAAGAATAAATGAGGTATTTCTGGTGGCATTCATCCTGAAACCAAAGCATGATTAGCAAGTGATTAACTGTCACTGTTATGCCTTTGCATGACTTCACTGGCTGAATCCCAGAAATACTGACTTTTCCTAGCGGTGAGAAAGATCAAGGGCTTCTCTTGAATGTTGAGTTCCTGTGGCAGAGAACAAATTCTTGTGACAAGTGTGAAAAATGACCTGTGGACCTTATCCCAGGCACATAAACCCATAGAGCAAGGACTGCTGAGCTTTTTTGTGCCCACAGTGCTGTGATGAGTATGTCACTTTTTGCACTGGAAAGCTTTTAGTTTCTCTGGGAATGATGACACTGTTTTTTAACATGGACCTCTTCAGGCCACTGAAAATTTTCTTTTCTGTTTTATTTCTCTACATTTGATAACTTCAGAGGAAATACATCTGCTTATGGAAACTTCAATTTTAATGTGTAATATTTAGGAAAAAGTGCATTTGATGAGAGTATTCAACACTTTGTGCTGTTTGTATACACAAAGCCTCTGTACTAGACATGGTAAAATTGCCCAAAGAAGGCACTCAAGTGATTTCTCATAAGACCTCATAAAAGCCTTGGAAATTCTTGGGACAGTTGTAGTGGATGTGTGTCCCAGAGAACACATCCCCAAAATTCTTACATTTGTTCAACCCTTGGGAGTTAATTAGTTCTTTGCACTGGCAAATTTTTCTTCTGTGTGTTTAAAAAGGTTCAATTGTACCTCAAATAATCTCTTGGTTCATGTTTGACAAATTACCAGGCCAGATAAACTTCATGTCCAAAGTATTAGCAATATATGCAAGTATGGATTGAAGATTTAAAAATCATTTTGAGTTACTGAGAGTTTGTTCTAATGATTGTGATTTCTGAACTTTCAGATACCTTTGAGGTGAGATGCAAGACACGTGGAGAGGAGGGAACCACTAGATCAGGTTCAGTAATAACCGTTTCTGATTTACTATATATCTATATTTGATCACATAAATGTGCTTACTAGCACAAACAGCTAATCCCTTAGATTGATCTGATGTAAATCAAGTTAATTTCTATTTGTTGTTGGAACAGAAATATTACAGGAGGTTTTAGTGTGCTGTTTACACAGGGGAAAATCTGTAAACACCCATGGTCCTTTTGCTATCTGAATGCTTCTTCCTTTTGCTATTCTGAATGCCCTTCACTGCAGGGCACATAAAACCATAATAATTGTGGAATGATGAAAGCTAATCCTTATCCTGGATGAGGGCAGTTAAAGTCTTTCTTTCCAGCACATATCTATGTCAACTTTTATTACTAATTCATGGTTCCTTGATGTGCCTTTTCTTGACCATTATTTATCTCACTTTCACAGGCTGATTATTTTGTCTGTTGCTTTATTTTTATTTCAGTGCCAGACTGGGTTAGATCACAGAGCGTGCAGATGTAGTTGTCAGTGCTTTGGGTGATGTGACTTCAGAGTAAGGTTGTCATCACTGCTTTGAGAGAACACAAATCTGCTTTTTTACTAGGTCAGTTTCTTGGGCAAGTGTAGTAATTAAAAATGACACTTGTGACCTTCTGTTGAATTTGTTCTGTTGATTTCATTTCCATCCAAGTTGTTGCATTCTGGTACAAGGAACCAGTGTCACTGGCTAGGTCAGATGGATTTTGAAATTAATAGGACCATGGTTAGGATTTGCTGTAGGATTTTTGTGACTGGCATAAATTGCAGGCTCTGTTCTGGGGAGCTGGGAAGGGAAGATCCCTTCTAGAACTTGACAAGCAAATTCATGTGCTGAAGTTACACAAGTAGCTGGGGTAGGGATCTGTTCCTGATGAAGTCGTAGCGTGACTTAGCATAAAACTGTGATATTTTTATTACCTGACTTCCTTACAAACCTTTTAAATTACTCTCTCTCAAGATGGAGCAGAATTTAAATCTGCATGGTTTATGTTAGAAGAATATAATTGCATTTTTGATCCGAGGCATGTGATGAAATAAAGGAGTGTGGGGTGAGAGGACGATGTACTCAAGTACTCTGTCATGAGCAGAAGTAAACAGCATGGACTGTGCTCTCAGAGTGGGGAGTTACACTCTGTAACAAGTGATGATGTTCTGGCACCTGTAAAGCATCCCAGCTGAAGTTTCTTGATTAAAATATTTCTGAGAAATAAATCAGAAATAGCTAGATGGTCTGATATTCTAAATATGAGCTTTGGGCTCTTAGCTCAATGAAAATCTTATGGAAAGGGATTGCTGGTGTTTTTCAAGTTGTTTTGGATTTATTTGGGGCTTTAGTGTTTTTTTTTTTTTCCTTTTTTGGGGCTTGTTTTTAACATAGATAAACCTTGTCTATAAAGAGGTGGTGTTTCAAGGCAGAATTTTTTCTCTCCAGCCCTTGCCCTGGTGTTCCCAGGCACCAGATTATGTTGGTCTATGGCATAAATAGGGAGACATGATAACTCAGAAATATGAGTTCTGCAGAATCAGCAGTATACTAAGACTTCTGAACTTCAGATCAGGCTCCTAAAGATAGATTTCAGCTGTGATTGTTGGAGACAGAGAAATATAAATGGGCTCTTTCTGCTGGTGCTTGTCACATGGGACAGTCACTCTTTGTGTAAGAGTCTGTGTGAGCTTCACTTACTTGCCTTATTTTCTGGCTTTTGCCTCTCTGCTTAAGAATAAAGCCTCAAATTTTAGTACTTGCACTGTGAAAATTGTTAGATACATTTAGTTACAGTGAGCACTCTTCCAGGGTCTTATTTATTGGGACAGAATGAATAGAAAGCTGTTTATATCTATATTCCCTGATTACTCTTACTAGCATGCCAAATATCTAATGAAAAACTGCCTTGTGAATTGTTGGTTTATTTATTTATTTCTTGAACAAAGCCTGGTGTGCTCTTATGGTTCCATAGGGGTAAGCAAATATACTCTAAGTGGCATTAATCAGAGCTCCAGCTCTGTCTTGGTATCTTTAACCCCACCTGTGGGATTAATGCAAGACTTTGTTGTCTTCCCCACTTCCCATCTGTCTTTACTATTAATTTGCACAGTAATACTGGATGCTTATTAGGTTGAGATTGGAAAGGAAAAAAAAAAATCTGTTACTTAAGTTAATAAAAAGGCAAGCGCTGTGATTTTTATTTTTTCCTTTTATAAAGTGGTGCTTGCATTTGTCTAAGGTGAGAGAAAAAAGAGTGGAGCCTGTATGGAATGAAAAAGGAAGTTTCCAGTCCCTTCTACACATCCAGATGTTCTCACCATAAGATAAGCTTTCACTGTAACAGCTGTAGTTTTGCATGAGTTACGTTCATCCTTTGGGATGCCTAGGTGTGCTAAAGCATCTTTAAGGACAAGTTGTCAAACTCTGACTAGCTTCAAGAATGGCAGCTCCTGATGATTTTTGAGTTGTACTAAAGTTTGGAGTAGGCAGTATTCCTTGGCACAAGGAGGATGAGTGTTGATAAACCTGTGTTTAGAATCGAAATGTTCCTTTCAATGTCACATATGGATGCCCTTCCTTTCGATTTAGAGGCAATTTAGTTTAGTTCTCACAAAGGAAAACCACAAATTACTAACAGTGTACTGAAGTCATTAGCTAACAGCCTCAATTAGCATAACAAACAAAATGCAGAATAAATGCAGGAAGAGCAAGACTGACTTAGCCTTGAGTTTTCTGCTGTGTCCATATAACTGTGATACAAGGCTTTATTCAGTAGACCTGACAGACAACTGGAGACTTAAAATGTTAAAGAATAAATTCCATTTTAATCTCTTTTGGGGAAAAAAAGCCACCAACTTTTGGAACTGAGATAGTAATTAGGCTGAAACAGCGTAGATTAGCCCCACTTAATGTGGAACTTATTTACTTGAAAGCAATTAAATTAACATGGAGTCTGCTCAGCTTGGGGGGAAGGGCTTGAGTTTAGGGATTTTTGTCTAAATGTTAATGCAGTCTCTGTGCTATAACTTGTTAATTTAACATAACTTTCTTTTTGCAGAGTGTCATCAATTCAAAGGCAACTAGTTTTCTCTGAATGAAATAGGTCTTGTTGGTAGGAAAAAAATGTCAGAACTGGCTGGGTTGAGCTTTGGTTCCTAGTTAGCAACAACCAGGCGGACAACACCCCCTCCTTTATTACATTTGAGATTTCCAGCCTTTTGCTTCCCCTCAGCTTGTTTACTTCCTCTTAACTACCTGGAAATTCCCAGTTACCATGGAATCAGTTTGTCTGGGATTGAGGAAGAGGTTGAGTCATTTTTCCTCTGAATTCTGTCAAGATTCACAAGATGCACAGGGCACCCACCTGTTGTGGGGAGGGGAAAGCTCTTTGTGGTGTCCTGATCAATTTTTCACCATGGTTAAAGGAGGAAAGACACAAAGGCCACTGCTGGTGGAGCCACACAGTTTTCAGGAAGGCACTAGGCAAGAAAAGTCCACTTTGTGTGGGAGCTGCTGAACTTTTCATTTGAAGAAAGGATAGGAATGAAGGAATCCAGCATTTAGTGGTCTGCTGCTACCATCCTCTGTGCAGTGGAGGAGAGGACATTGTTGGTCACAAAGTGGCCCTAGTTGTACACAAGGTGAAGGTTTGGGGTCAAATCTGGACACTCTTGGGAGAAAGAGCCAGTCCAATGCTGCCTGTTTGCCCTGGTTGCAGGTTTTTGGTGCTGATTGCACCTGCTGCTTGGAGAAAGGTTCACTCAGAGCAGCTGCACAGTAGTCCCTCGGTGCCTTGGGCTCCTCCTGCAAGTACAAGCCCAGCCTTGGCAGGGGCTGCTGCTGCAGTTGGTGTAGGGCTGGTGGAGCATGGGGAATCCCTCTCGTTTGTCAGTGAGCAGGGGAGGCTGATGGGCCATGCTAGGATGTATGATTTCTGATTTTTCAAGCTGATTTCTTGTCCACTGCCTGACTTTCAGATAAGAAATTTGGTGCTGAAAACACCTTCCTTTGGGTATTAGGGGGGATTAAGTGCCATCTCTTCCTCCTTCAAGGAACCCAAACCCACAGTGCTGCTTTAGTTGTTTTTTTGCAATTTGACTGTGAAGTAAAGGACATTGTATTTTTAGTGGCAGCTTTAGTTTCAAAGCATGTTGTGTCAGGGTCTCGAGAATCTTTTAAACTTGTAACTTCTGTTTTCTGCTGGCACAGTAGGTTTAAATGTGGCAGTAAAGAGTAGTAACATTTTAAGTTGGAAATGTCTTTGGAATGTGGTTTGGGCATATATTTTTCAAAGGAGGAACACAAGTTCAGATTTGTGTTCCAGTGATAGACCGTTTTTAAAAGATTGCTCAGTTTATGGAGAATATTTTCTAGTTTCTCCTGCTGGGTTTTCACTAAGCAGGTTAATGGTGTGTGTTACTCAGACAGATGGCAGTGAAAGTGCAGAGAGACCCAAAGAGATCTGGTCATCCTTAACTTACTGTGAAACTGTTTGCTTGCTGGTGGCTACATGAGTGAGGTTGGGATTTAAAGGGAAGGAGAGAAGAACTGAGCCCAGCTGGCTGTGCCTTTCCTCAGAGGGTGACTGCACTTTTTTGTACACAGACCATGAACAGAGAAGTGATGACTATAATCTTCCTCCTTAGCCTCTTACATGTCCAGTCAGGAAAGGCAAAGGCTGTTCTAAAAGTCCAATTTTCTGGCCTGGATTTGATCAGGGCTGATAGTCCTGACCTCTTTCTTGTTCTCCCTTTTCTTGGAGGGGAAGGAACTAGAACCCTTGGGATCCATCTGTTTTAATGCCTGTTGACTGCACAAACCTGCTGTGTTGGTGGTTTTGTAGCCCTGTAGTGAGGTGTGCTCACAGGACACTGTGGGTGAAGGCTTAACCTGGCACACCCTTCTGCAGAGTCTTTAGGGCATAACAGGCAGGCAAAGGCCACCTTTGGAGGCATTTGGGGTTTGTTTTACCATTGCAGATAAATCTGTTCTGCAGTGTGCTCATTGTGCTGTGAATGAAAGAGCGGATGTTTTGATTTGAAAGGGAATCTTGTTTATAATTCTTCAATATAAACAAATTGTGGGGAGGAAGCCGTACTGGAAAGCAAAAGAGCCTTCCTGGACCATCTTCTGGTTCAGCAAGCAATAACCCTCCTGGTGTTTTGCATCAGTGACAGTGTGTGTGTACATGTGTTTTTAGAAGGGCTTCCAAAGGGCCCCTTGCTGTGTGTGGGTTTGTTTATGGTTCTGTCATGCAAACCATGGGATATTCCAGCTCTGCCCCCCTCCAGTTAAAGTTCCCAGCCTGCCTCTCTGTGCCCCTGTGAGCTGCTGGCTGGTGCAGGGAGTGGGGCTGGTAAAGGATAGAGCTGTCTTCTCACCTCACTTTCCTCAGAAATGGCATCAAATTCTAATTGCTGTTCATTCTGCACTTGAGCAGGAGCAGAGTGATACACAGCTAGGGTTTGCTTTTCCCCAGGGTGCCGTGGGTGTGACTGATGGATCAGAGCCAGAAGAATTTGGCAAAGTAGCCGACTGTAAAGGGAATAATCTCTTTTCCCTGATGATGGATGGCACTTAGAAAGCAGCTGAGCCTAAAAGCCATTTCTCATGCTAAGGCTCTGCAATGTGCAGGTCAGCCATTGAGCAAATGCGAGCCTTCAAAATGAGAGCTAATAGCTTGGCAGGTTATGCCTGACAAGCAGCAAGTGATTTGCTTTTAGTTCTTTAGTGTGTGGGGTTTAGTAGGTTTTTTTTTGTGGCTTGTATCATTTAGTAATTCTAACATTTTTCTAATATTAGATGATCATCTCTTTCTAAGTTCAGAAATATCTTAAAGAAATCACAGTTAATAAGGAAATACATTTTCATACACAAATACAGTACATTTCTCTAATATCTAAAAAATTATTTCTATTTAACTGCTGCACGTGCATCAGGTTAAGAATGTAGATAAAAAATACGTTTTAGTCCAGCAGTTGTTAAAATACTGGACCCTCACTGTGGAGCAAATTGACAGCTACCTGGGACAGAGAATCATGTGTTGCTCCCAAATAAATGGTCAGGGAGTTGTGAAGGGGAGATTTGAGAGGAAAATCCATAGTGGAATGAAGGTAGATTCATAGAGCATAACAGTTGGAGAAGACACTTGTCTAATTTGACATGCAGCATTCATAGCTCCTGGAGAGCTTAAGTTGTCATATTTACTGCTGATTTGGTAAAAGAAGAATGCTGTCTGGAATACTGCTAGAGGGAAGGCTTCCTGGGAAATGCCCAAATGCTGCGTTTACCCCTGCAGGTTTCAGTGCTGTTTCTTGAAGAGATCTGAACTTGGAACAGCTGCGTTTGTCTGATGCTGTATTTCGAGAAGATGAATGATAGAATCTTCATGTGGAAACTCCAATAGTCATAAAGTATCTACATTTGCAACAAAGTCCAAAACCATTGTGAAATGGGGATTTCTCTCCTAGGAGATAGGCCTGTGAGACTCAGTATGTGTTGCTCTGTGAATACAGGCAGTTCTAAACTTCGAACTGCTTATAAAGTGCTGTACATACTTCTGTTTAAAGGGTTAAGTTTTAAGAACTGTTTTCTCTACAACCAAATAGTGCATTATTCAAAACACAGATTTCACAAATAGGTTTTGTGAGATTGTGTTCATTAAGCAGCAGCATCTTGACAATAAGTACTTTTAGTGTGTCTGAAACTCCTTGTGTTTACCAATTATCATCTGTGATGCTTGAATTGATTTGTTAATCACAAAGCTGGAATTCTATTTTACAGGAATGTATTGACACAGTAATTATAAATGCAAAGTTTTCATCTTTATTGTAATAGTTTTATTATCCAGTATTTGAAAGAAATGTTTTCCACAACAAATATATTCATATCTTGATCCACATGTGCTCTCTGTGCAGTTTTCTCAAGAATGTTTCAGCTTAGTAGTGGCTTAATCAAGTATTCAGGTGAAGTAGGACCCTCATTTAGACTTCCAGAGCAGCCAGAAAGGTGAATTGTAGTATGAACTTCCCTCACAGTTTCAATTCAATGGAACTGAATAAGGTTCTTAACTTGTTAACTTGTACATTAGTTCAGTACAGGGTGGCAATCTGCTTCAAATTCCTTTTTCTATTTTATAAAGTTAATTATAGAGTTTAGAAGTTAAATACTTCTATGGCCCTAGGAAGCAGGGTTTGTTTACATCCTATTCTGAATTTGCTAATGCATTCCTGCTTCTTTTGTTGCTCTATATCTCGATGCTATGAGAGCAGCTAAAACCTTGTTGCAAGGTGTTTGTATCCTCTTGCAATTGTGGTCTGATAAAATCCTGTGTAAGACTAAGCTGTTTACATACAGAAGGCATTTCTCCCTTCTCAAATAGTTGTGAAGTAACTAAATGAGCAATCTTTTTGGGTAGATCAAAAAGAGAATGTGGGTATGAAATAAGTTTTGTGCCTGTGGTGGGAGGTTATCAACTCTCAACTTTTGATTTATGGGAAATAAACTGGAACAAACAGTACGTTGCTTGCAACATGGATGTCAGATCCATGTAGAAATAATGAATATATTAGTGTTTTATATGCAAATATTGTGTTGTCTCTTAAAATTTAAAAAATAGAATCTAAAATGTTCAGGGTGATGCTTTAGCTAAAAGTTATCCATCCAGTTTAGGGTGACCTTTGGCAAAATCTTTCTGTGAAAGAAAGACATAGTTGCACTATTATATCCTAAGCAAAAGCTAGAGCAACAGGTGGATGATGGAATATGCAATTTCTGCTTGATTTAAGTTTACAAGACTCTTTAGAATTTCTCTGATTTTTGAAGAGGTAAGAAACCCAGTGCATGGAAAGAGGAATATGGAATGTTCCTACTGCATTTTCATAACTATACCTTTTGGTAGATCGATGCTCCAGACTTTGACTTTGTGCTAATATTGTGATACATCTTTTGATCCAGCAGTTAACACAACATTTTATTACCCAGTGAAGCAATGGAGTGGCATAAGGCATGCAGTTTTCTAGTGCACATGGCATTGCCGTGCCATTGTTTAGTGCGCTTTGGTTTACCATACTTCCCTGGTTTTATAAACTGAGGGAATGCTGGCTACTGCTAAGTAGTGACTCAGCCAAAAATTAGCTAAGGATTATGAAAATAACTGTTTCATTTTGCCTTTATTTGTACCTGATGCTTTCTGCAGATGTTTCTCTTGTTTCTGATATTACATCTGACTCAAGTAAGAAGCATGAATTGTTTGGAAATTGCAATGAATGTTGTTTGGAAGTACTCCTTAGTCATTTTCTGTGGTGTCTTGGTATGGCTGGCATTTTTCCTGGCTATGACTGTGTCTGCATTCAGAATATGACAGCCCCAAGCTGCTTTTCCTGCAAGTTCTATGAGGTTTTTTTCATGGTAAAGTGCCAACTTTTTTAAATAGTCTTCATTGTGAATCTTCCTGGACAGTTATGAGGAAAGAATAGGATGGCTTTTAACAAATTTCTTTTCTGAAACTTTAAAAAGTTGCCTTGTTTACAAAGAGTGAATGATTGGTTATCCCTTGCCTCTTGTGCAAGAGGGACACTTGTCCTGCTGTGCAGTAAGTCTGACAAAAGCATACTGACATGTAACAGAAAAGGGCAATAGTGCTTTGTCCAGTATTTTTCTTAACAGGAACACCCCTTTCTTTCTATTTTTATGGGAAAAAAATCATCTCTGACTGGGTTCAAATGTATCCTGGGTAGCAAAGGTGTAAATTTGGGCAAGACAAGGTAATGAGAGACTGCTGCTGCACAACATGGACCCTGATCACCCACCTGCAGTGATGCCTCAAACAGTTTTGGTAAGGATGGCATTTAAAAAGATGGCTTGTTTGGTTTTCCTTCCTAGTGAATAAAGAATACTCAGGAGAAGCTGAAAAAATGCATATCTTCCAAATAACCATGCTAAATTGGTATCTATATTGTGTTGCTGATGTTTTTTCTGGGGTGTGGCCACACCTGGAGGAGATGCCACTTAGTGTTTTGTTTCTGCTCCTTATCACAGATCTCTCCTTATGCAGTAGTAGGAATGATAGGAACATGAACAAATCTGTTTATTTTACTGATCCTCTCTTATCAGAGTAATTGCTTAATAAGTGTTGCTGTAACTGCAGTAGTTAAAGTCATTTAAATTTGGCATCTGAGTCTCCCAAACTTCTTGTCTTCCCTTTCAGAGCTGCTGGAGATAATCAAACTTAGGGAAATAAAGGATGAGCTTTTTCTTTTTATTATGGTAAAGAGAAGGCAGAATTAAAATTTCAGGAGTACCTTATTATACAAATTTTTTAGGCATGGCTTGTCAGGAACTTAAGTGTAAAAAAAGGGCTTGCCCAACATGCACTTAGGAACCCCATGGTGCTGTATTGGGAAATACTCCTGTTAGAGGCAATTAAGAGGACACATGTAAAACAGTTCCTTTCTTTTTCAAGGATGTGTACTCAGCATCATAAAAACTCCATGCGTTATGAAACATGAAATTCCAGAGGTGGTAATAAAAAAAAATAAAAATAGACTGCTAATCCAGTTTGTCTCTTCTTGAATTTCTTTACTGGCTAGAGGTTTAGTCAAAATGTTTTCTTGTGTGGTTAGAGTTGCTAGAGGCCAGGTTGGAGCTGAAAATCTTCAGGGTGTCAGTACAAAGTGGAACAGCTCCATGTGACACAAAGTTTATTTTAAGAGCCCTGTATCACAATTCTTCAGGCTCATCAGTTGCTCTTCCCCTTGATGTACACTAAGGCTTTAATAACAGCTATGGAAATACTCTTCTGAGACTTCTACAATCTGAGAAATGTTGTGCTTCCAAACCTAGGAGCTTTTATCTCTTTCAAGATGTTCTGAGAAAGAACTGGGAATAGTGGAAGCAGAGGAGAAGCCAAGCAGTGCTGCTACAGGAGTGCACTTGCATGGCTCACTAGGATTAGCACTATCCCTGCTGTTCAAAGAAACTAGCAGCCTGAAGGCTGCAGTCACAGTGTGTGTGGTTTTGTTTTGATAAAAGATACCTGATCTCCTGTGACTTGCTTGAATGAAGTTTAATAGGGTCCAGCATCATCCAGGTGGATGAATCTTGGCAGCTGCTTCCATTAAAAAAGTTTTATGTGTAGCCTCCTAGGTGGCATGTTTCATGCTGTTTAGTTGCAAGATCTTTGTGTCCTGCCAAAACAAAAATAAAAAAGGAAGTATGTATTCCAAAATGTTCCTCTTGTTTTTTAACCAGAGAAGTGGAAGTGGTTTTCTGATATAAAGGAATGAAGATTTTCTGCTAAGCAGAAATATACTACAGCCACTGTGTCTGACAGTATATTATGGCATATTTGACAATGTTGGAAGCCAAGGAATTTGACTTACATTTAATGCACAGCTTGTTTCTCTCAAAATACAGTTTCTGTTTCTGTCAACCTTACATAAGAGGAGTTAAATGAAACAGGTGAGTTCCAGGAGATGGTACCCCTGACTGTGATGGCATGCAGAAGATACCTGTTCCTGTCCCAGATGTCTCAGGCCAGCTATTTCTTAACCTGTGCTTGTGAGCAGTTGTGTTGTTTACTGTCCTCCAGAAGATCTGGGGCTTTTTCAGGCCTATGTAAATGGATGTGAGATACTCTGTGTCTGTGTATGTTGGTGTCTCTCTGAATTACAGTTTTGAGGTCTTGTCAGTCACTGTCTGAAATAATGGATCTGTAAGGGAAGTGCCCTCTGTGGCACCTGTGACTCTCACCTGGAGGTGCATCATTGTTTTGTGTTAGCGAGAGATGGGGAAGGATGGGAGAGAAAATGAGGTGAAATGGAAATCAAATAGGTGATTTCTGCTTTGTCTCTATCTTAATGAAGTTGGATTTTGAAATACAGCCATGACCATGATGCCTGCTTACCAAGTTCTTGAGAACTTACTGTTGTATGACTGTAGAAAAGAGCCATAAAAATGTGCAGAAGATTGACAATTAGAGACTTAATGTTTTTCAGAAAGAGCAATTATAAATGCCTTTACTATATAGGAAAACAGCAGGTAGTGATGCTTGTGTTCATTTGCAGGGAGACACATAACAAGTATCAATCACTAAAACAGATGCTTTATAACTGGCTTTGGAGGTGAGGCATATGTTTTTGACAATGAAGATGATTCATCTTTTGGACAAGTTACCATTTGGGAAAACATTGTAGCCATCCATTGAGATGTTGAAATTGAAAATGTAAATTTTTGCTATAGCTTTTTAAAGGTGGAAATCCTGCCTAGATGAAATTTAATGGCCTGTGACAGGTGCAGCAGGTAATTTTGGTCATGAAATTTAGAAATGCTCTGCCTTCCTAGCTTAGCATTCTGATGTGTTGTTGCCTGTTCCATCTGGAGCAGTATCTTTCACTTACTGCTTTTTTTCTCAAGTGTGATGTTGATCTAAGGGTCTAAGAGATAAGCCCTCAGAACACTTTATGTGGTCACTTTATTGGCATTGCAGAAACCTCTTCCTTCTTAGGAAATGTCTTTAATAGGCAGCTTCTCTTTTATTTGTGCTTCTTGGTTTTTTTCACATTGCTCAAAACTCAGTAACTTCCTATGGTAGTGTTTTGGACAAGAACCATTTCTGAGGCTTGTGACAGGTGTGGATGCAGTTTGTCCTTTTTCTTGTTGTAATAAGCCATATTAGAAAAAGGTTTGGCCTTTAACTTACTGAGAGTTTAGCTATTTATTATTTATGGTTTCAGGCTGTACTCAGAAATATTTTGGTGCCTTCACCAATGCATTGAGTTGGACTCCTAGTACAATTCTCTGTAGCATTGAATTCTTCATATTGTGGACTCTTCTCATTTTTTGTAAGGTTGACAGCTCAGCTGTGATCTTTAAAAAGGACCTAGGAGATTGAGGGGATAGAAGTCTTACCCGTTTTTTGTGCAGCGGTTCATTTCATTCCCCACTGTGTGGATTTTGATATAGTATCAGAGGTAGCATTTAAATTCCTATAGTTGAGATTTAACAGCAGAACTGAGCAGGCTGGCATGGTGGCTGTGACTTGACAGACTGCTTTCTTCCCATTTCACTTTGTTGCATGCCTGCAATCCTTGTCTGCAGAGTGTGGATCACAGGTGCTAAGTGGGAGATGGGCAGCAGCTCCTTTCCTTGGGCTACAGGAATTTTCCTTTTGAGAGGAGTTCCCAGAGACAGCAGGACTCCTGGCAAGGGCTGTAGAAAGGCACAACTCCCATGAAGTGATGGAAGGAGCAGTGAAGAGAAAACCCCTAGAGACTCCACAAGGAAAAGAAGCAGCTAAATTAATCTACAGAGTGACAAACCTGCTGAGCCCAAAAGGATTCACTGGCAGGGAACCAGTGGGCAGGAAAAAGGCTCTGCCATTTTTTGGATCACTCACAGTGGATTCTCTTTTCTCAGCTGACTTATAATAACACATGCTTTGATAAAATTTAGATTTTTGGGTTTAGCAACCCCTGGATTGTTTTTGGTACTTGTTGTAGGACAAATTCAGCTCTAGCCCAGACTAGTTTGGCATTCTAGGAGAGCATCACACAGCAGTTAAATAGGAGCAGTGGACTCAAGTGCTGGAGGACTTGGACAGCAAAGTCTGTAGTAGCTGTGGAATGTACCCGTGTCAAAAGTTAACAATTTTAGTAATTGTTTGGAATCAGATTAATACTCTTTGTGCTGTCCTGTATGTGGACTCATTTTCTCCTTTATTCTTTATTGGAGAAGGTAAGAATGAAATAGCACACAGTTACTTTCTTAGTGATGTGTAAGCTAAGGACAACTTGGATCAAAGATGATTTATTTTGTGCTTAAGGGAACTGGATGGATATTTTACCCCTCCAGGTTTGTTCAGACACTTTTTGAATGCTTGAAAATTTGGAACATGCAAAACCATGAACTTTTATCAGTGTCCAAGTTAGGAAGTCTTTGTGCATACATATTGAATACATAGAGGCAATTGTTATTGTAATGATATTGATACAGTTTCCAAACATCAGTCCTGTTTGATTTGGCATGTGGATTTTAATTGACTGCTGAAGGGGTTAGTGGACATCTGTTCAACATTCCAGCACACCAATTGAAATAATTGGTTAATAGCTGGTCCTAGCTGTATGTTGTCTAGTGCTAACTTTGGGGAAAAAAGAAATTCTTGTTTGTTCCAAGGCATAATATGACTCTTTTTTGTTCCTGTTAAATCATTGATGTAGAACAGGGGAAGCAGCTCTGAAGTTTTGCTAGTTAGATACATAGTTAAATGGTGTGTTGCTTCCAGAGGAATGACAGGCAATGTCAACTTTCCTAAAGGAAATTGAGCACAATAATGCAAATTGAATGTAATTCCATTGGGTAGGAGATCTAGTGAATAGCTGAATTGTGAGAGAACAGAGGTATTATAATGGCTGTTCAGCTTTCAATTAAAAATCAAAGCAGTCATATATTTTTTCCATTTCTATGCACCATGAAAAATGAACAGTTGGTACTTGATTTGTAAAATCCATACAATTTCTTTTTAGGAGAATGCGGGGGGAAGCATGCAACATCTTAGAATTGACTTAGTATTTTTGTGGGATTTTTGAAACAAAGGGTTGCTAGAAATCATTTTGATACCTCTCAGTGTCCCGTATTTTATGTAAGTGTAAGTTTGAACTCGACCTGTCTGAATTTAGAGGATGTGCTGACACAAAATTGAGAGGGTCACACCTGACTTAACTTTTGGAGTATTGGAATTTATTTGATTTATTTAGTACTTGGCTTGTCATTTTCACTCAATTCAATTATCCTTCAAATGAGGCTCCAGAAATTATATCACTCTAAAAACATTAAATATGTGTGCTCCAGGAAAAACTCCAAAACTTGGGTTTTTCTGGTTTGTACAGGGAGATTTTTGCAGAAATGAGAAAGGAGAGAAATAGGCTTGCAGCAGTTTTAGAAGTTTTTTGATATGTGAGCAGGGATATCTAGAAGCCTTAGACATCAAATACCTTACCAAAAAGGGAAGCTTGGAAAAGAATTTATTGTAAATGCCAAGATTAGATGTAGCACTCCTGGCAGTTGTCGAGACAGAAAGCAAAAAAAATATTTAGGGAGTTTGTGTTATTGCCACATCTTTTTTCACAGTTGCTGTAGCAGCCACGGGAAGGGAGCAGCAGCTGGATCACACTGGCTGTAGCAGAAAGGAGCTAACTAAAAACCCCCTTGATCTTCAAAACCCTGCTCAGAATGGCTGTACTGAAAGAGAACTTCATGTATAATACAGGAAGATTATTGCCTTCAGAAGCTTGCCATGCAGAACAGCTTCATGCTGTAATTCCAGCTTTTCCAGCACAATGCAAGTAAAGTGCTTGATCTGACTGGTATCACTTATGGAAATTGAATGTTCACAGTAACAGTTCTCACATCTCCTTGTGTTTTCATTGGATCTCAAAGTCAATGTTTCTTGCTGTAAATCTGTTTAGTTTTGATTATGTTTTCATGCACAACAAATAGCCTATTTTATTGTGATTATTTGTGGCAGTGGTATAGATTTGATACACAAGGGTGTCCTTGGGATTCTGTTCTGTTTACAAGTCTGGATAGAGAAAGCCCATTTTGACATGTGGCCACTAATTGGTAAAGCTGTGATAATTTCATCCTATAGATATACCAAATGAAAAGTGTTTTCCAAATTAAGATAGGTTTTTAATGATTATCGACATGTACATGTCAATCACTTTGAGAGTTGTTAATTGGAAAAAAATTATCTCTTGGGCTGCAGTGCATCAGAGGCAGGATTCAGATTATAATTGGCTAGAGGGAAGGGCTTCTATCATCTTCCTCCCATGCCTCAGTTCCCTGTCAGGGGAGCTTAAAACCCATGGTTTTTAATGTTTTCAGATGACATCCAGGGCATTTCTCACTTAGGGAAGCTGATAACCTGCAGAGGCTTTGATGAGCTGGTGAGAGGTTTTCATGTCTTGTTCCACCTTGCCGTGGCACATCAGAGCCTTTCCTGTGTTCACCCAACAGCCTTGCTTAGGGCTGGCTCTGTGTTAGCAGCTCTGTAGGAAGTTATCTTGGTTGTAACAGGCTTGGGTGTGGGTGTTTCTGCTTTTAAATTTTAAAAGCTACATTAGTGTTTTACTATAGAATGTAGCCTGGTGAAATGAGGGCAGGGGAGCTTTATTTAGGATCCCATATTGGTCTCATGAAAGTTTAGGCATGGCTTTTGTAGATTTTGCAGTTCTGTCTCTGCTGGCCTATGCTCTCCCCTACTGTGGGAAGTGTGACTTAATAGCCACTAAAGCAAGTAAAACAAGTAAAAAATGTACTATGGGACACTGAAGTTTTCTTCATCAAAGCCTTCACTGTTATAAAATGCTGATTGCATATTTTGCTAGTCTTTACTAAGTATCTTGTATCCTGGTTTTTCCCCAAGTGTACATATCTTAATGTTTTTGCAGTTGGGCTACATTTCTCTTGGCTGTGACTGTATGGTCATTACTGTGCCCTAAGAGAAGGTCAGCTGCATTCTTTCAGCATTTTTTGGTTTTTCATACACTTGCAGTCCAGGCTTCTGTGGAGAAACATCTGTTTGCTGTCAGATTATGTGAATACATGCAGTTACCTCAAAACATTTAAAAATGCTATCTGTGTTTTTCCTCTCTATGACCAGAATGAATTATGGTTTTATTCCTGGCTGTCTTGAACAGGTAAAGGTTTGCTCTGTCCACTGCAGGTTTAGGTTACTTCTCATCTGAAGTGGAAAGATACAGAGATTTGGTGGGGGTTTTTGGTTTTTTTGTTTTTGTTTTTTTTTTAATGTGGTCATCTCCTGCAGAACTGCTTACAGCCAGAAAAGATAAAACAGAGATCAGGTGGAAATCAGGCATATTAGAGGGAGTTTGTGTTGGGTCTGGAGTTTGTTTCCTTGGAAACAAACCCCTTGGAGCTGGGCTTGTGTGGGGCTTCACTGTTAGGTTGCAGTGCCTGTATGACCATGGCCTCTCCAGCCCTCCCTGTGGGAACTCTTGGAGTGGTAGGGTTGGAACATCTGGATCTTGGGGACTCAAACTAATGTAGAGCAGCTCCATCTGCTCCTGGTTTGGAGTATATTTCTTGGTATACATGTTCATTTGAGAAGCTTCAGAACTCAAGATGGGATTTTCCCACTTGGCAGTTGTGCTTTTGCTCATTATGTGTGTGCAAGAGGATTGTCCTTTGTTACAAAGAAATAACAGTCCTGATGAAAGTGAATTCAATATTTTGTCTAGCTAAAATTTAGGATATGTTAGCAAGGCTACAGTTCTGTAATACAACTTGAGTTATTGTCATACCATTTTTTTTTTTTCTGGTGTATGGTAATACATTTTGCCTCTGGGCATGAAAAAGCAATGCACATCTTAAGGAATATGGCACAGTATCTAGCAACAGACTTAAGAAAAGCAAAATAGAACTGTCCAAATGAGTCCAGCAGGTTTTTACTGCTCTGTAATATTTATGGGAAAGTGAATGGTTACAGGGTTGAACCTGGGTTTGAAGTAGAGACCCCTGTAACATGCACATGAAAAGGGGTGTCCTTTGACTCTTTTTGCTAGGTGGAAAACGTTTAACCAGAAAATTTACCGAATAAAAGAATATCTGATCAACCTTTCCTCTCATTGGGCAAGGAGGGATTGATTCAAACCCTAACCTGGCAAGAAGTTGTTGATGAGCTGAAGCTATAATTAATGTTACTTCACAGAAGGCTATGGAGTGGCAATGAAGGTTTTGAATCTTTTTGTCTCTCTATACAGTCAGTACGACATTTGGACCTTTTTTTTATAACAGAATTGTACTTGGACAGTATTTAGAAGTAATATTCCCTAATTTAGTTAAGTGTTTGCCAAGCATGACCTCACCAGAGCTCCACCATAGCCGTGGTTAACTGGAATAATATGTTCTCCAAAGGCAGCAATGGCAGTCTGGTGAAAAGCAGGTAATGCAAGGTCCCCTCCAGAAATTATGGATTGTTGTGTGTGTTGATTTCCCATCATGAGTCAGTATAAGCTGATTGCTGCTATCTCAACAGACAGAGATTTTAACCAAGAAAACAAAGGAGGGAAAAGTAAGAGGTGAATAAAAAGTAAAAATAAATGGCTTTGACTAGGAAGAGAGTAGATCAGTTACTGGCTGCAAAATGAGCTCCAGAATCAGGGTGATATTTCAGGAAGTTAAATTTACTGAAGAATATAAACAGTAAGAACTCTTAATTTCTGTGAAGATAATTTTCATCCATTTTAAAAGATCAAAACAAGCTTTAGTGTGAAGGAAGATGTTTAAGGTGTACTTTTTCTCTCCTAATTAACTTAGTGTGCTGCTTCTAGGACAGGTGAGACTGAATGCATTTATGGTGCTGAATGACCTTGGCCTGTTCAGCCAGTGCAGGGGTCACTGGATCTAAATTGTGACAAAGCCAAATACTGAGTTTCAGCAGGATACATTAGGTATTCATTTGGAACTAGAGTAAGATAAAGATTGAGGATGGCTCACTTTGGTGTGAGTGGGTTACTCAAAACCAGAGAATGCCCATGTGAAATGCAGCTGTGGCAGCAGGAGAGCTGTGCTGCTTTCTTAGAGGTCATTGCTGCAGTGGAGTTCAAGAGGAGGAGAGAAGCATTTTCATGTACTCTATGTAATCTTCTAACTGTGCAATCTGAAAACAGCCTCCCAGATAGACATAAACACTACAGGATGCCTCTTCCTTCACCAGAACTCATGGGGTTGCTTGGGGAAGTTGCTTGGAGTCCTTGGGGAAGAGTGATGTATGGCATCTAGTGAAACTGTCCTTTAGTCCGCATGGCTGAGTATCTGCACTCAGGTTGCTCAAGGCATCTTTATTAAATATGTGCAGTGTTGAAAAAAATGTTATACAGAGCTTCCTGTGTGAGCATCTAGACTTGGCTTTGCTTGAAACTTTTGTTTGTGGCTTTGCTTGAAACATTTAAATGTTTAAATTTAATCCTATTAATAGATTTGGT
Organism: Agelaius tricolor; assembly: GCF_023055355.1. Lineage (NCBI taxonomy): Eukaryota > Metazoa > Chordata > Aves > Passeriformes > Icteridae > Agelaius > Agelaius tricolor. The sequence goes on from NW_027269270.1 coordinate 4,962,785, forward strand.
TTAGGGATAAGTTTTGAGCCTCTTATCTAAAAATTTTTATCCATCTAATATATTTTCTCACTATGACATAAGCTTATCTTTGCTTTATGTAATGTGATTTGCAAAACAAAGTTGGAGAATATCTGGCTTTTAGGTCACTGATTACAGCTCTTGTGGTGGAATGTGTTTGACAAATAAAAATCTGAGAGAGCTTTTAAAAACTCAGAAGAAAATTGAACTTATCAACCTTAAATATATTATGCTTGTTAAAAATCTCTATCTGATGATATGGTTGAGAAACCCATCCAAAATACTTGTAAAAAGATAATTGTTCCACATTCTTTATAAAAGGGTTTTTCCATTCTGTTAGTATCTATGAAATAGCTCCATTTTAGTTTAACATATGCAGTGAAGCACACATTATTTCCATATAGTACATTTTGGCGATTGATCATTAATTGTAGGTTTGTAGTTTGGCAGTCTTGTTTTTTGTATTGCCTCACTTGCATCTTCCTCAATACTTGTTGACATTTAAAACATATCTCAAGATAGAAATTTCAATTTCTATAGATAACCCTCTCTACTATAGTACCTCATACAAATGAATGCTGTTTCCAAGTAGGGTTGCCTTGTTTGTCAGGTAACTCTTATTTATCACCTAATGGCAATTCGGGTTTTTCTTAAAAGAGAATGTCTCTATGGCCAGGGCAATTTGAGAAGTTGCCATGGCTGCTGGAAGTGTTGCAGCTCCAGTATTCCATGTGTTATGAAACTTTTAGTTTTGCACTTTTCTTCTTTTCTTTCCTGGGTAATTCCTGAAAAGCAGGATGAATTACCCAGAATGAGGCTGGGTGGTGCTTCTAAAGTCTTACAGAGTCATGCCTTGACCAAGGCAATCTTCCTTAAGGTGGGGATCAAGTTCTCTATGTGATGCTTTTGTGGTATTGGCAAAACTCTGAAATTTCAAGTGAAGCCCATGACCCTCATTCCTTGGATTGCTTCCATCTGCAAGGGCAGTTGTGGTTCATGTCCTGCTCTTGGTTGGGTGCACCATGCCTGTAATTAAGGGCAGTGAGGATAGAACCAAGGATATATAATACCCTTGTGTCCTATGGATGAAGTAGAGTCAAGAGAGGAGAGTCTTTAAAAGCAGAGACTGAGAGTCTTTAAAAGCCATGATCATTGTAGAGAAAATACCATTTTTTTTCCAGAGTAATTTATTTTTGTCACCTGATGCTTTTGGTCCCTGTTTACTTGAGTTTCATTTTCTTTGTGATTCCACTTAGTTACTTGTGGAATATTTTTTTCCTTCTCTTACCTCTCAATTTTGTATTATTACATGATCATAACATGGAACAGTTTAATAGAGGTTGAGAATTTAGATGCTGTCCACTGTGCCTTGATCCACAGGAGCAGTTCAGAGCTGTGAGAGAGGGGTCCTGTGTGATTCCAGTCTCAACTGAGGTGCTCTAAAGTATTAGGGAAATTTAGGCTGTGACGGAAGAGTGGTGCAGAGGTGTGCTTTAGACCCTTACAGAATGGCAAAAGTAATATAACCAACAGTGTTTTCAAGTATAGTGAAGTAGCAATAAACCTGGTGTTTCAGAAAAATCTAAAGGGATGCTGTGTTACAGCCCAGCAGAGACTTGGCCATGGGAAGAACTTGAATGTGAGACAGTCTGAAAGCTCAGGTGAAGGCTTTCCATGAGAAGTACGTGGCACCAGTGTTCACTATATCATCTCAAATTACTAAGAAAGAATCATTCTGCACTTTGAATCATGTAAATTCAGATTTTAGGGAAAGACAGTAGATCAGATTACAACTTTGGATGTTTTTTTTACCTTCAGACATGCACTGTTGTTAGTCTTCCTTAGTTGGCAACAGCTTGTCTCAGCCTGTCCATCCTGATTTGATTTTTGTTTGTTTCAAGGCTTGATTAGAAGTGATGCGCTGCTGGAGTTCTGAAGGTATCACTGTATCTCATAGAGGCATCTTGTTGACTGAAATAAACTCAAATAACTCCCCTAGTCCTTCTTTACATGGTGCTCTTTATGGTTGTTGTAATGATTGTAAGTTGTTTGTTACTAATCAAATGAACCCTTGATACATATTCATGTGCAGATGGCAGGGGCTCATCTCTGAGCCCTGCCAATCGTTTGCAGTTGGTTGAGTGTCAATGTGCAGAATTCTCTGGTTTTAATAAGGCATTTTTGATCAATAATCATGACTATTACTGAGTGTTGACATCACTTTTATTCATGAGTTTTGATAGCAGCACCAATTAAAGTACCAGCATCTAATGCATCATTAGAGATAAATTTCATCATTGGCATGGTTTCTGTACTGTGTGCATTTTCTCATATGAGGTGATGGCACTATCAGCTGCTCCAAATGCAACTCTGTATCAATGTGTTCACTATCAATGTTGTGATAAGAGATATCAGTTAGCTGGGGTTGAGTTATGTACAATTTAGAGATCTTAATCTATTATTTACTGATTGGAAAGTTCAAATTGTTTGAGTTCTTTTCTGAAGTAAACCCAGGACTGAAGAGTTAAACAAAATTATATTTTGATGTTAAATGCATTTTCTTACTACTTTCTGTCTGGATATAGAGCAAGTGTATTTTATTACTGGGAAGTAATGTGTCCATTTGGAAAATGACTTAGGCTACAGTATTTTTGTTGGCAAATTTATTTTCCAGGCATAATGTTCTGGTTTTTTTTCTATGCCCATCTGAGGGAAGATGAAACCACCATTAATCATGTTTCAAAGGCTGTGATGCTGAAATTACTGTTTTATGCAGCTGTGGGCTGTAGGATGTAGGCAGACTGTCATCTGCAACCTGGCCTTCTTAAAGTAATTCCTTATAAATCACAAACATAATCAAACTTTTATCACCAGATAAAAACAATGCTTTTCTTTAAAACTGGCCCCATATTACTAACCTGTCAGAATGTTTCAATCAAAATTGCCATCTAAACAGGAGGAAAAAAGGCTGTGCTTCCTTAAATCAACTCAAGACAAGCAGGTGGCAGGCTTACAAAGAGAGGCTTGAATTTCAGTTTTGGCTTCATGGACTTCTACATTTAGAGAACCTGCACTGAGAAATTGGTGCGTCCAGCTGCCTGAATATAGTCATGTGGCTGTTCCTCTGGGGGTGAGGAGCAGGGGTCAATCATTCCCCTAGCTTTTTAAAGGTTTTAAATAATGAAACTGTTGTAAGCCATGGAACAAAGTTTTTGCTTCCTGAAATGTTTGGGCTTAGTCTGTGTGATGCCTTGAAATATGTTGTTAGGCAGGAGGGCTGTGAGGCTGGACATAGGATTGCTTCCAACATGCAGATGTTTGGAAGTCCAATCAAAAAGAAGTTAGTATACATGATGAGGCTTGTGTTGGCTATTTTAAAACAACCTTAATTTATTTACAGTGATTTGGGCTTCAGTAAAGCCTGAAAACCATGGAGGAGTGAATTATTAGTGTGAGTTGAGTAGTTCAACCTAACCACAGCATTGTATTTCTATTTGCATGTCAGTTTGGCAAGCTGGTAATTTTTGGACATTGCTCACTTAGCTTTCAGCTTTGTTTAGTTAAGGTACTAAGCATAAAATTATCCTTTTTGAAATATAAAATAATGTTTCCCAATGCTGGGCTATGAGCGAGTCAATTTACTAAAGTCATGTACGTGAGGTTCTCTCCCCACACAGTGCCTGCATTCTTTGTGTCTATCCTTCACCTTCCCTGTCTCCACTAGCTACATTTTCAGCTCCACATGTGTCTTCAGACAATGTTTATAATCACTGCCTTCTTTACTTACTGCTGTGGCAAATAATGTCTGGAGTACACACGGAAATCTCTCAGTACAACTAGAGTGTTGTTTGGGGCTCTTTTGTGGTTTTCATCTCCAAATGAAATTTGTTAGTGGTGTTTCATGACAGTTGCCATTAAATGTGTAACAGCTTCTCTGAAATGCTTGATTCGTGGTTTGACACTTATGTGACTTTGCTATCCCTACACCACATTTCCTGGTCAGAGGGATGGATTTGCAGCATGTCCTCATGGCACCACTGGTGTTCCCTGCAGCAGGGACTGCTGTTTGCACCAGGAGTGTGGCACATTCTGGGCTGACTTCAGCTGCCTGCATCAATTCTGCAGTCCATGTGCATGAGGAGCATTTCAGGGGAATGCAGGCAGTGCTAGGAGCTTGCCAGGCTACAGCAGCTGTAGGAGGAAACCATCCTTGCCAAATGGTAAATCCTGCAGTGCCCAGGGTCACAACATAAACCTTTTCTTACAGTGAGGAGGTGCGCTGTGAGAATAAATTCAGCACAGTGCACAACAGTTTTAGAGGGAAAAGCTGCTCTGGGAGACTGAGGTAGTTTTCCAAAATGGTCCTGCATGAGTCATTTGGAGCTGCAAGCAATACTATAATTACATTATAAATTGTACAGAGGAAGGAGTTCTGAATCCCAACTTCTAAATTGAGAAGTTTGTGTTTCTTGACTGCATAAAAACTGTTTCTGAGCCTTGCATTGTTCCCCTGTCTCAGTCCCACTCCAGCTTGGAGTCAGGAAATAGACTAGCTGAGGGAAAAATTGCTTGCCTGCTTTTGTGGCTCTCCTGGATACAGTACTGCTAAGACCCAGACTGAAGTACACAACACAGAAATTGTGTATTGGTGCACTCTGCATGTATACACACACGGGAATGTGTGTTTGCACATGCATACTCCATCCCTAAAGACATAAGGGAAAGTAATTCACTGCCTTATGCATTTTTTAGAGTGATATATTGGTGCAGATTTATCACTGTTCTTTCAGTCTCACAAGGCTGTCATGATCTGCTTGAAATTATTTCATCTCATAGATGTTTTGGAGCTGGCACGTGGGTGGGCATAGATCAAAAAAGCTTTTTTAAAACCTCCTCATGGATTAAAATGTTCCAGCAATCAAAGGTTTTGTTTTGTTTTGTTTTACTGATACCATAGACATTTTAAAATTTCTCATCTTGCTGTTGTCCAGCAGCATATAAATATTAATTGGTTAGGGAATTTTTCTTGGTTTTGTGGCATCTTTTGTAATACCCATTAAAATGCACTGAGACAAGCTTTTGCCTTTGTTTGTAAACAGCTATCTCCAGTAGATGTATATCTGCAGAATGGCTTACATGAGAATGAGGGCTCTGTAGGTGTGCAGAGACTGGCTGTGGGGGGAGAACTTGTGTGATCATTTCTTAGATAATGAGCTCCAGGCTTGCTGTCCATTCTAAGGCCAGGAGCTGTGTGTTGGCTGTCCTGGCAGAACTCTGTGGAGTTCTTGTTTGATAACTGGTTTGATTCAATTCCTTGTAAACATTTTTTGAGAAGATTAGTAAATGAGGTATAGTAATGAAAGATTTGTATTTGTACATAGTACTTGTATATCACACAGCTCAACATAATCCAGTTGCTGTCAGTTTCCCTATGTAATTTGTGCTCTGAATTAAATACCAGCCACCATTAGCTGAAAACTCCTTTGAGTCTCTTTCCAATATTTCCAGGAGTGCTTTGCTTATTTATGAAGCTTGATATGTTCATACCTTCTCTATTCTTTGTGTCTCAGGCACAGATGACATGTAATGGTCAAATAAGAAGTGTAGTACTGTATCTTAACTCTCAAATCTGCATTTTATGCTTTGTTTTTCTTTCATGTTTTTATGAAAAAATCTGTTGTCCAGCATTCTTGCAGCATGTAATTTGTCTACATGGTTGTTTTTGAGTGAGAATGAGTGGAAGGAGCAGAAAAAAAAATAACCAAGAAAAACAAGATACAAAATGTATTGTCTGAAAATAAGATGGGTTCACTGAGTGTTTTGTTCATTGTGGCAGTTAATTCAACCCTGGTCTCACCAGTGGAGGCTCATCAGTGAGTCACACAGAGCTGGCCTGTGCTGAGCAGAATAATTCACATTAGCCAGTGACTTCTGCAAGCTGACTACAGTGCCCTGTGCTCCTTCCCAGGATCAGTAGGGGAGTACAAAGGAATGATCTCTGGAGTCCCTCAGCTGCTGACTTGCCAGTGGTGATGCACTGCCTGAATACCTGGGGAGACAAGCCAAAATGTGTGCAACTGTAGGAATAAAATGGAGTGGTAGCATCCTGGGATATTGCTTGTTTCTCTAGTCCTAGAGACCTTCAGAATGTCCCTGGCAGAAATGTCTCTCATGCAGAAGAATTAAGTAATATTGTACTTGGATGTTTATTTCCTGTGTAAGAGTGACTGCATCTTTATCCTCAGCTTTGCAGATACTTTATTACCTAAAGTGTGAGAAATTACTATGTCTAATTTGGGAACTTTATTTTCTTTCCCCTTTAGTCTTTTCTTTTTATAGAGGACAATGTGGTTTTGAGCTGCAAAAAGTCATAGCTGGTTTCCCTTGAGAAACACTCTTAACTTCCTGCTCCCTGAATTGACTTTAAGAAAATAGTTTGGCTTAGTGGATTTTTTTTTTTTTTTACCAGTTGGCTTACTCCCTTTTATTTCATTGCAAGCTCTTACCACCACATTGCATACAGTATTTAAAGCCTGTGTGGGCAACAGGTGGTTTAGACAACCCTCAGACTTGTCATGAGGTTTCTTTTCAACTTGGATGCAGTTTCTCATATCTAATTCATGGTCTGGCTGCTTCCTTCCATAATCTGCTAGAGCTCATTGTTTTATGGTACTGCTCTAACATTTATATTTCAGGGTGGTTTAATTCCTTTGAGTACAGCTTTGCTTTCTCTCTTGTATCACCCACTGTAGAATTTTCTTTAGACCTTTACATATTAGCTTTATCAATTTTCCAGTATTATTTCATATAAGACCACAGGTAAAATTGGTATTTTTTCAAACTGTTTTGTCAGCATTACTCTGTGGGTATGTAAGTGAATCCACTTGTAATGTGAAATGCATAGATACCACGTTCCTGAGACATACAAGACTTTGATTCTCATCTGTAGAAAAGCAGGATCTCTCAGGTCTATTGAACCAGGGTATTTAAAACAATTATTTTTATGACCTTGCAAAAGAAGAAGGTTAAGTACTTTGCAGAACAAAGAGGAGATTAATCACATTGAAATTCTGTAAGATTTCAATAGGGAATTCGTCTATGAACTGAAGAAGATAGAGATGGGGTAAACAAATTTGGAAAGGGGAGTTTAGGGAAGACTGCTGGCTTAGCTCTGGCTGTGGGGGACTGTGGAAACTTTCCTGTGGATTTAAGGTTTGGAATTAATTTTTTTAAATGGCATAATCCAAGGTAAGTATAAATGCCCCAGATGTGCTGTATAAGTCCACCAGGACAAGTGTGGTAATTTATCTGGAGTTTTCAAAAAGACAAGTTGAAATGGTTTGGAAGATTTTGCTCTGAGATGATGTCAAGTATATTGTACCTTACAGATTTTATAGCCTTCAGTAAATGCTGTTTGTAGTCTTCTAAAACTGGCATAACTTCTACTAAGCTATAATTATAAAGAAGCATCCTCCCTCTCTTCAAGGAAGAGGAAAAATTGAGTATTTTGGAAGAAGTTACACTGCATCCTGGGACTTGTACAGTTTGAAATGTCTTCTGAAAGCTGAGTTTCTTACATGCTATTTTATGATTGTGGGTATCACTGAACCTGTGCAGGATTGCTTTGGATGTGTATAAGTGAGAAAGTACTGGTTTTGACAAAGACAGATTTTTGGCAACTGTTTGAGAACAAACACAGCCAAGGTGCTCCCATGTCTTTCTCTGATAATTCAGTTGAAGAACCTCTCTGTGTGTGGTTTCTGCAATGTCTGTGCCTTGAATATAAAGAGTGAATTGCTGTAACTTTCTGCTGCACATCCAAGTCCTTTTACTGATAGCTGCTCTGTAAATATAATTCCTGAAATATTGGTTACAGTGACTGTGAACAGTACAATATGAAGGGGTTTCTAAATAAATTTTGCTGGCAGGCAGCTGTGCCAACAGCTTCAGGCACTATGGGGTGAACAGCAAATAAGCAAAAAAAGGAGTAGAGCCATTTGAGTCAGTGTAATCCCAGTTCCACTGCTCCCTTTGATCTAACCTTGAACACTGCATTAATGAGTGTTGCCTTTCAGAGTGTTCTGTGACCTTTTCTCTTGTTCTGCTTTAATATGAAAAGCACAGTTGGGATGCTGATACCATACAGTTACAAAGAAACCTGGGAGAACCATGTAAAAGTGGTTACACTTTAATAAAAAAAAGTGTTTGAATATCATGAGTGAGGTGTCAGTCTAGGTGTGAATTACACTTAAATATGTGTTTCAGTCTTGTCTTCTAGGTCAGATCCTGTGTTAGTTGACAAGAAAATGTTAGAGAGGATGCTGTCTTTAAAACCTAAATTTGCAGAGAGGGAGGCTGAGAGTTTGGAGCTTCTGCTGTCTTCAGAGGAACAGGAGATGCTCAGCTGTACAATCTCAAGTGGGGTCACAAAATCATTATGTGTGGGATAGTTAATGGTTTTATCTTCTGCCTGAAATAAAAAACTCTTAAAAAGCACAGTTGTAGCTTAGAAACAAAAATACATTCTTGAAAAAGCTGAAATTACCACTCCTTTGCCTTTTGCACTTTTTTAGTAGAAAAAAATGGAGTGGTTGAGTATCAGAGTGTGAGTGCAGCATTGGTGTGCTGAGTTCAGTACTGTAGTGATGTTGAAATGGTACAGGATATATCTCACACCAGATCAAGGGAAAATGCATCTTGTAGCTCCAGAACACATTCTCTTAGGCCAATGCCCTTCAGCATGTATGATCTTGGTATCCCAATGAAGCCATGATGGAAGCAAGTGAAACAGGCGAGCATGATGCGTTGGATAATTACTAAAACTGACACATGTTTTGTTTGGCAGAGTAACAAGGCAGTGAAATTACAGCCTTGTGGGGCAGTGTGCAGCCTGCTAGGGAAGCTTTCTGATGTTTCAGCACTTGGTTTATGTTCTAATAGCAACCTGACTCATTAGTTACACATTTGGGTCTTGACCTCTGGGTTGGTGAGGCAAGTGCCTGGATAACTGAGGCTATCAGCAACTTGCTAGGTGAAATCATTTGGGATATTAGGATTCAAAGGTAGTAAATTGTGTTTGGTACCTCTGACTTTTTTTGTCTGGTAGCATAAGCAGAATAATTAAGCACCTGGTGCAATGTCCCGAAGCCTTTTTGCCTCCAATGTTCTTCTGCTTCTTGAATCAACAAAAAGTGCCTTTGCCTCAGGTAAACTTTAGGTGAGAATATAGGTCTAGATTTGAGTAATATTTGATCATGGGGCTTCAGAGGTTGAAGTTTATTAGGATCTTTACTTTCCTACTGAATTGAGACCACAATGAAAAACACAATTCCCTTTTCATAGATATCAAGTGCATGTGTGATTATCAAGTCTTAACGATGACAAAAATAAAGTAAAATTCACTAAGAATTTTATACTATTTTATTTCACTATGAAATTTACTATGATGTAATATCAAGTCTGTAATTTGTTTTTTTAATGTTTCTTCTTGTGTTTCTATGAAGATGAAAAGGTGATCTAATGGTAAGAATTGCATGTTTGATAAGGAATTGGGTACTTGCAGATTTTATCACCTGTTCATTCATTGTACTGAGTAGGTATCAGGTTGTAATTATTATTGGTAGGTTCTGTGCTGTAGCTGAAAAACCTTGCATATTTATGCTTCTCCACTTTGTGGTTAAAAAATTATTTTGAATTCCTTGAATGCAAAAACTTCATCTTCTTGGTAATAACTGACTAAAAAAAAAAGAAATAAAGGTATATCAAACTGTAGGAAATTGTTAAATAATGTGCTAGAGGCTTTGGTGTCACCTGGCTTTACTTGCCATCTTGACTAATGATATAGGAAAAAGGGAAAACATAATTAATTGGATTGATTTTGGTGAAACTCAGCTGAGAACTAATAAAAAAATCCCTGTGGCAATTAATAGAGAAAATGGTACAGGGTGATGAAGGACTGCATAATGTAATTTCTTGGTGTTTTCCTTAAGATGAATGGGGAAAGAAACACAGCTATGTCAGAGGAAGTGGGATGAAATAGAGAAACAAGAAATGAAGGAAAAGAAATAGCAGGAATTCATATTCCTCACAAAGATAGTTTTTGCACTAAGGCAGCAAAAGATAAATCAATGGAAGGAGTATATAGGGGATGTAAAGTAGTTTATTCCTTTAATGGATCAGGGAAATAATATTCCCTTGATGATTAGGTAAAGTTCTAGGTCTTGATGTCTTGATACTTGAAAGTTAGGAGATCCAAGAGGATTGAAGGAAATAGTATAACTAAATAGCTCAGACTGAATCAACAAAAATATCAAGATTCAAAGTAGGATGGCTTATTCAAACATTCAGTAAAGGGCATATTTTCAAATCCTCAGTGCTGCACTAGAGGGGATTGAACTTTGATATGCTGAAACAAGATATGGTACTATTTCTACAGACACATTTCCTACCAGCTGTGGGAGTGCAGGATTCTTTTTTATTTTTCACTTTTAATAGTTATGAAACTGCCAATCAGTTTTTCCTTAAAGGACCAGGAGTTCTTGTCTAATTCTACATGTTTCATGCATTCATATTTAGTGGAATTAATTCAAAAAGTGGTCAAGCTACTGCTCTGGGTGTTAAGTGGTTATTTTGTTGGTGTAGGGCAGATGTGGATGAGGGCATTATGTTGAAATATATGTATCATAATTCCTATTTGAAAATACAGTTCTATTGCTCACAGCATTTTAGTTTGATTTACACTTCTCCAGCAGAACTGTATTAAATTACATGAAATATATTTCCATAGAGTTCTTGACATTGCATTTCTTCAAATGAGGTAACAATTACTGTGCTTTGATAATACTCTAGTTCAGAACTTATATCTGTCGTTTGTTCTTTTTATTCTGCTACATTAGAAACTATAAAGCAGCAGTAACAAAGGTTCAAAATGTTGGCACATGAATGATCTACTCCACATGAGAATTAGTGTCTGCTCTGTACCTTGGCAAGAAATTGGAATGTAGAATGGTAAGCTGGTGAAATTGTTGCTGTGCAGTGTTTTGCAGAAAAGGATTAAGCAAATATTTTTTTTGTGGTTGAGTACAGGAAGGTTTCTGATATTGGAGCGAATGGCTCCAGTTGGATTTTTTGCTTTCTTTTCCATATAAAATGCCTGTAAGAAAGTCAAAGGTTGATAAACTTTAGGGGTTAGAGAGACGCTCATTTGCTTCTCCTATTAAACAGCACCCCTGCCACAAGGCCCACTGAGTGTCTATCAGAAATGAGCTTTTGACCCAAAGCTCTCCCAGTCCAAGCATGTGTGTTTCAGTAGCCCTGCTGCTGAATGAGAGAATAATGCTTGCAGGCATGACACTTACAAACTGGCTTTTCCTCTTTTTTTCCCCTTTTTTATATCCCTCCCTTGTCCAGAGCTGATAACTCAGGGCTTAGACTGCAGACACTGCTACAGCCCACTGGAGCTGCAGTCTCCCTGCTTCACTTCTCTGTAGTCTAGAGAGAAAGGCTTGCCTAGATCAAGGAAAGGCAGCAGCTGTGGGTTTCCATTCATTTACTAAGGAAATAAAGGGCAAAATTTGGGGTTCTGCAGCACTATGGTGTATAAGAGTTTCTTTATAAAAGTGGTTGTAATATACTTGTGAAAAACATTAACTGCTTTAAATGATTTTTAAGTGTGGGTAGAGAACTAGGAGCCTCTGGCAAACTGAATATTTGTTTAGTTTGTGAAAGGAAGGTAAGCTAAAACAATGCATCAAACTTTTATTGATCTTCAGCAAGGATAAGCAAAAGCATCTGTTTAGCAATCTAGCGGTTAACAAAAACTTTCTCTTGGCTGGTTTATTCCAGTTGCTGCAATGTGCTCTAGAGCAAGTGATTCATTTGATTATAAATCCCCAAATCCATTGAAGTACCTCTCAAAGCATAGAGCTGAAGTTGGCTGAGGCTGCTGGTTTTCCCAAAGGTTGTGTTTGACAGGACCCCAGGATGGCTCTGGCAGGGATATCACAGCCTCTGCACAGCACTTCCCTGCTCCTCCAAACACATCACTCAGGTGCAGCTCCTTGCAGCACCATGGTCTAAGGGGGTACGGAAATATTGTATTTCAAGTAAAAGTTCCTTGGATTTTGGATTACTGCTGTGGCATTATCTTGTAGAATGACTTGAATAAACTGCTGGTTTTCAGGAAGTCAGTGTGTATGTTTATGACTTGGTTGCTCATTCTAACAACACCAACTCCAAATCTCTCCCATGGATGTTCTGGATTCACCTTCTAGCTCTGCACTCAAGGCTTCCAGATGGGTCTGTCTTTCCACAGTGAGAGGCCAAGCCAGACCCATTTACAGAAACTGTTGTTGATAAGACTCATTTCCAGTCCACAGCACAGAATCATTTTGTAAATATATATATTTGAAGCAGATTTGTGTAATATTCTTAGATACCAATTCTTTTGCTTATTTGCAGCAGGCTTATGTAGTGTATGGAATTCTGGATTTTAAAGACAAATCTGGTGTTATTAAAAAAGGCTTTATTTTTTTAAAAAATGGTCCTTGGGCTTTTAAAGGTCTATGTACTTCTGGTGTCCATAATTTATTGAGTGAATGAAGAATGTATAATTGTAAACTTAGAGCAGAAATTGCATAAAAATGCACAGACCAACACTACAGAGACATTTAGGGCCAGGGTTCATCACTGACATTTTCAAAATCAGGTGCTGACCAGTGACAGGATCTAAAAATTCCAAATACCAAACAAGTTCTGATTTCACTGTATTAGAGTAAAAAGACATCTTTCAATAACTCAGTGATTTTGCAGAGGGTTAGAGTTTATTTTTACTCTAGCAGTCATATACTGCAGTAGCAAATAGTAGGAGGCTCTGGCATGCATGACCTGGTTCAGCTGGGTAGCACTATTGATTTGTTTTTGCAGTGCCTCTGCTTTAGTTAATTGTAACTTTGTTTTCTGATCCTTGATTAGCTCAGTGGTAAGTTGTCATTACAGCATTCAGCTCCCTAAGGACATGATCTATAAGGCAGACTTTTCCAGTGGAGGGTCATGATTCAGCTAGTTTACACATAATTTAAACAGCAGTTGGCCTAATACCCTGAAGTGGAATTGGAGGTACTTGTAGTCCAAGAGTGTTATACCATAAATTACTGTTTGTGTTAAGCACTCTTTAGAGACCTGCAGGAGAGGCCAGTGGGACATGGAATGCCCCTTGTGTTCCTTTTTCAGCAGATAAGTCAAGTTAAAAATCTCAAGGAAGATTAAGAAAGCAGTTTCACTTAGAGCAAAACTGCCATTTAATGTTTCATTGGGAAAGCTTTATTTCATCAGAGTTGCCATAATATTTGTTTGCCTGGATTCTGTATTTGGATTTATTTTAATGCCTATTCCACTAATAATGGGCAGAATAAAAATGTCTTCAAGTGGTTAGATTAAGCTAATGAACTCTGAATTTTGCACATACTGGTGTTCTACATTTTGTAGAAGTTCAGTGCAGAGCTGCCTTCAGTTACCTTAAACAATTTTTAAGATACAGGGAACTTGTCTCTGCTACAGCATCTAAATGGGTTTGTCAAGCAGAGCTGATGTCTCACAATGCCTCTAGAGGCAGCAAATTGAGCATAAATGAGTTGAATTCGTGTCTTTTCTGACTATTTTGGCACAACCTGTCTGTGGCTGAAGTGTGACTGCCACTGCACCTAAGAAGAGATCGTTATTTACTGAAAGATTTCTGATGTACACAGAGGCTGGGATTTCCAGTTCGGTACCACAGCACACGGCAGGGTGGAAGGTGGCAGAGACAGTCCTGCTGCTCTTTTACTTTCCACTGTTTATTGTCAGACCTTACTTTTTATGGTGTGTGATTAGAGAAAACTTGAGTACAGTTTTTCCAGGGCTTTTTGCTTTTTTTCCTACACATTTTCCTTACAGGAATTGTTTGTGCCAGTGCAGAAGGGGCAGTATGAGTAGGAGCAAATGTTTGGACAGAAGGCAGCAAGGAGCACAACTGCTCCAAGAGTGTGATAAATCAAATGCAAAACTATTCTTGTGACTAATGATAGAGTAACATCAGAACTGCAGTGTTTGAATGGCTGTGTTGCTGCAAAATGCTTTTTAGCCTCTGAGGGGGTGACTAACTTAAGTGCATTAGCAAAGTTTTTAAAGAAACAGAAGCTACCATCTAGATTATTGAGTTTTTTAAAGTAGCTGAACTTTAATGTGATTGAGTCAAAACTGTACAAAACCTTCTCTCTCATAGGGTGATAACGAAAATGTTGGGTCATGGTTGAATATGGTTTTCCCCCAGAGGGTGGTTGGGAACTGGAACAGGCTTACCAGGGAATAGCACCAAGCCTGAGTTCAAGTGGTTTTGGACAATTACCTCAGACAAACAGTGAAATTCTTGGGGCTGTTCCATGCAGGGCCAGAAGTTGGACTAAATGATCCCTGTAGGTCTCTTCCAACTCAGGAAAAACATGAAGTAGTATGTTTTAATAGGCAATATTAAGCATATAAAACTAGTAAGTATATACATTCAAAAGATATTTTTCCCATAAGGACTTAAAAAATTTGTGTAGGGGATGTGAATGGTGTTCTAAGTCTGAGCAAGGTATGTGAAGATGATGTTCAGGTAGGTGGGCAGAGTTATTTGCACAGTCTGCATGAAGAAAATCTTTTCTTTAGATGTTTAAGCCTACAAAAACAGTAGTGAAATCCAGTCTTAACTGCAAGGTGTTTACATGACTGGATTTTGGTTTTCTGTTCTTGTCGTGTGCGCTTGATTTTCTTGATTCAAAATGGATTCTGCTGATAGGGAACAGAAGTTCCAGCGCACCCATGAAGATCTGTGTGCTCCATCCTGTTCACCATGATGTGCTTGTGTAAAGCTCTGTCTCTGCTTTACTGTGTGTGCTGAGCTGTCCCCATCCCTGCTGTCTGTCTGCTGCTGCATATCTGCCTCCCCAACTGCCCGACTGGTTTTAGCACTGCTTTGTCTTGGTTCCTTTATTGCCTGTGTGGTGTGGGCAGGGAGCCAGGCAAGGCTGCAGCCAAATGACTCAGAATGTAAAATGTCTTCCAGGTCTGCTTCAGTGCTTTACCTTGAGCTTCTTGCAGTCACCTTTCCTACAGGCATCCTGCCATTTGGGAGAGGATCACAGGGCCATTAAACTTCGGAAAGTTTGCGGGGGGTGAAGATTCTGCCACATCTCTAATTAATTTCTTCTTTATAGGCAATTGTTTTTTTTAAACCTGCATCTAGGCTGCACTATGCTTATTTTCTGTTCAGCATTAGGCTTTAGCATCTCTTAAAGTTGAGCGGTTATATCATTTTAAAACATTTTTATCTCCAATGTTTTGGTGTATTATTAAAACAAATGTGTGCATTGCAGTGCCTTTTGGCATAATATGTAAGGTCAAAATATAAGTATACCCTTTAGTTTAAGGTACATTTGAGATGTAATTCTAGCTGCTTTATCCCTTTTAACTTAAATAACCGTAAGAGCAGAGGCTTCTCCTATGGAAGAAAGGGCTTCTTGAATATCTAGATATGCTCTGTCATTCAGAAGTTTCAGCAGCCAGGGAATCTCTGTGCTGCAGTTGATAAAGCTTTTGGATCCCTGGTGCATCTTTGCAATTTGCTGTTATCAAGCAGAATAGCCCAGTTGATGTTGTGCAGGTCACAAGAATGAAATGATGTCCCAGCCATGTCCATTTCCAGGTGGAGATAAGTGTGTCTGAAGTGGTTGCCAAAAAAGGTTGTCAATAGTCTGAATACAGGTAATCAGTGACTAAAAAAGCAAACAAACAAAAATCTGATGGATTTTGTTCCTGTGTTTGTCTTTCTTCCCAGTCGCCCTCCCCAAACCACAAATATTGTTGGAAGGGTGTTTGGAAGGAATCCCACCATGTGCCTGTTCAGTGCTTGCTTGGGCTAATTCCATTCTGCTGTTGGTACTGCTCCTCAAAACCACTTGTTTTCTTCTTTGCTCATTAGAAATACACAATGGCTTGCACTTCCTGCATTTAGAGGGCTGTACTTTCTTCAGGAGTAAACAGATGAACCCAAGTATCAGAGGCTGCCTCAAACAGGTTTGTGAGACAGCTCTGTAGTGTGTGTTACTCTTTGTAGTAGAGGAGTAGACAGAGGAGTTACACAGCTGCCCTCTACCTAACCTTCAATCTGGTTTTTAACTGCAAGTCTCTTCCATATTTCTGAGTCGTGGCCAAGCCAATCCACCTGTGGTCAGCAGCTCAGTGGCTGTGCACTGCAGATATTATTTATAAGGTAATTGTTTTTTGTCTGATACTGGTTAAATGATACGTGAAATTGAGAAATTAATTCTCAACTTTCAAATGCAACCTGTTGCCACTTGTAATTTTCACTTGTAGGGAAATGACAGGAACATGAAAATTTTGGTCTGTTAAAAAAACCCTGTAAATTAAAGGATATTAGACCTGAATACACAAGTAAGTCATGTTTCAGTGATACAGAATAACAGAAAATAAAGACTTGCTGTGTTACTTTTTTTTTTACACTAGGACATTTTTTGGAAAAAATATTGAAGTGTCTGTCTGAATTTTGTCACACCTATATAATAAGAGCATTTTGAGGAAAAAAAAGTTTAAAAAGCAGGAGCTTGAAGATTTAACAGTATTTAAAATTAAATTTTTAGCTTCTGCTGTGAGGTTCATGGCTTTGTGGTGGCAAGTAGGGATTCTGTCACAGGCTCTCTTCCTCATTCTGCCTGCATCCCTTGCATTTTGAGCAGGTTTTAGTTTCCTGGGTGAATTTAATGCTTTTTGCAGACTTACTGCTCTGACAGTAACTCTCTGGCATGTCCATAATCGTGTGCTTGCTCTGCCATAGTGGACATTAATATGCAAGAGCCTTTGAAAAGCGTTTGTGGCAGAGTGCTCCTGCAGCTCTGGCAGCAGTGTCAGCAGCTGGGGTGAGGTGACAGCCCGAGGGGTGGCTGTTCTGTGACAGAGTTCTCTGCCACCTTTAAATAACTGCCATGCCTCGATGCTTTTGCAATTTTCCCTCACTAAGGCACTGTGTGTTTGAATTGCCATTCACACAGCATTCCAACAGATCCCTGAGCAAGTGTTCGTCTAAAGCTGCCAGTCCTAAAACTCCATTTATTCCTCCCTTCCTCTGAGGAGTTAAAAATTAAAACATGCCTCTGAATATTCTTCTGCACCTCTTGATTGTTCTGCTTTGCGGGTGTTCACTCAAAGCACAGAGAGTGTTTCCAGCTGTTGGCTTCCCAGCACCTGATTCTGCATTTTTACACGTGCTGGTAAATCTGGTCTCTCCAGTGCTTTATCCTTGAGTGCTAAGCGGTGTCAGAAATGTCTTCTCCTGAACATCAGTCCGTGTCTCTGCCCTCTCATCTCTAAAGTGAAAGTGAGCTATGAAGGTGGCAAGTCTTTATTATGTGATTAAAGAAGGTGTCAAATACTGTGATAATGGCAGCTCTATGGATATTTAAGAACTCATAGCTAAGCCAGGTGATTTTCTAGTAAGTCAATTGCTGTTCACCTTACAGAAATGATTTACTGCAGTTTAGAGAATTTCTGTTAATCAGATAAACCATCTTAATTGCAGTGATAATGGCTTACTGACAAGTACAAGATAAAACGTGAAATTTTAACCTTGAGTCAAAGTGGCAATTAGTTACATATTTAAAGGCAGGTCTATAATTTTTATTTCTTTGCTTTGGAGATAGGATATCATTGCTTGTAATAATATCCCTGACTGATAACATGATAAGACTGACTTTTTATTTGCCAATAACACCAGACTGTTTTGTTATACACCTTGGACTGCACTCATGGTCATCCTTTGTGCTCAAATTTAGATGCTGCTGGGTAGATATCTTTTTACCAGCAGAAATGCACCTCATTAACTCTTGCTGATGAAGGTGCACAGATCTCTGGCTAGCAGTCTATTGAATAAAGATACTTCTCAAAATTAACTTTTCTGACAAGGGAAGGTAGCAGTGTCTGCCAGCAACTTTGCATTTATCACTAAGCAAATTCCATAGGACTTGGTTATTGACTTTTTGTGCCTTGAAAATGTACCAATTTGAAGCTATCACAATACAGAAAAGTAAAAACAAGTATCATGCGGTGATTCTTTGTATGAGTTGGAAAAAAATCATTTTGACTCAGATGAAAAGTGCAGATCTTCTAATGCAATGAAATATTAATTGATGATTTTGATCAGCATATTGTAAGGAGTACTCACAAAACAGGCAGATCAATAGATGTAAATGTCACAAGTGAGTTGCTCATGACCCTGAGCAAAACAAAGATTTGTTTTCATGTGAATGAATATTCAATGCTGGAAACCTTGGACATAGTGCTGGAATACAGCTGTGTACAAAAAAAGACTCCAAAACCCCCTATTCAATGTGAGCTGTGAGAGTTGAAGGTGATATGTGGATGAGAATTCAGGGCAGAACTGTGTATCTCATGAAGAGTAACCTAAGAGAGGATACCCAGCTAACTTTTACTAGATTTTCCATGTGTTTGCTCCCTTTTGCCTTCGCCAAAAAAAGCAGAAAAAAAAACTTTCAAAGGTGCCATCCTTTTGCCAGGAAGCTTTGTAACAGGGCAAGCCTCTACTTGTATCATGTATTCTGACCAATCTGCAAGGTCTTTATCTTGCTAATATTTTAAATAATTCACTGGCTTTCAAGATAGTGACTTAATATCATAAAATAGTGATAAAACCACAATTAATCCAAAGTTGCACAACAGCCACAAATAGGTGAAGAAAGTGGAATTAGTAAATGTATGCTTGTTTCCTAAAACAGATAGTTGAGCAGATTGAAAGGTATGGTGATGAATTGCTCCTCCTTTTATTTCAGGCATTTGGAGGAAAAGCTCTTGGTTTTAAATTTCTTAGATGAAAAATAAGAGTATTATTTGTCCAGGACCTTGCATGAGTGACCTATCCCCTGTTCATAGAGCAACAGCAGGGAATATGAGCTGCCCTCAATATCAAACAGATTAATTTCAGTTTGGATGGTCAGCTAAGACCATTTGAAAGATGGAATACCTATTTCTGTCAAGGAAGGCATAGCATGTCACAGTCGTAAACAAAGTGAAGTGAAAGGACTGGAGGCTTGGCAGAGACATGGGGAATTTCCATCCACAAATACAGCGTAGTACCTCATGGCTCTGCACTCCCAGCTTCCAACATTGCTCCCTCTTCAGATTCTTTTCAGTTTATCAAGGCATGGATTTTCACATGTAATTTTCTCTAGCTTAAATAATGCTTTCTGCTTATTATCAGTTTGCAAGGAAACTGATAATTAGTCACTTTTACTTTATTCTCTTCCCTTACCCCCAAATTTCTTCATGTTTTTTTCTTTACATATAGAAATTTGTGTTGCAGTTTACATTGGTATTTACACTGAGGTTTCTATCTTTGAGAAAGAAGGTTTTTCTCAGGTGATCTCAATGCTGCTGTTCTTTGCCTGTGTCCCTTTTCTTGTTTTAAAAGCAGAGTCCAAGATGTAGGAATTCAGTAGCAGTCCTTTTTGTCCACCTGCAGGAGATAGAGGAGAGTGCACATCTTTGTATGTGCTTATGTAGTAAAGCAGTTTCCAAAGAAAAAGGAGCTTTGCTTGAGTTTTCTTGTGTACATTTTCTATTAAAACAGAATGGGTTTTAGACAAGTGTGGGAAACTATAGCTCAAGATTTGATCTATTTGAGCAGGATATTTATAACACTGGCCTGCAATGACTATTCCCTGTTTAAGAAATCTTCATATGTTTCTGCATTTCTCATTATTATCTTTGTGTTCATTGTTTACCCCCAAAAAAATTGCAACTGCAGTAGAAGCAAGACTGTTTAGGATGGTAATTTCACACAAGCTTAGTTTTTTTCAGTACTCCTAGCTATTTCTTTTGAAATGAACTGTGAAATACATAAATACCAGTAGAAATGCACAGCTTGCTCTCCTGAATTGTCATTATTTGACTGTAAAACAACATTAGAGGCTTTTAGAAAAGCAGTATTGACACAGTGTCTGTGAAGTTGTGTTTGTATACGAATCCAAAACATCAAGTAATTGAATTTTCTTTGGTGACTACTAGTAGTACTTGCATGTGATTGTCCTGGAAGTAACTTAAGGAATCTGAACAGTTACTGGTGATTCATAAAATCAGCAATGCCAATGTATGTTGCTGGGGAAGGAGTAGGGGAGATCAGCCTGTGGTTTGGTGTAATTGTGGGATACAGGCTGAAGTTTCACAATGATGCTTTTGTTTCATCAGCTGATTCCTAGGCTAGGCTTTTGAGAAAAGCATTTTCTCAAGAGCATGAGGGCACTTTGTGTTATGTGGTTTCCCCCTCAAAGAGAGAGTTGATAACTGTGTAGGAGAAGATTCTGTCTGGCTGTGTGTTATCATGAAGAAGTCATGGAGCTGTGCTGTAAGTTCAGGAGCACAGCTGTTAGCCTTGAGCTGTGCTTCCCAAGGAAATCAGGCAGCTCTGGGTGCTCAGGTGCCTTGTGCCAGCTGGTAGGGACAGATGTTAAATATCTATGAACAGAGTTTAAGTTCAATTAGCCTGCAGTCTTCACCTGCACAAACAGATTTGAGAATCTCACTCAAAAGGCATCGATTCACTGTGAATTCATACAGTGAGGTCTTGAAGCCTTGGTAATGAAGCTCAAGTTTATTAGAGGACTGAGGTGCTGCAAAGTTTTGCTTCAGAGTTTGTAAATCTAGGCACTGTACCCAGAGCCATAGACCAGACTTGGTATCTCAGAGCTGTAAAAAAAAAGGGAAATGAAATGCCTGGCACAGGCATTTAAGGTATCAGTATGAAACTCTGGTAAGGGTCCATTTCCATTTTTTTAAACATTGTGCTTCCAAACTTTGGGGTTTGGTGTTTTCTGATTTTGTTTTGTGTTGTTTTGTTTTGTTTTCCCTTTTCTACCTGGGCTCCCACTTCCCCCAGGTTTCAAGAGGGTAACTTAAAAATTTCTTTCTTTGAAAACATAACAGGTGTTAGTACCTACTTTTCATATCCCTCTTCTTTTACAGTCAGTCATTAAGTTATGGAATCTGCCACAGAATGTGATGTTAGCAGGTGCCTAAATCACCTCCCAACACTCAGGAGGATGATTATTTCTTTCTCTCCTCTGGTTCTGGAGGTTCAGCCCAGACTGGTGCCTGCCTGGGGACAGAGCTGCTGTGTGTTATGGTTTAATATGCTTGTGAAGGGTGGGGCAAGGCAGTCTTCCATTACCAAATATTGAAGTTGCCTCACTGAGGGTTTTCAAGCTAAACAATCTGTGAACATGACTTGCAGCACGTTTCAACCTCATGGATGTTAACTGGAGCAGGGACTGGAACTGTCCCACTCCCCAGCAGCCAGTACCATTCTGTGTGTGATGTGATCAGTGTTGCAGTCAAAACCTCATGGTCTCTCATGTTTTTAACAACTTACATGTTCTCCTTGTCCCGGCTGTAATAGAAGATGCAGCTAGCACTTGCTAGCTTAGAAACTCTGTTATGTATTAGTCTGGATTTCAGTACTTTCCACCAAATTACTCTAGGATGGATCACTTGCCAAAATCTTGAAATAAGATTAGTAATGACTGTAATAGTGTGCAAAACCTGAATGTTTCTCCTGAACAGACACTGTGATTAACTATTTGAATATACACTGGATATGAAAGACAGAGGTGAGGAGATTAATTTGTCATAAATATAATTTTGGTTCCCATGCTTTTTTGTCACGTGCATATCTTTGCTTTTAACTTCATACCACCACCTTACCAAAATGGTTGGATTCTTCAGACTATATATTCAGATAACCTAAAGGAATGTAATGTGATAAATCCTAAAAACCTATATAATAATCTTGTTTTTCAAGATACTCCCTCTGAGATTCATTTAGTACAAGTGAGAAAGTGGATATTGCTAACTTTTCTCAATATTGAAAAATGTTGAAATGACTTAATAAAGCCCTTCTGATCTGTATAAATAAAACTTAATACTGTCCTTGAGGCTAACAAGTTAAAGCAAGGAATCTGAATGCATTAATATCAATGAGAAATCTATTGATTTTAATAGTAAGGGATTGTGTTCAGTATCACGGATTTTAAGTCTTTGTGAAGTCAATGACACTTCTTAAACTCTTGTTAAGCAAATGCCATTGTTTCAGAAGTATGTAATATGTTCATAAATTGATTATGAGATACTAAATTATTAGAAATTTTTATGATAGTGATATTTTTTGTCATGTAACCTTTAGAACTGGAGCTAAGTGCTGGTAGGATTTGGGCTGTAGGGAACAAGAAAGACAGATTATATAGCATGCATAGAAGTCTGCATGCTTAGAGATTATACGGGGTTCTGGTTCTCCTTTGAGGGACAGCTGTGGGACAAGGGAACCCAAATTAAGTTACAGAAGTATGGACTTTAAGTCCTGCAGATAAATTAGATTTAAATAATGACAACATTCAGTATGCCTCATTTCTGTTAGAGGATGATCTCTGCTAATTTTGTATCTATCTTTTACATTAAAAAAACATCCCTGAATAAAAACAAAGGCCCAAAACCTTTTACAATTAGAAGAGAGAACCCAAACTGATTTCAGAGACTTAGGAAACCATTTGAAATGTCATAGTTCAGATCCCTTGAAGAAAAGGTGATTACATTTTTCATTTTGCATTTATAAATAGGAATGAGCCTATTGAGAGGACTGTAGCAAAGAAAATATCTAGTGTGTGCTGTACAGGAGTAACAAAAATACAGGAGCATGTGTGGAGAGATGAAAACACATCTCTTCTCATTCTTCTCTTGCAGGTTGTTCCCTGGTACCTACCCAGAATTTTTTTGGTTACTTTTGCCTAAACAGACATCTGGGGCTTTCTCTTCATCTTAATCGTCTTTGGAACATCAGTAATCAGCTTTTGAACTTCAATTAAGGTTAATGCACACTGAGGGAAGCACATGAAGTGGTCTTCTGGGACCTGTTGAGCATATGTGCACAATGGAATGTCTGATGCACTTTCCAGGATTGGCCAAGTATACTTTGGTAGAGGAGAAAAGTTATGTCTTTTGTTAAAATCTTGTGCCTCTATAACAGATCTGCTAAATGTGATGAGTTTTTACTCTAAGTGGATCTAAACCTATTTCTGAAATTGGTGTGCTTTGTTTGGAGATTTACCTTCAGAATACCTAATGAGCCTTTTGGTCTCTGCCTTTTCTGTCAGCAGCACTTTTTACAATGTGATTATGAAAATGCAATTAATTCAGTAAATGTAAAAAATGTAATTTTTTTCCAGTAAATGGAAAAAATTCAGAAGGTTAACAAAATTTGCTGCTGTTTTGAGACCTGAAAGTTTCAAATACATTCCCTCCCCCTTAAAAAAAATAAAAGGAAGGGTTTGAAAATCATCTGCCAGTAATTAAATAAATAGGTTATCTAGATTGCTCTAGAGCAATCAGCTCTTATAGAGGAGAAACAGATGCTAGCATGGAAGTAACCATACTCTGTGTCAGGGAATACCTTTATTTGACTGTATCTATTTATTCAAGCCAGGACTGTGTGTGAAATTCTGAAAAATTACTCCTCCTGTGAGTCAAAATCTCAGGTGCCCAGTAATCCCTTCCACCAGAACTGGTTTATTTTTAAGAGCTGTTCTGTGTTTACCTGTCTGTGGTAGACCCCAGTGATGAACTCTGTTGCTGTTAACAACAGAGCACTCACAAAGCTCCCCAGGTGCTCAGTCATCCATCTGAAAGTAGTGGGACAGGCAGAAATCTTGTTCTGATTCCATCTAGCTGATCAAATGGCTAATGGGATGTGAAATACAGAATACTCTTGTCTGCAAGATGTTTGCCATCTGTCTGTCCTTTGGGAGCAGATGAAGGTGTCTGAGCTCTTTGGGAGAGAAAAAAAAACCCACATAAATCCCTTCTGCTGGCTCTGAGCATCTGACATTTGTAAGTTCTTCTACAGTGGAGTAAGAATGTGAAATCCTTCACATTTGACTCACTGGTGCTTGTGGAGTGCAGGAAAAAGAAAGCTCCTCTCTTATATCTTGTTATGGTTATTTAGTCATAATGAACCAAATAATAGAAAATAGAAATAATAGAACTGGTTTCTGCAGAAGAGGATGCTCTTGTGTTTGCAATGACTCTTTTTGCTTGGACAGTATAGACTTCAGTTTGTTCAATGAGTCATATAATCCACTAATATCTATCAGCATAATTAAGCATAATAAAAAAATTGTTTACCAGTAAATACGCTGAGAAGTGCAATATTTTCTAAAATTACATTGTTCCTAATGCTTTAAAAGATATCCAGAGAGCTATTTTTGTGGAACAAATACATTTTCTATTTGTCTGGGGTTTTTAAAGGTCATTCCATTATCAGCTTGTCTGAGGATTTATTGGTGCTCACAACAATTATAAACGCATTTTCTTAGTAGTTCTATTTCAAGACTGAAGTTTATTCTTGCTATACTTACTGATGTTGATATTTTTTCTTGCTGTAAAACAAAAGTTAGTGATCACCTTGCCTAAGGAATGGTTTTTGCTGTCAACTGTCTGAGTGATATCCCCTTGTCACCTGTTTACTCATCTTTATTTTCATTTTTTTCCCATTGAAAGGAACAGATTATTTTAAGAAGTGGAAGAGTAAAAAATCACCTAGAAAAGTTTTGTGAAAACTGCAGGAGTTTCATATAGATTTTCTGCTTCCTGGCCTCTCTTTGATATTGATATTTATAGCAAAACACTACTGTCTCCTTGTCCTTGGTTTCTGCAAATACTTTTTGGCAGATCTATTCTATGAGAAATGCTTTACCTGTAGTCTGAAAGACTCCTTGCTGTGGGCTGGAATGCACTTGCCACAGCAGTACTAGGCTTGTACTGCTTGAGGGAGGGGAAGAAAAATATAGGGAATATGTGTGCCTCTTGTACCTTCCTGGTGGTTTCAGGAGCTTGGGGAGAGCAGGGTGATCTCACTCACACCTCAGGAAGGTCTTCAGCCTTCAGACTGGGGTGTTCCTGCCCATTCCACTCACAGAAGGAGAAGCAGTGTTGGAAGGTGGGCTCTTTCCTAGGCTGTGGCTTCCAGCTGTTTTGGTGTTTGCCCGCATCATTTCTGTCTTCTCTTTACTCACTGGGGGTGAGCCCCAGTGACACCTCTGGGCACTTCACTCACAACCTGCAGGCTCAAGGGCCAGCAGAGCTGTTTGGGCTCTGTTCCCTTGGCAATTCTGCCATCTCAACAGCAGTGTCTGCTTTGGTGATGGGAAGATGGGAATTTTAGATAGAAGACGGGCTCTTTCACAGTCTGCCCAGCCTCATCCTCTGCCAAGTTGAAGAACTGCAATAAGTAATTTTGTATTTCTGCAGATTCACCTTTGGGAGCAATGTTTGGCTGCCACTTGGCTCTGGCTAATGAATGTCTTTGAAAATGTGGTTATGAGTAAAACTTTGAAAGTAAAGTCTTCTGGTGACTGAATGCTTTCCTTTATACTCCATTTGTGCTTTTATGAGTTGTAAAGCACAAGTGTATGGCAAGAACTTCATTTGAAGGAAAGATTTTCAATCTTGGTGAAGCCCATAGAGCTGTGTTGGTTTCAAGTTATTTTTCCTGCAAGTTTTTGTAGTTCTAAATTTGTTTAAATTCTCTTGTAGTTTACAGCCCTACAGACTGTTCTGTTATTGTTTATAAACATAAAGGGCATATGTGTTTTCATAACCATGATGGAAAGTGCTTGCTGCTCTCTTAGCATCAGAGTGCAAGTTTGGGTCTGCACCAAAATATGTTCATTGATGTGCCATTTCTTGATGATTTTACTGTTTCAGAGGAAACAGGGTTGTGGCAAGTTTATGTTTTAGTTACCTTCATACAAAAGGAAGGGAAAGTGCCTCCTGATATTTAGATGTTTACTTTGGTTTGTGTATTACTAAATGCAGTCTTGTATTATGGAAATTTTTTTCTGTTATGCCCCACATTATATTAGAGTAATATTTTCATGGAGTTTTGGTCTAAATCAGAAAAATACTAACAAAGCTGGTATTGTATTCCAGTTTCTCATCTTTCCTTCAGGAATAACTTTATAAGCCTAAGTTTCATTTCAAGTTAATGAATCACACATTCCTGTGTGCTGCAGCCCTTACAAAACAGGCTTTTAAGACATTTTGTGCTTCATTCTTTAAGGAATGTTACCCAGTGTGCTTTAAAGGCTGGGATCTGGGAGGGGGAAGAGTCTGAATCTTCATGTTTTCTGAAGCTAAATTCGCCTTTGTAGGGGAGCTCTGTGTGTGTGTGTGTGTGTGAGGGAAGGGACAGATTGGATTCTATTTTTTATTACAGGGAGTGGATGGGTACAAGTTGGACTTTTTAGGGGAGGTTTTGTTGTAATTATCTCTGGAAGGAAAAAGAAACATAAAATCAAAGACTAAGACCAGGTAATTGTTATAGCCCATGCCATTCCAATGGACTGACTGGGGAGGAAACCCCAAATAAGTCCTCAGGAATATTTCTGAGAGGAAATAAGAGACAAAGGAGATGAGTTACGTTCACTGCTTGTTTTTTCCCCTTCTTAAGTGTGTTCTCTTGGCTTGTCTGAGACAGCTCTAAATTTAGAAAAGACATCAAACCCCAGCCCTCTGAAGGAGCCTGCAGGCTGTGTGGAGGCGCCTGTGTGGAAGTTGTTGTGTTGTTTCAGCAGGCAGGGAGGGCTGCAGCCCTTGTGCTGGCAGCTGGAAGGCTGCCACTCCACTTCATTGTTCACTGCCTTTGCTGCATTAGGCAGAGGAGACAGCCACCAACGTGACTGTCAGTGTTAAAAGGTAATTACTCAGTAATCTCAGCTTCAGATCTTGCCACCCTTGCACTCCTCGGTCCAAATACCTGCCAACACCAAGGCCACTTGTTTCCCCTCGCCATTCTGCAGTTTCTTCCTTGCTGTGACAAGACCCCCCTTGGTGAAAACCAAGGGGTTAATGAGAGTGAAGAAAAAAGGAGATGGTGTTTGCTTTCTCTGTGACTGCTTAAAGTTGGATATGACAGCTTAAACACCCACCTGCCCAGGACATATGCCCATGTTGGTGTTCAGACTGTGGGTGTCAATGTCTCCTGCTCAGGGTCTTTGTCTGTCATTGGAATATTTTACTGTAATAAAATTATTTTCTAAGCCTTTTCTCTTTTTTTTCTTTTTGTTTCTTTTATCTCTGATATTACCCTGATTTTCCCTAGTTTGTACCTGTCAGAACTCTTTGCAATTTTTCGGTTAACCACTTTGTAGAATCCTGTGCAGGTTTTCTATTTCCCAGGAGGGTTTGGGTTCTGGACAAAGCTGAAGAAAACCCTTTGGAGTAAGGTGGAGAAATGTTCTTTACCTAGGTGTGTCTTCCTGAGTGATGAGTAATGGAATGGCTTGGTCCACATTCCCATTCCCTAATGCCTCTGATTGTTACAACTGCTTTACCCTTGCAAGTCAAGTGGTTTATAGGCAGGACTCTCCCTTGTCCACAGGGCTCCCTGCACCAGAATGGGATTCTTTGACTTGCCCTCCTTTTGGCTCCTTACAGGCTTTTAACATCTGTTCCAGTGGTTTGGTGTGCTGAGATTTGTCAGAAACTCAATTGTTTTCTGCCAAAAAACCTGTCTTCCATTACCAGAGAACAGCTTGCTTGCTCCTAAGAGTTTTATTCTTTGTCATTGGAATATCATGGACAAAGATATTGCAGGATATGTCTAAACATAACTTTGCTTTTCTGATTGAAAACTTCCCAGTGCTGTGTATCACTGCCTGATAACCCCCCTTGTGCCCCAAGCCCCACTGAGGAGATTGAAATGAACCTGGTGGTGTTTGGCTTGGTCTTCTGTTAATAGCAAAATTTTATGAAGCATTTAATCATCTGCTTTTTACAGCATCTGAGAGGTTAGTGATGATGTTCATATCAGAGTTTGAGGGAATTGTAAAAGCAGTTACATGTAGCTAATTCTGGTTCCCTTTTTAATAATGTTTTCTGTGTGAAATGGAAGTACACTGATTAGGTGTTTTGATACTGTTTGGTGCCTAAACCACATCTGTGTTTTGTTCTACTGATGTTTTGTTGGAATTGAAATAATGAACATAGTTTTCGCAATACTGGCTATTTTTAGCTAAGTAGTCAATAAATTTTGGCTTTTATTAGCATAGGTTACTTTAATGGTAATATATCCTTGCTCATGAGGAAGAAACATACACTTAGTTACACTGTGTTTTAAACAAAATACTTGAATGGTGAGCTCTAGAAATGTGGCCAGCCAGCTGCCCTGTGATGTGCCTGCAGAGTTTCTAATTAGGACTGCTCTATGCAGTAACCATCTCAAATATGTTCCTTAGCAGTCTCTTGGATGAGACAGGAATACACCAAAAAAAGGCATTCTGAAAAAGGGCATGTTACAATCCCATCATGGAGGAGAACTAAAGTGTTTGGTCTAATGCTGTGCAAGACAACTGCCAGAGGTATCTTAGAGGGGAAAGGAATTTTCTTTACTCAAAATTAACTGTGGTAACTCACGAGGGTGAACACCCTGAACAAAGTTGTGCTACTGCTTATATATCCTAAGCATATCTAATAGGGTTCCTGTGTTAAACCTGTAAGCCAAACACACTTGTAGTTGCTAAAAAAAGCTATTACCATTGAAGTAACCTATACTAATAAAAGCCAAAATTTATTGACTACTTAGTTGAAAATGGCCAGCATTGCTGAAACTATTTTCATAATTTCAATTCCAACAAAACATATATATATATAACATACAAAAAGTATATCTCTGACATAGAGTAATAAGAAAGAACAGTAGAAAGTTCTATGTCAACTGAGTTGATTGTCCTCACTTCACACTGGTGAAAGCCCCACACTGCCTGCCCTGCCAGGAGAGCTACTCATGCACTCTCAGATTTTAGGGACCCTGCTGTGTGTTGGAATTGCCCCATTAATGCCATTGCCCTTTCTAGGCATGCTGCTACAACCATTCCTAGGACACCCTCATGGGTGTTTTTGGTTGCTGGGGTCCCCCAGCTGTTGTGTGGTGCTGATGACAGTGAGGGCAGGGCATGGCTCTGGGGTGGGTGAGGCTTCCCCAGCCCTGCTCTTTGAACTGCTGGGCGCCAAACGCAGTCAGGGCTTGGCATCAAAATCTTGGCATGGAAACTGCATGGGTAACTCCTGCCTGTGCTGGTTGTCGTGCCCTCCCTTCTTAAATGCTCAGTAAAATCTGTACAACAGTGGTCTGGTACCTGTGCTTTAAGGAACAAATGGTTGGTTTTATGTCCAGGGTGCTATGTGAGTTTAGTTAAAGAGGAATTGCCCCTTCATTCTCACAGGACTGTGTGGAGTAGTCCTGCTGCATCAGTGATTAGTGGAAAATAAAATGGAGCTTTTGATATTTTGGTTTGTTGGGTTTTGTTTGGTTTTTTTTTCCTAGCTGTCATCTCCCATGTATTCCAATCTGAAAATTGTCAAATATTTACATTGAAATTGGGATATAATTGCATTAATTGGTATTGAACTTACTTGAAAAAGAGGGATAAGCACTACAAGAAGTATTCATGAGCTGCTTCAAGTATCTTAAATGAATTTGTCATCTTAATGCTGACATTTGAAACACTGGCCTAAGTTTTGTTTTTATTCAAAGCAAAAGTACTGTTCTAGTTGATTAAAAAATCATCCGGTAACAAAATATCTTGATTTTCTTTTTTTACTATCCTTTTTTTTTTTTTTTTTTTTTCCTTTGAACTGCTTGGAGAGCAGAGAAAGAGAAACTTTTGGGGATAAAAAGTGAACTGGTAAAACTTTTGCTTGGAAGATCTGAACAGAATGAAAAGTAGTAATGGGAATATCTTTACATGTGTTAGTAGAAGTAAAAGCTCTGTAGTGCAGAATGGGATGGTGTTGAATAGCTCTGGATGTAGTGGATTTTATTTTTTATGTTGGTAAATAATAAAGTTCAAAAATAGTATTGTGAATGAAAAATTAAATAATAATTAAGAGTGGATCTGTGTTTTTAAGGGAAGAAAACACAGATATTACTGTACAATCTGAGGAAGAGGGAGCAAGGATGTAGTAACACTGATAGAATGCAATTTTATCAGTATTGAGTCCCTGAGTGAAGAAGAGTCTATATATTGTGATTTTTTTTTTCCCTTAGTGTTGAGCCCATGTGAAGAAGAAAGCCTAGCTTGAAATAATCTGGCAGCCTAAATGACACAAAACAGGGCAGTGCAAATGTGAACTGAGTGTTTTTATAGAGCCAGCTTTCATTTTAAAGCTTTCTTTCCAACCTATTTGTGTGTGGTATTTGTCTTCATGTATATCTATAAGGCCACCTGCTCTGTGCCTCTGAAATCTTTGGGAGAACAGCTTAAGGGAACCTTAAAATGTCTTTCTGTATGAAGTACCTCTGGGTGTTTTGAACATAGATCTTCTCAATGCTGAAATTTCTTCCTCAGCAAAGCACATCCCTGCGTTCTTAGCATGATTTCAGAATTCTTAAGGTCATTTGCAGTGTCTTTAATATGACAATAAATAGAACTTCAACTAGAATAATGGAATTTTCTGTTTTCTTATGTGTGTTGTTCTGCAGGTTGAAGTGGGGAGGAAAAAACCAAACACAGGAAGCATTGACTGGGTAAATTTTTCAACATGAATCGTGCTTTTAGCAGGAAGAAAGGTAGGTAATTTAGATTATATTTCATGGAGACATAAATGCCCTGTAAAGCCTATTTGGAATATTAAGAATTATACAAAGAAAAATGTAATCATTGCATTGAATTATCTAGATAAAAATGAGCAGCCCTTCTAGAAGATGTATGGAGCAAAGCATTCTTGATTGGTACTTACAGAGCTTTCTGCATTCCAAGGCTGAAGTTGAATTTCATATATTTTTTTATTGCAGGATGTGTTTACACACACAAATATCAATACATAAACATAAAATACACATTCTGTTTTCTTCTTTTGCCTGCACACACCAAAGGAGGTGCTGGAGGGTTTTAGAACTTCTAAGAATCAGTGACTTTTCTTAAAGATATATATATATATATATTTATTGGATTCTTATTCTTGGAGAAGCTATTTTTTTTTCAAACTGTGTTTAATATAATTGAAATATCTCATGCAGCAGGATATTTTTAGCTGTAAGAAGCTATTCTGGATTTGTAGCAATCTGAAATGCATGTTTTCCAAAAGGATATCAAAGCACTAAATATTCAGAGTTATATCTGTTGCTCCTCTGTCTTGCTTAGTCTCTTTCATGAACTGCTTATGATTAAACATAAGTCTTTAGAAGGAGCATTAGGGGTGAAGCTTTTTTTACTGACAGCTTTGTTGATATTTACCCCATTTGTTTGTAAGGTAGAAAATACTCAGTAGGTCTCATTTATTTATTTTCCATGTTTTCTTCTAAAGGTCCTTAAGTGTGGCACACACTGAGATGAAGCCCTAGCATGAATGAGTAGGTGTAACCTCAGCTGGACTGAGTGTAAACATTTTGTTTATATAGCAAGGGTTTCTGCTTTGGTGTCAGTATTAAAGCTGGAAATAAAAGGAGTCTCTGTACTTAGGCTAACATGGAATGCCAACATCACTGCATCCTTGTGTGTCCAGTGCACTTGTTTGTTAAAGCCAGGTGAATCAAGGTAAGAGAAGCAGTCCAGAATATCAGCACGTGACCTCAAAAGGAAGATACACTAACAAAGGCTGCAAAATAGGATAAAAGATCTTTTAATACCCTGACAGCAGGAGGAAATAAGCTTAAACCCATAGTCGGTGCTCTCCTTAAGCACTAATGTATTTCCTTAACAGGTAGCACCTTTCAGGGGCTTGATGGTGTTGCCAAGCTTCTTGCAGATCATTTGAGAAACCATTTCATTATTCTTTAATTGGGGATTGATTTATCACAAGTGAGAAAGAAACTAGGGGATTGTAGATTGTTTTGTCTAGGAGACTATGTAATTATTTTCCTCTTTTTTTTTCCTAATGACTTCTGGTAATGCTTGAAGCTCAGCCTGTCATGTTTTAGGAACAGACCAGCAGTGTTTTACTGGATATTTTCTCAGAGTCTGGACTATTTCACTATTTCATATTGCCCTTGGCAGTTTCTGCATCTTACCTTTACAATCAGGTGTGAAGTTGTATCCTCAGTTTCCTGGGATCATTTGAGTGTCAATTAACTTCTCTCTGTTTTCATTTCTTCATAGGAAAATTCTTATTAATTTCTCACTAAGTCCTTACCTATATTTTTGGAATTTCATTGTATTCAAAGACATTTGCTCTGTTGTTCAGTTAATTTCTTTTGTTATTTTCTTGCCCCAACAAGAAACAAGTATCATATAGAAGCTGTCAGGCACAATGGAATGCAATTAGTGTGGATTCCTAATAATGATTCGGAACATGAGGAGACAGAGGAATTCAATGCTGTCATCCATTTATTTTGCTCATAGTAACACTCTTGACATTTCCATTCTCATACCCTAGGAAAAAAAACAAGTTTCAGTTAAGTAATTGTCAAGAATAAGTGAAAATTGCGTATTTCAAATTACATCTTTTTAATGCAAATTGAAGCTCAGAAGAACTAGGCTCAATCAGTGTTCATACATAATAACTGCATTTAAAAACAGTTTCAGTTGCTGAACTTCCTTTATAGTATTTGATTTTTCACCCCAGATCTCACAGATACAGTTATTTCCATTTCTTGATGGGTTATTTGTGGGTTTCTTCTGTCCACAAGTGTGTGGATAGTTTGAGGCATTAAAGTGTTACTGCTGTGGCCTCCCAAGCACTTCTTCCTAAACCCAAACCAGTTTCCAGCTGGCTGTGCTGGCAGAGTTTATGTGAATTCCAAGTTTGCAGTGCTCTGCTACCTTGAAGCTACAAAAGCAATAGCCTTAAATCCATTGGATTGTGAGGGGGAATTTAAACAGATGGGGGTGATTCTTGGATAATAGCCAGAGATTGCATCTGAATTGGGCAGATGTAGAGAATAAATGTTCCCTGATGTTCTTAGTGGTGATCAGGAAGCACATAGAGAAGGTAGTTGCTCATGCCATGGCTCCCACCTTCTGAACTGGGTGCCAGAATGGCTGGGACTGTGCTGTTCCTGCTGATGAGCTCTGTTCTCATGCCATCACCTGATCCCAGCAACAGCATTTTTCTTCTACATGTTCAGGAAATTATTTAATTTGCAGACATGGGTAGACAAGGCAAGAAAAGAAGCACTAAAAAGCAAGCTTTCTTTACTTTTTTCCCCCTTTTTCTTCTGTTGGAGGCTGGATAGCAACCTGTGCTTTCACAAAAAAATTGCCATGAAATATGAGTTGCTAAGACAGAAAGTGAGCTCTTATTTTAAAATTAATTCTGATCCTTTACAGGCAAAAGTTTCCTAAGATGTGTGGCATGAGTGTTTATAGGTTATGGGAACAGCAGCTTTTCATAAATCAGAGCAATTCTCTTGAGAGCACACATCTCCACTTCCAGCATTACCAGCTCTTCATTTTGAGGCACAATTTTTTACCACAGGCATCATATCTGCAGTCAATAACCAGTGTAAGTTGATTATTGAGGGGCATGGTTTGGACATGAAATAGCCACTTCAGCTGACAAGGTGTGCTGAGTGCTCTGGCCTTAAAAAAGTGGTAGAGCCATTCCTGATTCCCCAAGATTTAACGCAAACCAGAACTGGTGAGTTTGCTTGCATTTCAGCTGGAATTATCTTTACTTGTCTGATGGTCATTTGGGTTGAAGGCTTGATTGATATGCTTAAATCTCAAATTGAAAAAAATCAAGCTGTTCATCTCTCATCCTAATAGTGGCAATGAAAAAGATAAGAAAATGTGGAGTTTAAGCAAATTCAGCTTTCTCTAGAAAGTACTTACACTGGTAATGATTAACAAATGAAATATTTCAGCAACCCAGATTGTGATATCTGGTCTCTTATGTTACCCATGAGCTTGTAAAACAGAGAAACAAACTGTAGGCACTAATATGGAAAAAAAGGTTAATTTCAGGTTTAAAGTTGATACCAGGACTTGCTGGTCTAAGTTGCATGTTTAAATATGGATTAAAAAAAATTTCAAAGCAACATAGCCTCTCTTGGCTTCAGTAGAGTTTGGTTGGGCTAACAAATAGGTGTGTTATGGAGAAAATTCTCAGTTGCAGAAATACTATATGACTCCACAAACTGAACAAAAGCTAGCATTCTGTTTTCCATTCATTGATGAATGAATGCAGTAAATTGCAGTGGAATGATAATTATCTTTTCTTTAAGGATCTCTTTCCTTCTCCCACAAAAACTAATTGATGAACAATATGCATGTCCTTGTTTTCTTGTTATGACAAAGCTTGTGAAAACGTTTGTGTATCTATCGCATTATTGGAAGCTTGTTTTTTTATGTAATCCAGTTTTGGGGAAGGGGTTTTGAGTCCTCTTTACTTTTCATTTTCAGTTTTTCCTTTAAAATCACACGTGGTATCATTCTCACTCTGAAATGCTGTGGTGCAAAAAGCCTGTAGTACAGATGAAAGTCTGTTCAATTTGATATGCTTGCATTTTTCTAAATTCAATCACTCTTTTAAGTAGCTTAGGGATATTAATGTAATTCTGTAACAGAGATCTCTAAATGCTACATGGTTATGTAAATTTTTGTCATTCTTAGTATATTTGTATCTAAACCAAATTACTTTTTCTTAATTTAGACTTGATTTTGTGATGAGATTTATTTGCATGAGCAAAATAGAAAACATTAACTATGGGGATTTTGGTTTACTTATTTTAGTGAATGGAGTTGCCTCACATAAATGAATTTGGTACATTTTACTGATCCTGCATCCTTCTATTAAAAGATGCTAGTGTAGGAACTGGTGCATCTAAGTAAGGAAAAAATAACTAGTGTTTCCTAGCTTTTGCCTCATCAGAAATGTGAGAGAAAACTCCTGTTCCTTCCAGAGAGAGACACATCTAAATAAGGAATGACTGTAATCCAAACCCTCTGCGAGCAAAAGATTGAAACATTTTGAGTGACACAAACTGGTGGTAAAAATGTAGATATACATGCCCACTGAATTACAATGGGTGAGGTTGTGCAGGATGTAGCAGTTGAATTTAGGGGTTTTTTCTTTATTGTGCCCCAATGGTCTTCCTTCATCCCATAAAGAATGTCAGCCTTCCTTCTCTTATCACATGAAGTTCAGTATATGTGGGAATCTAAATTTTCTAGGGTTTTTTTCCATATGATGGCAGTAAATAAGGTGGATAATTGCTGCCTGTTACCAGCTCCTGAAATGTAGATGGTCTTTATAATGCTAAATAGAATATATTGAAGTAATGATCTGTTTTAAAATCATAAGTTTCAGCAATGATGTTTCTGTGAAATGGCTTTTTATGAGTCTTATTTATGAAAGTGTAGACAGGTGCATTTAATGGGCAGGGGCTGACATAAAAAACTGCATTCAAAAGTTATAGGATGCTCTTTTATGTGAATGCACTGGCTATAGTACGATCTTTATTTTTATTATGAACATATGCTGCATTCCAGAGATGAAAAATATTTTGGTTTATATTTTATTTCTTAATGAGAAGATAATAGGTGAAGGGCCAAAAGAATGATGGGGATAAGTGAAGTCTTAAAGTAAATACTTTCCTTCTGTCAGAATCTATTTCACATCAGGGATTTAAACAAATGGCCTATTGTATGCTGGACTACCACATTAAGAGTAATGATAAAAAGCATAAAGAGGATATATTCACATAGTTTTAAAGGAATGTAAGCAGCCACCGCCTCCTCCCTACTGTGATCTTCAGATATTCTTGTGGTTGCACTTTGTCCTTTCTTGAAAGCATTCACCTTACAGGGGAGAGGGCAAAAAAACCCCCAAAAACCAGCAATTCAACAAACAGAACCTAGGTCTAAATCTCCTCTTCTGCCCCTACTGCAAAAAAAGCTGCTTCTTGATGTTTTTAGGATTTTCTTGAACAAAATGTTTTTCAGGAGTGAAGGGTGGGAGGAAAAGAGGGTGCTTTTTTTTGGTATAATAAAAATTTCTGTAATCAGCTGGTCCTGACACCAAAATCATTGAATAGTTTTATAACACCTCCACAAAGAAGTCATATGTGTTCCAATTACTGTTCCTTGTCCTTCTAAACGTGGGGTCATGTGGAAAACAATATTCAGTGGTCCTTTTTTGTACTGATTTTTGATTCTGTTTTTTGAAGTATTGTTTGTACTGCTGCTTTCCTTCGGCTGTGGCAGCATCCACTCAAGCACAGCAGCAAGGAGACCTCAGAGTTTCCACCTTCATTTGGCAATGACCAGAGGTCTTCTCTTGGTGGGACAGGGCTGTGCTCAGTCTGACACTTTGTGTGTATTTGTAAACATCTGTATGCAGCTGGACACATATTTATGGTAGTATATTCACATTCTGAAAGCAGAAGGTTCAGCTCTAATTGTTTAGGGGAAAAAAAAGCTTACAGTATGTCTTCAGAGGAGGCATGCAGATGAGGAGGGTGCTCTGGAAACCTTCTCTGAAGGAATCTTGGAAGGATTCTGTGCAGCTGAGCCTGATTTTTCTTTTCTCTCTGGTCCCATAAGAATAGGAGTATAATTTCCTGTTGTTTATTTTATCTGTGTTATCTTCAGAAAGGTGTTGCAGAGCTGATCTTATTTCTTGCCTGCTGTAAGGAATATTCTAGGCAGGTTAACAGTGACATTTACAGCAATAACTTCTGTTACTTCTCCCAAAGCTCAGGAGCTCCTTTCCAGAGGGCATATGTGCTGCTGAGCCATAGGCACAAATACTGGGACTCTGAAGCTTTTTGGCTTCTACCCTATTAAAATTTATACAGCCTAAACACTTGAGTTACAGAGGTACACTGTGAGATTAGGTTTGATAGGTATCTAGTTAAAGGTGAAATATCTTATCCTGTGTGAAATAAATTAGAGCTGCAACAACCAGACCTTGATAGGAATCACAAGGCTACTGGAGTTCATAAGAATGTGTTCCATAAAGCAGTTGGAAAATTGCAGAGAACATCCAAAATAGATCACTCAGGAAAACACTGTTTTGTGAAATCAAATCCTTTCTGGGACATAAAAGGATGTACCTTAGGTACATAAGCAAGAGGAAGCCATAGATATGCCTATTTTAGTTGCTCCCATTGGTTGTTCAAACTCCTTTCTTCTCCTTCCAGTTTGAATTTTAAAGAAAGCTCCATTTAAACTTTTATATCACATTATTTCAGTGTTCTGGAATCAGAAAATTAAAATTCTATTTTAATTGTATATTGAGATTGTCCTTTATGCTTCTTTTCCTTTGTTTTGACCTATTTACATAATGTTCTTTAACTGCCAGAAATTCTTCAAAAGCTTGCTTTTTAAACATTTTTTACAAGTTTAATTGATACTCCTCCAAATTTATTTATAGCAGTTCTGGAATAGTTCACTGAACTCTTTTTCTACAAGACTACAAAAGGGAAATATGGAGTTGGAGGTTTGATCTCTACATATATCTTAGTGAAAACTTGCAAAATGTGATCACTTAAATTATGTTATGCCAGTTATGTCTTTTTGACTTCAAATAGAAGCTTTTATCAATGACAGTGGAGCTCTTGTTGTAACTAGAAGACATACAAGGTATGGGCTAAATAGTTCAGATTTTTTTTCATGTTTTTTTCCCCTTTGGTTTAGAAATATGAGCTTTTTACAAGGTCTTAACATCAACAAATCAAAAGTGCAAAAGCTAAGATTTGCTAATCACTGGTCAGTTGCACTAACACTTTCATCCTATTTTCCTTTATTGTCAAATCTTATATATCAGCATCCATATCTCAAAAACATACAGTATAAAATGTGTAGGCCATGCAGTGGATGTTACTGTTAAAGGAGATTCAAATACCAGGCTTGTTTTCATTTTGTAACTATGCCAACCCAGCATTCTGAGACACCATTCTGAAATTATAGCAATCAGCTGTTTAAAACCATTTGCAACCAACCTCCCCTAAATATTAGGGGAGAAGAACACAGGCAAAGCATTCTGCCAAGCTCACTCTGTTCTAGGGAGATATGGCTCTTTTCTTGGCAAAGAGTAAATATGCATCCAAAGCATATCTTCTGTTTGGGAAAAAAAGGAAAAAAAACACACAAAAGTATTTTTAAGCTATGTGTATTGATGGGCATTTTTATCTATGTTTCTAGGGAAGGTTCTGACTCCTAATTTCATTTCCTTAGTCATAGTAACTTGTTAATAACTTTAATAAATTACTGATATCAGACCCCCAGACTTTACTCAGTCATTGCTCTAGAAAGTGGCTGGAACAAAATTCTCCGGTTGAACAATGCCATAGTATGGGTAGGTTTGTCTGTTAGTAGTATTTTAGTGTTACATTCTGATGAAAACTCTGGTGCCAAGCATTGTCTCAGGCCTCAGTCTGTCCTTTCATGTGTTCCCTGCAGTGGCCAAGAAGTCAGATTCTACCTTGCTGTCTGACCAGCATAAGGAGGCTTTGTGAGCACCTGCCTGTTTCTGCTGCAGTCAAAA
Source organism: Agelaius tricolor (assembly GCF_023055355.1). NCBI lineage: Eukaryota > Metazoa > Chordata > Aves > Passeriformes > Icteridae > Agelaius > Agelaius tricolor. The sequence goes on from NW_027269270.1 coordinate 5,001,371, forward strand.
TAAAGGAAATTATTTAACAGGGCGACAGTTCTTTCATGTCATGTTCTGAAGGTTTTCTTTCTTTACAGAAGAATAGATAATCTAGGAATAATGAAACAGAGAGCACTTGTGTACATACACTGAAGCAAGTAAGCTGTTTGTTCCTGAGGCAGTAATACCTAGATGTATTATGGATCTCTTAGGATATCTTCTTCAGGAGACTCTTATTATGCTGCTTGTCACAAAAAATTATTTTTCTCAAACCAAGTTCTGTAAAACAGGAAGAAAAGACAGTTCAGGATTTCTTCTGTTAGCAATAAAAGCATCCATCAATGTGAAAAGATATTAATCCAGTAAAGAATAAAGGCTTTATTTTCTACATTTTAGAAATGACTGTGTTTTCACTGTGGCACTAAAAAGAAAAAGTTAAAATTAGAGTTCTTTCTCTGTTCATTGTATTAAATTAAGGGCCATTAGGTCTAATATGATTTGATAAACACTTTAGAAACATTAATTAATAAATGTTACTTAATTTTAATTAATTAATAATGACAGTGGGCTTTATGGAGGCAGTTAACTAAAGCTACACTGTGAAAAGTTGTACATCTATAATCTCTTAGGGCAGTAACATGCAGAGAAATTAATCTCAAAGGGAGAACACAGCTGGTGTTTCCTTTTTGGTAGATAAATGGTCACTGTGCTGTTATCTAACCTGCTGCCATCCTCCCCTGAGTGCAGCACAGCAGTTCAGGGCCCTTGGTGAAGTCCCAGAGTCAATTGCCTTCAGTGTGTGATTTGTCAACACACGTTTGTCCCTCTGCCCTGGCTCTCACACAGACCCAGCAGGTGTGAAATGCACTCTGGAAAGCAACCTCCCCTTTTTGAGGGTAAGGGGCTGGCATGGTTAGGGGGGTGAGAAAAGAGAGAAGGCTCAATTCTGAGCAACATTACTCCTCTGCCCATGGAAGTGGCCAGCTCCAACCTGCACCCATGCAATTCAGTCTGTCAGAGACCCTTGGGTCTCCCAGTGCTAGCTTGATGCAGTTTTCCCTTAGCAGGCTGGTGTGTGCTGGCAGGGAACAGAACCTGAGAAGCTCTCACCCAAGTCAAATTCCTTTAAAAACTAGACAGTGCTGCTGCTTGGGGGCTCTCTGTGCCTGTGCACACACTGAGCACGCTGTGCACATGCTGAGGTGTTGAGGAGAGGCTCCACACAGGATTTCCAGTCCTGCTTAATCAGGGCTGGGGTTTACCCCATGCCCTTGAAGTCACAGTGGAGACCCTTTTTTACACCTCTTGTTCCACACAAGTGCCAGTGAATGTGGCAAAACCACCACTTGCTCAGAATTTCTCATACCTCAATTAAGCATAGGTTCTATTGGACTCTGAATGGCTCAAACTCATAATTCTCAAAACCTCATAATTCTCAAAAAAACAACTGAGCACTTTTTAAAACTTTAATGTAAACTCTAAGGCAGCCTGGATTAAGAACTTCAGACAAGATCTAAAATAACTGTGGTTTTCACCCACTGTAACAGCATGAGTCCTTTCACTTTCTATTAATGTTAACATTAGATGCAGGTTGTCAGGTTTGGTTTCATCTGGGCTTTCAGTCCTTTCTTTAGGACCTCTTGTTTTATTTAGCAGAGAAGTGTCTATGTAACTACTAAAATAATAATATCAACTGTGATTTTCATTGTAGGGTTTCATATTTTGCTTGTTGCTTCAGAATGAATAATTAAGTTTTAAGCTGTGAAAACTCTTAAAAAATTAAGTTTGGTGAGGGATCATGCAAACCACAAGCCATATCTACATCAGATATTTGACCAATGCTTCTTTTATTGTTTGGTTTTTTCATGGTTTTCTGGTTTATTGCATGCAAAATGTCTGAAATGTGGTCTTTCGCAACTGCTGTGAAATCAAGGTAATTCTAAGCAGTATTTCAAACAGCTGCTGAGGGTAGTATAAGTCCATAATCAGACCTTACAATTCAGAAGGAGATGCTGGTAAAAAAACTACCCTGTAATAGCTTGTATGACTTTTTGCACATCTTTGCTATCAGCCTGAGTTTTGCCTTGGATTGATTTAATTTAGCACTTAGAGCTCTTTCCAAACTATCACCACTCTGTAATTATTACTTGCCTCTAAGTAATGGACTTCCATTGTCAGAGGAAATCTTCAGTAGCTGTGTCACAGTGTCTGTGGATCTCCATCTGAATGTTGGATTATTTTAGCCAATAGCACAAGACTCCTGGAACCAGGTGTCCTTTGGTACCTCACTAAGTTACTGATTTCATTTTGAGCTGGGAGCACGTGTCCATATATCCTGATCCTCCTCCCAATTAGGGGCACCAACAGTTATAGCAACACTTGCCCAGCAATGTTCTTCCTTGCTGGAGTCTGTGTCACATTACTGTTGGAGGCTGGTAGGCAACTTGATGATTTCACGTAAACATTTTAAGTAAAACTTTGTACATGATAATAAAATTAGAAAGATTACTTGATGCTGAATTAAGACCAGCACTTCACACTTGACTCCCAAACTAAATAACTTTTTTTTTCAGGTTTGAATTTGCCCTGATGGAGTGAAGGGAGTAAAGATTTGCATGGAATAGTTTTGATGGCACCTGTCTAGCCACTTGTCTGCTTGTAAAATTGCTTTAGAAGCTACAGCTCTGTCACTTGTTTGTGCTGGTGCTAGGCATAAAATGAGTGGAGAACTACTGCAATTTCCTTAAGAGGTTCAGTACTCTATTTTTATTAGATTTTCCCTTATAAATGTATAAATATGACTGTATCCCTACTGAAGCTAGTAAGCAGTAATGTGAAGGAGCTAGGTAAATTAACCCTTGGTATTAGCAATGTGGCTGCACCTGGAGGAGTTGAAGTTGGCCCTGTGCAGGTGTTCTCAGAGCAGGCAGTGAGCAGTCCTGTCCTGAGTGCCAGCTCCCCAAGCCCAGTGACCAGCTGCTGGGCTGGGCTTCAGCTTCTCTCCTGGCCTGACAGGCTTAATTCTACCTGGCCTAACTCACAATTCCCTTGGATGGTTATTTTGCACTTTCAGATAACATCAGCCTTTGATATTATGCTAAAGACGAGATCAGGTTTCAGGTGTTAAAATATTCTGGGAAATGGTTTCTTGGTTCTGGCAGTCCAATCACAAGCCCCAGTTAAAAGGAAGAGCCACTTTAATCATCCTCCTGGGTGCTGCTGAATGGGCAAATCATTCTTCCTTAATTAAGAAGTGATAATATCACTCTTCAGTAATGGAGCTGAACATTGCTGCCATTTAGAATGAAATTTGCTAAGGGAAAAAAGAATTTCTCAGCTTTGTAGTTCTGATCCTGTTACTGTGGTGACTGGTGAATAACTTGGTTAACCATTTTCTTGCTCCTGCATAATCTGAAATATTTAATTATTGGTTTAGTGTCAATCAGTGTCACAGCATTGGCTCTTCAACAGTTTGAAGTGAATAGAATTTTATTGTCCTTAAGTGTAACTAACAAAAAAGTTGCTAATTACTGTAACTGCAACTCCCCATAAAGGCAAATGGAATTGGGAATATCCAAAGGTAGACTTTTGCTTTAAGCTGTTATTCTGTTACTTAATAAAGTTCCGAATTTGTTACTTTAATTCATGCTCATTTAAACCAGGATAGTCTCAAGTTAGAAAATACTATTAAATGTTCAATATGTGTCATATAAAACACTAATGGGATTTACAGATTCTCCCAAATGTGTGGCAATGAAAATTAGTATTTTTGAATGATTTTGTTTTCTTAGATGCTCTCAAATGAGAAAACTTTCAAAATTTGTTTCTAAGATTTGTAATAAAAAGCTTTTCCTTAATGTTTGGGAATCCATCTTAAATTGTGTAGAACATTCAAAAAGGCCATTAAATTAAGAGGAGAAGATGTATTTGACAAATAATTACAGAATTAGGTCCATGCAGCAGGAAAAGTAAGAAAATAACACAGTAGTGTAATGGGAAAGTTAAAGGGTAAGTATGCAAATTTGTTTAGCATAGGTATGGAAAAATTACAGATGATCTGAACTTATAAATCCAGACTTATAGATCTAAAACTTATGAATCTGATGTTTATCATTTCTCTTTTATAAGGATTAGGACTTTCTTCTGTCAGTTGCAACTTGGATAATTTTTTGTTTGTCCCTTTAATGTCTTGATTATTAATCAGAAAAAGCAGATAATTCATCAAAAAAGCATCATTAGATGCACAAGATGCAGTCAATGCTTTAAACAGCAGGATGCAGAAAATCCTGATCTGAGACAGAACCAGCAAACAGCCTCAGACAAACTAATGCATCTGTGGGGAGGAGTTGCAGTTCTTGTGGAAAAACCCAAGCTGGTTAAAATAGGACATGTGCCCAACAGAAAGAAGCAGGTTCTTTCTTCTAAGTGTTTGAGAAGGTGTGAGATATTTCCCTCCAGCCCCTCTAACTACTTCAGACAGCTGGTTTTTGAGTAAGAGGATGATTGTTGAACTTTTCCACAGAGATACTGTTATACCTAAGTTAACAATTGAATAACCTATTCAATGCTTCTTTTATTTTGCTTTTCTGTAGACAAAACATGGATGCACACTCCTGAAGCCTTATCAAAGCATTATATTCCCTATAATGCAAAGGTAAGAAAAGATGAAGTTATTTTCTCCTCGTACCTTTAGAATGCAGCACATTCTATCTTGTTTTGAGTTGAAGATTGCAGAGACATAGATTTGCCAGATGAAATAATGAAGACAAGCTTAGTAAATGTCTGTTTTGCAGGTGAAAATCTTTTGTTTTTAATGGCCAGTTGATTCTTGTTCTGAGCTATGTTGTACTAGAAGGCAAATTAGTGTTTCTTCTCTGCTTGATGATGGTTTTGTAAATGGATGGAGGTTTTGAGTGCAAAGGAATTTAACATCAGGCTGCATGCTTACAATATTATTAAAATTAATGGCACAAACTTCTTTTGAACAATATCAAAGGCAACAGTAACAACCCTTTCTGCTGGATATATTGAAATGTCAAATACTCAGGAAATGTGGTAGAACAATAATGACATTTTTGCACAGTAAAGCCAGAAGCCTTGCTTTAATTTTCTTATCCCAATTACAGTGAGATAAGTTTATATAAGTAATGGTTCAGTTTGACTAATGATATCCCTTGACAAGAAATGCATCTTACCTAAATACCTTAGAATATAAAGGTTCCTAAATACTTACTTAAATACCAGCTTAGAAGATAGTTTGTTAAAAGGAGGAGAGAATATGCAGCCATCAACATAACTCAGACTAAACTGAGGAATCTGCAATTATTTGCTCAAACTGAGAGTATAATTCAATAAAATTCTATTGTGGGCTGTTCTGGATGATGTTCTCTTATGATTGGTATTTCTTAATATAAAAACCTTTCTTAAAATAGTCAATAAAAATCTATGTGAAAATTCCTAGTATTAAAATTTGTATATTTATATATGTAAATATTTGGTTCACAGGCTAGGGCTCAGGTTTCTACACGAGTGTTCCCTGCTTTTGTATTTGCAATTTTCTTTTGTTTAGCATTGTCACAGAGTTTGTAATGGGAAGTAGAGTCTCTTTCTCACAGTTGCCAGGTTTTGGATGTGTTTTTATTCTGTGTGTTCCCCAACTGAATTTTTGTCCAAAGGATGTATTACCATTTCACTGAATAGCCTTGCCAGACACCTTGACTTTTTATTACATTTCTTCAGAGGGAGGATTACTTGCTGTGGTGACTGTGCCATGTGTTTTAAGAGCAAGCTGAAGCCATGAGTTTTTTCAAAGCACTGAACAATGTCTGTTCATTTCTGGTCTTTGAGAGAAAAAAAAGAAACCTCCCTCATCTTTCATGTTTCATTGTCTTGCCTAAGAGCAGATCTGGGGAGTAGGTGTCAGTGCAGCTGTGCAGAAGAAGAATTAGAATAAAGAGGAGGATGCTAAGATGGTGGTAACTGTAGAAACAACAGTATCAGCAACTTCTGGAGCAGAAGAAAAGAGTGGAGAATTCCAATCTAAAGGAAGACTCTTGGTCCAAAATGTCTTTCCACTTATTTAGGCTGATATATATGCCTAAGTGTCCTCTCCACTTCTGCTCCTGTTTGTTGTTTATTCCAGGGCCTCTCCACCTTTGTGGAGGCCTCTAAGGTCTGCCAGCGCACTTGCAGGAAACTGAAATTTTAATACCACATATGTTGGGGTTTGGGTTTGTTTTATTTATTTATTTTTTAAGAGAGTTAAAACCATTTTTTTCATTTGGATCACAGTAGAAATTTCTTACTTAGAACTTATTTTGAATCAGTCATTTGATTCAAAGCAAGCAAAAAATTGCTCTGTAACTGGAGTGTAAAGGGTCTGGGATTCCCTACCCTGTTTATTTATTGACACCTGGAATAAATTCACACAGCTTTTATGAACTCAGCTGGCATATGCAGGCATAACCATAATAAATCTAGATGATATTTCCACCTGAGTTCTCAAGTATCATTCTCATTAAATTTTGCACTATTTTTCACTTGAAGAGGAAAGTATGTATCCATCAATACCTTATTTGGGATTTGCAAAATTTTGGGTTTTAAGTGAAATGTCTCATTGATTCGATAACTTGTAACTATGTTGTGAAATAATGATTAAAAGCTTCAGAAAACCTTCATAATACAAGAATTTAACAAGACTCATGGAATTTTTTTTTCCCCAAATTGTTCCAATTCTCTAACATTCAAGTCATGTATCTTCAATGTTTGTTGGGAAGAAAAGACAACACTTGATCTGATTTATATTTATTTATATGTGAGTAAAGAATGACATGTTCCGAAAATCAAATTAGTTTGATGGAAAGTAATACCAGAGATGTTATTTGTCCATGAGCAAGTGAGCTGTATTCTACTCCACAGTTTTTTGGATGAAGATTAGTGTGGATGGAAAAGTGGTTTCTGTTCTTTATAAGACACAAAAATAGATTCTCTGACACTAATCTGAGATGATCAGAACATGGGCAGACCTTACTGGGAAAGATGAGGTTTTGTTGACTCCTAAGACAGCTCGTTGATAAAACACAGTTCATAAGTTGACTCTGAACTTTCATGAGTTGACTGTTATTTAAAAAAAAAATCCTAGCAAAGTTAACTGGAAAGCATAAGAACCCTGCAATATTGGCAACTGGCCTTTTTTCTCTACCAATTGGAAAGGACCTTTTTAACAGAGACTTAGTAATGTCATGTTATCTCCTAGAACATTCACCCTCAGGATGATTTATGGCCATAATCCTCTTTGCAAGAAAACATGAGCTGAGTTTTTTCTTCTGCAAGTAAAATCCAGGAAACATGAGTCTCCTAAGGAAGCCCTGAAATATAAAAATGTCTTAAATTTCTCTCTCTGTTTTCCAACACACCCACTCCTACTTTGCTGTTTTGAAATTAGCTGATTTTGGCGTGGTTTTGCACAGTGTAAACCAATAGGGCTTTGGGGTTTTTTATTTGTGGGGGATGGGAAGGGTGGGGCAGGGGTGTTTATTTTCCCTCTTCAGTTTTGTTTGCTTTTGTTCCGTTACTGTAATTTTTTTGTGTTTAGTGGTTTTTCTTGGGTCCTTTTTTTTTCCCTTATCTTACTGATATCTTGGTCTACCAGAAGGCACTGATGATAAGATTCTTCACACTTCAGCATGCTCTGGATATGTGACCTTTGTTTAGTGAAGCCAGAATTTTGACATCAGTTTGTGGCCCTATATTTTTTAACTATGTCACTACAAATGAAAGCATATTGGTCAAACTTTTTTTTTTCCCTCAGAAAAATAATTTAGAATTTTTATAATACAGTACCAAATATAGACTCATTTTGATGTGGTGGCATGACAGTTTTAATGTCACCTGCATATAAAATTCTAAGGCAACCCCAAACTTCTCTGTGTTAACTTTTTCTGTAATGGTCCTTAATTAAGAAGGGATATTTGTGTTATTTTCTATACTGTAAAGAAAAAGCTCTCTTTTGCCCTTAAGGCAATTCTTTTGATTTGAGGCCAGCTTCCTTTCTGCAAAACAAAAGTGATCAAAGTATGACTTTATAATGGAACAAGACTGCAACCTTTAAAAAAGGGCTGGTGGTTGTCATCCCCTGAGTGCTGCCTTTCTGCCAGTCAAAAGCTGCCCCAACCAACCATGTGTACTCTGTCTCTCTGTAGTAATTGTGTCTGTAATCCCCTTCAGTCACTTGCTTATTTTTTGGCCTATATCAACCTTCCACATGCACAGCTTTCCATTTTGCAGAGAGAGGCTGTGCTTTGCCAGCCTGGTGTTTATGTTGGCAGCTGGCAAGGCAGGGGTCAGTGGCTCTGACCTTGCATAAGGCAGAAAGGCTGCCCTTTTCCATGGCCAGTGATGGCACATTAAACCCTTGGGAGGATGTTTCACCAAGAGATGTCACAGCTCCCCAGTGCTCACTGGCCTAATGCTTGCTTCACATTCTCACCTTCAAAGTTTTTAGATTGCCAGCTGCAGATTTGATTCTTGATGTAGTAGATTCGATTTGAAAGCTTAGAGTTAAATGAACAATGGAAAAAGGAATTTAGTAATGGTCACACTTTATGATCTGGAAGGTCTTTTCCAGCCCAAATGATTGTGTGAGTCTGTAATAAAGGACCTCCCTTGGCAGTACCTAAAGCTCTTAGTCTTCACTGTAGGACAATAAACAGTTTATTTAGATTCTCAACTACATGCCATTTCTTCCTCTGTGTATTTTTAATCATCATTCAATGGCAAATAATACTCTTGTGGAGCAGGCATTTTGGTCAGATGATGTCACTATGGTTGCAGGGCTTTAGGTGCAGTTCTGTCTTTTGAATATCTGCATTTTGTTATCACTAGTGTACAGTATTATCCAAGCCACATTTTTGTGGCATAAACTGCACTTCTTACTACATTTTTTTTTTGCTATTGCTATAGAAATTCTCTTCTTCTATCCAGTCAGCATTTCAGCAGAATGATCATGACTGTATCATTAAAAGTAATGAAAAAATGTCAAATGGCAAATTGTATGTAGCTGTCCCAAGTCAGCAGAGTTACAAGGCACACTATTAAAATATATATTCAAGATATGTTCTGAAGTTAGATACAGCAAGATATTTCAAACAGAGCACAAAAATGTTGAAAATTAGAAACTACTGCAGTAGAAGAGAAATTGAGAAATAACGATTTTTCCTACTTTAAATTTATTAGAATTAATGACTTTAAACCAATTAATTTTTATTAGAGTTCCAAAATGTCTTGCGTGTGATCATAATTAATTTCGTGTTTAAGCACAAGAAAAATTAGTTTTGTGAAAATACCCAAATGAGATAGGAAAGCAAAAAATTGTAATTTTACAAGGCAATGCAAATTTGAACTTCTTAGTTATTTCTGATACATTACAGTCATTAAATTAGGGCTCATTATACTAAAGATGAATAAACATGCAACTGAAATATAAAATATGTAAAGTCTCCAACAGACTTGGTTTGATTGCTCTTACTCTCCAGAAAAGGGTCTCCTTCAAGAAAAGAATCAAATTTAGGAGCAATTCCAGTGTTTCTTCTTTAAAGTCCATTTATGTATAGTAATGCAAGGCAGTCCAGTGTAATGGATGATGTTTCATCTCTTTCTTTTTTTTGGAAAAGGAAAAAAATAGGGCCTATGTGTTTGGGTGAAATATTTGTTGGGTAGGTTCCAGTTAGAAACAAAAAAAAATTATCAGTTAATTTAACTGGCAAAGCAAGATAAAAAAGAGTGTTCATGTTTATCAATACTTTATACACTCCAACTGAAGGACAAACCAGTAGCTCTTGATCTGTTCTCCATGGCTGTCACCTTCTTTAAGGTTCTGCTTGTCATCCTTTGGGCTTTTCATAAGCTCCAATTCCCTTAAAAATTCTCAGTCCTGCATGACATAACTTCAGTTACAACTACGAAACATTTGCAGCACAAGTAAGTCATGGGGGCTGGACTTTCTTGGCAGGAATCACTCATCTTTCATACCAATTAATGGCATTCAGCATAGGATCTGAGAAGCCATTGGAGTCCTCTCTCAGTAATTTAGTAAGATGTCAAAAATGTCATAAAACAGGATGGAGACAGAGCCCCTTGTCTACATTCAAGCTGATGTGTGATCCACCACAGCCCTAAAGTATTTCCTATCCTGAGCAAGTTTTAGGTTTCCTTTGTATGCAAGCAGTTTGCTTCTCTCACATAAATTGCCATCACATCCATTTATTTAGCACCCTGGCTGCTTAATTACACTTTTTCATCATCTCTGATTTAAATAGTCTAATTTGCACCTCTCCCATCAGAGAAAAAATATTTTTAAACAGTTTAAGAGCTTGAGATAATTTTTTTTTTTTTGCAGAATCAGTTCTAACTGATCTAAAATCAGTTATTTCAGACATTGATATGATTTCTAAGAACTATAATTTGGATTGAAAATACAAACCTACAAAAGATTTAGCTCATTGTTGGATTTTGAAACTCTCTCAATTTTAGGAAGGGGGAATGTCCTATATATCCTTGGATGTTGGAGCTGTCCCTTGGCTGTCCTGCATTTGGATTAGGATTTGCTTTGGGAATTCAAGTGGAAGAATCTAGTGTATAGAGGTTGGAAGGACCTCTGGAGATGATCCAGCTGATTCCCATTATTATTTTATTTATTATTTATGAGAAATTATTTCAAAGCCAGAGTACAAAACAGAGCCTTATGCAATTGAGCTTTAAATGCCATTAAGGGCAGAGATTCAGAGCCTCTTGGCAGCCAGTTCCAGGACATCATTCCCTACCATTCTGACTTCTTTTGCCTTATTTCTAGTTGGTTTTTTGTGCAGCTTGTGACTCTCAGCCATGCATTCACATCAATGTGTGTACACCAGGCTCATCCCCTTCAGGCTCAACAAGTGCAGCTCCACTTTTCCTGACCATCACCCTCTCTGTCACATTCCTCACTGCTGTCAACCCCAGCTTAGGTTGGGCTTTTCTAAATTCATTAATTTTAAGCCTTGTGTTTTATTTTACTTCAAGAATGGGTTATTGTTGTTCTATTTTGTCTTAGAATCAGTTGCAGAAGGGTTGGAACGTGAAACCCCTGGAATTTATGTAACTTCTGGATTGTGTGGCACATAGTTTATACGTGTATGGTAAACTTCTTTCTGGCTCAAAGCTTTTTGTAAACTTTTACTACAAGTTTTGGTTTCCTAAGTATGTATATTGTTTTGGTTGAGTTGGAAAGTCCACATCAGGGCATACTGTGGTGTTGATTTCTCTGGCATGGAAGACTTATGTGGATGGTGGGATTAACAGAGCATATTGGTGAACAACATAGCACCTGAGACCTGACCTATGCTAGGTACACTCTTTAGGTTATTTTTGTTGTATAATTTATTATTCTTTATGTAGATTATGATTATTAGATTATTCTTCTAAATTGTGATTCTTGGTGTAGAAGCACTGTTTGTTGGAATGAACAACCATGTGTTTAAGTGTTAATCCAAAAAGTTCTGAAAGTAGAATATATTTGTTTTTATAGAAAAGGCACTTGGAGGTTTTTCTGTAGTAGTAATAGCAGCTCTCAACAGCAATTCTTCATAATATTGCATTTAGAGCACAAGTCCTATGAGGAGCTGCTGAGGGAGCACCAGATGCTCCCCAGATTTTTTCCCCATGGACACAATGAGGTTGAAGGAAAACCTTACTGCTTGCTATGTGTACCTGAAAAGAGGTTGTAGACAAGTGGGGATTGGTGTCTTCTCTAAGGTAACAAGTGACAGGACAAGGGGAATTGGCCTCCAGTTGTGCCAGGAGGCCAGGAGAGGATTAGGTTGGATATTAGGGAAACTCTCTTCTCTGAAAGGGTGGTCAGGCATGGAGCAGGCTGTCCAGGGAAGTGGTGGAATCACCAGCCCTGAAATGGTTCAAAAACTGTGTGGATGTAGCACTTAGGACACAGTTAGCAGTGAACGTGGTAGTGCTGGGTTGCATGCAGTGATCATAGAGGCCCTTTACAAACGAACTGATTCTATGGTTTAGTATTAAATGTAGCATCTGAAGCATATTTCTAAAGATAACATGTTAACTATGAGTTCAAAAGTATGTTTTGAACAGTTGCATCTCTGGCCTTCCCTGGTATTGTCTCAAAAGAGGTGAGCAATGAGATCGTTGAGACAAAAGTCACAAAATCATTAGAAGCTTCATAGCAGCTTTTACAATGTCATTTTCCTATTCTTCAGAGAAAGACTAAGTCAGTATTTGAGTATTAATCTTCTAAAGTCTGTGATATTCAGAGTCATGAGTTCCTCAGCCCTGGATAAGAGCAGGCACTCACTGATGAAGGAGCAGTGAGTGATCTGCCTGTTCAAAACAAATGAATAAAGCTCAGAGGCTTGTCCAGTCAGAATTAAGAGAGCTAGAAAGAGTGTGCAAAGACCTTAGGGTCAACAAAGATTTACTCAACCCTCCACATCCCTCTCTGTTCCATCTCTGTTGCTCATATTTATTCCCTTGCCTCTCCCTAAGTCTGCTTGGAACTGCCAATTAGGCTCATTAGCATCTCCTCTGGGGTTCCCTTTGCAGCTCTGTTTCCATGAGAGCTGGCAGCTGTGGGAATGTGAGCTTTCTGGAAGAAGCCCTTTCAGCCTCTGCACTGTCAAGTATCAAGTCAGTTGCATGTCTGACACTGGAATTAGTAGGGTTCAAGCATCTGGATTATTGTCCTTGTGGGCTGGGTGACCCACAGCTGTTTCTAGATTGGTTTGCTTTAAATTAAATCAGGCCTGCAGGTGAATTACTCTTTCTTATTTCTAATATTTAATTCAGCCTTTCTATAAACTAGAAACAGAGTTGTTTTATAGAAAATAAGAGAATGGCACAATATTTTTAACAGAAAGTTCTAAAAGGAGATACAATTTTGAAAACAGAGCCAAGACTACAGGAGTCTGTCCAACAGCCAGGCTGTTCACTATTCAGGAAAAGTTTCACATGTGCTGATCTCCATGAGGATTCTTCCTCTATAAACCGTCAGACAAACCACCAGCTGCAGTCCCTGACTTTATTAACTTTAATAAAATAGTAATGTACACTAGTCAACTGCAGATCCTGGACTGCAATAAATATTTCCCTCAGAAATGCCTCCTTCTGATTACTCTGGTTCAGAAAGGGTAAAACCAATCTTGGCCTGTTTTAAAAAGCATTTTGAACTTTGAATATGAGAATGTTAGGTGTAACTTAATAGAAGAACTAATATTTTTTCTGGTTTGGAACGTAGCAGAGGATAATTATTTGCATTAAGTTATTTGTAAAGCTTTGTTGAAGTGTTTTGTATTTTCACTAGGAATTATTATGTGCCACTAAAAGGGGAATGATGGGTTACATTGGTCTAAAGTCTAAACCTTCCTTTTTTTTTCCTTCAGTATTCTCATAACTAATATTCTCTTCATTCTCAATCTTTAAGGAAAATTGAAATGGGGCAGGTATGTCCTGTTGTTTTACAAGTTGTTTTTCAGCATGCTGCTGTAGCATTACTGAAAATAGGGAAAATGTAGAAACAAGGATGTCCATTAAATCTTTGAAATGTGTAGAACCAAGGGCTGCATTTGAAGGGAAAGATAACTTGAAGCATGAACTAGAAAGGTCCTTAAACCCTCTCTTGTACTATTGCTGTAGCTCCCAATGCTTCTGAGTAGAAGGAAACTACAAGGACAGATAAGTAACTCAACAAATCATGTTAATTAGAGCTAAAAGATTAGGTGGGAGGCAAATCTTGTTTACTCATGAATACAGGTTTATTATGGAAAAATCGATTCAAAACAGGAATTTATAGGTCTTCTTAAGTCAGAGTTTAGAGGCCATATCCTCACTTTATGACCCATTGAGGACCTGAAATTCTTAAAGGCAAACACATTCTCAAAATGAAAAAGCATTCCCCAAAATTCCATGTGCGTACTTAATGTTCAGAATAATCTTAAATCTTTAGGTGTGGGTTTAGGGGTTAAATATTGGGCTCTGAAGAGAGGCAGGTGGGAAGGTGGGACATCTTCACATGTTTTTTTTTATCTTTGAAATCTGCTGAAGCACTCTGAGTGTGTGCTGTGTGACAGAACACTTGGTTAATTTTGTGCTGGTTATAGCTTTTATTTGTGTTAGTGTTGGCTGTTTGATGTGTATGAGGAAGAATAGGGTCGATGTTTTATATTGATTTTCATCAGTAACACTCAGAGGTACTAACTGAAACTGCACTGAAAATGTGCTGTGCATTTCCAAGGGGCTACTGCAATTTATCACAGTTCATTAGATCATAAATTCTTTGAAGCTAAGGGCTATCTTTTTGATGTTTGTGCAGCCTCTAGAATAATGAGAGGGAAGCTGTAGGTGCTACCCTGATGCAAGTAGTCGTAGATCAAAGCTCAGAATAAGTAGGCAACAGAAGACCTTGGACTTCTCTCATGAGCTTTCTTCTCAGCTGGGATAATTAAATGATAATGCAGATAAGAAATTGGTGACTTATTATCCTCAGCTTAAAGATAAGCAACAGAGGTAATACTGAAGATTTTCCACATATCTGCCCCAAATCTCTGTTCGCAAATCCGACCCCAAATTTTGAACTCTGCTTTCATGCCTTGAGCTCAAGATTAAATGTCTTCTCAATACCTGCTCTCCTGGTGAAAAGGATTAGGTTGCTATTTAGGGAAGACTCCAAGTCCTTATGTGAAGGATTTTTAAATACAGAATCAGACTTTTCTGATTCTATGTTCACCTAATGATATGAGTATCATTTTAATGATCTAGTCTAGATTAATTTTACCACTTCAGCACCAGATTGAGGTCTTTTATTGGAAAACATAACATTTTTATGAAGTAAGAAGCGAAAGCCAATGTTTTGTTGGATTAATTGCCATTGTAAAATAATTTACAGATTACTTTCAATCTCAGTTATGTTCTCCTAAAAAGTTCATCCAAGATGTTCATCTCATCTGCTGGTGGATCTAAGGTCATGATAATGGTGGTTTCATTTCATATCTGATGTTGCCAAGTCGAGATATTTTTGCATTTTGCTAAAATAATCAGTCTAATAAGAAAATTCAGCTTTATATTTTGTACTGTTCAGGGGGAAGAATATCTCCTGTGTTTCAGTTGTTCTCTGCACATTTGTTAAATGATAACATAGAGACAGTTATTTCTGTTAATTTTTAAAATACTCTCATCCTATCCAGATTTAAAAAAAAAACTCTGTTATGGATATTCTTCAAGTGCCTGAAGGCCAGGTGCTGAATTATGGTGATCACATCTGTTTTATAGCTGTCTTTTATGAGAGATTATGTGTAAAGAAGAGAGTTTCTTCTGAAAAACAGATTAATGAGAGACAATATAGACAGGCTCATAAAACAGAAATCATCACAGAGAAGACACTTCCGATTCCCTGGAGGAGAAGTGGAAGATCCAGTACAGCTAAACCCATGTAAGAAGTGCTTTTCTTGTTGAGGCCCATTGCCTGAGTTGTACTTGTTTCCAGAATCTGTGCTGGAGTTGAAGAAGAGGGATTTAGAGTAGGGTTTATGTTCTGTGCAGCAGCACTTCCACAGACAATGAGGCAGAGGTATGTTAAGGGTACATTCCCAGCCTTGGAAAGGAAGATTTCCAACTTGTTTGTGTTTTCCCATAAAACTTTTGAATGCAATTCCCAAAAATCCTTGACCAGCTTACCTTGTGCTAGTCATGAGCCCATAGTAGATGAGAACCCTGTTGAGCTGCTGTGGTTGCAGAGCCACTTCCTCTCCAGCCCCTGCTCTTCATTGGCTTTTCCCATTTGCCTCCAGCTGTGCTGTCTTGTTGCTATTGCCCCTTTTCAGTCCAAATAATCAAAGCACTCAGAACCAGTGCAGGTTGTCCTGTCCTTTTTATTTTATTCCAAAATACCCACTTAAAGATATTTTGTCAGGATTTCAATCGTGTTGCAGTTTGAAGGGCATCTGCTTTGTTCCCTGTGTATTTATCTGCTGCATGGACCACCTCTACCTGCAGAATTAGTTCCTTCCACAAGTAACTAATTTGATTTTGACTTGGCTATCCCAGTCAAATACTCTCTGAAAATTTCGGAGTGTTCTGTGAATATAGCATGTAAAAAAGACATCTATGTGTGTCATTTGTATAAAATTACCACCATATTTAAAGTAAATGGAGCTTAGGAAGCAGTTTCTAGGAGCCAAGAAAAAAATTCTTTTTATTGAACACAGACATATTCTTGTCCACTTTTATCAAAATGCTGATATTAATTTCTGTGAATAGAGTATTTAATTTAGCATATTCATGTAGATTAGCCACATGATTGTTAATTACACTTTGCATACTGACTCAACATATTTTCCCACTGAAGTTACATTACTAATAAAACATTAGGCTTATTCTTTTTTCACAAATTAAGTGGTTCTCAGTATAGGAAATCTACAGTTTAGGGAAAAAAAATCAACCAACCTATGAAAAAGCAACCAAGTTTCACACTTCACGTTCCTGTCCTTTAATACTCCTCAGCACCTGTATCTGCCCCATGGTGTCTATTATCTTGCCCACAGAATGTATGTATAAATTATTTACTGCACTCAAAGTTATGATACTAGATTTTAAAGTGATCTTCTCTGGTAATGATAACTTAAAAAAAAAGAAATTGAGACTCTGTCCAAAATTTTGGGTTCCTTGAGAAGCCTACCAAAATTTATATTATATTTCCAAGCTGCTAAAGCATTAGCTGCACACATTCACAGCTCTTTCTTCAGAATAGCTCTTTTCTGGTGTGCTGCTTGTCCTCTGTTTGACAGCACATCGATTCCCTGAATCAAGAATTAAATCAGGAGTCATTTATTCTAATTATGGTGCAGAAAGCCTCGCAGTATTACAAGTCCTGATTCAGAAGCAATGGAGTGTCCTTAAAATAGGCCAGTTCTTATTTCACATTAAACTGGAAAAGGTCTTTAATAAACTGTGAGTCAGGGACAATAGTTATTTGTTCCTATTACTGAGGCTATTTGTGTTGGAATGAGGATTTTGTTCCTAACTGTGACTTCTGTTTTTTCTCCCACAGGGAATTCCTGTTTCTGTGTTTATAATGTCATTGCATGTTGCCATGGCAAAAGTTGTATTGCCATGATAGTACTAGTTCAGTATTATGTTAGTCAAGGACAAGGGAGGTAGAAATTAGATCAAAATAAACTTTAACCACAAAATGGGAAACGTCTGTGGAATTTCATCTCTGCTTTTATAAGATATTGTTAGTGTTTTCTGGTGCTCCCATAGTTTTTGATTTGTATTTATTAACATATATATGCCATATATATTTATATAAATCCATCACAATTTCTTCCTGAAATTGTAGAATTTATTTACATTGAGCAGAGGAAGGCTGTGTAAGAATTTTGTGTCCAGCTTCAGTTGCTACAAGCTGAATGCTCAGAATTGCACAATCCCACCTTGAACTGGCACATGGAAACTCCTGGCTGGGCTGGTATGTGTTGTTATGAAAGAAAGAATCTGAAGGCTGTGCTCAGAGCCCTTCCTAACAATGAACTCATCTGGGAAACATCTCTTGGAAGGAGCAGCTGCTCTCAGTGGTGCCATGGCCCGTTTGCTCCCCTGGTTCAGAGGTGCACCCCAAAACTTCTGCATTAAATAGTCCTGGGTTTAGAAAGCTTCACCTTATTGGTAGAGCAGAGTGGTTCTGTCAGTTTTCTGGATTAAGATAGTTTTTGTTATCAAATAATTGACAGCGTATCTTGGTTCTTCATGAAGGCTTTTTGTCTCTGTTCAGTTTCCACTCTGTTTTGGGGAGATAGACCTAGTATTTGTAACAGGAAAAAAAGTCAGCAGGACAGATGGTGCTTAACAGAGAGTCCAAGCTTCAGCTTGCTGTGTTTTGTAAAAAGATAGAGATGGTTTCAGGATGTTAATACAGAGCCAACCAGTAGGTGCTGCATTTAGAGGAGCAGTGGGGTTATGAAAAGCAGGGTGTTAATTCAGCAGGACCAAATTGTGAAACCAGGGCAGCAGCTTTGGATGACTTATGCTGGGTGTTCAAATTGCTTTGATGCAACTTGGGATCTTCATGTTCATCATGTACCTTTTAATTGTAGCATTTTACTGGAGAGGTGTGTGTTTTTTGAGGGGCCAGTGGATGTGGGAATCTGTCCTTTCCATTTGGGAGTGCTGAAAAAGATGATCTTTAACCTCAGCTTGGGTAGGGTAGTGGTTTACACAAGTAGTAACAATTAAATGTTTTTTCCTACAGCAGTGCAGTGAAGTTCCTGCTGAATGGCCAGGGTTCTGGCTGGCATCTGCAGAGGTGAAGGGGGAAGTGAAGCAAAGTGGCCTCTGTGTTCTGAAATTTCTAACACTGCATTTCACATCTGTACAAAGAATTTAGGAGTCGTTGCAATTTTTCAGTTTTATGTTTAAGGTAAATTAAATCACTGCGTTGGCATCTGTTTCTTGGATACAAAAAAAGCAGCAAATGGTATTGTTACATTAAGATATTTGGAAATATCTAGGACTTAGTGAAAAACTATGTTTTAGTACATTCAAGGGCCTACCAAGTCAAGGGCCTACTGTGACTTTACAATTTTCATGAAGAAGTTATGCTTGAATTAAATCAAGTTGCAGTGGTGCAGAACTAAGTCTGTCTAATTATGAATGTGTAAAGCGGAAATAGCTGTCCACTCTGTTATTGTTTACTTCTGAAGTTCAAAAATTTGATGTATAAAATAGAGAATATGCATTATTTTTAGATGGCTTTCTCAGTGAAGGTAGTTTTTTTTTTTTTACTGGAAACAATCAAGTCAGGAATATAAATTTTCTAAATTGAAGTATTCAAGTAGTGTGATGTGTCTTCGGTGAGTATCAGAGGCTTTTCACGTTTGAATATCCTTTCTAAAGGAAGTGTCAGGTTTGATAAGTCTGTTTGTCCTATCTTGATACAGAATGGTTCTTGTGCACACCTTCACTGAGCATTGGTTCAGGAATGAAAATTCTTGCAGAACCAAAGATGTGCTGCATTTTAGGACTGACCAGTCAGAGCTGCCAGTTCTTAATTCTTGGAAGGCACAAACTAAATGGAATCTAAAATAATATGAGGGTAACAACAGAGGGTTGCAGGAGCTGGCAAGGATGTTATTGAGCATCTGTGGTTGGACATCCCAGTCATTTCCTACACAAGTCAGAAGCGATTCAGGCCATGTGTAGGGGTCAAGCTAGATCACACTTGTCAATACTATGCTTATTGGATGGGCTTTCTCCTGGTAGTTACCCTTAAACTTTGAGGCAGTATCCAGCTGTGCTACAGGAGGCTCTGCAGAGTTGATGGGTAGTGGCAGAGGAGCAGAAGATTTGATGCCATTGTTTGGTGTGTCAATAGTGTGTGGATTGGAGTAAAAGAGCTGTAATAATTTGAGGATGGTGCCTTTGGGTTACTCACAGACATTTCCTGCTGTAGCAAAAGGATCTGACAGTTTCTCCTCCCCAAAAAAAAACAAAAAACCTTTCACATTTGTAAAAAGCCAAAACTGGAAACACAGAGTATGTCCAAATTAAGACATGTGTCATTCTTTAATTTACTCCTTCATTTTTTCCAGCCTCTGAGCACAGGATTCTTGCATGTGAAGGCTGAAGAACATTGCCACACACATGAGGAAAGAATGCCATCAAAAGAACCTGTGTGACCCAGTCACAGCCAGGGAATATATGATGAGAAATTATGTTCTCCAGTGATGGACTTGCTCTCACTGCCATTTTCTCCTGCCCTTGTTTATTACATGCCAAATGTTATCCTTGGTTTTATTTATCAGCCATGGGAAGTGCATCTGGGATTAAAAGGAAAACAGGCCTTCAGCATGATATACTACAGTATTAGCATCACTGCCATTTGTGCACTGGCAAAGTGTTCCCTTTTTAAGCCCTTTTCCCATACATCAAAGTTTTAAAAGAATTTTCTAAAAGTGGCTTGAGTTTGCTGTCCTTTTTTTGCTCCAAGCTGGACTATCCCTAAGACATATCCCTATTACCTGCTTCTGCCTCCTCGCTCAGGGCTGGAGTGAACAGTCAGCTCCAGCTGAGGAGTGTGTGGAGCAGAGCCAGGGAAATGTTTTCTGCTCTCAGTGCCTGAGGTGGGAGTCAGGCTGGGGCAGCTGTGCTGCTCTCAGCCTCTGCCTTTAGTCTGGGTAGCTTTGGGGGTCTGCTGGAGGTGTGTGCAATGGGAGAACAGGGTACACCACCCCTGTGCCTGTCTGATCTTCAGGTGCAGTCTGACAGCTCTTCAGGGCATGGTTCAGCTTGAGCTGGGCTTCTGAGGTGCTGGGGGGATTGATGGACTGAAGAAATGCTGGCTGGTTTCTCTTGTACAACTGGTGTTTTCTATAGTGACAGTCTTGACAACATACATGTGTTACCTTTACTCTCTCTCTGTATTCCAGCCTGCTCTTATCTCCCTTGTGTGGGTCCTAACTGTATTAGCATCATTTTGTCTTTAGAATTAGATGGTTTAATACAGAGCACAGCTTTTTTATTTTATCCTTATTGATAGCCCACTTGGTATGTGATCACACTAGAGAAGATTTAAGTTTTACTCATTTACCAAGTGTGTCCTAAGGTCTTCTGAAGTTCTGCTTACAAACAAGCTGGTTTTGGTAATACAAACATATATTCCTATGGTACTTTTCTTTTAGAGTGCCACTTTCCCTTCTGGCTGCAGCGGGACTTGAGGAGGAATGTGACCTTGTGTAATTATCCCATTCTTTGGCCTTTAGGGTTACACCAAGCTGGAATCAGCTGACTTGATTTCTTGCAGTCAGCAGCTCAATAATTTCTCTTTTTCGCGTATATGAACATGAGTTAGGAGACAGGTGGAGGCAGGATTAGGGCTGCCATGTGCCCTCAGTTTCTCAGGTAGCTTTGACAGAATATTTCTAGGAATTCCTGTTTCCAGACATTTGGGCAGGAGCCACATCCAGGTGAGGTGCACTACTCCAGGGAAATGTCTGTTGTCTCTGTCAGCTGTTCAAAGATATGTTGAGCTTCAGTTATCAAATTATGTTCTTTATTAGTGATTCATAGATCCAGAATGAAAGACTGAAATGACTGCTTGTACATTTGAAGGTGGAGAGCTCTTAATTACTGCAGTTGTAGAGAATATGAGAAAGTACAAATTAAGCCAGTGGGACTTTTTGAACCTAATTATTTTATGATCCTTTCTGTAACACTCTCTTTTTTTCCCCCAAATAATTCAATAACTTATTAAATAAATTTTTCTTTCATCATATCTTAATTACTAAAAATATTTTCTATTGATGGATTAAATACCTGGTAATATTTGATTTCCATTAGATAATTTCCTTTTTTTAAATGTTTTTAATTGTGCATTCATCTTTCTTCTTTGCCAGTAGTACTTGAACACTCCCTCAAAAAACACCTCGAATTTCTTTCCTGTGTGAGGGCCACCAGTTATGCAGAGCATTAGGTGTCAGACAAGCAGGGGATATTCAGGGAATGTGCTGATGTGTGTCTGATGCCACTTTGCCTCATACTCCCATGTGGTGAGTTGGATTTCTGCTCTCATTTGAGTGGCAATCATGCCCAGGAGTTGTTTTTAAGGTTGTTTTTAAGCATTAGGAAAGTGCTCTCCAAAGGGGAACAATCCAAACATTTACATGCTCTGACAAAAACATGTCTTTGTAGAGAGCCAAGGAAGCTGCTGCAGGTGAGTAGTTGGACTGTGGGGTGGGGAAAGAGAAGGAACCCAAAATACAAAGTTTTGTTTGTTTTATGGTCCCTGTTGTCCTTCTGCTGTTTGAGTGATGGAGAATCACGGGTGCAAAGCTGAGCAAAATGTCTGCCTGGGCTTGTGGAGTGGTTAACAGCTCAGACATTTGTTCAGAGCTGGTCCCACTTCTCTCTCATTCTTGTTTTATACTCTGTTGCGCTGGTGTTCTCACAATGTGGATACATTTGTCTTCCTTTCATCAGTAAATCAGCATCCCTGTAGAACTGAGGAGGTAGAAGGAGCTAATTTGTCAAAAGCTGCCAGCAGGCATCCAGTCATTTTGCATTGGTTTTTTTTTTTCCCCTTTCTTTATTGTATGATTTTGGTAAGTACTGTTTTCATATAATTGCATTTAAGTCTGCATAAAAGAGAACCATTAATGTTCAGGAATTTCAGAGTAAAAAAGAAATGTGGCACTGTGAAAGACTGGGGTTTTTTAAAGATTGAAATGTGATGACAAAGGAAAACAGATGTTGTTTTATTATTAAAATATCCTACACTGCTCTCTACTGGAAGAGTGGAAGTCTACATTAAATATTCAGAAGTGCACCTAAAGCTATTTCTTGATCAAGAGTCAAGTTTATTAATATTTTTAATGGTAAAACTAACTTTTCCTAAGCATGTATAGAGTTTTTCCCCCCTAAGCTTTGAAGAAAAGCACCTGCGTGTTCTTTGCATGTAAAGCCAATAAAATGTTGAGGGTCAAAATCTAAACTGCCAGGGGAAGAACTACTGGAGAGTTTCCTGCTGATGTCAAGGAAAGAAAGTGCACTGCTAACCTTAACAATTCACCTGGCCTTACTAAGACCTGCTGGGCACATCAGAACAGCAGCAGGCTTGTCAGAAATGTCAGGGATTCTGGATGCCTGAAGTTGTCTTACATTTGAAATGATTTTTAATTGAGCCAGCAAAGTAAAAGATTTGCATTTTATTTTAATAGTTTCTCCAGTGAAAGTATAATTCTAAAAGCAGTTTTAATAATTTTACAATGGAATTGGACCAGAAAATGTCTTGTTCATGTTAATGCATAGGGAAATGTCACCTACATTCTGACAAATATTCCTCACAAAAGGGTCTGGCTGATAGCTTGTTGTGTAAGACAGCCCTCCTGGTCATTACATTTCTCTCAGTTGCTGTCAGTGATAAAACCTCTGTTGATTTAATCTGTTGAAATAGTGTCTGTTAATTCTTTGCAGCTGCATTATCTTACAAATCTTTGCATGTGGAGTGAATACATCTGGTTGTCTGCTAGTATTAGATTAGAAACAGTTTGATCTGAGGAGTTTGTCTTGTATGTGGCTGGCCAACAGCTCACTTTCTTCATGGCAAACATCACTGTACATTAAAGGAACACTTAAATGGTCCTGACTGATAGGATCTGTTGGCCTCATATGAGTTATTTCTGATTGCAGACAGCTGCAAGTGAAATGAGTAATATATTAGGAAAATAACTGCTCATCAGCTTTAAAAGGAATGGAATATGTTTGGAAGAATGGCAGACTGCAGTGAAGAATGTGTGGTAAAGAAAATTGCTTTAACTTGCTTTATGTTATACAAAATATTAAATGTCATCTTCTTCCAACTTTTTTAAGTATGCAACAAAAATTCAGTATGATCATGATCAACTTAACAGTAAACAACACATAAATATTTGAGTCTTGTGGCATGCCTGAATTATGTATTGTGTCTGTTTGAGTAGGCATATTATGCATGGAGTACACCAACCTCAAGAATAATCTTTTTGCTAGCTGCAGACAGTAAATGGATGTAGCAGTCCTATGTAAACATTTTTCAGCTGTATTATGTATTTCAACACATCACTTATGTAAAGAACACTTAAGTACTTTATGTGTTTATTAGTTTGCATTTAGGATTAATAGCTAATGATCTAAAGGGAAACTGTTATTTTCTGTTTCCCTCTTCTGCAGTGAAGTGTAGGAGCTGTGTTAGCTTGACTCTCAGGAACCACTTAGGTTTCATATGCTGGTTGTTCTGCATGAGTCAAGTTGCAGAAGGGAACCTCAAATGCTGAAAATAATCACTGACTTGCCAAGTTCCCATCTAAAGCTCTGGATCAGTACTGCTCCCTAAAGGGGCCTGGGCATGGAAAGGGAGGTTTCACATTTACCCCTCTGGCTCCGAAATTTTTCTTGCAGAAACTCTTCCATGCTGAATAATTGTATTATTTGTGCCACAGCTGGATGAACTTCCTGATAGAACAAATATTTGTTTTCTGTGTTTGTGTGAGATTTGGTGAGAAAAATCTGCTGAAAGGACCATGATGAAATGGCCACCTTCCCATTTCATGGGAGTGGTGAGTTAGTTGGTGGCTTCCCCCAGAGACCTGGTGGCAGCGTGCCTGCTGTGCCAGGGGTTGTACAAACTGCACAGTGACCTTGGCAGCTGAAGCCCCAGCTTTGCAAATACATCTGTTTGCTTAGCTTAACCATCATCAGTAATACCACAGTAATTGGTACCTCATATTAAACAGAAAATGATGATAGATGAGATGGAAAGGCACAGAGCATAGAAAAAAGCAAGCAATAAAAAGCTTCTCATTAAAACTGTTGGCTTTAATGCAGTAAAGTAAGGCTTTACTGCATAGTCATTCTTTTGTTACAAACCTGTGTTGGTCTGAAATTCTGTCTGTATTTTTCCCCCAAACAGAACAGTCCAAGTTAGTCAGAATATCCCCCGTTAATTGCTGGTTTTCCTTTTATTACTCTTACCAAGACCTTAAGAAGGGAAGTCAAGCATTAAATGTGTAAGCAATTTTAACACACCTGAATTAACAAATTAGTACAGTTGCAATTGAAAGAATTAGAAATAGTTACAAACAGTGCAATCCATAGTATAGCCTTGTAATTTTTCTTGGTCTTAACACTTAAGCTAAAATTCTTCTTTGTCTATATGGAGTAAATGTGTCTTAATTATTTTCCTATGCATTTTCCTAGTTTATTATGCATGAGCTTGAAGCTTGAATTCCACATCCAGCTCAAAACTGCTGAGAGCAATTGAAATTTTAGTGGTGATGCTTAATGTCAAAACCAACACTCATCTGGAAGAGAGTGAATGATTTATGGAATTCTAGTGGGTTATGGTCTGTAAATGCTGATCTAAGGTTCATGGTATTTCTGTATTCTCTGAGTCTTGGTTGTTTATTTCTTTTGTAACTTACTGAGCAAACACAATGAGTTTTTCTTCTGGTTTTATCAGTCTTTTAAAGTGCTTTCAGCAGTTTATCTTTCTGCTTAGAAATCTACTTGTCCCTCCTCTCCATGGTCATAAATGGTAATTTCTGGTTTGGGGAACATTACTATAAGCTTTAAAATTCAGTGACATTTAAGAGATTCCCCAGCTGTGGCTGGGGAATTTGATTTTCTGAGGCAGTAGTGTGAATTATCATGAGGTACAAGCTTCTGGGAAAACTGTATTTGTGGAAGGTACTGTTTGTGGAAAGATTGGTCTGCTGCTGGGATTTACTGAATACAGCAAAGGTAACTTCATCCTTCTTGGACTGTGAAGCAGAGGAGAGTCCTGGGGAAATGACTGATTCTTTCTTAGCTTTATCAGAGCTTGCTCATCTGGATGGAAGTAAGTAAACAAGAAATGTAGGGCAGCCCTGTGCCCTTCTGGAGAAGCAGCTGCAGGCAAGGCAGCATAACCTGGGGCATCTCTGTGTGTGCATGACCCAGTTCCACCAGAGGCCTGGCCCTGAATCTGCACTGGGAACTACTGGGCTGCTTGCACTGGTACTGGTGCTGCCAGTCTGGAAACAGCGCAAGGCTTAGGAAACAGCCGGGGATGAAGCATTTGTGCAGCTCAGTGCTCACTGAGCCTTGTCCACACCTGCAGCTCTTGTTTCCTGTGTTTCTGCAGGATTCCTGCTCTGTGTATCACATACCTTGTGTGCTCACAAACTTACAGCAATCAAACTTCTGCCTTTTGTGTTCTCCCAGATGTGGTGGATATAAGTTTGCTTGTCTGCAGGTATCTGGTAATGTTGGCATTTCAGCCTTCTTCTTAGACTCTCATCTGATCTTACCTGTTGGTTTGGGGGTTTTTTTGCTCACATATATTCATTCATCTTTCCCTTTCTGTCTCTGCTGTGTGCAGTATCCATCATGTCTAAGAATCATTCTTCCTTCTCTACATGCATTTTGTGCAGCCATCACTTTTCCAGGCAAGATCACCCCCATGGTCTAAAGTCATCAGAGATGTTGTGTGAAGGACATCAAATCAATAGCAGAGCCTTCTGCTCTGTTCTTCCAAAGCCTTGGTCTCCTGGCTGGAGAAGTAATCATAAAGAATATTGGCAGCAGATGTGTGTGGTGTTTCGATTTAGACTGCTGTTTTCAAGGTGGCATGTCATATTTCTGAGTCACTAGCAAATATCTAATGAGGCTTCACTGTTGGTGGAGCTGCACAGTTTCTTTGCAGGAGTACCTTGAGCATACTAAACATGTTTGGAAGGTTTAATAGAAGTAAAAACTCCAGAGTTACTCTGTTTAAGTTGTCTGTATCTTGGCAATTTTAAATCCCTTTCAAAATGGCTAGGACTTAAAAATTGTACATGTCTGTGTGTCATGGTACACAGAAAACTGTGCTTTGGGGAAAAAGGGAGGGTTTTTTTTTCCTAGAGTTAATTTAGCACATACACATACATGATGTGACTTAACTGTAGTTCAATGTGAAAATTTGGCAACAGAAAATCAATTAGTGTATCACACAGATGGTTTTCAGGCAGGATTATCATACATTTTGTAACAGCACAGTAGAAGGGAATGTGACTGTACAGAAAACTAAAGCATTTCAGTGTACAAAGAAATAAGGTCCTTTTGCAGTATTGTGCTTTCTATATGAAAACACATGTGTTTGGTTTTCATTAAAGACTTACTTGGTAAAAATATGAATTGATATAGAAAAACTACTTGAAAATGTGTCTTGTTTTACATAAGCTGGAGCCTAGTTCCTGTAAGTCTATGTTACTATACCAAGCAGCTTTGAGAGGAAAATCAGTTCTTTTAATTTATCTTACATCTTGTGGGAATGTTTTAGTGACAGAATCCAAAGTATTGGCTCGTGTTTTTTCATGGGAAGAATCTTCCATCTGTATTTTGCATGCGTTTTTTTATTATTTTCTAAAAAGAGTTATTACCAAAGTGGTAATTTCCCTGTGGAAAAAGGTACTTGAACTTCTAATTTACAGATTTGTCTAGGATGTTTTTTAAAGTCAATTTTGATAATGCTAATATTAGTATAGAATGTAATTCTTGTTATTTTCTTGATTAGAAATAGCTGTGTGAAGGTTTTTTATTTATCACCTACTGAAACAATTGTCTTTCCAAAATGCTGCTTGAAAATAATTGGAAAATAAGATTACTCAAGTTGATTATGCCTTTAAATGCATAACTTACTGCTCACAAATTACAATTTTTTCAGTTTCTAGGCAGTACAGAAGTGGAGCAGCCCAAAGGCACGGAAGTTGTAAGAGATGCTGTTAGAAAATTAAAGGTAAGAATTTTTAATGAAACATAAATGGAATGTACTCTTAACCTCTTTTTACAACTAAGACACTGTGTAGGTTTTCTAGGTGAATTCCCTGGCTCTAGAAGTAGTTGCTTTTACTAATCTCTTTAGTGTGTAGGTTCTTCCTTATTATGTCTATATGGTGTGGTGTTCTGCTGTGTACAACATTTAGTTGTCCTACAGATTTTACAACAATTCAGAAATATTTTTAAAGTAAATGTATTTCAATGGCTAATGCTTCTTCTTCAGGCTTGTTTAGGGCTTCATTAATACAAATTGAGGTAGCAAGAATTTGTTTTAGCTGCCATCCCCAGCTAT
The DNA here is from genome assembly GCF_023055355.1 of Agelaius tricolor. NCBI lineage: Eukaryota > Metazoa > Chordata > Aves > Passeriformes > Icteridae > Agelaius > Agelaius tricolor. The sequence goes on from NW_027269270.1 coordinate 5,029,014, forward strand.
GGCTGAGAAAATCAGGCTTTTGCAATTTCCTCTTGGCTACATGTGCTTGGGCACCAAGGGACTTGGTGGACAACTAAAAATATCCGAGTGCAATGACTTGCTGAGGGTTGTTTTCAGTGAACATGGCTTTGCCTTGGCTGCTCAGAGCTCTGCAGGCACTGTGAGCTGGGGCAGGGAATGCTGATTGTTCCAATCCACTCCACTGCCTTGTTTCTGTGGAATTGCTTCATGCCTAGCTGCTCTGAGCTATTGGCCCTCCAGTTTACTTAGATGTAAAAAATCTTTCTCCCTACTGCTGCATTTTTCATAACTTTCTTGCAGGCTTTTCATTGTTCATTTAAACAGGTTCCGCAGAAATGGGCAGGAAACGTGGGGAGTCAATATTGAAAAAATTGATTGTGTTATTACCATACTAAAGAAATGCAGAAAGGAAACAAGAGATTACTCATGTAGCTCAGCTTTTAAGGCTGAGTTTTCCCTTGAGAAAGCCATCTTTACAAGATGGATCAGTAATCTTATTAAGGTATTGGAACACATTCTTTGCTGTTGTTTTCACTCTACCAAGATAGTACAGCTGCCTTTAAAGATTCATTTAGCTGATTCTTGGAGTGTTTTATTCCAAAAAGACTTTTTTGTACTGCAGATAGAGTCATTATTACCCAGTTGTTTTCAAGTGTTTTAGGCTAAGTTTGACCCTTTAAGCATTGCAGCATTCTATCAGTGGAAACAAAGTGGATTTGTGTGCACCTTGTGTAGTTTATCTTTATAAAACTCCAATACCCCCAGAAAAATCAGTTCTGTGCAGAAATCTGTCACAGTGATACCTTGCTATGGAGCAGCTTTGCTTGTGTTATAAAGGTGTTTTATTGGACTCCTGAATAACCAAATGCTGAGTGTCTCTGTCCAACTGGTGGAACCCCAGCCTGGCCTGGGCTCTCACTGATCACTGGAGGCTTTGGGTGGGTTGAATTCTCTGATTTCTCACATGGACATTGTTTCCTCTGAGAGAGAGTCCTAAAAGGATTTCAAATAACTGCTCTCAGACGTGTGGGCAAAGCCAGAAATGTGGTGTTTGCATTTATGGTGTCACTGGAGTGTACAGATACCTACTCTCATTTGCTACACACATTCCCTAAATAAACCACCTTGGAGATGGAAGTCTGAATAGCTGCAGCCAGAGTTACATTATTTTCTTCTTCTTCAAGTTTGGAATTCTGTAGTTTAGATATCAAGTATTGCATGTGACCTTACATAATCACAAGTTTATTAGAGACCTTCCAAAGTAAATAAACATGACTTTAGGAAGGACTCGAAAAATCTTGGAACAGATTTCAGAGAGCAATGAAAGCACTTTTTTGTTTGAAACAATCCCCAATTAATTGAATACTCATTTGAAGAATGATGTTGTGCATTTGTAGTTTTTGAAGAGAAGCCTAAAGGTAGTGAATTTCTTTATTAAGCACATATCTCTAGTTTGTTTTTATAAAATGGTAATTAAAAATTTTTAAGCAATTAAAACAACTTGAAAAACTAATGTCATATTGGAAGAAATGCTGAAGAAATATAAAGGGGTTTGGGGGTAGGAGAGTTTTTAGAAGACATGTAGCTTCTGATGCCATATTTATATTTTGAAATTATCTGGATTTGCTTTTAATTGCAATGTTATTAATCATAATTTGTTTTTAATGAAAATTAATAGCTGGCAGAAAAACAACTGCCACTTTCTTAATGTTCAGAGCTATTTTTACAAGTGACATGCATCACTCTAATAAGCTTTTGAAGTCACATGCTCCAGTGATACACAGACCATGAAACCCAGCCACCAGAAAGCATTTTTCTTAAGCCCTCATGTCACCAAACTGTCAGAGTCAAGATGTGATATACAACTCTGTACCTCTCTAAATCATCTAAAAGCCCTTAACTGAGCACAAAAACTTGGGTTGCCCAGCACAGAAACTGCAGCTGCCATGCCACAAACTGATTTTTCCCAGCAGATGGAGCTGATGTTCTACAGAAACATAAAGTATCTTGGACAAACTTTTTCTTGATTCTTCATTGTACTTTTATCCCAAATACAGCTTTTATATTTTCTTGACAATTTTTCTGGGACAGTTAACAATTAGAAGATTGTTTTTTTTCAAGCAACCATATTTAATTTTTCTAGAGGATTCTCCAGTGGCTTTATCTAGGTGGGATTTCCCCTCGTGTTTTCCAAGTGCTTGGAGCTGTACTGCAGGAGAGAGATGAAACTTGAACACTAATGTTTTACAATGTGTTTGTTTATTTATTTGTAAGATAAGGTGAACTATTATCACAATTTATTACAAAACATGTTTTCCTTTAAGTTTTCTAGTCAAAACTGGTTTCTAGAATGAAACAAAAGCTAAAGCACGTGGCACCCAGATGCTGTATCTAAACATGCCTATGGTACTCAAAGGTCTATGTGTAGTAAAATCACACTTTATTTTATTAAATGAAATTATTACTTTCCTTGATTAATGAAGTTTGTAACTTCTCTATCAGACTGTAAGAATGAATTTGATCCTTCTTATAAAGTGTTGGAAGGGTTGCCAGAAATGGAAACAGCTAGAAAGAGCAGCAGGACAGATGGAAGGAGCAGCATAAGCAGAGCAGTGGTAAGAAAGCTGCATGGAGGGGTGTTAAAGAGAAACCAGAATAAACACCTGAGTTTTGGGCTGTTTCTTCCTACAGTCTTCCAAGGGACTGTTTTGTGAGGGCCAAACTCAAGGCTGTTTGCTTACCCAGCTTTCAATTCATTATCCTTTTTTTTCACTTTTCTTCTGTAAGTGGAGATGACCAGACAAAATGCAAATAGAGTGAATCACTTTGAAACCACTTGAAATATTTTTCATCATGTCCTTGACCTCCAAGAATACAGAGTGAAGAGTGCTGGTTCACACACTTCCACCCATGCAGAGATGCTGTCCTGCTGCTGCCCTTAAAGGACCATCTGTGGATATTGTTCTGAGCTCCCTCCCATGTTAAAGCTCAATTTAATTTGTTGTTTAAAGGACAGAGGAGGAGGGTGGAGTACAGAGACGCTTTTAATATTGGGATAAAGAGATTTGCAGCCAAGCCTTCCAGCCATGACTGCTCCCTTTGAAGTACTGCAGAAAGCACAATTTCTGGTTCAGGACCAGTCAAGGACATCCTGAAGACTAAAGCAAGTCAGATGAGAAAAGCTGAATAAGAAAATACCTGTTTACCCTGCCTCTCAAAAAAACTAAAATTAAACCCTGCCCCCCACCCCATTAAAAAAAAATCAACCAAAGCCAACCAACCGAACAGGGAAAAAAAAAATCAAAAACTACCACAAAAAAACCCCAACAACCCCCAAAACTCTATGCCACCAAACAAAATGTCCAAAATATCTCAAAACAGCAACAACAAAGCAGCCCACCCCCAAATAAAACAAAACACAAAAAATCTGTCAGGGAGTGAGAGATGGAAAAAAAGACTGCTCTGTATTGTCTTCTACACTGTGGATAATAGATGGATAGCCTTCCTCTCAGTCCAGTGTGTGTCTGGAAAATAAAATACAACCTATTCCATAGACATACACTTCTGGATGGCTTTTTCTCTGCAAAGATGATTATTGAGAGATTGAATTTTGCATTTTTCACCCTTTTCCTCCTCTTGACAGGTATTTTTCAGACGCTATAATTTCACTATGCCCATATCAAATGCCCATGAGAGTTTGGACCATTACATGACCAATTCGATGACATGAAGGCACTGGAAAAAAAAAAAACGGGGCCTCTTGGTTTTTTTTCAGACATGTTTCCTTATAATGAATATTGTAATGATAAAAAGGAGGAAAAGCATTTTCTCCAAGACAGGTTATAAAGCTGTTTCACAGTTTATCCAAAGACCCAGCCCTAAGCCAGGGCTCTTTTTAGGTGTGAAGTGCAATGTCTGATTTGTCACTGGTCACCTGCATTAAATGAAGGAGTTGAACCTCTCTTTCCTGGAATGAATATTAGCACCCAAATCACAGGAACATCTCCCTTTTGGTGTGTCAACTCTTTTTAATTAAGTCTTGAGTTGTGCAGGGAGGTGTAAATATTAAAGCAAAGCACATCGTTTTGATTGCATGGCTTAAATTGATTTATAGATCTATAGAGGTAATTAGTCTTAACAATTAATTCTTTAGCTCCAGTTCCTGGCTGTCTTGAGAACATTAATTTTTTTTTTTTCTCATGGCATTTTTGTTGGTTGTGCTTTGATTAGACTTGATACCTAAACACATCAAATTTAATTTTAATAACACTCTTAGAGTATGCATTTTCCTGTGCTGCTGTGATAAACTACAAAATATATGGATGGTTTAAAATTTCTTTTATTTTAAAGCTAAGTTAAATTGTAGAAAATAGGTTCAGTTGTATCTGTTGCTTTCCCTCAAAATGCCAAGAAAATATAATGTTAATTCTGAAGCAGTTGAACACAAGCCAGCCCATCCCACTGAGCTGGACCAAACCTGGAGTTCATGCCTGAGAGCATTATATGTATAAACTAACAGTTTAAGAATTTGGCCCATCGTGTCTCTTCCCAAGCCATGTTGTGATTCATTATAATTTTATATAATTTTCCATTTTTATGCCAATGGGAGGCTGCAGATTTTTACCCTCTTAAATAATCTTGTTACTGTGTGAGATACAAACATTATTTGGTTTCAAATGTGTGCTGATAGGAAAATATAATGGTTGTACATCTCCCAGGTCCAGAGGTCCCTTGGGGTCCTCCTTAGGTAGAAGGAATGACTAGAAATAAATAGAAGAAAAAATTCCTGATACCTGATTCAATGATGGGATGTGCTGGTCAAACCCCTCACAAGTTTGGGAGGTGGCTGAACGTGGCATTCTGGAGAATGTCAGCTATAAAAGAAATTGCTGATTTGTATCTGTGTGCTATCTGTTATTGCACAGGACAGTGGGCAGGGAAATGCTGAGAAAGGAACAGCCACACATTTTCTGAATTAATCTCTGTGTGTTCACTGCACCCAGTAAACCTTTGATTAAAAAGCTCATTTGTCTGGATGTCTGTTTGGGGGGATTCTCTTGTGCTTGGTTTCTTTCACTATTGGTCTGGTTTTGATTTTATGGAGTGTCTTAAAGTGGATTTTCCAGCCCTCTGCTAACTTTGCTAAATATCCTGTGAATTTTTCCTCCATTTTGTCAGCATCCTTCTGCATTTGAAACCCTCAGCAGGTAACATCTGAGTGTGTTCTCACAAGCAGTTGATGCAGTGCAGCCATTGTTGTCATCTTAAGGATCTCTTTGAAACACCTTCCCAGCTTTGGCTTCATGAGAAGGTCCTCAGTTAGTGGAAGTCCTACCATGTTATCAGACTTCATTCTTCATCTTCACAGGATAGTGTCCCAAGAACCAGAGTTTGTTGCCATGGATTTGCAGGATTGCTTGTAGGAAAACAAGGGGCTCTGTTGGGATACCAGCCTGTGCTTTCTGGTTGATCAGGCTTCTCTCTGTTATTTGCCCCTTCATCAGCCTTTGTGGTCTGATGAAGGGGCAAATAACAGAGAGAAGGGGCAAATCTCTGTAGCAATTTTAGATTTCAGATCATTAGTTCGTTTTCTCCCCTTTCTTTCCCCTCTCATTTTTTTCTGCTTGTAGATTTTATCAGTATTTTTTTTTTCTCCTGGTCATTGTTCAATAATGTCATGCTTAAGAAATAAACCCTGCTGGAATACATTAGAAACATATCTTCCCAATGACAATTTCCTGTTTATAACTACATCTGGAGACTAATGTAACTAACTTAACTCATACTTTTTCTGTTGCTTCACTTTCTTAAATATAAGTGGCATACAAAATACAGATGCTTTGTCTACTTGCATTTTTTGTAAATATTGATCATCACTAATTTAATCTCACTTGAATGATCTAGTTTTTGAGCTGGATTTCTGCTTTTTGAGAGTGGAGGCGTGGTAGGGTCAGTTTGTTCACCGTTTTTTTTGGAATTGGCACAGAACTGCCTTCTGGAACTTCCTCAGTGTTGTAAGTCTTCTTGACTACTTGGAGCAAGCTTTGGCCAGCTGTTCTAAAACTTGTGCATGCTATTCACATCACTTACTTTAAAACCTTTTTCTTCAAAACTGCATTACTTTAAAAACTACAGCTTTTTCATGTTGTAGCTGTTGTTTGAGACTCTGAGATGATTGCTGTTGGAAAATCAAGCGTTCCATCATCATTCTCAATATTTACCATGAGTTTAACGCAGTAAAATCCAACAGTATTTGTGCTTTTTCTTCACTGCTGCCCAGAAATTCTTGTGCATGACTTGTTTGCAAAGGGACATGTTCAAAAGGGCAGGATTTGCTCGAGTTCCGGGCTGTTTCAGGATGAGTTGTGCCCCAGGGTTATCTGTTCCATGGGTGTCTTCCTGGGCACCATTGAGTACATTGGAAATTGAAGTGTCCAAACTGTCTGGGTGATCTTTGGATTTTGTAGTCATTCCATTTAACCTGGCAAAGTGCAGAGTACTGAGAAAAGGGATCACTCATGTCCAAGTCCCACCCACTGAAGGGACATCAGGAAACTACAAATCAGAGGGGAAATCTGGTGGATGCAGCTAATGAATAAATGCCTGATCTGAAAATTATCTAAAGACACTTTAAGTTTAATATAAATCTTGGGAAAAAAAAAAATCCATGCTAATAAAGCAATAGTTGCCCTATCTTTTTCCTCTTTAAGCACAGACTAAAGGCTAAATTTGCAATATAAAATTTAGGACAGATTTTTTTGTGGTTTAATGAGTGATTTTTATTAAATAAAAAATATTTTTTCTCTGTAGTGAATTTTACTTGTTCTTTAAAGTCAACAGATGTCATTGAACAAAATGCTGTAAACCAGCAGTTATGATTTTTAATTTTGCTTTCTGTAAAATTTATTTTTAAAAAATTAAAATATGCATATGGAATGGTACCCCTTAAGGAAGATACAGGGATTAATGTGTATTAAAAGAGTATGTAGCAAGACATGGGCTTGAAGTTAAATTGATGGGAAAAGGATGTGTTGCAAGAGGCGTATACATGATGCTGAAGAGGCATCATGAACTAGAACTTATATTCAAGAAGAAAGAACTTATATTCAACTTATATTCATCAAGAGCTAGAACTTATATTTTCTTGACTCTCAACTAATTGGTTTTCACAAGTCATCCTGTATGAAGTATAGAATACTTTATATTTTAAAAAATACTTGGCCAGTGACTGTAGCATTTCTAGATGTTAAAATACAATAGGTATTTATATTTTTAAAGAGTTGGCTTTGAGAATGGCACAGAGTGGTTTAGATGGGGGATAGTTGTTTGGGGTTTTTGAGGTGGGAGGGTGTTTGTTTTACCAAGTGTGTGATACTTATCAGCTACTGGGGTGCACGAATCAGTAATGAATTGTCTGGGTAAGTCCTGTTACTGTGTGAAGTTAATAGGATCAATTATAAATTAATGTTTAGCTATCAAAAGTTCAATAAGTATGCCTTCGAAATGAGGAATAAAATTGTGAAGGAGGGAAAACCAGGTTCATTTTGTGCTATTAGGGTGGTTCTGCAAACTAGTTAATAATTTGCCATGAAGCTGCCTGTAAGCAAAATGAAATAAGAGATTGACAGTCATGTTGTATAAAGCAGTTGTCTTATGGGAAAATTTTCCAAGTACTGGTTGGAAAAGGATCAGAGCTGAAATCCTGAACTATCACTTAAATGAATGATTGTAATCAGAATTTTTAAGGATTTATGGGAGAGGTGTCAGTTGGCTACAGTTGTGAAGTGCTTACTTCACAATCACAAGGCAATTCAGGCTCGTGTCTTCCAGTCTGATGGGGCAGCACCCTTGGTGACACCCTGGATCCCTGATGGCACTGAAAGCCATTGTCCACACTGGCTTCTGACACAGAGCATTTGTACTGGTGGGGATTACACACCCAGTTTATTCTGGAATGGGAATGTTGAGGATAAACAGAGAGCTCTGAAGCAGAGATTCCAACTTCTGGCCTTTAGTGGATCATCACCCTTATTTATGCATTTGAAAATGCCATTCCAGGCTGTCAAAGACTTGGGAGGAAAAGGGTATTTTGCTCTGGTAACAGAGAAAAATAGGGAGCGATCACTTATATTTGCTAAGAAAGATACCCAAATTTAGGGCACTTCTTAATTGTTATGCAGGAGCAAATTTGAGATACTGTGCTGATTTTATAGACAGTCTTCATGAGAGAAAGAGAGAAAGGTAAGGATGGAAAAGGATGGAAAGTGTATTGGATAGGAATTATTAACCAACCCAGTCATATAAAGTGCTGTCTAACTACCATCTAGTGGGCTGCAGGCAGATAAATTCTGAGAATAAAACAGATCAAGTACTTCTTAGGCATTGGCAACTGTAGTGCTTTCAAACTGACCCTGTTCAAAACAACTGATGGAATATCTTGTAGGGTGCTTCCAGATACTCCTTTATGCACAAGTATGGGAGGGATGAGTATTTGAAGGATGCAAAATCTTCATTTAAGTGCATAAAAAGCAGATAAAAGCTTCAGGGGAACATGCTAAGTAATTTTAAAATAATTCTCCCTGAATTTTAGGCGCATTCTGTGGTGTGCAGTTAGAAATGCTGCTCTGTGCCCAGCTGAGAGTCTTGGAATAGTTGGTGTTGTTTATGGGAAGCTTATTGAAGAAGGAAGGAGGCAACTTCAGGTGGAGGGAGTTGAGAGAAAATGAGAATTAATAAAAACAAAAAAACTTTCTATTAATGGGATTGCTGTTGTGCTTTTTGTGTTTCAGTTTGCAAGGCATATCAAGAAATCTGAAGGCCAAAAGACACCCAAAGTTGAGTTACAAATTTCAATCTATGGTGTAAAAATTCTAGATCCAAAAACAAAGGTAAGAAACTTACATGGGTATTTTCATGCTAAACTAGTAAATATTTGTTTCACTGGTTTTAAGGTTTTCATTGTTTATTTTTTTAAAGTATTATAACAAAAGCCATTCTGTTGATGGAAAAAATCTTCTAAAACACCATGTTTTGTTACAACACCTGGGTGACATCTTCCCAGGAAGGTACATGAAGGCAAACTGTAGCTAATGTAGCATTCAATTTTTTAATCCTTTTACAGCAGGACTTCTAAACTTTGAGGAAGATGAAAACAATGAGCTAAATAAATGTTGACACTGCATATGATAAAAATCTTGCCCTATATATGGTGAATATTGAATTTGGAAGATTGTTTTGTTCCTGCTTCTTTATTGTGGAGTAATTGCTGCATGCAGGCAGTGGCAATGCCTTTTCTCAAATGGTAGCTGTAGTTCAAAGCTTGCAGCCCATTTTTGCTTCAGACTCTTCACACAACCAGAACTCAACAGCTCACCCATAAGCAGAGGGGACAAGAAATATCCATGTCAGTTTTAATTTGAGTTTTTGTGTCTTCCTTATGCAGTAGGGCATAAGGAAAAACCCCAAATCCTGGCAAAAACTGTTTTAAAATAACAGTTTGAAATGCCAAAAGATCTTAGCCCTCCTGCAGAGATTAGCAGAAATCTGTGGGATATATGTTCCTGGGGGAGTAGGAACATTCTGATCTCTTAGCAATGTTGTTATTACAACTCAAGTAGTAATCAACTGTGAGCAGTCTTTTTATCTCCCCCACTTTGTTTCTTGTAGCTCCATGTAAATTCCAATTGAGTTTTTCTTCTTTTGCACAGTTTATAAATGCTTTAGGAAATTCAATTTCATGTTATCAGCACTAACTAAAGTCTTTTTTGCAGTGTGTTTTTCAAACAAAGCACTTTAGTAGGAATATTGGGTTTTAGTCAGATAGTGACTATTAATGGCAGTAGGAACAGGAGGCCAGCTCATATATCAGGACCTGATTCTATACTTAGCACTCGAAAAAAGGATTATAGAAAAGTGATTCTGTCCTTCAATGATATAAAATAATTATATGGATCTGTAAACCTCATAGTGCTGGGGAAAGCACAGGTTATTGTTTCTGTGTTTTAAAGAGCTACCTCAGGACAGGGATTTGGAACATGGCAGAAATTGAATACTCAGATCAGCTGTAAAGACTGAGAAAATGAACTCACTTGGGGCAAGGGGAAAATGCCCATAGGGTGCATTTTTTGTCTATGTGCTTGTCTGCAAAGAGGGCACAGCCTTGTTTATGGGCTTACAGCAAGCTGGGAACCCCAGTGCTGCACATTTTTAATAGACAATAGTTCACATCTAAAAGACATATTTTCCTTTAAAGCAAATACTGCTTTCCCATGTAATAAGCCAAATAAAATAAAATACCAAGAAGAGACTTGTTGAACAAAAACAACAAAAAAAAACTAGCTCAGATCATTTATTTCAGTCTTATCAAGCTCTTGCAACTGAAGAGCAGTGCCATTGCAAGTTTTTAAATGCCTGGAAATTGCTTTTTAATGGAAAATTAAATACTGGAGCAAAAATATACCGATAATAATGCTTAAAAGCTGCTTACATGGCACCTCAAGTAAACAAATATTTCTGTGTCAGATTTTTTTCTCTTTACTTGGTTAGCAAAGTCATTTTATTTCTGTTTTCTATATTTAATGTAGCAAAGTATGGCCTCATTTCAGTAAATCCATTTTAACAAATCTTGGGAGATGATAAAATTTAAAGATCCTGTGCACCTGGAAAAGGAACAGATTATTTTACATAATCAGGCCCTAAATAAATTGCAGAGGGATGCAAAGCAACAGTAAACTCAATTTTCTAGAACAGAAATTACTGTCCAAATAAACACTTCCAGATAAATGCTGTCCAAATAAACTTCCTGTTTACATTCAGTAAAAACAGGAGCAGTTTTTAGATGAATTTGCTAACTTCTGTTATGCATTAAGTCCATTTTTGGGTGCTCTCATGTGCAATAAGAGGCATTCAAAAACATTATTGCAGCTTGCCTGCTCTTATGAGGAAATCCAGAGCTTTCCTTTGTGCATCTTGGTCCTAATCGAGTGCTGGAATTTCTTTAAAATTACCATTCTGTCTGTTTGCAGGAGGTCCAGCACAACTGTCAGCTCCACAGGATATCCTTTTGTGCTGATGACAAAACTGACAAGAGAATATTTACTTTCATCTGCAAAGACTCAGAATCCAATAAGCACCTGTGCTATGTGTTTGACAGTGAAAAGTGTGTAAGTACACGGGAGGCTCTGCGGGGCTGGAGGGCACTGAGCTGCTCATGGCTCTGCCTTGGAGTGAGGGGTAATGGTTAACAGGAGACAGCCTGCCTCTTAACTGGGACACAGCTTTTCATGCCACTATGGTGTCTTGCAAATTAGATGCGTTCAATTAAGCAAGAATCCCTTTCTTCAGTGATCTGAGCTGGTTTTCTAGGATAATTTCTCTTACTGCCCAGCATTCCCCCATCCTGGCGGAAGCATCTGCCATGCTCTCGGAGAACAGGCTCCATCCCACCAGGCTTGAGATGTTTGCACAGCTGTTTGCAAAGTTTACTGCAGCTCTGGGGCTGAAATACCCTTGCAGGCTTTTCTGCTGATGTGTCAGTCTCTGGTTTTAGTGTTGGGGTTTTTGTGTGTTGTTTGTTTTTTGGGATTTTTTTTATTATTTTTATCACAGCAAGGTTCTCCCTTCTTTGTCCACCCCTTTCCCTGCCACATATCTCAAGTTTAATACCACAAAGCACTCCCAGACAAGTCACTGCACTAAGAACAGACATTCTCTGGTGTCTGAGAGTCTATTTACTTTCTGTGCTCAAGTCCTGAGCAAATGGGGTATCCATATGTTCACCTTTTATTGGTCCTGCTTTGGAATCACTTGCTTCTGAACCTTGGTGTCCTTCAGCAGCTTCCTTGTAGGCTTATTTTACCCCCATCATTTTTGACAAAGATATTCTGCACTGACTGTATAAACACATCATAACAAAGGATATTAATCAGCATAGAACTAGTAAATTATTGTACTTTGCACATACAAATGCAACGTCTGTGGATTTTTTTTCTGGATATATGTAGTTGGAAATAATTGGGCAGTTAAATACTTGTCTGCAGTATCCTGAGTGAGCTTTTATAGTACTCACAAAAATAAGTGTTGAAATCCAGATGTAAAATCAATAGGGGTCAAAATATCCATTGGCATGAAAACATTATTTCATTAAATCTAAAAGACTTAATTTCATGATTGAACAGGCTGTTATGCTTCAGAAATGATCAGGAAAAGCCATTGTGCAGTATGGTGTCCGTTTTTATGGAAATTGAAGACATAATTTATACTGTTCAGTCTCCTTTCTTATCCAAAGTATTTTTACATTCATTTTACACATTTTTACAGTCAAAATGCTTTCATAGCATTTTGCCAAGGTATTTTGCTGAAGGGTGCTTGTGATGCTCCTTTGTAGCGTTGGCTTCATGGTGGATGGGGCAAAGCCTTTGGATTTGATACACAGTATAAATTTTGTGATATTGTGAAATGAAAGGATCTCCAGCAAATCTTCCTAATTTACTAATTTCAGTCTTATGTTTTATGTAAAGGCAGAAGAGATAACTTTAACAATTGGTCAAGCATTTGACTTAGCTTACAGGAAATTTCTGGAATCCGGAGGAAAAGATGTTGAAACAAGGAAACAAATTGCAGGTTTACAGAAAAGAGTAAGTTCTGAACTATTTTGTTCTTTCTAAAAGTACGTGCTGCTGTATTTGTATTATCTGCTTTTTATGGAAGCATAATTTCCAGCATGATTCTCAGATTGCTGAGGTAAAAAAAAAAGACAAAAAAAACTGTTAAAAAAATTTCATGTTTTGCTGTCCTCTAAGGACACAAAAAAGAAAGTTTGAAATACAGAGGATACTGAAAATGTTTTATAGTCAGATAAAGAGTTAAAGCTTGATTTGAAATCACCAGATCTCTGATGAAACTTATGTTCAGTGGATGCTGTTGTTGAAATCCATGACTATCCCAATAGCTGTTGAATAACCACTTGCTTTGTAGATTCAAGAATTAGAAACTGAAAATGCAGAACTGAAAAATAAAGTTCAAGATCTGGAAAACCAGTTAAGAATAACACAAGTGCACGCATCTCCAGTAAGTACCTGACATAACTCTTGTGTCTGGGGTCACTCTGTATTTATAATCACTTGATGATCATTCTGAGCATCCCTGCTGTTCCCAGAGATTGCCATTAGCATGCAGTGATCAAAGAGCACGTCTGCTGAAGGGCAGTGTCACTAACAGTGACAGAAGGACAAGCCAGCAGAAGTGCCAATTGCAGTGTCTCCAGCTGTGGCTCCTCCATACCTATTTGTTGCTGCCTGAGGACAATAAATGCTCACTCGAGTAGAGAGCTGAATGTGCCAGCTGAGGGTGAAAAACTGTTCTGCACTGAAAGGATCCGGTGCCCAAATGCTGCCTGAGAGTTCCTCACACCTTTGTCACAAGCACATGGTCACCTGTGGCTGACAGCCTGCCTGCCAAGGAGTCCTTGGCTCTTGGGAGCTAATGCTGGGTGGTTGGGAAAGAGGAGCACAAGGGTGGGTTCCTCGCTGGAAATCCCAACAGCTCTGCAGTTCCTGTAGATGATCAGGACAGAAGGTTGTTAAAATTGCTGACTGGCACTTCCTGACACCTAGGCAGGGCCTCCAACAATGCAGACTGCTCCTAATGACTCCCCTCTTCTCACAAGAGTGTTCCATCTGTACAGCTTTAGGCAGCTAGCAAAATAAATCCAATTTCTTCATGTATGTGTGACAAAATCTTACAAGAGGAGCTGCTTTTCAGCTGTGCATTTTGGACTGCCTTGTTCCTGCCTTGAATCTTCACCATTTCCCCTTAAATGGATGTTCAAAAACGTGGGCAGTGTAAAAACATTCTTGCAGTGGTGCTGACAGTTTCTCAGCAGTGTCTGTACACTCTTTATGTTGATGAGATGCTGGTTCCCATGAGGGACTGACATTTCATTTTACTGAAATCTACTTAGAGGAGAAAGCACCATAAATTATAAATACTGTGTAACCACCACAGTGAACATTTTAAATTATGAATATCTTCTCACTTATGAAGCATTCAGTGATAGGTAATCAATTTTAATGCTAAATTTAATATCAAGTTAGTCAATTCTTTCATCTTTTATTTTCCTCAATTGGGATGGCAGTTTGTTTTTATTTATGAATATAATAACTAAATGTATATTTGAATGCAAATAAATAGGCTCTTAAATACATTGCAAGTAATTATTCTCTTTCATTTGAATTAAAGAACTTGGTCATTTCATTAAGCAAAAAATTGAAAGAAAATTAATAATAATGCCCCAAAAATATCCAGTAGTTTGCGATTTTTGGTGTCTTTTAAGACAATGGTGTTGCATTACATATTAAAGAGTTAAGATCTAAACTTGTTAATTTGATAGCCACTTGTAAACTCTCTCCCTAGAGGGTGTTTTATTGTTAATTACTATTGGTACAGTGAATAGGCATATTGCTTAAATAGCACTTGTGCTGCAACAAAACTATAGATAATTATTGATATTAATTAATTCATTTCAATAATCACTGTTGGCTATTAATTTTTGCTTTTATTTTACTGCTTTATTTACTCCTTTATCTTGAAAATGAAAGCCCCAAACATTTAATGTCACAAATGTTTAAAATTTTAAAGAGCACCTGTTCAACATCTGCATCCATTCTGACATGAAATATCTCTATAAATGGATGAGTATTGGACCAGAATGCCCAGGAGGTTGGAGCTCTCTGTAATCATGGAGATGCTGGACCTGAGCATGGTCCTCAACAGCCTCAGCAAATTGGATCCTGCTTCAAGCAGGAGTCTTCCATCAGTTGTGCAGCCAAAAATTAAAATGAAACAAAACCAACCAACCAAAACCAAGCTCGTTTTTAGGAAAAGGTTTTCCTCAACTCCAGGCCCACAGCTGTTCCCACCAGGCCCTATAGACTTTGGCACTCACCAGAGGCAGCTTTCAGCAGGTCCTTTTAAACCAGGTCTTGTGGAGATGGTGAATCAGAGCTCTCAGTGTGCTGGTGTCGGGGGAACTCCATGGCAGTGCAACTGTTAGGCTGAGAATGAATGAAGGAATGGGATGGTGAGGTTGTCAACTGACTTCAGTGCAGAGAAAAAGATAAAAATATTACATTTATACAAATTGATAAATGCAATTAATGTATTTTATTATATATTATTTATTAAAGATTAAATAATTATATTTTATATAAATATATACTATTTTAGGACAGTTTGAGTCCATTAAAAGGATTATCAGCCAATGTGCCTGGAATAGCAGTGAATGTGATGACACCTAGCTCCTTTTTTACTACCTGAGCAACAAATATGTATGAAGGAACAAAATTACAAACAATTCCTAAGACAATTGATTGCCTGTTATAGTTTACAATTATTGTTTTTCACTTCTCATTCAAATCAACTATAATTGCAAGTATGATTCTACAAAGTCTCAATTCCTATCAGAAAAAATAAATGTTGCAACAATTTCTTTCACCCTATTTCCACATGATTTCTGTAATTAAAAAGGTCACTTTAATTTTAAACTAAATAATTGCAGATTTTTTCTGAATTTAAACTAAAAATATCTGTACTGCTGCTGCTCTGTCTTCAAAATTAAAGGAACAGATCTATATTGTGATTATTTTATCAGAGTAAGCTTTTCAGATCTGCTGATAGTATTTTCTGAAATAAAATAGCTTAAATGAAGCTGAATATGCTGAAGCTGAATATCCAATGTGGGGAATAATACCTTGTTTGAGCCCCTTTCTGAGCACTTTTGGGTGGATGGGGAAAACTTCCTTCCATGAAGATAATGTTGCTATTACATGCTGTGAAAGTAAGATAATTGTCCTTGTGATTTAGAACAGATTTATAAAACTATAAGTTTTAAGTTTTCTTGCATTTTTCATATCACACTGTTGAATCATGCAGGGATGCCAGTGCCATACAACAGCTTTCTGAAGCTTTTCTTAGCCATAATAAGCATTTTGATTTATTTATATTTTTTTTATCTTTTATGGCTGGAGCTCCTTATCTGGCAGTCCAGCTCTTCTGCATGCTGAGGTCTAGGGAAGGGATTGTTCAGTGGTCAAAGGAAAATTTCAGCCTTGATCCTTGATACCTTATGTGATAAAAGAGCACATGCCTTTAAGTGGCATCACAGCAGTTTGTAAAGGAACCCTCAGTTTCAGAAGGCAGATAGAGATGGTTAAAAGTTGCTTCTGTTTGTGCTTAAACAGTACCTTGGATTTTCACAGCTTGTGCTTTCCTTGTTGTATCTGGTTGTCTGCATGCTGTTTGTGCTCTCCCAACGTTTGCAGCTGTGCTCCAGTGGCTCCCCTGTCCCACAGGTTGCTGGCTGAGCCCTTGCTGCTCAGTGCCTGGCCACAGCAGCCCCACAAACACTGGGATTGAACAAGGATCCCCTTCCCAGAGCAGGGGGTGCTGCAGAGGCCCGTGCTGGCAGGGCACAAACAGGGCAACAGAAACATGGACACCACTCTGGGCTGTGTCCTCTGCTCCCCCAGAGCCCGTCCCAGTGAAGCCAGGGGGACTAAACAGGCACAGGGTCAGGCTGGCAGTGATCAGGAGGGTGATTTCCATCCCCAGGAGAGGAGACTTAGGGGTTTTTAGAGTTGATTGCACCTGTAGTGTCACTCACTGCTGGGACAGCCAGCACATGGTGTCACTGCCATGCTTTCTGTGGTGAGGTGCTGATCCAGGACAGGGTGCCTGTCCCACCTGGCAGTCACTGGGAAGCCATGGTACCGTTTGCATGCAGTGCCAGTCTATAATTTCTTTATTCCTGCTTCTGAGGTGCACTGATTAATCATTCTGGACACATTAGTCTTCCTGTTAGTTTTTAATGAAATGAAGGAGGGAGAAAACACTTCAGGAAATTTGAAGTACAGCAGGTTTTTTATTTTTGTATTATATCACTGATTTATGTGGCTTGGGGTTTTTTTTTTTTTTTTGGTTTCTTTTTTAAAAAAGCAAGCCAATTCTGCTCTTTTTGACAGCTCAGTCTTCTGATTCACAGATCATTTTCCCACGAGCAGGACCAGATTACATTTCCTGTTTTCACTTCAGTATCAAAAAAAATAGAATGTAAGAGCACCTTTAAACTGTGGATGGATAACTTAATACATGTATGGTTTGAAGTATCTGGTTCACTGCACATTTAAAAAAAAATTGTTTCAACATGCTTCAGTTCTAAACAGATACATCCAGGCTGTCATTTGAAATAAATTTTTCTAACTTCCTGTTGTCATTGAAAATAGGTTTGTAGCTAAATATGAAATAAAACCATTTGCTCAGGATCAAATGTAACCTATCCAGACTTAAAATTCAGATCCTCTTTTACTTCCAAAATGTTTCTAAAACATTTTGTCTATAGTTTCACAAACTATGACAAAATGTTATATGCCAGGCTAGACTGCAATGTGTGGCTTTGTTGACAGATTTACTTCTCTAAAAGGAGTTTGCCCTGTGCTTACATATTGAATTCTTGGGTAATAGTGTTGAACCCTTTCTTTGCAAAACATAACACTAAAACAGCTTTATTTGCTGATCTTTCACATCAAAATGTGTACAAATTGATGACCCATCCAAAGATCCATCCATGATCTAAGAGAAGAGAATGCAAGCAGTGAATTGTAAGCTTAAAGCTTCATTCTTCATTTTAAGCACAGGATCAAAAATATTTTGAGTTGATAATTTCATAAGAGAGAACATCTTTCCAGCTGAAATATATGTTACTAATTGTTTTAATTAAATTATATTTTAAGTAATAATAGAATTGGAGTATTAGGGAGTTTATTGTGAGTCCTCAGTTGCTCTATTAAAAAAAAAAAATAAAAAAAAAAAACCCAGAAAAAAATCCCACTTGCATAATAAAAATTGAAAGTAGTAATAATTAAAAAATTTAGGGATGACTTTTTTCTGTCCAGTTTATAAGCAGTGCAAGTTAAAGACTTGATTTGGATGTACATGGAAATTCAGTCTGAAACTCCCTTACTGTTGATTCTTGCATGTATTGCAGTTTTTTGCAAGCCAACTACAGGTTTATTTGAGGACATATTTTAAAATAATACTGACAGAGTGAAATGGGTGCAAAATATGAATAATGCAATTACCTACCCTTTGCATTTTTGCATTGTGTAAATGGGTGAAAAGCACTGACAGCAATCGAGTTCTGCTTTTCAGGGATACAATTGCCATCAGGATTCTCTCCTTGCTTGCTTATTAGTACCACTAGGAAAATTTTTCTGTAGCTGCTCTAAATCTAGCCATATGGCCAAATCAACATCAATCTAATTTAGGTGTTTTTTCTGTCAGTTCATAAACTCTATGGGAAAAATAAAATTTCTTTCTGAACCTATAAAAAAGTCCATTAAGGCAATGAGATCATAGCTGGAAATGAAAGAGAGAAAACTGGATTGTATAATGAAATACTTTTGCATAAAATACACTGTGAAAGTTGAACATCAAATTATCAATCTTCACGCTTTTTCTCTCAGGATATTGTAGCTAATTAGGTTTACATTTGCTCAGCACATTCAGTAAATAATAAAGTGCTTAGTGATCATGTTTTCTGCATTCGGGTCGATGGTTTTGAGCAGTCCTCCTCAAACTTTGAGGAGTCAGTCCCTCAGCTGGATGAGTGTGTTTGCCAATGCAGAAGTGTTATGCAACAGGAACTATCACTTTTTTTTGGTGTCCTGAGTGGCTCTGTCGAGGACATGCAATCCCAAACTAAGAGTTTCCTTAGTTTGCCTCTGGAGCTGTGCTTCCATGTGCCATGGGAAATGCTGGCATGGAACATTTCCTTTGTCTCCTCTGCACGCACTGCTCAAGTTTCTGTGACTTGTGTATCTGTTGTTTACTTCTCATCTTTTCAGTGACTTGGCAATGCTTTAATCACTGATCTTTTTTGCATTTGGTCTTGATTATGTGAGGACCATTGGATTCTCATCCTGTTGTTTGCCAGTGGGGACACTGCTGCAGTTTGTGTCCCCAGGAGGCCTTGGATGCTGCTGCTGTGTAACTGCAGCCTCCAGATCTCAGCACTGCCCTGGCACAGTGGGCTCACATCATGTCTTACTTGCTGCTGGTCCCACTGCCAGTGCTGCCCAAAGCTGCCAGGGCTCCCTGAGAGCACTGAAATGTGGGAGAAGCAGAGCTGGAAGGAGGAGACTGTTGGGAGAAGCAGCCCCAGAAGGATGAGTGTTCTTCCATGCACCATAAATACTACTAAAGAAGCAGTATGGAATTTATACTCCTACATCTCCTACATGGAGGAGGTTCAAAACCCCTCCAGTTTTAAGCAGAGCATTAAAGACACTGATTGATTAACCCTTTGCTCCAAGGTTTTGTTGTGACCCTCATTGGAAAGCTTTACCACACTCATGGGAAAACCCCAAGATAGACATTGGAACTGTATGCAGATTTCAAAAACCATTTTGGAATGTGTTTATGCATATCACTTGATTCCTGTTTCCACCAAGATTGCCAAGTGGGAAAATGCACATGGGTTTTTTTTTTCCTTTCTTCAGCTTGTTTAGATTTATAATACTGTGTTCAGATGTTTGAGCAGTTCTTCGTGAGAATATAAAATTTTGTTGCATTTATAATGTTAAAGAAAATGGATTTGAAATTTCCTGTGGCATATTTCATGTCACTGAAAAAGTACTAAATGAACTGAAGATGTAGCAGTCAATTAATGGAACTGCTAATGCTTACACAGTATTTTATGAATAAGTAAGTTATAGATTAGTGAGTGTTCTTAGTAGTCCTGAATCTCAGGAA
Source organism: Agelaius tricolor (assembly GCF_023055355.1). Taxonomy (NCBI): domain Eukaryota; kingdom Metazoa; phylum Chordata; class Aves; order Passeriformes; family Icteridae; genus Agelaius; species Agelaius tricolor. The sequence goes on from NW_027269270.1 coordinate 5,048,841, forward strand.
ATGAGCAGGTTCTTGACTAAATGCATAATTTTCAATTCAAGGTTGCTCACCATTCCCTGGAATATTGCTGCAGTTTCCTGCTGTAGTGGTTCTGTATTACCAATTTGAATGTCCTAAGGAGCAAAACCATTTCCTAATTTTATTCTAATTCACACTTAAGTGATTGCTATGTGGCTGTGACACAGAGATTGCAATCAGTGTCTAGAGACACCTTGTAAAAAGAAACAATTTTGAAGTGATTTCCTAATGAGTGAAACCTCAGTCATGTTACATTTTCTAGTATGATGCAGCACAAGAGCTCATCTTCAGCACCCTTCTCAGCAGAATGAGTCAGAAATGAATCCTTTGCTGGCACATAGTTACATCTAACCATAAAAGAGACCGAGTCCACTGAACTAGTCTGATTATATCATGAAGTAAAATTTCTTGTTGTTTTCTTATGTTAATGGAACAAGGCCCAAATTGGAACACACTGTATCAATGCCATCATTACTGCAGGTCTGAGTGGAAACCTCAGATAAAACACAGTTGCTGTATAAAATGACAATTTAATTCTTTTTACTATATTTTCTTCCTTTATAATTTGGTGTAAGAGTATTAATTTTCATGAGCTACACCCTTTTCAGGTTGAATTCTTTAGAATAAGGGTCTCTGCCTTTCTCCTGCTGCACTTTGTGCACCTGGTGGCATTCCCTGTTTTCCGTAGTCAAAAACACTTCCCTGCTGCCCCTGTGGTGTCTGTGGGCTGCTTGGCTCCAGAGGGCTGTGAGCAGAAAGCCCATCAGCCTTGCAGATCCTTCTGGGATGAGCCACAGAGCAGCACTCCCAGCACCTGATGGGATCTGTGCTGCTCTGCAAATGAAAAATTCCCAGGGAAAATCCATTTTCTGAGCAGGTGCATTTCCAAAACTGCTGTCGGAAGCTCGCCACCCCATGGGGTGTGTGGTGTCCTAAGTGTCACGATGAGAGCTGTTCCTGCTCCAGTTCAGGGCTCAGATGACACCAGGGCTGTATATTCTGGTTTTCTATTGAATTTTTCCATTGCCTGGATTTGATATATGTTCATCGTCCTCATGGCTTTGCTGCTTGGTGTCCTTTGTGCATTTTGCTGCTTTCTGTGTGGTTTTTCATGTGACATCCATGCCTTCTTATGAAAAATCCTTTGCTGTTTTGCATTTCAGGAGAGTATTTGGCTTTCTTAATTACACTGTGTTTTTAAGTCTTTTTAAGCGTTATTATTATTCTGAGGGCTGGTTGGTTTTTTATTTTTTTTCCCATAGTTATGTGTGACAGCAAGGATTCCATGGCAGTAATGCACAGTAGCACTGCAACTCTTCTACCTGTAGTCTGGTGATACTCTTGAAATAATAATCAAAATTCTCTCCTTTAGGTTTTTTTTTTTATTTCTTTTTATTGATTACCATTCCAAACCCTCCATTTCACAACTCCAGTATGGAAAGTTTTGAAGTTTTGGGATCAAAAGATTTTTTTTTTTATTCTTTAATGCTAAATTGCAACTTTTGAGTAGGGAATTTTGTGGGTTGTTTTGATATTCTCAAGTATGGCATTTGTTACTACATTTAGTCACCTGTACCCTTAGCCAGGTTAATCTGTAAAGAAGCTGAGACTCATTTTAAAAGGATGTGAAATGTTTTGTTTTCTACATAACACTGAAAAAAATAGTTTAAAATAATTGAATCCTGCTCTACTGAGTTATGCAAACTTCTGATGAAATAATCATGACATATCCATTGTGTAACACTACAAGGGGAGCAAAAGCAAGCTTCAGAATTCTTGCTGCACTCATCTGCCACTGCCTCAGCCTGGGCCAGTCATAGGAGTTTAAGCAGGACTGGGTTTAGGGTTTAAGACACCCTAAAATACCAAACTTAGGGTTTAAGTTTTAGGGTTTAGGACACCTCCAGCCCAGGTGCCATTCTTGCCTTCTCCGTGTGGAACTCTTGGCTGTGGCCTAGAAGAACTTTCTGCACAAGTGTGCAATCCCTCCTGTTAAGATCCAGAGATTAATCTGTCCTCTGAAGATTTTAGCTCAATAATGAGCTGCTCTTTGAACACTGATGGGATATAAATGGTAGATTTTTCCTCAGTCAGTGAGAGAAAAGTCTGACCTGTGCATTAACCAGCACAGTAACTCTTCTCCCCAGACTTGTGCCTAATGCTGATTTACAGGTGCAGATGTGAGAGGTTGCTGATACCTTGTTGGATTTAGACATTTCTTAGCATCTCTCACACACACACTATTGGAAAGGTGCCTGATTGCTTTTATTTGGTGTCATGATCAAGGATCAAGCTGTCTTTGTTCCAGTTGGTACTGGGTTACCTCCTAATGTGGTAATATCCTAATATCCTTATATTTTGTTGAAATATTTTCAAGTTCTGTATCTTGTAGGTATAGCACTGAACAGCAAGTTGCTCTCAAGCTTTTTTGAAATATGAAATGTGTTTCTTTTTTTTTCTTCTTTCCCTGATGTTACCATGTTCTGTTCCTCAGAGTGTTTTCTCTTTCTGTGATTCCTTTTCAGCTGCTGCACATAAAGTGTGATAATGATGAACATATGTTTCAAAGACCCTCTGCTTTTTTCTGGTGTAACAATGAGGATTCACCTCCTTGTTTAGATATCTCTTCCATTACGCTTACTCCTAGGAGTTCTCCTGACTCTAGACTACCACCTGGATTGTTAATACCACCACCTTCAAAAAGTGGTCTTCCAAAGCCTGCCAGTGAATACAGCTGCCCAAGACCTCGTGTAATCTTGCTGTGCAAAAGCTTTTTCAGTTTTAGTATTTTTTTTTTTATTTTTGGCTTTCTTTTGTTCTCTGTTGTGTATTAACTTGTATTAAAAATGTGCATTTTGTACAGTGGCTAAAGAGTAGGGAGGATGAATCTTAGATTCTGTAGGGGTATTCTTAAAATATGGAATTTGTGAAGAATTACTCTTATTTCTACAGAGCATTTTCTTTCCCATCCCCAAAACATAAATTCTTACTTTTCCAACATGTTTAAATTAGTCCATTAATTAATGATCTCTGTTTTCTGTCAATCTTTTGTTAAATTTTTTTTATATGAAGAATAGCGATTTAAAACAATTCTAAAGGTCCAACTGCAAGGGCTTCTTCCCCCCAGGAATTAATAGAAAAGCAATGAGCCATTAAATAACTTTTAGAATACTTTATAAAAACTGTGCAAAATGAAGGTTGAAAATTATTGTCAAATATGAAATGGGCATATTGCCTCCTTTTTCATATTCATGTGCTTATACTCTCAACTTTTCTTCCATTTGCAAATAATATTTGGCTTTATTTAGCGACCATCCTGGCTTTCTGCATGTGTTCACTAAATAAAAATGCTTCTTGTCCTCATATATATTCAAAATACACATTTCTTAATTCAATTACTGTTTTAATTAAGCCATATCAGTAGAATCAAAATGGCCAGTAAGTAACTTCAACAACATTGAATGTAAAGGGGAAATGAGTCTAAAGTTTGGTTGTTTTTTGGTTTTTTTTTTGCCTAAAAGGCACATTTTATAACTAAATGTAAATGCTGTTTATCTGTCTTCTAGATAGCCATAAACATTTAGCAAATAATAAGGTTCTCCATTAGTACATATGATCACCAAGAACATTCTAGGTTTGCCCATGGGTGTTGATGGAAATGGAGGTTGATGTAAGCATTTATTTATGCCCTCAAACTGATCCCACCTTCCTGATGCTGACAAAAGCCCGTCTATAATCAGAGCAATTTTGGATGAAGGAGGGTCTGTGTTTCTTTATTGTGTTTGTTTTGGGTCCAGCACATCCATTGCCCTTGGAGTGGGAGCAGATGACATCCAGCCATCTGCCAGACTTGGATTATCCTGGTTCTCTGCAGGGTTATTGCAAGGTCCATGGGGCACTAACAGGAGCCTGTGGTGTCAAAACTCTGCACTGAAATCTTTTCATAACGTATGATCTTTGAAATTCCAATAATAATTCAAGTTGAGGACAGTAAAAGTTCTGGATGTGTTAAAATCTTGAAAACTGCTTCTTTTATGAAGTTGATTCACCTATGGTCATGATTGGGAATAGCAATGACTGAGAGAATTTTTTTTTGAAAAAGGCAAAAAAATAAAAGCTACATGGTCAATGTAGATTTTTTTCTTGCTATGTTTCTGTATATCTGTGAAGAAATACCCCAGGTTCTTTTGGATATTGAACAGTTATAAATCTCTCTTAATCCAATTTTAAAATATTAATCCAGATTTAAAATATGAATTCAAAACTCCTAAGAATCACAGAAATAGGAAGAAGAAATAGGAAATGTAGGACTTGAGAGCCCTGTGGTTTTTTCCTCTTAGTGCATTCAGAGGAAGGCTGTGGATCAATATTGCTTTGTAGCAGCCAGTGCAGAGAACCTCCAGAGAGATATAGGTGTGGTTCAGAACTACCTCTGGACTTGGCTTAGGGATCTGTGGTGTGAGTTGTCCCAGGGCAGCTGCAGGTCTGCAGCACAGGCACTGAGGAAAGCAGCATTCCAAAATATGGGTTTTTCCATGGGACTCTCATGGACAAGCAGTGCTAAGGAATGCCTGCTTGCCAGGTTATCATATTTGTGTATTCTGAATAAAAGGATCCGTGTGACTAATTTAACTTGTGCTTCAAAATTTCTGTGTGGATAGTTTGTGCAAACTGAATCTTGTTTCAAAGCTGCAGGCTTCTGCTGTGCCTGGCTGGCCTTTCTAATACACAGGGTGAGGAGGTTTCTGTATCATCTCAGCAATAACATAAACATGCAAACTAGTTTTGCCTTCAGCTTGTCAGTCTCAGTTTTAATCTATTTCATCCTCTGTCTTCAGTGTTCAGTACATTTTAACTTGACTGTGCCTCACTTGTGCCCTGAAGTAGTGGACTGGTGGCAGGAGGAATGAACCATTCAAAACCAAATATGGCTGTAGAACTATAAGAATTGGTGGGTTTGGGGTTTCTTTCTTGCCCAGTATTTTTTTTTTTGAACCCTTTCAAATTCCTGTGCCTTTTGAATGAAATCTCTTCAGTTTTACCTTCGAGGACAAAAGGTTTATTTTGGATATTAATATTCAGTATATCACGTTTAGATTATTACTTATGGAAAAAGACATTTCAAGTTTTGATCATACCAGTTTCTCTAAGCTGCCAAACAAGAGATCATGTAAAGAATAATTAGTAAACCAAAAATACTGAGATTGTATCTTTGAACTTGGTTCTGTGCTCTCCAGAGCAGAGCATATTGTTGTTGCCATATTACCTCGACTGGGTCTCGTGAAGGTGTCTGTGCTCGTGTGTCTGCAAGAGAGCTGCTTGTCACAGCTTTGTCAGGTGTAACTGAGATACATTTTCAACTGAAAATGGAAAAATTGCAATGCTGCTTTTGTACTGGGGAGTGTTAGCATGTGTCAGAGTCTGTACTGCAAATGCCATTTGCTTGGTGTCAGGAGCTGGGGTTTGCATGCTGATGGTTGTTTTTAACTTTTCTTTTCAAAATGTGACTCTTATCTGCATGCTGAAGAATTCAGTATTGTGATCTTTTTCATGTGAAACATTGCCCTAATATTTATTGTCCTTATTGTAGGCAGGCAGTGTGACACCTAAATCACCCTCCACTGACATCTTTGATATGGTTCCCTTTTCTCCCATATCCCCTCAGTCATCAACACCTACTCGCAATGGCACACAGCCTCCTCCAGTACCCAGTAGATCTACAGAGATCAGTAAGTTTTGTAACAACTGACCTACTTTTTGCTTACATTATATTTTTAATAAAGCATCTTTAAAGTTTACGTATGTTTTGCATGAAAAGCCAAATGCAGTTTTTGTAAATCACGTTCACTAATGCCGTTTCATCTTTATACCATCCTCCCAAAGTCCTTGATGCTGCTGCCAAGTTGCATTATAAACAAACTTGCTGTGAAACTGTGACATATACACTTGGAAGGAGTTGGGTTGGGGATTTTAACTTGGCTTTTCTTTTGCAGTCTCTTTTCTGTACTTCAAGGAATATTTTAACTTCCTGTTAGTTCTTTCCTTGTCAAGCCACGGTTCTAGCACCTAGAGCCTGCATTTCTGGGGAAGGCAGCAGGTGGAGTAAGTATGGTGATGCTCAAGAGAGAGCTGAAGAAACCTCTCAAGGAGACTTGGAATGTTGTTTTCAACACTGCTTTTCATGTCATACACAGCTTTGTTTAGCTGTAGTTGATCAACCTCTCCAGACCTCCAACCACTCCTTAAAGGTCTTCAGAAGGTTATTAACAGCAGCAATTTTATTTTGCAAAGGCTTCAAAGCAAAATCTTATCTAGGGTAAGGTTCTTGAATTCACTGGGAATATTTTTGGAGTCCAGAAAGTCTTTTTAAAAGCTTTGGAAATCCCTTGAGGGAGAGGTGATTGGGGCATGCACAAGTGATGTTAGAGGCTGTGGAAATATGGGTCTGTGTTTGTTCTTCTGTTCCTGATGCCTATTTTAGAGTGAATAAGGGACATTAATGTTACTGCCAGCCACCATATGGAACGCATTTGAGGAGATTGTGCTGTTTTGGGGCATGCCTCTAGGATGTAGAATTTTCAGCTGTGAATGGGAGCTGTGCACAAAAACAAAAATGCATTTTATAACTTTAGGCAGTGAATGTCTTCCCTCCCATATGTAATGCACTGTTTGGTTCCATTGCTCAGAATGTCTGCCACCTTCTAAAGAGAAAGTAAATGTTCGGACTTTTAGTTCAATAAAGAGCCTTGTTTTTTTTTTAAAGAGACCAATTTAATATAATTAATGAACTTCTGTGGGATCTCCAAAAGGTATGCTAACAGAGTTTTATGTCTATCAAGTATAGTCAGTATTAACTATTTTCATATAATTTAAAAGAATATTGGAATATTCTAATAGAATAATAGAATAGAACAGCTCTATTGAGAGAATTTCATGCCTTTACAATAAATAATTAAAAGATTGCTTCTCTGAAACTATTGTCAATGCCATAAAATAGATCTAAATGTACATAAGAATAGCAACTTAACTTGAATTGAATTATAGGTCAAGATTTTATTTTTTTACCTATTGTCTTACCTCAGTTCCATTGAAAATGTGGCTCAGTTCCATAGAAATCTTGTGGGAGTCCGCAGTCAGATCTTGAAGGATCTTGAGGGATCTTGAAAATTCCAGCTATATAGGATTTGTAATACAAGGAAAAAAAAAAAGTTGCTTATTAACAGTGGTATCTATTGTTTAAAGTAGTTGCTGCTTCTCTGCTTCACTGATTTGCCTTCAGCTGAGATGATGCAGTTCAGAGATGCCACTTCACAGAGAGGTTACAAAGCCCATCATGGTCTTTATGGTTTTGATCCCTGCACTTTCAGTCTGTGTCACAATACTTTCTGTGTTGAAAATTACTGTGTTCATCAGCTATTAATGCTTTTTGGCACGTTTCAGAGCATCATTGAAACATGAGAGGAATATTCTATCATCAAACAAGGGCTTTACTGTCCCAGATGAGAAAGTTCAGCTCCCATGAGCTCGTTCAGGCTGTGCAATGTCCCCTTACTTAGCAATGTGCAGTAATGCTCTGCTTTGTGGTGTCACTGCTGCCAGAACCAGCCAGCTGGCATTTCTTTCTCCAGTACAAGTCAGAGGGCTGGCGACCAAGAGGAGCCAAAGTTTGGAGTCTCCATTTTCTGAGATCATCTTTTCCTCTTCCTATCTCTACTTTCTTTGTCACTGCTCTCAAGCAGAGTTGATTTGGTGAAAATACAGGGTGATTGTGTTGGATTTTATAATTTTGTAACTTTCACCTTTCTCACATTCAATAGTAAGGAAGGAGAAAGATGAGGGTTTGCCATCTATTTGTTAGTATCACCTCATTTTATTCCTTTTGCCTAAGTGGAGCCTGTTACCCAGGGAGGGCACTTGTGCTGCTCAAGCAAAATGTGCTTTTAAAAGCCAAAATTCATCTTACTCATCCACTGGCCACTTTGAGAAACCAGCCAAAAATAACAGTGCCCCAGAAAGGCCTGGGCACTGGTAGGAAACCTGCAACAATAGCAAGCACTTGGCATTCCTCCAAGGAATGGTTCCATAGGTGATTTCGGGCACCAGGATGACAGTTCAGCTTCCCATAACAACACGTGCCCAGAGTTAGAATTTTGCTTACCAGTTCTTCTCTTGGTGATCTTACAGAAAAAAAAAAAATGTGGAGTGATAAATGGTACCTCTGGCTTTGCTGAGCTCACAGCATGTAGTTCAAGATACCCCACTTTTTAATACTAGAGCAACAGTGAACTTTATTTATTTTTTTTTAAAGACAGCTATTTCCAAAGCATTTAGGCTTAAAAAATTAATTGAATCTTGAGATTTTTGAGTTCATATTCAGCAGTGTTCCAACAGGACTACTCAGTAAATGTCTGCTCACTACTGGCTGTATCAGCAATAGCAAACAAATGGGGTTTACCTATTTAAAAGATAAAGTGGCATAATTTTTGTACAGGAGGTTGCAGATTGGTGAAATGCACGCTGACTCTTTAGGTAATATTTGCAGCATAGTGAAATGCAACCAAAAATGCAATGCTAGAGATTGCATGCTGCTTCTTCCTCATGGAGTAAGGGGTTGAAAATGTTCTTGTAAGTTATCTGAATGGTCAGAATTAGTTTATTAATTTTATTTCATTAAAGGAGGAATTAGCATATGTTTCTTGTTGGCAGTTGGCACAGCATTATTTTCATATCTTAGAAAAGAACTGTAGAGGATTATTCTCTATTGAGTTGTTCAATATTTCACACAAATGCATCATGAACAATCCAAGGTCACAACTGGCAGATGCAGAAATCTGCTCTGAGGTGCTCTTTTTCTGCAGATATTTAAGAGTATTTTGTCAGAATAATGGCTGTAATAATTTCCAAAGAAAAAAAAATATGGAGTAGCCTGCAGCTAAATGAAAAAGCTTTCTGGATTTCTCTGTCTCAGTTTATTCCAAATATTTCTTTGAGTGCTTGTCTCTAAATGTGATTCATTTTTGTCATCACAGCTGCTCCATCTGGGCAAAGCATATATCACCATAGCTGTGTGCCTGGATGAGAGCTGAGATAGAGATTGGGATGTCAAGTGCAGCAGAAAAACCAAATATTTGCAATTTTCCTTAGTAATTGCCAATTTTGAATTTACCATAGAGTGCAGGTTGCTATTCTCCAGTATTTGTTTGTTCTCCTGAATGTCAGGTCCCAGAATTTATCGCTTGTTCATGTTGTCCTGTGGTTTGAGCTGAGCATCTAAAACATCAACATTTCATGGCTTTTGAATTTGTGGGTCAATTTTGCAGCCTGTGAATTTATTTCCATCCAGAAAGGAATGAGAAAAGGAAAGGAAATTATTTGTACTGTTTGAAAGGATAATTTTCAAAGGCTTCCTGGTTGCTGTTTATTGGAGAAAGAAATGCCTGTCTATGCTACAGTAATTTTGGGGAGTGTGCCAGGCAAGATATTCTTTCTATAGCTAATTTTCATGCAAATACTCTGGCCTGAAATAAAAAGTTACCAATTTATCCCAAAAAGGAGCCCCCCCCTCCATCATGAGTGGAATGAACACTGGTGGATAAGCTTATGGATATCCCAAGGAATATCCCAGCCCTGCAGGGGTGAAATCTTCACATTTCTCCATTTTACACATGTTCTTCAGCTTTTGCTCTCAAGGCAAATAATGACAGTGCTACTGAAAATATTCCATGGAACTTTGTGCCTCCCTGACTCTTAGCAGTGCAGCCTCTCTTATAACACTCAAACTTTAAATGCAGCAAAGGTTCTGTGAACTTCTTCAGCTGGAATGGATAGCAAGTTATGATAGAGATAATTCCCCAAGTAATAGCTTTCCTCAGAAATCCAGCTAGGTAATGCTTCTTTATTTTGAATTTGATTCTGTGCAGGGTTAACTAGGCTCTAGATTTACTCTAGGTTTACTAGAGTGTGACTTATTCACTTGGAATAAGTCACACTCTGGTTGGTTTTAGATTCTGCCTTGTATACTGTATAAATTCAGAAATCTTTCACATTTAAGGAAGGAGTGACATTAAAGGAGTTAAAACTTCTGCTGTTCTGCTAATGAGCTCAAAAGGGCTTTCATTAATAAAAGCCCAATAATAAGGCATGAATGAGATAATAGCCATAATAGTGTACAAAATACTTGCTTTTAAAAATAGTCAGAAGTCATGATTCAGTACAAATTACATGCAGGAGTTTTGTCCTTCACCGTTTTTTCCTAAATACATTCAATAGAATGTTTGCTAAGCCCTGGTGTTGGAACTGTCTGCTTTCAATTGTCTGACCACAGAGAAAGCTGTCAGCTCCTTTTAAAGGTAAAAATAAAGAAAATGGACCTACACAATGAACCATAGACTGTTGAGGGTTATAAAGTAGAATCACTTTTTTGCCCAGTAGAGGTTAGATTGCAACTCAAAGCTGCTACACATCTGAAGGTTATTTGCTGGGAGCATCAGAGCATTTCAGGACACTGGATATACTGGAGCAGACCCATTTTGGCTGTGAAAGAGGCAAAGGATGAGGAAGAACCTAATTTTTACATTAGATTATCCGAGTTCAAGTCTCTCTTGCATGCAGGTGGTCTGCCTTTGCCAGGAAAGACTGGATTTCTTCTTGGCTCTTGTGGACTCTTGGAAAAAGGCTCTCTTATCTGGGCCATCTCCTGGTCCCGTGTGACAGTTTGTAGCTGCTTAGCCACAGTTTTTTAAATATGTAATCAATCAAGTTCTGCTCAAATTTCTGTACTTTGTTCTGAGAATTTCTGTACTTTATTGTGGGAGCAAATTATGGTAGTTGCCAGTAATTTAAAATGCCTGCTGTGCAGCCTGATAACACCTAATTGATAAGGGCAAAGCCCTGACAGACTGATATGCACAATAACTGTTGAAGAGCCCAGAGAACACAGGTGTGAAATTCTGCCTGTAAGGATGCCAAAACCAAAGCAGCTGTGCAGCTCTAGGCAGGTGCTGCACCACTGATAACAGGACTGGGAATTCTGCAATGGGGGGAGTGGGTTCAGCAGTTAATTGTCACCCAGATCAGGGTGAATTTTGGGCTTAATTGTCCATTCACTTCAGGGTTACTATTGCCCCCTTTACTGTCACACTCTAAAACTAAAATTGAGGCAGGTAGAGGGCTTGCCAGGTTTCTTGCTAGGCAGCCATGAAAGTTAGGAGAGAGGATATCTCCTCATGGTTCTGGTTTTCTCTCCACCAGTGACAAGGCTGTAGGAACTTGGTTCTGTAAATTCTGCAATCAGTGGGGTTTGGTTAGCAAGTTATTTTTTTTTTAACTGCTGTAGTTTAATCTGATGTGAAATGGGAAAAGTGTTTAGAGATGGAGCCTTTAACTTTAGGAAAGAAAAATCTATTACTAAGAAGGAGGAAAAAACACCCAAAACCTGAAAAACAAAAAAATATTTGAGCAGGCAGATATAAAGAACTATTCTAGTCTAATATGAGAAAAGAACAATTGTATTGGAGGTGTTTCTTCTTAACCAGACAAAAATAAGAAACACACCCTCCCTTTGACCAATAGAATGCAAACTGCAGTTAAGAAAAAGTGAGGAACTTTTGTTATTGAGAAAGTGAAAATTTGCAATCATTCTATTTATGCACCCAAATTTAGTGGAATTTTAGCATGGCAATTCATGGTCCTGTTGTGGTTTTGGGTTGTTTTTTTTTTTTTAAATTACTTTTTCTATCTTGATGTGATCTGATCTAAGATTTTAAAACTCTGATGATTTTTAGTTTTAATTACTGCTAGTTGTTCACTGAAGAACTGTATCAAATTAAGACCTCGCCTTGCCCGAGTAAGAATATTGTCTCACAAAAACATCCTTAACCTGAGGAGTGGCAGACAGGGGACAGGAAGATTAATTGGTTAGTGATTTGTTGTTGACATAATGTAGAAATGAAATTTGGCAATTCATGTCCAGTTGCTTCCTCTTCATTTTTGAAACTCCTACACAGACTCCAGAGCACATGTCAGTACGTGGTGCCCTCTTCCAAGAGCAGCAACTTCTCACCCGATCTCTAGAAGGCACAAGCATTAAAGGAAGATAAAGAGAGGCTTAAACAGAAGTCCAGTGGTGTTCTTGGAAAAATGTTTGAGTATTAAGGTTTGGGAAACTGCCCAAGAGGTGGCTTGCACACTGAGATGTTAAAAGTTGTGGTTAATGAGTGGCATATCTGGTGGTGCTGTTGCTCAGCTCAGGAGGAGATGTGAGGTGGCTTTTTCAGAGCACTGTTGTTGTAGCCCATACCTGTTCTCCCAGTGACTCACTTTTCTGTCTTTGCAGAGAGAGACCTTTTTGGAGCAGAACCTTTTGACCCTTTTAGCTGTGGAGCAGGAGATTTCCCTCCAGACATTCAGTCCAAACTAGATGAGATGCAGGTAACTACTGTCTTATGTGGGTTTTGATGGCTGTGTGCCTATTCTTGAAATACATGCTTACCTTATTCTGAAAATGTGTTCCACAAAGCACACACCAATGCACAGACAAACCCCTATTTCTGACCACTCCTGTAAGTTTATCTCCTGGTCTTTGAGCTGGAGTTTGGGTTTGCCTCAAGAGCCCCACCTGGTAGCAATAGAGTCAGCTACACTAATGAGGGGTTTCTCAGCAGTGTAACCAAAATGGTTTGGGAACTGTTACCTAGGAAAGGGACTGAGAGAGCTGAAAAAGAGTGCTGAGCCCCCCAGATCCCTTCATCTTCACTGCAGCCATCTCCCTCATCGCAATGTATCTTCCTTTTTCCCTCAGTTAGCATCACTTTGTTTTCTCTCAGCATTGGGCAGACTTAGGTGCTTCTGAGGCCATGACAATTTTTTGCTGCCTTTAAAAGCAGCTCTGTGGCACCCTGGAGCAGTTAAACTCCTGAGAATTGATTCAAGAATTCTGAACTGTTGTGTTTTTATCAGAAAATGTTTGTTGATTCTGAAACGCTCAACATTGTTCATTCAGTTATTGACCCAATTGTGAAACAATTCTAGGAGAAAGTCCTCGAGTTTTGGAACAAATGATGCTCTGCAGTCAGACTTTCAAAACTTCTAGTTCCTTGCCAGCTTATCTCTAGTATTTTTTAAGCAGCCTGCCAGCAGAAGACAAGGCTGGAAATAATGGAAATTTGAATTTCTAGGATCCTGGCTCCTCAGCAGAACATGTTCCCAGGGTTTCCAGCCCTCTTGTCTCTTAGGAGCCCACAAAATCCAAGAGCTCCTTCTGTTCCTGTCTCCTGCCTAAAGAGCGGCAGAGGCTTTTTAAAGTGACTTAAGTAAGATTGAAATACCATTTCATTTTCCTGAGTACATTTTCTTTTCTTTGTCAGTTCAGGATGGTTCCGCTGACAAATTCTACTCACAATGAAGCAAGAAATTCAGCTTCTTAGTCCCCTGTATAATTTCAAAGAGAAGCTAAAAGCCAAAGCTGTCTTCTTCATAATTCCAACAACATGCTGGTGTTTTGTGAATGCCATAATGCTACTAAGCCCTTGAACACAAACTCCAAATCTTACAGCACCTCCCATTGATATATTACCAACATTTCCATTGTTTTAGGGAAAAATAAATTGTAGCAACTGTGGTTACCACTAATAATGGTATGTCAATATTTAAATGTCACATATTAAGAGTTCCTATACAGGTAATATTTTGAAAATATTTGGAATTGTTTGCCTATAACACTAGAGAGTGCTGTCATCTCATAAAACATCAGGGAATGGAATAGTAAATGTATTTACCACCGATGCTTGAAATCATGAAATTAAAATCTCCCATCATTGTTTGTACTCTCTTGATCTAAAAAAAGGAGACAACCAATCAATAGTAAAACCCCTAAGCATTAGGGTGTAACTGTGTCCTGTTGTGAAGAAAGGCACTCCCCCCAGCATATCAGCTATTTGCTAAGAATTAATTAGTGGGCTTTATGTAGGCACAAAACTTGACACTTATGATCCAGCTGAGAACAAGTGTATGGCTGAAAGAGTGTGAAAAACCCCCATATTCTAGCTTAAGCCAAAGCAAAGACTGTGTACAGTTATTTTACTGTGTGTTTAGTGCAAAATACAGATCAAAACATGTTTTTCCTAATGTCTCTTTTATCTTCTTGTGCTTTCCTGGGTGCACAGCGTCAGCGATGGTTGGTATATCATATTTTAATAATGGTATTTAAAGCATTTACAATTGAAATGTGCACGTGTCTGTCTTATGTTTCAATTTTTATGTATATTTGTTTATGTGGAAAAAATTCAATATTTATGTTTTGTGTATAAACCTCTTGAGTCAGAGCCATTTTCGTTTTTTGGGGCCTACAATCTCTAAGTTAGGCACAGCTGATGGTTGTTTTCTTTACTCTGTCTTGCCAGGTGCTAATACTAAGCCTTTGTTTTCACTGCTGTTTGTTTTCCATGTGTACTTGTGAAATCTCCAGTTGTCATTATCAGATTGTCACTAGTGAAATGGTTTAAGCAAAACCTTTAGTACAGAGATTGTGTTAGTACAATCATGTTTGAGAGCACGTCTTTGTTTGGACATAGTGATTTAAAACTTTTCAAGGAGCAGAAGCAGCTGTGCTAGTCTCAACAGCTGTTAGACCCAGCCTGTGAGGAACATGAGAGCACAGAACATGTAACATGCTCTGGAAATCCAGCAATGAGAAATGTGGAAGAGAAGTGTGGGCCTCTCTTATTGTCTGAAATGCAAAGTGAATGAATCTGTCATCTTTGCATTATGGAAGCACAGCCTGGGTTTCAGTAGTTGTGGATTCTTAGATCTATGAAGGTAAGTGTTTTACAGGCACCTAGCAAATAGCTCCAGGTATGAACTTCCTGCACCATGGTGTTGAATGCAGCTCAGTCTGCAGTGGGGATGTGCCAGCCTGATTGGAGCAGCCCAGTCCAGACTCTCTTAGCCTGTTTCTTGTGAGAAACGTGTGAGGTGCCTCAGCAAATACACACTGTGTGCAGAAAAGCTGCCCTGATCTGGCCTTTTGCTTTTGGGAACAAAGTGGGACAGGAGAGCCCAGCACAGAAGAGGCACTGGAGAATCAACTCTTGAATAGGGGGTGCTTTTCCTTTGCCTCCTGCATTCTGAACTCAATGAGATCAGATAAAGTTCCCTGGCCTCTAGGGAAACACTTATTTTTGAACTTCAGTGACAATCCAAATTTCACAGTTAAGCTTTCTATTCCATTTCTAAGTCCAATCTCTGATCTTTTTGGAGAGCTTAAAATTCAAACATTTGCTAAGATGTGACTTTTATAGCTCAGGCCTCTCTCTGATGGCTGTCCAACCTCCTGTTTCCCTGCACCCTTATGCTGAAACATATTTTCATCTTTACTTTGACTGTGTCCAGACATTAATAAAATGAATGTCTACTTTCCCAGAAATCTTGCAGTGAGGAGAAGTTTGCCTGGATCATGAATCACACCAGCAGCAGCTGCTATAATTTATTAAAATCTCAAGGTAGTTAATATCAGAAAGCTTCCAGGAGCTGCAAGCCATTCTCCCTGCATGTCCTGAAGCAGTCAGTAGACTTGACATCTTTCCATCTCAAATAAGTTATGCTTAGCCCTCTAAATGCTCTTCTCAGAGATATGTAAATTTGTCATTGCTTCATTGGGTTTGTGCTGACTTAAGCTCATTGAGAGAAGTCACTGTGAAGTGATAAGTGAGTGAACTTCTGAGCCATAAGGCTGATTCTGGCAAATTTATCTTCTGATAAAGTGCAAGTTCTTTGGTTTGCACTGCTTACTTGTTTTAACCAGAGTAGCTCACATCTTTTTATCCTTGACTCCAGAAAAAAAGGCTGCTTTTGGAAGAGGGATTGTTTCTGAGCTGTTTCAAGTGGAAACCAGCTTTGCTCCTCTCTTTAGGGCATCAATCACATCCCTTAGTACAATACCATTACTTAGTAGGTAGCTAAACTGCTCAGTCCTTGTGTTAAAGTGCCTCTAAATTAAAAAAGCTCCTTGAGGAGGACATGAACACAGCAAAACAAGGAACAATATAGATGCACACTTCATAGCCCTTCTTGTTCCCTCTCCTGGCCAGTGCCACAGGGTGGCCTTTTTCAGCATTCCCTGAAAATTCACTTAAATGTCTTCCACTTAAATGCCAAGAGAAAAAAAAAAATCTAGATTTTACATTCCTTTAATGAAAGGAATGCCCAGCTAGCCACCTGGATTGCTTTGATGTGCTCTCTATGCTGTTGGGCTTTTTGGCCTTGTGGTTGTCATGGAAGTTTGAGGCTGCTTGGAAGTGCAGAATCTGACATTGATGGTCATGGGTTTGGTGTGGCTCAGAAGTGACCATGGAAATGCCATGTCCCTGTTACAGACAGGAAGGTGCATGAGCCATTGTTCTCAGGAACAGCACCTGGCAACCACAACACTGATTTCTTTCAGGACAGACAGTTCATTTTGGTAATAATGTTAAAAAGCTTTTTTTAATCATCATGATCTATAAAGAGCAGCAATCTCTGAACAGATTAGCATTGATCACATTGCAAATATGTGGAAATGTAATTGTTTTAAATGCAAAATATCACAGCTTGAGAAGGACTAAACAGGAGTAGGAGGAAGTGGTTGGAGTGAAGCTGTAGAAGGAAAGGCCAAGGGGGCCACAGTTCTTCAAGAAAGTGGCAATAGTTCTAGGTCAAGTCATAGCAAACACAAGCAAAGTGCTAAGTGACAAAATATCAGTTTGTGTGGAAAAAACTTGACATGCTCAACATAAGAGCAGTGAGATGAGTGTACTTCTAAAATGCATCATCTGATTTGCTCTTTGCTTGCTGGAAGGAGGGCACTGGAAGTGAAGCCACTTAAGACACCAGCAAACTGTGCTTAACAGTAAAAATAAGATAAAAATAAGAGTGGGCAGGACAGGAATGGGATGGATGTTTAGTGAAGGCTCTGGCTGGCTCAGGATGAAGGTCTCTATCCTTGTCAAACCAGTTGTTGGTGATTTCTGCTGTTGGAGCACATCAAGCAGCCTCAGGTTGAAGCCCCAACAGTCCCTTGTTGTTGTATCCCTTTACAAGCTCAAAACTGGAAGCAGCCTTCAGATACTTCAGAAGTTGAGCATCCTCAGCACACTGTAACTGCAGGGTTTAAAATGTAACAGATTAGACCCTAGGGCTAATTCTCTGAATTCTCCTTCTGGGTAAGCAGTCCTCCTTTGACTGCAGTTACATCAATGAATTTACCCTTTGGGGAAATGAACACTGTCTGTTTGTAACAGGATGTGTTTCACTTGGAATTTCACCTACTGTTCGCTTGTAATATCTTCTGCATTGAATGTTCTTCCTTTTAATCCTTTGGAAAATGCAGAGAGAAAAAAAAAAAGAAAAAATCTTAAATGCACTAAGTGAGCCTTGGCAGCACTGTGTCACCCAGGTAGAGCAAACTGGGTAGCACAGTTGGGGAATGTTAACACCACAGTGCTGCTACCTACTCAGCATCTCATGGTATGGATCTGCCTTTAGGAAAATGCAGCTTTTACTTGGAAATTCTCAGACCATTTAGTAACTATTGCCAGGAGGTTTGTTCTGTTTTTCCACATTATTCTCCTGATAGCAGTAGCTGGCAGGGTTATTAGATATTCATACACTTTTCAGGTGTTAGCCTGTGATTTGAATTTGTTTGAAATTAAGCTAGTTTGACTTGGGATTTATCTTCTAAGCCCAAAAGGTATGGTCTTGAGGTACTGCTGTGCATGTGAGGGAAAGACTTGAGTTTGTGCCTAATCCCCACACAGATGGTTTTACAAAAAGATTTATCTTGTTTACAAGATATTTCCTTGATGAAAGGAGCTGTTATTGATTTCATAGCACACAATCAGCACTCTCACTGAACAGAGCACTGCTACAGCTGCCGCTGGACTTGATGCTTTCATGGCATTTCTAGTCACAGCCCCGTTTCCAATTGCTTAAACCTTCAAAGCACTTTCACCCAACAGACTGAAATTTTATTGACTCCAAGGTGACTTTTGAGGGTCAAGCCACAATTATTCAGCTTTTAATGCAAAAAGAGAAATTAAAATAAGAGTGGTTTTCCTGTATTGAAAAGTGCATTTGTTACTTTAGGACTGGTGTGAACGAAATATCTTTAGCAAGCCAAGCATCTATGAAAGCATATAAAAAAAAAAGTATTTGTAGAATGAATTTCTTTTCCATAGAGGAGTTGGTAGCATCAAGCTTATAATCTTTTTTGTGTTTCTATTAATAAAATGAATGTGAGCAAACTTAGGAATTTTGGTCTGAACTTTTAAAGCAGCTCACTGCATTTTCAGAATACTACTGTGTTTTATTTTACTGAGTTACATGCCTTTAAAATGCACAGTTTTTCATTTGCAGTTGAGCAAGTATGGTTTTATCTGCCTTTTCCATGAAGCTCAGATGGCAGTGGGCAATAAATGTCAATTTAACTGCACTGGGAGCAATTCAGAGCAGCCCTCTGAGGTGGGGTAGTCAGCACTTTTTGTTGGGCTGCTCTTACAGCACCACAGAACATAGGAGACACCTTGTATAGTTACAATGTCCATGTCATACCTCTATTTTTCAATATAAATCTTTAATTTTACTCAGGAACAACATGGTGCAAGTCAAACTTGGTTGGTTTTCTGTCAACCTATATACAAGAATATTCAATATTGTTATTCTATAGTATTTTCTTCACTTTATGTACATACTGTAGCTATGCTGTTGTATGGTGTGCATCTTTTATGAGTTAACCACTAAGACTTACTAAAAAGTGGCTGACCAAATAATGTAAATATTTGTGAATTCAGGCTGAAGTATCGTTGCAGTTTGTCTGCCTAAAGATATGCTTGGATTTAAATGTTTTTACAATGAGAATGTAATCTTCCAGAACTCACTTGGCTCTTTACTAATGATGTCTTGTTTCATTGCAGGAGGGGTTCAAAATGGGATTAACTCTTGAAGGCACAGTATTTTGTCTTGACCCACTAGACAGCAGGTGCTGATGCCAAGAAAGTCAATGTGAATTTCCTCCACCGTGGGTTTTTTTTAATTTCTGAACACGTACTCACAGATACTGTCCATGTGCCAAAAATTGCTTTTTTCAACATGTAAACTCTTGTGAGGCTTGCTTCTGTAAAAATTCAACTTACTTCCAGTCTTTCCCTGTACAAATGTAAAAAGTTGTATTTGTTTATGAATTATGGATGAAATTACGCTGTTGTGTTTCTTTCTGTCACATTTTGGCCCGAGTTTACTATGCTTTATGACTATTAGCTTGGAGAATTTCTTCAGAAAGGTCACTCATACCTCTCTCTCTGTCTCTCTCTGCAAATGTGCAGGCATGAATTCTACATAATACTTTACCTGGCAGCATTTTGAAATTATGCTTTTAAGGTATTATTTAATATTCAAGCAGTAAAATTATTAATATCTGCTACAAAAATTTCAATTTGCAGTGAAAAATGCATACAATACTAACCATTACTATATGCTTCAAAAGTAAATCTGGATGCAGTGTGATTGATCTCCATCACTGTGTGTGGTTACTGCCCTATATATCTGTTGTCATTGGTTTAAACAATCCAGATTTTAGGTCCTTCATTCATGTTTTAGAAACTAACAAGTTGCTGGTCTGCTAATTAGTGCTTAATGAGCCTAGAAGAACTGCTAAATTGCAGAATGGCAAAGCAACTGCCCTTTGTTTTGATATTTTATAGCTGAAGTGTAAAGTATGTACCTCAGAATCCATTACATGCTAGCCATAACTTAAAAGGAAGATTATGGTCCTGCATTTATTAGGACCTTGTGTAATTTTGTGTATAAGCAGGCACTGGGCTCAGTTCTGTAATTACTTTCAACACCTGAGTGTTTACAGCTAGGCTCTGTTGAGTATAATTTTCTTACTCTCTTCTTTAGTGTTCCATGTCTTTAATTTCTGCAGAGAAACAACTATAAGTCCTTTGTACCCACAGGTTGTTCATGTTACAGAAATACCTGCACACCAAAATTCTTAGCTGCTGGTGAGATGAATGCTGACATGTCTATGCATACTCTTCATTAATCTTTCTCATAAGCAATAAAACACCATCTTAAACCTATCTCAGAAAATTATTATCATGAGTTCAATTCAAAAACTTTCCAACCTCTAGTATTTTCCCTTCAAAACGTACAAATGTGGAAACCCTCCTGCCCCAAAATTTTCAGATTTTTTTTTTTTATGAGAGGCTTTTTGCTGACACAGTTTTGTCCTTAAGAGTCACAGTTTACACCAAAACTACATTTTTCAATTTCATCACGAGTATTTTTCTGCCTTGTTCAACAAAGTACTTGTGCATGTGCCTTTGGAGTCCTCTAAAAGAATGGGATTATTCCTTTGCTGGGTTTGACACATCCTCAGGTACCTTGCTGAATTGGGGCCTTAACATCTTACATTACATTTGTCTTCCTCTCTCTCTCATTCTAAGTTCATCATTCATATAGAGTATTATAGAGAAATATATATGAAAAAATATATGAAATCACTAACAAATAGAATAGTATATGTTTCATAAAGAAAAGTCTTTATAATTTTGTTTGTCATATAGTATTTTCGAATTTGTATAATGAGGCTGTTTAGTAGCCATAGCAATGGCCTTTTTTAACAAATAGAATTTGTATTTTTATTGTACTTTAAAAAGCTTTACATAATAAGCATCTATTTAGTGGTCATTTATTATCAATGGTAACACTAAGATAATATTTGCACATTTTAAGAAACCTTTTTCGTTACTGATTTTTATGATAGTTGACTGCAAATGGCATGGTTAAATCTTATATACCTGGTCGATACATACAAAAATACTTAAATCAACACAACAGTGCATTTTTAATTTTTATGTGATCCAATTGGAAACTGTATTTCTATGTAATCTCAAATGTCTGTTTAATTTTGCCTAAAATAAATGTTTTTAAATAAATTGCCTCCTAGAACACAGTGTTCATTCACTAAAATGCCCAGCTGGAAGGTAAGATGGGGTGGTGATTAAATATTGGGCTGGATCTGCCTCAAAAGAGGATTTAGTGCTGGAATGGGTTAAAAGTCACCTTTGGAAAGTATCTGATCTCAGGGCAGAATGACTTTATTACTGAATTTGGGCTAATCTGCAATCAGCAGAGAAAAATCTTGTTCTAAATGCAGCTGTATAATACTGACAATTAGGGAGGAACTCTGCAGTGCTTCCTGGATTTAATTGACTTTTCTTTTTGTCCTTTTCTTCCCCCATACTGCTCTGCTCAATATACTTGGCTGCTGACTATTAAAGGAGGGAAGGATAATAATTGAAGTTTTCCTGAGCCTTAGAAAACAATCTCTGTAATCCAGGTGTGTTAATGGCACAGGCTGCTGCAGATGGTGTCAGTGCTTTTGAGAGAAGTCATCTGAAACCATCTGGTAATTTGTTCCCTTGTAAAACTTCCCTTCAAGCTAATGCTCAAAACCCATCTAAGCACCTTGGGTTTGTGGGATTGGGGCTTGAACACCCATGGGAATGGGTGCTGGTGGGTGAGGAGCACACATCATCATCTCCTGTGAGCTATGAGCACGAGCTGTCCCTCCCTGCTGCTGTCAGTGTTCTCTCCCAGGCAGAGCAGCAGCACCTTGTGCCACATTTTCACTGCTGCTTTGAAATACCTGGCTGGGGGCAGCCAGAGGAGCCCAGGCCATTGCTCTTGCTCTGGCCAGAGGGAGGGGGATGCTGCAGGGATGCTGCTGCTGCTCACAGCACACTGTGGGTTGTGGAAGTTGTCTTGCTGCAGAGGGAGACATACACACCATCTACTAGTGCTAATGAGTCAGGAACAAGACTTTTTTTACTTGTAAATTGCAACAAAAATAAAATACTTCAAGTATTTTATTCAGCTTCATGCTGCCCGTTTTGCTGACACTTTTTTCTTTCTTTTGGATGCCTTTTCTTTCAATTTCTATTTTTTTTGTTTTATAAACTGTGGTCACTCTGCTGACCATGCTAACTGGCTGTATCACTTCTGGACTTGGAATAGTAGATTTTGGTTCCACTCAAATGTCCAGCAACTCTCCTGGCCTGTCATCCCAAGCTATATTAACACCTAGAAGCAGGGTTCTTTACTTTCCTTGTTTTTCTATGATATGAACTAATTTTCTCTTCCTATCTGCCTATCACGGTATACCTGAGTAAATGAGCTGCTTATGTTAGAATTGTGAAGTCAAATACCTGAAATATGGTGAGTTGGTGTTTTCTTTTTTTAACCTTTGATAAATCACTGAGCATCAGTGCAGGATGTTCTTGGCCTAACTCATCTTTACTTCCTAAGGGTCTGCAAGTGGCTCTTGCCCTTCCATGTGATAGATGGGATTTGTGCTAAACATAAAATTGATCAAATGGCTCAAATTGGTAAAGACCAAATCTTTCATGTGGTGAAAGGAATTATATTCCATTCTGGCTTCACAGATGAAAAGGAAAAAAAGAAGGAGAAATTCTCACACTTGCAGAAGTGTGGTTGTGTAATCCCAGAGGTGATTGAATGTGCCAAGGAATGGGGCTGGCTCTGAGACTTCATTACGATGATTAATTTTCAATTTGTGGAACTAAGCACGGTCTCATTCTCACTGAGCAACTCTGCTTCACAAAAAGAGTCTCTTCTGCAAAGGAGGAGACCGTCAGTGCCTGAGAAAACTCTGCTTAAACACACAGAGCCCCTGTCTGCACTGTATCTCATTTGTCACTAGAGATTGTCACCTTTTGGACACCCTCTAAAGAGAGGAGTTGTGGTAAGAATTGCAGGCAAGCTCTCAGTTTCCTTATTTTCACACTTTGGAGTTTTGTTGTTGCTTTTTAAAATTAGAGGATGCAGAAGTGACATGTAAAAAAAACCCTCAGAATAACTGGCCATATGTTTTAAAATGCAACAGAAAATGCCTGCTGGTAGGTGTTTGGTGAGCTTCAGCCAAAAGGCAGCAATTGAGCCTTGGTACTTCATCAGCCTGCTTTTCCCCCTTTTCTTTTTAGACAAATTCTTAATGAGAGACTGAGGCACTGTGAGCTGGTGAAAAGCTGGTGAGCAGTTGTCATAAATGAAATAGAGACCTGGATTTCAACTCTCTGGGTTTGTTATTTCAGAAGGGTAAGGCAGTGCTTTGTCTGAGGGAAAGCCTGACCCTTGTAATACGTGCTGCCTTCCTGGAATGCTTCAGCATGCACCCAGTGGTGGTGCATAGATTAAAGAAACTGCACATTTATTTATTTATTCATCAGACCAAAGCACTTTCTGGAAGTACAAGACGCAATGGGATTAATGGAGTGCATATGTAGTTCATGTGTGTGATGGGGTAAAGCTTTCCAAACATATGAATTTGTAATTTAACTTCAGTGTTTAAGAAATTTCCCAAGAATCTAATTTTTATATAGTTGGGGATAATAAGCCTTGAGGTTAAGTCTCCTAAAGTGGACTCTGGAATGGACTGAACTTATTTTAAGTCTCATATGAATGACAGTAACCAAAGTCAGCAGATTTCAGCCTTTTAGACTCTTTTTTTCTTGTTTTTTTTTTCCCTCACATTTTCCACTGTTTATTTCAGCAGAGCTTATGCCTTGCAATAAAGATTAAGGAGGAGCAGAAACAGATTAGGAAGGAAGTATAGAAGAAAATCAAAAGGGAACAAAATATCATCTTGTGCCAACATTAAGCAGTTCAGTCACACTGCATTTTTTTGTGAGACTTCACTGATGCGAGAACTTCTCTCGTTCTGCCCCATCACTTTCTGTGCTATCTCAGGGTTGCACAAGGGCTGCCAAGAAGCAGATTTGCCTTGTCTGCAGCCCCCAAGAACTGCTCTTGGAGCTGTTGGACTGTGCCAGAAGCAAGGAATATTGCCTCACACAGAGTAGGTAACCACAGTGAGCCTTGTCCACGATGTTGCTTGCTGCAAGCTCCAGTTTTCGTGCATTTATCCTAATTTCTTGTAGGTAGTTTTACCATGTTAAAAACCTGGCTAAGTTGCATATCTGACAAAGGCTTCCAGAAGGAAGCTGTACTAGGCCATCACAAAAGTTCTTTAGCTAATTGCCTTTATTCTAATACTGATTGGAAGGGATGACAGTCATCCACATTTTCTAAATGCCTATTGATAAAATCTTTATAAAAATTAATCTCCTTATAAGAATTTTCCCCAAAGAGGAGTCTTAGGATAGACCCTTTCAAATTCTCATTGGTTCAGTTTCCTTTGCAGATTCATGCTACACGAAAACTTCTCTGACCAAAAAGAAACTCAGAAATTCTGTTCAACGTGAGTACTTCTGAAAGCTACCTCTGGTTTTACCATGTGTGACATTTAAATTGTGGCAAGTTTTACTTCTTTTATGATTGTATTCTGTAAGCATTTTATTCAGTAAAAACAAGATGCTTTTTGAAGCTTCTGCACCATATTAGAATTTGAATATATTGAGCATGTTTCACTGAAAATAACTGAATGAGTTCTCTAGGGATCTGAACTGGTTGGCTTTGGAAAATTATTGTGCAGTTTAAATATTTTGGTGTTCTTGTATTTTGGGGTTTTTTTTAAAGGAACTTCATTGTTTTCAAATAAAGCAATCCTTGACACTGAAAAGACAGAAAATCTTTCTGTGCACTGCAATAAAACTCTAAAGATAATATGGTTCATTGGGGGGGCAAAAAGCAACAAAATTTATTCGAAGAGCCTGGCTAGATTAGAAATCTGAGATTTTTTTTTCTCCTCTTCATTAATGTTTACAGTATGTTAGAACATTATCACTCCTGTACATACTTTGCTATTGTTTTTGTGATGGAAGAGAGCCCCCACAATGGCAGATCAAAGTCACCTACAGTGCAAGCAATGCAGAAATGGGGTTCCCCTGGTTTTGTAACAGGGAAACTATGAAAAAGAATAAATCTAAGTTTTTTAAATACCTCATCCCTGTAAAATAGTGACACGATCACATATCATCTGTGGTTGATAAACCTGGGATGCAAAATAAGCAACTACACTTGGCAATAAAGGTAAGAGTTTTCAAGGTAAGTGAGTGAGAAATTGTACAGGAGCATGAAATGCTCTGTGGTATTCCTTGTGTGACTGGGCTCAGCTGTGCTGCACTCATGAGTCAGGCTGTATTTATGTAGCTTAGCTGATGATCTGCTGTACTGCTGCTGAAAGGAAAAAAAAAATTAACAAAAACATTTAAATCCTTGATGCTGCTTCCAGATTTTGAGTCAGATTGTCTCCTGATGAAAAGTGATAATATTGACTTTACAAGTTGCTTGTCTGTTTTCACATCTCAAAGGTTTTAGTGAGTCTGCACTCAAAGCTGTCCCTGAGGGTGTTAAGGATTTTTAGCACTCACTGTGTGTATTTTGACAGAACCTGTGGATTGTGTAATATCTGATGTAAAAAGACTGAGCAAGGCTGTGATCTGTATCATCATAGTTGCACATTGTGGTAACGTGGCAAAGGCTTGATGGATGAAATTTGGAGTAATATAATCTCATAAAAGATTCCACTATTTAATAGCCCTTTTCAAAGTACGTATTTTCAAATAGTGGAATCTTATTTAAGTCTGAAGCATGTGACTGGAGAGCTAAGTAAACAAGATAAATTGCCTCTTGGCATTCTAATAAATAAACCAGTAAGGCCATTAAAGCCACATGAGTCATAGAGCCACAATGAATTTACTTGAAACTTAGGAAAACAGCAATTTGTTTTCTCAGGACCACTGATTCAGTCTCTCACAGACCTCCCTGGCTAGGAGGTTGAATGCCAAAGGGAAAAAAATCCCACACAATATTCTAAGCAATATTTTATTCTGGTGCAGGGGTCATCCTGAATCTTGGTGTGTGCTCATAAGCAAACTGTTATTGTGGGAAAAGATACAGGGAAGCAGTGAGAAAGCTGATATAAAATGAGAAAGTTAGTGTTAGGTTATAAGCAGGAAAATCCTGAGTTTGCATGACCCCACAGCCCACAGAAAACACTCACATGGTGCTTAACTGCTCTGAGAAGACATTCAGAGTATCTGTGAATGTATAGCCAAATGCTACTGAGCAGCATCTATCAAGAGTCTAAAACTACTGTGTTGCAGATGGCTTTCAATTTTTCAGAAAAACCTGTGGACAAACTGTTTACAAGATTTGAACTGATATTTGCTCATTGATCTGTCCACACTGGAATGGGAATGCTGCACACATACAAAACAGGGGTGCTGCAAGCTTTCCTTCAGAGGCTGATGCTTCAGAGGTACCTCTGGAGTCAGGAGGGGCAGTCTGGGGGGGCTCAGTGGGGAGCTGCTCCAGCCCTGCAGCTGCTGAACAGGAATACAGATTACCAGAGCTGACAGGGTTTGTGGAAATGTCAAGTCAGTCTCCATCAGGAGTTCAAGCACAAGGCAAATAGGGGCAGACAGACATTGAAGGTGCTCCAGACATTGGCCCCTCTCTCAGCTGTTATAAAACAGAGAACATTTAAAACTTGCTTTTTCTCAGCCTGAGGGGAAACCCATGGGAAAAGGGACCTTCAAGTACATTCTGGCAGAATTTAGATTAAATAGGGACACATTCTGAGTCCCCAAATTTGATTAAAAAGCAGCAAAACAATAAGCAGGAGAGAGATTATGAAACATATAAAAAATTTATCATCCTTGTGTTTTATAAATGCAAGCCCTAATTTGCAAGCCCCTAGAGTATTCTAGCTTCTATTTGTTTGAATACTACTTATTTTTCTCATTACTGCTTTGGTTTTATGAATTAATTTTCATTTTCCCACAATTTCAGTCTTCCTATAGAGCTATCTGGAAGGCTGTGATATATGGAGTAGGTGAATATCTCAACATTCTGACATTTCTGCTTAGAAACAGTGGCAAGGCTGTTTTTTCTTAAAACCTAACATCCAGCCTTCTTCCTGGGAATCACAGATTGCATGTTGGTGTTTTCAAAGCATGTTGGTGCTCCAAGAAAAGTTGGAAAAAACCTCCCGTGGTTGGCCCCAAGAAGCCTGCTGTTTTCCAGGAATGCTGGGTTAGTTGTGATCTACAACTCACTGTTTCCTTAGAGCTGTGCTTTTCCTCCCCACACCTTATGCAACAGCATCACACGACTTGAGCTCTGCCTAGAGCTGGTCTAAGGTTACACTCCTGGAAAGCAGCACTTGAGGACACTCCCAGGAGAACACAGCTGGAGTTTGTGGGGAGTTTGTTCCTGTGGGCACTCAGGGAAGCAAGTTCTGTGCATCCTGAGACCTGACCAAAGGCAGGGAAAATTCAAGATGTGGTAATGCCTCAAACTCTTTTTTAAGGGTAATGTTGGTACAGTCTTGTAGTCTACTTTTTTTATCCAACCAGCTAATGAATATTATTTTTATTCTGGTGTTACAGGTTTTGTCCCATCAGTGCAGAATAAGTATATGGTAGAAAAACCTTGCCAAATTTAGAAAGCAGATAAACAGTGCCATAGCTTTATTTTATAAAAATAAGTTCTTACCAGAATTCTTGTGTGCTGCTTTGGGATTGCCTTCTACAAACTGCCTTTTCAAAGCTGTTTTGTTAGGGGAAACAATTTACCTTTCCGTTGCACTGCTATCTTGGATGTTTCCCAGTATTTTTACCACTGTAGGTATGGTGAGATAGATACAGAAAAATGCTTCCATTATCTTTTTCAGTCTCTTGGTGTCACTGGATGTCAGGCCATTTCTTTATCTTCATATTGAGATTTAGACATAAATAAGATTTATGTATAAATTGTATCTTTTTATATTGTTCCACTGCAGTGATTGTTGTTCCTTTGAACTGTCAGAAGTACAGGATTAGAGCATTCCAAGCCCTCTGCTGTGGAGACAAATTCCAGCAGGTCCCAGTGTCAAGGGGGCTCACTCTGGGCTTTGGAACCCCAGTGCACACCTCGAGGGCAGCTATGACCTCTGGATTTGTCTGTTCAGATGACCCTCTGGTGCTCAGCACATGGGTGTCCAGCTCTGGGAAAGAAGAGGAGGAAGCCCAGAAATTCCAGCTTTGTTCAAGGACTCTTGACACCTTTATGTGCTACAGTGCCTTGCATAAACTGGTGAGCTGTCTGAACCCCACTCTGAGCTTAACCAAGCCTGGATTCCTCTCTTCTCTTTCAGCTCTCCTCTTCCTCCCCCAGCAGTCTCTGTGCCCACACCAGAATCATGTTTACATAGCCACAGCCATTCATTAATCTGAACAGTTTACACAGGACTTGCTGTTCTGCTCCAGAAGAGAAATCCTGTTCTGAATCTCACTTGACAGGCCTTAGTAGGACTTTTTTCCCCCTCAAGCTTAAATTGGTTCCTGTGGAGCATCTGCTGAGAGGGAAACCAGGCTTCCAAGCAGCACTGCTGTAGGACTTGTTTGAAGCATGAACATTTAAACCTCATGAAAGGCAGACTAGATACTTCTGATGAATCAGTCCCAGCTTCCCATTAAAATCTGTCTGGAAGGACTTTCTTTGTGTGGCTGCCATCGTGGTCCTCAGCAGTTTATTTGCTGAGGAGATGCTGCTTGAGGCCAAGCCAAATGTACTCCTGCTTTCCACAGGGCTGTCTCAGGACCAGTCTGTGGCTATGGCAGATGGAATGCACATGGAAAAGTGAATTACTGCCCCACAGACTTGGCTGCCTCCACCATCCCAACTCTGCCACCCACACAATTCTCCATGACCAATATTCCTGTTAATACTTTGATCCTCTTGTGGATTGCTGAAGGCCCCTGTGCCGTGTCCTAGGAATTCCAGAAAAAAGACCAACAGCTGTGCCACCTCTAAATTTATGTCTTAACTCAGGGTAAGGCCACCCATCCAAGCCCTGGACGCTTCCAGTTCTGTCTCCAGTACTGATTGATGAATTAATTTCCTTATGGGCAGCTGCCCCTTCATAGCAGTCTCAATTCCTGGTAACTCCAGGACACTCAGGATCCAACGCAAGTAGTTCTTAGAAAGTTTTTGTGGTCCAGGCCTTTGTACAATCTTCTTCCCTCTCCAGCTGCATTAGGTATAAGTAGTTTTTCTTCTGAGTCTTTGCCATTGTGGCCAGGGGCTCTCCTGACCTCTGCTGAGGGCAAAACACTCTTTAGCCAGAGGTGTCTCTGTGGAGAAGAGGGCAGTGTGTGCCACAGGGATGCCACCTGTCCATGCACAGACTGCCAGGCCTTGGGCTGGGCCAGGTCAGCTCCCAGCAGCTTTGTCAGCTCCCCTAGGAAGTTGTGGCTGGAGCTGGTGTCTGGGTACTGTGGCTGGGCAGTGTAAGCACAGAGAGCTGGAGAGGAGGTTGGGGTGGGTACAAAAATGACAAGCACTCACGTTAGCAGCCTGTTAGTGTCATTAAAAGGGAGAGGCACAGGAAAGACTTGCAGCTGAGGACAGAGCAGGGAAAGGCCGGAGGGAAAGCCGTGCAATTCCGTTGTTCAATCACTTTCCATCTTGTGTCAGCATTTTCAGCAGCTGCCAGAGGAGCAATGAAGCACATTCTGTGTGAGGTTATATGTGCACAGCACAGGGATGTTGGACTTCTGTGGCACTGGGGCATCCATCCTCTCTGCCTTCCCAATTCTTGCTGCCTGATTTCATAGCCAGTGATTGATGTGTTTAGAGCCAGGGCAATGCATGGGGAAAGCATTCCTTCTCCATCTCCTTGGATGCACTTACTCTGTGCATCCAAATCATGGCAATTTTATCTGCAAGGAACCCCTTGCTCAGAGGGACACAGATTTATGGTGGTGAATGGCAGTATGTTTTTATGTGACCCTTTCATGGATTGTTATGCATTTAATTTAATTGGTAGTGTTTCACACTAACCTTTATTGACAGGGTATAATAAATTTCACTGTGACAGTGGTTCTCCCTGTGATTGTCCCATAGGTACCCTTAGATACTTGACAGATAATGTAGAAACTTAGCTCCTCCAGGCTTGGCAGCCAGCTCCTCCCTGGAATAATTAGCAAAACATGTTTCTGATCCCATCTCCAGGAAATTTAGCTGGTTCCTGTTTTCCCTTTCTGAAAGAAAGAAAAAATAAGTATACATTTCATAATTATATCATTATCTCTGCCTATGTGAAATCAACCAAAGAAAAAGAACCTTTTTCCTTTCTAATATGGCAAGACTGGCTAATCAACACAGTAGACTCCAGCTCTTGCCTTTAATCATGCAAATATTTATATATGCATTTGTTTGAATAGAGATGCTTATATACAGGTCTATATATGTACCTTCAAACAAAAAACCCCACAGAAATGTTTTGGAAAACCCACAGTAGCAGAGTGAGTAGCCACATGAAATAGATGTAAGAGCTGTGGCCTTCCTTGCTGCCACATCAGTGATGCTGCAATCTACCAGCTTAGAAACCCTAATGACTTGATTTATATACATAGACACTTATATGCATTTCTTATATACATTTGATATATAATTTATGCCAACTTTGCTTTGTGAATATGGTCAGAGTAGGAGAAAATTGAAATATTTTTATTTACTCTAGCATTTTCAGTGAAGACAAAAGGGGAATTTGAGAGAATGGGATCAAGGATGCAAAGTTCTTGCTACCGGTTGAGACGTGTTTGGAAAGATGTGTGGCATATGCTGTTATTCTGAACTGGCTAATGCAGCCTTACATAGAAATAAAAACAAATATTACACATCAGGGAGTTACAGTGAAAGGGCAATTGTGTCAAAATAAACACCATATTTTCAAAAGGTTTTGTTGGAAGGCAAGTCAGTGCATTACAAGCAGCAAAGCTAGCTCTAATTATGTGCAGGATATGTTCTCTGTTCCCTGTATCTGGTTTCAGATATGTACATCCTAGAACTTAGGTTTTATTAGACAAATTGTGAGCATTAGAAAGAGTTATTTGCCAATTTTCTCACTCAAATCATCCCAAGAGTCTTGTGTTCCAAAGAGCCTGTGTTGTGGTTGAGCAGGGTGTGCCACAGAGAAGTGAGGACTCACCTCAGTGTGACTGACTGGTAAATTTTCCAGAAGCATCTTCTAAATGTAATGTGTTGTAAGCCCTAGACCTCTTTAACTTAAGCTTGTTCTTTCTCCTTCACACAGGGCTGCCACTGAAAGGGCAGAGTAATGGAGCAAAGAAAAGGGGGGAAGGGGTGTTTTAGGGAAATAGGAAAATAACATGATTAAGATGTTATTCTTTCTTCAAATATACCCAGAGCAGAGTTAAAAAATGCTCAGAAGGCTTTTTTATCATCTAATGGCATGAACATAATTTTAATTTTATCCTTTAACTATACATTTAATCCAGCTACAAAAATATGTAGGTCATTTGCAGCCAGTGTTTTCAAGGCAAAAAAGCCTAAACCATCAAAAGCAATGGAAGCATTCCTTGGTGGTTTTTTCTGTTGAGCTGAATTATTTTGCTCTGAGTTGATGTTTTAGCTGTCTTTAGGTATCTATTTAGCAAACTTTAAGTTAATTTCATTAATGCATCTAGGCTGCAATGTTTTTTTAGTCACATATTGGAGTGCTTTTTTACTTCTCATGATATCTGAACCCAGCTCTGAGTAAAGCTTTCAGTGTGGTCACTGGTAATCTGACCTCCTTTCACATGACATGACCACAGACTGAACTCTGCAATGAAGATTTTACTTCTTTGTTTCATCCGTGATCTGAAGTGATACCAAGTTTCCGTTGTTTCTGGGAAAACTCAAATCCAAGCTAAACTCCAACATGCTCTGTGGTTTTGATCTAAGTCAGAACATGCAGTTTGCAAATCTCAGGCTGCTCTGCTAGGATAACCTTGACAAGCATCTGCTTCATTTTACTTACCAAAATCCTAGATTATTTTAGTCACTGCCCAAGCTTTTGGCACGCCAGGGGAGTCAAATCAGGCCTGTCCTGTTTCTACACTCTTTTAGCAGCTTTTGGCACAAAGAGAAGCTCATACTGAACTGGTCATCACTCACTCTACAGCGATGGCACCACAGCAGTGATTTGTTATTTTTTTGGGATGTCCCATCCTATCTGAGCACACAGCAGGAGGCTGAAGAGGGCTGAGATACCTCCATGTGAAAGCAGAGCCACAGAAACTCTTCCAAACCACACAGGTGCCACAGACTCTGCCCTCCAATAGCTGCAAACAGAAATAATCTTGTCTCACCCACCTCCCTGTGGCACTGCCAGGCTGAGACAGGCTGGGGGGCCCTGCAGGACCTGGCCATGGCAAAGACACAAAACCTGGGTGTTTGTGCTAGTGGAGAGCTCAGCAGCAGTGCCCAAAGGCACAGGGGAATTTAGGGGAGGCACAGGGGGGTGAGGAAAGATGTCAGCTTTTCTGGTTCCTGACCTTTGCAGGGCAGCATGGAGTGTGTCCCCTGGGCAGTGACAGTGACATCCTGTGGCTCAGCAGGACTGAGCTGAGTGCCTCAGGGAAGCAGCAATGTCCCTTCTCATCCAGGTGTGCTAAAGCTGCAATGATGGGGTTTTTTGCTAGGTTGATTTGGCATTTGGGAAAGGTTTTTTTTGTTTTAACAGATAAGGAAAGGAACTTCCCATGGGATTAGGAGTGAAGCAGTGTGAAGGGAGGAGAGCTGGACAGAAATGTTTCCTTTACAGGAAGAAAGGACAGAAAGGAAGAAAGATGAGAGTTGGAGAAGACAGCTAGGAAGAGTTCTGAGAAAAACAGCATTGCCTCTAATCTACAGATCTCACTAGAGCTGTAAATAAAATAATTCAAACCACTTGCTATTAACTGAGGAAATTTAAATCTTTTTAAAGACAACAGCCTTTTAAAGACAACAGTTAGAAAAAAAAATGAAAGTAAATGGTGTCCTAATAAGATATCTTATGATTTTATGCTGGTTTAAAATACTTGTGCTTCCTGTCATTATTTTATTGCAGATTGAACAGGAATTAGTTAGAAGTACTCCTATCAGAAGAGTCCAATATGTAATTCTGGTTCTTTCAAGGCACTGAAATATCTGTAGGCCACTTTGTCCTACTACCTTAAAATCCCTGTAATGTGTAAGCAGAGTGCAGCTTATTTTGACACTGAAACACCCTTGCAGGCTCAGTGAGAGGCTGCACAGCTGTGAACAGCAGAGAAAGGAGCAGTTACCAGTTCTGCTTGCTAAAATCCTAAACTGACCCAGGGTCTTCAGTCCGGTTGTTTCTGTTTCTCTGGATGGATTGCCCATTTTATCCCACTGTTGCACATCTCTGCAGTAAAGCACATCTTAAACAGTCTTAAACAATTACATTTACAGACCCCCAGTCTAATCTTTCTAAGGAATTGCCTGGTGAAATGCTAACCACGGGGCAGTCAGTTGGAGTTCCATCTCATGCAGATGTCCCTTGTTGTGTGGTTTCCTTTGCTGCAGCAGCACTCTGTGTCAAGGTGACACTGCACCAAACTACCACATCAAAAAATGTAGTGATGTGCTGATTAGCCTCTTCTATTTGGGTGTTAGTTGATTTTTCTTTTATTGATGTCCTTGGGGAAAATCTGATGTGTTTTTTTCTCAGACTGCTTTGGATCTAAAACTAATATTGTCACAGATTATTAAATTATCTGGGCACATCTGCTGTTTCCATCTGTTAAGAGAAAGTGCAACTTCCTGTTTTTATTCTTTAAATGTGCCATTATGTGGTTCACTCTGAAAATTTCCTATCTGGAAGAGTCCTTGTGTTACAAACCTGAGACTTCTGAAAATTTACCATCATCAATACTGCATAAAAAGATACCCCTTTAAGGTGTGACCCCACTCAGATATCCTTACTGTGTAAATTGATTTTTTTTTTCCTATGTTCTTCCAGTGGTTTTCTCAGGACTCAGTGGGAATTCAGTATACAAATTCCACAAAAATTCAGTGGAAAATACCAGATTGTATCTTAAATTTAGGTGGGGCAGTGGAGAATGAGGTGTTTGGGCCACCTTCTTCCACTCCTGGACAGAGGGAATTGATGCCTGAACAGCATTCTTTGATCTTTAAAAAGCTTTCAGGGTTGCTTTCAAGATTCAGGATTTGTAGGTTCCCCTAAACCTGCTGGAGGTGATGTCAACTCTTCTGTATCTGATCATGCTTTTCCTACAGGGAAACAAAAATAAAGAGTTCCTGTGTAAAGAATACAGTTGGAAGTAGGTAGAGCTGCACACTGGACACTGATTTTTGATTTTGAGGGAAAGCTTCAGAAAACAAGGCATCTGCAATAAGGAGTCTTCTAAAACCCAGCCTTGCTGAGTGTCATGGGGCCAAGTTTTGGGTTTTCCTGATAGTACCAAATGAGGTATTAGTTACTTATTTATTTGCTTTTAATCCCTGCTGAGGAAAGTGTCTTCTTCCATCTATTTTGGTACATAGTGGATTTCTTCACTGTTGTGAGGCAGAGAGGGAGTATTATGCCACAAATCAAATTACTGAAGTGTAATTGAAAAATGAGCACTGCCATTCACCTATAGCTCTCACTAGAACTGTAAACAAGATAATTAAGACCACCTTGCTATTAAACAAGAAATTTAAAAACAATAATAATAATGGCAACAGCTCATGGAGTTGAAAATTAAAAAGTGTAATCATAAAACAATTATGCTTAGAGATACTTCACCAGGGTTTTCTTGATTTTGAGATCTGTAGAAGAAAACTCCCCCATAATAATTTCTAATTTCTTTTCTCAAGTAATCATTATCAGAGGCTTCAAGGAATTCTGTCTTCCCTATATATTGTGAATCTCACAGTATAAACCCTTGTCTTAATGAACCTGTCCTACTGTTTGGTATCAATATATCACTGACATCCATGGTTCTGCTAGTACCTGACAGAGCCATTTAATAATAATTTTGCTCAGGTTCTTTCATTATTTTCCATCTCTCATTTCCCACTCAGTTTGAATCGGAATACTTCACCTGAACTGTCCCATTAATCCATTTTCAGGTTGCTGTCACTGTAATATTGCATGTGAGTGACTCTGTGAGCCAGAGAACAAATACTGGGAGAGACCCCAGCAGAAAGCACGTGCAGTGATGAATAACATCCAGAGAGTACCAAAAACTAGATAATGTAAAATAAGGTAAGCAAATATAATGATTGCAGTCTTACAGTTGCATCTGCTTTCAAATTAAGCACTGTAAATAAGTGCAGTAAGTATATAAAATCACAAGTGGGATAATAAATATAGTCATAAGAACATAAGAACATTTACATTTCCATGCTTAATAGAAAGCTAGTCTGTACTTCTTATTCTGTATCTATTTTATGAGGTATCTTGTAACTGAAACAGGAACTCTGCATAATTGTGTATTCAAATATGTCAGTAAAAATATGCAAGAATTAA
The DNA here is from genome assembly GCF_023055355.1 of Agelaius tricolor. Taxonomy (NCBI): domain Eukaryota; kingdom Metazoa; phylum Chordata; class Aves; order Passeriformes; family Icteridae; genus Agelaius; species Agelaius tricolor. The sequence continues at coordinate 5,084,185 of NW_027269270.1, forward strand.
ATCCTCTAGGATTATCTAAATTAAATTTTTTAGATTCTTATGACATTTCTCTTGAACCTTATTATTCTTTTAAGAAAACCACAGAAAGTTCCCAGAGACAGTCAGTTGTAGAAAAACTCCACAGCATTGCAGAGATTGCCACAGATAATAATAGGCATCCTATACAATCTTTCATCTTCATCCAGATCTCCATTTAGAGATGGAATACTTGGAGAAGTTTTAGACAGCTATGCAGAAAATCTGCAGTTTCTGGGTCATGGTTTCTCTTTTTTTCATCTCATGGTTCAATGTAAATAGTTTTCTTTCCAGTTTTCTCTTGCCTCTTAAAATTTTTTTCATGAAACTCATCAAGCTAATTTCTTATGAAACAATTATCTTCTTCCAGCAAATTTCTTACTAAACAAATAAACAAAGCCCATTTTTCTTTTTGAGTAACAGTTTTCTGTGTGTTGTTCAAAAAATAAGTAATGTCAATCAGGGGAGGGAAAGGAGAGGAAGAAAGTTATAAAATGCAGAGATCTCTAAAGGCCATGTGGAAAGAGGGTGCTGAAATTCTAATAAAAGACAGGAACTGGGATCTAGGACAAAGTTTTGTTGGATACTACTGCAGGACCAGAACAAAACCCTGATAAAATAATTAGAGTTTGGCCAGTTGGTGCAGTTCAGGATGAATGTGTAGAAAGCAGATTAACTTCTCACCTCCAGGAGATGATAGAGTATCCAAAACAGTCCAGTTGCAGAAATTTGAGGCCATAACAGAGAGCATATCACATGTCATGTTTGTCACAGCATACACAAACCAGGAGAGCAGTCACCCTCTGGAGGAAGCACATGGTGGTTTGGAAGGGCCAGGAGAGACATCAGTGCATTGGCAGTCATGTGACAGGAGCACTTGTAGTTTAGGAAGGGTGACAGGAACCCAAGCTGGCCAAGATTTTGAGATCTGTCTGCACCCTTGTTCAAAGCAAACAGACAAAAACAGAAAATCAGATTTGTTTGTATAATATCTGGAACAAGGTCGTATATGAAACAGAGGAAATTCAAAAGACAGAGATAAAAATAAAAGGATCTGAACACAGATCCTTTGCCAGCCTTCTTTGACCTTGAAGAGAGCATGTGTGCCTTTTCCCTGCTCTCAGTTAAGAAACTTCCTATTGCAAGAGATTTTACAGAGTTCCCTTGCAGAAAAACCTTCTTGATGTCCCCACTGAGGCCTTGCCATGGCTCAGTGTCCTGCCTGCTGCCCTGTCCCAGCTGTGGGCTCACCCTATGTTCAGCCCACGCCCCAAGGTTCTCTGTGGTGCCCAGCAGGATGCACACAGCTCCACACCTCTGGAGGGACCAGGACATCTGCAAGGCTCCATGGACACAAGCTCCAGTGCATGGTGCAAATGTTATTCCAGTAGAAAATGGAAAGTTTCTTGATTTTAAACAGAACAGAGGTTTGCAACCCTTAGTGATGTCGGTGATGCTGGGGACAATGAAATTAAGAGAACAAGAATCAGAAAATCATCAGATCCAGGGTGGGTTGGAACACTGGAACAGAAGGATTGGGGGCTCTAAGTGACCTCTGGGCATCTGGCAAAGAAAAAAAATACCTCATAAAAAGATTGCTTTTTAGCCCCAGTTGTGGAAATTGCAAGTTGAATACAAGTATGTGAGATATCTGATAGCTGAAGCTCTTCCTTGTGTGTGGCAAAAATGTACTGACTTGAGGAGTGAGAAACTACATGTCTCAAGTTTATGCAAAAACTATAAACCTGTCTAGTCTAGACTCCAAACTGCAATTTCTGGAACCCCTATGAAGGACAAGACAGTAAAATGGATTGAATTTATGAGAGTAGTCATAGTCATTAGACTACAATATTATTCCTTAGCAGTCCTAGATGGATTTTTTTTCCAACAACACTATTGATTCTGAGAAAAATGTGATTAAATTGCTATTTAGGGGTCATTTAAGGATTGGGATATATAATAGATGGCTTACATTGGCCCTAAATAAACAGCAAACGTCAAGGAAATTATTAAGGTTTTTGCTTGTGCCAAAGATTATAAAAAAATCTCTAAGGAGACCATGTCAGTACAATTCCTTGGAATAAGTACAGAAAAGCTTAGGCTGGGGGTGGGGGAAAAAAAAGAGGTATTTGGCTTAATCTCAGACAGTAAGAATATACTTTCAAGACCTTGTTTAATCAAATCCACTTTTGCTATATGCAGTGTACTTAAATGAGTGTCTGGCAGATGGCAGCAGTTTAGTGAACAACTTGACAGTTTTCTGTGTAGCATGGGGTAAACTCTAAGTATTTTTACCTTCAATCTAGCAGGTTGGTAAGAAAAAGATGTTCAAATAATTACTTACCAAAATACAAAAAAAGGCAACAAGGCAACTTGAATATTTTGGTCAGCACTGAGCCACGGTGTCAGAACAATTAAAATATTCTGCACAATCCCTGGGGAGTGCAGCAGAGAGACAGATCCAGCAGAGGAAAACACAAGAGGTCCAGGAGCTTCTATTTGATGAAAGTTGTATCTGTGGCAGCCTGGTGGGAAGCAGGGTGTGAGGGCTCAGGGTGTGAGGGTGCCACCACTCCAAAGGTCTCCTGGGGCTGGGACACAAAGGTGTCCTTTGGAGGGGCTGTTTGGAGCGAAGCCAGAGGCACAGGGAGCTGTGGGGTGCTGGGGCCACAGCATGTGGCTCGTCTGTGTCTGCCAGCACTGGTGTGGAGATGCATCCACAAGTGTTTCATGCTGTAGGGCATTCACAAGGAGCAGTCTGTGTGAGAGCATTTAGGTTGCTGGCTGTGCTAACTGTGACACTTTGGTGACCCAGATATTGCTGTGATGTTTGGCAAGAAGCAGCTCAGCTGGCTGGGAGCTGGGCCTTTGGGATGGCACTGGGAAGGAGCAGGTGGAGGCCTCTCTGGTAAGGGGCTGCAGGGTAAGTGGATGTTTCACCTCTGCAGGTGCAGAGAGCTCAGTGGTGCTGAGGGGAAGGGCAATGAGGACAGAAAGCAAGCTTCTTGAATGCACATTCTGCTGGAAAACTTCTTGAATGCACATTCTTTTAAGGTCTACTTTTTAGTTACCTACAAGGTGTGTTGTCCCTGCATCCAGATTTCTTCCTTCATTTCTTTTAGAGCTTTCCAACTCCTCTGCCCTTGCCTGGGCTCTTCTTGTCCCAAATGGTCATATCCCCTTCTTCCCTCACCTTCCAAACTTTCTCCACCTCTCCAGGCTCTGGTGATTTCTGCAAAGCCTTCAGCCTTGCACCATGGTAGCGACTTTTAGTTCAAAGGTGACTTTTTAATGCTGCTGTCCTCTTTTAAATAGGGCAGACAAGAAGGATGTAGCATTTAGACCAATTTTCTTATTTTCTTTCTGGGAATAAAAATTGTATGATCACCCACAGTGCAAAATCAAACAGCTTAATGATTTCTCTGGCTGAATAACCTTGGATCATTTTTAATATGACCGGTAGATGCATTGCACATCCCTCTGCCCAAATGGGAAACAACATAGTCAGAAGCCAGACTTGCAGCTGATTTAAATTGGCATGGTTTGATTTTATTCAGCTGAGTTTTGAACAAAATCTAGCTATGCATCTAGCTCTCCATCCTGCTTCCTGCTCTCAAAACATTATTCTCAAAAAATATATAGAGATATAATTCTATATTTTCCAGTTAATAGACCAAATTAGAATAAGGTGAGACCATGTCATTTTTAATTCTATCATTTTTTAATGATAGAACAAAAATGTCATTAAAGTAGAATATTGAATTTTAATAATAATCTCAATATTATTTCACAATCATATTTAAACCACATACAACTAATTAATGTAAAGCACATCAGGAAATCCAGTTATCAGAATTTTTTAATAAGATCTTTGCAACTGGGCAAACAGAGGAATATTGTTTTATCATATTGATATAAAATCATTGCTCATACTAATTTGCTTAGTGAAAATCTAGAGAAAGTATTACATGGGGGTTTTAGGAGACTGCCTGCTGGATCATCTGCATCCAAAATACTGTGCAGTTTCCTCCTCCTTCTCAGGGAGGTGCTGATGCCTCAAAGAAACATCAGGCAAAATTAGATCATTATATTTTGTCAGGAGGAAGTTCAGCAACCCTTATTTTTGTATCAAAATAGGATCTGCTTATTTTACTGTAAGTTTGTGCCTTTCCAATTTTTATTTTCAATGTCTCTCTTGTCCCTTTGTGGCATCAAACTCAGTGATCAGCTGCACATTAAGGTCTCAGTGGCTGGGTGAGGAGTTGGACCACTAGGACTGGAAGATGGATTCCAAGCTGCAGGGAAGGAAAATGAGAAACCTTGGAACAGCTGCCCCTCTTGTCTTCACAAATGATTACTGCCTATGTTTGGGTCTTCCATGAAAATATGAGCGAGCCCTAAGGAGCCATGCATGCAGAAAGAGGAGGGGAATAAAAAAACAGTTTACCGACTGCAACTTGATTTTTTTGGGGTTGGTTTTTTTTTTCTTTCCCTGCAGAACAGCCCACAGAAAATAAAAACAGTGTTTATGTGTTCAGCTGCAAAAAAATTACCATTTTTTGCCATGAGAAGGTCAATGTGACCTGGAAAGAAATCCAGCAATGACTGTCTGCTGTCCCTCTTTCCCAGCACCATGGGGAAGCTGTCATTAGCAGTCTGGCTTTGTTCCTTCCCAGGCACAGGACCAGAGTGAGACCCTCCCATCCATCCTGGGTAACACCAGCCTCTCAGAGAACATCACACAGTTAAAGTCCCCCTTTCAACCATGCCTGCTTAGGAAAAAAGGCACAGTAAAGACACGTGGATTTTCTTGTACATGTCAGTACTTTAAGGGTCATTACATAAGCTGGCACCAATGTCTTGGCTTTCTAGTCTCTGAGAATTGTGGTGACCATCTGTAAGATCTGAGCTCTGCAGCTGTATCCAATAAGACAGTGTTGGACTAAATCTTGGAAAAAAGTGCCTAATGCCAAACTGTCTATCACTGTCAATTTGGCTGTGCTTTAAACTTACAAATATAAATTTCCCTGAACAGTTGGGAAAGAATAATAAAGTCAAAATGTCTCATTAAGCAATGCATGCTTCGGCCTAATGAATGTATCACTCAGGAGATAAAGGATGAAGCATAAGTAATGACATGTGATAACACAGAGGTTGTCTGGACCACACTGACCTGTCTTTCAACTTTAACTCTTAGAAGAAAGAGGTTGCTTTACATAAAAAGGGCAAGTTCATCCAGGGCTTGTCCAGAGCAGCACTGCCAAATAAACCAGATTATGACAGTGGTGTCATGCAGATAGCAACTTTCTGTAAGCTGGCCTTCCATAAATTTGTTGGACATGAGAAGGTTTCTAATTTACTTCATGAGGCAGAGAGGGAAACTGCAGACAAAATCAAATGCAGCAAGTAAGAACCTTCAAATTGTTCAGGCTTAAATCAGTTCTTGAGTCCCTGTGGGGGAAAAAGCACATAAGGAAACAAATCTTGAAACTATTCTTACTCAATATTGTGACATTTAAGGCTGTCAAATGTCTACAGGAAGGTGGGAATGAGGCTGATCCTACATCATTCAATACCAATGAGATTTTGTTAATTGACTGTTTGCACTCATACTTTTGCCTTCTGATGGTTAAAGCTAGAGCTATCAATTCTAACATAAAAGCATCATCTAGTAAAACTCATTGGGGAAAACTGAGTGAAGTGTTCTTGCTTACTGGAAAAACATGCGTTGGTAAATATTTGCTGTTGTATCACTTAAGTTGTAAATCTTAGTTAAAACAGGAGGCAAATTAATATGCATAGAAGGAAGGATAAAAACTAATGTAATATTGACACTTTTATTTCCTTTCAACTGGTTTTTAAATCATGCATCATCTTTTTTAAAAGTGCAGCTGCTATTGAAACTTAATTAGCAAGATTAGCCTAAAGTGTAATGGTAAAAAGAGTAAACAAATGCAAAGTGATTATTTTTCCTACTACTTAAGCATCATATTCATGTTATGAAACTGCTAAAAAATACTTGAATTTTGGAAATTTAAACAAAGCAAGCAGGCAAGCTTTAAATAATAGAAATATAAACTGTCTTAGGAGGAACTGTAGTTTGCATTAATCTGTGCTTGTGTGTTGTTTAGGTTGTTCCAAAACATTCAGCTTGAGGTGCAGTTCTGATGTTTTATAGCTTCATTTTGCAGCAAGTTCAAACAAAAATATTGTAAAAACATTTTGGCATATATGTATATACATATATATATATGTGTATATATATATATGTATATGTATGTATACGTGTGTGTGTGTGTATTCATGCCTCAAATATGTAGCAAGTGCAGATTGTTTCTAACTGAGCCAAAATCAGATTTGGAATTAAGGACAATAAAATTTGCAGAACAGGCATTCTGACTCTGACTAATGCAATGAAGAAATCTTTCACTATTCTGCAGTTTTCTCATGACAGTCCTCAAGTCCCTGGAAGTCTGATTCTAACCAGCAGCCCAATAATCCCTCCGAGCCATCCTGTGATTTCCTCTGCCTTGCCTGTGAGATCTGCAGCCTGTTGATTTACAGAAGTTTTTGGGACTTTGGTGAGTTCTAGCTGCCTCTCCCTGCCCTTCTTCCCCCTCCAGGCATGTGTAGCCCAAAGCAGCCTCCTAGGGAAGGACGTGCTGGAGCAGCAGAAACAGCCTGTGCGGAGCATCTGCTTGGGAGCCTTCCTGGAGGCACATCCCAGCCTGATGGCTGCTGATGGAAAGCATCTGCAGGAACACGGAGGCCGTGAGTCATGGAACCTCTTGGGGCTTCATTACTGAGAAGCAAAGTGCCTGGGTCCTCTCCCTGGCCAGCTGCTTTTACAAAACAACAGGAGGAGCATGGAGCAGAGAGGCGCTTCTCAAATGCCCACGTAGGAACGAGCGGCCTCTGCTCCAAACGCATGGCTCCAATTTGCATGGGCCCAAGTGATGGCCCACTTATGGCTGTGAACAGGAAACACTGGAAAAGAGGGAGCATCTCTGTTTCTGCACAGCAGGAAAGCAGGCAGTACAAAGGGGATGTTCACAGTGTTCAGAGCAGAGCACAGGTATCACAGATAGGCAAAGGTAGCTTTAATATGGCAAACCTTGTGGAGGAGGCCAGCATGGCTGCACTAGAATTTACCCCAAAGGCATTATAAATAATCATGTCTGTTTTCTAAATAAGTGAAAACTCTGGTGGCTTAAGGTAACATCAGCAGCACTTTACAGTGCCAGCACTGTACCAAGAAACCTGCAAAATCTGGTGCAAGGTTTATATAAGCATAATTATAAGCACATTCATCCCATGCAGGACAAAATGAGGCTCTGCCAGGTATTGGTCCAGCCCTTCTGTCCACAGCTCAGGGCTGAGTGTATGGGCATTGCTTTTGCCACATTAATGTTTACAAGAAAACTACAATTATCCTGCACAGCTCTGTTTCTGCATCTAGGAGAGGTGTGTTATAGCTTGTAAAGAAAAAACTTGCTGGTGAAGCAGGGACAGATTTTGTTCAGATCTCAGTATCAATAGGAAGGATGCATTGCAAAAGGACGGCATTTTTCTGCAGTTACTGAGCCACAGAGATGTATTTTGTGCAAAGTAATGCATGAATACTTTTCATCCATTTCTGTCGCAAGAGTTTTCTGAAGCAATATCACCACAGATGAGCACAGTACCTATTTCTCCTGACTATTTCCTAAGGTCCTCCATATTGATACAAAAACACACATATCAGACAAAGGAATTTACTGTGGTTTGGAGCCAAGATGAATATAGCAACTTGGTAAATACTCAAGACTACTAAAAATTAAGAGTTTAGAAAAGTCTTCCATATGGCAATAGTTGAGATACCACAAAATTTCCTGTTTCTAATGCAAGGGGACTGTGTGGAAACTGTTGACAAACATGCTTTTTGTACTGGGAACCCCTGTATTATGTCTGGGTTTTGAACAAAGTTCTTCTATGCTTTAGCATGAAAAGATGTGACGTGGCCATAAAGCAAGAATGTCAGTCATTTGCAATCTCTGGGCTACACAGAGATTTGCATGACTTCAAAGTATGTGATGAGGCTGGGACTCTGACAGAGAGAAGAAAGCTGAAAATTAGTGTCATTGGGGAGTGACTCCAGAAGGGATAGGCTAGAGGTCAGGCTGGAGGAAGAAAAGAAATACAGGAACCCCAAGGCAGGAGGCAGATAAGGAGAAGCTTCTCTTTTTTTACAAAATGCTGGAAGACACACTGAAAGAAAAGTTGAGAACACAGAGGTTGGACTGTAGCCCAGGCTGAGTCCCACATCCTCAAGGAGTCTAAAACAGACACTATTTGGAGTCTAGACATATCCAGCTGGTTGAGGGAAGTCATTACTCCTTTCCATGTGGCACTTGTGGAGTCACATCATAAGTATCGTGTCCCATTTGGGGCATGCCAGGACAGGAGGGATGCTGACAAGTGGTGGGGATCCAGCAGAGCTCCATCCAGATGGTTTTGATGGGACCATGTTCATGTACAGAGGGGCTGAGAGGGATGGGCTTGCTCAGCACAGAGAGCAGAAGGCAGAGAGCATCTCTTTGCTTCCTTCAGCTCCCTGGGGGTGGATGTTACAGGGAGAAGAGAGCCAGACTCTTCTAGGAGATGCAAAGCCAAGGAATGAGACAGAAAAGTCATGACCTGCAGCCAGGGAAACACTAAACACTGCCTGTACCATAATGGGGAAGTGGGGAATGAGCCTTACTACACATGGTAACCAAAGGGTAAATGTCTCAGCAGGTGGTCCCAAGGCCAGGGAGGAGTAATGAGGAGTAAAGCTTTTAAAACTTGCCATATTTTTATGCTGTCTTATTTTTATACTTCCACACCAGAAATAAAACATCCTTATCTTCAACTTACAAAGTTAAACGCTAATTGGCTCAGTTTGTGGTTGCATTTCAAGTGGGGATTGGGCATCTTTGAGGAGATGGTCACCAGCTCTAGTTTGTCAAAAATGGAGAGAAAAACCTTTGAGCCAAATTTGTAGTAATCAGCTTGTCAGAGTGTTTGTACTGAAGATTGCTCCTTGCACTATTTCTATGCTTGCAGATGGAAAACCCAAATAGGGCCTTGGCTCTGCTTTGGACACAAGTGCAGATGTCAAAATTGTCTGTAGACAATTGCTGATGTGGCCAAAGAATGCTATCTATAAATGTACACAGTCATTTCAGTGGTATTTAGGCTATTGTTTATAAAGAAATAGACTGATAGTATGAGAATTTGCATGTTTATAATTTGTTGGCCTGTAGAAAATTGTTTAAGGAAAAAAAGATCAAGAAGTACGTGTAATAAACCTGTTCCATTTTATTTCTCAGTCAGATTTCATTTGGGCTGTTTATTTATTTATTTATCTATTTGATTTTCCTCTCAGCTGTATATTCTGGAAAATACTCATGAGATGTATGTTCTGAGTGCTTTTGTTTACCCTTAGCTCTCATGGCCATCTCAAACACATGCATTCTTGCAAGTTGATAGACCTGGTGTACAAACTTTGAAAAGTCACATGTATCACTCAGAGAGGGTAATTCAAAAATCTCTTTGTGCTTTATAACCTGATGTGGCATCTCATTCTTGAGGTGTGTTTTGTTTGAACTCTGGTTTCCTTTCCTGTGTTTTTTGTTTGCTAGTCTGTAAACTGAAGTAATCCTTCTGCTTAATTAGTTCCTTTGTTAACAAAACTAGAAGGTTTCTGAATTGACATGTTCTGATTTTTAAAATAGGCTAGTGTTTATTGTCTTCAGCTGTAGTGTCCCATGTTGTGACCTGCAGCCACTTACAGCTTTTTCTCCTGCTCAGTTCTTTATTACTGACTCACCTCACTCCAGCACCGTTTGCTAGGAAAAAAACAGCAAATGGGACTGAGGCAAATGGGTTTGGCTAGGGGTCAGTTTGGAAGCACATTGTTAAGTTTTCAGTGGTTTCCATTGCAGATTAAAATAAACAAAAGGTCTGCTCACTTGCATGCATTCTACTCACGTGAGTAAAGGATCTTAAAAGGTCTACTTCTCTTTTGTAGATTGGCTTTATGTGACAAAAGGGAAATGTGGATTTTATCCTCGTGCTAAATATAGTTACTCCATGGTCTTAAGTCTGTAGATTCAACTGAACTGTCTTAAAACCTTCAATTAACTTCAATTTAAGCTACATGAGGACTTATAGATATAAGCATTATTTATCAGGAAAATCTTTTGCTCAAAGTATGATAAAAGCATAAAGAAATGTACTTGTGAGAGGTTGCATATATCCACAATAGCAATTATTTCTGTCAACCACAGCTAAGTAAAATATGGTGTCTGTTTTTTGAAAGACATCATTACCAAGCAAAGCTGTTATTTTGTGCTTCAACATCCAACAGTGCTTGGATACATTATTGGCTTGTATTGAAGGCAGATCATTTAATTTCAGATCCTTTTGGCTTTTATAGAAAACTGGCAAATGGAGTAAATATAAAACACTCTTCTGGCCACTAAAGCTTTTTATGAGTAGATATGCATAAACATGCAAGTTTCTTTTGGAGTTTCTCCCTAAACATCTCAGTCTCATAGAAGAAGGTCAGACCCTATGGAAAATGGGCAAGAATTTGAACCAACAAACCCCATAATTGTCCTGATTGTGTAGGAGGCCAGACCCAGCAATGGGAAAGATGAGGTACTTTGTGTCAGCTTGGATTCCTGAGACCAAATCAGACATCTGATAAGCAGAAAATCTTCCTCATCTGCATCAGAATCCCGTATATATTGCAAGTTCCACTAAAATTGCTTTAAGGGACACAATTCACCCCAGACTACCTCCTAGAAAAGACTCATATTGAAAGCTCAGGATATGTACAGATCCATTTTACAAAACATCCTGAAACACTGAATTCAATCTTTTTTCATCTACGCTCATTTTTGTGCTTTATTTAATTTGCATTTATAGTTATTGCTTTGAAAACGATCAATATAAAAATACACTCTATTAACAATTTTACTAACAAACTGTATACTTCAGCTTTATTCTTTAATTTGAAACAAACAAAAAAAAACCAAAAAAAACCCCAAACCTAAAAAACCCCCAAAAACTAAAACACCAAACCCACCATCTGGGATGATTATTATTGTTTATAAAACTTAAGTTTAGTGCAGTAAAAGCCAATTAGATACTTCTTTTGTTTAAACCTTGTCTTAGAGCTGAGAGAAGTCTTGGCTATAAACTAAAAACTCTTAATCAGGATCCTCTTTAGCTGTTTTCTTTTATGTGTAGGGGATTTCAGTAGGGATAAAAAACTACAAATTCATGTTCCATTCATGGCAAAGTCCACATGTATACCTTCACATTGTTGTTTGGCTCAGAGTGCAAAGACATATGAATGACAAGCTGCAAAGATGTAAAATGGATAATCAAGCCACCAGTGGTAGAGCAGGACACTGGGATTTGTTTGCCTTTGGTATGAAAAATAACATTTCTTAAATTCTGTGCATTACTTGTGTTTAAAACAAACTGCAAAACACTGGTGTGTGCAAACACAGTTACTGGGCTCCCCAGACTGTTCCATTCAAGAAGAGATGAAGAGGCATCACGCACAGCAAGTGACAGCTGTGGACCATTGAGGGCACTTGTAGGACCTGCTCAAATGCTACAGTGAGAGAACAGGGCATTTTTTCCTTCCCCATTTCAGACTAAATCCTGTCACAGATTGGTGACACATAGCAGCAAAATCCAAAAATAAGACAGAAAAAGATATTAGGAAAGATGGATCTGTTGACACAGCTGTGTCTTGGGATGACTATGGAATAATACATGGCTTATAGCTGGTCAAAAGCTTTAAAGAGAGAAGGGGGCCTTGATGGGCAATTTTTTTACAGGGAGAATCACAAGCTGACCTGAGGGAGTTTTCTTTCTGGGAAATGGTGAATATGGATTCACTGACCATATCAGTGATCATGTTGCTGAGTGCTGGGTGTGGGATAAATAATGTGTGATAAAGTCATCCAGTTCCCCAGATAATCTTTGCCAACCCTAATGAACAATAGTATAAGAAAAGAACAATAGCTGGCATGTTTATAGGAAATTTGGCTTATTGCTACTTCTGACTCGGTTGTGTGTGACAGAGATTTTATATTTCTGAGCTATAAACTGAGGCTTGAAAGAACACATCCCTTAAAGGCTGGAAGCACATGCAGGTCATGCAGATGGCAGCTTTGGCCAGTGTGAGAGATGGAGCCTGGACTCGCAGACCTGTCAGTGCCCCAGGGCTGGGAATCTGTTCCTGGTGCCCACAGACCATAGTGTGGGTTATTCACCTGCTCACTCCATGGGGCACTTGAGTTTTCTGGGTTGCAGCACTGTGCCTGCCAGTCTGAGTCACACTGGAGTTGCTTGTGTTTGCAGATCCCCTGTTTAGCAGTCAGCTGTCCTGCTCTCACCTATGAAACCTGTGCATGATTTTCTGTTTGAGATGGTGTTTTAAAGTGCCCAGTTTAACCTCATGTGCCTTCTTGGCCATCTCATGGGGTGGACTGATCACTGCACTGATCCTGAGCTTGTCCTGTGTCCTGCTTTTCCATTTCAGCCACTGAATTCTAAATTGCTACACATAGCAACATTAGACTGTTTCAAATCTGGTTTAAGAGCCTCCTCGGTAAAACAGTGCTTCATCCGAGCTCTTCAGCATCCTGCACAACAGGGCTGCTAACTGAAAAGGTGATCCATTATTCATTTGGGTAGCATCTTGCTCAAAGACATGCATAGGACAGCTACATTTGGCATGATCCTGGAGTTTTTCACAGCAGTTGTGTTTCTATCCAGGTGCCTGGCAGCCAAAGAGATCAGCGTGGATCAGCACACGCTGTTGCCTTGTATGACTGAATAGGTCCTGAAGCTGGGAGTTCCTTGCTTTCCTTAAAACAAGATGACCACATGGAAGGCAGTTTCATCACCCTGAATTTATTGACTTGAAGCAGCCAATGAAGCCTCCCACAGGTGTGAAAGCACCTGGCAAAGTGCTCTGTGCCAGACTGCCAAGAGAAATGGGGAAGTTATCCACTGGACACACAGGTAGGAGCTATGGAGACATGGCAAAGAAGTGTTTAGGATGGGAATGGTCTCTGCCCTCTGCAGAGCACAAAAGATGTAGCAGATAATGGCTGTTGTACCAGTTGCTGTTCTTGGGTTTTGGGACAGAAATGTTCTGTTTGCTGGCCCATGCCTCTCACACAGCCCCCTCTCAGCAGTGCTAGGGGTGAAACACAGGGAGACTTCTGCTGGCGAGCTCCTTGTCCCAGGAATATCATCACACAGCAGGAACATCCATCACAGCCACCAACAGACATTTCCCAAGTACTCATTGCAATTTACTTGCCTAATTAAATGGGCAGAATTGCTTCATTCCACTTCTGGTGTAAATCTTTGATAGTTTTATCAGTATCATGCTGTAAACTTTAACACTGTAATCAGCACAGAACATAGCTGCCTATTTCCAGAACATTTGGAGGGCCAAATCTTACATTTTTATGTGCAGCTGGTTAGATCACTCTCACAGGCTTTTCTCTAAATGGTACTTTATTTGCAATTTTAATTTCTCTAGCCATCCCCCTGTTGCTGGTGAGTCCTAATTTGATTAAACCACAATTTTTTCCTAAGTTTTGCAGCATTTTTAAGAGTAAAATTCATTAGCTAATAGTGTCAGAGATATGATTTGCTGACAGTTATAAGTGTTAAATCTGCAAACTGAAGACTCTTTAAAGAATAAAGCACTTCAGTGTAGGGGCTGTAGGTGATGAGACCTCTTTGCCCACTGTGACCTTTCCACATGTCAGGGAACACTCTCTCTGTCATTTGTTCTGCTACCACAGCAGAAAATTGTTTCATAAAGTAGATATTTGGGTTCTCCAGTCTATAATATCCTCCCAAAATGAACAGAGATCTTAGAGATCAGAGATTAATGTCAGAGATCAATAATACCCATACATCAAATTATCCTACTGATTTCTTTTCAATCCTGTTGTTAACTATTTGAAGCAATTATGGTACCTAAAGAGAATTCCAGGCACTTGGATTACATCTTGCCTTCTCTTCCTATTCTCTCATCTGAGTTAAAGCTAGTCTCCATTTTAACCTTTTAATAACAATTTTATCTATCTTGCAACTTTGTGAGATGAATAATTAATCCTGATAAACCAAAACAGTAGTACTATGTTCTACAATCTATCGTGACTTTCCAAGAGGATATCTGTAGTAACAAGATAAGATTTGAGAGTTTTTTGGGGTTGGTTAGTTGGTTGGTTGGTTGGTTGGGGTGGTTTTTTGGTAGAAGAGCATGCATATGGTTTAAATACCTTCACAGGAGATATAAAGGTATAAAAAAAAAAAAAATATATATATATATATATAAATACTTTCACAGGAGCTTCCAATTCACAAGGCAGTTCTAGTCATGCAAACAAGGAAGAGAGGAAGAAAGTACTTCTTAGTCTGGATTGCTTTTAGCAAGCAAAGAATTCCTCAGAGACTCAGCTACTTAAGCCCCAACAACCTCAGAGGTGTCAGCTTTGACTGGTAGAGGTGAGAGCCCACATTTATATGGGTCCAGTGCAGATAACCTGTTTGGGAAGTCAGGTGCAGAGTTTGCTGAGGTGCTGATACAAGGGATTTTACAGTTTCTGCTTTTGAGCAGGGTGAATCCCAAGAATTTCTAAGTATATATAAGTCAGTGATGAAGAAAAAGCACGGGAGAGTATCCTTAGCTGTGCATTTTAACATAATAGAATGGGAAGGTGAAAGATTAAAGAGCAAAACTGGACCAATAAGGGTAAAACAGGCTTTTAACATGAGTTCAAAAAGAAGTAATTGCCAAGTTAAGAAGTTATCATTTGAACTGCAATAATAGATATAGCACATAAAATATCCTTCTGGTTTGGACATTTGCTGCTCCCCTCTTGTCTCAGCTTTACTGAGAATGTCTCTCTCTGTACATTAAATAGCCTGCCTTCATTAAAGCACAATAAGGTAAAATTCTCTGTCTGCAAAAATCCTTGCTTGAACCTTGCCATAATAATACATAAATATGTAATCAATCATTTCCTGTTATGTATTAAGAAAATAATTATCTTTGAAGACATATTTCATAAATTAATTTAAACCAGTAAAATGGTCCATGTCTGAAGTGCAGTTCCCAGCACCCTTTAAAAGTAAAGTCAAAGAATACTTTTTTCTTAGGTGAATTAATTACTAACTCTGGTCATACTTTGAATGATGTGGCACAGATTTTGTCATTCCTGGTAAAGAGTTTTTGAATGCTGCATTGAAAGATCATAAATTTAATTATTTGTGTTTTCTTATCAAGTGTGTCTTTTTTTTCCTTAGTAGTTCATTTATTTCCCTATTCTAAAAATATCTCATACAGGATTTGAGTTATACTGCAACTCCAAGCTCCTTTTTCTTTAATATATTTTCCACCAATTCTCTGTAGTCAAGGGCTGAAAAGTTCAGGACTTTGACTTTCTTATCTCTTGCCTTATGCATACATAAAAACAAAACCTGTTAGCTAGCAGAAAAAGGGTCAGAAGAAATGAAAACAAACTTCATACTTGGGTGTGCTTGCTTCCTTTCCTCCCCACTGAAAAAGAAATGGGAGAGAGTCATTCCACACCTCTCTGTTTGATTAAGACAACCATTCCCTGATTAATATAATAAAACAGATTTCCCAGGGGACAAAACATCAGGCTAACAAAATAAAAATACAAAAGTGTGGGGAATGCACAACTAGTACATATTCATAAAACTGTACTCTGTTATCCTGTTTTCTCTAATGCTATCTCATATGGGCCGTGAATGAAAAACTGTGGCACCCTACATGTGTACCACCATTTCCAGATTAATTTATGGTCTTTAAAGAGAGCATTAAAACAATGTAATGTAGCTTATGGAGAAACTGCTGTAGACTTTATTATTTTTTTTTAATTTGTTGAAACAATGTGTGACTGATCAAGCACATGCTATTTTGAGAGACATTCAATCATGTTACCAATTTTATTAGCCTTTTCCTAATTAATGGGAGATCTCACTCAGTAAGAAAAAAGGCATTTGTTGGAAACCATCAATGAAACAGTCACAGAGCTGATAGTCATTAAGTGGCCCATCATTTGGGTCCGTGCTGTGCTTTTGGGTCTCCCCTGGTCTGATTATACATTTACTTGTAATTTAGTGAAAGTGGGCTTAATTTTTTTATGTGTGGTAGGGACAGCTTTTCCTTGTTTAACATTAGCAAATCAGTGGAGGATGGTCACAGAGTACAGACAGCATCTTCTGATGTTGCTGCAGAGGTGACAACCATGGGGTGGCTGGGTCACAGGAAAAGCCTTGCATCCATCCACTCACCCAGCAGAAGTATTGGGATGGATGGATGGATGGATGGATGGATGGATGGATGGATGGATGGATGGATGGATGGACAGCCATAATGTGCCTCTCCTAGTGCAGAGAGATCCCATTATGATGTTCAGCAGATCCAGCAGCTGCTGTGCCAGCCCACAGGGTTACCTCCTGCACTCTGGCACGCTTCCCAAAGAGGAGCACTCCACCTGTCTTCTCCCCAGCCTTAAAACATGGCTCAGACTCTTTGAAGTGACACGTGAGCATGAGGCATCACTACAGAGAACAGAGAAACTCAAGCAAAAGAGGTGGATTTCCATGAGAAAAATTGTGTTGAATAAGGCAGATCCCAATAGGATCATGAATGTCATTCTTCTTTTTTTCAATTTTAAAGAGTGAATACGCTTGGCACTTCAAGGAAACCAGAAATCCCTCCAGACATGTTAAATTCCAATTCAGCTTTATATTATTAAGTAACTAATGTGATCCAGCCATCCCTAGAAACACAAAAAAGTGCTGAGCACAAGCAAAATAGCCCTTTTTACCGTGAATCGTACTTTGTTTTGAACTTCATGGTATCTTTCCCTGCAACAGTCTACAGACGATGTGAATTCCAATAGTCCCTTTTCTAAAAATAGTGAAACACACAGTGTAAATATTCTTCTTTCACTTTTGGGATGTGCTACCCAGACAAAGACAGATGACACTCTAATGGATATACTTATTCTTATCTCTTTTACATTAAAAAGCCAAAACAAAACAAAACAATATGTTTTGGTATGTAAGGATTGTTCTACATGCAAAACAGGAAAGTGAGGCAATAGAGTAAGAGGAGCATAGTCCTGCAGTAATAATGGTGTCCTGCCTCCCAAACCTTCCTGTGATAACAGGATTTAGAAGCTTCCACATCAACCCAAATGAATGCTGAAGAACATTCCTAAGTGCTTCGATCATAACAACTGCCCTGTGACAGTCACCTATCCTGGCCCTTAATGTTCAGCGTGTTTACACAGAGAGCATTTTCCAGAGGTCTTCAGAGAGTTAGGATGCATCTTCAGTCAGAACACTGTGACCCATGTGGGGGTTCCAGACGAGGAAACAAAGTGCAGGAGGACAAAGAACAGCTCTGTCCTCAGGCAGCCAGAAGGCAGGGCTTGGGCACAGCCCTGCAGGAATCCAGCTGTGCTGCTTCTGCTCTGAGCTGGGGCAGTTATCCTGCCATAGTGTTGGATGTGCTGATCTAAGGCTGTGAGGCTCTGAGCCTTGTGCTGGGCTTCAGGTGGGACTCGTGGCTTGACTTTTTCTGGGCTGTGCAGCTTTTTGCACTTTCATGGCTTGCTGACAAGCAGAGCTACTTTTGAGTTGAGGATGCTTTTAGCCTTTTAGCTTGAACCTCCTGCTACCAAGAAAGAACACACAACAGATACTTTTACTCATTTTAACTTGTTCTGTGTCACATTCTTTCCCCGTTGGAAAGGTTATTTCAACATCTTGCTGATTTGTTGCATTTGCCTTTCTTTGTTCTCTGTCTGCTCTCAGCACAGGAGCAGCCAATTGCTTTGCTTCATTGAAACCTTTACTGTAAGAGGACTGAGATCACTTTCCTGAGCAGTATTAGGTGGGAAGCACGGCCCGTGTGTTTTGTGTCCCGGTACTCGTTCTCTGCTGTTATTTAAGGACAACTGCAAGTGATGTAGTCATATGTAGAATAATTGCCAGCCCTGAAGGTTCTTGCTAGTGATTGATACACTCTGCCAGTATAGTTAGAGCACTTCTACTACAAAACCTCACATTTCTTACCCAGTTATTTATAACTCTGCCTGCCTTATTTTAAAAATTGCCCTTTTCTTCAGGCAGCAAGGGTTCACCAAGATAATAATACATTTTAATGACTGATTTTGTAGAATAAACCTAATAATCTCTGCAGAAATTTTATCATCCCTGGTTTTAAGGATGTTGCTTCTTTAAGAATTTAAAGACCAAGTTGTGCAATATTTTCTTTCAACTCCTAATCCATATTTTCTTCTGTTCCAGTCTCCCCACTCCTAGGCTGCAAGTGTAATGACTTACAAGATGGATCATGAGAAAGCAGAAAAGGTCTGCTGCTGTCTGCTGTCTTAGACAATTCCACTACAGTCTTCCATTCAAAACAGAACAAGCTGCAGAAAATAAGTGTTTCCATGAAAAATAGACAGGGAAACATCTGCCATGGAAAACAAGAGATGCCGGTAAATAAAGAAGCTTCAAAAAAGAAGCTGTCCCCCCTCTTTCATCAGAGGGAGGAACAAAGAATATTTGCATCTCTCTATAGTTAAGGTAAAGACTATGCCTTTATGAAAATTTGTCCACTCTGACTTCTGAAGCCTTCCTCAGTCTGATGAAGGAAACAATGCCTTTTCTAAGTGTCCTGAAGTTAAAGCTCTCAGCCCACCATGCTTAAATTCAGAAACATACATATCATATGTGATATTCTATTCCAGTTTTAGCAATATATTTTCTCCAGGATCATATTTTTCACCCCAGCAAAGACGGACAGATGTGGTCAAGAAGAGTCAGAGCAAATCAAATCTGTATAGTGACATCCCATGTTGCAGAGTACAGGTGGCAAAGAACTTTCTGCTCCTTTTTGGTTACAATTTTTGAAACTGCCAAAAGAGGAGATTAATCATATGGTTACACTTGCTGCATGTGGAGGAGCTGTAGAGCAAATAAATTTTTACTGAGTCAGCAGGCAGCTCTCTAATGCTGTTACTTCTGCTTCTGAGGTTTTTTCCAAGACAAGAGTTATAATCTATGCAGAAGAAGAGCAATCAAAAGTCTTCAGATTTGTAGAAGTAATGTGATAGAAGATGTAAAGAAAGGTCTTAAGATCCCAGATAGAGACTAATGTGTATTGATTTTTAATTAAGTAAAAATTAGATGCAATGCTGTTTTTCCATTCTTTGTTACTGTGTCCTCCTAAGGAGATAAATTTGAATTCAAATGCAAAGAGAATTCAAGTCAAGGGATTTCATTTTGGTCTCCAGTAATCCAGTGTTTGGGGAATAGGATGCTGTTCTCTATTTTAAACTGAATTGTTTGTGTACCAAACACACAAGGTATTTCATTCTACAAGGCAATAACAAAGTCACTCATCAAAGTCACAGTGATTGGCAATGACCTGGTTTTTAAAGTGGAAAGAATTATAGCAGAAATTGAGGTCTCCTCATAGGATTTTATGATTCAGAAAAACAATTCATGCCATATAAAAAAAAATGCTTCCAGCCTAAAAGCATGTGCATCAGTTTTGTAGAATGATGATCCTAACATGGCAAATGGAAATAAAGATTTATAGTAGAAATCAATCTTAGGTTTTATATTCATGTTACCAATCAGAAGTTGTGCAGTATGTTAATGTCATATATAATAAAGGGAATAAAATATGTTTTATTAGCTGGATTTCGCCAGAACAATACAATTTATATAAATAGTTTGCCTCAGCTAGAAAGAATTCATAGTGTTCTCAGAGGAGTATTTGTTCTATGCAAATCAAGCTGGATGTGGAGGACTGAAACCAAGTTGGATGCAAAAAGCTATAGCATCCTTTGCTGCATCAATCTTGTTTGTCCCCACCCGAAGGCTCTGAGCCCTATACGTGTCTGAGGCGGTGTCCAGGCATGCCGGATCCCTGGCAGCCTCTCAAGGACTCAATCAGACACGGAATTTCTCCGTGGCTCCACCCACTGGCTAGCTCTGTCTAGCTAGGCTCCTTCTCATCAGCTTCCCCTCCTAGGGTCACTCCAGGCCACAAGGAGCTGGCTCAGAACAGGCTTCTGCCTCGCTTGACCACAATGGGAAAAAGGGAGGAGAGGCTCTCAGGTACCTTTCCTGGGGATGAGAAACCAGCTGCTCCTTCCACTGGGACCTTGTGGCTTTGGGGGGAAATTTGTTTAGATTCCTTCAGTTTCCCCTCACCATGTGGTTATTCCTCCTCACAATAGGCACCTGCTCTTGGCCACGTCTCTGCCTGCCTTGGGAAGGGAGAAGTGCAGGAAGTGCCAGAAGTGCCTCTCCTGCTCCTGCTTAATGCTCTTTTTCAGGATGTGACCTTATCCTTTTGTACATGTGGCATTCCTTCATATTCAGATGGTCCATTTGTTGGACAGAATGCATCTTGCTATTTGGGATTCACTGCCTATGCATAAGGTCAAAAGTGAATAACGTGATAATTCTGGCTTGCAACTTGTTCTGAGTGAGCTTAGTAGCGCTTAGTAGCAAGTCCATGATTCCTGCTACATCTTTATCAGCTCTAGGAGATCCCAAGTCCTGTTGGAATATCTCCAAAGACCTGAACATATGCAAAAAAAAAAAAAAATCCTGTTCTTATAGCTGATTATATTACAAATTTTTATTCTATTTTAGTTATTTTCAATGTTTTAAAAGCCACTTATTAGATCTTATTTTGCATTTATCCATCTTGCTTATCCTGTTGTTACTTAATTATGGGATTGAGGGACAGTCTTCCAGAAATTAAGTGCTACATAACTTTGAGAAAGTTGTCTTCTATTTCTGTTACTTTGATAGACACTGTGGAGTGGGGAGGAGGTGCTGAGGTGAAAGGGGAGAGCACTTGGGTGAGAATTGTTTTTATAGAGAGATAGAAACTATCTAATAGTGTTTATACCAGCAAAGAAATATGTAGTCAATGAAATGGAAAAGATAAGGAATCTGAAAATTCAAAATAAGTTAACAGCTTCTCAAGAGAAATTTGGAAAACTGTTGGATTTGTATGTCTCTTTCTTTGGTTTTTATGGCCTCTATTGCTGTTGGTTTAAGTCAGGTGAGTTGATTTTTGATGACCCACTTTGAGTGAGAGACAAGTGAGAAGCTTTTAAAAATATTAATTTAATAACACCGTTCTCCCCAGACCACTAGAACTGGCTACAATGTGTAGCAAAAAAATATTCCTTTTCCAGCTTATAATTATATTTTGTGTAAATGCAGACCTTCAGGTCTCAAGTATCTGTCCTGAATGAAATATAAAGTGGATCATTTACAAGATTTTATTTTCAGGGGGAAGTTGATATGATGACAAAACACAGTTGTTTCAAAAGTTTGCTTTGAGTAACCACCACTAAATAGAGTAACTGCCTTTGGAGAAGGGGACAAGATTCTGAGCTTGCTCTTGCATCTGGATCACCCAAAGTGATGTGCCTGCACAGGTTGGGTGAGCAGTGGGTGCTGCCTCAGCCCTGTAACTGTAACCCAGGCTCCAGTGAAAGTGCAGCTTCTCCAGCTCCAGTGCAGATGTTTTCCATACAGGAAGCCTCTAATCCAAACTTTCCCTTCTCTCCTCTTGCTGGCCTCACATGGCCTTGTCATGCTCTTTGCTCATTCTGAAGCAATTATATACATTTGAATGGCAGCCAGACCAATTGCAGCCTGCTTTTCAAAAATTAACCTGTTGTTCTGACAATTGCATTTAGCAGAACATTCAAATCAACCAGGATGAAGGTAGAAAATAATTTAATTTTGATTGTTGATGAGCTTAAGTCTAACAATCCATTAAGTAAGTCCTGTTTCTTCTTCAGCCATTTCCTGTAGGTCCCACACTCAGGCACAAACCGTGTGTATGTATGTCTTTATTCATTCCAGAAAATTTCCAGATTGCACCAAGGAGGCTTTGCCAAAGCATTTCTCTGAAGTGCTTCTACTTCTAAAAAAAAAATCAAGGTGAATCCTGAAAGATGCTGTACAGCACTTTGCTTGTGTTATAACTTGTAAAGCCCAATTCAACAAACCAGTTTTCCTGTGATGAAATATTATGTTCTTGCTTTGAAGTGACAGGGTGTCAGGGTGACATGAATCTCTTAAAAAGTTTCATAGCACAGCTCAAGAGATTTGTTTTCAAGGACTTACATATTCCTTGTGTTCGCATAATTAAGAGACAGATTTGTATTTTTTTCTGGTGCCAAAACACACAGGAAAGTACACATAATTTACTGGAATACAATGGGATAAGGGAACCTTCTGAAGTATTTTATTTAGGTTTCTGTTCTGGTTTGTATTTGCTGATCTTTTTTTAGTGTTTTTTTCTGGCAATTGGAATGGATCTGAACTTGCACCATCTCAAAATTTATAGAGCCTGTGAACATGTGTGTGGCGTGGGTGGCTTAGCAGTGTTTGCTGGATCCACAGAAGGAAACTTTTGCATGTATTTGCATGATAAATTTCACAACTGCTTTGAAGGTGAGCAGGAACAGTCTTAGTACTTGATTGATTGAAAAGACCTGTTTAATGACCACTATCAATCACATATATTTTAATTTGCAGATTTCTAATTTGCCCATTGTGTGGCTTAGTCAGAACATGCTTCATGCAAACTAGGGATTTATTAAAAAGCCCCAACACCCCATGTTTGTTTGTTCCCTCCCTTTGTGTTACACAAGGACAGAATAACACCTTTATATCTTTATTTGTTCCCATGGAGATTTCAAGACACCAGTAAGAGAAGATCTACATTACATAAAGGTCATAAAACACATCTCTAACACATGGGCCCCCTTGAAACACTATTACACCTTCAGGCTGTGTCTGTATGACCAAATCCAAGCATGCCTGGAAACATTTCTGAGCACTGGGCTGAGAACATCTGTGCTGATGAAGAGAGCTTTGCCTGGCATGAGTTCATCTTTTCAAAAACAGTGCTGTACCCAAACAATTCCTGGGTACTTTTTTTTGTTAAATGACTGTGGTGGCCATTCCCTCCAGGCAGGCTTCCTGGAACCTCTTCTTTTGGAGACTGAAAGCAGGTGATCAGCACTGACACAGGCCATCCCAGTTCATTTAGACCCAAAAACAGTCTCAGGCCAAGTTCATTTACTGGAGCAGGTATAGCCAGAAGAACTTCTACCAGAAACAGAAGAAATTGATATTTCCCCATGCCTTGTGCTGTCTTGGAAGGTTCTTTTGGAAACAAGAAAACCCAACACCTAGTCTCTTGGATAATGTACATCTGCTTCTCTGTGATTTTTATAATATCAGGTATCATACCAAACTAACAAAGGGTTCTCTCTCCAACTTGGTTGCAACCAATCTCTCATTTTTGAGAACAGATTTTCAGCTGAAATATTTCCATCTCGGCCTCTGTCCCAGTTTATTTCAGTTTCCCACAGACCTGCTGAGCTCCATTGTTGTTGCAAATGAGAAATAGGAAAAAACTAAAATTATCCCGAAGTTTCAGGGCAAGATGTGTTTGAAAAAGAAACTCATTACTCTCACTACACATTGGGCCTCAAAAGGGAGGGCTTCAAAAAGAATAAAAATCACATAAAGCTTTTAGTGGAACTTTGGAGGTTCACCAACTTGTTAGAAATCCTCAGGAAGAAGGAAAAATTTGACTGAAAGTTAACTAATTAAGGACATATTCTACCTCTGATAAAAAAAAGAAATTGTTAAAGAAACAGATTGGCCACTTGGAGACTTCTGTCATAAACCAAATGATAAAAACCACCCACAGAAGTCAGTGAAGAATCTAGTCTTCACATGACAAGGGTAAGTGAATGTACAAGCCCATGATTTAAACAGTGCATTAATATTTTTAAATGTTTGCTACATACAAAATTCCCAACTGAAGTCCAGTCTACTGACATGGAATAATTTGTACCTCAGAGATGGACAGAATTAGTGAGAATAGTTTGAGAATATTCAGTGGAAGGAAACCCAAAACACAAGGAGTGTAAGAGGAAGAATTTACAGAGAAAAAATGAGTTATTTACACCAACTTTCCTCCTAGAAAGCACATAATGAGAAATATTTGTAATCACTAGCAAAAACAATTAAAAAAGAAAAAAAGGAGAAGTTCTGCAGTGCTGCTGGCTGGCTTCCAGACCAAGGGCCAGTCAAATGCCTCTTCCTCCCACTCCTTTTGGTACTAGCAGGAGAGTCAGAAACTCTGGGGCCAAGAACAGCATTAACAGTGTAAAGGGCTTTTTGGATCTTATAAGCAGAGTTGTATTGAATCCTTATTTTTTGAGTTTGGTTTGCTCTCTGCCAATTTGTTATTTCTTATTTTTAGGATATGTCAGGATTGCTTATTTCTGCCTTTCACTGTTTTCTGTTTTTCTTATCTTCTATTACTCCTGTGAATTGTCACTCTCTATTTTTTTCTTCCAGGAAAATGATTTCCTCCCTTCCTGATTGCTCTTCTGTAACTGCTTCTCCATCTTCCTCCTAATCTGTGCCTGTCATATCTGCTTTTCCTCACAGAACTCCTTGTCCAGGTTTCCTTCTTCAAAGGTGAAAGAAATTCAAGAAGTTAGAAACTATTTGTTCCCATATTTTGTAAATGATTTCTTCTTCTGTCTTCCATGTTATCTCTTCCCTCAAAGACTTGTGCTCTGCCATCTGCTTAATTTATAGGTGCTTTTATATAATCTCTCTTGAAAAATTCATTATGTGCAAAATCTCTTTCATGAACTTCACTAACAGAATGGTAATTAATAACATGTTGGAATAAGTCAGAAGTGACTCAGAGAGTTTTGGAAAGGTGCAAAGTTTTGAATGCATTCTTGAGCAAGTAATACAACCTTGCATATCTGTTGCCTCCTAGAACTGGAATGCACATAAATTGCACCACTGCAACTGAGAGATGAACCCTCCCTGTCCAAAGGGTCTGTCACAACAATTGCTGTGAACAGACTATTGCATGAGGGAATCCAGTGCTTGGAGTTTGGTTTAATAGGCACCCTATAGGTACTGTGCTACCCTACAATTTTTGCTTTCAGTTGAAGGGAGAGGCTTCTTAGCGGAGCTTTATGATGGCAGTTTTCCAGATGGGATTTGTTCATTAAGAGCAGTGCATGTGTGTATTGCCAAATGCAAGCCAAAATGAGACCTTCTTCGGCAGAAACCACAAACTGGAAAGTAGCCCTGTATGAGGGAATATTAAGCCCAAAGACACCAAGCACCTGGCATCTGGTATTTATCTAAGCATTGCATTTGGCTTTGGCTACTGATCTCAGCAGTATCTGGGAATCTGTTGAGAGAGTCCAGTTGTGAAACACACCATGGTTTGGATGACTACTGGCTTTTCTTGTGGACAAAATTCTTCTTTTAATTAAACCCTGAAGCTCTGATGATGTTAGCTATGTATCATGAGTGCCAGTAACATTTTCTCTTTGATCTCAATGGGAAGTGTTCCCATTTCCAAGATGAAAAACATACCAAAAAGGACATTCCCCATTAAATAGATTTGCTGTCCATAATGACCTAAAACTCCACCAAGTCTTAACTTTCAGGTTTTGCTGCCTACCACCTTTCTGTGGATAGTCTTCAATAGTACTGAAATTTGTCCTTGTGCATTACTCAGTAATGACATCAGGTCAAAGTAAACTTAGCATTTCTATCACAATAAACCATTTCCCTGTGGTTTACTAGAACAGTCTGAACCTGGCGTGTGTAACATTTTCTCTGTGGAATGATTAATATCATGTGAGCCAATGGCTGAAATAATTACAAATGAAGGAAAAGGAACTGCAGCAAAAGAAATACGGCACTAATGACCAGTTTACCAAAGTAAAACTGATACACCTCAGAAAACAGCTGGGCATCAGATGCAGAAAGCAGCAATCCCACCTCTGAAAAGATTAGAGGACAATCTATTAACCAAATAGGATACTGATCCTTTCCCTGTCTAGACATCTCTGTTCTGCCATGCCTGCAGCCTGCAATGCCATCAGCTCTGGGGTTTCCCACTACAGTGCAACTGTTCACAAGGTAGTCAATCACCAGAAATGTTCTAGAGTAAAAAAGAGCAAAATGCATTGTCTGAATGGGCTTGCAATGTCTGAATGGACTCTTAGGATAGTGGGGAGTGGAGTAGTTAAGAGCACTCTTGTGCTTTCTGCCAGGCCTCTCATTACTCCAGATACAGCAATCCAGTCTGTACAGCTTTGCTTCCCTGTCACTGCTTTTCAAATTGGCTTGGCTTGACTGTTATTATTTAAATTATTTTTTTCCTTCTTGAACTCAAGTGATCTTACACTTCAAGGGGTTTGTATACTTTTCTGCAGTTAATTCTATTTAGTGACTGTCACTGACTAGAAGATTTTATGCCTAAAATCTTCCTGTTAAAGATCTAAAAGGGCACTGGATATACTAAGATATGTGTTTGTAAGAATAATAATTATATTTTGTGGTCCTTCTGTTTGATCATTCACCTGACCTTTTTCAACTTGAATTTTTACTTTGTATAAAGAACTAAATTGCATTGATATCTTAAAAAAATTACAGCCACGTGTCTCTCAGCTGGTCTGATCAGCACTACTCAAGCTGCCAAAGTAAGAGAAAAAATCCCAGTGAGAAACCACCTGAAACCAGAAAGTCACCTTGGCAAGCCAGGTTGCCAAGTAGTCACTTCTTTGACCCCAGCCAGCTGATATGGCTCATTCTTTGTAAGTCTCCCAGGCAGATCTGGAGGTTTCCAGTGCTGGCTCAGCCCACAGAGCAATGAGCCTTGTCAGCTTGGGGATGCAGAGGTCTCAGCAGGCTGCACAACCCATGAGCTTCTGTCAGAGGTGGAAACAAGTGAGATAAATGGAAGTTCTCTTTCATTCCCTCTGCTTAGTTTGTTTGTGATTTTGAGTCTGAAAGGCAGATTCATAGTTCTTTGATTTGAGTCAATTTATTCAGCTGCTTTAATGAGGTGCCAAGAGTAAAGATGTTTAACACACATTGTTCAATGGATGTGGTCCCCTATTGGTGAGGTTTTGGATTCAGATAGCAGGAGATTATAAACTAAGGAAATTATATAGGTTTAGAAACAGGCAACAGTTGGGCTAGTTCTTGTTTATGTCCTGTAGAGGGCTAGTGAAATAAAGCTTCATCTTAGGGCTGGGGATCACATCAGGGTCAGTGCTTGAACTGAGAGGAGCCTCAAAACTAGATATAGATAGGATAGATAGATAGATAGATAGATAGATAGATAGAGAGATAGATAGATAGATAGATAGATGATAGATAGATGATAGATAGATTTTTATTTTTTTTCCCAGAATGAGATTATAGATTTTATTTAGGACCCAATGAGTTTATTCTGTCTGTAGTGGTAGCAGTTGCTGGCCTGTGATTAAGGTTAAGGCTAAGATTAGCAGTAGGGTTAACTTCAATGCAGTCCAGGGCCAAGGAGCAGCTCCATGTGAAGCTGCTTGCCTAGTTTTGTGTCACAATGTTGGACTTACAACTAATTCCATTGCCCAGAGAGGACGATAAGTTAGGTTCAAATTTGTATTTTAACTGGCGGTGTTTAAGGAGTCTGAACTGCACAAAACCGAAATATGTTTCCCTCTCACAGAAAAAGAAGAAATGCCAACAGAAACACCCTAATTAGGTTCTTTTAGTTGCCAAGAATTTCAGATTAGAGGAAAATCAGTATATTGCTGGATAGAAATTAGTGTTCAGACAAGTCACATGCTGCAGAACTAGAAGCCCATGAAAGGGAAAAGCTGTCCACACGGATAAATCAGGCCTCTTGCCTGAATCCAGTCTCTCTAGTTTATCTGCAGTGCTATGGTCAAAGACTCAAGACAGCAAGGACCTAACCAGTATTGAGAAACACTTGGGAAGCCTCTGGAGGTGGATGTGAGCTAGTGCCAAAGCCGGGTCTCGTGACGGAGTAACTGCTTATGGATAAATACAGGACAACGGCTAGGGGTCACAATTTCACTTGCTGGCAGAACTAGGAATTAACTTTTGAATTAGCAACACAGTGTTGTAGCTAATAGGAGCTAATAGCTACTATGTTGTAGTTTCCAGGAGCTAACGGGTGTGGGTTGACAGGGTCAGCAAGGGCTGGTGCTATGGGGTTAGACGTGGGTGATAGAAAAAGATGTTCCTAACACTGGCTTACTCATAGCTCCTTGGCTTTCCTCTCTGAGCAGAGATCTTAAGCTCAGGGCTAGCTGTAGTGCTGGCACGTGGCCTGGAAGGGCTTTTGAATCCATGTTGTATGCTAGGCTGGGGATTTGATGCAGGAAGGAGTTTCTGTGAGTCACACTGCTCTGGTATCTCGAGTCTATCTCATCTGGAGTAAAGGGGAGGATGGGTGCCAAGGTTAGGCAATGGCCTAATGTTGTCTGAGTGAAAATGCAGATTTGGAGCTAGTGCCGAGAGGGCCAAGTGTATTTGGGTCACACAGGACTTGCAAAAATTGCCATTTTATGCACATAGCCAACTTTTATAATTTCTTTAGTGAATCTAGAAGAAAGTTTGTTTTCACTAGAAATATCGCTGGTTTGGATATGTGATATTCCCTTCCCAAAGCAGAGATACTACTCAAACATAACAAATTTCTTCACATTTATGTGAATTATCTTGAAAATTTCTGTGGTATTAGAAAATAATTTATGGCTATAAGTATTACATTTTTTATGAGTTATAAGAGTAGATGCACTCTATTAAGTCAGAGCATTAGGGGCAGATTTACACTCTGTAGTGTAAACCTGAGACAAAAGTTCTCTGTGTGGGTATTGCGTTTCTCTATGTGGATGCATTAGAATTACTGTGCCATATGTGTGATGGGGTACAACCCTCATGCTTCCCTATAAGAAGAATGATGGGTTCAGGAAGCAATTTTGAGGAAGAAGTTGGGATTTATGTCCTCCTCCTATTCTTGGGATAGCAAGAAACAACATAATTTAGCAGCAGCAGCAGCCAAAGAGTTCTCACCATAATCCCTTCTCACAATAAACAGAGTTATCTTGTTTCTTCAGTTAAATTCACACCAATAAACATACAATGGGTTCCCACAAGAACATGCCCAAGGCAGTCCTCCACAGTCTAAGAATCATCCTAAAAACTATCTGAAAAATGCCCAAAGTACAGGAATTATCAGGTTTTTGTACTTGTCCTGCAGCTTAAATCTTCACTTCTATTGTCAAGTTTCTAACCCTAAGGATGTCCAGACTATTCCTAAGCATCTGTAACCTCAGAGTTACTATAATTTTATTCTGTTTCATGTAGGGATAAAATTTGTTATCACTTTGATGACACTATGGTAAAAAAAGAAAAGTTACTTAGAGTGAAATGCAGAAGCAAGTGAAAAGATTTTAGACATATGTAAGAGTAGTGCTCCTGTTGACAATAGTGGAAATACTCAAGTGTATAAGATTTTGTTCATAAAGTATTAATGTGGCTGATAATTAACTGTAATGTTGCAAAAGGTCAATTAGGTGCTCATTACAAAAAATAGGTCCCATTAAAAGCTAGTCCCTCAAAATCAAACTGTTCACAATTTTCTATATCTCATTTTGCTGCCAAAAGGTTCAGATGATGCTAAAATACTCTTTTCTATAGGACATAATTTTTCTTGCCTTACTCCTAACCATGTAATCTCCCTACATTCAGACCTCCCTTCTTTTCTGAGCAATTTTGTGGCATTTGGCATGCCTTTTATGTTT
Source organism: Agelaius tricolor (assembly GCF_023055355.1). Taxonomy (NCBI): domain Eukaryota; kingdom Metazoa; phylum Chordata; class Aves; order Passeriformes; family Icteridae; genus Agelaius; species Agelaius tricolor. The sequence continues at coordinate 5,114,022 of NW_027269270.1, forward strand.
TAATTGTGTTTGAAGATGATGGCGTAGCTAGTAGTAAATGATTCAGTTTTTCCATAGCTGCCCACAAAGCTGGTATTTTCAGTAAAGTTGAGGGAAATTAGACAGTCAAATCCTAATAAATTTCAGTGGATGATGGACACAGACCTGGCTCTGCTGCTTTGAAAATCCCAGGAGACTCAAAACTTTCTTTGCTTTTACTAAGTAAATAGATCAATCTTTTTAAGTGAAATATTTAGAAATTAACTGAAACACCTGTTCTGAATAAATCTAAATAGTACAAAAATCTAGCAGTATAGGTCTTGTAACAGTGTCCATACTTTCTGTTCCATCCCTCCTCCCTTTGTAAACTGAGGACCTGAGGAGCCAGCAACTGAAGTCAATGGAAAGTGAAGCTGCTGAGCAACTCTGTAAACAAACTCTCACAGCTCAGTGAGGTATTCACAGAAAAGCATCCAAAAATGTGCTTTCTGTTTGTGCAGTGTCTAAGTGCTCCATGGCTGATACCAACTCTAAGTGCAACTGCAGTGCACTCTGGAACAAATGGAGATGTGTTAGGGGCCCTTCCAGCCTCCCAGCCCTCAGGTTACAGCAGAAATAAATGTAATGTGAGTGTGGGCAGTCTCCAGCTCCAAAGGCAAAGGCACAAATTGTTATGGGTGCTCATTAATTCCAAACCAAAACTAAGGCAGAATGTGACTCCTTTTACCCAGAAGTTTTCACTGTTTTTTTCTTTAATAAAGTTTAATATATGCTGTAAGATATATTCATGTCAATTTGTGTGTTCTCTTCATTTTCAGAAGTGTTAGTGTCAGGGAAGAGCATTTTCACAGGATAAAATTAGAAAGTTATTCAGAATAAGTAAAAAGTCAGTATTTTGCTTCTTAACTGTTTGGTTTTGTAACAACCATTTTCAAATGGATGTTACACATTCTGCTCATTTTATCCATCTTCAGCAAGCAGTGATGTTCCTCTTAGTACACAGGGATTTTTGAAAGGTAGTTTTACTTAAGCAATAGATTCAAATGCTCAGTTATTTTAATGGAATAAAACTGGTTTCAAAATATGTCAGAACCTTAGCCCTGGAGAAATCAGTTTTCCTATTCTGATTGTAACACTATGACAAATCCATTTTTTTCAGTAGTTATCAGATGGTGCATCTTTGAACATCCATGACCAAGTATCTGTGGGTGGGAAACATTTATTTTTTACATCTTCTCACCCATTCTTGACTGATCTACTCAGAGTGCTCCAAGGACTGAGGAGACACAAGGCAACACCCATGAAAGCAGTTGATCTGGTGCAGGGCTGGGACGTCTCAGACTCAACCGTGCATGGAAACAAAATCTGAAGAAGAGGAGTAAAAATATGTTGATAATAAAATGGATTATGCATGTCCCTTTTCACTTCATAATTCCTGCTTGTGGGAGATGCCAGACTATTCTGAGAGGACAATTTAGGGACAGAGATGATTTGGAGTCTGTGTGGGAGAGCTACAAGATGCCAACTTCTCCCACCCTATCTTGGCTTCTGTTACAAGCGGGTCGCCTGCAGATCCAAGTCATGCAGAAAGAGAAAAGTACATTTATTTAGGCCCAGATCCATGACTTAAAATGCTATTTCTTTTCTATGTATTCAGGGAAACCTGATTATTTCATTTTGATCTAATGGCCCCGCTGCTTTGAGCTCTCCACACCTGTTATGACTCAGCTAACTTAAAATATAAAAACCATTAAAATTTTACAAGTATTTTACATCCTATATGACTGTTTGAGTTGCTAAACAAGTGCTGTGAAACTTTGATACCGTTTGGATAGCAAAACAGTTTCTGTTAAATAAAATCCTTTTGTGTAGGCACACAGTTTGTGGTGGTTGGGAGTGGGGCTGAGCCTCATCCCCAGTTGGTTACAGCTGTGAGCAGCACTGACAGCAATGAGCCATGGAGTGCCCAGGGGCACTGACCAACCACCACAGGGAACAGAGGGCACACAGGTGCAGGGCATTAACATGAGGGGTATAAAAGGTTGGGCTGAAGAACAAGAAAGAGCAGCTGCTTGCAGCCTTCTAAGTGGTAAGGTGTTACTTTGTTTGGGTTGAAGCTTTCTGAAAATGTGTAGTGGTGCTCTGTGTATTGTGGATACAGTACAATACACAATACCCTCTTGACTGTGACATGGGCTGTGGCACTAAGGAACCTGATACATCCTAATGAAAATGGTAGGTCGAGCATTCATGCCTATGTGGTTATACAAGCTTATGCTGTACTTTGGTTTGCCTCTTGTAACTCAACCTTCTGAAAAACAGATTGATAGTAAACAAGAAAGTCAAGGTATGATTAGGCTTGCACACCCTATGGCTTGTCTATCTGAAAACATGTTTTCTGCTATTGAGTTTTCCTATCTATCACATTTTTGCATCTCTCTGTTTCTTCCAGATAGCTGGTTCTCATAAATTATGCAATGAGTGTATCACTCAAAATAAGGACAAGTGATATCCTCCAAAGAATTAGAGGCTTCAACTAGGTCATTCCTGTCTGAGGCCACATAGACCATTATTTTTAACATGCCCTAGCAAAAATAGCCGTGCTGCGCGATGTCTGGGGAAATGAAGAAGTTCTTAAGAATCTGGCTAACACGTTTTGTACTGGAAAAGTTACAGAAACCATTGAGAAGGAGATATTATAGGAAAAAAACCCCACAAAAGAAATCTAACAGCTGACATGAAGGATTCAGTGGATTCAGTTCTCAGAAACCAATGGGGTATAATTCTTCAATTCTTTTCTGCATATTTCAGTATAAAATCAACCTCTCTCTGGGAAGGTAGAAGAGGAATGAAAGAAAATGTTCTATCTACAGCTGTCAGAAAGAAATGCACTGATTCATTTTACAGCAGCCTTCCAAAGTTGGAGGTAAAAAGAAAAAGGTAATTTTAAAGTTTAGTTAGTATTTTTCCTATTTGTTATCTTAATAATCCAAAATGCACAATAAGGCTTTAGAAGAAGTGCCACCTATATTGTAATCTGAGTTCACCAAACTGAATTGGACCCTTGCAGTTCACAAATAACAAGTTTAGAAGTGCAAAAAAACCCCGGGGCTAATTCAAGTGTGTTAAAATTCAAAAGAAAAACAGCATATGCATAACTCAAAGCTGAACATAATCCAAATAGTTTATGTACCCTTTTCTACGAATGTTTTCTGTTGCCCTTTCAGTTTTTACTTTTGTGGAGGGATATTCTGTTCTGCCACTAAACTTTGAAGCTTCAATGGCCACTCTTCTCTAGCTGTTCTTAGTAGCAGATGCAGCACAGTGTGTTCAACAGCAGGAACCTTGGCCTGGGGAGCCATGAGCCCAACTCAGTGAGTACTTCCAGAATGGGTTTTACTCTGTTCCTCCGTGCTGACCCAACAACCTAGCAAGCATTTCATTATGTAGGCTCTGTGGGACATGTGGGATGCAGAACAGAGCATGAAAGGGTAGGAACACTTCACTATTATTTTCTTATTATTTTGCAGTTACAGAATGTTTGGCAAATGATGGTACACAAAGTTGCAAGGCAGATGCTATAAATTGGGTCAGTATGATATATATGTCTGCCAAAGAGCTGTTTAAGTACATTTTCACTGTTTCCAGCAAAAATAACAAGAGAGAAGTAAAGACATCATGAAGTAATTATGTCATTTGGAAAGAAAATATAGTAGGGATTTTTAAAACATACATGCGAAGGGAAGAACAAATTGAACACACATCATACTTGAAAACTTAATGGAAAAGAAGTAATCCATAACACAAAAACAAAACAATCTACCCTCAATTCAGTCTGAAATCCAAATTATAGGTAGGGTCACTAATAAAAGGAAAGGTGGAAACTGTTGTCTTTAGTTTGGATACCATTTTTATTCTTTGCTCAAGGGGCTTTGTAATGCTAAACATTTTACAAACCAGGGATTAGTTTAAACAGTGGAGCATTGAAGAGAAAGCTAATCAATTCAGCTATAACCTCTTGTCTCGAATACAGTAGTGCAAGCCTCAGTCTTGCCCAGTCCCTAATGTAGGGGGCCTCACAAGTATCTTCACTGCACTGTAGAGTCTCTCAGGCAGGGCTGTTTGATGTTACTTCCCAAACAGAGATCTGCCCACACAAGGAAAGGGGCACACTATAAATACATCTATCCAAAAAAGAGAAATTAAGCTGAATACATAAAATACCAGTTTTTGGAGATGAAACCATGCACACAACAGTAAGGGACAAATGGTCGATGACAAAGGACAGAATGAAAAAGCTGAGAAAGGAGACTCCTCAGTAAATCTCAGGGGAACTTCCCTGTTCAGAGTGCCAGGAGACAGCAATATGGGAAAATACAGCAAGAACCAAGGCCACTTGATAATGGGCTGGACTGAAAGACTGTGCTTGTGACTAAGTCAGTCCTAAGTGACTAATTAAGTCCTTTCCATCTCCAATGTCTCCAATAAAACCTCTTCCCTAAAATAAAAAACAAATATCTGCAGATGAGCCAAAACAAAAAGTGATGTTTCCTCTAGAAAAGACCCAAGGGCCTTGAGGGCAATGCAAATCAAATGCTTTTGGTTTGGAAGGAATAAATATTGCTATGGGCTGTGGAGGCAATCAAAATCCCATAAAGGAAACTCGTAAATGCCTATTTACCCTAAAATTAAGAGGTGATACTTAGCTGTGTAATGTGGAAATACATCTGTGGCATGAGTTTAAAGACCAGTATATCTTCATGAATGCAATACTTTGTTATCAAGCCCCATGCTACAAGTCACTGAGGAGGTTTTACAGCTTCATTTTCTTTTTGTTTTGTTTTTTTTTTTTTCCTAACAAAGTGACTGATGATTTTAAGGATTTTCTAGCAGGTTTGTGTTACAGTTCCTAGGGGTATTTTCTAACATGCTAAACTTGCCATGCTGATCTCTATAGGCCCCTCTGGCTTGCTGCTGCCTAGTGAGGATAGTGTTGGAGCTGACTGAAGTTTTCAGTATTAAATAATATGTGGCTAGATAGCTCTGTCCCTTCCACAAAGGGAAATAATTCCTATTTGACTGTATTTGCATTCCTATTTGCTTTATGCAAATATTTACGAGAGCTTTATGGCCCACTGTCTACAACATGCCATTTTTCATGCTATTCCTTTTTTGGTCTGGAAAATTTTTTGGGTTTTCTTTTTTTTTCTTTTTTGTTTTTAATATTATACTCTGCAATACTGTATTACTCACAGCATCTTCCACATTTAACCACTGTTTAAGGGCTTGAGTTATGCTTAGAACTTGCAAAGTCACAGGCTATCAGTGTCAAATGATCTAGTTTGATGCACTCACAGGGTCACATTCTGTTCAGGATCTTTCCAATTCTTTTTAACTATATAGTTCTTTGAAAACCAGAACTTCTTATAACATGATTTCTTCTTTCTTGAGCTTTGTTTTGAACATCCCCACGGTACTGTGTGGGGCAAATCTGAGCAAAAGTAGAAAGGAAACTTCGGAATACCCAGGAAATAGGGAAAACCTGACAGAAAGGTTTCAAAGTTCAGCAGAGCTCTCTGAAGTTGAGAAGAAGGAAGCAGGAGTTTGGAAGTAAAAGATAGTTGTACTTCTGCCATAAGCTTGGCCCCCAGCTCTGCTTTTGTGCATATGCAGATATGTATGCGTGATGAGAAATTATTTTCCTCAGGACTTGCATCCTTTTTATTTATTATATCCCAGCAGCACGATGTGATGTGCCAAGATCTCAGCTGGATTTGGCCCAAAATTCCAAAATTAAGCAAGTAAATGGATGTGAGTCAAGTTAAATTTTTTTCATTGAATTCAGAAGTCAGTTAAGTTATGCCATAGCTATTCCCTCAGTCCATGTTGCCCAGCTTTCAGCAATTGCTGAAATAAAGTGCAGTGTGGCACTGCAGACCTGGGCTCTACTCCCACACATCAATTCTCTTTTCCTATTCACATTTCTGATCTCCAAGGGGGCTTTTCTTGTTGAACTCTCCCGTTTCACATCAAGAACACCCTTTTGGCTCAGGGGACCTAATGAAGCACTAAAAATATTCTTGTACAGTTGTTGTTTTACATCTGTGGTAGGTTTGCATAGGTGGTAAATTCAAAAAGATTCTTTTAGTAGCTCTGCTGACAAAAAAGAGCAAGTGCTTGTCAGGGCAAACAGGCATCCTGACCAGCTCTAGAGTTACATGGAAGCAAGTTCTATAATATCCAAGGCACGTGACAAATAACTGGCATTCACTTTCTCCTTTCTAGTCTGCGTGGGTAAGAAAAACTGGCATGAATTATGTGGCTACAGTTGAGCAAATTCTTTGAATTTCATCTGGTTTGAATAACTAAAAGATTTTCTCTCATCTTGAAACTATCTTATGAACATATTTATAAACATTCCTCCCAATATGGGGATTTGAAATTATGCTGCTTATTACCCAGTAGGGAGGCTTAGTGTCAGGCCTTGAGTTTCGGGAGTGGTTTGGGAGACTCTTTCTTCTTTCTTTTGATGCTGTTCTTGCATTTATAAATAAAGACTTCATAAGAGAAAGGACAAAAATTCAACAGGACTCAATTCCTAAATTCACAGTGTAGCCCACCCATGTATTCAGTCATTTTCTGTCCATCTTAACGACTTCTTCACTACAGGAGACAGGACAGACAGGGAAAAATGAGGAGTTCCTCCCAGAACAGCATGAACCAGATCAGTTAGACTGTGTTACCACATTTTGAATACTTGACTCCCTGTATTGGAGGCTGTAAGTTATAAATAACCATAAAAATAATTTTTCCATAAGCAGAATTATTTGCTTACTCATGTCTGCCACAGTCCAAAAGTGACAGGAAGGAATAATAACATGAACCAAGTACAGTTACATTAATCTTCCTGACAATATATCTGGCATTCATACAGTGTAGAACAACAACAAAAAAATAGTAAAAAAGGCAAAAGCAGTGTACTTTGTTCTGAATACAGTAGAGTGGATTTGCCATACCATTTCTAAAATGGGCTGACAGGCTTTTGCTGTGCTGAAGGAATGTGGGCCACATAACTTCAGTATGACCAGGAGCTCTTGGATTCCCAGTTAGAAAATTTCTTAAAACTTTTATTCCTAATAAAACTTCTAAATAGGGTTATAATTGTGCCAGGCTTTATTAGTGAATATGCATCCTTTATTGTATGGAGGATCAGTGATTAAAAGAAACTTGCTTTGCCCTTCCTTTAAAGAAATAATATTAAATTAAGCCTGGAATAGAAAAAAATGCTAAATGTTGTTTGGTTTTAGACTCTATGCAGCTCCCCCAAGTCAGACTAAAACTAAGATATTATTGATGCTAACACTCTTTTGATTGTATAATTTCTATTTTCTCTCTACCATTTATAACCTATCTAGCTCTTGTGATTGTTTGGAAGATGTAGTTTTGAGCTGCATTTATTGTTTGGATTTACATCATGGATCTGACTCAATGCTAATGAGGATTTGCAGATCCTGTTTTGAGTAGATACCTGCTGAGGCAGCAGATCTTCCTCTTTCTGTTTACTGCAGTGGTCTTTGAGCCAAGCTTTGGACATCATTATAACTCTTCTTCCTGTCCCTCCACTTGTTCTTCACATGACAGTACATGGCTTCCAGAAAGGAGAAAGGGCGATAGCTTTGGATGTAGGTTCAGTCAACAGAAACTTTTTATACTCTTTTTTATATCATAAAAATTTGTCTTATGTTTAGCTCTGCCCTGCTTCTTTGTCTTCCTCTTCACCACAAAAAATTGCTGTAGTACAGGAAAATACACTGTGGAAGCCCAAGGTAATAAATTCTTTATTGTGGCATTCCTCCACACCTCTGCTTTGGTGCCAGTATCTGCAGAACTTGTTTTAGCTTTCTGTGTTGATCTCAAATGCTGAATGTTTCCTGGAAGACACACATTTTTCTCACTCTCATTTCTCATTCCCTTCCTCGTTTGATGTCACTAACTATTGGAGAAGGAATCCCAAATTCCTCAGAAATTAAGACAGAGGTAAGGAATAACTTTCACACAAGCTATCAGGTAAAGATTTTAAGCATTTCAACTGTGCTGAACTGCATGGCTGAGAAACATGTAAAGTTAACTACAGAGATTGACATATGTCTCTGAATTCATACAGATAAAGGAAAGGAAGTTCTAACACAGTGAAAATATTGAAAACACTGTGTGAGAAGAAGCCCCGTGCTGTACCACATTATGCTTTTCTTCTGTGAAACTGTGAGTTCAGTATTCCTGAAACCAAGAGCACATTTTGAAAGGGAACCTTTTTCATCACTGGATGCAGAAGTCTTTAATTGTTTGGAAATCTATCCACTTAACTCCAAAAACTAGTAATAGCAGCATTCAATTTTCCACAAGAAAAACCTTATTTGCCCTTCCAAAAAGCCAGAGTCCCTTGAAAAATTGACACAGCTTGACTTGACAGGAGAAATTGCTCCAGCTGGAGGCAGTGTGGTTCCTGCTGCTGGTGAGCTGCCTTCCCAGGTGTGCATCCCTGCTGCTGAAAGGAGGTGACAGTTCCAAGCCTTTGAGTGCTCTGGGCATTCTGTTCTTCTGTTCATGACCCTCTAAATTTCAGCTCTGTTATTGTTTCTGCCTGGTGCAAGGGCTGCTTACAGCCCACAGATTAACAGGATCCTCTTGTTTCCTTGTGAGTTTATAGTTTCACTATCCTGAGTAAGAGGAAGTAAGGCAGTACAGGGAAGAACCCAGGTAGCCACAGCACTGGCTCCTGCACTCCTCTCAAGGCCATAGCCAAATTTTTTCTATCTGCATTGCCTTCCATCAAAAGCACAGGAACCATCTTCCCTGAAATTGTGTGACTTTGTTTTTGCTTGTTTGTATGAAGTAAAACAAGGAAGAGACCTGAAAATGGGTAAAAGCAGCAGCCTGTGCCTAGAATCTCTTGGCATCCATGAGTGGTGCACACAAACAGTGTGCAGAAATTCAGACATGTGAAGGGAGTATACTCCAATACTCATGTTATTGGAGATGGAATAGCAGTTCAGGGAGGAAGGGGGAGTGCTGGCATGCTTGGAGGCTTGCTCTGTTTCTGAATCAGTGTTTGCAGAAATCACACTGCTAGCCAGCAGTGTGGTGTGTCTTCCAGCAGTGCTTTTAAGGGTAATGCAAAACCCATCACAGCCTAGTGCCATTGCAGAGTGCAACTTGGCAACCCGCAGCATCAATGGGAGCTCCCAGCCTGTTACCAGGGACCAATATCCAAAAATACACTGAAGGCCTAAATATTCCTACACACACTGAATACCATTCAATACTTATAGTTCTAGCCTCCAAATGCAGCATTTGGGAGGAAGCTGCTGGGTTCATTTTCTCAAGACAGGAAAAACATACTTCCAAACAGGTTTTAGCCCAGCTTGTTCAGTCTGCCCCGAACAGATTCCCAGAAAAGTTGCATCATGACATCTCCTGCTGGACTCAAAGCCAAAGCCATGCACTCATAATGTTCCCTGCCTTGGAAGGACACAGTATAGGAAGCAGGTGCAGGACAAACTGCATAGCAGAATTTTGCTTTTACTTTTTTTAACAATACCCACAATGGTGGCAAGGAGGGGAAAAAATAGATCAGTCCTAACAACTTTTTTGATATTTGGCTCAGATTATCAACATGGAGAGAAACTACCTTCCAAAGTATATACACTGAAATGCTTCTGCCACTGAGCCTTCATTAGTGGGATATGCAGAAGCCCTCACAAGTGTATTCATTTCAGACAGTGAAGAGCTACTAAATTATCTTTCCTTGAAACTAATCTCAAACTAGAACAAGGGCAGGTTTTTCATAAGCATTAGATTAAAATGGAACAAGAGCACTATTAGTTTCAGATTAATTGGTGGACTTTGCTTTATGTACTTCAGATACAAGTGGAAACACCTGGCTTCAGGGCCATGGTGGGGCTAGGGGATGTTCAGGTACCTTGCTGCTCTCTTGAAACATGGACATTTGTTCTGTGTTCTCACACTGCTGTATGATAGGAAGTGTGTTCATTTTCTAAAGAAGTTCAAGGCCCTGGAGAAACATTCTGGAATCTTGATTTTGGAGGAACTATTTCATTCTGTTCTCAGTTGAAGTACAGCAGAACAGGAGTCTTTGAGAACCAATGAAAAGGTGGTGATTTATTAATGTGGTGAAACAGGCTGAAGTCCAGCCTCCAATACTTCTTGCACAGGAATTCATAATGGGTAAGTCACTGTTAGTCACCACTAATAGCACGAAGAAGTGCTTTGATATCTTTTTTTTTTGCTTTATAAAAATGTGCCCCTGCTTTTGTTGTTTCCTGAATAGCAGTAAATATATCCAGTTAAGTATGTATTAATGATGTATGCTTTTTTGTAATCTCTTTGATTCAGCTGTAGCAGTTTAAGAAGCTAGAAAACGATCTTGGGCTCTGCAGCAGAAAAACACAGGAACTGAAATTGTGCAAGAGAAGATAAGGCCAAGCCAGTCATTCCACAGGTTTTTTTGGAGGGCCAAGAACAATAATTGGTCTATTTTAAAAAAAGATGCACCTGTAAAGATATTCTGCTTGGCAAGTTCATTAATATTTCAGTGAGGTAACGAAATGCCACATCCAGCTTGGTGATCCATGTTCAGGGGTCTCTATACAATGTTCCTTTGAGTACTGTGGGTACACCCATAGCTTCACACTCTAGTCTAGGCCTATCACTGACACTTTTAAGCCCCTTGATCATTGATTTTCTTTACAGTATTTTGTCTTAACTCAGAAAAGGAAATAGAAAGATATTAAGGAAGTTGTTCAAGTAATCTGTGATTTATACTGTGTCCTTTCTTGATGATTACTCTGTACGTAACCATTGTTAGAGCAGAAATTAAGAAAAAGCATGCACTTTCCAGTAATTTAGTGGTTATATATAGTTGTGCTGCATGTTGGAAGTCATTTATACAGGATAATAATCAGTCTCTACACTCAAGACTATAATCCCTTCAAATCTGACAGGAAAGGACATTCAGAGACAAGGACATTCAAAGGACATTCAGCTGCAGAGGAAATAACAATTCAATAAATATCAATCACTTTTCCAAGTCAGTGCTAAAGTGTTAGCACAGTACATTAGTACAGTATTAAGGGAAACAGTGCAGTTAGAGTGGTTGAGAAACACTTCCAAGTCTGTTCCAGTGTCTTCCTAATGAGTAGAGGGCTGAGGATGTATAAGGTATTCTCAAAGCCTGCTTCCTGTTGAAGGAAAATTGCCTTGGCATAGGATCTCTGCAAGACAGCTGCAGGCTGCTCCCTTGGGAAGCCCTGCTAGGCTCCACCAACAGAGTGAAGCCGAGGATAAAGGCTGCAGGAACATGCTGAGAACTCAAACTTTGCACCACTGCAGATGTTTGGAGTGGCACTATAATCCTCTTGCATGGGCTGGAATGTGGCCCAGGTTTTGAACTGTCTAAATTACATTACAGTTGTGGCATAGAGATCATCAGGTGGACATGATAACATTTTAACATTGCTCCTTTCCCCACCCCCACCAACACCCTGATTCAGTGAGGTCCATGTGGAGTCTGTGTGATGGGCACTCCTCAAAAAAGAGAACTGGAAAGAGATCCAAGCTGCTGTTGGACTAAAATTAGTTGCCAGAGATGATTCTGATGCTGCTTGAGTGTGTCACAGACTTATAGGTGGTGGTTTTCAAAAGCAAAGTGCAAGTGATTGATGTCTTTGGTCTAAGGGGAAAAAGTCTCTTCCCACAGAATACTGGTATCTATTCTTTCTTCCCCTGAACAGTTTCTGATGCAACAATAGTTATGTGCTCAGGTCAATACCATGTTTGTTCCTTTTCCCCACTTTTCCCCAAGGATGGATTGTATTTTGGTATATATGAGAAATACCCAGATCTAGACTTCAAGGAAATCTCAATCGCTAAATTTTCAGTAGCCTAAATCACACTGCACTTTGTTCAGCACATTTAAGTCTAGATGTCAAATTAGGCATAAAACCCTTCATATTAATATTCAATTTACTAGCAGCTAATTTTTATTACTTTAAGCTCCATTTTTATGATTAGGCTAGTATAAAGCCCTCAGTTATGAAAAAAGTCCCAAGGAATGAAAATTAGTGATATTTTTCAGGTTTTTAAATTGGTACTTTAAGTTTAGGAGATATGACTGGAATCTATATAATATTGGTCTACAATAAACCAATCAGACTTTATTTGCTTTTTTATACTTAAGACAGGGTGTATACATAATCACTAATAAAATAGAAATTTATCCATCTAATCCTAAATTTAAACTTTTCCTGGAAAATATTTAATCTGTATTACATTTAACTAAACTGGCAGCTTTTCAGCGTGCCAGGTTTTTGAGAACACAAAGTAAAAGTGTAAACATTTCAAGGAACATCAATGGATAGTTTTAATTTAACATATCATTTTTCATCAGCAACTGAAAAAAAGAGTGATGTTTACTTTTTCATTGTTCGTATTGCTCAGGCTTTCTGAAAGAGTCAGATGAAAATGTTCTTTTTTCATAATGTATCAGAATGTTCTGAGTTAATATGTCAAAATATGTCAAAATATCTGCTCTGAAATGTCAGTCAAAAATTGCTGACACAACTTAAAACTTGTAGATTTTATGCATTATCAAGTGTATCTGAAAAGTAATTTTCACAAAGCCCTCCTTTTTTTACAAATTAGAAGCATTTCTTTAGCATGTCCTTGAAAGCTTTGTTCCCTGCTGCTGAAGTACAGTCTGCCTTGTTCACCTAAAATGAGGCAAAACTTAATTTATGCCAAATAACTGGCATGCATTGACAAAGACTTCAACTAATTGGAAAGAATTCAAAGATTTTTCTGTCATGAAGTAATTTTAAAAATAGAGAGTTTGTCACACATATTTGGACAGACAGCAGTAGTAACACTTTACTAGAATATGTTCATTTAAATGCATATTCAAAGCAGGGAAACTGGAACAATTGTACATCCTTTTTGCAGGCATTTTGCATAATTTATGTTAAATTGAGTTGGAGAGTGGGCAGATCTGGATTAGAGTTTGAATAGCTTACAATCAGGTACAAGATGAAAGGGAAGTCAAGTGTAACAGAATTTACATTTTAGGTGGTTTGGAGGCTATGAGTTCTACAGTGTGGAACTTAAATTCAGAGAATCAAGGTAGGGCAAAGGACTGTCCAATGCAAGTTGCTCTGAAGGAATTTTATATTTTATTTACTTTGAGTAAGGCATCAGTGTTCCTCATGTGATTGCTATCTAACTCAGAGATTTTTTTTTATTTGCTTTATGTTTATTGTCATAAACTTTATGACACTCATACATCTGAAGGAAAAAAGAAATTTCATCAATGATGTTACTCAATTTCAAAGAAAATGTGAAATCAGATGCAATGTGCAGATGAGATAAGAATGAAGATTGAAGAGGTTTACAAGTGCTTTGCAAAATGTGGAAAAATACTGAATGAACAAGTCATTAAGGGATCTATTATAGAATTAGAGATCCATGTAGAACAATCAGACCAGATTATATCTGCTGTATAGATCAGATTTAGTTGTAAGCTTGTGGCCAAAACAAAAAGTTGCCCTTATTCAGACAAGTAGCTTGGTAGAAGAGGTAGGTGACAGCAGAGTTGCACTTTTTTTGATGCCAAGACTTTAATTTTTGACTCGATAAAAACAGTCTTTGGACTGCTCATTTTGTGACTAACCATTTGGGAATTTATCATTCTCTTTTACCCTAGAGTGAGACTTGACTCAGACATGGTTTAAAAAGCAAAAATCAGGCTGTCCTACAGGATATTTCAAAGTAGAACTCAAGCTTAAGAGAACCAGCAAAAAGATAATGTTCATTTAGAGAAAAAGTTAGGTAACAAATTTAAGTTTGAAGCTGAGAAATGACCATGCCATGATATTTAAAGAAATGAAATGGCCTTTGTCCTTTATCTGTGCGTGTCATATCCTACAGAAGAGAATCTTTATGCCTGAATGCTGGTTTTCTCCTCCCAGGAAAAAAAAACCCAGGGTGACATCCATTAAACTGGATACACAGAGAATTTTTGAGAAACCTGCACTTAGCCTACCCCTGGAACAAAATGGGTATAATCCTTGAACAACTGGCCAACTTCTAACGTGGGTGAGTGCTGAGCATAGAGGGTTTATGTCACAGAGGCCAGAAACACAGTGTGGGAAGGAGCACTCTACCGCAATGTGCTTCCCTCCTGTGAAACTGTGAGGGCAGAATTCCTGAAACCAGGAATACATTTTCTTCTTTTTTACTACAAGATACAGAAGTGTTTAGTTGTTGGAAACCTGTCCACTCAGCCCCAAAGATTAGAAACAATGGCATCAAGGAAAACCTTATTTCCCTTTCCAAAAACGCATAGTCCCTTGAAGCAGGAAGCTATGTCAGAAGTAAATAATCTGAAGTTGAAGGTATCCATAGGAAAAGATTATCATTTGATTTTCATATTCTCAAGATGAAGAAGGGACATAGAATCTGCTTAAAGATCTCATTAACTGTTAATTGTTGCCTGATAAAGCCAAAACCTCTATGTGGTATCCCAGGCTGAGTTATTTTAGGAAATATTGGTTAATCTCACTCAAAAGAAAATATAACCTGTATGCCAAGTAGTAAATATTGTCAGTAACTTATGATAGATGTAGAAAAAGGAAAGGGTCTATACTTTGTTCATTTCTTTTGGAAGTCACTGTTTAAATCTCTTACATTACTAAACCTCTGGATATATTTAATCTGTAATCTGGCAGATGTGGAGAGGAACCAGAGCAGTTTTGGTGTAAAAATAATATTCTTGACATAAAAAGAGCCCCTATTTTATGGAAGATAGAAAATATGTAAATACCTTTCTGGGATACAGAAAAGGTTAATATTCGTGAACATGAGCTGCAACAGAATTAATGATAGGCTCATCAGTTTAATAATGAAGTGTTTATAGAGCGTATCATTTTGGGAGCAGCACCAGGAGAAAAATGTGACTTAAACATGACCTTTTTGCTGTTTCTCAGTTGCTGGAACAACAGAGTAATTTATTCCATCCCTCTCTTAACTTCAGCACACTCTCCATCATAAATCTGGCCACATCTGTTGGCTGGCATGCAGGGACTTTTTGTCAGCCTGAAAAATGCCAGCTCCTCTTATGCAGGTATATGAAGCATGCTGTCTTTTCTCTCTACTACTGTGCCTGTAGTCACAACCCCCAGGGGCCAGCTAAATGGACTGTATTTCCTGCTGCTTTCATCTATGGAAGCATGTGACTTAAAGAGAT
Source organism: Agelaius tricolor (assembly GCF_023055355.1). Taxonomy (NCBI): domain Eukaryota; kingdom Metazoa; phylum Chordata; class Aves; order Passeriformes; family Icteridae; genus Agelaius; species Agelaius tricolor. Next base: position 5,129,317 of record NW_027269270.1, read on the forward strand.
AAGCAAACTTTCACAATACCTTTCTAGCAAAATACCCTGGTGTTTTTTAGTGTTGCACTTTGGGCAGCTACACTGTCGTTTGTCTTCCCTACTTTAAAGAAATCACATTTGTAACTGTAAGATGACATTTGAAAAGAGGGAACATTCTATGTAGCAGCCAGCTAAGCTGCTCACACCTTTATTTAAAGTGAGAGAAGAGCTATTTTCCAGCTTGTGACTGAATTTCCAGTCCTGTTGCCAGTGATTCCCATTTCTGAATCATCTTAGTCAGGAAAAGACTTCATTTGCTGAATCAATTTGTACTGCTCTAAATCTACATTGAGTGTTGTTCAAGCAGGCAGCATTATTATACACATTCCTGTGCAATTAGCTGAAACATGGAGGTTATCATATCTAAAAGGAAAAAAGTACAATAACTTCTTCATAACAAATCAATTAGTTTGTTGAACAATGAAGGAGCGTCACAATGTTTATTTGGATTTTGCCATCTACCTTTGTAACTATACCTGTTCTTTACAAGAGAATAATGATATATCAGATAGGAAAAAAAGTAATTTTAAAATCACACTGTATTTTAAAAGTATGTTGGAATGTGTTTGCAAGGTTTCAAAGTCAAGGGTTTAAATCAGAGGTGAAGAAGTTGCCTTTACAACTCTAATTTAGTTCTTTTTTCTTATACATTTCATTATATATTTGATCACTATTTCATTCTGTTTGGAGGATTGAGCTTGCCCATTAAAAAGGAATTTCCTATGATGACCTGTACCTTTATTACTGTGGTCTTGTTAGATGCTGCCTAAAATACGGAATTATGAATTTATTTGTGGACTGCCTCCCATGAAGTCAGTAGAATACAGAATTATTACCCAGACTTCCATAAATGAACCAAACGGTGCAACATCAGAGCAGCTCATTGTCTCAGGTAGTGCAGAGATTTTTCAAAGCATAGATTTGCACTTTTTAAAGGATGAAAAAGTTCTCCTGTGTCTTGCCTGCAGTTCTGCAGATTGATTTTGGACTCGATGATCTTAAAGGTCTTTTCCAGACTAAATGATTCTCTGATGTGCTCATGCCCTCAGTGGACACCTGGAATAAGTAGAGGATCAGCCCTGTACGTTGCTGAGTAGAAGATCAGCCCTGTCAACTGTACGTTGTGTGGCAGTGGGTTTTTTATTATTTTTTAGGATGGAATTGTGTTGCCATGATTGACACCATCCTTTCTGGTTTGTTTCTTTCCAGGAGATAGGTAATCTTATACCTCATTCACTTGATTCCATACAGTTGCTGCCAGGGGTGAGGCAAGTGTAAACAAACAAATTACATTTTCCTTATGGGTTTCACAGAACACAGAATGATGCAAGAGTCCACAGGGTGGGGGGTGAGCTGTGCCATATGAATCAAAGTTTTTCATAGCAATATAAGGATGAAAACTAGGCTGCTGCCTGCCACACAAATTATGAGTTTTCTAACCTCTTGAAGTGGGATTCTGAAGCCTTTATAATTCTTACAGTAAAAGAAAGGATTCTTGAGAAGCTGTTACAGGAATGGAATATGAAACAGGAAACATCACCAACATCTTTTTACAGACAAACAAACTAGGGGTCCTAGGGGTTTTTTTCATGTGTTTTTGCAAAGACACAAGAGAAAATGACATCCTTGATTACAAAGACCAGTTTTGACACCAGTTTTTCAGCTTCTTTGTAGAATAAACTGATTTGTGCAGGCAGCAACTGAAATAACATTGACATTTGTTTGCAAGGCAGAAAGAGAACATTTGCAGGGTAAGATGTGTTTTCTCAAACAATGCGAATGAGCCGCAGTCGTTCTTGCTATTTACATTTTAAGTGTTTGTGAGATTGATACTGACTGGTCCTGTTCTATCAAACATTTCTGCTATGTCCCTCTTGATTGAAGGTCTCTGCCACACAGTAAGGGAAGAGTCCTTTCACATAACTTCATGCTCCTGAGGACATAGTAGAGTTGCCCCAACTGCACAGGCACAATGGCTTAGATTTCTAAAGGGAAAGAACTCAATTTACATGTTGAGAAGCACATGTGACAAGATTTTCTGCATCAGCCAAATTCCTTGGGGACAGAAAAGCATCCAGCCAAGATGACTCTGAAGACTCTCTGGTCTTCAAGGTAGGCTTGTCATTTTATATGTCACACAACTACCCAGCCAAAACATCCAATGAGACTGTAGCAAGCTTCAGGAGTTTGGCTTTATGTTCCATTTTCATATCCAGCACATCTCCAAGATGTCTTTGGAGAATACCAACTCTACCTGTCAGATGAAAACCTGAACTCTCAGAAGCAGATTTGGTACGGAGCAAAGACTTAAGATAAAACTCAATAAAGTTAGTTCTAGGCTTCTTTTGCTTTCTCAGTTTAAAGATAGATTTCCAAAAGGTATTGCACAGCTCTTTTAAATCAACTCATACACCCACACACTCTCACTAGCAAAGGGTTAATCATGCATCTGCACGTTCTGGGGCTTTGCTTAGTCTGTCTTTGAAAGTGGCATGTCAGGCAGCTTCATTCCACCTGCTGGAATGGAGCAGATGTTGGGGGGACTGAAGTGGGCAGGTAGGAGAAATTTCTTTGCCTTCACAGAATCACAAGATCTGGTACAGTAGATCATATACTAGGTTAAAATTGAATTGTGCTGCAATAACTTGATTGCTAAGAAAAATAATTACAGCATTACTAGATGAAGAGACATGAAATAAATGAGTTAATTACATGCCCACTTACCTCCGTGCTAAGCATGATCCATCAAATTTAATTTATCTATGCTTATTACAGGCAAAAGACAGCTCTATGGAATACATTATAGAGTAAATTATTTTGCAATCTATTTCATGTTGTACCTTCTTAAAATTCTGCTCTCAGTCTAAATTGTCTGGATAATAAAAATCACAAGGATGAGGAATACCAATAAATAGGACTAAAGTAGAATGTGTATGTGCAGTTAAGAGTGAATACTCAGAAACAAAAGCAGTTAATATTGTGCCTCCATTAACAACTTTATGCATTATCTGAAACTGGAATTAAGCAGCATCTTAACAATGAGGCGCATGAATGATATTAACTCAGAAAATTTGGTGTGCCCCAGACTAACCCACCATAAATGTAAAACATAGGAATAGGAGCACAAAATAATAGGTACTTTGTGCTATCTCCTGAAGTGGCCTACTGGTGCATGCATTTTTAAATTACCACATTCTGAGGTGACATTGATGAAAAGACCAGTCTTTAGGTATTTCTAGGGTGTCTTGCAATCATTCCATCCCTTAGAAATCAGCAGCATCATTGATTAGTTCTACTGGGGGCTCTGCCTCCCTCCCCTGGACTTTGGTAATTCTTTGAGCTTGTTTTCAAAATTGAAATGGTTTAAGAGCAGGCCTGGCGCTCAAATCCATATGAAATTTCAGTTTCTCTATCCCAGTGACATGGTTTCCCCTCATGACTGCTGCACTCTGAATGACACCACTCATTGCTCGTGATAGTGAAGAGTATGTTGCATTGGGTTTTTAATTTTACTGGTTCCTTGTTATTTTACAGAATGTAGGTATAAATAATAAAACAACAACTTCTCATATATGGTTTAAGTGGTTAAATTGATGGATTCCATTTCTTTTTTCCGATTGTTACAGAAATTGCATTTGTTTAAAGTGTTTGAACTGGGGTACAAAGTACAATTATCTCACAGTTTGGGGGAAATACCACATTATGAAAAGCAGAAATATATTGAGTTCTACAGTTACATAGAGAAACCCTTTTTTTAAGCAAGCTTTACATTTCCACTTGTCATTTTTTCCAGTGATATGAAATAGTACACTGAAATCCCTGTAAAGTCCTGCCAGAGGGAGAGAACTTCTGTATTTCTACAGCACTGTGAGCTTTCACTGCATGCTGTGTTCTATCCTATGGATGGATCAATTTGATCATGTACCACATTTTGCATAAAAAAAAAACAGCATAAAAATTAATGAAAAATGATAGTGGCCTTCAATTTTCAGGAGGCTGGTGTAGTTTTTGGAATACTCCTGGGTAACTACATGCATTTCCACACAGTGCCTAAACAAGGTTCTATTTAGTCCTCTGTTACAGCTGTTTTTCATTTTCATCTTGCAGATGCTATCTTGCTTACAAGGCAGCTTAGTTAAAAAGCTGTGTTGACTCATAAGACCAAGATGTACAACATCCAGTTTGATGGAAAAGTGCATAACCCCTTTATCATCCACAGGGCAAAAAGCTTGCAGGGGGAGAAGATTCTAGGTCCAGAAGTAGTGTCAAAGCTCCCTTTTTCTGTGAAGCACAGTTGACTATTAAAAGCCAAAAAAATGTGCTTATTCATCTTAATATTGTGGAAAATCCTGGTGACTCACTGCATGGGCGAGAGAAGTGGTTTAGTTTAGTTATTACTGTTTGTAATTGAGTTCTCTGTTAAGATGGAAACAAAACAGAAATAATACAGAAGATTCCCGAAGTGTTCAGGAGTTAAAGAGCAGGAGAGTATTTACAGGCACATCCCTGAACCAGTCAGTTCTTAACACTGAATAAATGTGCCTAAGACAAAAAGAAGGGGAAATAAAACAGAAAAAAAAAAGAAAAGAGAGGAAATCGTCTTTCCCCATCCTCCCTAGAGCCAGGAGTCGGAACAATGGAATTTCCCTGGTGGGGAAACAAAGACATGATGTCTAATTGCTCGGACATAAAGACTCAGAGGGAGAGCACACAGTGGCCAGGAGAGCGGAAGAGCACTGACCCAAACGGTCAGAAAGACAGAGAAGGAATCTCAGTTCAGAGTATGCACAAACAGTTCAAGAACCCAAGCACAGCCAAAAGAAGGCTCAGGAGTATTGAGGCAAAGCGAGCAGACGAGTAGTTGCTAGTCTTGTTTTTATACATTTGTCTATCTGAATGCACACAGATATTTTCCAGTTAAGGAAAGGCAAAAATTTTTAATCTAATTTCCTTTTGTCTTCAATCCATATGTACTCCTATAAATACTGAGATCTCAGGGCAGATTTTCTCAAACTTCCAGGGAGCAGGGAGAACAAGCCTGGATAATGCAAATCTAGGACAGGGCATACAATTCTGATGACTGTAAGAAACAGGGAATTCGTTGCCTTCAGTGCATGCTACAGGAAAAGCAGGAGCTGAAAGCTATTATTGAGAAAGCACTTGGCTGTTGGAGTGGCTCCTATACAGAACAGACTCACAATTCCAGCCAGTGGGAACCCTACAAGCTTGTGAAAGAGAACAGAGTTTGTATCAGGAGATAAGAAAAAGTTATTCCCAGTAAAGGATTCGCTGAACTCTATTCTTCCTGTTATTCCCAAACTTGACTTCTCCTGAAACTTGAGAACTCTTGATTCATGTTAATAATCTTCAAATCAGTTGTCAGTTCCTTCCTAGGGAAAGCAAGCCCCTCCTCAGGGAGTAGAAGTTTCTTTTCACTTGATAAATTTCTGCTATGCACATGACTCAAATGCAAATTCTCTTTTTATCCTCTGAACACCCCAATATTTAGACATAAGCATTTGAGGGAATAAATAGGTTCTCAGCTTTACTTTCAGTTTTTCAAGGCCAGCAGACAATATAGCATGGAGAATACCAAATCCCAGAAAAAGCAGAGAACTAAAAGAGATCAGAAAAGAAACCATGTAAGTCTTTCTGAAATGATAATATTTGACTAGAAGGATATCCTTGAGTCAGGAGGACACACAAGGGTACTGGTGGTGTAGAGAGTCAAATCCTACAGGCTTTTAATGAGGAAGTAATTATATGTTTGGGTTTTTTTCAGAGTGCTTTATAAACACTAATTATGACTTGTTCCTAAATTTTCCAGGTGAATAAACAGAACTAGGAACAGATTAGACAGCTTGCTAACCTTTGTGAATGAGTCAGCAACAAGCTTAATAGCAGGTCTTTTGAATTTTTATTGATTATTGCCCTGCTTAACACCTTACTCAGTGCGGAGCCCACTGAATGAGGCAAAGGAAAGTTACTTTAACATATTTATTGGAAAGGTACTGACCAGTTTAGATAAGGGTGCAAGCCTTCTGTACCTTTAGTTTTATTTAAAATTTCCCCTTCACTCTCAAGAAATAAAAATGAAGTTGGACTGTGTTTAATTGGAAAAGAGGAGACCTCTTTGATATGTTTACATGCCATTAGTCACTGCATCTGGGAGGTAAGTTGCCCTTGGCTTTCTGCATCTGTCCCCAGTGTAAGCAGATAAGGACAACTGCTTTCCCAACGCCAGGATTCCACAAGCACAAGGGCCAGCCCTCCACTTCTTTCACATTTCTCCCTCCCCTGCAATCTCTTCAAAAGATCCTGTGCGCTAGAAGAGCCAAGCTAATTATTTTAAAGGTTCCAATAGTTTATTTTTCAGAAAGATTCTCAGACATATGAATCACCAGGAATAACTGTAGTTCAGGAAAAACTTCTGGGAGCTGGATGTAACTGCTAACACTTGGTCAGAATCAATTATATGGGACCTGGAGGCAAAGGGAAGGGGAAAAGCAGAGCTTTGCAGTGCCCTTTGAGCACACAGGAAAGCTAAGGAGGCCTTTTAGCTCAGCTTAGTGACAAAAACCAACCCAAACACAAACCAACCAAGGTCTAAGCCTTTGACCCTGATTTCAATATCTTTGTTTTAAAACAGAATTGACATGCATTTATGCTGAATCCTTCTTTGAACAAGAGCTTTGCTGAAAGGATAATTAGTTTGGTTGTTTTGTTGCATTTTTCCTTTTCTACTTTTGAGTGATTTTCTCAAGCTTTTATAGGGGTACAAGCTAAGCGTTCATCTTTAGTCATACAAATTTTATGCCTCTAATAAAAGTTCAAGCAACAAAGGGTAGTTTTAATATTGAATAAAACTAGCAAAACTAGAACACAGAATATCTGTGGCACCAAAGTATGTTTCTGCACAGAACAGAGTATTCACAGGATCTGTCATAACACTGTATGGAATCAATTTCTGCCTGGCAAGGAAAATAAAAGTATAACATTTCTTGTGTGAAGATTTTTCCACATTCACTCCAAAAGTGTGTGTCATTAGGTACATCTGTGACAAAAACATCACTTACAGCAGGCTAGGAAAGAGAAACCTTGGCTCACTTACCCTATTACTTCATCTCTAGGGTTTGCCCTGATGCACTTTTCCAGTAACATGATATTTGGATAGATTCTGCATTGTCTTATATAAAAGAAGTTACTATATTAGCCATCTCCCTGCACTCTCTGCACTTATCTGTAATTGTTTTATTTGGCTTACAAAGTTATATCCAGTAATTTTATAATAATGTACAGATTAGTCCATGTAAAACTGGTTATACTTATTTATATATCTGATTAATTATTAATTTTCCTTTATTTAGGCTTTAAACTGTAATCCAGTGGACTGAATATTCTGCATTGGGAGTTGTCATTTGTGGTTTTATGGTAAATTATAAATTACCTCCTAGGGTGACTATATATTTTCACTTATAATTGTTTATGAAAAATCCAATTGCAATTCTAAAGTGGTTTTAAACATTTCCTCTGCTATAATGTTATTTCATATTCATGTTAATCTTAAAGTTTTAAAAGCAAATATAAGTCAATTTTGGGTATTTCAAAAATTACAGAACAGATTTGACCTTAAAACACCCCACCCATTTTAATGTTTTCTCCCAAAGACTCAGCAGCAGCCAGTACCATACTTTGCTGAAACACATTATATACTTATGAGTCATTTGCTTTGTATTTAATTCAGTAAGGAGGAAAAGCAGAATTAAATTTGAGAGAGAGACTAGTTCTCCAAGCATTTTGTACAGAATACCTATTAGATCTCACCCTCAATAGGACTCATCTGTGAATCTTTAGTGAAAGAAGGAACTTGTGACAAGGGTAGGATTTAAAAAATTTAGTGCTTCCTGTGGCTGATTTTAAGTAGCTCCATGGACAGGGTGCTGATGTGAGTCCTGTTCTTACAAGCCTTAGTTAATCTTGGTTGTATTTCAGAATTCTTTAACACTTACTGTGCAATGGAGGAGCAAATACCAAGGTGTGCAGGACCCTCTGCTGCAGGGAGGACAGACTTTTGCAGCAGTCATTACTCAAGTTTGGGTGGGGAAGACTTGACCTGCCAGTAACCAGCAGACTTCTGTACTGGTAAGGTGTGAAAGTCATTTTAGATTACTTCATGTATAGTAAGTTGTCTGTCTTACTTTCCACCCATTGCTTGTACTTGTTTATACTCTGCAGTGATAGCTGAACTTTTTTTTCTCTGAGAATTCATTCTGTAGGAAATAAATTTCTTGTCATGCAGATTTCCTTATGTTCAAATTAAACCTCCAGACATCACTTTTCAGCTGACACCAAGGCTTAGTGCAGTAAGCTAACAAGAATTTCATGACAATATAATGTTGCAAGAGCTTGCCCCAAGAAATCAGACTCTGAAACTTGGTTGCCTCTCTTGTATGTGGGCCAAGATAGCAGACAATGTATTTGCAGTTCCTATTTGGAAAAAAATGGTACCCTGCTGGCCTTGGGTAAGGGTGAAATGAGACCTTTTGATTCCATATGCCTGCATAACTTGCTATCAGAATGAAAGATTCTGATAGCAAAAAAATATTTCTAGTCCAATTTTTACAACAGTAGATAACAACATCAGGACATTCTAAGGAAAAAACCAGTACTGAAAGTCAATAGAAATCCAAGAGAATTAAATTAACTGTTTCATAGGAGGCCATTGAGTTTCTAAGCTTATCCTACTGCAGAGTAACTGTCCATAACTACATTTTATTATATTAAAGAGCAGAATTGGTCTACCCAATCTTCCTTCTTCATAAGTGCAAATGCTCATGTGTCATCTGTTGAGGGAACTTTAGAACTATGCTACTAAGCACCTGATCTTTGAGATGTCACAGTCAAAATTTATCATCTTTAAAATCTTGCTGTTTCCTGATAACTATCATTTACACTGAAATATTCACCCCTCTGGAGCTGCCCCCAGAAAGAAACACTTGGAATAAATGGGAGTGCATGTACTGCTGTATTGTCTCTGGTCCTACTGAGAGTTCTGTTGATAGATCTTCTCTGCAAGTACAGACTGGTAATACCAGTGTTTATGGAATTCACTGTTTCTTATGCCAGAAATGATGACAAAATTCAAGATGAGTTCAATTTTCACAAATTGCATCTTTTCACCCATTCCCAAGGGTACTTCTAAGCTGGCCTCTAGTCCTTTCAAAAGCCCCATGATGTTCCAAGATCTCTCAAAGTAACTGAAGAAAACTTGAAAAAATGTTGTAACTTTTGTGCACTGGCAGGTCTGATAAATTCATTGTCCTGAATAGTCCATTTCAGAGCTCACAGGAGGATACAAGTGCAATACCAGTCTCATAACAGACTATGGGAAATATTTCTTACTGCTGAGCCCTGCATATGTTGTGTACATTTCCAGTCTTACCAAGGATCTGGTTCCCATGACTTGAATTCTGGATTTAAGAGGCAATGTGACATATGGTTTTTAATATCTCCCCAACAGTGTATGATTTCCATGAGTTCAGTATACTTGTCACTTTAAATCCAGGTTTTAAGAAGAAAATTAAATTTCATGGTAAAAAAATAAATGATGGAATGCTTGAATCTTTTAACTTGGAAAGGAATTTGCAAAAATAGTTTCCATTCTTCCAAATTTTAAAGGAAAAAAGTATCATAGAGGAAAAATTGGAGAGATGAAAATCCAGCATGTACTTCTGCACAGATTGTCCAGCCCCAAGCACCTACTCAGTGATTTATGTAACAGTGAGGCTTGTGGAAATCATTCTTCTTGGGCAGTAGCAGGACCAGAGCTTCCAAAAGCTGGTGTAATTAGTACCACATTTGTGCCCAAATTGCTGTCTTTCAACCCTGTGTAGCCCCACTGTAGTCAGTAACAGACTATAGCATATAGTTCTGCAGTAAATTGGAAATGTGATCTAGACTTATTCATCCCTAAAGACGATCCACTGGTGTCTGCCAGTCAGCTGGAAGGTAACTTGCACTGTGTTCTGCCTCTCCACATGCCACATCTTGAGCAACTCTTAATTTTGGAGCCTAAGTTAGTTTGCGTGTGTAATTTGTTCTTGGTTTTCTGCCTGTTTATGTTGCTATGAATCTCAAACTACCCGTTAAGCCATGATAACAGAAACAAGAAAATCCTCCCCCTGCCTCCTGCCTCTCTCTGTGTCTCTCCCACAACTGCCAGAGGAAGGACAGTGAAGTAAATAGAGGGCTAGACAAGCCATCTCTGCTATTAATAATAAACTGAGGACTGGGGAAAATAGCTGCTCTAGAAACTTCTGGCTGCTGGATTAAGCCAATATGTGCTCCCTCTATCCACATTTATGTAAAATACTGCTTCTCAGAGATGTTGTCATCTCAGAGCTTAGAGGGCTCCAATTACACAAAAATGTTCTGAAAGTTTTCATGTCTTCTTTTGCTATGACGTTTATTTATTTTCATGCCTTCTTTTGCTATGACGTTTATTTATTTATGTTTGTTGAAAGGATACTTGGGGCAGGTTTATCACATGTGTGAGTAGCAACCATCCCCAGCTGCTTCATTAGTGCTGGAGTACTGGGGAAGAGGGAGTTAAGAGGTGAGATCAAAGCAGCTGGGATCTATCAAGCAATCAGGGCCCTCTGCCAAGGGAAGAGAAGGAACTGGGGCTTTGATCCCAGGAAGAGAGGGCTGGGGGTCAGGAAGCATGAAGTAAGGCTGAATCTGTTGCTTTTGGCCCTGGTTTTCAGTAGGCTCCTCACCCTTAGAGGTAATGTTTCTCTTGTAATTAATTTTATAACTTGCTATATGTTTTTGCTGTGGTCTTGATTCAAATTTACCTGTGTGACAGTAGAGATGATAATTGCTAAGAAAAGCTGGGATGCAAAGCAATGTCTGCATTGTGCAGACACATGAGGTTGCATGATGTGCAGGCTTGTGCTAGGCTGAGAGCTGGTCTACGTCAGTGAGAGGCTGGCCAGTCTGAGCTGAAATTTGGGGCTTAAGGATATCTGTCTGGACTGCAAGATGTTTGAAACGTCACCAGTTTACCCTTGGTGAAGATAAGCTCCTAAATGTTAATGGTTTCCTTTGGATTCTGTAGGTTTAAAATCCTGCAGCTTCACTCTTCTGTCATTAAGCTCCTAAAAAGTGGTGACTTTCTGCCCTTGTAGACAAGCCTGCAACTTACCTTGGCTAGCAGAAGTTCTTGGTTTGGTTTGTGTTTTGTCATCATTTTTTTTCAGTCAGATTCAGGGCAGCCCTGCTGGGGTTTGTTATGGCAAGCTACAAAATGGGTGGGACACCAACATAAGTCATCTCCAGTTGTGTAACTTTGGGTTCAGTGTATGGCACTTGATGGATTTTAGGTAGGCAAATCTCCAGAAAGCAGGGCACAGGATCTTCTACACTAGGGTTTTAGCTGTTGGTGTTATTGTTCATCTTGGTCCTCTCACAGCTGCAACAAGCTGAAGGTGCTGAATAAGGTCTGATTAATAACTCTAATGAACAGTTGAAATTAAGAGTTTTCTTTATTTGCTTTATGAAACTCATCAGTGCTCAAGGTATAGGAACTTACTCCTGAAAATTAAGAAGTTGTGCTATAGAGCAAAAGATCCAGCTCTGCTGTGCTTTTAGTGAAGGTATCTACCTTGACAGCATGATAACTTCAAATGATAAGTGCTGTATTTCATAAATTGTTGTGTTTTACCTTGTTAAGAGGCAAGTTTACTTTTGAAGAAATGCCTCCAAACATCTTGTAGTTGTAATATTACTTTTACCTTTCCTTAAATATATTGAATAGTTGCTGGTACAAGTATACTCTTTAACTAAGATAACTGAATGAAAACCAATAAATTTCTTGTTATCTAATTTACTCCCCTTTCAAGTAATTCAAAGCCACCTATTTTTTTTAATTATTTTTTTTACTTTATCTCCAGAATCTCTATTATTCCTATTTTTTTTATTGAATACTTTTATTTTTGATAGCTTGAGAGGGAAAAAAAATGAAGTAATTTTGTTCAATGAAATGGAGGTACAATTATCTTGAATCTTGCATAAATATTTATACCAATGTAGCTGCAATGAGTTTAGCTCTGCCAGGATAATTATAAGGTGGAATTTATAGTCTTCTTGGAAGAGTCAGATTCTTGTAACAGAATATTCATTTTTTTATAATTTTCCTTCATTTTTAATATATTCATGTGAAAAAAAGAGATCCATTTGTTCATGCATGACAGTGTCATTGGTGTTCATGTATTCTGGATTAAGAGGTTTTCCCTTGGGGAACAGGTTATGTTCAGGTGAGATAAAATGAGACATTATCTTCACCTTTGCCATGAACTGACGCTATTCCGCATCACAGCTTTCACAGAAATTAAAAGGTACAAACCACTTCTTCCTCTGGCACTTCTCCCTTTAGGCTTCTGCTGCTTGATAGAGGTGGAATTCAGAGTCCTTCCAAAAAATTTTTAATGTACAAATTGCATGCACAAATCCTTAGCATGATGTTTCTGGCATAGCCTGGACTCTGTAACTTTCTCAGTCTTCCATCAAAAACTACATTAGGGAGTTTTCCCCATGAACAAACCATTGCACAAGATTGCAGAAGAAGCATAACTGTAGCTGTAAAATTGTATTTATTCTTCCTACTTCTGGTCATACAGGAATCCTGTAAAACCTCTGTGGTCTCTATAGGTTTTTGTTTTGTGCTGATGCTCAGAAGGATGTGGTTTGAACCAGAGCACTGCATGTGAGATGGAGACATTCTGAGAGTGTGTGTGCATGAGAGCGATCTCAGTGGAATATTTTGGCATTGGGATGACTATTCATCTGTTGAGCATAACACTGGGACAGTCATCAGTGAGAATCAGTGTAGAGGGAATGAAATCAAAAGCAAACTGATGAACTTTGCACTTAGGGCTGTGAGCTCTGGAAAGTAACAAGCTTTCTGTTTCCTCAGAAAAATACACTGCCATCAATCACGTATGGCTCTTCCCCTTGGGTTATTAATTTTCTAATAGTTTTCTGAATTATTTTACTATAGCAGCTTTGTGGGTTTATTCTCTTTTTTCCATGATATTGTCAGATAAGTCCTTAAGCCAGCAACCGTGAACACAATGGTTATTGGATTGCTTGTTAACAGCTTTGGTGCCTTCATCCAATGAGGAAAAAAAATAATGAATAGGACCCTTGCATAGAAAATGTAAAAGGGCTTTAAAAAATATTGGATTTCTCAGTCAATTAAAAGCTAATTACTTCATATGTCAATGAAAGAAATATCTCCTGGTTTTATCCTAGCCCATTCTTTCTGTACACTCAGTAGTGTCTGATTGACAGACTCACTCAAATTGACACTTTTGACTGGAAATAGAGGGCTGAGTCCACACTGCAAACCCAGCTCATTTCAAAACCTGATGGGGATGGGTGGCAGCAAGGAAATTTGCTTTATTAATCAGTAAGGAAGATGTTAATGGCTTGCCTAGAGTCAGACTTATTCATCATATTTGACTCATTCATCAAATATTTGAGAATATGTGAAAATTGTAGATGATGTTGAAGTTGACTTTGTAGCAACTATCAAGTGCAAGAATATATCTTCAAGTCATGCAGCTGGCATCAATTCATCCTGGTGTGAATTAGGACTTACTCAGAGTCAACTGTGAATTGACATTGGCTTATCAATAGAGGATCAGACACCAAAATATGAGGGCAGAACTAATCAAATCTGGAATATATCTTGTTACATATCTGGGACATTCCTAAATGAAGTCAGACGGTGTACCTAAGGGGATTACCCCAAAGGGGAAAATCACACTTCATTTGTGCAGTCATATGACTAAAAGAAAATATTCCTTAATTTGAACCAAGACAGAAATTCTTTACTTGATTCCAAGGGGGATATGGATATAGATAAAATAGTCTGCATAACAATTCACCAGTAGAAAAATAAATGGGGGGGAAAAAGTTTCATTTGTGTCATGGTATGTCAACTACAAGAGTAATGTAGCATTTTCTTTCACTCTCACAGTTGTGATGTGGCAATCTGCTAAATTAGCTGTTAGATAAATTATTTGTTCTGAAACTTTTGACAACAAAAATTTGAATGTTTCTAGTTTGTTTATTCCTGCAGCCAAAGCCCACATAGTGGAGTTAGAAGTGCATATAAAATCAACTATTTTGCTCTTCCAGGATAATGAAAGAATAGCATTGCATAATGCTGACAATAAAATAAATTGAGATTTTTTTGTTTTTCTGTGATGTCAGGTTAAGGATTTGATTGTCCACTTAACTTGGACCAGTTGCAGCACTGGGAGGTTAACATTACAGGCTTAAGTACTTTCTGCTACAAGGAGATAAAACACCAGAATGCAATTTGAGTCATCAGAGGTTTAAATTAGTTGCACTCTTGGGGTATTGATTTTCCTTACCTCTCTCCCATTATATTGCACCTGCACTGGGATGTTTGTGCAACTTGTGTTGCAAAAATCTCATGGGTCTTTCTTAATGTTGTCATCAGGGTACAAATGATTGATAGGCTGTAAGAGAAGGAAGAGAAAGGCAAATAATTAGTTTTGTCAGACATAGGCTTACATGAAATATTTCTACATGTTTTGCACTGTTTATATTTTAAAAATACACATTTTTAGGTCAAAATGGTTTTGACTTTTCCAATTGTGTGTGGGGTGAAATTTTTTGCTCCTTTCTTCTGGAACCTGAGCAAAGAGCATCTCTGTTCAAGAGAAAAACAGCAGCTCAATGCCTGATACTCATATGGTGTTGTTCAAGGTTGTAACAAGTCGGGGTTGGTCTCTTCTCCCAGGTAACAAGCAACAGTACAAGAGGGAATGGCCCCAGACTGCACCAGGAGACATTTAAATTGGATATTAGGAAAAATTCCTTCACTGAAAGAGTGCTCAGGCCTTGACCACAAGGCCTGGGACAGGGAAGTAGTGGAGCCACCACACCTAGAAGTGTCCAAAAAACATGTAGATGTGGTCTTTGGGGACACAGTTTAGTAGTGAACATGGCAGTGTTAGTTAAGAATTGCACTCAAGGATTTTGGAGGTCCTTTCCAAGTGTAGCAGGTCTATGACCTGTACCTCCAAACTGAGGTCAGACCTGCTGGTTATTGGACACAGGTCTTTTGCAATCCTATCTCCTTATCATTGGCATTAATAATAAAATTACATATTGCCATATTTATAATAGAACTGAGCCTGATAAATATTAGTGAGCCTAAAAATAGACCAAAAAATCTTTCATCTGGTATCAAAGAAAAAGGTCATTGCTAAGTAGTTTCCGCAGCTGGTTTAGAAATAATAATTTAATGATTTTCAAAAGGCCTCACAACTTCAAAATTTAAAATTCTGCCTGAGTTTTGTTCTAGTTTCTTTTTTAAAAACTCGTGGAATTGCATGTAGCCTTTGTTAATCCCAGAGAAGTATTTTTTATGCACAATACTTTAAAAAAAGGCCTGTTTTGCTGGAGTGCTATGAGACTTCTCTGCTCTTCTGGAATCCACTTAAACTCCTTTGGTGATAGGTAATTCTTTCTCAGTGCAGCCAAATCTCACCACCTCATTTCATTTTGCCATTCAATGTTGTCAGTGTGGTATTTTTAGCTTTCAGCACAATTTAGGAAAACTGGCTAGAAGAGCCAAGAGTAGGAAGGAGGTTCCCTGGTCTTCACTAAACCAGATTTTTTTCCAGTGCCTTTCTCCAGAACAGAGCTAGTTCCAAACAGAGTTGAAGAGACTACAGGAAATATTTAGCTCTTGATTCCCTTCAGGACTGATCCATTTATGGCTGGAAGACTGTGGCTCTAAGTAGAGTTAGGGTAGAAGTCTATCTGTATGTTGAGTGAATGCAATTTATTGTACCTTATTTAGTGTTACTCTTTCAGAATCTCCTTAATTTGTTAGCACTCAATAAATATTTTAACACATTTAAAGGGGAAAAAGAAAACCTTTGCAAGTTTGTTGGCTTTTAGTACACTGAAATTTGGTCATTGTTGTGATATTTTGGTTGGCTTTGTCTTAGTAGCTAAATAAATCCAATAGGAAAATTTAAATTTTATTCTGAAGTGTTTATTTTTTAATTACAACTTTACTTTCTCATCCAACTTAACTAATTTATAAAGTGTAATTAGGTAGTTCCTAACACATCTATCTCAGAATCCCAGGAAAAGAAATGAAAGGCCCCTAATTTAGCTGAGCCAAAGCACATCTATGTAATATTGGACAGAGCTGGCTTTTGGTTTTGTTCTCCTTAGTCTCTTTGAGAAGATTTCTGCACTGCACCATCTTTCAAGGCCATCTGTTTCATGACTTTATTTTTAGGAACTATTGTCTAGTCCACATTTTCCCCCCTCACAATTTCCCACTTCAGGCCTGCCATTTCTTGCTCTATTCATAGAGAATTAAGAATATATTTTACTTATCTTCATGTATTTGAAGACCGTTTCTATATGTTCTTCCTTTTAAATCAATCTCTCCTTTAAACCTCTCAATTTCTTTCAGTTTAATTTTCTAAATTATGGAGTAAAGTGTGAAGTGAAATGAAATTCCTGTCCTGTTCCTTTAAGTCATTGATTAAAAATTTATTTCATATAATTTATGCTGTCTCCTTCTTGACTTTTTCCAAATGATCCACAAATTTCTTGAAATACAGTTCTGAGAATTCAAATGCTCTTGGGCTTAGGTGAAATAATTCTTTCACGGTGATTTATAACCTAGCCTTTTGTTTCTCTGCAAGTTTAATGCTTGTCTTTTCTTAGCAGTATGACACCAGTGACTCATATTCTGATTGAGATGCAAAATAACACCCAAATAGCCCTCTTCAAAAAACAGAGCTCACATGTGACTGTCTGCAACAAGTGTGGCTTCCTAGATGCAGTACATGCTCTTCTTCCTGTTTAATGGGATTCTGCTTTCCCAGTCCCTACCTCCAATTTTTCCAAGTGCTTTTTAATTCTTATCTTGTCCTACAAGAGAGCTCCTGAGAATCTGGTCTCAGTTCTTTCATCTAGGTCATTAACTGGAGTACAGAGCAGGCCTGGCTCCAGAGCAGACAGAAAAACCTGGTGTTCTGTACACCCAGCCCTGCTTTCATTGTGATGGATGGTCAATAATAAAAACTCAGACTTTTCCACATAGCTTTTAATAGTTTTGTCAAGGATTTTTTCCCCAGTTTTCAGACTGTCATGTGAAATAAAGGCAGGCCTTATTAAAATCAAGATTTCTCCATTATCCCCAATGCTTACAACACAGTCCCCCCAAAATATTGCAGTGGTTATACCCCACTTGTTCTCAACAAATGCAACCTAGATATCACCCAGATCCTTTTGTTCTTATAGGCTTAAAAGGCTCCCCTGTTTTTCCTGGAACTGAGCTCTCACATGTATAATATTAAATGTTTAGCAATACATTTGCCATTTTCCAGTCTTATCTAATTTCTACCTGTTCTCAAAGATAATTGTTAATGGCTTTGAGATAAGTGCTGATTTTCTACATAGGTGAGAGTTCCATTTTAAAAATATCTGTTGCAACTAAGTACTGTTTAAACTGTTAATTCCCTGCTTAGCTCAAAATAGGTCCTTCATACCATCAGGACTCATTTTTAGCTACCTGGATGCTCTTCCTTTTATGGAAGGTTGAGTTGAAACATTGGGCTAAGCTTTTATGGTCTGCCTGTAGCTGACTCCTGATGTGTTTTATCAGTTTATTTGCCTTCTCGTTTTCTCAAATTCATCTTTTCTTATCTAGCCAGCGATTAATGCCAATTTTCTTTCTTTCTGTATTTGCATTTGCTTTCTCTGAGTGCTCACACATCAGTTCTCTGGCCCTACAGAAGCTGGCCTCTTAGAGTTTATATTTATTTTGTTGCTTTTCTCTTCCCTTTTGAACTTTGCAACTCATGACTATTATCCCCCAAGATGCCAATCCATTCACGTTCTCCAAAACATTGTCACCAAAATGTTCTGAGAACACATAGAACAGTTGCTCCTCAAATTTCAGGCCTGATTCCCTTGAATTTCTGGATATTTGAACAAGTGTACCTGGTTTTGTAGAACATTAAAAGACTGCCTTTTCACCCATCCCCTCTTCTCTGAATAAGCTCTGTACTTGAAATTAAAAATCAGAAACACAAACATCCTACAAAGCAGCATTACATCAGGCTCTGTAGTGAGCTTCCCTCCTTTGGAGAAGTGAAGCATGCAAAACAGGGAACATTGCTCTTAAACACCTCCTGGAAATTATTACACAGGATGCAAAATATGACTGTCAGATTTTTTGCTCACATGAAATCCCTCTACTGTAACTTAGGTCCCCAAAACCTTTACTGCCCTTGGCTTTCCACAAGGGAGATGTCCAAAACACCCCTGTGACATCCTCTTCTGTCCAAGACTTGAAATTGGAGGCATCAATTTGCAGAGAAAGAACTGGCTCAAACTTTTGAGGATTTTTCGAGTCTTATATTAGTTTGGGAAGCAAAAAAAATGTTTTAATCCTGCTTATTTCTGCTTTAGGCCTTACAGTCAGAACATCAGCAAAATTCTGCCTAAAACAGTTTTTCCAAATGGAGGAAAACCTTAAGAATAAAGGAAAATTTTTGATTTACAATCATTTTAGACATCATATAATTTGAAAAAAAAATCAGAAATGTCCCACCAAGAAGCTAAAATTCAAAATTTAGTAATCTTAGTAATCCATCCCAGTTGGCATTTTATTTGGATCTTAGTCATAGCAAAAGGAGAGCTATCAATTCCTCTAGAACCCCTTTTTTTTCTTCTGCTCACATTTTAGTTTTTAAAGCAGTTGATTAAATCATTTCTGTTCTGGTAGGAGGAAAAAAAAGCCAAATATGGTTCTTTACAGAAATAGATTTGACATTTTTATTTTTGAGAAACAAATGTCTTGCTAGGTTGTTCAGGGTGATCTGTTAAATCAAGAATCTGTTCTGAATTAGGGCTAAGCAGATATCCCAAGAGACTGATTTTTTTTTTTTTTTAGCAAGTACTTCTTTTTGCCTTTCTTTACTTCTAAACATGTGGGGCCGTGACCAAAAGTACATGCTGACTTAAATGTGCTCTAACTCATGATCCTTCAGCTAACAGAGACTAGAGGCTGCATAACTTCAGATCTGCCTCCACAGTGGAGCTGCATAGATTTAAGCCACACTTGTTTAACTTTGAGTACTTATCAGTTCACCTGAAATTTGTAAGTGTTCCTTTTTAGAAAAGAGTTGATTATATGAGGCCAGGCACTGGTGATTTGGAATACTCGCAGCATGCTGGGTTTGTGGTACAGAGTGCCCACCATTTCAAAAGCTTTTATGGAGTTTGTGATCCAATGTAGACTTTTAGACAGAATACATGCATAAAGGTGCGGTCTATGGATTCCTTGAACTCAGCAATGAAACTTCCACTAAATTGAAGTGAAAAAAAGATTCCACACATATACTTTGCTGCTACTAAACTGCTGAGACAATATGTATAGACCTCAGTGCCACGATTCAGAGCTCAGTTTTTACCAACCCAAACACCTGGATCTCTTTCCACAGGACTGTTCTCCAGCATCTTGTCCCCAGTGTATAGTTATAATCAGAATTATCTGTCCCAGGTGGAGAACCTGGCGCTTGCTCTTGTTAAATTTCTCATGGTCACTGGCTGCCCAGCTCTCTAGCCTATCCAGGTCCCTCTGTAAGACCTCACTCCCTCTGAGAACATTCACAGCTCCTCCTGGTTTGGTAGCATCAGCAAATGTACTTAATGCACATTTGATACCTGTATCCAGATCACTTACAAAAGCATTAAAAAGCACTGGCTGTGACCAGCCTGACATAACCCCATTAAATACGTGACCCCTTTCCACCCCTCAGGTCAGCCAGTGCTCAGCAAATACACCATGGACATCTCTTTCTGTGAGCTGGAAGGGTTAACCAGAGGGTGCTGTGAGACAGCAACAAAAGCTGTGCTAAAATCCCAAACCCACCACATCTGCTGGTTTCCTTCAGCCAGCTAAATGGGTGAACTTGTCATAAATGGGTGAACTTGGTTAAACAGGACTTATCCCTCATGAACTTGTGTTATGATCAATGACATTCGAGTGTTTTTCAATAATTCTCAAAATAACCTTCTCCATAATTTTACCAGGCACTGAAGTGAGACTGGCAGGCCTGGTAGTTACAGGTCCATCCTTCTTACCCTTATTTGAAAACCAGGATAACCTTAGCCAGCTTCCAGTCGGCCGGGACTTCTTCATAACCCCAAGACTTTTGAAAATAATGCACAGGGGTCCACAGTGATGCCGGCCTGCTCTTTCTCTAGCCTGGGATGAATTCCCATGGATTTATGTGCATGGGTTGATCATCCCCTTGTCGCAGTCTGCTTGACACACCCATCCCAGGGAAGGCAGGTGAAGTTCCAGTAATCTTTGTCTCCTTTCCCGGCGACCTTCAGCCCTGGAGTGGAGGCATCCCTCTCCCTGCTGGGGTGGGATGGTGTGCTGGGGTCCCGTCGCGGCTCCTGCCTCAGGAGCCGCGTTTTTCACACAATTAATTCGGTCAGAAAAGATTTCCGACGTGTCCATTTCCCCGCCGCGGAGGCGGCCGCTCGCGCCTCCCCTCAGGCGCTGCCCGAGCCCTGCGCCCCCCGGGACCGCCCCGGTTCGGGACCCCGCGGGCCGAGCGCGGCTCCCCTTGGGGAAGCAGGGGGCAGTCCTTGTCCCGGAGGAGCGTGGGGAGCTAAGGGAAGCCGGGGAAAAACAAGGAATGAAGGAGGAGGCTGCGCTTCCCCCCGGCAGCGGCAGCATCCCCTGCGGCGCCTCAGGCACGGCTCCGCAGCCCCGCCGTGAGGGAGGCGGTGACCGCCGGGGCTCGGCCGAACAGCAAAAGTGGTGCTGTACGAAGCGCTTTTAAAAATGACCTAGAACCCTGGTGCCCCAATACTGTTTAAAAACATTAAAGATAAAACAAAGATGCAGCTAACCCAGGGAAATGTGTCGGGATGTTCAGGGGGGAAGGGAGAGGCTAGACGTCCTTGGTTTGTTTCAGCTACTAAGTTGAAGATGGAGAACTCAACAAATTCTTCCCCGTGAGGGTTGCACACAGGTTGACCAGGGAAGCTGTGGATGCTCTATCTCTGTAAGTGTTCAAGGACTGGACAGGGCTCTGAGCCACCACTTTTAGTATAAGATGTCTGTGCCCATGGCAGGGATTTTGGTCTTTAGGCTCCTTTCCAACCCAAAGCATTCTGTGAGAAGGTCTCTGCAGTTGCCAGCTGTTTGTTAGAGGATGCTTTTCCCTTGGTGAAGATGGCACAAGAACCTGTGGAAAGCGGGATGTAGGCAGGTGAGGATTGGTCTCTCCTCCCATGTAACAAGTGACAGGCCCAGAGCAAATCATCTCAGGTTTTGCCAAGCTGAGTTTAGAGTGGATATTAAGTGAAACTCCTTCACCAAAAAGGTTGTCAAACACTGTAACCAAGTGCAGTGGTGGGGTCACCATCTGTAGAGGTATTTAAAAGACATGCAGCTGTGTTAAGTGATGGATTCACCAGTGTTTCCTTATCAATTGGAGTCGATGATTCTGGAGGTCTTTTCTAACCTAAACAATTCTCTGATTGTATGATCAAAGTCGTTTTAATCTGGAAAATGGAAGAAAGCTTTAAAAGCTGCTTGGAGTATCCTAGTGAGAATATTAGAAGTCTAAGCATAAAACCTGGTAATTTTTACACTAAAAAAACCCTGCATTTTATAGGATCCTCCTGTTAAAAAAGCAGAGTTGAGAATATAGACATTCTTGTCCTTTAAAATCTTCAGCATACAGAGTCTGAGGAATGCCTTTGCGGCACTGAGCGTTATTTGTCTGAATCCTCTGCTGTATACACACAAAAAATGTTTTTGCATAATTTATATAAGTGACATTTAATTTCAACAATTCTGAGAAAAAGCTCGGCAAATTAATTATATGTGTAAACTGTTGACCATAAATTTATCTGAAAGAAACCTTGGCATTGCTTTTGTTTAAGAATGCACCTGACCTTTTCTGTTCCTTTGTACAATGCAAGTATGACTGTCAGTAGGAGTTTAACAAGACCCAGACAGGAGGAACATTGCCAAAATCTCTTTACAGTGTACGTATTTACTCCAGCCTCAGATTCGTTTTTTTTTCATGGGACACTATCTGTTGAAAAATATCTGCCTTCCACTTAAATGTGGAGGCTTATGAAGGGAGGGAGGGAATTTGGAGATTCAGGAACATGAAGTGGTTCACACCCTGCTTTTAATCTGTGAGCCTAAACTGGAAGAGCTTTGCTAGAGCCATGTTTTCATGGGAATACTGTCTGTGTCATCTTTGTTCATGTTAGCACTTATGCCTCAAGACTTTGCAAATTTTTTTTTTTCAGATTTTCTGTATTTCTCCAGAGCTTACCTACTTCTGCTCTGTTCTCACTGACTTAAAAATTAAGGCAACTGATCAGCATGCTTTGAAGCACAGATTCAGACAAATGCATTATTTATTTTGGAAACCCCTGGAGAGAATAAACTGGCATAGCAGAGGGTTAAAAAAGAATTATCCCATAAATCAGAGAAGATACAGATGGGATGTTCCTAGAAATTTCTATTTAGTGGATTTCTGTTTCCTCACATCAGCCATTGGGATCATGTGGTGTGCTGGAAATAATCCCATTTGTATCTTTGATGAGAGTTGTTTTCAGAAGTCATTTGGGCATAAGTTCTTTGGGGGAGTAGATTGCTATGGTCTGCTGTATTTGCAATGAGGAATTCAATTTAATTTTCATCTGTCAACCATAAATGATTTAGTTCTGGCCTATCTGTGTCACTGCTTTCTTTGTTACACAGTTTGCTCTTTGCACAGGGCCCTCTGCTCTCTGATTCCAAGGAAGACCTCCTGTATAAAACCAGATGACTGCCAGCAGGCCTTCCATGGGAGTGTCCACCAGGGTCCCTGTCAGAGGAATATGCTTCCCACTCAGATCTGCTGTAGTGCTGCCTTGTTCACACCCTGGACATGCTGCAGACTGCATGCACTTGCAGAAGCCTTTGAATCCAGGGGTTTGTTTGTGTCCTCATCACAGCAGTGTTTGGCCACACAGTGGTATTTATTGCTCTCTTAGCTAAAAAAACACTTTGCTGCAGCAGCTCCCTCCCAGACATTATTTGTTTGGGTTTTAAATATAATGCATACCAGAGAAAACCAACCTAATAGGAAAAAGAGAGGCCCATGGAAGCATCTTTTCAAAGATGCTCTTCTGAAATTTTATGAGGAGTTCAAAAGACAAATATAGTTTCACAGACAAATCCTCTGGCCTGACACTTCTATAGCAAGCTTTCTGCAAATCTGCCAAGTCACACAATCGTATTGCAGTTTGGAGGATCTTTATGTGGTAATTAATTCCTAGCAAATTCCACTTTTCTCACTGTATCACAGATCCAGCTAGGCTGGAGAATACCTTTGAGATAATTGACTCAACCTCTTACCAGTCACAACCTTGTCAACATGACCATGCTGCAGGCTGTTTTTAAGACTTTGTTGGTAAATACACTTTTTCAATGGAGTCTAAACCTAATGTCAATCTTTTACATAACTTTGCAGCAAGCCAGGTCAAAAACCCTGCCTGTCCTTGACCTCCAGTATGCTGTGGATCTCCAAGAAGTGAGGTAATTCAATTTCTAGGCCAAATGAGATAAGATTAATATATGAACTGGTCCAGCTGCATGAATTATCTTGCATTAAATACTCTAGGAGTTTGGGATATTTGTTTTTAACTTATTTTCCTGCAATGTTCTTGTAGCAAAGTACCAAATTAATAAGACTTAAATTTTCTGTGAATTGTTTGACAGCAGTAGTATAATGCCTATTTTTAATTAAAATCTCCCTCTTCTTTATTGCATACAATAAGCAGTGATATATGAATACACATCTTTTTCTTGTGTATCATGCCAAGTCTGTTTTACATAATTCCTTATGTCATATTTCATAACAACACCTAGATGCACTGTCATTTGCTGTTCACCTTTTGGTGAAACCCTTCTATCACTTGAAAAACAGGAACTACAACACTATTAATTAAAAGCATTTTCTATTCATTTCTGTTCTTTCCCTGAAACATTAAAACAAATTTAAAGCATGGGAGTGGGATACAGTGTGGTTTGGGATTTTCTTTAGGTAAAGAAATTTTCTTTTAGCTAAAGAAATTGCTCTGTGTAGCAATATCCTGCCTGTGTTTCTTCAGCAGGGGAAAAACTCACTTTAGGGTGTAGGTTACATCTAGCTCATGGTAAACTCTTGCAAAAGCTGGTTTTATCTGTTGATGTTTAGGCACAAGTTAAACATCACACTGAGAACTGTCTTGCTGGCACAGTAAATTTAAGGAGTGTTACTCTGTTCTGCTGTACAAAGAAAGATTTCCAGTCTCCACACAGCAGAAATACAACAACGGAAAATGCAGAGGAGTGAAAAGTTGACTTATTTTCCAATCAAATCAACTCTAAATTCACATCTTTCAGGAGCTGCTTTTTTTTCTGTCTGTTGGTTGCAACACTAAAAGAATAATAATTCTCTCCACTGCAATAAAGAAAAAAAGATAAGACTGTTACCATCATCCGCTAAGAAGTTGCAAAATCTGAATTTATTCTTATGGATCAGATGTCTAAAGCAAGTGCCATGAACACAGATGTCTTTGCAAGGTATTTCCTAACAAGGAAAATAGCCAAGGGACAGAAGGTTATATGTCAGCAATCCAAGTAATGAAGTATTCTTAGGTATAGTGAGAATAATGTAGCCAAAAAAAAAAAAAAAAAAAAAAAAAAGAACTTGTACAAAAAAAAAAAAAAGATGCAGTTTCTTTAGCTGGGAGAAATTAAATTTAAAATACTATGTTCACGTAACATTCTGGCTGAGTTAGCTGCATGAAAATGAAAATGCCAAAACTAAGTCATAGATTGCATATATCACTTGAAAAAACTTGACTAAAAAATGCCTGTTTTGTTTTAATATCCCTAAAGTGATTTCTAAACTTAAGCTAAACTGTGGCAAAATAGTGGTCTGAAGTTTTGATATCATTGAAAGGTAAGATTCAAAAATTACTTGTATATGGTTATCCCTTTAGTTCAATGGCTAAAAGGGTGACATGTAGAGTAGAAAAGTTTGACTTTTCTGTTTGCTGATAAAACTGGAAGGCATACTAAAATTGCATTTTTTTTCTTTATACTCTGTCTGTGTTGTTTTAGACTGAGAAATTCTTTAGACTTGATCATGTAGGCAAGATAACAGTGAACAGGAATGCCGTATCTTATTTCTGGAGGAAGAGAATAAGAGTTACAGACTATGCAAAAAAAGTAAAATTATATCCAAACAAAAGTCAGAATTGTTCTATAAGCTAAAGAAGGTGTTGTAGTGCTGTCCTATTCCTGAAATATCAAATCATCAGAATATAAGGAAAGTAGTTTGTGTATCTGGTGTGGGAAGAGATTGGTAAAAGATTGAAGGAAAACAGGGGACTACTGAACTCTTTAATAGTAAATCTCCAGGATTTGCCATGTGTTGTGTGGAGTAAGGATTTTATTGCTTTGAGGTCCTTTTGTAAAATGTAAGAACTGGGAGAAAATACAACTTTAACACATATTTCTTTTTTGTCATTGTTTGGGGGATGGGGAGTTGGTTGCTTGGGGGTTTATTTTGAATCACTTTTTTAAACTGGAAAAAGTCGAGCATATCTCCACTGCAGTGTAGTTATCCCGACATAACTTTCCCTGCTCTTGGTTCAACTGAGAGACTGCTAGAATATGGCACTTGAATTTTAAGGTGAAAATGTTCTCTACTCCACATGAATGTGGTTTGATGTTGTGGAAACAGGGAGTAATTTGACTGAATCATTCTGAATAATAAAAGTACAGTTAACAGATGAAAAAGTAGAATGTGAGGAGAGACTGACCATTTTAAAAATTAATCAAATAATTAAATGCTAATATTCCAATTGAATCAGCCATGAATATACATATTAAGTAGGTATCTCTTGATTCTCCATGACTCTTAAGAATAATTTCTTAAAGCCAGTCTCCCCTGCCCTCTTATATTCCATCTCTTTAGTCATCTCTATGCCAAATCCACAGCCTGGTGCTGAGATGATTCAGAAAGCAATGGAATAAAAGGTCCTTACTTCATTCTTTTGCTGCTTTTTAGTGCTGCTTTTTAGTGCTGGTACCTAGTTTTCCCTTATAAAACTCTGTTCTCAATGCATGGCTTAGCTGTGAAAGAGAGCTGGGCAGACAGACTTGTCAGGAACTCTCTTTTTATGTGTACAGTCATTCAAATGCAAACATCTTCTGGGTCTGGCCCCAGCCTGTAGCCTAGATAATGGAATAAGTGATTTTTGCTTCTAAGAATGAGACACACTAGTTTTCCAGTTGCAAACCTTTTTTACAGTCAAAAGATCTATTGACCAAGTAAAAAGTCACTGAAAATTGTGGCATTTTATGAAAGGCCTATAGATAATGGCCTATGCTGTTTGGAAGTGTTCATTTTAATCACAGCCAAGCTACTTTAGTGCAGAAATGTTCCATCTTAATGTTGTCATTAAAATGTGGGGTTAATCTGAGATTTTTACAGCATTAAATACTGCAGTGACCTAACCTGTCTCTCAAATACATAACTGGGTGTGCTATGGGTAATTTCCTATACATGACATTTCTAAAGTTGCTCTTTCCATCACCGAGGCACGGTTACACAAATGTAATTTTTTGTCCTTACTGTAGCATTAGGCAGCATAAGGTGAAGCTGTGCAAGGTCCCTAAGTGAAAAAATTCCAGTATGTAACTTTTTCTTCATAAGTGCTCTTTATTGTCAGTGTTGCAGGGTTTTTTGGTTTTCTCTGCTCCAGGTTTCATTCAATTTGGTATTTAAGTGAGGTTGCTCCTCAATCTACAGAACTGAAAAAGCAGTTGAAAAAGAGGTACTAGGGCTGAGATCTTGGCAGCAGTAAATACCTGGTTATTCCAGAGAAAATTGGAGAGGAAACTTTAGGGAGTCACTGCCAGTTCCTAGTGCTGGGCCTAGCTGAGGTCTTGCTTTTACTTTCACATACATTGATAAAACTTTGGGTTAGCTCTAGCATGTATAACAGTGAACATTCTCCAAAAACCATCTGGTTGTTTCAGACAGTCTGAACACAACATACTAAGCCTTTCTTTGCCCCTGAGGTTGTGGCATAGCACTGGTACATTGCAGGAATTTTCCAGAGGCAGCTTCAGGAAAATCTTGTTAGAGCAGGGGGTCTTGATGCCCCAAAGTGGCACAAAACTGTGTGAGACAAAGTCCTTCCTATGTTTTCACAGCATAGACTGCTCTTTGCATTGTGGGCACAGCACACAGTCTGTGTCAAGTTTGCAGTGCTGTTTCTTCAGTGCAGGGTTTCAAGCTTGCAAAACATTTCTGGATGCTGTCAGCTGAAATTTGGATTCTGTAATGCCTTTGGCCAGAGCTTGTATACACAGGGAAGATGTTTTTGGAGCTCAAAACACATGCGTGGAGCTCCACCAAGATGAATCAGCAGCTCAGGAAACTTAGTACATCTTTCTGAAGCCAATTTTTTTCTTTTTTTAATCTTATTTCTTTTTGACAAGTACTGGCCTAGTACTGAGCTTTTTCCGAAAACCAAATTCTTGCCCTGACAAAGCTTTGACCATTTCTGAACAAATTTATGGGATGGTCAGAAGAGCAGGGTTGCCATGGGTATGTTCTGACCAAAAGGCAATACTGAATCTATAGTACAAAATATACAGAACACACAGGAAGGGGTGTGAATGCTCTCTACAGTATATAAGAGAGAGAAGGAGCATTGTAGGAGAAGCCTGTAATCATTGTACTCTTAGCAGGCTCATAGAAATCAATTTTTATCTGGCTTACTAATAGATATTGAACTGTACATAATCTTGTTAGGTATATTTGGGTATTAGGATAAGGATGGCATGGATGTGCTTCATTGCACCACCAGAAGTTAATTTTCTATGTATTTCAGCTAAACTGTCTCATCTTTTCACTAAAGGCAATGATGGGGGAAGGAGGTCTATGTGCATTAATTTCCCACTTAACCAGTACTTGATTATTTCACTACCTCACTGAGTTTATTATCCCCTGAAGACAGAAATCTTTCTGACTGATGCTGTGGTATGTTCCACAGTTATGCTTCCTCCTTCATACAAATCCAGAAATCCATTTCATATCCTCTTTAATATTGAATATTTGCAGGATATGAAATATTGTATTGCTCTTCTGATGCTATTTCACAGCAGGAAAAATATCCATGTGCATTTAGGTATGGAAAAAGTACAGTTTTCACACTTTGGTCTGCTTTGCTGGAGAAGAGGATGGCATTTCTCCAGAGTGGGGGAAAACCAACATGAAATATTTTTTGGAGCTCCATGCTTCAGCAGATTCTGCTATTCAGGGCCAATGAATAAATGGAAATTAGTTAATGGAAATGAATGAATGAATAGGTAGCAAAAGATCTGTATTTCTGTGGCTGAACTGCCTTTACCTTGCAACACAGTTGAAGGTGTTCTGTGAAAACCTTCATAAGCAGTTAGGTCTTATTTCAAATTTTCTATTTGCAGTAGTAGTCTTTTCCAGGTGCCAGAGTCTACTCCATTGGTTCCTGTTTCTAATGCTGTCTGTGTCCCCTCAGTTGCTGCAGTAATGCATTAATAGAATAAGGTAACTGTAGTCTAGAACAAACAAGGTGTGTGATCAGTGGAACACTGCTCCCTTCCCCATTCCCTTGTCCCAAAGTTTGGGGTTTTAATCTCTGATCATCCCATACAATTTCAAACTGAATGTCTTCCAATATTCTGTGGAAGGACGGTAGTTTCCTTGTCCTTTTGACAACACAGAATTCTTTAGGTGTGAAAAGCTGTGTTATCAACCCAAATACTGATTTTTGCCCTGCATCCACCCCTCAAAAATTAGAAAGGTTTCCCATCATAGCAAACTGGATGTGAGAGAGAACAATTGAATAAAATAAAAGTTTCAGAGGGAAGGAGGAGTTGTGTTATTCTCTCATCTCCTATCTTACTTATGGAACTTTCTTGTTTACAAAATCCAATCAGTGAGAAAAAAAACAATCCAAAGTAAGCAAAGATGATAGGGTAGAACAAAAAATATTATTTCTAGATAGCAAATGCCTCAGTGCCATTTTTCTTGCTTTCATTAAATATTTCCTGCCCAAGAAAGGAGAAATTAAAATCTGTCAAAATCAGCAGTTTTACTAAAAATGAAAATTGTTTTCCCCTCCTGCCCCATATTGCCTGCTTTCACTGCCAAATAACACATGCCAGCACATTCTAAATGATCTGGAAATAAAGAGAGATCACTGTTTTCTACAGGAAGTTCTTGCTAACTTTCAAATGACACATTTTAAAAGTGGAAATTAATAATCCAAACAACGCCAGCAGAATGCATTCTTGCAAGACAAGCAACCCACCAGAATGGGTGAATATTCAACTAAACCCTCACTCAAAACTTAATGATTTCTAGAGCAAGTTGAGCCACATGTCCTTCCAGAATTAGCAGGCAAGTGAGCACTGAGTAGTGTGACCTGTGCTGGCACCTGCCTTTATTTTCATTCACAGAAGTGAGAAACCACTCAAAAGATAATCTATTCTAAAAATACACACAACTGAATGAACTCCTCTACCCACCTCTGACTGTGAATAGTCCAGTATGCTGAATTCAAAGGGGAACTTTCTGAATCTTCTGCCAAAATTGAAGTAAAAACCACTAAATTTTATGGTTTTAGCAAGACTTCCCAGATTACTATAGAATACTCATAAACTCTGGGCAAACGCTCAGCTGAGCAGCTGAGGTTCTTACCAAGTGCTTTGTTATTGCCTTTTACAAGTGCTCCATGTTATTGCCTGTCACTTACCATTCTCTTCTAATCCCATCCTCTGAAAGGGAATTCTCTGAGGATAAAGCAGCTTAACTAATGAATATCAACAAAGTAAATGCCAATTGACATGTGCTCAAGTTTTCAAGATGATCTATAGTGATTTAATTATAGGTAGCAATTTCCAGGAAAAGGTAGCATGTAATTTCAGGATAAAAATAGTGCTAAGTTCTTCCAGGAATTTTCAATCAACCTACAGTTTACAGTTCCCTTTCCTATTCAAAAATCTTGGGAAGAATTACTTCATGTTACAGACACTTAAGTGATTCAGGTGGTAGAACACATCCATTTACTTCTGCTTTAAAGCTGACTAGCAATATTTTTCCCACCTGTGCTTGCCTCTTTCCTGTGATATTCTCACATTCTTGGGGTTTTTTTCTGTGTATTCTTGCATTTGTGTGTGACTTAGAACCATAGAGAAAAATGGCCAGTATTTTATGAGAATGCAAAATACAGCTATGCTGGAAGGGAAAGATTTATTAGCTTGCAGTCCTGAATAAATCACTTACATGGCAAATAAAGACATTTGCCTCACCTGCAGTTGTGTGTCTGTTATGAGCCCTCACTGTTCTCTAGGTTTAGTTTTGACTTGTAGTGCTGCATTTGATTGAAAATTCATTGTACCATGGCTTGTGTTTCAGGCTAATTCAAAATATTGCCTATACTTCTTCTACATTAGAAGTTTGCAATATCCCACTGTGAAAATTCCTTGACTTGGTAATATCCTGCATAAAGTTCTTCATAACTAAATTTTGATATAGACTCTGATTTTGATTTAAAAAGCGATAAAAAGATTCAAAAAAACTTCCAGCTGTGCCAAAGGAAAAAATATGAATGTTCTCATAAATGATACATGAGTTCTTGTATAGGTGAAAAGAAAAAGTACATAAAAAGGACAAAAATATAGTTTTAATAAAGGCTCCCTGCCATTCTGTCTTCATAGTTTTTCTCAAAGCTATCAAAAAATAGCTTGCAATGCTAAAAAAACTGAAAAACTCAGAGTGCATTCGGAAGCTCCTACTTTGGGCTGTAAAATTTAGCATCCTGGGTAAAAATAGTTGAGCTCAACAAAATGAATGGTTTTAGTGCCTAGGAACTACCCAAACAGCAGGGAGGAAACAAACTCAGCTTCCTAAGGATTATCTCCCACTTCCTATTTCTTGCTTTCTGGGATACCAAATGCTCTGGTAACAGAGTCATTCAAAATATTCTTAGAAAGAACTAAGTCCTGTTTGTGTCTTCAGCTGTTCTCCTGTCATATTTGCTACATATATTTTTTCACTGATTTCTCTTTCAAATCAATGTTAAGAAAATGAAAGATACTGCACGAAAAGCAGTAAATATGTCATCCCTTAAGGACTGGATGTTATTCCAATCCAGGTGCTATATGTTTAGCTAACCTGACAAACAGATCTCTTGATTTCAGTGACAAGACTTCAGGTATGAACTGAAAGTATTTTCATGTGATTTCATGGCCAGTTACGCAGATTATGTTTGGGTTTTTTCCTTTAAATTATAGTGTGGAAATGTAAGGCAAAATGAATCCTGGAATGCACTGACTAGCACTGAGTTTGTCCATACCAAACTGTAATCATAGTATAGAGAGCATGGTTCTTTAACATTTTGGGGGGTTTTATTAGCAGAGGACTCAGTACAAAGTTGTTGAGGGGAAGTGCAGCTAGAACACAAAGTAAATCTGAGGTTGAAAAGAACCTGGGCGTGCATCTCTCCTGCTTCAGGTTATTTCAGCTTAAATGGCATAAAACTGAGTAAAGCCATGATCAGTAGTTTTTAGAACAGACACACATCTGATAATAGGCCATGCTAAATCTCTGCAGGACCTTTTCCAAAGTCAGCTTATCTGAAAGCTCTACCTTAAATCAGGCCTGCAGGTCCTAATAGAAGGATTGAATATATTTCCTTTTTCAGGAGGACTTTTCTATGGGGGTAGTTTATCTTCTATTGTCATAATCCTTACCCCTTAATCTTGATTTAGGAAGTAATTTGGAATAGCTAAGTAGACCATGTGCTCTTCTGCTCAAGTTCAGAGTTCGTATGAAACCAATTGGGATTTTCTCAGCTGTATAATTTATCTGGTAGAGTGCCTATAAAAATATTATCAAAACAGGCTCATATTAGTGCCCTTAGCCAAAACCTTTCCAAAGAAAATCTTATTAGCCTGTCCCTAATGAAGGAGGGTAAGCCATGAAGTGGAATCTCTCTTTCCAAGGCATTTGCTGCCTAAGAGCAGTAAATTTGAGTCCTGGCTGCTGGCTCTTGTGCCTAGCCATGTGCAGAGGTGGACCTGCATGGCGTGTTGTCCGCTCACAGATCCACACCGCAGCTCCCTTTTTCCCCCAAGCCCTCTCTTGTGAAGCAGTCATGGATAGCAGTTCAAAGGAGATAATGCATTTTATCAATGTAGAGTTAGGTGTGATTTGAGTTCTGTAAGGACTCGTGGGAATGCTGTAAGGCTGGAGGGGATAACCAGAATGAAGGCTGTCAGAATGCCTTCCATGGGGGTGTTGATATAGCAATCATAGCAGGACAGGATGCATTTAGCAAGGAAAAGTAAGGCTCCATCAATGTTGAAAAAGTGTTTAGTTTATGATGACAGAAGATTTCCTTTGGAATTCCTTCATGGCAAGAAATTATATGAAAGTGGAAATTACTGCATATTCAAGTGCCTTGCCAGTCTAGCTACATTATTTATAGGTTTAGTTTTTTTCTTTGCCATGTCCCTGTTGCATTTAAGTGAATAAAACTTTGCTTATGTGATGCAGTTGAAGTCACTAAAGGAAATAGGTAATGAAGCAGGACACTGAACACAGCATGTGTTGCTCAACCTACTCACTGGTGCAGCAAAGCTGTGCAAGAGCTCTTCAGCTATTATTGAAACACTGATGTGCTGTCAACAACACTGATTTGGTCACAGAAGTCAAACCCAGCACCCTACAGATTGTTCTGAAGAAAATTAACTCCCTCCCAACCACACTCAATACAGCAAGACAGCAAAAATGTCTGTGCTGTGGGAAAACTTGGTGGGGGTTTTTATCTTTAACACCTGGTAGGTAAACCTGGGTACTTAGGGCTTCAATGCTTTAATAAGGATGAAAGACTGAGTAGTCAGGGTAGGCTTTTTATTGTTGCTTTTAAAGAAGAGGGACTATTTTCACATAGTCTCACAATTAATGCTTCCCCCTGATTGCCAGAACTACATTGCTGCAAGCCATGGTCCTTCGTATCCTGGTTTGAAGACTGTAGCAATCAATTCCACTGCAATTGCAGCTTTTCTTTATTAAGTGTTGCAGGACTGTTTTCTCACAAGTATTCCCCAAAGGCATTTGCAAACAATATAAAAAACGTTTGGTTTGTTTGTTTGGTTTTTTTAAATGAGTTTCAACAATCTTACCCAGAGTATAGCTACTTTCTTACAGTCTTACAACTAAAAATTGTGAAAAAAAAATTGAAAACAAATTGAGACTTCAAGCAAAATTGGAAATAACAAAGGAATTGTTTCTCACACTGGGGTTTAGAGAAAAGTCAGAGACACCAATGTTCCAGTGGTCATGATCACACCACCTTCATCTTCTAAAAAGCTGCCCTCTTCTATTTAACACAATTCTCTGTATTAAGGATCAGCTGTAAACCAGCTGTTAAAATATCTCTTTCTCTATTACAACAGCTGAAATTCATGAAAGTGATTTCTTAGTGCAGTTGCAATAAAATTGCTTCCACACAGTGTATGGAACGGGTTAGTCTGAGAAAAATCAAAAAATATTGCTGACAGTTCAGAATTGTGCAGCTTCTGCCTTCACTTCTGATGCTGAAATACATTTCTTGTTGGTGTAAAAAAAGCAATATTCTGCCTTGGGCAGCTTCCATCTTGCTTGGGCATTTCTTGCTTCTTAAAATACAAATGTGCTAAAAACTGTACCTCAAAGGGAGAATAATCTGTTTTGCAATAATGGGAAGTTGCCTCTGTAGTGAGGAATTGTGCATCCTGGAGAGCTCCTGCTCAAAGCAGTTTGTATGTTACCTGCACTGCAGGTCAGTGGCCAAGACAAAGTACTTTCTAATCTCTGGTGATTCAACAATGACCAGCTTTCTTTCTCCTGACTGCCCAAAAAAATGGAAAAATGGAACCTATGACTTCAGCAGCTCCCAGAGAAATGTTTACATGTTTGGGAATCTCGATTTTGTTACCAAGAGCAGCACAGTCTTGTAAATCACTTCCAGGTGACGATTAACTTTTTTCTCCCTTTTTTCTGCTACCCAACATCCATTTTCAATCAATCTCAGTGAGTTTATAAATGTATTGCAATGTGATTTCAACAGAGATGCCTCTCATATGTTCCACTGTGGAGATGCTGCTTCCCAAAGTTTGTGGTTCACTTTTGAGGACACAAATAGAATCTCTCTTAGGATGTGGCAGAAACCAGGCTCAGAGCTGCTGTGGATGCAGACAAAGCACAGCCAGTGTCTTCTGGCAAGAGGGGAGAGGCACTAAGAGGGTACAGGCTTAGTAGGTTTGCCAGGTTTCTGTGAGACCCAGCTTTCCAAGAAGAGGTGCTTTTGTTCAGTGACTTAGTCTGGGCTTGTAGCAAGTGTCTTTTTCATGTCCATGTGTTGTCACTGTAAAATAAGGCCCCCATTAATACACCCTTCATTAAGCTCTGAGGAAGACAGACTTTAATATTAAACTTCTTTCAGAAACCCCAAAACTAAAAGTATATTATTTCTATGTTAGAATTGTTAAAATGTTAAAAAATTGTTTTCCGAAGTTATTTTTGTTTCAAAGTTGACTTTGAAAGAGTCAGGCAATAGTGTATCAATATTAGTCCTATTGCAATACCAGGGACCCCTTAGTCACTGTCCTGATGTACTAGATTCTGTAACACTAAAGACTGATAATATATAGTAATAAATTATTCTTTTAGAATTTTTTAGGGCTTTTAAGATTAATTGTATCATTTTCTTTAGTCACCAGAAAAATAATTCATGACTAGGAGGCTCAGAATGAGACTCATAATAAGAAACAAGTTATAACACCTGTTCTTTCCAAAAAGTAAATAAGCTACATTGAATAAGCTGAAATTTATCTCTTGTCAAGATCAGCTTTTATAAAAAAGAATGAGACATTACAGGTGATTTAATGTGGACCTTCAACAATGTATTGTTTCATCTGGTATGTGAAAAAATGTTTAAAATACATAAGTAGTCAGATTAAATTAATATTTTTACGTTAGTTATAACTAACTATAACCAAGAATCTAGAAAGAAAGCAATAGGTCTGTCACAGTATATAAGAAAACATTACTGTACTTTTTGAGGCAGTTCAAATGAAAAGGCAGCTTCATCAGGTATTTCACCATATTTACTGAGCACTGCCTCACTGAACACCTTGATGCCCAATTAACCAGCAGTGCTGAGCTGCTTTTATGAGTGCTCAAAAGCTGGAATTGGCACCTAGCTTTGCAAAGCAGCCAGCAGTTGGGAGAATCCCTCCTACTTTGAATGAATTAGCCTTCCACTAATGTATAATCAAAACCCTATTAAAAAATAAATTTAATTTTTAAATTTTAATATAAGCTGGATGACTGTGCATTTTGAGTGGAGGTATAAATTTCATTCTTTACCTCACTTTATTGTGGTCATGCTGATGTCTTCCATGGCATTAATATTAACTGATAGAATTGAGAATAAGAATTTGTCCCTCTGTAAAACCAGTTCTGAGGCCCAACAACAGAATGCCATGGCCACCAGATGGCCTTCAAAACTGCCAGAGAAACTTGTAAGTCTGTTCAGAAACCTACCAGCCATGTGTAAATACTGTTTCTCCAATTCTAAAAATTCATGTGGTTATGTTTACCTCAGAGAATTAAAGACCTTCCACAAGGTCACTTCTTGTTTCTTCTTCCTCTGTCTTTTTTTTTTGCAGAAGAGTCGCCCTTTTCATGATGAATAGTACTAAGTCCTGCTACAAATATTTCTTGGAAAGATTCTTTGGGCCATCAAGTGTTATTTATCTAGAATAAATCCTTCTGAGCTGGGCCCACAGAACTAAAAAATGAACATGTCCTGATAAATATCTGATGCATTTCTCTTACATTTGGAAACTGTCTTTTCAGTAACTCCAAAACATAAGAAGTCATACAGGCTAGGTCATTAGGCTGCCAGGTGACAATCTCCTGTCATATTCAATGCCAGCTCTGGGCCACCTTCTGCCATTGTCTTCAGCTCTGATTTGCACTGCCCCATCACTGAGATGCCCTTCCCCTTTCCTCAGGTCAGATGGGGAGAGAGAGACATCAGCCATATCAGTTCAAAATTCAGCTTTTCTCTTCCAAGGGTTTTAATTCTGGTGAATTAATTGATATTAGCATGTTTTAAATAATTCCTTAGTTCAAAGGATTTGTTTACAAAACTTACTCAAGCTTTCTTCAGCACAGTTCTTGTGAGTTTTGCTGTCTGGCTTTAACACTTCACAGCTGACAAAATAATCTCAATAGCAAAACTGGCCTCAAAAATCATGGAGAAAAACCCTCTGGTTTTTACAGTACCTAGTTTCACAGTGTAATCACACTGGGAAAAAGAACCATCCCAGTTAACTTTTTTTTCTTGAGCAAGACTAAATTTAAGCTGTGAAAAACCTTGCATTTTGGAATTTTCTGGTAGCTCAGATATGTGAAATGTATTTTACCACTTCTGTGCTGATACCATTTATGTGGAACAGGTAGACTATAGACTTAAAAAATATTAAATACTAGGAATTTCAAAGTCTTACAACATCAAGTTAACCTAGAAAATCACAAAAGGAACTAATTTATTTTGATGGCTTCATTCTAGGCATACACTATAAGAGCATAACCAGCATTAATCCATCTCATTCAGCATTATCAATGTTGAGTAGTAAGGAATACATTTCCAGGTATTATAATGCTAGAGCATGTAATGTGATGTAAGCTCCCCTTATGTGTGCATTTCTCTGAAATTACTTAGGTGAGCTACCTGGGAAAATATGAGTTCTTCCACTACAGTAACTCACAGCATAGAATTTTTATGTTTTAACTGCTGAGAAAATTCTAATGCAAAGAATGAGAATCACTAATTTGTGTAAGCACAGAAGCTGAGAGCACTAGGTATAAAGCAAAATATTGTATCCAGGGAGGTACTTCTCAGTATGTTTTATATAAAAAGAAGTGATGCTACAAAAATACAGAAGGATAGAGAAGATTTAAAGAAAATATAGTTATAAGAAGTGATGTTCTTGGAAAATAGTGGATTTTTTTAACTCAGCCTGCTTTAAAATAGATATTAGAAGAAATTTTTTGTTTATTTCATGACAGCTGTTAATACTCCTGCTCTGGAAGCCAATAGATTACTTACACATAGATTTTTTTTTGAAAAGACTTACTATAAATTACATTTAGTTTTCAATGGGCTGCAGGGCTGAAGTTGATCAAAAACTTTTCTAATAATGCCCAAAGGTAATCCTCTGTGGTGTAAGGATTCCATCCGGGTACAATGGGCTACTTTGGATCTTATTGCAGGATGGATTTGCTTTGTTTTTGACATGTTATTGGTAAGGTATTTGTCCCTACCAGACAATTGAGAATGCCTTTTATGGTGAAAATGGTAAACAGACCTTGAGAAGAAGTCTTGATTTAAGAAGAATTATCATTTCATGGTTTCATTTTAGTGCCAGAGTTTCAATTTCAGATGTTAACAACACAGGCAACTTGTAACTCTTATGTCTGTGAGGACCCAGCACCCTGATTGATGGCTATCCATGATCACATGGGTAGTACTACCAAAAATACAACGTGTATAAACTCTGTGAATCCTGTTTAGGCTTTATTTTATCCATGTTAATACTCCAGTCTACCATTTTGTTCTGAATTGCATAATAGTATCCTTCTCTACCCTATTGGCAAGGTTCAAGAAATGCTTATTGGTAGACCTACAGCAAGCCCCAAAAGATTCTGGAATACGTACAATAGCCTAAATAATAAAGGAACTTACTCTTGTAGATAAGGTGTTGTATGAAAATAACGTTGTGGGTCAGTAGCCCAAGTTTTTCTCTCAGAAAATGGTGCTTGAGCTCATACATAGCTGCTCCAGGAGCCCAGCAGTGTACAGCTGTCTTTTACCCAACGGTGATGAGAAGTTCTCCAGCCTTACCCCTCTCCCTGCTCTGAGGCAAACATATTCTAATGCTCTGAACCTTCTGTCATGTATTTGTTGATGTGGCATCCACCAACAGCTGCATGAGAGTAGTAATGCTGTCTTTTCCATTAATGGCTTAATAATGCATAAATTATATATGAATGCTGTCCTCACAGAAAGTACTTTCTGAATGATTGTTTATAGAATTAACTAATTGCATATTATTAGTTTAGAGAGAGCCAATAAATAAGAAATGGTGCAATCACTTTGAGTTTACTGCATTCCACCACATCAAACATTTGGTTTGTTTCAAGTCTTGTAACCCTAATTTTGGAACAAACCATAGTCTAGACTCCAGCTGTCATAAAACCTCTATAGTTGCTTCCTCTGGTATATTTTACACTTTAGTAGAGTCATCCTATGTGTACCAAAATTTGGACTCTGTGGTACCATGATTCTAAGGAGCCAAAACTATTGGTGTTGATGGAAGCAAGAAGACCAGGAAAGGCTGGTCTGTCTAAAATTCCTTCTTGTGTTCTCTGCAAGACTATCACCATAAATCAAGGCCTCAATTTCTGGCTATCCGTTTTGCCCCTTCAGTTGACAGTCATGATAAATGCTCATCTTCCACTCCTTGTTAGTGTTTTCACTCACCAATGCAGTTTTGAGACTCTTGTACAAAAGAATCTCTTTATTTACATAAAGTTCCTAAATCACGAGAGTTTTTAAGGAATGAACTGAGTGAATTAGCCTTAAGAAAAGTGTGCTGGAAATCTTTGTTATGTTGGGCTATCAGTGCCACTTCTTGGCTATCACTTCTTTAATCGTCACTCCTCTGGCTGTTTCAACTTGGATTTAGTTCAAACAAGGCAGAGACACCACTTCCATGACTACTAAATGTTAGTGTGCTTCTTTACCTGCTTCAGGAATTTCATTTTTTGGCAGCACTGATCCTTATCAAGTTTCTTTTGGTTAGGCTAGTCAATTTTTTAGGATTGTCAAAAGATCAGAATGTTGAGAGGGAATACTTTTAAATGAAGTGCATGTGGTCATAGCTTTCACACCTCTTGTGACAGGAAGAAGCCATAAAATGAGTCATTGCTCTGACTGAGCAGTGCCACAGAGCACATTCCACTCTGGGAGATACCTACATCATCATTACTCTTTTCTTAGACTGACTATTAATGTAAATATTTCCTAGAAAGCCTGAGCACTTGGTGATTCAATCCAATGCAGAAATTGTCATTAATTTATTCCTTCTGTAAAGCAGTGTGGCATCACAATATTTGTTAGAAACGTACTATGCATGTTTATAGGACAGACAGTGAAGAGAGATACCTGCAATTCCTACTGAAAGCTGGCCTAACACTCTGCAGTTGATACCAGTGTTACTGGAAAAATTGTGGAACCAGAACAGCATTTTTTTTTTTTCCTTAAGACAGAATCTGAGTTTCTCTGAAATATTTAAGAAACAGTAACAGGGTTAATACAATGTCAGCCACTGAGTTCTAAGTAATGAAAATTCATTTTGAAGTTTAGAATTATAGTCACTTTTAAAAATTTAGCCTTAAAGAGTAAAAGAGCATGTAAGCAAACAGAAAACAATGTGCCAATGCCACAGGATAAACACAGAAAGATCAGACACCTGTGTGTGTTTTCTTTCAGTGTATAGTTTTATAATAGAAGCCCTTCCTATGGGCTGGTTGCAGTTTTGGAGATGTCATTGTTCTCTAGAGATTTCAGAAGGGGGAAAATTAAGTCAACACTAAGTGCTTGGGGAAATGCTGTTTTGCTAACAGATATGTTTTTAGCCATTTTGATTTCCATTTATGGCACTGCGGGATTCCGCCTCATAATGAAATTTGTGTTTGGTTTTCACTCATCATCCAAGACACAAAATCTTCAGATTTTCCATGTAGACATAGATGAAAATAATAAAAGGCTAAAAATAAAGAGGATAGGCAATTAAGACCATGAGAAAGAAAGTGGGGAGAGATTTTTGAGTCAGGAACAGAGTAAATATGAATTGTTTACTCTGAAAAAGCAACTTGATGTTCTATAATTTTATTCATTAATTTTTCTTTTATTATAGTGTGATGATTAGCTCTTTGGTTAGTGAAAGCAAAGAGGAGTTTATTGACTTCATCATAATAAGAGTTATATGTAATAACATAGAATCTGGCAAACAATATTCAGCATAATGACCTAGAATTTCTTCAGACCCCTGAAGATAAAATCAAACCCTTGCTTTTCAATATGCTTTGCCCTAAGTTAATTGTCATTTTGTGAACCAGCAATAATATCTTTTTGTTATTCAACTAGTTTATAGAAGCACAGTTTTTTTGAGTTGAAACCAGTAAGAATAAACATTTATAGAAACTAAGAAGCTCACCTTCTTGTAACTACAAACAAAAACCAATGCAATTTTGGCACTTTGCCAATGCAGACCTAGAAGACATTCATTGTGTGAAAATTTGTAAACACTAAGATGTTTTTCAGAGCTTAATCCTGACCATCATCAGGAGCTCTGATATGTGTTCAGCCTTTTTATTTGGAAATTCAGCTGGTAGAGGTAGCCAAAATGTTTTAACAAAGTAATCCAGAGAATGAGAGTCACAAGCCTTGAGCATCTGCCAACCCTGGAATAAGAATGGAAGGATTTTTCCTGATCAGGCAGATAAATTTCCAGTTTTGTATCTTCCTTTTTCCTGTACCTGGGACATCTTCCCAGTTTGAAAATTTATGTCTTTGTTTCAAAATGGTGCATTCCTACATGTAGCTGTTTATGTGTAGAACAGGACTGGAGAAGGTCTCAGTCAGCAATTGCAGCCTGTTTTTCATGTTTTCATTCAGCTACTGTGAATAAAGTGGTTTAAATAATTCCTAAATTGATCAAACCTCCCTACCCCATCAATTATTATAAATCTTCATGAATTCTTACTCTTAAGTTGTTCATGGTAATTTGCACCTATTTTCTCTTGTTATAGCTATAAACTCCTCTTTAAACAGCTGTAGTTTTAGTCTGTTTTTCATGCCATTTAATGCATTTGATAAACTTCTAGACAGCAATCACACCTGTTCTGGTCTTTATTTTATCAGGTTGAACAGGTAACATTTTGTTCCACTGTGTAAGATAGTGTTTTTCTGTAATTCTAAATATCTTTCAATCTGTTCTTACCTTTCTTAAACAAAAACAATCCACATTCTACCTGCTCAATATTAGGGGCAGTTTCCAGCACTATGGTATTGATAGTTCGTCTTCCTATTGTGATTCCTAATGCACCCAGGTTTTAATCCTTTTATGATTTTAACTAATTAGATTGT
The DNA here is from genome assembly GCF_023055355.1 of Agelaius tricolor. NCBI lineage: Eukaryota > Metazoa > Chordata > Aves > Passeriformes > Icteridae > Agelaius > Agelaius tricolor. The sequence continues at coordinate 5,170,822 of NW_027269270.1, forward strand.
ACTGATTATTTTGAGGTGCTCAGGTCTACATTTTCTTATATATTCTTATATTCTTATTTCTTGGTCCCATTTCTATTGTATCTGTTGTTGAGATATCAAATTTGATAGGTCACTTTGCTGCATATTTGCTGATAATAATCCCCACTTTAACTTGTTGAGCTCCGTAGCTTGCTTGGTGTAAACATTATAAAAATGTGCCTCGTAACTAACCATTTAGGGAGTCCTGGTTTTCCCTTCAGCAGCAACAGTAGTTGCATCCCATTTAGCCAAACTTCCCTTCTCAGAACTCTATATCTGAAATTCAGGACAACAAGCAACATACTGGGTGACACAATATTGAACACTTAAGCAGAATCTAAAAAGAGATTATTTCATTTCCTTTGCTTTTGAGTACCATCTGTCCTATGAAAGATACCCACTTCATCTGATGCCATATATCATGGTGAGGTCTTTGTTTTTCTCTACCACATTTTCCAGTAAGTGTTTTAAAATATTCTCTCAAATGAGTCCTGAATCTCACATACTGCTGAGGTCAGTCTGGTAAGACTGTAGGTGTCTGTTGGAGCAATTGCTTTTCCATTTCAATATGCAAGAGTAATAGTCTAGGTTTGGAAATTTATTTTAAATATGTGTCTAGTACAAAACTCTGAAACCCTTTAGTCATGCTGTTTTTAAAAAAAAACCCATCTTTTGTGGCACTGCCATCATGCTGGGAAAAACCATGCAGCAGCTCTGGAAAAAATGTGGGGGTTTTCATTACTTTTGTCATTTTTTGTGTCAAATATTCAGTCTGTTGGTATGCCCCATATCAATCCATATGGAGACACAATGTTGCCTGTTGATGCTGTAAATTTTTCTATATCTGGTTAGTCAAACTGTTGCTCACAGAATGTGCATTTCTCCTGGAGGAGGCATAAGCAGCCATTTCCAAAATCTCATGCAATTTAGAAAGGTAGACCTCAGTGGCTTATTTGTCCTTCTATTCTCAAACCTTAGCATTGGTTTTGACACAAGTTTTGATAAAAATAATGCAAACAAGAGATATATTAAATGCAGGAATAAAAGGTACATTGGCTAACTGAGAATACAATAGAAAATACATAAGCAACTGACAACTCAGTCAGAGTTCTCTTCATTTACTTTTTGTGGATAGTGAGTTCTTGAAGCCATTATGTTTGTTTTTTCTTTCCTGAGCACAGAAGTCTATCACCTGTGAGAAGCATTTAATTCATTAGGACTGGCATTTAGTCCACATTTTATGGAACATGTTTACAACTGTAAAACAAAAGAATTTTTTTCAGAAATAAATGATTGAAAGTTATAGTATATTTTTCAGTGGAGCCTGTTGATCCCTGCTTGTTGGGATTCTTGTGCTGAGAAATGCATGAAAAAAAATGTTCTGAAACCATAAAATGCAGGCCAAAAAGCTTGGTGTTTGGGTGGGTTTGGATGTGTATTTTTCTTTTGTTAAGCAGTTGTTTCATATAAGTAAATGCTGTTCCAACCCCTGTTTTGGAAGTATAGCTTTGCTGGAGAATATGTGAAATGGTTCTGATGTGGATCAGGACCAGCTGTATTAGAGCAACAATAAACATGTCTTGCCACTTTCGGATAGTGTCATGCAGACTTTTGGTGAGTCATCTTTCATGTACAATGGGGGAAAGAATAATTCTTTCCAGTGTAAAAAGTGAAATTCTGTGGTTTGAATAGTGCAATTCATGAGAATTTAGATCTTGTTCTGCAGAAATCAGTAGAATCCAGAGGAGGAATACAGAGTTCTTAGTGTAGCTGCTTTGTGTGGCAATATTTAGGACAGCTATGGATGACTCAGTGATTGGTGGAGGATTAGTGGTCATGATCTGTAGCATCTTAAATCCCCTTGCAGATGATCCTATTTGGATTTTGAATATGCTTTAATTTGTGCTCATTAGCTTCACATAGCTAATTGAGTCTTTCCTGAACATGTCTGCATAAGCAAGTCCAGATGTTCTTTCAAAAGACCATGAGAAAATTTCTTTTAGAAGACCCTGAGAAATTCTTTATAGTTCTTGGCATATTTGACACTATTATGCTGCAGTCATTCAATGCCCACATTAACCACTCTTAATGACCAGGGCAAAATGAGGTTATTTCAAATAACAATTCTGCCAATATCAAACAGCTTGTGTCACTCTCTATGCATTTGTGAAACCTTTGTTCTTAATATTTTGTTTTATCCTTTTTTCCCTGTTGCTTGCAATACTGATCAAGTTAGCGCATAACCGAGTATTATGAATTGTACATAAGATTTGGCATATGGTTTTGGGGGAGAAAAGATGATTTTGGTAGTATTATTGAAAGGACAATTGGTCCTAAACTTGCTGCCTACTGATTCTAAATGTCAGTCATGCATCAGAGTTCAGACAAAGATAGAGACAAAATGAGTCAAATCGAAGGAAGCAGATTCAGTATAGACATACTTTGAAATCAACACTGACACTGTTGTTTGCAGAATACTTCAGGTCCCCTTACTGAGATGCAACCCAGCATGGGCTTAGATACCCAGTCAAATAGCATTTTGCATAATCTTAGCCTTTTTTGAAAGCTCTGCACAGAAAAGTGAGACTGAAGTAGTTCACAGATTTAAAATACATTTATAGGGCTTGCTGTGGCAGGCACAGGGATGGCACCATAAGCAAATACAGACATGAACCCTTTTCCCTTGCTTGAATTGGCTTTCAGAGCCTGGCTTTGGCCAGCAGCTTTGGCCAGAAGTGTCTGCTGCCCAGTGGTGCTGCTGCCAGGTGGTCTTCAGTCAGATACAGCACTCTGTTGGTGCAATTATAGGGCTTTTGTATTGGAGCTTGTTGCTGACAGTGCTTACTGAAGTTAAAATGATTTTTCTTTGATATTCCCTTAACACAGTGGCTCTGGAAACACTGCCAGCATGCTGGGAAATGGGGATAACACGATCACAATTTAAGGAATTCTCTTGATAAGGAATTTTTCCAGCATGAGGCCAGATAATATCAAGGCTGTTATGTAAATCAAGCTGTTACAAGACGTAGGTATTTTTCTAATATTTGTTAATTAATGGGAGCAGGTTCTCTGTATCTCTTTTGTCAATGACTTAGTGTCACAGTATTTTCCTTATGAGTGTAGGATGCAGGGACTTTTATAAATTCCATCACTGATGATTTGCACCAAATTTTTGCTTGAAGTGGTTTAATAAGTTGTAGTTTGGCTTGTTAGTCAGCTCCATGTTGGAAATACTGAGTATGTGGTTCCTCCTTTTCCTGTTTCTTAGGAAGAGTCAAGAGTCATTTGCCTAGCTCCAATTTTGTTGAAAATCTCCAATTTAATCTTCTGTAGAAGTGTTGCCTTTAACATCAAGCAAACTTTGGTTTTGGTCAAGAAATAAAGCTGCTACAAATTAGTCAAGCATTGGGGAAAGAGCAACTTCACCTTTAGGTTTTTTTAATTTTTATTTTTTAATGCATCTAAATTTAAGTCACCCGTTCTGGAAATAGCCATTCAGAAGGAACAGCTGCCAAGATGGTAAACATTTTGAATTTGTTTGTATAAATGTGAAATGATGTTCTGCAGCCCTAAAATGAAATCCAAGTTCAAGACTTCAAAGCCCAGGGTTTTACTGGGAAAATAGACCAACTTTTCCTGTGGGCTTCCTGGAGAAGCCTAAAGAAGGCTAAATAGAAGCAACATAAATAGAAAGAAACTCCAGTATTCCCCAAGGGATTGAATGTGAGAATTAAAATGGGGGAAAGAAACAAGAAGACTTACATGTTATCTTTTTTCCTGTATACTTCTAGAATTTATTAGACAGGTAATTTTCAGCAGTCAGAAATAAAGGCTAAGGGGTGCATAATTAAGACTTGGTAAAAGAATAGCATGTTACTTCAGTAAAGGGGGTTATGTTTAAGAGAATAAAGCTCATCAGCAATGCTGTAATAATTTCTATTAATGCACCCAATGGGATGCTGAACTGTAGCAACACAGTCAAAACTAAACAAAATCTCACAGTACCTTGTAGTGAGTTTTTACAGAAGAGCTTCCAAAATACAGACCATATAAGCACAACCAATAAAGATTTCCGGGGAAAAAAAAGTGAAATAAGGTGATTAATGCAAAATGTGAACAACCTGGAATTGTAAACTACTAGATTAATGAAAAGATTTAGTAAATGCTGTGATGAAAAAGCAGCACATTCCACCTGCTCTGTAAACAAGCAGAAGGAGCTTAACTCTGAATCTAAAGCACATTAGGGAGAAGGATTTAGGCAAAGACAAATGTCAGCAATGTTGAGACAGAAAAACAAGTTAATAGTTACACCTTGGACATTCTACAAAGCCTTTCAGTGAGACAGAGAAAAATTATCTATAATTAGAGGGAAAGGTGGCTACAAATGGGCTGAGATTGACAGAGTGAAGGCAGTGAGAAATGTGTGAAGATTGAAGAACATGTACAGTATACAGGGAAAGAGAAAGGGAGAAGATTCCTTGATTTCACCAGGATTACGATCCTGAGAATGGGAAATGTAAGATGGGCAGTAAAAGTTATTAGAGACAGTAGTACCAAAAGGTGTTGCTAAAATTCTTAAGGATTCTAAAGAGGAAAAAAACAGGTGCTTACCTAATTCATAGCAAAGGTCTCACTAAAACCATTAGGGCCAGGTGAGACTTTGGGGACAGGAAAGGAATGGAACAGCAGACAAATGGCAAGGATGACAAAGAGAGGAATACCAAGATACAGCTGGGATGGTATTGAGTGTGTAAAAGGCTAAATTGCTGTTAGCAGTTTATGCCTTCTGTGTCTGAAGGCAGCACATTCTATTTGCTCAAACCTTGCTGTACAAAGATTTTTTCCCCTGTCAAGACATCTTTTAACATCTTCTTGTGAGCTTACAGGATCTTAAATATGGATCATTTAAAAAAAATTCAAGTAATGTTTATGTATTTCTGTGAAGCTGATATATATAGATAGGTAGATAGATATAGATATAGACATCTATGCCATGAAATTAAAGATCAGAATTATTCTGCTTGTTCCCATGAAAAACATGCATATTCCTAATAGAAAGCTGCTATTACCATTATCAGTTGGATATTTTAAAACCACATTATTATTTCATAGTCAGGAAAATATTTTAGTGATTAACTGTGGTTGTCTTTGCTTGGGAACACCTCATTCGTTCTGTCAGATACTCCCTTTCTGGCAGTGGAAAGGACTGCAAACCCTTTCACATCCCAAATGGGCATATGGCTGGCTTGTGTGTTTTCCAGCAACTCTTTAGGGAATTCAGCTTCTTGCTTCAGACTTTCCCTTTTGATGTAATGGGTTGTCTGCACTGTGGTAACTGTATTGTATTTCTTTTTTTTTTTGAATGAACACTGTTTTCCGAAAGTTCTTGCAAACACCTCCTAATTGTGCAGTTATGTAGGGGATACATTCTCCAAGAAACAAAATTGAAGGATCATAGAGGGGAAAAAAAATAATTTAAATATCTGGGGAGATTTGAGTTGTTTCTGTGTCTCAGATATGTGCAGATTGGACATTGCAGTATTTTTTCCAAACTGATTTTGTTCACTTACACTGGAATGCTCAATTGTATGAATCCATGCTGTGAGATCTTCAGGATGGTATTGCTTTTTCACCCCTTGTGTCCTGTCTGTACCAGCAGCAAATTTCACTCATGTAGGGTTCTGCACTTAAATTTTTATTTCTGTAAAGCTCTCAGAATATGGTATAGTATTATCAAGACTCCTCTGTCATCACTCTCTTTTTCTTCTAAGACTTGTACATTTTCAAGCCACAACAATGTGGTCCTAACTAATCTAATGACCTGGAGTCCTAAAGTTAGAGAGGAAAATGTGTATATTTGTGAATTTCCTTTTTAAATGAGGATGTAATTAATTTTTATTCCTATTTTTAAACATCCAGTTTTGGAACTAAGTAGTAGGTTTTTCTGAATTTTGAAAATATTGTGGGTTTAAATACAAATTTAAAGCCACTTTACCACCAAAAAACCTTTGTTCCTCCTAAGCCACAAAATCTGCATCCCTACATAAAATGCACAAATAGATTTTATGTCTGTTTCTTCACTGGGCTGGGCATTGGACCACCGGAGAAGGTATTTATATCCACCAGAATGAACCTGATGCTCCACCCTCTGTAGGAATTAACATGAAGAGGTCATCTCTGGTGATAACAGTCTGCTGGTTATGATTTGCCTAAATTGGTTCTAGCCCAATAATTGAAGGCTGCAGAATTTCATCACTGCAGGAATGTTAAGCATAAATAATTGACAAAGAGATTTCTTATGTGTGATTTCTTATGTTCAACTACAATGAGCAGATTTAAGCATGTGCTGATAAGCATTATAAATATGTTTAAAAGCAGGAGAATTTAACTTCTTTTTCACCAATATTCTTGCATAATGGAGAGGTCATTGAAGACTGATGCAACTGCAGCCTTTCTGTTTTGTGCAGACACCAAATGATGATGGTCAAGTGATGCCTGAGAACACAGTGGGAGGATGGAACACCTTTGCAGGACATGCCTTGGGTGGGATTTGGCACTGTGGCTGACTTCAATCAGTAAGAACAGCCTGTGCAGAGAGGACACTCTCCAATTAATCAGCTGGTTGCATTTTTAAACATGTTCTGAATCTCAGAAGACTGTTTTGTGAACCTCTTGTTTCAAACCACTACGAATTTGCCAAAACCAGCAAATACTTGCCTGAGACCTTAGGATTTATGCCTGTGGGATTAAGCTTTGTAGTCCAGCAGTTCCTAAGCAGTGCCCCAAAATGTTACAAAGGATCTGTTGGCAAGGTGCTTGCAGCTGGTAAAACATTGTCTTCCTTTTAATGGGAGAGTACACAGAGTACAGCAATCCCATCCCAACTGTGATCTTTCCTGATTGTCCTGCCCATTTCTGATTCCCTGTATTACAGCTGTTCCTCCTGGGAGCCATTTCATGGTGAGTCAGCAGCAGCAATGAAAGCAGATGGATTTTTTGCAAGAGATTTTGCAGTGGTTCTCATCAGGAACATATAGAGAGATGCACCTAAAGTATGATTGTTTATTGGGACTTAAATTATTTAGTATGGTTTTATGGAAAAGGTTATGTTAGATTAAAAAAAAAAATAATACCGCTTCCTTTATACTGGCTGGTCAGTCAGATGGAGTGGTGGTTTTCTAATGAGTCAATCAGTGAAAAGAAAATCTCTGAAACCCTTAATGTAGCTCTTGCTCCAAGGCCAAAGCAAATTCTCCTTTAAGGAACCATTCAGTCAAAAACATGTTGCTTGTATGTACATATAAAATATTTTGCTACTATATCTGGCGTGGGTAGACAAAGTGAGCTTCAACTTTCTGTTTACCTACATCTAAAATGAATAGTGTAGTTATATAAACCTCATCTGTAGAATAAGATCAAAACCTGTCTGAAAATAACATTTTCTAAAAGGAAAAAGTTGCCTCAGTGTAACACTTCATGTCAAAAATACTGACAAATATTCCTTACAAAGCAGCCAAAGGCAGGGAAAAATTTTTTTTAAAAAGGTTTGCATATTACTTGTACAATTTTAAAAAGGCTCCATAAGTATAGGCCATTTAAAATTATACTTAAATATAGGAGTTTGTAACAATAACAAATCTAATAATAATCTTTCTACAGAACAATAGTATATATAATAACTAAAAAAAAAGTTCCAGAAAAATATGGAGGGAGACATCAGAAGTAGAACAGATGAATTATGGAAACAGGGAGAAACTAAAACAATTCACCCATCTCTGTACATTTGGCCACCACAGTGTCTGAGCAATACTATCTATTTGTGCTTTTTCACCACAGCAGTAGCTGAAGTTTTATCTCCTGACAATGCCTAAGGAGAATTCTGTGTATCTATGGCTCCTCATGCAGCCTGTCTATGCCTGCATGATATCCCAAAATGAGGGAGGCCTCAATTTGATGCTGTGTACAAACAGAGCTGCAGGACATTGTGGTTTTGCCTGACAAATTTTGTACATTTCTAAACAAATTTTGTAAAAGCGAAGCACAATTTTTTTTCCCAAGCAAGGGAAGTTATCTGGAACCAATGTTTTACAGGCATCAGCCAAAGTGAGGACAATTTTCCTTCTCTGTGATTGCAGTAGAAGATGAAGTGTTCTCAAGCCAGCTGCAGTGTACTAGGCCAGTCTTTGGATTAAAAAAACGTGTGCTGTGACCCGGGCAGAGTCATCACGCAGCTGATACAGAATAACAAGTCATTCCTAGGAGCAGCTGCTACACCAAGCGAGGGTTCTAACCCTTCCAGTGTCAGTGAGCCCTGTTAGGTCCTAATTAATTTAAAGAGACCTTATTATATCAAAAAATGCAACCCTTCTCCTGAATAGCACTTTACTGTGCAGACTGCTTTGCAGTTCCCAGAGGTTTGGTCACCAGTAAAGTTCTTGTCTCCAAAACTGTGCTCTCAGACCTGCTCCCAGCAGAATGATCAGTTTGGTCCCACCAATCTTGTATGTGTGTAAATAGTTTATACAGCGTGTTTCATATTTTGGTGGTAGTGGTAGCATAGAGTTTCCCAAGAGGAACAGTCCGCTCTCCAAGAGTTTCCAATACATGTCCCCAGTACGTGCCAAGCTAAATGATGTCCTGGTGATGGCACAAAGTGATTGGCACCAGGGACAGTCTGGCGGGTGCAGGGCAGAGCCCTTCCCAGGCACAGAAGTTGTAGTTTCACAGGATCCTTTCTCAACTGCAGATACAGCCAGTTCCCTTTATCTGCCCAGTCACATGCCTGTTATTAAATTATTGCCATCTGTTATTTGGGAACTCCCTTTAGAAGCACAAAAGAGCCAACTACAGGGATATCTGGCATAAAAGAATTCTACTTTACCCTGCAGAGTGTGGTAACATATCAGTCTTGTATCACTACATTAATGGTATAGAAATAGTAGTAGGAATTGTTCAGAAAGGTGTTAATTTTCAAACTTATGAATCAAATGGCTGACTTAGTTTCAGTTTTCTCTAAAACAGTTTCATGACTGCCACAAGGCATCCAGGCATGTTTTTTGTTGGGTTTTTATGGTTGTTGGTTTTTTTGGGTTGGTTTGTATTTTTTGTGGTTGTTTTGCATATGTGAAAACACAGAAAAAAAGGAAAATTAGGTTCATGTCTTATGCAATTTGATCTTAAGGAGGTTGGTAATCAGCAGCTCCTATAAAGTATGTCTTTTATTCATGTCAGCTTCAGCAATTGACAGGTAGTTTGGAATATCTTGGCAAGGTAGCACTGACTTGTCTTTGCTGTCAACTTGACAAGAAAAATCTGGTACTGTGTCCTGTGGGCTTTTTATTAATTTTTTTTAATGCAAATAGTAGAGGTTTTGGATCAACTCTTCAGCTGTGTGGAATTACTCAGAGTGCTTGCTGAGTAGTTTGCTGCTCTCTCTATACAGTCAAACATTGCTTCTATACCCATCTGTGACTCACTGCATACTGGGAGGGTAGCTGAGGGATTTACCTTGTATAAACCTCTGCTGAGGATGCTACATCCTGTCTCTGCACATGAATGGCCCCATTTTCAGGGCAAACCCAACTGATACATTGTAGGAATTAATTATTTCTTTCTCTCTCACTAAGAAAATTCTAAAGCATTTCAAACTTTCCCTCCTTTGCAATTTTCTGCATAGTGGTAGTTGATATCAATAACTCTTATTTATAATTTTAGTAACCATTTAGAGTATGTTAAAGTTTGTTTCTAGCTTTTTATGTAGGTTGCATATGAGATACAGTATAAATTGCCTTAATATTTTTTCCATCTTCTAGGTCTTTACTGTTATTTTTGCATAAGATATTTTTTATTACTATGGAGACATTTCTTCTTTGAGTACTGACTGAAATGTTACGACCCATAGATGATGAGCCATTTTGACTTCCTATGTGTGAGGATGGGAAACTTTTTCCATGAATACAATATTCAGTATTTTCTACTGAGTAAATGTCTTCTACCTTTAGCTTGTTCACTTTTTATTTAATTTTTTAATTCCTCTTCCCTTCTTGTGTAGTTTCATCCAAAACTTTCTTCCTGTGACTCTCATCAAGGGTGACCTCATCAAGGCATTGGAATTTTAAAATTTATCCATTCCTTTTTGCTAATGAATTCTCCCCCAAAAAATTTCTCAGTAAAGTGGAGTCCCTTTTGCTTAAGTAACTTTGCTTGACCCAATTCTCTCCTGACCCATTTCTGTATTTCCTGAATAATTTCCATGGCTTTTGAAACTTGGGCAAATATTATTTAGAAAAGCTAAATGAAGGTGTTTTGATATAACTGTTGTGAAACAGTGAGGTTTGTTGCAGAAAACATACAAAGCTGGAGATGTAATTAAGCTCTTCTTCCATCCCACTCGCCCCCCATTCATGCACTGCTCAATGGAAACACATTCTGGCAAGGACAAAAAGCTGTGGCTAAACAACATTAGTGGATGAGTCACTCAGAGAGAACTGGAAAGAAAGAAAGAAAAAAAGCCCACAAGCCTCTGCTGCTTGATAAGAACAAAACTAGGTCCAGATGGTCCCTGTAAATCTTCCCATACTTTCCTGGAGAAGAGAGCACAGAACCATCAAGGGCCACGCTTATGTTTTCAGTAGTTCATGTTTTCTTGGTGCAACAGGGACTTTCAAGCACGTGGGAACCCTCTTCATCAGGCTTTGCACAGATTAAGATCAATCAGGTCATACTGAACACCATGTTGCTTGCCAGAGGTGTTGATAACAGTTTAATAAGGATTATAACAATTATTTGGAACAGCACTTCAATGAATAATATGAATAACTGGAAATATGGGATTGAAAGAACTTCATTTCAGTGTGATGACTTTGCAGAGACCACACCAGCTCCAGTTGCAGAGGATCCCTATTGAATCCTTGGCCAGATTCCAGGACAGATGGAGTCTCTGGAGTAATGACAATGAAGCAAACCCTTATAAACATATGCAGGTTTAGTGTTTGAAATGTTTCTGTGTTCTGCAAGCTTTGGTGGGTTTTCACAAGAAAAGTGAAATATGTTAGGCCATGTCCTGCCAAATTTCCACACTTTGTGCCATAGTTTGGTGACATGCAAGGCTTTCAAAGAATAAGCATTATTCCTCTTCTTTGCTTTGTTTTCAGAAGCGAAAGAAGTGTTTTGTCCAATATTGTTCCTTATTATGCTTCCATACTAGCTTCAGAGAGTTTCATTTTGGATGATTTCTACTTAAGTAGCTAGAACTGTGCCAACTTCTAAAAGTGGAACTGTGTGGTGATACACCTGGTGCAGATGTGATCAAGATGATGTTACCAGTATGGTCTGAGGTGTGTCTGTGTTTGTGAGCCCTTGTATCTGTACTTTGCATCAGCATCATAAATGCATTGTGTTTTCCACTGCTACCTTATCAGGAAAATATCCTTGATATAAGGAGTTAAGAGTGTTCAAGAAACTGCAGTGCTATATGGATAATTCTAATTTATGTAAATTAGAGCTTCTGAGAGTGTTGGCTGATGGCTGATGAAACAAGACCCTTCAAGTTTAACTTGCCCCTCTGCACAGCCATTGGGCTGCTGTGGCCAGGCATCACTTGCCACCTATTAATCAATCCATTGAAACTCAGTGCAAAGGTGATGCAGGCTGGAATATGTTTTCAAAGAGCAATCATTAGGAAGCACAACTTTTTGCAGAAGCCATTGTATAAAAACAAGTGTAAATCACCTTTGAAGTAGCTTAAGCCAGCAGGTTTGGGCCTGAATTCTTGGCTGAAACATTTCTTGCAGATTGGTATGACAAAGTGATTAGGTGTGGGACAGTATGAAGTAAAACTGCTGGCAGCTGCTCTTTGAATTATCCTCCTTTGACTGTAAGCTGGAAACTGATACTGTAAGTCACTTGTATAGCTTGTCAGGAAAAATAAAAATAAGCCCTAACTAAGAAAAGGAGTGAATGTGAACACAGCTGCCTGACCTTTGCCAAGGAAGCTCCATAAAACCTCTTTGCATTCACATCCCGTTGTGGAGAGGTTTTCCTCACTGCTCCCTATGGGAGCTGCCTTCAGCTCTGCAAGGGAAGCAGGCAGAGCCATGACCTGGGTGACACTGGATGAGAGTTTGCAGTGAGCCCCTTGCTCACTCCTGCATTTTGTCCTAGCACAGGTGGGAAGAGTGTGGTTACTTCCCCAGAGCAGAGATCAGCCTGCAAATGTTCTCCAGCGGTCAGCACAGCTGGCTTCAGTTTGGCAAAGGGCAGCACAGTACTGCTGTGCATCGCTGGAACAGTTCTCAGAGATTTCTCTTTGGATTTAGTCAGGCCTCTCTTCCAAACACAAAGCAAATGCCACACAGACATAGTCTGAAACAGGAGAAAATAGCTCCAGACAGCTCTCAGAAACTAAGCATCAGTGTGAGGAGTACCACAGAGAGAAATGTGTTTGGAGCTGGCCTTTAAACCTGACTTCAGCTGAGGACATGGGGAGTTTTATTTGGTGTTTTGTTTTAGCTTGATAAAAGACATAATTTCAGAGTCAAAAGAGGCTTTTGTTTTTAAAAAGCTTGCTTGTTCTGTGAGAAGATCTGTAGGGAGAAAGAATTTGAAAAACTGTCAATGAAATACACATGTCTGTTGTTCATTGAGTTCATTTTGCATTTTTATGGTGTTGATGTTTATAGATTGGAGATGCTTGACAAAGCTGGTATTTATGCACAAGGAGTTTTTTACCAAAAAAGTGACCCTCTACCATAACACAGCTGCATGGAAGAAAAATTTCTTTAATTTAAATTTGCTTCATTTTCAGATTAGTTTGGTTTGTACTTGTTTGGAAAAATTCTACTGTGCTTTCTTGATTGCCTCCTTGGAGATATCACACCATTACTATGCTTACTTTGTCAAAAGGATGACAACAGGAGAAATAGGCTCAACTTTAAAACTTCACAAGTTCAGCCAAACCCCAAAATTTAAAAATTCTTTCATCGTGGCTCAAAGGATAAAATGGGTGCTATGGAAGTATTGTGATCATCCATAATCAATTATTTGATCTCAGGATGAAATAAAAACTTCTGATTTTTGTAGCCTTTTAGAGCACTGCTTTGGGTTCTTTTAGTGACGGTGGAATAATCAACAGAAAGTGATGGAAGGTTTTTCATTTGAGATATTTAAAAAATGAAAGAAAAAAAAGTTGGTTCAAGTAGTGCTGAGAATAATCTAGCCCTGAATTTGGCTTCCTCCAGTAGTCCATCAATAATAATTAGTTCCATGGTCAAGAAAGAGTGCCTTTTGTATCCACTGGCTGCTTGTAATATCTCCCAGAAAGGAAGCATAAGATGCAGAAATGCATTCTTTACATAACACATATGCTGCTAAGAGCCAGCACAATGTCATTAAAGTTAGTGGAGATTACAAAATACCACAAGCAGCAAAATCTTCTCTTGCTTAAAATTCTTTCTGCAGAATTCTGTTACAACACATTATAAATGGTAGGAACACTATTTATGGGATGAAGAACATGTTAGGTTATGAAATAAAAATTAAAAACTATGAGTGAGTTAAAGAGAGTAATTTTGGTTTTATATAGAACTAGACATGGAGTACCCACGAGATCTGTTCACTTTGTGGATGGATGATGCTTTACTTCCCGCTGACAGACAGCATAGGGCTGACCTCACACAGCCTCTTCACATGTAAAATGCAAGGTTTTTAAAGCTAGGTCAGCCTGACTCTTGGCTGCTGTGCTTCTGCTCTCATCCTGATTTCCAAGAAATCCCTCCTCTGGGATTTCTTACAAGCTGGTTGCATGTTGAACTAAGTCAAGAAAGACTCACGCCTTGTGAGCAAGGATGCAGAGAGTTGAGAAGCAGCATGACCATGCAATCATGGTCAGGACAGCCAGTCAGATGGATACAGGTGCCTGCAGATTCATGTCTTCTCTGTGTGTCTGTGTCACTCAGTTTAGCTCTTTGATCCTATATCAGAATTAATCAGCTGTGATTAAAACTGGAATTTCCAACTTTCCCAAAGAACCATAAATGTAGAAGGCTAATGTCTTTGCCTTCTCGTTCAGACTTTGGCAGGCCTCACAACCTTTCTGCAAGTGTAGAATACAGACAGTGCTGAGGGGAGACACAGAGTGAAGGGAAAGCAGATGTAAAAATAAGTAAATAATACTCGAATGACAATCTTTAGACTAAATGGGGACATTGGTAAATACAATCTGTAGAAATGTCTTATGCAAGTTCATCAAATGTCAGAGTACAAAAGTGGTGGAATGGGTTAGATTTTCAAAATTTACCACTATCTAAGTTTGTAAAAATGGTCAAAGAATTTACAGCTACATTAATTTTTAAAAGGATGTTCAAACTGGCGTAGCTTTGACAAAAATGAGAATTATGATACGTTGACCTGAGGGAATGTCTAATGGGAGTTTAGGAGAAAATAATGATTTCAAAGCAAGCATGCACAGGTCTTCTGAAAAAGATTCATAAATGACAGCTGGGGGAGATATTATATAAGAATGAGTTCAAATTCCCATTTATTTGGCATACAAGAAAGGAAAAATAATGCAAATGTAATGGATCTGTGATAACTGTGGAAAGTCCCAGACCTTAAGTGAAAAAAGAGTTCTTGAACTGAGGAAGGGATGGAAGCAGGTAGCAGCTCATTTAATCCAACTAAAAATAATGATTGGTGCTGGTGATGATCAGTCATCTTTTCAGAACTATCTCATCAAAGCCACGCTCTGGCCATTCCTTCCTAAGCTAAAAGCAGCTGAAGTATTTTTGTGGTGAGCTCATTTCAGATAACAGACCATTAGGAAAGTTGCATTTTTCCAAAGGGTTTGTCTAACAAACACATATGCCTTAGCATGATTCATATTAGCATTATATGTAAGTGCTGTGCAGGCATGAACCAAAGGAAAATGAGACGTTTACAACCCCTGTACCCATTTTATTTGTTGTGGTACTCATCTTTGGGATTCAGGCCTTCCTCCCCTCAGATTGTCTCCTTATTTTCTGCAGACATTTGGATATGCAGAAATCTCATACTCGCAGTTGAAAATTGCTGCCAAAAAAAAAATTGCATAACTAGTAAAATAAAATTACATTCATAATCACAGAGCATTAATTTTTTCATCAGGTTACTACAATATAACATTTTAGAGCCTAAGTGGTCTATAACAGCCTTGGATGGAAAGAGGGGGCTAAAAAAGCAATATATGTGTAAAGAAAGAAATCTGAGTACTTTGGCAAAACCGGAGACCAGTCTTGGTCCCTCCAATCACAAAAGCTTATGAGAATGCAGCCAGTGATGTTTAGATATTAAGTGAAGGAAAAGAAAAAATAAATTTCAGCTCTCTACTGGGCAGCCTGAATCACGAAAATCTCTGCAAGTATAAGAAGCAGCCATAAGTTGATACATAAGTAGATAATATGATAGACATGAGTTGATATCCTGAGTGCAAAGATCTAATGGATGGTTTGTAGTTCTGCCCTACCTGGTGTGACTTCCATGGCTCTGAGTAATTCTCTGCAGGATGCTACATTGATATACTTGTCCAGCACAGCCCGTTGGAATTTGGAAAAGAAAACCCAACTCTGCAGATGTTGGCATGCCACAGTTACACTTTTAAATACAAACTATCCAGCCATTTTCACTATCTTTGTTTTATTCTATTGGTTGCTCTATTTTCCTCTAGTATAGTAAACAAGCGCTGCTTATTTTTAAACAGCTATAAAAAGAGATAAGTCCTAAAATAGGGGGAGCAAAACAAGGCTAAATGGGAATTCTTGTTTAATACAGTCATGCATTCTAATTCTTATTTTCCACTAGGGGCTGTTCCACAAAAGAGTTTAGGGGGCATAATTGTTCCTATTAATACATGTTAATTGTAAAAATCTGCTTCACTTGAAAGGTTCTTCTGAAAAACATTAATGCTGTGAGCAGTAGCACTATTTTAAAAATGTAAAATTAGAAATATTTAGAATTATTCTAAGGGTGTAGGTATATAGAATAGTTATGTTTAAGTCCTGTCAATTTTGGGTGACTTAATAGGATCTTAAAATGGGAGATGTACCTACAGTTACTAAAAGACAAAGCCAAGCAGGAGGGACCATGGAAGGGGATAAAAAACCCCAAAACAAGGCATTAATTTAGCAATATCTCAACCTGATAAGGAAATACTGCTGTACCAGACATGCTGATCTTCTGAAATATAAACATTTATCTGTCCATAAGGACCCAGGTTTTTTTTCTTTTACATCTAGTCTACTGCTTCACTGGCCATAATTTATTAATAGAAATGTTTTTAAAGGTTTTCACCAAGAAGTATTCACATGTAAAGGAGAATGTCTGCCTTTTTAGAAGAGGAAGTTATTGCTTCTATTCATTTTATTTTATTCTAAAATCTAATTAATCTTCTTATTAACTATTTTTTTTTCATAAAAAGCCAATTTTTAGACCATATCGTACTTCCCTGAGGTCAATGGAACTGACCCATTGGCCAGTGTGGGTGATGGATTCCACCCTCATGTCTGAGTTTAACTTTCAGTCATTTTATATAACCATTGGATAAAAATTGTTTCAAAAATTCTATTAGGGACCCCAGGGGTTTTTTTTAGGTAAATTTGGAAACTATCAAGAATTCTTACATGTTGCTCCACTTGTTGCAATAGGAGAGAAGCAATTGAAAGAAGGATACCTGTGACTTTTAGTGGGTTGTTTAATGTCATGTTATTACAGAAAATCGTCTGATACATTCACAAAAATTAAAATATTCGTATTTTTCCCTTTATACTCTTGAACTATTAATGCTCTAAGCATTCTAGAAACACATGTAAAGATTGATTATATACATAAACTAATGAAAGATGGTGCTTAGTGAATTAATTACTCCATTAAATGTAGTAACAGGCAGTGTTTGAAATGGAAATTGAGTACCCACTTCCATTCTGTTGAGTTATATATGCATGGCATGCAGGAAGGGCTACTAATGACATTTTATCATAGGCAGTTTTCAATATGCTGAATTTATACTTTTTCATTTGCTTCCCAAAATATTCTTCTTAAAATTTCAGGAAAAAACATACTGAAGGATCATAAAGTTTTTCACAGACTTTAATTGATAGTCTTGGAAGTAAATTAGAGCTATCAAAACATTTACAATACAGCAAAACAAGAAACAAGGTTTGGAAGGAATTATATAAAGTTGTATATAAACAAAGCTTTGGCAATGTCAAATCAAGAGGAGAGATTAATTTGGTGGTCTGTTATTCTGTAGCTGCTCTGCAAGAATTCTTTATGCTTTTCTTGGAAGCAAGTGACACCAGCAATTCTGGGAGATGGAAATCAGAATAGTTGGAGTTCTGATCTGATACAGAAGTTTAGTTGTATGAAGGAAGCCTTTTTTTTTTGTATCTTGAATATAGTGTTTAGCTGTGACCCACTGGCCAAATACACAGTTTCTGCAAGAGTACAACAGGAGGGCGAGGTATCTTCATGAATGAATGAACAAGTGACCCCCCCCAAAAAGGCAGATGGCTACCACTTAACCCACATTAGTTCAGTAAGTACAAATTCAGAAATCTTTAACTTGGTCAATTTTTATAATTAAAAGTCTCCAAAGGCATTCCAGGACATGCAGATTTCTGGAGTGACAGAGGATCCCCTACAGTTTATGACTCATCCATAGACTGGTTAGTTGCGGAAAAAGTAAACACAATCTAGGTTTGGAACTTCTGCCATCACTTTTTCATGTTTGCAGAAGCTGTCTGATGAAAGATAAACAGTCCTGAAGGAAGAAAAATTCTTTCTACTGGGCCTTATAAGTTAGACCTCAAAAGGTAACAGCATACTTAACATTTGCTTGCCAATCCTTGTGGCTGGATTATAGGCTTACATTATAAAATATCTGCCAGGGAAGACTGAAGAATAATGTTACATCAAATCTTTCCTCTGGAAATAACCTTGAGTGTTGAGAGGTTACACCTTAGTCTGTGAAAATGTAGCTCTTAAGTTTTCTTTTCTAATTATTTCAAATATAGCAAATTTTATACAAAGACTCAGGGCTGATCTAGGCAGATCTTACCTGTTATGGACCTTCTTTGTTAACTTCTCAGTTTCTGAGTATTTATATGAATTTTAAGATACCAGTGGAGATGAGATTGATAGTCTATTTGAGCTCCTGAGGAGCATTAGCACAGGGTTTTGCTGTGCAAGATATGTTTTTCATACACTAAACTAGCTATATGTGACCAAATTGAACTGCAGCCAGGACAGTCACTGTGTTGAACATTATTTAAATATAGAAATATAATGCAAAAATTCCTGTGTCTTGAAAAGTTAATTTCCTTTTGCTTACTTAAGACAAAATGTAAGGACTTCGTGAAATCAGTTCTAGCATCTTATAGATGACTATCTATGTTTAGATAACCAGAACTTTTAATATTAACACTTAAAATAGGCAGAGAAAGTAGAATAGAGTCCTTATAAGGGAAAAGTGTTATAAGATCTCTTTAAAGATATTTTTTAATAGTAGTAATAAATTGACTAATTGGCCTATTTTACTGTGAACCTTGGGGAATTTTAGTTGGTTGTTTTGTTCATTCACTTACATTTATGAGCTGGGTTTCAGTAGGGAGTTTCCTATATTGTTCACTGGCCTATAGTTATGATGAAATATGGATTTGTAACTCAGGTCCTTCCCCACATCTGAGTTACTATCTCTCCTAAATAATGTGGTATTACCATTTTATTTCACACTTTCCAGATCCTTGCTGATAGGATGAGCCACCCAAATGTCTCCTGGGAATGATACTGATCCTTCCCATTTGTGGCATATGCTATACTTGAGATAATTCATAGCATCTACACCCTCAGGTGTAAAGAACACTTGGTAAAAACCCTGTCTTTCCCTCACCTGGAAGACCTGAAAGGGAACATCTGGCACTTTGTACACATTGCTCACATTTGTTCATAGTTGAAGGTGATAACCTGTGGCAGGTTTTCACTTTTCAGAACAATTTTGAACAGCCGCTCAATTTTTTTAGCTTTCAGCTATTTTCCTTGGCATAAGGAGATTGAAAAGCATTCCTCTTGGTTTAAATGAAGTAACTTTGATACTTAGGTGGAAATACTTGACCTCAGTGTCACAGCTACACTATAGTTACTACACAATTGTTAGCAGCTACACAATTGTTACTGAGTTTGAGAGGTGCCTGGTGTACTGGAGAACACTTGACAATGCCTGGTCCTCCCCCAGAAAAAAATCACTATTTTATGCTTCAGACCAGTAAAATTTAGTGCTGTGGCATTTATGGAACTGTTCTGGGCCTGCATCCCCTCCTATGAATCTGTATTACATGGAATAGAATAAAAATGGCAGTTTATCTTAAATGATAGGGGACTTTGCCATGTTTAATTTTGTAATTTTGTAATAGTTTTGTACCTATCTCACAGGGAGCTCTGTGGGAGCCCTGATGTGCTGCAGGGTGGGAATAAGCTTTGGGGGCAACTTAGAGTCAGACCTGTCACCTTCAGTAGAGGCAGGAGGTGGAGAGCAAGCAGCTGCTTTTGGGAGATACAGCACAGCTTAAGATACCTCCAAATTCCTTGCTGGAAGTTGTAAGAGTCTTTCATACCACAAAGACTCTCAGATAGCCTTAACCATCCATGGTGGTGCTGTTTTACAGTTGATTTGCAGTACCTGAGTCTCGAGGTTCAGGGAGCTTTAGCTGATGTCCAAAGAAGCGATGAGTCCTTCTGTGCCTTCTGGAACAGCTGTGCCTCACACTGCTCCCAGCTGTGCACATCTTAATATTCATGCTGGGTTCTGTAGTCTGTCTTCTCAGAACTGTTTTGGAGTGTCATTTTCAAACCCTATTCTTCTTATATCTTTCAATACAGGAATGTTGATTCTCATACTTGCAAGTGGAAGCACACAAATGTTATAAAATTCACTGAAAAGTGAATTATTTTATGTTACATACTGATGTCATGTTAGGCACAAATCCTCATGAATTAATTCAGATTTTCCAACTTTGCTTAAGGTCTTTTAGCTCAAGGAGACCTTGATTAAAGGCAGATTGAATCAAACCCAAATAAGAGCAGAGGGTAGGGGTGGTGTTTACTTTGACTTAAATAGAGATGAAGTTCCATTTTTATACAAAGTCATGGCTGGAAATACCTTGAACCCACTATATGATGGTTGGGCTGTAGAAGTTACACAGGGTAATACAAACATTGCTAAAACCAGTTTTCTGCTGGATGTAAGGAATTTTACCTAACAAAACAAAAATTGATTTAGATTTTATCCTTTATAATTTCACTACTAATTCTGCTCTTGTTTTTATTTTATCCATCATTATTATAAGCCTTTGGCAAAAGAAGCAAAACCAAAATAGTTTCCCACCCAAACTATTCAATGGTCTTGAGGCAAGGGAAAGGAAATAACCTTGTTGTTTGCATAATGATAGCAAAGGTTGTGTGGGGTAACACACTTTTATCTCCAACATTATGATCTATATGTCACAGTACTGTTAGAAATACATACAAAGAGCATTATTAGGGTCTTCAAATGAGGTGCAGTTAGGCTAGGTATGCTACAAAAGCCATCTCTGTAACCCTTAAAAAACCTCAGTAATTTTCCATTCTTTTCCATAAAACATATTATGGGCATGGAATTCTGTTCATCTGAACGTGCAGCTTGACTCATTGAATGAAAGTAATGTAAATGAAATCTGAATTACATCTGTGTTGTGTTATAATGAATAACGTCTGCTTGCTAAGACACTGAGTCAAGGACCTAGTTCTGTAGAAGGAAAATATTTGTGTGTTGCACTGGAAAAGCTGACAGGCATACATCTGTGTGCTCTGCTTCCCATGCTGAACACTAGGAATAATGCAAATTGTTGATTTGGCTAGGAGTAGGAAAAACATGGTTCGAGAATCAGACCACTTTCTGCGTGACTAATTTTGAGAAGAAAATGAAAAGTCTTGAACACTTCTTTTTTTCAAGTCTGCTTATTTTGTCTTTCATATTTTGTATTACTTGTGGTATTAGCTTCAGTCTGGAATGTCTTAAGCAAAGTTCAACAAGTAAATCAACAGTTATTTTTATCCAAGACAGATAACTGATTAGCAAAGCAGGATATGAAAAAGGGTATTTAATATGGTCTGAATCTTTCATGTATGTACATGCAGCTTAAAATAAACACTTTAGCTTCCTGAAAAAGCAATGCTTGTTACAGAGTTTGAGAGGCTTGTGTGATTTATATGAGGGCTGTTCAAAGCTCTCCAAATCTTTCTGATTTTGAATTTCACTGTGAGGTCAGCTAAGAATATGAACAAACTTGAAGCATGACAATGGACTTTAGGCTGTTCATGTGGTCCAGTTGCATAAAGCTATTTGAGTATGCACAAGGTTTCTTTCAGAGTAATATGATAATAGCACATCAAAATTTCTAAAATGTCATCTCATAAATGTAAGCTGCTCTATCCCTTTTGGCAGTGTATTACATATGCCCATATATCAAATACTAGTTTAAAAACTGCAGGCACAGTTTAGAAAACATGTTTTAGAAGCATGCAAAAATGTTGTAAACCTGTGTGACCACGTAACAAGGGGGATTCAATTAATTTCCCAGTGCTCAGGTTAAAAGATAAGAGTTTTGTTTGAAACAGGAAAGGAAATACTTCATCATTAGGAAGACTTTTTCAGTACCTAGCCTGCTGCTGTCAGGAGGAAGCTGGAAGACTTTGGGGTACTGAATTCTGCTGGATGGCAGGATCACAGGGCACCAAGCCTTCACCATTTCAGTAAAACAGAAACAGTGCCAGGGATTCAAACTGCTGCTCCTTGTCTTGGTGCTAGACTTTCCTCAAGTGTTGCTCTAGTGACTGTGCTGATGGCTCAGGGTCATATGCCTCAGAATTTAAGTATCATCTTAACTAGCTTAGCATGAAAGGTAGTGAGAAGAAAGATCTGGGTAAAGGCAGCCTTCTGAGGCCAAAACTGTATTAAAAAAAAAAAAAAAAAAAAAAAAAAAAAAAAAAAAAAAGACAGAGTGGAAGGTGCTGCTAGTTTTCACCTAGGAATCTTCTTGCTTGATATTACAGTTCCTTATGTACCTTGTGCATTGCTTCCTTGCATGTCCAGAACTGCCTTTATCTGGATAGCTCAGAGTCTGTTTTCTACCCAGACTTGATTTTGCTCCAAGAACTAGACAGCTGAACAACTAAACACAAGGCAGCCCCAGTGCAGTGTGTGCTCTAGGAGCACATATACCACGTTCTTGGGAAGCTGGGAGCTTTAAAGTTGTAATAGTTGTGGTAGTTTAAACAAAACCAGAAGAATTGCCTGCCACTATATGGAATACATGTGCAGGACTACACGTACATTCTGTTGGGGAGCTCTTTTGACTTTTGTTTATGCAGGTTTATTTTTAAAAGCTCTAGGAAAGGCTCTGCTGTGTTAGGTAGAGTGTTGCAGATGAGCTTTCCATTTCCTTATCAGCTTGAAAGGACTCATGGCTTTGTTTCCCCAGGGAGACATTTTCACCATTAGCTGCCTTGGGCCTTTTCAGTGCTTTTCTCCATATACCAAAGGCTCTTGGTTAAATCCTGCTGGAGTCTCCTCAATTTTGCCATTTGTGCAAGTAGGAAGACAGCTTGGCTGAGGGAATACCATTCATTTGAATAAAATGTTTTTTCTATTTGTAGTCCTGTTTGCATAGTGGGTATGAAAAAGTAACGTGTATATCAAACATTTATAGAAAACATTAAGTGCAGTGTTACCTTAAGTTATATAAATCATTATTTAAGATAAAAGCTCTAAAATTGTTAAGATCCACCCATCTGGCATTTAAAATGGTAATAGCCCAAATCAGTCTTAATAAAAAAAGAGCTTTGCAACAATATTTGGGTTTCTGAAAATATGTTTGCTTTAAAATAAATATTGATGTAATCCATATATATTGGAAAACAGTTCTTTTTGAAGTGATACTGCCATCCAAACTCAATTATGCTCTCTTTGCTGCAGCTGTCAAGCTCTTAGACAAATTTTGTTTTTACACTGTGCTGTTAGCCCAATATTGGCCTCATAATTTCAATGGGCAGTAATTATGTCCAGTGAAATCTTTTAAGAATGTTTGAAGTAAAATTTATGTTAAAACAAGATTTGAAATTTCTAGGACATGATTTTCTACTTCAAGATACAAACATTTTCACAGGGATTTTTTCTTACCCAGAGTGAGAGAAGTGACTTCTTAGTTCTTCTGTAGCTTGTGTTACTTCACCTGAGTTCCAGCATCAATTCATTTTCCTCAATCAGTGCATGTTCAATTTCTAGAGGGGTTTTGTGGGTTTGGGCTTGTTTTGTTGTTGGGTTGTTTTTTGTTTTACCTGAATATTTGTTTGTTCTAAAGTCTGTTAGGTAAGTCAAGTTGTGAGAAAAAAAAAATAATAAACACTTATTTTTATGCATTACCACAGAAAACAGCTCTTCAGGGGCACAAAAAAATTTCTTGTCTCTGTTTCTGGAACTAATACTGATTTAAATATCTTTAGGTTGATCCATTATTTATTCCCCTTGAAATGAGGCCTCTCTGTGGAAAATACGTGTTTCAATGCTGCCATGTGGGACACCAAGAGTCATTCTTTTAATAAATCAGAAATGTTTCTAATTTGTTTACATTTAAGTATTCCATAGCTTTCTAGTGGGAACAAAAAGTTAATTTTACTAGATTTAAGCATGATTCAATATTACATAAGGGTTTATAATGTCAGATGTAAAACAGGCAAAACTACCATTTCATTTAGGCCACTGCCTATATTTCTTGGTGTTTCTGAGTTTCTAAGTATCTTGGTTTCCTCTCCTCCTCTGCACTTTTCTTCATTTCTTCTCTTTTGTCTATTTACACAATATGATGTTTAGAATTAAATTTTGTCTTGGTCATTTTGTTCAACACTTTGAATTTTTGGCATGTGTGGTTCATGTATTTGGATCAAGCTTCTCTCTTATTTAGCTTCCCAATGCCATACAAGCCATTGCTTCTGGCATTTGAACAGACGCCTGCATCTGTTCCGTATTAGCCTATCTTTTCTTGATAATTAGTTGAGAAAGGAATAAAAGGACTTTGTTTTACATCCTTTCAGTATTTCACTCTTCCTTGGGTGGCCAAATTTGATTGAATAACATCCTAAGTACTCTGAGCTTATAGCCACTCAAACCCAATTTAAAATTTTCTCAGAGAATCTATCATGTTTGGTTGGGTGTTTTATAATATAGAATAACAACTGTACTTTCTTTCAGTAGTCAGCCTTGCTTAGTATTACAATGACACTTTGAAATGAGGCTTCTTGATTTGTATTGGGTCTAGGCAGGTCCTGTGAAATTCCTCTGAAGCAAGATGAAAGATGATAAAGACAAAGCAACTAATTTTAAAATATTTGAGTGAAAATAGGCATCTGTGGCAAAAAAAAAAAAAAGAATAGACTGGGGTTCCATCACTTAGAATATTCTAAATAAATATCACATATTTCTCTTAGCATTTCATATTTTTCTGCATTGAGTCACCCCCCAAACCCCCAGTGTACATCAGGGGAAACCAGGCTGAAGCTACAGCTGCTGCTTTGATGTGCTTCCTCATGACAACATAGTTATGTCAGATCTGATGTTGTGAGGCAGTTTTGCTCTTCCATGTGAGTGGGAACAGAGTGGAAGAGACAGATTTCAGCCTTCACAATGCCTTCCTGCTCAGCACCACTGTAATTTTCATTAAGTCTCTTTACTGCAATGGAGAAGAGATTGTGTCCCCTTGTTTTCACCTTCACATGGAGTTCCGTGTTGTGAACTGAAAGTCTTGGTTCTTCTCTGCTTCACCAAGAGCTGAGTCACAGAGTTAAACATTCTCAAATTTGTATGGTAAGGAACTGAAATACGACATAAGTGTGAATCCTGTGGCTTAAGTGTACCTCTACATGTGATTTCCCAGTCACTGCTACTTTTATTGCCTTTTTTGCCATTAAAAGTGACCATTGCAGAAATACAGGAAAGCTCTTACACCAGCCAAGAATAACCATCACTTCTATTCTCTGCTTTTTCAACCTTTCACAATTATTGTGACTGGAAAATGACAGAAACATTGGGCCAAGCAACCTAAATGTGAAAACCACACTTTCACAGCATGCAGTTGTAATCTGGCAATCTGAGTCTCTGTAACTTGTTGGCCAGATGGGAGTGAGACAGGAAGAGCAGCACTTGCAGAATAGCAGTCACCTAGGCCTGTGCCAGAAGGAGAGAGCTACTGGGGCATGAACCTTCAAAGTTACACACCCAGAATGCTCTGGATGTGGTCCAGAGCCAGAAGAAATGTAAGTACTGTTTGCTCAGTCAACAAGAGGCAAGCTTCATGTCTTGCACAGTAGCCCTTCCTGCTTCCAAGTGGTCTGCACAGCACAATTCCTGAGAGCCAGTGAAGAGTCAGTCAGGGTATCCATGAATGTTAGAATTTTTGTAGCATTCAGGCAACTATTTGGATTGACCAAGGTATTTATTACAGGGATCTGTGCTACAGGGGTCATGGACAGTACAGGATTCAAATTATCTCTTGGTGTTTTTTCCTTGTCTCCCTAAAAATGCAGGCATAATTTTTATTGCTCACTTCTTACTTACTAAAAATTATCAGGCTCATAATGAGAAAACAGACAAACTCCTTGGTGATATTCCACTACAGGAGAAATGAAGTGCTCAAAGCAAAATTTTTGGAAGTCTTCTATCCTCTAAAATCATAGGCAAGATGCTTAGGAATGTAAAACTGCTCAGATCTTCAAAGGCAAACGTTTCTATTCTCTTTTCTCTCATTAGCACACTTTGTCTATAAGTAATAGAAACCACCCTGAAGAGTGGCTTTTAATAGGGTTTTTTGGATGTGGGGTTTTTAAGCAGAAATGAAAGACAAGGCTTTTGAAGCATTATTTTGTCATTTAGGAAACTGTTTTCCAAATTTATGACAATCATAATTAATGATTTTCTTAAAATATCTTCTCTCTCCTTATGCTACTTAAAATTATTGTGTATCATGGCATGGATCCCTCTTTCTTAAATACAGTATATAATTTAAGCATGAGCCAAATCTCTGCAAATGCTATCAAATATGTTGGACTTCTCTAACTAACTTTTCAAGTAATGCATCCTGATTTACTGCTTTACTGGAAACACAGGAAGGAACGATAGGACTAGAATTTTTTTTCAGGGAGACCTTTTAACAAAAATGGTGAAGCCTAGCTATTGAATGAGTATTTGTAGAATTTATAATCTCTCTTCAATATCTTCTTTAAAGTTTAAATCTGAATTTAGTTCTTTTTGTTCATGTGTCTTTTTATATACATAGCAACATTTCAGCAGGCATCAGATAAGACCAAAGTCTTACCTCACAAAGTATGACTTCAAGAAAATCTTGTTCTCTTTGACATTTTCCATCCAAAAATTCAGTTGGAGAAGAACTAGAAGGGAAAATTTCTAGGGGCTGAGCAGTGAAGTTTAATTCCAACAGTGAAAGGTCTCCCAGATGAATACAGCAAACCAGACAACCCAGTAGACATGAACTCTGGCCCATAACCTGCAGATAAATCTGGTTGCACAGACAATTACCTCCCCAGCCCAGTGATGTCAGTGGAAATCCATGCAGGGGTAAGGATTTGTGGGCAGACGTTTGGCTCTGCTCAGGTTAGGGAAGCTGTTCAGGTATTCCATTTCTCTGTAAAGTGAGACAGATTCTTGCAGCCATTCCATACTTTTACAGTAGACCATGATTCAGTTCAAGCCACTAAGAACTGCTGGCTGTCAGGCTGAACTGGATGCTGGATGCATTCATCCTTCACCACTGGAAGTTAGCTCCATATCTTGGATAAGGGTGTGTGAGGAAATAAATTTTTTTTTTTTTATCCTATTGTTATTTCCTTTCTCTTGTCACACAACAGAGCTTATTCAGTTTTGCCCTGGATTTGATCATCGGTAAAGATACAAAAAAAAAGGTAAAATTGGACTTCTAACAGAGTTTCATGGGGCAGTTCACTATTTTGTAACTGAATCAAAACAATGATGCTGTAATTTTTGTACTTTCATGAGAAAATTCCATTCACAACTAAATTCTTTATGCCAGTTTATAAATGTTAAAGGCATCCTCTACGCATACTTCTCTATGATCCAGTCATCACTTAACAAAATACAGAAGACATGTGTTTTATTTATTTATTCCACAGTGTTGTTATTCCATACGTGGATGCATATTTTGTAAGTATTTTTGGTTATGTTTCCTTTAATTTTCTCTATTTGCTTTCTCCTGTCCTGATGTCATATATGCTTGGCCAAAAAGTAACAGATGTCCCATCCATTACAAATGTAAAAGACTGACTTGCTGAAGTTCTTCAGTGGAAAAAAAAAAGAAGTCTTCTGAATGGTTCAAACTTCCTGGTATCTTTTCCTTCACTCTATCTTTGCTTCTGTTTTCTTTCTTTAGAAGACCCGTTTTTCCTTAAAGTCATCTTTTACTCCCTATCTTCAGAATACTGTTCTGGAAGCTGTTTCTCTCAGAAATTTAAGATAATTTAGACTAACTTTTGATTGACCAAAACAAAAGATTGGCTTAAATTTGGCTTGTTTCATTAGTATTTTATGAGTTACATGGAAAACAACCTAATTAGTTTTACAGTTTTCAGTTTAGAGTTTGCTAGGAGCAAAGCACGCAACTGAGAGGAAGCTGTAGCATCTACATCTATTGTTTTGCCTGACATTTTGGTTAGCACAGGCATCCCATTTAAAACCTGCTTCTTCCATTCTTCTAGTTCTAACACAGGTGTTTAGAATCATCATCAATTTATATGCTTTGAGATACTACAGTAAGAATTATCAATGTGTCTGCTTTGAGATACTACAGTGAAGGCACACTGAAAGTCAGTGTAAGATCGTGATGGCAGTTCCAGCCTTTCCCCTTTGGCCTCTAAGAAAACATAGAAGACTAGTGATGCTGCCAAGTTTCCAAATCATTATTAAATTATACTTCTGATTTCATTAATTTAAGCTGTTATCTGGATTGCATAATAGTCAGAAGCATCCCACAGAAAATGAGGATAGTGTCTTTCATAGGCCACCAGTGCTGTGGCTAGAGCTGCTCATATCACAGCCTTGCAGTTCTGCATGAATGAGGCTATCAGGAACTCTTGGCCTCTCCAGCAGGTATTTCCCTGCTTTATTCATTTTAAGAAACACTGACTCCTCTGATTTTTGGCTATTACTTTTCTCTGGCACAGCTGAACCATTTTATAGGACACAAACCTTCCCACACTTCAGCTCACGTCTCTGGCAAGTCAGCAGTCCGTGTTCCTAAGAAGCCAGAATGTATGGATGGCAGCCATGCAGCTGACACAGTTTGATTTAAAAGACTGTAGTGGGGAGAGAGAGAAGTGATGAGTCCTCCAAAACAGGAGGCTCTCGGAAGAAACTCTTGCTGCTGCTCATGACTGACCTTTCTGTTCAGTCTTTCTGGTCTCTGCATTTTGGCCTTCAAAAAACATATTTCCCAGAAACCTTGGACTAAATGGAGAGGAAAATATTATTTTTTTACTGTATACAAACTTTTCCCTCCAAATGAATTCTCTTACCATTCAGAAACCCATAGGGTTTTACTTCCTTTTTGCCACAACTTTTTTTTCTCGTTCAAGTGCTTACCAGACTGGAACACTCGGGGAAACCTTCAAGACTCCTACACCATGATATCTTTTGTGCATATTTGTAAATAACAGCATAGACAGTTATGAATTTATCAATTACAATATGGATAGATTCTTGGGAGTGTCCTGTGCAGGGACAGGAGTTGAACCTTGATGATCCTTGTGGATCTTTTCCAACTCAGGATATTCCATGATTCTGTGATAGTTCTTGCAGTCCTTTCCTTTGCCTCCTTTTTTAGTGTCATTGGGATGCACACTGAAGAATAATAATAGGAATGAACAACTTTTACTGGTTAGACTGTGTGCTGGTATTTTGCTGCTGATTGTGTCATACCCAGAGAGCAATGGCTGCAGGAGCTCAAAGGGATAACTGTCTTGATAATCTGTGATGTAGTCCAGCATTGCTGCTCTCTGCACACAAATAGAGTACTCCTGTAGACTGATTCTTCCTGCAGGTTTTGTCACTGATATAGCTAACAAAATATTTAGTGAAACCACATCATGATATGATTATGAGTCCCATTCTTTCAGTACACATTTTTTTCTTTGCATGGAGATGCTCATATCCTAATAAACATTCAGTTTAGAGTATTTAATTTAGAGCATTACTTTTAACATTACTTTTAACCTAATAGGTTATGTTAAATTTAGCCAAAACACATTGCACGAAATTCCAGAAGGTCCAGCTTTAGACCATATGGAGCACTTCTATGAAATATTGTCCTGACTTAACTGGGATTATTCAGGTATTTAATATTAAGTACAAAAGCTTTGCTGAGCTAGGACCCTGTGTAAACATAATAGCGTTTTTGCTTTTACAGAATTAGGGGGAAATATATGAAAGCTAAACACGACAAACTCAAACAAGGTATGTGCAGCTTCCCTGGTATGTTAATCCAAAGACAGAGGAGAAAAAAATTCAGATGCAATACCTGAGGAATTAAATTCAAGGTTAATGTGAGTAAAGATTATTCTCTTGAAAGATTACACAGAAAATTTTTGAATATAATTAAGACAGAGACGTTTTTTGTTTCTTGTTAACATTATATTCCTGTAGCTCATATAGAATAAAGATACAGTTTATTTTTTTTAATTATTTTGACATTACCATTAAGGCTGCCACTACATCCTGTGGAAATGGGTTCTTAATTGTCATGTAATAGATGATAATTTTGAAGTTTTTTCTCTTGCAAACAAACTTCCTGTTTAAGACATTTGAAACTATAAGGTTGCTGTTATGACGCCTTGCCTGCACGGGACTCCTGTATATTTTCTTTCCTGCAACATTTTTGCAGTAACATAATCTTTCATTTACAAATTCAGAAGGCAAGGATCACATCTTCAGTAATCCATTAGACTCCTATGGCATTTTGTCCTAATTTCAGCCATAAAAAAATTCCAATCTCATTTTCCAGTTTTGAGGAAAATAAGCATTTACTGTAGGCAATATCAATAAAAAAATACAGGAGCATTGGTTTTTGTAAACAAATTAGCCCTTTTGACAACCTTGGAAGAACAAGCAATTCTACACTTACACACCTCTTAGTGTTTAAGTTGCCATTAAGCAAATACATATGCTGACAGATATGTGAGCCTCATTATTCATTCAGCATTTTGAAATTCTTGTTCTTTCTATATATACTAATTTCTAATTGGCCAAATGTAGAAAAATGCAGGTAAAGTGATGGTGGCTGACTTGTTTTTGATAAATCATCTTTTAGAGCCTGGGATGATTCTCTGCTTACTTAAAATTGTCTAATATTTTTGGCATTAAGTATCATTTTGGTGTTGAAACCTCTCAGAAAACAGCCACCTTAGGCAGCTGAGCCTGAAAGGGAGAACTGAGTTGAAACAAATAAGGTTTGGACCTGAAATGTCCATATCTAGTTATGAACACACTTTTTTAAAGGATGTATTACAGCTGAGGCACTGTACAGAGAGAAGGGATGATATGCCAGCTTTGTCCTGTACGAATGAAGTTTGCTTAAGCTTTAGCTCATGACTACACTGAAATTCAAATTTTGAGCAAGAAAGTGAGTGAGGAAGTATTTTGAAAGAACAGAGTGAAAGCAATGGTTATATGATGTTGAAATACACAGCCTGCAATAGTTTTGTTTCTTGATAGGTTTTCTTCTCAGAAAATTATTGTATATGTTTTGATATAGTCTGCTGAATGTAGCAGCTGTTTCCTTTTCAGCCCAATTATTCCCAACAACAAAAACCAAAACATTAAATGTTGCAAAATAAAATATTCTGTATACTCTAGTGGTATTTTCCAAACTCATTCTGTTTATACAACGTATTCAAGCAGTCATGTGATCTTTAAAGTCATACAGTCTTGCATTATAATTGTTATGGATTAATAAAAAAACAACCCTCAAAAAACAAGTCACAAAGAACAGCTGAAAAAAAAATCTATGATTCTGAAAAGAACAAGTTCAGGTATACTTTGCATGAAATATTCTGGTCCTTCTCTGCTTATTTCTTGCCCAGCTGCCCCTGTTACTTTCAGTATGTTCTAAGTTTATCTTAAAAGTCAGAGGGTAATTCATGTTCCTGGCACAATGGTCAATCTTCTGTCAACAAAACAGTGACCATACATGTGACAAGCTGAACTCTTTTGTGGGAAAGATGGGAAGGGACACATTCTGCTTCTCTCCAGGTCCATGGGTCTGAGCTCAGAGCAATTCCATGCCTGTGTCTCTCAGCTGGCAGAGAAGGTTTTGAGGTCACAATTTGGTTAGAGAACAACAATTTGACTAATGCTCCCCAGCCTCAAAAGCAAATCCTGGAGAAAGACTTTGAGTGGTTTATGAAATAATGAGCAGAATGAAAGAGATAAATAAGGAATGGTTCTGTGCTGCCTTGAGCTAGAGGGCATTGAATGAAACTAGCAAATGCCAATAACAAACTACACAAAAGGGTTATTTTTTCACACAATACAATGAAATTCAAACTGCCAAGGCCCTGGGCCTTGCCATGGGATGCTCTGAATGCTGTTTGTATAGGTTCAGAATTTTCCCAGAGAACTTGCAAGGAAAATAAACCAAAAAAAAAAGAGCAAAATCACATTTGGAAGACATTAAAACAGAAACACTGCTTGTTGCTTAGGAAATCCCTTAGCTGTAAATTGCTAGAAGCAGTTTTACTCTGGGAGAGTATCAGTTTCTAATTGTCCTGCTCTAAGACTCCTATTCAGGAATCTGCAGTTGGTTACTGGTCAGACTAGAATTTGAGTCTAGCAGGGATCCAGTAGTCTGATCCAGTATAGGGAAAATAATGTTCTTTTCCTAAGTGATGCATACCACATTTTGCAGCAAACTCCATGATGCACAGTGGTTCCAGTAAGAGGACAGTGAGTAAGTAAGTAAATCATGAAATAAATTATTAAAGTAAAGTGAAGTAAATTATGTTTCTGACCACGTAACACCTTTGATGAAGGAAAGAATGTGGAGTGAGGAGTGGAACCCAGCTGCCAGACTAATTAATGCAGTGCTAAATAGCAACTGCCTGATACGTCTGTAGAACCATCTCTTAACATAATGCAATTATGTTCCTATGAGCTGGACATAGCACACCCCAAATTTACAAAGATGTTTTGCATAGGAGAGGGACAGTTTTCTTATCTGTGACTTAGATTCCTTTGGTTCTTCATGAAATAAGGCCACACTGAGAATGGTGGTCCATGTGTTAGTCCTAAATAGCTATAAATATTTATGAATCAGGTGTTTTACCTTATAAATATCCAGGCATCTAGTATTGATGGCTTATTTAAATTTACAAGTACTAATAATCTCACTGGGCAACTCTAGGATTACATGAAAATACAAATAAATAATGAATAGTTATTATAACATAAAGCATTCAATATTCTGGATGTCTCTCTGAAGCAGAGTAAAACAATCCCTCTCATTATTGAGTTCTTACAGCTCAAATCAAAGCCTCATGACAGCAGATTATTTCAGGGAATACTGGGAGGGAAATATGGAGGGAATAAAGGAAATTATTTATATGCTGTATAGCATATGTAAATATATAATGTAGTCAGTGTGTATCTATGATTGCAGGAATAAAATATGCACTGAGTTCATAGGTTTCTTAGGGGTTTATGTCCATCATGCTAATGGTGACAAGGGCAAGGCCAGAGTATTTAAAATGTTGCTGTTACCTGTGGACTTAGGTAGGAATAACATATAGTTTAGTTTCTCACAATTATAGGAATTTGCAGAAATCAAAATATGTAAGAAACAGAATAAAATTGAAGTGCTCTCTCTTAGAGAAAAGAGGAGAGTAATTTTTAATTATGAACTTGTCTTCAGTGCAGATATGAAGCTGTTTGCCTGCAGAGAAGCCAACAGCAGGTGAAATCTGTAATGGAAACAGAGAGAGAATGGGACACAGACCACATAAATATGCACAGTATGTTATTTTTATTCATTCCAAAGTCTGTAATTCAGAAAAGATTTTCATCCTGTTTTTTCAATTTACCAAATAGACCCATTTCATACCCTTTTACTTTCTGTACAAGTCTAAAGAGATAATGATGGTTTGCCTTATTTGCTTTCTTTGCTTCTAACAAACTCTTTGTCTAAATGTTGTGCAGTTAAGAATATGAAAAGCTGCAATTTTCACAGTAGTGTGACCATGCTCCAAAAAGTATTTGAGCTGCTCATAGGTCTTGTACCCTTTGTTTTCTGAGTTAGTTAAGAGTCCTGTTCTACTTTTTAACTAATTAACTGATTTTGTAATTAACTATATTTTGTTTTAAAACTTTTTTCTAATCTGCCTGAGGAGAAGACCCCATAGTGGCTATTTTTTGTTGTTTCAATCATGTCTGCATTTTAATATCAGGTCCATTTAGTTTGATCTTTACCTAAACCTTATGGCTATTTAGTACCAAATTGGGATAACAGCTGTTTTTTAAGGCAATGGGTTTTGCAAAGTCTGATGTTCCCTTTGGGTTATATATTCTTTTCTCCCATTGTCAAGTTATCTTTTCAATTTCACCTCTGGTTTAGTGTTGCTTAATACCCACATGTACTGTAATCCTGCATGCAGTCAAGCATCAGAAGTGAGACAAGTTATTTTCTTTAATTTTCTGTTGCTTCTGATACTCTGTTTAATGCTTTACAATATCACCCATTTGATTAGAGTTCATGTGTTTTTATCCCATTATGGCGACTTGGAAAAATGAGAGCACATGTAATAATTTGTAGCAATGTGTATTTGCTTTTAATTACTGATTCCTGGACTATAAAGTGTGAGTGTCTGTGTGATTTTATAAACAACTCTTACACCCTAAGTGATCATAAACACTGAGATTTTTTTTCTGGTGTAAAACATACATTTACAAAAATCTAAATTTCCAAAGTCCTGCTAGAATTCCTTAACAATCCTTTTGAAGAAATTTTCAAAGAAATTAACATAATTCAAGGAGTTATCTAGCAAAGTTGAGTTAGAATTATTTTCCTGGCTTCTCCAACACAGAACTTCACAAAAGGTTCAGTATAAAATCTAATGCTACCCACGCTGTCAGGAAATAAGTTTTCCCTTAGGTAGCATCCCACATCCCCTAAGAAAACATGTGGTCTAGGACCTACAGTCCTCTAATACGACATCATGTTGCCCTAAATTCATCAAAAGCAGCCTTAATTTAACTGTTTATATTTATAGGATACATGAGTTTGTAATGTAAACCTATCACTTTGAAACTCTGAATCTTGATTTCTCAATTAATAGATTTTAGAAGTCTTTCAAGTTGTTTTGTTTCTTGCCAAACTGAGCAGCAGCAGCAGCAGTTTCCTTCATGGTACAGAGTGTGGAAGCCCCACTCTCAGTCTGTATAGAGAGCGCCTGCACAGCGTGCATTGACATCCTCTGTAGCTGCTCACAGCTGCACAAAAGCCCTATCTGACAACACTGGCTTTACAAAGGCATCTAAAAAAACAGAAAGGAAACCATTCATTGTCTCTGGTGAAGATTGCTCTCCTTGCCAGCAGCATGTAGACTTTTGCTTTACTGTACGGGGGGGAAAAAGTATCACCTAGGAGCTGTAAATGGTAATGCCTAGTAATGTATTCACTCCCTTTCAGTGAAATTGTGTACAGAATGCACTCTAGCATGACCTAGTAGTTGTAGCTCTTTTCTTTGAGGGCTGATCAGACTTCTGAGTGCTGCTCCTTTATATTCAGTTCATATTTCAAGTGCTACATTGTAGGGGGATAGAACATAAGTAAAGGTAGCATAGAAAGTAATCTTACCCCCTAAAGAGTTGCAGATGAGCCAATTATTAGAGATTTGGAACAGGCCTGATTTTAACAGGCCACACCTGTAGCCAATAAGAAGAGTGTTATAGAAGAGTGGATTGGTTGGCTGAGGGGAAACTTGAGTCAGTTGGCTACTGTGAGGAAGTGTCAGTGCTTAGAGGAGCTGCCTACAAGAAACATCAAGGAGGTATGAAACTCTAGCAATATGGAACTCTTGCAATGTAACAAGAATTCTTGCACTATAATGACAACACTACATAAGCAGTAGAAAGTGGAAGCAGATTGTAAGAATCCTATTTTAGCATATGGGGGAAGCACTTACTAGGTTTGCTAAAAGCTGCTGTCAAACCAGCCCTCTGCTCTGGCCTGCCGGTAGAGAAGCTGCCTACTGCCCTGGATGCTGTCAAATGCTATGTCAACAGCTCACAAGCCTGCATGGAGAATTATTCCTCTCTTTTACAAAAATTGTTCATTTTCCAAACAAACTCATCTTCAGTTGGCTTTTTTAATAAAAAAATTCTCTCTTACAAAGCTCACAAAATCTTGGACACTAGAAGTGGAAAGGGCTTTTCAGGTCACCCAGTTAGCACATCTGCCAGTGCATGATTGTGCACTGCAGTTTTTTATTTCTCTTTTTAATTTTTTAAATTTAATTTTTAATTAAATTTAATTCTCTACCTACTGCCCTTTTGTGCCATGTACAAAGGAAACTAGGATTTATCAGTTCAGTCAAAAATTTGGTGGAGAAAGTCTCTCATTTGCAGATTCAGCTTGTCTTCGTAATCTGAGTTACCATAAAGACTTGGAGATTTGGCATATTCTTCTTTCAGACTAAGACCACAACCAGCAATCTTGGTTGAACTGAAAAAAAGCAACTTTTGAAGCTCATTCTTCAACTTTTTATCAGATCCATTTGCATCAGAACTTGCATAGTTCTAAGTATGGGAACAGAGTAAAATTGACAATTTGAATTGTCCAGAAGCACGAACTTTTGTCTCTCTTCTGTTTTTACTTTTTTCTCTCTTTTTTTAAACAGAGCTCTGCCTTTATTGACAACATCCCCAAACTAAATCTTTTCTTCTCTTCCAGAAGTCAAACATTGTTATGATGAGGCTCTGTAGGCCATCTCCCATGCTATCTCACTCCTGATTCAGCCCTTTCCCTCCACAAGGCCTGATGTTTCTCAGATTTAACTGATTTACAGTTACTTTCTTCCTGTCAGTGGGATCCTCGTGAGATTCAGTCCTCAAAACTAAGTTCCAAAACACCTTTCATCAATGTAGCAAGGTACAAGGTAGTTAAGCATCCTCAGAAGATCTATCAGAGCTACCATAAAAGTGAGAGTTTGCTATTTAAAATCCTTTTTGGCATAAGGTTTCTGGATAACCAGAGAAATGTCTCTTCGTGGTTGGATGTACATAGTAGGTCCAAAATTTCTGCTGTTGGGCTCACAAAATTGTAGAGGAAACACAAATGCTTTGGTACATTGACATCTGCATAGACTTCCAGGGCCTGTTCTTTCTTCTTTCCTTCTTGTAAGGCACTTGCAAAGAAACTGCCACTGTTCTCTTTCAAAATGTAGAAAATGCTGCTAGTTGTCTAAATAACTGTTCAGGCTCTCTTTGGAGATTCTTCTTCTTGTTTTGAGACTGAGGATATAAGACCTTAGAAACTGCACTTCTCTAAGTTTTGCTGGTTATCCACCAAATCTATTTCCTAACACAGGGCTGCATTTTGTGTCCAAATAACTTTTTATCTTTTATTTCAGGTCTCTTTAACTATTGAAAAAGCCTTGAAAAACAAAACAATCAAAAAAAAAAAAAAAACCACAAAACAGCATAAATGAAATATTGTATAAAGCTACAGAAGTAGACATATTTTCTACACATAGTTAGAAAACACATTAAATGTCTTAAGATGTTTATGATGAATTATACCTTGTACAAGGAATTCTTTATAAAGTACATAAACACAGAATTTCTAAAAACTATTACATTGTCAATTTAGTTGCTTACAACCTCTCCTAATATTAAGTTCCAGCTTGCCGTGATTGTTAGGTCTTCATGAGAGCAAGGGAAATGGATTTGACAAAAGGAACCAAGAGGTATTCAAAAAATACTGTGTTTATCTTGAAAGATGTACCCAGAAATCAGGAGACTTAGTTCCAATCATTCCACTGAATCAAATAATTTTGAACTTTGTTCTGCTGATATATTTGTTATAATGATAAAAATGTCTTACTTTTATATTTGAGAACGGACATCAATTTAGAACACCAAATTGAAAATTCTAGTCCTCTTTTTATTGGCTCTGGGGAAAAGACCAAGAGCTCTTCTGGATATCATTGCCTTAAAAAGAATACCCTATAACTGAAAAAAAAACCCCCAAAACCCAACCACAAAAAGAAAACCCACAGAGATCTTCTCAGAAGCTGAAATATATGAAGCTTACTTAATAACATGTACTTATTGGTCATTATGATGTCAAAAGTTACTGACAGTTTATATGTTTTCTG
This sequence comes from Agelaius tricolor, assembly GCF_023055355.1. Classification (NCBI taxonomy): domain Eukaryota; kingdom Metazoa; phylum Chordata; class Aves; order Passeriformes; family Icteridae; genus Agelaius; species Agelaius tricolor. The sequence continues at coordinate 5,208,349 of NW_027269270.1, forward strand.
GAACTAGAAGTCAACTGTTCATTTTTTCCCAGGCTTTTACACATCTCATTGCTATCTAATCTAATGTCCACAAACCCACTGTAAACACAGACTGATGTAAAGTAAACAATGAAGCCTCAGTATCAGATAAACAGAACATTGAAGATTCAAATTTTTCTCTACATAGGTCTTCCCAACTTAATTTACAGCAAACTTTCCATATGTATCAATTTTCATGGGACTTTATAAACTTCACATAATTTTCTTTGGTGAAGTCTACAGTTTTCCTGACCATACAGAGGCTCTGATCATACTTTCTGTAGATGGCAATTTGGAAAGTGAAGGAGCTGCTGTGTACAATTACAAAATATTTATTATTTAGTACAGAGGTCAGGAAGAAAATATTTTTCATTTTCCCAGAAAAATAATAAAAATGCTTTAAGACCAATATCTTAACTTCTGTGACAGCTTTTGTATGATATTTGTAAATTTTTTGTGCTTCTCTGCCATTACGATTTCCACAAAAGAGAGGAGCATTAGTGGGAATTTTTGTAGACATGCAGAAAAAGTTGTGTCTCAACATTGCTTCTTTGCTTCATTTTACAGAAGCTAGGGGACAAAAAAAGCCTGTAAAGTGGTTTTTAATGAGCTAGGTGAAGGTACTAGAAGGGCATTTGATAAATAACTGAAGAGGAAGACAGTGGAATGTTTTGTAAGAAAAGAGATGTTTGGCCAGTTGAGGATTATAGTATTAGTGAAAACCAAAGTGATGAAGTGTGAAACCAAAACTGAGGAGTTAAGACTAACTTTATGTCCAGATACTACTATGGGGGTTTCAGGGAAAAAAAAAAAATTAAGCATAGTAAACAAAATAATCATTTCCTATTTGCCAGCAGAGAAAGAAACTAATTTTGCAGATGCAATCTAGGGACCTAGTTACCCAGATTTTTTAATTCACTCAGAAAGTTCAGCCAGCAATAGTCTGAAATTTTCTAATTCAAAAATATCAGGGATATCTTTACTGAAAAGGCTGCAGGAAATGGTGGATTGGTAATATTTTGCTTTTTTAAAAATCTCTTGCATTTCTCCTTGAGTTATCTGAATAAAAAATACAAAATAGGACTGTTGAAGATGGAAATAAAAGTGCAGGATAATTAAGAGGGCAGAGGTGTAAAGCTCAGTCCAAAATGGAAAAGACAGATGTGGCCAGGACCAAGAATCTACAATCCAAACATTCCAGGGAAATGAGTAACATCTTTTGCAAACACTCCTCAACACAATTAGTCTTTAGTTTTGTGTATTCCGATCATCAGCGAGATTTTCAAAGCTGAGGAGACAAAAATATTTCCATCTAATGCAAATTCCTAACCTGCTTTCACCCTGATTTTACTGCTCAGTGACTAATTAATCAACATATTAATTTTAGGTGTTCAAAGAAACTGGGGTCCATTTATTGTAGAACCTAAAGGTCTCTCCATGTTACTGCATATGCCGAAGTCTGCAGCACCAACAATACCACTTTATCCAGGTGAGTTAGAATAATCTCTGAGTTTACACACATTATTTATGCTCCTGATAAAATTATTAACAAATGTTGAAAAAACTGCACACCCTAGAAAAGGAATCTCTGGACAGCATGTAATCAATTTATTTGCCATAAATTAAGAAGAAAAAAAAATCAAAGCAGCTTTTAAATAAACATGTGTCCTTCAAGTAGATCACATGGCAGACATGGCAGAAATTTGCTTACAAGGCTGGATTGGTAAAAGGTTGGCAGACAGATCGATACCTCTCTGCTTCTGCTGCAGCAAGGTCTAAAGTGGCTGCTCATTTTGTGGGTGGTTCTTTTGCTTTTCAAATTCTCATAGCTGTTACTCTGTCCAGACCCTGTCCTTCCCAAAGTACACAGAAACTGGGGAAAGGATAGCTAGCAACTGTGAAAATAACTTGGACATTCAAATATGCTTTCCAAGGCAGTCATCTCATGAAACAGGCCAAATCTTGGGAAAACTAGGGCAGTTTATAATAAAATAAATTATATAAACCCATATTTATTTCAAGTGTATTAGGTATAAAAATACTCTTAAAGGCAGAAAGGCAAGATACACCTTAAAGAAGTTGGACTTCTAAAAAAAGGATGGTTTGTGTCATTAGGAAAAACAGAGTGAGACTTTGTTTTCAGATATGGAATTATGGGTTCAGATGGATGCAGATTAACTTTTTTTTAAAATTCTCATCCAAGAGAATATGCTAAAACCATAAAATTAAAAGCCTCATATGATCTGCAGGAAAGTATAACTCTCATTGCCCTGTGAATTAAGAAAATAAGACTTGTCTGAAACTCAAATATGTCATTTTAAAAATCAATGCCATTAAAAACTACTCATGATTTGCAAGGTCCTTTTATTAAGATAATTTTTTAAAGCTCAAAATGTGCAAATCCCAAAGCTTCCGTATGCATTAAGTGGCAAAAGGTAAAGGTGAAGTGCATCAAGTGTTTTTGTTGTAGGGTTATCTCATTCCAGAGTGCATCCTGGAGCACAGATGCATCAGTCCTTATATTAACTTATTTCAGACAGAACACATTTTATTTATTAACGTGCCAAAATGTCTTGACTCTGGTTCAGTTCCATGGGTGGAGGTTGTCATGTGTAAAGAAAATATGCTGTTCTGTTGTTGCTGGCTTTGCCTCATGAGTTTGGAGGCAGCAGACAGGAGCAGAGCTCCTCCAGCACGCTCCCACAGAGGCACTGATGGAGCAGAAATCTCCAGGAGGGCTGGCAGGGCTGAGGTGTCAGCCTTTCTACATTTCTGCTCTGTCCTCATGTGATCTGATGTTCCAGTTTTCTCCATTCACAGAGTCCATTGCTCAAATGTCAACCTCTTGCCTGCAAAACTGCTTGGTCTGGTTCCTCCCAAAACCCAGCTCTCTCAGAATCCCAGCATCCCTTTTCCTGGTTACTCCAACACCACCCATCCTACACACCTTGAGAGTTCCCTCCTTGAATAGCTGACACTGTAAGTTTTTAGTTACCTATCTAGACAGGTGATTGTTTTGGTGGTTTAAGATTAGTTCTGTTTGAAGGGAGATTGTAAATGCAGAACTGCCCAGTTAGCAGAGGTTAGATGGCAACCCATGGCAGACAAACATGCTTTCATAGAAATAGAGCTGGCTAAAGATAAAGATCACTGGTGAAAATATCCAAAATATTTGTAACAATGTGCAAAGGAACAATTTACAACACTTATTTTACAATATCACATGTGTGCAGACCATTTTACAGTACATCTGGCTTAAAAATTGAGGGGTGTGTAAAAACACAAGCATTTCTTACATCTGAAACTAATGCTAAAAGCATGAAACTTGAGTAATTAATTTAAATTTGACATAATTGTCAAAGAAAAAAAAAAAAGAGAAATACTGTAAACTCACTGGGGAGAAGTTCTCTGTTTATGCCACAAACCTACTTGCAGTGAAATTGCAACACACAAAGAAGCACCGATTTAGCCTTCCTTAAATTTTTATTGTGTTAAGTAGTTTACAACAAAATCATTAGTGTGATGACTGTGAAACTCAGAAATGTTAAAAGAGCAAGCAGCTTCTAGCTCTTGATTCCCTGAAGATAACTGAGAGCCTGCAGGGTCAGCCAAGTAGTGGAAGCAGAGTGTCCTGCTTGTGCCTTGCTGGCTGGCTGTGGGGCTGCTTTATGGCTCCCTGGGGACAGGGGTGAGGGCTTTGGAGAGCAGGCTCTTCAGCTGCCACAGGGCTGAATAGCTCCTCTTCAGTCTCATTGTTGGGGTTTTTCCTTTTGTCCAACTGGACTCCAGATGGTCCCAGTGCTCTTAGTTAACTAAGTGGAATGAGAACTAGGCCAGAAGCTCTGAAAAAAGCGAATGCAGCAGCTAAAAATGGCAGGTAGATTCACCATCCAGGAGCCTTGAGATCTGCAGATGCTCACAGATTACTCTTGTAAATAAGACAATATGTATTGGGGTCCTATTTCAACCTCATAGTAGCTGTTCTATCCAGACAAATTGATAGCAATTTTAAAAAAAATCTTTTATTTTGTGCTCATCAAGGCACAGTTCAGATGCATTTGAGCCTGGATTCCCAAGGAGATCAAGCCAGCCTAGATATGGTTAGTGTAACTCTTGGGAAATCAGAAGTACTTCAATGATAAGGAGTGTGGGAAGTGTCTTAGTACTGGCATGATAAAGCTGTGCTGTTCCTACTGTGTTTAACATATTCAAGTGTCTTACTTACGTGTTAATAACGAACATTGTTTCCCACACCCATTGTTGAAGTGGTAGAAATAACTCTACAGTGAAAGAATTTCTTTCACTTGCCATTTTTGCCTGACACTTTCACAGAAACAGAAAATAGAAAAATAGAAAAAAAATTCTTGCTTGTTTATTCTTTATTTCCACTACTCAGTTCATTAAAAAGACCTTGTTTTGTCTATAAATGTTTCCTATCTATTTTAACACTTGCATAATGAGCATCTATATATTTTGGAATTCTGATTTATTTTAAACAGAATCTTCAAAGTTGCCTTTCTGCTTGAAACATATCAGAATGCCATACTTCAATATCACTTCCAGAAAGAGCCAGATGCAGAATTTTCTGGGAAGGAATAGTAGTTTTTTTCTCTTTGGAGGTGTCATTAGCTCTGCACGAACAGATTAAAGATTCCTCGCTCATTGTATTCCAAAATAGAAAAGCACTGGGTCCAAAGAAAAAGTAGGGCACATTGTTAGGTTGATAACTATAAGTTATTCAAGGTCAAATTCTCTGAATTCTTATGGTTTGAATTATTTTTTACTCTTTGCTTAGCAGAAATTGCAGTCCACCCTTCTTGTGTACTTTCACGGGTGCCACATTAAAAGCATCTTATGAATATTTAAGTATTGCTGCTGACAGTTTTGTAGCTTTTCAAAGATACTGATGAGGTGAATTTTCCTGAAGGTCGTTTGTTTGAAAACAGTGTTTCAATAAGGATTTAAAGATGAACTCTGAAAGGACAGCTTATCACAACTTTGAAAAGGCTTTTTAAAAAAATTAATAAAAAATACCCCATTCTTACCCCCCCCCCCCCCCAATATTAGCATATAGGAAATGTTTGGTTTAAATATATGTTGTTTTTTCACCTATAAGACATTTTATTCTCAAGTTAATCAAAGCATAATATGACCAAAATCCATTGCTGAAATGTTGCATGCTCTATGTTCATCTATCTTTATTAGAAATCTAAGGTAAGGTTCACAAATATACTAAAATGATGGTGCCATAAATTTGCCCTGAACACACATATCTTGTACTAATGTTTTCTTTCTATCACAATATCATCTGCACTGAGGGGTAAGGAAACTCAGGCCTTCCCATGACATAATTTGTGAGACTTTATTTTAAATGGAGGTCCTGACACTCAAAACTTTTTTGGTGATATCATCACATGGCACCAATTTTTATTTCATACAGTGTAAGTGTTGCAAATTCTCACCAAATATATTGTGCAGCTTTCATTCTCTTGATGTTTTTTTTTGAGGATGTATGCCCTTGCTCTTTGTTTTGTTGAAGAGCATGGTACCTGTTCCAGGCAGGTGTGGCAGGAGGGGGTATCTGCTTAAGCAGCAGCTGCTTACACAGAAAGCAGCTCTGACTTTGAGGACAGTGAGATCTATCCCACTCAATGTTCATAAACCTTTGCGTGATCTTCCCCTGTCCTTAATTTCAACAGTGGCATACCGCACACAGGCTTTTCACCATTTTACAGCAGGAGGTGACTATTAAATATCACAAACTATATCATGTGGCAACCTGTTGCAACATGTGGCAAATTTGGTGATCCTTTTCCCACTAAATTTCAAGATGCTGCTGTGCCTTCCTGCACAGACACAGCAGCCCTGAGTCCCCAGAGCCAGGGACCGCTCAACTCTGCCAGCAAAGGGTGTGTAAGAGGGAGTTTCAGGGCTATTCAAAGGAAAGCATCTTTTATTCTCTTTTGCAATGTGAAACCAAGTAAATACTTCTGTCAGTATGTTTTTCATACTTAACATACAGGACCCCTGGTTTGTATCACACCCAGGCTAACATGCATGCACACACCTGCAGAAGGCTACTGTAAAACTTTGTCCTGAGGTTGCCCCAGGCTAAAAAGCACTAGAGCAGACACTGATGGAAAGCATCATGTGTCTTCTGGCTTTTTCTGTTGTTTCCCTAGAACAATCTTTGCAAATCAGAAAACGGAAGGAATTGCACTTACTGACAAGAACAGGCATGGGGCAGAAAGCCATTTATCATTTGTATTGATATTTTTCATATCAGTTAATAAAATTGGTAAGTTCATTGATATATTTTGTACTGCAATGCCCAATTTAACTTGGAAGATGAACCTCAACAGCAGTGCAGTTCTCTGTAGCTTTTGCACGTGCAAGATTTTAGAAATGTTAACAGTGATTAAATACATCCTCAGAAATTTGTTCTATGCTGTGCCTGTATTTAAGAAATGCCTTTCTTTTCCTTCAGAAGTTCAGCCAAAAGTATAGAAGAGCTGAATGTGGGGATCTGCACTACCTGAACAGTAGCATAGGACTAAAAAATTTGCAGTGTAATACTGCAGAATGTTGTGCTGTTTCATTCCCTGATTGCACAGTTCTGTTTCCAAAAGTACCAAGAATTTGATGGGAATGCCTGTTATATTTCTGAAGAATAATGGTGAGTGTCATCTGGCTGGTGAGTATAGAGTTTGAAGTACCTGACAGTCTCCATAAACAGTAATTCACTAAATGTGGCACTGGATCAGGACCAGTGCTCATGCTTATTCTGCTCATGTATGTATTTTTAGAAAATATTCTCTCATCCTTATGTTGTAGTTTCCTGCTGATTAACATAAGAATAGTACTTGATGAAGTTCTCTGACCTCTATAGATGGTTAATGTGTGAAGTAGTTAGTTATTTGAAATTTCATTACTTTTCCAAAGGAAAATCTTTCCTTTCTGAGTAGTTAAAATGGTCATGGGTGACACCTTGGGAACTGGAAAATTCTTGGAATGCAGTGGTTTAGTCCAAAATGGCAAAACACGGAGACACGCAGGAAGGCAGCTTATGGGAAACATAGGACAATAACAACCCTGACCTCCTGGCCTCTAGAAATTAGGAAGTGCAATTCCTAAATCAAAACCAGCACTAGAAGTTCTGGGAATGGAAACAGGCTTAATTCTCTGTAGTGCAAAGAACCTGAGATCTCTGTAGCAACGGGTCAGACATTCAGTGCATGCTCTTGTTTCATGCGTTCCCAAGAGCTGTGTGTTCTCCTGGCCTTGGGAATGAGCAGAAACCAGTGGGCAGATGCAGGGTGGGTGGCAGGGGACTGGCACTCTTTCCATGCTGCTGGGATGCAGAGTTGCCCTGGAGAGGGGGGATTTATATAGTCCTCCCTTCCCACAACCTCTTTGCAATCAAGACTCTGCTTCTCTCCTGTAATGCCAGCTGAACTGGCTGAATATTGCCACTGCTGTAAACATCAGGAAAGAGTCACCCACACCACGTCTCTAACCTTGCAATAATTATTCATTGGGCATAGTGGCATCCACCAAGAAATTCTTTCTACTGCTCCTTCTGTTTATTTTCTGCATGTGAGATTTCTTCACTGGTGTGGGTCCTGGAGCTTGAGTGATCTCTAGCAAGAGTTTGGTGGAGTTCCCCTTGAGGACAGGGGTTCAGCTGGTCTGGAAAGGTGGGATGGGATGTGTCTTCATTTAAGGCATGCTCTCAATTCTTTGCTCGCAAACTCATGACTGCAGTATTCTTCCGTAATCACAATGCTGGCCTAATAGTGTTGTTTTTCATTGTAATCATAGCAGCCTATTCACTCTTCTGTCACTTGAAAAAAAAAGACATTTAATACCATTCAAATAAGGATTTAAGTAATTGGAGGAGGCACTTTTCTGAATTTTCCATGTGTGTAGAAAATGATGTGTTGAGAAGAGTACATTCTTATATTAGGAGTAAGAAGATTTCACACCTCAAAGCTGTTTATTGGAAAAAAGTTGTATTGTTCCAATTAAAAAGCATGTTTTTCCTATTATATTTATTTCTATTTTTCGTGAGAGACAATTTTTTATGAAAGGAGATAGAAAACATTCCTTGTCTTTAAGAAACAAAGAGCAAGTGGATCTTGAATGAGGCATAAAAATTTTCTGATTCACAGAAAAGTTTGAATCCAATTTACATAAGGGTTTCAAGTAAAAATTTAAAAATAATTATGTTATTACCGCTCTTCATGGCACAGAGTCTGCAGGGATGAAAATGAACAAATGTTTGGTATTTTCATTTGATTCTTCAGATGATTCTTCCTAACTATTGAACTTGGTCACCAGAGCCTACCACAACTTCCTTGTTACTACTTTGGGAGCAAGGGTGGTTGTGGGGTTGTGGTATTTTTTACTCTGTGTATCTAAGAAAACTTTTCCCCCCTTTCCTATCATAGCCCAGAGAGTTCTACTGACATACAGTTGATCTGTTTGATATAGGGTTTTGAGTTCTGTAATATTTAAATAAAACCTGCAAGCCCATGTAAAGTTTAACCATAAAATCAGTTCAGATCAATACCATAGCTACATACCTATTTATATTTCTTTAATATCTTCTTTATATGCCATTATAATTGATGTTGTTGGTGTAGACTTTGAGACTCTTGAATACCAGGTGGTGATGTAATGTTCTTAGGACAGGATTCATCTTGAAAGGAAAGGTGTTTTAAAAGCTGCCTTTGAAAAGCAGAACAGACCAACCCACATATCTAAATTAGGGTCCCAGGTTGTTGCCCCATGCGTGACATGAATTCATAATTGACACCAGTTTCCAACAGCAGAGGTATAGCAGGCTCTGTGACAGGATACTGGAGTTAACAGCGGAGAAAAGAATGTGAGAAGGTCACAGATCAGAAAAAAATCCCATCAAACACACGCTGAGAGAATCCTTGCAGTCAGCCCTCTGGACTGTCCACCCACCAGTGTGAGCAGCAGCAGGGCTGGCCCCAGTGTGGTACGCTTCCCCTCTCTCCAGAAAAGCAGCTGGATGCTGTTTCTCCTTTCTAGGAAATCAGTGTGCACTTTGGGACATGTGGAACACTTACAGTCCAGCAGAGAACGTCATACCTGCCTCATACCATCAAAACTGGGCTGACTCTATTCCTGAAGACTGCTATTTCTTTTCTTTTTTCAAACTGGGATTTCATTTTTAGTGGAAGACTCTTGTATTGCAGTGGTCTCTGACCTTCTTGCACATCTCCAGTGGCCTTCATTTAGAAAAGGTTGTGTTTTTTCAAGATTTCCTTTTTTTTTGCCTTGGTAATTTTTTGCTTTCCAACCCATTAATATTGAACAGATCAAGAGTTAAAACACTTAATCCTGTGTTCTTCTCTTTTCTGTTTTTTCTAATGGATGAGTCATAGTACGGATGGCCTTTTGTTATTCTTTAGTAAATTCAAACAAGATTATTTATTCCCTCATTAGGAAAACAATAAATCAGCAAACAGAAAAATGTGAAACAATGACTTTAAAAGATATTTTCCATATTTTAAAGTTAATGATTTGGTTTGGTTTGTTTTGTTTTGTTTTTAATTTAACTTAATTTTTGAAAAATTTAATTTAAAAGGGATGACCAAAAAAGAGTGCTCCCAAAATCTTCTGGATTGCTATTGCTGAAGCCTGGAACCTTTTGATGGTGAGGTACCATAGGAGCCAACAGCTAAAGTACAATAAACCTGGGCACTTCTGGGACCCACATGTGCTGTCTGGAGCAATGGTGATTTGAGCAGAGCCAACAAGGAGTGATTTGCATGATGCACCTCCACTTTCTCCACTAGCCCCAAGGTCAAAAGGATATCCTGCTTTTTATGATAATTCATCCTTGGACTGTTCTTCTGAAGAATTTAACACATTTTTTGTTACTTAGAGATATATCAAAATACTATTTCTTTTGTGATTGTATAAAATAATTCATACACACAAATTCAAAACCAAGTTTACTCTTTAATTAATAAATATTTTCTGCCATCCTATATTATCTTGATGTCCAACAATCACTAGCTGCAAAGCACAGAAACCTTTATGAGACACTCTCCTGACAGAAAATCTTGTAGCTGTTTCAAGTACTTCCTTAGGTGCACAGGACCGTGCTGTTTCTTTAAGAAGTGCAGATCTGGGGTTTTTTCCAGTTGCCAAGTGGAAATCTGGATTAGAGATGAGAAGAAAGGATTCCTTTCAAAATAATTTTGACACCTCGGTGAAAAGGAGGAGCATCCTCACAAAGGCGTGGAGCCAAAGTTCTGCATTAATGGATTCCATCCCTGGAGACAGAGGAAGGTGCGTGCTCAGAACGGAGAAACCCCGCCCTGGCCATGGATGTCAAATTCCCCAGCACTCAGTACACCCAGAGGTCATTAAACTGCTTTGGCTTCTGTCCCTCCTGCTGGGAAGAGAAAATGCTGTGGGTGCTGTCTCTGCTTCACCCCTATGCAGTCATAATGTTGGCTCACCCTTAAGAGCCTTCACAGCTGTGCTGTAACACAGTTAGTTCCCAACATGACTCAGATGAAGGATTTTATTTAATCTGCACAGGACTTTGGAAAAAAAAGAGAATTTTAGTTTGTGGAAACCTTGAGAATGTGCAAAGCTCAAAAAAGAGGACATGAGAACAAGAGGCTGGGTCTCAAAACTTGATTTCCCATTGTCTTAGGATAAAATTTCAGTGAAAATGGAAAGATGGGAGAAGAAGGAAACCATTTCATTGCTTTGGCTGCCTTCATTCCTGTAATAGTCCGTTAGGGCATCAGTCATAGTTTGCATTGCTTCTAGCTCACAAACAGGAAAGGTTGAGAAGTATACGGCTGTGTTTTCAGGTTTTCTTTTTTTAGATGCAGTTTTTCTTATGGGTTCTTTGACCCACTGTGCTTTCTGTCACTATTTGCACTATTCATGGTGCTTTATTTGTGTGAAACTGTACACTCCTTTTCCAATTTGGAGATTCTTTACTATTATTAAAATCCACATAGAACAAAAAAAAAAAAACAAAAAACCTTTCTTTTTACTGGCATAGGAGTAACTGCAGTGGCAAAATTTGAAGATTCTCAGTTCACATGAAGCTCTCAGAAATAAGGAATATTTATCAACTGATTCTACAGGCCAGAACTTCGAGAACTTTTAAAGCAACACTTATATAATTTACTTACATAAGGACTGATCATTTGGCAGGGTGGACAAGAGGTCACTTGATAAATATGTAAAAGCAAATCTCTCATTTGTCTTTCTTAGGCAGAATGTCACTAACCACAATACTCAAACAGGCACAAGGAATCCCAGATTGCATGAATATTCCAGCATCTGCTGGAGAGGTAGCCAACAGTTTTGATCTACACATCTTTTATGGTATCTACCATAGAGCACAAATGCATTCAATAACTTTTACAAGCAATTGTTTCAGGTTCCTCCATCAAAGCTGCCCCAATTTTGATGTGAGTACCTTTTCCAGTTTAGTCCAGATGCCTAGACATTGCACCCCTAGGAAGATGTATTAAACAAGAGCCACCTACTAAATAATCCAAAATTGCCTGCAAGACTCAAGAACCTGTTTATTAGGGGGGCTGTTTCTGTGCAGAGGATGTGCAAGGGAAGATTTTGAACCCAAAGCGTGCAGAGGATGTTCAAGGAATGTTGCTGTGCCACAGCCTCCTCAGGCCATGTAAGTAAAATGGTGATTGCCACTCAAAAGGAATTTACTTGTGACAGTAAGTGGCAATTTCCAGAGAGTTTTACACTAGAGTTATGAAATCAATTCTACAACCATTATTATATGAAGGTAACACTGATGAGGAGTGTTTATGTAGCTGTGCATTGTTCCTTGAACCACAGCAAATACACTGCAGCCCCCAAGTAAGGATTATTGTTTTTATGGGATGTAATCATCAAAGATATGGTTTATACTTCTATACAGAAACCCCAGGATTCATTTCTGTTCAAATTCAAGCACAACTTGATTTGTACAGAATACATTGGAGAATCAACATATGTTGATACTCCAATGCCCATGGCAAATAGTAGGTGTTAGGGATAAATTTGGGCTCATAATCTAGCTATAGAATAGCATAATATTTAAGGTGGGCAATCCAGAAAAGTCAAAATTTAAATTTTACTCAGACAAGTGTTGCAGTGTAAAAACTGAAGGTAAGCATTAGTGAAAATAAGGGAGTTACCAAGATTGTTCTTTTTTTAAAAGCTTAAATTTAAGAAATTTAGAGAAATGTTTATTATTGTCAAACAGGCTAAAAAATTTGCAGAACTCAATATGAAAGTGTCTTTAAGTCAAAGACCTTGAATAAATTCTATTTTTTCCTCAAATGTGAACACTTACCAAGTAACAGTCATTAGGCCTCATTAAAATTAAACAATCACTGTGGCAAACACGTAGACATTGTTACAGAAAATTGACCTGCATGTGATCTTGATAACAGTTAATTCAGTTTCATTCTCTTTCTATAGCTGAGAATGGTTTTTATCCAGGGTTTGATATGTTTGTACATTTCCGTTGAAGAGACACAAGCAAATCCAGGTTCTTGGAATTATTTCTTGTACTATTTTATGTTCTAAGCATAACTTCAGAACCTTGCATAAAAATGTGAAGCCTGTTGTATTATATTCTAGGATGGCTCAGCAGGAGCTGGTTATCTGTTTGTTGATTGTAGCTACTTGAATGCTATAAACCAAATAACCTAACCTGTTAAGTGATATGATCCTAGATATGAAAACCCAAACCTGCAGGAAGTAGTTCTGCCAATGCAACAGAGACAGCATGAAGTATTGGGAGATCCGGGGAAAAAAATGTGGTGTGTAATTCCTTTGGAATGTATCAAGGCATTCATACCTTATAAACATTTAAGACACAGAAGAAGTGCTCAGGATATGTTAAAAGTGACATATGTTAAAAGTGACAAATTATTCAAGACCTCTTCACACTTGCTTCAACCTGCTCCACCTCAGGTGACCCGAGCAGAAAAGGGTGTTTCAGTTTAAGTGAAAATTTATTTCAGACAAATAGGTTTTGCAATGAGATCCAGTACCTACTATATAAAACTTCAGGCTGTTCTTATTTTGTGATGCACACAGAGCTATGGGCCCCTTTTTTGGATGATAGTTCATGGCACTCACGAATTATTGAGGGGAGGGATGGTTCCCTGGTCACTGTAATCTCAGCAACACTTGAGAACAAATGAATGAGCACTTCTGCAGGACATGACCTGGATCAGATTGATTGACTGAGAGCAGCAATTGATTTGATCATTGTTTGAGCAGAGATGTCCACTGTGGCAGCTTTCTGCATTCACTTTGGGGTCTTTTAAGGTTATATTCCCAGCAAAACTAGATTGATAACAAAACCTGCTTAAATCATCTGATTTGGAAAGCAAGTTTGTATGTTCTGATCTTATTCTCAGTGAAGTTTTGTGTGGAACAAAGAAATAACTAGGTTTAAAAGGCATTAGTAGTTTCAAGATTTCTTCTTTTTTTTTGTCTTCTCTACCTTCTTGTTTGAGGAGCAAACAGACAAAAAAAAATGTTCTGCATTCCTTTCAAATGTTGTAATGACAGCATCAAACTGAATTACTTGAAAAGATTTAGTTTGAGAGATTGATGCTTGTGATTTGCAATCTTGTTCTCTTCATAATTTTTTTTAATGTTTGCTTTCTCCCCAGGTAACACAAAATCACATTGTGAGGTAGAAATGTGAGAAAAGCCCTGGAACAGAAGTGCAATTTTCAGAACTTCCTTTCATTAACTCTGATTGCACATTAGCAGAAATACCCAGGTTTGCTTCTCCACTTCTGGGATTCTTTCAGTCTGTGCAGCTACACCTCCACTTACCTTTTATCTTTGTTAGGGAGCACTAAGAACTAAAAATTCTCTTTGGGTTTTACCCATTGGCTCCTAATTAACATGAAAAAATGCTTTACCCCGGGTGCTTTGGCATGGGGCTTTTTTTCATGTGCATATATGTCACATAGAGTGCACACTAACTGCTCATATACAGTGTCAGCATGCATTTCGTACGCACACAAAAGTTCCAGATGTGCTGTGTATCTTGTTTGGTTGACTTTAGTCTTCTGTAAAGCCAAGAGAAATATTAATCATTCATTTACTGTTAGGGGATGGGTCTTCTTCTCATGTTTCAGTAAAGGGGGTGGAAAAGAAAAGTAAGCCAATTTTTTTCCTATTTAAGGCCAAAGCTGGGGAATGCTTGTGGCTGAGTTCTGTACATGGCCCGGTGCTGGAAGGGCAGGGAACAACCGATGTTGCTATTTTGAACAGATTTTTTTCTTCCCCCCCCATTTTTATTTTTGCACAGAGAGTCTCATGTCTAATATTTAGACATGATGAGCTCTGTGCAAAAAGTAACTTTGCTCATTCTTGCCGTGTTTCAACCCTCAGTTATTTTGGCACAACAAGTCGGTGAGTAATTCAAGCTTCTTATGATTTCATGTTTTTATTTTATTTTTATTTTTACCAATAATTTTAATAGCTTGTCAGAAGTGTGTATGCACGAATCTCACCAGAACACTTTTCCTTCACTAATTCAGCAGTCAGATGTTAAATGGTGAAGCTGAAAGCTGCAGGGATTTGCAGTATGATCCCAAAGGTTTTGCTTTGCTTTGCTTTCTTTAAAGTTAGAAGGACTGTACAGTGCTGTCTGCCTTGGCTGCATTTGTTCTTGTTCTTACTTGTTTTCCTGCTACAGACACCGAGGAGATTCTAAGCTCTTTCTTTTAACTCTTGGAATAACATTGTAACTGTTAGCTCTGTGCTGCCTGAAAGCTCTTTTTCAGAAGAAGTCTTTGCTTCCAGCTATTTTATTTGGAGTTCTCCTTTGTACTTGTTTGTCTTACACTGGCGGCGTGGGGGTTTCTTTCAACAATTTGCATGCAGGAAAAAAGAGCCTTAAAATTCTGAATGGTTTTGTTGAAGGAGTTTTTAAGAGTGATATATGAAAATATGTCAGCTTACAGAATTTTTACTTTGGCATAGAACAGAAGGGTAAATTAATTCCCTCAGCTGCAATAGTTTGAATCAGGCATCTGCAGGCTGTTTCAGCCCTTCACCAGACTGATTAGCAGTTGATGGTATGTGTAAGTCCATGTGAGTGTGTGCGTGCATGTTTACAGAGAGCAAGAACACTAAAAACCAACTGAACATGGAATTCAGAGGGGAGAGAAGTACTTTGTATACAAGAATTCAACCTAGAGTGAAGATAAGTGTGGTATGAGTATTTAAGTTAAACAGATGACATTCCACAAGTACAGCTGACCTTTTTTGGATGTGCTCAGTTCCTGCTTGCCAGATATTGTAAACCAGTCCTTCCTTAAGATAAAACACTTTTCTCTCCAGTAAGTATGAAAGATCAGCAATTTATTTATTCCTACAGAGAGGCGAGGAATAACCTTACAATTAACTCGATAAGCAGCAGCCAAAGAAACTGTAGTGCTGTAAAGGAAAGCCAAATGCCTTAAAAATCACACCCTACACTACTCTGTATGACACACATCATGAAAACAATTACTTGAGCCAGTTCATGGCAAACCCATCTGTCTCACCATACCTGGGCAGGGACCTCTGCCGAGGGGTGAGTGACTCCACCAGGAGCAGCCTGTTGGCACTGGATCACTTGGAGCTCAGGAGGATCTGTGCATGAGCAAAGCAGGCAACAGCCTCTGCAGCACCAGCCCCCCTCACCTAGCACAGACACAGGCTAAGCCTAAGTGTCTATTGAAAAAACCCCCAACCAATGCATATATTCTGTAGAGAGTAAACAGAATTTACTGTGAATTGACCCTTTTCTGTTTCTGCTTTGCCGTATACAAACTCTCTCTCCAATAATGAGTAAAGATTATAAAATTCAGTGATTATAAAATTGGAGCAAATGTGTGCTGTGAGTTTTCTCTGCCTACAGCAGCAGACAATATATATATTGTTTCTATTTAAAATGCAGTAAGTGTTCTTTTGTATACCTGTGTCTATCATCAGAAGGATAAGCACTTAGAGCAAATCCAAATTATAGAGAAGGAACATCAGTTTTATTTCTCTCCATAAACAAACCCCTCCTGAGTGCCAGGTCTCCTTCCCTCACTCTAGTCATATCCCTGGACATTTCTGAGGTGCAACATATATTTGACTCAATAAATGGTAAATTTTGGGTAGAAGAACAATACACAAATGAAGTGTGAATGAGTTATTCTCTTTTCCCTGCCACATTCCTGTTTCATGGTGTTGTAACATTTCCTTACTGGGCTAACTTCCATACTATTTACAGGGATGAGGTTACACAGAGAGACTGATAAATCACTAGTTATCCCTTAAAAATTGGATGCTCTCCTCACTTTAGAATGTTTCTTTCCACACATTTGAATATGCTTTTCTCACAGAAAATAATAATTGAAGGAGTTGATTATTCATATCACTAATTCATGTGCAGGGCAGGGAATGGACAGGGAAACCAATTTTTCCACAACTGAAAAGAGAATTTCCAGACATGCTGAAATGCTCTCTCTTGTCAAGAAAAACATTTATATGGTTAGTATCAAATGTAAGTGAATATAAAATTTTCCTTAGGAAAGCCTTCCAGGACACAAGACTTGGCAAGATATTAAGGAAACTGCTCGGTATACACTGAGTTTTGGGTAGTCAGATGTACCCCTGGGCTATGCATTTCTTTGTCTTGCTGTAATAGCTTGGAATGGGGATTTGAGTACAGCCTCAGGCTAAACTTCTTCTAGAGCTTGGGATCAAGGCACTGTGCAGCAAGGAATACTCTGTGAACTCAAAAACTGTGTCCTTGTAACCCACCAGGATGTTTTTAGCCTGCAGGGGAAATCACTTTGACACAATCCAGGTTTTCTGATGTGTGTCAGGGCTTTCCAGCCCTGCCCATGTCCAAGATAAGATGCCCCCTGATGGCTGACAGGACATGAAGCCAGGACTTCAGGACATGACAGATGATTCAGAGTCCAGCAATGTACATTGGGTTCCACCCTTTGAAGGCACCTTTGCATCCTGCATATTAAACTACTCAAAAGTGTAAGGTATTAGAATGCTTCTTTAGGAAAGAAATCCATTCTCCACCCTAGATGTGCAAGCATTTGCTAAGCCTTGCAGCCTGCACTCATCCCCTTTGTCTTGAGTTTGTAGAGGCAATCATGACAGTTACTAACAGAAGACAGAATAAGTTTTAGCTAGCCAGACTGGAGGTATTTGGCAGTTTCCACTGCCTACAAAGGAAGCACATCCACAGTGCCCTCACATCAGTGCCAAAAGGGAAGTCAGATGGATTTGGGCCTGTCTCAGCTGCATCTGTGATGCTTAAAGGACACCTCAGTGAGGCAGAGCAAGACACTTCTCGTAGGTACACCCCAGTCCTTGAGGAACTTTGCTGAGGTCATTAGGAAAACTCTACTGCTCTGAAAGCAGTGTGGCAGCAATGCCAGAAACCCTTCAGTACTAGTCCAAGTAATTTTTTGCTCTAAGGTAATTTAGTGTTTTCCTTGTAATGCAAGTATTATCTTGGATGTTTGGTCAGGAAACTCATTTCTGAGGTAATGGCTGAATGCTAAAATCTCTCTGACAAGACTTATTGACCTTTCATACTACTTTCAGTTGCAAATTGCAGTTTTAAAATGATATATAACCATTACATGTAGGTTTCAGGAGGCAGCGTGCAAATTACTTTTCATGCTGAGTACCCATTTCTGATCTCAGAGAAAAAAATTATATTTTAAGAAAACTTGTAAACAGCTGATTTGGCCATTTTGCTTTCTTTTCTTATTAACTGGGAAGGATTGGGTAGCATGTGAAGTGGATGGGTACTGTACAGATGTAGTTTATTTGTGAGACTGCCAGACTGTCATGTTTAGCAGTTAGCTGTATGGAACACTGCACACATGTGCTCTTTGTTGATAAATTTCCAGTTTAACGGTAATGATAACAACAGAACTATCTCTCCTCAAAGGTTTTGGTAACTCAGAAAGGTTTCCCTCCAGAATTTTGACAGTAAAACCAGATGATGCACATCTGTGTGCCAAGAGATAATTAACCATCGTAAGTAACCTGGACTATGCAAAGTAATGAAATATCTGGGGTCTGCTCCTCTTCTTCCATTTTTCCTAGCTATTTTTTTACCAACTGCACAGCAGACAAGGGTTATGCTTAGGAAAATTGAAACATTGCTTTCTGGTCTGGAAAAATCATGCTAAATGAAAGCCTGGGGAATCCACCCCCTCCAGACATTATATATATGTTCTTGGAAATAGGACAAATTTCATAAACACATTTTATATCACACACCCCTGGAACACATTAGCCTTAGGAAAATGAGACTATTATATAACCCTTTCATTATTTTCCAGATTTGTTTTTGACTTGAGACCAAATCACCAAATCTACACAGACTGATTTTTTGAAAGAGGAGGTGGAGTTGGAAACATCCACTGCTTTATTACAGGGGGAAGAGGCAGAGGTAGAAGGGTGTTGTTGCTGGCACAAACCTCACTGTTGATGCCTGGGTCAGAGTCATTACATTTGCTCTCCTCTTAGTGCTGCAGATTACAAGCAGATCCTGTTTCCTCTTCCAGCTTCTGCCAAAGTGTTGAGGTTTGAAATAAGCAGCCAGGTGTCACTTGCAAACTCTGCTGATGCCAGCCTTACACAACAGCTGGGGGAAGAGTTGTAATTAATGCTGCTCAAAAAAAAAGGAAATTGCCATCACTTTTTTGTTCCGCAGGCTAGCTGAGAAACCAGACTGACACTGTTCCATTATCCATTGTCCCAGTTATGTGCTAGTGTTGTTCACACCTTGTTTTAATCAGAAATCTGCAGAAAATGGGACATACCTGCCCTCCTAATTGGCACAGCATACTGAGGGTTGGAGATGGAAGCGATACAGAGCACCATTTAGCTTTTGGGGTTAAAAGCAACCTCTTCAGAGTTGAAAGGTTCAGCCTACCAGGAAGGGCAAACCATAACAAAGTGCACTTTCCCAGGCTAGCGGGCACCTGGAGCACTGTATCACTCTTGATGTTTCTGTGGTAGGTTCCTAGTCTGCTGAAGAGCACAAGCCACAGCTGCTGTAAGAGTTGCAAGATTTAATTTGTTGGTTTGGAGTCATAACTTGTCACAGCTCACAGAATTAGATATTAGTGCAATGGTCATGCCATTAATGTTCCAGATTATGCTGTCCTTTAGTCATGCTTGTTTTAGAAACTAGGCAAAAGATCTCAGTTAAGGAAAGGAAAATTGTTGGCAATGGCAAAGATATTTGTTAACAAACAGGGGTTTTTACGGTCTTAAAGTAACTGGATTAGGGTCCTACACCATTGCAGTTTATATGATGGACACAGTTCAATTTATTATTGGGGCACCCAAAAAAATAAAACAGACTTGAGAAAGGTATAATAAAATCTGTTCTGATTCAACATTGTTACTGTTAGCCCATTCTCCATATTGTAGCCTGGTAAATGGTAGATTACATGACTTTAACATGGTTTAGAGTTCAGTATCTACCACCAATTGTCTATAATTTTGACACATTCTGATTTTGGTTTTTGGCAGATGATAAATAGCCTTCAACCTTAAATGGAACAAAAATTTCAGTGTCATCATTTACCTGCTGCAATACTTTGCCAGCCTATTCCTGCTTCTACATATCCATGGTGATACACCTTGTACAGAAGGAGGACTGGGCACAGATGTGATTCCTGCTCCAGGATGGGTGCACAAAGGGTTATTTTACCTCTGTAACTGCAGGTCAGGCTGTTGAGGGCAGCATGGCTGGGTGCAGAGCATGCTGCAGCCCTGGCCCTCAGCCCTCAGTGTGCTGCCCACCTGCATCCCAGGGGATGCTGTGGATTCCTCCTGGAGGGCTGGCTCTCTGGGGCCATGCTTGTCACAGCAGTGGTGTCCCTGTGGCAGAGATGCTGTGTGGTGGCTCACTGCTGGTGGCTTCCCACAACCTTGGTGACTGCTGCAGGACAGCTGCTTCTCTAGGGATTTTCTTCCACTCAGTCTTTTGATGCACAGGGTTCATGAAGCTTTCCATTCTGTCCTCTCTGTGGCTTCCCTGACAAGAGACATTTTGTCACTGGAAAAGTCTGTAAGGAATTCCCACAGAATTTCCTGATTTTTCTCCATTCAACACAGTCAGACTTTGTTTCAGGGAAATAAGATTTATATGTGGTGGCCATGCTATTAATATTTCTCACATGGCTTTGAGACTGTACTTAAAAAAAAAAAAGATGAAATATTAACCCTTGCATCGCTTCTGACTATGGTTAATCAAGAGAGAACCTCCAAGTAAAAAATTACGAATTACTGGAATCAGAAAGTACGAGAGACAGGAGGAGGTCTGCTAACCCAATCTTAGATGCTGGAAGTGTGCTAGGAGGAGTGAGATCCATCATTGGCTGTAGAGCAGCTCATCTTTCACATATAGGTATAGTACATTGTATTTTTCATTTATATTTTTAAGCAGTCATTATTTTTTCTCATCTTCTCTTTTATAGGAAAGGTTCTTTGAATTTTGATTAGAGGAAACTTAACCTACTTCCAGCCACTGCTTCTCTTTATTTATTTTCACTTCAGAGCCAATCTTGTCTCTGAGTTTGCAAAGTGGAAGCCTCTGCCTGTTTCATGTCAACATGACAATGGAAAACATGATATAACCCCCTCCAACAACAACCGCTTGTTGGCTTTAGTTTGGATAAACTTCAGCTCTGGGACTTCTGGCTTTGTTTAGTTTAGCAGAGGAGATTCCTTTCAGATTAGCTCAGAGACTACTTCCATTTCCCCCCATTTATGTCAAACCCTTCATTTAAACATGAACTATCAGAATGAGAATGCAAGTGGTACCTCCTTTAACAATGTCTGCACATTTTTGTCTTGCTTTAATTCACACAACTACTCCATGAAGATATGTCTGCCAGGAAGGAGAAAGCATGCACAGGACTTTGAACAGGAAGAATGTGAGGGTAATGAAAATATATGTATTTCAAGGCTGAATGTGGCTTTTTTGTTTTGAGAGCCTAGGCCTTCTCCTACAGCTAAAAGGGCACCCAAATGACTGTCAAGAAATGAAGGATGTGACTTTTAGATTTAAGACTTTAGCAGAGTTTAGTCTTCAGCAAAATGCAAAGTTATCCACAGCCACTGGAGACATATCCCTTTCTGGTGCTGGATTTCTCTTTCAAGTCACTGTGCATCCCACCCTGGAGGGATGAGAGCAGTCACCTCTGCTCTCCCATCAGGTGAAACCTTTCCTCCTGAGTGCAAACCTTTCTTGGGCTATTTGGGCAGCTTCAGGCACCCCTTTTTTCCCAAGTCCAGCGCTGCAAAGGGCAGCAGAATCACAGGAACAACCCAAGCACATTTTGCAGCAGTAGATATGAAAGGATGATCTCTGTCTGGAAAATACTTCCCACAGCAATTCAGCTCTGGCAGTTCTTGGAAAACTCCTGGACATAATCAGTTCCCACTGAAGCTCCTCGCAGTTCACGCCCAGTGACCGGTGGGTGCATTAGAAGGCTGTCTGCAGCAAACATTTTTTTTTCTGTCTTCTTTCCCTTTGTGCTGCTTCTTCTCTTCTCCTTCTTTCCATTTTCTTTTAGGAAAATAAGCAAGAACAAAATTGCATCTTTTTTTTTTCAAAGAGATGAGGCAGAAACAATTGCTCATCTGAACAGAGCTAATGGGAAATATGGGAAGCATCGCTCATTGTTCCTTTGATGTTCACTGTAATTGCCATGCTGAGCATCAAAGGAGAGTAAACTACATCCCCCATGCTTTCCTTCAGCTATAAGCAGCAAAAATAGGATTCATATTTTCTTGGAAAACACTTTTATGTTCATGAGAGCCTCTTTAAAAAAAAAACAACCTACAGCTTCTCTGGTTTTGGCTTTTAATCTACTGTATGGTGTTTGCTTGTTTCCCTGCAGAGCAGTAGTCATTCTGTGCCAGCTGTTTAAGAGAGGAATGTCCTAGTGAAAGCAAACAATGGGCTGTGTAGTGGGAATTGCAAATCTTTGAAAAGAGTAATTGAAATCTGCTCAGACATTTTGAAGATTCTTTGCACAATATTCTAAGGCTGTTGGTGGCTTAGCTGTTGGCAGGGTGGTCCTCTTTGTAGCTCCCTCTTTTTTGTATGAACAGAATAGCATTAATATGGAGGGGTGGGGGGAAGAAAGAAGAGAGGTTTTCTAGTCCAACTGATTATTTCTGAGCAGCCGAAGAGAGAAAGATTGCTGTAAATGTCTTTCAGTGAAGAATCAAAAAAAGTGAATTGTGCAGAGCCTTTTCATTTATCAGGTGTGCTCTGGCTCTTCCACTCATACCTTTTAAGGGCTGCAACAGATAAACTGTGCTGGATCAGGTTGTGTCTGCTGCAGATGTTCCAGCCCTCCTGGGCTATGTGGTGCTGTTTATTCTCACTCTGTGCCAGCTGGGGTTGTTGCTGCACAGAGCAGGGAGAGCTAAATGTGTGCCAGGCCTCAGGCAGCCACTTCAGTAGCAAGGCTGCTGACCTCTGATATTAATAAAAAGCCAGATCTCTGCTTGCAGGCTCTTCGCTGCACCAAAAGTGTGAATTTTCACCTCACAAGGGAATTAGTTAGGAAGATCTGTAGGTCTTTGTGCTTGAAAAATGGCCAGACATAGAACTTGATATTTAAAAGTGTCTCCAAAATTAAATTGTCTTTAGTACCCTGAGAAAACCCTCACAATACTTACTTTAGTAGCCCTAGGAGGTTGACAATGAGAGCGTTGTATCCAGGGTACAAATAGCCATTTAATATCCTCTATGAGGCAGATTAAGAAGAATTTCAAATACTGCAATCCATATCCAACAAACTGTCCAAAATGGATGTGGGGTGAATTAGTACAAACTGGAATAAGGAGTGAATGAATACAAACTGTTTTGCAGATAAATCTAGGTTAATGATGCTCTATGCATTTAGAACCCCACCACAACCTTCTGAATTACAAATACCCTTAATTTATTGGCAGCCAAAGATATGATTCTTTTCTTTAGACAGTATGCCAGAGCACTTTAATCCTTCACTGGAATATGAAATGCAAGAACCAAATCCTTCATTTACTTCCAAGTTCTGAAATTACAGGGAAACCAATAAAATCGTGCAGGGACTTAGGCCAGCGTAGAATTTGCCCCCCTGCTGCTTTACTCATCTCAGATGTAAATCCATTATGGCTGTGGAGTTATATTGGGGTGACTTTGTCCAAGGTATCTGAAAATATAAATGATATTACCACATGTATTATACTGCCATTGTAACATTTCCCATCTGCTTCAGCCTCAGGAGAGAAGCATTGAATCAGGCTGATCTCTTCCAAGGCAAACCACAGAAACAGCATTGCATAAATCTGTTCACTCTCTCACAGAGCTGAGGGGAAAGAGAGGATCATGTCCCACTTGAAATTTTAATTACCTGCCAAAAATTGTTTTAATTACAAATTTAGACAATGCAAAACAAAAGTCATACATTTTTCCCCACACAGTGTTTAGGTTTTATCATGCTGGAAGCTTAAAGCATCATTAATTAAGGAGTTATAGTTCGGTGTTTTAAATGAGTTTCTATGTGGACCAAACTTCAACAATTATCAATTTGCATTCGTTCCCTTTTTCTTATCAGATCAAAAGCTGAACCTCTCTCACATGAGGTTTTGGATGTATCAGAGTATTTGTAGAGTCTGGGAAGCCTGCGCACAATGACTTTTCCAGTTTTTTCTTTGTTCTTCCCAGGACAGACCTATTCAAGAAATGTGTCAAAGAACCCTCCAATGTTATAAACTCTGCCTGGTCCTAGCTAAAATCAGGAATGCAGAACTATGTCTTTGAGCTACACCTTGGGGCTGACTTTTTTTTTTAAAGTTTGGCAAAATCTTGTGCCAATTTTAATAATTTTTTCCCATTAATTGATCCTAGTAATGTTGAGCTTGAACTATTACTTTTCTTTAGAAAAGAATGTTTTTTATGTTAGGCCAGCTTCTTATGGAATACAATTGGAAGTGGTCAAGTGTTCAAAACTAACATAACCTTTACACTTGGATTCTGACTCTAGAAGTCTTCATTGACTGCCTAAGGAATGAGCAGAATACATGTTTAAAGAAACTAATAAATCCATTAAATCATCAGAAATCAGATTGGACCTTGAATTTATGTCCATTTTTGCTTAGTTGAAGACAAGTCTTTATGGAAGAATTTGTTGTCATTCACTCAAATGATAAGTACCTTAAAATCATATTTCTGCAGAGTAGTATTAGAATTTATGCTAGCACTGCAACTAAATAGCCACAAAAGAAGTTCTTGCAGCCTATTCCTTATTTTTAGCAGGACACCACATGGCACAAAAAGTGATGTGCCAAAAAATATTGTAATGTAAGAACAGAGGGGATGGAAAAATCTCATAGGCATTTTACCATTAACTGAAGAGTAGCTGAAGTATGATGCAATGATCCCTCTAAAAGACTTTGTCTGAATTATGATGAAATGTCTCCTTACTTTGTGTCCTGCTCTAATGCTAATGTTACCCTTAGTAAAAGATTTGATCTTTTAGGCACTGAAGAGCTTCAGTTAACACCAGAATGATTAGAAGCTAACAATTTTTAAGTCTGATTCAAAGCCCAGTAAAATCAAGTGAGGTTCTGATCAGGCAGTGGTTACCCTTAATCAGGGAGGAATTATCTGAATTCTGCAGCTTTGTTGGAAGAAAAGAGGTTGATCTCTACTGAAAAGATAGAAGCATAAATATAATTTAGTCCCATAGTCAACCTGTTGAGAGGGGACACTTGAGAGGAAATCCCAGAGTAACATCTCAATACAGATGGTCATCCAGGAATATCTTCCTCCCTTGCAAAAAGCAATTTGACCCATGATGTTGTCAAGGAATACCTAAGGAAAAAAAAAAGGTATAACTGTCTCTTGAATGCAGCAGAAGTTTGTCCTCAAAATTACTTTTATGAGTTCAGGACCAGACAGTCAACATTTCTCTGGGCAGCCCCAAGAAAAGAAGCAAGGTGATAGAGCAGTCTGCTTGATCCTGCCCCTTGTATGACTCAGCTTGAAATGACAGCTCTGCCAAAAAACAACCCTCTCCAACTAAACCAGCAGAGAAACCACCCTGCACTTTGTTTGCTAATTACCAGTTTTGAAACAAGCCAGTTCTTTTGCTATGGTTTGTCGTGCCAGACGCCAGCTGAAGCAGGGAGGCTGTTGTGTAACAACATCTCTGCTGGGATAGCTCTGGTCACGATTTCCTTGCAGCACTGCTGTGGCAGGGTGAGCTTTGGAAGTTGTATGAAGAACATCATTCCAGGGTGTCAGCATGTGTGCCCAAGTAGAGCAATTTGTGAAACCTAAACCTCTGAAGATAAAACAGAAAAATTAGAGTTTTTAAATCACATTTTGAAATATTAGAAAAAACCCAATAAGCTACAGGGGAAATAGAGGCATTTTGTATTTTACTTGGTAACAAACATGCTTAGGATATATTCTAATCCTGATATTTCTTGGTTTCTAAAGGCTGCAGAAAGGTTGTGGCATTTGTAGCATATAAAAACAAATGAAGGGAACAAGGAATGAGCCGTTTAAAATGCAAGCACTTGTTTGTACCGGTGCAGGCCTGCTTTTTTCTTATTTATTTTGTAATCTGACATACAGACTGGGTGGGTCTCGAAGCAGGGACAGTTTGGCTGTGTGACACAAGGATCCTTCACCTGAGGATCCAGACTCTTCTGTACATTGCCAGTGAAACAGCACATGACTCCATCCTGCAACACCTCTGACAGACAAGTACAGTATTCCGAATGCTTAACCAGCATTCTTTTAAGCAGCTTTCTCTTTCTTACTCTGCATCTGAGAAAACGGCAAAACTGGGATGAGCGCAGCAGCAGAACTGTTCCAATGCCAGCTTTCTTGGCAGACAAGAATCCCTAGAAGTAAGAAAGCTTCAGTTTCATTCTGAAAGCATGGGATGTAGCTGTCCTTTTTGGTGTGAAACTTGGGAAGTCTGTGAACTATTCATTCGTGCTCCTTTTCCATCCCACCTGACAGCAGATCTTCCTTCTACAGCTCCCAGAGCATCAATGGATTTTTATGGTTGACCCACTTTGGGTCAACGTTTTGATGTTTAGGTCTGCATTTAGGGGTTTAATAAATGGAGGCTTCATTACCTTCAATCACATGTGAACAAGCCTTACAAAATATTCCATCATTACTATTAAACCTGAAAAGATCCTAATATGTATGGATACCTAAATTGGCCCTTATGTCCTCATGCATCATGTGAAATGGATTCAATTAATTAGCTGATTAAGACAATTCCAGCTGAGAGAATGTTTGAAGGCTTTGCAGTTAAAAAAAAAAAAAAAACAACAAACCCAACTGATTAAACGATTTCTTTTCCTTTTTTTCCACATCTTTTCCTGACTGCTGTGACCCAGACAGGGTTTGAGCCCTTTCGAGTACTCAGCACTGACCGGACATGCCAACAGACCAGGCCATCCCTGCTGCTGCAGCCAATTCATTCATTATGAGCCTGCCTGTTTCCATTACTAATGATGGGATGGAACGAGTGTGTTTGGGTTTCTTGTAAACATCATCCTCATACCAGACAGGGAGCCCAAACCATTTGCCTCGAGGTAGATGCTGTGGCATTCTTTTCTGCTCAGGAAATGGAAAGCAGCATTGCTGCACATGCTGGGGTGGATTCCTCCACCTACTCCAGTAGGGGAGAATGATTGTGTTTGTATTGAAAATAGACAACATATCTTCCTTCTACTTTGTGCTTTGCTTAAACAATGTATCAGACAGTGCTGGGGTATGCAATTAACAGATGTATTTACTACAGAAGAAATGTAAAACAATTTTTGAAGTACTCATCCTGCAAAGGAAATGACCAAAACTAGGTCAGGGTGAGGAAGCACAGGTTTTGTACAGTTAAAAGAGTAACACAAATGCTTTTCTTAACTTCATCAGGCTTTGGATTCTGTCAAAGTTAGAGGCAAGGCCTTCTTCATCTTGCTGCTTTAGCCTTTACCAGATTCACTTTAAATACAGCAGAAGTTGTTTGTTTGACTCATTGTGTTTGTGATCAGATTCTCACAGACCAAAGCTCCTCAGTTTTGCTTCCCAGGCCATCATCAGGCAGCTGCTGGAGGATCATGAGTCACCCCTGTGTGGACTATTGCCCTCTCTGAGGCAGAACCAGACAAGTTCAAGATGTTTTTTAATTTCTAACCCTTTAGTCACATCTCTGTAAATGGGATATGCAAGTCTGCTACTAATGCAATAGCTGGACATTGCCTTTGTCCAAAGTGGAAAAGCCTGTGGTTTTTGAGGATACTATTAGGAAATTTTTTCCTTTTGCCATAAAATTGTGGTTAAGTGATGATCATGGTACTTGCACAAATGCAAAGCCAAAACCAACCACAGAGCAGGTCAGAGTCTCATATGATAACAAATTCCCCTTTACCTCACTGGGACTGGGATTATGTCCCGTTTGACATCTGTCATCTTTCAGGCCATATGACAATGGCCATCTGTGTTTTCCCTTGCACACGTTTGGGCTCTTCTATGTACCCCACTTATAGGTCCTTTGGAACTAAATTGTGATTTTCCTTTCAGCTTTCAATATTGGTTTGCTTATGGACAGCTGCCAGTCTTCCTAGAATGGGAAATAATTCAAAACCAACATACAACAATTATTGTCTTGCCTTTTTTTATTTTATTCAGTATTTGGGCTGGCCCAGGGAAGTGCTACACACAGCAAAACCTATAACAACATGAGTGCTCGGTAACAGCATAATTTCAAATTAATTCAGGCTTTAAAATATTAAACTTCTATAACAGTGCACAAGAGATTGACAGGGCTTCCAACAAAGCATTGCAGTAAGTGCCAGAGAAGTGAAGTGCTGTACAGCCATCATATTTAGGGCTTTGGGAGGAAGAATAAGATTGTGCATTGCCATAGACAAATACTGTTGAGATCTAATGTTTCTTAAATCTCAGGCTAATGGGAATGTTTAGGAATCAATAAGAAAAGCTGGCTAAGGCAAGTATGTGGCTGTTATACCACAAGTCTAGAAGCAGACAAGTCAGCTTTTTTATAACCTCATTATTCCTATATGTTACTCACCAGTGCTTTAGCACAAATCAGCTTTCCAAAGGATTTTGGAGCAAACAGTTAATCTTTATGAGCAATGCAAAATGCATTATGTCATAACATGCTGACACACAGATCTACATCTGAGCACAGAGGGGGTGTCTTTAACACCCCGAGTCTTCCCAGATGTAAGTTTCCTTTGGAAATCTGTTTAATACTTTCATTCTGCCAAAGGCCACAGCAGTTTTCATTGCAGCTCTCCTAGCTTATTTCTTAATTCATTTAACAATGTCCAGAAAGTTAAAAGCAAATATGAATATCATTATATCCATATGTCTTCAAATTTTTGTCATCTTCCTGTTAAATGATGCCATCTACTGTAGCATAACTGAATGACAAGTTTCTAAAAATGCAGAGAAATCTCCTTTATTTCCTTATTAATGTAAAATTATCAGGCATTGTGACATATTTTAAATTTCTATGGTTTTTATTGATAATTTGAATAATATATGGCAGCTGAGTATTCGCAGTGTAAAAAATTGGGCACTGAGGAAATACTGCTTCTGTCTTGGAAAAAGAATCTTTATTAACTAGCAGTGCAAAAACAGGGGAAAGATAGCCTTTTTCTGCTCCTCATTGGAGCTGGCCTCTTTGCTGTAAGGCAGCAAGATCACATCTCTGAAAAAAAAAAACTAAACAAAACAAATAAATGAAAAAAAGTAATTATGAAAAAATTGATGTAGGAATGCTCAAATCCTTGGATATGAATTTCCTAGTAAATAAGGACTTTGTTGTTTTAAACACATAGTTTAAAAATATGTGGTTTTGAAAGGCTAAGAAAGTGATGAAAAAGCTGAAAATCAGAATATTACAATCAATCAAACACATCTGGGTACAGAAAAGTGTGTATGCTATGCATCTCTCTATATGTGTATGCAATTCATATAACTGTACATACAAGTGCAAATAGTAACAGTATTAGGTTCTTTTAAGTCCATACAATGGTATTTTTATTTAACAACTATGACTTGCCCTAGGAAAAAGGAATTTCTCCCCTTCCTTATTATGGTTCCAAATGAAAAGAGCCTTTTAAGCTGCAGAGCTGGTAGGTGCTCAAGCAGAGTGACAGCCAAGCAATCCATTGCTCTGGGTGGTGTGGATCTGTGCCCCTCCATGCTCTCCAGGGTGCATCCAACCACTCCTCCAGGATGGCTCACAGGCTCTAACCTCCCCAGCAGCTCTGCTGAGGCTCTGCCTCCCACAGCACACAGCTTTCGAGGGCTCCATATGTGCAATGAGCCACTCTGTGATTTGGTTTTTCTCTTGAGTCACTTCAAGATTTCATTCATAATCCTTCACTTCTATGTTTCAGCCTTCCTGTTTGTCAGGAAACGTTTGTCATTAGCCTTGACAAGACTGGGCAGCCTGTTTTTTCCCTAAGTGCCCACAGCAAGATCCTGGTTTTTGAAAAGGAGGAAAATGTTTCTTGCAGGAACAGTCAGCATCTAACTAAGCAGAGAATCAGCTTATTTCCCTGGGCTCCATGGATATGGTTCTGTGGGGTGAGAACTGGGAAGGCAAGCAACATTTTTAGAAAGTAGCTCTAGCCTGGCAGATTAGGAAGGAGGTCTAGACCCTATTCAGAGGGTACACATTGTTAGGTCCTTTGAAGAAGCATCCTCTGATGCCATAACCCTGTGACATGTGGGTGTGGGGAAGAGGCTGTCCTGAAAATGGGCAGCTCTTCTACATTTCTCTTGTGCAGAATATGAAGTTTCCAGAGAGGCCCAAAAAGGGCAGAAAAGGAAAATCTGAGTTTCTAAGTGATAGAGAATGTCTGAGGGGAGTGAGTTTTCATATGCCATTGGAAGGTTTTCCATGTTAAGATTTTTTGTGCGGTCAAAGGAAGGTAAAATACTGGATTCCAGCTTGATATCAAGCAAAGAAAAAAATATTGGCTTGAAAATATCTGGAAAGGGTTTTTGAAGCTTTGTTGTTCTAATCAAGACAGTGGTCAAAATCAACTCTTAACCATAAGGAGTGCCAGCCTTAGCAAGTCGACATTTTCCTGTTTCCTTCTTTTATAATTGAAAGTGCAAAAAAAAAAAAAAAAAAAAAACACAAGATGGTGTGCATAGACATGGACCGCCTGTAGTAGGATTGAAACTGGGAAAATAAACCCTCCTGTTCCAGGGAGTGCTCTGCCCCAGGATCTAAACTCTGGCTCTCCCCTCAGGGAGCCATAATTGTATTCCCCATTGCCCTTCCAGAGCTCAATGGAGGTAATGAATTCCATGGGTGAAATAGAGGAAAATGTCAGGTCCGTGTGACCAAGCAAAACCAGCTGAGTGAGAAAGTGGGAAGGGAGCAGAAGGGGCAAACTAAGCTCAGTTGAGCACCTGGCAATAAAGAAGGGGAACTGCTCAGGTACAAAATGAAAGGATTTGCAGAAGATGAAAAGGGAAGTTATGTGTTATGGGAAAGGTGAAATGCAGAGGAGGCATGAGAAGAAAGGAAATGCATCTAAGTGTGCCAAAGAACATTGGTATGGAATGGGAATACACACCCACAAATACAGAGAGGAAGAAAAAGGAAAAA
Organism: Agelaius tricolor; assembly: GCF_023055355.1. Classification (NCBI taxonomy): domain Eukaryota; kingdom Metazoa; phylum Chordata; class Aves; order Passeriformes; family Icteridae; genus Agelaius; species Agelaius tricolor. The sequence continues at coordinate 5,239,131 of NW_027269270.1, forward strand.
AAGAGACCAGGATGCTAATGCAATGATGGAAAGATTAAAAACAGAGATTAAAAATGCAGGGAGGGAGAAAAAACCCATAGGATACAAACTGCAATAAATTTGGGCTCGGTCTCATGCTAGATAATTGTGGCCATTACAATTTGATGATATTCAGAAATTTTTTCCTGGAGCCAGCGGCAATTTTAACGTCAGAGTTTTGAATCACATCTTTTGTCTTTTTTTTTTTCTTTTTGAAGGGTACAGTAGGTAAATTATCCTCATATTAAAGTTCTAAGAATGATGTAGGCACAAAAATAGCTCTTTCTCCAGAATGTTGTTTTTATAAAGTGAATTATTTTTAATTATCCATGAAAAAAAAATCTTATTAAATTATTCATGATGTTCAGTGATACTTATGTTTGCAATCTAAGACTTCTAATAACATCTACAAAACTTAAATGAGCTGGTAAAACTCAAATTAGATGCTCTTAGTGTTATTTTACATTGGGTTCTTAAATGACCTGGCTGTCTGGATTGTGTTTTTTTAAGAAAATACCATCCCAAAATTTAATGTGTCAAGGCAGTTTTTGTCAACCTTTTCATATTCATAGTCTATAACAAGTTTGATCAGTAAAACAGCTGTTGGAAGGAATTCACAAAACCATGAATATTACAGATGAACAATATTTTTTTCTGAAGAAAAGACACTTGTAACATTTGAGCAGGCCAGCTGATACAATAATTGCAAACCATTTGGGCAATTAATGTGAGCATTTTTTCAGATCTGTCACATATGCTGGCTTTCAAAAAACTCTTTGAAGCCCCTTGGTGGCAGCTATTAATGCCAGACGCTGGAGACAGGGGTTGGTGCTGGACAGATGGCTTATCCCACATCCATGTGCAAGTGCTCCTGTTGGCACGTGGGGCCGGTGGCACTCTTGCTGGAGAGCTTAGGCATGTTTACTCTTTAGCTGCAGCAGAGAATTCGATTGTTAATTAGACAGTAATTCTGTCTGACACTAAAATTACTCAAGACAGAAGATTATCACATATTTAATTGGGCTTTGGCTCAGCTCCAGGATGTTTTCACTGGTGTCTGTTTATAAACTCAGAGCAGACTCTACAATTAATGTAACAGATTCCCCAGTGCCTGAAGAGCAACATTTAGCCTTTTACTTCACATGCATGAACCAGGAAACCAAACAAACTATCCAACAGCTTTCATGTTACTCATTTGTAATTTGGAAAACACATTTGAAATAACGTCCAACACAACTTTTTCTGTTTCCAGTCACAGGATGTACCCATCTTGGGCAGGCTTATGCTGACAGGGATGTTTGGAAACCAGAGCCATGCCAAATCTGCGTGTGCGACTCGGGATCTGTTCTCTGCGATGACATCATCTGTGATGATCAGGAGCTGGACTGCCCCAACCCAGAGATCCCTTTTGGAGAGTGCTGTCCAGTTTGTCCACAAACAACAACACCACCTCCAAGAGTAAGTTTATTCTCACTGTTGTTTCTTTGGTGTTGCTGCCTTCTTGATGCACGTCAACTTCAATTCATTTTGGCTTAGGTCTTCTTAAATGCTTTCTTTTCAATGCCACTTTCCGAATTTAGGCAAATACTTAAGATGGACAATGCAGCTGATAATATTAAGTCTTCCAACTCAGTTTTATGTAGATAATGGACACCAAATAGTACCAAAATAGTAGAAAGGGACAGAAGGCAGCAACTCAGTATTACATTTTTCATTTTATGGAAAAGCATAGGAATAATGCAAACACCTTATTTTTGACTTCATACTCAACCCATATCCAGGAAAATAATGTCAACACAGAGTCAAAGAAAATTAGAGAACTTTAATAGCATCTCTGAGTCTTCATTTCTTATCAACTCAATTCTACGTCATCACAGAGTGAATTTCCTTTTGCAGTCATATTGCTGACTTAATGCCCTGTAAAGGAAAGGTGATTATACTGTACATACCTAATTTATCACCATCTTTTTATAGACACCAACATTATACAAACCAGTTGCATTAACTTAGCCTCAACAAGATCAAGAATGTTAGTACGTGCCCAGCCCCCTTCCTAAGTCTTTCAGGGAGTGAGCCAGCTATACTGAGCGTTCAGCTTATCTGAACATTTCACCAGTGTTAAAGATCCATGAGGTTCTGTTCAAGTACCTAGGTTGCCACAGACACATTAAAAATCCTTATCTACAAAATAAGAGAGTGAGAGAGATGTGAGGAAGAGAGAGAGAAGATGCATTTCTGCAGCTCTGCAGCACATCTGTTTACACATGGAATGTCACACACAGATATGTCACACACAGATATGTCACACACAGATATGTCACCTAGTCTTATTTGCACCTCACTTGCAGTACTCCACTGCACCCACGGTCCCCTGAGCTACTTCACTGAACATGTTGAGAGGTGGACATGAGTGGTATAGACAAGCATGCTGAAGATTCAAGTATACCTCCCCCTCTTTGTTTAGAGACTCTTCAGTTCTGGAGTTCCTGATAATGAAGAACACATGAACTCCACCCACAGCCTCTCTCTTTGATGTAGGAGTTTGGTCAGGCCATTGGAAGCTGTCCTGATGACCTTGGGTGGTGTATAGGGAAATGCCATCTTGAAAGATACCAAATTGTTTCAGCTGAATATTCTTTGCTATTGAAGGTAGCAGCTGAACACAAAAATTGAAAATCCAGGTAGTACCATGTAACTGAATTATTAATTGAAAAATAAATAAATTGCAGCAGTAGGTCTGAGAATTTAAAGTTAGCAGTAGATCTGAGAATTTAAAGTTAGCTCATCACACTTCACATGCTGGAGTGAGAATGACACAAGAAAACTATCACAGCATTCCACAGTGGAATTCTGTCCCCATTGCACTCAATGGCAAAGCTGTACTGAATTAATTAGTGCCGTGTTCTTGCCTCTAAGGGAGGTGTAATTCTATAAATTATCCAAGCAATAGTAGCTTGACTGACCAAAAACCCTACAGCTTTTAAATATCCTGAATAAGCATTAATGGAATTAATGTGAGAAAACTATATCAAATGTTTAAGCATTTTGCTCTTGTTAATGTGTGCAATTTTTTTTTTTTGTAGACTCCTGGAGTAGTCAGCCGAGGCCCCAAGGGAGATCCTGTAAGTGCAGTTTGTTTGTTTTTTTTTTTTTTTTTTCCCAAGGAAACCAACAAAATCAAGACCCCATTCTTCTAGTGCTTTATATCCCATTCAAGCTGCCAAGATACCCTGCTTTCATTGATGTCTGAACTGTCTGCAGCAAGACTGTACCATATAGATATTTTGAAGTGGAGCTTTAGCTTCAACATCACTCTCAAAAATTTAAACTGAAAGAACAGCATTTAGTCCAAACTGTATCACGTTTGTTATATTTTTTTATATTTCTTTACAGAAGGAGAAAAAAATCTTTAAGACTCTACTAGCAGTAATAATTTCAGATTCAGGAACTGAACTGCTAAATATTTCTGATGTGTTTGATTATGTATCAGTTGTAATAAGGTTCCATTACCCAAGTGTTTCCATGTGTGAATTTTGTCTCTCTTCCCTGAATGTTTGGTTGTGGCCTTGTTTAGGAGAGGTTTCCCAGCACAGACACACAGCCTTTGTTATGAGTGGAAAGGTTTATCCCTCAATGCCCTTGCAGTTGGAGGCAAGTGACAACATCTGTATCTGCTCTGTTTGTGTCTTTGCAGGGTTCTCCTGGAGTTCCAGGCAGAAATGGTCCCCCTGGCCCACCAGGACAGCCAGGGAGCCCTGGAGCTCCTGGGCCCCCTGGAATCTGCCAGTCATGTCCCAGTATAAGTGGAGGTGTAAGTCATTGTTATGTTCAGCCTCTCCCTTGGTGCTCATAGCCATGCAAAGCAATGCTGTAGGCATCTGTCCCCTGCACCTTCCCAGGGGCTTTGCTTTCAGTGGCATCCATCCCACTTGTGCCTTTGGGAAACAGAGATGGGTGGTACGTGGGGTTTTGCTCTTGTTTTGGGTGTTTGTCCATAAAATTTCTCTGGAGTGCAATTAAATCTCTGCCTTACCTTATTTGTTTAAACTTTTGGGGCCAGATCTGCTGAAGGACTCAGAAATAATCTGATCAGAAAGAGTGTGATGGAGGATTTCTCTATAAGCTTAATAGTTAGGGAAGTCTCCTACTGTCCTATATTTCATCAATTCATGTTTAATAACAGAATATTCCAACAAGACTAGACTGAAGCACTGCCCCTCTGCTGGCAGGGAAGTGCCATGCAAGTACTCTTTGCCATGGTGCCTCTTTATTTCTGGCTCACTGGATGCTGAAGTCACTTCAGAAGAGCTGGGCACACCCAGCAAGAGAGCTGATTGTAACTGAAGTGTATTAGCACTGAGCCCCAGGCAGTGCTTTGTGACAGGGTGACACTGTCATCCATGCAGGCCACCAAGCCCAGGGTTACAAAATGGGACTTCTGTAGCACAAAGCTGAGAAATACTTGTATGTTAAAATCATTGCTACTTTTGAGTACACTGATTATAACTTCCATATACACTTCCCACTCCCAGGTAAACCAGAAAGTGAGGAAAGATGTCTCGTTTTTATTTAATCCTGAAAGGGATTGCTTCTGCAGGACTGACCTGTGGATCAGCTTACCAGTCCCAGTGGGCACTGGTTTGGGGTTTGGAGAGGCAAACACAGGAGAGGAAAACAGGCTGAATTAGCCTCCCATTCCAACCCTGTATCAAAGATGTGCTGTTGGATCCTGACAAGAGCACAGGAGTCCTGCACCTGGTCAGTGCAGGAGCTGGATCCACAGTGCTTTGGGGGAACAGGCAGAACACTGCATGTGTTCAACCCTTCCTGCTCAACCACCTGTGGGCCGATAATGCATCACTCCACTAATGCCACATCATTTGACTGTCTGCTCATGTGAAATGAGTCATTCATTAGGCACAGCTAAAAGAAATCAGGAAAATGATAATGATAATAATAAACAGCTGTGCTCTTTGGAGCAACAAAAAATATTTCATCAACTTCCTTGAGTGACAACTAAGTCCAACAGAAAAGAGACAGACAGAGAAAATGGGAAAGAAGCTAAGAAGGAGTCAAACCACAGTAAAAGGAGAGAGAAAGGTAATTTTGTGGCTCAGCTAAGGACCAGCTGTCAAGAAGAAAAATGGATGTGCCCAGCCTAGAGAGCTAATGTCACCATGACCTCAGAAAGAAGACACTGTCTGGGATTCTCTTATGTAAATATATGGCAGCTATAGGTCAAGCTAGTACTACTCAGCAGATACAAATGAGTTATTTCTATGCATTTGTTATACCAATGTAAAAAAATACTTGGTATGTAGCAATCACTTTTTTTTTTCTTCTCTTTCTTTTTTTCTTTTTCTCTCTTTCTTTTTTTCTTTATTTCTTTTACAGAGTTTTTCTCCACAGTATGACTCCTATGATGTGAAGGCTGGTGGAGCTGGTATCGGGTACCCACAACCCATTGTAAGATGATAAAGCCTTTTTTTCTGTCCTTTCTTCTTTTTAAAGAATATATTTTCTGCTCATAGATTATACCTTGGATGTGTATGTATCCTGATTTTAATCTAACAATATAAGTTTTCATTTAATTATTGCCTGCAAGTTGAATGTGATGTAAGGCACCAGTTTGTTCAGCAACACTGTTCTAGAAAGTAGCTATAGATGATCTGGATTTTTTATTTTCCACTTTCTTTCTTCACTTTCTTACCTTCCTTTTCCAGATCTCTGTCTGTGATTCACCTTCTTACACTACCTGAATATTTTTCCTTTTCTGTCTCATGTACATTCTTCATTTATCTACTTGATATTCTTCCACTTATTTCTTCCTTTCGTTCCAACAATTTTTACCTCTTCCACTGCCTTTAATCTTCCTTCACCCACTCAGTATCATTTGTTTTTACTGAGCATGATATTCCACACTTGCTAACTTTTCCACAATTCAAACTTGCCTGATAACAAGTGAGTAAACCCTTCTTATAAACTTTATTCATTCCAAAACTCAAACTATTTTCACTTTTTCTTTTTACAATTACCATTTTTTTACCCACAGCTACTCAGACTGTGTACTAAGGATGCTGTATCTGCCTGCTAGACCTGGTCAAGATTTTCAGGTTTTTAAGTGAGAAAAAGCATGGAACTGCCTCAAAGAGTTGTACCTGAGCTATGTTTCATGCGTAATATAAATCTGAATGTTGCACCTCATTATTCTCCTTTTAGGCACTGGGATTTAGAGATATTCAACATGAAGTGTTCTTGATTCAGGCAATCTGCTACAGAGAGGGTGTGGTGAATTGCTGCAACTGGAAATTGGCTGTGCTTCATTGAGCATAATCACTATTTTCAGCCCAATTCTGCATAACATAGTTTGGGTATCACATGTTGTAGCATAGTAAGGCAGTTCCAAGAAAGTGGAGGGTGGAGAGGAGAGGAATTCCATTTGATCATCTTGTGAAATAAGGTTTACTAATCACAACAGCTCTTTTTCCTGAAATATAATCATTATTTTCTCACATTCATTTTAATCTATTCCTACCTCCTTCATTTGCTAATATGATCATCCATGCATTTTTCTTCAACCATCCATTTTTGTCCTTGTTTATTCTTTGATTCATATTTACTCCTCACAGTTTTCACCCACAGCTGCCATCTGCATTCTGCTACTTGGTGTCTTAATATGGGATGTGCTGAAGCAGGCAGATAACAGAGGCACCTTCAGTTAACAACTGTGGTTAACTCCTCTCTGTTTTGGCTTTTTCCCTGGAAGTGATTAGTGATTTCTTGTGCTCTGACTCCTGGACTCAGGTTAAAAAAACACACCTAACTACTTTATTGAGCACCCTAGAACATCTTCAGGGTTGTCTGTATATTTTCAGGTCACAAGGGCTTTTATATTGCATCATAGCATACATGACCTCAAAGTACCAGCAGTTACAGGCAGATGTAGCTGAAATCACTAGAGCTAAATAATGCTTATAATTTTCATTACATAGACTAATTTCTTTATTATTTTATAAATTTATCAATTTTAATTTAAATGCTCCTAATGAATAAATATCCAAACTGAAATAATTTGGAATAGTAGCAAAACAATAAGATATAGTAGCAGCATTGGCTGTGTGTGGTTACCATGCCTGGTATTTCCTCAGTCACACATCTCTCCATTGCTGCATTCATTCCCATGGTTTTACACCACTTGTAGACTGGTTTTGTGCTTTACATCTCAGTTTCTCTTCACTTGCCCATGTAACCTCCACATATTGTCTTTGTCTCTTTCCACCAATGCACATTCTCTAACTGGAGGATGCTCATCTGTTCAAAGTCTGGAGATTCTAGCAGCAAGCACACCCCTAACTATCAGTTTATCTCCTCATATATCTCGTTTGTTTATAGCTATATGTGTAATTGATTGATTGCTGTTGATGGCTTTAATTCTGGTTGGATCTATAGCTACTTTATACCAAATGAGTTCTAATAATTAACAGGGACTGCCCATTGTATTTACAACAGAGGCAACCCCATTTCCCAAACCCTCACAGCTCTGCCTCTTGCTGTACTTGTCTCCTAGAAAATAGCAAATATTAACATGACGCATTTTTTAGACAAAAGACAACTGTGAACTAATTTTTTTTTGTAGTATAGTAAGGTACTGTCCTACATATGCCAGTATAGTACAGCAATACTGATAATGTTGTATTATGAAAATTAGGTTCATGAAGTTGGAATACATGACCTTTTCTGACACAATATGACACTATTTTGTGAAACAAATTCTGTGCAATATTAACTATGGAATATTCTGCCAGTACTGCAGCACACAGTGATCCTCGTATCATCCATATATGTGATTCTTTTGGCTGTGGGAAACACATGAAGAGTTTAACAAAAGCTTTTTTTTTTAAAGAACCCCCTATAGCTGCAGTAAACCACTGTGCTAACTTATAAATGTTTTCTGTTTTGCAGTATCAAATGCTTTTGTCATTGTTGCTACAAGAAGTACAAATATTGAGGTTTGATTAGTTCAGACCTCATTTCTTTCTTATGGCTTTGTACTGTTAAAGCTCAGAAAATATTTCACTGATGAAAATGTTTGCCTTACTGACTACAACAAAAGTATGGCCTTAATTCAGTGTATCTCTAGGTCATGAGGAGTCTCTAGTGTTGGGCTAATTAAGCTCAGTTACATGGCAGAGAAGCTGACACTGATTTTCTCTGTCTAACAGAAATTCAGTTCTACTTTCCATTCTTCCCCTTCAGGCAGCTGAAAAGCAGAGTTCTGAGCATCCCTCTGGGGTCTAGAGAAGGGCAGTAGTGACTCAAAAATGAAAAGCTGCAGCTCTGAAAATACCTTGGGAGTATATTAGCCAAGCCTGCAAGGAGCAACCCAGTGAAGCCTTTTCTGAAGGGACAACTAGAAAATGTATTTCTTCAGCACTGTGTGAATATACTGCTGTTTCCTTTTTACTGCACCAAGTGCAAGTCACTGAGGACTTTTCTCTGAACTAATTATGTAAAAGTTTATTTCACAGTTATTGATGGCTATTGAAACTATATTAAGCTTCATAGCTATATTACATTAATGTAACCACTGTTTTTTAATCTATGCTGTAGAGTGGCTTTCCAGGACCCCCTGGCCCCAGTGGCCCCCCTGGCCCACCTGGACATGCAGGTCCCCCTGTAAGTAACGTTAATCTTTTCATAATCGTCTTGTATTCTTTTACATGAGCTCCTCCTTTTCTCTGTCATAAACATTAAGCACCTTTTCAACTGACAAATCTGGATACTATGCTGAAGAATTTTATGCATAAATGTCATTTTGGGCTGTACCATCACCAGGACTCAAGAGCTGAGGTCAATGTACTGTCCTGGCTTAAATCCTTGTGTACCCCTTGAGATCTCTGCAAGTCCAAGTTAACATTATTTGAAGACATGCCACTGCCTGACATCCTGCTGACATTCCCAATGTCTATCCATGCAAAATATTAACAGAAGGTAAAGGAAAGTGGGATACACTTTCAGTGAACACACCAAGGGGCTGAGTTTTTCAACATCCATCTCCTTTTAGAAGAGCAGATTAATTCTGTTTTCTTGGAGGCATGTTCTACCTGTTTCTGGTAATTTCACCTTCAGTCATTTGTTGACTGATCTGACTACAGTTTTCCTTACAATTATGGGAAATGATATAAAATATATAATTATATCAAATATAACTGCACCATGGAATGGTGCATGTAGCTGTTCACATCTTGACTGAGTTTTTTGCTGCATTCCAGGGCTCTGCTGGATACCAGGGCTCCCCTGGAGAACCAGGACAACCTGGCCCTCCCGTATGTACCCATTCAGTATCTCTGTGTATGTTAGAGACATGACCTTAAAAGTGTGAATCTGTGTCACCTCTGCAGTGGATGGAAATTTTGCAGTTTATCCTAGTTGTTTATTATGATGCATGTAAAATGTAAAAGTATTTATGATGGCTAATGCATTTGTAGCTTGAAGACTTAATATTTGTTATTATTGTAGTTAATATTAATTACTTTTCTACAGGGACCTCCAGGCCCTGTTGGAATGATAGGCCCAGTTGGTCCACCAGGAAAAGATGTAAGTTCACTATTATTCATCCCATTATTAATAAATAAGAATAAAAAGGTTCATTAAGTTGCAAGACAACAGAGGACATTGATTTTATTGCATTTGAGAATTTTTAGCATCTCCCTATTTCTCTATTTGACAACATGTCTTCAAGAAAATAAATTTGGCTTACATGAGGTCTAATTGTCTATTCCATAAAATGTCCAATTTTAGCAGACAGTTTGATTGATTAAAAAAAAGTACATAAGCATGAAACAAGCAATTTATTTGGTGCAAATTAAATTAGCAGTTATAAAGAAAATCAAACAGTAGTGGTAGCTTTCTGCTCCCTTAAAATGTTACTATGGGACTTACAGCCATTGACACCATTGTGTGTGTCACAGCTGGGAGTCCTGAACAGATGGAGTACCAGCCAAGGTACAAACATCTACAGCTTGTGTCCATTTTGAGTGTTTTACTGAGAAGAATAAGTTTTCTAGGATCATCTCTTGCTAAAGATTGTCTTGAAGTAGCTTAGAAATTAACTAGAATCTTGTTAAAGGCTGAGTTTATAAATTCTGGCAGTTGTTTTCCAAAAGGCAGTGACAGAGTGAACTGTCACCCTGAGAGGAATTGCATGACCACCACTGTCTTTGGTGGAAGTTTCACCTGTTTGCTCCAACTCACCTTGTTCTACCACAACTGGTGCTTTGCCAGTAAGTCAAGCAATAACAAAACACTAAAAAAAAATTATTTTCTTTCAACAGGGAGAACCAGGAAGACCAGGCAGGAATGGAGACCGTGGAATCCCTGGATTACCGGTATGGAAAATCTCCCATTAACAATTGTCTTCTAATCATAGGTTTTGTTTTCCCACATCAAGTTAGTCAGATGAACATGACACACAGTGAATGTTGCTTTGTGTTCTTCATACAATAAGTACATTATTTATTAATCTTTCTATATTTATGTGTTTAGGGTCACAAAGGACACCCTGGAATGCCTGGGATGCCTGGGATGAAAGGCCAACGAGTAAGTATTGAGTATGTTGATTATAGCTGACTCTGTTACTCTCCTTGAATGATGGTGTTGCACAGTTGTGATCTTTCAGCCATTTCCAGGACTGAATCATATAACTAAAGTTAATTTCTGCACTATGTAATCTGAACTTCCATAACAAAGATTCAAGTTTTTTCTGGTTACCTCAGTTGTAGAGCTCCATCCCCAATGCTGAAAAGGGTTCCAACAGCTGATAGCACTCATTATTGAAAATATGCCCCTTTTGGGGGCTTAATATTTTGCCAAGAGGAATCAAGTTTTCCAGAATGCAGGAGGAATACAATTCACAGATATGGTTTTACTTTCCTACAGGGTTTTGATGGAAAAGATGGTGCCAAAGGTGACAGTGGTGCTCCTGGTCCAAAGGTAAAAATTTAGAGTGTCATCTTTCTAAGCAGGTAGAGTAATGAGCCCATTATTTGCTGTATAGCTGTGCTTTGCATTTTAAACAATTAGAAAAATACAATAGTCATTAAAGAAAGCCGTTTAATGCCTCCATGAAAAGAATATTAATCATTCTGAAGTAGTTAGATATTTAGAACCACATCATGTCCCAATTTTCCAGCCATAATAAACATGAGATACCAAAATGAAGGGACAAGTCTTGGTCATCTGACTTTCCTGCATAGTATTTTGAAAGCTGAGTCTTTGATTTTTATTTCCTGTTTAGTTTTTGATTTGACACTTGTTTACACTTCTCAGAAATCAGTTCATGCTGAGGACACCCAGCACCCCATAGAAAGGGATAAGAAGTTGCGCTTTTTCTGTGTCTCTTCCCCTTGAATAAACCAAAAAGTGTTCTCACCAAAGTTCATTTTCTTTTCTCTCTGTAACAGGGTGAAACTGGTCTTCCTGGAGTAAATGGAGCACCAGGCCAACCGGTAAATATGTGCATCCTGGAGTGTTTAAATGTTAGCTGAGTTGTTCCTCATCCTTTTAACTTTACCACATGCAGTGGACTATAGTGAGTTACACAAATAAGAGCAATGTCTCTTTGCTCAGCCATCTGATTTTAGAGGCCATTTAACAGATTCATTTTTACTATGTTTTCTAGGGACCAAGAGGTCCAGCTGGAGAAAGAGGAAGACCTGGGAATCCCGGTGGCCCTGTAAGTAATTGCAGACATTGCTCTTATCTAGAGGCAGCACATATGTGGATTCAATATGTTGAGAATTCCCTACTTCCTTAAAGCAGTTGTAATGTAAAGGAGTAAAAAACTACATAGCATGAAAAAATCTCACATGAAACCTTTTCAGTCCCCAATTAAAGATGTAACACTTCTAACCCACAACACGTTCACTACCTTATTTCCTGTTTTGCTTTTTGAAATGAAAAGATTACGCATTGAGGGAGAGTTCAGTGTTTCAGCATAAGCTCAGGTTTGGCAAAGAGAAGCAGGGGGGAGGAGTGGAAGCAGAGAGTGGCAGGGGACGGTAGAGAGAGGGAAAAAATGCAATCTCAAAAGTAACTTGTGGGAAACTATAAAACTCCCCTTTGACAGGTTAGAGGGTACATCCCTCGCTCTGAAGGAACTCTTATTTCATAGCATTCAACACAATCAACAAAGCAGTTTACAGCCAGCCCCTTGTTTGTGCAGACACTGCATAACCTGAGCAGAGGGTCTGGTCTAATATGGCTACAAGACAGGCAACAGGGTTTAAAAAGTCATCAGTGTTCATCAGGTTTTTGGAGTGAAATTTAGTCTTTTACGTGAATCAGAAGTGATTGTTACTTTGAAGTACACATCTGTTGCAATCTTACTTAATCACATAGACAATGTGAATGTAGCTGTTATTTCCTTAAGAAATTTAATAGGAATGTATTTTTACATCTTCCTGTCACAGTGCAAGTCACGTAAAGTGTTGTATATTCCTTCACAAAATATTCAGTTAATAATTACTTTGGAATTTCTCATTTAAGGAATCCTTGGGTCTTAGTTAACTAAGTGGGAAAGAACAGACACAAAAATATGGTCCCTGAGTCATGGACATGAAAGGATGTGGGTTCTGTGTCCAGGGTAGTGTTCTGCACCTAATACCTCTCTTCTTTCTGTAGGGTGCCCATGGCAAAGACGGATCTCCAGGAGCAGCAGGCCCACCTGTAAGGCAACTTTGACTTTCAGTATTTGTGTTGCTTTAATCCAATTACTTCTAGCAGATGTTCTGCAGTGCCAGCAAACCCAAAATTGGGGTGCACTTGTTCAAGAATGAGCATTATATTTATTTGTGTTTCAATTGTGTATATTTCATTGTGTTGGTTAATGTACTTAAAGGACACAGGGTGATAGGAGAGCTTCAACACTGTAAATCAGAAAATGCAAAAATCCAAACCCAGATTATTCTCAGAGAACACATAGATGGATGGAATTGCTGAACTACATGAAGATTAAATTTTGAATGATTTTATCAAATAAATTATTCTGCTGTCTGGAGTTGGCAAATATTTTTCTTTTCCATCTGCCTAGAAACCTGAGCATGTCCACTTGGGTGTGTAACAGCTGCATTGGCTTTTTCTCCTTCTTTTTTTATAATTAGAACAAATTTTGAAAGTTTTTTATAACTTAATCTGCCTAATGATAGATTTCATGTTTTTAAATTTAAAACACAGAAATTCAGCTGAACATCTGAAAGTCAGGGTAACTAAGATGTAGGTGTGATATTTTAGGACTAGCCAAATCTCATCTTTTACAGCATGATTTATATTTGCTAGTTTCCAGGTGTTTCCTTACTCAGAGAAAAATCTCATAATCAGACTCCCTTTTTTAACTTAAGATTAATTCCATATGGCTTTTACCTTTTGCATTAATAGTATTTCTTTCACTTTAAAGGGTCCCCCAGGTCCCCCTGGAACCGCAGGATTTCCAGGCTCTCCAGGTTTTAAGGTACTCAACTAAAGACATATAAGTACGTGGGATTTGGTCCTTTCTCTAGTTACACAGCTGATGTCACTCTACATCATTATTTTATGAGCCCTCCTTTTCCTGGCTGCTATTACACTGTTTGCAAGCCTAGAACAGATGTGCTATATGCAGCATGAGACAAACCCAATCCTCATCACCTTTGTGAATGCCCACAACAAAGCACCACCAAGTGGTAGAAACCATTAATTTAATGCTGATTGCCATGGAGATGACTAAAAAATGCCTTCATTTTCTCATTTTACTGGGGTTTTTTTCCATAGGGTGAAGCTGGTCCTCCTGGTCCTGCTGGTGTTAGTGGTAGTCCCGGAGAGAGGGGAGAACCTGGTCCTCAGGGAAATGCTGGGCCACCTGGGCCTCAGGTACATGAATAGCACTTGGGACCTGAGAGCTGCTGTGCCACCTGCTCTTCACAGAGCCCTTTGCTCTGGTTCTGGGTTAGCAGCATTGGTTACTCTGTTATATTTATTTTTCCAGGGCCCTCCTGGAAGAGCTGGAAGCCCTGGCAACAAGGGTGAAATGGTGGGTACTTTCCACATCTCTGCCATTGCTGCACTCTGTTGGTGAGGGTCACTGTTTCGACTGGGTAGAGTCCACCAATGCCACTCTCTCTTCATCTCTGTCTGCTGTTCTCTCTCTGCAGGGACCTTCTGGTATTCCTGGTGCTCCTGGTCTGCCAGGAGGCCGTGGTCTTCCAGGTCCTCCAGGTGCAAGTGGAAACCCTGGAGCAAAAGGCAGTCCGGTGAGTTATTGATGGTAATTACACTCGTTGTACCAACAAATATGGTGGAAGTAAGCCTGGTACCATTAAAAAAACCCCATTGATCTTCTCCTATTTACTTGAAATAGTGTAATAAATTATTTTATTATGAAAATAGGAAATTATTTTTATAAATATATAACATATTTTGTTTCATATATATAGGTATTGCTATATATAAAGATTATACATAAATATGATGATAATACCTAGTTGCTTTCCTAAATTATCTACGAATTCAGATACAACAAAGAGGCTGCTTCTGTAAAATGTAAAACATGAAACAAAATCTGTTTTACAATCTTATTTTCACCTGTTTTAATTCCCAAGGGCTGAGTCCACAGTCCACTAAACCCCATGAATTGTATCTGGTCTTTCACTGTCACTTACCCCAGCAGGCCCTTTTCTTACAGCCTTACACCACATGTAGCTCTTTGTCAGAGAAAATACCCAGGGACTTTCAACAAAAGACTCAATGGTGTCTGAAATAGCTCAGGAACAGACATAAAATTTTACTCAACGGTGTTTAAGATTGTATCACTTCTTTCCTTTACTGCATTTTTAAGGAGTCCCATGGCTTCCACTTACAGGTTTGGCCAGCGCGTGCTGATTCCTGTGCAGAATGATAAATAAAAAAAATGAGTCAATAATTTGAAATATCATGTCTACTTCCTTGTATTTCAGTATGTCTAGTAGCTCTAGAAAGATGCCCAGCTGCAACCCATAATTTTAATCGGATTTTCTGCTTTTTAGGGAGACCCTGGTAAGGATGGTGCAAAAGGAGATCCAGGCCCAAAAGGCGAGCGCGTAAGTGATTTCAAGATGTGTCCAGAGACTTCTTTCAGGGAAGCCTGAACCCTTAATCTTTCCCCATACAAAATCTGTGGGATTTTTTGAGACTTCCAACTCACTGATTGGCTTGGTTTCTGCTGTTGCCAGGGTGAAAACGGCACCCCAGGTGCTCCTGGGCCTCCTGGTGAGGAAGGAAAGAGAGGTGCAAATGGAGAACCTGGGCAGAACGGAGTACCTGGTACCCCTGGAGAAAGGGTGAGCTGTGGTACATGACCCTTTGAGCCAAGACAGAGGCAGAAAATTCTGAAGTTCAAAACACTTGCAGGAGAAAGTTGGCTCCATGTATCTTCTCAGAAAATTCCAGATGTGAACTGGGTTACAAAACTGGGGAGAATTCTTATCTAGTTTCTCCTCTGAATTGCAGCTCTTGGATCTATCTCAGTTGGAAAAAAATTAATTTCTTTCAGTATTTGATATAGAAGAAGCAGTGATCTGACATATCTGGAAGTTTTACCAAAACATTTTTGCTGAGAAGCAATCATAAACTATGAGAACTACAAGGGGAATGAATAATCAAAATTTCAAAATTACTTCTCAGTTAACAAAAATAAACAATCAAAAGAATTTCTGCTCTGGAAAGTGAAATTAATGTAAATTCTTCTACATTCAAGATATGTCTTTATATCAACATCTCTATTGCTAATACATCTTCAATATCAGTAACAACAGTATTGTCAGGATGTTGTTTATGTTATAATATTTCAACTGCAAACAGGTTTATTGGCTAGTATATTAAATAATTTTCCAAAAATTTAATAATTCTCTCAGAGAAATCCACTAATTGTTTCATTCAAAATAAATAGCAACATCATTACAAATTTTAGATTTCTGTTCCCATCAGAAACAAAGGAAACTGTGCTGATCTATTTGAAAGTACTAACTTAATAATTGATTGCAATATTTGCCGAAGCTATGAGGAAACCAAAGATGCATAATGAACTAATTAATTATACTAAACATATAAAGGGGGCTGCAAAATTAAATTTATAATTCAAATTTCTTTTATAAAGATAGCAGCAAATATAAATATTAAAACAATACAACAAAGCTCTTCTCAGTATTGAATTAGAGGAAAATAATTGTCAATACTGAATCTGATTTTTGTTTTTTATAGTGCTTTAGAAAACTCATAAATAATGATGCAGGGCCAGCTAAAAATAAAGGAGGACAGGGTATAATTTCAACAGGAACACTAAAATCTTCTTACTACACTGAAATGCCACTTTCATTTTTTTTTCCCATTAATTTTCATAATGCTAAGTCTAATGGTAAATAGTTTAGAAGACAACCCAGTTACTATTACCTGTGTCATCCTGCCTGTGATCCATAATTTGTTTTTTATCTGGCAGGGCTCCCCTGGCTTCCGTGGCTTACCCGGTAGTAATGGGCTTCCAGGCGAAAAGGTATCAATCTTCCTCCAAAGGAGTCCTCCAAACTTTTGGAGAATCCATATGCATTTGGATGGACAATTTCAGATTCAATGCTGGTTCCCTTGCTGTGAATCTCCACATCTCTTTCCAGGGTCCTGCAGGTGAGCGTGGCAGCCCAGGTCCCCCTGGCCCCAGTGGACCTGCAGGAGAGCGTGGACAAGATGGAGGCCCAGGTCTTCCTGGAATGAGAGTAAGACAGGACATCTCTGAGAAAAGGGGATAAACTCTGCTAGAGAGGACTCATCTGAGCTGATGTGGTAGAGGAGTCCAACCAGAGATCCTTTCTATGAGTTCCTTTAGGCAGTAGTAGCATCCATTCATGGTGGGACAGGTAATGGAGCAGAGTCACAGGGCATTCCTAGGACACTGGCACAACAGAGTCAAGAGGCTTTGGGAGGCTCCCAGAGCATGCAAGGCCCTGCCATGAGAAATGCCTCTAATATGAGTCAGCACTGGGTGATTTTCTGCATTAGCTCTTTGCATTTCAGCAAATTCTAACATTAGGTATTATGGGGTTTTATTGAAATATGTTTCTATATATATGTTTCAGTTATTATGTAAATAGACTTAAGTAATTAAATTAGAAAATAAGTATTTCAATATACATGAGTATTATATTTTTGGCACATTTGTAATTAGAGCAAATAACCTGTTGGTCAGTTTTTTACAGTACATATCAGTAAGATTTCAGAGATGGCCTATTGTGTAGACAGCATCTAATTGTACATGGAACAACATTCTGGGAGCTGTACTAAGAATTAACAACTCCTAACAACAAATATATTGACATTCAAAAGCCCAGATGCAGGCTGCTAGGAGCTAAAGATTTTATTGGCAAGGAAACTGAACTATTTAAAATACAACAAAAATAATATTTAGAAATTTAAAGAAGTTAATGAAAAAAGTGTTGCACATTGTGTTGCTTTTAGGTAGAGTAGGTGTGTAGTCAGAATTGTTTAATTTCTTTTTTTTTCCACCTAAATATGGTTTTCTTCCACATAATGAAAGAAATTTTTGTGCTAATTGATTAATATCTAGTGTCTTGCTGATATACAACTCTCAGAAAAAAAAACAATAAACCCATAATGGCAGAATTTGTTTGCTTTCTCCAATTTTCACCTTCATGGGCTGAGGGAAATGGAAAGATCTTTATTAAAGAGGATGATAGCAAGCAACAGTTTTTATATATTTATATTCATTAATTGAAACTTCATAATGTGCACTTTAAACTGAAGTATAACACTTTTTTTTTTCCTTCAATTTGCAGGGCTTGCCCGGAATTCCAGGAAGCCCTGGAAGCGATGGGAAGCCTGGCCCTCCCGTATGTACATTGTGCAAATATTTTACCCCAGTCCTCCTGCTGACCCAACCTGACCCTAATCCCACAGCATCCACATGACAGGTTGTTATCACAGCCAGATTTATTCCCTCCTCTCTGTTTGCTTTAACTACCAGAGCCCTTTTTATGCTGCATCATTGTAAGAGCAGCCTGCAAACTCTGTCATTTGGTACCATGTAAAATACATAGCAGATGGGCCACAGTTGCAGAACAGAACACATAATGAGTTTTGAACAGTGTCTCCCCCTCACTCAATGTTGAATGAGTCCTGGGAATTGCTTTATTTCACCTCACAGATGCCACATCTTCCTTTCTTTGTGCTTATCCCAGGGCAATCAGGGTGAATCTGGACGCTCTGGCCCACCTGGCCCTCCAGGCCCCCGTGGCCAGCCTGGTGTGATGGGTTTCCCTGGTCCTAAGGGCAATGAGGTGAGTGGGATTTCTCCTCTTCTGTGAAATTTGACTCACCTTGCTTGGTGAGTCAAATGTTAAACTAAATTACTCCATAGTGGGGCTATCTCATACTGCAGCTTTAGACAATTGTCCAC
Organism: Agelaius tricolor; assembly: GCF_023055355.1. Classification (NCBI taxonomy): domain Eukaryota; kingdom Metazoa; phylum Chordata; class Aves; order Passeriformes; family Icteridae; genus Agelaius; species Agelaius tricolor. Next base: position 5,257,621 of record NW_027269270.1, read on the forward strand.
TGACCATAAACAAGTATTTCAAATGTAGTCTTTCTCTTTTGTAAGGGTGCACCAGGCAAGAATGGAGAAAGAGGCCCTGGTGGACCACCTGGACCACCTGTAAGTTTTGATAATATTTTGTTTAATAATGACACAGTATTAATAATAACTTGATGAGTCTTACAAAAGTGGTATCACTCTCTAACCATAGCCTAATTTTGTCTTTGAATAGGGTCTTGCTGGGAAGAATGGTGATGTTGGCCTTCCAGGTCCTCCAGGACCTACTGTAAGTGTGGTGGTCCCATCTGAGGCAATGATCAGGGGTCTGGCAGCTACAGATAGACACTGGGAATTTAGCAGAAGGAAAATATTCTTAATGATACAAAGCAATCTACTTTTATGAAGACAAATAAAAGAGCTCTTTGCCATTGTTTTAATGAACAAATATTACAAACTTTGGTGGGAGAAAGTTGAGTCAGGTATACTCGGTGTAGATTGAAATGAAAAGTCAATTTAGAGCTCTTGGTCTTTTCAAGCAGAAATGTATTGTTGCTCCCTTTAATGTTTATGGCATTTCAGACTCCTATCAAGTTAAAACGTGTCTGCTGAATCACATCTAAGAGTTGGAGCAAAAAGAGCAACTACCACAACACCAACATACACTGGTTTTTGAGCTTGTGCAATGTCATCATCAGGTCACAATTAGGAGGTGTAGATTAGAGGTGGTGAGGAGTTGTTTATATATTGAAGTGTTCTCAGGCAAGTTCATGGATTTTTCCCTCATTTGTTTGATTCTAGGGTGCTTCTGGAGAGAGAGGAGAACCAGGACCAGCAGGCCCACCTGGCCTCCAGGTGCTGTGTGTTTATTGTTTTCTGATTCTTTTTAATAGACTAACACAAACACACAAAATTTAAAAAAAAAAAAAAAAGGTATCTGAACATTTATATTGGAATGCCAGATATCATCATATTTTGAATATAATAGAATACAACAGATTAACCACTTGACAAATGTTACAAGGAATGAGTTGGCCACACTTCTTTGAGTCAAAAGCAAGAATCTGAAGATGTAAAATGCATAACTTATCTGTGTAACATGGATAATGCTGTTCTTTCATATAGGGATTGCCTGGTGGACCAGGACCAGCTGGAGAGAATGGAAAGCCTGGAGAACCAGTAAGTAGTGAATTGCCTTTTTTTTTTAGCAAAAATTAATGAAAAGTTCTTCTTAAATTATATTTCCAAATTGAGACATCTCTTAGCTCTCCTCAAAGCAGCAAAGTCTGATTTGGGGAATCATAGGGAAGAGAAACAGGATGCCAATCACAATGCAGATGTACTAAGTAAACTTCTAACTAACTTACATTTATTTTCTCATAACCAGGGGCCAAAAGGTGATATTGGAGGACCTGGATTCCCAGGCCCTAAGGTAAATAATAAAGAAAATTTTTTAATGGCATAAATTAATTAACAAAATATGAGCCTGAAAACAAATAACACATTTTTTATCACAGGGTGAAAATGGTATCCCAGGAGAACGTGGTGCACAGGGTCCTCCAGGACCTCCTGGAACAAGAGGTGGACCAGGTCCTGCTGGCACAGAAGGTGCCAAGGTACCCACAGAATGTCTTCCTTTTCTGCTATTCTGATACCATTTGGGTTAATTTCTTTTTTTCTAATTATTTTTTGTTACTCCTTAGGGTCCTCCTGGCCCACCGGGTCCCCCTGGAGGCACAGGACTGCCTGGCTTACAGGGAATGCCAGGAGAAAGAGGAGCTTCTGGAAGCCCTGGACCAAAAGGGGAGAGGGTAACACACACACACACTTTTGATTTTATGCTGATTTAATGTTAGTGTCCCACAAGGCACTGGGTTTGTCCACATCTTCACTTTGGCCTGATTTCAGAGGTGCAGATTGTGTAGCAGCACTGTTGGTTTAGCAATGGGATGTGGGTCCTAGGTATTGAAAAATATGGGGTTTTCCCTCAGTTTAATACATGCTAGATACTTTGGTGCAATGGGTCTCTTGGGGGATGGGTACAGCAAAACAGTTCTAATGAATCTAATTAATGATGAGCATAGTTCATACCATGGGAAGAAAATTTGGCCTGGACTTCCTTTTGAATCAATTTGGGTTCTTTTCCTCATCAAAGGATGTAGTATCTGATGCTGCATACTGGGCAAAATATCATCCCCAATTTCATTAAGGAAACCTGGCTATTGAGAGACCCCTCAGTATGAGATCCTCCCCCCCATTTAGGCTCATCTCCTCATGCTTCCTTTTTGCTCATGGTTTTTATGTCTTAAACTTCCCAGGGAGAACCTGGTGGTAAAGGTGCTGACGGCCTTCCTGGTGCAAGAGGAGAGAGAGTGAGTATTTAAACATCCAACAGTTTACCCATCAGCTTTATGCAGCCAGCTCTTAGAACAGGAGTAACCTCACACTGAATGATCTACAACAGCAACAGTTGTAATCTCATTGTGTTTCATTCCAGCAGTGCAAAACTGGGTTTGTAAACTAAATTAGGCCTAATACTGGTTTTTGTGATTACCACTCCTTGGGTCAATGTAATGGAATTTTTTAGAGAAAGACTGGGACAATGTTTTAGAAGGAAAGAAATCATATGAAAGAGAAAATCTACCTGACTGATGTTATAATGAATCACAAAAAGACATTCTCATACAGAATATTCCTACGGGTTACTAAATATGATGTATTTATACATCTATATAGCAAATACACATAAAATAGGCACTTGAAATACATACATCTATCAAATCACTACCTGCAGGCAGTATATACATGAAAGTAATGAGGGATCATAAATATACAAATGCAGATTGGTTGAGTTGGAGGAAATATAAAAAATTTATTTCACACTATAAGGTACAGATTAAATTTTCAAGAAAGAAATAAGTCAGGGAGCTAGTCCGGAGATGCTGAAGAAATGTGGATCAACTATCTAACTGAAAATTGGAGCAACAGGTCACTTTTATTGCATACCAGTGAAAGACACCTATTCATTTCAGGTAGTTTGGGATGAGGTTTGGATGGTTAGGGAAAAGAAAAAGGGAACCACTCAGTTGGAGATCTCTCACACTGAAAAATGGTGTGATTTCAGAGCATCACTCCAAAACATGGTGTGCAAATGCACTTTGGCACTGTAACTTGCTTCATTTATCATTGGCAACCTGTTTACACTGAAACACAAACACTATTGATCAAAGCATAAGAGTTAACATTGTCATATTTTGATACAAGATACATAATTTTCTCATTTTCCAATTTTTCAGGGCAATGTAGGTCCCATTGGCCCTCCTGGTCCTGCTGGCCCACCTGGAGATAAGGTAAAGCATCCTCACAAAGGGGTTTGGACTGTAAGGAGTCCCAGGGGTGGCTGTCTCAGGGGAAGCAGACAAACACCCCGTGACCATCCTTGTTTGTTCCCTGCAGGGAGAGACTGGCCCAGCAGGTGCCCCTGGCCCAATGGGTTCCCGTGGAGGTCCTGTAAGTGACAGAACCTTTCTTTTCTTCCTGTATAACCTCACCTAGCTCCTCTTGCCTGCTGTAGGTATCAGTGCTGCACCAAACCTATCAGTAATACACGAGGCTTGGGCTGTAAATAAACCAAGCGCATTCAGCTCCTGTTGACTCTTGGGATTTATAGGTACTAAAGGCTTCAGAAAATCAGGGCTTTTAACATTGTAAAGGGTTCAGAGGGCTGTGATGACAGGGCAAGGCAGGAGTTGAGCAATAGTCATGTCCATCTTGATTTAAAGTTAAATAAACTTTTGAAAAGACTCCTTTTTTTGTATTTATATTCTTTATATTTACACTCTGGGATCTCAGTTGAACACCAGGGGTTGTGGTCAGGGTTCATACAGGTGTAGCTGAGTTAAGTTTACCCCATTTTAGAGAATTATCAGTTAATTCCTGAACAGCTGTATTTAGTTCTTTGGAGGAAAAGTTGTTTTGGATCAGTTGTTTTGGGGTTTTTCTCCAAAGGCTGGTAAGACAAAGAAACATCAGCAGCCTTAACAGCAGTATTCTCTAACTTCTAAAGTGAAGTTTATCTTTCTAACATCTTCCATTGCTGACATGTGGTTTTCTACAGGGTGAACGAGGAGAACAAGGTCTTCCTGGGCCCGCTGGCTTCCCTGGAGCCCCAGTAAGTGTCTGCACTGCTCTGCCTGCACTATTCAGACACACATAGGGTAACATGGCTTTGTCCTTCTTCTCCTGCACTGGTAGGGCAGTAGAGTTTAACTGCATTCACACTTCATTTAATATTTAAGTTCCCTTCAGACAAGTACCTCGATAGCATTTCTTGTCACAATATCATCTGCTTTTTTGAGTGGTAATATAACACTATAATTTTTCTACAGGGCCAAAATGGGGAACCTGGTGGCAAAGGAGAAAGAGGCCCCCCTGGTCTGAGAGGAGAGGCCGGACCCCCTGGAGCAGCTGGTCCACAGGGCGGCCCTGGTGCCCCAGTAAGTGTTTGCTGTTCCTTGTTGCTATGGAGAGGTTTCTTCAGCCCTCCCTCAGCCTCAGTGGGCCCAAGTGCAAGGAGATGAACTGCCTGAAACTTATTGACACTTCCTATAATTTTAATCTTTATCAAATCCTTTGCTTTATCTACTTCCTTCCATGTAGGGTCCACCAGGTCCCCAAGGAATAAAAGGAGACCGTGGATCTCCTGGCGGGCCTGTGAGTATCTCTCCAACTTAGTCACTGCTAAATTCCTCTATTTATTTCAATAAATGTGACCTAAATGAAAAATAAGAACTTCAATGACTATATTAATAGTATTAACAGTTGAAAAATATTTAAAGTGTTCTAGAAGGAGTAATTAAAGTAGAAGTCTTTAGTGATCTGGATTACCTTGATTTTAATATAAGGTGCCAAAATAGCTTTTGACAAAATGACCCAAAGCTCTACAATGGCTTATCTCAACAGTTATTAAATTTACTTGCCATCTTTGCCAACTATCTCAAATCCCACTAACTCAAGTTTAAGGAGGATATATGTCCTCCTCTTACAAAAAAAAAAAAAATTGATTTTCTGTTCCCTATCAGGACATATAATTTAGGTTTCAAACAAAACATGACTATAATTTAAACACAGATGTATGTAAAAATCCATTTATTCCCGTTTCCCAGTTTTCAGAAAATAACAAAAATATTGATCTCTTCTAGGGTGCTGCTGGTTTCCCTGGTGCTCGTGGTCTACCTGGTCCCCCTGGTAACAATGTAAGTTGGTTTATCCCCCTTTTCTTTTAGTCTTACTTTGTGGATACATTTAGATGTGTATTAATATATAATGCAAAAACATTCTGAACATGATGGTTGTACTTCAGGAAAAAAATCTGCAAAAAAGAGTTTATCGTCCTTACAGTATGGAATAGAAAGTAGGATTTTAATTAAGGTACCATTAGAGTCAATGCAATTCTTTCCATTCATTGGTTCAGCTAAGACTATAATGAAAGCCACTTCATTCTGAACATGTCCAAGACACCATATTAAAGGCATATGGCAGGAGTGATTCAAGAAAGCAGAAGGGCCTGCGGCCTATTTCCAATTTCTGTGGTAGAGCCATGAGTAAGGAATGTGTACCCTGTGTTGGATGCATTACAGGCACTGGGCATCCAAAATGTGCAGGTGTATGTCCAGACAGCAAGGATAAAAAATGCCAGCTGTGAAAGGGATACATTAAAGGATTCTCTTACAACACAAGATCAGATTTGGGTGCACAGGACTGGACCCCAAATCTGCCTTCAGGCAATGACTCAGGTCTGGCTGGTTTTCATGAGACCAATGCCAGTGCATGTGTGCAGCTCACACTTTCCTTCTTAAAACTCTTTCCAGGGTAGCCCAGGTCCCCCTGGTAACGCAGGCCCTGCAGGCAAGGATGGGCCTCCTGGACCCCCTGGCAGTTCTGGTGCTCCTGGAGGTCCAGGACCTGCTGGAATCAGAGGTGAGCCCGGCGCACCAGGAGAAAAAGGGCCCCCAGGAGCCCGAGGAGAAAGGGTAAGTGTCCCTTCAGCCAGGGACCATTCCAGCAGGAGACAGGGATTATGTCTGTCCAGAACAAGCAGCCACCTCTGGAATGTTGAAGGTGCTCCCACTGACTGCAGTGACCTTTTCTCAAACAGGGGGCTCCAGGTGAGCCAGGTCCTCAAGGCATCGTTGGCGGCCGGGGGAACACGGGTCTGCCAGGCCTGCGTGGCCCCAGCGGCCCACCCGGGATGGCAGGGGCCAAGGTGAGAGCCCTTCACTGCAGCCACAGCCTCAACCCTAACACAACCCCAACCCTGCTGCTAAAATTAGCCTGGAGAGGCAAAAAGTGATAAAAACAGCTTAGAGACACAAAAAGTAATGAATGTATTGGGGGGTTTAATGCTTTCTAGTCCAGAGATGAGAGAATTTACAGTTATTTCTGTTTACATGCATAAGATCAGGCTTTTAAATGGCTGGTATCCAGCTGCTGTAGGATGTGAGGTTCTATTTCAGATTATAGTATATATATTATATATCTAGGAGTACATTATCCACTTCACACACTTTGGGAGGGTCATGAGGAGGAGGAAGCTGTAACCTCTTTTGGGTACAAGATCCAAGTCATAGTATCACCCACCACTTGTTGTTTACTCCTGCTTAGTTCTCAATATGTTTCTTGCTTAATTATGACCCAAACAGAAAAGTACCCTCACATCCCTTCAGAAAAGATGGGGTGAGGCTTGGTTTGTATTTTATCACTAATATAGTGATAGACCAGCATTTTTTGGTTAACAGCTTTGGCCACTGTTTTCAGGCACATAAGAGATATATCTGTTTATTATTTCTTAGTTGTCAGTTAATGAGGAACATTCAATGGCCTTGCATCAATATTACCAGCCATGAAAAGAAACCAGTTTGGCCAAGTTTTTTTTTCTCTTGTTTTGTGTATTCACAACCAGGAAAGCCATATTGGCCCATCACTTCATTAGGTCTCCTTCAAAATCCCTGCACAGTTAATAAGATGCAAAATGTACTGGTATCTCCTAAGAACATTATCTGCAATGGAATCCTTTCTCTTTTTGTTCAGGGTGAAGATGGTAAACCAGGCACCAATGGTATCCCAGGAGAACGTGGTGCTCCGGGTCCCCAAGGTCCTATTGGACAAAGAGGCTTACCTGGAGAGCCTGGCAGAGATGTGAGTGGATGGGATTTCCCTGCTACCTTGTGAATTACAAATGGGAGCTTCTGGGGGCAAATATGCTTTAAGGTTCACAAGGCAGGGGCCTGGGCAGATTCTGCCCTCCTGTAAGGTGTGGCATCCTGTCCCTGCTATCCCATTCCCTGCCTGCAAACATCATCTGTCACTCTTGGAACTGCTCTGCCTACAAAATAATGCAGGTCTTACAGGTCTTTTAGGAGCCACTCCACCTCCCTCTTGAAACCACTCCAACTCTTCCCTCTTGAAAACTCTTTCTTTGATGAGCATTGTTCAAGCTTAGTGGGAAACAAGCTGTCTACTGGTAATGCAGTTTATGAACAAACCGTGCCACTCTGTTTTGCAGGGTAACCCTGGCTCCGATGGCTTGCCTGGACGTGACGGATCCCCAGGAGGCAAAGTAAGAAATCACCAGTATCCTTAGACTGCCCAACAAATAGGACATGAACTACATGGCAAATGTGCAATCTATATGCTATGTAATTTGTTCTTTGAACCTCTTGTGCTCCACTGAATATACTCCTTATATTGAGTTCTATAAAACATGATGTTTATTACTCCTTACTATCTGCAGGGTGACCGTGGTGACAATGGCTCTCCTGGCCCTCCAGGACCCCCTGGCCATCCTGGACCTGCAGGTAATGCTGGTGCGCCTGGAAAAGCTGGTGAAAGAGGATTTCAGGTAAGACCAAAGTAAATGGGTTACTGCTTACTTACATATCCTTCCTAAGCAAAGTCCATTTCATGCAGGAATAGAGAGGAAGTTTTAAAGAGTTTGCTATTGTCAGAGTTTCTTGATATCAAGGACTGGTTCTACAAGAATATCCAGAGGAAAGACATCTCAGAGTTTATGTTCTGACAACTTGAAGAAATTAAGCCCAAAATTAATGTACTCCATAGGATGCCAAAAAGCACATCATCCCACCAGGCCCTGTCCTAATTTCCATCCCATCTGGTGCTGATGCAGCACAAGCAACGTGTTATTTATTTAAACTAAGGGAGTAACTTTGGAAGCCTTCAAGTTATTTCTCAGGAGTGCTGACACCAGCACACTGAGCACCTCACTGAGAGAGGGAAGAAAGGCTGTAGTGCCTGTGTACAGATCAGTGCCTGCAGGCAGCTGAGAAAGGCTGACATTGGTACAAAAATGGCCTGGCCAGGATTCTTGCTGATTCTAGTGTGTGTGGAGCTTCCCCTTGTTTCCCAACACCTGCTGGCTGTGAACATACAGCTCATCTGGAAATAAAGAGGTGGGCTAGGCAGTTCCAAGTGATCCACACCTTCTCATTCTTACCATGTCACAGGGTCCACCTGGCCCTCCTGGCTCTACTGGTCCTGCTGGTGCTCGTGGTCCTGCTGTAAGTCATATTTAAAGTATTTGTGATGTCAACCATTCACTATTTCCTGTTATATGGGCAATGCTCTTATCTCCTTCTTCCTTCTATTGCAAATCTACCCTTACAGGGTCCTCAAGGTCCTCGTGGTGATAAAGGTGAACCTGGTGAACGAGGGAGCAATGGCATAAAGGGTCACAGAGGGTTTCCTGGTACCCCTGGTCTCCCTGGCCCTCCTGTGAGTATTTTGCATTGGATTGGGAATTACAGCTGATCTTAGCTTCTGTGTTTAGGCCCCAGGTACTTAATCAACCTTAGCTAATTTGATGGGAATCTATGTAAGTTTGATTGTCAGATGTTTCAAAATCCTGATTCCCTGAATCAACCTGACATAAGCATAATTAAAGAACTGGAAGAAGCTGGTAGGAAGTAAAGATGGGTTTACTACAACCCTTTCAGTAAAAAATTCTTATATATTTATTTATAATAAAATCAGGCTATTCCTGATTTAATTAGGAAAGAAAGAGGTAGGGGTTGAAATGCCTATGTCTGTTAGAAATCTATCCTAGAAGGACAACTAAAGCTACTCAGAGTCCAAATACCTCTCCTCTGCCATGTATCTTTTATACTGGGGTAAAATGGGCAAGAAATTGTAAACTACTGAATTTCATACTCTTTCTATCCCTTTCTTACCCTAAAACATGAATTACCATTTGAACATAGCTAAGAGAACTGAAGGTCAAGAATAGACAGGCATGCCATAGATATTTATGACCAGTAAAGGTTTAAGAAGGGATTTATTCTAAAAAAATCTACAAATCCCCTCATGATACAAGTGAGATTCAAGAAACCAAAGGTCACACAATTAACATACCAAAGATGGCACCAGTACCAATCTATTCAACAAGACAATAGAACCTGGGGTCTAACATATCACATGAGGGGAAAAAAAAAGATAAATTCTCGTTTGAGGAAAGGTTACTTTTAAACAAATGCTTTAGTTCTTTGCAGTGCACGCAAGAAACAAATCTGTAAATGTATTTGAAATCATGAATATTTGTCAAATTATTTAAATAACATTACTGGTAATATTAAAACTGCAGCACTTTGGCTGTAGCTACATATTTTTATGAATATTAGGGTTCATCCAAAGCTCATTGGTGTCAGTTGGCTTTCTTGCATTTTGGATAGCACATCTCTATATGAAAACATGTAAGAGAACATTCAATATTTTTTTCTGATTAAAGAATGGCCACCATTCTCTCATGTCTGGCATAGCCTTTTTATAAGGATATGTTTTGTATAATCTTGAAGACATTTTCAATGTCTTTATTGAAGGCATGTGCTGGTAGTTGCAAGATATTACTAGGAGGTGTATGACTGACTTTTCCTTTTTTTTTTTTAGGGTCCCCTGGGTCCACAAGGTGCAATTGGAGGTCCAGGAGCTTCAGGTGCAAGGGTAAGAAAAACTGCTTACTCAGCCTAACTGCAAGGAAAGTTCAGACTGTTCAGTTAATATAGACATAGATACAGACACAAATTTTAATTGGCCATCTTAACAGACAGCAACTGAAGAAAGGAAAAACGCCTGAGAAATCATACAGAAATATTTGAAATACCTCACAGTGTATTTCTGAATTATCTGATAAACTATTCTGTGTTCTTCATTGTTCTAGGGTCCCCCAGGCCCAGCTGGGCCACCTGGAAAAGATGGTACCAGTGGCTACCCAGGTCCAATTGGTCCTCCCGGCCCTCGTGGTACCAGAGGTGAAAGCGGCCCTGCCGTAAGTAAATGGTGCAAACTCACACCAGCAAATCTTTGGGAATATTCATGAAACAGAGGATGCTCAACTTTAAATAGCTCCCTCAGAAACTCTCAATTTCATGGACAAGATTTGTGGCAGGAGGTTATCTAGCTGCCAAGGCTAAATCCAAAGCCATGCAGCTCGTTTGTAGTTTGGTGTAACTATTGATGCACTGGGTGCTGTGCTGGTCTCAGCTGATCACTGACTTTTCTGCAAACAATGGAATCTCCTCCTCTCAGTTTCCCTTTGGGTCTGAGAAGCCATGGAATGGGGTTCCTAGACTGCTCTAGAGAGGCCAGAGCTGCAAAGTTGTCACTATCACAGTCACCTGCTAAAGCCAAGAAATGGTCATTCTCTGGATTTTAGTGGAAAGGGTTTCTTCTCAAAGCCCACACATAAAGATGGTCAAACTTGACAAAATGAAGGGAAAAAAATACAATTTTAAGAAAATAAAGGCCTGGAAAATCTATTAAACAGATGTTTATACATCTGTTTAATTAATGAATAAGTAAACTACATATTTGTGTAAGAATTTTCGGGTTTTTTAAGACTAGGGCTCACACAGACTTTTAGTTTTAACCTGTTCACTAATGTTTTAGGGTCCACCAGGGCAGCCTGGTCTTCCTGGTCCTGCTGGACCTCCTGGCCCATGTTGTGGTGGTGGTGCAGCTGCCCTGGGTGCTGGTGAGAAAGGTCCAGTTTCCTATGGGTATGAATACCGAGATGAGCCCAAGGAGAACGATATCAATCTGGGTGACATCGTCTCTTCAATGAAATCCATTAACAACCAGATTGAAAACATCATTAGTCCTGATGGGTCACGGAAGAATCCAGCTCGTAACTGCCGAGACCTGAAGTTCTGCCATCCCGAGCTCAAGAGTGGTATGTTTAGGTTTTAGTTTCACCAGTGGTAGCAGGTCTTGGGCACTGTTTTGGTTTTTCTAACTTGAGAATTTAAATGTGGATATCTTCCATAAAAATTTGACTTTTTTTCAATCAAATGTGATGAAAAAGATGATAAATGTAAAACCAATTTGAAACATAATTAACTATGCATTTACACAGAATGTATATTTGACTTCAACTCCACTAATTGTGTCCTTAGAAGTGAACATATGTTTAAATCATTTTAGGGGAAAAAGAAAAATATTACAAGTTCTAAATTTATTCCAAATTACATTCCCTTTACAGAATTCACATGAACTCAGTATTTTTTTATATCACCTTATGTTCTGTGGCATCTCTTCTGTCAAAATTAGTACATTTCCTGATTTGGCTCAGAAATTTCTCATAGAAATAAGGCCATCATGCAGTCAGGTTCTTCTCCATATATATTAAACCCCTTAAAATTTTCCCTTACCTCTAGGAGAGTACTGGGTTGATCCTAACCAAGGCTGCAAGATGGATGCTATTAAAGTCTACTGCAATATGGAAACTGGTGAGACCTGCCTCAATGCTAACCCCAGGACTGTGCCAAGGAAAAACTGGTGGACCAGTGGAAACAGTGGAAAGAAACACGTTTGGTTTGGAGAGTCTATGAATGGAGGCTTCCAGGTGAGAAATGAGCACAGTTAACAGCCCAGATTGTGCATACTAAAACATACACAACACACTAAAAAATAATTCTGATTAAACTGAATGAGACAGTTAGTATGTGAAAAAATCCCAATGTGGACTAAGCCTAGACATGACTGAACAAACACTGTGCCTATGTTGGTACTCTGCAGTTCAGCTATGGAGATCCTGAGCTCCCAGAGGATGTCTCTGAAGTTCAGCTGGCCTTCCTGCGCATCCTCTCCAGCCGTGCCTCCCAGAACATCACCTACCACTGCAAGAACAGCATTGCCTACATGGACCACGACAGTGGGAATGTTAAAAAAGCTCTGAAACTCATGAGCTCTACAGAAAGTGAGATCAAGGCTGAAGGAAACAGCAAATTCACATATGCTGTTCTGGAAGATGGCTGCACTGTAAGTAAACAGGAATTTAGTGCTGTAGTTAACAAATAATTCCCTCTAGATGACTAGACCCGTAATAAAGGAAGAGAGCTTTGCATGGCCTGGGTAAGGAAAGGACACAGCTACAGCTAGTAGGGGGAACCCAGATTCTGTGCACCAGAAGTGCAATTCCTGTAGCACTTCCTGTAGGAAGTGAGGTGCGCTTCCACTTAAATCTGTGCTCTACAGCTATCTCCTTGCTTTAGAGTCAACGTCAGAGAAGTCACAGCCACCCAGTTTTCATCCATCCCCTGTCAACTCTAAAACTAGTCATACCAAACCATGGCTCTATGGTTGAAGCCATGGGCTGTGGTTATGGGAAGGGGCAAACACAGTCATTTTGCAGATCCAGCATTGCTTCCCTGCAGCAGATTGTCCTGGAGGGGAGCAGGAACATCCCTGGGCGTGCTGGTCTGACAGCACCTGCAGCCTTTTCAGTAACAAATGGACAGCTCTAACACTGTCCATGAGTTCTCCCTCCTGGGGTCATTTCCACAGAGATGGCAACCAGCCTTCAACAGAGTGAGAGGGTTATTGCAGAAATAGGAAATCGGAAATCTGATAAGCTGTGGGATGACTGCCATATAGGCCAGCACTTGTGTCTCTAACAATTTTTTCTTTTCTCTTCAACTTCACAGAAGCACACTGGTGAGTGGGGTAAAACAGTTTTCGAATACAGGACGCGCAAGACCGTGAGGTTGCCGGTGGTTGATATTGCACCATTAGATATTGGTGGTCCTGATCAGGAATTTGGCGTGGACATTGGCCCAGTCTGCTTCTTATAAATCAAAGATCCTGCTTTTTCTGAAACCCCAGCAAACAGATTCACACTCCAACTGTGCTCCTTTGTTTCAGCCTTGTCAGCTAGTACAGGTGCCCATCTGTATCCCAGTTATTTATTAACAAAATTTCTGGGGGAAAAATCAATTTGATATCAAGGGTTGGTTTGGTTTTTTTTGCTATTACACAAAATACAGTAAAAATGCTTTTTTTGCTCTATTTTTTTTACTGAATTCCATCTTCAAAACATGTCTCCGTGGTGCTATAATGAAACTTCAACACTTAATAAAACAACACTGTGTTCTATTAGTTGAATGTTAGCCAATTTACAAAGCACTGATTGCTCCCAGTACCAAAGTTTACCCTTTTTTCAAGATGCAGTCCATAAAGCTAGAACGACCTCCCTGTTTCAACTACCTCAACATGGACAGAAACTGGGATGTGTCTGATGAGTCAAACCAAAAATCAATCAATTCAATCAAAATGCATTGGACCCAGTGGTCAATTCTAGGGATTCATTTGGTACAAAATTGTTATTTCTGTACTGATTAGCTGTGAAAGGTACAGTTTATCTTAAGAGTTTAATTCCTTAATGTCAGTAGTCACCATAATTTTATTGTTGGATTGTATTCTGTTGTCAAAGGTGCTTCTCTACTTTCCTGTCATTGCTGGTCAAGACCACTAAAATTAGGGAAGTGTAAAAGACTAATATGATGGTGCTAATGTATTTTTCACTCCTAACTCTGCAAGTCAGGGTTATTGACTTGCTCAAAAAAGCAAAAAATTAAAGGATTTAAAGCAATTGTAAATGTCTCCTGTCAAAGATCGTCATTGACATGTCATAGTTGAGAATTTTCTCCCTTCACTCTGTAAAAGTCAAAAAAGATGCAAAATTGTGAATTTCTTCTGTCACGTTAACACATTTATAGTGTTGAAGGTTAACCATCTTTGTAAGCTTTTATATGGTTGTTGGTCTATTCCTTACAGAGACACATAATAAAATATCTTAATAAAATTTCTTGTTGTTTCATAAAACTGACTTTCTTTTTTAATTTTACCTTTTGTGTCTTTGTTCAAACAAATGAACAAGGCAGGTCACAACTGTGGTACCACTATGATTTTTCAAAGATCAGTTCCTCTGTTTGAAGGAAACTTGGTAATCCTAAGGGATGCAGTTTATGAAATTTTCTCTTTCTTGCTTTTTCTACTCCTCTGTATCCAGTAGCTCACATTTGCAAGCACAGGCAGCTTCTCTGTCAGCAGGGACTCAGCATCACCCAGAGCAGGGCCCATGCACCAAGGCAGGTCATTTTAGAGGAAATGGAAGATCTTAACCTCCCCTACTCCAAGAAACCTGCCTCAGTCTGAATAACCAGGCAGTCACAGGCTACCAGCCTTTCAGGGGGCAGCTTAGATAAAGGTTTTAAGGCTCCCACAGGGCAGGCCAGAAGCACCAGCAGTTTGACAAAGCTTTTTATGGCCAGTGGAGCTGTACAACTCAGTCATGCCCAGATCCTAGCAAATTTAAGGAGCAACAGTAGTTTGGCAGTGCCTGAGCTTGAGGCCAGAAGAAGGAACTAAACAGCACCACAGAGCCCAGGCCAGGAAAGCTCTCCCACAGTCAAATGTTGAAAATGCCACTCAGCCTTTCCCATGGAGCAAGGGCAGAGCCTGTCCCTACATCATTATTGCACAGCCCAGGACCATTAAAGATATTCTACAACAAGATCAGATAACAAAAACTAGGGATTAAAAAAATCCAATTCTTAAAAATTCTCTTTAACAATATGGATTATGCATCCTCAGAGAATACTTTCTGATTCACTCAAGGAGAAAAAAATAAATGAACAAAGAAATGCTGGTTTTTTTAAGATATCCCACCAGATTTGAGACTGAGCCAAGACACTGCCCTGCTTTGGCACTGTAAATTTGGACATTGCTCACACAGAAGGAAAACAGTGAGGCTCTGGGGAGGCCCTTACAGCACAAATGCAGCATCACCACAGACGTGACTCCACTTAATGCAACATATAACAGCAATGCCAACAATTCCAAAAAAGTACTGGCTCTTGCAGGAAACCTCCTCATTTGATGGTGAAAATAAACTACTGTTTATAGAAAATGCAAATTGCATGTACTAAATAATATTAATCTGACATCAACTACATGGTAGGAAGCCTTTGATTGGAGTTTTATAAAAGCAGCTGGTAAGAATGCTGGCTGTGGAAAAATGCATTGGAAACACCTGTTCTTAATTGCCAGGACAGAATAGAAGAAAATAGCCTTTGCAATACCCAGTGCTACTGGGGCTGGGAACAATGGCTCAACACTAAAACTCAAGCTTTGGAGGCTGCTTTCTAAAGCACATCAAGTCTTCCATTAATGATGTCTACTAATGAAAGTTGGTTTTCTGGAACATTTGTAGAAAACAGAAACAACCAACACAACAACCAACAACCACAAAATATTTACTTGATATAAAAGCCTTCATCTTTTTCAGAGCCACTAATTAGGCTACCATGGCTGTCACATATCTGTACTTTTATATCACCACATTACTATTTTGGGAAAACAAGAAAAAAACATAACAACCACAAAATGCAAAACCAAAAAACAACACTTAGAAAAAAAAGCACCCAAAAGTACCCCAGCAAAAAAATCAACCTACCAAACCGTCCCTAAACTAAACCCTGCCACAAAAAGTTGCCTGAATCGTACCAGGAGTGCAAAGTATGACTGATATACATTTCAATATTGCCTTGAAACTTCAACTTTCCAATTACTTACAGGTCATCACCATTTGCAGGACACCAGAGCTTTTCTTCTGTTGGAGTCCATGGCATGAGGACTATTTCAACATCTCCTTTCTGAACTTTTTTAATTAAGATTATTTTAAAACACTCCAAAACACAGCAGAAAGCCAGCAAACCCTTCTCCAACAGAAGGGCTTTGCTATCTAATTAGACCCTACTTGTTAACAAACGATAAACACCTGTGACTCATTCCTCACCCAGTGTCCTCTTCATTGGCTTGTGGAAAAAGCAGATTTTTTTTTTTTTTTGCTGTTCCTAAAGATGTTGTCCAACTCCTCCCAGGACTGACAACAGCTTCACAAGAAAGCTGGTCTGTTGTTTGAGGTGTTCCCTTTGTGCACACAAGTTCTCCTTCGGGGCAGGGTTTAACACAGGTGATTCTCAGCTGTAATTCAGCACAGTCTTCATGCTTCTTTCATATTTATTTCATACATTAAGAAGCATTACCTCTGATTTTAACACAGGCTGAATGTCTGAATAGCATGACAGCAGGTAAAATAGGCAGGCTAAAAACAGTCTAAATGTTCTGGTACTCAGATAGCAATTCTGCCCAAACAGGCTCCTTGTGGATATTCTGAACTCTGCAGCACCTGACTGAAATCACACTCTTCAACAGAACCTTTGAACTCCCAGCAAGCAAACTGTGAAAGAAATAATCCAAGATTATTTCTTTCTAGCATAAGCACACCATTTGGACAACATCTATGGATTCCCAGTTTCTCTGGCATTTTCTATTTCAGCCATTGAATTGCTGTTACCTTTTGTCATTATTTTTAAACTATAATACCAACATTGAATAGGTATCATTTTATTATATTTATATATATTTACTATATATTTTATTATGTATTTTTACTGTATAGTTTTACTATATATTTAGTATATATTTTTATATTTATTATTTACTTTACGATATATATTTTTATTTATATACTTTACTATATATTTTACTATAATTTTCAGCCATGAAAATGATTTTTAAACTATAATACCAACATTGTAATTTTTTACCAACTTTTTTTAATACTATAAATCATGATTTTTAAACTATAATACCAACATTGTCTAACTATAATTTTATTATATTTATGTATTTTACTATATATTTTACTATGTATTTTTTACTATATATGTATTTTACTATATATTTACTATATTTTCTTTATAGTTACTATATACTTTGCTATATATTTTTAGTGTATCTTTTATTATATTTATATATTTTACTATATATTTTACTATAATTTTCAGCCATTGAATTGCTGATTGTTACCCTTTATCATGATTTTTAAACTATAATGCCAACACTGTCTAATTATCATTTTTACCTTGTTTTTCCTGTGATATTTGCATACTTGCAGGGAATCTTTTTTTCCTTGATTAGCATTTCTAAATTTTCATTTAGTTTAACTTTTCCTTTTGCAACTGCTTTATCCTCTGTCTTCCTGGAACCCTCTCTCTGCAAGACCAACTGCCTTGTGAATATCAAACCTCCAGTATAGCCTTAAGTTCCTGAAAAAAATTAATTAAAATATCCATAGATTATGAGTCTAATAGCTACTATGCTCAGTCTTAGGCAGCTAAAGGGGAGAAAAGAAACCCAGGGTCCCTCACCCTAGAGTAGGAGAAAAAAAATCATAGTTTTTTGCTCTAAATCCATCTTTGGACTTTTTAGTTGCCTCCAAAGAGGGAAAACCCCATAAAAATAAAAAGTTTTTCTTCACAGTTAGTCTAAAACTGAGGTGCATAAATCCAAAAGTGTGGGTTGAACAAAGCCTCTCACCCAGAGAGGGCTGAAGCCATGAATTCCCTGTTTGCCTTCCTTTACATCCTAAGCCTCCGGAACTGCTCAGTATAAACTGATCTAGATGAAAACACCAACACCTGCTTTCAAGGATTTAAATTTCAAGGTGCCCTGGAGAAAAGAAGAAAATATTATATTCCAGATAGTTGAAAGAGAGGCATGAACCCAAATGAGAGGCAGGAAAAATCAAGGAAAGAAGTTGCCCACACAGTAATAGGACTGATAGAAGAAATCTCTAATTCTGATCTACAGCTTCTCATTCTGTTACACCAGCTGATCTCATTTACTTCACAGCACCATATTCCCATGGCTCTCTGAGAGAAGAAAAGAAACAAGAGGAAATAGCCCTTCCACAAGGAGTTTTTCAGGGCATATCAATGACTTTAAAATATCACTAATTTAGCCTTTAATATTACCTTGGAATTTGCCTTTCCAGTTAACTGCAAGTTGTCCTCTCAGGGTGGAGCAGTTTTGTAGGACATAAGAGCCTTTCTTCCAGTGAACGTGGATATCCCATGGTCTGTGGCACAGGGACTACTGCAACATCCAATTTTGTTGGTTTTTTACAAAAATTATGTGTAAAAAACTCTAGAACATGACAAGAATCCAGCCAGCCCTTGTCTAAGTGAAAAACTTTGCTACCTGATCAGGCCCTAATTGGAACCAAATTGTAAACACCTGTAACTCAGTGTGTACACTCTCAGCTTCCCCTGGGAGACAGGCAAGGCTTCTCCATGGCCACCATGGCTGCCAGCTGCCGTAAATCCCCCCCAGGTCCCCTCTCCCAGCCATAATTTGGCACCTAAAGCCAGGCAAGGATAAAGCAGCACTTAGAGTGGACTCATGATGGTTTCTGAATTTGAGCAGCTGCTAGGAATTTCTTCTGAAAGCTGGCAAATGGTAAATACCTTTCCCTCCTAAAACAAATCAACTTTTAAATAAGCATTGGGTGCAATTTGCAACTCTTCTTTTGTTGTGCTTTCAGCTAAATAGTATTAAGCCTCCATTTGCAGGCAGCAACCTGGAGGAAGAGCTGTCTACAAGAATTTTGCATTAGTAAAGGAGGAAGTTCTTCCCAACACTTTGCCATGCTGTGGCTGTCCTGATAGCTTCACTAGGAAAATGTAAGGTCCATTATTCCTCATCAGGTGCATGTTATTCATACAGACTGGAAAAGGTGTTCTTTTGGAGGACTGGTTATTATTTATGGCAATAAGACAGCATTAATGTAGTCAATAAATTAGAATATATTTCTTAATAATACATATTTCATACTCATTTCAACCCAGACCAGAAGCCTGATGGTTCAATGAGATACCCAGTTCTTTGCACCAGAAAAAAAGTTGGGTTTGGCAAACTTCATATTTAAACCAAGTGCCTCTCTTCTGGAAATTTCATAATGTTGCAAAAATCTTAAGCTACAGAGTGTATGAATTTTTTTATCATGATCTAACATTTTAATACAACTTGAGATTGTAATCAGATGTCTTCAACTGTATCTTGTTATGATCTTAAAAAAAAATCTGTAGATACCGCTATTTAAAGTACCAGAAGAGAAAGATATTTTGCAGGTTTTAGGATTTGGGAGATGATGAGATGCTTTCTATGTTTTTGCCTACCTCTTTATTGGGAGGAAGGAAAAACTACTTCACACTACACTGGGGGATTGCTGTTCCAGGATGGATGAAGTCCACCAGAACAAAATCCTGGTAGATCTTGTCTTCCCAACTGCTCTTCATCCTGCAATAGCTTCACCCTAGAGTCTTGTCTAAAAAGACTGACTGTAACCCACACTGTTTCCCCATCACAGAAGCTCCTCTGGCTTGAGCTGGCTCCTTCTGAGAAACCCACTGATACTCTCTTTTTTCTTTTTTTTATTTATAATCCTGCAGTCTTATCTGGCAAATCTATGCTTATCCAAACTTTCTCTCCTTTCAGTACACCCCTTAGCCATGGACATCTCTAGATTAAAGTTTAAGTTTTATTGTTGAGTCCACATCCACTGAGAAGGCAGTCAATGAAAGGTCACTCCTGGAGGCACTGGAGGTGTGCTTCCTGTGGATTTTTGTGAATATCCCATTTCAGCTTCACTGCATTTGTTATAACATCTCCAAGGTACCTGGAAAAGTCTGTTCACTCCTCTTCTCAGTTTGGGTGCATCTGTAAAGCAGGGATCAAATTCCTAGCAGGAAATGGCCGACTTGATATGTGTCAGCTGCAACAAAGTTAATTTTCTTCCCAGTACTGCCTTGGGATTTGGGATGACAATCTTGCTGCTAACAGGCTGCAGCTGCTGAGCTGTGCTTACCTTGAGGCCTTGTCAGCTTCTCACATTGCTGCCAACGCAGGGAGCTGGGAGGGGACAATCAGGACAGCTGATCTCAGCTGCTCCGAGGGGCATTCCAGGCCACATGGAGTCATCCTCACACATAAATCTGTGGTGGAAGCTGGCCAGGGGCCACTGCTCAGGAACTGGCTGGATATAGGCCACTGGGGGGGTGAGCAACTGCATTCTACGCTATTGTTTCGTATATTTAAATTCTTTTCCTTTTCTGTCATCCAATTAAGCTTGTGTTTTCTTTACCCCCCCAGTTCTCCTCCCTGCCCCACTGAGGGGGCTGAGGACTAGGCAAGTGCCTGTCTGGTCTTTAAGGGCTGGGTTAAAAAGCAATATGGCAGAAAGAAATGCTCAGACATTCTCTGATTTTTGTGTAGAGTCACACAGCTTGTTCCTCAGAGGGCAGAGGCTCCTGAATTACAGTGGTGGCTCCTGCAGTCATCACCATCTTCTGTCATTGTCATGTTCTTTTGTGGCAGAGAAGATTGTACCATACCAAACATGCAGAAATATTTCACTGAATTTCTAGAATTGTAGTTATGTTCTTTTGTTGTACTTGTTTGGGTTTGTATGAGATTCTTTTCACTCAGTTGACTGAGGCCAAAAAGCAGTTGCTTGGTTGTTTTTTTTCTTTTTCTCTGCACAATCATCCCTGAACAAGGCTGCAGCCTTTTCTGGAGGATGGACAGTAGTATCTATCAAGGAACAAATTACTAATTTTGCAACAGAAACATTTGACAGTGCACCACTCTCTGATATTGAGAACATAACCAAACTTAAGCCAGAGCTTATAGAAAGATGGCTTCCAACTCTACCAGCAAGGAAATGGGAATGTGCACAAAATAAACATGGGGGAGGGAGTTAAACATGGACTCTTTAGCATTCTGCCCAAACTAGTGTTGCCTGATGTCTTTGTACTTTTCCAGACCTTCTCCCAGCAAAGGATAAAACATGTAATGCCAAGAGCACAGTAGACAGATCAGCAATCAAGCTCTCTGGTGTTGTGCAATACCATAAAACTTCTCACTTTTAATATTTGCGCCGCTCGGCTCAGGTTTTCCTGAGCTCTGCACAGGCCATTGGCTCTCATATTGTGCCCTTTCTTTTCTGGCTTTTAGAAAAAGTAAAAACTGCTTTTTTCTCTTTTACTCATCCTGAAGATGTTGTCCAGTAATTGCCTCACACGAATGAGCAGCAAATTCACAATAAAGTTTGTCTATGGGTCTACAGCTTCTAAGACATTTCTATTTCAGCTATTGAACTGCTGATTTAGTTTTACCTTTTCTCATGATTTTTTAAAGCATCTAATGCTCTAATTTTTACCATTTTTTTCTCTGTGATATTTGCATACTTGCAGGGAATCATTTTTCCTTCATTAGCATTTCTACATTTCCATTTAGTTTTGCTTTTCCTTTTGCAATTGTTTTACTCTTTCTGGAATACTCTCTCAGTGAGGAAAAACTGCCCAGTGAGTATTAAACCTTCAGTATAGCCTGCACTTCCTGAAAAAGTAATTAAAATATCCAGAGGTTATGTGAGTGTTTACCAGCTCAATTACTATGCTCAGTCTCAGGGAGTTATAGGAGATAAAAGAAAGCCATAGGGGCTCTTATTCTACAACAATAAGAAAAACGGTGCTTCTGTTTTTAGACTCTTTACTTGCCTTTGCAGAGAAGAAAAATCTTCCATTTTCTTGCTGTTTTGTGGACTTTGGCTGTGTTGTTTCTAGCTGTAATGCCATGACATTTTCTTTGTTAGATTTCTGAGTTTCTTGGTACATTCTTCTACTGCATGTAGTACTGCTGGTGCTCTCCAGAACCTTTTTAGTGCTGAAAACTTCGAGCTGGTTATTTATCATAGCCACAAGGAAGCTAGCAGAAGGCAGGGAAGCAGTTTGGGAATTTAATTTCTAGATGAGCTTTTAATGAATGGTTGCCAAACAAATATTACACTACTGCTTTTGAGAAACCAGGAGAAGGTTTCTGTCAGTGCTGGCAGTCCTGGGATTTGTTTCTCCCTGAGGACAGATTAGTTAAGGAAAACAGAACCAACTCTTGTAACTTAATTTAATTTAAATGCAGTCTGATACTGTATTATTGTAATCACTATATTATTTTAATCACTCTGAAGTGGCTTTTTCCTACCATTTTTGAAGTTATTTGTCACTAAGGCAGAACTTCATTAAATGTTATAGCTGACATTTACTTAATGCTACTTCATAAACAACAAATTATTAGCTCATTCACAAAATTAAAGCTATATTACATGGGGCTATGCCATGTTTCCTGGATAAGAAAATTCCCCTCACACACTTTTTTGTTTTTTCCTTCCTAATATGATTCTACAATACTTTTGAGGAATGCAAAAACTGGAAAAGAGGTGCAATATCTATGTATGCTCTAAACAGAGTCAAGAGAAGAGAAAAGCATGTCCAACCACTTGCATTACAGACTCCTCAGTTAACTACCTGAGAGCTTGCACTTCAGAGCAGACTTTCCTTTAGTGATTCTCCAGCCCTGGTTTTTACAGAATATTACCTCAGATGGGTCTCTAGTTACAGCTCTTTTTCAGTGCTCAAAGCACCTGGCTGAGGAAATACTGCACACTTCATATGGAGATAGAGATGCAAAGAGACACTTGAAAAGAAAAGAAAAGGTATTTTTCATAATCAAATAATCTTCTCCTTCAACAACCTTACAAACTACTTATATTAAACGTGGATTATTATACTTGATTAAAATTAGAGATTAAAAGTAATTACAAATATAAACCTATCCTCCAAATGTTATTCATTTTGTGCATCTGGATAAACGTGCTGTAGAGATACGACCACAGCCACCTTTGCTTGAACAAGCCTTTACACTGCAGCTTGAAATTAACATTATCTAAAAGTTCTCTAGGAGCCAGTATGGTAAGTTAACCTCTCAGTCACATATTTATAGAAATTATTTCATGCCAGTAAGAAAGAAATCATAAAGTTCCTGCATGGGCAGTAAAAGCAAACAGATCACATCAGCATGAACCTGTCAGCTTCCCAGCCCTTACCTCCCCTGCAGGGACACATGTTTGGACAATCTAGAAACCTGCCAAGACCCTGCCCCTACAGAAGGGGGAAAGGGAAGTTTTTGCTTGCTTCACTACAAATGCAACTTTATGTCTTGTCCAGAAGCTGTCTCCTCTCAGTGTCAACTCCTATTGCCACTAAGAACTGGCCAAATCATGTTTCATTCTTGAATAAAAATTCTCTCTGGAGTCTCGAATAATATTACTTATGTAGATTATCTAGGCCTGCTGATTTCCTTCGTACAACTGACACCTATCTGTAAAAACTGACACAGAAGGTACTTTACAAATACTCCTTTACTCCTGCCTTCAAAATATTTCACAATGCCTTGCAAATGATTTATGCAAACAGCAACCAAACAACAATTAAGTACTTCTATTTTTAATTTCCTGGGAATGAACTGATATGGAATGAACACACTGGAAGGAGTTTTACAAAAAGGAAACCACTTACATAGCGAGAAGCATGTATTTAATTAAATGCTTTGCAAAGATACATGAATAAAGCTATGTGCATGACTTTCTTTAGGGAGAGCCCCAGCTGTTTATTTTTTTTTTTTAAGGAACAAACAAAAAAACGTGGAGAGCACAGATGCAGTAAAGAAACAAAAAACCTAAGTAAGTTTGTACCCACATACTTTACAAAATAAAGCATGTTGAGGTACAAAACATTCTATATACTGAATGACCAACAGTTAAATGCACTGTAACATTGTTCTCTCAAACACTGCAAGCCTAACAGCTAAGCTCTGAACATGACATTGACAGCAGGCATCTTTATTTCATCAGCCTTCTAGAGAGTCATTTAGCACCATCACTTTTTGATTTTTTTTTTTTTTGCCCTGCCTATCTCCTATCTTGAAATAACAACAGAAGCATAGCACCTTTTAATACCTAAAAGAAAACCAGGAATATTAATTGCATCCCAACTTCCAGAGATGAGGTAGCTTATGCTAAGAAATGATGGAACTTTCCTGCCTTGACAACTCAAGGCCAGCAAGTCAAATTACTGGTGATGCATGTCTGGATGTCAGCTAAAACCAAGGAATTTCTAAACTTTCTTTATTAGCAATTGGTCTGGTATACATGTGAATGGTCTGCAACACACAGAAATTGGCACCATATATAAGACATCTGAATAATTTGATACGTAATGGCTTCTTAGATGGGAAAATATTGGAAAATCAACAAGTATTGGGTTTAAGACATATTTTGAAGATTAAGGATAATTTAATGGAATTACACAGATACATTGTGAGAAGTGAAATCTAGTCTTAAAAGTTAAGATATGGGACACCCCTACTATGGGACACCCATATTTACCCCAGTAATATTTTTACTTCATAAATTAACTATGGCTATGGATCACTCTTCTGAGCAGACTTACATAGAAAAGTGCAAGAAAAACAATGCCAAATTGAGATGGTCTTGTCTGAAGAGATTTTCTTTTACAGAAGACACAGCTTTCTGTGAATGGCCACCACAGGAACACAAACTGGGGTACAGGGAGCAGTATGATTGAAATACAGCCAACGGTTCACAAAAGTGCTCTACTTTTCTGTTATTCAGTACACATCAAAGCAAAAGAAATAATCATTAGAGCTTTTACATAGTTCCACATTAAATCTATCTATTTTGAATACCTGGAAATGTCAAAATAATTTGAAACAAAACCAAGGAAAAGGATTCATATTACTTTTAGAAGGTTGTCATCAATCCTCTTAAAATTGTATTAAACAGTTGGTTTCAATCATTGAAAACAGAAGGTTTGTAAGTAAAATAAATATTCAAAAGGAGGCCGGGCATTTAGAAAGAGCTGTATATACAATGCTGATCCAATATCAGCCATTACTTCAAGAGTCTCAGGATTAACTTCAATCAGTCTAAGTTCATGTTTAACTGCTGCTGTTGCTGGGTAATGTGTTATATTCCCCCCTTGCTCTTACACAAAGCAAACTGGCCCAATTTCAATTCCAAATTCCTGGTCGGTACTGCCAATGTCCACCGGTGCAATATCGATGATGGGTAAGCGCGCCACGTTCTGCGTTCTGTACTCAAAAACTGTCTTGCCCACGTTCCCATTACGTTTCTAGAGGGAAAAGAAGGGGGGAAAAAATAAAGATTAGGCCAAGGCTCATGTCAAAACCAGACTGAAGTGCAACTGGTGAGTCAGTTGTCTGATTGTTCAGGAGGGTGTCACTGCACCTTTGCTGAGTAACACTGAGCAACGCTGTCTGCACTGCACCTGGGTTATTTTGAAATGTCTCTAATGAGCAGATCTCTCAGACTGACACATCAGGGCTGATTTTTCTCTTATGCTATGAAATTCTTCTCTACGGGTTCATAATGTGTGCCTTCACCCATAATTGTGGGTTCACTTTAAAGCACAGAGCATACTTAACTTTTTTCAGATGCAGGACTAGATTTAGGAATATTTGCCAGTATGTTGGTCTTGGCTGAAACTGCCAAGTTTCTGAAAAATCTACTACTTTCTGTTTTCCGTGCTCACCACAAAATTTTAGGGCGAGTTTTCCTTTCCAGCTCAGTGAGTTTCCTCCACAGTACTGCTGCAATAATCTTGCCCATCTGGCAGACAAAAGTTTGTGTTTATCTCACCAGTTTGTACGATTCCACTCAGCTCAGAGCTAAACAAGTACTGGGAAATGCAAAATGCCAAGATGGGTATCTCAGTGTCCTCACTAAGAAGGAATTTGCAAATAGCCACTAAATAGTGCAGACTTTTATTATGTGAAGCTAGAATTATAACAAAATCCCTGTTTCATCAGTTATGTCTACAATTCATTACAAAATCCTGCAGAATTTTAATTACTTCCTTGCATGGGTGTTTTCTCCAATTCAAGAGAGAAGTGAAAATGTGCAAAAGTCCTTTTGGGCAAAGCCCCCAAACTTACAGAGCAGCTGTCGTGCAGAACAGTGTATCTGAAGCGGCTGTTTCCCTCTGCCTTGATCTCCAGGTCATTGGCCCCTTTCAGAATCACAGCTTTCTTCAGGTTCTTTGTCTGGTCATCCAGGTACCCAACACTGTTTTTGCAAAGGTAGGTGATGTTCTGGGAGGCTTCCTTGGACAGGAGGCGCAGGAATGTCATCTGAGTGACAGCTGTATCCCCATACACAAACTTTGGAGATAAAGAAATAGGTCAATTAACAGGACACTGAAATTAAGAGTTGATGAATTTAGAAACATCTGCCATTATTGTCATCTTTCAGATATGACCAGTAGGAGCCCTATTACATAAAATGTAAGAGTGGTTTCTTTTGTCATTTGCCACCAGATAGGACAAAGAAAATTAGACATTCTGTAACAGGGAGAATTTTGGATAATGTTGATCATAATTCTCTGCAACTGAACTCAGAGGAAGTTGGACCTCCACAGATATGCCAAGCTTTGGAATGAATTCTGCCTCATTTCTGAAAGGGATTCTTATATATGAAATAATGCATTAAAGCAACCTTGAAGCAGGTTAGAAACATCAAGCACAGAAACATCTTTTACAATGCACCTGATATATTGCCAATTCATTAACTTGTTTTCTGTAGGGTTTGTATTGTATCTAGAAGCAGAACAAAGTTTGACTATATGGGCCTTATAAACAAACAAAGTTTGCATATGGGCCTTATAAACTAATCAATTGGCACACAAGTTTGACAAATGTTTCACAAAGTGTCAGTGCTTCTGTAAAAAACAATCAATTTTTCTACCAGTAAGCCAAATTCTGAAATTCCTCAGGTTTTTTTTACCCTGTTCATGGAGGCTCCATTTTATTCATGTTTTATGACTCAATCCAACATAAGAACAACAATCAAGAATTACTAAAAATTTATACATTTCACTGAAAACGGTGAAGAGAAAATCCTATATACTGGTACTGTCATAATGTATAAAGTGTGGTAATCTTGGACACATTTATTACTTAGAATCCATAAGGAGTGCACTTGACTATTATATAGCTCATACTAGTTACAAAATCTGACAGTGTTTCAAAAATACTGAAATATTCTTTTTTTAGTCTTGAAGATAATTTGTTCCTCCACAGAGCAACTGCATTGCAAACCCCTCTGTGTAGCTCTGCAGGCAGTTAAACATCAACTGGGATATGTTAGGTCATGGCAAGACTTCCTGAATTTAGTAATAAGTGAAAGCTTCTCAAAAAAGCCATCAATATCATATCTGTTCTCAGCTGTTAATGTTCTGAACTGTTCTTAGTAATCCAGTTGATAACAGCGTTATTTTTCACGCACCAAATACTGAATTTAAAGATAATAATGCTCTATGAAATAACATTTGAAGATATTCTCTGTGCTTTTGATAAACTAGAAATAAAAATAGCAAAAACTAGTTAATAAATTATATACTTCACATAGGGTAAACTTCTGTTATTTGTCAGGATCATTAAGCCTAATCTTAGAAGTTATCCTAGAGGAAAACCCCAGCAGAAACGTGAGTGAAATTTTATCTGCCTAGAGACTGATGGATTCATCACGGATCAACCTGATCGTATGATAGCAATGAGATTTTCATTCAAAAACAAATTTATAAAGTTTTGTAATTTTTAGCAGTATTAAGTTTTCTAAAAGGAAGATTAGAATTCAATTAAAACAGCAGGGATCTCATTATGTATCAGGGTAGAAGTACAGTTGTTTAAGACAAGACAGAGATTTAGTAAAAGACTGTTAGAGAAGTTGATGATTTTGTCCAGCAGTGGTCTGCTTTAGCCAATCCTGCATTAGATGCACTTGCATTGTTTTTTCCCAGTTATTTCCTATCTTTATTATATGATACTAACAATCGACTATAAGCCAGTCAATCATCAGGTATAATGTTGTAACTGTAGCAGAACCATCTCAGAGCAACAGATAAAGTTCCAAACCACAATGCACAGAAGCCAATTTTAAGAGTGTCAGTATTTATTTACCTGTGATCCCCTGTTCATATCAAGGCCATACCAAACAGGCTTTAAGTCAGAGGACTTGCTGGCCCACCACGTTTTGCGGGGCACACTGGATGGGTTGGCAGAAATGCAGGTCTCCCCAGTTTCCATGTTGCAGTACACTTTTATAGCATCTTCAACACATCCTTGGTTAGGATCAATCCAATATTCACCTGCGAAGAACATAAAACGTGACTGTGTTACATCACAAAGATTTTTGAAACAACTGGGAAGACACAAGCAGAATGATGTTGCAGCAGTGCAAAGCAGTGCCCAAGGCCATGCTGGGCACAAGGCAGGCTCAGAGGGCCCAGAGCAGAGGTGTGACCACGCACCGCTCCTCTTGGAGGGGTGGCACAGCTTCAGGTCATCACAGGTGCGCGCTGGGTGCTTCCTGGAGCCATCGGGGCTGCGCATGGTCTCGATCTGGCTGCTCAGAGACTTCAGCGTGGCGTGGACTCCTGGGTCTGTTTTGTTGTGGTCATCAGGGGCTGCTTCATCTTCAGTGAACTCTGGGAGTGGATCCGCCATGGCATCGTCATAGTGTCCCATGATGTCACCGATGGCAGCGGTGAGGTGGCCTGGGGGCCCTGGAGGGCCAGGAGGACCAGGCTCACCTGGTGGGCCCTAAGGTTCAAAACGAGAAGGCAACAGATATCCAGTAGAGTAAATACTATGCCAAATGACAGCAAAGCCTGCCACCAAAGAACCCCAAAAACTTCTGGGCCAGTCACTCTAAATTCAGATATAAAGAATTCACCTTTCAAAGAACTGCATTTAAGGTATGTATTCACTCTGCTTCATGTCCTCTCTGATTGCCTTAATGCCTTGCTCGACTTCTTCTTACTCCTGATTTTAAGACTAATAGCTGGAAAAGGTCTCCAAGGAATGCCCTCATTTCCTTTGTTAAACCTGTCCCTCCTTGTTCAGATCCCTGCCTAACAACTTTGTTTCTTAAAATTCCTGCTTTCTATAAGTTGCCTCTGGATCATTTTCCTGGATGGAAAATTTGGCACTAGAAACATCTTTATATTTATCCAGCACAGTGCTGAGCTCTCTGGCCACAGAACTCTGGTCTTTCTGTGTTACAGAATCTACATCATCCTTACTTGGAAGAGCAGGCGTTTTCCTGACTAAGTAAATTTTCCCAGATGGTGGGTTGTGAGGTCCTTCTGTCACCATGAACCAGGACACATGAGAAGATATCTGTTAATAAACACATCTCACCCTGCCAGCCCTTCTCTGGCAGCACAAAGTCTGTAATGTACCTCTAGGTGAATTTTGATGCTCTGCTGCACCAGGTGGTGGATCAGAACTGGCCTTTCCTTTGAGAGTCATTACTTCAGAACTCACAACTAGTGCTCCAAATGCACATACAGAGCACACACCCAAACTAACACACACTGTGTCTGAAAAGTGAAATCTCAACTTTTATTTATTGCTTTTTAATTCCAACTTACAGCTGCATGCAAGCTCCCATGGAAAGCAAAACTAAAAATACTGGAATGTGATATTTCTTGTGTGGTTTCTTTACACAGTTGAAAGAGACAAATTATATTCTTATGCTCTGCCATAGACTTTTCATATAGGTCTTGGTGTCTGGGCAGAAGTGGAGATACTGATAATTAGCAGAAATTCAAATGAAATAGACAGAATATCAGCACATGATAAACACAAGGAACCCCCATGTCTTACCAGAAAAAGACAGCCAAAACTGCCTGCCTTTTCTTGCCCATTATTTTGTTCTACCACTTCCACAAAATAAGCAATATCAATTTTTTAATTCTCCCCATGACCACCCAGATCACTCTTTTCTCAAATTCTCTAATTTTTTAAAAATTTATCTTCTTTCAAATAGTTTAACTACCCTTTTTTGAGTATTTTGAATTGGTGTGTGTGGAATATGCCTGGGGCATTCAGCAAGGTTTAGGACTCTTTCCAAACAGATCAAACCAGTTTTCATCAGTAGTGAATCAGCTCATGGTTTGGTGTCTGTAAACCTCAGCCCAGCATGAAGGTCAGCTGGGCTCAGTGTTAGAGTTTGGGCTGTTGATTTGGAGTGAAGGATTTCCCTAACACATGGCACAGTGGAGGAGGGTGCTGGCAGTCAGGCAGGTGGCTGTGCTCACTCCCTGGGACTGCCAGCTTTGAGCCACTGCTGGCCTGTGCTTGGGCCTGAGGTTTAGGACCCAAGTGGCCAAACAGCCGTGTTGGACCACAGATCTAGCAGGATCCAGTAAGCCACCCACAGAACTACATCCAGCTCAGCCTAAAAAGAGCACAGGTGGATGAGGCTAGGATCATCCCAGCTTCAGAAGATGGAAATGAGTAAGAAATGAAACCTTCCAGTAAAGTTACCCTGGATGTTTCTTGGAGAAACTACCACATTTTATCGTTTGTCTCGAGCTCATAGATGTTCAAGAAAATAATGTGATGGACTATAAAAAAGAATCTGATTATTTGAAGATAACTTTTTCCCCCGTATTCCCATCAATTTACCTCAGGTCCAGCCTCTCCCACAGTCCCTCTAACACCAGGTGGCCCAGTTGGCCCATGTGGACCGGGACTTCCATCTTTTCCAGAAGGACCAACTGGACCTGGAGGACCCTAGAAAATATAGGAGACAGATAGAATGCATTTTAGCATTTAGTAACAAATTTTTACAAAGCAGCCCATTATATGCAATATCTTGTCAGGAACCAATCTGATTACTTGTGCCTATTACCAAACTTTTAAAAATCACCTTTTTTCTTCTTCTGTAAAAGTAAGAAGGCAGTTTAAAAGCTGCTCTTCTGAACTGAATCACCTCAGATAATATAACTTGGTTCAGATGTATATCTTTTTCCTTAACTGATCCCATTTAAGTGAGATCAGTTCCAGATGCTGTGCAGACTGGAGTAGCTTCTGTACACCCTCAGATACAGGCTCAGAGGTAGATGTAGATGCCTCCCTTGGATGTTCCCAAGGGACAGTATTTCTCCTTTATTTTTGAGTAAATGACATACATGGGGGATGAGTGGCAGAGCTGCCACGTGCATGGCTTTGTATCAGCTGCAGCAAAAGTATCTTTAAAAAGAGACTGCAGCTCTGTAGACATTCTGAGCCAACATTTTTAGCTACAAAAAACTACACTCATGACAAAGCTTTACTATATTAGACAAGGTGATGTCTCAGCAAAAGCTATTAGGGTAATGATCACATGATATCAAAGTCAATAAAAGTCATTGAAATAAGAGTGATGCAGAAATAGACATCTGAGCAAGAAAAAAAAAACAAACCCCAAGCAAGTAAAACCTTAAAAGTTATACTCACCCGAGGACCAAATGGGCCTGGAATGCCAGGACTGCCCTGTTCACCAATTGGACCCTAAAAAGAAGAAATTATTATATTATTGGGCCATTTAGAGCATATTGCTTTAGTTTTAAGGCATTAGTGTGTGATACATACAATTTGGTACGAATAGGACTAAAAGGTACATAAACAATGGGTGGTACCTTTATCTTAATCCCTTAGTAACTTAATTAAATTCACTGGTGCTTGGTTGTAAAGCTATTTCTCT
The DNA here is from genome assembly GCF_023055355.1 of Agelaius tricolor. Lineage (NCBI taxonomy): Eukaryota > Metazoa > Chordata > Aves > Passeriformes > Icteridae > Agelaius > Agelaius tricolor. The sequence goes on from NW_027269270.1 coordinate 5,289,257, forward strand.
AGAAAAGCCCTGGTTTGGAAGTATTTCTAATCAAAGTGGCTCACAAGAGAGTAAATGACAGATCTATCACCAGGTGAAAAGGTAATTTGGGTGTAGGGCTCTCTTTGTTGCTGCTGTTCCTGTGTGTTGAAACTTCCAGCATTTGCACAGCACCAGTGAATAAACGTTTAAAAAAAGAGCAAGTTTTCCATGATATTTCCATTCAGTTGACAACAAAATCACAAAGTTCTTGAAAATATTAGAAAGAGATGCTCTCACAGTCCTTTTGGGATTTTGCACTGGGTTCCTTGACTCTAATGAATTCAAACACTGCCAAAAAGCATTTCACACTCCAAGCTGCTCATCTCAAACTACCAGCTTTTGTGACCATCTTGTGCTGACAGGTCCTTAACTGTAAGGGATTGGCCTTGCAAAGGGAACAAGAATACAACACACATCTTGCAACAAGAGGTTTACCTCATCATGTAACAGTATTTCAAAATTGCATCAAAAATATTAGCAAGTACAGACACCAGGCCACTCAAACACCTTGTGGGGAAAAATAACTAGTTTGCTTTTTTTTCCACTTTAAATAACTATGTTCCTGATACACCATTTAAGTACCAAGCAAATAAAATTATAGTAAAAGCAGAACAACTTACAGGAGGACCAGGAAGGCCTTGAAGTCCAGTGAAACCCCTGTGTCCTTTCTGGCCCCTATCACCTCGATCTCCATTGTCACCTTTGTCACCACGAGGTCCTTGGGGACCCTGTAAACATCAATGATGAAATGTAAAATTCTGAAATGGGAAAAAAACTCCAACCTCAAAATTCTCTCATTAGATTTTAGACACTGGACTCAGACCTCCTTCCCTTTTAGAGATGGAAATGATGATGATCTTGAAGCAGCTACAAGAATCTTAACTTTTTACCAAAGAATAGGTAAATAATTACAGAAAACTGTGCTGTGCTTAAATACAGTTGTAGCAAATTTACTCTACTTAGCTACATAATACAGTAAAAACCCCATGGAACTGTACTAATGATAATAAATAAATTAGAAAACCAATTTTTAAAATATCAATGTATTTTTTCACCTTACTGTATATGGCAGATGATTTTTGTTAATGAGATTGAAATATTAAGGATCTCTCACAGATTCATTATGATAAAGCATATTTTTAGTATGAAATCATCCAGGCTGCATCTTTACTTCTCACAGCTTCTTTCACCTTCATTATGATTAAAATACAACTGAAGTTACATTCCCTAACTACAGACAACAACATCCAGGCAGCACAAATACTTTGTTCCTATTACTGTCACAATTTCCTTGTTAGCTTTGTTAATTGCAAACTTCTTACACTAATTCAAGAATCCTTGCAAAATGTGGCTGCTGTTTTCAATTCTATATTTCTCAGCCCAAATTACATGCTAAATTTCTCAATGCCAGATTCTAAATAGTTTATCTATGGCATCATTATCACTAACTACTCAATAAACTTTACTGTCTCTCAAATGACATCTGCTTAGGGACAGGACAACATTGTTTTGAATTTCCCAAGTTTGCAATTAATTTTCTGTTCCAGGCTTGGAATGTAAAAGACTTATGTAACATAAAAAAGAGGATTTTTGTTTATTTCCCTTTTCAGACTGAAGTTGGAAGTTCATGAGTTGAATTAAGGTCTTTTAATGGGAACAGGTGATTTTGTTGTATTTCTGCCATTTTTATCTAAAAACATCCCTTTTTGTTAAGTATTCCATTCCTTACCCCTTATTTAGACCAGACTCCAGCCATTTGCTAACTCAGGTCCCACCATTATCCAGACAGCAACATGCTCCAAATAAAGAGGCTTCCAAAGCACTACTGGAGTATCCAAATATCCAAATCTGTGCAGCTTTGCAGCTCAGAACTACCTGCACCCACTTGCAGCCAGAACACAAGGTGAAGCCCTGCTTGGCATTCTCATTTGGGCTGAATTCCTCACACAATTTCCTCAGTGGTATCTCAGACAAAACCACAGTGACCATGGGCAACTTACAGGCAAACCTCTCTTTCCTGCACGGCCTGGGGGACCCATGGGACCTCGAGAACCCTACAAAGATTGCATACAGAAAGAATGTGAGGCAATGCATGAAAACCATACACAATCGTTTTTGATAAACAAAGTATTTTTTAAAAAAGCATCACTTACAGTTTCACCTCTTTGACCTGCATCTCCTGGGGGGCCAACAGGACCTGGAGTTCCTGGACCTCCTGGAGAACCTGGTAAGCCTGCAGGGCCAGGTTCACCACGATCACCCTGCAAAGCAGAATTTCAACTGTTTATCTGAAGAGGACTGGTCTAGACCAATGCAACAAAAGTGTAGCACTGCCAGTCTATTTTTGAGCAATTGCAACCTACAAAGGTATTCCTGCTGCAAGAACTCAAGTCTGAGTTTGTGGAAGCAGATGTTCTTAGCCTCTTAGCCAGGCATCCTCAGCTTTGAGAGGTACTATATTCAAAGCTGGGATACACTTTCAGAACAAGCTCTCCATCAGGTTAACTGAATGAAAAGAAAATCTACAATAAGTCAAGAATAAAATGAGGGTTTGCAGAAGAAAATTAAGAAGAGAATATATTCTTACACGTTCTCCAACAGCTCCATCTCGTCCAGGAGTACCGTCATTACCAGCAGGTCCCTGGAGTTATGGAATAAAAATAAAGCTATTGATTAACTCTGTAATCCTGCATTTCTAGAAGAATTAGAAAGTTGTTCTCCACCTCTAACTTCAAGTCAAGGAGAATGACCGTGTCTTTTCTTGCATGCTACACTGCTGTAATACTTACTTCTGGACCAGCTTCACCTACAGGCCCAGTGGCACCTGACTGGCCAATAGGTCCTGGGGGACCTTTGTCACCAGGTGGCCCTGTGGGACCCTGCTTTCCTGGAGTACCCTAAACAAAGATGACAAATACATATTAAAATATTAATCACAAAACAAAGACAGCACTAAACACCTGCTGCCTGCAAAACTAGTACTGCCAGACTGAAATACCATCTACATTTGTGAATGAAAAAAAACCCCTGATATTTAAAGAAAAGGTTCTTACATAATTTGAATATATATTTAATATACTTTGTATTTTTAAGAAGTTACTGATAAATCAGTAAGTCTGATGTCATTATCTGCAATAGGTAAGGTGTTTTAGATTTCAGAAAAATATAATGAAGTTTGAAATAATTAACATGATTTTTCTGTCTCAACAGCAAACCTTGTTAGCCTGGAAAAATTTCTGGTGAACTTTAGCTATAAAGTGACTTCATGGATCCAGTTCCTCCATATCAATCTTTTTACTAATTGATTTATTACTATTTAATTGCTTGATCTACTAGATCATTATGCCATCTAACTAATATCTATAAATCCTACATGAATGCAAAGAGAGCTCAAGTGACAATTTGGAAGGCTGTAGTTCACAATTTATAAAACAGTGCTTGCAGAGTATTTACTCACATTCAAGTGACATTTGGGTACATTAATGACAGTGTAAGGCTGTTTTTTTCAGGGATCAAGTTTTAAGTCAAATAGGAACATTTTAAGCAAGAGCCTTAATGCCATTATTCACTTACTCTTAATTCAGGTTCAGACTTTGCATTATGACAGAAAAAATAAACAAAGTAAACCTTCCATCTCATGCTTCTGCATGAGATTAAGTTCTTTACTATTCTCTCTCTATTCACTCCTGCAACTGGAGTTTTCCAGCTTTCTCCTCATGCTAAAGAGCACTACACTGCAAATCCCACACAGAAGATCCCAGGCTGGTGGCACATGGCCTGGTGGTCACTTACTGCAGGCCCTGGCAGCCCAGGCATGCCTCTCTCCCCTCGCTGTCCTGGCATTCCAACAATTCCTCTTTGACCAGTAGTTCCTGCTGGGCCAGGGGGGCCATCTGGGCCCTGAAATCCACAGAGGAGGAAGTAATGTCACTGTCATGTCAGCAGCAATGAACAAAGAGAGCGAGCCTGGAGCTGGCGGAGGGCCAGTCAAGGGACGTACCGGCTGCCCGTCATCGCCCGGGTCACCCTTGTCCCCAGGGCCGCCAGGAGGCCCAGTTGGCCCTCGATCTCCCACACGGCCATGAGAACCAGGATCACCACGAAGACCTGGGGGACCTTCTTTTCCTGGTTCACCAATAGGCCCAGCAGGCCCTGGGGCTCCCTAAAAAAAATGAAAACACATCATTACATTGGGCCCTTTTCTGACCAGGACAATAAAACTCTAAGGACTGTGTTTCAATTAGCTATAAATGCATGCTCTGAGGCTAACAAATGGGAATGAGCTAAAAGCTATCATCTCTTTTATGATCAAATAAATGAAATGAAATAAATATCAAATTATGTCCACGTTCCACCCGTGTCCCCCCTCAATTTTCAATTCCAAACTCACTCTTTAAAAGACCCTTTTTTGTTTCTCTCTTTTTTGTGTTTTTCTTTCACCTCAAGTATATAACCACTGCTAGAAAACGCACCCTAGCCCATTCTTTCTATCATCAAGCTAAAGTTTATATCCAAACTTGTCATTTCCATAGTACAAATTATTGTTTCAACAGACCTTTGTTCATTTCTCAAATACTTTTAAAAAACTTCACAAGCATTTTAAGTTTTCCATAAACTTCACATTTGATAACCTTACAATGAATGCAAGTTGTTTTTTTCATCATAACATTAAAAGGGATATGAAACATGACACAGTTCTCTGTGTGGTCAACCCTCAATTTGATCCACAGCTAGTATTTATTTATAGTGTTTCTGAAAATGTTTGAACAGAAGAGATTTTGTGTTTGTGGGTTTGAGTTTATTTTAATGGAACTTATGAGTAACTCCACCAATGAAAGAGCCCAGTAGAAGCTCTTTCTTTTCCAAAAACTGTCATGATTTCAGTCACCACTAAAAGGACAAAAAGTAAAATAAGGAGGAAAATATAAGTTGGGGTTTTTTATTCCTCTAAGCAATTAAGTCACTGGAGCAATTTGAGCAGCAATTTGAAAGTCTACTTACCCCAATGGAAAGGCTTGGACCAATATCAGGCATTGGACCAAGCTGAAGACTAATGAGATTTATTTAATGATGCAAGCAATCAGTCACAGAAGTCAGTGCTGACAAACTGTTCTCTTCAGTAGCATCAGGCCATAAACACTGCTTCACTTTTCTTGCTTTATTTAACCTTCAGATTGCTGGTGACCATTTCATAATACATACCTACTAGGAAAATTGTAATTAACTTACAGTAGGTCCTGGAGGCCCAACTCTTCCAGCAGATCCTGGGAATCCAGTAGCACCCTAAAAAAAAGCCCATTTTTAATGCCATCTTTATCAAAAGAAACACAGCACTAGTTACCTCAAATGTTCTTGGCTGAATTATTGAGCAAATTATATTTACATACTGACAAAACAAGCTGAGATAAGAAATAATACACACATTACATAAAATTTCAGTATTAGATTATCTGCAGCCAGGTCTCAACACATAATATCTACTTACAGGTGGACCTTGAGTTCCTCTACCACCTTTCAGACCAGGAACACCTGGAGGGCCCTAAAAGGAAAGGAGAAAGAGAGGGATGATAGTGAACACCCAGAACTTTTTTAATGAACAAGATCAGCCTATGTCACTGATTCTAAGATTTTATTTGTACTTACTGGGGGACCATGAGACCCAGCAAGACCCTGTGGTCCTGGAGATCCAGCATCTCCTTTCTGTCCAGGTTCCCCAGGTTCACCTTTCACACCAGGCTGACCATCAGGGCCCTATAAGAAAAATTATTTAGAAGAAACATCAGGGCAGGCAACACCAAATCTTTTCTAACAAAATAATTTTGTAGAAAATTTTTAAAAGGGTAAAAATTAAATACCAGGGGTAAAAATCAGTCCAGAAAACACTGCATTTTTTTTAACAATTCAGCATGGTCATTGGAAGACCACACATGACATTTTCTAATATCTTTCTAATCTTTCCAATACTGTGAAGCCAGTATTTCCATTTTAAATATTTTACTTATCTAGATCAGATTTTTCTTCTCTTTAGATTTTCTATTTTCCTCAGCAGCTACAAAACAAACATTGTCTTTTCAAGGCTTTTTTTCCCATCAAGGGAAGCAGGTGCAAGACTGTGAAAGGGATCCTGAAACAGGATACTTAGGCTGTGGGAAAGCTTAGGGTATTCCAGTCCATCTGGTCCATAACCTCATTCCAGCCTTCACTACTCATGGCATAAATCTTTGCTACCTTCAGTAGACACATTTTAACTTCCCTCATTTTAATCTCAAAGGAGCAACATAACATACTAATGAAAATATGAAATCTGGTGAGCAATTACATAATCTTAACAAGAAAACCACTTTTCAGCTGTCTAGGGTGCTCATTGGCCCTTTCCTTCACTTGATATACTAATGGGAGAAAGAACAGCTCTTTTTGCAGCAAAAATGTAACTCCTGATCCAGAACACCACAATATTATTCATAATGAAGGAAATGAAGTGTGTCATAGCATAAGGAAAGGAAACTCATTAGTGTTCAAAACACATACCGGGGGGCCAGCAAAACCAACAGCGCCAGTTGGGCCGTTCTCTCCTCGGGAACCCTGGGCAGAAAAATTGAAATAGCTGTATTTAAAAATCATCTTTCTACAGATAGTATCAGTTACAGTTCAATATATCAAAACTATTTACCATCATATGTGTCATTATACATTTGCTCTATTAATCAGAATCAAATGATCTTTTAGTCATGAAATAAAGGATGTTAGCTATGATGTTAAAACTGCCATGCGTTCAAGAGTATATTGAGCTTTAAGAATTCAGAAATGGAAGGCACAGGTGAGTATTAAAACAGCATTGGGAGAAATTCTGGTCACAACCAACCCCCCCTTCCAGGGATGGCCAAAGAGCACACACTGCATTCAACCTACCACTCCAGTCACACTGGGGAAAAAACACAGTAGTTCAAAGATGTTCTCTTCTATAAGGTCACAACAGGCTTTGACTGAGCTTTCCACTCAACATTTGCTTGGAAAAGAAGTAGCTGAAGGCTGCCAACTCCAGCACTCCCTAAAAGGGTGGAAGCTGCTCCAAGTAAGACTGGAAATAAGAGTGTTCTGATTTATGACAGGGACATAATCAATTTCAAGCAGTGTGAAGGATCTAGAAGGACTGAGCCTCTAATTCCCTAATTGAAGTCAACCCTTAAAATACTTCAAATCCCTAATAGATGGAAGATGACAAGAGTTACATAACTAGATGAACTAAGGATTACCTCTGTGCTTTGCCCATTAAATATTTGTTTATGTGCAGTGGTATCTGTTAGGGGCATGCTTTTAAAAACATTGACACAATTACAAGTGGTGGCATCATTTCAGGAGTGAGGTAAGTGAAGGGTGACTCCATAAAGTTTGCCCTAAAACAAGTATAGGTCACAGAAAGAAAATCTGGTAATACTTTTGCAAGTGCACAGCAACAAGTCAGAATTTACACTTGGCTACAGAGAAAGGGAAAGAAAAAGGAGAAAATATATCAGCAAATAAGAAAAATGCCTGGAGTTTGGATCAGCATTAGATATTGTAAACTTATACCAGACAAAAAAAAAGCATGTTTACTCACAGGGTTTCCACGGGAACCAGGAGGACCAACTAGACCTCGAGGACCTGGTTCACCCTTAAAATAAAATGAAAGAATTTTATTTCCCAAGTTACTAACTTGTTTGGTCATTAAAATGCTAATGAAATCTGATAATATTAAGAAACTTCAGCAAGGAAAGGAATCTGTTTACCTTTTCACCAGTGGGACCTGCTGGACCCATTGGGCCTATTGGACCAGGGAGACCCTTTTGAACAAATTAAGATGATAGGAAGTTAGAAAAGTGATGCTCCAAAAAAGACAGTTTAAAATTTCCCCTATATTACCATTCCCTTTTTCATTCCTTTGAATTTTACTTTATCTCTGGAAACTTCTTTTGTCTCTTTGTCTAAAATTGACTTGCATTTCCCCTCCCAATGACCAAGCTCCCCACAAAATATCTGCTTTCCTTCATTCTCTCTTTCTTCTCTAAGTTCATCATCTGCATTATGCAGTATTCATGAATAAGGGCAATGATATTAAAAAAAAAAAGCCCCAGATTTATTTTACTCTCTCAAAAAGGAATCAAGTATTTTTTCCCACTTGCATAGTGCTGTTTCTTTCATGTTAGTATTTAACTTTTTAAATTAGTTTTAAAGTATCCATCATTTTTTCTGAATATTCATTTAGATCTTACAAACTACTCAAAAATATCTTTTATCCCTTGATAAGGCAGGCATATAGGTTGCAAACTCTCTATCCAAACCCATCAACTCCACATAATGATCCTTCAGCTCACCATTACTTCACCTGTTCATTAACTACTGTAAGCTCTAAACATCCCTTACGATGACTAAGAACTGCTCTGTATCTTTAGATAATGTTTGATTTAAATAACCAATTCCAGCTCACAGATGATAACTTTATTAGAGCTTCTGTAAAATAGGGTTTCTCAGAAAAAATTTTCCTCTTTAACAATTAATGTGGTCTAGAAAGGATCCTTGTATTTTGACTGTACCTCAGGTTTCCAAATGCTTAGCAGCTAGTACTCCAACTGGTTTGCACAACCCACAAATCTCAGATATATTCTCAATTCATGTAAAAAGTAATTCAAATAACTTCTGGGAAGGAAAAATGGTCAGTGCACACAAAGAAAACCCAGTGCAATAGAGATTACTATTTACCATCATAAATACACACTAACTGTCTGTGCAGCAGAGTGTGTGCAATGTGTCTTGAACACAGCTTGAGCAGATTAGAGACCTTATTAATGCAATGGAGATTGAAAACTTTCTAGAAGTGCCAGCAAATTACTGCTTATGTGAAGCTTAGTACACTGACAGGAATTTTCACCTGTGAAATTTAGGAGAGATTGTGGGCAACTCGATGGAGACAAGGAGAAGGAGTCTTAGTCCAAGACTGAGATCTGGAAGATCTGCCTGTTCATTTGTTCATATTTTTTACTAGAGTGAACTTAGACGAGTCCCAAATCAACTGTGAATCCTTTCCATTGAGCTTTTAACTTGCATTATTGATGATACCAAATAGGGGCTTGGAACACAGAGACCCCAAAACGTTGTGCACAGCAGTTTTGAAAACCTTGAAGATTTGGAGGGTGAGGTAATGACTGTAAATGTATGACATACCATGATAACACTGCATTGTGTTTAACTCCACAAGCCAAGTCCCCTAGCACAGTACACAAACAGTGTGTGAAGAGCAGGTCTAAAGGGAAGGATAGATGTACTTACTCTTGCCCCATCATTGCCAGCTGTACCTTCAGCACCTTTCTCACCTACACCGCCCTATGGAAAACACCCAGAAAGTCCCAGTTATGGCACTGAATGCTGAGTAGGTCATACCCTGGAATAACTGCAGTGTTAAGGGACAGGTCATGCTACTCAAGAGGACAGCAAAAAATACACTTACTCTATCACCCTTAGGGCCAGGTGTTCCAGCAATCCCTCTCTCTCCAGGCATGCCCTGAAGGCCTGGTGGTCCTGGATCTCCAGGTGTCCCACTAGGGCCTGGGCTTCCCTGGAACAAAAGACAAGTTGTTGCCTATTCATCTGAGAAGCATCTTTGTCTCCAGGCTGCAGAACATGTTGTGCCTGTGTTGAAGTCTCTGGGGTACAGTTTTAAGTAATAATTTTATCTGAAATTTGGACTTTATTCACATTCAAATACTTTTCTTTTCCCATTGTGTTACTCAGGAAGTTCAACTGTAATACTGTAGTTCTTCCAAATACATTAATATTTAATCAGTGCATACCAGAGATAAAAATAGACAAAAAAAGAAGCTTGAGAATTGATGTCACATAGGTTTAGTATAGAAACTAGGTACAGGTAGAAGTTGCCAGGGGCAGAGATGCTCATGTCTATTACAGGTCTCACATAACTAGAGGCACTCTCTGCTTGACCTGACTTTGCTGGCCTAGTCACATCCACAGCAGATACATGCATGCAGGCATGAAGCTTTCAGCATTTCCTTTTAACTGCTTAGCCCTGCCAAGTGTCTTTGTGTAAACTGGCATGGCTCTTACACCATTGCTAGAAGGTTTTCTGCAGTTCAGAAATGGCTTTGCCCAGTTCTACTGTGAATTGTCAACATTTAAGTATGTTGCAAGTCTTTAATATTGTTATAACTGGAATTGTGTGTCCTTCCTTATACAACGGAGATGCCTTCATATTTATAATTGAAAATCTCTCTTATGTTCATGCAAATGATCAAAATTATACATCACATCACTGCAGCAATGCAAATCTCTACTCAGTTTACCTTTGGGCCATCAGGACCATGGCCTCCAGCCATCCCCTTTTCACCCTGGAGACCTGAGACACCTGGTTCTCCCCTTTCCCCTGGATTGCCACGTTCTCCCTACAAAATGGAAGATTGTAATTTATTTACAAGGCAGGGTAGAATTCTGGTAGACAAAATCCTAAATACACCATAAGTGCAGCAGAGCCTGTGAAAAAATTCTAGGAGAACTGATTAAATAAAAACTAGCTTTATGCTTTTGCTGTTAGACATGGGGAAAATATGTTGCTCAGCAAACTAAAAACTCTCAATTCACAGCATAAACCAAATCATTTAGCAGCTAGTACTCAACACCACTTCAGGAGCTACAAAATCATTAAAGGTGGTAGATTTTACAGAAACCAGCTTAAAACACATCCATATTTAAAACCATTTTGTTCATTTTATTGGTGGGGGAAAAGGTCAAATACTGACTTCAGCTGTTAAAGTCTATGGCATGCATCAACTTCCAACCTCAGAGAACTGTTATGAATATTTAAATTCTGAAAGAAAACACTTACTCTGGGGCCCAATGGACCAACAGCTCCAGGATCTCCAGGCACGCCCTAAGAACAAAAATTCACCATTAGAATGAAATCATTATTCATAATTTTATAGTTATGTAAATTAGAGACAAACATTTTTATTTCCAAAGTACTGTGAATGTAGATGGCCAGTTCTAAATCCTATCTGTCAATGACAAGAGGTGATAGTGCAGCTCAGTCCAAGAACACAGATTCTCATCATTATTTTATGCCAAAGCAGTTCTTAGCTTGCAGACTACATCAATCAGTAAGTATTTTGAAACAGAGTGGGAAATTCAATTAGAGAGAGAAGAAAACATAAAATTACTTTATAAATTGCATTTTTAATATTATGTCACACATACATTACCTGATCACCTGGCTTTCCTCCCTCACCTGGAGGACCTGGTGGACCAGGCAAGCCCTGTAAAAAGTAAATAAAATGGTCACTAATATGATAGAAAGTTATGTAAATCCAGACTTAACTAGGACACCAAGATCAAGAATGTTGCTGTACACTCAGTACAAGAGCACACTCTCAAACATTCCCAAAGGAAAGAGTTGCATGAATATTTCACCAAAGTGCTTCCCCCTGTCTAAATCAGATACCAGCCCTTCCTTAACATTTGCAGGACATCTCAGCCCTAGAAGTAAAGTTCTCTATAAACAGATATTGATTTAATTTATACTTCATTATCAAGACAATTATTTTGCTACATATTTGGAACTTTTTTGGAAAATCTTCAAATTAAAACTGATTGACATCAAAGGTCCTCTCAAGGGATACAGAGCTGGTGTTTAAGCCTTTGCCAGTTTGGTTTAGTGCACAGCTGATATGAAACTTATGGATCATTAATTATTCTGAATATCCTTGCCTTAGTTCTGAAGTTATATTATGCATCATTTGATTGAATTTTTTCCTACTTAGGTTGATAAAGACATGGCTGTTTATTTTTTAAATTAAAAAAAATAAAAAATGGATGCACATACCTGAAACCCTGTAGGACCTGGAGGGCCTTGTTCTCCTCTTTCTCCTGCCAGACCCTACACAAAAGGAAGTAATAAGTAAACAGAAGAGAAATACAGGCAGGCTCCACAATTTTTTCTTTTCTCTGAATATGCATATTTTCAACTAGGTATTTATTCACTATACATTTTTACTTATCCCAGGACAAGATAGCCTATCTAAAAAGATGTAATAAGATGTGTATAGTTTCTTTTAAACCCTTCCCCTAAAGGTTCTCTGGTAGCAGGAAAACATTCAGTTCCATTAAAACCAAGAAAGATGTGAAAATTAACTATGATAATTTTTTACTCCTTGCACTATTTTTTGTAATGGTTAGCAAAAGGAATTAGACTACTAAGATATATATTTTAATACAAAGCTGGGAATTTTTCTAGGACAATTTTTCTTTAAATGTTCTTGGAATTTTTTGCTTGAAATCAGCAACTGGCATGAAGATTGATAAGAATAGAAGCCAAAGGAGGAGTAGTAGATAGAGTACCAGGCAGGCAGGCAGAGAGGTAAAAACTGACTTACTGGTGGGCCAACAGGACCAGAAGGGCCAACTTCACCATCTTTACCAGGAGCTCCCTACATTAAAATGACAGGGGAAAAAATCTTGTGTAGTGAACACACATAACAGAAACGCACCATTTTCCATAAACACTGCAAATAACATCTACACTCACTCTCTGTCCTGGGACTCCTGCATTGCCTGCTTCTCCAGGCTTTCCAGGATCACCCTAAATTGCAGAAATAAAAATGACCAGGTTTAGATATTTTTCACCCATAAAATATACAAAAGTGGGTAAAGTCAAAAAGGGATTGCCATACTCACACTACCACCCTTTGGCCCAGGAAGGCCCATGCTGCCTGGCTGGCCTCTGATTCCTATGGAACCTGCTGGGCCTGGACGCCCATCTTCCCCAGGAGCACCCTGCAGAGATAAAGCATTTTCCACATTAAATTCTAAATATATTTATTCATATTTATTCCTATGAATTTATTAATCCCAAGAAAATGCTTGTATATATAAAAATATAACATTAACCTGGCTTGGGGCTTCACTTGTTAGTCAAAATGTCTTTACAGCAGATATAACAATAGCCATACTGGTGGATTTAACCAAATGCTATGCAGTTATTAGAACTGAATCATGTACAAATAATTTATTGTGTCCTTAAAGCAACAACTAGGAAAACATTTAGTTCAAACATCTATCAATGATGCAGCAGCAGGTAAGCAAGAGACACTGTGATACAGACAAAACTAAACAAATGTAATTGGTACTAATTTTGAAGTTAGGAATGTAAAGTGAACTATCAAAAGAGAAGATGAGCCTTAATAAATAAAGAAAACTCATGTTAATAAAGGCAATTTCAGTGAGATGGGACCTTTGAATTACTGTGACATCAACTGAAAAGACTAATTTTTGTCACTTACCAAGGGGCCAAGTTTTCCTTCAGGGCCTTGAACACCTGGATTTCCTGTCAAACCCTAAAAGCAGGAATAGTATTGGTGTTAGGTCTATAATTCTATAATAATCAAGAAACATAAAAAAATCCCAAAGAAATGCTTGATTACTGCTATAGCACTAACTTCTCTATGTTAAAGGTCTTCATCCTTTTATTCACTTTACAGTTTCATCCCTCACTGTCTTTGATTTTTCTTCTTCCTATTCTTTCTTGTTTTACACCTCTTGAGCTTCTCACAGGCTCATCTTTATTTTTGCCATGATCTAGATCACATTTTACTTCTTCTTTTTATGATATACTTCTCCTTTTTATGATATTTTTAATTGTCCTCCAATAATTTTCCTGAAAAAAAATCTCTAGGTGATATGTACCACTCAATCTTCTATGGTACAATCACCAAGTCAATGAAGGTTGGCCTTCAATCTATGTTCCCTGTGGCAACTGTGCTTTACAAACACACGTCCTTCCTTTGCATCAGCTGTTCTCAATCAGGGCTATTTCTCCTTTTGCTAAGAAAAAACCTGTTCTTCCCACACTTGGCAGGAAATAAAGACAGGTCTCTTGGCTTTTAGCCCCACTGAAACCAGTCTGCCCTTGCATAACAGTTTCTGAATTCCCCAGCATTCACTGCTGCCTTTGGAAAATGAAAGGCACCACGGTTTATAGGGTTTATGCTGCTAGCAGTCCCTTACCCTTGCACCTGGAAGGCCAGGCTCACCAGGACGTCCAGGATCTCCCTGACCTCCTTTAGGTCCAGAAGATCCTGCTGGACCACGCTCTCCTTGGGCTCCCTAAAAAGACACAAGTGAGCTACTAGTTAACAGCTAGAACAGTGACAGAGGAGCAGGTGAAATAAAACATGATGTTCTATTAAGGACCTATTTTTGCAAACAAAGTTACAAATCATTAATATTTTTACCATTATTAGTTTCCTAATTATTATCTTTCTCCCCAAAATTATTACTTAAATGTTTCTCTTCCTTAAAGCAAGTTTATATAAGCATTTTAGAATCCTTGTATTTTTACCAAGAAGGTAGGAATTTACAGAAGTACTAGACAAATGCCTATATGAGTCACTTCCCTGGAAGTGTTAGAGCAGTTAGGAAAACCAGATAAACCCATCTTTTTAAGGGACAAGTCCAGAAAATCACACCACACACAAAGAATAGGCAATTTTTCACAGAGCCCTCTCCTACCCAGTAATATATAAAGCAATATAGGAGTAGAACAGGTCAATCCTTCCCTGTGCATATTTCAAAAGAAGGGAGCTTTAAGTCAGGGACAAGCAAGCACAGCTGAACATCATGAGAACTGAAAGTGACTTTTCCCAAAAAATTTTTGTCTCAAAACATTCAGATCCTCCTTTAGCATTTGTAAATTGGATCTGCCTGTTTGCCCAGAAGCAAAAATTTTTAATGGAACACTTCCCTTTTATATGTCTATATATATGAAGATCTAACAAACTACACAATAAATGATGGAAACTTCAATTTAATTTACCTTTGGTCCAGGCAAGCCATCAGAACCTGGGAAACCACGGTTACCAGGAGCACCCTAGGAAAAGCAGTAGGTATGAGACAATTATCTTAATTTTTACATAGGTTATTACAAATAAAGGACCAGATTTGTGGATTGAAGATTCAGTTCATTTCCTTACAATTTTCTTACTTCAGTACTTTAACGTGGAGAGTGGGGGTGAGTTTATGACTTAAGAATGGTAAAAACATTCATGGTCTCATTCATGCATGCTGGACAGCTCCTTCTGTGTGAACAGCCTCATGGAAAGCCAAGATGAGCAGTTGTACAGGTGTAGGAAAAAGTCTGTAATGAACTTGTCCTATCTCCATCCTTTCTCCTCCCATACTATCCTGGGCACTGAATCTCCACAAAAAAGTATCCAGTGTGAAAAAATAACACATAGTAGTAACTACTGTTAGGAAAATAAGGTTTGACTACATGCACAATCAAGCTGTAAGAACATCCATGGATAGGTCAAAAGGTTTTTCAGCTTAGCAGTGCATCTCTTAAAATATATTATTCCTGTAGATTTCTTACCCTCTCTCCAACAGGACCTGGTGGACCTACTGACCCTGGATCACCTCGAGGGCCTCTTTTCCCTTCTTCACCTATGGGCCCAATGGGACCCTGGGGACCTTGTGGGCCCTAGTGAGAATAAAATGTTATTTTAAAAAACATTGTTAAGCTCACCATTTCTCAGGCATATTGAAACAGACTGTCTTCTGGACACTATAAACATTTTTCCAAATAAAGGAGGAGAAAATAGTTAGGTCTTGGATCAGTTAAAAATAACAGCTTTTCAGCATCTGTTTTTCTCTTTTGCAACGTTTATAAGCTAATAAACTGTAATTCTGCAGATGGGCCGGACACTGCTTCTTATAATCACCCACTATAATTTGTATTTTTTCAAGCTTGAAAGGAGTCAAAATTCAGTGAGACTAATAGAAATTTTCAAAGGAGAAGCCAGTTGTAAAGAAACTATTACTTCACCTCTATATTTTTGTCAGTTAATACATGATTATTTAACTGGTGAGAAAGAAAAGCTGAAGACTGGTTGATAAACCAACTCAAACTCTGCATAGTTGGTTATCTCCCAAAAATTACATAGTTATAAGCCTCTGTGTTTCCTCTTCATCTTAAAAAGCATATGGAGACTTACAGGTTCACCTTTGGGTCCTGCTTCTCCCTTGAAACCTGGGACACCAGGGTCTCCCTGAAAACAAACACATGGATAGCACCAGTAAAGTTAAAAGTCTGCATAAACCACTTCACTTTGTATTATGCCATAAAACAAACATTTCCTAGTTTAGTGACTAATTGTAGATAGTATAATATGATGCTTATAATGGTTTGTCTTTACCTTTATTATGCTTGTTTATTATTATGTTATCAAAAAAAAAAACTTAAATAAATCTCTTTTCTGAGGTTTTTAAAGACACACTTCTTTTTGAAAGATGTAGTGGTATTTTGGATACACAGCAGATTCACAGGATCTGAGTATGCTACTGCTGTATTTAAGGAAGCCCACTGCTAATCCCTGTTTCAGTTCCATGGAGTGACACGTGCCAGGCACTACAATTCCCAAAAGGACAAAGACCCCATTACCGGCTGGCCTCGAATCCCAGGGGGGCCGGTGCTGCCCTGTGGTCCTGGGGAACCAGGGGGGCCTGATAATCCAGGGGGGCCTCCAGTGCCTGGAGATCCCTACAAATACAAACAGGAAGCACAGTAAGGAAACACAATCAAAATAAGGAAATACAAGAAATTAACTTACACAATTTCTTCAAGAGGAAATATGATTACTTACAGTAGGGCCTTTTGCACCAGGGGAACCATCTGTCCCTTCAGCACCCTAAAGATAAGGTATCAATCATTAGAAATAATTTTAATGAGATGGGCATCAATCACAAAAGCAGAAGATCGTTATTTTATCCACTTTACAAGACCAGAAAATAAAGGCTATTAAATAAATATAGCAGCATACACAAATGCCAAAAAGAGCAATAAAGCATGCAAGTTAATGTAATTTTTAATGCTGAAGATCTTATGTTTAAGCTTAAGTTTTAAAATACTTTGAGGATTGAGAGTGTATTGAGATTGTGCAACTTTCAGTTTTCCAACTTGTAATAAAACAACAAATAGTTATTGTCAATAAAAAAAGCACAAAACCAATGAATGAGACCTTTTTTCCTTGGGAAAAGGAAAAGAGGTCTCATTTGAGTAAAACTCTGTCAGGGCACTAAAAACCCCCATAAACAGGTGAACATGCACAAGCTGAGCACTGAGGAACTCAATTCAATGTACTTACAGGAAGACCTTGTGACCCAGCTGGGCCCTGAGGACCCGTTTCACCTCTTTGTCCTTGAGGACCTTCAGGACCTCGAGGACCTGTTGGACCTGCTTCACCCTAGGATTCCACATAAGAAAGCAACTTCAGATTATTTTGCTCTAAAATGCAGCACTACAAAGTAATTCGAGAGGAATACTGAACTTATAACAGAAAAATAATTCATGTTTGAAATAGTTTATTACCCTTAAAATGAAATTTTGCTTACCTAATTTTGCTTCTATTACTTCTAGGTGAATGAGAACATTAAAAGTATAGACAGGATTTTTTCTCAGTGTGTACAAGACAAGGAAACTCTGCAGAAAAGCAGCACTATCCAGGAGTCCAAATAAGATCAAGAACAGACCTGTCTCTCTAAAATCCCACTAAGTGTCTGTAATTTTACAAGTTTTTTCTGCCTTCATTAACAGCAAGGCTGTTAAGATTTAGATATGGTAACACATCTGAGATTGGTTGATTTGGTTTGTTTGTTTGTTTGGGGGTTTTTTTGCACAGCACAGATGAACTCACTGTTACACAACAGTGTACATTAAATACCAATCCAGATACATTAAATATCAAATCCCTGTAAGATTTGACTGGATGATAAAAAATTCCTCCCAGAATCTTCGTTGAATTTTAATTCTATATAGGAAATATACCTTTTGGAACTGACGGCTATTAATATCACATCTTCATAAAACAAATCTACATCTTCGTTGTATAATCTGCTGAGCTTTTATGAGTTCAACTATTCCAATTTTACATCATCTGATGATCAAACTGAAGGTAGCTTCTCCTTTTCAAAAGCTCTAAGTGATTCATCATGTGACAGCTTTTTAAACATTTCCTTAGGTAAAATGCTGAGCCATACTAAAACATTTTATGACGTGCACTACAAGGGCTACCATTTAACTGTACACTCCTCTTGTCTAGACTGTGCTTTTTCCAAGAAAGGTTGGAACAGATGATCCTAGAGGTCCCCTTGTAACCTGCTATTCTATGACTCTATAATTAAGTTGATACTGTTATTAAGACTTGTTTCCAAACAGTGTCATGAATCTTGCCAGCTTCACAACAACACAAAAACATCTGCTGATCTTGGCTACCTGACCAATTCTTGTATAACATTTTCTTATCATGGATGCAGGGCATATATAAGAAGTCTAAGGAAACTGTATGAGTTGTCTTTTCTATCTCTAAGACATTGGCCTCAAGGCTAAGAAGCAAGAAAAAAAAAAAAAAGAGAGCACTTTCTTGCAAAGCGAGAGAAGGAAGGAAGTGCCACAAAGACAGTGCTACAACAAGTGAAAAGTTTTCATGCCAATCACTCCGAGCCACAAAAGGCAGTACCTGTAATTTGCTCTGTTGTGATGAGCTGCACATTTCTTTTGGGGTTCAGGCATTTCCCCCTTACCAGTCTAGATCATCTCAAAAAGTGTTCTTGGCCAAAACTAGAAGTTCCAGCTCTAGAAGGTCCTGCCTCCATATTGTCTTCAACTTGCCCTCACAACCTCACTTCTAGCAATGTATCTTGCTATTCTTTGAATATTCTGGACAAGATTCCTGAAGCACAGCATGGCAGTCATCTTTTAATCACCTCCTGACATGAGCAAATGGGAAAGCAAAGTATCTTAACAGTGGTGAATTGCAATTGCTTCATTTGTCTTTGGGTTTTATCTTTTGTCTGAAGGTCTTAACTAAGACTGATTTCACAACATCTCCTGGGGATCTGTACACATGTCAGCCTGAGCTCTGTGCAGTCTACTACATATTTTTAGTTGTGTGTTGTTAGACATTTTAAAAAGACACTTTCATTTTTTTTTTTTACCTTTAGGCCAGGAATACCAGGAAAACCTGGAGATCCAGTTATACCAAGTGGTCCCTAGAAAAGACAGACACAAAGCTGTAATTCAGTGATTTAGATCACACAGATTAGTCTCCCATCACTGGGTAAATGTGGGTCTAGAATTACCTGTATTTTTTAGTCATAAAACATTTGGTTATAACAAAACCAGAATAACTATAAATATCAGGTTTTTAAGAGATATATATACATTTTACGGAATTATGGTGCAGTTCTTTAATAATGTGTTTGCTGACTTCTGCAAAGCTACAGCTCTTGATTCACCTATTAATGCCTGAATTGCAATGTACACAATTCACGGTGAACAATTATAGAATTAAGATTCCTAAACACACAGGCAAATTCATTTGAAAGCTGTAAAAAACAGACTTTGTATCAAAATTTCAGGGCTAGAGAAACAAAGATGTTTCCATTCCATAATGTCTCTTGTGGTGTACAAGACATTCAAGAGAACTTTCTACTGTACTGCAAAGGCTTGGGAGGGCGGCACACAGTGGTTATCAATACTCACTGCAACACTGGTCCCAGATAATTCCTCTTTATCTTTTCCTGATTTTCTGTCTTTTTGTAAAATATGATTCGTGCTGAGAAAAAATGTTCTATGTAATAAAGCTTTCCTGACAAACTTAATCAGAACAATCTGTCCCACTGAGCATTAATTACAGACAACATTTCTGCCATGACCTTACACTGGATTTCTACAGAACTGATGCAACAGCTCACCAAGTATATTTTTGAAAACCTATGTCCCAGTTTATTGGATCACAAATAATGTCTGCCAAATTTCTCTCTTGTTGCGGGAAGAGTTCCAGGATTAAGCTGTACCACTGCACTGACCCAAATAACAACACATTTCAGTAACACTTTCTCCAGTGAGAAACATTAAGGATGAGTATCTCCCTTGGGACACTTGATGGGATTTTCCAAAAATATTAGCCAACCACTTATCATGTACAGTGAAGCTGAGTTCACATTTTATGCCAAAGAAAAGTTACAAGGTTCGTGTCATACCTCACAGCTTGCCACCCAGCTTCCTTTAACTGTATAGTTTAAATACTGAAAAAAATATTTTCTTTGTTTGAAAGGTTTTCCTAACTAACCTTTCCTTCATGATACACTAAAGAATTGAATTTTCTAGCTTTTAGGCACTTACACTCATCTTTTGAGCTTCTATTACAGTTAATTATTTCTTAGTGAAGTGTTTTATTAAACAGTCTGTTCATTACGATGACAGAGGTGAATGTATTTTTCTCAGAAATTTTTCAAGTAAATAACAAGTATGCACAAAACGAAATTCTAACTGCAAGCAGGTGTGGTTTAGGGTTTTGAGGGGTTTTTTTGTGCAGTGCTTTTGGGATGTTTGGTTTGGTTGTTGGTCTTTGGTTTTTTCTAGCTGAACATCACAAAATGGTTAAGGCTGACTACATCAATGGGTAGAAGCTGTTATCCATATCCTACAAGTGATGCTTTCAGAAAAAAAAAGCAAACATAAATACCACATTTTTAAAGTGGAAGTTGGCCTTGCACAAATAGTACAAAACCATCACCAGTTTTCACATGCAAAAGCAATACAAAATTAACTGTATTTGAGAAACACTCCTGACTCATGTGAATTCACACAAATGTATTCTGCAAATGCAGAGAGATTGGACTGTGGGATCAACACCAACATTGCTACACTGACAGTCTAAGTGTAAACAGCCATGTTTTCCTCTGCAGCCCTGCTGCCATGGTGGGAGAACTTCAGCAGCCCTGCAAGCCAGGCTTTCTCGGCTTGGCAGACATTCAGACACAGGCCTCTGTCCTTCAGTTCAAAAAGTGACTGTCCTTAATTAAAAGCCCCTTTTATACATTTGGTAATGGAACAATTGCAGGGAGCAAGTTGTGCTATCAGTGAGTGCCTTTCTTCTTGCTGACAACAAGCCTCATTTGCCAGCTTTGCAAGTGAAGGAAGATAACATTCAATTATGAACTGCTTTAGATTGCAGTGCATGGACTTGGGCCACTTTCCTCCCCACCATATGGGCTCCATAAGAGCAGCAGAGCATCACCTCCCCAGGGGAGGCTATGGCCAACTCCTCTGCAAATTAAAACCTTTAGATGAAGTAAACTACAGAGGAAAATTTTGCAGAGGGCAGCACTAAAACTAAAATGAGTAGAACTAGGAATCATTCTCAGATAATTAATTCCAGATGCACTTAACTGATACCAGCAACTGCCAACTTTTTTTTTTTTTTTTTTTTTTGGTAGTGTCAAAAGGCAAGTGGAAATATAGAGTGAAAAAGTGGTTGATTGAGAACCAGTCACTTACCATTGGGCCAGGCTTCCCAGGCATACCATGCTGGCCACGTCCACCCTAGACAAGAAAATAGAAAAAACAGAGTATTTGCAAGAACTCTACCTATTTTTTAATTATTTACTGTCAGCATTTGTGATAAAACTATATATACTAAGGTGATTGAAGAAATGATGGATTGCACATTCCTCCAAACACTGGCATGGAAAACTTCTGGAAGAAATTATTCTCCCATTTGAGTTAATGGATTTCTCTGTTTTCAGAAAGGACAATATTTTGAGAGTGTCATTGTATGGGGCACATGACACAAGTGGATCATATAAAAGTCAGGGGAGAAATGCTAGAAAAACAATACTTGATACTGGATATAAAAGCAGCAGGATGAAAGTTCTAATTCAAATATGATCTCATGTCAAGGATAATCCCTCTTTTTGCTGAAAATCAAAATATTTTTAAGAAGATAGCCTTATTATCTGAAATTAAATTTTTAGATTTCATCTAAATTGAAATCTGAATTAAAAGACTTAATCTTAACTTTCATTTTAAACCTATTTCCAGACAAAACTGAAACATTATTTCCTGTTCAGTAATTTTTTTCTGAAAAGAATCTTTCACAAGAAATCCAATAGAAACATAGAAGAAATTTTAATATCCCAGAAAATCGTGCTGTGAGGGTATTTGGACTCATGGGCAGCTCTGCTATGAGAAGTTACCATATAGTTACCACTCTCATTTTAAAAGTGATTTTAACTTTTAAAATTTATGGTACAGATCTCACCCCACAAAACTGCTCAGCCATAACTTTCTTAAGCAATAGCAGAGCTCACAACATAAGTGACTGGCAAGTCACATGAACCAACACTTTCAGGCTCAGAGATTTAAATTTAAGTTAACAAGAGAGGATTTACAAGAGGGAAGGAAGATTCTACTTACAGGGGCACCCTGTGGTCCAATTCGTCCTCTTTCTCCTGGCATTCCCCTAGGTCCCTTGAAGAAAGAACAAAAAGTGCATTATTCAGGAGGTCATCATGTCAGAATTAAAAAAGGGTTGTTTTTTTCACCCCTGCAGGAGTAACTTATCTTGTCCTACAGCAGAAAAGAAGTAGCAGCTCATAAAAATCCTTACAGCTTTACAGGCTTGCCCAGTGGAAATTTAACAAACTGTAATTTCTGGTTTTCCATTCTAAGAGTATTTCCAGTTTTAAACATGTTAGAATAAATTCTTTATATACTTACCAGTGACAATAATGCAACTTCTTTCACTAAATCTCATTCACAAATTAGATTCCACTTCAGGGATATTAAATTCTACACACAACATAGTGCTTCACAGAGAGATGACATTATCTGATATCAGAAAGAGGCTTTACTTCCAGGAGCACTGCTGAGAGTCAATTTTTGTCATGTAACACTATTCATGCATATTCAGTTGTCCAAAACTACATGTGAATTAAAAGTATTCTAAAACAAAGTTTCTCCATTTCACTTCCAGGCCATGCATACTTATCCTCACCATAACCTCCAAAACCCTCTGACCATGGTTTTCTTAGCCAGTTCATTCCTGATCTAAATTACTCCAGTTCTACTTCAGGGCAACCCAAGCCAGTATTTCTCATGTTGAAATTACTCCACATGAGGCATCAACATGCAAAAACAATACCACCCTACACTTACATGAGCTGGGAAACCATCATCACACCTACAGCCAAGTAAGTCTCTGCTGAGCCTTCAGATTTAGCATTATTACCTATGTCTGTGAATGAAGGGAAGGAACACCTTACAGTGGACCAAATTCACTGTCAGAGTAACAGAAACCAAGCCTTCATGAAGAGAAAGTTCAGCTCCATGAGCTCAAATACAAATATCAAAGCCCTGCAATTCCCACTACCAGTAGTGTTGACAATCACTTCTGCAACACCCAAAGCATGTGACACTCACTAGAGGACCTGTTGGACCCATGGCTCCCGTTGGTCCAGACTCTCCCTAGAAAAAGAAATGAAATTATTAGAGAAATGGGTGAAAGGAAAATGGAGTCACATCTCACCCCTGTCCTCTGTGCTTATGTTGGACCTCAGGGGCAGGTTTGCACAGGTACCTGCGTGCATCACACCTGGCAAGGACACTACTCTCTACTCTGATGGAAATGCCATGTTTATGTGTTCTCAGTGTTTATGTGTTCTCTGCCAAGACTGCTGCTGTTGTTGTTCCACAGGAAATGGTTGGCAATCTTGGGAAAGAAATATTTTTTTACACAAACTCTCCTTAACTACTAATCTCACACTTAAATTTAGATTTTGGAAGATTCACTTCATTCACTACGTTTTTAATCTAAAGGAATAATTCTCTCCCACATTCAATTATCACCTATGCCAGGCCAAAAATGTTTCAGCATCAGCACTGATGAAAGTGGAAAAGCCTGAAAAAGTGTTCTATTCTCTTTTAAAACATCTTTTAACCTATCTTGAAAGGGCTGACTCCAGCTGGCTATCCTGCATTACCACTGCTTTGATCTGAAGTTGTAAGAGTGGTGCAGTGCCAATGGAGATGAAAAATTCTGAGAATAAACTAATAAAATAGTCTGTTTGATTACAATACATCTCCTCTCCAGTGCCTGTTTCTTTTAAGCCAATCTATCACAATTTGAAAGAGAACAGCCAGGTTTTAGTTATGCATTGCTTTATTTGATTATAATAAAAAATGTTCAACTTGGTCCCATAGAGCCAACAGGAACCATGAACTGTCCAAGTGGAGAACTGCAAGATGTGCATGGGGCCTTTATTAACAGACTCTGCTGTTCAGTATTACACACATGTCACAAATGGAGCACTCAGCTCACCCAGTGGTCTCTCACAGGCCTAAAGCAGCCCCAGCTGCAGCTGGGACTGGCACCTTTGAATTCTATCCCCCATATAAAGGTCAGAGAGGGTATACAAAGCTGTGTTCAAAAGATCTCCTGCCTTTCAGGATTTTGGTACTACACAGAACATGCTTAATCATTTATTTGTTTTGGCCATAAAAATACCTTTGCTCCAGCTGCTCCAATTTCACCTTTTGGACCATCAAGGCCTTTCAATCCCTGTAAATTATAAAAAGATAAAGGAATTGTATTTATATATGTACACACAGAGAGCACTCCCACTATTATTGTTAAAGTAACTTGATATTAAAGTATTAAGAATGGATCTAAGGTGGTAAGAGTAAGAAAAGAAAAAAATAAAGAAGAAAAAAAACAGATGGAATAAAAGTTTTTAAACATTTCCTAAATGGAAACCATTTGTACAAGGTACATTTCCCTGGATTTGGTTTCCTTTTTAAAACAAAAAAGTTTTTTAAAAAAAATCCTAAAACAACAAGGAGGAGGCTCTGAGCCATAGGAAACCAATTTATTCCTCCCTGAAGTAAAATTCTGGCCAGAAAACTTGGTAATTTGTAATCACTCCATGTTGCAAACATATCCACCTCTCAAGTTCCCCACCCTAATGCAAGACTTGCCAGCAAAGTGAGAGAACTGTCAGGTTTGCGCCTCCTGAAGCTTGGCAGGGCTCATGCAAGCTCCTTCCAGATTCCCAGAACATTTGAAATAGAGTAAAAAAGCACTGGAGCATGTAATACAAAGGTCAGCTTAAAGGGGAATTGTACTGATTTTCTGCAAGGTCCCCTTTCTCTCAAATGCCAGGATTTTTGCTGCAGCTGCCTCGTCTGTAGTGTAGGCAAATTCTGCACAGATACAAAGAAAAATCTTCATTCTGAAACTGCCAGGAGACATCATCTATATCAGAGCGAAAACCTTGTCTCTTACCCGGTGACCCTTGAGACCTGGGAGACCAGGAGCACCAGGAAAGCCTCGAGGGCCCTAGGTATGAAAAAGAAAAAAAACAAATATAATCCTGATTCTGCAGATAAACCCAGCAATCATGGTCCTAAAAGGGATAAGGGCAGCAGCAATACTAACATTGCTAACACTCCTTAATTTTCATCATAGTGAGGAACAGCATTTGAGCAGCTCACAGATGATACAGCCTTGAAGTTATTCTCAGCATTACACACATTTTCACTGACATTAAAAGCTTCGTCATTTATATTGTTGTGTGATCAAACTTCAAATTTCACAAAAATAATGAAATAAGATGAGTGGCAGGTCAAGTTTTGAGGGTTAATATGGACAAACATTAATTAGGCTGAGATGAAAATTCAGCCTAATTTTGATTAGGCTGAATTTTGATCAAGAGCAAACACTTAAAATGAACTAGAAACTCAGACCTGCGAACTGTACCTGCTCTTTCTTTCAGAATATGTCAGTCCAGAAGCATGACAAACAACTGCTACCAAAACATATTTAGCAACTGAACCAAAGCTGTCTTGCAATTAGCTTCCTACCAAGTTTCTCTGGAAAGGCTAACAGAAGTGCCTTGTGTCAGAATATTGGCAATATGAATTCAGAGCAGAAATCTCAGATAACAACACTTATCCTCTCAGCAACAAAGCAAACACCAACCTGGAGCCTAGGAGTGAGCTAGGACTTCAGATACTGAATGGCAGAACTTTGCCCTCATAATAAAAAGCAATACTGATGAGTCACATCAGTATGAAGCAATAAGGAACCAGTATCATATGATGACATATGAATATTTTGCTAAAATTTCAATTATCATGCTCTTACTGGAGATCCTGGAAATCCAGGCTCACCGGTTTGTCCTGGTCTACCAGGTTCACCCTAAGGAAAGAGAAAAGAAAAGGAACTCATTAAAACAGGAGATTTTAAAATGGACTTTGTGTATCATTCTTCCACTCAAACAAATGAAGACATCACATCAGTATTATGCACTCTCTTTGCTGTAACAATGTCAGTGACATAAATCAACTGAATATGTGCCTAGCAAACGTGCATTAGATGCATTAACTCACAAAGGGTTTTTAACCAAGAACTGGAAAAACTGAAGGCTGAACCCACAATGAATCCCAGTCATCAGGAGATGGTGCTGCCACCTGGTTTTCCTGGGAATTAATGAGTCAACTTTCTGTCATCTTCTCACAGAGCATCAAATTGCTGTTATTTCCCACTGGAACAGCAATTTAAAACTACCTGCATTGTAGCTTGTGACTCTACTTCTGTTTAAATGTTTTAATACATGTATAATACATGTATCATTCTAGGACAGTGACTATTTTCTGTGTATTGCAATAGGGAAAACAATATGGTGAAACCAACAAGTATGTTTTGAAGATGAATCAAAGCCTACCAGAGTCACAGCCAAATATTCCTTTACATGCATCAGTCAGTTCAAATATACCCAGGACACCAGAATGCAGAAGTATGAAAGGCTTCAGAAAAATAATTTCAGGTCAGAAAGAAGGCAAAGGACTTCACAAATGCAATTAAAGACATCCAAACAAAGGAAATGGGGGAAGTTCTTAGAGCAGTGTCAAGATTTGACTTCCCTGCACTGAGAGTTAACTATTGCCAAGGATTCCTAACCTTGTACAGTTTAATGGGAAGGTAGCTGTTACACAACTAATTTCTATAGTAAAATGGCATCTGCAGTTTTCTAACTAATTTCCAAAATATAAATTAGAGTTAGATGGATTTTGTGTGATTTGCAAACAACTAACATACACCCACCAGTAAGCTACTGTTGAGCAGTACGTATACACCCATACAATATACATAATACATACATTTTACATATGTATGTATGCATACATGGATAAAGAAAAAAATCAGTTAGGAACATAATCAATTATCATTTTTTAAATAAATTAAATATTAAAATCTTATCCAGACACACGTGTGTGTTGCCATTACAGCTCTTCTAACCCAACATACAATCCCAAAAGAGAGGAGATGCCTCCAAATGACTCCCTGTGATTTTTTTTTATGTTTGATTTCAAGAAAGATTATCTCAGTTAAGAACTTACTGAGACAAGAAATAGAGATGGTGCTAGACTTTAGGTATGATGATGACACGTAAGGAAAAGAAAGGAGGGGTTGGGGAATGGTTGCCAAGATTCACAGCTGAGATGCTGGATTTAATGAGGAGTACAATTACAAAGGAAAGCAGACAATAGTTAGAACAGGCACATCTGCTGGTTAGTCACTGCCTCACAGATGCCAATGTTTGTTTTATTAAAAATAAAACAAGATACAAAGAATAACAAACTTACATCTTCACCAGGTTTGCCTGGAGGTCCCTCTGGTCCACGAGAACCAACTGGCCCCTAGGAAATTAATATATTTGTTGAGAAGTCAGGTTAGCCATCACTTAAATATCTATTTACTTCATTTCAAAGTCTGGTTTTACAAAAACAGATGTAGAAAAAGGAAGATTTTATGCCTAAGCACATTTGCTCAGCTTTGTGGTGCTCTTTCTAACCATCCTGACCCTAGAAAACCTGCATTGTATTATAAGAAAATACAGGATGGATTCTTTAGGAAAAAAACCCAAAACATTAAAAATCACAGTTGCTGTTTGCTTCAAATCTCTGGCTCTTGCTTTTACTTTTGTTTCATTTTGTTGCCTCAAAAAAATATTTTCATCATCCTTTGTGTAAGTTACACTCTCAGGTATGGTTTTACCAGTGCCTAAACATTCTCAGGCCTGTGTTGGAAAGGTGAGAATGATTGTTTCTAATATAATCATTGCTATTCACATTTAAAACAACTCAAATTCACTGATCCATGACAACATGCTTTAAACACCACAAGTCTTCACTGAAGTTACTTAATAGTTTCAGCTGAAACAACATGACAAAAATTCTGTTCTGAAATTAAAAAGTATAGCATATTTGCAATTCTGTTGTAGAAATGTTTGCATTTATTGGTCTTACCATTGGTCCTGGATCTCCAGGTTCACCAGGTGGGCCTGTGGGACCAGCACCACCCTAAAATTAACCAAAGATTAATACAGTTACAAATTCCAAAAGCAATTATAAGGATATAATTTAAAATCCATGACCAGGAAAATCACAGCCTAGGGGTGAGAATCTGGATTCTAATTCAGAACCAATTCACATTTCCATAGGAGTGAAAGTTGGATACTAAAACCCCTGAAGCTGTAGATAAATCCTGTGCCATACACAAACCCCACTGGAAACTTAACACCATGCCAATACTGAAACAAGAAATCTCCATTTTCATTGCTGCTCGCTCATTAAAAAACAAGTTGGGTTAAAACCCTGTTAAAGATCTAATAAACTGTTCTTTTGGAGCCAATTCCTGTGTATGGAGTCCATCTGGAGCAGAGCCCTTGTTTAAATTCCCTTCTGGATGAAGGTGCACTCAGCCACAAGTCAGTGAGGATGGACACTGCCCCAGAGATGCACAAACCCTTCTCACCACAAGCTCTGCCTTCATCTCTGGCCAATTTAATCCCCTCAGGTGAAGCACTCACTTGTTTTCCTTGGAGACCCTGAGGACCTCTTGGACCCACTGGACCCTGTTGAACACACAACTTGTTACACACTGGAAAACAACCTTTCCCAAGTAAGAAACACTCTACAAAGGGCAAAATGGCCTGATAGTGACCACCAGCATTTCTACAGCCTGAAAGGTTTCTACTCAGAAAACTGGCGTTATGAAACACAAACAGATGTTGAATGAAATCTTCAAAGTCCAAAAGCCACAGGAGGGTAATTTCATTAGCAGCTGAAAATACGGGCTTGGCTGCTTCCTCCAACCTCACAGTCTCTGGAATCACAATAACCAAAGTGTCTGTCCAGATCCATGAAAAAAATGTAGTAACAAAATAAGAGTTGAGGGGAATAGTCTTCACTTGAAGGGAATGTCATTACCCAGATGAATCTCATAATGGAATCAATGACAAATTAAATTAATCTTCTTGTTCTCAGTCAAGCTGAGAAGCAGTAATGAAAGGATGTGTTTAAATGTATCATACAAACCACCAAAAGAGCTTTCCAAATCATTGTGGTTAGTTACACAAAACTCAGATTGTCCCTCAGAAAGTGCCATGGTACTTTTAGGAACAATCTCAAACCTAATTGTAACTTGTAACACAAAATATCAACTTATTTGAAAGTAATTATCTTGGTTCTAGGAATACAAAAATATCTATAACAGACAACCATTCATTTTGAAAGAAATTCAATAATTATGTCTTTTAAAATTTAATATTTTTCTACTATTTTTTAAAAAGCTAATGTAGAAGAGTTAGCAATGGGCCATTTAAAAAAAAAAAAGCTAATGAACATTAGAAACAAAACATTCTTTCAGCTGTCAGTTACCCAGTTTACAAGAGAATGAAAAAAGAATGTCACATAACATGACAAAGAGCGAGTGCCAACTGACTTTAGCAGACTTTGTGTAAGGCCATAGATATATTAACATTAAATTTAATCATATTTGAGAATGATAAGAGAAGAGGCAGCACAAGAGATGCAACACCTTGAGAAAAACTGAGTGAAAGGATTAAGCAAAACAATTAAAGCAACAGACAGGCCAAACTGGACAGACTTGTGGAACAAATCATTTTATGTTCATAAAGCAAATTCACTGAAGACATTCATCAAAAAGTTCTTTAAAGAAATCACTGCAAAAGTTAGTCCTAAGGTAAAGTATCAGCTTATCTTTGGAACCTTTCACATGGCACTGGAACTGATTATGAAGGCTACTTGAAGGGACTTGGATAAGATTCAGGTGGGCAAACTCATGGGCAGTACAATCACTAAAGGATGGTTTCCTTCAGAATGGATGTTAAAAATATCAGCAAAGAGGGTAACAGCATTTCCAAGATATCAAATGTGAAGAGAGGTGCATGAGGGCAGAGAGGTATTATTAAGAAAAACCCCCCCAAGAGTTCCAGAAGAGATAACTTAGGGTGGTGAAACAGCTCTCACAGACAACAAAAAATTTCAGTGTTACTATTAAGTCCCCAGTGCACTCAAAGTAAAGAACATATCTAAATAGTGAGGGATGCCAGAGTAAAAACTGGGCTGACTGGAGAGACAGAGGAAGTCTGTCTTGAAACAACAAAGCACAGATTTGAGTTAAGAGTTGGTTTTGAACGTAAATTTTTTTAATTACTACCAAAAAACCCTGATTTGATGTCACATGTGAAAAGAAGTTACATATTTGTTTATTCTGCTTTGTGTTATACCTGACAACTTCAAGTCACTCTGCAATGAGCTGGTTTTTTCTCCTGTACCTTACTCTTAGTAGCTGCTAAATTTCAGGAGAGATGGATAGATGTGGGAAAAGAAGCTGTCATTTAACAGAAAAACACTTTTTTCCCCAGGTACTGTGCAAAACTCTCCTAGATTATACTGTACATCCAGGTTCTAGAGGCACAGGAAGCTGTAGAGGATGAATTCCCTTTTGGGTTTTTGGACATGCAATCCTCTTCCAGCATCTCTTACAGTACAGGGCTAATGTGGTCTTACCACTGCACCAGGCATCAGTCCCATCTGACTACCAAGTCCAGACTTCTCATCCAGTCCTGCCATCTGAGCTGCAAAGGGCTGGAAAAATAAGATGGATGATTTTAGCTGTAAGTTATGGTGATGGTTTGTAAGGCAAAAATCCACGCAATCACATCTTCATCATTTAACTTGCTTTTGCAGTGATAACAGCTCAATTCTTTGGTTTAAACACTAAACCAAAATTTGTCTCTCCTCTAAATATGAGGTGTTTAAAGCTTCAAAGATTTATGATTATTATTCTATTTCCACTTTAATATTAAAAAGTATAAAATTACCAAAAAAGAGGAAAGCCTCCCACTAAATTAATTACATTTTTTCATGACTTACAAATCTAGACCAAAACTGCCATATTCCTTCATGTTTTCTAAGGCTTTTTTTCACTTATCATGCTTCAAGTTCAGAAATATCTTAAGATAAATGGAAATGTAACTGATTTCATCATGACAAATTAGAATTTTTAAGCATCTTGCCCTTATCCAGCAAAGCTGAAAGCCACTGCTATTCCTATTAATTAACAGAGACCAATGAAGGGAGAAACTTCAGTGCCCTCCTTCTTATGCAAGCAAATAGTTGAAATTAACAGTTTTATTTTGCTTCATTCAGAGCCAGAGCCTCATTCACAGCAGGCCAGAGATGAGTTCAGAGACAGGAATACAAACAAAAAATGTCTTAGATTTCCAGCCACACCTTTCTTCCATTTTTCTGTGGAATTCTATGTAGGATAACAGCCTAGCATCCATTATGGTGCTTCTGTGATTCTAAGAGATTCCTGTGTGCTGAAGATATTTACTTGGGCTGAGTCTACTGCATTCAGAACTGCTGGGAAATGTGTCATGAAATGCCGCCCAAAGTTGCAAGCTATTGGCCTAACATGAATATTGCAGATTTTTGTCACCATAACTATTATTTTCAGTAACATCTCAGGAACAATGGAATGAGAAATCATAACAGGCATCAAAATAGCAATAAATGTGTAACTGAATACACTTGAAAAATTTAAAGATGTATTTAATTATCAACCATAATTAGTATCCAATAGAGGGAGGAGGAGAAAAAAAGTTTTGCAGAATACCTTGTCTGTATCTATAAGGCTGGTTAGCACTGCTTTCACAAACAATTTCTCAATCTTCTCAGTGTTTGTCTGAATACTTCCAGCAAGAAGTATTATCAACCACATTTTAGTTTCTCTCATTAGTTATTTCTAATTCATTTATCTTAATTTTTACTTTTCTATGTTCCTAACTTGGTGCACTCATTTCCTCTGTACTATTGCTCAGATGCCTTGGCTGGTGTAAGTAAAAGAACCCTTGTGGTGGTTCTAGATTAGGGCAGTTTGGCTTTGCTAGATGCTAAAATCTGCTGTGAAAGGTGGATCCTTTCCCAGGTTTCTCACATTGAACTTGTCCCAGTTTTTGGCAGAATTTGCAGTGCCACTTTCTGCTGCCCCTCATGACTGGGAGACAGAAGTGGGCACAGCGTTCCATGGTCACAGAACCAAAGGAAAATCACCATTTATGCAAATAAATATCATGTGGATGTGGCCTAACACTCCACTTCGAGCTAGAGCAAATGTAAACTTACCCTGCTTATTCCATCTGGTCCTGGGTGAGTGGGATGCCCTGGAGGACCAGGGTCACCAGGCTGGCCAGGGATACCAGGTTCCCCATCAATCCCTTGAGGACCACGAGGACCCTACAAAGAAAATCAGGAATGCCAGCAGTGTGCAGAGGTATTCACTGAAATCATTGTAACTGGCCTCTTTGGGATAAATCTGTATTTCTACAGAAAGATCTTCAAAAAAACAACATCCCTAAAGCTCTGTTCCCACCCTCAGATCAGAAGCACTGACTGAAATTTATCATGGTCCAACAATTAAATAAACCGTAGTAATTTCTATCACAGGCTTTTTTAGAAACTCAGGCTTCCTATCATTCCACACTAGAGTATACTATTCCTCAAAAACCTCCTTGGCTTTGCCCACTGTATAGAATGAAGTTAATTCACTTCTAAAATGAGTACAGCTCAGGTAAGTGTAAATATAGGCTTAGGAAACTCCAGAGTAATGCTGGATTTTTAAAGCCTACTTGACATCATGAATGGTTTAGCCAGTTCATAGCACTGTTGAATTCTCAACACAGTTGTAATGCCAGAAATGCAAGGAAAGTTACCTGGTGTTGAAGCCACCTCTAGCCAGTATTTACAGAATAGGTTAGAGCCCATCCTGTAGCTCTCATTTTAATGTGTCTCCCACTTTTAATTCCTAAACTGCACTCAACTCATATAAGAACTAGAATTAAATATGGAGGCAACTAATAAAACATTAGTGGAGCAAAATGAGTAGTAATGGGACCAATACAGACATGCTTCAATCATAAATACAGACTTTAAAGTGCTTGTTACTACTTTTCTTCGTTAGAATAACATGCTTGACCAAGGCAAGATAAAGTTTTAGACTATGTAATGAGCTCTTCCATTTTAAGGATCCTTAAACATAGACTTTTAGAAGCCTGGCTCACTGAGTCATCTTTTCAAACACAATTAACAATCAGACTGCTGGGATTTCCATGAGGTGAGGGCTGTGTCTGCAACATATTTCAGTGGAATTTATGTCTGAAGTGGTATGGTTTGAACTAGTATGGCTCACAGAAGGAGCAGTGAATAGATGGTATTCTGAACAAATGTGAAGATCTGTGCGTCTTGGATGGAAGCAGAACGTTTCAGCACAAAACTTCATTCTTAAATGTATCTCTTATAAACACAAGTACACACTGCCAAACCTAAAAGTGCTAACTGTCCCAAGGAGGAAAAGAATGAGATACCTTATTTGTTTGTTCTCAAAACAAAAAGAAAACAAAGCTAAGCATTAGAGAAAAAAACCCTACAAAACCACAGCTGGCTATAAAGAATTTGGCAAGTCTGTGTCCTTGCTGATTTTCAATACCCACACAAGACACCTTAACAAAATCTAAGAGAGAAAAAAAGCCTTTTTAAAATCCTTTTTATAAAAGGACCTACTTTTTAGTCACCAAAACTCAAGCTGGTTCAAAAGCAAAAATGCAACTACATACCTCAATACCAAAAAGTCATCAAAATGCATGTTTGTATTTGTAGGTAGCTAGTGGTATATAACCAATCTGGTGGGTTTTTAAAAATATTGATTACAATTTATTTATTTTTCAGCATTTATAGATTATATGTATAGAAAAAAGCCCTTTCGTTTTCTTTCAACAGTTCAAGGTCAGTAAGGTTTAAAAAAAAAAAAAAAAAAGAGGAAAAAGGAAAAACATTCTCACAAATGCCACGAGGTGGCAGCCTCTAAACACAATTTTCTCATTCTGGCCCACTGCTGCTGCTGGTCAGGAAACAATTAAAGGTTTTGCTTATAATAAAAAAAAAAGGAAAAAGAAGCTCACGGTAGGACACTCCCAAATTTCTATTTACTCAAACTGCTACTGCAAGTAAAATTGAGTGTAAATCCACATGGAAAGAAAAACATATGAATGGGTCTGAGGATGTCCAAGTTTATTTTCTGTCCTCAAAAGACCATTTGTTAACAACTAAAATGTCATCATTGTCCAAAACTCCCCCTCCCTAGATGCATTCTAAAAATGCAGCCATACTATTCCCTAGCTGTCTCTCACTGTTACACTAACAAAGAATCTGGTATAAAAAGTATGCTAATATTCCTGAATCAATTTTACATCCAAGGGTCCTGCTTTTGTAAAAGGTGGAGACTCACAGCAAGGTTGAGTTCTTTCTGCTCACTAGTCAGCAGGAGCCTGACTTTAAAGAACAACAAAAAACAATCTGAAGAAATAAATAAGCAGCTTGGAAATGTGCTTAGTGCATTAGTAACATCCCCAGTCAGTAATGTATTTAACCAGATTAACTTTACAAGAGCAGTCTGTACAAGATTATCAGCTCCATGAGGGGTTTTTTTCATAATATAAACTGCAGGTGTGAGCTAACATTTCTTTTCCACAAGTAAAAATAAACCCCTACACCAGCAGTCACTGTGTCTCAGTGGTCTTGGTCTCAGACCCACACTCTGGCATACACACAGCTCATCAAAAACTCTGATGGAACTTTTGCAAAGAAGATGACTGCTTCTCAATCCTGTGTTATTCCTTGAAAGCTGAATAATAACCTGTGTAAAAGGACTCAAAGCCATTTACAGCCTCTTGGGATTTTAGGTGCTTGTGGCCACCAACCACTCTGGATGAATGGCATGAATGGCAGGGATGAATGGCAGGGAATCAGAGTTTATTTAACATCTCATTGGCAATACTGCACATAAGGAAAGCACTTCAGACACAGCCCCATTCAGAAAACAAAAGTCAAGATTTCTCTGTGCACCCCAAGATTGCACAAGGACTCCAAGAGTTCTATTAAGCATTTTGATACTCATTCTTCTGACAAGTGTCTTCTGGAGATCTGAAGAGCAGCAGTGGCTTGGCCAGCATCTCAGAGAGGCTGCACACTTCCTGCACTGCTTTAACAACGTCATTACCACCTCCAGACAACAGGCACACACTGGAAACAGGGCAAGGGAGTCTGAGTTAGGCCTATGCCTAACCTCAGTATTGGCTTGCTCTCTCCTGAGGGTTAGGAAAATATCCACATTGAAATTACAATGATTTGACTCTCAAATCTGCTTTTAGCAGCTTCTGTTCTTCAACCTAGCTTTTTGAAAAGGAATATGTCATCTGGGGCATTTTCAAGCACTCCTTTTTGGCCTTTCTGTGGTTCTCCACATGTAGACACCAAAATTCCCTTATGAAGTCTTTATTTCCACTGAGCAATCCTGGTTACATTATTCACCAGCATACCAACAAATGTAGTCACATATTAACTCCTGCTAACTTCTGAGCTTTCTGCAGTGCTCTGAGCCACGCAGCTCACACTGCTTCTGCTGCACAGCAGTCACCAGCAAGCAGCCATTGAGTTCTAATCAAGAGAATGTGATGTTCTAGTTCTGTCTGAGAATGTTTGTTGAGAAAGTATGGCTGTGGTGGAATTACTGCTAAACCTCTGTCCATTTCTCAAAATATTCAGGGTTCAATCTACCCCAGAAATGATGAAGTACAAATGTTTTCCTCTTTGTTACCTGATTCCTGGAAAATACGAGGACAGTTTTGGTAACTCTAGAAGACATAGAGACAGTTTAAAGCCATTTAATCTTTTGAAGTTGCTTCAGGTACTTTATTTCTGAGATATTTAATAACTTACAGGTCTTCCCTTTGGTCCTCGTTCTCCTCGTGGACCTTGTGAGCCTGGAGGTCCCTAAAAGAAAGACCAGAAATATTAAGTCTCTTTTAAACTACCTAATGATTTTAAAAGCTCTGCAAATATGAAATCCAATGCTTATTTGAAAAATAATTTGTGGGTCTTTTCCTACATCATCATGAAGACAACAGCTATAATAACCAAGTATTCAATATTTCTTCTCAACTGGACATTGCCTGAAGGGAGTAGAACCATGATGCAGAGATCTACAGAATGGTTTAATCTCTCATGTGCTTCACAGGTTAATCTAGCAGAGGTTTTCTGAATGCTGGGTTTGAGACACCCTCCCTGCTAGTCCAGAACTGCTCTGTGGTCAGCCACAGCACAGAGCATCCTGCAGCTCCTCCTACTCCTGCTTGGACCCAGCTGGGGAGGCATTCCCCAGCACCCACCCAGCACTAAGGGCCTCAGATGTCCATGTGCCACAATCCATTCACTCCAGGCATGGGCTGAACTGACACTGGTAAAAACATCCCATCATCTTCTCGCCTCCTCAGAGCCAGTGGCTCTGCAGATAACACCCACTGAGGGGTGGAAGAATCCAGAATCCTCCTTCACATCACCCTCCCAACACAAAGCAGGCATGGCAGGCAGTGGCAGATGCCTCATCAGAGAAGCAGAAGATTACAAAGTACTCACGGCTGGTCCCGGGCGGCCTCGTATGCCTGAAACCTAGAGCAGGGAACATAAATTAAAGTCACCACACATCATGGCTGCATCTGTCCTGACTGCCCTACAGAAAATCAGTCATTGAAAAGCAAATAGCAAGGCAGGACATTAAAGTACCAAGCATGCTAAAAGGCTTTTTAGGGAAAAGGGGGAAAAAATGTAGTAAATATAATTTGCACTAGTTATCTTTTTCCAGTTTGCAGTCTTTTTATTAGCAATGTGAGTAAAATCTTAGAAGTATCACTGCTCCTCTAAAAAAGATTAAATAAATAAGTGAATTACAAATGTTTAGGTTCAAATTATTGCTTATTTAAATCTGCTTGTCTTCCCACTAGAAAGGACTAAATAGGTAATGAAATTATATTTCACCCCTTTCTAGATACTAACTTACCATTACACTTCTACAAAAATCTAACCATAAAAATAATTATGGCAGAAGAACTAACAAATAATAGGAATTTCTAATGTTATATATGTGAAACAGCATACTTAATTCCACTCCTTTCATTCCTAGGCTGTATGGTTTTGCTGTATTTACTTCATTACTGCAATTCTGTTTTAAAGCACTAATATGTGCACTTCTAAGGTGTGCTGATGGATGAAGAAAATAGTGACTTACAGGTGGCACTATTCCAGGTTCTCCTTTTTGTCCCTGTAGGAAAAAGACACCAGAACATCAGACGCCAGAAAAGAAGTGCAATTACCAGTACCAGTTTCAGCAACACCATCCCTGTGACTGTGATAAGAGTAAGGCTTGCTTAAAAATACAAGACTAATTTAAAGTACCTGTGACAAATAATCCATATTATTTTCATGACTATGGACATTGACTAAATGAAGGCCATAAATTAACATTATCCTCTAGCTGCATAACATACTGCCTGAAAGAATAATTAAACTAAAAAAACATGAAACTTTTCTGTTAGAACTGCTAGAAAGTGCTAGAAAGTACATTGGAGCTCTGTTGTTGGATGATTTGATTTATGTGAAATACAGAGCCTAGAGCAGCTTTTAGACTCCATTTCTTCGAGATACTAAATTAAAATACATATCATCAAATCCATAGATATAGAAATCCATCTGCAGCCTAGAGACAGGTTATAATACAATGATATTGCATAGCTTCAGAGTGACAGACAACTGCAATTGACAATTGACCTTTCTTTGAGTTGAATCTGTTGACAATGATTACATCAAATAACTGGGTTTAGACCTACTGGTGGTAACTGTTTTTTTTTAAGGAAAAAAAGAGGGCTTTGCAAAGATAAAAAATGTCCTGCCTTGCTTACCAAATAATAAATAATAAGGTGGGTACAGTGCATTTATTTCCATAAACTAAAAGTTATGGATCATCTAAAAGTTATTTCAATTATTTCTTGCAGTTGCTTACTATCTTAGAAGCCTATTTATGGGAATGCCTTTACATTTCTTCTGTAAGAGCAGGTCTTCCCTTTATTTAATTGCACACAATGAGAGAAGCTGCCCACAGAACCGTGGCTCTGGGCAAGGACACATGACTCCAGTGCCACCTCCTGCCCACTGGGCAGCTCAGCCTCAGCACATAAACCAGCTGCAAGCTTTATCAGTTTAGCATCTACTGACACAATGGTCCCTTCCCTCAGCCTGTGGCACTGCTAGAGGTGACACAACCACACTACTCCAACTGGAATTCCTTTGATGTAGACAGCAGGGATTTTCAGCCAGGGGATTCTCTATATTAAGATCAGGATTTCTGCCTGCATCCCAATGTTTTTTTCATGTGGTCTGCAATCTCCCTTGCCACCAAGGAAGGCCAAGAGAAAGAACTGTATGTTTTTAACAGAGATTGTGTGTGTCTTTTATGATATGCTTCAAGGAGATGCATGGGAGTATTTTAATGGCAGTAATGCATTACAAAAAAAGTAAAGGAAATCTTACCTTTCTTCCTCTACCTATGAGAAAGGACAAAAGAGGAAAAGAGAAGAAATTAGTGA
The DNA here is from genome assembly GCF_023055355.1 of Agelaius tricolor. Classification (NCBI taxonomy): domain Eukaryota; kingdom Metazoa; phylum Chordata; class Aves; order Passeriformes; family Icteridae; genus Agelaius; species Agelaius tricolor. The sequence continues at coordinate 5,327,996 of NW_027269270.1, forward strand.
TTTTACTCTGAGAGACAGAATAGTAAGAGTTGAGTGAAGGTGTTGCACCTAGAGCCATCCCTGAACCTGGAGGCAGAGGATCACCTACAGGGAGCTGGGAGAGTTCCCAGGGACACACATACTCCCTGGGCTGGGTGTGAGGAATCACAACACTGTGCAAAAATGTCCTCTAATTCTCAGCCTTTTTCCTCATTGCACAGAGTAACAAATAACACATTGGGAAAACAGAGTATCTTGTGAGGGACTGTCAGATGCTGGCCTAATGACTGACAGAAAGTCAAGGGAAGCTTTATTACTGACTCCAACAATAACTCTTGATGGATCCACAACATATTACATGGTATTTTTCAGAAGACAGAGTTCACAGAGGGATTTTTGGCCTTTTTTTTTTTTTTTAGAAAGCACCTGCACTACCATGAGTGTGCATTCAGAGCCATATAGCCACGCTCATGCCCACAAAAATCCTTCATAAGAAAATTTTATAAATGCCTTGAATAACAATAAGGAATTTGGGAATGTATCAATACTGCTTTTATATTTGCTGGGTGTATCCTGCTGGTGTTGGCCCAATGCCTCCCAACACAGAGCAGGATGCACCATCTATTTATTAATGCTCACCACATCTTGCTCCACTGTTCAATTACAAAAGCCCCTGCTTTTTTCTTTATCTCTACTTTGTTCAACATTAAGCTGATCAACAGCAATTATATTTCCTGAAGAAATTAATTATTATGCATTGAACGTAGCTCTAATAATTCAATACACAGTGTTACATGGCTTTAATTGCAAGGTGAAAAATTTTCTTTTAGGAAAGTTGAGGGGGATTCCTTTATCTAAGTTTCTTCAGGAAGAAAAGACTTAATCCTTAAGGCATATAATAGAAAAGATGCAAATAGGGAGTCAATAATACTTCATGCTTGTTTTATATCTCACAAAAGGATGTTTTCACTTTGGGGAAACATTTTACATTGACTCAGTTTACATTTATTAGAGGGTCCCTGAATTGAGCATTTGAAAGAATGCACTTATTATATATAGTTATGTATTCAATATTTATATATCTTAATATATTTGTTATATATACTTATCTTTCAGTTTCAGATGAACCACAAAAAGAAGCCAGAATTCAACCTCCTCAAAACATCAAGACATTGCAGATCAACCTTTTAGCTCTAAAGCCATTTGGGCTTATATGAGACTCATGGTTCCAAAGCAAACAGCTTTGAGTTGGCTATGGGGCAGCCCAAGAGGGAAGATAACTGCCAAGTATATGCGATTTTCAGACTTAAATTTTCACCATCAAAACAGCTTTAGGGACTTTAGTATCACAAGGTTTCTAGTTCTTTGGGCTGCCTCTCCTCTCAAACTAGAAAAGGCTCTTACCTATGGTGGGGTCAAAGTCCCGTGGTGTGTGGGGACACACAGGACAGCACTCTCCCGGGGGCACCTGGGGGTTCTCACACTCCAGCAGGTCCTGACACTGGATTTCATCGCAAAGAATAGCTCCATTGTCACAGACACAGATTTGGCACGGTGAGGGCTTCCAAATATCCCTGTTCAGGTACATCTGTCCATTCTGAGTGCAGGCTATTTCTTCACCATCTTCTCCTGGGACAGAGGAGAGAATATACAACACATTTTCCAACCATGAAATTGAAGGAACTGGGACTGGACAAGGAAGGAGCCCATCTGGAGATGAGAAGCAGCATTACATACACAGAGAAAACAAAGCACCAGCATAGCTGATGTTAAGGACTTTTAAGAGATGTGTCTTTCTTCTTTTACCACCTCATTTCTTTATCAGAAAGAAGTAAAATAGAGTCCCCAGTTTCCACACACTATCAAAGGAACTTTGCCTCATGAGTCTTTGGATATCATTCTGCTCAGTGGGGTGTCACCTCTGCCCTGAGGAGCTCCTGCCAATTCACTGCTCTGTGTAAGTGCTGAGCACAGCTCATTGCAGAGTCTGACTGGGGACACAAGAACTGTGACTTCTGCCTGGAACAGCACAGGCTGCCTGCTCCCTGCTGGCCTACACAGCCAGATGGGACAGGGCTCAACAGACCCAGCAGCAGTTGGGGGAAAGAAAAAAGACCATCCCATTTATTGAGTGAGGTTTTTTTACAGGTGTGGGGGAATACCAGCATGGAGAATCAAGTCTTCCAAACAGGACAGTCAGCCTCTGTCCAGAGGCAACAACAGGTACATTGGTACTTGCAGCAATGTCTCCAGCTGAGTAACAAGAGGCTCCTCACATGATTTATGTCCAGTTTTTATAATCCAGCTCGTCATAGCCTCACATGATTAACCCAGCACACACACAATACTGCCATGGATATATCTTAATTGCATACAAAATAGCTCTTAGATATTTTAACCATATGAAAGACCATAACCATATTTGAAAGACCATCCTTTGTCACTATTTTTATACAGGACCAGTATGGACTGACTATATGCATACATCCTCTCTATTTACTTATTCACACAGTCACGTTCACATTTGTACTGTTTTACCATATAGAAGTCTTTGCCTTTGTTTTCTTCTTACTTTGTAGCCAAACACACTGGATATGTTTGGATTTTTTTTTAATCATGGGCTGAGTATATCTCATTATCTTCTCCTAAAATTAAAATATGTCTGAGAAAGAGATCACAAAAGAAGTAAAGTAGAAAGTTTTGCTTGTGTATCCAACATTTCACAGAATGCCCTAGCAGCAAGAAAGGACTTTTTCATTTTGAGAAATGAAATTTCTCAAATATGAAATATTTTATCCCCTAAAGCAGCAAGCAGCTGCAAAACCAAAGAACCATCCCCAGGCGGTCCACAGACCATGTGTCACAACTTGCAAACCAAGAATCCCAGTGCCAAGACAGTATCTGAGTCACACATGGCAAAGCTGTCACACACAGTCCAAAAATTATTGTCCTGACCCCTGAGATGCTGCAGAGAAGACTGATCTTACGTGGGTGGGAGCTTCATCTGACCACAGAAATCCCTCCTATCCAAAATATCTTTGAAATTGGACAATCTAGTTAAAAGCACTACTGAAAGTTCCCAAACAGGTCTAATTTCTAACTGATACAAGACTGGGAGTAGAGTCAATTATATACACAGGACACATCTGCCTAATCAATGATCATAACCATTGTTTGTTGAAGCAAACCTGTTACTAGTGTAAAAATTAACAGCTCTAAGCACAAAGACAATTTCACTGTTCTATATATTTCTGTCCTAATTTAAACCAGATGTAAATAGAAAATCACAAAGTAATAAATAGGAGCAGATTTGGAATTTCAGCTTTGTGCCTCATCTCAAGCCCAGTTACTCCATCAAAGTCAAAGCCTGAAGAAAGGGAGCAGATGTGTCATTAACTGTTGCCTGCCATCACTAACAGCTTTTTAACACAAACTCAAATTGAAATTTTCACCAGGTCAGCTCCTCTTCAATTGCTTTATCACACCAACAGACTAAATGACTCGAAGAGGTGCTGCAGAAGCTCGGGAGGAAATGTTTTCAGTGTGAAGTAAAGACATCAAGTAAGTATGCTGCACAGTCCATTTATGACACTGTGAGAATCATTTTCCAAACTGCAGATCGTATTTTGGAAACCACTCTTCTCATTTCTCCCTTGTGAGCATGACATAATGCACTGTCTGACATATTTAGCCTTTTCCCCCCAGATGTCTGGCATATGGTCTATGTCTTCTTTAACATATCACCCACAGAACTCGTTGTGCTGTTCAAAAGAGCAACAGTTTGCATAAATGAAATTTCTAAGTTATTGAGCCCAAAGTCAGCATTCTGTCATAACTTCAAATAAACCACATAGCAACTGCTTTGGCAAATCAGAGCTGAGCCAGATGGTGACTAGCTTCTGCCTGGGTCCTGCTCAGTGGCTGGGAAAGAGGCAAAGGCAGGGGGAAAAGCACATACCAACTTCTGAAAGCTACTAAGAAGACTGCTTCCCTATCAGATTGTAGATATGATGGCAATTTAAAAAAAAAATCCAAAAAACAAGCCAAAACAAAAAGAAAAAAACATACCACCTCGTAATATTGTCAGAAAACACAACGATACATCTTTTATTTACATGTGGTACTCCTAGGGGTTGTTTTCTGCTGTGACTGCATTACACTGAAAGAGTAGGAAAGGGCAGCTGTTTCAAAGCCAGCTCCTTTCACAAGAACATTTTGACATTCTATTCCCAGGCCTCAACTGCAGGCGTGTTATCCAGCTACACCCAGAGCAGCAAAGGCAGCAAAGGAAACCATTCTACCATTTCCTCTCTGCCTTGCAAATGTGCAGGTTTGTTTTATTCACAGAGACCAAGTTACAAACTCTTTGTATATCACATGCTCTTTCTACCTCTACAGCTGTAACATTAGGTGCTGAGTGGCTTGAGAAGCAGATTTGGAAATTTTAAATGAGGCAAAAGGATCTGCTAGGCCATTAACTAATTCCTTTTTCACCAACAAAAAATACAACTCTAGCTGGTATTGGACCCGACTAAAGTGACAAGATTCAAACCCACCGAGCCTCAAAGCAGTCTGCAAATATAAAAGGCAAGGTAGGAGAGATACCCAATGATACACTTAAGGACTCATTCATCCATGGGCTTACACAACAACCAACCTTCAGAAAGAGAATTTCAATGCAAAGCACAGTAGGTAAAATGCAATTTTTTTTCTGCTATATGTATTGGTGTGGGGTTTAACTTTAAAGATCTAATTTATCAGCAGTCAAACTGTCAGTTACAGCTAATTTACCAGATCCTCAGATGCAGAAGCTAGCATCAGCAGCTTGAAGTAAAATCACACCAGGCACTGCCATACCCAGTTTGGTGGCACCACTGAAGCTGTACTAATTACTGAGAGGGGAGGAAGGGGACAGGGACCCGACATGCCATCCCAGCCACTAGATGGCTGTCAATGTCCATCAGTCATCACAAGCAAGTGTCAAAGGTCCTGCACAAACCAGGTGTGTAAAACCTCCTTTGGGCTGCTTGTGCTGAGCTTGTTTTCATTTCAGGTACATCTGTCTCAAGGTTAATTCTCAAGCCAACAGCAGAACAAGGGTTTTAAAAGACAGCATATGAAATCATTTCAATTTTTCACCACATCATTTTGAAAGCAAAACCTAAAAATTTACTGCTGCTTCATTGTTGTTTAAGGCTACTTACTTCACATTATTGTGCCCATATTACTTTCACTGATTCCTGGTTCCCCACTTGTACATGGAAAAAGGAAAGTAAGGCCTGGACATGGAACCAAGCAGAACAAATAGAGAGAAAGAGACAGAAAGAAAGACAGAAAGAAAGAGGGGAAATGACAACACAAAACTGTGCACCATAAAAAGTAGAAGCAGTGAACCACCACCACCTCAGCTGAGGTGATGGCAGGTATATGAAGGACAGGAATACATCTTTCAATGACCTACTTGAAGAAAATAAATGGCCTGAGCAAAACCTGCTTATATGAGTGTTTTCTGCAGACATGAACAGCATTGAGTCATGGATGAAATGACAAGAAAAAGAAAAGGATTTGGCATCAAAGCAGCTCCATTTCATCACATTTTTACTGGTCCTACCAAATGTGCTAATTAAAGGAATCTAGAGGCTGACAGACCTACAGTGGTAGAGAGCACAGTCCAACAAAAGCAAAAAAGATGATGACGGGTACTGAAAGCAGTCTGCCAGTTTTAGGCTTTCTTCTGCCAGGAGGGGCTTCTTGATGCATAGTGTAACCAAAGTCCAATTCTTTTGCATTGTTTAACATAAAAAGACTGGAACAGAAGGGGTACAGTTATTTAATGAAAAAGGGTTGGAAATAAAACTGCTTGCACAGGGGTCTTCTCATTCTCTCTCTGTCATCCTCATGCTAGCTTGTGAAAAGCATAGAGAAATATAAGATTACACAGATACAGTGGTTTTAAAGTTTAAAAAGCTAGAAAATGAAAAGCTGAGTTTTGAGATATGAATTACAAAAGTTAATCCTGCTGACTCACAAAGCAGAGGTGCAGAAGTGAATCAACATGAAAGATGATACGTGCTAGCAACCATTCTGCAGGTGTACTGCTGTGCATGTGTACAGACTGCCAGGACAGGGACAAGAGGACCTTGGGCTTAATAATGTTTGACTGCCAGCCTGCTGCAACGATAATCTAGGGCATGATCCAGATCCCATTAAATCAATGGGAAAAACCATTCACTCCAATAAGAATCTTTTTTTTTTTTTTTTTGGTAATTCTTTTTTTTAGTAATCAAGTATTATCTTTTATAACACTAATATGTATCATTTATAATACTAATATATATAATTACTGTGACTTGTAAATTATAATATCAACACCAATTATTCTGAAAATCAGTTTTCAGGAGTGCTGACAAATACAAAATCTATTTGGCATTTGTTGCACAGAAACAATTCTTGTTAATAATGATTAACAGAGAGAATTCACATAAGTACTTTACAGTTACATACATGAGGATGAACCTGGAATACTTTACTAACAAAAGACTGAATTGATGCACAGTTTTGCCAATCTTGTGCACATAAGCATTTAGGAAGAGAAGGGAGTTCCAAGTTGCTGCCCAACTTCCCTTGTAAAAAAGTGAGTAAGAACAAATCCCTTCCATTATATTTATGGGAATTTTTAGAGGCACAAAGTTTAAAACACAAACCTGTAGGAAACCAGACTTCATCAGAACTTTTTCTTAGGAAAAGAGGTGGGGGAGGGTTAATCCATCCTCCAATGTTCCTGCTTAAAAAAATCCTAGGGGATAATTTGCAAAGTTGACAATTAATAAGCCTTTTTAACAGCATTCCACAGAATAAAAGGTGTTGAATGCTTTAAAGTCCAAGTGAGTTTCAATGTGATTGAGGAGGTTAGCTCTCTAGACAAGGAGACAAGGAGCTGCAAGACTTTAGAAGTAGAAAAGTTCCAGGGTATTCTCTTAAATAATGTAGATAATTTTAAAATATGTATTTTCAACTGAAGAATTACAGGCTCAACTGCTTTTTCTGCAGAGGCCACAAATACCATTAAGTATGAATTAATACTGTGAAGCATCAAGGTGCAAGTCAGCTCCCAAGAAGATAATCAATTGCTGAAATTGCTGTGACCATCAATGAAGCCTTCCTAAAGCCATACACTGCATCTGGCCAGTTGCTTCTGGCTGGGAGGGAGTTCAACCTCAGCTTTTCACCAAATAAGAAAATCCAGCCTCCAAGCTCTGAACAGCAGTCCAGAAACAAAAGCAACAGCAGAACAATATACCCTGACTTGGGAGAAGGGCTTTCTTGGTGCCACCTGGCAGCTGGGGTTTGTTTCTTCCAGAAAATTGTGCCTAAATAAATAAATAAATAAATAAATCTGTTTTCCATTCAGCATTGTGATTTCAATTTTGACTGAATGGGGGAAACTGAATAGGAAAAACTATGCTTAGGATACAGTTTAAAACCTCCAAATTAATTGTAAATCAATATCTGAAGTATGCAACTTCATTCCCTATTTCCTATTTCCCTTAGTCCCTATTTCTCCTTTTTCTCACTGGTTCATGAATTTATGTCTCCATCAGGGCAAAGAGAAGTTTTGCTTGCCTTTTTATGGATAACTTTCATTTCCAACACAGAAAAATCAACAATGTTTTTATTATAAGATCCAACACATGCTGAATACAAAGGCAGAAAATACTGGGATCCCTTCCAGTGAATAGGCTTTCTCTCACCAGTCCCACAGCACTATCCAATGTTTAATACACTATTCAATTCCCTAAAAGCAAATCATGGTGTTGTATCTGCATCTTAACCTCACTGGTCCCGAGCTGCTGAGCAAGACCTTAACCCTTGTTGAGTCAACACTCCAGACAAGGCAGGAAACTGTGCAGAAGCAACCTTGCTCAAAGTTTAGTCAGACTGGTCCTTTCCTTTTGGTTACCCCAGTCTTGGACGTGTCTTTTTCAAAAGCAATCAGTTAAACTAACTCATTAGAGTTATCCCATGAACAAGGTTAGATGTAAACAAGTTTAACTTTGTTTTTCTCTGTTTTTCCTTCAGTTCCCAAGTAGGCTGGCTGGACACATTGCTGGGTGCCTGCAGGAGAATTGGGTGAAGGAGGGAGCTGAAGTGACTGATATGCCAGCAGTGTTTATACAAATACTCTCGGATGACCACATTCAAGCCTCCAGCATACAATGGGAAAAAATATTACTTCCAAATGTCCAAGGCTGCACAGAGACTGTCATGGAGAGGCATTCAGGGCATGTCTGTGAAAACACTACTGCAGATTTCAGCAGCTGGAGCAAATCAGTCAAAAGGCAAAGTTGGTAGCAGGGTCCCTGGTCTCTGCTGGAGCCCACACAGCCACAAACGCTCTGCTATCTGTGCATGACTTTGTCATGCAAGGTAGTTAAAGTCAGTCCAGCTACTGCTGACTCAGTGTGGAAAAAGCCTAAACAAAGTGCTTATCATGGGCAATTTTTCTGTTTATTATCTCAAAAGAAGCTTGAGGCAACAGAGACCACTCCGTTTTATAAGCAAAATGTTGGAGCACATTCTTGACTAAGGAATGACATTTTTAAGAGGAATCACTTCATTTGCATGAAGACAGGCTGGTCCCAGAGAAACATCAGATTCTTTTGGTGGGGAGCTCACAAAGAGAACACACAGCAAACACGTTTCAGGCAGCGGAGGCAGGGCCTAGGCTTGGCACTGCTGAACACACACAAGTTCAGCAATGCAGGAACTGTCTTTAAAACTAAAACAAAACTAAACCTGCAAATTAGCACATTTCCCAAAATGTAAGAGGTTGAAACCTTCTGAAAGCAAACACACCCCAACAGTGGAAATCCTGCCCAACTTGCTGCTACTGGAAATTTAAGTAAATGTGATCACAACATAATGAACTGCACATATTTCTAAACTTAAGTCTAAAATAGCAAGATTACAGTAAAAATGTAATATTATTCTACAGTCTATTTTGGCTCACTTTCTGGAATCCATAAATGTTTGATTTTTATCTTTCCAAAAGCTAGACTTGGACTGCTGTGATTTAGTAAAAATAATGCATTTTGGCTGTGAAGAAAATTCTCTCAGCTACTTCCTGTGCCATTATCAGTTAGACACAATTTCCATTCACAGCCCATTTGGAATCCTGTAGTAAATCTAGGGATAATTCACAAGAAGCCACCCTGGCTGTCCAGTCAGCCAGAAACCTATGGCCTGAGGAACAAGCCGTGCAGGGTAAGGTTGCACTATGTCAGCCAAGTTCTGAAACAACCATCTCTTGGTGTTCCCAGCACAGATCCCTGTGGAATATCACCATGATCTAGCCATCAGCTGGACTCAGAATTGCCAGCCATTACTCTGTGAACTCAATAGTCCCACCAGTTCATCATTCACCTTGTTATCCACCTGTTCAGTACCATAGTGAGTACTTCTCCAATTTTTCTATGGATGCTGTGGGAGATGGTGTCAGAAGTGTTGCTGAACCAAAAGTAAACAGTGGCTTCACTTGTGCACCAAGCCAATCATCTCATAGAAGGAAATGAGATTTAACCAATTCAATGGAAAGGGGAAAATGCATTAAATAAATAGCCCCTAGCTCTGTCTGCTCCTCTCTTACCCATCTATTCCAAATCTTACAAGTTCTCCTGTTCCAGTTTCACATATGCTCTAACACTCAGAGTCTAACTGGTAAAAGAGCAATGAACTGCAAAATAACTGGTTTGCCTTCCTTGTTTTGCAGGATTTAGCTCTTTTGAAGTCACACAAAATGCATATGGATGTCTTTTCTTATTATATCTAAGAGAAACACTTGCTGCTGCCCAAACACCCTCATTCTTTGAAGCCATACACATCAAAGTTCAATAGCAACCTATCATTACACCCTGCCTTTTCCACAAAGCTATTCTACATTGTGGTTTGTAAAATGGACTCCTGTAATCCTCTAAATGCATCCTTGCTGGCTAATATCACCCTCCTTTTCAACTAAAAATAAAGATTTGTAATTAGCAAGAAAACTCAGTTCCATAATCAAAAATCCTTGTATTCCAACAGGCTCAGCATTTCAAACTGAAGTGAAAACCACCCAGTGTCTGGGTGGAGTAGGAAGGTATTGCTGGAAAGCTGTACTCATAATATGCTGTTTGTACAGCAAAGCCATTCATTTGCTGAAATTCTGAGCCTCTAAGAAAGTAAAAAAGAAGAATGGTAAGCAAAAAATCTGCAAAAATTTCAGGAACAAAGCCTCTTGTTTCTTTCCTGCCACCACTACCTTTACCACAGTACAGACAGCTCAGTCAGCAACTTCTGTTCCTAATTGACATGGAACAGACTTTGGCAGCCCTCAGGGCACCATGGCAGCTTTCGGCACAGCATCAGGGAGGGAGGGTCTAAAGGAGCACCATAGTTTTCAAGTGTCATCCTGAAGATAATCACACACATGTACACGAGGAAGAGACAGATTTGGACTTGTCTCATGCCCAAGAGAGAGTTAAACTTATTTATTACTTACAGATATAGAATCAATAAGCGGTTTCCCTCCTTTTAGTGTGTAAAAGGAGCAATGTTAGTAACAAGTGAGTAGGGCTCAGCTCATTTCAATAAAGGTTTAGGATAAAAAACTTAAGACTGAATATAAAAGCAAGACAATTAGAATTGCTCAGGAATTTTTCTACAATGTGGGTTGTGGGGTTTTTGAGGGTATTTTTTGTTGGAGAGCGTTTCATTACTGAAATAACAAGGACAGTCCTTTTATTAGCTACATAACTTGAAAACCTTTTCTTTCATTCTCAGGATGCTTGAAATCACCTATTTCAGTCAAAAAAACCCACTGGGATTTGCTAGAGGGAACCTCACACCAATAAAAGCCTTGTAAAAAAATCTAAGTCAAGCTGCAGAAAAATGTTTTCACTGACCTGACCCAATTCCATCTTTTTCATCATTTCTGAGTCATGAGACCTTTTCAAGGTTGCCCCAGCTCATCCAGGCTAGCAAGGGAAAACTCAGTTATTTAAGAGCAGCTTCCCCTCTAGCACAGGCTGGTGATTGTACAATGCAACAAGGATGACTTCAAGTAGACTCATATTTGCAAACCAACGTACTTTAAATCCCACTGGAAGAAGAACAGAGCTAGGTCAGGGGAAGAACATCCTCATTCCATTTTCAGAATGCTGCATAACTTCATCACATTTAAAAAAGAATTTTAAGCCAAATCCACTTTCTTTTTTTTGCCTTGAAACAGTGGAAAATGGTAACATTAACTTTGTAAGAAAAATCCCATGAAAGAAGAATTACAGGTATCTTTGCCACCTGAAGACTCTGTGTTACGGTATGACGCTCTGGATAAAATTATATATTTTTATTTCCATTTGATTTTAACATGTCTTTGGTACTGTCCCAATTCTTAGTCCATACAAATGTTTAAAAAAGGAAAAAAAAAAGAAAAGAAAAAGGTCAGCAAAGAAGACATACTATCCACCCTGTCATTTAGATGCATAGCAGTGATAAATGGATACATACCAGCCATTACTTAGCTCTGCTGCAGGATTATGGTTTCTGGGACAGAGGAAATGAAAGGCTTTTCTGCAGGCTCTCCTGCTCCTAATCATTGGACATCGTTCCATACTTCAGGGAGCAAGCATTATGAACTTTGTCAGGCAAATAATCCATACTAAAAAGTTTGGAATGAATTAAAATTCAAGTAGGGATGCCTAGTTTAAAACAAACCAGCCGTCATCACCTCCAGCTACTGTTTGCTTTGAACTTAATCTATTTAGTATTTCCCTTACTTCCTCCTTTCATAACTACTTCATCATTTTTCAGATCTTTTTAATTTTACCCTACTATTGTTTCTTTGATATGGGCCTTTAAAAGCCCAAGGAGGCAGCATCCAAGTTACAATAACATTTTTTTTCCAAAGCAAAGCACTCTGAATACTGACATCTTGTTGCACCACTTAACTCCAAAGCAGAGCTAGGACCTGAAATTAGGTGATGTAAATGCATAAAATACAAAAGAGAAAATAAAACATTTCTATAAAAGAATGGAAACCTGTGTGTGGTTGAGAGAAGCATCCGTGTTTAAGGGATGCAACTCCAGCATTAGGCTCAAGATACCATCTAGGGAACAATTCTCGGTATGTGGGCACTCTAATGTGACTATGCCCCATTGCTGGTATCAAACCTTGGCCTTCACTGCACTCAGTAACCAGTATAATCCATACAGGGAACCCTGACATAAAACTGGGCTCTAACAGGACCAAACATTGGGCTCTGAAGTGGAAATCATCAGCTGGAAGCCAGGAATCCTGCACAACACCTTTGACCCAGTTTGACAGTAGAAGAATCTTAGTCATCTCCAAATTTACATGATAGTAAATAAAAACAAATATTTACATTTTCCTTAGAGAAAAGGTTTCAAGAAAGAATTTAGCACAAACCCAGCTGAAAACCAGCCTTTTTTTTTACTTAAGACTTCAGTGCCATTAATTGATAAACCCTTGGGGACAGACCCAATGGCATCAAAAAACACTTATTAATGTCAGTGGGCTTTAATCCCATGTAAAGCATAATTGTGTTACATTTAGAGGCACTGACATTTCATGATGCATCACATCAACTTCATATAAACACCTTTTGGCATAGTTTGGTTTTTTTCTTCTCTCTAATGCAGGGGATCATTAGAAGTGATTATCTGCGGTACAAGAAATGCATCTCAAATTGCATCTTTCACACAGCATTTAAGACTGCAATACAAACAACAAATAACAACAGCCCAATCACTTGTTTGAACCTTACAGTTCAGGACTTTCATAAACAACATAAAGGTCCACCTAAAGGCCCTGTGGGCTCTGTTTGCACAAGGAATTATTGCCGGCTTTGCATTAAAACAATATACTGTGATTGAAACAGCAGTTTGGCATACAAGCATAATGCAAGTCCCTTCATCAAATCTCTACAATATTTTTCAAATCAGTCCCTGGGGAAGCTCAAATAATGTTTTGCTTGGTTCAGATAAACTCTAGCTTATCACAAGCTCATCAGAGTCTTCAGCAGTCTTATTTTTCCTCCAAAAGTACCCTCATTTCCTATCTTTTAAGGTTCTGACATATTTTCATTTTCTGAACCACAAAACCCTTCCACTTCAACTTTTCCATTCAAGCCCCAAATTCTTTCTTTGAAACTTTTTCCCTAAGGAAAACCCATATATTTGCCTTACTTCAACACCTCACACATCTGAGTGTTACACCAAGAAGGCACTTTAACATTACAATTTCCCATGTAAGAGCTGCTTGACAAGACTTTTTAGGTATTGATAATTCTGAAGCAAGAAGTAAACCTCAACACCTTAAATAGGCAATCATTTGACTGCTTTTTACTGTGAATTTAGAAATATGAATCCAGTTCAGCCAAACACTGAATATGCTGGAATACACTAGGTAACAGTAAAGACCAATGTAATCATTGAAGGACGGAAGTGAGACCATTATCTTGGTTCTTCAAAGCCTGTAAGATATTTATGTTCAAGTTCTTTAAGTGGTGGCTTTATTGCCTAGGTCACTACTTGCATTTTATTGTAAAGCAACACTGGAACATCTCTGCAAATTAATGTGTTTTCTTCTACCTGGTTCTGCAATTCAATTAGTCAGTCAAGGATGTTATAGATCGGACTTAGCAGAACTTTTGAAACAAATCTGATCTTTTAGCTCCTTTAGAACTTTGAAATCACCAAGGGTACCACCAGAACTACTCATTTTTCTTGAAGAAAATGGCTGGAAATACGTTGCATTCACACCTAATTTGAAGAGCCAGCTCTGAGAAATTTGTATCTGCTCCAGTTAACACCAGCTGAAGATTCTGGCTTTCACTCCCTTGCTCAGGAGCTGTTTTTCACATAGATACCTACCTATTGGACAATTCCCAAAGGATTAGAAATAGTTGGCATCTACCCATAAAGAGGTTTGTGACAATCTCCAGAACGCAGTGTCCTATTGCTACATTTATTTACACTAGTGAAGAAATGCAATATTGCCAATGCCCTGCCTCACTAACTCCTTCTCCACTGGTGGTCTGGGCTAACACAGCCTCATGCAACCACCACCAACAATCTTTTCTGCAAATCAGGCTAAACATGTCATCACTATATTATATTATCACTAATCCTACGAGGTTGGTAGGCTTGGAATCAAATTCATTGAAGGGTTGTTATAATCAAGTTTTCTCAAATAAAATGCACTGCAGGGCTTAAGAAGTGACAATTTCAGCCCACTAAAGATGCACACAAGTGCTCAAGACAGAGCACTCTGAGAAAGGAGTGCCCCACAGTGGAGCTACAACACATGAGAGAGACACAACTGATCTGCACCAACACTGAGGCAAGATATGAGCAAAGAGCCAGATTGTATCATACATGCAGTGAGACCGAGCTCTGCATCTCATCCCAGGCAGAACTGCCTCACCTGTGTGCTGCACCCAGACCTCCCAAACACTCAATGAACAGCCAGTACCCCAAAACAGCTTTTCACCAGCCCTCAGGTACAAGGTAACTTCTGCCTGAAGGAGAGCAGGGATGGAAATGCGACGTGCTGACACACCAAAGAACATCTCCATGGGAGACGGCTTTCTGCCTGGCTCCTTTCAAAACTTCATGTGAGAGTTCAGGCTTTCAGCAATGTTGCAATACACAGGAGATGAATATAATAAAACAAATTGATACTCATAGACCACCCACAAGCAGCAGGCCTTCAGCACTGAGTTGGTATCATCATATGAATTAATTCTTCTCTACTTCTATTCACCAAGGCCTTATTCAATGTTTAAAGTAAAATCCTTCAAAGCCTGTGCTGTCCTAACCTCTACCTGTTGTCATGTCTTACTTTTACATATGGTAAAACAACAGACAGAACTGCATTAAGTGAACAAAACAGAAGACCAGACAAATTCTCACAGACTAATACGCAGAATTTGTGTGAAGAACTAGAGTTGCACTGAGGTTAATGGATCAACATTCTCACTGACAGACTCTGTTTACCACTGCCCTTCAGCACAGTCACCTGTGCACCAGTTTTTAAACAATAAATTGCAGCAATTTTAAAAGCCACAGAATAAGACACATGTATAAGTGTGGTCCTCTGTGCTGTATCCCTAAAGAACTACCAAAACAGATGAACTGGGAGAATATAAAAGGAATATGGCTTTTTGCCTCTGGCAATAAAATAAACACGCATAAATCAGTATCAGAAGGGAAAACCATCCTTCATAAAGCTCATCCTTATCATGTCCATAACTGCACCCCTTTATATTAAAGGGAGCAAAATATTTTTGTAGTGATAAGTTTGACAAGAAAAGATAATAAGCATCTTATTGGAAACAGATGGTTTGCACTGCTATGCTATAGATAAAGTTGTGTCAGCATTTCCATAAAAGGCCTCCCTGTTTCCAGCAGTTTCCAGCTGGCAGCCAACATTTCTACCTCAATGAGCAAGATAAAACCACTGGAATAACCTGGAAAAAACAGGGGAAGAGTAATCCTTGAGCTAGCATTGGAAAAGAGAGAGGGGAGGTCTTTTGGGGGACAGCCTGGGAGAGGGTGTGAGGGTATTTCTGACAGAAAGGAGTGGCTGTGCAGGGCTGTACCTCAACCAGCTTGGGTGACTGACTGTTCAGGCACTGCTGCAGTGACCTCACTGACACAGAGCCCCAACCCACAGCATCCCTGTCCTGTTCAAGATGCACTGGACACTGTGCCATTTATGCCCAGAGGTGCAGATACAAAATATATTTATATGAATAGTCCTCAACCAAGGATAAGACCTGTTAGAAACCAAAAATAACACAGATAAGACAGCTATTTGGGTTAGTCCTAAAAAAAATCCCAGTAAAAATCTCTCTCTAATGGATGAGCCAGCATGGATTTCATTACTGCTGAAACAAAACCCAAGTTAACAAGTCACATTCAGATACATTTTGGAAAGTGTTAGTTCAGCTTTGTCCTTCCCAAAAGCATTGACTGCTTTGATCTAGAACTGATGATTACCTGGGATAATGTAATGTATTTTCACTAACTTTATCTGTTGAAAATCAATGATTTTGAAGACATATGAAAAAATAAATCTAACAATGTGCCTCTTACTGTGTTTTAGATCCAACCCAGAATTTAATGTTATCGTTTATACCCCCTTAATTCAACAATTACAAAAACATTTTTTAGCTTCAATAAATTTGGATCAGGCTCCTCTTTGTACATTTAGAATTCACATTGACTAGCCCTCTGCTCTTCTGCTTAGAAACTTTGGAGTATTTGAATTTCCTCCTATATTTGGATCACAAACCCTTTCTTGACAAGGAATATGCTCACTGCTTGACAGGGGAATTTTTGACAGGGTTTATTTGCGGTTGGCGGGCTGTTTTGATTTTCTTACTGTTGTAGAAGGCACTGAAAATGAATAATAAACACTGTCAACATGACAGATTAAATTTGTATCAGATGCCATGAGCTATTGCAGTTACTCTCATATGTAAACCATGAAAATGTACAAAGTGCAACAAAGGCTGCACCCATCTAAAGCTAGGTATTAACTTTATATAGATATATAAATAATAAATTATATATTATGCAAATTACATACATGGGGGGTTTGATAGAGAAATTCCCCCAAGAGGCAATTTTCAGAAAATTGAAGACTCTCGTTTTTTGGGTTTGGCTGGGGTTTTTTGAAAAAATTTTGAGTGAATGACCAATGTAGCTGAGTATTGAGAGGAGAATTGCAGAGGAGGCTACACATTTCAGCAGGGGTGCAGCCTCCTCTGCAATTCTGAATCCATAAATGCAAACACAAGAAATTGATATAGATTTGTGTTTGGTTTGAAGTGTGTGAAGAATCTTCCCTGTGGAGGTACTGTAAGAGAAACAGGGAGAAGCTTACTTTCAAGATCAGAAACACCCCACTGTGCACACCTGATAAGCCTGATATTACATAGAAATCACTCTGATTTGGTTTTAATACAACACTCACCGATTACTAGAAATCCGGTAATTTAAAACCAGAACAGTGTAATTTGCTGCTTTTCTGATTTTTTTTTCCTATCAGGAGCAAATACCAGAAGTCAGTCTGACTTAGTTCTTGAAATATATTATGCCAAAAACATAAACTTCTTTTGGTACTACAAAGTATACCTTCATTTTTGTAAATTATCCAGTCATATGTTAGAAGATTGTAACTTGACAGAGCTGCATCAAAAAGGTTCTGGGATGCAAATTATCTTTTCAGTGTACTAGAAGAACAAGGCAAGTTAAATATTCCCAAGTTCCACATGTTTGGCTGCAGCATTTTAACGAAGTTACAAATATATTGTGTTCGAAGCAAACCTGACTCTGAGGCATTCCTTGGATATCAACACTTGAAGAATATAAACAGCCTTGTTGTTTCAGGGTCCCTTATACTCTTGATATTAAGCAGAGCAGTGCAGTTGACACTCCATACAGTCTATAAATCAAATATAACAACTTACAAAAGCACGTAGCTCACAGGCTGCTTGTTGCACTTCATAAAATCTTGCCAACGAATCAGAAAGGTGACTGCTGAGTGAGATACAGTTGTGGCATTAATAAAGAACTAATCATAAATAAGAAATGTCCCTTCTAAGAAATAACCTTGGCTAGCTGCTGAGTGTCTGGCCATTGAAACAGGCTAAAAGACTTAGTATTCTTTAGGTTTGAATGCAAAATCCAGAAATACCTACACTTGTTAGTTTCTATTCAATCATCAGAAAATACACAATCTCTATATATAAAACAAGATATCATTTAATAATAATGCTTTCAAATGATCAAACTGAAATTATTACACCATAAAAATAATTCTTAGACACCATCATTTATTGATTTTATTATATAACCTGTCAAATTAATTGAAAGCTTTGGCTTGGTATAGATCACCTCTGTATGCTCTCAGGTACATCTGCAGAAACCACATTCTCCATAGTGACTACACAGCACTTAGTAATTACATTTCAAGATCTGATTCAAACAGTATTTCAATTTATGCTGCTAATCTAATATTTTCTTAACTATTATGTTAGTAGCCCAGTCACTGCTCATTTTTAAAGAAATAATATTAGATATAAAATAAGAGCTCAGCATACCAATTGGATTCTGATCATATTAAATTATTTCTCTCAAAAATAATTTAAATTCTGTATAATTTCTTAGTGTGTTTTCTTATTATCCATAATGTAATTTACTTGAGACTTGTGCCTCATCACACTTGGTTTAGCAGCAGTTCCAGGACTCTTACAACTGGAAAGGAAGTTATTTGTACTAGAGCTGATCTCTGAGGCCTTTCCACAGATCCAGGTAAATATCACTGAAGACCAACCACTAAATCTCACTGTAAGAGGCAGTGCAACCTCCCAAGTTATAATGGGATCCATGGCCACTATTAGAGAACAACCACATTGTAGCCTTCAGAAAACCCCCAAAGAATCATAGGACAAAATTTCAAGTCAACGTGAATATTGATTTAACATAAAAATTTCAAACTCTAAGTAACAAAAGTCACTTCTGAGCTTTAGCACCAAGGCACTAAAGAATAATAAAGATTCTGTCTTGTTAGAAAATGAGAGTGGAGATACCAGACAAGACTCTTCTACATCTCTGCATCTCTGAGACCCCAAGACTTCCAGCCTGCAAACAGACATGACATTGGATCACACCAGACATACTAGACCCCACTGACATTATCCAGAAGCACAGATGGGAACCAAGTATCCACAAGAACCTCCCTGAGAGACCACATTCTCCAGCTAGATAGGTGAGGAGCCACCAAAAAACTAAAAGGTACCTTTAACAGTTCTGGAAGAACTAGAATAATGAGGCACACTACATTTTTCAATAGTGATGTTATCAATAAAAACAAAGAATATTGAGCTTCAGGGTAAAGTGGTGAGAGGGAATGAAGTATGAGATAAAAGGGTTAGATAATGGATGGTCTAACAATTACTTTCACCTCCAAATGCAAGAACCCAGTGAATAATCTTTCAGAAATTTAACAAAGTGATACAGAAATTTCTGGTTTATACATACCCATATTTATATTTGGACAACATGATTTATTTTTACTCCAAACTGTATATATCCTATAATTCCTATAATTGTATAGTATCCTTTATTCGTGCTATGGAATAAGTAGTTCACTCAAATACTTAGGCAGAATTATTCTTTAAATACTGGAGAAAAGTTCTGGGATGAAGCCCATGGCTTACATATGAACATCATACTGTGATATGATGTTTATATAGTGAACATCACTTCATAGTGATGAAATTCCCTCTTCAACACTGACTGACCACTCATGTTTAAAAGTAGTAATTACACAAGGACCCCCAACCTTTTGTATTCACTGTGTGTGTATATATATATTTTTATCTATATTACCATCTATAGAACTGAGCAATGTTTGTTCCATGTTTTCCTTCTGAAACTCTAGCTCCAACCTGATGTCACAATACATGGCACAGACACTAAGCAGTTATTCAAACAGCAAGGTTCAGCCTTAACACATCTGTCTTATAATGCTCCTTTCAACAGGTGGGAACTTTCCCATCTCCACAAATAGGAAATCATTTTAGCCCAATGCCAAAGATGCCACCTCAGATAATAAAAGAGGGAAGCAAAACTTCCTCACTTAATCATAATGGCTTGTGAGAATACATGGTCCAGGATTTGAAATCCAGGTAAGGTTTGGGGATGTTGAAAAGAGTCAATTTCTTGACTGAGTATTTTCATAACCAGTGATTTCTACAAATTTCTTAGCACACAGGGCAACATAGGATACCAACCTGAGCCTAATTTGCACTGCCTAAAAAAGCAGCCCTAAGTGATAAATTCCATCTCCTGCTGAGTCAATTAGAGAGCAGCAGGAGAGTATTTAAGATCTGTGGAGGAGATTCTGCTTGCCCAGGCAGATGCAGTTTCTCCATGGACATCTCCAAACACACCTGCACTCTGCTTGCAGGGTGTGCTCAAGCCTGGGGCAGTTCCAGCACAAATCCCAGAGCAAGGCTGGAAGGGCACAGAGCCAGCAGGATGCTGAGCCCCAGACTGCAGCAAGCCAGCAGCTCCTCTGGGAGCTGCCTAGATGCCCAGGCCAATGGAACAGCTTGGAGAGTCAGCATACTAAGCTTTATGAAATAACTAGTCTCTAATCACTAAATCAGACTGGTTACTTTTTTCCCTACTAGAGATGCTTATTGCCACGTTGGTATGTAAAAGCTTTCATACATGTAAACTGGGTATTTTCAACAAAACTGCCATTTTTTTAGATTGTCAGCATATGCTCTGCAGGATGCTTTCATCTCAACAGCATGAGCCGATAGAACTGAAATACTGACATCTACTTCATAAAATGCAAAAACCAAGACATTGACCTGTGGCTACAAAGACCCACTGGGAATGTCAGATCTCACAAAACAGTCCAAAAACAACTTGACAAGAATGAGAGGTAACCAATGACTTCTTCAATATACCAAGCAAAGCATATTGTCCTCTGAAACTGATGCACCATTGTCTATGCTGCAATAACAGACAAGTCCCTTTCTAAATCAAACCCTAAAATCTGCCTTAATTGTCCTTCAATGATTCTCATTCTTCATGAAAATCTGTTCTAAAAGCTTTAAAAGTGATTTTTCTAACAAAGCATTTCAGAAAAGTAACTAGACTTAAATTAGTTTAAACTACCATAATTGTGTTTGTTTAAGGTAAGATTAACTCAAATAACACCTTTAGACTTCTATTCAATTATTGCAGATGTATTTCTTGGCTCTCAAATCCCAAGTGGTTCAAAACCACCTGTACAGCAATTCTTTCATTTTCCTTCAGTGGATGACTGGTAAACCTCTGATCAATACCTTCAATAAGCACTTTCACATAAATTTCCATCCTCACAGAAAGCTTGCCAAACCCAAGAGACAAAAGAGCTTCTGTGCAACATTTTATATCTATTTTTATGCCACAGGAGATCATTTTTCTAGGCTGAAAGTGGTAATTTCCTGCCAGATCCACCCACTCATACTGTAGCTTCTCATGGTGAACACTTCAAAATACCCAGAGAAGGAACTCTGGTTTAACACAGATCAAAGAACTTTATCTAAAAAAAACACTGATCAAAGTTTTGCAAACTGAAGTTCCAGTACACATCAATCTTCTGCATCAGCTCTTCACCTTAACACATATGAAAATTGCCCTCTGCAGACCATTACTGATGCTCAGTCTTTGGTTTTCAATTTTTAGTCCATTTTCCTTGATCTCTCTGTAAATTTAGATTGCTTCAGTTGCACCATAATTAAGTGTAATAAATACATCTAGAAAAATTCTACTATCATTAACAAATTATTTACAATAAAATTTAAGAAGTTGACTACAGCAAACAAAAACTACCCTTTTTTTGTGTGTGTGAGTGTATGTGAAGGAGCTTGAAATACCACTTTGAAATACACTTACCCCATGACATAAGCAACTTTTATGTTATAGGAATCCCTCCACAGAAGTTACCCATAACTTAGGGTCAAAAAGGAGGCAGCACCTATCAGTTTTTTTTTGGACTGCAAACAGGTGGTGAGAGCTTAAAATTTAAACGCATTCCTCAAATTTCCTCTGTCTACATCACATAGCATATTTTAAATGGTTTACTTAATTTATTTGCAA
Organism: Agelaius tricolor; assembly: GCF_023055355.1. Taxonomy (NCBI): domain Eukaryota; kingdom Metazoa; phylum Chordata; class Aves; order Passeriformes; family Icteridae; genus Agelaius; species Agelaius tricolor. Next base: position 5,349,701 of record NW_027269270.1, read on the forward strand.
TCTTCATGTGCGCTGTAAGCATAATGAATACATGCTGAGATATCCAACAACAACAAACCAATCATCACTTGCCAGAACAACTTCAAAGCTCTGAGACATGTAGTGAAAATCAAAACGATGCTGCAGGAATTTATTTTCCAGACTCTTCTATTTAGAGCTTACTAGCAGCTCTGCCTTTTAAGTGTTCTGTCTCATATGGTGAGGAGAAATATGTCCTGCTGCTATTTACTTATCTTCTGGCACTGGCTGCTAATCACAGCCAGGCTGTGATTCCGGTATTTCATCCCTAAGACTCCAGTCAATCCTACTTCAGGGAACAGGAGACTCGAACCTATTGCATCCCTTTCCATTGCTGGATGGTCTGGAAACCTGAAGCAGCTGAATCAGATACAATCCTGCACCTAACAAGCACATTGCTCAGGATCTATTTTATTTGTTAGGAAATGGCCTCAACTGCTTTTAAAAAGTACCTTCACACATCTGTCAATAATGGTAAACAGCATAAAGTAACAAAAGATTTCTTCTTCTCTTCCTATTTTAAGCTAAACCAAGAATTATCTCACATTTACAAAGAAATTCTTAAAATATGGATTTGAGTCTAAACCAGAATTTTTTAACAACCCAAAATAATAATTTCTGTTGGCGACACAAAATCTGAATTACTGACACAGTGGGTTATTTAACTGTTTACCAAAAGATACATACATGGCAGGATGTGCAGAATCTCTTCTACAAACTTGTTCACTTGAAGTACCACCCTACAACAAGGTTACAATGTACACTGCTGTCCTCAGGTGAAGGTCCTGTTCAGGAGTTTGTGACTTCAAGGGATGTGAGTCAGAGTTTTCCTTTTTCTTTCCATGAATTAAAATCCCTCACAAAATTTTTCTTCATGACTTATGCATTACATTATTTTATAATATCCTGCTCTGTGCAGGATAGCATATATAATAAATGGAAAACAGACACGATCACTCTGGGATTTCATTCATTCTGAATTTTTTATGGATTTATATGCATTAAATTTCCTTCTGTCTTTCAAAGAGGCCAGTCTGGAAATGTACCAGATTCAGCTTACTGTATTTAACAGACATTTCGTTCATGTTCTGACCAGTTAAAAAAAGTGACACCATAATAATATAGGAGGCCAGGACCAAATCAGGACAGTAGGACTGTATTTTTTAAAAATTCAAACTAATTTAGGAGAAGGCATCAATATATTTGTATTAGGAATATATTATATTATTATAAATAATTATTCTATTCTATGTATTTTCTATTTATCCAAGTATAGCAATACAAAGAGGCATCAAAGAGAGAAAACTTCCTGACAGGAAAGACAACAAAAGTGGATTTGGGGGGATTCCTGGAAAATACTTCTTTTTTCCTGTGTTTGGCTGGTGTTGCTATCATGGCCACCAATTTCTAGCAATACTCAATCCAAAACAATGAAGCAAATGTCTTTCCAATGACTTTTCCATTGCAACTTTTATGGTCTTATAAGTGTGTCTACCAAACTTAAATTCACAAATCATTCATATATTTCTGTGAACTACATGCAAATACAAGTGTTTGCTTATCAAACTCAGAGCATATTAAATATACACATTGAATTACATAAGAAACAGGAAAAATACATTTAAACTCAAATTATTTAAATAGTTTCTTAAATATAGTTCTAAATGGATTTCATGTATCCATTATTAATGTACAGAGGTCCTCTAAGATAACTACAGCTGTGTATGAAGTGCATAAAATGTAAATGCAGCTGCGTGTCCTGGCTGAAACCTCCAAACCTGGGCCCTGACCAGATGACATCTGAGCTTACTTCTAAGTCAGCCCCTGACACTTCTTCCCAAAAAAACTCAGGGCATAAAAGCAAAGAAACCAGCCAGAATTGTGGAAATTTCCCCTTTTTCCAACACAGAACTGAGATGTACACAGGAGATGCACCTCAGCCCCTCACTTTAAAGAAAGCCAGAGGGAAAAGCAATGTGTTGTTTGCAGATTTTAAATGCTCTGCAGTACACTGCACTCCCAACATTTTTCAGGGCCTACATATTAAAAACTGCTGAAAAGCCATTATCCCAGGGATCAGTTACTCATAGCAAAATATCTGTGGGTTTCCTTTCCTGCAGTCACTGCACCCTTGCCCCCTGCAGTTCCCATATATTTTGTACTTGGAGAAATAAATAAATATGAAAGACTGATAAGGGGAAATTCCTGACAGTGATAATTACTAACCCAAGCATGGGGGGAAAAAAAAAATCTACATTTCGTGTGTCTTTATGACTGATTACATCCCACCATACTACAAAAGAACTAAAGCGCATTTTCAAGTATTTTAGTACATATGGGAAACTGAGATATAGCCAGGAAGGCCATTTCAAATGGAAATAGCTTCAGTCTTCCAGAGTTCAGAAAACTATTCCATTTTTTAAAAATATCTCCTAAATCCCAAGGCAGATTAAATCCAGAAAATGTGGAATACAAATCAGTCTGAAGGCCCAGGTTAGCTTGATGAGATTCATTTTCAGCCCTTGGCCAGGGTTTACTTCCCTTCCCATTTACACTCAACAAATCACTGCTTGTGCATTTTTTCCTCTCTATTTCAGGCTATCATCCTGGCTTACTCAAAATAAAGAAAAAGCTTGGTCTAGCCAACAGCACCTGAAATGGTGCCATCCATGGCAAGAGAAAAGCATAATCCAGCAGAGATGCACCACTGGGCTGAGCCCTAAGTCAGCTGCTTGCTTGGCCCTGATTTTTTTTAGTCTCAAACACATCAACAAAGGGGAGTTTATGGGGAATGTAGTTCATGGCCAGCAGGCAGTACCAACTAGGTGGTGAGAAGACACCATTTTCATGGCATGGCATTAACCAACATCTACTTCATAAAGCAAATGGAACATCATTAGTAAATGCACAAGAATTCCAGAGAGCTGTAGGAATGGTAGAGCATGAACACCCCAGCAGCTCCAACAAGCCTTTAATGAAGTACACTCAGGGCTTCCTCAGTGTGGTGACTGTGTGTTCACCACGCAGTGTGCCTGGGAAATGCAGAGCAGGCAGTGGTGGAGCACTTTCCTTTCAGTAAAGCAAAGACCCCTGTTTTCCTGCCTGTAAAATTTCAATTGCTTCAGGTTTTTATTTCCAAAAATGTTCCTCACATGTAAAATGGCTACCTTTTCTGACATGTGGCACTCACTGACACAGAATCATACATGTTACTAGCCACAGAAGTTACTTACAACAATGGGTCCATGGTGGCAAAATTCCCACAAAATGTCCCTTGCTAACACACTAGGTCTTTATGAAGAGCACTTTCCTATACAAGTAATTCTTCCCCCTAGAGATGATGAAATAGCACAACTAAAGATCACACCACCTCCCTCCCATCTTTTCAGCTTACAACAACAAGATATGAATATATTTATATATATGTGTGTATGTATATGTATCTTAAAACCCAATGTAGAATTTATACATGGCTTGCACTAAGGCACAAATCAATATATTGGTAGCAATGATAATGAAAGGGGATGCATGCACACAGTTCTAAAACTGTGTCTCTTTATACTGGTTTAGAGACCACTACACAGTTTCCCCTCTGATGACACATTATTTCACACAGCCAGAGCAAGAAGAGCATTCAAGAAGCCCAACACCACCAAGCACAGCATTCAACCCTTGAGCTGAAAACTTCCAAGCCCTTTGAGGCAAATCAGTATCAAACCCCTACTTATGTGTGGATTTAATTGTTACATAAAGGATGGCAGGTTTTATCAATTATCCTCAAAAATCATCGTTCCAATGCTTACTTCCAGGAGCCTCACACCTGAGAATAATTTCCTAGAGTTAAGTTAAACAAAAATCCATTAAAGCATCTCTTTCTTTCTCACATACACAAAAATTAAGGTATGGTGCAGTCCAAAAATAGTTCTTTCAGAGAGTGTTTCAGACTGGTTATTTTTAAACTCTTGAGCCTTATTTCTTAGCTGTCATTTGCTTCTGAAGTCTGATCAGTATCATCTTTTCTTACACATAGTGAACAGCCTTGGAAATTTCTAAGAGGAAGGGTACAAAAAAGCATTTAGAAACTTTACACCATGTTGTATGGTGTAACACCAAGTTTTAGTTTGGTTAGATATTTCCTGGTATATCAAATACTTGCATTAGGTGTTCTAATTCCTTCCTATTTTGAGAAAATATATATCTCTGCATAATTCAAAATGACAAATATAGTGTAAATTAAAAATAAAAGGCAAAAGTTTTAAAATCTTCATTTTAAATAAATTTTGATTTACAGAGAGACAATAAATTATAAGTACTGACTAGTCTAACATACATGGTTTTCACCATGACAAAGGAAGTCATCTATTTCTCTGCTTGTCATGAGTAGAACATATTTATCATAATGGCAATAATAAAGATTATTATAAACTATTCCATTGTTAAATGGAATGCTTTTTAATGTGAATTCTACCCATTTCCACCTTGCATATCATCCAAACATAATCACATCTGTCAGTACCAAGGAGTAAGATATAGTGGATACATTACTATATCTCCTCTCATGATTTGATGATGGGACTGAAGATACACAGTGCTTTTATTAAAACTCTAGGTTGTGGGTCATATAATTTATGAGGATTTAATCTTTCATGAAAAGAAAGAGAATTTTAGCCCCAAGCATGCAAAGGAAATCTTTAAAAAAACAAAGTAACGTAAAAAAAAAGAAAAAAGCATGGAGGGACAACTAAAAGCCTAAACCAGTGGTGAAGACAACTAAAAGCTAATCTTACTTTAATTTTTTTCAATATGACTCATGATTTCATAAGGTTTTGCATTGGAAATACTGACACATTTCTGTTCCAGCAATTCCTTTAGAAGTGTGTAGTCAGGACTGCATCCCCTTTCTTACCAAATCACAGCATGTTCTGTCCCTTGAATTTCAGTTCCATTCATTCCCTAAAACATTCCTTCACCATCCCCTTAAGTTCTCTATTGTCCTTCCAGAAAGTAAAGAAACACCTGGCACTCTCTCCCTCACTATCTGGGCTTCCAGTTTCAGACCAGTCCTGTCCTATTCATGTTCCTTGCCTGGTATGTTTGCAGCTGCTTGGAAAAGAATAAATATAGACTAAGATAACTATTACTATGAAAAAAATCTTTATAAATATAAATTTGGTTTCTTAGAGTGAGAGCAAAACAGCTTTTTTAGCTTTTCCTTTGTTGGACTTTTTTTTCAACGTGGAAGAACTAGCATTAGAAAGTACACTGAAAATCCCAATGGAGACAAGGTCAACCACCACTGGAGTAACTCTATCTCACACAGTTACCTTACAGCAAAATCCAGGCTGGTTTTCCACATTGGCATGAGTAAACGCACATTAATTATCTGGTGGTGAAAACACATCTTCTTGGCACTGAGGACAAAGCTATCTTTTTGTTCACTTTGGCACAAAATCAGTTTTCAAATATATTTCATCTGATAGTATTGAAACAGTTCACAGATTCATTTAGAAGGCATAAACTCTCATTTTGGTGCCTGATATGAAGCCAGAAGCACCTTTGGTGTTGATTATCCATATACGTGATGTTTAATTATTTAATTATCAATGTACATGGTGTACCATTAACCTGCTAACCACTGCAATTTTAGGCACCCGAAGCTAAATGGACAGAAGACATCTATAAAATCAGCCTCACTACCACACAGGTTTATTCCTGATTTTTCTGTTTTAGACACACAAAATCAAAGAAAAATATCAATCTACAAATCAATAAATTAAGGAAAAATAGAAGTGGAATTCTTCCCAGATAAGCTTATGTTTGCACCTTTTACTTTAAACACAGTGGAGTCCCACCCACAGCTGAATTCCAGAAAAAGGTCGTTTCAATTTTACAAATGTCAGGCAAATTTATAGACAGGCTCTGTTAAGGTGATATTAAGATGTTTCTGAATTATAAGTTGTTCCTTGTCAAAACTGTACCCTTAATTCTGTAATTCCTAACACTCAGAAAAGCTCTTTTTTGGTTTGTTTGTCTTGACCTTCTAAAAAAGAGACCTTTGCTATGTTCCCACAGCAGCAGCCCAACCTACTGACACATTTTGAGCAAGAAAAAAATGCATGAAGCTAACGATAACCAAACCATTCCACACCTGATGATGGTGGTAAGAGACACCCAGTACTCAGCCCTTGCACAAAACACTGCAGTTACCCGACTGCACATGTGAACAAGCCCCAGGGAACACCAGACACACTGGCCTGCTCTGCTGCTGTCACACTCAAACACAGATTTCATACAGAGCAGGCAGTGTAAGAACTGCACATGTCTGTCTGCTCATCTCCCCTGCACATAAACGGAAAGCAGCCTCCCACTAGAAAGCAGCCTCCCACTTTGGCTGCATTTAATCTATTGTTTCTGAGAGGTTGTAGTCTTTTTAAAAAAAAATACAAGCTTAATAATGTCATCTCTGGCACCAAATGTACTATTCAGTCATGGTTTAGACTTTTAGCAGCTAACTTTTCATAGAATTAAAGATCTTAATGAGCGACACAGCATTATCTGTACTTTAGTTTCATGACATTTACCTCATCTACCATTATCAGCATCAGAATGTTCTTTCTTTTTGTTTAGTGCTAGTTTTCCATTTCAAAATGCTTTATTAGTAACCAAGTCTTAATTAACTGCACATGCATTTCCCCAGTTTTCAAGAAAAGCCTAACATCGACAATATATGTATCAGATGCATCTAATAATTTTCCAACTCCTACCTTTGCTCCTACATCCTCCTCCCACAAACCATCTGCAGAGTCACAGAAAACAATGTAAAGCAAACCACAGCTAATAAATTCCCATTTAGTCAGCATCAGAGCAACAGGCATTCATCATATGCCTTGATCGAAAAACAATGAAGGGGACACTGGTTTTCTGCATTATCAAGCAGTTTGAACTTAGTTTACCTTCCCACCTTTTAGAAAACAACTCAATTATAAATAAAATGGAGCTCAGGTATTTTGCTGTTAAATCCTTTCCAGGTCATGAGAACAGAAAAAGCTTAATGATGAGTCCTGGCCTGCTGCCTTTTGCATGTTTTGTGTCAGGTTCTGGCAGGTCTGCACTACTCACAATCAATCTCCCTCAAACTGAAATCCTGATATATCAGATATTTATTTATGCTATTTATATAAGGGAAAGCTATTGGGTTTACTTTCTGCTTGACATACATCCTCCCACAGCTGAGCTCAGGATTCCTGAGCCCTCATTCCTGCTCCTGCTCAGGATTTCCTTCCCTAGTTCTCCTGATGCATCCCTGACTTCCCTTGATGTCTGTGTGTCACTGAGGACCTTGCTGTGGGCTGCATTTCTCATGACCTGCTATGCATCTTCCAACTGGTTCACTGTTACCCTCTCAATACAGACTTGGCACAGGTGACTATTAACCTGTGTGCTGGTTTTACTCTGTAATCACATCATCGTTATCAGTTATCCAATTTTACACTCAAATCAAAAGTACGGGTAAAATATGTTTCACTCAAAAAATTCTTGGCATTTTATAAGATTCAAAATGCTACATAACATGAATTAGTAATTGAAATGTGGCTGTGAATTGCCCTCCAAAAAACTGCAGTTTTGCACTAAACAAAAATAATGTCTGAATACTACTTCAAGTGCAAAGTAGGCACAAATAGCTATTTAAACACATTCATCAATATTTTTGGCTTGATTCAGTTGCTTAAATATGGGTCCTCTAGTGATATTTTGGATACCAAGGTGTGGACAACCTCTAAGTAGACCTAGTAGATAACAAATACTACTTTTCCAAGTGTGTGTGCCTCCAGCAGGCAGTCATGTGGCTTCACCAGCAGGTTGGGTCATGCTGGGATGTTCAGGATTGTAGCTGGCACTGGTCTGCAAGCTCCATGCGACTTTTGAATAACCTACACACAAGGCTGGGGGGTTTTTAATATTTGTAGAATAACCTGTGTTTTGGTTTGACTCCATTCCAGTTTCAGCTTGCACATGTCTGGCTTTGCAAAAACCTGATATTTGAATTCAAATACAACCATTAGGTAATCCTCCAGTTGCAAAATTATTTAGAGCCTTAAACCATAATTTGTTTTTACTTGTATTATGAACACGAAAATCATTTACCAGATATTATTTTGCATAATTAACATGAACCATTTGCTGTAAATTTTAATGAAGTTGGAAATATTTTGCTGGTATGTCATGCCTTCCAGAGAAAAGGCAGAGTATCTTGGCTAATTCTGAAGTCCTTAAAACATTTGATGTAGCATGACAAATAATGGAATCAGGGATACAATTTGCACACATCCTGTCTAAAAACTACTAATGTTAATTGTTCTCAGATAACTCTTTTGAAAATAATTTTTTCCTGATGATTTCTTTTTCTGTTCATTGAATGAATTCTGAAAAGACAGACTTTATGAAGTGTCCTGTACAATCTCCTCCTAAGATCAGGATTCTGTACTTGTATTGAAAAAATTCTGTACCATGCATCTATTATGTATACATTCTAAAGTATTTCAAATGTACAGACGTGATTTGAGCATGCTTTTTAGTTATGATTAACATTAAAGAAAATTATTTAATAAATTTGTAACATAAGGGGATCTTTTTCCATCATACCATGAAACAGCAATTTGAAGATGACATTTAATTTACATAAAATGTTTTGAAATGTAATTATTTCCATCAAAGGATTTTAAATACTTTGAAGTTTCAAAAAAAACCCCTTAGGTTATATAATATTACTTTGTTCCTATATTATAGTTGAGGAATGTGTAGTATTTGAAAGTATTTGTCCCTTGTTTGTGGTTGTTCAGCTGGAAAGACTTCTTTTATTGTTGTTTTCTAATGAAATGATGCACAACCACCACTCGACCTGAAGTAAAAAGGGCAAATAAATTGCTTCTTTCAAAAATCCAGGCCTACATGTATCCCAATTTAGAACACTGAAATCTTTACCTCTCCAAAATAGTAGGCCCATTCACCCTGAGATACTGTGAGGACAGCTACTCATCAAGTACATTCCTTCCTCTTTTTTTTTTTTTGGCAGGCCAACTAGAGGTCACTTTGCAGAAATTTGACCTTAGTCTGCACTAAGCTGGAAAGATAAATTCAATTTCTTTTTAGCTAGAGTCTATTTAACACCTGATTTATCTAAATTAATAGCTTTTATAAAATTTGAAAGTATTTTCAATATCAGACTGAAAACTATTGCTTAGTTTACTTGCTTCTCCAAAATAATAATGATGATGATTTTGGTGTTCATGTTATGATGGGACTTGGACTCCACCATCCTGGCAGGTCCTGTCTAACACAAGATATTCTATGTAAAATTCTGTAATCATTTCACCATTGCTTGCCTAATCACACATTGTGAGAACTCATTTAGTTCTGTTTCCTGGAAAGAAATTTGTTCCCAGAATTTTACAGGAGCAATACTGTATTTGATCTGCCTCTCTGGTCATGTCTTAAAAGTACTCAAGATGACTGCACTTAATTTCACCTGATTTTGAAGGACAAGAAGTTAAATTTGCTGAGTATATTTTGCTAATTTTTTTAAAGTATTTTAGAGATTATTTTTTTAAATTGAGTATCTTTTACTTAGAAATACAGCTACATCACATGCAACATTAATGACACTTATTGAAAAGACACAGTCAATCACCTACCTTTCATCTACTGGAAAAAAAAAGAAAAATCTGTTTTTTTCTGAGATGCTCCACAAATATTTGGGGGGGGGGGGGGGGAGGGGGTGGTTCAGTTTTACTAGAAGGTGATTAATCCCTGCTCTTCACAGCCAAAAGTCTCTGTAATACACAGCATGTCCTATTTTGTCACACTGAACAAACTACATTTTGATCCTGACAGAAGACAACAGCCAAGCAAAGGTACTGCTCAGTCTGATTTCATTTCATGAGCGATTATCAAATGCAACCAAAGCTGTCCAGTTCTCATGGTTTGGGTACCTTTCCTCACAGGAATTCTTGCAAGGACATTCCATCCTCTGGTACAGTTGTTTCAAAAGAAAAAAATGGTTTCTGGCTGCCTCAAAGGTGCTGAAGTTTACTCTAGGTGGAAACCCCCATTTTCGTGCACAGACACTCCCCAGGTGGGTTTTAAAACTCTCTATGTGCACTTTTTGAACAGATTTTACTCTCAAACACTACATAGTAACTTCTGCCTATTTTTTCTACTCTACAAACTTTATCATTAGTCCCCTCCATAACTAAGGGAAATATGATTTCTCCACATTAAACATTTGCACATGAAAAAAAGGATCAACTGCTACACACAGTTACTTACACTACTTTCATCATAACCAAAGAGCCTTTTGTGATTACACAAGTTTTGTTGTTATTGTTTTAAATAAGCATTTATGTTGACCCTCCAGAAATACAAGACAGAACCTGCAGTGTTTATTCCATACACTGGAGTGACAAACATACTTACAGTCAGAAATGTTTCCAAATGAAGAGCTACACTTTTAACTCATTTATAAACATACAGAAAGTCATTTTCTAAAGGGCCTTGCCACCATTACACCCACAGGAGAGATACCTGTTAACACAGTACAGGGATTTCATCTCAGGTACCTCAGAGTGCAATACCTGGATCACGGGAAAAAAAACAACTGCAGTGTAATACATGGAAAAGCAATTATGGAAACCAATGTGATGCCAAGTTACTAAGCATTATCAAATAAGTTCTCCTGCCAAATATAGGAGACAGCTTTAATCCAGAGCTATAAAAATAAACACCCCAGCCCACAAAGATTAACAGTATTTCCTGCCTTTCTGCACTGGCTACAAAATATTTTGATTGCACTTCTGTCAAGATCTAATGGAAGTATAGAAAATGCTTGTCAGAATATAATTTTAGAAATCTGATGTCAGTGTCATATTTCATACTTCCATTTTCCCAAACTATGCTTATCAACTGGGGGAAAAAAGGAGGGAAGATAGTTATTAAGAGAAACAAAGAAACGTATCTCATCCCATTATAATTAGTCATTAAATACAAAAGCATGTCAAGCCATTATTTTTTTTTTTATGTATGTTTTCTTGATTATTTTCATTCTGGAACACAAGGCATATTATTAACCAATACACAATATTAAATAATGACTTAAATTCAACCACATTGCTTACCAACTTCTGGGACAATTCCAGAGAACACTAAGTAGCACAGAAAATTAAGGTCTTTAAAAAACAGAAAATCCCTAAATTTTAATTGAAATCTGTGCTGATTTAGCACAAGGCTGAAAGAAAGGTATACTCTTCTTTTCCCCCTTTTTCCCCTCCCAGTTCTCCCCAACAGTCCAGTGCTGCTGTGTGATGCTGCAAAGAAAGGAACCAGTGAAACAACAAATGTCTCCCCTCAACATGGGGCTCAACTCTTCCCCCCCTGAGTTTCACAGCTTGTGAATTCTCTGGCTCCATGTTCATTTTTCTTGTTTACATAATTTTTGAATCAATTCAGCACACTGGAAACATCCATGGTAGTGCTCTAGCAAGGATAGAGGTCTTCCTGGCTCTGGGGACAGCAGTTAAAAATGTTGTGGAAGAGATGGGGGGTGCTTATCTCACTGTATTAAGGACTACTTACACAGGACCACCAGTTATGCAATTCTCCTATGGTAAAAAGTCTGATTTCTAAGCACATTTTTGTCTAGTAATTAAATTTGTTTACATAAAAGTTTAATTTTTCATAATAAGTTAAATTTGTTTTATACTATTTTCTGCCTCTTTTTTGGGAATACAGTTTGACCAGAAAATAAAGAAATTTTAAAGCATAAGTTATTCCTAAACATTTCCATAAAAATTGTGGGAGGAAAATAAATAATATCTCACTATGCCAGCATTCATAAAGCCTTGCTTTTCTTTTTAAGTGATACACTCTAATATTCATTCATCAACATAGTCAATGCTTTTCTTACTTTTGTCCCACATATGCATACACAGATTTGTTCACACACACTTCAGCATTTGTCCCAGCCTATTAAGAAGAGCTCTGTAGCAATCAGGACATTTCTATATTTCCAGGATAGAACCCAAGAACTTCAAATGTTAATTTATCTGAATATTAATCTTATCAGTTGCTTTTCTTGCTGATTTAGAAAATAACATGGACATAATTTGCCTAATTTTATTCATTTCAATGGACCACAAGCTTGATGATATACCAATGCTTTATTTAAATAACAAAGCATTTCAGTCAGAAGGAAACAAACAAGCCTCCTACAGTTATGTTTAGGCAGTACTATTAGTAATTCTAGTAATATCACAGAATCTAAGGCAACACATGCAGTCCTAACGAGGACTTGCCCAACTCCTGAGGGACCAGGCAAAAAGATCTGCTCCTCTTTTAAGACATTTACAATGGTATCAGTGAAAATACCAAGTTCGCTACTTCTGAACAGGAATTAACACACTGAAACCTGTCTGTTTCCTTCCTGTGCAACATCACATGGTACCTGAAATGGCATCCACTGATCACTCAATACAAGGCCATACCAGGGCCCAACTTCTCACCCACGAGGGAAGAAAAGCTATTTTTCATGTTCTCCAGTTAGGAAAAAGAACTGTGAATCTCAGTAACAACATCATAACAACTGAATGAGTCCCTAATCCAAACCTTTATTCAGGCTTTTCAGGACTGTGTTGGATGAGAACCCAAAAAGTAGCCAACAACAGCTTCTTACATTTTCAGTTGTTTTTCCAGTTTAGAAGTGTGTGTGCTTTGTGGGAGTTTCTCCTAACCCCAAATTATAGCCTGGATGTTAGGAAATATTTCCAAATTCATGCATGTCCTTTACATGCAAGCTAAGCTTAGTAAGGATAAGAATTTCATTATGTGACTGCTAACTATGATCAGCATTAGCTATAGACACCACAAGAAATACCACAATAGGATCTCATCAGTCATTAATACATGATATTTTACAGACAATGTGTAACAAACACAGAACAGGGGACACACCTGGTTTCTGGATTATCTTACAGATCTTTAGCTTGCGTAAATTGTTCCACTGAAGTAACGGTAGCACTGTAATTTACACCAGATGAAGACCTATTCCAAGATCTGCCTCTTCCAAGCAGAAATGTCAGGAGAGTAAGTCAAATGATCTGACTTGACAGTACATTTTTTTCATGCATTAGTAACCTAAGTATGAAATTGCCATTAAGGGAAAAATATAGTGCAAGATTATTTGGTGTTGAAAACCAACCCCAGAGAATCCACTGCAGATGTGACCTTGGTTCAGCACTGCTCAAACAAGCCCTTCAGAGACATCCTGGGTGGGACTTGGCTGCCAACACAGCACCTTGAAACCCAGAAAACCCAGACTGGTACTGGGTTTTCTTTGAGGGATAAGAGGGTTGGGTTTTTAGTGTGGGGTTTGGGGTTGGGGTTTTTTGAGGCAATCAGGTCCAGAGACAACTGCTGTCCCGTGGAAGCATCTTGTTTCAATCTCCCTGACTAATGTGTACTGAGGATCCCATTTGTATATCTACATCTACCCAAGCACGGCAGTAGCCAACAATCCTTGGGTTTAGTGCCAAAAATAATGTTAGTGTATATTCTGTTAGTGAAGTCAGAACAGTCATCTAGAAAGAACCATGGAGACAGAACCAGGACTGAAATTAGATTCAGACCAGCCTCTCCCCAAAATTAATAATCTACCATTAATGCCAAATTATAACTTTATGTTACCACAATTCAAGTATGGCCTTTGACAGAAGTTTAATTGCTGGAAAATTTCTATCAAGTGTCAGTGGCTAAGAATATAAGTTCTAAACAAATATTTCTAAAGAAACCAAGACAATCTTACACTAACAGTTTAAGATCATTAAAGTTAAACACAATCTATTCCCTTGTCCACTGGAGAAATTAATGAAAGCAGACCCCGCCATTAATTGTGTTTTTAATCATAGTTATGCTCGGATAAGATTTTGCACTCGAAATCTGAGACTTGGAGCACACAGGGAAATGTCTGCAGCATGCATCAATGACCTTTTGCAATTGAGTTCTGGTATTGAAACGGGACTTTTCAAATGTCCCAGCATGATCAGTTCTAGGGGCTTGGTCCAGATCCAAAATTCTGGGCTTGTTTAATAAGGAGATTCCAGGCAGCCCACAGCTGACCCTGGGCAGCCACACTGGAGCTCCAGTTTGCTGACGTGGACGAGCTCTGTGCTGGGGACTGAGTAGGTCCAGATGCTCCTTCTCTCTTCAGAAAGGAAATTATAGTCTATAGAAGAGGAGCTTGGCACAGCCAGCTTTCTAAACTAGGAAATTTCATTATCTGTTGGAATATATTAAAATGTACATTTTTAACTCCAACAGAGACGTAGCTTGTCTCTGGAACAAATGCTTGATAGGAGCAGAGTTAGAGGGCTAAGGGAATGCGAGGGGCTGGATGATTTCATTACCCCTAAGCTAAGGCAGTTGGCAAATGTGGGAATGGTTTACTGCTTTTTTGCCTTTTTTGTTATGAATTGTATGGATAATTGATGGCAGGTTGCCTAGAGCCTGGGATAGGCCTCCTTCATGAAAGCTGAAGTAAATAAATGGTGGCTTGCCCTTATTTCACTGGTTCTGAGTCAAATTCAGGAATTACAAAGATTGGCTTGACATTTAAAGGTACCAGCCTAAAAGAAGGGAGCAGGCTCATCACACACAGTGGCAGTCTGGATGTCACCTCAGGATCAGCTCCTGGGTCTCAGCACTGACATCAGGCCCAAACTCTTCTGGCGAAAGGGAGAAATTTCCAAGCGGTTTTCCAAAGACCACTGTTTATCAAACTCTGAATTTACACTACATTCTGCAGACCAGAGGAAAAATAAATAAAACATGTGAAACAATAAAAAACATGTGAACAAATAAAACCTGGGAGCTGCATGATTAAAATAAAAAAAAAGTTTCACTCATCATTTTCTCAGCCAAAATTTTTCTTGTACAAATAAACCTATAAATATCAGATTCAAATAAAGTGTTTATCATCTCAGTTATACACAAAATCTGCACAGGTGGCTCTCCTTCAAACTATTTCAGTGAATAGTATTTTCACTACATGTAAAATATCTAAGGTTAGTAGTTCAGTGCCAAGCATATCAGAATCAAATTTCCACTTCACAATCTCCTTGGTTGTGAAAATAAAACTTGGCTGTTCAAAACATTAACTTGAAATTAATCACTTTTCTTACCTTCATGCTGATCTATAAAGGCAAACAATGAAAGTGTACATGTTTATTCTGTTTTTTCCAATGTAGGAACCAACTTGGAATCATAATTAGGATCAGCAGTCAAGCACTAGTTTTCTGTTTGTTTCACTAATGGGAATTGATACATATAAAAGAAACTAGTTCTCCCTTTTTACCTTCAAAGTAATTAATCTACAAGAAAAACAAACTTGGAGTGAATGGTATATGTTTCTTTCATGGCACAGAATTGAGGGAAGGCATAGCATGAGAGAAGGCATAACTAACCATGCATTTCCCATATCTGTTATGTAATTTCAACTTAACTGCACTGTAAGCTCTATAAAGTCCCTCCATGAAGTAAATTTTCTCTGCACACCTCATCGCTGTGGCTGCCTGGATTTATGTAATCGAGAACAGTTTGATGTCAATTTGGAAAAAGGCCTCATTGATCATTGGCAAGCTGTCTCTGAAAAGAACACACTCTGAGGAGCCCAGTGCTAAAGGCACAGAGGCAGAAGAGCCAATCGGTAAGGTACTGGTGACTGCTTTATTCAGAACATAATTACCCTTGAGAATCTCTCAAGGGCAATAAATTAAATCCCAGATGCACACCTGGAAATAAACACTGAAACACAGAATAGCATTGATGTCATTCATCCATCTGATTACAGGAGCATCTTCTTTCAAACAGGACTGCACATAAAAATGTCTAACAGTCTTTTGCAAAACATCCTCCTGCAACTGAGCTACACAATTGAATATTCCTGCCATTTTAGTGTCAAGCCTAAGAGTCCAGGAAAGCTTATACTACTGCCTCAGAAGTGTTCTGCACATGAGCCAGGCTATGCTTCACACAGGCTCCAGAACTGCCTGGAGTTTGCACTACATTTACAAATGTACTTCATTTCAATCAGGCCTCAAAAGCACCTGGTGTCCTGGTACAATCTTCCCTAATATTAACTTCTTATGAAGGTATGTAACACCTTAAGCTGAGTGGGAAACTTTCTTACACAACAACAGATTAATTCCAGGTAATTGCTGAACTATTCAAATGTTAGGAAAATAGAGAATTCAAATTCCCAATGAATTAAACAGAAATGCAAAGTCGGTTTTGGATCAAAAAGAGCTGCAATATGTTTCAGTTTTTTCTGCTCTGTGTTCTGTTTTTTATACTCTTATGCAGACTGCATAACATATAGACCAGCCTGTTCAAGACATCATCAAATTTTTCCTTTTTATTAGAAAAGGAATATTCATGGCCTGACCAAACAGTCCACATTAGAGTCCATACTACTTCCATTTCTTTCTGCAGAAAGTTTCTCTGAGTAAACACAGTCTAAAGCCCTGGTACAACACATGCCATGAGCTTTAGTCACGTATGACGTGCCAGAAATTTCACAGGCTACAAAAATCTGCATTTTGCAAGCATGTCAGACTCTTCCTTGTATAGCTCTGAGTGTGCTAACACAGGTACTGGAAAACTCATTATGCATTTAGTTGGACTAAAAGGAGAACATTACCCTTCAGGCACTTTGCATGAAGACACTCTCATTTCCAAAACCAGATCTGTCTGGTTGCAGCCTCCTACAAGTTTCCCACAGGATGGGAATTGAAAAAAAAAAAAAAAGACAACAACCAACAAGAAAAGTAGTGTAAGCTAGAAAAGCAAAAATGGTATTTTGAAGAAATGCATTGTGTTCTTTAGTAGTACATCTATCATTAGGGATAATATTTAGATCTGCAATTTCTTGCATCCTCACATCTCCTACTGGGCTACAAAAATGTATAGCAGAGAATGGCACACGCCTACATCACCCTCAGGGTCAGGGGCTATGTTCATTAAGACTTGAAAGAAACATTTTAGATGCCTGAAGATATTGTGGTGCATTGCACAAAAATATAATTGCTATAACAACCTATAAGTGACACAGATTTTTCTTTCTCATTTCTGTATTCCTGAAACATTGTCATTCTATTCCTAATCAAACCGAAGATTTTTCAGTGCAACAGAGGCTAATGTCAGCCAGAACCACCTGCAATTTTTTTTTTATTAAACTTATCTCAACCAGGCTTGTCCTATACCATTTGTTGATGTCTTCTCAGAGCAAGGCAAGCAGTACAAGAAGCATTGTTTTAACAGGACACAGAAAAGGAAAGAGAAGCTTCTTCAGCATTAGCTCTGAAATCCCTTGTACATCTTCATTCTCCTTATGGTAAATAACTCTAGGAGGAAGGAGAAAAAAAAAACCTATGCCTATTCCCCCAAAAATCTAACAAATTTATATCACCCTGTGAAAAAATCTTGCCTTGTGCCTCCAGAGACAAATACAAAAAGAACCAGGCCAAAGCAAGATCTAGCTTCAAACTTCACAGTTTGTTAGATATCAAAAGGGGTCATAATAATTAGCTATTTGTCTTGCCTGATTCTGACAAAATGTCTTAAAGCTCACTCTGCCATTTCAATAAATAGTTATAATTCACAACAAAAGCAAAAGCCAGAGGATCAGTGCACTGGTATTTACATCTCATTGTGAGCTGCATTCCACTGTATAAACAAGTTACTTAGAATTTTCTAAGTCATGCAAACTTCAAGGAGGAATTTCAGTCTCTCAGCCTCCGGAAGGGAGGAGATTTAAGGGGAAAAAAAAATAAAAAGAAAGAGAGAGAGAGAAAGTACATGCACACAAGAATAAGACTTATTTAGCCATCTCATGAGGAAATAAAATCCACTTTGGGGTAAAAAAATAATTCTGATTTTTTGATTTTGGTGACCGGAAGAATAAGGGGGCAGTTGTGACAAGCTAAAAACTAACTTTAGTAGAAGCATATCTTTTTGCTAAAGCAGCCCCAGATCTGTGCTTTCAAAGTAAACAGCTGAAAGTCAGAAGATGAACCACTCCATTAATCCTAGCCAGACTCAGATTTATATGATTATGCTGGGAGATAACAGGCATCCATTAAAGCCAGACCTTTTTTTCTTGTGTGAGGGTGGAAACCAAAGGACAAACTGGGTAAAGGTCTTTAAATGTGGGCTCAGCACAGCCCATACATCTACTGTAATACCCTACAGTAAGTGCTGCACAGTGTCTCCCAGCTGTGTCCAAGAGCAATGCCCAGAGGGCATTATTTGATGAAGCTACACATTTCCAGGACCTATTCTCCTGCATCCCCAGCAAATTTGACTATTGGCAAATACTAAGTCTGGGTAACAATACTATTTAAGAGTGCATACTTTCACTCCAACTCATATTTCAGCCCACAGACCAGCTTCAGCTCAAAAGCAGGGCTGTATTTCAGCTATATTTGCAGACTCCTTTTCAGAAGTTTAAACATTTAACCAATAGGGTAAGTAGACTTAAAAGAAAAAAAAAGCAGCCCAGGCAGAATTCTTTACTCCTTGTCTCAAGAGAACTCTACTTGGCAGGTAGTACCAATGATGTAACTTGGGCTTTGAATGCAGGGATGTGGATGCAGCCATGAAGAGCAGCAGCAGAGTTGTGCTCTCTTCTCTGGCATTTTGAAATTGCATGTCAGGAATTGCTAAGGTGTGATTCCAGCCCCAGTAAAAGAAAGGCAGGGTACTGTCACACCAGAAAGTTTCCTCTCATGGCATTGAGTCAACACTCACTCACATTTATAGGACTCAGACTAAGCCACAGCTGTATCCTGTTAGAAAACAGGACCATAGGAGCATTCCCTTTCCAGGCAGTCACATTCCCTTCTGCTATCATCACTCCAGCCTAGGGGTCCCAAAGCATTCTTCCAGACAGAGCTACAGATCAGGATGTTAGAAGCACCAAATGCCAAGTTACTCTCCAGACTAAGGTTTACTCTCCAGACTAAATTTACCAGAAATTCACCTATTACATTAAGCATTATTAGGCACACAGATGATCTTGAGAACTCCAAAAGCCTTAACTTCCATATTCTTCTGTACATGTATATCTGAGATGATGCAAGAACCTTTAATATGTCAGATTTGAGCATAAAGCAAACTCAAACCAAAACCACCGAGATTCCTTTGGTTTCCAGTGAAACCAGAAACTGGGCTGTGTTTCTGTACTGATGTTTACTGATGACAGGAAACCAAACCACGTGAGTTTGTGCAAAAATGTCAGTATAACTGATAAAAGTTATTTAAGATAGCAATTCTATTTAAGATAGAATCTTAAATTCTATAGAACCACTGCTGCATCATTTCACCTAATCAAATCTTACTTCAACTTAAAAGATCCTGAAGCTTGTTGCCCTCTTTTGAAAGAAAAACTGAAATAATTAAATTTTTCATTCATTAAGGAGAAAAAAAAAGGTATAAGTTGTCTCATTACAATAAATAAGAGTATTCATGTGCCTCAAGTTAGGGTCTAAACTACTCTCCTGAAAGGGAGATTTAAATTACCAAATATTTACTTCCCATGTTCATTACATTCAAACAGAAAAAAATGAACTGCCTGTAAAATAGATAAATTCCATACTGCAGAGGCTTCCTAGGAAACCAGGAAAGGCTCAAAGAAACAGAGAACAGCTGGAGGAAAAAAAAAGCTAACCCCAAGAACTAAGTGCTCCATACCCTCATTTTAAAACCCACGAGAATGATATCACTAACATTAAAGCAGTGCCTCTCACACTGGTTGGCCCTGGCACTCTTCATAAGGGCAAACATACACAGCCTAAAGAGATCAAGATTTAGCTCTTCTCTCCCCACGATCTCACCTTGCTCTCCTCTCCAAAAAACAACAACAAACCAAACCAAGAACTGTGAGTGTTTTTGCTAAAATGTGGTAAGGCTGCAGTGTTGGCGTGTACACTGAAAAGGACAGCCAGCCCCAGAGAGGTGCTTACTGAAACCTTACAGCAAGCAGGTGATTCACTAGCCAGAGATTTCTTTGCTGAGGAGCCAGATTCCACTTCTGAAACCAGCCAGCTATTCAACATGAAAATCCATGCCATTCCAGAGATGTATTATTAGCACAATGACTCAGTATGTATATTACAGTAGTAGCCTAAGGCTACATTTGATATCAAGGATGCTTTGTGCTCTGCACTGCACAAATTCATAGGAAGGCCCTGCACTTCACAGAGAAAATATAAAATCAAAGCATGCTAAAGTTATTCAAGCTCACTGTCCAGGTTTAGATGGAATTTTCTATCATTACAGAAAAGGGAAAAAAAAAGGGTAAAGAATAACTTTGTCTAACCTCAGTCCTAATTTTTGAAGTAGGCTCCCAGCACTCTGCCAGGCACCGCTATAATTCCAAGATTCAGTGTGGTGACAGCAGCCATACTGTCATGTTGGCTCTTCCTTCCCCACATGGTTCCATTTTCCATGTTCATCTCTGCTTGTCACCAGGCTCAATGCCTCTGACATCAGGTTCTTCCCTGCCTTTGTTGCTGCCAATGCATGTTCCAGTCCTTTCTGCCTCTTGCCAAAGCAAGCATTAAGCATTAAACATCTGGAAATCATCCTCCATTACTTTCACCAGCGAGGTGCATCTGCCTTGCACTGTAGTTCCCATACAGTGTAAAGACACCACACTCACATACATCTGTAAAATGCCCTAAAAAAATCTAACACATCATATATTAAACCACTTTAATCTTTACCCTGCAGTAAGTTACAAACATGCTATTTTCTTTAAAGATGTAAGCATACATACTGGGGATCTTTACAAACCACAACACTCCTGATTCCAGAGAGTTCTAAAGTACAGTTATTTACTCTTAGGATTGTGTTCTCTTCCTCACACATGAAATCTTTTTAGTATTAGAAACCAACGGGTTTTCAATGCATGCATCATGTGTGCTGGTGTGGGAATTTTAAGGGTAAAAGAAGTCACTCCAATGGAAAATTAATACAGAGGAAAAGAGATAACATTTTTTTCCCTTTGCACTTTTTCCACTATGAAGGAGTAGAAAATGCAGGCTGTTCCCACCCCTTTTCCACGGCCCAAAGTCACAACAGGACAATGACCCCTCGGTTGTATGGAGCTGAGGGCTCCTCGAGAGGTCCAAGCCCCATCACACTACCAACCCCCCTCTGGAAGTTCCTGCCTCTTGTTTCCCTTCCTCTTGTATTCTCAGAGCTTTGGACACACTGAGGATTATTCAGAAAAATTTCAGGAAGCCTTCAGGAGCCTTTGAGAAGTGAGATAACCCAGCTACACAATGGTATCTTTCCTACCAAGAGGCTCATCACTGATATAAGCAAGAAAGCCAAAAATAGATCATACTTGGTTTAAAAAACCCAGAACTTTATTGGTTTATTGATTATATCACTTGTGAACAATAATTATAATTCATAATCTGGATGAACTAAATTCAGGGTAACTTGATTTTTCTGAAATAGCATAGATGGCTTAAAGATGACTAAATCATCCTCAGTATTTTGAAAATTAGAAACTCCAGCTGAAGGGAAAAACTCCTACTTTAAAGTAGACAGAAAATAAGTCATAAATAACTGTCATAGGATAGCAATCACTATGGCAATTCAGCACATTTTTATTAGATCTGAAGATTTGATAGAACACTGTAAAGAAAGTATTTGTGAAAAGCTGAGTGTAAAACAGCTTCTTTTTGCTGATTCTGCTTTAATTTTTTTCTTAAATATTTTTTCTTGATCTACTGGGACAGGAGACATGAGATTTCAGACTAGAAAGTGATTTAATGTCAATCAAACTTGTCTATGATTTCTTGAAAGAGAGAGAACTGCTTTAAACAAAATGCTCCCTCAGCATAACCTCTGAGTACCTACAATGATACAGCTGGCCCAAGACAGTTCTCCTCAAATGAGGAACAGTTTCCTTCTGACTTTTAGCTGGATTTTCACTATCATTTTAATGTGAAGCAATAATCTTGGAGCAACTGGGCCAGGACAAACTCACAAATTGGCAGGTTTATATTAGATACTAGAAAGAAATTCTCTCCTGTGCGTTGGATGAAGCACTGGAACAGGTTGCTAAGAGAAGCTGTGGCTGCCCCATCCATGGAAGTGTTCAAGGTCAGGTTGGATGGGGCTTGGAACAAGCTGGTGCAGTGGAAAGTGCCCCTGCCCATGGCAGGGGGTGAAACAGGATGGGCTTCAAGGCCCCTTCTAACCCGTACAGTTCTGTGATGACTCTTACTTTTTCTCCCTCAATCTCTTCCTACACTACACTGCCATTATGCCCACAATCCTGCACTTCAGGTGGTCAGCTTGCTGGAGGGTGCTGGCAAGCACTTAATGACCAAAGAATACTTGGAGAAGATACTGTATGGACCTTCTCTGCCAGATATCTCCTGCTCAGCAGGGAGCAGACCTCAGGGACACAGTTTACTCTTCTGTTCTTACTCTAAATGAGTTCATGTCCAAAGCTCTGAATTCCTGCCAGCAGTATCAGAGTCGTTGTTTGTGTTTCTATTCAGCCACATTATCCAAAGAACAAGGGCACAAAGATTCAAATTAATTCTTTAGTCCTCCCATGCTAGTGCTGCATAGTCCAAAGGCTATAAATGAAAAGTAGTGAAGACACAAACCACCATGAAAGCTTTTCAGTATGAAAACAACTTCATTATATCACTCTCCCAGCTATACTGCTCACACAGAGCTGCAGAAAAATGCAAATTCTCCAAAGCTCCAAACAAGTTTCAGCTGGCAGCAGCATGGCCACGGAACAACCTTAGGACAGCTCTCCAAAGACAAGACCTATCTTCAGCAGCAGATACAAACAGAATCCCGAGGGTCTGCATGAATAGAAGTTCCCTGAACAGGGAGCATCCCACCACTGGCCCTCTGACAATCATTCTTAGTCTTGGTGCTTATATAACACATGACCTTTCTGCAGCAAATGCGGGTGGGATAGTGGAATAATGGAATTGTTTCTCACTGCAGAATAAAAGGCAGCACAGCAGGCTATGAAAAATGTATGTTGCTTACTAAGAAGAGATAATTGTAAGCAACGGTTTGGATATTTTAATTACCACAGAATCAAGCCTTTATCATCATTCAAAGCTTCCCTGTTTTCATAATTATAAATCAAATTATAAAATAACCATTTATATTAAAATAATTGTTTTACTTCTTATAGTCAGTACCACTGGTTTATCCTTTTTTGTAGTTCAGGAACAGCACTAACTGTTCAAATTTCTCTAAATTTAAGCTAGGAAAAGCATAGAATCACAAAACAATCCATGACCAAAAAAAAAAAGTATCTAGAGAAATGGTATTATTTGTACATACACAATGCACTGAATACATAAAAGACATAAATAATACATGATGCCACCCCCTGAGGTACCTCTGTTCCTCTAAGCGTTACATGACTGTCATAGTTAAGAGCCATTTTTCTCCTGCTTGAAAGTACCTGGTTTCTCATTTTATGCCATGGAAAGAAATACATTTTCTTCATTGAACTTGGAATGAATGCATCCTACTTTCCAGCTCAAATCATACCTGCCCCTCTGCACATGACAGCCTCACCAGGGCATTCAAGGACAGTCGAACAAGGTGGGTCTGTTGCAGCTTGAGATTTCAGGCAGTGCAACAATCCTTCCTCGTGCTCTGAAAGTTCAAACTCCAAGAAGCCTTTGTCAAAAACTGAAATTCCAAGTTAATCTGATTAATTTATTCATTTTACATTAAAGGATACTTGGGTTTGCCTTGTTGGTTGTCTAAAGAATGGGGGGATTGTCTACACAATAAACTGAATTGCAAGCCCAGTCTCTCTTCCCTGACCCAACTGAGAAATCCATTGGAACAACACTTTGATTTATTCTTTCCAAGAAGAATTTCTGAGAAAATTATATTATCAGGACTTTACATACAAAAATGTGCAGGGTCACAATGACAAACATAAGTGAAATAGTGCACATATAAGGATAGATCACATGCCTCCAGCTGGAATTTCGACTATTTTTTATTACTTTGTTATTTCTTGGCACTGAGTTTGTTGCCTTCCTCTGTATATGGAAAAATAGTTGTATACAGGCCATGAACATCTGCTCAGTTTTTTAAAAGGATTATATTGTTGCATGAAGATCTGCCTTTGCAGTTCCTGCTTCCCTGCACATACACACAAGAATCTGTTTCTTTTCTGAAAAACCACCAAAAACCAAGTTATGTGTCCAGTTGACCACTTTTAATTCTAACCACAGAAAAATCATAACTTATAGTTTACCTAGATAGTAAACACAACTTCAACACCAGGAGTTGTTCCTAAGCAGGGTTTCCTAGGAGCATTTATCATCAGTCAAGGGATTTAGTAGATATTTCTTTTTTTCTGAAAACTTCTAAAGCATTAGCAAGTTTAAAAGTACGTATTTTTAACCAACTTACATTTAACTATTGTTAAACAGGACCGATCCTGCATGTTTTGCATGAACAAATGAAGATGATAGAATATTATCACACTGAAACAAATTGCAAGGATGAGAAGACCTCATCAAGAAATGAAGACTGAGCATGTTAAAACATGAGTCATGAAATGACCATTCAGTTTCTATGGCAATAATCAATATTTGTAAACATCAGGGAGAAAAAAATGCCTGCACTAACAAACTCAGCATGCAATTATTCTTCAATCATAATGTATTTTCCAAAAAAAACTACAGGTTAATGTAGACAGTTCAACATGACCCTCAATTTTAAGTATTCCATAATTTTGAGCTAAGTTTTGCTCAGGCTGAACAGAAGGAATCCTCTTGAGGAATCTTTTTGTAGAAATTTCTGTGTAGAGTATCCTTCCCACACTTTTACAGTCAGGAAAGTCAACCCCAAATTTTCTAATTCAATGAGTTAGTCCCCATAGAATTATAACTTTGTCTAATAGATACTAGATTCCTATTTGCTGCTTGTTTAGAGTTGTATTAATTCCTATTTTTGGAATTATTTACTATGTTTAAACCCCCAAACACATATACCTACCACAAATGCAGGTTTTCTCACTAAGAAAGCAGAGGTACAGACATAAGAGAGCAGAGGTAAAGACATAATTTGGGGATCTGAAACTTTTGGAGGAAAAAAAAACAATACAGCATAACCAGGGGATTATAATTTACATTTACATTCATAACCAGGTTGAATCAGTATGGATTTATGAAAAGCAGGTATTGCTTGACCAGACTGATCTTCTTTTATGACAAGGTGACCCTCTTATGGGATGAGGAAAAGACTGGGATTTATCTACCTGGAACTTAGTAAAGCTTTGGTCACTGTTTTCCAAGGCATTCTCCTGGAGAAATTGGCTGCTCATGGTTTGGATGGGTGCACTGTCCACCGGGTAAAAAACTGCCTGGATGGCCAAGCCCTAAGTTTGGTGGTGAATGGAGTTAAATCCAGTTGGTATCTGGTCACCAGTGGTGTTCCCCAGGGCTCAGTACAGGGCTCAGTCCTGTTCAACATCTTTGCCAATGATCTGCACGAGGGGATCACAGCAAGTTCACAGCCAGCACCAAGCTGAGCTGGAGCATCAATCTGCTGAAGCAGTGCTGTGCAAACAGTTGGGTTCAATGATCTTAAGGGTCTTTTCCAACCTAAACAATAATTCTGTAATTCTAAGTATTATCAGATCCTCACTAAAATTGTGACAATTGTAAAAACAGGGGTGCTTTTCCTCTTTCATATAGAATTGTACAATATCATTCTCCTTAGGAGCTATGAGGACTATTTACACAGATGAAAGACCCATAGAATCCAAAGAAGCATTTGGCACAAACACTAAATAATTCTTTTACTTTCTCACAGCTGCAGAGGACTTTCACTTGTCATCTTATTCCCAACATCTGCCCCATTATTGGGACTGTGCAATGTAATAAGGCCTTGTCTCCCTAAAGATAATATCAGTGAGAAGATAATGGACACAGTTAACAGCCCCCATTCCAGCAGCTGGAGCTGTTTGTGTCTCCAAAGTCAGTCCAATCTCCTGTCTCCCTTGCATGGTTTCCAGACAAAATGAAAGACCCTGAGAATCCAAAAAAGGCAAAGAGGATCATTAATCTAAACAGAACAATGACCCTTTACTTTTTTCCCTTGTTCACTATCAAAAAAATTAGATATTTTTAAATCAATAACAGGGCTCACACTGATCTCAGCTGAAGGAGTGTTGACACCACAAGAGGTGGACAGGAAAATATAACTCAGACAAAGGTACATTGCAAAAACTGATGAGAACCAAAGGCAAGTATAGAATTGAAGAGAACTATGGGAAATGGTTGCAATAAACCACCACTGCCACACCTACATGCAATTTGCACAGGCAATACTTCTTTAACAAGGTGATTCCCACAATTTCAAATCTGATTCAAGTGTACTGATTTTCCACTAAAGGTGTGTTTCTAATTTATTTTTTAAAAACTTTTACACTCCCAAGGGGACAGGAAAAGATCCCAGAAGCACATCCTGCTTCTGCTAGTAGTTCCCTCTATGCCAAGCCCTAGGGAAAGAGGAAGGATTGTAGAGTTGTGTGGAAAGCCCTGTATGAAAGGTTCAGAGCTTTCAGGTATTCAGCACTTAAACAGCACAAAATTTCAGTCACCTCCTGAGCACTTTCTGATCCTGTTGCATTTCTGAACTAGACCAGGTCTCTACAAAGAAACTAAAACCAGGATCTTTCAGTCCTTCTAGGATTCTGCAGCACTGATTTATTGAGAAATAACTTTTAAATAGGCACATTTAAACAGTCTCAAAATGACCAATTTTGCTGTAATAGGTTTGGAAGTGTCTGGTTTTCACATTTTTACATGCATTTTAAGCACATGCACAATGTAGCACTACCAGCCAAGTGCTCTTGAGCAGAACAGATCAATCTGCAAGGGTTTCAAGAGGAAAAAAAATAATAAAGAAATTGGCATAGCTTAAAAGCACAGGAATGGTATGTACCAAAAAGTTAAGCAGTATGTTTGGTTTGAAGCATTACAGTTCTTTCATTAAGGTTTTTTAACCATATTATCTCCTTTATTATATTCAACTTATCTATCAATATCAATCCCCCTTATGATAAATTCTGTAACATACTACCACAAAAGCTATTTCTTTTTGCCACTGCATCTAAAGTTGACAAGCAGCATTCAACCCTTATTTTTTCTAGGACTGTCATGAAAAACGACTGGTACAACACTGGTTTACATCCTTTCTGAAAGATGGATAGATTTTTCTAATCTACGCTTCCTGAAGTGCCCTTCTTGCTTTCCCAGGCACCTCTAATATTTGTTTATCTGATAGTACCTATATTCAAGTAGTACATAAATGAATGAGAAATAAAGCATCTCTACAGACAATGTCACCTGCAGTAAAATACAATGTTGGCTGATGTTAGACCTCTACACAAATACCAAAGCCAAGACAAACTAAGGGTAAAACCTGCCCACCCTTCAGCATTCCAGCCCACCCATCAGGAACTAAATGAAGGGTTAAATCCCTTTCTTATACAATTAAACCAGACCAATGTGTAGAATGTACCCTACTTCTACATTCACTGCACCACCCCTCACACCACATTAAAATAGGTCTGGGTTTTCTTTTAATATAATGAACATTGGAAAAGGGTCTGTATAGTAGACAAAATCTATTAATTCTCAAACAGGAAGATGAGTAAGTGATGTAAGTGTAAACAGATGTCACTAATTTATTACAACATATTTTGCTCTCTGACTTACCACGTAGCTCTCAGTGGCCTCAGCCATCAGCACATTGGAAATACATCCCAGAACGTGTTGCTACATTACTGGCTTATCCCATAATTTCCATCATTCCAAAAATCTAGTAAATGTAATAGCCCCACAGAAAACTCATATAAATTTTGCAATTTTTTTTAAATAGGCAAAAAGCTATAATTTTTATTAAATGGGTACCAAAAATGGAGTCAGTACTTTCACAAGTGTTTTGTTTGGTGTTACATGTAACTGAAAAGTGCATAATATATGTCTCCCTTTATAGCAAGTATATGAATTACACTCACAAGTTTATATAAAGTGCCCCCTCTATGGGACTTCTCACACAGCTGTGCACGGGCAGGACAGTCTCATTTTGCTTTGTAGAACAAAAGTTTCAGAAATATTGCAGTGGTTTATTCATCAGGCTTTGACTCCTCCTCACTTATGCAATCCAGCGTATTACCAGAGAGGTTCAGTTACAAGAAAAATTAGACTCTTAAAAATACACGATAAAGTAAGTGCAAACTGCATTGTAGGGTACATGCTACAATGTGCTGGAATGCCCTACAAAGGCACTTTGTAGGGTATAATTTGGAAAAGAAGCCAGTGTTACATATAAGAAGGCTAGGAAGTACGCTCCGGAGTACAATAGCTCCAGACTGTCCCACCACCAGCCTGCTCACATTTCAGGAAATCAACACAGATCACGACATCCATCCCGACTGATGAAAGAGTACAGTCACTACGCCTTCTCCTGACCATCAGTGTCTCCCTCGCAGGCATTGAAATGGCACTAAAGACGAAGGGCTACCAAGCAGCCGCAGTCAGTGCAGGCGGGCGGGTGAGGCTCGCGGCTCGCCAGCGCTCCTGCCCGCACGGAGCTCGCCCCGAGCCGCCGCTGCCCCGCTCCGCCAGCCCCCGGGCGGAGGGGAGGCTCCGTGCCATCCTCGGCGTCAGGCAGCCCCTCCGCAAGAGCCTGGGGGAAAACGAGCCCGAGAAGGAAAGAAAGGAAAATGAAAAGAAAAGGAGGAGGGGGAGGGGTGAAAAAAGGGAGAATCCACGTTTCTGCATTTCTCTAAAACAAAGAATGTGAGAAAGCAGATGTAGTTCAGCGCAAACGACTCCACCCTGGGAGGCTTCGCTGTTTACTCTCCCAGCTCGCTTGCCCAGCTGTCCTCCAGCCGCGTCCCAAGCCCTTTCTTTTGTTGGGAACTTCCCAGCGGCCGCAGCCCCGCCGGGACGGGGGCTCAGCCCGAGCGCCCCGCGGCAGCACTTGGCCTTTGACCGCCCCTCCCGCTCTGCGCCCGCAGCGAGCGCCGCAAACCTCGGTCTTCCGCTCAAAAAGCCAAAGCGCAAACCCCTCTCTGCCGCCTTCTCAAAACGTGAAAGCAAAAGTCTTACTCTGGTATCCCAGAGGTTTTCCGCTCCACTTATTAGCCAAATCTCACAATAAACACACCGCATGCAAAGAGGGGGGATTATGATAATTGTTTTAGAGGTAGAGAGAAACTCACCACCTTCATACTCTTCCACTTCTTGCGCTTTTATGGTCACAAATCGGCCTAATAAAGCAGCGAGGATGAAAAAAGTTCTCGTTTGTACCAAGACTGCCATCATGCCTAGATATTAGACATGTATCCTCCCTGGGCAGCAAAAAGTGCAGAATCGTAAGGTTATTTTAGCACCATGAAGCCAGCTGAGGAGTCGTTCTGCCTCTCCGCATCAGTTCCAGGACAAAGTCTGCGAGCCCTCTTTTCAGCACCAGCTCCAGCGCAGTCTGCAAACACTCCTTTCAGGGGATGCAGCTTTAAATAGGAAGAATGCTGCCTCCACTTTCTTCCTGCCCCTTTTCAGCTCGTTCAGGCTCCTAACCATCCACTCCCTGCCAAGCAACAGTCTGATTGATGGTAAATAACCGAATCAGAGCTGGCTTCACTCTTCCTTGAACTTTTCTCTTTACGAGCACACTTGCGGGATACTTTCATGCTGCTGTGCAATGCATGTGCTTTTTCAGGACCATTTATTAAGCAAGCAAAAGCAGAGTTTTAAGAAGCTGTCAGGAAGAGAAAGCTCTGCTTTTACCACACCCAGCACACGCTTCCTGGGAATGGAGGGTATAGCCCCACTTGGAGCCGATTCCCTTATTAGGAACTCGATCGCTTCCAGCCCGCCAGAGGAGGATTTCCTCTTCTCCCCTGATAACTGCCCCCTGCCTCGCTGTGTTATCAATAGGGACTCCAGTCCCTTGAGAGGGGCTCACAGAGCTAAAATAAGGCAGCTTGCTTCAGCAACTTGGAAATAAGCCCCCTTCACCCAAAGGGAAATAATCATTCTCAAATGAATTCTTTTGCTGAATAATCTTTCCTCGAATGCCTACGTGGTTTATATTTACTGTCCTACAGTTGGAAAGACTGTTGGAAATCACTGGAAGATGCTCTACATTTTTAATACCAGAATGCCTGTTCAAATACCTGCTTTTCTTCAGGGTTCTCCGCCCCTGTTCCCTGACAAACCTACCTAAGCCCCAGCCTAGTATTTAGCCCTTAACAATGTGCCTTAATTAGCATTCTAGCGTGAGCACTAAGCAAATCTCTCTTTTGTGGATCACTTGCAACTGGGAGTAGAATGTTAAATTTCTTTCTTCCCACAGTGTTTATGGTCTGCTGAAAGGAAGCTCAGTCACTAATCCCCTCATTAGCTAAGAATGGGGTCATCTATACCTGCTGCAGGGAAATACAGATTCATCTGCTGGAAGGTTTTCTGTGTTCAGCTATTTCAGCTCGAGAACAATCCTATTTGAAGTAAACATCTTCACCTGGATTCATACAGATTGGAAACTCCCTGGCGAATCACAGGATGATTTAGCACCTCTCAGTGATGCAGAATTCTAAAACCTGTGAAGTTTTCTTCTGTCTCTTCAAAGGACCAGAATGCTCAGAAGAAGAAAGGTAACCCAGAAAATGGGTTACAGTCCTGCAATGCTACATCAAACCTACTCGAATAGTAAAACCAGTGATGACCGTAAAAATGCACTGAAAGAGAACAACATCAAAGTTCTCTACTCTCTTGCACCAAGCTGCCTTGACACTTTTTTTTTCCCCTGAGGTATTCAAAGATAGCTTCTGTGATTTCACTCCTAGAAGAGATTCCTACTGTGATATCTAAAAGTTGCCCTTCATATCTAATTCTGCTTTGGTCCCACCACCAAGTTATGACACGTAACTGAAACAGATGAACAACAGAATAGAAAAGGACACAAATTGAATCCATGCCCTTATGCTCCCTTATAAATACTTCCTTCTATCATGTTTCTGCATTTAGAGATGGTTTCAGTTTTATTGCAAGCATCATATGGAATCATTAAGTCTATCGTTTTTCATTTAAATAAATTCATTTCCTGGTCTAAGCTATTTGATAGCATTCCACTGGATATGAGTGAGAGAAAATCTTCAGGTACCACTACTGTGAATAGAGTCAGGCCAGGTAATTAAGAGTGGGCAGATAAATAAGTCCAAGTATGCTCAGAGCCACTTCTCCCTTCTTCCTCTGAATAGGGGAGAAGCCAACATTGCATAGAATAATATTGTATATTTATGCAGCAACTTCTCTCCAAGTTTTTTTTTCACTTTTTTCCATAGATTTTAGGATTCTGTAAGATCAGAGGAATGTGGAATTTCGCAAATTAGCCCAAGGTCATGGATTCACTAGTAAAGCCTTTTTTGGAGCTCATTTTTCTTCTGTGCCAAGGAAAACTTACACAACAAGAAAATTCTTTGGGAGGAGAATCCTGGGCCCCAACTCCTGGAGCAGATTCTTCCCCAATCCACCTTCATTGTTACACATCCAGCTTACAGTATATAACCACACCTAATTTAGTAGACAGAGAGACTGCAGAAGTCATAGGACTGAATCCTCTTGGTCTAGTCCATCTCAGTAGAGGAATAAATGTGGAAAAGCAGGAAACAAAACCAGGCTCTTTCCACCAGCAGGAGACACTTTGAATTCAGGATTGCCTCATCTATCAATTTGTGGCTGATTACTCACAGGAGATGAAAAAGTGATATGACATGATTAAAAAATCACTTTCTAATAGAATCACAGAATAGTTAAGGTTGTAAAGGACTTTTATAGATCATCTAGTCCAAGCCCTCTGCAACAAGAAGGGATATCTTCAAATAGATCAGGCTTCTCAGAGCTCTGTCCAGCCTGACATTGAAGATTTCCAGACATGAGGCATCCACCACCTCCCTGAGGCTCCTTCTCCAGAATTTCATCACTCTCATCATAGAAGTCTTCTTTATACCTAGTCTGAATCTACATTCTTTTGGTTTAAAGCCATTACCCCTTGTCCGATTGCAATAGGCCCTGCCAAAATATGTGTCCCCATCTTTCTGACAGATGCCCTTTGGATACTGGCAGGTTACTATAAGGTCTCCCCAGAGCCCTCTCCAGGTTGAACAACCCCAACTCCTCCAGCCTGTCTCCACAGGAGAGGTGTTTCATGCTTCACATTAGAGCAATCTTCATGTTTTAAGAATCTTTATACAACAGGTAGGGAAACAACAAATCACAACAGCAAAATCTTCACACAGAAGCAGCGTCTACTCAGCAATAAGCTCTAAAAAGTCTTGGTGAAATGAGAGCTCCCCAAAGCTAGGACACTCCTAGAAATGTCAAGATACAGTGCTCTGAAAAAATATATAACTAAATACTCCCTAATATCCTGTTTGCTGCTATTACCTACTTTCAGCCAGTAAGTCAGTACTGTAAGTTATCTGACCTAAAAGTCACATGTAAAATTCAAAATTACTCAAAAGTCAAAGCACATTGTAAGTGATAGATGTGGCTAGGGAATACTCTTATGTAATTGTGAGGACACAGAAATATATTAAAATATAATTCACACACTTAAACCTTTCAAAATCTCAAAGTCGGGCCAGAGAAACCCAATTAGCAGCTTCAGATGCATCCAAGCATGCATACATATGAGCAATTAAAATCCAATCTCCATGAGGGTCTCTCCAATGGAGTTTAAGAGCCTCTCTCACCTTTCACACTGTTTTACATACAGAGTGACAGTGCTCCTGTTCTAAACTAATCTGTGCCAAGTTGATAGAAAGTATCTTCACATAAATTTGTGAGCCATCTGCTACATATGAGAACCTGCACCAGTGCTTTAGATCAATATGAAATCAGTAGATTCATGGAAACTGGAAATAAACTCTAGCTGAATTCAAAGGGTATCTGTTCAAAGACAAGCAAGATTTTCAAAAGCAGTGTGGTTTCACCAAAGGGAGCTCACGCCAATGTGAGAGTTGCCATCAAGTTTTATGTAGGCAGTTAAATCCACAGTAAGTGCTGTTTGAAATTTCCACCTTGTATAACTTCTTCGATCACACACTTAGCTTAAAAAAAAAAAGGCAGGAAATTTCCACACCATATATTTAACTTGCAAAAATATAGTCCACATAAAATGCTTGCCCTTTCTTGGAATTAACCATTAAAAAGAACATGACTGAAATAATATATGAGAGGAAAATAGTTCTACCTTTGAAGTGTGTTCACTTTGCACTTTTAAGACCATTACTGCATGAGGAATCAGTTTCCCCATTTTATACAGGTCTTTCACATAGTAAAAGGAAAGAAAATTCTGCTATTTAAAATGAGAAAATGTAATAGGAAACTACAGAAAAGGGCAAGAATGAAAACAGAGGAATATTACACTACTTTTCAATCATATTTTAAATGGACTAGATTGCAAACTGCACAGCCTCCAAATCATAATCTTCCTGCTGAGAAATCCATCAAAAAAACTAGAATAGGTAGAGATGTAAACAATGATACACCAGTAACACTGCTGCCCAGTTGTAGGAGAATATTCCCATCAACTTTTGAGTAGGAAGGTTTAATAAATGGATTCAAGTCCTAATAGAGGAAAGATATCTTTCTTGGTT
The DNA here is from genome assembly GCF_023055355.1 of Agelaius tricolor. Taxonomy (NCBI): domain Eukaryota; kingdom Metazoa; phylum Chordata; class Aves; order Passeriformes; family Icteridae; genus Agelaius; species Agelaius tricolor. The sequence goes on from NW_027269270.1 coordinate 5,383,521, forward strand.
GCATGCAACCTGTGTAATGTTTCAGTTGATTTTTAATTTTGGGACACAGGATGATACTTTGCTTTAAAACTGCTAGTGAGGAGTCTTGGATTATGTCAGTCACCATAAATAGGCTTTTGCTATGAGGAGCTACAAACCCAGTAAGTTCAATAAGGTTTTGGCACTGGCAGCCTTTCCTTTAGAATGTCTCAATTAAATTAAATTCAACATTAGTCTAAGCAAAAAAAGTCAAGGAATTAATTAGGGAAGTAATTAGGGAAAGTCTTGCATGAAGTCCTCTGAAAACTATACTTATTCTTTACCTAGAACAGGAAAAACAGCATCATTATTTTATTCTTTATTACAAATTCATTGTCAAGCTGGCTTTTGTCTGCCTAAGAACTTAAACTGATTAAGTGAGAACATAAAAGGATCACAGCAAGCTACCCAGTTAAGTGGCAAGGGCAAATGCTAATCTGTAATTCAAATGGGTCCCAGCTGATGGCCTTCACTATTTTTCCTAATATTTAATAATTTACCTGAGGACCCTAAGATAGCTTACTTTGTTCCTTTTCACTGACTGAAAGTCCCTGAAAAAGCAGTTAAAGACCTATGCAACAAGCATATTCATAACTCAAATAATTTTTCTGACCTAGGGAATCACTTAAACCAATGGGACTGTAAAAAAAGAATTTGGCTGAAAGTTTATTTTTAACCCTATTCTCTTGTGGGCATAAGCTTGCTATAAGATATTGAGGCTCAGGATTACTTAATCACCACCACTAAACTTTATGCACAGTTTTAAAATAGTATTATTTCATTTTCATTCTTCTATTTTAAAATTCAAATCCAAGACTATGTAGAACTACTTTGTCTTAACACAGATTTCAGACCACGGAACTATGCTTTAATATGCTCAGTGCAGCCCCAAGCACAAAATGAGCTATTTGTCATCATGTTCTAGTATAACACAACATGTCTTCAAGAATAAAAAACCCACAGTATCTGTCTTTGAGAGTTTAAATTGTGAAAACTAAAGACATGATTAAAATCTTATGCATTGATTTCACCTATGGTTGTTTAAGTTTTGTATCTGTTGCTGCTTATTTAAACAGATGTGAATTTTAATTTAAAATTTAAATTGCTGCAGGTTTCACATATTCAGAAATATTACAGAATTTATTCTCACAACGTAAGAAGCACCAATGACCCCACTGAAAGAACAGGAAGATGGTGTGGAGCTCAGTTAAACTCATTGCCCATGCTCTTATCTGAAATCCCATGCAGATGGAGCCCTTTAGTCACCTGTATTAATGTGCAAGGTATGGACCTAAGAGTGTGTGTCCTCAACTACCAGAAGCAAAAATAGTCATATTAGCACAGCATGCTGCCTGGGCCTGTGTTCAGCTCTCCTGTCTTTATAATTGTTTCAGTTTGGGTAAAAAAGAGCCCATGGTTTCCATTTTGGTCTCATGGACTAACATCCCAGTGGCCACTATCAGGCTGTGACCAAAGTATAGTAAAGCCAACCAAAGTATACCCCAGCCAATTGTTTTCCCTATCATTACACTCCTATTTTTAAAGCACCGATCTTCAGCCTTAGAATTGAATTTGTAGAACATCTAAAGCTGATGGACTCATCTACTTGAAACCTGGAGAATGAAACATTTAAGTTTGTAGCAGCATTCTTACCAACCATAACATGAGCAAGAAGTTCAGAATGCAGTCCTACAAACCACACTGCTCCCAAGTTACATCTGATTTCCTGGTAAAATAAAAATGCTGAGAAGCCTGTACACACTACATGCCAATTAACAGAGCTGGCCTACAGATGTGACTGGAGAATGGCTAAAGCAGCTCCAGGAGGGACTTTAGAATCACCAAGCCAGTCACAGAACACATATGTTAAAATAAATCTTAGAGAAAAATATATACATAATGCTCCAAGGAGAGTTAGTTACTGATCAAGCTCTACAGACTAAGTTTCCAAGTAAGATAAACCCCAAGGTGACCAAATGCACTGGAATGTGTGTGAGCTCAAACCGAGACTTTGTCAGCAGTGGCTCTGGGCCTGAGCCTGCTGCCTGCAGGGAGCTATGGGGGAACCACGCTGGGTGGCCTGCAGAAGGGAGTGTCCTGAGCAGATGGGACACTGTGAGAGCCAAAAGTGGAGACAGGTCCAAGGAGTGTCTTCCCTCACAGGGAAAGGGCCACTAAAATAAGGAATATATTTTCCCCCCTAAAACCCCACATTTATTACTACATCCATATGAAACAAAGTGCCTGTGACTTTACACACATTATAAAGTAGGACTGAAGGGATCCATTTACACAGGATATTGTTTCCCATGTTAAAAAAACCTTAGCAGATGTTTAGTGAATGTTCAGTATCTATAGACACATTTGGACAACATTCTCAGGCACGTGGTGGGATTCTTGGGGTGTGCTGTGCTTGGGCATGAGTTGGATGATTATGATGGGTCCCTTCCAACTTAACATATTCTATGATATAATGCCCTATATTAAATATAGATTTTCCAGAAAAACCCCAATTTTAAACATGTTGGTTTGTGTCCTGGATGGCTGAAGTGCCTTTGATTCCACTTACTTACCATTTAAAATTGGGAAAGGCTCCATTGACAAAAGGAACTTAGCTTGCTCAGCATCTTACTGGAACTGCTCAGATTTCTATAAGGTAACCTTCTTAAAATACATTATTCAATATCTTTAATTAGTAAGAAAAAAACAGATTTAATAATTTTGGGGCAGGCATTTTTGACAACAACTCAAAGCAGTAGACACAGAGGTGAAAGATTGCCCCTGTTGAAGTTAGCAGCAATATTTCAGCTGCTGAATTAATGTTTTCTCTTCCCATGGAAGCTTCCACCCCTTTTTTACCCATCCTTTCATCACTCTGTTAATACATAAACTTTCATCTGCTTTAAAGGATTGGAATAATCGAGATGATCCTTTTAGATTCTTTTGAGCACTATTTTTCTTCTAGCAAGAAAATGAAATGTAATTTATATAAAGGCTATCTTCTTTCTTAAAAGTGAGTCTTCTATAAAATAGGATCTATCTCTATCAGGTAGTAAGATCTGATAAATGGAAAACTAGGGCATTCATAAAACCCAATTTAAAAGCAATTTTAAAAATCATGAAAAAGGAAAACTTGTCATATTTTTAGTATTTTCCATATTGACATGGATATTCCCTATTTCTTTCTTTTAAGCAGACAGGGAAAAACTGTGTCAACATTGACAAAATTATGAATAATTAATAAAAGAAAGGGGAATAACAACAGCAGTGGAAGGATGTAATAGAGAAAAAGGAGGAAAAAGGAATCAGAATTTGTGTGGGTCAGGAATATAAGACTTGAATTTATGCATCACATTCACACAAAGCTGAAACAAAGAAAAATTTCTGTAACAGATGTATAATTCTAGCACTGGGGATGTTGGTGTCACTACTAGAACTATAAGCCCAGGACATTAAATAAATGTCAGTACAGCTGTGTCTAGGTTCAAATAAAGAATGCAAAAGAGGTTTATTCTGCCTGCTTTACTTTTCCATTTCCTTTCCATGCTATCTTCTTTCCAATATTTTATAGCTTTTATGAGCCTTATTGCACTAAGATTCTGTCAATGCATGTGTGGAGCACATTTTGGACTGCCTTTAAACATTAAGTGCTAATTGAAAACATAGTTTACTCAGAAACAATTCATCAAGTTTACATTTATTTTTTCTGTGGAAAAATGTGCAAACTGAGCCCTTTAGAAAACTTTTTTTAATTTTTATTTCAATGCAGAACTCTTTATGAGGTAGGCTTATTTTCTAAGTTATGACCCATCACCAAGTGGATTTTCATCTGGTTAATGGACTGAAGCAGATTGTGGAAGAGAATATCTACTCTCCATACTCACTGATATGCTTTATTTTGACTCAACTGATTGCTTTCATGATGTAGTTCAGGAAATCTGCCTCTTACCCTTTTTAAAGATTGATAGCTTAGATGAGCTTCAGTCATTTTAGAAAATAGTTATTAAAGCTTAAAGATGGTTGTACATTTCCCCAATAGCATAACTTATTTGCTTTTCAAAAATCCCCCTACCCTAAGATCCTCATGGCAGGCAAAAACTACCATACAAAATCTTCTTATACCTCTTGTTACATCATTTCTGGCAGCAGCTGAAATACTCAAACCTGGTGGCCCTGCAGCACATGGACACAACCTCACCTTGTAGCCCTGGATCCAGCGATGGGGGGGTTTGAAATGCACCCAGAGATAAGTGACAGCCACAGCAGGTAACTGGACTGCTCGTTTTCCCCTGAGTTAATGGCTGTTTGCTATCTGGAAAAGATTGAGAGTTCTTGTTAGAAAGCAAGGGTTTGCATAAATTATTCATATTCAGGCACTTGAAAAGTACCAGACCATGTCACATATACTCTTCCTCAAATCTGCTGGGACATTAAATTACACCCACATCACCTCAGCAGGCAAATCAAATCTGATCGCTGCTAGACAGAGCAAAGCCCACGCAAGCTGAGCCATGTGTGAAAAAGCTCTGCACAAAATGTGGGCAAACCCCAGAGATCTCTCTCACCATGCTTATTTCCATCAGCTAAGGTGCTTTCCATGTGGGTCCCCTAACCAAACCCAGTCCTGTGGGAAATTACCCATGCAGTGCAGCCCCCACTGCTCAGGGACACAGGCCTGGCACTGCAGGGCACTCTGCACATGGGCAGTAGGAAGACAGATTTTTAATAGTCTCTGTCCACTTCATTCCATGTCCACTATTTTATATTTCTAATTGTCACATATATTCAAACTTACTGGACTAAGCTTTTTTTACTTAATCCAAGCACAAGCATATCCACAAAACCAAGCAGAGGTATGAGTTACTTGTGAGTTACTTATTTCTTGTGATCAGGCTGGTTTATTGATATTTCATATTGTTTTGATATTTCATATTGATATTTCATATTGTACTATCATTTTGATCATGATATTCTTACCAATCATTCAGGTAAGATCATCATCATCATACTTGCAAAAGGATTGTTTGTCTTTGTTGTTTAATGTGACTATTATTGTCTCTAAAATACACTCCCAATCACATCTTTAGGAAGAAGAGAGGCCTGAATACCAAGTACTTGATGTTCCACAGATTTTGTGATACTGGGAATTAAATGTTTGATTGTAATTGGCTATTTTTATCCTTAAACATCTCATACACTGGGTAGAAAACAGATGAAAATGCTCATTCAATTTCTTCTCTATACTTCCAACATTCAGCAATGCATTAATTCTCCTATGAAGAGCAAAGTTTAAATTACATGAAGGATCATTTCAAGCAGGATAAAGTATGTGGTTTTGCTTAGTGTAAAAAACCTTATCCTTTGCAGCTAGAATGCAAGTTTTAACTAACTGCTATTATCAATTCATATCATATTTTTTATTGTTACTGACAAAGGTTGCAATAGAAAATATCAATTCATATACAATTTTAATGAAGCTGGAAGAATTTTCAGATTTTTTCATTTGTGCCTTGGAACTCCTTTTAGAATTACACCTAAGAATAAGAGACTTGTGTGAAATTCTAGCCCTACTCTTTTAACACAGAAAAAGTTTTAATATAAAATCTTGATCTAATTTATTTGCATTCAGGAAGCCTGTGACAATGTCCCTCTGAAGAGAAAGTAAACACATGTCACAGGTAAAGTCCTGTCAGGAACTTGACAAAGATCCCAGTCTTACCTGCAAGACTCCCTTAGGAATTGTCAAAAATTCCCCACTGAAGCCACAGGGCTCCATGCAGATGTTAACTCAAGGATATAGCAAACTCTTAAAAAGTTATCAGCACTTGGTCAAATATCCCCAGGGCTTAGACAGTCTTCAGGAACCAGTTTATTTAATATATCTTCTCTTTTTCTTAGTCTTTTTTAAATCTTAGATTGAGGCTTGTACATCAGCCCTTCTGAATAATATTGTGAGGTTTCTAATGTGTAGAAAATAGAAGGAGAAGGGAGGGGGGAAAAGTTACTCCTAACCTCTCCTCAGCACCACAGATATTTAAAAATATTATTTATACTCATGAAGGAGAATTTTTAGGCCCCTGAAAAATGACTCAAATTGTAGAATAAAGCCATTTCCAATGATGGGAGGACCAATAGACCACAAAGAGCTCATTGCACTACAGCTTCAGGATCAGTAGCAGAAGAAACTCAGCCCACTGACCTGCTAAAGCATGTCCTGGAATAGGACTTCCACCAAAGGATAGCAAAGGAAATCAACTTGCCTGTCACCAGCAAAATAAAATACAGATTCCAGTAGGAAAAAAACCAACAAGGTAGATGGAGCTTTTTGCACTCTCTGTGGATGTCAGACCTTGATACAATGTTGTTATGACAACCTTGCAGTGGCTATTTGAATGCTTGCTGTTGGACCTATAACAAGGAATTTTAAAAGCCCACAATCTTATATGTATATGCTCCAACTGACCATCAGAACACCAAGCTGAACCTAACACACACATAGACTAGAGGAAGTACTTAGTTAGAGTGGTACACAGACAAATATTTTCTTTGGCAGAGAACAGGTTTCTATAAACAGGAACATGGTCAAATCACGCACTTTTTGCAGGAACTAAAGAATTCAAACTCCAAAAAAAAGTCACTACCCAAAGTTATATAAGAAAGAAAAGAATAGAAAGGAATCATAGGATGATTACTTTATTTTCACACAGCTGGATCCCTTCCAACAGCATACCCCTTTAGTGCTATTGTAAGGTTTTAAACTCTGTATTTTGTACCCAAAGAACCATTAGTTTCGACAACAGTGGATGCTTCTGTAAATCCTTCAATTCATCTAAAGGCTGTTTGCAGTTGTTTATTTTCAAGCTTTATTTAGTGTCACATTTACACAGTCAGTATCAAGTCAGCTCTAAATGCCCTGAGAGGTCAGCCGATGTCAGAAAACTCAAAGCCAAATGCTGTTTTTCTAATGATGGTGAGAAATTAGTCAAAGAAACTGTGGAAACAATTATTGTAAGTGCTATTGAAACTAAATTCTCTGATATTTACCAGCCTTCATGGAAATCATTCTCCATTATCAATAAGAAGGATATACCAAAAGTATTGGACAGAACAAAAGTTCTGTCTTTTGTTCACTCACATTTACACAGGGGCTACTGGAAGGCTTTAATCCTACAGCTTGGCTTGCCTACAATACTCCTCTCTAAACATACATGTGCCCAGTACTTCTCCTGACAAGCATGCCCTAAATATTTTTTCCTGTTTTTATTCAGAAGTGCATCTATCCATATTATTGAGGACAGACATAACTGAAGTTTGATCTGCTTCTTTAGCAAACATTCATGATCTACACCAGGCCTATGGAACTTGGTCCTTCTCCAAGTTATTTCTGTTGGTCCTGGAATTCTACAGGAATTCACCTATTTCCTCCATCTCTGAAGATTTATGTCTACGGCACTTCAGTAGTTTATGATTTAACAATCTAGAGAAAATGTTCCCAGTGAATACTTTTTCCATATCCTTTAAAAGTGACAGAGTATCCATTTAAAAGCAAATGTACTTCTAAAGTAAAGAGCTAGCAAACAACTCATGTCAATATTACTTTTTCACATTTGAACTGATGAATGCAGAATTTCTGTGGAATGACCCTCCCTAAGGGTGTAATGCCACACTCAGTTTTATAATTATGTGTATACTCAATGAGTAATTACACAACTTGTTTGGGGAAATCAGGTGAAATTAGCACAGTCCCTCATCTGTGCAATTCTCTGTTCCCATTGTGGAAATGGGGAAGGGTTTAAATGGCTAACTGGAGATAAATATTTTTGTAAGAAAGACAGCTGTGTGCCAGGCAGGAAAATTCAATCACTAGTGCTCAAACAAAAAATTAAATACTTTGAAATCCCAAGGTCATCATGCACCTGTGTAAGTCTCATTAAACTTAACTAACATTTTATACATTTGTTGAGAGCAAAACACTCTCCTACAGCTGCAGATCTTTTGAACGACTGCTCATTTTCATGGCTTTTTATGACTATAGGCCACATTATAATTTAAAATTGCAAAAACCATAGTATGTTTCAACAGATTAATCAACTTTTTTGGCTTTGTGTTAGCTTAGACTTAGCTCTGGGAGCTGGATCTGGAGCTGCCAACATCTGTGGCTCACACCAGCACAGCTCCTCCCATTGTCCCCACACTGCCAGGGGACAGCAAGGGACTCAGCCTGGCAGCCCAACACGTGCCAGTTCAAAGGAGGGCTCATCCATGTGACTCAGCCTCTTGTTTTCTGAGCTTTCCCACTCCTCAGAGAGAGACCTGGCCATGAGGAGAGCTGCTGGTGTCTGCTCCCAGTGATGAAATTCCAGAAGGGCTCACGCAGCAGCTCTGGGGATTGGACACAATTGATCCCTTGTTTGGCAGGGTCCTCTTTCCTCAGGACCCATTTCCACCTCTCACTAGGGTTCCAAATACATCCCTTTAAATTGCTATGAAAGCTTCTAGGGCTTTAAAATCAGGTCAGGGCTAGGGCAGAGCCAAACAGAGAACCAGAACTGTTTCAAACCAGCTCAAAAGCCAAAAACCGCTTCAAAGACAGTTCTGTGCAAGCTTCATGCCCAACCGAGGACATTCAAAGGTCTGCAAATTCCAAGAAACACAATTCTGGCTAGATTAGGAGATCTGAGAAACATTAAATAAATCATTTTCTTCAAGCAGCAGAAATGCCTGAGATTTCCCCTTTCCATCAGATGGCCAAGCATCCTCCCACCACGCCATCCCTCAGCAGATGGCTTTTTCCTCTACCCAGCCCTGCCTCATCTGAGTCCCTAACCAAAAGTCTGACTCACTTCACAATGCTGTCCCAAAAGCTATTTTTATTTCCCAGCTTTGTAATTCTCTCTCAGATGTTAATCTATTTGCTCCTCCCTCCTCCTCCCACATAAGAACTTTAAAGTCTTTTTTTTCCCAGCCAGGCTAATAGAATAATAAGGCAAGCAAAGAGATTGTGAGCTAAAGCATTTTGGCACCAAAGAATGTATAATGTATCAAAAATTAACTTCCTGTGTATTTCTGTAGCAATTCAATGTTAAAAGTGGGTTTTTTGGTCTCAGAGCAAAGTTCCCCAGAAAATACAGAGGGAGATTGGAAATTCAGCATTATGCTAAGGAATACCTCATTTTCCCCTGAACAATGAGGTTACTACAGCTGTGCAGTCATCAACCAGGAATCCCTCTAACTGCAACACAAAAGCTGCTCTTTTATTCAAAAATTCCCTGCTGGATTTTAAGTTCTAGTGAGACATGCAGGAGTGCAGGACTGATTTGGGGAGTGCTCAAATTTACTTAATAATGGAGGGCTGAAAGAAAATAATTCTTATTGAAACTTTTTTTACAAGTATTGAGATTTAATTTAGTTGAGCAGAAACATAATATGTTAGACTAGCTATAACTATTCTCAGGTTTTGGCTATAGAAAGTAAAATTACAGCTGCAAACCAATCCCTGACAAGAAGGATGAGTCACATTTCAGTCTGTTTTCACTTAATTAGAATTTTTTTTTTTTTTTTGCATATGTAGGGTTTAGAAAAAAACAATGCAGACAATCATTGCAACTGGAAAGTTATTAAAAGGCAGAATGAAGAGGTTCTGGCTCAATGGCTAAGTTATTCCTGACTCCAGGAAAGCTCTGAAGAAGTTACCTTTTTAATGTACAGAAATAATAAGTGAAAGGATGACCAAAATATTTCTCAAAAGTAACACATGGTCTGCTACTTGCCTAGAAAAGGAAACCCTATTTTAAATTAACCTGGCAGACATACATTACATGAAAAGAAAAGTGTGAAAATGAATTAAAAGTAAACAGGAGAGAGAGATAACTACATCCTGCTTTCCATTTTTGCAATTGCTTTTTATTAACATCCAGTGAAGAGATGGTTCCACACTAAATCAACGTGGTTTAAAATGCAAGGTCTTAATAAGGGCTAAAAATGAGACTTTAAAGCTTATTAATCTTTGGATGACATGCAAAAGATTAGAGAAATATAATACTTTTTGGAAGCAACTGAAGCAATTACAAACCTGTTGCCTTTTACTTTTGTAGAGGAAGATGATATCTCACTTAAAAATTCTTCAAGTGCATCCAGATGAACATGTCACTCTGAGATGCATCATGTCACCTCAAAGACTATGACACAGAGGCTGCTGCTGAACTGAGAGATTCCCATGGGCACTTCAAGCATTAAACCAAAGTGACTTAGCATAAAGATTACATTGCTTAAAGACAAGGTTACATACAGCTGCCTAAGGTGAGAGAAAACATGATGTGTTTTATGTGGACACTCCTTGTGCTAGGCTGCCCTCCTTTAAAAATTGATGTTATAAGAGGCCCTATTTCTCTTCAAGTACAGGTAATGGGAAAAACAATTGTGCATTTGGGGCATGGCACATCTTTACCTACTCAAAATTAGATTAGAAAATATTTGCATACTTGGGCCAATTCCATAGCTTACTTTATAACACTGTGCAATGGTATTTTTCCATGCAATGGTGTTTATTCCCTAATTGTTTTCATCCTTTATTCTCATGCTTCAGTACCTGTGCCTTGGGTCCAGGATAAAATATTTCAACTTCACACACACACATACACACATACATGCACACACAAGTCAGTAAGTAAATCAGACAGGAAAATGGGCATGGATTTTTGGGTCTCTGCCCACAGCTGAAAATACCAATATCCATATATCAATAGCCACAATAAAATTTGACTTGGATGGAGTCAGTGTTCATAACAATCCTCAGGCTTTTAAAGTTTATTTAGTTAGCATGCAGAGTTAGCTCCTAACATAAATTTTTCTGAAAATCTGAAATTAACAAAAAAAAAAATTTGAAATTAACAAATTAGCAAAGGGAAAGACAGCAATAACAACTGCATATAAAAAGTTGCAGATGGCATGTTGGAAACCATTGAAAAATCCACATTATGGGATATCATGACAGATCACAAGGTGCAGATTCAGATGCAATATCAGCAATGCCTTGACTGAAGCTTATCCAAGTCAACAGATCAGCGTTTCATCAGTTTGCCTATGTGGAAAACTTGAAAACTTTAATTTGCCTGATAAATGAAGATGATGGTCCAGAAGTGAATACAGACCATTACACTAAAAAATTACCCAGCAAGGCAAAGTTAAAAGAACAGGCCAACAGTAGGAAAAATTGGAGCTAGGACCACTCATTACATTAGTGGTCCTAGATTAGGTATACTATCATTCCTGATGGGCAAGCTCAAAATGTAAAAACAGTATTTTGGGATAACTAGCAGTATTGATTACATGTCTAGAAATAGGGGGAAAAAAACCCTGGCCACATGCTATTCTTTATAAAAAATTACTCCTGTCCTCAATACTGTTCAGTGCTTCTATTGCATTTATTTTTGTAGAAGCAATTCACTTTTATTTGAGCTAGGGATGGAAGAAGACTTGAGCCAGAAGATTCAGCACCCAAACCCCATTCCTTGGCAATCAGATGAAGGCCATAGGCAGTAAGAAAGACATCTGAGACAAATGTTAAGTCAAAGAATAAGAAGAAAAGTACAAAATAACTACAAGGAAGAGAGACAAGAAAATTATGAAAGTTACTTGTGTGCCTAAAAGCATCCATGTGTCCATGTAATATTCATACTGCCAGAGCTGGAAGGAATGACCAGACTGTTGATCTCACAGTGCATCAGTGTGCAGGGGAGCAGTGCTGTGATGTGCCCTTTCTGGAAGCTGCAATTTGTAGTTGCCCTATACCAGAAGGCTGAAGCAAAAAGCAAATTCTTAATTCCTTCCGTGAGCCAGTGCTTTAGCTCTTACCCAGGACTGTGCCCATGTCCTGGCAGCTCTGCCCTACAGAAATGAAATGAGCATCACCATCACAATGGGAGCAGGTAACTGAGGGATAATAAGGGCACTTGAATTAAATGAAACTCCTTGAATAAGCTTGTTGGGCCTCAATGCATTTCACCAAAGCACTGGGAATATCTGATGGTGAAATACCTATCCAGCCTGACAGGAACATGCTACATCCCTGCTGCCAGCTCCCACAGGAGTGGGCAACCATAGCTGTCTGACAGGGATGTAAGTAGGGGGAATAGAGACACCAAGACCTCTGTGCTGCTATTGCTCCTTTATACCTCCAAGAGCCTACAAAACAGATCCAGCCAGGAAAAAAGGGGTTAAGAATCAGAGAGCAGCTACAGTGCCAGGGGCACGTGGGCTGCTGGCAGAAAAGTCAAGTTTCAGACACGGAATGTCACAGCTTTACCTGAAGTATCACCACTGTAGAAATACAGAGAGTAAAATCTTCCCATAAAACATAAAAAAGTGGTTTCCACATTAATGGTGATATTTCTCATTTTCAGAAAAGACCAAAGAGCCAAAGATGCAGTTTCCCTTAAATACAAAAATTTAAATTAGCCATTATTAAAGAAAAGTAGAAACACATACATAATATTAGAATATTTGTCTGTTTGTTCAAATTTTATTTCAATTCTTCAGCCTCTATTTAAAAGGTTTTACTGCTTCTCTCTGACCACAAGTAACTTTTAACTTCCAGTAGTAAATTCACTAACCTTGAAGTAATGATTTATGCATCATTTCCTGCACTGCCAAGCATCTGTGGATGCTCTCAAGTGAACAGGGAACACACAGGTTGAGAAACTGTATAAAACAAGCAACTGACTTTTTACTTTGGAAGTCTTTCCACTCAGTTGCCTGCTATTTCAATGATTTTCAGTCATTGCAAGTCTAATTGATAGTGAACAAAACTCTTTCAGGCAGGCCTCAGTTTTACCTCATGGTATCCTAGTGTGAAAGGAGAAATGCAATTGGATGATACTCTTGCCCTTTAAAACCAGTGATGAAGAATCCAGCCCAGCCACCATCATATAATGGGGGCTGCTCTTCCATCAGCACACCCAACTTCTGTGCAGAATTTCCCTATGGACATTTCCTTTTTATGTTTGTCCCTTTGCTAGATGTCTCACCTCAGTGGCACAAACAGGGACAGCAATTATGAAGGGCATTTCCAGGCAGAGAAATCTATCTGCCTGTCCTGTAAAAACAAAATGTAGCAATTGTGCAACACTATTTTCTAAACTGACATTTCACTGAATTTGTGTCCTGTTGCTACATGAAATAGCAAATGTTTTTACATTCTGTAAAAACAGATGTCATTTCTCTTTCTTGAAAACTTATGTAATGGATTTCTAATATATAGCACTTATATTTACCTTTATATTATTTGTATTGTTACAGATATTTTTGGTAGATCATCTTGTTCCCCAGATATTAATTGTTGTTAAATAGATTTCAATCCACCTTATTCTTAACCTGGAAGCCAACTGGCTTTTCTACAGTTCTGATCTTCAAATGAATTTGATTTGTACCCATCACTGAGAGATTATGTCAAAAATCTATGCTTCCAAGCAAAATTTTGTCCAAGTTACACAGGTTGGACAAGTTTGATTCTCTGATGGAATTTTTTCCAACCTATGCTTATAGAAGAGATGCCTTTTCACATGTGCAGCCACGCATAATGAAAGAAAACAGCTGTGTGCCCTCTAAGAGGAGACTCTAAATGATCAAATATTGGCATTTCAGAGCAGACAGTAGTAGGTGATCCTCTGACTGCAGTGATGCAGTGGATCTTAAACGATGTCATTTGAGACCCAGCTTGGGGGTCTGCTGCCTGCTGACATCCTCAGGGATCACAGCTGGATTTTCACTGCAGGGAAAGCACAACCTGCCTATTCCACTTACTGCTAGATGGGTTGCCAAAATTTTGACTCTATTTTTGAGGTACCCCCATTTCTTGGGAAGTCTGATTGCCCTGAGTTCTTAAGATTAAGCTCAAAGAGAAGTGCAAGTGGACATCTTCATTTCAGTGTACAAAAAAGCCGTTATGGAGTTTCATGTGTTTTTACAATTACATGGATTAGTATCTTTGAGTCCCTAAAATAGCTGCATCTGTCATCATTTATGTTCCTACCAAAGTAGTCTGGTATTCCAGAGTGGTTAAGCTTCTCCACAACTATGTTCAAGTGAAGGAAAGGAAAAGATGAGGAAAGAACAACCTTATTTTGTATATGTGCAGCCCCAGACATTCTAAAATATCCTTCTTTCTTTAAAGAACAGTTCACTTGTCTTGCCTTTTTAATATGTTTTCAAGAAACAGTGCAGATGGTACCCTTTTGAAATCTGCTAGTTTAGAAATGCAAATTTCTAAGATTTGTAAATATGGTTTACACCTTTGTATAGGAAAAAACAGGGCATTTAGTTATAGGATAATGGGAGATGGATTCAAACTGAAAGAGGGCAGGTTTAGCTTAGATATTAGGAAAAAGTTCTTTACTGTGAGGGTGGTGAGGCCCTGGCACAGGTTTCCCAGAGAAGCTGTGGATGCCCCATCCCTGCAAGTGTTCAAGCCCAGGCTGGATGGAACTTGGAGCAACCTGGGAGAGTGGAAGGTGTCCCTACCCATGGCAGAGGAGTTTGAACAAGGTAACATTTAGGTCCCTTCTACCCCAAACCATTCTATGATTCTGTGAAAAAAGAAATTTGAATACATTCTTTCTTGCACACCTCTTGACTTTAAAAGTACCTACAACATTTTAAATTAGGTGTGGCAGTCATATTCCATTGCCTAATTAATAAAATACTTTTGCTGAGCAAACATGGGCAAGAACTGAACCTCATACACATCTTTAAAAAGTAAATTGGTATAAACTCTAAATTATGTGTAAAAACTCTCAATACTGCTAAAAAATTCATTCAAAAGTTTGAAACCTGAACCTAAAGGGAAATACTGCACTATGACCAGAATGAAAAGTTTGGAACAAACTTCCAGGCACAGCCCCTTTCTCTGGAGGAGCTGGAGAGCCTTGTCCTGCCACAGGGAAGCAAAGCAGAGTCACCTCCTGCCTGTCAGCTGCCACAAACTGGACAAACTCTGCTGATTGTTTCTCCTATGCTGCTTTTGGAGCAGACTTTTCTGGGCGCTTACAACAATTTCTCCAGACTAAGGGAGCATGTCTCCACCTTCAAGGCATCTGTCATCAAATTCCCTAAAACTGCACCTCTTCCACCATCTTTTTTTTTTTTTTTGATAACTACCTTTTTATCAGCACAGATCAACCATCAACAATTCACTTCACAGACCACTGCAGCATTAACATTTCCCATTTTTAATTCTCCATTTGAGCAAGACATTTGTGTTACAATGTTAGCTCACTGCTCTCTTGGCTATTAATAACATTGTACTCCATGTAACAAAAAGTTAATTGCAATCGCAAGGCAGTCATGGAACTATTCAAGAGTTTAACTAAAGTCATCTTACACCACATTTTGGTGTGGTTAATGATAGAAAAATTGTTAGCTCTGTCTCATTAAAAAACAGATTTTCACAGAATGATTTGTAGAGACACAGAAAATATATAATTTAATTTTATTTCTGTCTCTAAAACACCTACAGAACTTCACAGCAACTGTTGTGCCTAATTACCAATGCCAATAAAGTAAAATTATATTACAATTATTTGTTTCAGGCTCTCTTTGAGAGCAACCTTCTCTATCCAGGCAGTAATGAATTCATACTGCCTTTCCCAGCCAGCATTAGGAGCTTAGTGTAGAAATTATGGGTATCTTCATGTAGAGTAGAAAATGAAAAACTCTTGCTTTCCCCAAAGCCATTGTTAATGCATTTTGAAGATTGCATTCTACCCTTTGTGAACATAGCTTTGCTCTCCAAGATGAAATCTCACTAGCACCACTGAAATAAGTGCAGTTACCAATCTGCAAAATCAGCATAAGCAAGAAAATGAGGTCTGTTAGGGCCAAGTGTTTCACATTAAGCATTGCTGGCATAAAATCTAATGTCTCCAGTGTTCATTTCCTTTAAGGGGCAGGATGTGACTCAACACAAGCATAAGTCATTTAACTGTGCATTGAAGCGCCTTGCATTTCTAGTTTGAGTCTAAAAGGCATTTGAGCAGCAGACTAAGAACAGATCTTAATTAAAGCATTAATAGTACCTCCATGACAGTACAACATTTAAATGTGGTCCATTTAAAGTGTTCTCCATTGTTTAAAAATATATAGGCTGTGAATCTTCAGTGCCCATGGACCTGCTGCCATTTTAGGGTGCTAAGAGTGGACTTCCATTCAGCAAGCACTGAATTCTGCACAAACCTGTTTCAATCCCTGCATTTTGACAGAACAATATGCCAAAAAAAAATTTGAAAAATGCTACCCTGAAAACCACGGCACTTGCTAAATATAGATCACTCTAAACTTAATACATCAGGGACACATCTAAAACTGCAACTTAAAAGTCAACTGCACAGCAATACAGCACATGATAGTAAAATTATAGGACAAATACGACATATCATGTCTAGAGTTCCTCAGAAGCTCCTCAGGAGACTTACATATGAACAACCCTGTCTGCTTCAAACAAGAAATGACCCATCACTCTATGATAATTTTCAGAGTATCCTGAGTAACCTAAGTATCCTGCTCAAAATGCAACCTTTTTACTGTGGCAGCTGGTTTTTTTGGGGTTTTTTTTTGTCTAGAATATTGTAATTTCAGCATTGCTTCAGATAATGACTACCTTTCACATGCATCTACCACTTACATCATTACAGACAAGGCCAGTAGTTGCTGGTCTGATGATTCACCATCAGCCATGGTTTTCCACTATAAAAAAGGAACACTGTAGCCAGTCAAGAGGGAAGAAGCGCTTATGATAGTGTTAAGAGTAGCAGAAATGTCAAAGAACTGCAAATTTTTATTCAATTTTTTCACAGTAAATATGAGGCCTGTATGCTATCATGGTGTCTGCAAGCTGTCAAAGGCAGCCTATTTACCTACACTGCAAAGGAGACACCAGCAACCTGAATGAATTTCTAAGGTCATGAATTTTTAAAGCTACACTATTAAATGAATTTGCTCTGTTTTGTAAAGGCCACCCACCTTGTACACACCAGCTTGACCTTTCATCTCTCATAACCCTGCCCAAGATTACTTTACTTTGATTTTCTAAGTTACCAATATTATTTACCCTAATTATGTTAAAATAAATGTCAGCTTATTTAGTTGCCTAAATAAAATAATTCTGGGGAGAAAAGGGGACCAGAGAGTTCATAAAGAAACATAAAAATTTTGACTGGTAGGCTTGTGACTCAAATGCAGTTGACTCCAACAATGATGGATAGTTAAATTGTGGGATTACTACATAGGCAATCTATGGTTTCAAAAGTATTTTCTAGTGAACAAGTGCTATTAGTACATAAACTGTCATACCTATCCATCAAAAGATGCCCTGGAGGCTGCAACATGTTTTAAAGTTGTCTCTCTGAATTAGGGTAAGTAAATTAACAGCTTGATCTATACCTGTTCAAACTGAGTCTGTCCTCATAAAAGATAAATCTTATTTTTTAGTATTATCAACATGACACCTCTCACAAGTATTATGTCTGGTTAAATTAAAAAAAAAAAAATCTGAGACCTTACTGTCCTGACAGAATCTCCTTAATTCCCAACCATTTTGCCTAATAATGCTGCTAAATTAGAATTTTCCATTTACGAAATTCACTCACTCTACATGATATATGCACTCTACACATGCATATTTATACATACATATAGAATCCATACAAACAGAATGAAGTACGAGGGCAGCATCCAACAGGGAAACACTTACTCCTGATCCCTTAAGTATGCCTATGGCTAAACAGCTTTAGCAGCCACAAAAATTCTACCTCTGTACCTGTTGTACCAATCATTTACAGAACTGCTCACCTGGTGATTTCTATGACAATAATTATTCAGACAAAAGTCCTGGGGATATGAGGAATTGTGGGAATCTATAAAATTAGAGGGTTTTAGGAAAGCTGTAAAAGGCAGGCCTCAGGTACAGCAGAATTGTGATCGGTGCTAAAACAGCAGTTTTGAAATAGGTCAGCAGAAAAAATTATTTAAACTGTAGAAAAGATAAGGGCAAATAGAACAATAAATCTATGTATTAGTGCTTGTCTGAATAGCTTTCTAAGTTGCAGAAAGTTTATCTAGCAAGATATTAGGAAGGTTAAGCTTAGGACTGGAGCTCTGTGCATTGTCTCTTAAAAACGGGTATTGTATTCGAAATAAGCAAGCATTGTTTTAACCAAAGCTATGTGTGCTTATGGTGATTGGATAGACTGTCAATATGCTTTTGCTTTGCCTGATTGGTGGAGAAGCCTATAAAGTATATTGTAACATTAAGTTTTCTAGCCTGCTGCCTAGATTGTGAGCTGTTAGCATCTTTCCATCATCATAATCATGTAATGAGACTGATGCTGAAAAAAATAAATAGCTCAAGACACTTTTCATAGCAGCCCCATCCTGTTTGCGTCTGTAAATAAATTGCTGGTGTCAAGCAATCACCCAAATGAGGGAGGGAGAAGATCCATTGAGCCACACAGTGCCATCATCTACCAAACCACCACAGTACACAACTCCCTGAACATCCATTGCCTGTGTCATGCCCTCCTGTATTTTCACATTAAGTTTTAAATGCATTCATTTTCTGCCAAGACTGTGACAGCCTGCTATGTCTCACAAAACATGGAGATTAAACTGATACATTTTAGAATATTTTTTTTCATACTTTTATTATCTGATTGTTGCTTAGAGGATAGCCCTTGCATGTTTTTTCCTTCTTTTCACCACAAAATTCTGTTTCAGAATGTAAATTCAATCTGTGTATTCTTCACACTCATTTTACTAGACATTCAGAATAGAAACCATTCACTCAAAACTTCCCCAAACCTTCTACTGCATTACAAGACTGACAGCTTTTCTGGATTTGTTGTTGAAATATCACAATATTTTGTTTATCAGCAATATGATAAAATACAAAAAAAGAGAATAGACTCACATTCTCATATTCCAAATAAATTTTAGAGTAATGTAAGACTCCTTGGCTCTTAGAAGTTTTCAAATACAAATCCCAGGAAAATTCCTTTCACTCACTTTCCTCCAGGAGTAGCTAAAGGTGTGCAAATATAGGAGTGGCAAATTCCAGAGGAACTTCAAATAGACTCTTCTATTTAATCATATTTATCATAAGATGGTACTAATCCTTTCTTGGGGCCATGTATTTTAAAGCTATATTTGGATACTGAGAAATTTTTGCTTGCAGGGAATGTGAACTATCATTGGCCTGATTTTTAATTTAAAGTGATTTTGGAACTTGCCTGCTTCCATACCCACTCGGATGGATTCTGACATAAGCCTGACACAACTTATTTCCCAGTAGAAAAAAAAAAGAGAAATTGCATAAGCTTTCAGGCATCTCTCAAGTGAGAACTCTCAGCATAATCCAAGGGTGAAATCCTATCACTTTGGAAGTCCTATTAGCATCTGATATGCCCAGATTTTTAACTACTGTCCATTATTCTGACAATGACAAGAGTTTATAAATGATTGAATTCTGCAGGAGTCTAGCAACAATTAACATAAGTCTGGGGCTAGGGTACAAAAATACATACTGAATAACCCTTTTATTATCCAAGAAATACTAAATTACCATCATCTACTTCTTGTATTAATTCTGTTGTAAAATTGATTATCAACATACAGCCATGCCAGAAGCACATATGCCAAAGAAATCTGTTTGCAAATTTGACTGCCAAAGAGCAATTGCTTTCTCAAACCTTGGGGAAATGGGAAAACGAAATCTATTGAAAACTAGAGATAAGGAACTTCATTTTCCCTCACATCCAACTAAAAATAATGTAGAAGCAGCAGCATGGCAATGGTTCTACAATTGTTATTTTTCTGTAACAGTAGAAACATACATTCAAACAGTAATATTAAATATTATTTCAGCAACAAATAAAGATGTTCGTTACTTCTTTTGGAGTCAGAAAATGCCTGCAAATACCATATACATAACACTAATGCTCAGGGTAAATTGACTTAATTTCTCTGGTTTGCAGACAGCAAAAATAAAAAGGCAATGCAACTGTTGGCCCAGGATGTTCATTGTGTCAGACTAACACTGCCTTCTGCCACTGTCTGCAAATGTCCTTCAAATCAGAAGCCTCTGCTTCTGATTTGAAGGACATTTGAATTGCATGTTGAATTGCATGTCTTTTTCTCTTTTCATTAAAACAAACATTTTCCTTCCTGGGAGGCTGTTGTATAGCTTCTTTCTTATTGTCTCTTGTTCAAAGGAGCCAGTTTGGAATAAGCAAAGACAAAATGCAGGGTTGGAAAAAATGCTCAGTTATATCCTGCTAAAGACACACATCTTAGTTTGTCCATGACAAGCAATGTAGATTTCCTGAAGGTAAAACTACAATCACTGCTTCTTTGAAGCATGGCCTCAAAAGTCAAAGTCTGCTGTAAAACCTAAATCCTACTTTTGGATGGAGAGAGAAGTTTCCCTCCTTCCAGTATCCTCAGGCTGAGAGATGCCAGGCCTTCTCTGCTTTACCTCACAGAGATTGCCAGCTCCTATATAATAGTACTTAATTTGCACTTGATACTTTTAGACATTATCACATAAGGAATTCCTGACAATTTCCTCCTCGGTGTTGAACTTGATAGAGAGTAAAAAAAATTTCTCTAAAGCCAAAATCATGCTTAAATATGAGGGGAAAAAAAAGAAATTTCAGAAAATTTCAGAATTTCAGAAAATTTGGTGGGGGTCAAGCATCCAGGCCATGTAACACACAACAATGAGAAGCTCCTGTGTTATCACAACAGGAAGATTATTTAGACATAGGCATGAAGACACTTAAACTGTGCATACTGCATGTACTTGTGCACAGGAGTGAGTCTGCAGTGGGTGGATGCTTTATTTAGGCAAGAGTTACCCATCTGTAACTGCGGGAGGGAGTTGGCAGATGGAGCTCTGGAGTTCCCTGCTGGAATCTGGCCAGGGCACTGCTGTAACCAACCCCTCTCTTCTGAAACACAGATGGAGAACTTGCACGTCATATGCTAAAGCTGTTAAAGAGCACTGAGCCACCAGAGACTGATTCCCTCCTCTTTGTTCTTTGCAGACCTATTTCTACCTGATGGAGGTCTGTGTAAAACCCCCACCTCTCTAAGACAACAGCTTCATAAACTGCTTCTGTACAAGTATGAAGAACAGTAAGGACACAATGCAGTTTTGATTCTGGTTTTCAGATTGGAATAACCTAAAAATCTTCTTACAGCCATATGGTAAGTCTCAATACTACTTTCAAATAAAAAAGATCCCACTGAATTAATATTTCTTTAAAATGCTAAAGAATCACTATTCTAAAATGCTTGCAATTTTAATCTTAGAAACGAATTTAAAGTAAAAATCAAAATTGAACGTGCAATATTTTTTCCTAATTAGATATCCTCCACCAAGTGGTTTAGTGGTATATAAATAAAGAGGAATGGCTAATATGTAAAGCAGCAAACATTTCATAAAAGGAAAGCACTTTGAAATTCACTCAGGCTTTGTTCCTTTAGGGCTTTGCTCGTGTGCATCCCTAAGCAGGGAGCACAAGGGACATGGTTTCCTTCTGTTATCCTGCCTTCTCATGGGCATGTCAAGTGCAGGGTTGTTCAGCCTGGATTCCAGACAGAGAGAACTCGGCAAATTCCCGTTGTAGCCAAAGCATAGCATAACTGCTGCCACCTCTACTGCTCAGACACATCCTCTGTTTCACACAGAAACTATTTGGAAAAGATGAAAGATTTTTCAGTAGGAGCAGGGAACTTTTTTTTTCATTCATTGGAGACTAAACACAGACCTTTTGGAACACAGCATTGACACTGGATGAAAGTAATAGCTGCAGATTGGATAGATTATCTTCTCTAGCTATTCTTTCAGCTCACATGGAAAACTTGTACAGAGTAAATGGCTATTTTGTGAGCTTCTCAGACTGGAGTAAAAAGCATGTCCTGAGTGGCTGTTAGCCTGGAGAAAGTGCTTGCTTTCTCCTTTAGCTGCTAAGCAGAGGTTATGCAATAAGATATGCTCCTCCAGAAATGTGTTTCCCTACTCATAGAACCTGAAACCTCTGGCCTGCTCTAATATACTGCATTTTTCTGCCTTCTGCTTTTCAGCTAGAGAAGATAATCTATCCAATCACATAGGAAAACAACATATCAATGGAGAAAGATGTTCTCCTCAATGTAGATTATACAGACATGCAGTAAGCTTCTCTCCATCCGAGCCCTCTCTGTGCTACCCTGTCTGGAGCACTTGCATTGCAGCAGCTTCCCTTCCTCACACTGGCCCTGCCTGCCTCAGCCACCAGGCCTTTATTGGGACACCAGCCATTCTTTTTCTCAGCACAGTAACACTGCAATTCATGATTATTTAAGGAAAAAGGAATAGAAAAAGCTGTACATTAAAGTCCAAAATACACTGGAAAAGAGAAATAAGCCATAGCTCACTGACCACAGAGACAAACGACTTGGCTTGGGAAAACTGCTGAGAGAGTGGCCTCAGCTGCCTGAGGCAACTGGAATATTCAGTAATCATCTCCTCAGCTGGCACAATTCACACAATTTTAAGGAAACACAAACCAACAGTTCACTTTTCTTTAAGAGCTACAAGGGAAATTGCAGTGGACTTCAATTCAATTCAGGAGCAGCTCAGACAACATGAAGCTAAGAATAATAGTCTTATCAGCTACTTCCAGACAAGACACATCTTTTATTTATACTAAAAATGCAATTGAGAAACCAAAGTTTTAGAGCAAGCTAAACACTTTTCATTGTTGTTACAAGAAGTGACATCCCTGGGCACAGATGGAAGTTTGCAGCTTGAGCTGGCCACAAACCACTTGCAGATGCTGTTTTACACACCCACCTATAATGTCCATATTGTGTATGCACTTATGCATCAACAGCAAAGCATTTCCAACCTACATAAAATCTCTCTCTAAAGAAAGTGCCCTTGGGACAGTGTTTGCTAACAGTTTAAGTCCAAGTATTTTCTGGACTTCAAACCCAGTTAATATTCATGAAAAATGTATCTAAAGTATGAAACACACATGTATTTCAATTCTATGCATCTATGTAGATATGATATTTATATAATATTAAGTAAAACCCCACAAGTATTTCGGACATTTAATCTGCAGTATGCTACTTAGATGAATAATTTATCCTCACATCCTTGGAATACCCATACCTCTGACTTTACAATATCTTAATTTTATGTCCTTTGTGGCATGTCTCCTGATAGATCACACCACTGTATGTATTTTATCTACTGCTACACATCTACAGTCACTGAAGAGTTAAGTATGATGGCATAGAAAATATTTTATAAGTCAGAAAGCCTTTAAAGTGTGCTGTTCATGTTGCAGGGACTCTTCCAATTGCTTCCAGACACTGCTATTTTTATAATGCCATCACAAAAGCAAATCCTATCCTACCCATTCATGACTTGAGTGCAGCTTTAGATGAAAACTGCATATGTCATATATCAATCTTTGCCCAAAATCCTCAACAAAAACTCAGATAGAAGTTCAGATAAAGCATTAAGGAGGTCAGGACAAGAATTGTCAAAGTCCTCTCCAGTCCTCACTTTTAAACTTCACTCTTGCTTTCTGTGGGAACTGTTCATCTTAATTTCTGGAGGGTTTTGGTTTTCATTTTTTTCCTCAGTAAGTCAATCAGAACATGAGCAGCAGTTGCACAGATAAAACCAAGAAGTTCTGACAGCCATGAGGTGCTCAGGAGCGAAAAGGAAGAGTAGCAAGAGGAGACCAGGCAGGCAGACACTGCAAATGTTTTTGCTGTTCCTGTTACAGTTTCTGCATTACTGTTTTACTTGGTCTGACATGACTGAATTTTCCTAAAGCAATTTTCCAGACCTGCATGGGGCCTTGAAGTTTCCCCTCTGTCAGTAACACACAGCACTTGTGCACAGGAATAACCTGAAACTACTGCCAAGACCCAGCAGAAGGAGAGCCATACCTACAGTATTAATTTCTCCCATATAGTTTCCACTGCATAATTCATAGACAGGTCTTTGTCTTTCATACCAAAGCAATGCTCCATCAGCTTTTTACAGACTGAAGGAAAAGTGTCCTTTTACTCATCTCTAGAGTATCTGTGGAAACATGAGCCAGGGCAAAGTGCCAGGCATCAGAAATCCCTGAGACCACTGCCCATATGGGTTTTCAATGCATTACATCAAAGGCACTTAATTCCCAGTTTAACTTGGAGAGTTATATTACTAATACATAGAATATAATAAGGAAACTAGGGTAATTTACAAGTGCCTTTTAAAAAATTTTCTTCTGATGACTGTAAAGTTAGTTGTCAGCAAATGTCACCCAGGAAGTGATTAGCAGCTCAAGGTGACAACAGCTCCCACACCACTGCCAAAAAGGGGTGAGGAAAAACACAGCTTCTTTGGGATTTAGCATTGTGTTCTCCACTGCATTCCCCTCTCCACCTTTCTAATTTTACAGTGTTCTTGTCCTACAGGTATGGAGTATTTATAAAACTTTTTCACTCCAAAAATACACTCTAGAATATATATGAAATTTCACTTTTCCAAGGATGCTCAGGGAAATAGTCTGTTCACAATTTAACCCACTGTGAAAACAAAACCCTTAATAAACAGATAAAATTTTTGGTTTGTCAGCCTAATCTAAAAAGAGCAATTGTAGTCAGAGTTTTAGGAAGTATATTCTGTTGGCTTATATGTTTATTAAACTGGGGGAATGCATGATTCAGTCACTTTGAATTTTCACATTAAAAATAGCATACCATGGGTTTACAACACTACAGAATCTCAGGTTTGAGTTGGTTTTGGGTTGAGTTTTTTGGAGGTGTGGGGTGGGGTGTAGGCATCTATTTTTTTTTTTTTTAACTACAGAACACTGATATCAGCAGTTCAGTTGGATGGAATTTTGTTGTTGCTCAGGCTATTTTGGCTGTTGCTCTCTTACAAGTTCTCTTATAATTTTTCATCAGTGTAATTCTTAAAATATTTCCTTCCCCACATTTTATTAATCATTTTCACAAACAGTTATTTTAGAAGCCACAAATTAAGCTGCTCTCTGAATGTTCCAGTCATTGCACAAGCTTGCAGGGAGCCATGCAGCCCTTTCCCAATACTCAAATGTACTCTGGGAAGATTCCAGAGAAGAGGAGTTCAGCGTTAGACTACAGCTGAATTTGAATGGGAATACCTCACCATACAACTGTGAAAGTCTTCCTCATAAAACCCAGTAGAATTCAGAACTGCTTTAGAAAGAAATCATCCAGTTAAAACAGCAAAACCTTAATTTTTTTAGAATAAAATTTCCCAAAACAAAAAAACAAAACAAAACAAAACAAAACCAAAAAAAATCATGTTTTATATGACTTTTCAATAAAACATTATGTAAGACAATGAAGACAATGTGCAAATTATAGTCTAACAAATATGGAGGAAATGTAGGAAAAAAAACCCACCTTTTTTTTTTCCTTTGGAGATAACAAAGTTTCTCTTCTCCTTTCCCATTTATTATTTGGTCTTAAAGTCCGATGTCTCTCTTTTCACAAGCCTCTTCTCTTTTCTCCTCTGCTACATAACTTAGAGTCCAAATTACCTGATGAGAATCACAGCTAAGAAAAAACCCCACACATCTGTGCAGCATGGAAGAGCATCAAACCTGCAGTGACTTACTGCAATGCTTAAAGTGCCTATTAAGCTCCTATGAGAGGAGAGAGGGAACAAAAAAAACATGATATCAAACTTTATGAACATAAAGTTTAGAATTTTTGCTGTACTGCGTAGAAATACAGAACAAATTCATACAATTTTAACTGCAACTTTTCTAGCAGGCAGGAGTTACAAGGAGTGTGTTACTATGACTGATGTTACAAATGAGACTTCCTCATTCTGGCCAATTTTAAATTATAGTTTTTTCTGGAAGCCATAAGAACCATGTGCCAAAGCCTGGATTCACTGAAGCAGCTGGGATCAAGTGTAGTTGCTACCATTCTTTAATTATTCCAGAGAGCATCTCTGTCACAAAGCCAGGAAGCCAAAGCAGAATTCAAGATGTTATAAGACAACAGACTTCAAAGGCTAATGCAAACAATTTGTGAAAGCTTTACTGCTTTCCAAATTAATAAAACACAACCATTCTTAGATACTGCTCATATAAAATGCCAATTATGTCTTTATAACTTACAAAACTCTATACAAACAGGATTGTCATTTTGATCCAAAATATCCCACCTGTAAAATCAATTTTGTTGGGTAAATGCAGTTCAGTGACACCACACAGGCCTGCAGAAAGAAACTCAAAGAGGGATTTTAGATAACCCTTCAAAAACTGGTCACTTTTTTTGTGACACAAATGCTGGCACATACAAAAAATTTTCAACTAGTTACTGATTTTACAGTTTTTACCACTGATCCCTTAGCATTCCACATACTGGGTGATTCACCAGCCCCAGAGGCACAGGGAGTTTACCTGTGGGATTTTTTGTGTCACATCTCTGATTCATAAACTTCAGCAATTGGCCTGCAACACTCTGTTCTTAAAACCTTTAACAGAAAACAATAAAAATTCCACTCCTCAAGATTTATCACTGCAGTAAACTGGCATCTCTGAAGAGTTCTGTTGGTTCTAATAAAGATAGAGGAGGTCAGAACTGATACTTTCAGTTATCTGGACTTGGTGGCAACACCACCCACATAGCTCTAGATTTCTGGAATCTAGGGGATTTGGTAATTTTTACCAAGTGGTCAAGTCCTATCACATAAGTAGAAATCCCACCCAAAAAAGAGTAGAATTTTGCAGAGAAAGCTCTTTATGGTTAATTCAAAAAGATAAAAGTAATTTTTTAGCAATTTCTATTACTGCTCTAGTTAATATCTGTCTTTTTTTTCTGGAAAATATATCAGGGAAGATTAGAAACTGCAGATATTCTATCACAAACAAGCTCTATGAGGGCAAACATCACAAAAATCTGGTTCACAGATGCATATATTCAGGTGGGGGCTTTTCTGGATTTTGGGAAGGCAGGGTTTGGTGTGGATTTTTGGATTGTTGGGTTTTTTGTTGTTGCTGTTTTCAAAGCAAGTGAAATACATAAAAAATGAAGCCGCCTGAATCACTTCTCAGGAACAGGAAGAGATCAACTCCTCCACTTGGCAGTTGATTCATTTTGGTTTTTCCTTTAACATTTTGCAGGTTTAGAAGTCCAGGTCAAAGACAGTGCATCCAAGGGTTACTTGCCCAAGCTTTTTGTGAAGGCTACAATTCACCTACCTTGACCCTCCAGCTGACACAGCTGCATGGTACTGGAAGTGTCTCCTGACTGCTTGTGGAAAAGCTCCTACAGTGCCTGGCACACTTTTTCCACTCCACCTAGTACCACCTGGTTTGTGAATTAACCTCTTGGCAACCTGGATGATTCAGAGCTGTCATTACAATTTATTTTTGCTAACAAGTAAGCACCCATTTCTTGGCTGCTGTGAAAAATAATCACAGAAATGTAATCAGTTGCAGATGTAAAGCCAGCTTTTTAATTAACATTTTGCAATTATTGGTTGCTATACTTTTTCAAAGCTGTCTTTTCTCAGCAGTTAATTATTCTTAAAAAGACACACCTTTCTGGCATAGGTTTGCTAAGACATTACCCTATTTGAAAAAAATCAATCTCTAGTGTTTCAAAAAGGACAAATTTTAAAAGGGTGGGGTTTAGCACAGAAAGCTCCATTTGATACTGGAACACATGAAATGCAATGCTGGCTGTTATAATGAAATGCAGCTTTATATTTTTAATCTAACATTCAGATCTTTATTTTTCAGCACCTTTGAGAGGTGTTTTTACTTGAGATCAGTGAGTCTTCTCTTTCACCCACTACATGGAAGTGAAAGTTGGAAGAATGCAGTAGGTACTGTAAATACAGAAAGGTATCAGTGCCCTTGGATTCAGCTCTGTGAAGCCATAGAACAGTATTTTGTTAAATGACTAAAAGTAGGTCATTTCAACTGGAAAGGGGTGGGGGGAGGGGGGGAAGCCAAATTAATATTAACTATGTAAGGCAGGTAACCCTTTACAGAAATTGAGCTCTAGCCATTCCAGAAGCTAGTAGTATTAAGCATCATTAACTCAGCCTCAATAAAATAATTTCTACTGCACACTATGCTGGAGTCTTAAACATTTGAAGAATATAGTAAGAATCACAAAATATTTCTGCTACTTACTGCATACAATCTCTCCTTCAGAATAAAGATTCCATCACTCAGATCCAATCTTTTTCATCAAAATAGATCTTTCTTGTAAAGAAGATCAAATCTGCTGATAAAAATTTCCAGTTACAATATTGTATTTTTAAAATTACACATTTTGTTTTCAAACAACTGAGCCTTCCCCTCTGTAATGACTGTTTCATAAACATGTTTATGCATACAAGATGATTTTCAGGACTCAGATCAGGAGACCTGCTCCTTTTACACCACACAAAAAAATCCATCATTGTGATTGCTAAACTTTGTCACAGCAGATGGATATTGTGATTTATATGGAATGTGGTATGATCTTTAATCTAGCTTGACAGGATTTTGTCTGCAATATGGAAAGGACAACCCAGCAACTGAGGCTGGGCTATAACCAGAAACAGGTAAGGACTAAAACCCAAATCTGACATCAGTGAAACCCCAGGCACAGCCTGACTACTCAGGCAGACCCAGGAGTTTCCGTGCAAGAGCAGGGGACTGGTTCAGCAACCACACTCATGCTGTGTTCAAAACCTGAACAAAACTAAAATTGACACTGCTCACTTTATAAAGTCTTTCAGAGGGAGCAGAAATAAAGCATTCAAAACCAGCATTTTGTTGGCTGTTTAAATGTCTTTTAGATTTGCCCTTAGACATCTGATGTGAATCTTAAGATGAATAAATACTTCCAATAACCTGGGTTTAATCATCCCATGATTCTAAATCTCAGGTTGCTTGTCTGACAAAGTATGACACTTATGATAAATTCCCAAAACTAGAAAAATACAAAGAAAATTATACATTTTCATAGTTTATGAAATATTACAACATTCAGTTTTACTTCTTACAAGAAATCACGCTCTTTGATAGAGTAAATTACAAAGTACTGTAAACTGAGATAGAGTTTATGGAAGCTCTGAAAAGAACTCTGTTGATGGACTGGACAAAGCTGTCTTATAGAGCAGATTGCTGAAATCCATTACCTCCCCAAAATGTGGGGAGCCAATACTGATGCCATGATTTCCTAGTTACAGAAACCTGGTCATGGTGAACCCACAGCCCTCAAGGTCTCATTATCTGTTCTGGTGGAGTACATGTAATGGAATATTATTTTCTGTAACTGGTTTTCAGTGAAGGGTTATTAGTGGAAATGCTGTATGAGAATTAAGTCTAATGTCTGCCATATTCCTGGTAGGGTTTTGTACCTTTAAAAATCTTATGTCCTGGCTGCATACTTTACTTGGGTTGTCCATTTTTGCAAACAGAGGAGTAACTTCCTGCAGTGCAGCACAGAGGTTTTGTCAACGCATTGTTCCACATATCAGCGTGGCCAGATGTCTTTTCCAAAATACAATTTGTGCAAAGGGGTAAATTAAATCAGGCTGAGCATGGCAGCAATCTGTGGAGTGCCAGAAGAAGGTCACACTGCTGGCACACAGAGCCAAGGGCCAGCCAGGAGATGCCCACCTGGCTTGCTCAGCACTCTACCTCAGAAGCTCATGGCAGGGAAAAGGAAATGAAGTGCCACGTGAAGAGGCTAGTAAGGAGCACAGACTTAGTCTGCTAATTGAATGTATGCTAAATAGAATTCCCTTATGTTCTCAGAGCCCAAGTGCAGGGAAAAACACTGTTCTGCAACTGAAGTGAATGGAAAAATGCTAGGAAAGCCAGGATTGGACAAGACTTGTGAGTCACTTCAGAGCTATCCAAAGGGATACAGAGGTCGGCCACTCGCTAGAACGTGGGCTGAAACAGTCACTGATTTATTTTCCAAGAATCCCAATAAGAGGCACTCTCAGGGGAGCACAAGACAAGAGACTTTGCCATGATTGCAGCTACAAAGATGACTACAGTTCAGAAATTCTGGCAAACTTGAGAAGCTACAGTAGAAAGTCAAACTGTACCCTGAAAGTTCTGAGAATGCAAGCAGGAAGAGCAGGAAGCAATACATTACAATGGCATAACTGCTAGGAGAGTTTGGGAGGAATAAAAGTGTTTATTAATTGATTTATTCAGATGCATTCTTATCAAAGAAAACATCAAGGTTTAATGTTTGGGGCTCCTATTTTATGACTATATGCTTATAGGCAGCTTTGGCCACCCTTCTCTGAATTACAGGGCAGTGGGTACTCCTTGTTAGGAAGGAATATAGGTAGTTACATTTACTGCTGTACTCAGAATTCAGCTCCCCTCCTTCATTCCACAGAAGTGGTGAATTCCAATTACCATTGTCAGACTAGAGAAAAAGACAGACACGTAGGACTACTTAATTAAATGAAAAACTTAGAAGATAAAATTTCATATAAGCCATCCTTTTTGCTTTGGGTTGTGGAACAGTCTGAACTAGGTTAAATGTAAGAATTAATAGTTCTGTTATTATTAATTTAAATCAATTTCTGAAATCTACATCTAAGGCACGAGATGATTTAATTTGATTACACCAATTGCAATTAAACTAAAACACAGAATTTTGGCTAGCTACTACTTTCCTCTTCCTTAATCTAAAATAGAAATATTTAATCTGCCTGGCAGAGATATTTTATTTACCAGTATCCTTGGAAGTCACCAGGTTCAAGCTAAGTCCTGCAAACCCCTGGTCTTTGAGGCCCAGCAAGATGACTTTATGTGCAGCTCAGCCACGTTGGTAACATGGAGATACAGCTCTGGCAGCTCTAACTGTATCTGCAGCACATGGAGCTACATGTTAAGGAAACTCTGACAGAAACTGGGCAGAAATAGTAGAAATTACCTTATATGACATCATAAAGCACAGGCCTCATATAAAACTAAATGTATAAAAGCCATAAAAGCCATAGTTTTAAATGAGGAATTGAGAAAGGCAATGGAAATACAGCATGTCTTTTTTTTTTTATTTATGAGCGATTTAAGACTGGAGACAAAACCCTGCAATTTGGGTGCTGCAAACTAAAGACTTGTAGAAGTGATCTAAAGTGACCGAGTCTGTAATTCTGTGAAGTCACCTTTTGTCAACTGATTTTGTCACAGTCCCATCTGCCCCAAATTCACCTTGGGCATTATTTTCATTCTCAAAACTCAATTTTGTTCAACACATGGGTTATTTACCTGCTTTATCATCTTTAAGTAGAATAAACAAGAACCATGATTGACTTTCCCTTCTTTGAAACCTTCTGTTCTCAGCAGCATTTTTCAGTGCTGCTAAAGGGAGGCCTGGACCACAGCAGCCCTCTAAAGGTCACTGGGCTGTGACTGAGAACTTCCTTGGTGTCTCCACTGCTCCATAGACTGGTCATTCTGCATGACTCAGATGCCTAGGTTATTACTGATTATTGTTTGATCAAAGTTCTTATTCAGTGGTAAGAAAAATAAAATTAAATCAAAGTTATGACCAGGGTGTCTATCCTCCCATGACTTAAATCTTCATGTTTAACCATTAAAGCAGAGGTGATGTTTTACAGCACAACCTTTTTCCTTTGTATGATAATATATGTCACCATACTGTAATATTTTTCATGGTGTATGCATTTTAAATGGGGAAAGTAGTAACAAAACTGTATAAAATCACTGTGCCAGATATTGATGTAGTTGAAGAGGAATCCCAGAGATATAAGACTGGAAGCCACGGTCCATCTAGGAAGCCAACCTGGAAAACATGACTAGGGCTGTGGGTAATGCTGGAGTTTGAACATCTGTATTTTCTTCCAGATATGAAAAAACTCACACCCTGGAATTTTTTAAAGCAACATATATCAATGCATGGTCTGAAAATGCTGTGAGCTTTTACATGATATTTTCTGTCTGCTTTTTAAACTAACCTCACTTTGAGTGTAGACATGACCCTTCATTTTTGTCTAGAAAAGATGACTAATAGGATTCTAGTTAGAAATGTGCAGTTTTAAATATATTATCCTGTGCTTTGCATCAACTGTCTACACCAAGATGGGAAATATTAATCATTGTAGCAGTCTGCCACACACAAATAGATTAATTTAACAGATGTACAATTTAAGTAAAACTCTGAGCTCATGATGAAACATTTGGAGTAAATCCAGTACAAGGAAAATAAAGTACAGGACTTATTAAAGGAAGAAATGTGAGAAAGAATTGTGCTAAACATTCTTCTTATTCTTGCTTTCTTAGGAGGACACCATGCTGGGCAAGCTTGGGGAAGGATGGGATTTGTCTGCTCCCTGAGGAAAAAATGGGGAAGAAGAGATTCATCAGCCCTCCCCCCTGGAAAGCAGAGTCCTGCTCAGTCATTACTTGCAAACAAGAAGAGAAAGAGTGTGTGTAAAAATCCTAGACAATGGCTCAGTGCCTACAAAGAGGCATTCTTCTGTCTGACTTCCACTGCTTGTTAGATTTATGATCTGAGACACAAGTGGATCACTTTGCATGAAAGTCAAAGGGATATTCTCTTCTAACTTGATGCAAAAATCTACAGAAACAGATAGCAAGTTCTTAAACTTCAATAGGATTTGGATCTGTGTCACTGAACTAGAAGATGACAACTTTTTTCCCCCTGGATAAAACACATAAAATCCACACAAATGAAAGCTCTTCAGTTTTTCAGAAGATCAAGACAAAAATCCTTAAAGAAAGACAATCCTTTTTGGTACTCAAAATATTACTTCATCTCTCAAAACATTATTAACATACCATTTCCATAACTTCAGTTGGTCATACTACCACCAAGCAGGAATATTTCAGTAAATAGAGTATTTAAATTGCAGTCCTACTACACAACTAGAAATACACTGACAGGTTGTAATTCTTCAAGAATTATAAGCTATAATATATGCTGTGGCTACTTTTTGGCTTCTACATATTTCTAAAATAGACCAGTATTTCCATTTATTAACCAAGTTATTGCAGCTTTAACATATTTTAAATTACTCCTGTCAGAATATACTCAAACAACTGATGACTTAATTTTATTTTGTGGAAGGTCTTAGAAGTACCAGGCAAAGTTTATGTTGTAACAGCATTATGGTGAAAACAGGAAAGAGTAAGAGAGTAATGAGTGTAAGAGATGGGACTGCAAATCACAGACAGAACTAAAAAATGAATAAGCAGATAGGATGACTAAGCAATGCAAAATTAGAAATAATCTCCTGGCTAAACTGAGTATTTGAGGTACCTACAGGTTGACAGGAATTACAAAGATGGCCCCAGGCAGGGGTTGGGGTTTCAGGCAGGGGTAAGGGGTTTTTCCTTGATAGGATAGTTTATGAAACAGTATATGAAATACAACTTTTAAATGGACAATACAAATATCCAGATCCTTTCTTACTCATAGCTGCATATTCCAACCTAGAAACTCATTTGGAAAAGGGAGTGTCAGAGAAAACATCTTTACTGATTAGAAGTGAATTAAATTAGTACTGTGAAATGGAGTAGTAGGTAGGATAATTTTGGAGGCAAACATCTCAGAAGCAGCCCCTATAGCTGATAAAACTCTTTGTACTTTCCTTGAAGAAAAACAGGCTTTTGGGTGCAAGACAACTTGAGCTGTCATTGAGGTAAGTTTGCAAAAGGTATGCAACAATGTCCATAAAATGATATAGACTTATTCTGCTTTGCCTATTTTTGAGCTTGGTCTCCCTTTGGTCTTCTTCCTCTCTCCCCCCAAAAAAGGATGGAAATCTTGATATTTGCCAAAAAGCCCAAGTTTGTAGGAGTTCTCACTGCTAAAAAGCACAGACAAAAGGTCTGATATAAATATTCACATAAAAGGTTAAAGTCTACTATTAGCCACTATCTCCTTTTAGAGAATGTCAACATCAAACAACAAATGATAATACTTCAATATTTTCTAAAGTTCAAGGGTTCCCATTCCTTCATGTCCTTTTGCTCTGTGTACAGATCCTGGGGCATGGCAGGGTAGGGAGTACCCTCTATTCTCAATTAGGGAAAAAAGTTGGGTTTTTTTTTCATATCATTCATACCCAAATTTACATCACAAATATGAATTAGAATTTTTCCAACAAAAATATAAATCAGAAAAGCATGTGAGCTACGGCATATGGAGCTCTTATTTTTGGTACCCATTATCCTGTTTTTTCAAGGTAATATGAAAAAAGAAAAAAAGAGACAAGAATAGAATACATTTCTAGCTAAGACCACTTTCTTATTTCTATTACAAATCTAACTCAGGAGAATAACAGGAAATTTCCAGTTCATTCCTATGTTCTCTTAAAATTTAATCTATTTTGACTCTGTGGTCTAGATATATTTTCATACTTGCTCTTGTTTTTTTCCAGTAATTTATTCTAATACAAACATTAGTTCAGCATTCCTTTCAATTAGAGCAACGTTCCAATTCTCTCACAGTCAGTATTCTCTCTTAGCAAAGAGATTTCTTTTTTTAGTACTATTAAGCTGAAGTTAACTGGTTTGCTTTTCTTCACCTTCTCCCTCCTCTGAAAACCTAATGCAAAATGCAATTGTATAAGTTGATAGTAGAAAATATCAATTTTACAGTGGCAAGAGTAGAAAAATTTATCAAGATGTCTTAAACAACAAGATATCAATCACATTAAATCTTAAGCGCTTGGCTGATCTATATAACCCAAGGTACTGCTTGCTGTATTCCCCTCAGTGATCAGAGATGAATAGGAACCTCTAGAGGCAATTCAAGTCACAGGTTGTACTTGGGTTCACTAAAATCACTTCAAAACAGAATGGCTTACTCCCCTCAAAGGGAGGGTGTCAGTCAAGAAATGGCATCCCTAATGCTGAACTCTGACTCTCTAGTAGGTAGGAATGCCATCCTTTACCAGCAGTGCTGGCCAAACACACTGGCACAGGTTTCGCATCACTGTGGCCATTAAAAGCACAGCCAGCCTGCTTCCGTTACACAGAGTAATTTTCCCTAGCAAAGTTATGTCAAAAGCTCTTTCAGCCCATAGATCACAAGCCAAAAATTCTCTACAGTTCTCCCAAAGGTGAAACACAGAACCTGACCCAGAAATCTGATTCAGTCACTGGCCTCAAAACATCTGCTTTGCTAGCTTATCCAGACTCCTTTTCCCACATAGACACACTTCAATGGGTTGAGTTGGCATCATTTGTGTCATTCATTACATCATGGACTATTATTCACTTACAATAATGACCATTTATTTCTATTAGTTATGAGGCATCTTGGTAAACCTTATACATTTATGTTACTCTGCTCTTTGTAATCAGTGTCTAGTAAAAATAATTTGCCTGTGAACTAGCACAATATAAATGCAAAACCTGTGAAGATTTCCACAAGCTGCACTTTCAGTATAGTTACAGCAGCTGGAGGTAAAATACAGCTAGAACTGGCTAAATAGCAACAGTTCATATTAACTGAGCAAAGTGGCTGTTGTTTTGTTGATACAATTTATCAAATCACTTTTTTTCAGCAATGATTTTATTTTTAAAGAACCCCTAATCCGAAGGCAGCTCTCATATCTAATTCAGTTGCAGGTGATGGCTCCTCACAGGTAGGCTCTCAGCTCCCAGGCTGTTGAGGCACTCGCAGCCCCTGGGGCAGAGGGGGACACACAGACGTGCCCGGCCCCGTGCCCCGTTAGCACAGCCCAACACTGACATCTGGTGCCAGCAGAGCCATCTTACACGGGGACAAAGGTCTCACTTGCCACCTCACTGAAGAGTTGCTCGTTTGATGCTAAGATAAATCAGCTTCTCCCATTCAGCACCAAGCCACAGCAGAGTCTGACTACAGGGAAAAGAAATGAAACAATAAAAATGCTAGGGACACACTAAAAGTCAGGAGAAGAAAGTGAGAGAACATTAATAATATTTTTTCTGTAATGCACTTTTTTCCAAAATGGTGCAATTGGTTGTCATATCACAAGATCATTTTAGCTGCTGCTAAAACAGAGATCCCCATTTTTGTAAGAATAGAGTTAAAATAATCTGTGCCAGGATGAGCAGAGCTTGCACACTAGAAAAAGCACAAGTGCTGTTTCATTCTGAAAGCAAGGGCTTAGATTGTGGCTGGCATGAGCTTACCTTGCTTGAATGGCTACAACCACTACATGCCAAATTTTGTGGGCAGGAGAATTCCTCTGTGCCAGCACTTCTTGACTACTTGCCCAGAACAAACTGTCCTTAGGCAATGGAGCATTGAGCCCAATATGTATCAATGAGTCTAGCACAGGTAGGGCTTGGGGTGCAATCTTTACATGCACATTTCCAATGTCCATTTCCTTGTCAGCCACAGCCTTTCACTGCCACAAATATTGAAGACAGGCTGACACAGCAGAGAGGATGGATCCCAATGGTATTTTAAAAACTTTTCAAGACTATGAAGAACCAATTACAACAGAGTATGACTCTCCTACCTAGTAAGAAACTAAGATTTTACAATGCCCTTAGTTCTGCTACTCGCTGCTAGCTCAAATACATCTGTGTGAGATGCACAAACCTGCCCCAAATATAAGCCAATCTCACTACTCTCTCATGCAAGTAGCCAACAGAGAACTATTTCCAAAATGTAGCTGTTCCTTACAGCAAAATACTTTGCAACATGTCCTTATTCCCATAAGGCACTCTGCAGCCAGCAAACTCTTGTAATAATGTTATTTGCAAGCACAGACTTGGAAAAAAGTGGCTTTTTATTATTGCATCTTTGTGCCAGTGCAGACAGCATCCTGACTTACCAGATGTTTCTTATTTCTTTTCTCTAAACTGCACTTTGGTATTTCTAGAATTGAAGGTTTCTGACAAAGAGGTTTCTGTTACCTTAAGAAATCCAATTTAACACTGCCTCAAAAATCTGTGATTACCCAAGTAAAGCCTGATTGAGAGAAACACACCAAGCCTCCATCCAAAGAGAGCACTTTGAATAACTTTTGTAACCCCACATCTTTAAAAAACATGGAAACAGTAATAAACTCTGCAAGTTCCATGAATGGAAAAGCACTCATTTTGTGAAGTCTTGAGGTTTTGGAACACAGAGTTGTGCTTGTGTTTTTTCTTCAGTTTTATTTTTTCCTTTGTTTTTTATTTTATAATTGAGACAGTCAAAATACTGAAATCCCAGAACCATATAGGGGACTATTCAGGGAAAAACACTATTCAGGATTTTGAGTGCATGTCAGGGAAGGAGGTGCAATGGCCTGACAAATAAAATGAAGTATGGTTTGCCTGATCAGTGCCAAGTGTTGCTGATTAGTTTTCATTTCATCTTAATTAAGGTTTCAAGACCTTTATTTAAATACCACAGCTACTTCAGCAGATGCATGGCCAAGGCTTGTGATTTTCCTGCTTGCAGGAGGTGCCAGGACATTTCAGTTCTCTGATCCCTAACAAGCAGCAGCTTCTGCTCTAAGGAAATATGAGCAAATATAAAAGGCACACAGTTTATAGCACCTTATTTTACTGACTGCTTTTGCCACTACAAAATTGCACTTAAATTATGGATAGTTTCTAAGCCCTACATTAGGAGTGTGTATTACTTTTCAAAAATAACTGTAAAGCAAAGAATGTGGAAAACAAGGTGAAACTCTCCTTCTCTAGATAATAGATAAGATGGAAGGAATTCACTGGGGGAGGGGAATTAAAGCACAGTAGCAGACAGTTGGGCAAGAATGGCAAATAAAGTCCCCACAGCATTTTATAATTTAAAGTCATGTTACATTGCAGTAAAGACTGTCCTTTCTGGTTTATTTTCTGTCTCACTTCCAGATTTTCATCATTAGACTAACAGCTTACTCAATCAGAATGGATTGTTTTTTTCCTATTTACTGGCCTGCAATAGCAACAGCAGTTTGGGGTGGCTGCTTTACAGGTTGGCTTACTACAGAATATTGCAGTTGCACACTCAGTGTCAAGAGAAATATCATCTTTTTGAATTATGCCTTTACTAACTGCTAATTGAGCTCTATATCTTTACATCTCTTACCCAGTATGGCCACAGGTTCCCTGTGGTACAACCTACAGCCATAGTGAAACCAAGACTCCCTACAATTTCACAACTCAACATTATTGCATGACAATAATAATGCATTGAACTACAAGCTCACATTTGTTTTCATATTCTTGCAATACAACATTTATATTTTTCTTCTACCAGTGTGTGTGAAAATTCAGGACCCATCATTATGCAATTTTTGGTTTGTGCAGTCTCTCTGTAATAAGTTCAATGTAGTTATTTCTGACTTCTTTAAGCTCTCAGTCATGCTCCTTCTCCTTTTCCCACCCTTTCCATAGTTAAGACAAGGGATTTCCTGGCATGCTCTTATAAACCCAGGTCTCTGGAAAACAACTGTAAGGACTAGGGAGGGGTTGGCATTGTCCCACAGGCACTTCCAAAACATCCTCAGTTTTGGGGCCCGTTAGAGCCTAATACTACATGGTTTTCAGATTTCAAATAATACAACTAGAAAAAAAAATAGTTTCTACAACAAGAACTAAGAATTTAATTAATTCTAAATTGATTCCTGTGTACAACGCCAGCAAGTGCCTGTCTATGAAGAATTTCCATTAAAAGAAGCTGCCCAAGCTTATTTCTGCTCCCAGCCTTTCTCATCACAGTAACCGTAATACACATTCAACCCCAGAATAAACATTTGTTCACTCATCTTGTATCTCCTCCTTAGTCTGCTACAAAAGAAGAGCCTGCTCTCTTACCAACAGCAATTTACACAAAATGTTTGCTTTTGTGTGACCTTTCCTATCCAGCATAGCTTGGAACACCGAGCTGGCAGTCTCTGATCCCCCTGCATTGGCCACTCTCCCAGGTACAGCAAACACCTCACCAGCAGCTCCAGGAAAGGCGACAGCCATGGGATGGCCCCAGGAACTGCAGTCTGCACCAGGAGGGGTTTGTTCCTAGGCAAAGGCACAATGCCAGAGTGAAAAGTTTGCCCTGTCCAGCAGTCGCTGGCACGAAGGCCTGGCCAAGGAAAGGTTTGAGTTTCCACTACTGTCAACCAGAACCCTTTCACAGGCACTGTAAAAGCAAGACAGAGATTGCTGCTCCCTCTACAGTCTCTACAGTGGGACAGCTGACTTCTGAATAAGAGGTTATTAAACAAGACACATGGGTAGTAACTAAAAGAGTTTCTAGGAACAATAATAATCTTACTGAGACCAACTTCAGTCTACTGTGCTTATTTTTTAAGTTTTACCCATTTCAGTTAAGCCTGGTACCAATATAAACAAAGCAATTGTTAGTCTTCCATTGCTTTCACTGGGGTAGGATTTTAAGTCAGCACTGAGATGCAGCACTTGGTATCAACTGTTCCACACACTGATGTGTGTGAAAACACTCACATGTTCATTTCTCAGCATTCTGGATGGGTTTTACAGCAAGACAGCTCCAGCTGTACATACAGAAAGGCAGCTTGCAGACCCCAAGGAGTGATTGGAGTCTGCTTTCAAACCAACCTTGTATGCATTCACAGAAGCCTCCAGACAGGTTATGACTCCACCTGGAGTTTGTGCTCTGGGCACCCAGGAACCTCAGCCTGGAACATCCTATGAGGGTTATAAAGAACAGCCAAACTCCAACCCATACACACTGCCTTTAAAAGCTGCCTGTATTGTACCTCTATTACCTACCTGTATCACCCACCTGGCTCAGCACTACTCATAAGTTAGATTCTCAACATTTTTTCCCAGATCTCTGCTGATTCCTTACTTAGTCATCATGTAACAACAGCAATTTTTGGCTACTTACCCAAAACAAATCCAAAAAATGCAGATATGTGCCTCCAAAACCTTCTCTCAGCAGACCATGCATTCTCTAACGCACACCTACTCAAGGGTAGTTTGTTACAAGTGAACCTAAATCTACAGAATTCCAGGCAAAACCAAATCTGCTGCCCTTGCAAGGTTCTCACCCAGAAGTCAAACATACAGCATGCTTGACAATATAAAATATCTTTTTTTTTTAACAGCACCTTCATGTTTACAATAAGAGGTAGGGGTTTTTCAATTTACAATCAAATTTTTAAAAATTCCTCACAGCTGCTTCAAGTAGTTTGGGAAACATAATAGCATGAAGTTGTTTCTTGTTGCTTTCCATGAAATAGGCGGGGTGATGGTGGCCATATACATGTCACCACACTACTGATAGCAATGGAAAACTCATCTGCTGTGCAGGAGGTGCATTGAGTACCAAACTGCATGGTCAGGATGAAAGTCTGGAGTGTATCCAAGCCTGGAAAGCTTTATTACATCCATGTGAACATAGTGACATGCACAGAATACCTAGGGCTGTCCTAAGCTTGCCTTCCTAGACAGTCAGAGAAAGTATTTCTGTCCTTCCTTCCCATTATACAGCTGCCCTTTCTGAAAACAAACACATTTCTGGCATATTTCAAGAGGTAAGACATGTAAAACTAGATTTTATGCCACAATTCATGCATTCTTCCTGCTTTTCTCCCTGACATTTGACACAGCAGCCTGAAAAAAAGTGCCCAAGTTTCATGTGGTATTTGTTGCAGATTATAAAATTCTAGTAAACAATGGATTTTTTCCTTATTTGAACCATGTGTGTTCTACTCTGTGATCTACCACAGATGGTATTTTTCTTGTTACATAGATGTAGTATCCTCTGCTGTTAAGGAGTTATATGTTTTATGAGGGAACAACACAATACCATGAATTCAAGCAAGCATCTTTAAAACCAGCTTGAAGGGTAGTTTATAAATTATAGGGAAGAACAAAGCTACCTGGCATTGATGTGCACACAGAAGGGCCACAAAGGACAACAAGAAAATTGATTATTTCAAGAGAAGGCCAGACAAGTTCAGCTCCTGATTATTTTTGAGCATATTAAACATTCCTAAGTGTTCTGTTCCACTTCTATCTCCACAATAATTACCAGGCTGTTGATTATTTCTTTGTTTTCAGTTTAGAGCTTGCAAAAAACTGAAATAAAGTCAAATCCTTTAACACCTGTAAAAATACTGCAATTAATGGATGCCTAGGAAAGTGGGTCAGAACAGAATATTTGAACACAGATAAAAGATATTTCCTTTGGCCATGATAGAATTTTTATTAGATACATATTTGAGGTCCTTTATTCAAATCCTGT
This sequence comes from Agelaius tricolor, assembly GCF_023055355.1. Lineage (NCBI taxonomy): Eukaryota > Metazoa > Chordata > Aves > Passeriformes > Icteridae > Agelaius > Agelaius tricolor. The sequence continues at coordinate 5,424,816 of NW_027269270.1, forward strand.
AAAGAGGTTGAAAGAGACTTCAGACTAAAAATTGGTCAGCTGGGTATTAAGAGATCTATGTGGTTCCTCTGATGTAGGATAAATGAGTTAAGGGTGGAGAGATATTTCAGAGGTACTCCTTAGAAGCTATTGTTGTTAAAAATGGGTTTGATGTACAAATATAAAAGGAAAGATTTTTGAGAATTGGATTACATTTCTGTGGCCATCTGATATTAGAAAGTTCTGCCTATTACAATAGCAGTTACCATAAATGTGTTTTGAGGGAATCTGCAAGGTATTTTGTCTTTCTGTAAGGGCTCTCAAATCCAATGTGTGACACAGGCTTGTACACATTTTGATAGCTTTTTACAGCCAGGGCATTTCTACCTTTTCATATAATAGAACTTCATCTTCTCTTCATAATTTCCAGGGAATTAGCTGGATAGAAAAATCAACAATGAAAATATCAGTTGAAAAAATATTATTCATAGTTCAGAAAATACTTGTTGATATGATTCATAAGTCTTCATTTTTCTATTTGGCCCTGCCACAGACCTAAGTCCTATTAATGACTGATCTCCTTGGACTAGACTTCTCAAAACTGAACTCCTACATTTCATCTCCAGAGAAATGATTTCTTAGTGCAATTAATATTTCAATAATGCGAATAATTTATCTGGCTGAAATGGCCTAGTTGTTAGAAATAGGTAATAATTTCCAAAAGCAGAAATCAAGGCTTTGCCAGTAGGTTTTGTCATGGAAAATTCTATCGTGACAGCGCTACGTGTTATTTCATACTCAGAAAGGGCCATAAGCACAACCAGATGCAAAGATGTACTAAAAGTCTCCTATTATTTTCCTTTCTCTTAAAGCATTTATTGTGGTGGCAGTTTAGCATTCAGTTCCCCAGAAATTCTGGTGGTAAATCTATTCTTGTGAGGAAATGGTCCCTTGATACACTTGTGTAAAGTGCCAGCAACTCTGAGCTCAGTTGCAAATTCATCATAAGCAGGGGTAGAATAGTTGTGTTAACAGCAATCATACAATAAAACTGCTTAGTGAATCCTTAGACTTGGAATTAAAGTCATAAGACAGCAAAGGGAGACAGCAGAGAAGGTGATATGTGAAGAAAAATAAGCATGTCTGCACAGCTAGGCTAGTGCTGGCATATTAAAGATAGATTTATAGGAGGACAGACATAAGCCCATGAACATGCTTTCCACTGATCCAGAGAGGAAATTTCTTATATGCTTGAAATCAATGGGTAAATAAAGTTCTTACTGATTTACAAAGCAGTGGCAGCTGCTATGCCATGTACTTGGTCAATGCAGTTCCAAGGAATATCAATGAAGCTCAAAGGTTAGTTTAAGGGGATTTTTGTTTGACTGGCAAGAGTTTGAAATGTTTCTGGATTTTTATTTGTGGCATCAAAGCAGTTGGACATAATCTCTGGAATATCTACTACAGTTTGTCCAGGTTTATTCTCCTTTTGCAGTTTTATACCTCCTACTGAGTGGAGAAAAACCCCTGAACTTTTCATTCCCTTGCAACAAAGTTTTCCAAACTTTGTCTTGCTGTACTTTAAACCTACCTAAATGATTTGCGAAGCAACCCTGAAACAGAAAGAAACTGCCTTAGTAGTAAGGTAATGCAACTCTAGTTTAAAAATGAGTCCTCCACAGAGCCAGAAACTGAGTAATACAATAGAAAGAAAAATTACTGTATAACCTCCACTAAAGAGGTTCAAAAGTTCGTTTCATTTTACTGTCTTGCAAAGTTGCTGGTATGTATCCAACCAAGTTTTACTTCTATGTATGCAAAGCTGATAAAGCTAAATCTACAGTGTATGAATACTTAAACTGTTGAAAGATTGGAAACTCCAGGGTCCATCAGGTTCCAAACATCTTTTTTACATGTGCACAATTAGTTTTATTTTGGGACTGGGGGAAAAAAAAGTATTATGAAAAGAATGAAAGCCAGAGACAATTGTACATAGCCTTGTTTTTTAACTAGCAAAAACACACTAAGGAAGACAAAAGACAAAATGTATCCTGGACCCTAGAATCCTACACTTCCCAAGAAAGCAGGCTATGACTCAAAATATTTAACTCCCAAGTCTGACTTGAAAGAGACCTTTGAAGGCTGGTTCTAAATGAACAAATAGCTCAATTACTAAATTAAGCTAATTTTCGCATACCTGATCTCTTACAAACCTGTGACAAGGTTGGGATTCACATTTGTATTGGGAGTTTTGTTGGAACCAGAAGTGGGATTACAAAGCCAGAAGTAGGTTTTTAGCTGTAATGTGTCTTTTGCCACTGAATACACTGTGGATGGAAAGAGCTGTAATAAATAGCACAGAATGTTCCAAAGGCTGGTGAGATGAAAAATGTTGGTTTTTGGTTTTTTATCCTGCTTGGACTAAGCTTTGTAAGCACAGACAAAAATGTGAGCAAGTCACAGCTGATTCAGATAGAAGGAAATTTCTACTCCAAACTCAAATGCAAAGGGGTTTTGTTGAATGCCTTGATCACTTTTAGTCTCAATTCTGAAGCTAAAGCAACAAGAACAGATCACAGTAGGACAGATCACATACAGAACTAAGATGCTGTTTGACAATTTTCCTGTAAAATAATTTACATTTTAGAACTGAAGAAAAAATATTCCAAAATTCCCGAAAAAAGGGTTCAGATAGCTCCAGACTCAGAAGAAGGGGGAGAGGTTTTCAGTTGTCCTACATCAGTACTTTCAGATATGCAAGAAGCCAAGTCTTCAATACTTGGAAGCTATTTCCACCTCTACAACACTCACTCTCATTTTCATTACCTGATTGCATCATCTGAGACGCCACACATTTCCCAAAGCTCTTTAAAGAGGCTTAAAAAATAAATTCACCAGACCAAGGCAGACTGACAAATAGTGTCTCATGCTGCAATGAGAGTGATTTTAAAAAATAAATTATATACATATAACTTGTATTCATATGTAAATAAAAACTACATTAACAAGAGAAAACTTGGATTATGTATTGCTGCCTCTGCTTTGCAGTAGTGTTTCTAAAGCAGGAACTGTAACTAGAAGATTAGAGGAGTTATGGAAAAACTGATCTCTCAATTGAAAAAAAATCCACTGGCTTATTTTAGAAATTATTTAACTGGCAGTTGCTACACTTGGCCTTTTATCTGTTCCACAGCATAAACTCTGACAGTCTAACACACTCTTTCTTTCTTTCACTGCTGGCTAATGAAAGTGTACATTTTCCAGTGACTGTGTAATTCTGTTTTGGACTGATGTCATGGCTGCCACTCCAGCAGACCCATTAAAAATAAAAAACATACACACCTAGAACTTAAACTGTTACCCAAACCAGAAACTTGTGATTGCAGAGGCAAGCTACACCACCTTATAAATGGATTTTGATATATGGCATCTGTTTTACTGAGAAATGCTGCAGATTCCAAAGCATGCACGGTTTAGGAGCATTTAAGCTCCAGAAAAAAAAAAAAAAAAAAAAATGCATGAGAAAAATGTCTGGTCAGTTTGAACTCACTGTAACACTAGATTTAAAAGTGAGAAGGCCATTGCTGGGGGTGGGGGGGGGAAGCTTAATTAAGAAAAACTGGGACTGAAATACAGGAGAAAATTCAGTGTTCCTTCAAAATAGAATCTCTTGTGGAATGCTGCACCAAAGGGAAGAAAGCTTTAAAAACTTGTGCTTGACAATACTGATCAGAAGACAAGTTGCCAATAATCCATTTTCATGCACAAATCACACATTTCACAGCACATACATATTTGAGAATATATGAACAGAAATTATTCAAAAGCTTTGGTAATTTTAGAAATTATTCAAAATGCTTTGGTAAACGTTTAATTAATATGCTTTCCTCCCCCTAAACTTAAAAAAACATGCCATAGACATGAGGGTTTTCACTTTGTCACAGCAAGGCCAGAGAACAGATAAATATAGAAGAGTTTTACTTTAGATCCACAAACCATTGGGTCGCTAGAATTTCCAAAAAGGGATTATATACATGGTACTAAAACTGTCATCAAAAGCAGTTGCTAGAAGAATTCTAGAAAAAACATTCATTAAGGCTATTTCTGTCAATCTCTTGCCCAAACATACAGAAGCCTGAACAACTGTGCTTTGAACTCAGGTGATGGTAGCTAAGCAACACTGTTGTAAATAGCAGAAAAATCGGCAGTGTTAACTACCTGTTTTTTCTCAAAATGTACAGGACACCAGGTCGAGTGAAAGTGACAGGTTAAAGAAAAAGCAGTCACCCTGACATGGCCAGCTAACAGGTCAAACAGCCACTGACACAGCTTCAAGGCAGACTGTTATGTGTATTGAACAAGGCATTCTAATGAACAATCAAAAGAAATAGACATCTTGGGGGGAAAAACTATCAACTCATCTTTGGTTTTGTTAACAAAAATTCAAAATATTTATGGCTGATATGCATTGTATAAACAAATCAACCTATCTGTAAGTCAACTTCCAAACAAAAGTTCTCAAGTGTTTTGAAACATACCAACCTAATTTATCTTACAGTAGAAGCTTGCCACATACATTTCTTCCCGTTCATCTCAAACATGTTATGAAAAAATAACAGTCAAGACAGTAGTGAAAATTTTTGTTTCACTACAGCCACATACAGAAACAATTCCCTTTAAACTATTTTAATGATGTATGTGATAGCAGCAGAATAGTCAGAAGATATCCAAACCAGCAAGAACAGATGAACTCCTACCTCTGGCTGTACCTGTCCTTGGGGACAGAGGCACTGGTATAATACTTCTTTAGCTGTACCTGTTTGGCAGCACACCAACCTTGGCCAACAGCAGGTGCTAGGAGACAATCACATATATAGATCAAACATATATTGGGATTTTCCCAGTATATCACCCAGTATATGCAAATATGACAGAAAATAGTGACACGCACAACTGTATTTTGTGTTCTGTATTTTATCCTGAGAGTCTTGAACAAAGAATAATTTCATTATTAGCTTTAAAAAAAAAAATTCTTAAATGCAAAATAACACACATCTGTTTTCATTCATTTTTAATTCATATCTCAGGAATACAAACCAATATTGTTCATTCAGGTATTTAGTACTTACATGCCCCTTTTAAAATGCCACATTTTCATAAAACAGTGTAGGGGATTAAGATCAAATTATCCCACTACTGACCAAAGCTAGGTGGAAGCAAGAATGAAAAATATTTCTGTTAATAGCATTTTGCTGGAAAATCACAAATCTCTCTACAAAAAGTAAAAGCTTTGGTGTTCATACAGAGTCTGCAAAATGCCAATGGCTGGTGAAGAGAGCAGTGGAACGTGAAGTAAAGCAACACCATGAGGGTCCTGTGCTGCTTCTCAAGTTTCTCTTCTGGGTGTGTGCCTGCAAGCATAGCCCATGAAACTGCCTTTAGAACTGAACTAGTCTGAAGTGTGCAACATACAAATCACTTTTCTTTCAGTTTACCTCCTGAATCCACTTACTATAGCACTACTGTTGTCATCCTGAAAGGTAAATTCCAGTCTAGAATATTGCAGCTTCTCCCATCCCCACCTTTTGTGGCATCATCTCTGGTAGCAAGCCCAGCCCGGATGACAATTTATATTGCTAACTGCTGTACAGGCCAATGAAGTCAAAGTTAGGTGGGGGAATCCACAATATTTCTAAGTAACAAACCCCTACAAGAAAGGTGAACATAAAAAAGCCAAAAGTGAACACATAGAGAATTTTATATTTCTCTTTTTGCAATCCTAAGTTTTAAAACCTGGTTCTCAGAATAAGTGGATCATGTACATTTCCCAGGAAGATGGGCAGCTAAAAAAAAATCCCAGAATTAGGAAGACAAATATCACTTGATATGGCATTATGTTAAGTCCTTGGATGATGCTGGCTCTTACCTGTTCAATGTAGGAAGGTATTCTGTAGGTGTCTGAACTATTCCAAGGGAAAAATTTTACCCTGATTTTCAAATAGGCCCACAGAAATAAACCTACAACAATCAAATTCTCTCCCTACTCTACAATCACTAATACAAATACATATTTTGCAGTATAGCTAAAACATTAGGACATCTCTTTGAGTAGGAATACAAGACTTCTCTTTTTCTTACTAAAAGTCAATATATTATTTTGATTAATTACTTGTCAGGGATTTGCTTGGCTGTCTAACAAAATGAGGGAATGATTTTTCCGCTATAGTTTGAAAAAAAAGTTATTCCTTTTTAGCAGATGAATTATGTCTCTGCTTTCCTCTGAAGAACTGGCTTTGGAATGGGTTTAGGCAACACCTTAAAAATAACATGGGCTGGATATTTCTTTTCCTCTCTGGAAGGGTCAGTTCTAAGTAAACACTGGAAAGAAAATCTGTTTTGATGCTCAAAAATAACTGAAAATATTAAAGAACAGTTTATAAGCTCAAGTAATCTATGTGTAGAATACTGGTAAGTGAGAAGTTTCACCAGAAGGAGAATGTGGGATATGCAATGACAGATGTAGGTAAGAAATCCCCTGACATAATGAATACATGTTGATAACTATAGACATTAACCAGTGCAGCTCTAGACCCCCAGAGTTTTGTTCATGTCAAAATTCCACCTGCAAGGTAGAAGCAGCAGAATGGTGTTTCTTTTCAATCCACAAGTAGTTCATTATCATTCACAAACTAACAAAAGGACCACAACAAATCCACTGCTGGAGAACTCCTAACTACTGAAAGCCTTTCCTTGTAACACTGCTGTACCTTTCACCCTAGAACAAGTTAATCTTTTTCCTACACACCTAGGAGGAACCTAAATAGGTTTATTTAGGGTGACATACAGGCTTTGCCCTTCTCCTGACTATGTACCATACACATTTTGCCACTCAGGTCTCAGTTCAGAACAAGTGATTACCTCTCTAAGACAAAACATTTTTCTTCAAGTGCATCTTTCCAAGTCTCAGCTGTACTCCCAAAGGCCAAATGGAAACACACGATTCAGGCTTCACTTAGTGTAGAGAGAAGCAAAAGGAATTCATTTAAACTTTATAGAAGACTGTCCCAAATATCTTAGCAATTAGCATTGTCAGCTAGTAATTAGTATTTTATTTTCTTTAAAAATTATGAGTCACATTCTGGAAAGCAGATCCTCTGTTTGACAGGGGACAGACTTAAAAGTAAGGTTAAGCAAAGGGCAAGTTCTTTCCAACCTTTTCTTTACTTATGGTAAGGTCTCCTGGGACTGAGAAAAAAACATGGCTGGAAAATAGTTGAAGGATGCTTGACTGTGCAGTGCATTCAAAACAAAAATGTCACTATTTTGTTTTCAATTAACTTTTAATTATTATCAACATAAATCTTACTTACTAGCTGAGTATGACTCATTAGGCTCCAGCCACTCCTCTTTTCTATGCCAAAGCCCCTCTCAGAGTGTAGGGAGGATGACTTAGGCGCTGACTTCATGTGAACTCACTCAATCAGGGCTGACCCCAAAAGCAGGAGCTGGGACAAAGAAAGCAGAGAAAGGGATATTGCAAGTGTAAGTAGACAAAGGTGAACTAAAAAACACCATGGAACAGTATGATCTGGTGCAGACTCCCTAATGTATATCACAGATGAACTCTCCCCAAAACTCAGACACGGGGATGTCCTTTAGCACCTGCCATGGTGACTATTGAGCAGCTATCATTACCTACACAGTGTGTACTTAAACATATATTCTATTGCTGCACATACATTGTAACTTCTCCCCACTCATGTTCTGAGAGCTGATTTATTAAACACCAGTGTGTAACATTAGGTGCTTGGGAGTTAGCTCAGTGGAAAAACTGATCAGATTGTTCCTCTGCCTGCCTGTCCCTCAGCCTGCTGCCAGCAGGCAGGGCAGCTGCCAAGGGGTCGCACACTCTTGTCAGTCGCAGAGCAATTAAACCGGCATCCAACTCACTTGGATTCCCTCCTTTAGCACTCCATACCTTTAACAGTTTGTACAGAAACCAAGATTTCTAGAGCCAACCAAGACAAAAACCAAAACAAACCCCAACCCCCCACCAGAAAACCCCCAAAACAACTTACAGAACCACCCAAAAGCTGCAGAGAAGTTAATTACCTACCTCCTGTCTTCATTTATTTTTAAATTTCATTTCATACTAGCCCTAATAGCCAGAGTGTCCTGCACCTTCCTTCTCTCATCTCCCTCAATTAGCATTTTAACAAATTAAGACCACACAAATTTTGTCTTTTGATTTTTCTTTGGATTTTCCTTTTTTTTTCCTTTTATCTAGTGTTATCTAACTGATAACACTGCTGTCAAGGTTTGGGCAAACAGGTCTTCTCTGTAAATACTGACCTAGCTACCTAAGAAAATAAGCCTTACCAACATCATACCTGCTCTTTGTTTTAGTTTCTTTAATGCATTTTGAATGGAAGGTATGCATTTAAACTGAGTAACTTGAGAGGGAAAGGGTAGGAAAACACAGGTATTGTCCCCATGTCCTCCTCAGACACATTGAAGCACCAGGCAGCTCTCTCCAACACAGCCACCTGACAATCCATCACTTCCATCTCCTACAGACAATCACCATTTGCCCCAGCCTGTTCTCATGTGCTGTACCAATGACAGACGTTTCTATCTGCATGACAGAAAAAGGCATTATTTGACCCTTTTGATGCAGAGACCCAGAATACCTTCTCAGTGTAAAATCTGTCCTTTTCCTCATTAATCACGATGCTGGTCTCAGCTATCTGCAGACCTTGGCAATACCCTCTGCAGGCGGTGTTTAGTGACCTGTCTCTGTCTCCTCTCTGCAGGTCTGCTGCAAGAGAATGCTCCAGTTCTGACACTGGCACCAGGACTTCACTCACATTCAACAAGTCACTATAGAGGGCTCCAGCTATGAAGATTGCTCTCAAAGAATACAATGGCCTCAGTATCATGATTAAAGTCACTTTTAAAAACACATCTCAAGGTTACATCTCAGTGCACATCTACATTAGTCTCAATCAATACGAGTTCCAGATAAAATTCTAATTTAATACAAGAATGAGTTCCACATGCAATAATTTAAACTGAGTAACAAAAGTGCTCATCAAAATGCTACTTTTACATCAGAACTGAAAATGCAATTACCAAGTCCACTCACAAATTTGATCTTCAAACTTGCTTGGCATGCTCCGAACCCACCTTTTTTTGTAAACTCCTTTGAAATATAAAGCCATTTTAAAGATAAAATATAACTGCATTCTTTTTCCACTGCATAATTCCCATCAAATATATTTCCAGCACTTCCATTTCTAATGGAATGACCTAATGAAAGCATCTGAAAACAGATGCTTTTCAAATTATCCCCAAACCAAAAGAGCTGGTTTCCTCCAGACTGCATGATGTTGAAAGTCCTAAAAAAAGTTTATCACCAAGCTCCCCCTCCCCTCAGGTAAGTTCACTTCACTCTATGCATGTTGCATCATCCACAAGGAATATAGAGATAAACCTCTATAAATGTCCTTCTGTCCTCCTGTTCCAGCTAAACAGACCTTAAGTACTTAAGCAATTTGTCCATTTTAATGGAATTGCAGTGTGATTGCATGCAATTCTGTGATTATTCTGTGCAAGCTGAAAAGTTAGATGCTCATACTAGGTGCTGTACTAAGACTGCTAGTGAAAAACCTTTGGGAGGGATACAAAGCCCCTGATAAAAAAAGGCCTCTTTTTGCTGCCACAAATAGGTTAATTTTGTTATTTTGTGAAAGATCAGGCTGGCAGTTTTCCCTGTTTAAAATTCTCTTGAGACTATATGTAATTTTATGGCTAATGAAGTGGGAGAGGATGGTGAAAAGCAGGATCTCTGATTTCTCCCACACAGCACACACAGTGTACAGCATCTCTTCAGCTGGCTCCTCACATTTCCAGAGCTCTGGGCTAGTGACCATCCACAAAAAAGGTCAAATGAAAGTAATTCAGTTTCATGCCCTTCTAAGTCCTTTCTACTTCTGCTGGTCCTCCACCACAAGCACAAGTACAAACTGCTTCTTGGTGTGCTGTTGACATTCCATAAATATCTCTTCTGTCTCCTGATCTGAGTCTTCTCAGATCCTTTCACATGGGGCACAAAGGGAAAGACTCCTCTTTGCTAAGTCTGAAAGTTTCAATGTGGGGACTTGCCTTTTCAAACTAATTATAGTTCAAAACGTTCAGCTTTGAACATTGTCTTTCCTTCTTTTCTACAAATTCCTGGTGTGCTTAACAAGTCAGAAAGCTGTAACATCACACTGAGATTTGTCCCCTCACTTAATATATGCTCTGTTCACCTACTGCCTTTTCAATGTTGTTAAAAGGAAAACTTGGTATTTCTATTTTCACACTGCCTTGCTTCTTTGTCTTGACTCTCCTGCTCTGCCTCCTATATTTTTTATATATGCCTCCTGCTTCTTTTGCTGCTGGAAAACTCTGTCCTCTAGTTTTCAAAGTCACACAAAGACAAAAAATTAAGCAATTAAAAAAAACTTTTCCTCTGTCCTTGAGGAGGTCTTTTTTCATTCCCCTGTTCCTAATGTTAATGTGCTTCTTCGGAATCAAGCATAAAAGACTAAATGCATTTGAAGGAAATCTTGATAGATATGAAAAGCTATCTTTCAGCTTGAAATTATGAAGCAAAATTATCATTCCATATGCATCCACAAATAAAAAAGGAAATTAAAGCTTCAGTAATTTTGTTTCGAGATTATTCCAAGTTAGTTTCATGTGACTCTGTTTTTGACATCAGGGCGTCCTGGGTCAAAGGAGGGTCTACACTGAAAGGCCATTTAATCTAAAGTGTGACAAAGTAGCATAAAACATTTATTTCCCTTGGACTTCCCAGGCAGCAAATATAGCCTAGCTTACAACTGAAGTGCAGATAGTATGCTGCAGAGAGAAATATTTTTGTTGATGAACTTTCTTATTTATTCCATTCTATTTTGTCTTACATGTCAGTTTTTTCCACACACTGTATCTCAACCACAGTTCCTGCACAAAGCCATAAGAGACTTACACCCACGATGTGGGGGATAAGCAGGTGAGAAATCTTTCTTACAACATCAGCACATGTCATGCTGAGGAAGAGAACAACAAGGAAAGAACAACAAGGAAAATGACACAAGACAGCAGCTGGTGCCAGATAGCTGCCCAGCAGAGCCAGCTGGGAAGGTCTGCTAGAGGGGAACAAAACACTTCTTGTTACAACATAATGAAAGAGCGATACCCAGAAATCACCTTGCACCAGTTAACATTCAATTGGCTTCAAGTAACACAAAACAGGAAGAACATGCAGCACTGCCCATGGAAATAGTTTATAAATACAACAGCATGAGAGTTCTTGTGCTTGTGGGCTCTTAGTAATAAATGGCACGAGTAAAAGTAAACCACATTTCGCTCAAACCATCTAATATGGTTTTCTCTAACACTATCTGCATTTTTCTCCATCTAAATTGAAAATTCATAATTCACAAAGTTAAAACTGATTACCCACATGGGCCTGAAGGATACCCAGTCAAACAAAATGCAGAGGTAAGCAAATTCCAGCAATTGCCACAAGGCTGACTGAAGCCTGGCTCTCTAGATTTGCACAGGAAACCTTTGTTGTATTTGGCAGCCACTCTCTTGTGGGGCTCTCAGAATTATTTTTTTTGTCTACAGACCTTATTGCTCAACAGAGGAAGAAAATTCAGCCAAAATAGCTGATACCTTTGCTATTTTACTTTGACAGTCTAGATTATTTTGAGTATTTCAAAAGCTGCACATCCTTTAAGACAGATTATTTAACCTGCAAACTATAACCTTTGGTCCTGCTCCTCAGGCCTGACAATTACTGAGCAGCACAGACTCCACAGAAGTCATCAATTGGCTAACAAGCAATCTGTTCTATAGAGAGACTCAGTGCTTATCAAACTCTGCCCTGCCAGCCAAATTCTGCAGTACCACCATGTAAGAGACCAAACATTTCCGATGGCTTTCTCTCCTCCATGCAGGAGTGCCTGGAAGCACTGCAGTAACACAATATCCAGTCTCTGTGGGAAGGGAGGGTCTCAGATTGCTCAACCGCCTGCCTGCTGGCTGACAAAAGAGAAGATTTTCATGGCTCTGGCAGGAGCTCTGTCCAGCCTTTCACAGCCAGTAACTGTGAGTTCTCCTAAATTATGACACCTGCAAGTTTCAGGGAAGAGTGGAGGCCAAATATTTATCCACAAATGTCAAATACGATCTTATTTATTCATCGCTGAGATGGGAAATATCTGTGTGGTACATCAATCTGACTGACAGGAGTGGGCACGTGGCAGGATCTGGCTGAAATTAAAGGGCATTAGCTCCTTAGACACCTGCCTATAATGGCAGCAAAACAGAAGGACACACCATACACTAGCCTGTGGACTGTGCTGGGGACATTTCTAGGATGTGGCAGTTTATTACCTCTGATACTGGTCAAGAAACTAGTGAAAGATTTGAAATTTCGAAGAAAGCAATTTGAAAATTAAAAAAAATAGTATGTTAAGCAGAAAAAGTAGCACAGTAAACACACTCATCTTCACAAAAAAACCCTGAAACACATTTAACAGTTTTACTGCAGTTTAAAAGCAGAATAGCACTATAGACAATGGAAGGCAATTGTGAATCTAGAAGTGAAACTACACAGAGCATACCACAAGAATTTGTATGAATTACCTTTAAAGAGAGTAGAAGTAATAAGACCAAACTAAAATCTGCAATAGAAACCCTAATAGCTTGAGGATGTATTAACTTACCCACAGCAAACCACAAATTAAACACATAGTCAAGATAGGAGAAGGCATTTACATGAAGAGAAAAAAGAAATGGAATCAAGACAAATAAGCAAATGATTGCAACCAAAATAACTTTGGGTAAGTATTTAGAAGAACAGGTATCTCAGTAAGATTCTCTCGCAGAGAAATAACAAGTATGGACACCTAGAGTAATCAGATTAAGATTACTTTTACCACAATATTAAAGAATTTAAATTGGCATAAACGTACAAAGGTGACCTAAAACAATACAGTCTAAGGTGCTTATTTATAAAAAGACTTGTCCAACAGACAGAGAGCAAAACTATACTTAAGCATAATTTGGAATAGGAGACTGATCTAGTGTTCATGAACAATACTAAAGTAACCCAAATAAATGCTCCCATTGCATAGAGCCTTTTTTCTCACCTGCCTTTAATTAATTACAAACTGTATCTAACACCTGGTAAACTCCATCACTTCTGTGACTTCTAAAAGTAGGAGGGTTTAACAGTGTTCTCTCCAGATGAACCAAAAGCATGGTCTGTAGCAACCCCAGGTTCTTGCTACAAGAATGCATTTCAGGGATAGCATGAAACAAATCCAGAAATTCATGGAACTGCTTATGCTGGGATCCTTCAATAAGACCTGCCTCATCTGAAGAACAACAAAGACATTGCTGCTGCTGCCTTCTAAAACCTCGTGCCATCCTTATTAGTTCACTGGAGCAATGCCTTTCTTCTCAGCCACAAAATCAGCTGCAGGTCAAAACTATGAGCTCTCACTCTCTCAGGCCCCTCCAAGTGCACTGTGTGGATCTGGAGCACACTGTGCCAGGAGAAGATGAAACCTACAGAAAAAAAACCCACTCTAATTGAAGCTACAGAATATTAGGAATATGAATTATATCAACAATTACTAAAGGCAACATGAGCCCTAACCCATAGGCAATCCTTGCTCCATCAGCTACCAAGTTCCAGTAAACTTTGGGAAAAGGCATGTAAAGGATGTAACAGATTTTAGAAGGTCCTTAGGTAGAATTGGTGCCTGTGGATTAAAACTGTTAAAAGCAGGTATGCAGCACTACAAGTAAGCAGCCATGTGTGGGTTAGGGAAGACAGAGTTTGGAGGCTATAATGCCTAAACCACATTTCACACAACCTGTTACTTGCATGCAAGCTAGGAGATAGTCTCCTGTTAATTTATGCTTGTCAGTTCAATAGGCCTTACAGTACAAAGCTATTCCATGATGACTGACTGTTGTTTCTAATAGTTAAAGTCCCAGTTCAGAATACATCATGGTTTGTGTTGGTTTTTCCTGTTAGCTAAAGCAGCAGCATTTACCCAGACTACTAAAAACATTGTGCATTAAAAGATACCACAAAACTCTGAAATAAACGACACATTCAGACTCACTCTCCCCTCCGAAATCCTTCTTTCAGTAGAAATCATGGTAACAACCATTTGGCAACAAAACAGTTTTCCCTTCTATGAAACTCGATACAACTGTCAAAAAAAAAAAAAAAAATCCACTCTGCAGCTGCTCCAAGAGAAAAATCCAAACCCTAACAATAGGCATCTGGACTTGGTACTTGGAAATCATTTGGGAAATGAGTTTTACGTCAGTTTGAACACACTTATAAACTAGAGTTCTGTTGGCATTGTTTATCTCAGAGGAGATATGTGAATAGTAAAGGGCACTCACCCTTTAGAATCAGCCCCTTTGTGTCAGACAGATGCCACAAATGCCAAGGCATCAGTGCCCAGGCATCAGGGTACATTTCTTGTAAGAAATAGACATATGAGAAGAAAAAAACAAGTAACTCTGCTAGCTGCACTATCAGAAAAGTGAAAGTGGATATTTACTTGACCTATTATATTACATTACTTAGGACACCCATGAGTTCTGAAGTATCACTGACTCTGATCTGTGAACCCTCGAGGCTCCTCTCAGAGTTCTCTCAGAGAAGATAACTACCATTAAAAATAACCACCTCCAGTAAGGAATGTTTCAGAGTTAATTCATGAAACACAAGAAAAGAAAGATGAGCCTATGCTTGCTTGATGAATTACTTCTTGAAAAGTAGGGCCGTGGTTTTGAACTAATGTATCAAAAGTACATTGTTTCCATGAGTTCAAAGATTTTGCGAGGAGGTTTTTCCCAAAGATACTAAAAGCTGCACCAAGCCCCCAGTCTCCTAGGCCAGCTTTCAGCCTGTCACTGGGCATGCAATCCCAGCTGGCATGCAATCCAGTGCTGGCCCCTGCTGTCCCCCTCTTGCTGGCTTCAAGAATGGGACAGGATTTTTGAAAATAGGGTGATTATCAGTAGTAGGGAATTAACACAAGTTGAGAAGAGAACAGTAAAGCTTGTATGTCCTGCTTTGTTGTTGGAAACACTTACAGCAAGAGAACACTGTTTACACACAGTAATGCATGGTTACAGCTGGTTTGTATCACAGGAGAGGCTGTGAACATTTGTTAGACATAAAGGCATAAAGCTTTTAAAAGACTGAGAGCCTCTCCTTTTAAGCTAGAATCTTTTTGTAACTATTGCAGCACTTACCTTCCCTAGCTGAACAAAGCTTTGTCTCCCCTGCTACTGGTAAGGGGAAAAAAATCTTTAGAGACATGGGACAGTGGACACTAAAGATTCAGCAGCTGCTTGATGTAAAAAAGATTGGGACTCATTTTAGCTCTGCTCCCCTAAAACTCTATCCTTGCTTACTAACAGCCACAGCCTAAAGAACAAGCACATGAAGGAAGTGTAAAGATATAAGATATAATATATCTTTACACTTCCTTCAAGTGTAAACAATAAGATATACTTAGAGTTTATGCCCGTCCTTTTATAGCAGAGTCTTTGCACTGAACAGTTTCAGTTCAGAAGGAAGTGAGAGGTGCAGGCTCTGCTTTGCTTCTCAGGTTATCTTTTGAATACTCAGCATCTGTTTCAGCTGTTATGAGTCGCTCCATTTGCATTTTTGTGGCAAGGAAAAGGTATCCAGCAGTAGCCACTGCCTTATTGATAAAGCAACTTAAAGTCTGTGTGTGTCACAGCTAGTTAGGAAATACTTATTATCATTTATTTCAGAGCTTCTTTTCTTTATCAGAATAGAGGAGATACACCAGAATACAAAATCAGTATCACACCTCTACACCTGGCTGGTTTTAATAAGCAGTTAATAGTGATGGGATTTGACTGGCATTGCCATGACAGATGTGTGCAAGACATCATCTCTGCTTTTCAATGAGGAAAACATGCTGTAAAATGCATGTGGATTGACACTGTCCCCACTCTGTCTGTTGGAGTAATCTAGAAGACCCTTGGCACTTGATCTAGCAGGCACTTGTTTCTCCAGCTGAAACCCTGTCTCTTCAGTGACTGCCTGTGTGAGGCACACACAGATGCAGCAAATGCATTTGATGCACAGCTGGTACAAACCACCATCTGGGACAGCACATACACAGGACCATACAGAGCTGCCATAGCAAGGCTCTGAGACTGTTCACAACCTGGATACAGAAGCACAGTTGTGCTAGCACAGAGGTCAGGTGGTACCACATCTCCACAAAATGCCCTTTCCAAAGGCAAAGGCACAACCCAATGAATGAAGAAAAGGTCAAGTACATTCACACCACCTCAAGATGGGCTTCTGCTGTCACATTCTACAGTTTTTTCTATTCTAACTACTAGAAATGGTCAGAAAACAAATCCTATTCCCTTTTTACCATAAAAAAAAAAAAGGAACACATGAAATGGGAAGAAATTTCAGTGGAATTCATGTTGTCAAATTCTCATATGAAATATCCATTTTATTACTTGCAAGGCTTCTCACTGTGTCATTACCTCCTTACTAGGTAACTGACATCTCCTTACCTTAAAATGTTAGTAACAAAAATTCCAAACAGCTCTATCATCAAACTAAATGTACTTCAGTAATTATTGGCCAATATTTCCAAAGTACTTAAAGAACTTGAAAAATCAAACTAGTATGGGATGACATTATAATCAAGAATTCTGTAGTATTAAACAGTCTTATAATCTTCAAAAGAAAAAGGTACTTTCAAAAGCAACTATTGAAATTAAACTGAAACTATACTATTTACTCAGTCACAATTTATCAGACACCAAAACATACATGAAATTATTTTAAAGACCACTTCAGAATCATTATCAAGATTCAAATTTCCATTTATCAAGCTTGCCTCTACTCATTCTCACCATATGCTCAATCCCTCTATTCAGAGATGTTTCAAAACAAAACTCCTTTGAAAAAGTGATTGCAGTGTTTACACTTGTTTTGCCATCACCTGTTGAGCACTGCTAAGGAAACAGTAACAGCAGAGTCCCTCCCAGGTGCCGCCCTCCCTCTGACAGCAGCGGATCCACCAGGAGAACAGCAGTGCGCTGTTTATGGCGAGGCTGGCTCGGAACAGAGAGCTCGGAGGGGCACCACGCCTTTGGCGAGCTCCCCTTGTCGGGGTTTCTGCGCTTCAAACACGGAGCTGTTCTTGTTGCAGTCGTTCTTCCAGCACCCTCTAGTGCCCGCGGCGGCTCTGACTCGTTACTATAGTGAGGACACCATCTCTCCATAAGGCGAGCCTCCCCTCCCCGCAGAGCTGCTTTGCCAACTTGAGCACTATGGATGTGCCCCGCCGCAGGAGCTTCCCACCCCACCACGCCTTCCTGCCGCATACTCCGTTCTCATTTCTGTCACGTTTATTTTTCTTTCAGCAAAGGAGATGTGAATTTTTTGTTACCACGAAGAAAACAGTGTAATTTCCCTTCAAATAAATATATCCCCTGAACTGAAGTCAACATATGAGCACATTGTATTGTTTACTTAGGCAAATTAGTAAAATTTATTTGAGTCGGTCATATCACCTCCTATACAAAGGCATTATTAAACAAGCAGCCTTTCTTATCCCTGATTTCCTTACAGAAGGCTTCAAGGCATGTATTTCAGAACCCTCTCCTCTTTGCAGCCTCAAGCTGGCTGAGAAGGGCACAAAATGGGAGACAAAAAGCCATTCGAGACCAGCATTGGAGTTTACAAACAGAACAGATTTTGAAATGTACTAGATCCTTTGCCCCGTGCTGACATGCTGGCCAGCCAGCATTTGTATGAAAGCAGAATGTGGGGAGTGATAGATCACAGCTCCCAGGCTCCAGACAGGGATACAGAGCTGGATAGTCCATTAAGGGGCAAGGCTGAGATCCAATAGGGTACAGGAAAGTAAGAAACCTGCTGAAAACCAAGTCAAATAGAAAATGTAATTAGCATTTTAAATCAGATATCTGCCCTGTGTTGTACTAGGGACTTAATGAACTGCAGTGGTACTGCAGTTCTTCAGGACAGTCCCTTCCTTAAGGACAATCATTCTGCTTCCTTGAAGTCCCAACAATGGTTTTTCCCTTAATCACTCTTACACTGTATTATTTACATGGGATTTCACAAGTGATGGGACAGTTTAGAAACTCACAGACTAGGCAGAGTACATAAACCTAACTAGTAACACTTGTTTAGAAAGAACTCACCTCTTGGCCTGGAAGGATTTCCATCTAAGTTGGTAACATATTTAAAGTTATTCTATTTTTATTTACAACATTTAAATTAGATGTCTCAGAACTACAGCTGCATTCTTTCCAACTAGTTTATCTGTACTTACACAATCACACAGTGAATTCTAAATGCAAATAAATCTTTGGCCAATACTATTTGTTATGAATTATGAACTATTTGCTCAATTCATTGCAATATGTTTGTTCAAAAATTTGCAAAAATACACCTTGTAGTATTTACAATTACATTCTATAGTAAATAGAATAGATTTCTATCATTCAATTGATTCTACCATTCAATCATTCTATTGATTAATCCCTCCTAAAGGAATTAAGCATCAACTGAATACACTAGAATCCTTACTGAATCAAGTCACTACTTTGGGAAAGACAAAAGCAACTTTCTGCAGACAGACAAACCTATGAATTTTGTATACTGAAGATGTAAATTTAAACAAAAAAACATTAGAAAAAGCATACAAGGCCAACGCTTCAAACAAATAAAACCAAATAACAGGTTAGATTAGTTTTGCTCCTTTCTCCATTGAACACCACAAATCAGATACTTTCAGTATCTCCTACTACCTCAACTTCCAAAAACTGGTACAGGTAAGGTTTGGTTCTTTATACACCTGTGCATCAAACCATACTTAAAACATAGGTTGTGACAATTAACTAAAAGACTGAGTGCATCTAAAAAAAAAGGTTTTTTTTTAAAAACACACTCTGTTTACTAAAATTTATTAGTAATTTTATATTTATATATATATTATATATATATATATTATTTATTAGTAATTCTATATTATATATTATTATTTACAATTATTATTCACTTTTTTCCTAATAAATTTATGGCAACCATTTGAACTTTGAATACGAAAGTCTTTTAAACTCTGCCAGAGTGACCCAATTTAATTCACAGAAATGTTCCATATTTAGAATAGCTCTACTAAAAACTTTGGGCAGCATTACTTGGAACAATTACACAGGGCATCTACAGTTGAAAAAACCCTGTATATAATAACTAGTGAAATTGATACTGAAATCACATTAATTGTGGTTGCATTACTGGGTTTTCTGCTGAAGTGAGGGAAGGAAAACCAAATTAATTGTGCTGCTGGAAGCAGAGAAAGCCAGTGCTGAAAGCAGTGGCTGTCCTGTGGGGAAACAGTGCTCTACACTGATGCTGGGAGTTTATGGTTTATCACTCTGTGCTCCTGCCCTAGGATACATGTTTGGGGGTAGTCTTGATCTCTACATGGTTTATCAGCTTCAAAGCTTAGGGCAGATTTCCTAAAATTATAAAAATAAACACACATCACAAAAACATATGCATTAAGATGCACAAGGTATTTGTAATTCTCCCCTATCAAGGAGAAGGATAAGTATGTCAAGTTCCTGTCTTTTAACAAAACTTGACTACATTTAGTGTAGACCTGACAAAAGAGTCCCATTCACATAATAATGTGGATTAGAGGGACTGGCTTTTCCTGGAGACCTCGGTTTTTTCCCCCTCTGGCTTTACTCAGAATCTGTGGCTAAGGACCTGGACATGATGTACTGTCCCATACAGGAGGAGCACTAGCTTGCATCTGCCTTTGGTTGTAAAATATTCACCAGAATGAGAGCACAACGCAGCTGTTGCACCCAACTGCAATTTAGGCAGCACTTGTAAATTCTGCTCTCAGCTCCGGAGAGAGTGCACTATTTAATTGTCAAAGCATCTGAGAATGGCAGCCAGGTTTCTGGGTGCACTGTGCCCTCTCACACCCATCCCCAGCTCCCTATGACCGCAACACTGCACGGTGTGTGCTCCTGCCCCTGCACAATCCTCACTTAACCTGCGAAAAAGGATTCAGCCAGCAGGGAAGAAAAGGGGGACAGCGGGATGCTCACAACTACCCGCTCATAACCTGTCCCTGTTATTGTCTGTGAAGGGCGACTGTTTAAAAACCAATTACAGGCATACCAGAGATACCTTCAATGGCCTAAACAGCCGCCAAAACTTCACAGCTGTGCAAGAACTGCAATTGCCATTCCGGAGCAGCAGTGAAGGGCGCAGACACCATAAATCACGCTGTACTCCAGACATTCGCATTGCTCCTGACAGCGGTTTTCCTCCAGATACGAGAACACGATGTGCTCAGTAACTCAGCAAACCCACAGCTCGTCCAAGTCGGCGAACAAAGGGGGGGTTTTAGCAAAGCTTACCCATCGGTTTTCTCTGTTTAGACTTTCTGCTCACTTAAACAAGGGAGTTAGCGCATTTTTCTCCTCAGACAGGCGCAATTCCAGACCCAGGAGAGGACTGTCCCTTGCAGTGCCCTGGCAGCCCGTGCCAGGCGCTGAGGCCAGGAGGGACCGGAGTGCTCGGGGCACAGCCCCTCACGGGCCGGCACAGCCCTGCCCAGCGCCCCCGCCACCTTTCATCCTGGGAATGGCCGCGGAGAGCAGCCGGGGGAAGTTTTGGATGAAAACCCTGGTAGTGGGCACGGGCAGCATGCCCGCAAGCTCCACAGCTCCTTTCACTCACCGGAGCTTTGAGGGGTGGTCGGCAGGAGCACTAATGGAGGGCGGAACGCCCCGTACAAATCACCTGGTGGGCGGCTGTGGCCAGGTGAGGGGCGGGCTCTGCTGCCCGGTAACCGGCGGGAGGATACAGGCTCAAGCTGTGCCAGCGGAGGTTTGGATGGGACATTGAGAAGAATTTCTTCAGAGAAAGTGTTTGGAAGGAGCTGCCCGGGGAGGTGGCAGCTCCTGGAGGTGTTTAGGGAGAGTCTGGATGCTGGGTGCCACGCTCCGTGTGATGGATGAGGCGGTTTCGGGGCCGTTCCCCTCCTGCGCCGCCCCGATGTCTCCGTGAGGGGGCGCGCGTGCAGCCCGCCCGCAGCACGCGGCAGCGGCGGGGCCAATCGGCGCGGGGCGGGGCGGGGCCGGCGCGCGGGTGGCGGCGGGACAAGATGGTGTCGCCGGGCGCGCTCCGCGTGGTGCGCTGCGGCGGCGGCGGCCAGCGCGGCGCCAGGGCCGTGTTCTCCGCCGACTCCAAGCAAGTGGCACGGGGGGCCGGGGCTGCCGCGATCGAGGGGGCTCCTGAGCTCCGGGCGGGGCTCTGCCCGCCGGTGTCCCCGCGGCCTGCGGCTGCCGCGGGGCGCCCGGGCCTCTTGGGCCGGGGTAACGGCGTTTCCCCCCCGCAGGTACCTGCTGTACGCCTCGGGGGACTTCGTGAAGGTGCACAGCGTGAACACCGAGGAGACCCTGGGGCTGCTGTGCGGCCATGCCGACCTGGTGACCGACATCCAGCTCAACCCACACAACCACATGCAGGTTTGCGGGGGGAGGTCCGGGCTGCCCCTGACCCTTGTGTGCCACCGCGGGGGCTGTGCCGGGGCTGGCTGGGGTTTGGGAAGGGGCTGGGAGTGGATAGGGCATCGTGGAGCTGATGTTGCGCTGAAATCTGACAAGAAGGGTAGAGCTACGTCAGTTTCTTACAAACACAAACGTGAAATGTCATGTGGATTACACTACTTGAATGGAATGACAACAAAACGGAAACAAAGCAAAATTTCCGGTTAAAATTGAATGAAAGAGTAAAAGAAGCATGTGAGCAGATCAGAAATACTGTGGTTGGTGTTGACCCTTCTGTATCTGCTGGTAGCGATGCAGATGTGACTAAATCCCTTTAACTTGCCCAGTGGCTCCCTCTGCCCCCAGCCTGCCTTCCCCTCTCCTAGTTTGCTTGGGCTTTTTGGTGTCTGGATATAAACCAGACTTATTTACCAAGAGGGACTGATTTGCATATTAGCTTTGTAAAATAAGATGTTCACATGGTGGGTATCTGTGCATTCACTCTTTGTGACAATGTACATTTTGAACTAGAGTAATGGTGTTGTGTTTGCACTTTATTTGAAGTCAGCACAGAGCTGGTCTCTGTGCTGTATTTTTTATTATTCTGTTATGTGGTTGTGATTTTATGTAGAATCTGGTTTTTATATATTGCTATTACTTATTTGGTTTTTTTCCTTCAGCTCTATTCTTCCTCTCTCGATGGCACCATTAAACTGTGGGACTTCATGGATGGTATTCCCATTAAAGTATGTTGAGTTATTTGTGTTAAGAGCATGTCAAAAATGGGCACGAATCAGTCTGAGATGGGTTGTTCTACTATGAACACAAACTAAAACCCATCCAATTATGGCAGTAAAAGAATGTGTGATGACGATAATGATGCAGATCCTTTGGGGAAGAAGATGGGAGATGTACTGACATACTGACTTTGCTACCTGCTGCAGTTTTGAGTCCAGGGTAGCTCTGGGAATTGTTCTGCAGTTGGGATACACCCATAGGAATTGGTCCAATGGCTCGAAAATGTGGCCTGCTTACTCTTGCTCATATTTTCTGCTAAATACCCATCTCTGGCTGTGCCTTCTGCTTTGTGTTAGTGATAAGGTATCCTGAGGTTTTTCAGTAAATCTGATGTCTCATATTTCATTAGTACTGTTTTAACATTTGTATCAGTCCTTAATAGAATTAAGGTGTATTTGTTTTAGAATCAAGAATTTTGATTAATACATGAACATTTCATTAAGATATGATGTCCTTATTTTAAAGACATACACACAAATCTAGTAATTGTTGATTTCCTTCTCTTTTTTTTTCCTTCAGACTTTCACTGTAGGATCCAAACTTCTGGCACTGTACGCGCTTGCTAGTGCTGAGGACTCGGTGTTTGTTGTCATTCCGAAGAAGGGTGAACGAGGTACAGCATCATCCATGTCATCTCAGTCATTCTGAGTCTGTGAGATTATTCTCCCACCTTAGGCAGTAATGCCATAAACAGACTTGTCCTATTCACAGCATGCCTAGGTATTTTTAATGAGATTTTGTCTGCAATAAATACATCATCATCCATGTCATC
This sequence comes from Agelaius tricolor, assembly GCF_023055355.1. NCBI lineage: Eukaryota > Metazoa > Chordata > Aves > Passeriformes > Icteridae > Agelaius > Agelaius tricolor. Next base: position 5,448,055 of record NW_027269270.1, read on the forward strand.
TCAGTCATTCTGTGTCTGTGCTACTGTTCCAGCAGTGAGCAGTGTGCTGCAAGAATGGGCTTTAATATATTCATTGTGAAATATTTTTTAAATCATGTGACAATGTCTAGTACTGCACTTTGTACCTCTTTCGTTCTCATTCTGTGACATCTGTCATTCCAATATTTGTCTAGAAGACTGCTTGTCTTTGCTTTTGAAGCATGTACTGCATGGATGTGGTCTCATAGATGCAGTTCATCTTTGAGCAGTGCTTACCAAGGTTCAGGTTATACTACTGAAGTTGGGTATGAGTTCTGGAGATTATTCTCCCACCTTAGGCAGTATTACCATAAACGAGCTTGTCCTATTCACAGCATGCCTGGGTATTTTTTAATGGGATTTTGTCTGCAATACATACAGTTTGGCCTTACTGTGTACTGTAATATATTGCTACTTCAGAGTAAGAGCAAATACTCTGCAGCTTCCCTTGGATTCTTCTGCTTACACTTGCACTGACACGCTGACACTGTCTGGTCCTTGTTCTTCAGTACTACTGTTGGTTTCAGGCAGATTTTTTTCTTTGGTTAGATACATTCCAGCTGGTCTCAGTTAAGCTGACAAAAGGAGCAGGCCAAGATCTGGAAGGCAAGGAGCTCTCAGTCGTTCTGGATGGTGTGGGTGCATCACCAAAGCAAATTGCATTTGGAAGAGAAGTATGTTCCCCTCTGGGTTTTTTTCTTCTCTGGGTGTTGGTTGGTTGGAGGTTTTTTCCCTCTCAGATGAGCTCTATGCTGTTTATAGCACAGCAGTACTGAAACAAAACTGGAAGTAAATTAATCAGTATAAGAACTATACTCTTTTTAATATTACAAAAAAAAAAAAAGGAAACTTTGACACTTAAAATGGAAAAATATTTACTCAATGTCAGCTTATATGTTGTCTCCAGAGTAAAATATTTTGTAGTGAAATGTACTTAATTCTTTTCTTGTGTGAAAACATAATCTATATGTCCTAAATGGCTTTACTTTAACAGGATTCATATGTGGTATCAGTGAAGGATGTGAATCTCCAAGTTTATTTTTTTAAACAGAAATTGTTGAACAGGTAAGAATAAGAACGAAAATGTCAGGTATTGATTCAGTCTGATATATCCTAAATGGTTTTTAACTCATGATGTGTTGCACACATGGTCTCATATTTGGTTTTATGCTGGAGGGGATGTAGTCACTGTATGAGAAACTTCCTGTAGAAGTCAACAGTGAGCAGACCAGTGGCAGTAGTACCTTACCTTTGCAGCTCAGGAATGTATTTTTTTCAGTTAAATACTTAGGTTGATGCTGACCTGAAACAAGTGACATAGTTTGGACAGGGCCCAGGCAGCAGGAGGGAAGCAGGAGAAAAGGAGAGGGAGAGAAAGACAGAAGCAAAAACTCTTTCACCTTGATTGAAGGTGAAGAATTAAGGAAATCAAGAGGAAAATAAGTCTGTCACTATTTTTTGAGAGTGCATGTAACCATAACAACTTGAAAATGTTTAATTTTTCTAATCAGAATTTTTTTTATGTGCACTAGCTGATCCTTTTGAAGATTTGTTTTAGGAAAAACAACCTAACTCTTACAATTAAAGTTCCCTTCTTAACTTTTGAAGGTTTTCATTAAGTACAGCAAAGACAAAAGGAGGAGACAATCGCTTCAGTTGTGTCGTGTGCCATCCTAAGGAGGATTGCATTGCAACTGGCCATGCTGATGGAAAGATTCGCCTCTGGTAGGTGCAGTTTGGTTAACTGTGCATCCCATGAACTCCTCTGACTGCAGGAATTAAGTCAAACCTGAGCAAAGCAGTCTAATTTGTCCTTAGCATTGCCATTTTCAGAAGTCAGAATAAGCAATGAACCTGCAGTGCTGACAGTCTATATGTCAAGTGGAAAAAATGCCTATGTTAAGTTATGCTCCGTTAAATCTAAACTTATGTGTAAAAGGTAATGTAAGAACAGCTGAAATAACTCTTTATGGGCACATCTAAGGAGAGCACATCAGTGGAATACATGATTAGAAACACTACATGGTTAAGTAGGGCTCAGTTGCTCCGTACATCTAAGATGTGAGGTGTGGACCAGGAGGCCTCTGAAAACCTGTAGTGTGGTTCCTTCTCTCCTTCTGCATCATTGAACATAGGATAAACCAGTCTAGAAGTTAGAAGACAGGATGATATAATCGATTCAGTTCAATATCTCCTTTGGTTTACTCTGTTATTGATGTTGTGAGTAAAGAATTGTTTTGTTCCTCTCCGCACAGGAGGAATTTCCACCACAAGAAAGCATACACATATTCTGCACTGCACTGGCATCATGATATTGTCATGGATCTGGCTTATTCTTTGGAGGGTGAGTAAAAGAAAAATAAAAACCAGAACAAAGCAATAAAAAAAAACTCTACCAAAAAACCCCAAAAATCTCCATCAAACAAACAAAACCTTCTCAAATTTTAAGTGTTGCAGCAGACAAGGAAGAATCTGTAGAAGCTCCAAGTCTGTCCACTTACTAACAAGCTAATTTCTAGAATTTTAAGTGTATCCAGGAAGGATCTGAAATAAAAACTAAAGGAGTTATTTTTTATATGCATTTTGATTGGCATTTATAATGTCAAATATCTTCCTCCTATTGTAGAAGGAGAAATCTTAACCCCTTCTCTCACCTCTTCTCCCTCACCTCCACTCTTCCTCCCCTTCTGTTTTATTAATAGTACTGATGAGTTCTTGCATCCAAATAAAACAAGTCAGTCTTGTCTGAGCTCAAACCTGCTGTCAGAAATAATACACTTCTGTTTGAATTGTGTCATCTGAACTATTCTTAAGGTATTTCTTACTGCAGAGTACTTTTCACAGAAGGAGAACAATTTAGCCATATCCTAACACAAATATCCAGCTGATTCAGAAAGTGATGGGATCTACTACTCCCAAAGCATTGCTGAAATTTCACTGTAGACACAAGTTCCTGTTACTTAATCCAAGTTTCTCTAGCAATTTAACAGGAGATAATGAAAAACATGTCTTTTCATTCTCAGTTTAAAAAGTTTTGAGAAACTCATGTCCATCTGTCATTGTAAAGACACAGGCTGCTGATTTCATTTCTTTTTAAGCAAAACCTTTTAACTGTATTTTGTTGCTGGAAAAGGAACCAGGTTGCTGAGTGGTGGAGTTGAATCTGTTCTAGTCCAGTGGCACAATGAATCTTCATGCCAGAAGGATTTCCTGCCTCGTTTGGGGTCTCCCATCGAGTGCATCTCCATGTCCTCTGACGGCGTTCTCTGCTGCACCCTGCACACAGACAACAGTAAGCCAAAACACATCCTAGTATCACTTCAGTGGAAATGCAAATCTGTATGAGCTTTATTTGGATGATTTTGGATGAATTAACTAAGATCTGCATAAAATTTCATTAGTGATCTGCAAAAACAGATTCTTGTTCTTTTGCTCTTTGATGAGTTCTGTGAATTTGCTTGGTGACTGCTGTAACTTGGCTTTCCACCTTGGTGTCATAAACTGGGAAAAGATACATCTACAGTACAGATGGTTACATTCTTTCCCACCATGAGATGTGTGCCTTTTGTGAGACTTGGTCTGCTTTCTCTTTCAGGAATAACAATAATCAACAGCAACCTAAGGTTTTCCAGAAGTATTCAAGGGCTAATCAAAAGTAAGTGCAGTAAAATTTGTCTTCCACTTAGAGGGTGGAATGTGTCACTTGACAGCTTTGGTCATTTGTCACCTGAATTTTGTTTCCAGGTAGGGATGTCAAGACTGGCCTAGTGGTTGATCCCAGAACCAAAGCTTTGGTCCTGAATGGAGAGCCAGGCCACTTGCAGTTCTATTCCCTCCAGAGTGACCAACAGTTGTTCAGTGTAAGTTGGATGGGCTTGTACCAAAACTTTAACTTATTCAGTCAAGTAACTTGTGCATCAGGATTTATTTAAAGACTTAATATGTAAAATGGGGAAAAAAACCTTGCAGCTATCCCACAAGGCTGGATTCCAGGCTGACATGTTCTTGGGTTTATCTTTGTTCATGTGCTAAGCAAATCTAAATATTGATACTGAAAAAAGTACTCTAAAACAATGTGCTATCCTGTTAAATGTCAAAAATTTGTAGGTAAAACACCTTCAAATTATTTTTCATTCTTTCCTACACTTCGCATCACTGTGGAATGCACATGCTCTAATTGTGCTTTCCCCACACCCTGGCATACTTCTTCATGCCACGGCCCAGTCAGGTCTAACTGGAGCCTTCAGAACCTCCTTCCTCCGTGGTTTCATGAGTGGTATCTCTTCCAGCTGCACCTGCATTTCAATCCCCTGTGGCCTTGCTTTGCAGCTGGACATCGTGCAGCGGCAGTACATCCACCAGGCGGGCCTGAAGCAGTCGGACCTGGTGAAGGTGGCGTTCAGCGCGCGGGGCTCTTGGCTGGCCACGGTGGAGGAGAGTGAGGAAGTGGCTGACCCCGAGCTACAGCTGAAGCTGTGGTTCTACAGTGAAGAAACACAGAGGTAATGGTAACAGCTGGCCTTCCAGCTGTCAGTCACACAAATCCCTGCACACATACTGCCTTGCAAAGGCAGAGTTTTCCCAGATCTGGGAAGTTACCGTGCACACTACAGCATCTACAGCAGAGCACAGAGTTGCACTGAATACACACAGGAAATAATTGCTCTGGATCTATTTTATTTACAGTAATTAAAGACTGTTGTAACCATGGGACTTAAATTCACATATTTTCATGGTATGAAGAATTATGGACCTGACAGAATGGTTCTGTAGCTCATATAGTTTTCCCGCCTCTGTGGGAAATTAAATCATTAATTAAAGAGTCCTTCTCCAGAAGGTTCAGAAGATTATAATTGTATTGTTGGTCTTTGTCTTTAGCTAACATGTGCATTAATAGCCTTTCCTTAATTTTCCTTTCCTGGTTAATAGCCTTTCCTTAATTTTCCTATTAAAAAAATTACATTTTGACTACAAATTATTTTTTTAAAGAAACAAGGCCAAAGAAAGCTACTACGCAGATCAACCACGTAACTGATTTTCTAAGTACTGGAGAGACTGCCCAGGGTTCAGGCTGAGTGTTTGGGAGATGCTTGTCTACTGATAATTTTTGGTGCTGGGCTACTGTATGGAAGCCACTAGGGAAACCTGATCTGTTAATGCAATACCATTTAGCTGTCTTTATTAGAAATTCCTTTGATTGCTCTTCTCCCTGCCCATTCCAGAATCAGCTTGAACTGAATTCTTCCCCAGGTTCCAAATGAAATAGAATGGCAAGCTTTTGCTTTCTTTTCCTATAGCTTTGCACTGAACACCAGAATAAACACACCCCATGACAACCACATCACAGACATGTGCTTTCGTGACATGGATGAACTGGGAGATGACTCCCTCATACTGGTAACAACTGGCAGAGACTGTGTGTTTAAAGTCTGGGTGATGGTAGGAGACTCTGATCCAGAAGGTAAGCATGGCCAAAAAATAACTTACTTCATCTTGTAACATAGAGCTGTAAGAATAACCTGATTTGGAAAGGGCCTACAATGCCATTTGAAGTCATGCTGTAGAAATCAAGACCCTACTTTCATTTGCCTAGTCCCCTGCATTCATCTGCTTCTGCTGCTGCATGAAGTATTGTGTTCTCCTGAGCATCCTGTGATGGAGTTCTGCCATAGTTCCACAGTATTAGTTTGGTCTGGAGGTTCCTGATATAACCAAAGACCTTGGCAAGCTGCTGCAGAAGGGAGTGGCAGCCTGTGTTCATTTGTTAAAGAACTGTGTGTGGTAGTGATTTTTCCATGCTGAGAAAATGGATTTTTGTCAGTCCTCTGCGTTGGCTTTTCATTTGAGACTCCTGCTCAAAGGAGCAGGGTACAGAAATGTGTTACTGTGTTTGAGCAGAATTAGAGTAAAATAATAGCACTTCTGCAATTTGACATATCCACCAGTTCAGAGTTCATTTTTGGAGCACCCTTCCTTTCTATTAGGTACTTGAACATCATAGAATGGGTATTTAGGTATTTCTGAGATACTTTTAATCGCCAAATTTAACCTCTTGGAAGACATGCTGATGTTCACTTCTTTCAAACACACCACCTGTGTATGTTTATTGATTGTTCTGTATGCCTTTGGACATGAAATACACAAGATTTCCAACACATTAATGTCCTTTTACTTAAATGTTATTACAGTGTCAGGCACACTTAAGTGAGGTGGCACTTTCCTGCCACTTGGCTGTCTTGTCATTTCATGTTCCTAAGTAGCTGTGACAGTGGTGTTGCTGAACTGCTTGCAGTTTAGTAATCTGTTTGTCTTTTCATGGGCAGGTGAGAACATGTTCAAAAGTACTTTTGAGCTACTAGGGTTTCCATTTGGCAGACTTTTCCAGACTTTCTCTTTCCAAGCTCTTTATCCCTCAACTGTGGCTGCTCATGAGAAGAAAGACAAAACTCTTGTCATTTACTGTATTAGTAGTAATCTCCCCAGTGGTATCTGAAAGAGTGTTTGGTTTTGCTTTTTTTAATAAATTATTCTGAGGCTAAATCATATCGTAACTTAATGAGCAGATACTTTGATCTTGAGTATAGTGTCAGTTGAGGATGAAACTTTTTTTTTTCCTTCCACAAAATAGTTTTGTATCTGCTGCCTGGCCTCATGATGGTGTTTGTATTTGAGTGACTACAGGGTTCTGTTTCATGGCATATGTGAAAGTACCAATTAGTGGTGGCTGTTGTGGTGTATCTGCCCAGTGGGGCAGAGTAGGAATGCTTAGGTAGAAGGGCTTGACATGCTGCAGCTTCTGTGCAGCAAATACTAGTTCAAAATACTAGTTCAGCAAAGAGCAGGTCTCTTGCTGGGCCCCTAGATGGTGCCATGCAGTTGGAAGTACTCAATCGTTTCTGGCTTTTTTTTTTTTTTAGACAGGTCTTTTAATCATCAACTTGTAGCCATTATATAAAGGGTAGCTTAGCATAGGGTGATTTTCCTTTTTTTTTTTTTTTTTCCTCATCCTACTCAAATATTTCAAAAGCATGCTGTAGGAATTATTTTATACTAGGAAATATATGTTAATGTGGTAAGTACATCACTTTGCTCCAGTTTATTTTCTGGTAACTATCAACAGTGGGAAATGTGTCCAAACAGAATGCAGTGGCAGGTGAACCAACAAAAGGAACATGCTGGTGGGTCACTTGATGATCCTCAAATCCTCTTTAAATGAACCATGAGCTTTGTTGGACTCAAATGCAAGCTGTGTTCAGATTTTGAGTAATGCTCCTGTTTTCTTGCTAGAGTTATGACACAACAATTTTTCCAGAACAATAAGTGTTGAATCTACTTGGGTATCATTTTACCTAACCTCTGCCTCTGTGAGAGCACAGTTAATGGAGTTGGCAAACTAAACATGAATATTGTACCATGTCAGTCTCAAGGTTCTCTGTTCAAATGCAAAACTGAGGACAAATAAAAACCCTATCAGCTGTTTCTCATCTACCAGGGCAGATTCTCTCTACTCTTCAAAAATTGTGACAGAAAACTGCCTTGCCTTGAGCTTGTTTTGCAGTAATAATTGAATTCTTCTTTCTTCATGTATGGACTTGAATTAACTGGCTTGTTCATTCAATGCAGCACACCAGAGTGTGAGCTGGAGCTGTGACTTTGTAGGCAGCTACCACAACTACCAAGCTACAAACTGCTGCTTCTCAGAAGATGGCTCTTTGCTGGCTGTTAGCTTTGAAGAAACTGTCACTGTATGGGATTCACTAACTTGGGATCTTAAGTGTACATTTTGCCATCCCCCTGGAAATATAAGGTACATTTTTCATCTGCTCTTTTGTGTCTCATTTGAACTCTTGAGAAAAGAAAGAATCAATTCATAGCAGAACAAGACCTTGTATATGTTCATAAACATATACACATAAACATTGAATTTATCAGTCTTAAATTCATATATAGAAAATACTAAAATGGCTTTTAGGTGGTGGTTAAAAATAAGATTGAGCATTGCAGTTCCTTCTTACTTGCTTATGTCTCTTGTACCTGTCATCCTTAAATCTGTATTATGGAGAACACAAGTAGTGTGTTGATAGCCCTTCTCTTTTCCCCCATTAATCCAGGGGTGAATCAAAGTCCTGGAGAAGTGTAAATGCAAACAGTTGGTTCTTTATTTGTGTATGCATGCATGCAAATGGAAATTATATCAATAAACCATAAAGGCATGATGACTTTAGCTGTACTATGAAATACGTATCTTGATCTTCTGTAACCTCTGTTCAAAAATCCATGTTTTCCTGGCAGACTATCCCAGCAATGCTCCATTGTATGCTGTCATGATAAAAGACATCAACATTGTATGGTCACAATATTTTAAAGACTCTTGGCACAAAGAATCATGGCAGCATACAGAGGTTTCTCCCTTCCATGTGCTGTGTGTATATTTGTAAGCGCCTTTTTTGTGTGATGAAATCTGTTTTATGTTGGTCCTCTAAGATTAGAAATTGAGAAATGTTATTCTGAAACTGCTGTGGAGGAAAACTGTGGGAGGCATGTGAGCCACCAGTTTGGTGCAGTGGCAAGCTTTTCCCAGGCCAGCTGCCTCCTCTTACAAACTTTACTGTTTGTTATATTAAAAAGAAATAAATTACTCTAGGAATATAATGAATTGCTGTATTATTTGCATAATGTCAAAGGGCTATGCTTTAATATAGAAATTCTGTCCCTTATTAGCTTTTTTTAAAATCCTTTATCATTAGAAGTCCTAAGGCTGTTCTGTTATTCTCAAACAAGAGACTGAGAAATCACATGCTTTCTCCAACTGGAGTTCTAATAGCCCTTTTTTAACTACCTCTCTCATTCTAGTTCCTAAACAATAGTAGGGCTTCTTTAAATAGTAAATTATTTTCCAATCCCAGTGTGAACACTTACAGTTATGTATGGGTTTGTAATGTATTTTAGAGTTTTAAATCCCTCCTTCATATTGGAATGTTGTAGAAAAATGTAATCCTTACATAATTATGCACTCTTTAAATTATCAGACTTATCTGATAGTTGTGTGTGGAGTTTCATGCCACTAGAGGTGAATGCAAAAAGCAAACTTTGGATTTAAATACCAAAACTAAATCATAACTAAGTGGTTTTTGTGAGTTGTAATTGCTACATAGAAAAACAAAGATCAACTCTGAAGGTGACTAATTTGTGTTGACTTTTTACTTCTGTAGGAACATCTGCTTTGGGAGACTAACATGTTCCAAGTACCTTATTGGTGCCACTGATTATGGCTTTCTGTGTTGCTGGAACCTGCTCACTTGTGCATGTAAGATCAGCTTGAATGTGTGCTGGAGTAATTTATTACTTGAAATTATTGTGAAACCTTGAAATCATTCTAGTTCAGTTTCAGATTTAACACACTACAAAATGCCCTGTGGAAATGGGATTATTTTCATACTTAGGGTAGGATACTGTCTGTGCATGTGCTTTGTGTGTGCAGAATAAATCTTGGGTTAGGTGAATGATAACCCAGTAATAGGTAGTATTTCTTACACTTGTGTAGGAGTTGGAAGCATTTGTGTGTTTTTATTCACCAGGGAATGGGTGGAACTGCCTCTTGCAGCAGCTAAGGCCTTCTGTGTTGTTTGTTTGACCTTTTGTTTGGCTCCTTTTCACCTCTGCCTCTTGCTGTGCTTTTCAGTGGAGTGGAGTGCCCACCTCAACGTCGTGGTTCTGCAACCTGATCCTCTTTCTGAACACATTGCTGCAGTCTCATGGCTCTCCAAAGAGTCCAGCTGTAAGTACAAAGCCTTCTTTCACTAGTCATAATCAGCAGAATTTAAAACTGGGGAAGCACAATTCCTAGAAAAGGTTTTCTTAGAATTCAGACCATAAAAGCTGGAGAGGGACTTCAGCGTGTGCTTGCATCTGTGGAAACTGAGCCATATCTGACATCAGCATTCAGATAAAGTGTGTTACCTTTTCTTCCAGCAGGTAGTTTCAGGTACAGGATAGATCTCAGGATTAACCACACTTTCTGGTGAGGGTCTCAAATGTTCTTGACCCTCTCGTGTAAATGCAGAACTACCCAGCTACATTTTAGAGCTCTGATATTAAATTAAATATACTCTGACATTAAATTAAATAACTCTTCCTACAGAAATGTTAATTTCCAAGTGTGTTCTCTGGACTGGAGTATTGTGAAAAGTCCCTTCTATTACTGAGTAAAGTTAGCCAGTTAAATTCCTGTGAAGTGGTGCTTGGAGGCAATCCTGTCCAGCCTTCCTGGCTGTGATATGCAGGGCTTTGACAGCTGGCCAGGAGCATAAGAATTTCCTGATTTAAGAAGAAGATATTTTTGGTTTTGCAGTGTTTGTGTTTAAACCAAGTGAGCCATGGCCAGTCTACATCCAGAGAAATCTTTGTAAAGAAAAGATCCTGCTTGCTGCCTTCGTTCCAAGAGATGAACCTGAAATGATAAACTCAGAAAAATACCTTTGGCTAAGAAAATCCCAGCTATTTTTTCTTACAGATACACAAGTAAGGAATAGTAATTGGTAGGTGGTTCCTGGGGAAAAACTGTTTTCTTTAAAATGGATTTATAGGAATTCAGAGTTCTGCTTATGAGCATGGGAGTTCCTTTTTTGATTTCATTTCATTGTAAGCTGTCCTTTATTGAAAGCTTTTAACTGCCAAAACAGCCTAAGATCAAAATTATTTACTGGTTTTCTACTATTCCTGTGAATAGTTTTATGCTGCTTCATTGATACAAGACACTAGATAACATGGGAACATTGCCTATGCTGTTTAACTTAAACAATCACCTAGAAGCTGTATGGATTATTGCTGATTATTCACGTGTTCCATGTGATATTCAGTTTCCCTGTAATTTCTGGATGGGGGTGTGGGTTTTTTGTTTGTTTTCCCAAAAAGCTTATAGAACCTCTAGGTCCATTCTTGCTTCTCTTCAGTTTCTTTACAAAATAAAGATGAAGAGATGGGTTTTCCTCTTCCACTTGACTGATAAAACTTTTGGGCCAGTTGGAAGCTTCTGTAGGCAAGCTATGTAAATATAGAAAGCAGTTTCACATATGACAACTCTGCTACATCCTTCTGTATTTTAGGAGCTAATGACACTTAGCACAAAATCTCTGGAAGAAAGGCTCACACCATCAAGCAAACAGGTACCTCTCATAGAACTTCTGACTGAGATGGGCAGAGCGGTTCAAAATTCTGATGGTGGTTATACTGTCATATTGAAATTCCCTTTTGTCATGAAAATGCTCAGCAGATCATTACCTGGAGTCACAGGCACTTAGCTGAAGGGGCAGTAATTGGATTTGCTTATTTTTTGACAAGAATTGCTGTTTGCAATTTTTTTTAAGTATCAGTGAGCTACTCTCCATTTTGCCTGGGGGGAAAATTTTTCTAAAATCTTCAGGTTACACAAATGAAGCTAAATGTTTGAGTAAGCTCTTTGCTTATCTTAGTTTCTGTAACACTTGGAACCTTGAGTGTGGTCTTAACTATGGGGATGAACAGTTGTCAGTCAATTGTGACTTACCTGTGAGAAGGCGTTCCAGAACTGCATTCCAGTATGTATTTCTGTGGAGAAGTAGTCTGGGAAGTTGGATTTTTTTTTTTAATTCATTTTGAAGAAGTTAAAACTGTAACAGCAGCATTTGATTGATTTGGTTGTTCAGATAAAGTAGATCAAAGTAGAGGTTAGTATCTTTCTAATATAAAATGCTGTGGGACTGTGGGCATATGCAGTCAGTTTCTTTGGAGGGTGGGGAAATAATTTGGTGTTCAGATTAATGTATATTGATGAAGGAAAATGCCAATAGTCAAGGTACCATGTTTTGTTTCCCATTGCATAATTGAATCTCTCTGCAGATGATGCTGGAGTATAAATGATCTTTTGGTTCTGTGGAATCAGAAAAAAACCATCCTTTGGTTTTCTGGCACATGCACCACCTTCCATACTTGGAAGTTAATAGGTAGATCAGCAAACTAAAATCCAGTGTTCTTGGGGCCATATTCTGGAGAGTTTTGTAACCCTCTGTGCAGGATTCTCTCCAGACACCTGACAGAGAATGAGTACAAAGAGCCACATAGCTCAGTTGAGTTAAATTTGAGTGTAGGCTTTTCTCATTTGGGTTTATTCTGAATTTTGGTAACTTAGAAGGAGATAGAACTTAGATTTGTGACACTAAAATTCTACTTATATTTTTTCAAGCTGGCAGTAGAAGAAAGTCTTCCTGTGACACCATTTAGTGTGCTGCTGGGAAAGCACAGACGTCAGCAAGCACAGGAGGATACAGACCTTGGAAAACCAGTTGTTCATAATAGACAGGAACAAGCTTCACCTGCTGTCAAAGAGGTAGGAGTAATTACAGTAAAAGTAATTACAAGCAAAATCATGACAAACAAAGCCTCTCATAAAGCTTTTGTTTTATCTTTGCAGCTTTTGCACACTCCAGCACACGTTTTGCCATCTGCTTCCTTCCTCTGCACTATATTTATTAACTCATTGCTCATCTCCAAAGAGAACAAAAGGTAAGAAAAGTTCAAGAACTCTCCTTAGTTATCAAAGTTACTTTAAATTATCTGAATCTTTGTTCAAAGTGTAAAAGCAGTTTTCCAGCACTCTTTATCTATTCAGAAATTTAGTAGAATACTTCAGTGCGGTAATGGTCTGGCTGTTTAGTGTATTGGCTCTTTTGTTGCTGTTGTTTTTGCTGGGTTTTGCATAATGTGCTTATATGCAAAACACTGCCTTTTACACTCAAATGTGCTCTATGAATTTAACTTTATTCCAGGGATTTAATGGCTTCTTAGTGCTATTTTTGGTTAAATATTAGATTCTCAACTTCATTTGAAATTACTATGACTTGCTGCGTAATTTTTGGTTTCAGTTTCTAGATACACCAGTGAGTTAGAAGCTTGATCGTGAGAATTGGTTTAGAACTCAAATGTCATTTCTAATTAAGCTACAAAATAAAAGGGTATACTATAAGCACATCTAAGTTTGGCTTACAGTGCATTAATGCCAATTTAATAGAGGAGTTTGATAGGTACTTAAAATTGCAGCTTTCTCCTTTGGGATCAAAGGAATGCAGGCACAGTGATTATGACAGTGGTCTTGTTTTAGGATTAATATCTTGTCACTCACACTGAAGCCAGTTCAGTGATTGCATTTTTGTGCCATCTGTTCTTTAAAGTGCTTCATTATACTCTGCCAGGCCAGGGATGAAGGCCTGTCCTTGCAATCAGGTGTTGGTGTGGATTTGCCAGATGGGTGAGTGGAAGGTTCACAGGGCCAGAGCTCACCCAGGAACAGTCTCAGCCCCGGAGTGTGCCCTGGCTTCTGCCCTACAGCCTGTTCTGTGTCCTGGCTTCTGCCACCTTGTGCTGCCACTGCTGCAAGATCTCTGACTGCACAGCACAACAAAACAGCCACAGAACAGTGGCAGAAATCTAATACATGGGAACTTGAATCTAGTTTCAGTCCTGAAGAATGTGGGAGTTCAGTGACCTGTGTAAATATTTGCACTTGCAGAGCAGCAGTGACTGCTGTGGCTGTGCATTTAAAGGTACATGTAATAGTAAGCATTGGGCGCTTGAAGTTTTACTACAATTTATCAGTGTATATATTATACAGTGGATATATTATTAGCATTAAATACTTCTATTTTTCTTGGCAATATGATATTACTGTGTGCTTCTCCATTTACATTTTGTGAGTGATGAATAGTTTGTGTTAGAACAGATGATTTTTAGAAGACCACTACTGTTTTGCCATGCAGTTCACTCTTTATAGATCTGGAATATTTATACAACAGACACTTGAATTAATACTATTGATTAATGCATTTTAAATTATAACAGTTCCATATAATTTGTTGGAATTGTGCTTTCTAATTCAGCACAGGCTTAAAACTCTTAAACACAAAAGGGAACAGCCACTTTAAACATCTCTCTATGTTTAGAGAAAAAAATCCGAACAACCAAGGAAATTTTTTCTTTCCTAGTAACGCTCTAGGTATTGCAGCAGTTTTTAAGACCAAGTGACCCTTTTCAGATTTGAAAGAGAAGAGTGACCTTCTTGAACACTGTCTCATCTACCAGTACATCCAACATTTCTGATCTTGTAGGACTGCAATGTTGTAACATTTGTCATAAATGCTGACCTGCCTGCTCTGCACTTACTATATTTCAAGAAAGAAAACTATTTTAAGTTTACTTAGAGGAGAGCTATTTAAAAAATGGCTTGAAATTGAGCTGGCAAGAAAAGTATAGTAGGTAGACTAAAATGAAAAAAAAAAAAGATAAAATCTTGTTTACTTAGTTGTTTGCATGATACTTCTCCCCTGTACTACTGTAGTATGTGAAAGTACCTATTAATTGGGTTGTTTTCAACCATCTTACAGTGCTGAAGAAGTTGCTGATGAAGTAGAAATGGAAAGTGAAAAAGCAGAGGATGAGTCAGATGAGGAAGATGTCACAGCAATGGAACAAGAAGATACAAGCCCTATGGAATTATTAGGAGAGATGACATGTAAACTGTCTAAATCCCAGGAAAAGGAGCTACGGAAAATAAGAAAAATGGACTACAGCTGGTTATCAGCCTTCTGAACAGACATCTTACGTTTTTTATACTGCAAGTTGAAGCTTTGTGGATTAAATATACTTTTAAAATTTTTTTTCAGGTCCTCTGGCCAAAAATTTTATCAGCTTCTCTTTCCAAAGGAATGCAGAACAAGGGGGAGTGATTAAAGTTTTGAAAAGCGGATTCTGCTCCTAGTTTATTACTGATTCTGTGACCTTAGAAAATGCTTAACCTGGTTTGGGGGCTCCCCACCCCCTTGCAAGTGTATTTAAAAGGCTAATAGCAAAACTGAGTTCATTATCTGGCTTGTGATCAGTTAACAAAGTGACAACTCAGCTGCTAAAAATTTTTCCCACTGAGGTTGGGTTACTGCTGCCAGAGCAGCAGCAGCAAATGCCTTCAGTTGGTGACAGAGCTTAGCTCAAGGTGTGGCAGGGGAAGTCAGGCTGGTTCTTGGTGCTGTATGCAGGTAAGTAACAAGTCTCCTCCCCACCACTTCCTCTCCAGCTGTTGAGACAGATGAAAAGTGGTTTAACATGCCTGGTTAGAGAATATAGCTATTAGTGTTTGTGGAGTTCACAGAGTATGGAGATTCTCAGGTGGAGGGTGCACAATGTATCAGAGCACTATGAAACCTTTCCAGAACTCAAGAAAACTGCATCATGTAGGAGATGCATCAGTTTATGCAACAGCTAGTTTAACAGGCCTTTAATGCATCAGCTGCAATTCCAATATATCACTTAACTATTCATAACAGAGTGTAGAATTGGTTTGAAGTGGTGAATTTGAGGGCCCAAGTGCGAATACAATCTCTGTGGTGCTAAAACTATTCAGATTAAAAATGCTGGAGCAAGAACAATCCAACGTTCAGTGAAACCTGAGTTCTTACTCTACTTTTCAAACAAAGTAGAGGACCCTTTGCTTCCTCTCTTGTGTTAACATGATACAGTGGAAGGCAGTTAGTGGCAACACTTTTAACTTTTTCAGGGGAATTACCCTACAGTAGACAAAATCTGTCACTTCCACCCATGTATAGAAATACTGAAATTCATCCTTAAGCATCAAGGAAAGCAGCTCAGAATCATTTTTCTAGCAGGTTTACCTCTCCCATTTTAACACCAAGGCAGTGTTTGCTCCCTTGGTGTGCTGGCAGGTCCATCATCAGCTGCCACAGGGTTAAACAGGTCCAGGCTGCAGCCAGGGAGGAATGGATGTTGTAGCAGCACCCAGAATGTGGCACAACAGTGAGCTGTACATTTAGGAGTGAGGTACTTTGGCTGTTGGGCCTGCCATGCTGAGGCTGTGGGGGGGACTCTTAAACCCTGGGAGATGGAAACACTGCCATAGAGACAGGGGCACTGAAAAGAGCTGTTAAAAACAGTTCCACCAATAGGTCTGACTGCTGGCCTCAGGAAAAATAAGCCAAAAACTAGTTTAAAACTTGTTATAGAAAATTACCTTTTAATTCTGTAAATTCACTATCATAGATGTCAAAACACAAATGTGAGGATATGAAGATATTTTAGAAGAAAACAATTTATGTAAAGAGCTTTGGAATGTCTGCCATGCAACTTGAATTGAGTGGTGATAGTCCCTTGCACATTCTATATTTCCTTCTAGTCAGACATTAATGTGAAAAATAGTTAATTGATCCAGTTTCAGACTAAAGCAGCCAGGGTTAACTTAGTCCCATGGCATCAAGGGGCTTCTGCATCTCCTCATACAATAAAGTCAGGCACCACAGCTCTTAGACTACCACTACTTATGACTGTGACATTTTCTTCTCATAGATTATTTACTAGGACTAGTATTACTGAGATTTTTAAGGGAAGTTTATCATAGTTAGGCATTTTCCTTTCCTGTTTGGGCCTTGGTAGGCAGAAAAATTCCATTTTAAGACCTGTAAAAGTTTTTCAAAGTTAGTTTGCTTGTAAGTTCATGTCTCTTATTTCTATCACACTTACAGGGAGAGAAGGAAAACACACCCTACCACAACTCTGGCCAGGTTTCTGCTTTTACATTTTGCTCCCTTTGTTTAACAGCTTTTTAGATAACCTCATACGTAACTGAAGCAAAAAAATCACAGCTCCCCAAATGTTAGCAATTTTTATTTCCATCCCTCTTACCTGCAGAGCTGAAACTGATACAGCCTTTTATAACCTTGGACCCAGTGGATTTTCCCCTGAAAGTTTCAACAGAACAAATAGGGAAAATTATTTAAGACTCTAACTGACAAATGATAGGTTTTGAAAATTCAGAAACATTAAGAAAGTACAGGAAAATAAAAAGATTCCCCCTCCAAAATATGCACCATACTAGGAAAGACACACTGAAAGGTTTTGGAATTTTTTCTTAAATAACATCAGACTTCAACTCTGGGAAAAACAAGTGTGACTTGAGCAGAGATCTGTTCACATGTTGTTGCAAAAGTGCTGCTTTAAAGCCTGGCGTTGTGTTACTGTGTCAGCAACATTTAAGTGTGGCTTTAAAGGAGGAAACTTTAATATCTGTTCATGTGGGGCTTTTTTAAATTCACATGAAAGTCAAGTGCTTTCCTGGAAGCCAGGCTGGCATGAGCAAGAGACAGTTCACATGCAAGTCAGCATCTGAAGGTGCAGCTTTGTGTTCAGGCAGTAGTGCATTGTGTTTGTTAGAAATCTTCATCAACATACAGCTTTTAGACTTAAATCTTTTGTCATTATTGACTTGGTTTTGCATTTCCCAGCAGACTGAACATCCTGGGAGAGGGCCCTGACTTTGTAGTTCTGTCAGTTTGTATTTTCTGCTCAAGAAGGAAATACATTTCTGGTTACAGTTTTACTACATTTAATAGGCACATTCTTGACCAACCTTTTAGAAAACATCTTCTGATACTGTAATTACAACAATGAAGAATACAGAGGGAGGGCTGCTACTGATTTGTCTGTGGCTGCTTTCATTTTAAAACAGTTCTCTGCTGTTCCTTCATTATTTTACTTTTGTTTTTTTTAATTTCAATCTTGGGTATCTCAGTAGCCTTAATCAGTCCCTGTATTTACTGTGATGCCCTAAGTCAAATCTTAATTTGATTTTTTGGCTTCTGCTTCTTCCCTGTAAAGGCTACTTTACAAGATTTTATTATTATTTTATAGAAAGATTTGACACAAAAGACCATAGAGAAGAAGATTGAACTTAATCTCATGATTCCAGTTACATGATAAATACAACAGGTAAAAAAACACCTCTGCAGCATGTAGAGGTCAGTGGTTCAATACCTGTGGGTGTCCTGTGCATCACAGCAGGACACCAATTTCCACAGAAGCAGTCACAGCTTTATTTAGGCTGAGGGACAGACCACACAAGGGTGGCAAGTGCCTGGAAAGGAACTTGTTTACTCCCCAAATTTTCCACTCAAACAAGTGGTTGGATAAACATGAGAGCCTGAAAATTCAGCAGCTATGGCAAGCATTAAAAAAAATAAATATACAGGCAAGGCCTTATGGAGCACATCATGGCAATGGGCTTTGACTGAGGGGCTGCTCCCCTGAGACTGCTCAGGTGCTGCTCTAAATGCTGCAGAGGTGCCCAGTAATTTCAGCCCATGTGTTCCAGTCAAGTGCAGCTCCACAGGGACTGAAATCACTGCTCTTCACTGGCATTTTGTGAGGCCCAAAGCAGTTATTGGTTAACAGCAGCTCCAGCACATGCCCTGGCCTTGGTGGGCAGATTTGGCAGGAAAGCCATGAGAAAGGGGCAGTAGTTGCTATGGTTTTTTGAGTTCAAGAACAGGAGAAAAAAGCCTGCAAATTGTGCCGCATGTTTTAGGATCACCTGGATGTTGGTATTTCAGCCAACAATCACATTGTCTGTCTGGCCTTGGGGAGGCTCTGGCAATACCTCAGTGTGCCAGACCCCAGTCTGCAGTGAGCCTAAAGCACATGCTAACAGCCAGAATTAGAACCAGCAGAGAATAGGACAGAGGAAAACAACAACAGCTTCAAATATAACTCAGAGAAACAGACCTTCTGCCCCAAAGCAGAGGAACTGAGGTATATTTATTCTTGACAGATACTAGACTAATTTTGCAAGCCTCTGATAAAAGCCATTCTATGGTATGGAATCTGTTCAGTGCTTACCTTTTCTGACAGACACAGTTTTTCCTAATAAAAGTAATCTTTCCTGCAAAATTTCTGTGCCATTTGTCATTAAGAGTCTGTATAAAAAAAAATGAAAGCATGCTTCTCTGTTTCCTTTAAATAAAATAACATCCCTTATAACTTTTATTTTTGCTTTTCCCTGGTCCTTAGCAACACCAGAACTGTCCTTCAGCCCTTCTTTGGGGTAATTGCTTAAAGGTCAAATATTGTTCTGACTAATGAGTAATTTCAAGGGCAAAACTTGTCAGGGCCATTTAATACATTTCTGGGAAGTCCTAAAGCCTGTTCTTTCTCTGTTCTGGCTTGTACTCCTTGCTGATTACTTTTAGTATCTGAGTCTTTCTGGTGATGGCAGAAGCAAAGGCAGCAATTTGTGCATCAGCTAACAGCCCAGTGCTTCACAGCAAACCCCTCTCCCAGTGCAGAATCCCTGCAGAGCACTGGTTTCTGTGGAAATCCCAGTTCAGACTGAACAGTGCAGGTTCAGCTTTAGCCTCTGCACAGCATTTCCTTGAGGAGTTAAGTAGTAGGCTGTAATGATGTAAACTGGAATTTAGCCAGGGCAGCAAGGTCATTCCCCTCTAAGGTTGCAAAAGACATTTAAATAATACTCTGAACAGCTCTGCATTTTAACTTCTTCACCAACATAAAGGGGTGGGCTTGTCACAGTAGTCTTCACAAGATGAAATCATTATCAGAGGGCAGAAATAATGAACAATATTTGTGTTTGTACTGTAAAGCCAACTCAGGATGAAATCCCTACTCTTCAGAAATCACTGACAAAGCACCCTTTCACTTTACAGCCCAGGGTCACAAAGTCACAAGGCCAGCAACAAGGTAAAGCACCAAATCTCAAAATACTGCTATAAGCAGTGTTCTGAGTTGTATGTGTGGTCTGAAAGTGAATGAAGCCCCAGCTTCTTACAAAGAATTTCTTGTTAATATTGTTGGCAATAGAGGGAACGAAGCCCTTTAGGTAAATACCATCATGTGGCTGTAAGGAAAGTTACCCCACAGCTCTGGAACCTGCCTATCAGCAGTTCCCAAGGCTGTGGTTTCTCAAATGCTTTGAACATGTAAGTGGCCACCATGGAAAGAAGCATTCCCACCTCCCAGCTAACATCTGCTGCCTGCTGCTGCATCTCCTGTGCCAACACAAGCTCCCATTGCCTTTGTGGGAACTGGCTGGGGGAAAAAATCTGCGTATAGCAAAACCAGATAATACATGAATAAATAGTTTAAGATGTTCCCAGAACTGCAGTTCCACTGAGAACAGGGCAGGACTTTTCTTCAAGAGTTTTTTCTATGCTCAGAACATGAAGTTTTAAGGTTATACACCCCAATCTCACTCCCATTTGTCTCAGAGCCTGTCCCTTGTGCTAGGAGAGCTGCAGCCACACCTAGAACATTCCCAAGAGATGTTTGTTTGGTGTGATACCCGAGACAGCTCAGCTCTCATGCAGCAATTCCTGGTTTCCCCTTACACCCTCTTCCTCCTCTCCCAAAATAATAGGTAAATAAACAAATAAAGCAGTGGCCAGCAGTTCAAAGAAAATACTTCTAGACTGATGGCATTAAACTGCTGAGGGTGATTATTCTATTAGATTCTAAAATGAAAACTGTTAAAGAATTGTGAGCTTTTTAACATGTAAGGAATTATCATTACTGGAGCCATGACCTTTGTCTCCTGTTGACCCTTCCAGCTGAAGCTGTGTAACTAAGAATTAGGCTTATCATTCAAGAGCAGACATTGCAGCCATCGACTGATCTCATTTCTTCATGAGAGCAGCAACAAAGGAGTGGGTAGAAGGCAGTGCCCAGAAAAGCAAGAGGTTTTTCCAGTTTTTCAAAATGGCTTTCTTACACTCTAGCTCCTTTAATTTAAACTAGCTAAATTATCCAGCCATAAAGCTGGTTATCAGTTACTGCTATTGATGCCTCAACTTGTGTTTGTTTGCAGTGCTACTTAAGTTTATTTTATTTTTAGATTCGAGACTGTGATCAAAGCTTTGAATATCTTGGCTATTTGATTTCCTTTAGTGACCAAAGGAGTTTTCATGTCTTCCTCAAACCAGTGAAACAAGCCAACAAACAAACAAACTCTCCAACATTATCTGAAATGGTATCTCTTTCATTTTTAGCCACTGACTTTAAAAATAATAAAGTAACTCATAAAGTTTGCTAGTCAAAAGCAATATATAATTTTCACCAAAGTCAGACACTTCTGTAACAAAAGGTTTTGTTCAGGCTAAGTTTCCCCATCCTTTGAGCTTCCTTGGCCCTACTCTTCTCTTCCTTGCAGTCCTAGCTCTTCTATGGAACAAATACAGGGAAAGCAGGGACATCTTTCACAGCTCTTCCTTTTCCACTTTGAAAATGAAGTTTAACATAGCACAAAGTTCCTCTTATTTGTTAAAATTATGTTAAGTTCTCAGTATGAAAGACAACTGAAACCAGCCTCAGAAGGAGGATCAGAGGGGTTTGACACCTTGGGCTGTTGCCCTGTGACTGAGCAGGAGCACAGGGACTGTTGGGATCACGGCTGCAAAGACAGTGAACAGCAGGTCCAAGGGCACATGGCTTTATATATAAAACATTGCTTTAGCCTCCTGGTTTTTTTTTTGTGAGCTGCAGATTGCTCCATTTCCCCCATCACTTCAAAGAAGGAAAAATACCAAAAAAATAAACACTAAAAAACAGTGCATGAGCTCTTAGTACAAAGAGACTATTTAAACCCTAAAATATCCCATCCTGAAAAGAGCCCTTTTTCACTTGGCATAGTGCAAATGAAAGCTGGATTTCTGAGAACTATCACATCTGTAGGAAAGAAAAATTTTCATATTGCTTGCTCCATCAGTCTGTACAGTATGTTATTTCTGGACTGCATATTCTGTGAGTAGGCTCAGGATACACAGACAGTTTATCTTTCCTTTTCTATGAAATCTACTAGCTGATCTCAAGGATTAAGTGGAAAGAAAAACTCACATCAGTTGCAAAATAAATACCCACTTCTAAATCAACAGGTTAAATGAAGCCAGAAAACCACCCTGAATGCCCATCAGTGCAAATCACCTGGAAGCCATAAATAATAACTTTCCAATTAACCAGCAAAGAATGTTCCAAAAAACATCCCAACTCAGAATATTGCAATATAAGTAGAACCACTTACAAAATAATTAAAAAGATGGGCTGAGATATACAAACAGTGGAGATTTCCAGCTGCCCCTCTCAGCTCAGAGGTAAATCAAGCCACTTACACAGTTCAGGTAAAACAATTCAGTAGATCCTGTAGAAATGCTGCAAAGATCTCTCTATAGATAGATAAATATAATATAACCATGGTTGAGACCTCAGTTTAGAGATGGATGCAAACACAAACATGTCAAAAAAGGAGAGCTTCCTATTTACATTCCAAAAATTTCAGAAGTGCTTAAATAGTTTTCCAGACTAAATACAATTGTGTGATGTATTAACATGGAAATCCTGCATCCAGAGAAATAAATTTTAAGCATGCTTAGCTCTTTGTTAAGAGAGAAGGAATCTGCAGAGACTCCCAGATGCCACTCAGGTTGCAAGAGTAGTGTCAGCAAGCAGAGGAATAGCAAAGGGGAACAGGCTAAAAAACCCCATTCCTTAAAGCTTTTAGGAGAAAGAAACCCAAGAAGTTCTATGCACAGCACAATGTTGCTAGTTTTTCCCCATAATTTTTTGGGTTTGGTTTGATGTCTGATGACTGCTTTTCATCTACCTGGATCATTCACGTCCCTTTTCCGTATGAATCTTCTGGTGCTGAGCCACGGCCTCCTCTTCACTGGGATGTTCATGAAGACTCTCTGCTCATCTCAATTAACTCCCTGCAGTGCAACCTCCTGATCCAACAGGGCCAAAACTGACCGAAGGGTTCAAAAGTTATTTGGGAGGGGAGCGGGGCTGAGGGAGACACTCACAGAAAAATTGCAGGAAGTTTCATTTTTCTCACGGAACCAAGGCAGAAATCAATTCTCTCCTTTTGTACAACTCCCTCCTAGGCAGTCATGCCAAGTGGGAGAGGCAGCTGCTGTGCCTTTTCCCTGAACTCACACTGGGCCACCTGCAGCACCAGGGAGGGAAGAGGATCCAGATGATCACGCACAAATGCACAGGGACAAGAATCTCACATTAAGACCCTGCTGATCTATCGACTGAAAACATATTCCAAAAAATGAAATCTAACTAATTCAGTCTAGGTCATTGTTCTAAATAAGAATAATTAGGAAAGGAGGAGAAGGAAATTAGGAGAAGAAGGAGAAGGAATTAGGAAAGAAAGGAGGCTTCCTGCAGGCACATCAAATGGACTTGAAAGATTACTAAAATTTCCTAAGTGTTTTATTACACCAATTAATGAAAAGCTGTTCAACCAGAGATGGCCCAAAAACTCTGCATGTGCAACACAGCAGATGACACCACAGAGAAAAACAGATTAGGTTTGACTTGGGCAACAGTTAGGTTTGACTCTGGGTTTTACTCTTAAGCTTTGATTTTTTTATTTCTGTAGAAGATCCTTTTTTGCTTTAATTTTTAGTCCCATGATTATCAGTTGGAGCTTTATAGAAATGATATTAATTTCCTGTAAATTTACTGAAGTCTTATTCTGTAAGACTATTCTGTAGCATCTGCTGTTCTTTCATCTGTTTTGATATCTGTTGTTGTTTTAATTACTATCTTACTAGTTTGCTCCAAATTCACAGGACCTAGAGCCTTACACCAATACAATTTTTTCTTTAAAAAAAAAAATCAAAGTTTTAGAGAGAAGGAAAACACAGATGGCATCTGGAAACTGTTTTGTTTTCCACAAATAATCAGGCTCTGGACACCACGTGTGTGGTTCTCATAGGTGAGGCACAGTTTGCCCAAGCAAAACCCTGACAGGAACAGTGAATTTTGCTCTTTCCAATTCTACACACTTCTCCCATTCCCAAGGAATCAAACAATGCAAGAGATAGAAGAGTTCACAGCTGCTTGGTATCCAGCCTGAAATATGGAACAAGCCACTGTGCTCAGGTTAATGTGCTAAATATTGATTACAAGGAAGCAAACCTGAGCAGGACAAGTAGGCTGCCTTCATTAAGGAATCTAAAACATGTGCTTGTTTCTGACATCTTTTTAAAAGAGATTCAAGAGTTACAAGGAAACCACATCTAGACTAATGCAAATGTGGCTCTCATCAAAATAAAGTTTAAAATATTAATAGCTTAACAGAACTCAGAAAACTAAAACTTTTAATGAATTATTTGTTAAAACCTTTTTCTCCATAGAGGAAAAAAATCTGTCTGCTCAACA
Source organism: Agelaius tricolor (assembly GCF_023055355.1). Classification (NCBI taxonomy): domain Eukaryota; kingdom Metazoa; phylum Chordata; class Aves; order Passeriformes; family Icteridae; genus Agelaius; species Agelaius tricolor. Next base: position 5,472,121 of record NW_027269270.1, read on the forward strand.
ATAGGGACTAGGTTAATTTTCCTAACATTTTACTGAAATAATCACTTGAATTGTCATTTTCCTTTAAGTTTCATAATAACTACAGGCTCAGATCTATAGAATTTAGTAAGAATGAAATCAGCAGGGTTCCAAGGAAATTATCTCGGGATCTTTAGGTGTTGCTATTTCTCAAGAAATTAGAAGAATAAGAAATTCCATAGCAAACATTCAATTCAAAATCATAAATTGAAAAGCCTACCTTTTTATTAGATCCAGTCAACATTAATTATTTCTGAAGTAAAATCTGAGTGGTACAAAGCAGCTTTTTTTTAATCCTGTATTCATTTTACAAATTCAACTTGACTATTCATTAATGAGATCACACAGCAAAGAATGAAACGTGAACCATGCCATTGTGCAAGTTTGCTAATCCTGTATTTACTTTTTGCCCACAAAAAAGTTAGTTTTTCAAGTTCATAAAGGAAAATTAGTGTAAATCAAAGAAATATCTGTTTAAGGGAAGAAAAACTAGAGTAATAGAAATCTGGAAAAAATGAACAATTCAGAAATGCTGAAGTGCCCTCTTGGAAGGTTGTTACTGAGAGAGATTCAAAAACAGGGGGCATTTCTGGCTATATTCTGTAAACCGATAGTGAAATAGGGCTACAATGTGCATAATGCAGATCAGAGGGGTTGAAAGTACTGGCAAATATTAGGCAGGTCCAAGTTTTTAGAGGGAAAAAGGTTATCATTGCTTCTTTAGACTAGGTAAAGCCTGTCTTGTAATCCCAGGAGTGTCTGCTGCCTAAATAGAGCACAAACATCATCTGGGGCAAAGGGGGCTGTGTGTGGTCACTGGCACTAGCAGGGATGAGAGTCAGCACCAGGATTGTTGGGGCTGGTAAGGCCAAATATATATTCCAGATATGGCACAGGGAGCACGCTGCAAATACATTTGTCCCTTTTCTTGACACACTGATGGAGACAAAATCCATCTTAAAAGCCATTACTGGAGGCTCAGGTTTATGAATTTTATGGTGGCTTGGAGGGTTACAAACCAAAAGGCAACAGCATCAGGAAAAACCAACCAAAACCCAGGCTGATTTCCCATCCACCCTCATGCCCCAAATTCTAAGAGCAATAATATTTGTCATTTGAGATTATGGGCTTTGGAGAAATAGGGTTTGTTAACCCAAAGTGTTTCATTTGCTGAGCTTGTAAGTCCCTCGTGCGTAGGGTAAAAACCAAACAACCCTACAAAACAGCTGTGTTTGCATTTAAACAAACATTAATTGATTCAAGTAATGAGTAACCTTAAAAATGGTTTGGAAAGTTCACAGCATCCTTCAAATGTTTGTAGACTATTAGAAATTAACTAATTTAATTTTCTATGTACTCTTTTGCTACAGCTGTATCTGGAAGCAAGGGGTGTAAGGCACACCACGCTTGTGTGTAATGGTTATAAATAAAAGAAATATGAGTTAAATACTCAGAAAGGTTTTCTGGACAGAAAATCTACCTCCATTGTCCAGAGGACACAGTTCTGTTACAGTTCTGCTTTTTCAGAGAGGGGAAACACTGCAGCAGTAGCCTGGCAAGTGGGTCTGGGCTTGTTCTGTTCCTCCCCCTTCTGCAAATGCCCTGACACATCTCACAGGTTGAGAGTGGGTTTTGGGATTTACAGCATGTTCTCTTCAGAGGCATATAGCCAGTCCCACCTGACAGCTTTGGGGAGCTCTGCAGGGGCTGGCTGGAGCCCCCAGAATGGCTGGGAAGGGAATACAGCACCCATCACTAATGTAATACAGTCCCAGGGCTGTCCTCAAGCAGAGGAAATGAAAAGATGGAAAGGTAGAACTCATTTTAGATATGTGTAGTACCCTTTCAAATAAATTTGACATGTCAATGGTATATTCCATAAAGCAAGCCAAGAATTTCTTACTTTCTCAAGTATCACTCTTGTGATGACAGATATCACTGCCTGGACAGATTTTTCTAACCACTTGCTCTATTTAATTCTTTCAATGGTGTCTATTGCTGCCCTCTGAAAGGAACTGGTGACTTTGAAAGAGGAAATGCAACTTTTGGGACTATTTGGTTTTTAATTTTCCTACTAAGACATTACTAGAAAACTGTTTGCTCTTTATTTACACTAAATCTAATGCCTGTAATTAAATTATATTCCTATAATACTCGAGCCAATTACTTCTGAGTTTTTTCTACAGAAATCATAATTGATGTAAAATGATCCTTTGAGCACCCCATAAACACAATACAGAATGATGTTCCATAGCAAAGAATGTATTTCCTTCAGTATTTTGCCCTGTCTTTAGTTTAAGCAACATCAACTCCCAGCTGGGAGATAGCCATAGAAATCAGGAACTCTCTGCAATGCATCAACATGCTCAGAAACCACTGAGCTGGTGGCAGCCAAGTCCAAAGCATGTACCTCATTAATTAATACCACATTTATGGATTGTGCACTGATTTTCTGAACAAGTTCCACTGCTATTCAGAAAATAAAGTGGGTAATCAGAACCAGATGATGTACACAGAAAATTTCTTATTTTCTTAGTTTAATTTTTCTAAAACAATAGGGCAGACAGTACCACTTAAAAGGATAATAAGAAGCAATTCTAATCAAAGTTAGCTTGCAATAATAGTGGTTTAGTGCAAAATATTTGCCCCCCAAATCAAGCCCTGACTGTACCTCCATAAAGCTGCATGTGCAGGGAAGGTGGAGCAGCAGACCAAGGGACACTGTCAATTAACCAGATCCAGACAGAGAAAATGTTCACTTTGCCAGACAAGTTGTTCCTACAATACCAGATGCAGTTTTAGTGCATTGATTTTTACTAGTCCAAGCAAGATCCGGATTTTTCTCAGTCTCTCTGTGCTCAGAACTTTAATAGCACTAAAGTTACAAATTAGAAGACCCAGTCCTTCCACATGAGTTCAAGCACAGAGTCTAATTCAATTTACTGGGATAATTCAGATGCATTAGGAATAACTTACATATACATTTGCAAAAATCAGAGACCTTTAGATCCTTTCAGAGGGTGAAAATGAGGGTAGGAGAGGAGACAGAAATTCCATGCCAATGAGGTAGGCACCACAGCTGCTCAACCAGCTTCTGGTTTTCCAGCACCACATAAGGTGAAAGGGTTCCAAAAGATGAAGGACATGCTAGTGGTATATAAAACCTGATGACATTCTTTATCTCCCCAAAGACCTGAGCTACCAAAAGAAAAGCTAATTGGACAGCAGTTCAGCTGCCTGTGCCTACAGCCACATCCAAGCCTACAAAACCTACAAACAAATGTAGGTTTGGATGTGGCTGCTGAAGCCCATGAGGCCAATCAGATGGAGAAGTTGGGCAGAGAGGACACTTGGGCAGAGAGGACCCTTCTGCTGAGCAAAAGTCTCAGCTGAACAAACACTGACTTGATCTTCCTTGGCTCATGCCTGTAGCACATAACAGCTCAAGGTACTCAGGCATGTAATTATATTTGTACTTTGTATTTGCTAAGGTTGCATGGGTTAGAAGAATTTACAGCTTTGGAATACCAATGCATATCTATAGATCCCTTTTCACATTTTCCATGATAAACATGCTTCTCTATCTGCAAGTACATGGAATGAAGCCTTTCTCAGAGTCATGGCAGGTTATATATGAGGTATAGGTTACCTCATGTCCCTGGGCTGCACTGTCTCCAAGTTACACACACATTACCAACACAGCAGGAGCTGTTACCTACTGCAGGCACTCCTGACAAGGAGCTGAGGCTTGTAAAGGGAAGCTCAAACCTTTTCATTCTAAGAGAGAAATGATAGCACACATCCACAAACCTGAAAGGGAGGCTGCCACCAAAAGGATGAGGACTCTTGCTCCATGGCACTGAACTAATGTGTAGTTTGATATCAACTTTCTGCATCCTTAGGGAAGCTGGCACAAGATGTGACCGCAATATTTCAGCAGTCAAGGAATTTATGAATCATAAATTATGAACAACTGGGAAAAAACCCCAGCTCCTTGAAAAGCCTTAGCCTGTGTCATGGATTTACTAAAGACTTCTTTCCTGGGATTATTTGGGTAACTATCTGCATTACCACACAATTTAAGGATTCTCTGCTGGAGAATTAAGGATCGTGTTAAGAAACTTGTTCTGTGTATCATATGGTTGAAAAGCTTTTAGACCTACAGCCTTTTAAAAAAATATGAGAAAAAAAAAAAAAGCTGTTCTGTATGAATTCAAAGGATTAGGAAAATTTTGCACTGGATTACAAAGTCTCTTACTACATATCCAGCTGGAGGCAGCAGTGCTTGAATGAGCAACAATGCCTCCAAGCACACTGGTGGTGTTTAAATACACAGGGTTTGCCTTCACTTCTGGAGAAACTAAAACAATCCCAATTAAAAATCAAAAGCTTCCATAGTAGACAAATAGTGCTAGATTCAAATTATCATATGAACTGAGAGTTTTGAGGCCATATATCCCAAAGACTAAAGCTAAAAATCATGATCCATAACTACTGAGAATGCTGCTCTTGCATGGGACAATAACGTTGCTGTGGACAGTATACCAAAGCAGTTTCCTTTAATCTTTTCTAGTTTTTAATTTCTCACACATGGCTTTTAAATTCATATTTTGCCACGTGAAATACCTTGCCTTTTAGTAAATGCAAGCTGAAAAACATGCCTTAATTCTAAGAACATACTCTCCAGATCAAAATCATGTGATTTGAGGGTCATTTTTATTCCTTAGCCATGACTCGTGGTCATTGAACCAGTCACAGCAGTTCTCTGCTGCTCACAGTACCTCAAGTGGTGAGAAAGCTGACACAGCACATAAGCTGTGGCTTGGATTGCTTAGAAAAAAGGATCTTTCATGCTTAGCAATCCTCACTTGTGCAGGGAAAGGACAGTTTGACTAACCACAAAAAACAAAACAACTATTGAGTAATGTGCAGTCTTCATTTTAGTGCCCCCTGTCCCATTTTAACATGGATTTTTCTTCAGTTTTTCCATTAGGTTTTCTTACCTCACTTACTTAATTATTTTGCTAAAGAATTAATCACACGGTAGATTAAGTGAGGGATGGTTCTGTTATTTCAGTGGAATATATTCCCACAAAGGCCTCTGGAGCCACAGAAAGGACCACAAGAAGACACACAGGCAATTCTCAATAATTTACTTCCTACAAAGCACACCTTGAGATGTGTGGCTTCATCCTGCAGAAGCTGTCAATAAAAGCAACTTTTGTCTGGGATAAAATCTACTTTTTGGAAAAAAAAAAAAAAAACAGTGTAAAATAAGTGAGAGAAAGCATGAAGTGGGCCTTTTAATGAGTGTTTTTATCTTCAATTTGTGATGTGTGGTAACTGTATGACTAAGAAAAATTATACTTTTTTAATTAAAAAATGTACCTGCACCAAGGATTTAATACCATGTTTGAATTCCAGAGATGAAAGATACTCAGTTTCACAACATATACATCTCTCAAACTGCACTTGGCTAAATTAATCACAAAAGTAGCTTAAGAGTGTCTGGGGCCTATACAAAACAGGAAAAGTATTTCCTTCCTCCAGCTCCCCAGAGCTGGCTTTCTTCATGGGACAACATGTATTTCATAGAGCTGGGTGTGGGAGCAGCTCTCCTGCCCTCAGAACACCACGTAGCCATCCTGCCCCAAAACCCATTGTGAAAGAGAAAAAAAAGGGAAAAAAAAAACATGCAGAGCATGCAGATTCACCTCATCCACCAGTGAAGGAGAATAAGGGAATGATGACTTCCACTGGGCTCTAGTTGCTAGAAACAACTTAAATGTTGAAGTTTTTCTGTCCCTTTCTATGGAAATTAGCTCTCAGATAGAGCCACTGGAGAGTGACACACGGGAGAACTGGACTGTGCAATGGGGTTCATGGAATATTTGTTATTGCCCTTGGATTTGACTCCAGCAAGTCTTTCAGTCTGAACAAACCAGTCAGTCTGAATGCAGGCAGAGATGTCTAAGGCCATTGAAGACCTAAGAAGAAAATGCTCACAACTAGTCTTCTGCAAATAATGTGCAGAAACAGCAATTTCACAGACAGAACTAAGAGTCCCACAGGATAGGAGGCCACTGTCACCATGGTGACAAACTGTACACAGTTACACCAAGGGATCCCAGACAAGGCTTCCAGCTGTTCTATGATCCAATCAGCACAAATAAAATAATATTACAGTCCCTCCTTTGATTTTTACTAGTTAACACTGAACTATTCTTTTGAGGAAGAAGCAAATTGTCTAACGTGGATCAAAAATTCTGGGTTATCTACATTCAACAGCTGTCTCCATTGATAGAATCTTACAGTAAAAATATTGATTTTTTTTACTATGAGTAATCCCATTTCTGCTTTTAATTAGTTTTTCAAGTATTCTAATTGTATCATAAGGGGAATGGCAAGCAACTTGTTCAGATAGCAGTTTAGTCCATTAAATACAAGACAACAGGCCTGTTTTTTCAAAACTGACTCATAGGAACAATATAAGCAACAAAAAGGGTCCTGAGAGGCAAAAATAAAAAATGTAGGATTAGATCATCCAGACATTTCAACTGAAACACTTGGAGATACATCAGACCATAATCACACTGCAATTACACAGCAGTTTAAGTGTAGAAATGACTGCTTTTACAATTCTTTGCAGAAGAAGGAATTGGCAATAATTCTTCTTCTGAAACAGCAAACCATATTTTCTTTCTGGCAAGCTGTTGAATTATTGAATTATTAATGTTTGTCAAGTATGTCAAGATCTATCAATAAAAAGTGTACCAGGAACAGAAAACACATCACCACCCATGTGTTACAGAGACCTCCCTTAACTTCACTCCTTTGAAATCCAGTTTGAATTAAGAGCTACATAAAACTTTGATGTAAAGCAAATAATTGTTCTGCTTAAAATACAAGCTGGTTTTGTGCTTTGAAGATGTGTGGCAGTAAAGAGAGGGAAGTCACAAATGATTTCCATGGGAAACATATGACTCCACTGCACTCCTATCATTGCTCAGACATCTACTCCTGGGTCTTCTGTTTACACTGTGAAAGGATGTGAAACCTCAGAAGTATTACTTCTTGTATATTTACATGCCATGAGCACAATGAATTTGCTTGCTCCCAGGGGAAAATCATAGAGCATGCTTATTGCTAGAATCAGAATGCACTAAACTCAGGTTTTGATCTATTAAAATAGACTATTTACAGCAAAGGTTTCCTTTCTGAAGGAACTTCCCTTCTAAAATATCAAAAATTTTTGCACTTGTAGAGTTTGATGGTACCTATATGCTTAGGTGAGGTTGCATCTTTATGCACAGTGCACTTACTGTGGTTTTGGTACTAAAGCTGATCTAGCATAACCCATTTTCTTTTGAACATATAGGCCTTCACCAGAGAGAACAACCAGACTCACCTGAGAAACCCACATTCCCTGTTTGCAGAGGCACAGGTATTTTCTGGAGTAAAAAAGAAAATAAATTGCATTTCTGATGCTGTAGTAAAACAAATTGAGTGAAAAATAACTTCCATTCACCAAAAGGCAGAGAAAATGCCTGACTTTAGCAGATAACATAAGGAAATTTATTCTTACAGCTCTTTAGGCAGACAGAATAGGATTTTACATTTTTGTCCTGTTCTAGTTCATTTTACACCACTCACCTCTCCAAGTGGCCAAACATCTTTGCAACATCTCCTTGCTCAGAGCCTCTTGGCAATCCACAGCCATTGGCAATCCATTGCCTCTTGGCAATTCCACAGCTGCTGCCAGCCATCCCTACCTTTCTGGCAAGTGTCTGCACCATGTAAAAATGACTTTTGGCCCAAAATATCATTTCTACAAAACCAATTTTTAATCAAAATTTCATTTGAGAATCCCTTCTTACCCTAGAATCTGAAGTTACTTGAAGCTAATATTGTGCATATATTTATGATTCATTAAATATTGACCGTCCCTTTCAAGTTGGTCTGGTTTGGTTTTAATTTTTAAGCCTCTCTTAGGAAAAAAAGTGACTTCTCTGAAAGAGTGCAAACAAGAGGTAGGGGTTCATTCTAGACTACATGCAGGGTGAAAGAGTGCATCAGTTCTTTTCAAGGGCAAAAACAGAGATCATGTGAGGAATGTGCCAACTTTCCATAAATAGCCAATGGACAGCAATTCAAGTTCCTAATTGTATTTCTGTTTTCCCAAGGACAGGAGAAAGAGAAGGACTTCAAGGAAATGAAACTCTCCAAGTACAAGTATCAGCATAATTACATTTGCAATATCTGAAAAACATGCATTTTTCTTTCTAAGGACAGAAATAACATGTTCTAACAAGTGACCCTGAGGTAAAGGGCACCACATGAATTTTCTGGTTCACTCAGAATTAATATTTTGGAGTACACAGATTCTCATCTAAAAGGCACAGTAAGCCCTCCTGATGCTGGATAGGCACAGGAGCAGGCTCTTCAGTGGCTAATGCAGCCTTGCTATTCCCAGCCTTGGCAAAAGCAGATGAATCTGCTCTCCAGCACCATCTTCCTTATCAGTGTGGGCATGGAAGACATTTATTTCATGGCTGAGGTGAAGCTCATTGGGCTGAGGTGGAGCTCATTGTGTAAAATAAAATAGACCTGGCACACTGCAGATGGTGTTTCACCTTGCTGACCTCATAACCACATTTTTTCAATGTGCATAGAAATGTTTTACTGTACCCTGCATCTCTCCTTAAGGAAGTATTTCCACTGTCTTGTCAGTAAATAAGTATTCAAAGCCTAACAAAATAAAGACTATGGATTTTCTTTCAAAATCAGCTTAACCTTTTCCAGTTATAGATACACTAAAACAGCACTGAGCCTGTGTCACACTGTATTTAGAGGTGCAGTGTGCCAGAGAGGATGGAGGGGAAAGTGGGGATGGTGTGGGCAGGAGCTCTGAGACATTTCTTAACAAATCCCTTTAAAGTGCTATTCTACCACTTATGTGGAAGCTCAGGGGAGGAAAAAGCTCAAGTTTGGATATCAAGCTGAAGATGTCCAGCAGGTCTGAATTTCAAAGTAACCTTTAAAGGTGGCTGACTCCCAGCTCATAGAGAGTCTTTGTATTAACTCTGTTTGAGGGCAGGACAGCTGAAATTTCTACCTTGTCAGTGGTTTTTAGGTAGAAGTTACCAGAATCCAACCATTTTCTGTTGTTTTTCTGTTGTTGTTAAACAACAACAATCTGTTCTCAAAACATGAGAGCTTCTTTCACAGTGTTGGTTATTACAGAAAATTGTTCTTGTGTCCACTCCTACACCTCAGCCAGTGAACAGGACCCAGTTTGGAAAACTTCAATTTTTCACTTGCAGTCTCAACCTAAATTGTGCAGTTTTCCTGGCTTTTGTTTAACTCAGGAAACAGAGCCAATAAGGAGCACTGTCACAGGCAAAGGGAGAACTCATAATTTGAGTTGGAGTGCCACAAAGCTTAAATCATTCTAGTGATTGAAAAGAAACTTCTAGAAAATAAACTTGAACTTGCAAAAATTTTAAAATCCTAGCAAGCAGCTTATAACTATTTTATCTCAAAGCAACAAATTGCTTCCTACTTAAGGTGATACCTTACTGTGTTCTGCAAGAGCAGTTTTGTGACTTCATAATCAGACTTCAGATTTGTGATACTTAATGAAATTCAAAATATGTATTAGTAGCAATAAACCTGTCTGACAATAGAAAACATACATTTCCTGACCCTGTGAGAAGAACTTGTAGTCTGCAGTCAGAAAAGTGGATTGTTACTCTGTGATCAGCTGTAATTGTTATTCTGATAATACTTTACCAGTAAGACAAGGATTTAAGTTCCTTCTCATTCCTAAAGGTAACAGTCCATGCAGGGGATCTGTGTAAAGTGCTTGATGCAATAGTTTAAAATAAAAGTTTACTTGAGAAAAATAAATGTTTAGGCCTCAAATCAATAGACTTACCACATTTGTGGTGTTCAACCTTTAAGTTTATATCCTTCTCATTCAAATAAACACTTTCAGAAATCAAAAATGAAGTCCAGTGATAAAAGCAATATTTTTTTAATCTTTGAATTGTTGGAAGAGCCTTTAAAGATTTTCCCCCATGTTCATTAAACACTGTTTAACATGTTTACATCAATCCAAGTGAAGTGATTTCAGTGCTTACACCAAAGGGTGTTTGATTTTCCAGGCATCCAGAACCCCTGGCACGTACAATTTAAGTAACAGGATGTTTCACACAGAAGAGTAAAGCTAAAGCAGGTAAAAGCAAGGCACATCCCCAGCCAGAATCACAGTGTGTGTTGGTAAGGGACTTTCTTACAAGGAGATAAAAAAGCTGTCACTACTGAGGAATTTCATGAGCACCTTTGCTAAAAGAATCTGAAACAACTGCAAGATACTGTAAAATAATTACCAGTGTTTCTGACAGAAGGACCTGTTTGAAGGGTTTGAAACTTCCAACCAAATTTCAATGCTTAAGGAATTTCTCAAGGAGCAAACACAGCAGTTTCAAGAGCACAGTTGTAGTTTTTTCCCCCATTAAAAAAAGATACAGATACAATGTCAAATGTCCTCCATCAGCTTCCCAGAGCCTAAAGCAGGGAGATGTTCAGCACAGCTGTGGCAGGGCTCCAGCAGTGGTAGGAGGAAAGCTTTGTCCTGCCTGCCAAGAATGTCAGGCAGGAGATGAGGAGCAGCAAGCTGAACTTTGCCTTACATAGTGGCTGACAAGGCCAGAGGTCTGTACAGCTTTCATATTTTCATTTGGCTTTCCTTGCTTACAGAACTGTTAACTCTGTGGGAATCCAGGGGAAAAAAGCTTTCATTGTAAGTAACTAATTCATGCTGTGCTAAGCCTGTAGTCAGAGGTCAGCTTTCACTCTGGTACCCAGCTACTACAGAATTCTTTTAACATACCTTCTCAGAAAGACTTCCCACACACACCACATATTGCCTGACAGGGTGGATTTATTAATCTCTTAACCTAAAGAGCCCTGATTTGGCAGAAACACACAAGAGAAAACCTCACATGACATGTCTCACATTTGTATTTCACTGCTGAAGTTTTTCATCTTGCTCGTGAGCAGCTGAGGGAACATGGGACCCCCAAACCTTCAACAGCCATTTTCTTGTTACCTTTACCAAAGGACAACTTATGTATTCTTGGAAGAGTTTTATTTTGTTAAAAATTTCTTGGTTTGTTGCTATTCTGGTGCCGTGATGTGACATAACACTAATTCTTTCCATTTCATTTTCATAAACCTTTTACCCCTCTAAAATAGAAATGACTGGGCTGGGGCTATTGCAGTAAGGAAGTTTTGGTGGGAATTTGTTTTAAATCACAGAACAGCTTCAAACAAAATACACAGATTTTCCTCTTCACTGTAGTAAAGAAAAACCAGCAAGTAAGTTGTTGGGAGTCTGACATTTTGTAACATTTTAATGTTCTACTTTGCAGAGTTACTCTTGTTTAGAGGTAACTTTGTATAAGGCTCGGTATTTTGTCTTTCCCAAAATATATTTTGAAGTGTGTGTTCTTTTGTTGTTAATTTTTTGCTGTTTTTGCCAAGAACATCCAAGTGCTTGAGGCTGAGTGAGACCCATGTGTTTGGGATGTTTTTCACCTAGCCAAAAGTCTCTTTTCCCCCAGCTCAGTCACTGAATCAATATCTTGTTCCACTGACTAATGGACACTTCACATTAGTTCTAGACCATGGACTGAAGCTGCAAAGGCATTTTTGTGCCCGACTGCCACATGAAAAACAGGAATCACTGCCTCCACTGAGAACTGGCTGATTATTTTTCACCTTTTCAGCAAGCACTGCACTATCAGGTTGGATTCTTTCCACCTCTCATTCCCAGCCCCTCCCTGCAGAGGAAATACCATGAAATGTTTTCCCAGAGGAACATGTTTGATTTCACAGATACTGGATGTTGCCCACAGAGGCTCTTTTCCTCTCCATGCAAGGAATGGGGTGAACATGCCAAGGGGCATCAGATGTGCTTTACCCTATTTCCTGCCTGGAAACTGTGAAGGAACCAGGAAAGCTGTAGCCAGGAGGCCAAAGGGTTTTCCCACAGTGCAGGATCAAATCAGGATTGCTCCCAGGGAAGGTCCTTCACATGCTATGAGCCAGTAACCACTGAGATGGCAGGACAGGGAGGAGAGGGGTCTGTGCAGTGCTCAGTGTGAATAAAGAAAGAGGATTTAAACTGCTCAAGTTTCTATCATGGGAGTTTTGTTTCCTTTTTAGTTCTGATCAGGATATTTATGGCAAAGGCAGCAGGAACACTGTTTGCCTCTCATGAAGCTGTATTTCTCCTATACAGAGTGAACATGAGTAGTGCACCCCTGACTGCAGATTAAACAAGAGCTTCTCACACATCCCCTGCATTTTATGATAGTTGAATCCTGGCCTTTTCATTATGCTTATGTTCATCCTTACACCGACAGTTCCAATTTCCAGCCTTACAGCTGACCTCTGTATCTTTTCTTGACAATGTCAAATGAATAACTGCAACCAGAACCCCAATCCTAAAAAGATATACAAGTTGGTATGAGTAGCCTTGAGAAGGTTTCTAACCTTCCAACCTGCCTGCAAAGTTAGTAAAACTAATATGGTAACCCTGCCATGGTTATATTTCATGGATTTCAGCTATCTTTAATTCAAATTAACTGTCTCACAAGAATTAAAGTTTGGTAAAGAGCCCCACAGATAATTCTATTCAGCAGGAACACCTTTAGTGATCACTGTATCCATTTGATTGATTTCTCCCACTATATTGTATAACCCAATGTTTTCCCATACTGACTAATGAGTGATGCATTAATGGAATTACTATATAACCACAGATAAAGGAAGAAAGGAAAACCATTACTAAGAAACATGTGATACCATGAGTCTTAAAATACTCTTGAGATAGGTCTGCACTACTTGCTGGCTAAGAAACTGCTGAATCATGCCTTGAGACTCATACCAAAAATAGCATTGCATTTGGCAAAGCACACACAAGCTATTAACATTCCTTATTGTTCCAAACTGCTGATTAGCTGCTGGTCACAGAGCATGAAAAAGCATTCTCTTACCTTTTCTGTCTCCTTGAGAGAAAGAGGATAGCAAATATGTTTTCTCCTACAGTGATTCTCCCTTTCACAATACCAGCTTTTAACAGGAAGTTCCCAAACCTTTTCAAAGCATTCTGTGAGCTCTCTGCATTTAACACACCTCAGAACAGGTGTGCCTTCTTACCTAGAATTGATGGGTAGCAGATGTCACTCATCTCCCAGCTGTACTCCTCCCTGGTGAGACTGATTTTCTCAGTACATGATCCATAAGTTATTTCTTAGAACTAAGGGGAGAAAAGAACATTTCTTGGTCATTTAAAGACTGTATTAATATGAGGAAAGTGATTCTCTCTGAGATCTAGGAAAAAGTCACTGCTTAATGCCCTTAATGAGGAGGGAAAGGTTTTAAAAAGTTGAGTTGAAAAGCTCCAGCTGGAGTTAATTATGTTCTCTAAGAGGCTTTGTAATTACTGTGTTTCCTGGCCTTCAGCATCAGGCAGGTGAAAGGACAGACAAGAGCTGCCTTCTGAGCTTCTCTGTGTGCCTCATTACCTACTCCCTTGGAGTGGCCTGGAGTGCCAGAGCCCTAGGCTGAAGTCCTGGGTTTATCAGCAGCAAGGGTGCCATGCAGGCTGCTGGGCTGGACTTGGGCACTGTGTGAGGTGGCTGGACACCCCTCTCCCAGCAGCATGGGTGCCACCCTCTTTCCAGCCCCTGTGCCAGTGTGCAGGGCCTCTCACTCTGGCCCCCTTGTACCACAGCTGCTGCCAGCCTCACCCTGGCACTGCTAAGGACAGGAATAGAGATAAGGGAAGGAATAAGTCAGGTAGAGCAGCCTTTCATCAGAAGTGCCAGGGGACAGGCAATGCAAAATTGTAGAAGGAAGACTAAGAAGGGAAGAAATATTTTCTGAGTGTCAGAGTGCTACTTCCCACCTCTCTGGCTGACTTAACCTCTCCACAGTGGCCAACTGCCATCCATAGAGTATCTGACTATTTAAAACATCTTTTAACAAAAAGTGTATTACCCTTTACCCATCTGCTCTGTTACCTTTACTCAAGAGTTTGGGTCTCACACAAAGAAACATTCTCATGTCATTTTTAATACAAGAGGGGTAAGAAAAATGTCTGTGGTGCCACAGCAACTTGAAGCTGCAGCTCTTGCATTTTATCTGTAACTTACCTGTCATTATGTAAATTTTCTTACAAATAAAATCCATTTTTGAAAAGCAAAATAATCTCTAAGCAGGAATAGTGGGTGGCCCAGCTCCCCAGTCTCTGTGGAGGCAGTTCACTCAGAAAGCAGAGGGTGGTGTTTCCAGAGCTTCCTTTACTGAACTGTAACTTGTGGGAGGCTGGGCACATGGGGTCTGTGGAAGAGACAGGCTGAGTCAACTTGCTGCTTTAGCAAAGCTGCTGTGTTCACATAGCATAGGAGGTTATAGGTACTCTGTGCCACATATTTCTGCTATACAGAATGAACCCCCAACACATGATAATCACAGTTAACTTTGTGCCATGTATTTCTCACAAGTTCACGAGTAATTCAGTGAACTCTTCAGCACAAATCTAACTAGGTAATTCCTCTTGGTCTCTGCTTGATAGGCTGCTCTTTTTGCTGAAATCCCCAAGCATGTTTTGCTTCATGATCCTAGTCTTTTAGATTTCAACAGCTAGTAACTGAGACATTCAGAATCCAGAAATGGTGATCCCCTGCAGGCACTGAGCCTGAGACACAACCAACCAGTAACAATTAGCTTTCAGTCAGTGTCAGTAGGATGGTACACAATTCTCTCAGTCCACCTGACTTCAGAGGCAGCAGGAGGATCTAGAGGCAATTTACTGCAGGGGACTAAGTGATGCTTCAGACCAAGGGACCAGGGAAAGATGGGAATGTTCATGGAATAAACTGATGGTCTGAAGGGTGCAGAGATGTAAATGAATAAAAGACAGGTAACCTCATGAAACCAATAATCCTTAATCTGCAGCATGTCCTGTGTCACACACTCCTGCTGGGCTGCTGCACTTCCTTCTTCCTTTTATCACCCCAGGCTCCCATGCCTCTCTTTTTATCAGTCTTACTTTGCTTCTCTGTCAGAACTGTCTTGCTCACTTCAAACTAATGGTTGTACTTCATCCTCCAGGACTGGCTTACTTTCCCTGTCTTGTTGCTCTGTGACTGTAGCCAAACTTCTGGCATAATTTATTTAGCATGATGTAACTTAAGAATCACTGAGTCATCCTCAAGCACATCTAATAATGCCCTGTATCACTTCCTCAGGATGGTCTTGAGAAACTGGTCTTTTCCCTTTTTATTAACAGTGTCATTTGCAGAGGTAAGCAAAGCTAGCTGAATAAAAATGCACTGTAGGAATTGATACAGTACAATTGATACTGACTGAAGTGAGATATTTGTCACTATTTTATTGCTTAAACTTTTACTCAGTAACAATTTTCACAAGCAGCAATATATAATGACTAAATTATTTTTAATGTATCTAACAAGAAGCAGGAAAGCATGCCAATATCCTCCTATTCTGAAGTATTAGCAAGGAGGATTAGAATTGTAAATTTTGTTACTGATTCTGTCTTTTAATAAAGAGAATTAGAAGACCAAAATGGTAATAATAATTCTCTGAATATGTATTTTTGTTAATTCAGTACAACATTTGCTTGTTGTCCTCTCCCAATGTGAAGGTTCTTGGAATTTATAATAGTGTCTGGAGATCTTCACAGAATTACCTCAAGTAATGCTGAGGTATGATCCCAAGAAATGCTGCACACCGCAGGTGAACTACAGAAATAAAAGTTGCTGTTGCCTTGGCCACCATGCTTGGCACTAGGTCACAAGGGTAGTCCATGAAAACCACTGAGAACCCTGCTGGGTGCCCCTAGTTGGCTGCCCTCTTTATCCCTCTTTCCTGGTGTTAAATTTGTCAATGCATACAAAGCTATCTTCAGCAAATACATGACGCACTGGAAATGTACAGACTCAGAAACCAGCACCTATCCTGAACACACAGGCACAACCTCCATGGTGTGGAGCTCTGTGGATGTGGAGGAATGTGGCAAGGGTTGAGGAGAATGCTGACCTGTGCTTCAAATCCTTTGTGACATTTGAGACAATATGCCAGAAAGTGCTGAGGTTACGTGATCTTCCAGCACTTCTGTTTCCATGCTCTGATACTGATCTAATCTCTGTCCTCTGTGACCAAGTGGGAAATGCCAACTAGAAGCAGAGGCAACATGAAAAAGAAGTACAAAATCAGCCTGAAGTTACAGCTTTCTGTTGAACATCCAACTATCAGCCTTGGTCTCTTTGCCCTGTTCCATTTAGATAAGACAACATTTAGATTTTATCACAGCTAAGCAGATAAAATGAAACTGTACATTCCTATATAGCCCTGAACTTCAACTGGTAACCTGTATTAAAAATCCAAGTAAATAAGCCATGTTACCATTTGCTTACTGAAAATTTACTCTATGTTAGCAAAGCAGAACTGGATAAGAATTCATTATTTGTGGAGGGAGGACATACCTAAGCAATCCCCTTAAGAAAAGGGCAATCTCTCTTCTTTCCTAATCAGGTTGCCTTTGGTGTGAAACCAAAGACTAGGCCTCCTCAGGTCTGATTCTGCTATTCACAAATTCTGTTCCTCCTTGGGTCCATACAGTCACAAAGAAAATAAAGAAAATAGAGGAAACAAACAGTGGGAGAATAGTTTCTTTTCCCTCTTTTGGCTTAGATGAGCCTAATGACAAATTTAGGGGAAGGAATGAAAGGTGATGAGATGTATCGTGTTCTTTTGTAGCTACTGTGAATTTTGCATGGAGGCTGTTGGCAACTGCCAGCATCAGGCACCAATCAGAGCAAGAAAGAAAAGAAAACAAAAAAGCCAAAGCATGACTCTACTTCTTTGACAAATGAAAATCCTTGACAAAGCTATCCTTGGATAGTAAAGGCATTAAAATTACAGTTAAAGTTCCTTGATGGATGCAATACAAAAATGGCTTTAGAGTAAGATATAAGAGAAACACTGTCTTAAAATGAAGTAAATACAGGCTTCCCAACACATACAAAGTTTCTTTGTATTCCAGAGGGGGAAGAAACTTTTCAAAAGACATTCAGATGTCCTTATACAAAACCTTTCTCCCTGGAGAAGCATTTAATTTTTTTTCTTTTTTTACATTCCTTTGATGTGCATATACTACCAGTGCTATTTTTGCATTTCTCTCCAAGAGCTGTTTGTATTCCAAGTGCCTCGCTGTGTGCAGGGGCACACAGAGATTATGCTCAAGGTATCTGTGGAGTGCAAATTGTGAAATTTGCAGGGGGTTTGTGCAAAGCAGCTGTGTCTGTGCTTTGACAGCCACTAAGGAAGCCCCACAACCTGGATGGGCTGCTTGGTGTCTCTTTGCTCCCCAGCTGTGTCACAGTTTGCTCCCATCAGGCATGGCTAAACAATGCCAAGGTCAGTACAGGATGACAGGGAATAGTATATTGCAGTCAAGCAAATAAAGCCAAAACTGTCCCAAAGAATGGATTCTTTATCTTGATTGGTTATCTTTAGAAGATAAATGAACTGCAGCACACTTCATACTGTAAACAGTAACTTTGACTGGCCTTACTCCAATAGCAGCTGAACAAATATTTCTAACATGGACTTCTTCTCCTCCCTCTTTCCCAGCTGGACAGACCACATATTTGTACAACTCCCTGTCAGTGATTTGTACAACTCCCTTACATGTGATGTGGTCGGCCAGTGGAAGGAAGCTCACAGAAATTAAGGAATTCACACACTTTTTCAGCAGCCTGAGAACCAAGTTGGGCCTTTCTAGAAGCAGGCCCAGAAAATACACAGTCCCAATTCTCGAAGAGCTGCAGCTCTTACCTAAATCAGCAGGGTATCAACAGCTAAAGGAGCCCAAAGAAGGAGGCTGGACAGGAGATGTACACATTAAATACAGGCAGGCTCTGCACAGGAATATTATGTGAGCACTCTGAAAAACAGTGAAGATTTGCTGTATTAGTGCTTGTGGTAATTGTGAAGTTTTGACAGTACTAAAAAAATACCCTTAAATTCTTAAACAGGCCTCCCAAACATTTTACTAATCCTGCAGAACTACTTTTATTTGCAAATCCAGAAATTGCTTATGAGGTGAAGGTGAACAGTAAGACTAGTCCACTGCCTCAGCAGCAGTACTAGAGGAAACACTGAACTGAAAGGACTGTAGAAATACATCACATGCAATTGGAGAAAAACAAAGCTGGGAAAAAATCATACCAGCTCAGGATTGGAAACTCCACAACTGTTACAAGTATGCTGTAACCTGACTTGGCTAATGCTTGTCTTCTCAAGCAAGATTACACATTATTTCCATCCCCTTTTACACTGGCAGGTATGGTTGGCATTCACCTCAGTCTCTAAATGTCCTGAATTCTTTCACTCATTTCACAGAATTACAGAATGGGTACAGCTGGAAGGGACCCCTGAAAGTCACTTAGTCCAACCTCCTAGCTCAAGCCAGGTCCCCTAGAGTGCTTTGCTCAGCACTTCCTAGAGCTCTGACTGCAGCTGTTACACTGTTCTGGCTTCTCTTTGGTTATTATTGCTGTTCAAGACAGATACAAAGGAAAACTTGGATACAAGTCTCCATGTTTTCAGTTTCAAAGAGAACAGCATCCTGTATGATTCAACTAATGAAGCATGATCATTAGTTGCTACAGATGATCATTACATGCTACAGATCCCATTTCCATTTATTTTTTCACATTTACCTATGTTTTCTCTTTGTTATGCTATAACCTCACAATTACTTTCTACAATAGTGGATACCCATTCCCTACCCAGTATTTGGGGAGTCAGTTGGTTGTGCCTAAATATAGGGCCTTGCATTGAATTTCATCTTTTTTTTTTTCCTGGACTACTTCATCAGTTTGTTACAATGTGCTGTTGGCAATAGAC
Source organism: Agelaius tricolor (assembly GCF_023055355.1). Taxonomy (NCBI): domain Eukaryota; kingdom Metazoa; phylum Chordata; class Aves; order Passeriformes; family Icteridae; genus Agelaius; species Agelaius tricolor. Next base: position 5,491,147 of record NW_027269270.1, read on the forward strand.
GTAATGACATTTCACACAGGACATATTTTTACCCACTTTTTTCCAAGGACACAGAACTTGCTCAATCACACTGTTCTCTGCCACCTCCTTCACTTCCTGACAAACAGCTTTTGAACCACTCGGTTAATTCCATCCAAATATGATGAAAGAGAAAGGTCTCCAAGTTTGATTCAGCAGGTGGGCAGAGAAGCCTGGGACTGTTTGGGCTCCCCAAGGTCTTTGGCAGAGCACAGAGCCAGGCTGGGGCTGTTTGTCCTGTCAGCTGGTCCATCCCTCCCTCAGAGCTCTCACGGGCCCTGTGCACACGTGGCACTGCCCAGGATGGGAGCAAGGGCTCTGCTCTGCTCTGTGGCACTGCCCAGGATGGGAGCATGGGCTCTGCTCTGGGGCACCGCCCAGGATCAGGATGGGAGCACGGGCTCTGCTCTGTTCTGTGGCACTGCCCAGCATCAGGATGGGAGCACGGGCTCTGCTCTGTGGCACTGCCCAGGATCAGGATGGGAGCACAGTCTCTGCTCTGGGGCACTGCCCAGCATCAGGATGGGAGCACAGGCTCTGTTCTGTGGCACTGCCCAGGATCAGGATGGGAGCACGGGCTCTGCCCTGCCCATAGACCAGGGGAGGGGCAGCTCTGCAGGCCCACCTCCCTGTGGCAGGGACAGGATGACACAAGGCAGGGGCAGGAGCCACAGCTCCTGCAGCTGGCACGGGCCAAGGACACGCACAGGGAAACCCACACTGCGCTGGTGGTGCTGCTCAAGGCAGGACTCACCCTCAGACTCGAGTCTGGCAGCACTGGGATGAGGATATCCTGTTATGCTGTCTCCCTCCCTGCTGACATCAACAATGACTTACCATGAAAAAGTTGGGATATTTTCTGAGCCACTCTTTGCTGTTGTGGGTGGGGTTTTTTGATCTTAATGAGTTATGCTTAGATATCTACTGTACCTTCTCTTTCCCTTATCAGCCAAAGGAAGCGACTCCAGATTTTGTAAATGAAGTAACTTCCCTTACACTTTATACAAAGGATTAAGAACTCTTAACACTGCATGTATGAAAACAGATTGCTCCATCACCCTATACCAAGAGTAAAAAGCACACAGTTGCATGCTTCCCTTGTGACCACAAGGGAAATAAAGTTTAACTAGAAAGAAATATTGACCCACACAAGGACAAGCTGAAGTATTTGAAAAAGTATTATTGAGCAGCATGCACTTTGTCCATACTGCCTGCAAGCCCTTAAGCAAATATCCTTGTTCAGTTTTTTCTGCCCTTCAGAGGGGCAAAATTGTGTCTTCAAAAGCAGAAGCTAAAGGCATAGTCTTATTCCAGGAATAAAATACTTTTTATTACACCATGCAGTTAAAGCACTCACAAGCAGGAAAGAGAATGAGTAACTACAGAGGGCAAGTGAAAAAAGGACTACTACTCTAATACTTACTACTAACGTCTCTAGTACTGAGTACTTGAGAAAGACATGAATGCAGAGTACAGCACAATATGTTCCTGGAGAATCTGAAGTGGGCCAGCCTTAAGGCAGATAGAAAGGCATTACCACCTCCAGAGTGCTAGACTCAGAAAAGCTACACCACTAGTTGCACTCTTCCCTAGCAGAAACAGTCTTTACTCTGATTCCTAGGACATCCACCATATACTTTAAAGAAGCAAATACAGAAGGGACTGCAGTATTTTAAAATTACTTGATATGAACCTACTTTCTCCTTTGGAATTTCTGATTTAGATTTCTCACCAAAGAAACAAAACAGTTTAAAGCGAAGGGTCTGAGCTCACTCTTTTTCCTTTAGGAAGATTCAACTTCCATACCCCATTACCCATGCTCACTTTTTGAAAATGCTTTTGAAAACAAAAGCAGTTAAATATTTCAGAGGAGAAGAATACAGTACAGAATATACAATATACCTTGCCCTCCACAGGCAGGGCTGATATCTCAACTACCTGGTAAGCAAAGTAGTGCAACAAGCAAACAAACAGTGGTAGGTATCTCCTATCATTTTACCTTTAGTTGCTGAGCAGTGAATTCCTCAGGGGCTTCAAAACCTCAAAGCTGTGCAAAATGTTTACAGCTGAGTTTAAAAAAACAGTGAAACCATCAAACAGTACATTGTGAAGGGACTTCTTCTGTTTAAAGAAGTATATTCTTTACCTGTTAAGTACACAATATCATTCACAAATCTTTTTCTCTGTACTTTTATATCTACAGGGGTGGATATGTATACCTACATTTTCAAATCAGTATTCTAACACTTGTTCTTAATTTTAAGTGGCAGTGAAGAAGGCAAACAACCATAAAGGTCTGTTTCTAGGAAACTCTCAGTTCAAAGAGGAATCAGTAGAGAGAGCTCCTAGTGAACCAAGGCAACATCCTTGTCAAGGTTGATGCTTTGTGCAAACATACCCTAATGCACAAAGCCAGAATCAGTCCTATAGGAAACATTCTGGGTTTAGCATTGAAAATACTTGACTACTAAACCTTGACCACTCCTATCCCCAGAGCTCTCACCTACAGGTTGCTGCTACAGAAGGCCATAATCCCAAATTCAGTATGGTAAAGATACATGGCAAAGTAAAATAATTTGCTTTCTGTTGCTCAGCAGGCCAAGACACAAAACTGTTCTATTTCCAGTGCAAGATCCAGGCTGAGGCTGCAAGAGCTTCATCTCTTGTGTGTTAGCTTAGTACGGTGGATGGTAAATAAAAATCAATTCACCAAAGAGTAACAAGGTCATTGAAAGTTTTAACATTTGTTATTTGCATCCTCCTCAATGCTCTTTGTGCTTCATGGTAGTTCCAGCCCATCATACAAAATAGCTTTCTACACAGGATCCATGATAAGCGTAGCATACCCAGATACCCACAAACTGAAAAATACAGGACAAATAAGTTTTATGCAAATTTATTAATTAGCTTTAACAACAGTAATACATAAATCAATACTATGTCCAGCATAAGGTTGTATAATAAAATATTCTGGTAAGATTGATTTCTAGTGCGTACATTTTAAGGGCAGTTTTCATCCAATTTGGACCTTTTTTTTAAAAAAAATAAATAAATACAAGGCCAAAAATGCTTACTTAATGAAATCCTGCTAAGTAAGACTTCAGGCTCCGTACTGCTTCAAAGCACTACTGAGTACAGGTGTCAGCACACATCTTGGATTCACACACAAATGGGCTGTGCTCAAGCAGCATACAATTTTTTTGACATCCAATGCAGACCAATACACACAACTTTTCCAATTTAAACTTCCTTGTTTGTCTTCAAACTAGCATTCACTTTTCTATTTTAGGATTGTCTTGCCTTCCAGCTGTGATGTGCACATATGAATCCTAACCACATAGTGTTTACCCAAGACAAGGCTCCAGTCCTCTCCTAATAGTACTGCACTATCTAGTGGAACTATTTATGAAACAAATTGCTACTCAAATTAAACAAGACTAAATTGTTCTTGGAGAAAGAAAAAAAAAAAAAAAAGCCTTTGGAAACAGGCAGGAACATGGCATGCTCCCAGCTCTATTTGTCACATTTTTGGAGCTCTCTAGACTTCAGAAATACATCCTCTCTAGGATGGCTGGTGCTTATGCTACAGCATTACATTTTAGGCACCCTGGCTTCTGTGCACTGTAGACAGCACAAAAAAAAGCTGCATTTTCAGCTTTGTTTCCCTGATGGCCAATGAGTCCAAGATATACAGTGGCATTCAGATGTTTTTCAAAGTGCAGTATAGAGGCATTCACTGACATTTGGACTACCTTTATTTATATTTAACACTATTAAAATCTGGTCCCAATTTAAATTAGATACACATGAGAAAATATATTTGGCAAATCAGAGCTATTTTATTTATTAGTGTACTTATCATATACCACATAAAGCTATCCTTTGGACATATTTACTCTACAAATCTAGATAAGCTTGTTTTATTTGTCTTCTGACAAATTCTGCTGATGGCAAAATTCCCTTTTCCCTAAGTTAGACTCAGGATTGAGTCACAAATTTTAAACCTACTCTAAATTACATATTTTACTTTATTATATCAAAACAAAACCCTAATGCTTGGTCGAAGTATAAACACTTATAAACCTAGTGAAAACATCCCTGAGAAGCTTTCAGCAACATAGAGAAATTATTAGGTTTGGTCCATTAGAGGAGAAAAATCATTACATCCAGATATTGAAAACTATGGGCTACAAGTGCATTGGTTGTACATTGGATTCCCATTCATTCCATTTCACACCTCTCACAAAACAGTATATCTGAGACAAAAGCCACTAGAGGTTCTTTACATGCTTTGATGGATAATGTAATTGTTACAAAATGTGTGATGACTGGCCTAGATTCAGCCCTGGTGTAACGCCTTTAATTTCAATGGAGTTCACACACATTCCAGGCCTGAGTCTGGCAGCATATATGACCGTGAAGGACAGTACCTAAAATTAAAAAAACCCTTAAAAGTTACAGAGGATACTTTTCACAAGTTGCTGACATTATGTTTTCACATACTACTTGTTCTGCAAACAAACATTTTACCAATATTTAAATTTAGAAGTCAGACTGCCAAGCCATAGGAAAACTCAGAACACCACCAGGTTCAACTCTACTGAGAAAGCAAAGTGCGTAATTTCCACAAAAGTGCACGTAGGGTTAATGACTATGGAAGTACTGTGTTAGTACACATGCAGGGTAAAAAAAACCAAAACAAAACTAACAAAAAAGGCAAGAACTTCTTGAACAGAGGGGAGGTATCATTAACATAGCTCTAAAGTTGCTTTAGAGGGCCTCTCAATCCGTCATCTCATTGGTTTAGCAGTATTTTAGAACAAAGTCAAAATTCACATACACATCAGATAAATGCAAATAATCCACCTTTTGCATGAAATAGTAACTATTTTCAAATGCAATTGTTTTCAGAAACCCTAATAAAGCCTGATATATTGGAAAATTAACTAAAGCTGCTTGTACTCTGAGGCAAAAACTAAGTTAGCACTAGAATTTATCTTCCTGTACCAGTACTCCTGACCTTAGCACTTTCTGCTACATCAAACCCGAGCAAACCTGCCATTTGTAATTTAAAAGCCATGCTTTGTAATATTACATCAATAGCTTCTGCTAAATGAGGCTGCTTTACTCTAAGAAGTGCAACAAAAGTGTAATACAATATCTTGTACCTAACAGTATTCTAATTTGTAAGGAAACATGCAAAAAACCTGCAAAGGTGTTTCCATAAAGTTAAACCAAAACATAAAATACTATAAAGGTTTTGGGAAAAAAAAGATAAAATTGTTTATTAGAAGAATCAAGAAGGATCATAGGATATTGTGAGTGAGAAGGGACCCACAAGGACCATCAAAATCCAATGTTTAGAGAGGATGTTTACACCAGTTTAAGAATAAAGGTGAGCAGAACTGTTCATGGTAAAGGAATATTGGAGAAAAACTCCAAACAATCAAATACTGTATAAAAAGTTCTTGTGAAGTAACTAAAAAGGAAAGACCTCATTTTACTCAATGAACACAAGAATTATTCAGAATTCATGGTAAATTGAGTATGTATAACCACTTAACCACAGTATCACTGTAGGGGTCAGCCATGGAACTTGAACAGTATTTTTGTGATCAAACACCAGACTTGTGGGGAACCTTTGATACTGCAGCTGTCAAGATCCAGCCAGGCTGTCCTCTGCCAAACATGAAACCTTTACAGGGTCACTGTAAAACTAATTTTTTCTCTTGGGAAAGCTTCCCCAAAGAGCTAAGTTATGCATTCAACTCTAGAGAAACACCTCAAACAGGGTCATAAAAGGAAGTATATGTGTTTAACCATGGTATTTGTGAAACCAAGTTAGTAAAGAGAAGTGGATCCTTTCAGACAGTAGATGTGTTACCAGGTGGTGAACTGTCAGGGGCTGCTTTGGGATCAGGAGTGTGACAAACAAAAAGTTGTTTTCCCAAGCTTTTTTGAGCAAATCTGAAGTACATTATGTGGCCCATTGCAACAAAAGACACAGAAATAAGCACCAATAAGCCGAAAGCTTCAGGGTTTGGGGCCAAGATGACCATGATGAAGTGCAGCAAGTCAAGAAGATAATTCATGGAGTTTTGGACACCGTTTATGATGCCTCTTTCAGATTCTATGACGTTTTCTTGGAGTAACTGTGTGACAGTCAAATCAAAGGACCAAAGGCCTAGGGAGAGAGAAAACAATTATCCATACTGCTGGGCTTCCCATGGCAAACTCATCACGGGCACAATTCATCCTTCCAAGCACTCACTTCTGCCAAAAATGCACAGCATAAGATATCCTCTTGTTGACTAGAAATGATTTCACACTCACAGTCTAGAGCAATTAACTTTCCTTTTACAAAAAATGTCATGAAATAATACATAAATAAACTTGATACATGAAGTTGCCTGTCACATGCTGTTTCATCATGACTAAGGAGTCAATGTTTTACTCATCCTTTTCTTGTTTAAATAGCTGGCTTACAGCTATTTACAGTGTATTCATGCTAGGTGCAATCACTAAAGTTCTGCATTAAAAAAAAACCACAAACATCTTTTAAACTATGCAGAAGACACATTTCAAATGGGTGACATCAGCTTCCATATTGGTTTAGTCTGTTCATGACTCAGCTTTAGAAGCCTATCTTGCAAAAAACTTAATGCATGTGAATCAAGTATTTTATTCCTCCAGAATTCAGCAAAAACTGCAGAAATTGAGGATAATGATTCTACAGATGACCATTACTGTTCATTACATTTATATGTTAGACTGCCTATTCTGTTGACAGATACTAATATTATGCTAACCAGCAATACCCCAAAAACTTAAGCTGTCATCCAAATCAAAGCTCTCCTTCTAAATGCCAAGGCAATTTAAATAAATGGAATAATTTAGTAAACTCTGAAATGCAAAGGTTTTCACAGCAGATGTGTTGGGTGCTGTTTCCTAGTAACAAGTGGTTTCATTTGGTTGCGAACAAAAATAATTTAGAGATAAGCTTTCCAAAAAATATGTTACAATAATCTCCAAATGTGGTAACTTTTCTCCTATTAGTGACATAAAATATACATGGTGTTAGTACTGCAGTCTTCACCCTAGTGATACTCTTGCAGGATCATTTCATTTTTATGTGATGTATAATCAGCCAGCCCCAGAAACAAGATGTAACATTCCAATTGTTGCCTCTAAAGTTCTACTTAGTTGACAGGCACTGTAACTAACTTTTAGAATTAAAAGTAGATGTTAAACCAAATTGCAGAAACGTAATACTTACCAACTCTAGCAGCAATGACTCCTGCAAACAGGAGACTAACAGAGATTAAAGGCACAGGCTCAGGACTCATCTCTGGGTCACTGTTAGCAGGAGCAATAGACCCGTTTACCAAGTTGGGCATTCCAGTTGCAAAAATCCTTTCAGGTTCTGGAGATGCTATAGTAGGCAATGGCTCATTTTCAAACAGCCTGGCACTGATGTCAGCAAATGGAGAAACAGTCAGATCCATAGGACTTCCAGGCATAAATACAGAGACGACACATAAGATCAGACAAGCAAGCTGAGCGACTCCAGAAATAAGGCCCGTGCGAACGAGGCCGCATTTGCGCCGAAGCCAAGGGAAAGCTACTGTTCCCATGATTCCAGTGACTGCTGAGGCACCCATGAGGAGGCTTAGCACAGAGCCACTCAGCCCCTGAGTGTATGCATAGCCTGTAGTGATACAATCGAATCCCAGAACAGTCATATAGAGAAATGCAAGGCCCATGCCTGCAAGGAACACCGGCTGGTTGTAGTACGCAACCCATCCGTCCCGGAAGGTTATGAAAGGTTCGGCAATCCGGGCAGCGCAGCCGACTTCCTTCTCCTGCTGGGGCTCAAAGCCAGCTACATCTTTCTCAATAATTAGCTGCACTCCTTCAGCAGGTTTCATGTCACTCTCTGTAAACAGAAATGGAGCTGTCAGATACACTCCTGCCTGCAAAATGCACAGTGTAAAGCAACAGATGATTGTTTGCCAGAAGTTCACTACTGCAGAAGCGCATCAGTCAAGCTCCACTGCCAAGCTTTCTCTTAATTACCTAAACTAAAATCATTTAAAGCCTTCTAAAATCCTATCTGGGGAGTAAGATCAAGAACAGTTTATCCCTATCAGTTTAATTAATTAAACAGTGATAGGAAAAAGCACTGCCTGCTTCTAGACAAGAATGCCCCAGCTCCACAGAGAAATTATTTGTTTAATGAATGCCAGTGTCAGTTGGCATTTTAACACAGCTTTGTATGCTTAAAAGCACTGAATGAAAAAAAAAGGCATACTTAAACATCTGTCAGTATCTCATGTCAAGGCTGAAGCCTATCCAGAGTCAAGAGCTTTCAAAGCTTGACTTAAAAAGAAAGAAACAACAAACCAAAAACCTATGCATTTCTACAATTCCATTCTCACTGTACTGAAGGAAAAAGGCACTTCCACTGATCATAAACAAAAATCCAAAAACTCACAGCACTATTTACACTACTAAGGAGGACAAATTCCACAATTGTCTGGATACCTGAGCAGTGCTTTTACGCTATAAAGTTCAAAACTAACTCCACATACAGCAAGTGAGACACATGAAGTACTTCAACTTTTAAAAACACAAGTCTTCTAATGAAATCAGAATATTACAACAGCAAAGATTGAAGCATTTAGCAAATGTCAATAGGTAGGAAATGCTTACTATTCTCCAGAAGTATTAAAAAGCCAAAGCTTTGGAGCCTTCTACACTCTCTTGTTCTCTAATACTCAACTGCCACCAGTCAGGTCCAACAGCTTACTGGACCAGCTGTTACCACCATGGATGGCTGGGAAGATAGATCTCTTCAGTAGTTTTAGTAGCAGCTTTTTAACGCACCATATATTGAAACAAGATTGTTAGTTAGCATTTAAACAAAACTCAGGAATTCTTCATATTTCAAAAAAAGCAATAACAAAAGACAAAAACCCACCACCTATGTTACAGCTGGGGGCCATAACATGAGCTTTCAGTAGTGTTATATACTGCTACCTTAAAAATGGGGAAACACTTAAGTTTAGCATTTCAGGATCTGACATTTCTACTACTTCACAATAAAAAGTCTGCTTCTGAATTTAAATTTCTGATATTGAGTCTATCTAAAGTAACTTTAGTATCAATTTCAGTGTTACTTGTAGTAACAGCCATAGTCACCAACACTGCAAATCCCACTTGTACTGCTTGGCCAAGGAAGCAGAGCTGAAGGCCAAAAAAGTTTATTTTTTTTCCTCCACCATTTCCTGCAGCATGTAAAAATCATTAAGTCATGCCAGAATAGAAGTATGACCATCTATTCTAGAACCTCCTGAAAGCCTGTCAGTGCTATGTGTAAGCAAGCAGAGATGAGTTAGCAAGGAATAGTCTTACAGAGGCTGTAAACACTACAGAACCAAGGGCCTGGTCCAGCTTATTGATGGGTAGGAGTATTCCTAATGATCAGCCTGAAGTTACAAGGCACACTTGTTCTAAGGGGTTAACAAAGAGAAGACAATTCATTCTGTGGCTGCATTTTATGAAATTATTTTATGAAAAAGCTGCACAAAGTAGTGTTGCTTTGATTAGAGTCTCTAGTATCTATACCCAAAACCTGAAATCTCCAAGCTAGGAGTAGAAAGCTATTTAGCCTCAAAGCAGTGCCTGTGGAAGACAAAAGTCAACACTTGGCTTGACTGATGCAATGAATATACAGTGAATTTGAGTAGTTACATTTCAGTGTTTTCAATACCTTTCTTTACATTCAGCTGTTTCAGTTCCGATGCTTCAACTTTTGCAGATTTGTGAGCCAGAGTAGGGGTTTTCTGGTAAACCTTGCAGAGCAGCAGATATTCCACACACATGGACATCAGGTTCCAGCCAGAAATGAATCCACAGCCAATCATGGGGGAGCCAAATGTCATTATCTGACCAACAGCCATTGGGGCCAAGATATTGGTCAGCTGATCAATTCTTCTTATTGCGGCATTCATATCTGTCAGAAATTATTTGATGATGAAATGACTGGTGAACACTTACAGTGAAATATTCATTGACATATTTGTGAATTGCACATGTATAAAGGTAAAGCTACAAGCCTTGCTCCAACTGTAACTGGCTCCAGAGGTAACCAGAGGCACCTTCAGACTGCTTCAAGATTTAAGTTCACTGCAATCAACCAAGGTGCTTGTAAGCCAAAACACAACTCCTGTCAGTTTTGCCTGCATGAGGTCTTCCAGGTTCAGCATGCTGGGCTCACAGTGGCACATTCATCATGAGATGACATCACTTTTACACAGCACTGACACTGTAGACTCTGAGCTCTAGCCCTGTAACACTCAAACCTAGCATGCACAGCTCCAGGAATCTCAGAAGGTGGAATTGTTTCTTGGGAAGATAGATTACTATCTCCCAACACTGGAACACTGTATTCTTAGCCTCCTTCATTCACTTCTAATAACTGGTGGCCAAAGAACCACTGTGATAGCAGCAGAACTTTGAAATGGCTTTTACATTTCCTTGTTAAATCACATTGGTTGATGGCAGTTGTAGGCATCCTTAGATCTTACTGAGCAAAGTCCTCACTCCTTACTGGTCCTTTGATGTTTACAGTCAAAATAAGCAACCTATTCTCAGCACAAATGCATCTTTCATTTGCTGCTAGGGAATGCCTCACCCTCAATCTTATCTGCCTTACTGTCATTAAGCTGTCTGGGTTCCAGCAAGTTTCCAATTAATAGTGCCATTCTTCCACTCCTACAAATTGCTAGACAGTGGTTTCACACATGAAGCCCCTTTTAGAGTCCTACTGTAAAACTAGAGCTTGTGAAGGCCAAGTGAAATTCTACATCAGTGTGAAGCTGCTTTATTGAATCTGTAGAAAATTAGTCCTTATCATTCAAAGAAACATTTGGGTTACTCTATTTTAAAGTAAATTCAATGTTAACCTAGTTAACCCTCAGTCAAACAGTCAAGTGAGATACTTGCATAGTATTTGGCTCTAAAAATTCCAACCAACTAACCTTTGTTTTTTGAATTGAGTTATAATTCCACTCAGAAAAGGTACAAAGAGTGAGCAGAAAAACTAATCAAGGGCAACAAAGGAGAAGTTAAGGTAATTTTTTATTTCCCTACTCCACTAACTTGCATTACTAAGATTTCTCTTTGAGGAAAGGTAACAATGCAGAGATGGACAACAGTATTTTCTGCAAAGTCAGGGTCAGCACTTACTTTTAATTATTTTTTTCTTTTACATTAAGGAGTTTCAATAGTTTCCAGATTACATAATGGTTAAACAGAAAACAAGCCTGTTCAGTCTGGAAGGGATGTCTCAGATACATCTGTTGAACTAAGGTGCTTAATCCAGTGATTGTTCTCATTCTCAATCAAGTCATAAGAGAATTCACAGTAATCTCTTGCCTGATTTCTCAGTACAAAATATAAGTGGTCATACAATTGTGCCTGAGCTCATGAAGCAGTAAGGAGGAAGGACTGACTCCCAGGATGCAGTTCTCTGCAGGTGTGGTCTGTGATTTATCTCATGTGTTATGTGGGACAGGGATGGGGGAGATGATTTGCTGAGTAAGATCTGACACAACAAGAAAAGTTTTAATAGTTCTCATTAACTTAAGACTTTTACAGATAGCTGCTATTTTTCTACCTGTGACTCACATATGTAAAGAAAGTTCACCTGTATTACTGCTCTACAAAAGGCATGACCTAGAAAGGCACTGCAAGGTCAAAATAAAAGATTAAGGAAGATAATTTGTAGACTGGGAAATAAAAGTATGACACTTTTAATTCACCTAAGAATTAACCTTTCCTGGGATGAAATTCCTTCATTGGAGATAAGCATCAAGTAAAAATCTGGAATACAGGATTGAAATTTCCAAAAGGACTCTGAACTCTATGGGCAATTCAGGCAGCTTTATACAAAATTAGAGTCCAGAAGCTGAAATGCTGTCTAAGCCTGAAGGTATCTAAACTATAGAGGTGAGCTATAGAGGTCTGGGTAATGTTAAACTGCTCTGTGCCTTGTTTGCAGCTCAGTATCAGTTCCTCTATCTGAGAAGGCTTAAGTCCCCTTATGGGGTTGATTCAGAGTCTATAGAGCCTGGCCAAATTCATCACAAAAAATGCTGCTTCATTACAATCAGAGGAGCAGCACAGCCAAAGATTGCTGTACACCCTTTGATGCAATTTGTATTGTGCAGCCTTGGTGAGTCCCAGTCTCTCACATCCAAGAAGTCTCAAAACTACCAAGGATATAGGATATAAATGGGAATTAATTCTCTCTCCTAGTAGTATCAATGTCACTGTGCAAGTGCAGGGCACAGGGAGAGAAGCAAACAATCTTTTGCCTAGAAAGTATTTCATCTGTAGTCTATGCTCAAAAGTACCCAATGTCAAAGGAAAGCAGAGCTTCCAATTCTAGCTGAAGGGAAGTTCACAGCTCTGAGTTAGATATCTAATGCTAGAGAAATGCAAGGTTTTAAATGTGCCTGCATGCACAGTATTACCTACTGGCAATTCCCTAATATACCTACTTAACTGTTCTGGACTTCATTTTCATGCATCTTTCTTTGATCCCTATGAGAGGAGCCCAGTTACGCAAGAGTGCTCGGTTTCATTCCAAGGACCTAAAAATAAAGTATTGCAACACTTGGCTTGTTCAGCAAGACTAGTTTTCCTAACAGAGCAGCAACAGGACTAAGAGGAGGGCAAAACAAGTTTGGGAATACCTAACTGAATTGTAATCACAACAGTAATTTGTGATCTTGGTAGCTGTAGTCCAGAGCAAGGAAGAGCAAAATAAAGGCTGCCCGTTTACTTGATTTTTTTCATAATATCTGGAATTCAAAGATGCACTGATCTCTGTAAAACTCTAGTCTTAAAACAAAAATAAAATCAAGCTTGGAAAGTAAGACATGCAAGGTATTATAAAGGCAATATATTTCACCTGCCAGTTTGCTTCTGTCTTCCCCTGCAACCACAACAATCCAGTCCCTCTGAATTGTGATCGCTGTGGCAGTGCTGGCCAAATTGGCAATATTTGCTATTGTGATAACCAGGATATAGCACAATGTCTAGAGAGATGAGGGGAAAGAGTACGTGAGAAAACTGATGGACATCTCCACTTTCTACACAAGCAGAAAAGACTTTTATATTTGATTCCATACATTTCAGCATTATTCTTCACACAAAACAAGATCAAATCTACAATTCCTAGCAGAAAACAATCATCATATCTGTTTACCTAACAAGTACAGTTTCATTTGCCAGTTTTGGCTCCCAGAAATGTCTGTACAGATTAAAGAATTAAAGATTAAGATAAAAATTCATCCATCTCCCATGCTTCCTAAAGTTTCTTCATAAACTAATTTCTTATTAACAAGTTGAAGCACTCACAAGAAGCCATCCATGGTATAATGTCAAGAGCTGTGTCTTAAACAAGAAGATAATCATCAGGATAACACCACACAGGATGACAGATGAATTCTGCACAACCAAGGATGTCTGGGCCACTGTTTTAAACCAAACAGAGAGCAACAGTTATGAACATAAGAATGAGCTAACTATAGCCTTACGGTGGACATAATTAAGGAACACACACAGATTTATTAAATAGCTTTGTTTTCCTAGTCTCCCTCAAAAGATAAGTGGCAAAAGTATACTTTATAGTAGACTCTGAATCTTCCATTGTCTTAGAAAAACAAACTAATGTCTATTGTAACTTTGTAGCTCCTGATTTACACTCAATGTAGGTCTTCTCTCAAAGTCCCTGTTTCAAGTAGTAAAAACCTAGCTCAAGCCTCTGAAATTCATCTTCAACCTACCATGGAAAAAATACTATTTTGAAAATTTTTGGAAAGCAAAAATTCATTTGAAGAACTTGATCCTATTTTATTTGTAAAACAGACTACAGTGTATATGCAAAATGCACAATGCAAACACATTGTGTTTACACTTAAGTGAAAGATGTTTGTATCCAGATAAAAGACAACAAAAATACAGGTGTATATTAGTGTTTTAACGTAAACAGAATTTGGTCTGTAGCCCTTAAAGTTACATATATTTTACCTTTTGTGTTTCCATACACCTCTACACATCACATGGATTTGGCCTGAGTAACAAACACATGACTTAAAAATGTTTTCCTCTTGTCTTTGAGAGTATCTCTGTGTAACCATCACCACTCTGAAACCATCTGCCCTTCTTAGATGAGCAAGCCTCATTCTCATATAACTGCCAGCTTCACCTTTTAAACATGAATTTGGAAGGTAAATAACCTGCTCAAGGCATCTAACCTTTGAGCCTGGAGTTCTTGTCCACCCAGTCTCCAATAAGGGCTCCCAGGAGAAGAACTGATCCCGCCACAACCAGGCCATAGACCGCAGTCAGGAGCAAGCTGTTGCCGTAAAGTTCAACCAGGAACACAGACACGGCAAAATGCCACATCCGATCTCCCTTGAAGGGGAAGAGAACATACACAACATTACTGGTTGCTCTTTACAGGTACACAGGTTCAATGGTTTACTAAAGCTCTGCCAAAAGCCTGGACTAAAATAGAGGTTTGTTACATGCACAGAGGTGCTGTGGGGTTTTTGTGGTTGTTGGTTTCTTAGGAGTTTGTTGATTAATACATCCTGTCACCATTGATTTTATCCCAGTGTCATTAAGATCATCTATCCTAATCAAGTGGATCATTACAGCTTGTAATACCACAAATCCAAAAATCCCAGATATTTTCTATTAGTATATTACTGGACAAAGTCTGTCACCAGACACATCCAACAAACCTCAAAAAGCTTACACAAATTCTCCGGCACAGATCAAATATTAACAACAGATTTACCATCACTATTTAAATAACTTTTCAAGGCAGCAATTTGCTCTTAGATGATCAAAGCTTAACTGCTGCTTTATAACACAAGAGTGAGTCAAGTGGAAACAAGTCATCATACAACTCAGGATAGATATAGGTAAATGTTAACTGAAGTTTCTAAAATCAATGGACTTGAGCTGTTTTTAGTGTTCAGCACTGGCATATTACCCAGAGGAGGTAGAATAGCATAGCTCATTTAACCTGTTGTAAACTCACTGCTAGTTCAGCCTATTGCTAATTTAACCCAGTGCTTAAAAAAAACCACATTCATGTCCTGATAATCACTTGCTACACATACAAAAAGGACCCCCAAATTGTTAAAACACATCCAAGTGAAGTCATTTTCATTCTATTCAAAACATTCTCAGGTTTGCTAATAAATACATGGAGGTATTTTTGTCACATCTCATTTCACTTTTGAACATATTGCAGAAATACATGACAGAAAAATCCTTTGTGTAATCAGTAAAAAAAAAGATGAATAGAAATCATTCATACCATTCTAAGGCACACAGGTTGTTTAATAAGGGTCTCTAACATTAGTCTCCTACAAACCAAACATGAAACTGTTTTCTTCTGTTGCCTTATCTTAAATAAATAGTTGCTATGTGATACAGCAAAGAGTGCAAATTTCTAAAGACCTCAAATATTCGGAAGGGCTGGGGGAGGTGTAACATAAAAGAACTTTTAAAAATCAAAGCCAGCCAAATCTAACCATGTAACACAGCAATCAAAAGCTACATAAAAAGCATACTATTTGGAGGGTCAAAATAATTGCAAAGTGTGATTAGCCCACAGTATAGTACAGACACAAAAAGCACTTGCCTCTTAATGTTATTTGAGTTCACTGGAGTTTTCTGCAAACATTGTAACATGTAAACTTTGATACTTGTTTCCTTAAACACAGGTTGAAAAAAATTACACTCCAATCATGGGAAGAGAAATTCCATCTTTCCAAATAAACCCCAGGGTATTTTGTACGCTTTTTTAAACTAAATTGACAAGTGTTACTATAAGCATGATCATCTTGTGTCTCCTCATATATTATAAACCATTTTTCACTCAAGAGACACCTAAAGACTTCTGTAAATATGTTCCGCTTAACATTCCATGGCTAGTTAGCAGACATACATAGAAAATATCCTAGCAATGAATCCACAGGCATATCATTTCCCAATTCCAGCTTTCACTTAAATTTAATATGACCTCCTGAGATGGTACTTTATAGAATTTCACTTAAAACACATGCAGGTGAATTAACCCGGATAACTGTTTATTGAGCTAGGAAAATGATCAAAAAAACCTTTCATACTAATTTTGGGTTTTTTCTTTATGCATAGATGTTCCAGACAAAATGAAAAAGGCACTTTCAAAAAGAAATCTAAGCACGTGCAAGTCAGTGCCAGTCACTACTGTCAGAGTAAAAAAAACCTGAATTTCACTTCAAACTCGCAGAAAGGTTCTTTTGACTCCTGTTTTGCTGCACACTTATCTGAGAGCCTGTGAACACTGTTCAACTTTATCCAACACATTTACCCAGAGTATTTTGATCAGGTCAACCCACAGAGAAGATTTTTGGGGAAACCACAGATGTTACAACCAGAAAGTATGATTTTCTTTCAAGAATTAAAAACCATAAAAAATAAGCAAAGATAAAGAAGAACAATATTAGTGGATTGCAGAGCTTTGTAGCAGGTATGTTATTTCAAGCTAAGAGCTATTGAAATTTGAACAGCAAATATTCTTTAGAGAAACAGACAGATCATTACATACACTTAGTCCCACCTTCAAATGTGCCTTTTTGAGAACTTTTAAATAGCTACAGCTGTTCAGCATCACTATCCTTTTAAAGACAGCTCCTCCCCTTCTGTAATTATAATTACCCTTATACTGAATGTATACAATCCATGTCAGAACTGAAGCCAACAAGTTGAGGAATAGCCAGGCCACACCTACTGCCAGCCTCCTGAGGGGCACAGATAAGGCTGGAAGTCGGAATCAGCTGATCTCCAGGAAAACATTAGGCCTGACACCAAGAAGGTGAACCCAGTTCCATGCTGTTCCTTTACTGCTGAGGGACAGACACCAACAGCATAAGGTCTGGGACCCCAGTGCAGCATTGCTGGCCAGCCCATTAAGATCCCTGAGGCCAGGCACACATTCAAACACTTGACTGAGCAAGGGCCCAACGGAGTCTGGACTTTGTTCAAGTCTGAACACTTCTGGAGATGTGACATGTTTAATCATTTACAACTTCTCTTGGGATTTGGGAATGGCATAGTAACACAAAAACCTAATCAGCTCTCTCAACAACAGCAAAACCCCGTTTCTCTTGAGTTTTGCATTGTGGACAGAGCCATTCTAAAACAAAGATGATCTATTACTTGGTGTTCTGAAGAGTCAGGTATTTGTTTACTGTTTCTGGTAGCAAAAACTTTCACACTACAGGAACACCAAAGCTTAGGAGATACAAAAGGTGAAGTCCTGCACCCAGTTCTGTCAAAACAAGCTATTGCAGAATAACTTCTGTTGTTTGAGCAGATTTGGTTAGGGGTGTTTTGAGTCAAGATTTTCAGCACAAAACCCACCAGGACCTGACCAGGTTATATTAATATTGCTAAACAGACATCTTGTAGTCTATCACTTGTTACTGTGCACAAGATTGTTTTCTAACTCTGCTTTGCCACCTTTACTCAGGGACTCAGAACAAGCCCACCACAGAGCTGGGAAGCACTGGCCACAAAGGAGTAAGCAGGGTTGGCCAAATTGCCAGTGAGACACTTCGTGGGCATGACTGACAAAAACTGTGGCAGGAAGTAAGTCTTGACTTCTGAAGGAGCTGTGTGGCTCGCTGCTTTTTAATATTAACAACTGCCAAAATATTGCATTTGTTTAAACAAACATTTGATACCACTAAAGACTGTTTTCATTAAGAGAAACATCAGTACGACCTTTCAGGTTAGCGAAAGCAAGAAGCTCCAGAGTCAGGCATGCGCTGTTGTAACTGGAGATCAGCCATTTGTTCAACACATACATCAAACCAATCCAAATGTTCCAAGACCAGACCAAAACACAGAACAAAGAAAATGAGGGGAAACCTTCCATTTATTTTTGAACCAAGCCATTGTATGGAGACTTAAGATTGTGTTAAAATACACACATATTCTTAATTTTATTCTGTGGAACAGAATCAGACTGTCTATTATTAGTGCATATCTTAAGGTAGCTATTTTTTTTTAAGTATTCTTCAAGTGAGTAAAAGCTGGTATAGTAAGTTATATTAGCACAAAAGGAAATAATTTCAAGAGGCAAGCGATTTAAAAGAGGACAACTCCTGATGCTGTCAACCAGTTAGCTCATGAGTGGCAGTATTGAGTCCATTGTAAACACTGAGCAATTCACATTAGTAAACATGAGTCCTTTCCATATAACGCTGCAATGGGCTGTCTCTCATTCTGCCCCTCTATAAAGAGTCTCACTGGTTCTACAGTTTTTTAAAAACATTAAAAGGTACAGAACCAATCCTTCCAAAAATTGACCACTGCACTACTCTGCACTATAACTACACCTCCTGTAAGATATCTTGCAAAGATTATGAAGACTTTTAACAGCAAAGTGTTGTAACAAGACCTCTACGGTGGTGTGCTAATTTGTGAAGATGTTTGGAAAGCACCAATAAAGCTCAGGTAAATCATAGCCAGATTAATAAAATCCTACTTCTACCAGGGCAGTATTTTACTTACCCAAGTGGACAGTGCATGTCCAAGATAAAGAAGAAACTTTGCAGACGTAAAATAGGCAATCACAGATCCTAAATGAGAAATAAGAAACAGATGCTAAAGCAAATGCGGGCACATCCACCGCATTTCGGTACAGCAGGCACAGCTCGCTGCCGTGGACACCGTTCTGCGAGCGGAGGCGCCACCGGGACACGGCGCGATTTGGTGCCCCCCACCCGCGGGCAGCCCCGCCCGGTCACCCGCGCCCGGAACCGCTCGGGGCCGGTCCGTCCGCACTGACCGCCGCGCCGCCGGCCCTCCGGCTCCGCTGCCCGCGCCATGCCGGCCCGCTCCGCCGCTGCCGAGAGAAGGGGGGGGGACACGCGGCTTCGCTCCGTGTTGCCTTCCCCGACTTAGCTAGCACTGTAGCTGAAGTCGGAAAGCCTTGGCCTTATGCGCCGCGGGCGGCGGGGACGCTCCGCCGCGGAGGGGCCGAGCGCCGCTCGACGCCCGGCTCGAAGCTCTGGGCTGCCCAAAGCCGACGCTTTTGGCTGGGAATCGGCGGCGCAGCGCCTTTTGTAGCGGCCGCGGCACCGCCCCCGCCCGGCCCGGCCCGCCCCGGGGGCGGCCCCAGCCCCGGCACCGCCAGAGCCCGGCGGAGCAGGAGGGGCGCCCCGAGCGGCTCCGGGGGGCAGCGCCCGGTGCTGAGCCTCGGCTCCGGGCACCGCGGCTGGCACCCCGGCAACCATGAGCACCTTAGTGCTGCCTCTGCCGCGGCTCTCTGCTGTTCCCTTTTTGTTTTCTGGCATCTTAAAAAACGTGACGTCCTTGAATATGCAGATTCAAGAAGCTGGGGTTGTAAGAGAAGCGCCAATTACCTCAAGCCTGTGGTTGAAACGCTGCAAAGGACAGTGTTGTCAATTCTGAGGTTCCAAGTAAAAAAAAAAAACGTAAACAGGGTACCAAAATTTAAGCTAATTCAAATGACATTTTTATTCTAATGAAGGTGGTGTAGAATTGACCCAGTTGCTGCTGGCTCAGGCTCTCTGCTTCAGATGAAGCATCCCAGTTCCTACCATAAATACTTTTTTGCACACTATGTGACCTACTTTTGGTATTGACCACCTCAAAAAACTGCATGTTTATAGAACTTAAGAAACAGTCAAAATGTACAATAAGCTAGATCTTTTTCAGGATACTGTGAAAATATTTAAGAATTATCTATCCCCTTGTGCGGTTGAAATAATAATGATTGTTCTTGGCTGCCAGAGCTGAGATTATATTTCCATTGTGTAATACTGTGAAGTTCCCTCCTCTGTGTATAAAATTGCTTTTGGTTTGGGTTGTGTGGTTTTTTGTTTGATTTTTTTTTTTTTGGTTGGTTGGTTTTTTTACCCCAAGTATATAGGCCACCCCAGAAGCAAATGCCTGACATAACAGACCAATAACCTGTACTGGTGTTGCCACTCCTGTGATCTTGTTCAAAGTATTCTTACATTAATTAGATGACTTTCTATGCATGAATCATGGATTATACTTTGCATAATGGGAACTATACCTTGGGAAAAAATAATTCAGAAATAAAATTCAATATAAATATAGGAAGCCTACAATTGCTATTTTAATGGGATTGGTTATCCTAGGTGAGTTAAGTGTTTCTTCTTATGGTATATTCCTTTAAATTTTGCAGGAAATCTTTTCTCAGATTGTCATCAAAAGCAGAGTAAATTTTTTATGGTTTTTCTTATACAGCCTTACTGCTTAAACTGTACTCTTTTTACTAACAGCTAAAAAGATAATTACTTTTCCTAAACCTTAACAATTTTAATATTATTATTCCATGTTAAATAAAAACCCTACAGCATATCAAAACGGCTATTTAGTGGTTTTAAGTCTCTTAACTGTCAATCCTTGCACTTCTGCTGACAAGGGCAGTGTATTCCACAGGTAGACACAGAGATGAACTCGGGTCTAAGCCCTGGCTGTTACTTGTATCTCAGCAGGAAGGCAGCAGAATCTGGAGGAGCTCTGTGTCACAGATGCCTGTCCTGCTCCATTGCAGGCTATGCCATTGGACTCACATCTTTTCCAGTCCTGTCCCTGGTGGCACTGTTATGGTTTGGTTACTGGATTGATGGGGTCTGATCTGGTCTGTGAGGTACATAAAGCATACACACGTATATGTGATAGAGCAGCAGCAGTAACACCTAACAGCACAGTACTGCTGGTTAGACCTTTTCTGTTACTAGAGAATGATGTGCTCTCTAGTTTCTAGTTCTCTAGAATTAGAGTTTAAATAATCATTTCTGATTGAGTGTTCACTGAACACTCAATTGGATTGTATAGGTGAAATCATCATCTTGGCAATTTTTCCTACTGGTAATGAATTGGGTTTGGGTGATATTTAAGCTATGCCAAGAGGCAAAGCAAACATGGACAACATCCTTTGGTTACTTTATGTCTCTGGGATTTCTCACATGGAAGAATGTGTCCAGCAGGACACAGAGTGAGCACAGAGTGAGTCTGGGATGCTGCTCTAGGGGATGGCAGCTGAGGCTGTACTGTGTGTGCAGTGGGGTCAGCCTGTCCTCAGTGCACAGGGGGTGCTGCACAGGACTGCACGGTGCAGATAAACCCTGCAGTTTGTCCACTGCAGCTCACACCTGTCCTCAGTGCACAGGGGGTGCTGCACAGGACTGCACGGTGCAGATAAACCCTGCAGTTTGTCCACTGCAGCTCACACCTGTCCTCAGTGCACAGGGAGTGCTGCACAGGACTGCACGGTGCAGATAAACCCTGCAGTTTGTCCACTGCAGCTCACACCTGTCCCAGCCACGCCAGAGTCACTGCTCACAATGACACAGGGCACTTGCTGCCAGCAGGCACCAGCCAGAATTTCTTACATCCACAGGCATGCGTGTTATACCCTTCTCTAACAATTTCCCTGCCAAATGTCCAGAGGACTTAGACATATAGCTAAAAGGCCATAGCTGATTTGTGAGGTGTTTCCAAAAGCAGGGGAGTTGGGAGGTAGGGGAAATTCATAGTTCTCCTAAATTTGCCACCACTTTGCTGATGATCTTCCCAACATGCTTATTAAAGTAAGTCTGTGCTCAGTTTTTTCCCCTTACAGTACTGATGTCCAACATAATACAGTAGCTTGAACACTGATTTTTACATCTAAGATGCTGCTAAAAAAAGCCTCAAATATTTTTATAAATCCAAATTTTATCAGATTGCTTTGTGAAGCCCCTGTAAATATATTTTTAAAGATGCACATTTTTTTTTCAGGTTGACTGGCTCACCAGAGTCTTTTCACAACATTTACAAATTTCTGATGTATTTAGGATGTTTAATAGCTGGAAGTTGTATGAGAGGAGTTGCCAGTTTTACTTGGTACATCCCTGACTCAGGAGTCTTGCAACAATTTACACAATGGCACAGCACACCAGCCATGGATTTGAGACCAGGCCTGACTAATGGTCACTGGCAGAATGAACATGGACATTTGAATTAACAAGACATATATTTATGTTATAGTCTTCCTAGCTAAAGTTTTTTCAGTGGATAAATTCCATAAGCTTTCTTAAAAATATATTACTAATATAATAGTTATTATTTGAATGAAGAAATATAAACACGAAACTAGTTTTTAGATTTTTAAAGTTTCTGTGTAAATATAAAAAATTTCATTCAAAAGGCATTCCTTCTTCAAAGTATTTCTAATAAGACAGGTGTCTAAAAAAAAACCCTTATATTTAATTTTTCTGGCAACAAGGGCAACAATTAAACTATAAGATGTAAACAACTGAAATTTTTTCATTATTGGTAAGTGCATAACTATGATGTCAGTAATAGTCAAAGATACACTTTTAGGAAAGACACAGCTTCAAAAATAAGAAAGGATGTATTTTGGCTTTAAACAACTGCCCACATCAGTGGCAGCTTCTTTAAGCACTGTGCTTGTAATAGAGCTGCTGAATGTAGAACAATAGCAATTTTACCAAATAATACTCACAATTGTCATCATGGTTAAACCAAAGAGGCATGAATCATAGTGAGAGACCTCATGCACACTCAGATCTTACACTCTGAGGTTTCATGAAGTTTAATTATCATGCTGTTGCCATTCTTCATTAAGACACACCTCTTGGTGTGCAAAGTGGTTTTTTATTCATTTAGCTCACATGCAGCCAAGCAAAACTGGAAAGAATATATATAATCTGTGTCTTTTGAAGGGTGAACCTCAGAAGCCTTTACTGCACTGCTCCCTGCTATGACTTAGGCATGGGAAGCTGTGGCTCTGCTGCTCATAACCCCACATGTTCAACTCCCAGAACTGCCACCTGTATCAGCTGACACTCCAAGTTTGCAATGCTCTTGCACAGGGAAAAAGGCAGAAGTGGGATAGAAAAGTCTCCCAGGTTTTACTCCAGACCTGTTCATGTCACTTACATGTTAGCAATCTGAACATCTATACCTACTAATGGTCATTAACTAGACATCTACTCCCTCCCACTTTCTCTAGGATCCACAGTGGGATGCTCTTATGGGATTTGTTACATTCAGATTTCAAAGTGACAGCTCCCGTCTCTCAGGGCTAAATGACAGATCAGTCATTTTAACCTGAAACAATCATTATTTTCAGGACCAGAGCTAGGCTCCTGTGACAAACTCTTGTGAGAAAACCATGCAGAACCTCCAGCAAATTCAGAATTGAGAGCATTGTTTGGAGAAGCTAAAACTATCTAGCTTCTACACAACTCCAGCTCAGGGAGCCTAACCAGCTCTGTGTTCACATGAGCAGCTAAAAGTTTGTAACTGATAAGTGATAGCCTGACTAGTGACCAAAACAACTTAAATAATACCTTATATGTTATGCCATATGTTATAGGACAACTGGTTTCAACGAGAGACTCCTTTTGTCCAATCTTTCTCAGTCATAAGAAAACACTGTACCCTAAACTCAAATAAAGAAAACATCTTGTACCAAATGAGAAAAAAGTAATTAAAAGAAAAGAAGTCACCACATCTACTTAGGGACAAGTGGATGTTTTGCACTCAAATGTCAAGAGTAACATTTATGCTAACTTCCTATATCATACTGCACATCCACTCTCAAGAGAGGGAATTATTTACTTGAACTGGAACACTGTGTTGAGGAAGGGACTGAAATGAGTCTGGAGGGTAAGATAACAGCCTATCTGCAATTTTAGCTCATTTGGTTTGTTTTCTTCATTAGAACTTACTGCAGTTCGTCTCCTATCGGGTGTCATTGTTCTGTTACTAAACAATAAAAGAATGCTTAATAAACAGTATTTTGTTTCCTCTGTGTATTTTAGTATGCAATATGAAAAAGCTGGGATTTGTTATTTTTCCCACAGCCTTCTAATACCTATGAATTTTGCCTTTATTCTTTAGCTAATTGTTAAGGAATTTTGATACATACAACAAAATCAAATATGAAAGCAAGTCAGACAGTATTTGTATCCCTTAAAAAAAAAGCAACTGTTAGAAGTAAAAGTTATCCTTCTCTTAAATAACTCCTATTGGTGGTAATGGTTCACCTCTTTAAGGCAGTCAGGTTTTGATTTCCCTGTTCAACTTTCTGGAAAGTTTTGATTCTATGCCAAGAAAATACTTAACACATTTTTAACTTCAGGCACATATTTAGTTCCCATTGATTTCAATGAAATAAAGACCAAACAAAAACATTTCTAGATTTAAGACATGGCTGAAAAACTTCTTGGAATAGAAGTGAATCAGGGAATAAAAGTTTCTTTTGACCTGCCACTAGCTTGAACTGAACAACCTGTAGTATCAGTGATCCCACAGCAGGAAAAGAGCAGAGCTTCAGTTGCACTATCAATTTCTGTTTCTGGGTGTCTCCAGAACAGTCTTTATAAAAACATGTTTGTCTTTGGAGACCAAGATACAGTTATGTTCAAACCAGCCACAACTTGAAAGCAATTTTTTGGAAGGTAAAGCATAAAGTACAAGATGTACTTAGAATGACGTGGTGAAGGAAGCATATGCCAACAAACAAAATCATTTATATGAACTGTTCTGGAGTTATGCAAATAACATGCACTTCAACAGCCATCAATTGTGTAGCCATCAATGGTGCAGGTAGAGCCCTTCACCCATATACAGCACCCTGTGTGAACAGGGCTCTGCACTGGGGCATGACACTGAGCCAAGTACATCTTTAGCAAAACCTGCAGAGATGAGTCTGACACACAGTTCTGAGTACCAGAAAAACCTCACACTACCACCTGCCTGTATTTGATGTTAGACAGTGATTAACTAAGTTGCCATATCTTATTAAGAATAATAAGCCAGTCTTTTTCCCTTTGCAATGTCATTACCATAACCCTTTGATGTTAGTGCTATATTGATTATTTACAATAATAATGACAACATAATCATCTAGTAATTAGTCATCATTCTACAATTACTTAGCCTTCAATTCTCATAAATCCTAACCTTAGCTTTCAAAGAACAGTTTACCCATCAGACTCAATCAGATACCTTCTTGTCACTGATGGTATATGCCTTCACTAACACAGGAAACTTCAACTAACAGACAGGGAAAGCTGTTCCACAGAAAGCTTTGTCCATCTTCAGGCTATTTTCTTTAAGGGTGGCAAGCATAATAATCAATTTAAAAGTTTTAAAAAACCCAAAACCTGAAAAATTCAGTTTGTTCTGAAAAGTCTTTTATAAGGGCCCTAATAAGAACATTCATATTAATATTGTTTTGTTAATTTTCTAACTAATGTGAAGTGAAAGTTAAGATAATACCACAGAAAGCACTCTCTTTGTTTCATTAATAACACACAGGGCCTGAATCATATTCCAGAGACACCGCCATTTGGACCCTGCAATGTCCAAAATGGATTGTGGAATCTGCTAGCAGAAATATATTTCTGTAGTGTGTTCAGGGACAGGACACAAACTCCTCTGCCACAGAAAGTTTTTCAAAACCTTTGTCCCCAGAGGAGGTTTTAGCCCTCAGTTTCAGCTCTGTGCAAACCCTGTTCTAGCAGAGCTGGAAACGTGGCTTACCTGTTTCTGCAGAGCTCTTATTTTTTTAAGTATCTTAAGCACAAATCTACTCAGTACCCTTAATCATCTAACAAGAAAACACACATATGGCTGATAACTTGCTGTTATCTAATACTTCTCCACCCTATTATTATGGCTAGCACTCCCAAATGGATGAAATGATCATTAATAAATTAAGGGAACTGATATGGAAAGTTAGCAATATCATGGGGTCCTGATCATATGAAGCCTGGCACGTGAGTCTTGAGGTAACAAGAATCCTTTCCTGACACATTAATGTCAGGAAAAAGGGAAAATATTTTCAAACAACTTAAAACAACTAGGAGAAGGAAAAAAATCTGAAGAAGTCTGTATATTACTGGTACTGCCAAGAACAGATGTATAATAGCTAAATTCTTAAACTACACCACATGGGTTTGCACACAGAAAACATAAAACAATGGCAAGATCAAAGGATTTCAAATTGGCTTAATACAGTACATTGATTTTTTTTTTTCTGACCTCTGCTGGGGCTGAGGGAGGGCTCTTGCTTCACTGCAGAAGTGGGTGACTTAAGTTGCTTTTCAAGGTAAATTTCAAGTAGTCTTTTAAATCTAGGGGCTGCTCACTAATTATGTCTTCAGTCCTTTAAAACATATAACTGCCTATTACTGTATTCAGTAGAAATACTCAAACATTAATTATGCACGTGCTTCCAAGTGTTTTCAGGATGAGAATCCATGCCAAAGTCAATTAAGTATAGGGCTCCAAAGTGGTTGGGAAATTATAAAGGATAAACAGGCAGAGGATGTTTCTTAAGTGAAGGTGCAATTCTGGATGTCAGACATGGTCAGAAGCATTGTTGTGATGTGTTTAACCTTGCGAGCAAACAGAAGAGTTGTTGTAACCCATAATTATGAGAGACAACGTTGTCACAATTAAACCTCTAACTAATGTCTATTTACACAATATTCACATCCATCCTGAGGAGCACAGGTTTTTCATTTGTGAATTCCATTCTTCTGTAGTCTTTCTGTTTTGACCACATTCTTATTGCCAGCAATCGATTTCATACCTCCTCTTGCAAAACAAGTGTTTTGTTTATGCTTTGTCCATAACAAGTTTCAAGACAGTGATTAATTTAGATGAAAAA
Source organism: Agelaius tricolor (assembly GCF_023055355.1). Lineage (NCBI taxonomy): Eukaryota > Metazoa > Chordata > Aves > Passeriformes > Icteridae > Agelaius > Agelaius tricolor. The sequence continues at coordinate 5,517,989 of NW_027269270.1, forward strand.
CTTCACAGTGACTACATGTTATGTAGGGTCAAAATAAGTTGCTAAACATAGGTATGTAACTCAAGAGATCCTGTGAAACTAAAACATCCAAATGGCAAACTACAACTTAGGTCCTGAAAGCCCCTGAGCTCTACAGGTGTATTAATTGAGTGGCAGACAGGATAGCCTCTGTCATCTCAGATGGTAAGAGATGTCTAAATTTAGAAAAACAGATCAAATTCCTACTCTATAATAACCTTACTTTTGTAAGGCTTTTGTAACTTCAGGACAGCACATGTTTGACAAACTTTTGTCTTTTCTCAGAGTACTTTGCCAATCTTTCTACACTGAGACTCAGCAGCACTTCTGCACTAAGAGATTGAGAGCCACCTTCAGTTTTCCCAAATCTACTTCAGATTGTAGCAGTCTTTGTGTCCAGCATTTTCCACTGGAAACCTCTACAAACAAACAATTGAAATGCTATCACTTAGTAGCAATTTACATGGTCTGAGTTTGGCCAGCTTGCTCCAGGATGATCCCTTGGAGCCAAGAGAACCTTTGGATGGAGTTTTAGTGGGGAACCTGACTGGTTTTTAGGAGGCAGTCTGAAAGGACAAAATGAGGCCTCTACGATCTGTAAGCTTCTGCTTAGTAGTGAATTGCAGTTGTAACTGGATAAGGTACTGACTAAGAAGGTAAGAATCATTCCAAATTGTCCAAGGGAACATGCCTGTCTTCACAATCATTACTCCTTAGATAGTTAAATACATGGCCATAGGCTGTGGGAATCACTGGAATAAAACAGTTGAGATCCTTAACATTTTGTACAGGAACCTAGACTTGGAGATTTATAGGAAACAATCAAAAGAAGTATTTCATTAATTGATTCAAGACATGAGATCCATTCTTGTGATTTTTTAGGTACAGCCATTTAATTAGAAAAATTACATCATTATGCTCTGATATGTCAAATTAAAGAATGTAAGATTCAGTCAATTCAAGGTTTATTACTTTCTCAAAAATGCACATTCCAAGGATAGGGCATAAGGGGACAAGAAGGCTGGGCATTTACTTAAGTAGGAAGGCTGAGGGAAGAAAGAAAAATGAAAACTGTACCTGCCAATTTGCACATGATCTGATCTCCAGTGAGGCCTGCAGGAAGCAGAAGGCAAATGGGAAGAAAACCAGCAAAACAAAACAATCAAGTCTTTGGCACACAGGAGGACAAGACCACGAAAGAGAGTGACTGCAGCGAGCGCCCAGGAGCGCGGGCGCCGGCCCCTGCTGGATTTTGATCTTGGGTGCCGTGCTGACTCACCAGGGCCGCCAAGCAATGGCTCCACCTTCGTGTTTCAGTTTCCCCCAAGAAGGCAGCTATTTATCTATTAGCCTTACGGACTGCTGTAAAGATAATTAATAAACGTTTGGAAAGGGCTTTGAAGATGAAAGGCCAAATTCACAGTAGGAGGGCATTGAGCTGATTTGTCCATTCCTTTGCTTCAAAAATGGTCTATGCTTAGAGAGAGCAAGCAAGAAATTGGCCTTTGTTATTGCCATCTACTCCCTTCTCTACCTATTTTCACCTATTATTATACTCTGTGTTTAGTTAATATTTGATTCAAGTAAATCATATGTGTACAACTATTTATCAGCTAATCATGTGCCCAACTGATTGTCAGATTAGATTCCAAGTGTAAATAATATACAGGGGACTGTCAATTATCGTATATATGACAAATATATTTAGCATTGGTCATCAGCTCTCTGAAATTAAGACCATTTTTAAGGGTTTTTCCTACCTTAGCATCAAAGTAAACTGTTGATGGCAGGTGTTTGTTGAAATTCTGTATTATTAAATATATTTATAAAAATCACCACAGTCTGACTTTCCCTAACAATTCCTCTGCTCGAGACTGAAGTGTTTCAGGAAGGCAAAACAGTCTTATCTGTTAGGCCATTGGTGTTTTATGGGTGCCATAAATCAACTGCAATTTCCATCCAACTTAATATGCCTGTCTTTTCTATGAATCTACTTAAGGTTTTGTGTGTCAAGTTTTATAGATTCAACTATCTATGAAATCACAACTTGACCTCATTTGGAAGTGTTGCGTAACAGAAGAAAGCTCACTTGAGAAAACGCAGTAGCCATGCTGAAATAAAGTTTATTTCTAAATTATTCAAACAAATTATTTCATAAATATTTTGAATTATATTTTTAGTTTGTTGAAAATTAAGATTTGCTGAGTTTGGTCAGGTCTGCCACTGACTAAAGTATATTATTATCATGATCAAATATAGGAAAAGAAAAGTCAGTGATTCAGTATGAATTAGTACATGAAATACCAGATATGCCACATTAATAAAGTGACTAGTCCACTTCTGTTTCTCCTCTACATAATCAGTGAATAAGCCATATTTTTAGTTCTAAGGAGAGCTAGAAAGACTGATAAAAGGCTATTACTAAATTCTGAGACAAAGTTTACTTATATAGCTTAATACATTTGTAGTTCAAGGCAACCCAGTGAAAAATAATTTGACATCTCTGCAAGATAATTTGACATCGTTGTTCAAATGGGAACACAACCAAGGACACATATAGGTTTTGTAAAAAACTACAAGAAGTTGTACTAATTTAACAAAAAATAACAACTAGTTTAAAAAATACAGGCTGCATCTCCAAACTATAGAACACAATTGCTACTTTTCAAGAACACCACATATAACATGACGTGAGAAGTTGCAGAAAGTGACATTGCATCTAAATCTTCACCACATGTGAGTATGAAAGAAAAACAAGGATATTTTTGTGGCTTAGCTGGCTTAACTGAAAGTTGGATGGAAGTGCTGATAATTCACTGCCTGCTTTCTCCCTGCTGATACCAAAATGAAATTATATAGCAGTGTGCTAACCAGTAATCCCAGTAATCTTGGATTCCCCCCACGTGGGGGTCTGTCACTGATGCAGGGGGTATCTCTAATGCTGTCTCTCCCTCCAGTCTCCTTCTGGCACCGTGGGGTTCAGCAGCAGCTACAGTGCCTGGCTAGGAAAATAGGGCACATGCTCAGAAAGCTTATGGTAAGATTATGCTGCCAAACCTACTGGTACCAATGCTGAACTCATGCTGCACAAGCTCCCAACTCCAGGAAAAGCATATCAATAGCTTGTCATATTTTCCTTTAAGTTTCAGCAGCAGCTCAGTGTCTGCAGAGTGAGAATCCACTGGTCAGCCTACTTTTTGTTCTATCACAGGGATTTTCTGTGTCTTTCCAAACAAGTGCGTTTTTTCTCTTAATTTCCTGTGCTGTAAAAAGGGAGAGATTTTCTAAAGTCTTCTAAAATTTGTGGATGAATAGTGTCCTGCACAGTAAATTCAGAGTGCTGTCATATGCAGGCATGTCTAGTTTTATGCCCTCCAATTTTCTTATCTATAGAATGAGGATTATTCTATGTATCACTAAAATGTTGAATTAATGAGTGCCAGTCAAGTATTCTGAAAACTTGAAAATGGAGACAGCATTCAATTAGTTTGCTAATTAGTTCCACCACATGTATACTTCATGAAGTTTAACTCTGCAGAGAGACCAGGGAGGAGGAGGCGTGGAACAGTGATGTTATGGTGAGCAGGCTGATATTAAATTATTGACCATTATAAGCAGATGATACTATATCCACTGACTAATGTTGTTGGCTATTTGTTGGGAATAGGTTTTATAGAAAATATGTAATTCAGTTTACAGATCTACTGTACTAAAAATGAGCTCCACCCACAGTGGTACCAGTCAAGTTCCTTTGTGGCAGGATGCTGAGCCCTTCTTAAAATCCAAGGAAAAAAAAAGTTTGCAGGTAGTTTGGGCAGTTTGCAGGATTGACATGTCATGATTTGTCACATTGGCAACACCTAAAACATGTGTTTGTACAGTGTCCACAGTACTGGGTGCTCCTCAGGACACAGAACACATGGACAAAGTATTGGGGCTACCACTGTATTTTTCCTGACCTACTTGGTTACTATATATATATAGTAACCAAAAATCTACTGACCAGCTAATATCCAGTGTGTCTGACCTTACTGTAGTTCCCCCAGGAAAGAAGATCCTCGTGTAGTGAGTAAAGTGGTGCTAAGTTTAGTGACATCACTTTCCCTGAAGGTTCCTCAGAGCCCTCTCCCCACTGCATGCCTTGCAGGCGTTTGCTGTGTGCTTTGTGATATGCACCATCTTTTTGGTGGGCAGTCTGCACAGGAATTGTGAGATGAAGTGCAGCTGTTAGAGCAGTGACTGTGCAGCCATACAGCAAACCTCATAGCTGCAGGATCAGAGGGGACAATAGGAAATGTAGAGTGAGTAACAGTAACATCTGAAATGCAAGATGCAAGCCATTTATTTTAGGTATTAGAAAAACATGGAAATTAAAGAATGGCTGAAGTAGAACAATGGAAGTGCCTTCACTGGCCAGGTCGAAACAAACAGTGTGATAAAAGCATGAAAGGAAGAAAAACAATTAATTGATCTCAGTATTGTCAGCATGGAAGAAGTAAGGAATTAAATTTCAGTAGGTAAGCATGCAGAAGAAAATAAGGTATACTGCAAATAAGAATATGGTACACGCTGTCCTTGTTCTCTCTCTCCACTATAACTTCACAGAAGACAAACAGAATTTTTGGTGCAGCCTTGGGGCCAACTGATAAGTACAATCTTTGTATTGGAGTCCATGGCAGATCAGTAAATAAGGGAAATGGGGTTTAACTAGCATTCCACATAGGTCATCTCACAGAAGCAGGAGATGTGAGCAGGCTCATTGGAAAGAGGGGTCATGGATTAAAGGAAGATCTTGGTGGTAAAACATTAGGACACACTGTGGCAGGTTTTATGGACCCTGTGAGATGCTAGACACTTTCAAGCTTTTCTTGATCTCAGAAAAATTTCAATACTAGGACAATTCATGTTGGAAAAGAGCTCAGAATGTCTCTTCCCTATTCTCCTGCTTCAAGCAAAGTCAGCTATGAGATAAGGTTGCTCACTCAAAGCTTTATCCAGTTCCAAGGCTGGAATTTGACATCTGCAAAATCTCCCTGAACAACCTGTTCCACTGCTTCTCTGTCATCATCTGCATCTTCTTTTATCTCATCTGAGAAATTAATTAATGCTTCCAGTTGCCAAATATCACCTATATCTGTTCCTGGTTCATCCAATAGTGGCACCTTGGAATTTTTTATTCTGCTAAGGAGGCATAACTAGTTTTTTGTTTTGGTTTTTTTTTTTTTTTCACTGTTCCTACAGTATGGGCTGTGGCATTGTGAGGAGAATAAAAGTCAAGGAAGATGATGCTGTGCTAAAAACTTAACCCCTCACCTTTGTTCAGGGAATCATAAAGCATTAGAGGATGGCCATGTTATGAACAGTCTCACAGTTGGTATATTCAAATTCTGTAGGCTAAAAGGCTCTAGTGCAGTGCTTTTAGAAGAACCACCTGACTTCTGTACAAGCTGAAAACATTCTCACTGTCATCAGAACAAAGATTTCAGTCCCCAGGGATGTTTTATGAAAGAAAAGCAGCTGTACAAGCATTCCTGCCAAAATAATCAGCAAAACATAACTATCAGTTATTGGAGTACATGGCTGTATATTTTGCACCCTGAGAACCACAGGGAATCAAAATGAGAGCAACAGCTGTGGAAGAAGCCATTAAAGCATAAGGGAAATAGAAAAGGATAGCAAGACACTCCATGATAAAGATTTTTATTAATTTTGAGGTATGCCTTTGTGCCCTCTGAGACAGAGGTCAGGCTGCTCATCACCTCAGCAAATTAAAAATCAGCAACGTCATTTGGGTACCAAACCAAACAATGATAAATATTCTTCCCACACCTATGCACAAGGTGTGGCACTCTGATCTTTCATCAAATCTCTGTTTGCAGGAAAACAGCTTGCTAGATAAATCTACTGCCTAGCAAGAGCCTTTCATAATGACCACTCTACATCTGGCTGGGTTACCCAGGAAATTTCCTCCAATGAATAATCCTTCCTGTCTGAAGTTGGCATGTTTTGTATAGTTCTGCAGACACTGCAGGGTGCTCAAGGACAGAATATTGGCCTGATTACACCACACTCCCTCCTCAGACATAATGCAGAATTTTCAGTCAGGATGTTGCAGCTGTTCCACCGCTGTGCATTGCAGTGTTATGCAACAATTAAGGCCAGGAAATGGAGATTACTTCATACCTAGTGCAGAGTGGGTGATGACTTTTAAATATCCTCAGAAGTAAAGTTTTATTTTACAATTAAACAATAAGCAAATAAACACATGAAGCAATGGCACTGTAGTCAAGCAGGAAGTATCTTAATGACTTTCAAATATGAAGAACTGAAAGTACAGTCTAACATCAAATCACAGTAACACATGGAACATGAATTAACCAGAGCTGAGTTTACCAGAAATATTTCACCTATTGGGTCATACAGAAGATGCTCCACAGGCAGTGAGAGCTACTTGATCCAAACACACAGCACACTGATGAGAAACAAACCATAAAGAATTAAACAATAAAATGCTTTGCTATGAAGACCTCTGTTCTGAAAATCAGAAATTGACAGATATATAATAAATTAACCCTTGCAAAAAGACCTATTTACTAGACACAGATATATTGCAAAATCTTACTTTTAAAGATGAGCTAGTTAGAAAAACCATGAAAAATTAATTGTGTTAATGTCTAAGCAGAATGCCCTGCAGTTCTATCTCAGGAAAAACTCCAGTAGATGCTTCTGTGGAAAAATAATATTCTAATGCTAAAATGTAAATGCAACAAAACCTCAGGGAATCCAGTTATCTTTAATTAGTCATGCTAATTAGCACAGTGAAAGCTTCAAAAGTGAAGATGATAACGAAAGCTTAGCATTGCCAGCTGCCTATCTTCTGATACAAGAAAACTGAGACTACACTGGCACTTGTGCAATTGCTGGAATACTGAACAGCCAGCACTAGTGAGTGTAGTGCAAGATACTCTGCCTTTTTGTGGTTGTTGTTCACTTCTTAACAGGAACATTTGACCCTGCAGTATAAGATCTATCAGATTCACCTAAGTTCCTGACATTCTGCTCTGGCCTGCAACAGCCAGTACTACAGAGCAGATTTCAGCAGCTGTGCAATTCACTGTTCCTTTTGTACACACAACTACAGGAGAGTTAGGGGCTTAAATTGATTCCCTTCCAACAATTATTGAAGTATGAGATTTCATTCTCCTTATTTACCTGTATTCTATGAACAAAAAATACCATCAGTGCTCAGAAAATTAGTCTATTTTAAAAAGCCAGCATTTTAAAACTGGGAATTTCTGTGGCATTACATTTCACCAACCATGAGCAACATAAATATTTTCAGTTCTAAATATATTAAAACCCCACCACTCAGTACCTTTTAGATTATAAAACTAAATTTAAAAGAGGCAACAATCTCTACTATTTGGATGTCTCTTTCAACCATTTTTCCAGTTCTGATAGAGTTGTAAATAATTCTCCCACATGTCAAACACACAGTATCAGTGAAGTGTCAGATCAGAAAGATAGCTACTGTCAACACTGCTAGCAAACATCTTGCCAATCATCTAGCAAGTATTTCCTCATTTTTGTTCTGCATAGGGTTAGATATGCAGGCAGAATAGATGGTGCAACCTGTCATTAGAAGCTCTGCTGGGAAGAGGCTGAATACTACAAACCTCCTCTTCCTCCACTTCCCTATCTAGATGTTGGAACACAAAACCTTTACCCTCAGTCTCCTCAGCTTTGTCCTCAGCATCAGAATATGAGACACACTCAAACTCTGCAGTGGCTGGAAACTGAATTGTTCACTAACTAGAGTCAAATGTTCATCTTTCTTCATCAGCTACGTGCATGATGCAGCCTGGTCAAAGAGAAATACCTTCAGTTTGAAAATCTAAAAGCAGCTTGAGCACTGACTATACCATCAAGATAATATATTGAGGTATACATTTAGTACTGAATATGCTTGCCAAGATAAATACCAAGACATCCTGCATGTTTTGGAGTGGAGTAGTGCCTGAAAGAAAATAGCAAACTGCAATGGTATCAGATGCATATTTAGATCTGATTCATTACGTGTGAAATGTCCTCCTTTGCTGTTCTGTTTGTATGAATTTTAATTTTGTCCAATTGTTAACTCACCTGAGTTTAGGTTTTAATGACTTCTGTAAACTTGAAAAAATATCATTTGAGTTGTCCCTGATGACTTAAAAATCCTTTTCAAAACAGCATCTGGCATCCTCAGAGGTCATCAAGCCCAAGACAAAATTGTGTATCAGCAGGCAAGATAGATGAGATGTGGAGCAAGAGCAGCACCTCTTAAGGTATAAAGCTATTTCAAATTCTTTGGGGGTTTTTTTGTTTGCTTGCAGGGCTTTTTAAGTGCTTAATATAATCTAACTTTCATATTTGTCCTTATTTGACAACATAAATACACATGAAACAGAGAATTCTGCAATATAAAGAAATGCTACTAACAATAAACAGAATATCTAGGATTAATACCTAATAGAGTAGGCTTATGTGCATATATATAAACTTGTATTTCTGTATTCACAAACTTCCACATAGTTAAATTTATACAGATGAGACCTCAAATTTGATTAAATCTAATGAAAATCCTCCAGCAGTAAGATGTTCAAGACTGTGCTGTTTCAATTCCCTGCAAGAAGAATGCAATGGCCCAAATAGTTCTTCAGTTCCTAAACCTTGCTCATCTTGCTTTGTAATCAAGTCATGTGATTCAAATTATCTACAGGAGGAAAGCAGCAGAATTTAGCTTTGCAGAGTACTATTCATTTAAACAAGCAAGATGCAGATTACATATCCAAGTTCTTCTGTAATACGATGATAATGACTTTGTTACAGTTTAAAATACTAAATACAAGAGTAAACAAAAAATAAATGGTTTTTATTGTTCCTACTCAGAACAAGAAATGCATTTCATTTCCCAGTGTCATCTCTGAAGAAAATTTTCCAATTTTTCAGCCATTCAAATAATATATTTTATTCTCCAGGGTGTTAGCTGTTTTTAATACAAGATAAAGGCAGAGGAGCACTGATGGAGGAAGCACACAGTCTGCTGGAGTCTAGTTTAGTGCATGATTGAAAATAAGCCTGGGAAAGTCTCCTGGCAACACTTTGTGGAAAACACAGTAAACAAATCAGTGTAAGTTACATGAACAGTAACTGAATGCTAAAGCCTTCATTTCTTAGCCAAAAATACTCCAATGTCTCTATGTGCAGCTGAGGAGCTGCTGCATCCATTTCAGTAGCAAACAATATGTGTTAGGCTGCATTCAGTGGACATACTTAACAGAGGATTAAGTCAATTAAATACTTCAGATAAAAAGTAAAATTGAAAAAAAAAAAAGAGCAATTATTGTCTCCCTCTGATTTTAAAGAGCTCATGACCTCCTTCTAGTCAATACCATGTTAATCAGATACCTTAATGTAATCTCTGCAGTAGCTGTGTAAGTAATGGGGTAAATCCCATAGTTGCAAGGACTATGAGGCCTTTTCAGCAGGTGTTGGCCAAACAGGCTCTGCTTTAATTGTGCTGATTCCTGTATAAATCCTAGAACAGCTGAAACAAGATTTATCACTTTAACTCTGCTTACCATTAAGGCAAGCACAGCCTGTGACACCACTTCAGGGACTCAGGGTTTTTTCCTACTGGGACAGAGAATTCAAGAACCCCTGCAGGCAAATCTTAACCATACTCAGTGTCTAAGAGTTGTTTTAAATTTTGAATTGTCTTTTGAGCTCTGAACACTGTCCATAAGAGGATTTTTAACAATTCATTATCTCCTGGATAATAATTTTTCAAGATTTCATTGAAAGTGAAGACAGCAGACAAGGCTAAGAAGATACAAAGGAAATAAAAAATAGTTGCCTGTTTTCCCTTCTTTAGGGAGAACTTTCATCCTTTTGGACTGGAATAACTCTAGAAATGTATGTTCCTTCAATTCAACATATTGTCATGGCTCTCTATTTGTTCTGGCCTGCAGGGAATCAAATGTAGTCACATCTTGTCCATGTTGCTAGCAATTTTACCATTTTACTAATGGCCACTCTAAATTTCCCTCCTTTATGCCATGTAAACCGATGCTGACAGGACTGTCACTTCAACCACTTGAGACCCATAAGCAACCTATGAGCAAAATTTGGCAAAGCTTTATTTATTTCTGACTTTCACTGAGAACCAAGTCACTACTTCTCAGTAAGTCTGTCAAGTTACACTGACACTGTCATATTTATAACCTTGTAAAAAGGTTTTAAAATTTGCTTTAACAGTATTATTATATATTTGCTTTAACTGAACTTACATTGTGTGTAGGCTGAGATATTAATTTACAAGTATCTCGTTTAGGGGTTGTTTTGTTTTCCAGACAGCTACTGTACTGAGTTCTGAAGGGCTAAATACCAGAACCATCTCCAAAGAAATGTCAGAATGTTAATAAAAAGGATCTTACTCAAATGCTGAAGGTTAAAAATTTGTATGATTTTTTCTAGGTAGAAGGCTACCTCTCTCACATGTGATAATGTATGTCAATAGCAGAAAGACCTTAATTCTATTACTTAAATTACTGTTAAATTCAGAGCCATGGGCAAAGTTTTGCTAAGTATTCAACAATTAAACTACATACCAGTAATTATGCAATGATACCTCTCCCTTCCTTGTGGTTATTCTTGCTCCAAATGATGAATTAACATTTTAAAAATCAGCACTGAGAATACCAGGAATGCAGGCAGCATTACTGCATTTTAAGTAACTGTACCAGATATAGATATGGCAAACATTCAAAACCTATCAGCATTTTCCTTGCTGGTTTCTCCATTCTAGTGGCTCCTCCTTGAAAGAGAAGGAAATCTTTTGAGGACTGTTACACTACCTAAAACTTGAGATTCTTACACCACACAGTAGCTACAGCCTACCCTTTTGTACAGCCATAGACCTTTCTTCCTTAATTGCAACAGGTGTACTTATTCCAAAAACTGTGTTAAAGTGGGAAAGGGTATAGCATCAGTGATGGTGTTTCACATGAGAGTATTTGGGGAAAGCAGTTACCTCTCAGTGATGTTTAGACTTCAAATAAGATGACAATCATTGTAAAACTTAAGGCACAGCAACTTTCAACCAGGGAATTTTGCCTTTTTAAATTTTATGTCAACATGACAAATAGAAATGTTTTGTGCTGTGATAACCCAAAATAAATGTTTCACGAGCTCTCTTCTGTGAGCTTTTCTGTAAGAGGTCACTTAGTTGTGGAATGTTTAGTCTGCTGCTCCATGAGAACTTGGTCAGAATATTTTCTTTCCAGCTACTGACATGAAAGGTCTAGATTGCCAAGCAAGAATTGCCTGGTTTTTGAATTGAGGTTTAAAACAGTCAACATAAATACTATGATAAAATTAAAATAGATACACATTTGTCATTCAGTGCAGTGAATATTTCTGAAATGAGTAGCTTTCTGACTGTGACTTCCTAAAGCAAAAAAAAGCCCAATTTTATATATGGAAATAGTAATTTAAACATGGAAATACTAATGTTCATAGGTGGAACATGAATAAAAGCCAGGACCTCCAAGTTCTGTTCCTCACCCTGAAAACTCACTCAGTTTTGACTTAGATTTCCTCTCTGTATTCACTGATCTCAGTTGGGCATTTTGTGTTCTGTGCACCTGAAAGCACTAAGTATCCCACTCACCATAAAAGGATGGTGAACAAGTATAACCCTCAAGACTGAAAGTTCTACTAAAGGTTCCGTTTCTTTGGTCTCAGGTTGCTTTGCCATGTGTGCAGGCTGATTTGTACCAAAACTTCTAGTAGAGAGAAGAAAAACAAAAAGAAAACTAGAGAGGAATAATGACAGTGGGTAATGGCATAAATAGGAAGGCCTCAGGGCAGCCTAAGACAGAAAGAATGAAGTTTAAAAATAAATGAAGGCCAACAAGCTGTTTGATAACATGGCCTGTGGCACACATTATAATTTGAAAACCTTAGTGTTTCCTTTCAAATAATTCCCATCTCCAAACCTGGAAAAACAGTCTCTCTAGTGGCTCTATTTGCCCAGTAGCAGGAGCTAAGTCCAAATGTATGTGACAGTGAGAGCAAAGGCACAAAAAGCACATGAGAGCTACACATTTAATAAAACAACCTAGGCAAGATCCTAATCCAACTGGGCATCTCAGAGCAAAGATCCTTACCTTCCCTCTTGCCTCAGAGAGCCTTACAAAGGTTTCATGCATTTCCCCCTTTCTCCAGCCTGCTCAGACATGTTCTGTTCTGCCCAAGCTCTCACTCAGTTGTCTGTTGTGTGCCTATGGAACATGCTTTATGGGGCTGTAACCTATCTCAGCTGAAATTACCAATCTCCTGATTCCAGAAGACCCATATCATGGGAGCAAAAGCAGCCTGCCACTTCCATGCCTTCAGCCCATCCTGCTCAGGCCTGCCTACTCCTCCAAAACAATCTAATCTCTGGGTTTTATCTCCCAGAAAATATCAGTTGTACATAGTATTAAACACAGTACTTACTCTCATGGAGGCACTCCCAACAGGAAAGAGAAGCAAGCCCATAATTATCCCTCCAGTCTTCTCCAGACTTCCTAATGCAGCTTCCAAAAAGCACTTACTGGGCAGTAAGTCTTCACTTGAGTGACTTCTTGACTCTTCACTCAGAGTTTTTGGTGCAGTTCTCTTTTCCTTTTCTCATTAGGCAGAAATACTAGCACTAATTTGATTCTATATCAAGATGCCCAATCCAAGATCATCCAAATGAGGCATGTGTCTACCCAAAGTTCCTGAGCAGTTCTAAGCCTCTCATACACCTCCTCTTTGGTGGCACCAACAGAAGAGCTTCCAGCACCCAGGCACCAGGCTTCCATCTTCATACTGCAAAGAAAATGTTTGTTTTGTAAGACACAGCACTTGATTTTTTTAAGATCCCTGAACATTCTACTGCTCAAAATGTGTATCTGGAACTCTGATCCCATATTCAAAGTAGTTACTGCAGTAAACCTTTGCATTGGTTATTCAGAGCATGTGAGGGACTGCCCTGCAAGAGACAAACCCAAATCTCATAGTTCTGCCTTTCTAAGTGAAACTAGCACTAACATGAACTTAACTCTCTTCTAAAGTCTCACAAAGCGCACAACAAACTGTTCTGCACTAAGGAAGGAAAAATTATGAAAATTAAAGGTCAAACTGTCTTCTCAACTACAGCAACACAAGACCCTGAGAAAGGCTCTCATTAGAGCTACTTCAGTTTTACATTGAAGAACAGAGTGAACTTGTAAAAGTCTATTTTTAAATCCTCTCTTACTTAAATCATCAGATAAAAGACTGCTGGGAGTATTTTACAAATAAGCTGTTCAGTTCAGCACTTTTAGAAGCTTTGAGGTATGCAATCAGATTGTAAAAACTAATGAGAGACTGATGATAGTTCTCAGCTATTTTGACAACAACCTTAAAATCTTCCATGTGAAGTGATGAAATTCTGCTTTTAATTAGAAAATTAATAAATTAATTCTTGTGAACTACACAGAATTTTTGTGTAAACAAGCTCTCAGATTGCTTTAACAGTGTATCAGAAGTGCTGAAAAAACTGACTGTACTTCAAGACCATAAATGTGCTCAGACTTCTTGTTTTACTTGCAGTCGCAGGACTTTTAAAGTAGAATGATTATAGGTTTTGCAAGGTTTCTTGTGTCATTGAGATTCTAGGTACTAAGGAAACAAACCACAACTTTGCCTAGATTCCAGTGTATATAGCCAGACTGTGTAAGTTAACTGAACTCCCTTCAAATCCTGATGTCTCAGACAAATTAGCAGAAGGATTACCATAAAGCAAACCCAACTCATTTCAGCAATTTGAATTTTCTAAGATGGGTGTAAATTAGCAAATTATTAAAATATAGGTTTAACTGTGAAATTAACACAGGGATTGATGCTACATCTCAGAATCTATTTATGTGGATTATGATGATACAGTGTCTGAATACAAAATAACCCAGGATCAGAACTGAGGATGTTCAGACAAAAACCTACATAAATGCAATATCCTCTGACTGTGTTCTCTCCTTTTAGAGACCTCATCCACCTGTCTTACATGGCTGGCCCCATTCTTTCCTTGGCTGTCTCTGAGCAGCCAGCAGTTTCAGCTTGCTCTCTTGTGGCCAACATTAGAGCTACAATAGCCCTGGTGCTATTCCCCTCCAAGGACCTGTGTGAGAGGTTTTTCTAAAGCATGACGAGTTTCCTCAGAGTACAGTCACTCACAGCTGAGCCTCAGACTGGAACCCACAACTGATTGTGATGGCTGAGCATGTTCCCAACATGAACAGACCTAAACCCACAACTGATTGTGATGGCTGAGCATGTTCCCAACATGAACAGACCTAAACCCACAACTGATTATGATGGCTGAACATGTTCCCAACATGAACAGACCTAAACCCACAACTGATTATGATGGCTGAGCATGTTTCCAAGTGTCAGCTGAGAGACACAGAATTGAGTGCCTGTGGATTTCCAGCCCACACAAAAACCAGGGAAGCTTTGAGGCTGCTAGGCCTCCAAGGCAGTATCAGTCCTACCCTGTGCCTCTCACAGCTGTAAAATCCTCTGACACAAATGTACTGCCAACATCACGAACAGAGGCCTTCAAGACTTGAGAGTGTTGTCACAAGGATGTCTCACCACTTCAGTGTGGTTTAACAGCAGCCTTTTGGAGCTTGAGCTTGGTTATTTAAAGGTTACTGCTTTGGCTATGAATTTGCAACAGGTCATGGCAACTTCAAAGACTTTCTGGCATCAGTAACTACTTCTGGTTTTTAGCTTTTTACATGACTTGTTGGGTAATTTGTGTTATTTTTTTATATTTTTAAAGATGCCAGATATTGAAAAGGTGAGGGCTTTAAAAGACTGAAATACTCCTTGATGTTTTATTAACATTGTGTCAGGCATTATTAACATCCAGAAATAGTTTTATGCTAGTTAAAGAAAAATAGTTTAGAGTGCCAGAGGTGTTCTCAGAGGCACAGACACAAGGAGCATGACCAGAGATGTGTCACTGAATGACATTTCCCACTTTGCTGTCAGCCAGATGAGCTCTAAGTGCCCTCCCCAGCTCTCAGGAATAACAGTGCAGGCACATTGCAACACCAGAACTGCAGCAGCCCTGACAGGAGCGTGAATGGAGATGACACTGCCCTGCACAGGGAGGGAAAAGGTGCCAACCTTTCCCTTTGCTGAGCTGCAAACACAGCTGCTCTTATTGTGGGTATGACTGTAATTTCAGGAGTGATCTTGTCACAGGAATTCATTCATTTTTAAAAGGATCAAAAGCCCACTCTATATCAGTAGAAGAATGATCAATTTGTGGTAAGACCAGAAGTTAAAACCATTCCACCTTTTCTATTATGCCTCAAAACCATTATCATCACTCTTCTGAAACAATTAATAACACTGAGTGATGGGGTTTTGATAAACACTAACTGCATTTATTACTGAACATAAAAAGGATAATCAGTACAGAAATTATACTTTGACTACTGGGTTACTTGATCATCAACCTTTGTAACATATGAACAACAAATAAAACTTGGGCAGCAGAGGGTTGGGAGTTACTCAGATTAAACACATTACTCACCAGAACAACAGTGCCAAACTACAAAGCACACTGAGCAATAGTGCCAAAACTGATCTTTGTGACCCAGATATGTGTATTTCCTCTAGAAGTCGAGACAAGCCCCAGAACCACTCCAACCCCTGGGCAACAACTTCCCAGCAGCTTCAGCTGCTCTGCTTTGGGACTGCCAGGCTCACAGCAGCACTGTGCTCTGCTGAGAAAAACAGATCAGCCCCTCAGCTCTCCCAGCACACAGCCCCACACCCAGCCATGGTGGGGCAAGGCTGGAGGCACAAGTGTGTGCTTAAAGTGGAGGGAAGAGCAAGACTGACCTTTGAGGCAAGTGTAACCTCAGTTTCTCTCTCTGTTAAAAGCAAATAAGCACAGCTTTTGCAAGTAAGTGTATTGCCAAATATTCTTATAGTCAAATTGTCTTTCTTCATCCTTCTGCTAGGAGCTAAAATCCTTGCTCTTCCTATACTGCTGCCAAAAATTTTGATCAACATCACAGACATTCTAACCAAGCTCATGGATACAACCAAGGATTAATCTTGGCCACAAACTCTAAGTATTATCAAAATATATAATATGTATGATTATGTGAGATTAAAGCAAAAAACCACTCCTACCTCTCTTACTAAACTTGCAAATATTTCAAATGGTTCATATAGATTTTAACTATATTTGCACCGCAGTCAGTACCACAAGGACAACAAGTGGGATAGAAGTTTCATAAAATCCTACAACTGAGCAATTGGTAGCAATTGGTCTGTAAGTTTGGATTACTCTTGAGTGTTTAAAAAGAAGGGAAGGGATAAAAATGAGACAATGGTGTATTTATAAAGACAGGTAGACATATGCATCACTGTGACATATCTATAGTAGAATGGAAGAGACAAAGAAATGTTAGGATCATCTTGGGTGGATGGTCTTAGACATTGATATTGTATAATAATAAAATCATAGAATCCTGGAATAGTTTGGGTTGGAAAGGACTATCTCATTTCAACCCCCTGCCATGGGCAGGGTGTCTCAGAGCCCTGTGCAACCTGGCCTTGAACACTTGCAAGGATGGAGCTGCCTCAGGTTCTCTGGGCAACCCATGGAGTGTCTCACATCCTCCGTGTAAGCAATTTCCATTAAGTATCTGATCTAAACCTGCCCTCTCTCAGTTTGAGTCCATTCCCCTTTGTCCTGTCACTACATGCCCCTCTCCACCTTTCTTGTAGAAACATGTCCTAATGATGAACATAATGAAACATATGATCCTAATGTCTGTAAATAGTGTGTGATTCGTATCTCTTCTGGAATACCTTTAAGCAAACCGCTTAAAGGGTTTTGAGAGCCCGACAGCAGCCCGGGGTCACAGCACACCAAGCCGACACACTCCACAGTTTCCAAGCCTCATTCCAAACATTTTCTACACCTTGGGCCTGTCCCTATGCGCTCCAGGACACGGCTCCGGGAGCTCCGTCCCGCCCAGCACAGGCCGCCGCACTCCCGCCTTCCCCCAGCCGGGGGCGCGAGCCCCCTCACGATTCGCGCCGTCCGTCCCGCGCTGCCGCGCGTGCTCTGCCGCGCCTGCTGATTGGCGCTCCGTCAGGCGCGCGCTCGGCCGCGCCTGCTGATTGGTGGTGTTGTGCGCGGGCCCGCCTGCGCGCATGCGCTCTGGTGCGGCTGGTTCCGGTGTCTGTGGTGTGTCGGAAGCGAGGCTGTCGCCGCTGCCGGGTGAGCGCGCCCGGTGCCGGCTGGGGCCATGTCGGGGCGGCCGCCGCGGCAGGAGGATGGGGAGGGCGCGGCGCTGCGCCGCAAGGAGGAGCTGAGCCGAAGGGTGAGCGGAGGCGGCCCTGCGGGTCCTGGCGCCTGGGGTGCGAGCAGAGTGAGGTAGAGGAGGGAGGGCGGGGGCTGTCAGGGACCGGGGCTCCTGTTCTCGGGGCTGCGCCCTCGGGCCCCGAGAGCGGCCTGCATTTAGCGAGCCCGTGTTGCCTCGCGGATATCTCGCTTGCCAGATCGGTATTTTGGGTCTTGCTGCTTGAAATGCCAAGTGAGACGCAGTGAGGTTTTTCTCACAGAAAATCGTGAGTTTCAAGAGACGTGCAGTGGTCGAGTCTAACTCCTGCGCTGCACAGGACACCCCAAGAATCACCATGTGCCTGAGCACGTTATCCAAAAACTATTTGAATTTAGGCTGGTGCTGTCACCACTTTCACTGGGGAGAGAGTTCAGTGCCCAGCCACCCTCTGGGTGAAGAACCTTTTCCTGGTATCCAGTCGGAACGTCCCCTGACCCAGCTCCAAGCCGTTCCCTGTGGTACTGTCGCTGGTCACCAGGGAGAAGAGATCAGTGTCTGCCCCTCCACTTGCCCTCCTAAGGAACTTGAAGACTGCTATGAGGTCTCCCCTCCAAGTACCCTCACCTGCTTCTCACATGGCTTCCTTCTAGCCTAGTTCAGCTTTGTCTGCCCAAAATGTCCCAAGGGATTTCAGCCACAGAGGCTGGTGCTCCTTATTTATCCACTCTCTCTTCCCTGGTGGCCCACAGCTCTGTTCAGTATGCAATCTGTCAAGCCTGTGGAACTTTCACTCCAAAAAACCTCCTATCAACCTGCCAGTATTCCAATAGGGCCTACAGGGAAGCCAGAGAAGGGCTCTTTGTCAGGAGCTGTAGTGACAAGGAACACAAGGAGCAATGTATACAAATGGAAAAAGGGCAAATTTGGGTTAGTTTTTGGCTAACAGTCAAAAACTGGGTTAACAGTCAAAAATTTGGGTTAGTTTTGCAACAGTCCTTCTGATTACTCTTCAGCTTTCACAGCTGTCATTGTAAAAGAAGATGGGAATATCTGCCACATCTGTCAGTGCAGAGCAGAGTGGTAAATTCCACTAAGGAAGTTAATGTAAAAATCCAGAGCAATAGAAAGGCTCCCATTGCTAATACAGTTTTCTAGAGTATTAGAGTATTTGGATTTTCATTAATTTCATTTTGAATCTGGAGCATACACTATACAATATATAGCGTATTCTTGATATTATGCTATTTTTAAAAAGTTATTTGATGTTGTATTAGTTGTGTACATGTTTTCTTCTAAGGGGGAAAAATGTGCTCTCTGATTCTAAATAGTTATAGGTACTCTGGCTTCCCAGAGGCTTTTGAAGGTAGGAGAAATACCAATGCATGCAGAATAGCCTGTTTCTAGAGAAATTAAGTATGTAATTTTTATACTTGGTTTGTCTTCAGTGATTCAGCTAGACATGCATGTTGGTGTCTTAAAATATCAGTAGACATGCTCACCACTAGGATTATACTATGATGTCTTGTTTTTATCATTAAATTGAAATGCATCTTTTGCCTTTCAGATTAAAGAGCAGAAGGTTGTAGTCGATGAGCTTTCTAATTTGAAGAAGAACCGGGTAAGGGTTTTACAAATTTGCTTTTAACTATTTCATTTTAGCAGAAAAATAAATGTAATTTGTTGTAATCCAGATTTTAATAAACATGTGGTCTGCTGTGCTCAGAATAATTTGTCCTGCAAATTATTTGATTATGTATACTTGGGCAGTGCTGGGGTTTTATATTTTATTTGAGTTATTTCATTAAGATGTTTGAGTTGATCACAAAGATTCATGAGGTATTCTTACTTTTTCTGTGCATTTGTTTAAAATAGAACGTGATCCCTTGTGGATGAGGAAAAGAGAAATTCAGAATTGTCTTAGGTTGAGCATTAAATGCTTTTGATAGTACAGCATTAGAAAGCTGGTGTTCACAGGGCAGAACTTACCCCTTCACTTTTATATCAGGAGTGTCTCTTTGGACCCACACCAGCTTCTGTTGCAGTGTGGGTCCAGCATCTGCTGCTTTGACTTAATACAGTGTGGGTTTTGTTTTACAGAAAGTTTATAAGCAGCAACCCAATAGCAACATATTCTTCCTTGCAGACCGGACAGAAATGCTGTCTCAGTGCAAAAGTAAGTTTGCAGTGTAAAAGTATCTCAATTAATTAATGTTTAAAAGCTGTATTTGTAGCTATTTCAAAGGTATGTTAAAATGAGAAAATTGCAGCTGTGTGTCCAGTACAGGGTAATAGGAGAATGGATAACAGAGGTGATGATGGAACAAACATTAGAAGAGTATAAATTTAGAAGTATGTATTTAATTTTCTGGAGTGAACAATTGCTGCTTCTCTTTGCTTTGATTTGGGTTAATAGCATTGCCATTTTTATTGTCAGTTCCCTTTTCCTACTACAAATGTTGAAGTCATACTGATTATATAAGAGTTGGCCATTCTCCTATTGCACTGTGGCTTTCTTTGGAAAAAAATCATCCTTGTATAACTAAAAAGGAATATGCTACAGCAAGCTTATATAGCTTGTTTTAGTAATGATGGAACACAAGCATAGCTCTTTGCTTAATTAGTGTTTTATGTTTTTCACTTTAATTGAACAAGTGGCTGGGATTATTAATGTTGTGGATATACACTGAAACATACCTATGCATAAACTTTCCTGTTTGTGAAACTGATTATTTGTGTAATTTTCTCTTACACAGACACACTAGATGAATTAAAGAAGGCACATCAGGAGCTGGAAAATTCAGAAAAGGCTAAAATCAAGAAGTAGTTGATGTGAATTCCTCGTTGCAATGTGTGGTATTTGCTGTGTTGTTACCTTGTGCAGCCAGCGTGTGATTCATGATTTCCTCAGTGAAGACATCCTCTGCCATCTAAGAAGAAGAGGACCAGACAGTAGCCAACAGTTGATAAAAACTGTGTCTGATCTCTCTTATCAATGTCTGTTTTCAGGCCACGTACTTCACTTGAGGGGACTGGTGACTCCCCAGCCTCTGGAAGATGCCAATAACAATGTTTTTCTTTGGAATGGAGAAATTTTCAGTGGAGTCCATGTAGGAAACCTAGAGAATGACACTGAAGTAATGTTTCATCATCTGGCTTCATGCAGCAGTGAAATGGACATTTTGTCACTCTTCTCATCACTTCAGGGTCCCTGGTCTTTTATCTATTATGAAGCACCCAGACACAGTTTATGGTTTGGCAGAGATTACTTTGGCCGTCGTAGTTTGCTTTGGCAATTCAGTAATGAGGTTAACAGCGCTCTCCGTCTCACATCTGTAAGTGGTTGTTCTGAATCAGGCAACCAATGGCAAGAAGTTCCAGCATCTGGAATTTTCAAAATTGATCTCAAAGCTTGTGCAGCAACTAAATCTTTGTCTTTAACATTGTTTCCATGGAAGTACAGCGGCAGAGAGAAAGCAGTAGAAGAAACATGCATTAATGTTCTTGACCAAGTGTCAAAAGACTTAGCAAACCATGTACATCTCGTGCTGAATGAATCAAAGCTGTGTCTTAGAGCACCAGTTATCCCCTTAAATAAAACAGTTTCTAAAGCTTCAGGTGCATGTCCAAGCTCTAATTTTAGCAACATTAACTGTGTGGTTTCTGTAGAAACCCTTCAAAAACTTCTTGCAGAGGAACACAAGAAAAAATTAGCCTGTCAGTTTATTGATGTTTTAAATGAAGCAGTCAAGAGACGAGTCCTGTGTCTTTTTAGAGATCCAGATCAGATAACAAGAGAAGTTCCAAACATGTCTCATAAGAGAGCACACATTGCAGTGCTCTTTTCTGGTGGCATTGATTCTATGGTTATTGCAGCCCTGGCTGATAAACATGTGCCTGTGGAAGAGCCAATTGATCTTCTTAATGTAGCTTTCATGATGAAAGAGCAAGCTAAGCACAGGGGTACCACTAAAAGACGTACCAGCCATGAAGTACAGCTTGATTTGCTTTGTCCTCAAGAAAGCTGTCAAGATCCTGCTGCTGACTCTGGTACTCATTCATCTTGCTTTGATGTTCCTGACAGAATCACTGGTAGGGCAGGACTGAAGGAATTAAAAGCCATTAACCCTTCAAGAACCTGGAACTTCGTGGAAATTAATGTTACACTAGAGGAATTGAAAAAAATGAGAAAACAGCGTATTAATTACTTAATCTATCCACTGGATACAGTCTTGGATGACAGTATTGGCTGTGCAATTTGGTTTGCTTCCAGAGGAGAGGGCTTCATTAGTAACCAAGGAGAACTGAAACCATATAAAAGTCCTGCAAAGGTACTGTTTTGTTTTGTTTTCTGCCTAGTGTTTGACTTCTGAATGTAAAAACAGTTTTCTTGATTTAGAACTCAGCTGGGATTTTTGCTATTCATGAGGCTTCTGAAATTCAGTGTCAGAATGTACAATATTCTATAATTACAATATTTGTGTAATTCTAGAGTTAAAAATCACATTCAGTTCTATTGTCATGTAATATGCATGGCTTTTCAGTGAACTTGGATATGCAATAATATCCAATGGAAACAAATAACCACCATCTATTATTTTTGATTCTGATTTCTCACTTCTCTGTTCTTGATGGTGTGTGTAGGGAAGAAGGTACTGTTTAATTTCAGCTGTTGAAGGCACAGTAATGGGCCAGATGTAATAGTGTTTTTTTTCTTGATAAAACATTTAACTGTACTTACTGAGTAGTGTAAGTCATTTTTACTTTGTGTAACATAGCTGGTAAATGAACAGTACTCTGGGTGTACATTCAACATATACAACATATTCAACTACAACATATGACATCGACTTTGGCAATAATTTTTAAAGGCTGGTATTTAACAAATGCTGTTTATTATCCTAGAAACTAACAAAGACATTCTTCAAATATACTGGTGTATTTGTGATACATATGGCATTATTGTCATGGTTTTTTCCTTGCTCCACTAGCAATATTTGTGTGTACTTTAAGGTCTGATAATTTAAGTTACCAATGACTGTACTGGGAATTGTTTTAGGCTTTGTAAATGTGTAAGGCACAGCCTACCATTCTGATAAGTAATACTTTTAAAAGATGCATATTAAAATTTTTCTCCTTAAAATGTAGTTAAACCTTTAAGGTCTGTTACAAATTAACTTGCATAGATACTAAGATTTCTTCTATTCTGTTTCCTCAGGTTGTGCTTACAGGAATTGGAGCAGATGAGCAGCTTGCTGGGTACTCTCGACATCGTGTTTGCTTCACCAAAGATGGCTTAGAGGGCCTTAATAAAGAACTTGAAATGGAGTTAGGGCGCATTTCTTCTCGAAATCTCGGTAGAGATGACAGGATCATCGGTGATCACGGAAAAGAAGCCAGGTATTACTGTTTTAACACAGAGCAAAACTGGTTTTGCTGGTTAGATGCAGTTTTTAACACCGCTAGCAAAATCTTAATTGAAACTTCTGTGTGTTTTATTGTCTCTAGTTCAGCTGCAGTTTTGTTAATGTGTACTGTGTTGTGCAGTTTTTGGTTTTGTTTTTTAAAAAAGTGGTCTGTAGTATATTGTGGAAGAGTTTACTTAAGGAAATTTAGCAACTTGATTTCCATCTAGAAGTTTTAAGAAGGATGTTGAAATAGGGAAATTCTAGCTGGTTTTATAATTCTAAGCTAAACAGTCTTTTGCACAACTTTGAAGTGTTCTGGTGTGGACCTTCTGGGAGTGTCTCTGGAGAAAGACAGTGTAACAGGAGCTGTGTATTCCTATCCCTGCAGTAAAGCATAGTCAATATCTACCACATTTCCTGGCTGTTAAGTCTGAAGAGTTGAAGAATCATTTTATTTGTGCCTACTTCTCCATGCTACCATCAACTTGAAAAAAATTCCTTAGGTCTTGTCCAGGAGCAGAGGCCACTCAGGTGCATGAAAGGTTTTCTCATGTGATCTTTGTGCCACTATTTTTCCAAGTCTTAGTTCCACATTTTCAGTTCAGCACGAGAACAGTTGCAGTGGTGGACGTGCAGTGCTCTTAACCATGCAGATGAGTAGGTATGAATGCCTGAAATTCAGAATGATACCAGCATTTGTTGTATAAATCTTTTTGTTTCAAAGTTACAGTGTAGTTTCACAAGGTCTTTGCATGTGGTAAAGGGGAAAACCAAGATTATTCCTATAGAATTTTTACAAGATCTTTACCCATGTAAATCTCTCTTTCAGGTTTCCTTTTCTTGATGAAGATGTTGTCTCATTCCTCAATTCTCTGCCCGTCTCAGAAAAAGCTGATTTGACTTTACCTCGAGGAATTGGCGAGAAACTGATTCTGCGCCTTGCAGCCAAGGAGCTGGGCCTGACAGCCTCAACTGTTCTGCCAAAAAGGGCAGTACAGTTTGGATCTCGGATTGCAAAACTAGAGAGCAACAGTGAAAAAGCATCTGACACATGCAGCAGGCTGAAGTTACTTTCAGTAGATGAATTATAGAGCTGTATCTGGAGATGTTGCATTTATTCTATACATGAAGTCAGTAAATCAAGTTTTCTTAGAATGTTCTGTCCGGGTTTTTTTTAAATACATGGGCATAATTATTAATAATCAGAGTTGTACATGTGTATGTGTACAAGGAACTCACTATGAATGCATCCTGTGCTTTTTTTTGTTTAATACTGAGATGCTGGTTTTTGTTTTAATATTGAATGCTTAGTTTGTAGTAACTGGAATTACTTTGGTGATAGCAACACAGCATTTGGTTCTCTGACAGATGATTTTCAACTCTAGTAATCCAAGTATTGTCCCTAAACATAACAGCATTGAAACACTTTTCATTGAGCTATTTATAGTTGCAATTATTTTATTAAGTACTTTTTAAGATGCCAACCATCGTATCTCTTTTAATTTTGGCACCTTGATGGAATCTTCTTCAACTCTTTTTGAAATATCAATTCCCAGGGGAGCTCTAGAAAACAAAATTATGTATTTGTTAAAAATTAACATTGTCATTGCCAAATCACACAGATGTACAGCTTCACAGACCTCTTTTTACAATTAGCAGGAGAGTCAAATTATTTCAGTATATTCCCTGCACTTGTAAGACTGAGACCATTAAAATGGTCTGTACCTGGAAATATTTTTACAATGAGGAAATATTTGTGTTTGTAGCTATTCCAAACTCTAGAAATACAGTTGTGATTTCAAAGCCATCTTCTGGGTCTGTTGTTGTATTTAGATTCTGATTTTAGCTGATAATTCATTTTATGTCCTGCCGATGATTGCAAAACACTAGAGATTCACAGGTAACTCCTATGATAGTCTTAAATAATTCATTGTCTACAGCAAGTAAAACTTAGTTTTTTATTCACTCAAATATATACAGCAAATTATTTTTGAAGTAGAGTATTTTATAATTTTTCATCTGAAAACTGTAATACAACTTTTTTTTTTGTATTGAGACCATCCAGGTCTGTTTTTCTGAAAAGGGAAAAAGAAATGAAAAACATCCCAACTTTAAGACCAGCTGGTACATTTGAGATATCCACATTTTGTTTGGCCTTAAGCCTAACATCTAGACAACCATGGTAGGAAAACACATAGAACTCTTACGATGTACGGTAAATTAAGTTTCTGAGCCAAAACGAACATAAATAAATATCAGCCATGATCATTTGTATTTGAAACTGCCTTGGAAGGCATCTTTTAAAACTTCTATGTGCTGCAGAGAGACTCCTCAGCAGTTTGTGCCTCTTTTTCATGTGATCTGTTCCCCTTTCCAGCCCACAGTGAGGACAGAGCCTGGGGATGAGCAGTCACTTACCTTGGCTCATAGCGGACGCCAGCTGTGCTGTGAAGGACCCCCAGCCCTGCACGTAACCTTTCAATGCCATTCCTGAGCAACAAAGCAATTACATAAAAATGTACATCACAACTCTGCATACAAGCACATCAGTCAGCACACAAAGCTTCTTGACTCTCATGTCAACTTTGCATGTGCTCCTGTATTGTGTGTTAAAAAAAAACAACTCTTACCATGCAATCATAACACCATTATCAGTGCAGAGCCTTGGAGGAGGACATAGTAAAGCAAAATCATTTGCATCTGCCAGATTCTGTAGGACTTTTCTGATATACTGATTACTTGCAACTCCTCCAGATACAACCTGACAGCATTTCAGAAAGAAAAAAAGGCATTAATTCAAAAGTACTTATGGGTCACACACAATTAGTATCACGTTTAGAAAAGGGTTATCAGTTGAAGTTCTAAAGACAGCAATAAATGCTGCATTTAAGATTAAAACATACCAGAAAAGAGTATGCTAAGTTTGCTTATTATGCAAAAAGACATTCCTGAAGCACATCAGTGTAATGGAAGGTGTCCTTGCCCAGGGCAGGAGGGTTAGAACTGGATGATCTTTAAGGTCCTTTCCAAGCTAAACCAGTCTATGGTTCTGTAACTAGAACAGCCATCAAGTATTGGGCAGCAAGAGGGCAAAGTTATAGGAGGTTGTTTAGGAGGTTAGATTGTTATAGGAGGTTAGATTAGATTAGATTAGATGGTAAGAAAATCTCTCTCTAGCTTAAAGCCCAGCTAAATATTTACATGACTGTTACTTCAATATTGTTGGTATTTTAACAATATAATACATACTGAGATCTTCCTCATATGTCAAAGGTGGAAAGTACAACAAGGCATCTGCATCTTCAAATGATGTTATAGAGTCAGATATAAAAAGGAAAAAAAAAGGTATACCCACCAAAGTGGCATTTTTTGATGGCAATATGCTGTTTTTGATGCAGAAGAGCATGGCTCGATACGTCCTCTGGATAATATGAACAGCCACTGCGTGTTGTACGGCAGCAGCAACATCCTTAACACAGGACAGGATCTCACCTTCCTCAATACCTATAAAAGTGTATCATCAAAGGGGGCTCCTGAGCGTAGGTCATCAAAAGCTCAGTTTATATCTGAGTGCCTAAAAATACCTTCTTCCTTTTCTTTCTGTACAATGGCATTATTGATAACGTTTTGAAGGCCGGAGAAAGAGAAGTCGCAGTTCCGATACTGCCGCATGGGCAGTCGGAAGGTGAGCAGTTCCTGGTCCCCAGTCTGAGCCAAGTGCTCTATGGCCTTCCCCCCAGCCATGCTGTGGCACTCTGGGTGCTTTCTCAGAGACAGCCTTCGTGCCACCTAAGGAGATGACAAACAACAGACTTAGAATCAGTTCCTCCTGGAATGGCATCACTGTACTGCAGTCCATGGAGTAAAATGTGACACCAAAACATCCAATCCAATGGGAAATTACAAACAGGGCATGGTAAGGCTATCATGGCTGATAACACCAGCCCAGCAGGATTTTTTTTTTTCTTGGAGTGTTTAGAAATGCAATTCTAGGACAATCTGGGCAAACACGAGGATCAACAAATTTTGCAGAAAATAATTAATTACTCCATTTTTAAGCTATAGGAAACACACACAGACTGCCATACTGTATTACCAGATACACAAGAATAAAGTTGGTTTCAGCTTCTGAAAATCCCCTTTCTGATGCCATGCACTTCCCCAATTTTTTAATAAATATGCACAAATAGTGTTTAAAAACAGTGCTGAGAACAAAATCAAAAATGACCAATTTTACCGACTGTACTCAGGGACCCAGAAAACTTAAGATTGTGAATGCCAAACCATGCTTTTCAAACTCTAAAAACTAAAAATAGTAAGAAATGCTTTAACATGCATTGTTTTAAACCTGACAGCATAATAATACCTCTATAAAATACCTCTATAAATCTTCTCTAATTAATACCACTTCTTTGTATAATCAGTGTCAATGAAACATCCAACACCAGCTTTGGTTATGTTGCCTATTTGCTAACATATAATTAATGTACATATGTTACGACTGATATTTTGTGTACATTTTTAAGTCTTTCATATCTTAAATCTATGGCATTTCAAAATAGAAAAAAAGTTACATAAAACTTGTATTGCATTGAATTGCTGTCCTCAGGCTAATGATATTACTACCATTATATAGTATAAAAGCAATAAAGAGAAGAGAACAACTAAGGAAAGGTAAGGAAAGGAGATATTACCTTATCCAGCATGTCACCTGGAGCGATGTCGATGGACTGTCCAAGCAGGAGGAAATCTGAAACTCCTTGTGCTACTGCCAAGAGACAGTGGCCTCCAGAGATGAGGAGAACTAAGAAGGGGAATTCCAGGTGATGCGTGAGCCTGATTGTGAGTGCGTGAGCCTCCATGTGATGGATGGGGATGAAGGGTTTCTGGTGCCTGCTGACCAGGCCCCGGCTGTACTGCAGCCCCACGCCCAGGCTCAGAGCAAGCCCGGGTTTCACTGTGGTGGCCACGGCCGCAAGCTCGGCCACAGAAACGCCGCTGGCACAAAGGGCCTCTTGAACCACTCGGTCGATGTTTTCTCTGTGAAGCTGCTGTGCCACCACGGGAATTATTCCTCCTGATCTAGTAAAACCAAGGAATTGCAATGCATTGGTGGTTTATAGCAGAGAGAATGCCATAAAAATAGTTTTCGGGCACCTCTTAACCTTGTCATATCCTGCCTGTTTCCTTACTACATTCTCAAATGCCTTGTTTAGTGTCAAGGGCACTGAAGGGAGCATAATTATCAGTGGAAGGCCAGAAAAGGATCTAACTTGACCTTTTCTGGTACAGATGCTTTTTAAATGTATCTCAACACTGTTCCAAAACTATGTAACAATATTCACAACCCCTCACTTGTCAGCTCCTGTTCTTAACGACCAATTCTTATATTTTATTAATTTTCCCTTTAAAAAGGGAAAATTAAAATTGCTGATTTTAACAGTAGCAATGTTTTCATCTTTTATTCAAGCTAGAGAAGTAATCTGTCTCTCTTTGAAAGAAAACACTGAAGGAAACTTGTTAAATTCATGGCATTTATTTCCTCCCCCTTAATACTTTCTCAGGCAGTATGTGTTGAGGCCAGAGTGATACAGCTTCACACCTACCCACCACTTACTGAGTTTTATGGGACACGAAGACTTACATATAGATGATATTATAAGTAACAAACCAGTAAAATCGTTATTAAGGCAGAAGCCTTGAGAGAAGCCTGTTCTTACTGTAAATGAACTTCCTTCTGACAGTGCAGTGCTTCTCCCAGAACACAGCCAGCTTCATCCACCACAGCAGCACCGGTGTCGTCACAGCTCGTCTCTATTCCCAAAACCAGCCTGTGAAAATGCTGCTTCCCAGAGTGAGCAGAGCTGGTCCTCAGCCACGCAGCTCGGCCGTGCTTCACCGACCGCAAAACGCTTTTGGCAATGTTGTTCATTGCTTATAATCTACCGGGTGGTTATGTCTAGAAGAGAACTGTACAGTTTATTATTAGTGGAGGGTTTTCAAGCACGTGTTCTGCTCTGTATTTCCGAAGAGCTTTTAAAGTCATGAGTGGCCACACGCAACATTCAAGACCCTAAGAATAAATAGCTGGGAGGTAACGTCTTGTTTTACCTGAATTACGTGTGAAGAGAGCTCCTCACTACGCTTGGTGACGGTGCCTTTTGCAGCCCTACGGAGGTCGCAGCCCTAGGGGAGGTCACAGCCGGCCCGCGGCCGGCAGCAGGAGCGCTGCCGTGCGGGCAGCACAGGGCACGTCCGGCCGCTCTGCCGGGTCACGGGCTCGGCTCCACCTCCGCGGCTCCCCCGGCCCCGGCCAGGGGGAGCGGCGGCCGGAATCCCCCGCCCACCCTCCCCGAGTCGTGGCGCACTCGTGTCCTCCTCCCCGTGTCGCGATGTGTCACCACCCCCTCCCGGGCCGGCTCCGCCCCGCGGGGAACGCGGGCGGTGCTCCGGGCTGGCGCAGCCGCCGTGCGGAGAGCGGGGACTCCCCCGCATTCCTCTGCAAGCCACGGGCTTTGCCCAGCCGCCCCCAGGCACCCCGGCCCCCGGGACATCAAATTCGGGCCGAGTATTGCAGTCCCTGCCCCTCGGCAGCGACTGTCAAATGTAGCACGGCCTTGTGATGGCTATTATTTAAAAATCAGCCAGGTACCGCTTTCTGTGCAAGCAACAGACAGAACTAATTACTTCCAATTGCTAAAGAAAATTCGGAACTCATTACCCTTTTTTTAACAGCACCTTTATCGATAAAGTAAATAGCCAGAAAATTGCTGTAGAAAAAAGTAAGTACACCACAGGCTTGTCTTTTGATATTTTTAATTTTTTTTTTCCAGCTCACTGGCTGCCACTGCAACCAAAATGTAATTCAAGTCTTACATGGGGTCTTCTGTTAAATCTGAGCTGGTTTGGGCTGGCAGACACACAACAGACTTCAGAAGTCATCCTTTTTCCATGACAGAGAAATAAGCGCTCAGAGCAGTAGATGTACCTCCTTCACTCTAATTCCAGAGCTGATAATATACAAGATTACCCCGTACTACACAGTACCCCTAAAACACAGCATTCCTCCACATTTCCAAGACATGCAAGTTATCTATACCTTTTTCTGCAAAAGCATAGTTAGTCCATGTGATTTGCCTACTCACCTACTTCTAGTTCAGCTTCTATTCTAGCTTATGACCTACACAGCTTCCATATTCAGACACTGCTCTGTAACAGAGCACCTTCTCCTAGGACAGCAGCAAGCCTTTCCCCACCACCTCACAGGCCTCTCACCTACTGAAAAATAACCCATCAGTGAATAGCAGAGAAAACAGTCAAAAATTCACACCTAAAAAGAAATTGCAATTTTTTAGGATGTCCCACTTACACATAGAAAAGTCAGTATCCTGGTAAGCAAAATGAAATAAACACATCAGTGGCAACTTGTAAAAGCATACATAAACTGAGCTCTTGAGTTGATGTGGAACTCCCCTGAGCTGGAAGTTAAGGACTTTGTTCAGTTATTGTGACAAAAAAAAAAAAAATTAAAAAAAATCACAGGAATAGAGAAGGCAGGAATTACACCATCAATTTACACTCGCTGTCACAGTACTTACTGTGGGACAAACTTTTACAATGCAAAAACAAGCACAACCACTCACAATCCATTACAGCAGAAACTACCTAATTTCTCTTAATCTAAGAATGTGGCCTCACCAGTCCTTGGCATCGAGGATTCTGGATTTATATGTAAAGTTACCACCTGCATTATGGATGATGGGTGTTTGTGAAACTCTGCTCTCCATTTCAGCTGTTACTTGAACCTTCCTTACAAGCCACTTGCATCAGCCACATGTACAGTCTTAGTGGGGATTAGGCTTTAGAACTGGGCCTGCCCAGTTCTTCATGAAAATCTTTCTTCTACACATTTCCAGTCCACATTGAAGTATCTGAAGGCATCTTCTTACAAAGTCGATTTTCATCTCAGACAATGCTGCAGGAAGCAGGAATTGTATCTCAGACGTAAAAGCATCTCTCCCTGGCTATGATGAGATACTCAGCACAGCAGACTACTCATTTCCTTCACCTGGGGAGCAGCAGTAGCCATGTCAGGGGCAGCCAGTGTTGAACCTTCTGCTCAGTATTTATTGATGCCAAAGATACGAACCCCGTGCAACTGTGGCAGCTTGGGGATAAGCACGGTCAGGAGAGAGGCTGTGTTGAGGATAAAGTGTGTGGGATCATACTTTGTATAGAAACTTGTCAGGAAGTACCTGCAGGAGAAAAGGGAACAAGCTTAGCTGATGCCAGCCCTGTCTAAAACACATACAAAGCATAGTTGAAAGAAGTGCTTTAGTGATTAGTAAGATTTTACTGGTTAACATCTGTATCTGTATTAAATATCTCACCAGAGGTTCTAGAGTATCTACAGCAAAATTATGGTCTAAGTCTCTTCTTCCATACCTCTCAAGGTGCTAAAAAGCAACTCTTAGTTTACTATTTTCTTCCAGCACTTCTCCCCACCTTGAGGAGTTGCATATATTTTCTCAGTTTCTGTCCTTTATGAGCCAACCTTCTAAACATCATGCAGGATCTTCCCTCCCCTCTCACTGCCATATAAGTGGACACATAAATTTTCTTCAGGGACAAACAGAAAGACTTTTAGAGTCAGATATTAAATATTTATCTGATTTTTCTTAGTTACACAACCACACTTTTGTCAACAGAGACAGGTGTATAGAATTCCTACACCATTTGCATAGTGTAAATAGAAGACAATATGTACAAAGCAAAACTGATACCAGATCACATCCACGGAGGAAATGACACATTTTTAGCTTACAAGTTGCAAAACGGTTAATAAATGCTGTCACATAAGCAATTAGTTTAGATTTTCAGTATTTATGACTTCACAATCTCTTAAAGAAATTCAAGAGTTAGCAGTAAGTTTTCCTCACAACATTTCTAATCATTAAAAACTGCCCCATTAATACCTGTTTACAAACTTTGACTTCAGTATGTGGAGTGTCAAAAACAGAAGAAAGATTGTTGATTACACAGCCTGTAAATAAATACTCCCTACAGCTGTGATGTAGAAATAAACAAACAAACAAGAAAAAAAGACAGAAAATGCTTTTAGACTGTAAATTGCAACCCATCATGTTGCAGCTTTTGAAATCATGGCTTTATGTGTCACTTGATCTATAACACAGTTTTGAACTCACAGAATTATAGGAGAGATTGTGAAGAACTTCCTTGAAGATGTGAATTGTACTCCATAATCCAGTTGTTCCCAGTGTGTTAGTAGCCTAGCTTTGCCCTGATCAGGTGTTTCAAAAGGAGTTCCCTTTACTGCATGCAAAAACACATACATTCCCTGGGGAAAATAAAAAGTGAACACAGACGCACTTTTAGTAATATTTTTAAATAATTGTTACATTGTTCAATGCGTGATAAAATTTAAAAAATAAAATTAAAAAAAAAAAGGAGAGTGAGTGAATTCTCACCCAGAAGAGCTGCTAGCCTGTAATGACAAATTATTGAAGAGGAAGGAAGAGACAAGAAGTGATTTGCCTGAGACTGTGCAGAGTCTGAAGTAAAGCCCAAGTCTGTGTGGCATCCAGTCCACTCCCTTGCCTTCTACGCTAGTAGTTCCTTGAATTCAAGGGAATTTTAACAAGCACTGTAACAAGTGTGGATTTGTATCACCACTTTCCTAGCACAGTGTTAACAGAGTGATGAGTAGTAGAGTGTGCATAAAGCAAAAATCTGACAAACACTGACAATATCACACCAACTCCGGAAAGCTTTCTCAGCCACTTACCAGCTTCAAATCCTTAGAAACTGACTAAGCATTCTGCTGAATACCATCTGTCCACATCTTTGCTGCTTCTCCTTAAACATGCTGGACTCTCCTTGTGACTGTTCCTGTTTGATGGGAACATGCCATGTATGGTTTCTCCTGAAAAACCAACTTGGGCCTCTTGGTTTCAAACAGGAGAGTACATCCTCTTCCAGTTTTAAAAAACACTTGTTTTCTATCAAAGAGAGCACACCAACTCCAGGGAAGAGTCTCTATGAGACAATATCAAAGATTCCCTTCTCTTCCTATGCACATTCAAAAATTTTCATAAGAAAGCTTTATATAGAAAAAAAAAATCACATTTCTTCCAAACTCTTATAATGGAGGTGAAACCTCAGCAAATCACTTCATGTCTCCTTCTACCTTTTTTTGGAACAGCCTCCAGACCAGAGCCCTGTGAACCTAGGACAATTGATTTGCTTAATTAATTTTTTGATTCATGACATTTGCAGTGTCTATTTTAATAACCATAAAGACACTTTTAGGACAGATCCAACTGCTTACTCCACATTTTATTTCCCAGTGGTACTTGCAGAAAGAACCATCAAAAATGCTTTCAAGGTTAGCTAAGAGTTTTCCATTAGTGGAAATCCAAGATTTTTTTTTTTGTCAAACCATTTGAGGATTGTTTCCAAAAGAAGTGCCATTTAACTTCTGAAATATCCAACAGTGCAATTTATACTCATCTTCTAGTGTTTCACTACAAAACTACTTGCCAGTGCATGCTCTCATCCCTGTTGTCATTACAGCTACTTGCAATGAGTTCAGTAAGGCATGTGGGAAATATTTAGTAATACTTGTCTCTGCCAACATCTTCTGAAGTCAGACATGTCTGATGCTGTCAAAGATAACACACAAAATGCTCTAATGACAGTTACAATGCCACCGGTAGTTTTAAACCTATCTACAAAACCAAAAAGCTCAAATAAAATTAAACTTTACATTCAAGAGGCTATTACCCATCCTCAGTGAACTATCATTTTCCTCAATAAGGAAGGAGGTATCTTTCTGTCTTCTTGGCTGGTAATGTCAGAAAGCTGAGCTAGCAAACCTCAAGTATGATCTAAATTGCTGGGTTATGGCCCTCTTTTCTCTAAGCATGGCAGGACCAATATAGATAGCTGCACTACTTTAAGTGGCTACAGGAAAATGATAGCATCCTGGGGAGAGGAGCAGAAAGCAACTCACAAAATCTTTTGCATACAAAAGTCATCATGCAAGTCACAACCCTCTGAATAACAAATGGTTTCAGGGCTGGGGTCAAAGTAGTTCAGTCTTCCCCACTGCTTTCAAGTGAGATTCCTCTAATGTCCTGTATGGTGACAACATTGTATTCTGAGCTATGCAGCTTGGCCAGAAAGCAAAACTAGAAGAAACAGAATAGAAGCATTTATCTTAAAGAAAATAGGTAGGCTGCTAAAATTAAACATTTTGGGACACCAATAGATTTATGTGGAAAAATTAGTAGATAGTGTCCAAGAATTAAAAATGTGGTAGTTTATGGATTCAGCACAGCTAATAATATACAGAACACTGTGAAAGTTGGTTGGCATGATGATTTTATGTTTGCAACCTTCCAGCCTAATTAAACACCATTTAAAAGAATACATAAAGCATATTTCATGTTTTTCATGCTTAAACTGAAAGTGTTTAAACTGGAAGTTGTGTATCATCCCTCCTCCCCAAAACAGCCAATCCTTTGTGCATGGGCCAAGGAGAGGTGGTGTTTTGGACAGCAGGATTTCATTGTCCATACAGACTGGCTACTTTCCTCTTCCCTTGCTACTGAAAATAAGTATTTATGAACAACCACTACTCCAACTCTGTTCCAAGAGAGGGTACTCACCAGGTTGTGAATGACATTTGTTAAAGTCCAGGCGACAGGGACACTAAAGAAGGGAATGCTGAGCAGGACAATGTGCAGCATGCCGACTCCCAGCGCGTATGTCAGCCACATTCCACGGCTGTTCATCACCCGAGTGTTTGGATTTACCTCGCTGTGGGCAACTCCTACATTCATTTTTACCCTATAAAACAGATCTGTTTGAAGGCTGAGACTGCTGTTACAGAGGAGTACTTAATATATGCAATTTTCAAATGTGGGAAAAAGCTGCTTTAAAGAAGCAGGTCTGGAGAGAGCACAGATGTACCTCAAGATCTTCAAGCGATGGTTTAGAGAGAGATCAGTACAAAGGGACAGTTGGGAACCATTTGTTTAAAACAAGTTCAAACCAATAAAATTCACAAGCTTGCTACAGAAGGGACATTTAAGAAAATAGTAAGCTGTGATGTCAGAAGCTACAGTTGCAAAGCTGTAAGAAACCAAGCTAATAACTTCTATCCTCTGAATTAAGTTTCTCCATCCATGACAATATCCAGAGCTCTTGTCCACTTCCCACATCAGACAATCTTCCTCCTCTTTCTTGTTCATGTAATGGTTAGTGAAGAATTCTGCATATACCAACTGCCCAGCCACCTACTTCTAGAAAGAGTAATGAAGGAATAATCTACGCCTCTTTTTCTTGAAGCAAAGTGCAGATTCCCTCCTCTCCCCATCTGTTAGTTTCCAGACAGACATTTCCATCTCCTAAATCTGGCTGAAATTAGAAAACAGGTTCAAAAGTTTTCTAAGCAACAGACACATGCAGAGATACACAGGATAATTTCATATGCTGATATATCCAGGAAACTGACAGAACTTACCTACAATGCCACTCTCATCCTATTGCGGTAAAATTTGTAATTATAATTTTTTAAAAAACCCTAAACTATTACTTACTTAAAACTCACATGATCTCTGGGACTATGGATATTTATGGGAGCGGGATGAAGTAGGTTTTTTAGCAATCATCTGAATCAGAATACAAAAGCACTGTTTAACCAGCAAAAGAAAGTTTGCTTTCAGTAGCAAGTTTGTTTCTGACACTTATTTAGCGAGGTATGGAGTATAAAATAAATATGAAATATAAAATTCTGCAATATGAACAGCAG
Organism: Agelaius tricolor; assembly: GCF_023055355.1. Lineage (NCBI taxonomy): Eukaryota > Metazoa > Chordata > Aves > Passeriformes > Icteridae > Agelaius > Agelaius tricolor. The sequence goes on from NW_027269270.1 coordinate 5,553,673, forward strand.
TAGACTAAAAATAGCTAAGCTGAAGCTGAAGCCGAACCGGGGCACTGCCGACCTTACCCAGAACCTGTCGCCAAGCATTCCAAGCGGTGCACACATTACCTGGGATGGGCAACTCAAGGCTGTTCCTCTCTCGCCCCGGGATGCAGCACCCGCCGAGCCAGCACCTAGACAGACATCTTGACGTGACCCGCCATCCCTTCCTATTCCACACCACGATTCCAGCCCGATCTGAGGGGCAGCCCGCCGCACCGCCGCCTTTCCTCTGCCATCCCTGCCCTGCCGGCCCCGCTCCGCCGCCGCCCCGGCCCCAGGCCGGCCGTGCCCGTGGCCTTCTCCCCAGCCCCGGCGCGCAGGCGGCCCCGGCCGCCCGTCCCTCCGCCCCCCGCCGCGGCCCCACCTTTCCGCAGCCCCGCGGCCGCCGAGGAGCCGGAGCGGAGCGTCGGGCGCCGGCCGCAGGTAGAGCCCACGGTGCCCGTGGGCAGGGCCGGTCGGGAGGGGAGCGGAGGGGCCGGGCCGGGCCGTCCGTACCGCCCACGGGCGCGGGGCGGGCGCGCAGGTAGCGCAGCCGCGGGGCGGGAACGGGAGCGGGAGGGAAGCGCCGCCGCCTCGCTGAGGCCGCGCCGGGACCGGGGCGCCGCTTCCCGCGGGCGGCCCTGGGCAGAGGCCAGGCAGGCCCCGGGGAGCAGCGGGCGCCCCGCCTCTCGCAGCCAGAACCGGGAATTGCGGACGGCTCTGTGGTCTGGGGTAAACTGGAGGGCCCGCAGGGTTTATCTGCAGCTTTTCGCCCGCTTTTTCGGCTCGTAAACCGAATAAATGCCTCAGTGCGCGCTGAGGCAGGGCCCCTGACGAAGGCGGTGCTCGGAGGGGGGGGCGGGGTTCTTGGTGTGGCTTCGGGCTGCTGTGAGGCCGGAACCGTGAAATTTAGGGAGATTTTATTTCTGGTTTAGCTGAGGATGTGTAGAACCGCAGTTGTTGGCATGTGGGACATGTCTGTAGAAGGATCCAAGGGTTAGGTCAGTGATGGGGCTCCCACGCAGAAAATGCTGCGCTTTCCCACAGAGCAGAGCTGGAACGCCTCTGGTCCGTGAAGAGTTACAGTAGTAAGGTGGCTTGAGCTGAGATACGTGTCTCTTAGCTAAATGCCATTATAGGTGGGATGCCTTTGCATGGGTAGGACATCCCAGATGTCCCTTTGTGCCTCCCAGGAGGTGTTCCCGTGTGGCCAGCGTTGTGTCCCTCAGTTGGGGTCCAGGGCAGGGGACGCCACACGGCCGGGAGCTGATTCCCGAGCTGCCTGCATCAGTCACACCTCATGGAAAATTTGTCTTTGAGGTCTCCAGCGTTTTTGTTTTAAGATCCTCCCGTATCTTAGTGTCTGGAGGGACATCCAGCTCCCATCTGACTTACTCCCATGAGTAAACTATGAAACACTTGACACAGGAGTTCTGTACAGTGCATGAATGCCTCAAAATCGGCCTCTCTGAACACGTGTATATGATACTAACATCGGCTCGTCTTCAGCAATACACGTGTTCTCCTGCTCCTCTTGTTTTCCAGTTGGTGGAAAAACGATTCCTCGGATCCTTTTACCACATTTGAAAGGCAAACTCCCTTTGCAATGTAAATAACAATAATAAAGAGAATGCGCCTTTGTAGCTGTTCCTAGAAAAGTTTCAGTGCTGCTTGTTCTTAACAACACTGTACTTCCTCCCCCCGCCGCCCCCCCCCAAGCCAAGTAACCACATTTTTACTTTGTCTTTTATGTTTAAAGAGTAGCTGTCTTTAGAAGGATGTTGAGGCAGAGAAATGTCCTGTAATTGTTATATCAGCTGCATACACCCTGCAGGGCAGTGATGCTCAGGGGTGTTGGCTGCAATCTCTCACCAGGACCTGGCTGTGTCAGGAGGAAATCTGTGTTTGTTCCATTCCTCCATGTGTGCTCATATCCTTGGGGCAGGTGCTGAGTGTGCAGTCTGTATTCTTCAGCAGATACTTTGGACTGAATCAATGGGAAAGCCAGGACTGCCAGGATTGTTTGCCTTTCAGTGTAAATAGCATTATATAACATAAACGAGAGAAGAAACCTGTCTGAACCATTCCCCTGCCTCTCTCATATGCATATAAAACTGTGGTTGAATTATTTTGTGGCGAGCTACCAGGATCAGCAAAACAGTTTTCCTGGGGCTTGGCTGTTTGTGTCAGTGTAGGTACTTAAACAGAAATGCATGCTAAAATTCACAGATCAGTGTACAGTCTTCATGGGAGAGTGTCTCTATAATATAGCAATAATTTTATAACTCTTTGTGTTTCCAATAATTAAAAAAAGAAATCTCCACTGGTTTATAAGGCATCTTCATTTTCAAGTGATAGAGTGACATAGAAATAAATGCCCTGCCTGAGGGCACACAGTACATCAGATCAGAGAGGCAAGACTGTAATAGAGAACTCTTTTGGGTTTGGTTTTTATTTTTGCCAGTAGATCCCATTGCCATTGAATATGGTTTTTCCTCAGCACCAGTGTGTTGCCTCCCCATTTCTCTCCCTACTCCTATTGACTGCAGAGGAAGCTGGGTCCTACTGGAACTTGAAAATTTTACTTTCCAGCCATAATGCTGTGTTTTTCTACATTTCAGAGTTCCTGTGAAACAGTTTCTTAGAAATGTGTAATTGTAGTGTTCCTTTTACATTCTTTTTCTGTTATTTTTCTGTGCAGTTGAATCTTGGCACCATGAAACAGCTGCCTGGAGAGACAATTCGGCTCCTTTCAAGTTCTCAGGTGATTACTTCAGTTGTCAGCGTGGTGAAGGAGCTGATAGAAAATTCCTTGGATGCCAGTGCTACAGGCATTGATATTAAACTGGTAAGTCTTTTTCTCAGAAAGAATTGGATATAAAGTAAGATGCCAAGAAAATTGTTGCACTGCAAATGTGGTTTTTTAGGCTACTGTGATTTGGGGAATGGCAATGATTATTATATATTTATATCGTATATATTTTTACCTCAAGTAAAAATGGTACAAAATTAGTTTCCATTTGTGTTTTTGAGGCCCTGCTCTGAAACAGTAAGGCATATTTGTGCTTTTGAGTGTATTGTGGGGAAAAAACTGTCAGCTTTCTTAATCCTTCTTTTCCTAATTAAAATTTGTATTTTCTGACTAATTGCCTGTTTTAAAAGATGTTTGACTTAGGTTTGCTGTCAGGCTTACATATTTAATTCTCATTACAATGTATTGTAAGAAAGGTAAAAATGGAGAAAGGTAAAAAGTGGAAAAGGTTGATGGCCATTCAAAACAAAAGATGTTTTTGTAATACAAATCACCACCCTGTCTAATTAGCGTGGTGAACTCTGGCTACTTCTAACTCTTTATGTTTATAAGCTGTTCAAAAAAGTTGACATGTCATTCAGGGATAGTTTCTGACAATAGAAAATACTACTTTTAATAAAGAATTTGAGCCTTTTTTCTCAACAAATTGGGTGAAATGAGTAACTACTCAGCTCCTCTTGCTGTCCTATTTCTGCTTTTGCAGTCTTTTGTCAGCAGCTGTAAAGTAGCAGTATCTCCTGCTTAGTAAGAAAGAAGTGTTACTATATCCTGTATAAATGTATGGATTCAGAATAGTATCCAATTTCTCTGCAAATAACAGTGGATGCATAGGATATTCTTGAATTAACTGGTAGACAAATGCTCTTAACTTGGAGGGCAATTCAGTTTCTCCTTGTTTCCTTGACCATGTCTGCTGTATTTTCTGAATGAGTCTAGAGTTGTTCCATGTGAGAATGCTTTCCTGTAGCTGCCAAGGAACTTGTTTGTTACTGCTTTGAGTGAGCTGAAGATGTTCTGTCTTTGCTATGGTCTCTCATAATCTCTGTCTTCTCAATATTCAGATTGCAGAGTGTCTTGCTTCTTGAGTAAGTCCAAAGTGAGTAGTGTGTACACAGTTGTGGGGGTGCAGGGTATTGGGATCAGATCCTGGGAGCTGATCAGTAGCTGCAAGGAGTGAACAGAAAGGTTTTGGAGTGTTCCAGAATGGTTGGAACAAACCTTGCAGAGGAGAGAGCCCTCTAACTAGTGTGGGTTTCACAGCACAGTAACCAGCTTTGTCCCAGTGCAAAAAGAGCATTTTTAACCATTTTCAGTGCATGAGTCATCTATACTACTCTGACATTCTTGTGTCAGTCCAGCCCAATCCAAAACATTGTAGTTCCAAACAAACAAACAAACATGGCTTTATGCAAGTTGTCAGCAATTAAAAGAAATTTGATGATTGTTCTTCTGTGGGTAATAGGGGAGAGGAGAAAATCTGCACTCTGTACAACTCTAGACAGTAATACTGTAAAACAATGGATTTTTTCTGGTATTTTTTTAATGGGAAATTAAAATAACTCTGACCATGTAATAGAGGTCCATGACCACATTAATTCTGGATTACTTCAAAACCATAACAGAGAAGAGAAACTTTGAAATTCCATTTTACAGCTTGATGGGTTTTGCCTGAAGCTGCAGCATTTTCATTGTTTTAATCTTTTTCAAATGGATAGGAGGGCATAGTTTATCCAATTTACTTGAACAAAGATAACAATTCCTTTTTGACAGACAGACAGACAGGAATTAACCTGCAGATGGAATGGGTCTCAGATAAGAGTCATGGCAGTGGTGAACTGTAGTGGGAAGCTTTGGCTGGTGTTTCAGTCTTGATTGGCCATAGGTGATGTTATTTGGCATCTTTGCACTGTGTACCAAAGCTGAATCATACTGATTGGCATCAGTGACCTGGCAGAGCAACTGAAACATTTCATGGGTTCATAACCTTGGTAAGATTCAGCTCATGAAGGAAGGTGTTACAAAATACAAAGCTTAATTATGTTTACATAATATTTACATTAAAACACGCAAAAGTAAAAATTAGTAAGATTAAAAGAGAAAGAGAGAATCATTTATGTAACATTTTGATTCCAGATAAATCTCACTTTTCTTAAACAGCTAACTGGTCAGAAGGTAAAAATTAGAATGGAAAATAGGGAGTCATTGTAAAATTCTCATACCTTTCATTAGCACATACAGCAGCAGGGTAGAGGGTTTCCTGCCTCTATTTCCTTATGTGTTTTTGTGCTCAGCTGAGGTGTATTGCTTACTTCTGTTTTGCTGTCCAGTAGGAAGTTGACCCAAACATGAGCAAAAGCATTGTTTTTCACCTGAAGACAGCTTTTGTACCATTCATTAAAACAGAAAGTGAAATATACCCGTATGTCTGTTGTTTTTTGTGTATTGTGGTTCTGAGCCTACCTCAGAGGCTTTTGATGTTTCCTAAATCAGATTATGTGTGAATGCAGATGGTTTCTTTAGATCCCTTTCTTTTCTTTTTGACTGCATCTTTTTTTTTTTTACTTCAAGAAATAACCTTGTGAGAGTACATTATAATTTTTCATAACTGTTTTCAGCATAGGCCCAGGTAGGACAGCAAAGTTTGTTCTGTTTAATCAGCCTGCTTTCAGTGATCACCATCACATGCTCTGTCCAGCATCAGTGATGGCAGCCACTGTTTTAAGATAATATTTCTAAGCAAAACTAATTGTAAGGTCACCTGGATGTATTACACACTACAGCACATTTTTTTTGTGTGTTGCATCATAATCTTTTCAAAGAGCCAGCCTTGCTTCTGTGGAGGAAGCTTAGTTAGTGATCCTGCAGCTCTGATTACTTTCTCCTCCTGGCTTGTGATTCCTCTGGGGGCTGCTGTCTTGTGCAGACTATAGTGTAGCTGGAAAGAAGAATTTTTTCCTGCACTTGTTTGAGATGTTACGGAACCTAAATTTCATCTTTTATTTAGCTGTTGTAAATATCTGGGCTTCAGAATTTTACCATATTTATGCTGGTGCTTACTGGAATGACATATTTAAACTGGAATTCAGTAAAATATGCCTTACATGTATGTAAAGGTAAATCACAGAAATTGAACTTTGCTTCCTTGAAGGCTGTTTTAAAAGAGCCTCTGGGAACCTTTACTTCTTTTGTAAAATACTGTATCTCTTTACAGGGTTTTTTATTACTCTTACAATTCATGCCTTGCCCCACAATAGAATTTCAGCTTCTGTGTATTGAACTTGGAAAGCAGAACTTAGAAAATGTAATGGAATCACATCAATCAAAATTGAAACTGAAAATGGTGTGAAGTGAGGGTCTGCTGAATTCAATGGATGCAGAGCTGCATTCAAGTGATTTCAGAAAAATTGATAGCAAGTAGGTAAGAGAAGTGAAAAGAGACAAAAAAATCTTCAGCTTTCCAGCTATAGGTCTCCTTTTGGGTTTTGCTGTTTCCAAATCACAGTAGATGAATTATGATATTAGAGAAACCATCACTGTTATCCTAACATGGTGTATTTTTCCTTCTCTTTTTTTTTCCTTAAACAGAGACATTTAATGGTTGCTCAGTTCCTCCAAACAAGCAAAGCTTCCACTTCTGTATGGATAGTTAGAAACTGTAACCTTAGCTGCTTCAAAATTACCTCTTAATTAATTTGGATGTTTTACTACTCCTTCATGTTTTGTTCTTTTTTCAGGAGAATTACGGGTTTAGCAAAATAGAAGTAAGAGACAATGGCAGTGGAATCAAGGTTGATGATGTCCCAGTTATGGCCATCAAACACTACACCTCAAAAATCAGCTCTTCTGAGGACCTTGAGAGGCTGACAACATACGGCTTCCGTGGGGAAGCTTTGGGATCGATCTGCAGCATAGCAGAAGTGAGCACTTGCAATAGATGTGGAGCCTTTGTGTTATGATTTTTGTTGTCTGTATGTGTTCATGGAAGTTTTATTCTGTGCAAAGAATGTAAATGTTCCAGTGACTTTCCAGGGATGTGCTTGTGTAGGCTGCTTTTCTCCCCAGCCCCAGAAGCCATGTCATAGAAATTTCTTGTTTGTGTCAGTCCTGCCTTTCTGTCACACAGTGCTCTGTTTATTTTGCTTAGTCAGAACAGGTAACAGATTGTCTTGTATTTTCTTTCCTTTTGTGTCAGGGAGTATCATGTCAAGGAGTATGGCTGGCTTTGCTCCTTGATTTAGGGTAGATCAAGAAAGGAGCAGCAGGTGATGGCCAGGAGAAGTCATTTCAGGGAACTGATGGCCCACATTGCCACCATTGCAGTAATGATTTCTGCCTTCTTATCTAGGTGATCAGCAGTCATGAGGTCTTGCTGGGCTCCTTATTGCTCTTTGACATGTATGTGACTGCAGTTGCACAAACTTTGTCCCTGTGAGTAAACAGGAACCTGCTACCTGACCTAGCTGAGTCTGAGCCATGTGTTTGTATTAAGAGGATTGGCAATGTACTGACATTTGCTACTTAACTTGTTGGCTAAAAGTAAATATGTTTGTTCAAAACCATCTGAAAGGTGTTCAGGCTGCTGAAGGCACAGCATCTGCCAGATGTTTTTCTTTTTCTGAATTCATGCTGCACCAAGGCCATGTTTTAGGTGCAAGTCTGCTGAAGATTAGATCATGCAGGAAGATACCAAAGCCTGTGTCTGGTTGGAACCATCAGCTGTTGAGCTCAGGAGAGATGATGGTACAGCTTCACTCCTTGGTACCTTGGGTTGCATTCACATTGCACTAAGCAGGAGTGGGTTGTGTATTTGGATGGAGATTTCCAAAGATGCTTTCAAAAGTGTTGGTGTTTTGATAGATGATGACAGACCTCAATCATTGGTTCCTTCTAATGAGCTCTCAGAGCAGAATCCATCTGTTCAGAGCTTCTAATCAGCTCTATGGTACGTTTCATAAGAGATGGGAGGTGGCCTGAGTGTATAAAGTGCTTTAATAAGTATTACTCCTTGTATCAGTAATTATGTTAATTAACACTCCTGGCATTAATTGTATTCTGCCTACTCAAACTGCCCTCTGAAATTTCATTTTGAAGGTACTTTGCTATTGGCCCTTAAGTAGGCTTAAGTAGGTCTGCAATACTGTAATTCCCAGTTAATCAATTATTGTTTTTCTCTTCAGGGGCATGACTGAATGCTGAATGATTCATGTGAGACACTAAAATAAACCAAAATATCCTGAAACTCTCTATGTGTGTTAAACTGTGTCTTCCAGGTAGTTAAAGGGCAGTGGTTCTGTTAGTCACAGTGTTGGTAACTGAACTCTGATTTATGACTGCTCTTGCTAAAGCAATCTGTGAATTACCTTAATAGCTTACAGAACTTGCTGTGACTGATTGCCAGATATGTTTAGGTGTGGAAAGAAAATATATTGTTTGTTTGAGAGTAGTCTTTAAGTTTGTGGAATCTCACATGAATTTAAGTTGTCATAGTGTGTTTATCTCACAGAGGGTAAAAATGCAGAACTGTCAATTGATAAAGTTTGTTTAATCTGTGCTAGCATAGAAGATAGAGCAGTGTGTGTTGTAGGTAGCAGGAATTGCTGTGCTTTGTGAATCAGCATGATAGAAATGCTTTTAGTTAAATGGCAGGAAACATGCAGAATAATGCTGAATGTTTCTGTGCCTGTAAGAAATACCTGTTCAAGAGAAATTTTATAAACTAATTAAATGTAATTATGGTGACTAAAGTAACAGATTGGTGCGGTGAGTGTGGTAGCAAAGCTTATCTAAGCTCATTCTGAACTTTGTCTATCTCTGATTAACACAGGTTTTTTTACATCACTCTCTTCAGGTTTTGGTCACAACAAAGACAGCTGATGATGATTTTAGCATTCAGTATGCTTTGGATAGCAATGGACGTGTAACCTCTAAAAAGCCTTCCCATCTTGGGCAAGGTAGGCTATCACTGTTCTGGTGTTGCAAGGTGACAGGTGTATTTTGTGTTTCTCTGAGGCTCTAGCTGATGTTGAAATACCTGTTGGGTACTTAAAGGCTGAGTATGAAATCTTTGCAGCTGTAAACGTTTCATGCCTTGTGTCTGTCAGCTGAGAATGTGTTGTCATAGCATAAGAAATTATACCTCTTGGAAGTTGTTCTAGATTGTAATTATAAACTAGTTTCTCCTTCTCTGACTCACTTCTTCAAGCTGACAGGGGAAATAAAACCTGTAAAAATTAAATGCTCCTAGTCTGTGTAAGTATATGAGAGATTTCTTCAGGACCAAAATAATGTTTCTGTATGTAGCAAAATCCTTGCATAAAGGAGGGACACTTGCCCTGCTGCCATACATAGGAATTGCTGGAAGCAGCGTGGCTGTAGGACCAGGCAAAGTCACAGTTCTTTCTAACCTGCAGGAAGAGTATGTATCTAATTTTTACTAAGGATTCTTTTTAAGATTTACCCTGTATAGTGTTTTCCACAGCCAGAACACCTGCAGGTTGCAATGCTGTGTCTTTCATTGAAGTTGTTGAGTTCTCTGAGATATCTAATGCTTTGCAATATCCTTATGGGCTAGGAATTCATGTGGTTGTGTTGGTAGATGAATATTCCTGCTCCTACTGTGTACTGTACCTTGAGCAGAGGTATTTGGCACTTCAGGTGCTACCCTAAAGCAAATGCTTGTGAAGGCCCTTAATGAAGCACAGTGTTCCTTTGCCTCCAGATATGTGTGATTAGATGCTAGTTTTTAAATTAATCATTTTGCTAATGAAAGCTAATTTATGCATTGAGACAGCTTTATTTAGTGCTGGTTCTTGCTGTTGTTAGTGTGTATGAAAGAAAGCTTAATGCTTCACTCATAACTCTAAATAAAGGAGAAGAATCAAAAGTCTTGAGATACCTTTTGGGGGGGAATGATTGGTAATTTGGCATATTTCTTCTCATGCTAATAACCTGATTTAATGTAGCAGCATACAAACATGTCTGTTTAAGTAAAACTAGTATCCTCAATATCCAGTCACTGATTTGCTTTCAGTGTAATTTCTGCTTTATTTTTTATCACCTTCTTGCAGGTACTACAGTAACAGTCCTAAATTTGTTTAAGAATCTTCCTGTAAGAAAGCAGTTTTACTCAACAAATAGAAAATGCAAGGAAGAACTGAAAAAAGTCCAAGACCTACTGACAGCATATGGTATCATAAAACCAGACCTGAGGATAACATTAACACATAATAAGGTAATAATGAGGTTTTTTCTGTCAACTGTCTTAAGAATCAGTTTCTGATGAACCCATGCAGTTCATGTAATACTTACACAAAATGTTTCATTCCTAAATTTTTTCTTTCATCATAGCTTTGTTTTGCACTTCCACTTACTTTATCCTTTCATAGGTGTATATTTATAATGGCTACAAATTTTGATGTTAAGCTCCTAAAACTCAGTCTCAGGTATTTTTGGTCTCTTGCAGGAGATGCCTGGCTAGATATATGAAGTATAAAAATTATTTTACATGCTAGTGATTAGTAAAGATGGTGGTGATGTTTTGCAAACCATGTGAGATCTTATGAGACCACAGGCCTGATAAAGTGTTAACCAAAGCCACCTGAAAAAACTTGCAAAACTTACTATTTTAGACTGTCTACCTGGATAGAAACTATAGTTCATACAGGCAGCTTGCTGTATTCTGAGTCATAAGAGCTCAGTACATGACAATGATTTTGTTTAAAAAGGCTGGAAAGTTCAAAACAGTTAGTGTCATTGGTGTAAGAACAGTAACATGTTAGAAGAAGAACATTTAGTTGACCTCGTTGCTCTTGGTTAAACTTGGGAGGATGAATGCAGGGGTTACTTGGAGGTTACTTTGACTTCACTGCATGCTGAATGGGACTTCTACATCACAGCTACAGAAATGACTTGTTGAGCAGTTCCCCTTAAGCTGACCCGAATTTAACAGAACAGATTTCATTGGCTGTACCCTGGCTTTTTACACCTCCGAGGGGGAGGCTGTGCTAATGAATTTCCAAGTTGCCACAAAGTAGAGAGTGACATCTCGTGGCCAGATCCCTCAGCAATTCTGTTCCTGTTGTACAATAATGCTGTTTGTTGATATTTGTCATGCTCACTGAGACTTGATCAGTTACCCCATCTATCAAACATTCACACTTCAGTTCCTTTGCAGTGGGAGTAGGAAAAGGCACTGTACTTTTCTGAAATGACAAGAGATTTCCCTTGCTTTTCTGGACTTGTTTAACATGCTTTGATTGTATTTATGTATGTATTTTTAAATATCACTGTGTAGATACTGTGAAAAACTAAAGCTGGCTACAGAATCAGTATTTAAGGCTGAGAAAGAGTAGCTACTTGCAGTCTTATTTCATTGAGATCACTGAGAATTTGAAACCAGACATCTTGGGGGGTGTCTGCCTCCAAGACTGTATTGAACTCCTTGACATATCTACCAGTGGTTCACAATGCTGATGTTGGTCAATAAAACTAATTTTGTCTTCTTTGTGGTTTGTTTTTGCCCTCTTCAACAAGTCACAAATGCTATTTCCTTTATGGTATTTTGATTTCATCCCTTTGATCAGAGTATTGAGTATCTTGGGGTGGTTTTTCTCTGCTTGTTTTAATACAGTGGCAGTAAGGTCCAAAAAGGTGATTACATGTATTTTTCCCAACACTTCCTGCAAAAATGGTGTGAAGGGTGGCATGATCGTTGCCATTGCAAATTGTGGATTTTTGGAACCTCACTTACTAGCTTCAGTGGTACATTCTTCAATACCCAATTTTAGGGATTATATGAATGGGTAAAAAAGTTTTATTCATTATCATGATAAAGATGATGCTGTTTTTTTGTATTTTACATTTTGCACTGCCAGCCTTTTGTTCATTTAATTTATTTTTTAAAAAGAGGAAAAGAAGTGAGAAAGTGCTCAAACGTTCCATCACAAGAGGTCGCTCAGTAGCCATTACTGAGACAGGAAAATTAAAGGCTTAAGTAGACAGAAAGTGTGGTCTGTCTCTGTGCATGTGGAGATACTTTAATATAATCTGAAAGTTAAAAACTGAACTGAGCTTTATAAAATTAGTATTCAGATTCCTGTCTTTCTACTGCTGTTGGCATTCTGTGCAAAATAAAAAGTCGTCTGTTGTATCACATCTTTAAAAGATTTGAAATTCTGAATTTCCAGTGTGTAGCAACTTGCAGTAGGTCAATTTGTTTCAGATTATCACAGAATGTGAATATTCTTTACTTCTTTTGCCTTTATATGCTAAATATTGTTGTCATTACAATAGCCAATTTGGATCAGGAAAGTGTTTTTTCCATTCAGACACTACAGCATATTTGTGCTATAGTAATACTCTGCTGAATAGTGTCCTTGGTGATTTTATTTGTGTGTGTTTGTTACATTTTTGTTAGAAATATACTAGAAGAAAGAATCAACTTCTTAGAATAGCTTTATTTTTTTATGTAACTCATAGGTGATATGTTCATTTAAAAGACAAATTGTATATGCAATTATTCAGAGGACTTGTTAGAATCCCAAATTCTTGAGGCTGAACCAGTACTTTCTATTACAATGGAAGAAGGTACACCTTGAGAGTACAGTCAGGTTCCTGGGCTTAAAAGGGCAAGAAGATAGCAGAGATTAAATATTACAGTAGGAGACAAAGAAAGATGGATTGAAAAACTAGAAAATATAGTAAGTGAGAAAAGTAAATAAAAATGTATTTCAAGAAAGTTTTCTAAATAAATTACAAAACTGATACTTAAAAAAAAAAAAAAAAGCCATGCCAGAGAACAAAACTAAAAACAACCCTCCCCCAGGAAAACCAAATCCCCTCAGTTTTTACAGCCCTGTATTTTATATGAAGTTGAAGGAAAATGGTGGGTTGGATGGGGTTTGAACAGCAGGTCTTGAGAAACATGCCCATGGCTGGGGAGTTGGGTCCAGAGATCTGCAAGGTCCCTTTCAACCCAAACTATTCTGTGATTCTGTGAAAGCATAGCCCTGGCTTTATTGGGGAGGAATGAGTAAGGCTGAAGCCGTCGTAACGTGTCTGAGGTTAGGCATTGAAAATGCTTCCTGATGAATTCCAGCAGAAACTTACTTTGAGCTGTTGAAGTATAGATGGTTTTAGGATGCATGCTACATTGCATGGTGAATTTCCAGCATGTCTGATTGAGTTTTTTCAAAAGGTGTGTGTCTTACGCTTTTGAATGACATTTCCAGAAATTTTTTCTTCTTCCTACATTTCATGTCTGTGTTAGTTTGGAAAATATCGATTGCTGTTAAGTGTGGTTCTTCACAGAAAAGAACCACCTCATCCAGCCTTTGGTTGATTTTTAGTGGGTAAGAAAATAGATATTCTCTATTCCTCCTCAGATTTATTTATTGTGGAGTCTCCATCAGTTGCTTTCCAAGATAGGAAACACTCAATTGCTGTTTCTGCTCAGAATGTTTTGTTTGCATTAGCAATAAATAATGAATCACTTTGCAGATCAAGCCTTGAGGTACTATTGCTATTTTGACAACTTGGATTAGCTAGTGCTCCTTCTTTTTATGAAGGTTTATCCTGCCAAGACATTCTTTGAATACTGATAATGTTGATCCTCTTGCCAGTATGGTTATGTTAGAAAGAGGTATTTTTCTTCTTTCATCACCATGTTCCTTGAAAGCATATTGAATAATGAGACAGCCAAATGGAAATAATTTACATGAGTATTCAGCAAGTTTATTTAAAGTTAATGTTATCTGAAGGCGTGTTAAGAACATTTCAAAGTCAGCTACTGCTTAAACTGCCTCAAACCCTTCAGCCCCAAATGCTGTGTTCTAGCAACCTGTGAGCTCTGGCTGTGTTTTACCCAAGGTGGTAAAACACAGCTTTTAGTAGTTCCAGCTCTTCTCTAGAACTGCAGTTTTCACACTCTTCTCTGTTTAATACCAGTAGCCCTCAGCTCAGGCTCTATAAACCACTGATGTTGAAGAAATAAAAGGGTATTTCATCAGTGTTTTGTAAGACTGGTGATAGGGAATGCTTTAATTCTGTTTCAGTTGTCTTTATTCCACAAATGCCAAAATGAGCATGGGCATCCAGGAACTATACTTATTTTAACAATATTAGATATAGTAGAGCCAAAAAAATTGAGCAACAGATGATTTAGATGGTGCCTATCAGCAGGTCATAGGGTACACAAGTGGTCCCATGTCTTGTGCAAAGTACAGATGGACCATAAGTAGGCTCAGTAAATTTTCCAGTTCCTGTTGAGGAAAACTTGGCATAAGTGAATTCTTTTTCCCAGTGTTTTTCACACATAACATTTGAAGCTTGGTCACACGTAGTTCTGCCTAAAATTGTTTCTTGTTTGTTTCTTAAGAGAGTCATGATCAGAACTTTTGGATGTAAAGTCCATTTAAAAAGTCTTGTAATAACTGTGAGTAGTGTCTTCCCCAAAACCTCTTTCATCAGTGGTGTTGACTTAAAGGATGCCATCTTTGTTTTCTTTACAGTAAGTCTCCTCTATTTTCCAAAGTTGCATAATCTTAACCACCATTTGGTATGAAATAATCCAAATCCAGGGTTTTTTTCTGTGTCCCTGTCTTCTGTAATAAGTCTGGATTTTTAGAGAGGGAGTGCATTAGGGTAAATTTACCATTTTTAATAATGTCAGTATACTTTGCATTCATTCGTTGTGCTTCCAAAGTCTGCTGTAACTGCATGTTTAAAAAAAATCTGAATTGAACAGAAATAGCAGCACATAAACTCTATCTTGAATTGGAAAGGCTACTCTGTTTAATGTAATGATAATGAATGAAATCCCTCCCTAATCTGTGTGTCTTAAAATATAAAGAGGAATTATGATTAAGAATCTGCAGTGCTCTGCAGCCAGCATGCTTTCATTCTAACCTGGAATACAGCTCAGTCTTTCCTTCTATTCGTTGTTCAGTGGCTTTGCTGAGAAAGCCAAACAGAGAGTTAATTATGGTGTTTTTTTGTGCTGAGGACACCTGTCCACTAGGAAATGCGCTGAGACCCTCAACTCAATTTACATCAGCCAGAGAACAGCTGCCAGATGGTAACTACTTTTGGTCACTACCAACCTGGTTGAATTTGAACTGGTGACCCAGAGGTGAAATGCTTTATATCCTATTACTAATTCCTTGAGGTTTCCAGTTTCTCATCCATCACTTTTTACAAATGACAGCACAGTATATGTCAAAAATCTCAAAACAATTACTGTTTCACATATGCGGTGTGTGTTGCAGAATCTGAGATGTGCCTTTGCAAGGCTTTTGCACTCACACTGTCGGCTTAAAAAGGTACGTGATAAAAAAGGATGTTTCCAAAGCTGCATGGGAATTTTCCCTCTTCTTTAGCAATGTACTTTGTCACTGTTATATATGTTATTTTTGTTAACTGCTGTTTTACAAAGGGCTTTAAAACCTCCCTTTATTTAAATAGAATTCCCTGTGATGTTGTACATTTTCTGAATCACAGTTTGGGGTTGGAAACTGGGTGTTGACAGTAGTTTGATTGTTTAGGAAGCTTTATTTGTTTTTTCCTCCTGCTAGGGAAGTAGAATCCAATAGAATCTTAGAATATCTTGAGTTGGAAGGGACCCACAGGGATCATTGAGTGCAACTGCTGTTCCTGCACAGGATGCCCCAAGAATCCCATCATGTATGTGAGAGTGTTGTCCAAATGCTTCTCAAACTCTGTCATGCTTGGTGCTGTGACCACAGGCGTGGAGAGTCTGTTTCAGTGCCCCACCACCCTCTGAGGGAAAGAACCTTTTCATAGAGTCTGAGAATCATTAAGGTTGGAAAAGACCTCCAAGAGCATCAGGTCCAACCTTTGACCAGATACCACTGTGCCCAGTAAACCTCATTGTGAAGTGCCATGTCTGCTCAGTGTTTGAACATTCCCAGGAATGGTGACTCCACCACTTCCCAGGGGAGCCTGTTCCAATGCCCAACCACTCTTGCCATGAAGAAATTTTTCCTAACACCTAACCTGGACCTCCCTGGTGCGCCTTGAGGCCATTTCTCCTTGTGCTGTTGCTGCTTGCATGGGAGAAGAGCCTGAACCCTACCTGGCTATGACCGCCTGTGAGGTAGTGAGCAATAAGATGGCCTCTGAGCCTCCTTTTCTCAGACTAACCACCCCCAGCTCCCTCAGGCTCTCCTCATCTCACTTGTGTTCTAGCTTCACTGCCCTTCTCTGGACACACTCCAGCACCTCCATGTCTTTTTTGTAGTGAGGGGCCCAAGACTGCACACGGGACATGGGGTGTGGTGTGACCAGTGCTGAGTACAGAAAGACAATCACTGTCCTGGTCCTGCTGGCTGCACTATTCCTGATAGAGGGCAGGATGCTATTGGTCTTCTTGGCCTCACACTGGCTCATGTTCAGCTGCAGTCAACCAGCACCCTCCGGTCCTTTTCCAGTGGGCACCTTAATAGCCACTGTTCCCCCAGCCCATAGTGCTGCAGGGGGTTGTGATCCAAGTTCAGGACCTGGCACTTCATCTTGTTGAACTTCACACCACTGGCCTTGGCCCATCAATTCAGCCTGTCCAGATCCATCTGCAGAGCCTTCCTGCCCTCCAGCAGATCAACACTCCCTCCCAGCTAGATGTTGCCTGCAAACTGCCTGAGGGTACACTCAGTCGCCTTCTCCAGATAATTGGAAAATATGTTTAACAGGCCTGGCCCTGATTCTGAGCCCTGGAGAACACCAGTAGTGACGAGTTGCCAACTGCATTTCATTCCATTCACTACCACTCTCTGGGCTTGGCCATCCAGACAGGGTGCATCCAAGAAGAGTGCACCTGTCCAAGCCATGGTTTCTCCAGGAGAATGCTGTGGGAGACAGTGCCTAGAACTTTACTGAAGTTAAGGTTCTATCCACAGCCTTCCCCTCATCCACTAGGTGGATCACCTGGTCATAAGAGGGGATCAGGTTCTCTGAACACCCGTGGCTGAACATGTGTGATTAAAGCAATCAAAAAGCATGTGACTCTCAAGAGTCTTTGGAATTCTTGAAAGGCTTTGAAGACAGGTGTTACCAGATGAAGATCCTTGGCTCCTTGTAATATCTGTTAGCTCCTCTCCTAACTTACCTCCTAACTCCCAAATCCAAGCATTTCTCCACTGTGTCATGCTCGAGACAGTCTTTTTGTTGGGAGGATGTTCTTGTGTCATGAAAGGGAAATCTGAGTAAGGAATACACCGGAATTTGTAGAATGAACAGTGCTGTGGAACGTAACTGTCTTTCAACAAATCCCCTTGATAGCTCTAATATGTGATGCCATGGGATAGACAGGTATGTAGCTGCATCTGATGAGGGGAAAAATGGTGCCTTGAGTTTCTGTACTGCACTGTATCTCCACTGGTAATTGTCCCAGCATCATATACAAATGGAGGGGGCAACTGATTCCTTAGGGGTGAGTGTAAAATATCTAGGAAAATAATTGATTAGTTGCTTAATTTTTTAATAAGCTAAATTGAAAAAAAAAATTGTGATTTCTGTTTTCAAGGGCAGTTTATGTAAGGGTTCCCTTTTAGTAGGGTAACTTACCACTGGTTTTAAAACAGGACACCAGTTAAGGCATGGAGCTGAAAAACAGCAGCGCTTCTCAAGGCTGGCATTCTAAAGAATGTGGTGAGGACTTCACATTGATCAGTTTTAAACTTAGCAGATGGGTTTTCTTCCACTGCAGAGAGTGTGCCAGCCCTTGGAGCTGGGTGTCTGTGCATCATTAAGATGAAGAGTTTATAGATACAGTATTGGAGGATGTGGTTTTGTTTCCCTTGGGCTCAATTCAGTCTTGGGATATTGCTGGCTAGTTTTGTTCCTGTTTGTGTACTCTCAACAGGTAGGCAGCAATGCTTCCAACTAAAACCTAATAGGCTATTAGGTTTTAGGTCAAGAAGCTGAGGAACATACTGGCCCAAAGAGTTATCTGCAGTGAGATCTCAGATGCCAGGGTGACACGATTTTTGAAGCATGTAGCACAAAACTAGAGACTATGAAATGCAGTTCTCTTCTAAAGAGCTAACTCAAGTTACGTTACCAGCCTACAGCTCATGTACAACTGCTTGCTCAACTAGACTTGAACACTCCCAAACCTTATTACAGGGTGAATAATATGACTGTCATGAAATAAAGAAAATAGGTGGGGTTTGGGTACTAAAACTCTACTTTAAGTGTACTGCCATTATGTAGTAATAAGGTAAATGAAATGAGCTGTTTTAACTCTCAGCATCGTAATTGTGCTGAAGTAGCCACAGTTGGAAACGTGGTCCCAGTGTCTGGTCCCACCTCTAATTAAGATTTTCCTTTTATCTGGGATTGCAAATCACTGTAGCTGCTGGTAGAAACTCTAAAATACAAAGGATGGTTAGGGATGCAGATCAACTTTTTTTTTTCCTCTGTTCTTTCCTTGGGGTCTTTCAAGAAACAAATACTGAGCAACTCTGAATTCTCTCTAGTCCTGTATAGCAGGGACCCCAGTGGGAAGAGGTTGCACACTCTTTCTCTGCACTTCACACATTTTTCAAGGAATCCTCCTGCACTATATGTGTTCAACCTGAAATAACAGCTACCTAGTCTGTGTGTGCATGGAGTCATACAATCATTTAGGTTGGAGTGTACATTGCCATTCTCCTAAAAACTATGCCTGTGTCCTAGGGCTGCATGGGGTGGAGGAATAGGTACACACAGACACCCACATCATTATCTTCTGCATATGTGCAATAGATTTTATATTCATTAGGACATTTTGAAAGATCTGGATCATGCAATCCCCTTCAATGAAGCAGAGAGGTGGAATATATTTGGCTAGCTCTTGCAGAATCTAAGATGGGCCATATGTAATAATATATCTTTGAGTAGGCTGTTTCTGCAGCATCATCATACTGACTAGAGTCAGATTCTTCCTTGGCTCATCCTAGACACCCGCTTTATATGACCTAGAAAAAATATGGGGGGGTGTGTGAGAGGGGTGTATTTTTAGCTAAACTAAAGGGTATAAGCAAGGTTAGAAAAATAGGGTAATGCAGGAACCTCATGGCAACACTTTCCAAAATAAATAAAACGGAACAGGCATTGTTTCTCTGATTTTTTTAATGCCTGTTGATACATCTGGGCAATCTAGAAAAATAATTTTCTGTAAATTACAGCTCTTCCTATGTTGTTGCTTCATAATGTGCATTCAGGGCTAGAAATGAATACATATTCTATTCTGTCTTTATATAGTATAGAAATTTAGGAGTTGCATGGCCTCTTTAGTTTGTGACTGTAA
Organism: Agelaius tricolor; assembly: GCF_023055355.1. Lineage (NCBI taxonomy): Eukaryota > Metazoa > Chordata > Aves > Passeriformes > Icteridae > Agelaius > Agelaius tricolor. Next base: position 5,572,800 of record NW_027269270.1, read on the forward strand.
TTTAACCCACAGTGATAACTATTTCCTAAAATTCTGTCTGTAGTACTCAGTATCTGGTGAGTATATGACTATTTAAAAAACTAATCTGAACCTATTACAGTATCTACTTTTAGCAAGTTTGCATTTAATAAATTCTCATTTTCCACAGCTTTCTTAAAACCACCTTACTCAAGTGATCTTTTCAAAGTTCTGAGTATCAGCCATTCTAGCAGGTCAAGCTGTGTAATAACCTTGCATTAATCAGCAACTAAGATTTATATCTGTACCTGCAGCATCACACTAGGATACCCGAAAATAAACAGCATGATGTTTATGTTAGTCATGTAACAAGTGTCTTTCTCAGTTTGGTCACATGCATTTAATTTAAAATACATCCAGTAAAGAAAAAAATCACTTGGCACTTTCTGTTTCCATTTTAAGTAATCAATTTTAAAATAGAAGCAGTACAGGATATGTTTTATAAGAGGAGCTATAAAGAAGAGGACAGATTCTTTCATCACTCCAGAATGTCTTTGAGGAGGCTTAGAGCAGGTGTAGAGGAGAGAGGCTGAGGCAGCCCTGGGCTGTCCTTCACCTCTGCCTGCTCTGGAGCACGGGGGTACTCCCTGCCAGAGCTGTGGACACCCAACCTGTGGCTCTCCTTACTCACTTCTCCCCTTTTTCTGTTCCCTGCCCCCTGATGTAAATTGTGTTTTATGTTTGAGGGGTTCACCTCGCTGTGGAATAACCAAGCTGTGATCCAGCATGTGGAAAGGGCTGTCAGGCTGCTCTGTAGGAGATGAATTACATTCAGGCAGGACTAAAAAGCCCCACTTCACAATTGCTGCAGAATGTAGTGGAACTGGAAAATTAAAGATCTGGGGAATAGTTTAGGGTCAACAGTCTCAAAGCTTTACAATTCCACCTGTCCTGTAGGAAGGGAATATCATGTTCCAGGAGAACTGTGTTCTTCTGTGGAATTCACCCCTGAAGGCCAGCAAATATTCCACTGGACAGGTGGAATTTTAAGGCTATGTATAGCATTTCTTGAGATGGGTGCTTGTGTATTTTTTGCTCTCTTGCCACCCTTTCACTTAACAGCATGTACTTGAATACTGTGAGCTTATTTTGAATTTATTGGACACCTATTTATTGGATACCTACTGAAAATGTAAATTTCAACAGCACTGTAACATCCAATTTAAAATGCAACATGCTGCATTATTTTTCCTTCTGTATTTAAAGGAAAACCTTGAATACACTCAGGCAGTAACAGTGGCAAAAATGAAGTGGACCTGAGTGTAGCAGTCTCAGTTACCTAGAAGCAGAAAACCAACCAAGGCTAACTTTTTTTGTTGTTGTTGATACACAGCAAAGAAAGTCAGCAGATTCCGAATTAAATTTGTAACTATTTGGCATAGGAGTTCTCATTAGTGATAGACAAAATTTCACCTCCCAAAGTAAGTAATACCTTCTGTATGCATAAATAGACTTGACAAGTAACTTCTGTTGCAAGTTGCAGTTCATATTGCCTTACTGTATTTATTAAGTCTTTGTAATTATATTTCAAGACATGTAGCTAAGACAGCAGATGGTCCTTCATCCTTCTAACTTGTAAAAGTTTTCATTGGACAAATAACTGCTTTCCTAATATATAGTTCCTTAGAAACTGCTTTTCTTTCTAAATGGCAGGCTTATCACAGACCTAGAGTATCCAGGTGTGAGCTATGGATGGACAGCTAATAGCCTGATTTCTACTGAAACAAGAACATTGCAGTCCCCACTTTCAAATATTGAAAGTAACTCAATACTCATGTTAACTCAAACATTGCAGTCCCCACTTTCAAATACTGGCCAGCCTGTGAGAGATAGTTTAACTGCTCAGGAAAAGCACAAATCCCACTGCTGTATATCTAAGAGGAGAAGTAATATTTGTATTGACTTGGTTTTTAACAGTTGCCCTCAGGTACAGAAGTCCAGAAGAGCCACAAAGCATGCATGAATACAAGCTTTGCCTAGTTTTCCAATAGCTGTGTGTCTGAATAAGTAACAGAATATGAGAAGACGTGTCAAAAGGTACCATATCGAGTCTGTTCACACTGAAAGTTGTGATTTTCAGAGGGTCAAGGTACAGAATGTTACATATACAGTGTGTGTGCAGTTGCATATGCATGTTCATAGACATGACATGAGTTCAACAAATATAATGTCAAAAATTTGACTCTGTGCCATTTGTTTCAGGCAGTTATTTGGCAGAAGACCAGGGTATCAGATCACAAAATGGCCTGTATGTCAGTTCTGGGAACAGCCGTTATGAGCAGTATGGTACCTTTTCAACACTGCTGCGAATATCCTGAGGTGAGTTTTAACTTCCTTATCCCAAATTCACTTCAGGTCTCTCAATGAAGAGGGCTAAAGAAATACTCAAAAAGAAGGAGACTTCGAAGAAGAAGGTGTGTCTCCAGATTGACATCTGATTAATGCATTTGATTCTATTACTGTCCTCTCCGTAAAATTAATTGGTTTGGTGATTGAAAATCCACTCCAAGAATCACCTCGTCAGGACTCATGTGGCACTGATCAAATGGCAGTAAAAACAGTTGTGATGACAAATGCAGAATTGCTGATTGCTCAGAGCTGTCTCAGTTGGGATTCCTGGCCCACAGGCAGGTTGTGCTCTCATTAATATCTGAGCATTTAGATGGTTCTCATCTTTATGGCCTCTTAGCCTTGTACTCTAAAGAGTATTCCCTCAATTTCAGTGGGGGCACCTGAGCAGTGAAAGAAACACATACTTAGAAGGGCAAGTTATGCAAAACTTCCACCAAACACGTATTTCAACTAAACACTTCAAAATTTTCAAAAAATTCGGTGTTCTTGGCTTCTTTTTCCCCTTCTGAAAATGAGGGAATTCTCCTTGATACCCTCCTTTGTCTAATGTTTTCAAAAATTTTTTACTCTGCTTCCATTCTTGTTGGAGAAAATTTTTATTAAAGGAGAATCTTGCTACCTTGGAACCTTGTAAGCTGCATTTTCCTGTATCACGTGGTAGTAAACCTTGACAGGATGAGATGAATCCCTGTCAAGTCACAATGGCTCTTAGACACAACTTACCAGTGCTGCATTCAGCATGGTGCACAGTAATATTTTTCAGACTTTAAGGTCTCACTGTTTATATGTGCAGCTTAATAGCATTATTCAGACTTAAATCTTTGTTTGCCGGAGTGCTTTTATACATGCAGTAGAATGAGGGGGAACAAAGCAAAGTCACTTTTTGTACTTTACAAAGTTTCATTTGTTTATGTCTGAACTGAACATCCAGAGCTATTCTTACCTGAATGTAGCTTGGATGTGCCCCCAGGACACGTGCAGGGGGCTCCAAAGGGAAGATGAGGGGGTATCTAGAAGGGACTAGTTTGGAGGAGGCACTTAGGTTCTCACATTACTTCTCTGCTATATCGTGAGGCATCCATATTCCTTGAATAGAAGTTGGGGAACATTCCATCTCTCTCTCTGTCTCTAAATAGTGTGTAAAATACCATGTGCATCATTTATAGGTGTATAAGTGATCCATGCACAATGTTGACGTTCAGAAACTGTGGACATTTCTAAACTAGGCAGCCAAACACTACGGAGTGACAGAGTTAAGTTGCCTGTGTAATCATTTTTTCCTCCCTTGTGTGCAGGTATTGGAGCAGGTATTTAAGGGCAAGGCATGTACTGCTTTTTTTCCTTCCCATTCAGTCTGTCTCTTGTTTGCTACACAGACCATAGGGCAGCTCTTTAACTCTTTTAACTCCTGTTTGTTCATTGTGTAGCTGCCTGTTCCTTTGCTGCAGGGCCTGCTCTGAAGACAAAGCTAATCTTGCTGTTCCTTACTGCAGAGTTCAAACTTCTTCAACAAGTGATCCAGGGATTTTAAAGACTGGACTTCTTTAAAACATCTCCATTATGGGCACTGAATGAAACAGGAACACATTTCAAATTAGCTTTGGAGCATGCAAACTTGGGAGCTATGTGTAAAATAAAAATACAACCAAGAAAATAAGGAACTGAAACAACTTTTTAAAATTTTCAGATCCCCAGTCTTGTAAATGGATAGATTTATTTGGGCTGAAAACTTTCACACAGGAAATTTCCCTAGTGTCTTCCTGTGGAGGCTGTTTAGCAGCTACATGTGCCACTGGGAGAAAGATAAGTATAAAAGAAAGGCATTCTGCTGTCCACCTGTCACAGATATATTTTAATGAATATAAAAGTTGTAGTTTTTTTTAAGTATTAATTTTGAAAACAGTTGATCTAGTATGAAATCAAAGTTTCATTAATATTTTCTAGTCTCTGTAATTTTGTCTGCATACTTCATATACTTTCATATATGAAAATTCTACTAAGACTATTATTATAAATTGTGGATAACTTTTAATGAGCATACTGATATTCTGCATGGCTGTAAATAGTAACAGCAGTCGGCCATTTCTAAATCTGTCAACTTGTTTAATGAGTTATTTAGGGACTTTCAGTTTTGTTTTAATGTTTTCTGTATATAAAAATATTGTTGGAAGTGAAAGACTCGTACAAATATTTGTGAATTAGAAAAAGAAGCACAGAGGAACATTGAGGGAGGATGTGCTAAAGCTGCAGAATAAAATCTCAAAGTGCTGCATGTTGTTTTCTGATTATCATCCAACAGATACTTGACACCTCTTTAATTTGACCAGTGGTGTTTGGTTCTTTGCGACGTTGCTGACCAGAACACGCCAGCTTTAGCACAGAATGCTTGGTCCAAGGTCAGGAGGGAATAAGGGAGCACATGAGCAGATAGCTGCGTGACGTAGATGAATGGGAAGGGTAGGCCAAGTCCCATGGATCTTAAATTCCATTTCAAATGCATGATAATTTGGATTTTAGCAAATACAAGGGGTTCTGCCAAAAGCAGAGCTTATGAGGACTCATTTCTGTGTTCAGTGATCCACCCTGCTACCAGAACATTCTCCAGACTTTCTCATACCTCCAAAATCCTCATGCTGCCCCAGTGTTCTTTCACCTGTTAGTTTGGGCAGGTGGAGAAGGGCAGTGTGTGGGGCAGGATGTGGGCTGCCCAGGATGTCATTTCTTGCATGCTGCTGTTCCTGGCTTTTGAAAAGTTCCAATTGCCTTTTCTTTAGTAAGGTCATTATCTTGAGGCTGTTCTCTCCAAACAGCTGTCAGTTATCAGAGGAATTGTGGAAATACATCTTTGGGATTTCTGCTTCTTTATCAGATTGATTTGAAATCCATCCAACAGTTTCAAAGTTGCTCAGTGAGGGAGAGGGGGAAAAGATGAGACAAGCAGCACGAGTCATCAGCCTTATTTTGACCTGAAAAACCTGTTAAAGAATCTCAACAGAAAAATCTTAAAACTTGGAGTTCATGTTAGGTACACAAATCATGTGCTGTTTCCAAGGCTCCCTGGCAGTGCTGTGCTCACAGGTTCTGCTGCAGCCTGTGAATCGTGGGTGCTCAGCACTCTTGAGAGTCAGATGATTTGGATACAGGTGGCGTAGGTAAATTTAGGTGCCCTGAATAAATGCCCTGTGACAGGCTATTTAAGGTGCTCTGTACATAGAGAAGGAGGGATTGTGTGTTTTGGGCTTTCCCTGTAGGGGTGGCTCACTGCTGCCCTGGCCAGGCTGGGCAGCACTCTGTGCCTTTGGCTTGGACAAGGCTTAGGTTTGCAACCCCACAGTCAGCAAGCCAAGAGCTGCTGGCCTGGCTCTCCACAGTCTGAGCTCCAGGCAGCATCCTGCTGCAACTGGCAATCCAAATGGGACATAAGTCAATAAATTGACCAAGGGAAATAGATACAAACCCATCTTTCTTATTTTTTTTTCCTCTAACTGCCTTTATCTTTGTATATTGTAGCTGTCAAGAAGCAGTGCATGCATTTGAATGACTTGGACTCCCATACAATTTTGTTTTACTATCTTACCTTTATAAAAAAACATTTTGAGTTCTTTAAAAGACTTTTGCACTGTCTTTGTTTTATCATTGTAGATAAATCTTTCTGGATTTCTCCCAAAAGCTGACTCAGACACTTCTTTGACAAGCCTATCAAGTTCAGAAAGGAGTTTCATTTTTATAAATAATCGTCCGGTTCTTCAGAAGGAAATACTGAAGGTAATATCCTCTAGCTTTTAATTCAAGGAATAGAAATGTGATATCTTTGAGGACAGAGACACCTAAGCAATCTACAACTTTTTTTCCCCCATGCAACAGTTTAGAGTATTACAGGTGAAAATACTAGCATTTACAACAGAAAGCCCCTCCACCAGTCTGACACTGCTGGTGCTTCAGTTCTATTCCATTTGCTGCAGTCAGACCACAGAGCTGGAGGTTGTGTTAACAACCTCCTGTTGTTTAACAAAATTATTTTCAAAATGCTTTATGCAGGATACCAGAATAGCTGATTCTTTGTATTAGCCTGTAGAAATCACCTGTGCAATTTCCCATAAGGGAATTTTGATTTTGTCCACTTCCAGCTGTGAGCTTACCAAGCAAACACCCATGCTTTCCCTTTAAATTTGTGTATGCATTGGGTAGAAATGAAAGTGATAGTGCAGCAGCATTGGCTACAGCTAGGCATCGTGTAGGCAGAATTTGATACTCTTGGGTTTCTCTCACTACTGAACCTTGCAGCACTTCACTTGGAGCAGCCTTGCTGTCCTAATCCTTGTCATCACCAGGGAAGAAAATCATGCTTATGCCAAAGTGTTCCTGCAGGTTTTAAAGTGGACACAATTACAGTTTTCAATTGGCAGGCAAAGCTTTGTGTATGTAAACCCTGAACTTATGTTGGTGTGTTAAATGCTGAATAAGGGTAATCCATCTCCATGTATTATTTGATGTGCCTGGCACTTCTGGGACTTCAAAGCTTAGTGTGAATCCCATGACAGAGATGGTTCCTTAACAAGAGCAAGGAAGCCAGGATTCAAGGTGGGATTCAGCAGACAAAGTAAAAATACAGTGCCCTGCGTGGAAAATAGGCTATATATCATGTTTATCTCCATGCTGTGAAGGCATGGAAACCACCAGGAACTGGCCTTTTGGTGATTATTCTGGCATACATGAAATGAGGACCTTTTAAGCATTTCTTTAAGTTGAAAAACCGACAAAACCAGCAAACCAGTTATGCTTTTATAATGTCAGATTTTGTGTCTGTGCATTTTTGCCTATTTTATTGCCTTTACTGACATCTCTTTATTACATCAATCTCTAGTTAATTCGACAGTACTACAGTCAGGTGACACAAAAGGACTGTACTCGTTTATATCCTGTTTTCTTTTTGAATGTTACTGTACCTGCCTCTGCTGTGGATGTGAATGTAACACCTGATAAAACACAAGTTATGCTGCATTATAAGGTAATTAAGGTTTGTTCTGCTTCTGAGTTGTCAGTCCTTACATAAGCATGATAAGGGCCCTGGAACTACCAGAATGTTCAAACATAAACACTGTCACTGGGTTTTTGGGGTTTTTTTTAGTTACATGACAGCTTGCCTTTGTCAGAGCACTGTTTTGAACAAAAAGTACTAAACAGGCTAACTGGGGGATTCTTCAAAATTAGTTTCCCAGTTCATTTAAGAGGTTTTGATGCTGTCAGATATATGCATGTACCACTTTGGTTTCAGATGGCTTTACAGGGAGAGAAGCTAAGTGGAATTATGTTATGTGGCCCTGTATAAATTGATGCTTAACTTCGTATTTAAACCAAGTAATCACTGTTTTAACACCACCATTAAGGTGACAGTGGGCAGGAGGGGAGTTTATTTCTCATCAAAGCACTATTTTGTCATTATGTGTGATATATTATTGATGACATCAGTTAAGTGCCACAAAATTAGAAAGGTTGCATTGGTGGTTATTAATGTGCTTATTCAAAGTGAATATAGGTAGTCACACCAGTATGTTAATCCTCTTATTCATAAAAACCTTTTGTATTTGTCTGTGTTATTCTTGTCAGTGTCCTGCCTGTTGAGGGTCACTTGTATGAAAATTAATACAGCATTTTTACACTTGATCTAGTTTTCCTTTGGCATTGGAAAAAGGGTTGGAGTTTCTTTTCTCTCTTTTCTTTTTTTTTCTTTTTATTTTTTATGGGTTTGGGATTTTTATCTTGCTCATTTCCATCACTTGGTGCAAAGTTGAATTGGAAACATGGACCATGAAAGCACATCCACATGAAATTGGATGTTGCTGTGCACCTGTTTTGGCTGTAAACTTCTAACTCCATATAAGGTAGGAATAACTTTACATGATACTGGTTTAAGAAGTCAAAACCCTGTTATAAAGAAAGCATTTCATTTGCTCTGTGATATCAGAGTAAACTAGTGAAGCAGAATGTCCACAAAATATTTGAAGCTGAAAGTGTCCAGTTCAGAATCTTTAGGAATGTGTGAACAACTGAAATGCAATGATCAGCCCAGACATGTCTAAAGATTATTCCAAATAAGAGCACTTGGCATATTGTTCCATATTCTTGGTATCTGACAGTTACATTTTTAGGTGCACTTGTGTGTGTGTGTGTGTGTGTTTTCTCTTTTTTTTTTTTTTTTTTTTTCTAGGAATCTGTCTTACTTGCAGTTGAAAATGTGTTGAAATCACTGTATGGGCCACTACCTGCTGCAGTCCCTGGTGAAAGTAATAAAACAGATGTTACCTCAGAAGACATGTTTGTTCATAGAACAGACCAAACAGATGTGGCTGCTAATGAAATGGGACCATCTGGAAATGATGAGCTACACGCTCATGCTTCATTCCTTTCACTCAGCAGTGATGTGCAAAACTGTCAAGCAGGAAAAAACGCAGAGATCTGCTTAAATCATCAGACATTTAGTGGTGATAATGTACACAGTTGCTTGGACAAAAGAGAGGTTTCTAAGACTGATGCCTTTCCAGACAGTTCCTTAAATTTATTGCGTGAGGAGGAACAGAATGGACAGAATATGGCTGATATTCAAAGTAATAGTGTTCCTGTGGACCCCGAGTCTAAAAAAGCCAATGAGCATGTTTTGAGTTCTGATAATATTGACAAAATAGATAAAAATGAGGAAGCCTTAGTCCCTAAAGACTTACCTGAGATCTCTGCTGATAGTTGGAGTATGGGAAGTGCATTTAAAGACATTCTGGGAGACAAGCTGGAACCTGTTAAGATCTTGATTCCTGAAGGTGGAGGGACAGTTAATAAGCAAAATGAATACACTTGTGAAAAAAGCAGTGATCCGCAAAGCTCAGATCAAAGCATAAAGAAAAAAAATGTGATAAGTGAAAAATTTGGACGTGTGACAGCTTATGACTTAATTAATAGCAAAATAATAAAGAAACCAAAGTCTGCATTTGAATTTTTCACACATGAGTGTCGTCCAAAATTGATAGATGATAATCCAAAGACCAGCATGAATGACATCCTGCTGACAATTGAAGAGCAGTGGAAGAATTTGAATGAAGAGGAAAAACAGAAGTAAGTTCAGGCTGTGTCTTGCTTCTGAAGCTGGAAGCTACCAAAGAGTCACTTGTAATGAATTAAAAAAATTGTAATGTTCCAGTTATTGATGAAAAAATAGATAATGAATTTTGACTTCTCAGGATCAGAATCAGTGTTGTTTCACATCAGAGTTGTGTTTTGCTGTGTGCAGTTGTGCACTGCAGATTGGAATTACTCCTTCTGCCACTGTGCTGTGCAGCAGTTGGATTAGGAACAGCAGTAGTTAGGGACAGTTCTGCTGAACAGTTATTTAAGATAACAGGCAAGAAACTGTCTGAATTCTACAAACTTCTAAGGGCAGCCTTTACAGTATCACTCCCAATGCACTGTCCTTGAAAACCAGCACGGTGATGGATGACGCGCTGTTGAGTTCTTCAGAGGTTTTTCAACTTTTATTACTATAAAGTGAGAATTCTTTTTTAGGAACTTTGGTACTCAAACATTGGGTAAATTCCATTCATCTAAATTTCATTTGTATCCCAACCAAGGCTATCTCAGAATTGTATTTGCAAAACCCAGTCAAATGACACAAGGAATTACTTTTTCCCCTAACCACCTATTCCATTGCTGGTTCAGAGACTGTAGCACAGTCTAAATTTTAATCTGTTTCAAACAAGACCAAGGGTCTTCCTAGATTACAGTCTGAATAGCTAAATTCCATATTTTTCTAAAATGAATTGTCACTGAGTTTTTGAAATCCATTTGCAAGAAAAGAAAATACTTTAATAAGACATCTGCATTGTTCTGAATGTTAGCTGTGTCAGAGTTAATTGAAACCTTTTCCCCCAGCTTCTGGTTAACCTAATTTAAAGTTTACTATGCAAGCAACATGCCATGGTCACAAACCCATACATGTGAGAAAGTGTTTTGTCCATCTCTGCATAAGCAGAAATATTAATGTAATAGTAGAAATCTATTACAATTATATTCATGCTTTTAATGAAATGAAACAAAAGGTTCTGGCAGCTGTTTCAGAAAATTTTAATTTGCTCTGCTTTAGCTTTTGAGATTTCATGGTTGCTTTCCTGGTACAACTGTTATGTTAAAGAGTGTGCCTACAGATTAACTTTGCATTAGTTCAGGAAGGAGACCTCTCTGGCAATCAAGTTTTCCTTATATGTGGGATTGAATGCAATATATTACACACAGTGTATATATATTTTCCTTATATGTAGAATTGAGTCCCATGGCTGTTGAAGGAAATTAAGAATTCACCACTAGCTGTATCTATAAATACCAGCTTTGGTTTACCTTTCCACATTTATGATCCTAAAATTGCCTCAGAGAATAGCAAATAGGAGGAGATACACAGACAACTTTTCCTGCAGAGCAGCAATCCAGAAGGACTTGTGGCAGAGAACATGAGTCTTGCCTCCAGGTACTCTGGATAAATTGGGCCACCTAGAGGTAACAACAAATGTAAATACATCAGGGCAGCCAAGTGCCACAGCTCTACTTTGTGCATCATGTTGGCACAACCCCACATTTCCTGGGCTCCAGTCCTTCATCCTTCTGTGATAAAGTCCTGCCTTGTGCAATGGTTTCAGCATCTCTGTTTCTCTCTGTGGCCCCTCCATCGGGTCTCAATTAATTTAAATCCCTTTTGGGAGTAGTACAAGCACCAGATGTCTCGTAGTGACACAGGATGGCCTTTTCAAAACAAGCCAGCATTTATTACACAACCGGAATGTCAAATGTTATGGTCTTTAGGTTATAATAGAGGAGGAAAGCTCCATGCATGTCCATGCTGGCAGCATCACATATCCCCCTGCTTTGCAAAGGATTTCATTCCTTGCAGTCACTCGCCTCTTACTTAATACAGCTTGCATGTGTTTCTGACCTTCATGTTTCCTGCACATCAGGCTCAGGTGGGAGTGGGAAAAATCCCTCCAAGTGCCATAACAGTGGCAGGAGTAGTTACCCTGAAGGTGTAGGAAAGGTTCAAAGTTACACACATTGTCATGGGACTAACAAATCACCTTGTCAGCACTCTGCAGTAATTCTTCATGAGTAGATTTGTACCTTGGGAGAAATATTTTTTCAGGTAGCATGGTCTTTGCTGTCAGAGTTTGCAGCAAATACTCAAATTGAGATTATTTGTCTTATAAGGGCTGAGAGATATACATTAAAAGGGGTTTCTTAGTATGCTTATTATTTTGTTTGAGTTTACATTGCAAGGAGGAAAGAATATATCATTGGTCCATTTTTCTAGTTAAACCAAAGCTGCCTTTGAAACTAGACTTCATTCTACTCTTCCACTCTCTGCTTACATCCAATTTTGCAAATGTTCATGTCTTTAGGTTTTGTAGCATCAGAAAAAGATCTTGAATTTGCAGTCTTAATTCACAAAGCAGAGAAACACTGTTCTTGTAGCACTTGTTGATTATATGTTCCTCTGTGGAAGGATTTTCAGAAAGACAAAGATGTTCTTCCCTCATAGTTTGTAAATCTGCAGTTTTTCTTTGGTTCTGGGCAAATCACTGATATTAATGTGTATGAATTTGGAAGATGCTCACAATCAAAGTTTGGAAGACTAGAATTTTTCTGGTGGTAACCTAAACTGACAGGCAAGTTGGACTTTGTTTGGAAGTGCTTTCATTTTGGATTATCCGTGATCACTGAAGGCTCAATTCTCCTACATTTAAATATTTTCCTGCATTACAGTTAGGTCTATTCAAAACAAAGTATTTATTGATCTGGTCAAAGCTGTAAATGAATTTGGGATTAAAAAAAATTCTGTTCAAGTGATTTCATCCATTCATTTTAAAAGGAGCAGATGTTTTTTATCTTAATGTTTGCTCCATATTTTCTAGGACGTGATTTATTGCAAGAAACTATTTAAGCTGACTTTTTTAGTTAACTAAATATTGGTACCATATGTGAGTGCTAGCACATCATAATTAATTGCAAATGGTGACCCTTTTGTTGACCTTAATTTTCCAGCGTGCATACACATAATTGAATCAAACTGTTCCAGCAAGTAGCAATAAATAAATATGACCAGCTAAAATACTTATTTCCAATACTAACATATGATAGTACTGCTTTTTTTTGGTTTTGTTTTAATTGAAGATTAGACTGGTTTGAATTACCTTCTAGAATTCAGAATATCAAATAAGGGCAAAAAGAGGGAGTTCAGCAAATCACAACCTTTGCTTTCAGAAAAGTAAAATTCATAAGCAGTAGACAAGCATAAACCTGGGACCTATAAAAGTTTAGTTATCTCACTGACATTTATAAACTCATTAAGAATCCATTCATGTTGTAGAGGTTTAGTACGTAGTAATGTTTTAACCATTTAGACAGCATTTAGGAGTAGCTTTTTATTGACTGCTTTTGAAAAACTTTTAAGATTGATTATTACTTACAGATTTCTGTGATAATCATTCATATCCTCTATTCTTACACTTCATCTGGCTAATTTTCAGCCATTTGAAATCAAATACGCTTTTAAGTAAGTAAGACCCAGGGCTTGGGAAATTATTCAAGCTCCAAAGTCCTGCTGGCCCCATGGCCTCCCCTGCAAGGCTGTAGAGCTCTAGAAGCTCAAACTATTTTGTGAATTGAGCTGGATGAGCCTGTGACAAAAAACTCCTTTGCGTTTGATTGGAAATTAAACAAGGGACTGAGGTGAAAAGAACCTTGCTGTAGGTCTTTATATGATGTACTCAATTCCTTACAGTAATAGTTCCTCCCCCTTACAGTAGTTGAGGTTTTGCTGTCTGTCTTGAAGGAAAATTTCCAGCTTTTGTTCAAGATGTGATGTAATAGAGGCACCGTCACCATCTTCATCGCAGTGGGCAGTGTGTTGATGTGGGTACTTGAATGGACCATGCATGTGGTTCTTGGCTCTTGAAATGGTTACCTTCTGCTTTAGTGTGGTAGGGGTTGGGGTCTGGAGCTTTTTATCTCCTGATGCTACTGGTTTGTTTTCTCCTTCAAGTTATGAAATAAAAGCCACTAAGGACCAGGAACGGTACAACAGAGAGGTCAAGAAAGCCAATGCACAGCCAATGCACCGACCAGCAAAGGAGGCAGAAAAACACAAAGCCAAGCTGAAGAGTTCTGCATCTGACCAGCAGAAGCTTGACAAGATATTTCATAACCAGATTGAAAAGAAGGGGAAACTGGAACAGCCTGTGAAAATTGTGACAGTGCCTTTTTCATTGAGTTCCTGTAGACGTCACCTTCAGAGACAAGAGAGAAATGTTTCAGATGAGCATGAGCTTTTCCTGATCCGTCGTCAGAGTTTTCCTGATGTCTGGATACTCGCTACTGAAAAAAATGTCAAGTTGCTGAATCCATATAGACTGGAAGAGGCCCTGCTATGTAAGAGATTATTGGTGAACCATAAGCTTCCAGTAGAGAAACTGGACAATCCAATTGTGTTAACAGACAGGTATAGTACTATTGAGCAAAAATGTATATATTACTTGAAACATCGGTTGATAATTATTTACAGTAAACTCTGGCAAGGCCCTGTTTGCTAATGCTGGGCTTATTTCTGCACTCACTTATCTATTAAAACAGAGTTTTGGGTTTTATACATTTTATCTTGAAGTACTGAGCACACTTGGTCTTATTCTAGTTGAAATAAGTATGATCTTTGACCAGTTTCCTTGGTAGTACATCAAATACAAATTTCCTCTCCCAGAAGAAAATTAAATGCTCCACATTTTCACAACTTCACTTTAACTGATTTTCCTCCAAGAATTAGGAAATGGCTGATAGAATTATTATTACCGTATGCCTAAGCTCAGTCCTCTCACTAAGATAAGTGAATAGTTCTCATTTTCTTTCTTTAAACAATTGTTTTTCCAAAATACTGTATAAAATCTGGATGACTCCTTATCACTTGATATCTTTTTCTGTGGTTTTTGCACGCTTGTAATTTTCACATATGGGATGTGGATTTTTAACACTTGGGGATTTTTTTTTTCCAGTCTTATTGGTGGATCTCAGTATATGGCTGCTCTTTATAAAATGCAGAAGAATTACCAGAGTTTCCATGGATCAGGTTATTTGTCAGATCCAAGGCTTGTAGCAAATGGATTCCAAATAAAAGTGATAGAAGGTATGATGGTTTTAAAATCTATTAGTTGCATTGGAGTTTGCTTCCTATGATTCAATGATTTAAATTATTGTTAATATGGATCGTGTTATTCTGCATCACCTTGTCTTTTAAAGCACTAGCATTCTGCTTTCCTTACCATTGAGATTTTGTTTCTTGGCAGAGAATGTAATCTTCCACACAGAACATGGAGTAATGGAAACTGATGACTGAAGAGAAAACTTAAATAGTATTTCAAAGAATGCTCAGAAATGCATGTTTTCCTCAATTCTTTCTTCTTTTCTCAAAATGCTCAATGCCCATATCCTCAATTGCTATTCTGATATAATTTAGGTTAAACTGACTGGAATTCCTGAGCCCAGGCACCTTCTGCAAGTATGTGCTTTAGCTGACTACTGTACTGCTGAGCATTATGGAGGTCCAGTAAGGAGCTGGATCCTGGTTAATATCATACTTTTCTATTAAAATTGTAACCCAGAGCCCAAAGGGGCCAGCAAAGAGATGGCCAAAGGGTCGCCACACCTTTTCTCAGAGTTTGTTCTGAATACATTTTGAAGGAGTATACTTTTCAATACCTCTCTTGTTGATCACAGAAAAATGCATTTCATAGATTTTTTTTTACTTTATCAAGAGAAGTCAAAGGTCTTTACATCTTTCTGAAGAATGTTTTCTAGGATGTGCTGGAAACACAGGGGTGACCCAGTGGAGGTTCTGCAGATCACGAATTCTGTAGCAGAATTCCAAGAAAAGCAAGCTTCCTTGGGGGTAGCACCTAGCTGACAGCTCAGGGAAAAGATTGGCCATAAGAGCTATTAGAAATGCTATAGCTTCATGTGTTACAGATCCCCACATATGTACAGTGATGACAGATGTACTGTAACATATGGGATCTTTTAAGGGTAGGTACAAAAAAGGGATGTAGACTAACTCCTTCACTCAGAGGCTGGCTCTTGTGAAGAACTGAGCCAAAGCTGTTTTTCTTACTGGATCATGCACAGCAAAAACAGGGAAACTTCCTTCTGACTGACTAAATCTCTACATAAATACCAACACCTCAGGAGAAGAGGTGTTGATATTAATCTTGATAATAATCATGGAGTGAATGATTAGGGAAATAAAGCACGTACTGTAAGAGGCTGCTCTTACATGGTTTACTCAGACAAGCAGATCAAAAGCTGAGGACATCTATGATATGTTCTTAGGCAAGTATGGGAGAGAGGGATTGTGGCTTAGCACTTTTGCTCACCAACTTTTTTTTTTTACCTCCTGATATTCTAAGTTTGCTCAAAATCTAATTAATGTAACCTAGACATGAATAAATTGAATGTGAAAATTTGAAGATAAATAATTTTTCATCCTGGATGAAGAGTTTAATTTCTAGTTTATTTCTAAGCAACAACAGAAAGTTGTTGACCAGTCTTGTAGTACTGCAGATGTCTCATGGTTAAACCACAGCCAGCAGCTCAGCCCCACACAGCCACTCATTCACTCAGTGGGATGGGGGAGGGAACTGGAAGGGTAAAAGTGAGAAAACTTGTGGGTTGAGATATAAAGACCATTTAACAGGTAAAGCAAAAGTTGTGTACAGAAATGAAACAGAAAAAGGAATTAATTCACTGCTTCCCATGGGCAGGCAGGTGTTCACCTGTCTTCAGAAAAGCTGGGCTCCATCCCATGGAGTGGTCATTTGGGAAGGCAAACATCATCACAGCACTCCACTTCCTTCTCCTTCCCCTAGCTCTACGAGCTTGGTGCCACATGGTCTGGAATGTCCCTTGGTTCAGCTGCCCAGCTGTGTCCCCTCCCAGCTCCTTGTGCACCCACAGCCTCCTCGCTGGTGGGGTGGGGAGCAGAAAGAGCCTTGATGCTGTGTAAGCCCTGCTCAGCTGTCACAAAAACATCCCTGCCTTACCAGCACTGTGTCCTGCACAAATCCAAACCAGCCCATACTAACTACTGTGAGCAGAAGTGCCTGTCTTGGCCAAAACCTAATGGCAAACTATCTTTAAGACAGCTTGCTTAGTTTAAGAGCAGCATTTTAACACTATAATAGCAAAGGACTTGACACAGTAAATGGGACATAGTCTTCCCATCCTGTGTTCCTGAGATGTAAATTTAAGAAGATGAAACCTCAAGGAAACTGTTCTCGTTTGGTTTACAGTTAGTGAAAGTGCTTTGTATGCACTGTGGAGGTTGATGAACCATAGGAATAGCCCAGTCAAGAATGGGAATCTAATTCAGTTCTTTGTCCCACTTTTCTATTTTAACTACTTGACTGAAAAGTTAAGAACATGAGTCTTGTCAGTCATGTTTATAAGCTTCTGCTGATGGCATTATAGTGGTTACAGCCTTTTTTAGTAAATGAGCATGTCACTGTAGATGAAGGTAGAAATACCAGCAAACAAATGGAATTTCTTTCTTCTTCCCAGCTTTTTTCCAGCAGACCCAAGGATTTCTTCTTAATCAGTTTCTCCTCTTTTTCTTAAACTTGTCCCTGAAATACACTATCTTCTACAAATATTTATTAGAGTTGATTTTTTAGACACACAGGTATTAATTTTTAATATTCCTAATGTATCCTTTTCTGGGAATTTCACTATGAAGTTTAAGGTTAATTAATTCATAGATTCTTGTATAATCTTTACAGAAGGGGACTTGCATATGAGGAGTGATTTGTCCCACTTACTCCTGAGTATTCTGTAGGATCTCTCAGCTCTGAAGAACCAGTTTGTTTCATAAAACATCTTTCACAATCCTTATTAGAAGCATTACCTTTTTTCACTGTCTGTATTCAGTGTCTGTTTTTGTGGGGTTTTTGAAATTCAGACACATCCTGAAAGAGAGGCGTTCTGATGTTTTTGCACTAGAATTTCCTTCAGAAAAGTTGTATTTCTTCAGGATATATTGTCAGGTTTTTGGGCTAGAGGTTCCTACTTTGCATGGTGGATGATGCTTGCTGTAGAGAGGTCTTAGAATGGAAATGTGCTATTAACCCATGGTAACTGGAGAGTTTCTCCTTAGCAGCATCCATAGGAGCAGACCAAAATCCCATTCTCTGTGCACACAACCTTTGTAACTAATTTTTTCCTATCTTTTTGGATTAATTGGATCAGTCCTAGTATTTGCTGTTTCTCAGCTGAACTGAACTACCAGCTCTTTCTCTCTGCCAGGGTCTGATGCAGCATATTCAGAAGTCTGTGTTTTCCTCTGGGACTTCAGCCCTGATATGGTTATAATAGATATTCCTTTCTGACTTCTGATTGATTTATTTCTTATTAATAGACACTTAGAAGCACTTGTTTATATGCATGGCTTCCTTTTTCATCCTGAGTGAAGAGTTTTATTTTCTGTAGTAGAAAGTTTATTTTTTCTGACAGAGAGATCCTCTTACATCACAAGCAAATTTATTGATTGGTTGATTAATTGATTGATTTATTAAAGTTTGAATTTCAACGTGCTAGTGGTATTTCTAGTAATTTCTTTTTGCAAAATAACAAGCCTTTCTGTTGATCCATGTATATAAGTCTGTGATGCCATCATAGCTCTAAGATACCTCCCAAAACAAGAACAAAGGAAATTTAGCTGCTCCAATTTGACATTCAGATGTTTTAGTCATAGAAGAGGCTTTCCTTGACCCATGGTGGTTTCTTAAGGGGACTGTCAGTCTCGTAGGTTGCACTGATTATTTGTTTAAATCTCTACAGGTATTCTTCTACCAAAGAGAAGGACCCAGAGTATTGTTGCTCATTGCCGTATATTAAGTCTACTCATAATTCCCAGATGTTAACTTGGAACACTGGACCTCTTGTCTTTGGTATTGCACACTCCACTAGGACAGTTTCCTAGATAACTATTGATGCCTTAAGTTTTAGCTTTCATATTTTTCACAATCTGTACTGCCTTAGTGTGTAACTCTAAACTTCATAAAAAGTGTGAGCAAGTTCTCCTCACAGTTTAGTTAGACAAAGCAATCCTTTTCCAGAACCAAGGACACCATTGCACCTTCAGGCCCAAAAAGCGTAAACATTGGCAAATTGAAGAGAGCAGTCTGGGAGGATGGGACTTCTTAACCTCAAGCTGTAATTGAACAATTAACCCCAATATTTAAATGGACCAAAACTTAGAAAAGTGTGAAAACTTGTGGCTCAGGGTCCCTCTTGGGTAGAGCCACAGCCAGGCTCTTGTACTTGCCCAAGGTGTATCCTTTGAAGGTCTTTTAATAAATTCCTGCTTTATTCCTTTAACTCTGTCCAGCCTCTGTTCCAGGTAGCTCTCTAGGCATCACTATAGCGATTTAAATTTAAATATAGGACCATAGGTTTATTCCTTATTTCCTTGTGGTGTTGGGGTCTTTTGCAGAACTGACTGCTTATTTATTTTAAAAAAAAACTGAGCAGCTGCCTTAGTCTGGAAGGTGACCAGTAATTCCTGTGTTGCATTAGGTTTGCATCTCAACTGATCTTTTTTAAAAATGCTTCTTTGCAGTTCAGAATCTTAGCTTCTGGTAACTTGTGGCACAGAGGGGCT
Organism: Agelaius tricolor; assembly: GCF_023055355.1. Lineage (NCBI taxonomy): Eukaryota > Metazoa > Chordata > Aves > Passeriformes > Icteridae > Agelaius > Agelaius tricolor. Next base: position 5,591,896 of record NW_027269270.1, read on the forward strand.
TTTTATGAAGATTTTCATACTTACGGTTTCTTACTTGAAAAAGAATCCACCCAGAAAGTGTTAATGTTTCCTTACTTGGATGACATGTTAGGGGCAGTGTCATTCATAGGATAAAAAATGATTCATTCATTAATCTTGCATTAATCCTGGGATTAATACTCAGAAACTGAATCTTATTTCTTTGCAGTGCTTGGAATTCATAGAAATATAACTCTGTTCTTTAATGGCCAATACCTTTTAGCTAGTGGAGTGGTTCTGAGCTTTATTTACTTTCATAATTTACCAGGAGTCTTTCTCACAGACCTTGCTCTGAACTCCATGGCACCATGTGGCACTAGATAAACTACTCCTAGTAGGCTTTTAAAAGGTCTAATTAGCTGTTTACTTCCTGGAAGGAACTCAGTTCCACGTGGAGTTTTGTTCTTGTTCTGCCATTTTGGTGGGGAAGCTCCTTAAATGTCTTTATTTTCACAAATGCACCTTTGGATGTTAATTTTTGCAAGAGTGTGGGAGTTGGAGGCCTTCCTTGCCTATTGATTCATTTGAGGCTGTCTGCCTCTTGAATGTGTTCTTGCTAGAAGACAGAAAGGTAATCTACCTTTACTCTCTTCAGAGACAATATGACTGCAGCCAGAGTTGTTCCAAATATCCTAGATTTTGGAAGTGCCCCATCTGCTTCATGTTTTTGGTAGACTAAGATCTTTGTATTGTCTCCCTGTTTCTCTTAATATTAACTGCTCAGCAGTCTAAGGAGTTTTCAACTAGATTTTTCTCTGGATAGCTCACAGTGAAAAACATGTTGTGAAATAGCCAAGAAAACACTTCTTGCTGTCAGTGTGTCAGTTAGGCAAAATCAATGGTTTCTTTGTGGAATGTGCCAGTTGTTGTAATTTGCAAAGCTGTGACGCTGAGCTCCAGTCTGTCTTCCACTGCCCTCCCACCCCCTCATGTTCTGGCCTTACTGAGGCTTCAAGTGATGCTGCCTTTGGGAGAGCAGTCTGTTTGCTTTTACTTAATAAAGCAAATTACTTAATACTCAGTGTTCTGGGACCTGCCAGGCATTTGTTTGCTCACAGTGACCCCTACGTGCAGGGAACACTTCAAGAAGTAAGATGGATTACTTTCTGTCCAGTTCTTCTTAAGATGTGTTTATTATATGTGCCTTCACTGCACATCTGTCTGTTTGCCTTTGGGAAAGGCCTAGAGAGAGATGGGAATTCTTGGCCAGAGAGGAACTGAGACCAAGGAACACACCTTAGCTGGTATTGTATCAATGCTGGGTCTTGGGCCATGCTCCAAGGCTGGCTTTTAGGGTAGAATTCTCTGCCTCATGTAGTCAACACGAGTATGTCCAAAGAATGTGCTTATAAGGCCTCTAAGAGCAGTAATAGTTAAATAACCCATTGTTCTTGGTGATATGAACTGCCTCAGCTCTTGTAATCCACCAGTGGAAAACCACACTGCAATTCAATTTCAGTTTGATTCTGACCATAGACTGGGAGATAGACAGTGTTATAGTGTCACCTAATCTAGGTGGCAGCTGGGAGGGAACAGTTTTTCCTGGCCATCAAGAAGGAATTATGCAAAGATGATTGTAAATGCTTCATTTAGAAGGAGAAAGGGGAAATTCATAACAATGAGAAATCCACATTTTTACTCATTTGAAAGCTAGTTTAGTTGTTCATGGAAACACTTTCCTTGGAAGTTGCAAAGTATTTCAGAGAAACTACTATGGCAACTGTTTGAGAACTGCTGTTTGAATACTCAAAAATCCTAATATATATTTTGTTAAAAATTTACAAGTACATTGAGGCTTGGACATCTGCTTGAATCATCAAATGTTGCCAATATCAGAGTTCTTGCAGAGGCTTGCAGATAAATACTTGTTAATCAGCATGCAATGGGGCTTCTTTGCAGTTTAAAGACTGTTAGCAGAAAAGAAGAGTGGCACACAAACAGAAATACCAAAGAAATAAACCTCCCTTAGCCAGGGTTTGTATTGTTTGTTCTTATGTTAAACTCTTTCAAGCCCACTTTGACTTTTAGATGAAAGAGGAAAATGGTGAAGCCAAATCTGGCTGTCAGAATTTGCAGATGGAACAATGGCTATTGGTGAAGCTGAAGAGTATATGAAGAAATGTTTTGCAAATTCAGAACCTCACTGTCATAAAATTTTAAAAGGTAGTACAGGAAATACAGGTTTATAAACTGAATGTCTAAATACCTGAAACTTTAAAAAGTTTGTGTCCTGTCTTTGGTAGCAAATAGAGGGGTAATTATTAAAAGGTTTTCAAGTAGACTAAGTTATAATTTTAGAGAGAAAGCAGCATAATGAAATGGTCTGGAATAGTTCCTCAAATCTGATCTGTAATTAAATCAAAATAGGACAAAAATGAAGAGAAAATAGCTGAAGGAGATTTTGAAAAGAGACTTTATATTTTCCTCCTGTCTTTTACTGACAGGCTTGCCCATGGGGAAATATTAGTATAGTACATCATCTTTTCTCACCTTTATATCTGGCACACTTTCATATAATTTAACATTTTGCTTTAAGCTGAATCTGACCACAGGTTTTACAGTATTATATAAAAATACGTCTCTGCTTGCTGGCTGCAATTAGGGAAAAGCAGCTTGAAAAAGAGAAGGAAGACAATGCTAGGTGAAAAATGAAATAAGGTTTCAGATGTAAAGCAGTGTTTATTACATAGCTGGAAGAAGGTTATGTGATTTTTGGGGGGAGGGGGGATGAGGGGCTGTTCCCTATATCAAATTCCCACTGGTCAAAGTATCTCATGCCATGAAGCTTAAAGAGGCCCAAGAGCATTATTTACCCAGTGACACACCAGTATTTAGGAAAAGTTTCAACTTGCACAGTTATCCTGTTCATCTTATTTAATGACTGTCAGATAGTGCCTGGACATGGATAACTGAGCTTCATTCTACCAGTAATGAAAGTACATCTAGCTGACTTATGATGCATATATATTTTCTCTCACTTCTGAAATATTTCATGTTTTTGTTTGGATTAGGAACAGGAATTATCCCTTGTGAGGGTTTGTTAGTTTAATCCACCTTGGAGCAATCTATTTGTCTCCAGCTCTTTTGACTTTACAAAAACCATTTATGACTTGAGCTGAAGGTAATTTATCCTACCTGGAGCCATTACACGAGAGTGGATTTATTTTCATTAGTAATTCAGTTTTTCTATGTCTGTGTCAAAGTTTGTACTTGTTAGATTTGTACAGGAGGAAAAGCAAAGGTAGCTGTGCAGGTTGGGCTGAGGTTTCTGTGCACACAACATGAATGAGAGGATAGTCTGAATGAGAATATGTGAGCCTGACCACCAGAGAATTTGCTTCTAACTGGCAGTGGAAAAAAGTTGCTATACCAGAACAACTTCAATCAATTTTCTTTCCTGAAATGTGAATAAGAAGGGAAATCATATAGACCTCAATGCTTAAATAGATACTCTGTTAGAAAGGCTGTTTAATTTTTTATTCATCATTCCTACTCAAAGTGTTACCTGCTCCAATAGTGATACCATATGAATGATAATATAAAGTCAGTCACAGAGCCTCTAGTTATATGGGTTTGAATTTTTCCTCAGATGTGGTAGGAGAAAAAACTGCTTTTTATTTCAATAGAATCCAAATTTGTTATGATAACATTTGAACTCTACAGATGTTTAAACCACTTACATAGGAAATAGTGCCAACACTGTTTTAATTTTTTTCAAACTAAATTGTGTTTTATTGCTAGCTTCAACTTTAATTTTATGTATGTTTAATTAAAGTCACAGAAGCTTTCATTAAAGCTGTGCTCAATACTAGGAATGCTGCAAATGTTTTAAGCATTAAACAGTGCCAGCTAGGATTTGGATTAATGTAAGCTGAGACATTTGTGATGTGAATAAACACACATCATCATAATGAAACATTGTGCAAATAAATGCTTTTCATTCCAAGGAAGGAACAAAAAAGTTTCCTAATTGTATTGGACTAAAGTACTAAATTACTTTGCATCAGTTTAATTTTCTGTGAATTGCTATAGAATAGAAATCAAAGCAGTGCATGAATTACTGTTTTGTTTTTGTATTTTCAGGTGTTTCGGCTGCAGAAAGTCATCTGGAAATAGAAGGGATGGCAAATTGTCTGCCATATTATGGAATTTCTGATTTGAAAGAAATTCTGAATGCAGTAGTTAACAGAAATGCAAAGGAAGTATATGAATGTAGGCCTCTGAAAGTGATAAATTACTTGGAGGTGAGACAGAAGCTTTCTTTTAGTATTAGGCAGTTAAACTTGTAATAATTACTGAAACAGCTTGAAAATCTTTCTTCAGCTTTGTGTTCTCATTAATTTCATTGTGTTCTAAACAAGTTGCTCTTGAAAAAGAGTGTCATATCCTCTCTGAGTTGTGTATCCCTTACCAAAATGCTTCCATCAGTTATACCCAAAAGCAGTCACCCAGTGTGATATAACACATACCAAAAGGTGATTTTCACAAAGTGTTTCCTCTGTAAGGCGCTTTTCAAACTGGAAAGGCATTTCTCCATGTTAGGATACAAAACTGCCACAGAATGGCAGTGACTCATGTTAATGTTTTCTGTGCAAAGAAATAAATTGTCCATCCAGAGACAATAAATGCATGAAGTTTCAGAGACAACTAATAGATGTGGAACTAGTTAAAGCTGGAGTAACCAACAGTAGTAGTAATCACTTCCTGTCTAGCTGTTTCACTAATGCTCTTCAATTCCAATTCTTTTCAAAAAGGTTACTAGAATATATGTAAAGTCTCTTCTTACTTAGGCCTTTATAACATGCCTCATTTATAACATAAATTGGGTTACTTCAAACTGGGACCTAGGCACATACTTACACAGGGTATGTGTTTTATCTTTTAAGCATTATTACACAAATCTTTCCCTATCTTTTGAGGGTGGTAAGCTGCCTTTGCAGCAAGTGATTCTGTTATGTACTCATGCACTCAGGAAAGAAGCTTAAAGAAAGGATAAGTTCAGTGTTGAGACAGGAATGGTTTGTAAAAAAACTACAAAACTGTTATTCAGAAATAAGCACTGAATTTTTTAACCATTCTGGGAGGTTAAACACTGGAAATGCCATTCACTGTCATGTTCAGAATCACTACTTTAATCATTTATTTCATGTTTGAGCAGGCAGCATGTCTGCAGCTTTTGCTTTTGGGTAGATGCAGAAGAAAGCATAGGGTTATGGTTGAAGCAGCAGCCTTCCAGGGTATAAAACAGGCCACAGTGAACTTTTTCCCACTTGGAGGAGTGGGAGAAAATGTCAGACAAAGAAAATGAGATGATTTAGGTGAAATCATTATGAATGGTGCTCAGGTTTGTACAGTATGAAGGGAGGTTGTGTGCCACATACATTTCTGTCCAGGTAACATGACTTAAGTACAGAAGAGAAGGCAGTGGCAGGAAGGCCCATCTTGGAGGAGGAAACAAAACTTCTTTTTGAAGTTCCTTAGTTCTTTGAGGGTGGGTACTTTAGCAGTCACTTCTGCTTTCTAGTGTTAAGCGGATGCAATAGACCATAGTAAATACAAATTAATCTATGAAGTTTTGCTGTAGTATTTTTCAAATTGTACTTACTGACTGCTTGAATTAATTTATGATACTTCTAAAGTTTGTAGTGTGAAATGTGTCTTGTGAACTGCTAAACATGTACAGCTGATGCTGGTGACAACAGGAAATCAGAAACACAAAGCATCTTGCAAAAGTAGGCTGAAGGAGTGCAAACATAACCAGGGGGCTGACTGTGCATGCCTCCATTATAGAAATGTCATGAACTGACCAATAAGAAATGTTTAAAGTTATATTTAGATTTCTGAGATTTGAAATATTGAGCAGCAGAAAAGGATGACCTTTAAACAGTGAGTTTTTAATTCCTGCTTTCTGGTAGCCACAGGCTGATGTGCTAAAAAGTGGTACTTTAAAACTATTGGGGTTTTGGTTTTGTTTTTCCTTTCCACAGGGAGAAGCAGTACGTTTAGCTCGGCAGCTGCCCTTACATTTGTCAAAAGAAGATGTGCAAAACACAATTTACAGGATGAAGCAACAGCTTGGAAAGGAAAATAAAGGCTGCGTTCATGGTCGTCCTTTTTTTCATCACTTAACAGATATTCCAGAAGTTGACAAGCACAACTCCATGGAAATTACTCAGTAAATGGAACATTTTGTTTGGGGTCATACTTCTCTTGCTTAATTTTGATCACTACTCTGTAATTTCAGTATATTTTGTGTAAAGCTTTTGTTTAATGACTTTTCATTGTTACATGTTCACATCCTTAAGACTTTATTTAAATAAAAATTCTATTTGAAAACAGAAAAAAATACTGTAGAAAACCAACTCACCACTATTTTTTTAAAAAGAATTTATTAAAGAAATGTTCTCAACTGGTTTCCTCCTTCTCTTATTGCTGCAGGTTTAAGAAATACCAGTATGTCAGAATTTTTTTAGATGTGAAGTGGTTAGAAGTTACTTTCAACACAGCATGGCAAAGTTTATTATACTAAGGACATCAGCTGTTAATATTCAAAGGAATGCCAGATAGCTGTAAGTATTTGAATATGGCATTGCCATATGCAGTTATTATAGTTAGTTATGCCATATGGAGTTACTATGGTGTTGTATTTCTATTTGGAAATTCTTAGCTCATGTAAATGAGTATCGACAGTACTAATGTCCGGTCGCCAAAAATTCTACATTTACAGAAGTATGGTTCTCAAAAGTTCAGTACAAAAGTTTTAAAACTTCAGATCAACAAAAACTGGCCAGTTCCATGAAAGCAGAATGGATGTGAGTCACAGGAGCACAGGTTAGCACTGAAATCAGGTGCCCATAGATGTTTATTGGTGCAGTGCTATACACAAACTGTTTGGGGGTGGGAAACATAAACTGTCCTCCCTCAGGGAGAATGTGGCATAACTAGGGCATAGTCTGCTATATAGAGAGCTACTGATTTTGGTAAACTGGTTCATTCTCTTCTACCAGAACACAATGTTTACTCCTCTATTTCAAGTAGTGGCCTACTTCTGTAAACCTACCCCCTAGGCCTTCTGTGCATAGCAGATGCCCTGTCTCTGGAAGAGTATGTTTTAAAAGTTTCAAACTCACCTGAAAATTCCTGTTTATCCCCTGCTGTTGTTTGCAAACCTTGGCACTATGAAAATGTGGTGGTAGGACCTAGCTGTGTAGTGTTTCTGTGGCTGCAGGGTAAATGGTTAAAGGTTGCTGAAAGACCCAAGTGCAAGTTAGTTTGTGGACAGGAGTGTTGGACCACACAAGTCAAACGTAGGGTTTGAATGTTTAAATCACTGATGCTGAAGTGGTGAACTAATTTAAGAAATCACATCACAGTCATACATCACAACATGTAAATTCTAACCTGAAAGGCAATGATTATCTTTTTCACAGAGCCTGTTGCAGCAGAACAAGAGGTAATTGTTTCAAACCAAAGGAGGATCAATCTAGATTACATATTAGAAAGAAGTTTTTTTTACAATGAGGGTGGTAAGGCACTAAAGCAGGCTACACAGACACACAGTAGATGCCCCATGTGGAGAAATACTCAGGGTCAGGTGGGATGGGGCTCTAAGCAACTCGATCTAGTGAAGATGTCCCTGCTCCCTGCAGGGGACCTTTATGATTATTTCTTTATGCCATTAAAGTAAGTTTGTCCTTTTCATAAAGAGCAAGGATGATCAGAGGGCATAAGCAGGATGTCTTTCCAAGCTTAATGGTAGCAAGGTACAAAATGAGAATGTCAATTGCAAACTGGACACTTGGCTCTAAATGTCACTCAGTGCAGAAGATGTGAATTTTTAGAATCGAAGTGAGTAGGTGGATGGAGATAGAGAAAGGAGACATGACCCTTGGCTCTGATGGGGAAACAGGATCCCAGCCTTGCATGGGATATAGAAGGTTATAGTTTGTTTATTTTTATTCTTGTTGGAGTACAAATTCTGAGAGTTTAGAGAGGTGCCATTACAGTCAGAAAAGCCAGAAGCAAGCTGCAGAATGGCAGAATTGAAGTTTATCTCCTAAGATTGTTGGAAATTAAGTTAATGTCTGCACACTTTTAGTCAGTTTGGAGTATAATATACAGTATTTAATAAGATAAATAATTGCTGCTTCTTTTCCAAAAGGTAAGATAGCTATATCCTAATTATACTGAAGCCAGTGCTAGCATCTTTCGTAACACTTGAGTCTATATCAAGAGGACAAGTCTTAATTGCTATTCAGGCCCTAGACTGAGGACTGAACATGATTGGCAAATGGTATTCACAGGTGCCAGGGTCACTTAGTTGCTATGGAAGCAAATTAGCATCAGGATTTTAAGTGCAGGTTCTCCAGGTTAGGTAATTATGAGTTGGAGCTTCTTTCCTTGCTGTGTTTGTTGGACTTGCACCTCTGAGAGCTGCTCTGGAGTTCTTCCTTGGGTACATGTAGATACAGTTTGTTTTCTGTCTCTGGGGGATGTTGTGTGGCTGGGTGCCGGCAGTGACTGCTGGAACATGCCTTTGGAGCTGTAAGTCTGGGTGTCTGCCCGCCACACTACTCGTGGTTGGGACTGCAAGCTGGAATTGGGAGTTGTTCTGCTGATGGGAGATGGCTTTAGATAGGACAGGGTGGAGGTCTCTCCTTGCTTTATCCGGTGTGAACAAAAAGAATTGTTACTTTCTGTTCTTAGAGATGTTCTCACTGATGCCTCTAATGATGCATCCATTTTATGTTCTTTGTTCAAACAATGGAAATACCCTGGTTCTAGGTTTCCAAGTTGGAAGCAGTTAAATGGTGTGCCTGAGGTAGGAATTCTGGAGAAGGCTTCTGCCATTGCATCAGCACGGGTGCCACACGGTGAACCCCACCAGGCTCTCGGGGAAGCACACAAAGGCTGCCTTTGCCTGCAGTCAGTCCGTCCCCACGGGCACTTTGTTTAAAAGGAAGAGGAAAACCTGAAATGTGCAACGTTGGGTAGAGTTGCATGTTGCCATCCTTGACCTGTTCCCAGGGAGGAAGAGCTGTGGGGCGTGGTGGGTGCGTGTCCCAGCGGCCAGCGAGTGGCAGCCACCTCCTTGTCCCCCACGCTGCTGCTTCCCCACGAGTGGCCGGGCTGGGGCATTCCAGGGACTTGTCGTATTTGCGCTGCCCTCTGCTGGCATTTCGGTTTTGTACAATTTGGACTTAAATTAAGGTCTGGAGCTGACCATTGATGAGCATCATTCCTTCCTTCCTTTGCGTTGCCAGCAGGTGAAAGCGTTATTGCTTACCTTGCTCCTCGTGGTGTGCATGCTTGCTTTCCTAAAATACGCCTGGGGCAGGTAGCAGTGTTCCCTAGGGGAGGGTCAGGAGCTTTCCAGACTCGTAGGAAAGCTTCCAAAGCCTTTTGGTCATACGTAGCTTTGCGTTTTTCAGAGGATTGTTTGTATCATTGGTTGGGGCAGGTTTGGTTCTGGTAGTGCATTTGCAGCTCAGGTGTCCTCTTCACATAAATCCCGAGAAGTTGTACATTCCTTTAATGGGAAACAGCTGAATATAAATTTGACTTTATAAATAGAGGAGAATCTCATTGGAAAAACAATTATTTTTCCTTGCATGTAAATATGGGTATAACCATGAAATTGAGGTAGCACCTTTTACACCTGTCTTTTCTGAATGTTGTAGGAATCTTATTAATGAAGTTTCTGTTCCAGTTAACCAGTGTGTATGTGAAGGAGTTTGGACTATTTCTTGTTTGGTTTTTTCCCTTTATCATGAATCATTCAAAGAACTATAGCAAAACCAGAAGGAATGTTGAAGTTATTTCAGGAGCACCTAGCAGTCATTGGCAACAGTAAAATCTAGATGATGGAGTTTGAGATTTGTTAGAATGTGGAAATAGAGCAGAATCCATTCTGATATGGAATATTTAAAATATCTATCAATAGGAACAATATTCCCAAGGAGTTTATTTAGTTATACAAGCAAATATTCCCTAGTCTCAAGGATTTCATTCCTTTTTTTTTTTCTCCTGCAAACTTTCTGGTATTATTTTAATGAAAGTTAACTTCAACAAACAACTTTTTAGGTTTTTGAAAGGGTTGTAGTATTGGTCTTCAGAGTTTGTTTTATCTTCTATAAAGCAGGTCAGGTTTTGGTTTTGTATTGAGGTTTGGTTTCTTTTGCTAAATAAACTTATAATTCTGAATTTATTTTTTGGTTTCAATAGGATATTGGAGGGTTCTTGAGAATTTTGTTTCATTTGTACCCAGCATTTAACAGGATGGATTAGCAATTATAAGAAACTTAGGTACATCCATTTAATTTTGCAAATGGAAGGCTACCAGAACTTTTATTTTTTTCCCCTCTCCCTTTCTCGCTGTAAGTATGGAGTATCATATCTGAAATTATGGAGAGTATAAATGTGGAAATGTTAAATCTTTTGTTAATGGCTTCGAATTAAGCACACATTGTTGCAGATGATTTGGAGGACTTATTTAAAGTAAATATACAATTTCAAGCTCAATTATCATTCATAGTTTAACCGAGCATAGTGAGATATTCAGTCTGTGAATTTGATACAGTGTTACTTCATAATTATGATGCTTTTTTACAGTAAATTTGATATAGAACAGTTGCTAAAGGAAAGCTGCTGAACAGTGTGACCAACCATTTTATGGGACACATCTGGTGCATTAGTTCAGGATGTGCAGTGCAGGAGAACAGAGCCTTTTGCCCAAAAGGAGAAGGAAGCTAACTCCACATGTATATGTTTTGGGGACATGCAGAGAGGTTAAACAATTGCGAGTTAATTGTGTAAGCTAATAGGAGGGGTGTTTGTAATGTCATTTCAGAATAGCTAGGGAGGAAACAGAGGAGAATTATTGTTTTAAAATCTCAAATGAATGGTTTACACCTGTTAATGTTACATTTAGAACAGCTGTTTCTTTTATTATCAGTAAACAGATGCAGAAAGTAATGGAATGTTTTAAAGCAATATGTTAATCCTCTCTTCCACTACTGAATATTCTCATAATGTCGTGATTAAATATTAACTGTACTGCTGCTGTCATCTGCAGTTAAAGAATATTTACTTACTTTTTAAATCACTTTTTATCTGAAGTTATAAATGTTTATCCAAAGTTATTGTAGTCTTTCATCAACCCAGCCTAATTGTTTTTTCACATCAGTAATTTTATTGGTGATTTCATTGGATTGAGCTACTCAAAGTAGCCCTGATTTTGGTTTTGCTCAAAGGTTATTTCTGTATTTGAAATTTCACCTGAAATGAAACAAGCTATATTTATAAGGGGTGGGGTGGGGGAATTGCTCTTAAGGGCCCAGTCTAGCACATTAATTTTATATGAACTCCATGTGAAGTTGATTATAGGTGAAGCTTTCCCAGAGTATACTCAGGTTAAGCACTGCAGTTGGAATAGTATCAGTTAGGTGGTACAGGAGAGGGTGGGGGTTTTTTTGGGTTGTGTGAAAATAGTTTTAGTTCATTTCAAATGTGTTGTGCTGCCTCAGTTTTAAAGAGAAGCTATGAATCTGACAGTCTCTTGGAAAGAAATATCTCAAAACTGCAGACACAATATCATGTACTTAGAAAACAAAACCAAAACAAGTATTCCAAAATAATTACAAATTATTGCCTAAACTGACCGGAAGTTTCCTCAAAACTGCAGTGTCCACTAGATGCTCAGAGGTGAGAGTAGGCATTCTTCAACTGGCAATGCATGTCTTAATCTTGGAATGGCAGCGTGTGTGTGAGTGTTCCGAAGCGTGCAGCATTGCGGTGACCCAGCGTGCGTGGGGGAGCGTTACCGAGTGACCCTCGAAGAACGGAAGCCCGGCAGATTCATGCTCTGTGACTTGTTTGGCAGATTAGTTTTCAGGAAATGCACACACCAACGAATATGGCAGCTGCATTATTAAAAATACTGTATTCAAGCCCAGGTCAAATTGTTCATTCATGCATGAAGTAACTCAGCATTAATTGAATCATTGCATTTCTTACATATTTTAGATCACTGATATTTTTTGCTTCAGCACTTGAAATGCCTGATAAATTACTATATTTACAAGGGGCAAGCATTTTGACAGAGGAATGCTTTATAAAGCGTTTATGTGTGAGTGTTTGCTCATCAGGTCATTGCAATAATGAAAATGTATTGGTAGAAATAAGATTGTGTTAATTCTAATGCCAGGCAGTCTATTCTTGGAGGATTTCAAGATGCTTAGGTAAAAATACCTAAAATTATACAAAATAATTAAAATTAATTAAGTAATGTCTTCCTTAGTTCTTATTAGCTTAATACTGCTTATATTAGATAAATTACAGATGTTCCTGGTGAAAGATAAGAGGGTTTATTTTCTCAATTAAAAAAACAAAATGGGACAGTAGGGAGAAACCCTCTCATGTCCATTAAGTAAATTTAAGTCTCCTGTCATATCACTTCAATAGAATGGAAAGGAAAATTCTTTGTGAAATAATTTGAGTTTTTCATATAAATTATTTTTGAAAGCCTAATAATTCCAGCTTGTGAGGAGCAAGTCTAGATATGGTTCTTAGTAGACTTTGCAAAAACAGACTAGTAGTAAATAGATTATTTCAAAGGAATGTTTCGTAGGAGGTCTATTCTTCCTTTAAGCAGAGTGAGTAGAAATATTATTTAGTCAGTTAACATTCCTGATGCTCCCTGAGACCTTAGATGTGTATAATTTAGAACAGGAACCATTTAATAGTTACTAAGACAAACTGTAGAAAACTGTTCTCTCATCAGAGGAATTCACTCAGTTACTTCTCCCACAAGAGAGTTACAGAACCTTTCCCTGAGGCTTCACACTGAGCTTCAAAATGCCCTTTTCCAAAAGTGGTTGTCCCAGATCCCATTGCCATTTAGGAGAGCCATATCTTCTATGCTTTATTTACAATGACCTTTGAGCAACTGAAAATGCTGCCAGCTCCTTGAGAAAGTGTGACTTTGAAATTTCAATTTTGATATATGTTTGCAAATGAGCAACTGTGATTATGCATTAACTCTAACAGCAATAAAATGGATACTGACCTTTTACAATAACAGTGCTTTATGCTCTTAGTGAGCTTCAATGTAGAATCTGAAAATGCTTAATAGTGCACCAGCCACTTGTAGTTTCTGGAAACTGAAGAAACAGCTCAGTCAACCATGAGAGGGATGCAGAGTTTAGCAAGGGTGAAAACTCCAAATGCTGCAATTCAGATTTACACTAGTATTTTTACTAGGATGAGCATGAACCTAGTGTTTAATGGGTGTGTGCAGTTCATTCTTGCCTGATTGCAAACTTCTTGTGGAGTTCTCAATATCATTTCTTACTCTATATTAATCCAAGTCATCACAAGTTATGCATCTTTTCATTATTGTTGTGTCCTGCTTCGTGTGAGTTTATTTAGGTGCTCTATAGCAACAAAGGTTGTGTTAAATTCCTTAATCATATCAAGTCATGAAGGTTTCAAGCACCATGAGATTTTTTTTAATTTATTTTTTTAAGCCTCTGTGGATGCAGAACTAATAAAAATCAAGTCCATTTAAAGAAAGGTTTGAATGACAAAATACAGTGCAATAACTCTCTTGCCAGTTTTCTTCTGGTTACCAGTCTAAGTCTTTTTAACTCTAGCTCAGAAATCTGGAGCAAGTATTTTGGCATTGCAGTTTGTTGTAAGGAAGATTTAATAGCTTGTTATGTCCTATTTCTATAAACAGAAGTCATTTAGAGTTCAGCAGATATATTTAGAATCAGCATTTGTGCTGGTAGTTACAAGCTGAATAAAATAATCTTTGAAAAGCTCAATATGCAGAAGGGAATATTCAGATTCAAATTTACCTCACAACAAGTTCTGTTTTAGGAGACTTAGGGATTTTCACAAATAGGAGCCTACAAAATTGAGTATCAGACTTAATACTTTATTTTAAATCTTTTTAACAATGAGGTTTTGTTGTGTGCAAATGTTAATAGTTTTAAGAGAACTATGTGACTACTGCTGTTCAAGAGGTCAGGTCCTGTACTCTTTACTCTGGCAAAATTCCCTAACCTTCAGGGAGGGACATATCCCTGTCTCAGGGAGTGCAGAGTAAGGCCCAATAAAATGGACAGCCAGAAGCTTTGGAGAGGTCTCCTCTACTCTCAGCTGGTTTGGGACAGAGTATGAATACAAGTTTACTCTGAGTGATTTGTAATCTAACCTCTGATTTGTTGATGTCAAGGTATGCGTGATAACTGAGAAACATATGCAAAGTCAGTTTAAGAGATGAGTTTTATAGCAAATAGTAAATTAAAACCATAGTGACCTTTTAGTCTTGCTGATCATGTGCAGAAGGATGTTCATGTGGTGCCCTGTACTAATCACAGTAACAGGGCTCTTGCTCAGGGAACAGCAGGCACAAGCAGTACTCTTGTGTATTTGTTCTACTACATTTTTAATTGAAAAAATTTTGCAACTAAAATGTTGTTCCTTGATGCAATTTTTGCTTATTCTCTTCTGGAAAAGATAGCACTTCTTTTCTTATGAAAGATGTTTTTACTTAGTGGTGCAAATAATCAATGCCCAATTTCAGTTGTTATTGTTGGCTCAGGTCATGTTTGATGCAAAGTAATGATTTTTATTATACCATTTCTTGTAGAAATTTTGCTAAACACTCCAGGAGCTTGAAAGCTACTAGTTAAAAGCATCTTAGATATTTAACTTAAATATATTTTTCCTCCTGTATTTTAACACAGTAATAACTGCTGTAGCTTATTTTATATTGAGTATCCATGCTTTCAGCATCACAAAAAATTGCACCCAATCATATGATCACTTCATCCTTTAAAAAGTGTCTTGTAAGGATGGTTTTGCAAACAACAAAAGCCTTCATTTTCTCTTCTCATATCTAAGCAGGTAATTTTTCAGTTTATATCAGATTTGAATTCTGATTGTTTCAGTAAGCCTCACAGAAGGCTTCATGTAGGTGTATTTTTTAAAATGTCAGTGCTGAAGAGAGAGACAACAGTACTTTTTTCCCCCCATGTTTTCATTCTCTGCAATGTTGCTAGCTGTTCACCCAAGTGTCAGAAGTGTGAAGCTGTGTACACAAATGAAGTTGTGTGCACAAATGATCCTTGTGATGCCCTTTTGTCCCCTCATCAAACTGGAGTATTGGGTAGAGGACTGGCAGTGTGGCTGGCTCTTGGCAAATCTGGTAGCTGAACACACTGATAGTTTCCCCATTTTAACTACATGGGGACTCTCCCTTTAGGGGGAAATGATATGCTGGTACCAAATGATCTATATGATGTGCAACACAAAAGTTTTCCTGTTTGGTGGGGGTTTCTATGACATGACCTGTGGGCTAACTGAAGAAAACATCACTGGGAAAGTGCTCCATATACAGATACAAGTGCTCCTATTGATACATTATTTTTCTAAGATTTTGCTGAGTAAAGCTCTTTCCATACATAAGCATTTTGGCCATCTGCAACTGCTTGTCAGTGAGGCTGGTTTGAGAACACTAGCTGTAATTGTAACCTCAGGAATGTGTGACCAGCTCGCGGCCAGCTGTGCATGCCCTGACTTTTCCCAGGTGTTAAGATACATGGCCACTTTTGTTCCCCTTAACCAATGGGGCAAAATACAGTCCTTGTTTTTCTGCACCTTGTATTAAGCCTAAGGACTGCTGGGTTTTGTTAGTTTTTCAATAGGTCATAGCAAACAACTACGTGAAGTTGTCCGTGTTGTTTAATTATTGGGCATCTGTGACACAGTGTGCTGCATCTGTAGGATAACATGTATTTTGAGAAATACAAAAAGGGTACTCAGTTCATCATGGCCTTGCTATAAATTAGCAGTGCTGACCCTGCAAATCACATAAGTGCTCCTTTTTTATTGTTGTTGCATGGAAAAGATTTTACTTACGTTTTGACGGCCTAGATATTTGTAGAGTTTAAGCCTCCTGAGCCAGAGTGAGTTTTGATGCATTTTTCAATTGGTCTTATTTTAATGATTCATTTCAAGTTCAGAGGAACACTTAGTAGCCGTTTGCTGCACAGGAACCTAATTGCAACAACTCCTAAATCCAACCTGGAGTTGTCTACATAGAGTGTTCTGCATTTTGTAATTACCTGTGTAGCACTTGTTTGCTTGTGTAGCAATTACTATGTTCAAAGTGAGGCACGGATAGCTTGAAGGAATGTGTATGCTCACAGGTCTCCTCCTTAGAGGTACTGGGAGGGACAGCATTTCTAGTAATCACGAGGACAAAAATTGCTCCATGGCCTGTGATGCTTTAGTTAAGTAAAAAGTGAAAACATGGGATTAATTTACGTACACAATAATTTGCACAGTGTGATCATTATAAAGGGATAAATCCATGTCTCAAATCACTGCTTTTTGCTCTTATTTGCCGACAAGCTGATGTGATCTCTACATTGTAGATATGACAAAGGAGTTAGTTTTTAACTTAGACCAATTCTTTACGTGGTCAAAGTTACACATATCATCTGCAAAAGTAACCTACCTCTTTGTATCAGTTTCTATGTCCATGGAATGAACTCAGACCTCAGAGTAGATCTGTACTCTAACACATTCTGAGTTCTTGAGTTACAAATTTCTGCCTTTTATGGGCTTTCAAAGCTTGCAATTTTGGTTTTGGTCATCTTTCAACATAAGAAAAGGAGACAGATTACAAACCAGCACTGGAGTTTTTCGAAATGCTCAGAAGTCAGGGATGAGCACATGTGAAAAGTTTCATGTGCCTAAATGCTTTTCAAAATCTAGTTCTTAAGGACTCAAAAAAGATCATGTAATCTTGAGACTCAGTGAAAAATACTAGGCTCCTAAACAACCCTTGAGAAATACACCAGAACTGTTTGGGGGGAAGAGGAGCACACCAATCCAGTACTGAGAGCTGTTTGAACATAAACACCTGTAGCAAGACAAGTTCTCCCTTAGAGCTGCAGGGATATGGAGCAGCCTTGCATGATGGGCTTACATAAAAGACTGAAAGATGTGCTTTTTCAAAGGTTTTTCTGCAGTTTAAAGTCCTGGTCTGTGAATCCTCTTAAAAAAGCAGGGGCTGTCCACTCTTCCCCAGAGCCCACAGAGCTGATGAGTCTGGGATAAGACTGCATGATACAAATCACTCATGATTTGTGCCTCTGGCTGACGTTCCTCCAGCGAGGGCTCCCAGATATGTACCAGCATTGTGGGATTCCTGTAACCACTGGTCTTCGGTATTTCCTGTGAAACTTAAACCTAATGTTGGAAATCTGCATCAGCACTGAACTGTTCTGCCCTTTGTTTTCTGTTCGTCAAGGTGGCTTTGCTAATTAGCATAAATCACAAAGCTCCTGCAGCAATTGTGTTGTCCATGTGATATACAGCATCTCTGCTGTGCCCAAAGAATATTTACAAGCCAAAGGGCTCTGCTTTGCTTGATTTGGAGAAGCCTCATTTCTTCTTTCAGTTTCTCATTATAAGATAAAACAAATAAGAGGCTTTAAGAGGAAATAATGCACAATACCATGATACTTTTATTATTAGGCATGTCTGAAGTGAACAAAATAAATCAGCTAAAGGCAAAGCAAATACAACCCTGGAGACATTCAGACGTTTAAAAACAATGAAGTAAAAAAAATCTGCACTACGTTACATTAGACTACAATAAAAAAATTAAATTACTGTGAATTGTGTGGAACCTAGTTGAAAAACAAGACTTCTGTGGGGTATGGATGCATAATGTAAATTATTTCAAAGAGTATTTGGCAGTCTTAGAATTTGCTCCAAATGCTTTTGGTTCAATGGAAGTGAAAAGCCATGCTCCATTACAGCCTCACTTGATATTTTATTTTAGAGCAAAGAAGCTTGGAAGCAAGTCTACTTTGTTTTTAAAATTGCTTTAAGGTGACAGTGGCAAAAAAGTAAGATGAATTGCATGCTTATATTTCTTTTGCCTACTCATCTTTCTTATTTTCATTGTTGCCTTTTCTTGCTCTTAAAAATGAAAATGTACATGCATCAGATATATTAGAATAATTGGGGAAAACTGTTAGTTTCATTTAAGAAACCAGCTGATCTGTACACATGCTTGAGTTTCATGCTCTTTCTCAGAGGCTGATTTGGAGAGGGAATAGGTGTTTCTGATGTTGTATTCCTAACCTGTTTATCTTTGTAATGTTTATTTATTGTTACACCATCTGAGATTATCTTGAGTGCTTTGTGTATGAGGAGTTAGGACCTTTTGGAATAGGAAACATTTTTGTTCCTCTATAGCTTTAAAAAGATCAATTAAGAACAGCTCTGATTCTGTGCACTTTTCATACGTGTTGCCTTCTGCTGCATTTTCATGAAGAGTTGCAGCCTAAGTAGCATTAATCTGCTTAGTAGTTGGGTGGAAGCAGAGAACAGCTAGAAGTTGATTTTCCCTGTTTCCTGCAGCGCACAAACCCAGTTGAGCAGAGCAGTTAGCCTTGCTCCTGAGGGCTAATATAAATTAAAGGTCCTGAGCACTAGGGGTTGTTAAAATTCTCAGAGGGCTCTTTATAAGATGTTAACCCCCGTGGTCTGGCCAGGCTCCAAACGGGGTAATTACATTCTTCCTACCTAAATTCCCCCTGCAATTGCAATTCGATGTGCTGGTATTCCTCACTTCCTCTCCTCTGCCGTGCCCCGTGGAACAGTTGTTGCATTTCATCCCAGAGGTACTTGCTTTCAGTGACTGATGGAGTGATCTGTGTGTAGAGTCTATAAAGCATTTTAAGAGCCTTTTGGATGAAATGTAATTTATTATGCCTAATTTTTTTTTAATTATCTCCTGTTTAAAATGAACTGGGTTAATCTGAGCCCTGAATGAGTGTGAACTGTGTGCAACAGATTTGGAATGAGAAAGCATCAACAACTGTTCTCATTCCTTGTTGAACGTCTCAGAGTTTTTTAAGATAAAAAAGGTAAAAGATCAAACTAACAGTACAGGAAGCTTTTCTAAAGGGTTCATTTACAAAATAGGAAGGATATGAGCTACATAAAAACGCTAATGTGACTTTTGCCTCAATTGAAGCACAAATTAAAGTATATATATATGAATATGTAGATAAAACATTCCTCCTCCTTAGGGATTCTGTTGTAACCTTAAGAGCAGCAACTAAAAACTAATGTTCTAACAGTTATTCTTTTTCTACCCCTTTTTATACTAGAAAAGCTTTTTATTATAAAGACACTATAATTTTCATTAAGGTATTGCATCCTAATTGTAGGTAGACTCATGTAAATGTAAGTGTTGCTTATAAGCAGAAAAAATATGTAGCTAGCAGTGTTTAACAAGATAGTGTTGAATATCTGTATGGACCAAATATATAGAGACTTCAGACACAGTCTTCTCTAAATATGAGATTTGCATGTCAAATATGTGCAATGCAAATAGGGTCAAGTGTGGCTGGAGGCATATTTCTGTTTAGTTTAACACTGGTTTCTCTCCACTGGGGTGTCTCATGCTAAGCTTAACTGTACTGCATAGGAAATTACATACATCTTTGTACAGACGCTAGCCTGAGTGTGCTAAACTCTTCTTTCAAGAGGTCACTTAGTCTAACAGCCTAAAAGGTTGTTTATATCAGCTATTTGTCTCCTAGAGCATTGTCAGATAGAAACAAAAGAGCAGCGTTGATCTGTGCTGTAATGTTCTCCCTAATTAAGGGACATGCCTGAAGGTGAGCTACTCTCCATGCTACAGGGCAAGGTAGAAGTTTTGCAGGTGACTTTTCTGCTAGCACAAGAAATGTACTTCCAGTCCCAGGTGGGAAAAATCAATGTATGAGCACACACACGAATGTGATGCACTTTCTGAGCTCCTGAGGGGACTCTTTTTGTTGCCTTCTGAGTCAGGATGCTTGGAGATCTGCACTGACCCTGCACCAGCCATTTTCTGGTGCTGCTGAGGAAGCTTAAAAAAATAAAAACAGCCAATTGAGAAACTGAAAAAACTCTTCTTTACATTAAAAAAAATTAAAACACATGCCTAATACAATACAGATAGTTTGAAAGCCTGAAGCTGAAAATGTCCTCGCAAGGTCTTCCATTGTGTTTTAGTGAAAAACTACACTATCACAAACATCTCTTTCTGATCTGCGAAAAATGCTGAAATAAATTTAAATATTTGAAAATTGGTTTAGCTCAATGTGCTCTACTGCTTGTTGCTTAGAAAGGAGCCTGCACTAACTACACAGCCAGATGTTCCTATGAGCTACACCTATGTAATCCCACTCAGTGTGGCTTTAATGGAGAGTAACTTAGTTTAAAAAAATTTAGTTCCCTTGCCTGTACTCTATTCAGGCTTATTCTTATTTAAAAACAGATTGCCATTTAGAATGCAAATAAGCATTTGTGTAGTTTTATTACTGTAACCAGTAATAAAAATGCATTTTTCTAATTGCAATATGTGATAGTAAATATTTGCATAAAATACAGCTGTGATCTGAAGCGTTTCTCTTATACTTTTTAGTTGCTATTACCAACACACTTAAAAAATACATTTAGTTTGTAAATATATTTCAGAAGGAAATTTGTTATTTTTAGTTAGTGTAAATAAGTATAAATAGCTTTTTTCACACTGATTGTCTCCTGACAGGCACAAGAGCTCTGTACTCACTCTTCACATCTACACTCACGTGTCTTCCCATCATCTAAGCATCCTAAAGTGTTTCTTTTATTTGTAAGAGCTGTGGCAAATCAGCTTTTGGCAAATCCTTTTATGTTTTGTACTAGGTTCTGTTGCCAAGATGAGACACAAATTGGTGGAAACTTTCATGCAGAAAAAGAAATCCATATATTTTAATACCTGAGGAACATTTAATTTATTGAATCATACTTTTAGGTAATCTGTTAGAATAAGGTGGCAAAGGCTTTTTTTAGGAGGAAGGTGACTCACAGCAAGATATTGCAGAGGTGCATAAACCATAATTTTGTGCATCTGTGATCTTTCTAGCTCTCTTATATTTTGTATTTTTTTCCTTGCGTGACATGTGCAACTGTTTTCCATTAATTTAAGTATCAAATTTAATTTTTCATAATATCAAAACCCAATTTAATAAATCAGTCTGTATTTTGAATTATTTTTAATCTTGATATTCATTCAGTGAATAGTCTCTGCTGTTTGTGCTTTGCCCCTCAAAGGTATCACACTTTATTTTTCTCCAGTAAATTCTCTTAGTTTGCTTTGTTGGCTGTTCCTACTTCTTGCATCCTCTCCCTCTGTAGAGGAGGAATGTGCTCTTTTTTTCTCCTACTCATCCATAATTTTTACTCTCTCATTTTGTTACCCACAACTGTCTGCATGTTCTTTTTTAAACTCTCCATCTACATCTTTGTTCCCCATGGCATTCTCTGGCCTAATTAACTTTAATTAGAAATTCCTTTTTGTTGCACTCTAAATTCAGATTTGTTGCACTCAGTAAAAGCTTTCATATCTAAGGTTAAAAGAAATAGGGTTGTTCTGATTTAACCCGGTCTCCTACCTATTTCTTCTCTCTTTTTCTTTTTTTTTCTTCATTGATAATTTTTCTTATTTCTCAACCTGTATCTTTAGTACTCCAAACTCAAATTTCCTTCTGTGGCTGTATTTAATTAAAGACACAATCTGATAATTAAATATTCTAAAATATGTTAAAAAATAAGTGAATTTGCATTAAGGGGGTTGGGGTTTTTTTTATTTTATTTTTTGTTTTGTTGGTTTTTGTAAATAGTTTTCAGTACCAATGTCCTAGTCATTGCAGGAAACATACTTGAGAAATTTCAGAAAAAGCATTAAAGTGAATTTTCTCAGAGCCCCAGCCTCCTCATACTTAGGAGATTATGTAGTCTACCCAGAATAATAGATTATTATTGCAGTTCATTAGAGTGAAACTGTAGCAGTATCTGTAGCTTCTCCAAAAATTCATCATCATTATGGGATGTTGTCTTTAATGACTGCTCTAAATTCCATTTCTTTACAAGTATTTAGTTAACGTGGTTGTGGAGACAGGTGGATTTTTACACAAAAATTTTGTTGTGCTCTTGGGGAAACCAGCCATGCCAGTAATACTCACTAACTGAAATTGAGATGAATAATCTGAGGGTGACTTACTTAAGGTTTGAAACAGTTAACACTCTCTTAGGAGGAGATGAGGAGTAGATAAATGGTGAACAACTGGGGAGCTGGCTCTGAAGGACATGCTCGTGAATTTGGACACCGACTAATCTGTTTTGCCTGTTGCTGGCATGGCAAATAACAGCCTGATGCAAAACCTTCCTGTTTCTTCCCACTCTGGAGTTTTAACTTTCCACTGAGGGCAAGCAGCGGCCATGGGCCAAACCCTTCACTGCAGAAGTGGGAACAGCAACCTCCCTCTCTCTCCTGTGGCTCTTCGGGCTCTTCTGCTGGCCAGTGCCCAGCAGAACCCAGACTGGGGAGGTTTCCCCCCCCTCTTGACCATCCTTGAGTCAAGCTGGGACCTCAGCTAAAGCACATGGCCTGGGAAGGGGTGTAAGCTACAGCCACATGGCTGGTGAGTGGCTAGGAGCAAAACCAGACACCTGTAACTGTGCTAGGTTGTGCCATCTTCCCTGTTTGCCTTGGCAGAGCTGCTGTGCTCAGAAAATCACCTAAAGAGAATTGCTAAGGTAGAGATGTTACATTCAGGATGATCTCCTGCTGTGTTCCTGTTAGCTTTTCCCACTGTTGAGTGCTGTCAGGTTTAGGGGTTGGGTGGGTGTTTTTCCTTTTGACTGTCTATGAAGATGATGAGCTGGCTAAGTGACTTGTTCAACAAGCTCATTCACTGCAAAGAATATTATGGGCTGCCTTGCTCTCAGGTCTGATCATCTCCTTAATGGTCCTGTTCTTGCCTTACTAGCACCAAATCCCTTTTTAGCACTGCATGCTCTTTTGGCTCTGTCCCATAGAGCATCTAAAGGAAATGTTCACTGAACAGCATCTCCTCTTCCATTCAGCCTGGTTTGTGGTTTCCTCACCCTCTGCTCAGTGTAGGTACAGGAGTCCCTGCTGTCCTTGTCCTTTCCAGATGCTCCCAATGGCAGCTCTCTGGAAAGCCACAGCTCCATCAGAGTCTGGCAGCCTCTGAGGACCCTCACGTGTCTGTTTTGTCACTGGACTGAGAAACCACCTACTCACTAATGGGGATTTTAAATCAGTGGAGTCTTCTATATGGCTCTTGTCTCAAATTGAAGAGATACTATGGAAAGGATCTTGTGGAAAATATTTCATATCCTATGTTGTGATAAGATTTAGGTATGTTCTCAAGTTTCTGTCAAAGATAGTTTCAGGCTTTCAATGTAGCCAAATGATTTATCTTCCCCCCTCCGCCCTCCCCAAAGCCCCTGTTTTCTTCTGAACCATGCTAAATTTTGTGCTTGCTGTGTGGAAAGACTTTTGTGTTTCAATGCAGAGGAAAAGGAGTTTTCTCTTTTTTTTCCTAGAACTTTTTCATACCCTCCATGTCTTTTGCCTACTCCATAAAAGTAGTAAGTTTTACCAATCTTGTCCTGATAAAGTTAGCCTTCATCTGTTTCAGATTCTTCTAACTAGATTAAGACTAGCTATCAAATAAGAAGGAACATGTTAAAGTCCTGTTCCTCTGAGGCTCAGGCAGTCCAATGCTGCTTCCCTTCAGCAGTTCCTTGGAGTTTTTTGGTTGTTGCTGTTTAGAATCAGATTTATACATGAAATTTTTACCTGTTGATGTAGAACTGTAGAAAGGATTTGTAGTCTGCTCTCTTCAGTCTTCAAATTGCACTGTTTTGTCTGAAGCTCAATGTAGAATGCCTTTGAATCCCATAGATGAGAGTCTGTGGGGAATAAATTTCATTTAGGCTGAAACGTGTATCTACCTTCAAAATAAATTTGTGTATATTTGCAAAGATCACCTATCTCTGTCACCCACCCTGCCCCATCACCCCACTTAGGTGAAGAAAGATTGGTTATTTTTTTTCTTAACAAGACAGACTTTTTAACCTATCAGCCAAACCTCCTGAAGTGCAGTTAAAGCTCTGCTACCCTTTTAAAGCAATAGGGAGGGCAAATAAGCTACAGTCACACCCAAAGGAATATTAATGCCAAGAAAATCTAATTGGAGGTACCTAGCAAATGTGCAGTTTATACAGATCAGTTTAAACAAAACATTTTCAAGACCAATTCCTCTATAAATAATTTAGGTTTTTTCTTAGCACTTCCCATAAGAACAGGAGATATTCTGAAAAATTAAGGGAGATTATATTGATCATAGTTGGTAAATGCTGGCTGGAATTGATCAGAATCTTCGGGTGAAATTCCTACATTTTCCTTATGGTCCAATTTGTTCCTCAAAAAACCTCCCATCCTTTTTTTTTTGTTGTTTGTTTTAGAAATGATGTCAATATTTTGGACAAAGCTTAGCAAATGAACTCTACCAGTTTTAAATCTTCCCAGTAGTTCCTTACATCATATCATGGCTCTAAAATAACTAAATTTCGTCACCATGTTTGGTTTGTGCTTTTGATTTCAATTCCCAAGTTGTGTAACTGTCAAAACAGCTCAAGCCAGATTCAAACTTCAAGAAGAATTGTGATAGTAAAAATGAGAAGAGGGATTAGTGAGTATTGGCAGAAGTAAAACCATCCTTTGCTTTTCTGCCTGTACTTGGAACAATACTTGTGTAAGTTACTGACACCGAGGAGTAAGATCAGGAGCAGCAGACAATCCTCAGGGATGAGGTTTCTGTTGGAAGGGGCAGCTAAGAGAAGTTTGCTTATGTATGTTTGGTGTAGGTCAGCAGAAGAGTGGCTTCAAAGATCTTCAAGGAAATGTTAAATGAATGCATATTAGGAGTTCCTTGAATCACAGAAGATTGGGTTTGCATGGTCTTGGTAGTGGGGGTGCTGCAGTGTCCTACTCTGATTTGACTGGTGATAACTTCAACTCATTTCCTCAAGTCCTGTCTGTTTTGCCTGCGATGACAATGGGGGAGTGATCTCTTCCTGCCTTTCAGATAATGAACCTTTAATTATATTTTGTATTACATTTTGTCTACACTGTCCAGATGAGGAGGGGAGTGATAGAGCAGATTTGCTGGGCACTTGGCATCCAGCCAGGATCAACCCACCATGCTGATGCAGGAAAGCAAAATGGCAAGGGCCTTTGGGGGTTCCCTGTCATTGACAAAGTGAATATTTGGGGATTGAAGCAGGCATAAAGCAAAGTGAGTCTTGCATGAATGTATTTTATCAGATGTAGAGTCAAGGTAATGATGAATAATGCCTAAATACATTTGTAAACAGGTGCAAAACACTTTTCCCCTGCCTGGAGAGCTGCCACTGTCATATGATAGCTTAATATTTCAGCTAGAACTACAGCTGAAAGGCAATGATATTGAGTGGTTTTCATTATCCATTTGGTGTGGTTGAAATGAACATAGCCATGTAAAATAATACTAAAATAAACTCATCAAACAGACTTTGCAAAAAGCTTTACAAAACTGATTTTTTTTTTTCCTTTGTAAATATGTATATTTGTAGAAGCCCCTCTAAAGAGCTCTGGGCTGCTGAATGGGTTTTCAGGTAATTTTAATAAAGCTGTTTAAAACTCTGAGCTACAGCTATAAAAGGCTTTACTTGCCCCTGAATTTGTAGCTTCTGCTGCTTTTCCCATGTGCCAAGTGGAGTTTGGGAGTAGGTCACTCACCAGGGCAGTGTGGCAGCAGTTCATGATGGTGTTCTGGTATTGCTCTTACTGCACTGGGACTCTGGTGAAGATGCTGCATTAACTTTCAGCAGAGGTGCTGCTCCTAATATAGGACAGATAGGGACAGTTGCTAGACTGAAGCTAATTACAAAATTAGGAATAATTTGTTTCAAAACTACATTTCTTGGCTTTACTAGGTTCATGCTAAAGGTGTTCGATTTTGGTGAGATCATCATGTTGACTTGAGTGTTCAGGTTTTTTGTACCTTCCTTATATTCAGAGCATCTATTTTTATGATTGAGCATGTATAAGCCTTATACAAACCTGCACAGCAGAGATTGTGATATTCCTGAGGCCAAAAGAATAGCAAGAACGTCTCTGGTTAACTGAGGATAATTTTAAGTTCAGTATAACTTCCATAAGCAAATTTGAATACAGCCACTTGGTTTAAACATCTAAGAGAGGTTCTTAATAATAAATATTTTTTCTAGCCTTGGACTTTTGGACCTGGGAAACAGATGATCTTTTCAAGTACTAAATATATAATATAGTTTAGATTTCCACCTATGTTTTTAGTTTCATAGCTGTTTCTAAGTGTTTGGTTCAACATGTAACAATGTGAACAAATGAAATAAAAACATCATCTTTAGAGTGCAGGATATTATCTTGCCTTGTCCAAGTTGTGTTTCTGCTTGAATAGTAGAATGTCAATCTGAGAAAGCAGGACATCAAAATACAATCAACCAATTATCCAGGTATTTAAAAAGCTGTACTTAATTTTGTAAAGCCAAACTTGTCAAAAAATCTTATGTTAATAATAGATAATTTATTACCTCAGAAAATCCATTCTGTATTTTAAATAGGATTACCACTGGATTCAGGAGGATGAAAACCACTGTTGAAATGTATCAGATTATTCATAGCCCATAGGGGAACTGTGCACCATGGAAAAGCAGGTGTCTCCTTTCATGAGGAAGGCTTCCCATTACAGTAATAGGATTCAGAAGGACACAGGGATCTTTGAAGAATCTTTCAAGTTTCTGCTTCCTACCCCTCTAAATGTTTTTCAGCAAACTTTAGGAAGGATGAGGGAAAATTGTGTTTACTGGAGTTTTGTACTTACATAGCAGAATTGCATTCTCTTTCAAGTGATTTTATTTTGGCAAGCTGCTTCTTTCTGCTGGTGATTTAAAAACTGATGTGGTTTAGTTTGGTTTTTTAGTGTCACTTTTTCATTATGCACAGAGTGTAGTGATAAAACCATGCAAACTTCTCCCAAGTTAACCATATTCAAATAATTTCAGTAGGTATTATATGAAGAAAAGCTAAAAGCAGTAGATCACTGTTGTCTTTCAGTGCTCAACATAAGACAAATTGTGTGTCTTTGTGGAAAGGCAACAATTACCAAACACTGCATGAAGGCTCTGGAGGAAGGCTAAGAAGCTGGCAACTGTCCAAAAACATTCCTGACTGCCCTTAGAGTAGGTCATGGTGGGTGGTGGTCTGTTATCCATCCTTGTCCCATCAAGAGTTGATTCATATTTGCTAGATATTCTTCCCTTTCTTCTGTATGTTATGTTTGAAAGTAATAATTCTTCCAGAATTAACACATGCCTTTCCTAAAACAATTGTCCACGTGCAGAGGTTATTCTGGAATGGCTCTCTGGTAATGTTTTACACTGAGGAAGTGTTAGCAGTTTGTCTTCTTGATGATAGCACTAATTCTCTGCCATTGGGAAGTCACCTGCCACAGTGTTCTTGAAGCAATGAGTTGGTTTTTTATCACCTGATAGGTTTTTAGTACTAGGGATGAAAATTGAATTTCCAGTTGAATATAGGGTGGTAATCACCTGGTGACAAAGAGCTTCAGAGAAATGGACAGATTGGAAAATGTCTGGTGCTCTGTGCTGTGAGATTAGGTGTCACAGCATTCTTGTGAGGTGATGTGAAGTCTCCGAGGAAGCTCCCTGGCAGCTTTTTTCCAAATCACAGAGGAGTGTTCAGAAACAGAGCAAAGCCTGGGGGAACCTTTGCAGTGCTATGCTCAGGGTAGATGTAGCACTTCAAGGTACAGAATTGGGCTTACCCCTGCCATGATTTATTTCAGGTTGCTTGTTTGGATCTTGGACTTCCACAGCTGGGGTCTCCGTTGTGCACTGATGTATTGGCTCTACAGAATAGTTTAGCTGTGGTAAACTGTAATGATGGTGGAGGGAGGAAGAAAAAATGTTTTAGGGTGTTTCAGTTTCCTACTGCTTTTGGAGTTCAGTTCACCTTCTGGAATAGTACTTTCAAAAGCAAACTCTATTTCCATTACTAGTGTATCCTCACTAAAAGGCTTAAAATATTCTAAACTTCTCATTCAGTAGGACATTTTTTCTCAAAGGCATTTGGAGGTGTTGGATCCTTCTGCTATAGGAGTGTGCACATTCAGTAAGGACCTTAATTTAATCCAGGAGTATAGAGCTAGTCAAAGCTCCCAAATCTAATATTTGCTCTAAGTAGTGCATATTAGGAATTGGAGAAATTATTTAATAGTTATATTTGTAGAATTTTCCATAATCTGAGTGTGTTGCATACCTTACAGTGGGTTTACCCTGGCTGGATACTGGGTGCCCATCAAATTCACTTGTCCCCTCATCTGGACAGGGGAGAGAAAATATAATAAAAGTCTCATGGGTTGGCACCAGGGCAGGGAGATCTCACAGCTATTAGAGTCACGGGCAAAACAGGATTTGATGAAATGAGTTGAATTTATCACCAATCAAATCACAATATGGTAATGAGAAATGAAAATAGATCCTAAAAGCACCTTTCCTCTGCTGTCCCTTCTTCACAGGCTCAACTTCTCTCCCAATTTTCTCTGCCTTTTTCCCCAGCAGTTCAGGGGGGTGAGCAATGAGGCTTGCAGTCAGTTCATCACATTACTCAGGAAAACATTGGGTATATTACCTGAAATTGCAGGAAGATGAGGCTGTTTGTATCCCCCCCAGTGTCACAGTCACCCCAAAAGAGCGAGTCTGGAACATGGATTAGCTTCTAATCCACCTTTCCCCATTCTATGGCCATGGTAGTTTTAAATGTTTTTATGATTTAGTCTTGAAGGTAGACTTTTGCATAGTTTTGGTTTAGGAGATAACTGGGAATTGAAGTGTGAATTAGGGTAACACAAAGGTTGGCTGCTTCAGATTTCATAACTCTATTGGTGGGATTAAGAACAGCTATCGTAGCCAGAAGTACATTTCCAGATCTCAGCATTTCATACTGGGTTTCCTGAAAAGAGGAATGGAAAAATCTTTCAGAGACTTTACCATTAGTGTTGGATTGTCCTAATTTCATTGTGAAGTCTTCAGCTGGATATAGAAGCTCTTTCACAGTTCAATTTTTCATTAAGATTTTTTTTGTTAGTTCCATCTTCTGATTGGTGGTGTGTATTTGTATATACAATAGACATTTAGGGAGGATGGACTTTCTGGTTAATTTAAAATATATACATTAATCAAAATCTATATAGCTAATATTTTTTGTTTTCAATGAGGAAATTATTACTACTGATTAAGGGTTAACTACTGATAAAGGGATTAATATTGTTCAATCATCTGTGGTTTTTTGGGATTTTTTAAATTGTGTTTCTGGTTTTTTGTATGGTATTTAATGTGGCTCTACTACAATTACTACAAGTTTGCTTTCAGCATCTGGCAACAGTCTGGGGGTTTTGAGCAGTGGCATAGAAGACAACAGGGTATCCTTTTGTGAGAGTGCCTGTGTATCCCAGTCTGTGGCAGTCAGAGTTCATGCTTGCAATGATATGAAAAATAGATTTTTGAAATACACAGCTAATTATGGTTTTGATTTAGGAGTAATCATTCCAGTACATCATAGACAGTTTTGGTGCAAATGTTAGTTTTAAGAGACAAACACATGTTAGAATTTTCTTCCAATATTTATTTCAATTGATGTGTCTTTCTCATTTCTTCATTTGTGTAGCATTA
Source organism: Agelaius tricolor (assembly GCF_023055355.1). Taxonomy (NCBI): domain Eukaryota; kingdom Metazoa; phylum Chordata; class Aves; order Passeriformes; family Icteridae; genus Agelaius; species Agelaius tricolor. The sequence continues at coordinate 5,621,623 of NW_027269270.1, forward strand.
GTTCTGGTAACAGGAACATGGGGTTGTTGTGCTGCCCTTTTTTAGAGCAAGGCTGCCCTGTCCTGCTGAGTGAGGCCATGCATTAGCTGAGAAAAATCTGCTGTACTTCCCAAGGGTGCCAGGTCAACAGCCTCATGATAGGGTCACTTTGTGCATTGAACAACACAGGAGTAAAACTGTCAGAATTTTGTAGTCTTAAGTGTAATTTACTATAAATTATAGCCTGCTCTGTTGAACTCTCAAGTAGTAATGAAACTATGGAATAATGCTGAAGTCAAAGCTGTGTGTTAAAGCCACTTTCTCACCTAAAGGTTTATTCACGGTCAATTGTCCTTTAAACACAAATATGTGAGATATAAAAAAGCATTCCAAATGTCCAACTAAAAATTTGCCTCTGAGCAGCCAAATTCCACAGTCTTCCTAACACTGAGAGTGGAACTTCTTTGTTGTTAACAGGTATAGCCAAAGGAAAAGGGGCTAAGACATACAATGAAAAAATCCAACAAGAAATTTAGGCTCCTGGTTTCTGAATAGCAGTCCAAATCAATGTTTGTGTGTTTCCATTTGCTCATGTGGGTTTCCTGGTATTCCCAAAAAATTCCTGGGATAAAATACATCTATTTGTAATAATCTCTGTAGTTAAAGCAAACCATCACAATGGCAATATTCTCTTGCATTCTTTCCACATATATAGAATAAAGATTGCTTGAGTATTTTAGCACAACTGAAACCTGGTATTTAAGACTTTTGTCTCACTTGTAAAATAATGGTCATGAAATTCAGATTCCAGTCCAGGATTTTCTTATGGAGTCCAAGGGTTTTTATTCATTATTTCCCTGTTTGGTTAAATATGACCATCTGGGCAGAGGGGAAAAAAAGAATTTTTTTGTGACTTGTTTCAGTAGTAATGCCAATAATTCTTCCAGTTATTTAGGCTGGTCAAGCATTATTGGAAAGGTTCAATATTTTTTAAAAATCCTTAAAGAATGTAATTATTTTTACAAAAAAAATTACTTAAGTTTCTTTATTGTCTGAAGTCCACACAGCTCACAGAGTTGGGGTGCTTGTTGGGGGTCTCATGATCTCCACCACTGAAGAATGGTGAGAGAAGATTTCAAAATTAATTGCAAAGCATGAAAATAATATTCCTCCTCCGCCCTGCTGAATGAGGCCGTGCCATTCTCCCATCACCTCAAGTACTATCTAATTATTTATCCACATTAGGTGGTAGTACTTTATCAGGAGAGTTCTCCCATAGCTTGAGAGTGCATTCATCCAGAAGAAAAGAAATACAGAATTTAGAAGGCTTCCCCATACTTAAAAGAACCCAAACAAAGAGAAAAGCAAACAGAAACGTATTTCTCTATGGAATACAAGTTTAAAGTGAGATGCTTCAGTGCAGTCAGAGAAGCAGTGGATCAGGAGCTTTTCAGATCCAGTAAACACTTTTCTGTCATCATGGTGGCAATAATCAAAAATATTGGCAATTCAAGGTGCCTGATTCTGATGTCCATGTTGATGCCACAGAATCTTATTTTTGCTAAAGCTTTTCCTCTGTTATTCTGCCTCCCTCATTTCCTTTGCCCCTACTGTGTCAGTCACAAAATCACAGAATGCCTTGGGACAGAACAGGTACCCTGAGTCACTACGTTCTTACCGAGGCATGAATAGCAGTGCCAGCACAAAGTTTCTTGTCCCAGCCATCCTCCAGAAATCTCTAGGATTGCTGGTGCCCTGCTGCATTGCCTTTCCTGCAGGTGCTGGGGGTGGGTAAAGTTCCCATGTTAACCTGGAATTGTGAAGTTTCATCTCGTTCTTTAAAGGAGGCTTCCTGATTTCCTGCTTAGATGTTCCATAACAGATACCTATGATGTCTCCCTTGGTGGGGACATTAGTTTGATCCCAGTGGCTCTGCAAATGCCTGGAAAATCCCAGTTCCTTCTGCCTGTGTGACTTTGTGTTTTGGCACTTCTTGTTGTGAAAATGCAGTGTCAGGTACAGCTACAAGAACTCAGTCTCATGTGGCACAGCATTCCACCCTCCCTGTGGAAGGGAATCATGGGCAGGCTCTAATATGGATAACTTCCAAATTGTGGTATAAGCAAGCTGTGGGTGAGCTGCAGACGTTGGTGTTTGCTGTAAGCTGGTGGAGAATGTGTTGCTAAATCTCTGAGTGAGATCCATGGCAACGCTGCCAAGGAACAATTGGCTTCCAAACCAGAATTAGGGTCCGTGGGAGCGGATCTGGAAAAGCCTCATGAAGGCTGCGTGGCCAAAACTGAGTAATTGCATTTTGTTGTAACTAAGCTCCTTCTTAATCATAGTCAAGAGAAATTTGTGGAATCAATTTTCAGTTGTTTTTCTGCTGAAGACCTGAAACTCAGCCATGTCCAACCCAAACAATGGCTGCTGAGGATTGCACTGTGCCTTCTATAGACACAATTTTTATTTTATCCGTGAGGATTGTCATTCGTGTTCACATGGTAGTAGCAATTACTACAACTCTGTTCAGATGAGGTCTTGTACAAGTGCAGTGGGTGTAAAGAAGTGAGCAGTCAAGGACAGCTACAGATTTCTGAAGCATTTTGTTAAGGCCGGTAGTCTTCACATGAGTACATTGATAAAAGCAAGGCATTAGGGGTATCACTGTGATCAAAAGAAAGTTGTGGTAAAAGGCCCCACTTGGTGTAGGATCCATTTCCAGAGCAGTACCCTGCTAAAATAATGATTAAGATGGAAAAGTGCTTTTTTGAAAAAATACCTTTTCTAGTTTTTTAAAATGTTCCTAGGATTGTAATTTTAAAATATAAATCAGTAAATTCATCCCTAAAGGGATAGTCAGCTTTGGGCTTATAATTTTGTGGTAACTAGAGCTTGTGTCTAGATCTGTGTTGGTTGAAAATTGAGACAGTTGTTTGGGAATAAGAGTAAGATGCTCTTGGAAAACAGAGGAGAGTTCTGTGAGGATGCTTTAGTAGTATTCCCAGGTTTGGTAAGGTATTGGAGAACTGAAAATAGAGCAGTACAAAGAAATTGTGCAGCAGTACAAAATAATAAATAAGTCACAAGCTATTAAAAAAAAACCAAGGCAAGTATGCTGAGACTATTTCGGAGATAACACAGTGGCCTCAAAAGAGAATATTTTGAGTAGCTGCCTTTTCTACCTTCTTAGGCAGATGGTGTAATTGTAAATGGGATGGTATCAAAAACCATGGTAGCAAAAACCAGGTTCAATAAATATTATTAGTTTGATTTATCCAGTGCGTTGGTGACTGTTGATACATGGTGTTGTGAGGACTCAGGTCTGTAAGATCTCACTGCAGGTCAGAGTATAAAATTCTGATGCTGCAGCTGCGTGTCATGACATGATGAGAGGAGCACTTCTGCCTTGGGGAAAAGCCCAGTTTTAGGGTGCTCTTAGAATAAGTCCTTTCTAGAAGGAAAAGACTCAATTATGATGAAGTTATTCTGTTTGTCAGAATGACCCATGTTCTTTGGTGCCTCTGGGCTCACAGTGATCATGAGTGGAATCCTGTGAGATTTGTTGTCCCACCCCATGGCGGGTGAGCAGAGAGCTCATTGTGGTAGGTGTCACCTACAGCAGAGAAGCCATGGGCATTTTGCCCTGGACCAGCACCTAGGCCGAGCTTTCCCACATGACAGCAGCATACAGTAGGCAGCTGAGCTCAGCCTGAAGGCATGTGTTTGACGTGCCTCCCGCTCCTCCGACCACCTGGCGCTGCAACCTGATGCCATAATGCGTGACAGCCAGGTGTTCGCTCTGCTGCTTCGGTGGCAGCGTTGCCGGGTTTGAGGGATAACAACGGGGGAAAATGATGGGGAAAATATTAGTAGGAGAGATGATTGCTGTTTGGAATCAGAATAAACCTCTTCTTCAAATGCACATATGATAAAGAGTAAAGAAAATCTTTGCTCTTCATGCTGTTGTGTATGGTGCTTAAGAATGCCTAATTGGATGCCACAAAGTGCCCTGAAATAATGCTCAAATTCCTGGATACTGTGGCTTGGTTCGAGGGTAGTTGCTCCTCTCCTAGGTAAAAAACTAATAAGGATTTCTGCAGAAAGAGTGCATGAATTATGAACCTTATCTGCAGCTATTAGCCAAGTTATGAGTAATTATATTTCAGATAGCTACATATTCAAATTATGATGAAACAGATTATACTAAAGTTAGATTTGCTGTGAAACATCTTTTAATTTTGGCAAAGAGCAGACCTTTTCATGTTAAGCTTTCTTAAGATAGAGGAGTAAAAGTTTAGCAAATGCCTTCAATATCATCCTGGATTTGGGAAGATAAAATCTTTCTTGCTGCCTTGGTTACATCCCTTAAATTATTTAACTGCTTTAAATTTCACTTTTTTTATTGTACTCAGCTCCTTGAAATGCATAGAAGCAGACCACTGTTAGCACATGACTGCTTTACAATAACTGTTACACCTTACATGATTTCAGTATATTGTCCTGTCTGTGTTGCAGCTGTTTCCCAAACTGCTTTTTTTTAAACTTAATAGAAGCTGTTTACGATCCATAATGCTTTCCCAGGTATTCCTCCCTTACCATCATAACCTTTAAGTGCTCCTGGTAATTTTAATGGTGAAACATGGAACATAATGCTCAAACCAAGCCTTTTTATTCTTTCCTAACTAGAGTTGCTAACAAGATCTCACCCAAGGCCGTACAGGCTTCATCAGGAGTAACAGGAAAGGAAGTGCTGAGCCAGGGCTCTGTTCCTCTGCCTTTCCACAGGTGGGATTCATTCAAGGTGGATGCTCTCAGCTCTTGAGGGATTCTCTTGTACAGAAGTAGTATGATAAATATAATGGAAAAGCTACAGGTTTGAAATGTAACTTGGTTATTGACTTGTAGGTGAAAGGCATTTCTATGGGGAGAAATTGCAACAGCTTTTAGGACCACTGACTACTTTTGATTCATAATAAGATTGAGAGCACAGAGTCTCTAGAAACACCAGTTCAAGATCACAAGCTGACTCATGGACACTAAGCTATTTTTTATTTTCTGAAAGCACTGCTTTGGAAGCATGTATAGTGGGAGAGTTATGTCCATAAAGAAAAGAACAGTTCTTCCTGTACCCTCAGAGAGCCTTAGTGGCTAAGACTGGTGAGAATTAGCCAGACTTACACCCAAAATGCTGCAAGGCTTGTTGCTGATCTTGACACTTCATCTACAGAGGGCTTCATTACTTGTTCTCATCTATATTCTGGAGCAATAAAAACAGGCAGTTTTTTGTTTTATAGTCACTGTAGTAGTTTTTCATTCCTCAAATTCACTGTCTAGCCACCAAAGAGAATAATTCTGTTTAATTTATCAATGCACCTAGTAATTGATTGGAGTCATTCACTGTTAAATGAGCTGTACATTTGCACTTCTCCATTTTCTTTTTTGTTTCGCAAGATTACTACAACAGATGTTAGCACTATCACTTTTTTTTTTTTTTTTGAGATTATTTAGAAGTGGCCAAGAGTGAACAGAGCTGTACTTCTTGCCTCTTCAAATTTAGAAATTGGCCTGCAGCCCTAACTTTTTCCTTTGAATTTTGTCAGGGCTTTTATAAACTAAATGGGAGAATTGGAGCTTTAGTGTTTCCAGAGTTGTTAACATTTTATTTTTATGGATTCAAACATGTTACACTTGCATTTCAAGCCAGAGTTGTAGTCTTACTTCTTGCCGGGGAAGACTTGACAGAAAAGCAGATGCAGTTGCATTACTGGTTTCATTGCTGGTGTTAAATCAGTGTATAGATACCTACTTGCTGCAGTTAACATTGTTGGGAGCAAGCTCAAGTGGAAGCACAGAGCTAACTTGAGTCAGTTAAAACACATCCCTAAGGTTCTTCCTGACAATTTTGCTAAGTTACATAGGTACAGCATTGTTTGTAAAGCTTCTAGCTTGTGCCTCCCATTATGTACTGTTTCCTAACTTATTTTTATTGAAAGGTACTGACTTTATAAGTTGAGGTAGGATATTTTGGTTTTTAAGTTTGTCCACCCAGTGCTTCAGATTATAATAACCTGCTTTGTTATACTGCAGCTTTAACAAAATCTATCTGCCTGGACTGAGCTGTCCAAACCTAATCTCAAGCAGATTTATTTTTTGAGATGTTCAGCCAAAATAGGTCATTCGCATCTAAGGTCTGATTAAAAAAGAAACCACACAAAAAAACCTTCAAAAACCCCCAAATGCACAATGAACAACCACAAACTCCAAACCTAGACTCCACAGAATTGAGGAAAAAGCTACCTAAAGCTATGAATGGATTTGGCCTTTAGCTCTTCCTTTGAAATCTGCTCATATTTAGCAAAACAGCCCATCTGTGAAAAGTTGCAGTGCATTTACGCTCAGTGGTGATGACTTCTGTGTTCAGCTGTTAAATTCCCCACAGGCTCTGTTGAGCACATTGGAAGGTTTCTCCCCTAACCACAGCTTCCAGCAGGAGCAGGATGCACTGGATCTGCTTAAGGGACAGGAGGGCAGTACTGTAGGGGGCTGTTCCCCCTGCAAAAGGGGCTGTAGGGCAAGAGTCTGGGGTGGGATGGGATGGGAGATGCTGTGTGAAATGGGAGGGGAATTGCTACTCGAGTTACAGTGTAACTGAAGCTGGGTAGGAGGTTGGGGTCAAACAGCCCTGGAAAAGGACTGGCTTATGTTGGGAGAGAAAGGGCTGGGCAGCAGAGCCAAGGGGAAGAACTGGAGCAGTATAGAGATGAGGAACTGCCCTGTTGCAGGTGTGCACGTGCATCTTGGGGCACTTGGACACTGCCTTGGAAAGATGGACTCTACCTGGTTCATTCCTCTTGGGATTCTTAGGATGCCAGGCAAGGAAATGATGCTGTTTCTGACACATCATCCCTCACTGGATATTTTCACTATTCTGAATACACAGCTTAGCAGTGAGGTTTGAAAGCTGTACAAAGTATTCACAAATGCTGCTGAAGTCTCAGACCTGAGCCTTGCAAATAAAAGGATGTAACAATACAAACAGAAGGAATCATTGACATATCTTAAACTGATTGTCAATAAACACATTAATAATGAGCTATTCAGCAGCTAAATCCACAAGATCAAAGCCCACAGCATGTTCCATGGGTAGCCACTTATCTGTAAGGTCAATATTAAATCTCGGGAGCCATAATTCCTCTATGATCATTTCAAGTTTGGCAAAATATAAAAGACACATACTGCATAAAATGTACATGGAATAAAATTTGTCTGAGTATCAAGATGGTTGGAGTAGATACTTTTTGGAATTCATACTACTTCTTTTCTTGCTTTAATTGATTCCAGGAATAAAAAATTCCATCACTTTTGTACTGCCTTTGTGCAGGGTACAGTTATTACCCGGCAGCCAATGATGTCACTTGTGTGGAGGTAAATGAATTTGCATTATGAGTAATTTGCATATCATGAGTAAAAACAATCCTGCAGGTGTTGTGACTGGACTTTGGTGCAGACTGGGAATATGTTTTGTTCCCTATCTGCAAAATCCACGCTGCTGCATCTCTGCAGCTGTTGCTATATGAACTGGCCCAATTAAAGCAGTGAATGTTTAGCTACGGGGTATATGGAAGTTAATTGGAAGTTTCTGAATGGTTTAAGAGCCTCATGCAAGGAGATGCTGTTGATAGTTCACATGAGCAGGATGGCACTGCTTGGTGCCTGAATGTCACGAGTTAAAAGTCAGAGGGCAAAAGGTTGCTCTCTGTTAAAGCCAGTGGAAGTTTTGCTATTGACTTTAACAAACAGAGGATTTCTCCCTTAATTCTGTAACTTTGTTTAGGAGGGGAATTGTGTTGTACTTCTAATTCTTGTGGCTTCACTGAGAGTCTGTATTCCAAAAGCTTTCAGATTTTTTATTTAGTCTGATTGTGTTTTGTGGGAAACTAAATTGAAAGTGTATTTAAGGGCCCCAGGGACCTGCTCTGGTGAACTGTATCGGGAGAAGCTGAACATCTGCTTGATGCCTGGACACAGCTTTAGCAGAACTCCTAATCATTCAAAAGAAATTGCAGAAAATCTGTTTGCTTTTAAATTTCAAACCTCATCACTCAAACTTTAAGTTTTAATGTCCTTACATACAAATTTTTTTAAAAAGTAAAAAAAAAAAAAAAAATCAATACAAAATATTTACCACCGAGGCAGAAAATATATAAAAGAGGAAGGGAAGAAAATCAAGCAGTTTTGCAATTTTAGGGTGGTTTTACACAAAGGAAAATTCAAAACTGATTTCTGAAATATAACAAAAACGTGCATCATACTAACATGAAGATGTTTTAACAGTGATTGTGTTGTCTTAACAAACACCTGGTTTATCAGTTCTATTTCACATGTGAAATAAAATGGACTTTATAGTAAATAGATCTTTTTAATTTCAATTAACAATTTTTTACTATAAGGAAAATGTACAGAATTTGTGTGGAAATCCATGTACTATGTTTACTCAAATACAGAAAATACTTTGCTGCAAACTTTTAAATATAATAAAATGCATTTAATAGCAATCTTTTGTGATATCATTATTATTTATGAACATAACATTCAAAATATGGAAATTCAGTTGTGGATCAAAATGACCATAAAAACAGTAACCCAAAGAACCTTATAAACATGTCAACAGCCATCATTTATCCTAGATGGCTCATACCAATGTAAAAAACATATAAAATGTAGAATAATTCTCAACATATGGATTACTTTGTTGCATTGTTCCTACATATTATTTGTGTTAAAATCCAGAAAATTTGTTATGAAGAGAATATTGGGGTTTGTTTATTAAACTAAAGTACAGGTTAAAGCCATTCTTTTCTTTGTGATGAACATATACCAACAGTGACTAAAAAATAAACATTTATTTACAAAATATTGATGCATACATATTACACAAGTCAGTTATATCAAAGTGGTTTTTAAACAATATCTGTAGCAACCAACTATTTGCATTGGTTTACCATAGTGCAAACGGTAATGTTGCAAAGGCAGGTTAAAATGTGGGATTGCAATTTGAATGTTGATTTCTCTGCTGCCTTCTGTTGTTCTATGTCTAGAAAAGTATTCCTTTTCATTCAAAAAATATCTATTTCTTGAGAATGTTGAATAGTGTACCTGAGGATAGGGAAAATTCGTTATTAAGCCTAAATTCTTTCACTTATATAACTATCTTTCTATTTATTCAGCCTGCTTACGTAGCACCATTGCCATTGATTACTAACATACTAATGAGAAAAAGGAATGGAAACACGCTAAATACACTATGCCATCCCTAATTTCAGGGTTTGTCCATTTGTGTGGAATTTCATCTGATAAATTTCACAAGTCTGCACTATATATTCAAGTGTTTAAGGATGATTCTGGTGGTATTGTGTAGTGGTGTATATGTTACCAGTATATATGTTCCTGTAAATATGATACTAAGTGAAGGTGTGAAGAAAGGAACCTAAAAGCCTGCTCCTTCTGTCCTCAGGTGAGAAGGAGCTTGCTTTTGATTACCAATGTGTACTGAAACCTGCATATAAATTTGCATCCAAATGACTGAATATTGATTCCCTCATAATGTAAGAACTTTGTGGATTAAATCCGGTGATTTTGATTGTAGCTTTTCTCTTTTGCTGGCTCACAAGCAGCCATCAGGTAATTACATTGTCCTTTAGTTCATGTTCTGTAACTGCTGCTGGTAGCACGCAGCAGGTCGGCAATGCCTTGTGTACGTGACTTCACAGTTTGAGAGAATGGTGAGGGGGTATAACTTTTTCTATTTTTCTCTTTTTTTTTCTTTTTTTTCCTTTTTATTTAGTAGCTTCCATGACGTGTGAAGCAGTGGGATCTGGTGAGGATCTCATGAGCACCCGCAGCGATCTACAACCATGGCTGGTATCTTGCCGTAGATGATTTGTTCTTTGCCATTGAAGTACAGCATGTTGATGGGGGACATCTTGGTGGGCGTGCAGCAAGGGCCTGCCGAGCCCCTGGGGTTGGCTTGGTGCACCAGGTGGGTGTGTGGGTACTTTTGTAAAAACACAAATTCACATTCTCCGGAGCAGTAGTTGGCTTTGTATCGTTTAGGAGCGATAATCCAATCCCAGCCAAAAGCTTCAAAATCCACCGTCAGCGGGTAGCGGCAACATCGGGATTCTGTCGAGTGCTCGTCACAGTCGAGACCGAAATCTCTGCGGGACCGTTTTGGTGTGTCTGTAACTCTGACCTCTAAAAATGGGTTCTGTGAGAAGAGGAGAAGCAATTGGAATCATTTCTGAGGTAAGCCCAAGTTCACTAAAAACATGCAAACAATATTTCAGATGTAGATGTATCAAATTGATATTCCGAAGTGATGTTTGCAAACAAAATTTGACCTGCAATTCTGTTATAGTTCTCTCTGCATTTCCCTGCTGTTTCTCTATACAGAGCTTTAATATCTGAGTATTTGTCCCTGAAATCACCACTGTCTCAGTGCTTACATTGTTTAACTGCTGTAAGAACATTTCAGAAATTTGGAGGATGCTGGATTTTTACTTTTGATGTGGATTTTTTTACTTTGTTTTAAACTCCATAATAAGAGCTTTTGTGAGTCCTACTGAAATTCCCTTCCTAAAAATCATATTGAATTCAGGCTTTCTGGATATCAAGGGAAGTTTTTTTGTCCAGACCAAGGAGGACAAAAGTTGCTCCTCTATTGCTGCCATACTTGAATGACTCTATGACTGAATGAATTTGGAGGGGCAGCTAAATATTTTGACTCCTGGAAGAGTCCTGTGGCCAGGAATGTACTTTTGGCAGATCCCTGAGCCACATGCCTCCTACGGAAGGTGTGTTTCCACAGTCACCAACTGGGACTAGAAGGAAATTGTAACCCCCACAATTGCAACTTCAGTTCCCAAAGTTGCTGCCTTCCACACACTGATTTCTGCCCCGTGAGTTGGTTCAGCACTGATGGGGCCATCCCATGGAGACCATTTCTCAGGAATAACAGCCCATCTAACTTTGTTAAGCAGGTTTCCCTCTCAAGCTGTTTCCCTGTGAGCTGTGGAGCTGCTGGAAGTGCCATTTCCAAAGGTAAATTATATAGGGAGGTGTTTGGTGAGAGGAGCACCCCTGTACTGGGAGCTGCTGGAGAGGAGCTGGGGGGAAGAAAGATTTCCTCTCCCATTATCGGCTGTGCCTCTAACCCTGCTCTGCCACTGAAATGTTTATTTATAAATTATGATAGCCATGGGTTAGTATGTATCATCATTTGAATGGATGGAGGTGGTGAGGACATTCCTGATCATGATATCCAGCTGGCCTGTTCCAAATACAGGAGATCCACATTTATATTGGATGTACAATTAAGATATCTCAGAGTTTTTCCTTATTATATTATACTGCTGTGAAGTTAAATGTTGCATAAATATGGTTGGACACCATGGTCTTCTCCAACCTAAATTTTTCTGTTTCTATGATCAACAGATTCATCTACTACACAGAAGTAGAAGTAGAATAATATTCTTCATACTTTATGCAAAAGGAGGTATCACTTGGTTGTGATAAGTATAGAAATTTGTATAGGTTGTAGATGAATAGTGATTACAGAAACAAATAGCAAGGGAAATGCTGTAGTTTCAGGTTTATTTCAGGTGTACTTGTAGGTACATTTCAGATTTAATTTGTTCATCTCTTCTTATAGAAACAAACCAGTTACTTTGTGCACTTTCTTATCATCATGACTCAATTGTTGTATCAAGCAGAATTTCTCTGTTCAGACGCTTCTAATTGGTAGAATGATACACTCTACCAAATACTATTATTATATTATTATTATATATATTATTAATATTACGAAGAAGATTTGCTCTCACCTTCATAAAGAGATATTTTTTATTGTTAATAGAAAATATAGGCATAGAGAGTATGTAGGAACTCCCTTGCCTCTCAGCAATATTGGAGGCATCTTTCCTAACCAGTGAAAGACTCTAAAGACTTTTCTTTATGTGAAATAGTTGCTTATCAAGCAGTATTTGTTCTCAAAATTGAAAACAATGTTACTTTGATAGCATTATCTATCAGTAATTGCCAAAACCTTTTCTAGTTAATGCCTTGCAATGTCTTTCTGAAATATTGCAATTTCTCTCAATTTTTTAGATAGGGAAACAGAGGCAGAGGAAAGCTATTGATTTTTGGCATGATCAGAGAGTAAAGAATGAAAGAATTGGGTACACAGAACTTTTATCTTCCACTTCCTAAACAATGCATCCATTTTATCTTTAAAACAGAGTTTAAATGCTTTTCAATGAAATGGGATTTTTCTAAATAGACTTACCAATCCATCTTCCCCCGGTCCTGGGAAAGTTACAGCGAGATTCCGTCCGTTCTCATCAAAAGCTTTTATTTCGATGCCTAAATTGGATTCAGGCTGTTTGAGCCAATTTTGCAACACTGTCTTCACATCAATACTCTGCCAAATACCGGTGCCTGGGTTCATGTCAAGTTTCAAAGATCGAATTCCAGTATATCTTGTGCCATCTTTCATGGGCTTAATAAGTCTCAGGATCTGCACAAACACCGTTGTAGGTTTTTGGACTTGCCTCAAGTATATCCACAATTGTGCCTTTACTACTTTGTTATATTGTATTTTAGAGCTAAACTTAAAGAAGCAACATTTTGGTTTTCCCTCCATTTGTACAAGAAAATCAGCTATAAATGAATGGAAAGAACAGATTACTGAACAGGGAACAAGAAAAAACGCGAATATAAACCTGACTATTTTTTTCAGACTGTATAAAAATATTACAATATGTTATAAAGACTATCAGTAACAAAGTGGATTTAACTTAATTCATTTTCTATGGTTTACACACTACAGAAACTTTAATGGATGTCAACAAAATTACTCTATCACCTACTACCAATTCACTTCTGCTGGTCACCTCCTGAGGACCTTCATAAAGCATGCAGAATAGCAACTTTGCATAAGCTGACTCAACATGTGTGTGGTGATCCAGCTATTTCTAATTTACTCAAATGCCTCAGCCTGCTGCAGACCCTACAGCCCTGGGCAAACTGCACAAACACTTACATTTCTCTTCTCAGTGGGAAGAAAATAATTGAGGGGATTAATATAAGGATCATTTTGTTTTCATTTGAATAACATTAGAGGAAAGTCACGTGCAGTGCTGCGTTCCTCCTTCCTGTAGCCTACGATGCAGCTGTCATACCTAGTCATGGCAATATCTTTCCATGCCAGGATAAAATGGGTGTACTAATCCTAAATGGTGCAGGACTTTAACGTTCATAAATCTCATCACTTAAGATACCTGTCTCTTTAGTGCATTTAAAATAGCTCAGGGGCTTTTTATAAGTAGGAAATGAACTCAGAGCAGTGAAATACAACGACTTTTCTTCAGTCACTGTAAATGTATAGCTGTTTGATTAAAAATAGTTATAAACCCTTGAACATAAAAGTCTGGAATAAAAATGCAGGCAGACCTCAGCTCTCAGCTTTCTTATAAGGCTGCAGTAAAATTATGCTATTAAGTGTCCATCTTAATAATTACTAAGTTGAAAAATTTCACTGAAAATTTACTTTTTCATCTGTGGGTTCATTTTTAGCTGGTGAGAGCAGCAGATATTATTCTAGTCTGCATATCACAATGATATCTGTAACTGCTAACATGCCTTATATGTCCTGTCATATTTTTCCTTTTTGACATCATATTCATAAGTGTTATTTAAAAAAACAGCTGCCATAGTCGAATACTTTAGCTGATGAAGAACATAAGATACTACAGTATTAGCTGTGCGAAAGATACTTGATAGGAGGCATAGCAGATGTTTAGCACTCAGAAGACAACTCAGAATCTGCTCATTCAGTAAATGCCTTCATTCTTCCTTGGCACGATTACATGAGCTGATTGCTATAGCACGGACATTTTTACATTTAATCTGTTACACACATATTTGCTTTAAATATATAGTTTTAACTCTGAGGTGGGTGGTGCTAGTTTATGGGATCAGCAAAGAGGCAAGAATTTAACTCTCTGCTTGCACTTGCTGTAGCATGTTGCAGCTAGGTAGGTGTAGTGCTCTAAGCTGCATTTCTGTTGATTTCTATTCCTTCTAAAAATACTGGCCAGTGAAACCTCCCTCACAAAAATTTAGTTCTCTGATTATCTGCACTTGTACTTTATATTTGCGAGAGGAAATGCCCCGAGTGCTGCAGATAACGAAGTTGACTGAACTGCAGATCTCCCTTTGCTTTCTAAGGCAATGGGCAAATCCTAAGTGCTACAGGGCACACACATTATAAGGAGCCGAAAACCGAACAGTAAAACAAAGGATTGCCACACGGCCATCTGAACCTGGCTCAAATTCTTTAGAAATAACGCTCTCCTCCCTCCCTCCAGCAGACTTCAGCCAGCAGCCTGTTGGGAGAGCCTGAGGAGGAGTTGTGTGGCTCTACAGCAGGGAGACAACTCTCTCGGAGGAGCAGTGGGAGGCGAAAGAAGCAGGGTTACTTACACTCTGTAGGCATTGTGATAATCGTTTCGGTGGTGGCATGATAGTCATCATCTTCCAAAGAGCCATCGCTACTGTCATCTCTCTGCACATCATACTGATCAATCAGTTCCTGCAGTGGAGGAGCCTTGGGTAAAAGTTGTTTAATAACATCCCTGCTAATGTTAGGAGCTTGTTCCAGACGCAGTTTGCTGAGGATTTGAATTTTTATGGCTTCTATTCTGGAAGATTTTGTATTCTGTCTCCACATACAAGCATTGCACAGTCCGTCCTTTTCAGCGTTCTCTGTGGGCTGACTACTGTCATCAAGAGCCACCGGATCAACTGCAATCAGCATGAACAGGTAAATAGAAGCATAGAGCACTAGCTTTTGCATGATCTCACATTCAGTGCAGCACTTTTGCCTTCTTTTTTTTTCCCCCTCCCCCTTTCCCTTTCAGTACTAAACAGATCCGTGAAAGCAAATGCAATCTGAGAGAAGCTTGCCACACTGGTGTACCTTATATATTCCAAGGGGGGCTTTTTATACTCCAACTTTGATTAGGCTCATGTCGTCAAACCCGACGATTGGTTGCTGTCCCAACAATGAATCTGGCTGTCAGAGGGTAAAGCCCTGTCGATCACAAGTCACTAGACAGCGTTTAGTTACAGCCAAGGGTGAACTGATTTATCTGGGTACTTCGCAGAGGATATGCCTTCACATTCTGAAAGGATATATTTCCAAGTATTGTGGGCAGCAGGACTGAAAGACAGCACTGTCATTCTTAAATATTATACCAACTGTATACTTGTATTATGAATCAAGAGAAACCTTGCTCTAAACTTGCTTTAGGCTTCTACCAATCTTTCTGACTTGAAAGTTTGTTCTATTTACAAGAAAATCCTGAGAGATTACTTTTAGCAGGCAGAAAAATTATACTTTAGAAATGGATTGCAATGAGTACTAATTTATGTTGTTCAACAACTGGTATATATTCAGCAGTTCCTATTTCAGAAAACCTTACTGGGTTTTCCTAAACATTAGCTAAAGCAGTATTGGAGGTATTGTGCATATCTGACACTATGCAAATGCCTGTCTTATTTTTTTACCCCTTTAGCATATATCAAAACCCACAGAACAAATGCCTTACTGAATTAACAGTCAGTAATGAAAAATGATTCTGTCCCCTCTTCATGCTGTCACCAGAATTCTGGGCAGTAAATTAAGTATCTTTAGTAGCAAAGGTATTTTTAAGGAATATCTTTAGCTACTCACTCTAATATTACACAGGAATAGTTTGACTTGCTTTTTTCATTATTTGTCAAAGCATTATAAGACTTAAAATATTTAAATATCTACTGGTTATTTATCTTCTTTTTCTATGTAACCTTTTATTTCTCTTCAAAATGTCTCTGTGTTATGTCAGCCTAAGTGATATCTCTGTGCTTTATTACTTTCTACTCAGATACTTAGAAATTCTCTTATGTCTTGCTTATATGTTAAAAAATACAGTTTTAATATGCTTTCTGCATAAGAAACATATATCTGTGTGGTTGCATAGGTAGGCTTATAAAATCTTACATTTGATCTTAAAATCAAATGTAGCTCACTTTTGATGAGCTGTTAGCAATAATTATGGAATTCACACTTAGTGAGGGGGGTGAGGGGGTTACTGCTCAACCCTGGCTGCATGTCCCAGCAAACAGAAACCCTGGAATTGGTATGTATTGTATATATTTGAATATTTGGAATCTGTGTATTATAGCAAAGAGAAATCCTGGAATTCCATGCAATATGCCAAAGTTAGCCTAAGTTAGGACTGAATTTTCAGTTTCTCACAGAGTTTATTTTCTTTTCCCATTCTGAGTACTACTAAAAATATGCCAGACAAGGGGTTTTGCATGTGTTCATATAGGAAAAATGTTGGTATAAGTAAAGATGTGGACAGAACTCTCAAAATTTTTTTTTCCTGCCTGGCCATTCATATTCTTTTTGTATCACCTCTCCAGGGCATGCAAATTCACTGTATACCACAGAACTGAGCCTAATATTCAGCTCATAACCAGTGACATAAATCACAAGTATTCAATTAAAATTGGTCATCCTGCCCTGATGTAAAGTTGATGCAAGTGACAGATGTATCATGCTCACACATTCCAGGCATGTAGCTTTAGGGTCAGACCCTGATATTCTGATTTCAACCAAAACCCATGTTTAAAGCAAGCAGTTTGCTGCCTTAGCTCCTGAGCATTTGGTTTTTACACAGAGACAATGCAGCTACTTTCAGCATGTGGTAGCACAAATGGGCTGTGGTTCACTGGAACAAGGAAACTGCCTGCCATGCTTGTAACATCTCTAAAACAGATTATTGGTGCATTTCAAATGATGGAAATGTGTTTTTGTGAAAGATGCATAGGAAAATTTACAGTAAGACTCTTTCTCAAAAGCACTGAATTTTGGGGGGATTTAAGTTAGGGGTTGTTTACTATTTCTACAGTTAATGTCATTATGAAATTATTTTTAATTATTTCTTTATTTTAAACTAAACTTAACCATATGGCTATAGAAGGGAATCTACCCCAAGTAGAAAGTTTGGCAGGTACCAGGTTTCGCACCAGAAACAGTTTAAGATAATGATCCATCAATAATGATGCAGTCATTGATATGAAAGTAATTCAATGTTCTGGCAGACCATGGCTAAAAAATCATGGCTAAAAACCTCTCTTGCCCTTCTCATGAGGGAGAGGGGCAAGAGAAGTGCTCAGCAAAGCAGTGCCTCAGCACTGTGACCCTCTTGGGCTGTGCTCTGCAGCCACCCTGGGACCTCGCCTGCTCCTTCTCCTGCCAGTCCTCATGTTCTGGCCAGCATGAACATGCAGAGCTTCGAGGTTCTTTTCCCAATCTTTAGAGAGTCCATTAATCTGCAAGCAAGAGTGCCTTTGCTCCTTTCTGTGCAGAATTTAGTTATGGCTGCAGGGCCAAGGTCCTCTCCTGTAAGCCCAGATCCTCAGGGAACTCAGAGCAAGGGCTCAGGTGACTCATGGTGGCAAACAGACCCTGCTGAGCACCGCTGTTTAGGAGGCAGCAACAGCAGCTGGAGTGGTGGCAGAGGGCCTGGGGGTGACAAAAGCACCCCAGAATTCACCAGCAGCTGCATAACAGAGAGCAATATTTCCATTTCCCTCATAAAATGCATTTCATAGGTACTGTGAATAATGCTAGGCTGTTAGTAGAATACTTTTCATCTTTTCTGGTTGCTGGCTTATCCTTTTTTTTTTCTCTGAAACTGCAAGAATTTAAGAGAGCACAAAGAGTTGCACTTGATCAGGACCTATTGAAGGATCTAATTTATTTGATAATAATAATAGAATATGTGATTTATCTTTCTGTCTGACTGGCATTGTAGTGGTTTTGGAAAAACTGCAATGACTACAAGTGATGAAAAGTGATG
The DNA here is from genome assembly GCF_023055355.1 of Agelaius tricolor. Taxonomy (NCBI): domain Eukaryota; kingdom Metazoa; phylum Chordata; class Aves; order Passeriformes; family Icteridae; genus Agelaius; species Agelaius tricolor. The sequence goes on from NW_027269270.1 coordinate 5,639,574, forward strand.
ACTACAGAAGTAGGTGATAGAAGAGAAAAAAAATAAGTGATGAAGAGACCAGGTAAAAGTTGTTCTAAAATTAATTAGGCATAAAAATATTTTTAAAAAACCCCAACAACGAAACCCTAAGACATTTCACTAGCAAAACTAAAGAAGAGTTAAAAATGAAATGCACATCTTACTGAACTTTATGGCATTTTAATATTATCTTTGGGATTTGTGTCATTCTACCCGTTGTGTCTGCCAATAGTGAATATTATTCCCAATCCTGACTATGCGAAGATCATGGCTCAGGCCCCCAAAATCAAGCACTGCAAGAATGTTCCTTTGAAAAGGAAAAAGGCATACATCTGTCTACCTGGCAACTTCTCCTCTACTTTCCCCATTCCACCATGAGCTTTTGGAAAACCTAAAAAAAAAAAATTTGAAAAAAAAAAGTTGAAAAAAGGGAAAAGAAACCAAACCCACCCCTACAAATTTGATAAAGAGGTTTCAAAGACATGCTGTAACTGCAAGTTATGTGGAAAAACAGTGACTGTGCAGAGGAAAAGGAGATTACTAATGGCCTCCCTGAGGAGAAGGCAAGCAGAGCCCAAGCATTACCCATCCTTTTTGGCAGGCTGTCGTTAGGCAGGGAGCTCGTGCTCCCTCGGCAGCGCTCAGCACGCCGCTCGCCCGCCCTGAGCATCCGCAGCCTGTCACCCCTGCCCGGCCAGCAGCGCCCAGGGACAGCCAGCTGAGAGCTCTGCTTGTTTTGGGGGAGGACCAAACGGACATGGAAGGCAACCAGGACATTTCTGAGAAAAGGGAGAGTTACAGGAGTATGAAGGAGCTGCCTTCCTGGCAGGGGAGGAAAGGGACATGGGTTATTAACCCTGCCAGTAACTGGACGACCTCATCCTGCTATGGGCTACATTTTCAAACACTTCCTTACAGCCTGCAGGACCAGAAATTCACTTTTCTTTATTCTGTTGTTCAAGTTAAATGAAATAGTTCTCATAATTGATTTACCTCAGAAGGCAGAACTGGAAGAAATAAAGCAGGTGTTGCAAAATGCACTGTTAATCTGTGATTGCTGTTTACGTTGATGTCAAGTCCTACCTCTGAACCAGTTGGCTTCTCTCCCTGATTTGCTTATAAGGAAGAGATAACATTCCTCCTGAGCTGCTGAGGAAGGTACTAATTGAGTAAGCTTTTCTCTCACTTTTGTCAGCACAAAGCCTAAATTCAAGAATAGCAAAATGAAATAGATAGAAAACTCCGTTTTAAATCTTTTTGGACTCATCTCTCTCTTTGCTACTATAAGCTGGAAATAATGTTTGTGCAGTTATTTTGTTTGGAACAGTTAAATTTGAATAGAAAAATTCAGACATATCATAAAATGTATTGGAGTTAGGGTGTTTCAAGGGCTTAATTATGAGTCCAGCTCATCAGATGCTTTCTCTTAGCCTTCTGAATCACAAGATAAATGCATTACTTTGAACCAAAACACAGATATAAGGCCATGCCTATAAAACACCTAGAAAGAGCTCTTGCAATAACAAAATGCCTATGGAAACATCATCCCAATCACATTATGTAAATGCATCTACTGTAAGGCAAACACAGCCACTTTTAAACTTATTATCATGAACTAAAATATGAAAGCTGTAAGTCATGCGAGTTCTTGCTCCAGAACAAATGGCCTGAAAGAGTTTGTCCTTTGCTATACTTCTTTTTTTCCCCTAAAAAAGCAGTCATATTTAACCTTCTAAACATTCTGCAGTATCAGCTACTGGAAGTCAACTTCACAGACGTTGATGGTATGAGTATTCAACTCTCTCAGCTTACCAAGAAAGAAATCCACCTTGGTTTTACCAGTTCTGAGTTCTAGATATTCTGTTTCACACAGGAGAAGAGCGGGTGTGGCTCAAGGTATGGATGCCCAAAACATTCAGCAATTTGGAATTTTAAGTGGTCTCCCCTGAGGTGTACTTGGGTCTCTGGTTTGAGTACCAGGACAAAGTGGCAGATGATTTCCTCCACTCAAGAGCTGTGGGTGTTGCACTAGTGAGTCCTGCCTGCTAAGGAGTGTCTCACAAGCCATGGTATGCAATTGTGCAATGGATAAAATGGGGGAAACAGGTAAAACTGGTGGCAAAGTGTGGCCATTCCAGCCCATGATGCACTTCTCAGCTTGCCCAGGAAATGCTGCTGAATGTAGATTTTGGGGAAGTTGTACACGGTTACCTTCAGCTTCTGGCCATCTCTCTCCTGCCTGCAGCTTTTGTGTTGCCATGCATAATTGTGCCTGTGGAATTAGGCCAAAAATGCCCCGTTGCTTTTTCCTCTCCTGTGTGTTCCAGTACACTTTGCTCCAGAACCTGATACAATAGTTGAAATGAAACCTAGAAACAGATAGGGAAGTACATGAAGTTCATTAAAAGCTTTTAAGGAAGAATGCAGTTATAGTGAAAGCTTCCAGTTTCTCTGAGTTCTTTTGTATTCAGGATTTTATTGTGCTTTCTTTACTATGGTGCCTATATATCTTATATCTTGTAAAAGAGCCCTAAGGCTCTTAATTCTAAGGGTTCTGCCCTTCTTAAAGGATGCTGTCTTTTCTTTCTTTTCTTTACAGTTGTAGGTTTTCTGCTTTTACCCAAAATTCCTGACATTCATTCTGACTTTCATCTTCAATGTCTTTTAAAATAGCTGTGTCAGCTGCTGCATCGCTGATGGGAAACCTTGGATTCCTCTCAAGAGTTGTTACCGTGCTTGGAGAGGTTTCACTTGTGCCTTTGCACAATCAAAGTGCTTGAAATACCACAATACTTTGTCTCAGCATCACTAGCTACAAGAATGCTTGTATTTTCTCCGAGGCACAGCTCTTCGGAGGGGATTTTCGCGCAGGAGGTCAGTGATTTTGTGTGAGTGGCCTGTCCTCTGCTGGGTTCTTCTGGAACAGCAGCTGCTGGGAAGCGAGGGCCGCTGCTCTGAAGTTTTTTTGCTTTTCCTGTTTCTTTTTCCTTTCCTTTTTTTCTTTTTTCTTTTTTTTTTCTTTTTTAATACAAAGGGGGTTTAAACTCTCTGGTGTTCCCATCTTGGCTCCAATCACCTCACAGTCCCCTGGCTCATCTCTGTTGATTTCAAGTGTGCTGCAGCACAGCCAGTGTGTCCTGTAGCCACCAGCTCAGGGCTCTCACTTGCATCCCAACCCTCTAACCCTGGCCTCTCATCCCACAGCTTGTCATTGCCAATCCTGATGTTATCCCCTCTCCCTTCAAGTCTGGTTCAAAGCTCTGTCAATCAGCCCTGCTGGCTCAAAAGCAGAGACCTTTGAGGAAGGTGAATTCCATCAATAGGATGAAGTTATGGCAAAATTAAGTTTCTTTCCTTTCTGGCATGTGCTGGGCTATGGTCAGCTTTAGACAGGCTAATTTGAGGCAAATGTCACTAGGATTGAATGAAAAGGGGTGGTAACATTCTCCTAGAAATCAAGCAACACTCAGATATGCAGTCATCCAAGAAGGCCTTTGAATCTGGCATATTCATCAGCAAAGGTCAAATTTACAGCTAAGAGTTGGGCTACCTGATTCAACTCTGGCATTAAAAATGCTGATAATTAAGATTTTTAATAACCCTATAGAAAAAATTAATCATCTATTTCGTATTATGAAATGTAACATATTACAAACATATAACCCTACAAAATAATTTAATGTCATAATTGTATTATGGGAAAAAGCAAGCACAAAAGGCTGAGGAAGCTTCTTCTTTTAAAGTGGACCCCGAAGAATCAGGTATTTATGAAAACCCCTGTACAGAATAATGCAGAGACAGGAAATCACATAAGCTGCTTTAGGGTTTTTGAAGACAAAGGGCAGATGAGAGACTGCGTAAAATTTCTTGATGTATTTGATTCTCATTTGGAGGAAAAGAATAGAAATGCTAAATTTTTTTTTTAAATAAAGTATCTGAAGGATTTTCAAATAACTAGTACAAGTGTTTAAAGGTATTGGGGCATCCAAGAAGAAATTCAGCTTTTACTCCTCCTGCTTTATTTATATCTTTCCTTATTTGTTGTTCACTCTCTGCTGATGCAGTAAAGATGTTCCCATTTATGAGCTCCATTATGAAGCATCACATAAGAGTATCAACTGAAGGAAAGCTGCCTATACTGGCTAAAGCTTTAGCTTTACTGCCCTTTTCTCTTGGGAGTTGCCTCTGGCTGCTCTAGCAGACACTTCCAATTCCTAACCATTTTAAAGGCTGACGCTTTAAAAATTTACAGGTTTGCTTTTGGTTTTTGTTTTTTCATCCTTGGGATTTCAAGTTTTTCTCTCCCAATAGCCTGCTAGTTTGCAGCATTAGCTAACAGGTTGATAGGAAACAAGGATAAACCAAAAGGGAATTGCCTGTTTGGGGATTTTTTACCTTCAGTAACAGATGTCCAAACCCCCTCTACCATTCTGCAGAGATATAAAACTGCTTAAGGATTAACTCTTCACAGCAAGTATTGCTGTATCCATGGCTATATGCCCTACACTCATGGAAATCATGTAAAGATTTTATACTCTGTGTTGATTATGCAAATGATTGAAAGGATGCTTAAAGATTGGAATTCACATAGGAAATCTGAAAGTGTTACAGTGGCTGTTGCTTCAAAGTTTAGTTTTAAGATGTCCCAGCATAATGAAGGCTGGAGAATGGCTTTTAGTGAGTAGATCTGGAAGAGTTAATGGAGAAAAATATTCCATGGATACCCAGATTAATGGATACAGAGTTATTTGTTTGCTACTGGCTTTGTGATAACTACACAAAGCTTTTTTTATGTTGAGTGAACTTTGTACCAGGGTTTTTCCAGTACATAAATCTGAGGGACTTCACAACTGCTTCTGAAGTTTTGAGAAGAAAAAAAGACTTGCTGCATACAAAGCTGAGGTTATGATCAATTAAAAATATAATCACTTGACCAAACGTAAGGCTATCCAGAGCATACTAATAAAAGAGATTGATGGTACAATTACAAATGCAATGCAAAATGGAAATAAAATTGACTACATCAAATTACTTTATTACACTTTCTACAATTTACTGAAGTAGCTCAACATTAAAAAATGGAAGCATTTTGTCATTTTGTCCAAAGCCTCTAGAACAAAGGGAAATTAATGAATAACTATTGAATTGTGCAGTTGCCTGCTTAAACCTTAATTGATGTATCTAATGATTTATATGAATAACTCTGAGAAAGCAGTGTGGTAAATTTTAACATCCCTGTAATAACTTGGTAGAGACAAATTGCTTCCCTAGATCCTAAATTGTGTTAAAAGTTACTTGTTGGTATACCTGTAGTTATAGGTTTGTGTACATATATTCCACATAGATATGTTTAATTAGACATTCAGGTGAAAGAGCAGTTTCTGCTCAAAAGCTTTCTCATTGCACTGGCTGGTTTGAGAAATGAGATTTCCTTTCTGTACAGCCCTTTCTTCACATCAGTCAATCAGGCATTAGCTAGGGGATCATAATGGCACAAAATGCTTTCCACAGCTGTGCTACCTACCATGTTCTGTGTGTTTCTTACAAGAACAAAATAATCTGAAGGAATTACGTATATCATTATGGATCTGGAATAATATGAAATGTTTATTTACAGTTCATATAGGAATAATGCTGTGCTTAGAAATGCTAACTATTTAGTGATAGGAACATCTTGCACTTTGGGCTAACATTTAGTGTCACCTGATATTAATATAAATTAATAATATTAATAATAACTCAGATTAACAGGTTCTGTGTTTTTTTAAATTTCAACATCACTGTTGAAATAGGGCTAAATTTCATGTTCTTTTAGCCATTTAGAACTAATAAAGAGCAACAAGAAGAGGAAAGCTGGTAAGCAATGTTGTAGCCTCTTCTGTGAGTAATTTTGAGACAAGCATATTACAGGGGAAAGGATGTTAGTTTTGCATTGTGATGTACTGTGTTTCAAGAAGCTCTTTGAATACCCCCAAGCTGTGTTAGCCCAGAGTGAAACAGAATACCAGCAAATCCCACTGCATAGCACAGAATTTAATTTTTATTTTCTAATCTAATTGAAAAGTGTTTTTCACTATAATGATGTAATTTGTGGTTTGCAGACAGTGAGGAAATCACATCTGTCAGTAATTTCTCCATACAGCAAGGTATGAGGTATGTTCTTTTTAGTTAGCTTATAAATTATTAGAGCCCCAGAATGCTCTGAGTGTTTGCAGCCTTTGGAAAGGGTTTTAATGCCTGAAAAGAGCCATCTTCCTCAGCTGGAGCATTGGAGCCAGGCATTGGGGCTGAGCTGCTCTTTGGGAGCTGGCATTAATATGCAGTTGCTACAACACACCCGTCATGCTTTATGCACCTCTTCCCTCTCAAATGAGTGTGTTTGCCATCTGCAGTGTATCAATCACAGTCAACCTTTCCCATATCCTTCTTCCTTGGGAAAATACCAGGCACTGGGAGCAGAGTGTGGCTGGCTGGATGCTTGTGCTGGAAGGAGGGGCAATCAGGGAACCCACACCCTTACCAGAAACACACCAAAGGATCACCTCACATGAGAACGGTTGTGGTGGCTTGGCCAAACTTTTCCTCTTTCTGTGCAGAATAAGAAAAATCAGCCAATGGTGTAGGGGGGTGTTTCCCCCACAGTTTTCTCACAACACTGTCCCCATGGAGTTTCTCTTTCCGTATAAAAGCAGACAGCACAAGAACACACAGCACAAGCATTCCCAGGCCTGGTTTGTGAAGTAACAGCTATGGAGCATGGGAATGGTGGCTCCTCTTCTCCCAGCTGCAGGTTGTGGTGATGCTAAACAAATATTTTTTCCACCTTTCAGCAGTGAATGGAGCTTGGAGTGTATTATTTGGGCTTCAATTTGGGGGAAGTCAGATTTCATCTGAGGACAAGTACATTTTCTAGCTTTGCCTTGACAGACACCTTCCTCACATTTTTTTTTCCTGAGAAGTGCCAAGGAAGGAACCAAAGGCAAGGGCAAAAATGAGGACTTGGAACCAGCTTGCCCAAATACACTGGCACTGGCTCAGCTCATCTGGTGATGAAGGTTGATCTGAGACACGGCTAAAGAACTGAAATAATTTTTGTCTTACCTACACTGGTTCATTTGACCCCCACAGCACAGGGGAAATATCCATCACAGTTTCCATTTAGGTACTCCATTCTCAAATTTCCAGTAGCCATTATAAAATAGAGTGGATTTGGTTTGGGGTTTTCCTGGAAAATCTCTTTTGGCACTCTACAAATGATAGAGTAAGAGCAGGTGTTTAGATAGAGAACCACAATAAAACACAAATCTTCTTAATGAGTTGTACTCAACCAAAAAGCTAATGGGGTTGGGGCAGTTCTTATGAGTGTTTGAGGAGTCTCAGGCCAGCAGAGCAGGCTTTGCATCCACATGATAAAATCCTTGGGAGCCAGGAATTCACGTTGCTTTCGTTCCCCTTCAGGACAAGCCTGGAAAGGTTTCTTTGCTTTTGTAATGATGTACTGCTAATGTCTTTTCAATATTTCATGCTGACTCTCAGGGTTGTATTCTTGGATCTAATTCAGCCATTTAGGGTCCTAAGCATTAACATTCTGTTGATTTATATTTCTGTGCTTACTAATTACTAATTCCCTAAAATTTATGGTCTTCTTTTTCTTCAGATTCAAGGTATGAAGGGAAACATGGCTACAGGGAATGCAGACTTTGTTACTTGAACTGCTAACTGCTGTTCCCCCTTTACCTTTCCATTCTCTCTTCTGGTTTTCACCAGTGTCTTTTGTTTTCCATGGAAATTGTCTTTAAGCTCTATGTTCTAAGAAATATGTACTTTTCTGTTTTCTGCTGTTTAGTTAATACCTCATCAATTGTGTCTGAAGCTGTGAAATCAGAGATAACCTGTGCTTGTTTGAATATAACCAGGTCCTTTTTTATATTACCAAAACCATGGGTGCTAGGAAACTGCACAATCCTCAAGCAATCTCAGCAAGCCTGCAAAAGAATCTGCCACCTCACACCTTGAGCTATGCTAAAGGCTGGCTTTAGTGTCAAAGCATGAGATCAAAAACCTTTTCCACGCTTTGAGGTGTACACTGCAGTAAATCTGGGTGCTCTAAATCCATTATAATGGTGGCATCTCCTATGAGCTCATTATGTATTGTATTGTCTTTTTAACCCCTATGGAGTCACTTTTCTTTCCATTCCATTATATGGTCTATTATACCCTTTTTTAAAATTAATTTATTTTTATGAGAAATCAGTGATTTCTTATCTTCATTCTCTGCATAACTTTTGATAATTTATTTCGTTGGGGTTTTTTTCTGTAGTAAATAGCTCTGCTTTTTAGGTATTGGTGCTTCAGCTCTGTATCATTTTTGTCTCCTTTCTCTAGGGTTACACTGCAAGGAGTTGCTTTCTCTGAAGATGGAGTAATCAACAATATTCAGCAAATGTCTACAGTATTTCTAGCAAGGTAAGATAGATTAGACAGAGATAAACCAGAGCTGTCTTTATTTACTCATTCTACACACCAGTATTTGGAAGTTACAAAAAAAAGCACCTGCATGTTGAAGAGAAGTTTTTAATTAAGCTATCCACAGTGGCATGCTCATTAAATAATAACAGTTTTTTTAAAAGAATGATTAACATGAAGCCCTGTAAGCTTTGCAGGTAATTCAGTTGTTCCTCTGGCTGACTGAGTACTCCCAGGTGAACAGTTTGCTTCACAGGTTTGTCTGACTGGAAGGCAGAATGAAAGCATTTTTCTGGAAGTGCTTCCCATTTAGCTATGGCCAAACCTCATGAGAACTGTGGCTCTTAAAATGCAGCACTAAATTATTCCACTTTGGGTGGTTCTGGCTACTTCTATAACATGGAAATGTCTTGAATGTAAAACCAGATTTGCATCAGTTAGATTCGTGCAAACCAACATATTATTAAGATTTTTTAAGTCATGTAATAGTTTTAAATACTGCACTTGAGTTTACTGGGGTGATAATTAGAATACTAAATACTTTTATCAGTGACATCCCTTAAATATAATTTAACACCGGATAAGAACCCAAAATTTTTTTAAGACAAGATTTTATTTCCTCGAGAAGATCTGAAATGTACTTTTCCTCATGGGGTAAAAGTAAAATGTAACATTATTTTTACTACTACCCAGTGGTGTATCATGCAGCCAGTGTATACACCACCACCTGTGATTTTGCCTGCTGCATGCTCAGTGTTCAGGAAATAAGTCAGAATGAATTTATTTTCCATCTGCTGTATGCTTGAGTGTAGGAGCAGTGTGACTATATTTAAAGAAAATTCATGAGGAAAAAGAAGTGTTTCAGAGCTTAAATAAACAGACTTTGTTCACTTGACTGATGCTCAGTGATGACTTTTGGAATTGGCTGAGATCCTTCCAAAATGGCTTTTCATGGCTGTAGGACTGAGCTTAGGGGGTTTTGATTTTGGGGAGAAGGGTGGAGTATGGATACAATTGCAGTGCAATGGTGTCATCATCAACATGCCTATGTAAACATTTCCAACACCATCAAATTCACTGCAGGGGGGAACACAAAACCTTGCTTGTAGTTTTCTGCTAGGGAGAACTGAGAAGCACCCAAAAGGATGCAGACAGCTTTTCACTAAATTCTTTATTCATGACTATAATACAGACAGAGTCTAAGACAGAGGTATCATAACATGAAGTGGCTTTCTTCTTTCAAAAGATGAAATAACAGTACATTTGGAGCATGGTAAAGGTACAAGAAAGTCACAATTCTGGTTGAAGAGATCAGATCTTGTGTGCAGTTCTGTTTTTTAAGAAGCACATACACAAAGCCATGAGTAAATACCAATAAAACCTGGCAAAATGTCACAGGAGACAAAATATTCCAAAGGCGATGTTATCAAAATCCTTTGAAACGTAATTAAAAGATCACATGGACTTGCAAAAGCTGTGTGGATCAGGGCCCAAGAGAAGTCAGCTCTAGACTTCAGTTTCCAGTGTCCTTTGCCCTTTTGCATCAAGCAGGAGCTTCTTCCAAAAATAATTTCCTGAATGCAAATGACCTGTTATAGCACTTATTACTTGGGGTATAATGTTCGAAGCAGGAGTGACCCTTAAATTAGTTGAGGAACACATATGAAACTTGCAACTTCTAATAATAGTGAGGCAAGTCTCCCATATGTTGTTATAAATTTCAGTCCAAGATGATTAACGTGGCTCACAGGCTACTCTTGTAAGATGATAGAAGAGATATTTTTGCTGCCTCTCCTGAGAGGGCTAGTGTTTCAAATTATTTCCAAACAAGCTTCTTCCAAGTGAGAGATGGTTCTCATTTTTTTGTCACCTTAATAAAAAGGTGATGAACACTCTCTTCTTAACTGTGCCCTTATATGAACATCAAACAAATATTATGACAGTATGATGTGATAACAGCGTGTATGTGCCAGCCATGAAATAATGTTATATTCATAAATACAAGTCATTAATTTATTGTGCCTGTCATTATGTTTGGACTGGAGTGCTTGTATTGTAAGCCTGCAGGGAATCTCAGAAGTGGATTCAGCAGCTACATCTTTGTTCAAAAATATTTTTACTTATAGCAGGTCTTTATCTAGTATATTTTACATCAATTCTGTCTAAAGACTTCAGAAGAAAAAATGTTACTAACTACTTTATTAATTAAAATCAAGGCAATAATAAATAGGTAGGAAATTGTTCACGGCCATAAGCAAGATGGAGTGGCCTAGGATCTTTTTTTCTGGTATAGAAAAAGGTGACTGATGAAGCTCAAAGGATCATATTCAGTAATTTATTTATTTATTTGTGGGTTAGTTATTTATTTATCTACTGGTACTATGTGATGCTGTTCCTAGATGAGATACATAAAACCTCTAAATGTTCTTGTTTGGCTGAAACTGTTCATCCTGATTCGTCCTCTCTGATTCAGAACAAGTGAGGCTTGAAATGCCTGTCTGTCTGTGGATACTGTTGACGCTGGCTGAAAAGAATTTGTCAGACTGTGTGTGTTTGTGAGCTCTTAGCTGTGCCACTGAACAACTCCTTTAGTTCACTAAATGCAGGCTTGTTTTCAAGCTAAGTGACACAAGTTTGCTGTGGAAACTGCATCCAATTGTTGGCCTCTCATCACAAAGCCTGTATTTGAGTAAAGTTTTCCAGTTAGTAAGAGGTCATGCTACATACAAGCAGGATCTTGAACTTTGAACTGTGTGAGATGAACAGTCTTTCATTCAGACATCAAAAAGCAGATTTCTGACTTGAAGGAAAGGGGAAGAAGGGACAGCCAGAAAGAGAGTGAGAAGTTATTCAAGTTAATATTAAGCTATAGGGTTGTTGGGAGATTACCTGGGATCTAATGGTCTTCCCGGGTTTTTTGTAAATTTGTCTCTCAGATATTACTTTATTTTCCTACATTAACTACTTTATTAAAACATAACTATATAATCATACTGAAAACCCCTGCAATGCATGTTCTAGTTTTAGGAGCTACTGGATTATAGATTATTAGGGTACAAAACTCCATGTGTGTGTATGTGTTTGCCGGTGCATACCTGTCCTTGTTAAAATTCAGAGCCACATCCCAAACCAAAGTGATACCAGATATCTGCACCCTAAAACAGCCAGAGGCTTATCCAAAGAGGTTTAATTCTCATGAAATACTCATGACATTTTTCTCATGTACACTTCTGCTTGGATAACAAAACCAGGCATCAGTTCATACTGCTCAAGGTATACTCTTCTGTAAGCCAGACATGGCTGGAAAATGGATGGAGGTTGGAGCTCCCGCCATTAAACTTCCACAGATAAATTTTGTAACCTTGGTGGTTTTTGGCAGGCTTCTCTAAACAAGATTTTGCCTTAGATCCAAGTTTTCTTCCAGCCTAAACCCTATTTGTCTTTGCCTAACCCAATGCTTAGGCATCACTTCTCAGGGCATACTAGCAGTGTATTTGTGGATGTTTATTTATATCTGCCCCAAGCTCCAGCCTGGCTTAGCTCAGCAGCCTCTGCCAGTCCCAAACCTATAGGTGCACCCATCACCTGTCAAAGGTGAACACTGGATCTCAATTAACACTGAAACTAAGGTATTCATCCTGGTGTTATTCCGTCCCAAAGCTTATTCCACAAACCCTTTACTATTCAAATCATGCTTTCTCAATTTTTAGATCTTTTTAGCAGTAGATGATCTTAAGCTTCAATGGCCTGTTTAGAATGATGCATATTAACAGATCAAATACTTTGAGTCTTTTTAGTCATAAATTTTCTTTTTGCATGCACTCAAGATTAGTTTTTCTTCAAAGCCCTGCCTTGATGAAGTAAATGTGTAGCAATCTGATGCCATCTAACTCCATATTCCAACTGAAATATTCTTTCCGCTGCTATATTTAAGGTAGGAATAGATATCATAAAATTAACGAGAAATTGGGAAAAACAAGACTTGAAGCAGAACTCTAGTCCAAAAGGGCTCCTGAAATGGAGCTCATGCTCTGTTGAATCTCTGTTGAGCATTGAGTAAGTGTTACACACACCATCCACAACTAACATTATTTCAGCAGAATTGTCCTACTTGTTTATGTTGTCCTCAAGACAGTCGTGTCCTCCCAAATAAATTACTTTTTCCCTGTTAAAAGTTATTTTTTTTTCTCTTGAAATCAGATTGCAAAGTTATATGTATAGGCATCTACCTATAGCATGAATCAAATTTGTTATTTTCTTCTTTGGCATTATGTGGTTATAGGTAATATTTCTAGTTATGACCTCCAAAAACTATTATTGTATCTTTCTATTTGATCTGTATAATGTCATAAATTTCCCTGTGCACAAGAGTTCTGATATGAAGATGATGCAGCTGAAAAGCCTCATGATAGAGTAGAAAGGACATTTAATATTGGATGGTATCTCAGATAAGATAATTAGATCATTTGGGTATTGAATAATGTGTAGAGATATCAAAATACTTATTATGTGAGGTAATCATGATGACATTGTTGGTAAATTAGACTCTTCTGAAAATTAATTTCAAATTTATCTTCTCATTTCAGTGACAGTTTAAGTAATTTTGTGACTTTATAAAGGAATTTATTTGCCATTAGTGCTGCAAAAGGTGATGTTGGTGTATGAGAAAAAGTACAGAGGGCTTGAGTTCAGCCAGCAAGGCAATTTAAGGAAATGGAAGTTTTCAGCAGCAGCAGCAATAGCTCAGATTCAGTCACCCATAAATCTCCCCAAGGGATGCAATTCCTCAGCATCTGTATCCTTGAGTCCCCTATCTTTGCTTTAATGTATCCTCTGAGAGAGTCACTACCCCAGCTTCTTCCTAAGGCATCCTCTGGCTCATTTCTTCTGGCTCATTTGAAAATCCATTTGCCCTGTGCTCAAAGGGAGCCAGTTTTATTGCCCTCCTCCTGAGCACACTGCCCAGTTCTGCATGGCAGAACAGTCTTTGCTGCCTGAGATATCCCTGAGAGCCAGGGGGGATGCAGGCCTGCCCTCCAGGAGCATTGACAGAAGTGGGCCAGGCTCTTAAAGCAGCAAAAGCCATCCCCACTGCTCTCATGGCAGCAAGAGTTCACCCTTCCACATATTTGTACTGCTTAATCTTAATCTTTCAAGGTGGAGAAACTGATCTGATAGAGAAAGGTGGTTTGGGGGCTTACTGTAGGTACTAGAAAAAACTCTGCATTTCATACCCATTCATCATCTTTAGCCTTGTCCCTAAAAACACATGAAGAACTGCTTCTTAGGGGCAGGATGCCTTACTCTGAACAAAGCTGGGATAAAATAATGTGCTGGGTTAAGCTCAATTAACAGCCACACACCCACCTGGCTGCTCATGCCCTCCCCTCTCCTGCTGGATCTGAAGAAAGGAGGAGGAAGGAAAGATTTATGGATGGACATAAAGATAGGCAGGTGCAGCCAAAGCAAGCTGTGAAAGCAAAGCAGAGGAGGAAGAAAAGGGAGGAGTTGGTGCTCATAATAATGTTGATCTCAGTGTGAAAATTGGAGATGCAGACGTGGGTACAACGTTGCTCTGAAACACATTACTTCCCTACATTAAGTACAATAATGTCTACAGATGTCATAAAATTGATGGGAGCAGGGTTTCAGTGTGTCACTGCTTTGCTGATCCACAACCTCGCCTGCAGTGATGTCTGTCTTTATCTCTACTAGGAGGCAATTTCCTGTTTAATAATTAATTTTAGTATCATTTTGGAGTGGGAACACCAACAGTGACTTTTATTTTGGAGAAGAAAATGTTATGGCAAGATTAGGTCTTAAGTTCCTCCTACTTCTCTGTATTGTTTCCTTTTGCATGGCAGTTTTTGTACAGCTACTGCTTTGTTGCTGCCCTCAGGGCTCTTTGCTTTAGGCGTGCCAGCGACCATATTTCCATGTGATTCTTGCTTTTTTCCAGCTAATATCTGACTGTTACAAAGCTCTGGTTTTCAGTATAGAAAGAAGGTGGCTTTGTTTGCAGCTCCATGTCACAGGGAAGCTTGATCTGATGGTGTATTGCAGCACACATCCTGAAGTTTAAGTTTATTCTAGGAGACATCTAAATGCAAAACATTTCCCCACTTTCTCTCAGTCCAGCTTCTCAGCTGACTGTAATTCTGGTGGGTGGCTTTTCAGTCACAAATCTCTTTTGATCCTCTTTGCAATATTCTAATGCCTCATGTTTGGTTAATCCTCTTGCTGTGCTGCAGCTTGGGTTTTCCAGGGCTGCAGTTTGCATGTCTGCCTAGGCTTCATGCCTTAGTGCTGTTAGGTACTGATAAAAAATGAAGTAAAAGAGGACTTGCATATAAATTAGGAATATTCTGTGCCTAATATACTTCCTTATATGAAAAAAAAGTGAATAAGATTTGTTATTTATTCTATCTATTTCTGTTTTCCAGCCCTGCCCATGGGATAGGGATGGTCTCTGCTCAGCAGGAGGTAAGTGCCTGAGTGCACAGGCTGGTGCAAACCACACCAGGGCTGCTGCTGGGCCCTGGGTGTGCACTTTGCCTCTCATAGCCAGTGTATGCTCAGACTCGCTGCTGACCTCCTGCCAAACACAATCTGCAGTTTCATAAACAGACTGAACAAAAGCTGTAGCTGCCTCTTCCCCAGACAGAGCTGCTGGGGGGATTATTGCTGCTGTTTGTGTTTTGCTCCACAATGAATGTGCAGTGCTGCTGTGGTGATTTAGCACCCGGCTTCTGCGGACACCACACAAGGAGCCATCACCCAGAGAGGTTTCTTGGGGAAAAACAACCCCAGTTCTTGCTGTGGCCTCGAGATCAGCCCTAGACCCAGGGCCACTGTAACCAGGGGAGCAGGCTGCACTCCTCTGGCAGTGCAGAGCCCAGGTCGGGCTCACTGCAATCTCCCCCTGCTGGAAGAAATTCCCCTCTTCTGGAAAACCGTCATCTCCAGTCAGAATTAATGCTCAATTTCTTGTCTGCTCCTCAATTCTTTGGGTGTCTTTGCTGTGTGGTTACTCAGAGACACTGACCTCACTGCCCCTGGGGAGAGTTTGGAGAGGCCCAGGGAGTGAGCACCCATTGTGCATTCCAGGACACAAAACCTGGAAAGCCTCAGGAGGAAAAATTTCATTTTAAAGATTCCTAAATTTGCCCAAAAAAAAATTCCATTAAAAAATTTCTAATACAATTAATTACACAAATTGAAACAAAAGATCTAACAACTATTACACTCAGTTGGATAAACATTTGTGCTGTGTAGAAACATGTCATTTATTTTAATCCTCTTCTTGATTAGCTTAGAAGCTTCCTAGCCTAAATCATTCTGTGATTCTGGTTTCTTCTTTTTCACTTTGATGCTAAGTATAGGTTGTTCTATGGGAGAAAAAAATGCCCACATATTCTATCTCATTTTTTTGAGCAGAGTGCCTTTATAGTGTAACTTTGTCATAATTATCTTCTTAGCACATTTTTAAGCATCCAGAGAAATTCTAAGTATATAATGCTGGGTTTTTTCCTGGAAAATTTTGCAAATATGGTGACTGAAGCAGTTCTAAATATCTTTGCACAGGTGTTGCTGACTGGATGAAATGAATTTCTGCAACTCAGCCCCTATCCAATAAAGTCCTGCAGGATACACTGATGTGTAAGTACATGAGTGAAACTGAGCATGTTCTTCAAATTCTGCTGCTAAATTAGGTATTTTATCTTTGAAAAAAAAAAAAGTTCTTTCCCAAATGTCTCATTGTGATAATCACAAAGTGCTGGGAGTTGTTTAATGGGTATAAAGTTCAGTGCACACACTGATTTTGTGTTTTTCCTTTGAATTATAGCAGTACATGCACATCCAGCTAATACCAAAAGAAGTAAAACTAATAGCAATGTGCTAAACCTATTTTAAATATTCAGGATCTCTTCATACAAGAGAGTGGAATTAGGCTTTACCTCTATATTCTATTGTATTTTAACTTAAATGTAAAAGCTATCAAACCTTTTTTTCAGAGCAGGAGGATGGGACATTCCAAAAATAATCATGATCTAGAAATCAATGTTGTGCCCTAAGGTTTGGAGCAGTCGTGCAATCCCCACTGTCATTTACTTTTGGTAGTAACAGAGTTGGAAACTAGGGCAGCACTGAGGGACTGCCATGGCATGTGCTGGGGCATCCTGCAATCATATTTGTCCTTGCTTTTAATCAACCTGTTTGCAAACACCAAGGAAATATTTTTAAGAGAATAAAAGCTCTCAGAAAAGTAAATCTTGGTTGTGTGTAGAACAGCAAAAACAGATGAGAGTGGTGTATAATGAAAGAAGAATTAGGTAAACAAAAGAAAAATCCATAGTTGAAGAAAAGAACACCTTTCCCATGCACAAGGTTTTTGAAAATAGAGCCTTTATTTAGATGGTGGATCCTTAGTCTATAAAGCTGTGTTGCAGCTTTATACACTAAGGAACTTATCTTCTTTGCATTATGGGCTTGATTCTGAAACTCTACTAAAATACTTATTAGAATGTATTCACAGCATATCAGGTACAACTTCAAGGCTTTTGGATTATTAGGAGGTTTTAGTCAATAACAAAAATTTTCAGGGCTTCATACCTCTTTAGACTTTATATTGATTCTTGTCAGACTGTGCAACATTTTCCAACCCATGCAGTTAGTGGATTACTGCACGTAAAAATAGATTTGGTAAAGTCACCACGTGGCTGTGGGCATGCTGGGGGGAGCTCCTGGGGCAGAGAGTGCTTGTCATGGCTTCCTTTACCTCCTCATCTGAATTAGAAATATGTGCCTCAGTGAAGCCCTCCCTAATACCAGGGTCTGTTGGTACAGTTAAAAAATGAATTGAGAAACAGAGCAAGTTTTTCAACCAGTGACCTCTGACTAGGGATTGAATTGGTGGTTGGATTTGGATAAATTCATGGAGCTTTGTAGTCCTTTTTTGAATGCCACATCAGTGGGTTCTTAATTGAACTTAAGCACTGCTTGGGAAAAATGGTTGTATTTTCTCTGCTTTCTGTTGGAAAGGCAGGGAGAATCTGACCCAGCATCATGGTGAGCAGGACTGATAAACTGAGCATCTGAGCAGCACCTTGGCAAAACCTGAGCAGGTGCTACTGCTGCCAACCACACAGCTCAGGTGAGAAGATGTGGAAGAAAGCTGGGGTTACTGGAAATTGGGCACTATTTACAGGTGATATGGGAGGGAGCTGAGGCAGAAGTGCATGTGAGTATTCCAGAAGTCATTGTAGGATATTGTGGGTGTGTGAGACAGAGAAGAGGAATTGAAGTCTTGGAGAGGGGTTCGCAGATGTGGAGGAACTGTGAAGGGTAGCAAGGGCAGGAACTATAAAATTGTGTCAGAGGGAGGGAGAAATCAGATTTCATTTATTCTGTTACCCTTGGACAAACTCATTAAAACTTTGCCATCTGGTGCAGAGGTTGTTAAGTGACAAATTTTAACCCAAAAGAGGTAGGTTAGCAGTTCGTTACCCAGATTCCTCTGAAGCTTCAGCACTGCTGAATCCTTCAGTCTGGGTATCATTCCAGCAGTTCCAATGCTAACACCATTCCCTGACTTCTGTGGTTCAGTTTGCACCAGTTTCCCTCATTGCAGCTGGATTGATGCTGCATCCACATCACTCTGGGGTGAACATGTGCACACAGAGCAGGACCTGACCTGCCAAGAATTTAGAGGGTTTGGCCTATATTGTAAGAAGAACTAGCAAATTCCAATAAGCAAATAATGAGTAAAAATAGCTAATAAAATAAATACCAGGTCTTATGACAACAAAAAGTCAAACTTGCTTTAAAACTATTTCTTCTGGAGGGGAGAGTGCCTTCCTTACCCCTACAGGAAAATGCTTTCACTGAAATCTGGGAGAAGGGTACAAGAGGCAGCATTATCTGGCAAGCTGAGTTGCAGGAAAGGCTTTGATGCCTGTGCCCTCCCAAGCTAGTCCATGCCCAGCAAGGCTTCCTGCACCCTGGCACAGGGTGGGGACCTTGAAGCCCCATAGCTTCTGGGCAACTGCTGCACCTCTGAGGCCTCCATGTTGAGGGCTGGGGCACCTCAGATTTGGGTATTGTGGTTTTTAACATCACAGCACACATATCTGGCCCCAGCCTTGCACACTGAAATGCTTTACCAGTTAAATATTTCATTGACTGCCTAGCCTGTGCCTGGCTGTAGTCATTTCAAACGGATGCTCTGCATTTAAAAACACTGACTGCTTTGCCTCAGCCCAACATAATCAGCTGTCTTGCCAGCTCCACAGCTAATGAAATATTAAATCTGTTTTAGCACCCAGAAATAAATACGGGCTCGAGGTTCTTGTCACATGTATCACCCTCTCCTTAGCTCCCTGTCCCTGCCACATCACACTGAGGTGCTGCTGCTCAGGCCAAGGCTTGTTGTTGGGTGGTGACACAAGAGATGAGCAGTGCACTAGACCAGACTGTTATCTATTGGGATGCAGTGAAGTGATCCAGCCAGGCACCAGCTGTGCCTGCAGCCTGTGGAATGTCTGCCCCACGGCACCAAGATGCTCAGTGGGAGCTGCATTCATTTAAAAGCTGAAGATAAAAGTAGAAACTTGCATTAGAAACCAGGCTAGAATAATAAAGAGCACAGTAGGCATAAGCCTATACAAAGATATTTATAATTTAGTTACAAAATTCTTGTTTAAAAACAGGATGTAGTTTAAAAGTCATTGTTGTAGCAATACCACTGTGTTAATGCAAGGTGACCATACCTTTCCAGAACTTCATCTTGTTTTAATTTTCAGGGCCAGGAGTTTGATTTTCTCCTCTGGCCACCTACAGATGAGCTAAAACAGTAATAAAACATTTGCACAAGATCTGCCCAGGTCAGCAAGTCCCGAGTCAAAGCTCCTTGAAACCAGAGGGCAAAGTGTCACCAGCTTTAACAGGTTTTGGGTCGAGCTCCTCAGACCTGCCCCTGTAAACCCTTGCAGCACCTGCTGAGTGCCCAAGGGGCTTAATCCTGCCTGGGGAACTTGTCACTTAAAAATCACACCTGTGAGGACCTGAGGTTGAGCTTTGGTCTCCTGTTGCACCCCAGCCCCAGAAACTCTGCCTTTGGTCTCTGAGGGAGCATGGCTCCCATTAGAGCTGGATGAAATGACACAGCACACGCAGTGTGTACAAACCCTGCACCCAGCACTTGGCAACACAACGCTTTCTCCAGGCCCCAAGGCAGTAATTAGTAAAAGATGAGGGGTTTTTAATTCACAGGTGGACTGTTTGCAAGTAATGAGTGTAATATTGTGTGCTGTTGTTGGGTGGTCACAACAGCTGTAGCAGCAGTGCTTTTGTACAAGGAGCTGCTGGATTTTGTTGGTGGTGTATGCCTGCTCCCTGTCCCCCAGCTTTCCAGGTTAGGGAGGGTTTCCCAGCCACTGGAGGAGCAGAGGGATGCTGTTCTTATTTTTGTGTACCTGTCCATCCCCTGGCTCTGCTGGCCCTTTGCAGCCCCTCCAGCATGCAATGGGTAATCTGTGACCAGCAGCTACAGTTACAGTGGTGCTTCTCTTGATGAATGTTACCAGTGCAGTGTTTTCTTTGGCTTTGAAAGCACTGCAAGAAATTCCTTGGCAAGGCAATGACTGACTGGAAATGTGTTAGAAACTTACTTGACAACTGGAGACCTGCTTGGCAATAATCATTGAGGTGCTGCAGTGTGCCCAGGAGCAGGCAGCAGAGCTGGGTGAAGGGGCTGAGAGTCAGTCATGTGAGGAGGGAGCTGGGGGGGTCCAGTCTGGAGAGAAGCAAGCTCAGGAGAGATCTTATTGCTCCCTAAACCACCTGAAAGGAGGATGTAGTGAGATGGCTTTGTCTCTTCTCCCAAGTAACAGCAACAGATCCACAGGAAATGGCCTCAGGTTGTGCCAGGAGAGGTTTAGGTTGGATATTAGAAAAATTTCCTTCATCAAAGGGATGGCCAAGCATTGTAACAATCTGCCCAGGGCAGTTGTGGAGTCACCATCCCTGGAGGTATTGAAAAGCTGCATAGGTGTGGCACTAAGGGACATGGTTTTGGGATGTGGTGGACATGGCAGTGCCAGGTTATCAGTTGGACTTGATGACCTTGGAGATCCTTTCCAATCCTAATGATTCTCTGATTCTATAAAACCTGCCTAAATAGATGGGAGACTTAGCCAGAGCTCAGCACAGACACTGGAAGTGAGTGCTGAGTGCAGTGAGGGGCACGAGCACAGTGCCCAGCCCTGCAGCACCTCTGGCTTTTAGCCTGTTGCTGTAGCACAAGCCAGGGCCAGCATGAGCCTTGTGTCCCCAGGCCTGTCCCATCAGGGCCAGGAGACTCCTGTGAGTCCTGGGGTGCTGTTTGCCAGCCCCAGCCAGGTGTGAGCTCCATGAAAGCCTCCCAGAGGGGATGCCCAGGCATGCTCGTGTGTATTGTACAGTAGTTTGGGTGTCAAGAACTCCCCAAAAGCAGGAATGCTTTACCCAGGGTGTCTGTTTGCAGCCTCTCTTATGAAATAGTTTTCATTTTTAGCATAGCTTTTATTTTTGAAAAATTGAAAATGCTATTTTAGTTTGCTCAGCTTTCATTCTGGAAGCTTTCCTTTGGAATGGGGGTGTTTCCTAAAAAGCTTTGGTATAACTAATACTTCTCTGTGGTTGTACATGATTTGATGCTGCCTGACAGGATAAAATCAGAGAAGCATCACCCAGGCCTCTCCCCCAGTCTCTTCCACTGTTTTCTTTTGCTTTAAAGCTCGCCGGTCCTTGTGTGCTCAATGTGTTCTGGCACCTCAGTGCTGTCCCAGGGCTGAGGGGAACACACAATGCTGATGGCCCTAAGCTTTTATATGGCAACTCCATTCTTTGAACACCTTTTCCATATTTCACAGAATCACAGAACTGTTAGGATTGTTGGAAGGGGCCTCTGGAGAGCATCCAGCCTCCTGCCAAGGCAGGGGAGCAGGAGCACAGGAATGCACCCAGGTGGGTTTGGAATGTCTCTGGAGAAAGCAGACTCTGCAACCTCACTGGGAAACTGTTCCAGTGCTCTGGCACCCTCAGTGTAAAGTTCTTCCTCGTGTTGAGGTGGCACTTGTTGTGTTTTACTTTGTGGTCACTGCTTCTCGTCCTGTAGCTGGGCATCACTGAAAAGAGTCTGGCACCATCCTCTTGGCAGCTGCCTTTGAGATATTTATATGCATTAATGAGATCCCCTCTCCATTTCTTCTTCTCTGGACTAAACTGGTCCAGCTCCCGCAGTCTCTCCTTGTAAGAGAGTGCTCCAGATCCCTCATCATCTTTGTGCCCTCTGCTGGACCCTCTCCAGCAGCTCCTGGTGTTTTTTTACCGAGGAGCCCAGACCTGGACACAGCACTCCAGATGTGCCTCACTAGGGCCGAGTAGAGAGGGAGGAGGATTTAAAGGAGGAGAAGCCAATGAGAGGCGCCTTTCCTGCCTGGGTGATTTTTCCCCTTTTCCCTTATTTTAAATGGCAGGGCCGGTGCCGGCGCTGAGGCGCGGCTGTGCCCGGGCGGGGCGGGAGCGCCGAGGCCAGGGGCGCTCGGGGGCTGCGGGCCGGGCTCAGGTGCCGGCGGGGGACAGGTCGGGGCCGCGGCACCGCCGCTCCCGGGCTCGGCGGCGCTCCCGCCCCCGGCCCCGCCCGGCCCCGCCGCCGCCGCCCCGGGGAGGGCGGGGAGCGCCCGGCGGAGCGGCGGGAGCGGCGGCGGGCGCGGGGCCCTCCCGGCGCTACCTGTGCGAGCGCCGCGGGGCCGGGCGGGGCCGGGAGGCGCTCCCAGCATGGACTTTGACGGTGGGTTTGCGTCTTTGCCGTTCAGGAGCCTGCAGGAGGCGGCGGCGTCGGTGGGACGAGGGCCGGATCCCGCGGGCACCGCCGGAGGAAGGGGCAGCCCGGCGGCCGGGGACCGTGCGCGGCGGGGCCACGCTTCCAGCACGCTGCTCGCACGGACACCGCCCCGCCGCGCCGGTATGTGCCCGGCTCCATCGCCCCGAGCCGCGCCGGGGCCGGGAGGGAGCGGGGATGCGCGGCCGCACCCGCGGGGCCGTGGGCAGCGCTGGCCTTCGGCCGCCTCGGGCTGGTGTCGTGCCGGAGAGCGGGGAGACAGAGCCGGGCTCTGAGCTGGGGTCTGTCAGGACAGCCGGCGGTGCTGCCGCCTTACTCCTGCCATCCTCTCGCAGCGAGGGGCCGGCCGCGGACTCCTCCGAACTGGGCAAAGCGGAGGTGCCGCTCCCCCTGAGCACTCTGAGGAAAGGTGGTGCTACGGACAGCGGTGGGAGTGATGCGGAGTGGGAAGGTGAACGGCGTGGCTGGTTCTCTCCTAGCGCTGTTCCTGCTGTGGGGAAGACGTGAGGCTGCTGTGTTTGCCGGCCGAGGTGATGTGAGGGTCTGTCAGCCCCTGCTTTGCCATGAGCACCTTTCCAGGCTTCCACACTGACTCTTATACAGAGCAGGTTACCTTCATCTGGCATGTTATAAAATACAGATTTAATAATGCCAGACCCACCATGGCAAAAATTCTTAAACATTTAGAAATATTTTATGCTTTCTCATAGTTCAGTAAGTAGCAATCCAAATTAGGTTTCTAAATATAGTCATTTTAAAAAAGGAAAAAATGCGGGGATTTATCCTGTACCCTTAACAAAGTGGCATTTTTAACCTTCAAGTACATACAAATTAGTTTTTCTTCTGAACATCACGTTCTGCTGAGAACGTTCTTGCTTTAAAATCACCTTGGTTGGTGCAAGTTGCCCAAGGGGGTTGGGCAGAGCCTCAGGACGCTCCTGTCCCTGGGCACAAGGTGTTTCCGTGGGCAGGGTCCTGGGGGACAGGGCTGGCAGCGGTGCCAGGCTGTGCGGGCACGGCTGCCTCGCCTGGCTCCCGGCCCTTCCCGCTTCCCAGGCGCGAAGGCGGCAGCTGCTGGAAGCAGGAGCTGGCACGTCAGGAGTGGTGGAATTCAAGGAAACAAATACCGGGGGAGAGCCGTGAGACAGAGTGATTTTTAAGGCTGACAAAGTTCTTTGTTGCAATTCGGGGCGGCTTTTGTACAGCTGGAGCATCTGGTTGTTTGCTCCTCACTTTGTCCTCTTACTCCTCAGTTTGTGCGAATCAGTAGTAACAGAGTTGTGATTTAAAATGTGGGGCTGTGTTTTCCCGTGCCTTTCTATGTGAGATGTGGAAAGATGGCTTTTCTGGTGCATTCCTAATTCCCATTTCCCTTTTTATAATTGGCTTCTGGAGATTAAAGAACAGAATAGGGTCGTGCGCTGCCTTTATTGTGCTCTTCTGTGGTTCATCTTGGGCAGATCTTGACCATCGCCTTCCTTCTGACTTTCATTTGTGTTACTCCAGCGGAGCCTTCAGCTTCCTGAGGGTGTCACAAAGGCAGGCAGTGTCCCTCATTCATACCTTATGCTCTGCAGCTCCATATGTTCGTGGTTGAATCTTGTGACAGCCACTACAATAAAGGCCGACCCTGTCAGCCTGAGGCACCGATCCGCTGCTCTAGCTGCTGCTGCTGCTGCTCCTCAGCTCCTGCTGGCAGGATCCCCAGGCTGGGCAGCAGCCAGCAAGAGCTGCAGGAGGGGCTTTTCTTGCTCGTAAAGATTTGTGCATCCCTTTTCATTGTCTGCAGCTCTGTCTCTGCCAGGCACCTGTGGAGGACAGTAATGCACCTTTACAAACCAGGCTGGATCCTGAGCCTTAGTCTGAGAGTTAGCAGCTTAATGTCTCAATGGGTTCCTGAAGAGGACTGTTAGTAGGAAGGCTGTGACTCCATAATTGAGTTGTTGGGATGAAGTTTTGTGGTATATGTAGGAAAATTCCTGTTTCCACTCTAGTTGGTTACAGTGTTGGAGCATTGCAATAAACCAAGAGGCTGCTCTGTCTGGGCCCAGGGCTGTGCCTTAGAGCAGTCTAACCTCAGTGTGGGACTTGGCCAGTGTCTCTGACACCTTTGCTGGTGTGCCTTGTGTTTTCCCCTGCTGTGGGGATGGTGTTCAGACCATGGATTTGCAGCTAGTACAGATGGGAGGGGCTGATAATTACAAGACCTGTGGGTTTTGCTGAAAGAAGTGTTGGACCTGCATCCTTTGGTGTGACGCAGGGCAAGGAAACAGCTGTACATATAGATCAAAATCTTTATATCCATTTCTGGTATTTTATTTCTGTTCACTCACCAGTTTTGAGCATTATTTTGTATTTGGGGTCTTGGAGAATCTTGGATCTCCTCTATCACTATTAGCTTTCCCTTCCAAAGGCATTCCTCTATAGTTTCTGTAGTTGGGTTCCTTAAGTCTTGGCTAAACTTTCTGCAGATGGAGTTTCTGAGAAACCCTGAATCTTCTTCATGCCCTTTCTTCTCCAGCCTCACTCCAAGGTAATTGCTAAGGAAATCCATTGGTTCACTGTTACCCATCTAGAAAACAGGCTTCCATCAATGGTAGGCATCCTTCTCCTGTTCCTGTGGTAGTTAAATTAATGTTTCCTATTGTCTGTGGTCTGGCAGAGTCTGTACTGGTGCACGCATGTATTCTGAGACACTGGAGAAAAAAACATCAATACATTGTAAACATCTCTGTCTATATTTGCACTAACAGCAGTCTATACAGCTGTTTGGACAAGTAACTGAGATAAAATATGAACAGAACCTGTAAGAGGTTTTTAGCATCCTGTTCTCCAATGGCCTTTGGGCTGCCCCCTGAGCTGGGTTGTTGAACAGGGGCACTCACACTGTGTGTGCAGCTCTGGTGAATAAACTGCTGCACTGGAGGGAGGATTTCAGGACAGGCCAACTGGGTACAGTTTTACTTTCATGAAATTAGACAGCTACCAAGCACACAATGTTCCTTGCTTTTAACAAGACTTCTTCTTCCTGGATGAAGAATAACACTGTGGCTGCTGAGGGCTGTACCTACTGGCATTGCTGTTCTCTGAACTACTGGTATTTTCACCCAAAGGTTTCTTTTTGTATTTCACCTTGGTTTGCTGCTCCCAAAGCTTGGGTAAGATTGCTAGAACGGTGCAGAAAGCACTTGTTTTTGTTCCTGGCTTCTGTGGGTGTGTGTCTTGCGGAGGGGCCAGACTGTTTCTTGATTTTATGGGGGTTTTTGCCTTCTTTAACTTTTGTTTTAAGTCAGTGCTAGTTTTAGAGTTCCAGAGTTTGTCAGTATAAAAACTCACATTGACACAGCTGTACTATTTAGCAGCAAAAACACCCCACTTGTACTGTGCATGTAAATCATAAAGTGTAGTAAGAAGAAACATTTTCTTCTGTCTTGTTTTTCCCTCTAGTTTGAAGATTTTCAGTGTTCCTTAACTGCATTGCTAAAGTGCTTGAGAGATGAAATTTGACATGGAAATTGCCTCCATTAAATAACTCAGTACTCTGACAAAGGAGGTTGTAGGCAGGTGGGGCTCAGTCTCTTCTCTCAGGTAACAAGCAATAGATCCAGACAAAATTACCTCAGGTTGTGCCAGGAGAGGTTTAGGCTGGGTGTTAGAAAAGATTCTTCACTGAAAGGGTGCCCAGGATGTGCAGATGTGGCCCTTAGGGACAGGTTTTAGCTGTGGACCTGGCAGTGCTGGGATAATGGTAGGACTTGATCTGAAAGGCCTTTTCTAACCAAAGCAAATTTATGATTCTGTGATCAGCTGTGCTCTTATTGAAAAACCTATTAAAGTAAACTAGAGGTCTGCCTGATTTGGAAAAGCAAATTTATAATTCCCCCATTCAGTTAGAAACGGGCTTAGAAGCCTGGAAAAGCTTTATCAATTCTCGCCATGGAGGGGGAAAAACCCGAGCCTTTGAAATTCCAGGACCTTCCTTGAGACAGATAACCAGGAGACTTTCCCTTCCATGCTAATCCTGCACAGCAGTTGTTTGCAGTTGCTGCATGCAGCCTTTCAATCTGTAGCTCTTATCTCTTGTTGGCACTAAGCGACAGGAGAGGGAGGGGATGGCTCTGAGAGCAATGAGAGCTCAATTTTTGCTTTTCATGTCCTGAGCTGTTCTGGGATATTTGGGTATCAGTGATTGCCTGAGGCAGCAGAATCTTTGGTATTGTGCTTGTCTAAAAGTAACTGTAGCTGTTTAAAACTTCCTTTTCCTAGGATGAGTTGTTCTAATAAATGTTACGCAGTGCATCTCCTCTGTAGGATTTGCAGGAAGCTGGATGTTCAGGAGAGCAGAACTGAAGGCCTGGTGGGTTGGACTGCTCTGGGAGCCTCTGCCTGAAACTGCTTTGCACAGGGAGCTCAGAGTCCTGCAGGGATGGAGGGGATGCTGTGCACTGAGTGAATGATTCATGCCTCAGCAGCCAGTTATGTGCTGCTGCTCTGCTCACAGCTGCAGAGGATCCAAAGGCAGTGCCACGAGTGCTCCTGAGTTACAGCCCACCTTGGAAGGGAGAGGGGTGCTCTGGGTTCCCTCTCTGTTATTACATGGAGGGTGTGAATGTTTTAAGTGATTGGGTGCAGTTCAGAGGTGCAGATGCCTGAGTGCTGTTTGGTTACCTGTGCTAGTAGGTCACCTGCCCAAAGTCCAGCTTTGAATAGCTTTGTTCCAGAGTTTATTGTTTCCATGATAATGGCAGCACTGGGATTGTCTGACTGTTCTCCCTGTGTCCTTGGATGGTCCAGGTCTCAATAGAAGCTTTGAGAGGGAGAAGGGAAAATGGGAGAGAACTTTTGAGGTTGGGCAACAGATGGGTACAATACCCTTCCCATATCCTTGCTGAAATCCTCCTGACCTGGACTTGCTGTGGGAGAGGTTGGCATGCTAAAGATGGTCAGGAGCCACTTGCCCAAGCAGTGGCCCCACTCTGAGCCCAGCATTAGGTGCTGTGTGTAAATTGTTGCAGCCTGTCATTCAATCTAATTTATTAAGTGCTGTATCATCCTTTTACCTTTGTCAAAGTCAAGTTCTGAGTGGGAAGAAAGGCAGGCAGCCTTGTGCAAGGCCAGCACTACAGATTCATCACCTTGCTGGTGAATATTGTGCACCTCTGACGTCCTGGAGAGTGCTAAGCTCTGTTCCTGGGTTCCCTTTGCAGACTCCCAGACGTGAAGTTGTCTGTGCTCTCCTGGGGACGAGGGGACAACCTGTTAGAAACAGACGTGGTTCTGGTAAGTGGCACTCTGAGCTTCTCCTGCAGATACCCAGGGGAAAACTGAAAGTCCCTGCTGGAGGAAGAATCATATTTGAACTCACAAGTTTGCCTCTGTCACAGCAGGAATTACTTGCTGCCTTCAGCTGGGCAAAGCTGCACATTTTGAAGCTACTTTGAAAACTTTGGCTTATTTTTAATCTGGTGACTGCTGTAACTTAAAATGTTGCAGAAAGCAGTTTCTTATAGTGTAATATTGAACTTCAAGGTTTTTTTCCTGAGGTTCTCATGAATGGAAAAAAAAGTAGATGACAGCAGGAACTTACCTGCTTATGATGGCTACAGATGTTGCATAACAGCAAAATGCTTGCTCTTCTGCCTGTTTTCATCTTATGCTGGTGTATTCCAGAGGCCAGTGAAACCATTAATTTTTGATATTGCACATTTACCTTTTTGCAGTTATTTTTATTGAGAATTTTAATGCTTTTAAAAATCCTGTTTTTTTTAATGGCAGTTATGTGATTAATGCTTTTTTCCTCTATTTCATATTCTCTAATAGTGAATTGCAGGCATCCTGTCACCATTTTTCTGTTTCCTTCAGTAGAAATGAACTTACCTTGGCAGGAAACACTTTGCCAGGCTGGCAAAGAGACTGCTTAGCCCTAGTGTGCCTGCTGAGTTCAGCTACCACCCCCTCAAAATTTTCTCTCTCCTAGTATTACCACAGTAAATAAAGTATTAGGTGAAAAAACATCTGAACTTGTCCTTGGGAACTTCCAATTCTAATACAGAATTGATTGTTTTCAAGACTTCCATTAAAGTCATGCACAGTGTTGTGCTGAAGTTAAACGAAGCATTTAAAAACGTTTTGACTGTGCATCCAGTAAAATGGAGCACAACTAGTAGCCTATATTTTTCAGATGAATAAATCAGCATTTCACCTACTGTAAAATCTGTCTCCAAAAAGAGAAGATGAGTTCTGGTTTCTGATGGTGCTGCTTTAGCTTCTGGTTGAGAGTGAGCAGAGCAAGCAGAGCTCGCTGACCCCTGGCTCCAGCTAAGCCCAGCAGCTTTGTCACGTGAGGAACTGCAGAGCTCTTGGCCTGAGCCCCAAACCATCTCTGCAGTGATGTCTGAGGCACAACTGGCTCAGAGCAGAGCTTGGGCACTGACAGAAGCAGGCTCCTATCACACAGTTTGGCCTTGTGCAGTTTCAGGATGCAGCATCGTGCTGGGAGTAAAATGAGCTACTCTGATTTGTTGGGTTTTTTCCCTCTCAGGGTATGAGCGTTGAGAGGAAAGGTAGGGATGTTAAAATCTGTCAGAACTTAACACTCTGGAGATGAGTTAGGCAGAGAGGATTTAAACAGCATTTCACCATGTGTGTGCAGGTAAGGGCTGTCAGCAAAACAAGGAAGCAGCCAAAAGGTTGAGGGCAGCTCCATTTGCAATTATTTCTGTGCCAACAATTATTAACTCCAGTAGACCAGGCACTGTAACACTCACTGCAGTGGCTTGGAAAGCACTGGGCTCTGTAAAGAATGAAATGAGCAACAGGCTAGAATTTAAACTTGGGTCCATAACTTGGCTTTGAAACTCAACTGATTTGGAACAGTTGAATTGTATTGTGAGTTGCCTTGCTGTCTGCAAGCTGGGCCACCCTGCCCTCTGTGTAGGACAGTCCCAGGAACATTTGACTTGGTCCAGGTGAAGAGGCAGAGGTGGTGAGTTCTGCAGAGGAAGATGCTGACCTTAGGGAAGTTCTCCCTACCTGCTTTAAGGAGAAGTTTATCCTCCCTCTATTCCCATTCTGTCCTTTCCATTAGACACTAACTCATCTGCTGGTGTTCCCTAACAGAAATCTCCAGCTGCATGCACATGGGAAACATTAAAGCAATGAAAGCAATGATAAAATCCTAACTAAAGATAGCTTCTATTTAACAGACCTCCATTAAAAAACTTAAAAAAAAAAAAAGGAAAACCATAGCTCCGGACTTGGATGAAAAAATCCAAATCTGAAAAGTCTATTTTAAGGAAAGTGTCAAGGTTAAACTCTGATAAAAATACACTGCAGCTGTGCATTACCTTGGCTGGATCAAGACTGCAGCTTTCAGCAGTGCTGGGTGGTACCTGCTGTCAGTGATTCTTTACCATGTACTTGGAGCTACCTATTTGTCCAGAAGTGGAAGTGCTTAGTATTAATGTTTTATTGATGGTAAATATTGAAATTAGACATTCACAAGATATTCCTATTAAAGTTTTGAATTATTCAGCTGCCTGAATTGCTTTCAGGCCTCTGGTCTGGAGGCATGGTAAGTTTGATCAGTGTATGTTATGGACAGACATGGGTATAGATATAGGGATAAATGTAGTTTTTTGTGTAATAAGGGAATCCTGCTGTTTACTCATCTAATAACAAGTTATCCATCCAGTCTTTACTCATTTAATGATGAGATATTGAAATAAAAATCTGATAGCTTAGCTCTCCTCTGTTGGGTAAAACTGCAGGTAGAGGTCAGCCCTTGGCAGCAGGGTTTGTGTTACAGGCCTGTGGACTACAGTGCCTGTCCCAAAGCACTGGGCACGTGCTGCACAGGTCAGTGTGCACAAAGAGACTCACTGAACTTCACTGAGGTGATCTACAAATGCTCCTCTATGATGCTGAAATGTCCTGCTACACAGCTAAAGGTGTGGCACCATTTGTGTGGACTTGGTGCTTTCTGGAGCCCTTTAGGACTGACTTCCTGCCAGGAGTGCCAGCCACTCCTTCTGTGCTGCACTTCAGCCCTGCAAACAGGTAGCAGTGGTTTTTATGAAGCAGCAAAGAGAGGACAGGAGCTTGTCCCAGGAATCTGGGACAAGTTCAAGGTTCTCCTGAGCCAGCTGCTAGACTGGGGAAGTCCCATCCTACCTGTGAAGCACCATTTGCCTGCAAATGGGATTGATTTCCTCTGCAAATATTTGCCTTTGATCAGGCTACTGGATTGGAGCCCCAATTTCCTCCAGCGTATAAAGGAAATAAATAAGGCTTAACATCTTTGCCACGATTGTGTGTTTTCAAAGGCTATTTACAAAAAATCTTTAACTTTGGCTGACCTTAGTACAACGTCATTGGGTGAAGCTGCAGGGAACAGTTGGTTTCTGTGCTGTGCAGTCTTTATTTTGGCTGGCAGTCTGTTAACTCTGATAAGTGGGTAAGCGCATGCCAGGCAAAGTCAGGCGTAGCGTGAGATTCTGCTTTGCCTGAGAGGAAGTAGCCCCAGAAACAGCTTTGTAGGCCAGTAAACCAAAACCCATATTTGGAGTTGACTAGCTCTGGATCTTGAGGACTTGAAAAGGACTCGAAAAGGACCCTGCCAGGTGTTTTGTTGGTCACTTTCCCTTCTCTGGGTGTAGAGCTGTCCTGCTCTAGTGAGAATGGTGCTCTGGCTCTGTTGTGCTCTCAAGTGCTCTGCCTTGATCACAGCAGGCTGCTGCTGCTTTCCCTACCCTCTCCAGGGAAAAAACAAAACCAGCTCTTGTTCCTTGTGAATACCTTCTGGTGGCTGCCCTGCTCCAGCCTCCTTCAGCAACAGCAGAATGACACTGGGAATTAGTGTCATTGTGCCCAGAGGGCGTGTGACAGCCATGACATTGGACTCTGGCTATGGTGGTTGTGTGGTGCTGCTCTGGGGTGGTTTTGGTGTTTATTTCCAGCAGCAGCAGCAGTCCCTGGAGCTAAACAGCATTTGTTTGCAGTTTCTTGAGAAGCATAACGCATTGTCAGCTTGGAAGAAACAGACTTTATTCTTTTTATAATATTTTACATTCCTAGATGGCCTACATCCCATCCTGGGAATTGCATTCAAAGGCAGCGTGAATTCAGGTCAAACTTTGCCTACTTGTAGTAGATGGATGTTACTGATAAAAACATTTTACGCACACTGGGCAGAGATTTACTTAAGCCGCTTCTCCAAGCGCCTGTAGTGAATGTACGTTTCCTCTGAGCTCACTGAGAATGGTAACGTGTTTATTGCCTTTATGTGAAACACTGTTTTGACAGATTTCCTCAGAAGAAGCACAAAAGGAGATGTCCTGTTCTTTGAAAATAACTGGAGCCACTGGCAAGAAGCAGCGACGCTCTACCGAACAAGGGAACGGCTTCCAGGTTATCCAAACATGCTGCTGAACTGACTTTTGCAGCTGCATTTTCCAATGTACCATGGGATGCATCAAATCCAAGGCTGCCTTCCAAGGTTCCAACTCTGTGCAGGATGAGCGCATCGGGGCAGGCGGCGAGGGCTGTGCTGGGGAGAAGTCGTCGCTGCTGGCGGTGCAGGCGGAGGAGAAGGGGCCCTCGAGCGCCGCCGTGCTGGACTACGCGCACCGGCTCTCCCGGGAGATCCTGGAGCAGGCGGTCAAACAGTGGGCGGTGACCGAGAGCAAGTACAGCGACATCCCCTTCATCGAGAGCGACGTGCCCTGAGCCTCCTGCCAGGACAGCCCCTGCTGTCCCCTGAGCATCACCGTGGGGAGGTGTCTGCAGGG
This sequence comes from Agelaius tricolor, assembly GCF_023055355.1. Classification (NCBI taxonomy): domain Eukaryota; kingdom Metazoa; phylum Chordata; class Aves; order Passeriformes; family Icteridae; genus Agelaius; species Agelaius tricolor. The sequence goes on from NW_027269270.1 coordinate 5,671,719, forward strand.
AGAGCCTGAGAAAATCTGCCTTTCAGCCTGGATTGCTAACAAACCACTTGGATCGCAGTAGAACCTGTTTGTCAAGTGTCATTCCTTGTCAGCCATGTGTTGAGTGTAGTCTGTCTTTGTACGTGTTGGATGTGAGCAGAAATCAGCGTTAAAAGGGGGATGAGAAGACTGTGGCTGCCCTGCACCTCTACAAGCACTGCCACAGAGGACAAAACGTGGATTATTTCTGTGTTCTGCATAAAAGATCAGTGGTCTGTCTGTAGGTGAGATGAACTCTCCGTGCTTGGTGATTTGTCTGCGTTTCGCTAAAGTGAAATCAAGGTGTGCATGTAGCAAAGGTTACTGCTGTCATAAATTTTACTTTTGATTCTGAGACCTAACCAAATCTGTAAAATCGCAAAATGAAGGTGATGGGAGGCGCTTTGCAAGCCCCAGTAGTATTCAGGGAGCCATTTGGATGATGATGCTATTCACCTTCCATTGAAGTGAACCAGTGAGAAACGTGCCAGTGTCGATAAGCAGTGCATTATCATTAACAGATGCTTCTGTAAATGCTTGAGAGCTTGTCTCTAAAACCCTGCAGTGAGATAGGTTAATGACATCTGGTGCTGTGTTCAGACCAAAGCTGTTTGGTTTTTTGGTTTTGTTTGGGGTTTTTTTGTGTTAGGGTGCCAGTTCGGAAGGATTTGGTTTTGTTGTTTTACTGTAACCCAGAGAGATGTGCAAAAACTACTGCTGGTAACTGGTGAAAGGAACCTTCAGAGGTGTGGCAGTGCTTTAGGACAGTTTGCTTCATGGCAGCTGTGGCTGCATTTCACTGCAATTCCACTCTGTAGCATCACCCTTGGGATAGGACATCTTCCTTCAGCTTCTGTAGGCTGCTGCTTCCCCATGGGAAAACCTGTCCATGGCAATGCCAGCAGGAGCCTCAGGAGCCCCAGCCCTGAGCAGTGCCCTGAGTGCAGAGTTAGGGACCAAGCCTTAGGCCCCAAGCTCAGGGGCTCCATTTCTCCCCCAGTGCATCCCCACACAGCTCCCTGCTTGCCCAGGGCTCACAGCCTGACCCACTGCACTCGAGTGCACCACTGACACATCAGGACACCGACGGATTGTTTCATTCATCCCAAAGGTACAGTGTTGCTGATGCTTTATACAAAGTGAAGGCCTTCCAACAGCTTGGCTTTTACCACCTGTTTGTTCTTTTCTCTGTGATGCCCAGTTTAAAAGACATAGTTCTTTTTCCTAGATCAAAATGTTTTCCATTTTGTTTTCATTTTATAGAGAAATGCTTTCCATACTGGCTAAAGCTGTTACTATTTTTAAAAGGTACACATAGTTCTAGTAAATGATCCAAAGCATGATTTTTCAAGCAATGGGAAGCAAGCAGAAAGAGGACCAAGTCAAATGCTGTAGAAAGACAGTCTATGAATTGAGCTGTTTTGCAAATGTTGTGACACAAACTTAGGTATTTGAAATTCACCTATATGGGGAAGTGGTTTTATCAGGAATGGAGGGTGAAAAATGCTTCTCTATGACACAGCACAAGGCTGCCATTAAATCCCAGTGACCAGACTGGATTCCCAGTGACCTGCCATTAAGGCTGTTTCAGGCTTTTGCTGGAAAGGAGAACAAATTCAGCTTATGCTGTTAACGTCGTCCTCTTTGAAGTTACGTAGTCGTCTTCAAAGCCATTTGCAAAGTGGGACCAAGGTTTTATGGTTCACTTAAATTCTCCTGATAAGTGATGTTCCTTCAAGTTCTACAGCACATATTTGATCATACTCTGTTTGCTTTAAAATACCTCCATATATTAGTGTGAGTTAGAAAGCAAAGCCAAAACACTGATCAAGTACATATCAATTGGATATTGCTTAACCTCAGTATTAAAAAATATTAATATTCTTATTCTAGCTAAAATAAAGCTTTAATACAAAAAAGAAAAAAAAGGGCCAACCTTTCTAACATGAGTGTGGGCTTGAGAATGTGAACACTGCTAACCACAGTAATTAAAAAGCCAAAGCTGCACAGCCATTGTTGGCCAGGCAGGTGAGGAGCAGGTAGAAAACTGCACTGGCTGTCAGAGCACCTTGAGGTGGATCTGCCCTGGCCCTTGTACAAGGCACTTACAGGCAGTGAGGTGCTGCAGTGCTTCCTGCTGCCACGTCTCAAACCTTTCCTCTGGATGTGGCCTTAGCACCTGACACTCTTCAGGAATATCAGATGCCCTTTTGAGAGCAGGCAGAGAGAGTTATAGCACAGCTGAGGTTCCACCAGAGCATCCCCTGTGATCAGCACTCGGCATTTCCCAGAGCAGGGGTCACCCAGGCACCCTGAACGTGCCCCTGTGGGGTGGCTGCCCTGCCTGCCCCACAGCTGCCCCCGGGCTGACTCAGCACCAGCTGCTTGGTGGCCCAGCCAGTCCCCCACCTGCAGCCACCAACCTTGGCACTCCCTGGTGCCTGAAGATTCCAGCAGCTCCAGAGTGGCCCCAAGTGCAATTCCAACTGCTTTAGGATGCTTTCCATGACACTGGCACTTCAGGGAAGGCACAGCAGCAAATGGAAAGCAAACAACAGGGAGACGGCTTCTCACCAGGAAAATCATCTCTTTTACAGGATGCTGTCCTTATAAATAATGCACTTACCCTTAATAGAAAATAAATCTGTTCAGTGCTACAGTCTGGTAAGAGATGGAGGGAGATAACTCCCCAGAGCTCTGCTGTATGTACATTTAATAGGCACAATACTAATACATTGTAAAAATAAAGACTTCTTCACCAAAACAAATTTATGCTAAGCTGTGCTAGAGTTTTAGAGCCACTGACAGTGGGTTTCCAGCTAAGTTACCTTTGATTCTTTGACTTCATTTTGTGTAATAAAGGCACTCCAGTTTGGGACTGGCATACTCTGCAAAACTGTTTACTTCTATTTAGGAGTTAAAAATACATTTGCTTTATATTTTCTCCAGGAAACAAGATTAATCTGAGTGGGTATGATGTGACTGACTTGATATTCTAATAATGGTTCAAAATACATTAACTGCAGCACAACTTTGTACAGTTGACGTTTCTGGACTAAGGCACATCAGTATTCCCAAATAAAACACACTACAATATATTTTTACAATATTTTTTGTGGAAAATATTTTCTTGTGGACCAAATAAAATTCAAATTACCATCTGCTTGTATGCCTTTTATTTGAAAAAAACCACAAGATTGCGAAGATTGGACAGGATCTTGTTACCTTGAGCTTGGGATAATTCTTGTTCCCATAAATTCTGGAAGCAACTGAACATGCAAGTCAAAGTTTATTCATTCAAAAGTATGCTCTTCCTAAGATCTTGTACAATCAGAGAAGACATGATCTCTACTCCCTGGGAATTATTGTTTTTTGTTTAATATAGTTGGCTGAAGATTGCTCCTTTTATAAATAATGGAATTATGGAATAATAATTAAAAATAATGGAATTATTAAGATAACAAATCTTGAAAAAATTATTTTAAAATAGCAATTGTTTATGAACGTAAAACATATAAAAATATTAAATAATACAGGGGGAGCACTTCTTATGGGACCAGCTTGAGGTAGAAAGTCTTGTGACACTTTCAGACTTACCTAGAGGTTTTAATGAAATCTCAATTACTTTTGGAACTAAACTCAAGGACAGTCCCATAACAAGTATGTCCACAGTAACATACACTTGCAGCTGAAATTTTAACAATTTTATCTTACAAGACACTAGTGCCAAAGCAAGGTGCCATTTTTTCTTGATTTAGCTCTCCATTTGCTCACCTCTGATTTTTTGAAAGTCACTCTTGGAAGTTCACCTTGATGCCTGAATTTCCTGGACTTAGTTTCCAGGCAACAGCTCCTAGAAGGAAGGAGCCTTAAGCCATTGCAGACCATTGATGTTCGTCATAAAAAAACTGCCCAACATTGAAAACTCCACCATGGTTCTGCTGTAGCTCTGACTTTTTCATCCCCCACTGCTGACTGTGGCATTTGAACAATAGTTTTCTTCCTTTGTTCTTCAGAGAAGCCAAAATTTGTACTTGTGACCTGCCTGTAAGTGTAGAAGCAAGCAGAAAGAAACACTGCTACGTGCTCTGATGAAGCATAAAAAAGAAGGTGTAATGTTGAAGAAAGATTAGTAGCTGTCTGTATACAAAAGAAAAAATAATTTTCCCTCCCACAAATACTTGTATCAAGGGGTTCTGGTTATGTTGTGTAACTTCATGTCTTATCAGCATCAGAACCCCACCACCTTGAATGCACTGGAGATTGCTGCTTGGTGTTCACAGCAAGGTTTGAGGCACTTGTTTCTTCACCACTATTAGACCAAGAAAAACCAGCAATTTTCTGAAATCGTGAAATACTGATTATGCAGTTGAATCAGACATAATGACATTTTAAAAAGTGGGCTATGCAAGCAAAGTGAAGTGTGCTTCAGGCTCTGGCAAGATTATCACATTTGAAACAAAGTTTACATCACACAGCAAGGCTGAAAAATTACAAGTGTTTAATCAATAGAACAATTTTTTGTTCTCAGACTAATAATGTATCAGTCTGAGCTTTTATTTAAAAGGATATTTAACACCATGGATTCTGTCTTCCATTTTCCTTTGTAGCTCTGACTGCATTAAAGGTTTAACCATATTTTATTTTCATTGTACGCAGAAGAATCTGTGGCACAATCCCAATTTACCAGATCAGTGACAGAGCCAAGAACACAAAAGATCTCTTGACTTTTTGCTTATTAGGTCACCCCTTAAACTGTGCTCTTTTGCCCAAGGGCTCCTCCTAAACTAAGAGCTGATGCAAAAAATTAAATGTTAATCACTGTCTAAAGCTGTAAAAATAACAATTTGCCTTGAAGTAATTTTTCCCATTATTAACCAGAGATACAATTATTTTCTCATTACAAAGAATGTTCCTGAATGCAAAAAAAAAAAAAGATGAAGAAAAATAGACTTGTGAATCTCAGGCTAGCTAAAAAAGTCTTGTCCAAACTGATCACACTGCAGTTAATTTTTGTATCACAGAACTAAGCAGATAGATGTCAATAGGTTTGATCTTTACAGCTTGAGATCATCGTTTCCCAGTGGTTTAAAACAATTGTCCACAAATTCATCGCTGACTTCTTCTAGAGCAGCTGGCTTCCATTTGGGGGACTGGTCTTTGTCAATCAGCACTGCCAGGTGAACAGAGAAACACCAAAGTTACTCATGAACTTCCTCTAATTAAAATGACTTAAGATTGCATCAAGACAGATCACTACAGTGATTCCATGGGGGAGACAAATCTGTGTGTTCTGGAGAAGGCAGAGCTCCTGTAACACAGATGTTTCTACTCTAGCAGAAGTTCCTGAGTTGTGACCTGCCCAGAGATGTCTCTGGGAGTTGCTGGATGACACAAGGAACAGTGAATCACTTCAGAGCAGCCCAAGATTTGAAGGAACAGCCCTGAAATGAGTGGTTTAGTCAGACCTGCCACTCGTGGCTGACTTACACTTCATGGGAGCCTGCGAATGGCACTTTACAGTGCTGCTTTTGGACAAGGCTTTCACACCTCTGTGCAAAATCTGACTCTTGGGAGAGTACAGGAGATGACTCAGTGGTGCTAAGTGCCTAAAGCTAATTTAAACACATCACATTAATAATGAAATAACTCATGAGGAGGGTGTCTTTGTGGGAACTGAGGGTGTTTATTTGTAAATACTGACAGCTGCTGAGGCCTGGGTACATTTAACTGTGACAATCTGTATAACCTTAGTACACAGACTTTATGCTGCAGCCTGGGAAATACAGCACTCAAGATAAAAACCATCACTGAATGAATCACATGTAAAAGGCTAACAAGAAAATGCCAATTCCCAAAGAACATTCCCTGTATCACAGGAATGTTGAAGGCATGTCAGCAATGGCTGCATTAGCAAACAGTAAAACAAGAGTTAATTTGTGTGTAAAACTGACCAGTATTAATGGACTTCCAGAGCATCCTTCCAAACACCTTTCAAACTTTAAGAAACCCATAAAGATGCTACTGAAAATGTGACATTTTTATCATTTAAAGAAGAACAGCTGTAAGAACTGTGGCTCCCTAGGATGCACTGGTTGCCAACAACCCTCACAACCCTCATTCCCTTCAGATGAGTGAGATCAGCACCTGATTTGGAGATGCACCTGTGGCCTGGGGGGAGGCTCCTGACCAACACAGCCCACAGCATATAAGAGAGGATGGGCAGGAAGAGGGAGCACATTTCCAATTTCTCTCCTGAGAATGGCCTTTATTTGTTTGTTTTCTGACAAAGAGTTTAGAGGAGAAAGGTTCTAAAGGCAGGTGAACTATGGCACTCACAGAGACCAGGTATTTTAAAGAATAACAGCTATTTTTGGGTAAGTTGTCATGTTTTACTAAACTGAGTTTGTTCTTATTGAGTGAACTAGAAATATCCAAGATGAGGAATGTGTAAGGGGGTGGAATGTTATGTTCAGTTAAAAGAATACCTACCTAGAGACTGTGCTTAGCAAAGTAACAGGCCTTATGCTCTGCCCACCAACTTGTAGTAAAAAAAAGATGTGACCTGAAAACTTCTCTTTAACTTTTCTGTCTTTAACCAATGGTTGAAAATGGCTAGAAAATACACACAATTCAAACGACAACTGCACAAATTAATATTTCTGTAGCTGAAGATACACAGGCATACATCCCCACAGAGAAAGGCAAATCAGAGCCCTACACCTATTTACTTGTAAACAGGGAACTAAGGACTCCTTAGAAACAAATTAATTGTAAAAGGTAACCCATTAAATGGGAAACTTCAATTCCACTGAAAACAGAATCCATGAGGACAGTTCTTTAGAGGAAAAGTCCTGTAAAAGAGTGCTTTTACTGTGATGTTCAACTGGGTAACTTACTGAAAAGCTGTGATCTTGCAGGGTATTTCTGAACACAGTGAAACCACTGATTGCCTTGGGTGAAAAGATGTGATTATCCCAAATCAACTATATTTATTCCATTGGAATAAAAATTATCGACAGATTTTCTTCAATTTTAGTTGAAGTTCACAGTCTAACTGTTATCCACAAGAGTCAACATTGACTAGAGATGGTTTAAATTAGAGAGGAGAAAGTGTCCATGTGTATGTTAGTACAGCTTCCCCTCTGCCATGCTGTAAGTGCTGCTAGTTCTCCACTCCAGGGTACTGCTGTCTATTCAAGTTTATCTTTCTGTTTGGATCTGTGGCCAGTTTTACTCTGGAGGATAAACTCAATGCTCATAATGGTCTCTCCAGTAGAGTCTTTAATCTTGTATGAGTCGAAATATTTGTTTTCTAGTAGAATCATGAAAATAATCCCTTTCTGCATTGACTTCTTTACATTTTGTATCTCTCCAGCCTGACATCAATCATTAAGAAAACAGAAATTCTGAAGACTTCTAAGGTAGGCTAAGAGAATTCATTCATCATTATCAATGATAAAAGTAACTGAGCACAGACATTGTGTTAAGGGTTTGTTCTTGTGTTTCACCTTTTTTAATCAAAATCCCAAACCCCTCTGTTCAGCAGCAGTGACTTTAGCAGACTTCAGGTAGTGCTCTGTTGCTGAGCTTCCTCCAGCACAGTCTAAACTCTGGTATTTCCAAGCCCCTGACATTCTGTTTGCTGCCATAAAGTCTCTCAGCTCGTGCAGGGCCCTGGGGTGCCCTGGGTACAGCTCACATCTGCCAGCCCTGCAGGGGAGGTGGCAGAAGCTGCACAGAAACATCATCTTTGCAGCATCAGCAAGATGTAGAAGACCTTTACAGTTCCATTTCAAGTGCACATTCCTGCACAAAGAGTTAGGAGGGTGAATTAACAGATATTTGTCTCTGAGATTTGCTGCTGAGATTGTATCCTACCTGGATGTGTTTGAGCACTTTTCTTAGGCAGTAAGGTTTGAAAAACAATTCTTGGCAACTACCCAGACCTATGCATTTCTTAGTTGACATACTATTCCATTAATCAAGGTGAAAAATTGATACCTAATGTGTTCCAAGTCCACAATTACTCTTTTATAGGAAAATGCTGATGAAATGTGATCCATGTGTTTTACGCTTTAAGAGTTTTGGCTTTTCTTTAATCACTCCAATCACAAGAATCATAAACAGGGAAGACTGCCACAGCAGATTTTCAGGTTGAAAGAAAACTGGCTAAAAATAAAAAAGAAATTTTGACCTCAGGTCAAAGTAGGTTTAAAAAGCTTTAAAACTACTCCCTAGAAAGCCTTTTAAAATTATGGTTTGAAGCAGATGAAAGGTATTAGTAAAACCTGACCTGTGGCCATTGGCTGCCAAGAAACATTCTTAAACTAAAATCTGATTGTTGTAACTCAACTTCTTTTGATGGTAGATCTTTTTGTGGTGGAGAGGGTCAAGAACTGGCTCTTAAATGCTTGTAATGTAACCTTTTAGGAAAGAGAAAGCTAATACATAACACTTTTATCAATTTTATTCACAATGGTTGGTTCTGTGAAGTGCTTAATAATCTCCCTTCCTGTTAAAAATGATGCTCAGTACATTGATGGATAATGATTTTTATGAATTTAGACCAAACTACAAAAGTGATCTTGAGTCAGATTCTACACTCCTCTGCAACAGGAGAAACAATGCTAAGAGTGAAAATCTGGGAACAAGATCTATGCAGTAAGCAGAGAACAAAAGTGCTTCAGGAACAAATTATTATGAGCAATCCCCTCGGTGCAGTTACATCTTTGGTGGGTTTGTTTTTTTCCTTCCCCTTATATAGTTAAACTTTTGCTACATCATCCTGTGGAAAAGAGAAGTTTCCCAACTGCTGTTCTTGCAGCCTCTCTCTTTACAAGCAGTTTGTGCATTTCCTGCCCATACTGACAAGGGATTTGCCTTTGTACTGTACTGCAGTCCCAGATGGTTTTATGACCTTGTGCCTTGCAAGGAGAAATTCAGTTGGTGCTCCTGTGACTCTCAAACTTGGAGTTTGTCACTTCCTGAATAACTACATTTTAGCAGCTTATTTGCTGATTTAGAATATATGCCAGGAACAGTATTTTTAAGGTACCCTTGTCCCCATTACCAACATAATGAAAACCACTTCTCAACATGTGTGGTAAATTCTTCAAAGGAGTGTCTGCTAATGAGTGCTAAAGACTAATTAATTAAAGTCAGAAACTTTCCCCATGCTGTATGAATAAATTTTGCATCTCTCACCCCAGGCTATCTTTAGTACAGTGTTACTAATAGCAGCCACTCCAACTAATATCCATTCCTCAAGTGGAATTTAAACTGCTTTATAAAGACAGATATAAAACAATGAGGAGGAGGTGATAATACTTGAATATGTAACTGTGTGAATTAAAAGTCCAACCAAAAGTTATCCATCCAAATGCCTTGTACTGTAAGCTCCTTGGAAAAAGCCTGTGCTTTATTTCATCTCGTGATGAACAGTACATAAATAATTGCTACAGCTCCCAACAGATGTGACTTTGGGTTTGAAAAACTGCACAGTGAATCAGCAGTAGGATCAAGGACAGGCTTGAAGTCTGTCCCCTGGATGAATTTGCTGAGCCACTGCTCTACTTTTACCTCTACCTCTCTTGACCAATGCCTTAAAATACTGAATTAGTTTATGTTAAGTTTACATATATAGTTTTTTAGTAGTAAGACGCTTCCATTCAGAGATATTCTGGACAGGAGGGAAAGTAAATCTTTGTTCTAACAGTTTTCTATACAAACAATTGTTTTTGATTTTGAGTCTCAAAGCATTGTGTAGCTGGCTGAACCAGCTCTGTGGCAACACTAAACCTGGACACAAGTGATGCATGCAGCTACTGTCAGTACTGTCAGTGTTAAATGTGAAATGGTGCAACCGGGTGGATAAATAACGTTATAGGGAACTGAAATTGCACAAGGGAAACAACGTGGATCTTGTGCTTTGGAACAATAATAAATTTTGGCCACACAAAAGTCCAATAAGCAAAACCTATGGAAAGCTGGGAAGTTTTCTGGGCTGTTGCTGCATGCACTAGTAGTGACTTCCAAAGAAACACCATAATTGTGAATTTGTGGGCTATTAGCTTGAGGAGTGTTTCTGGTGTGGATACTTACCTGCTCGAACCCCTTCGTAGAAGTCATGGCCTTTCTGAAAGATTATAAAAAAGAAAGCTGTAACATGACAGGTTTAATTTATCCCATCTTTCCCTATTCCACTTCTGCTTGAAATGCAAGTTCTCAAGATTCAGTTAAATCCCACTTGTACTGTCCTTTCCTAGGCCTACTTTGTCTTTACTTATTAAAGAGCTCTGTATCTTCTTGCTTAAATGCAGTCACATCTCTTAAAATCAGTCTGACCTGTAGCTGTGCCATTGTCCAAGTTCTCTCTGTGTAACACCTCAGATCTCTTTCTAAAGAGGTTCACATAATGGGGCTAAGGGGTGTAGTATTTGAAATTCTTTTGAGAAAAGCCAGTCTTCAGGAATTGTGATGTATTCTGTAGACTTGGAACACTTTGCAGTGAAATGGAATCCTGTAAACATCCAATTCTTTTTTAAAAAAGGGTAATGTAACACTTAAATCCCTAAGCATGCTTCATTAGTAATGGAGCCACAATCTTAGTTTTAGTCAGGCATTAGAACATCAGGATTAGACAGATTTTCACTTCTTAAGTATTTACTTTGACTATCACAAATAATTTAATTGGACACATAAAAACCTTATTTTAAAATGTGCCAAAACTAATATAATAAGGATGCCATGGCAAACCCCATAAGGCATTTGTTCAGGTAATTCAGTTAGCAGCTCTGTTCCACTGCAAGGATCACTTTCTCATATGCTATCCAAGTACTTAGCACTTAGTACAAATAGCACTAAAATCTCTTGCTGTGATAAATTTTTCATAGATGACACTTTTGAAAGGCAGTGATAAACAACTATTTGCATCCTGCTGCTGGGAACTGAGGCACTGAGGGCTAAGTAATTTGAATAGAAAACCTGTTCAAGAACACCAGTTTTAAAATTACAATCCAAATATGAAACTATCTACATATTAATGTTTTCATATTTTTTAATTGAAGTCTTCTACATTCCCATCTGACCATCACTGATGCAGTGTCTTTTGCATTCCATATAGTAACATGAAACGTGGAAAAAGTGACAGCCTCACCCACACACCTTGATGATATTGAAAATTAAAACGTATAAATGATAAACTCTTGATGAAATCTCCATGAAATTTTTAGTCTCTGATAAACCTTCCCCCCTCCTGTGGCTGGAAAGGGACAAGGGGCTCAGCTGTTGCTCACCATGCACGCTTGGCTCAGTCTGTATTCCATCCGGAGCACCTCCTGTAAGCTCATGGAAGCTCCTTCTCTGAGCTGTCTGAGAGTCAGCTTCAAAGACGTGGGTGACATCTTATTAATAGTCTGGGGAAGACAGCAACATTATTTTGATTTTCTTCAATTTGGACACTTTTGCAAGTCTGTCTTTTGTGTATTTTAAACTTTGTGAAGTAAATGATGGCTCTCTTCCCCCTGAGCTCCCTCTGTGACACCTATTCCTCCTGCTCCCTCCCACCAAGCTGTCACCTTAAATGAACTTTCCTGCATGAGCTTTGATCAGCAAGATCTCTAGGATGTGTGCCATCACTTGTGGAAAACCTAGAACTCCTAAGGTCCCATCATTTGAGATAAAATTACTACTAGCCAGAGAAATTACTGTAGTTTGAAAGACATTTTCAAGGAGAATCTTTTGGTAAGTGAAGGCAAGTGTTACAAGCAATTATACTTTGGTTTTGAATATCATATATATATATTTAGTGTGAATTACTCCTAGATTTACTAGGTGTAGGTGATATTAGTATTGCTTAGCATGTAAGTTTTATTTGGTACAACAGAGTAGTAAGGTATAATAGAGAGATTGGCAACAAACTTCAAGTCATTGCTTCACCATCACTGGCAAAGACCAAACGATATGCAAGGAAGAAATCTGTGGAAGAAAATGTTAGAATAAACCAAACATATTTATCCAGGCTTCTTGTATAGGATTAACAGATACTGAAGTAGTTTAGCCCTAAATTACTTTGCTGATAGGAAGCTTGGAGGTCTTGCCTTCTTTTGACAGAAGCACAGGCTATAAATATTGTGCCACAGACAGGATTCTTGTAAAGCACACAAACAAATGCTGTAAATCTGGCTCTCAGGAGTATCCTTTGGTGAACTGTGTGCCAGTAAACAGTAGGGGAAAGTGGGGAGAAAGATAAAAATCCTAGTTAAGAAAAAAGAACTGAGCTTTGAAGCTTCATGGGGTTGTGGGGAAAAGGAGCTAAATCTTATTGTTGCTTATCACTGTTTTCTTACTCTAAACACAACCCTCCCTTCACTATAAACCCAAATAAAAGATATGTATCATTCATGGTACAACAGACACTTCCTGATAATTAGGACATTTTCATCACTATTAAAAAGCAGCAGATGGTATGATTTGCCTCTTTACATTATTTTCATTGCAGACATTAGGGTCCTTACCACAGCCTGAAATGGCAGGTTTCCAGTCATCAGCAACAACATTTTTTTTCTAGCTCCCAATTACTCTTCATCCCTCCAGACACCAGCTGATACAGCAGTGACCCATTTTGCCTAGTTAAGCTGGAAAACATGTGATTGCTACACAAGCAGGAGTGTGTGGAATTGTGCCTTCAAAGCACTGGCTCTGTCGTTCTGTAACTTGCATGTGATCACTGTGCTTGAGAGAGAGAGGCTGGCAAAGAATGAGCCAACATTGGCTCCAAGTGCCAACAGTTCCGCAGTTCTGGTCAAGCTCTCCAACAATGAGCTGCCTTTCAGAAGATTAAGAAATCTGCTGTACCTCCACCTACATCACTCTGTAAGTCCCAGATGGGTGGCAGCTCTTAACTGGACCCCTTTTTTCCTGTATGATGCTCTTGCTGGCCTCATCTTTCAGCTGGACCTTTCCTCCTTTGAGTTTCACATTCTGTCATTTAGATTAGGAAGTCTTTGCTCAGACCAGGTTAAATGCTATGCATAGTACAGCCAGATGGCTCCAGGGGTGAAATGGTCATGGCAAGTTCTGGTCAAAGCAAGCACTGGAATGGGGAAGATCTGCAAACAGCACTTAAGGCAGCTGCTAGATGCACTACACTGGTTATCTTGGCATATCAATGAGGCTGAAGGTGGAGGAGGTACTGACATAAATCAAGCTGGAGGAAGAGGAACACGGCAGGAAAATGGGTAGGTGTAATTGCAGAAAAATGAGTCACCAGTGTAGCTATAAATACATTCTCTGTACAAAGAGGAGGGGATTGGTGCTAGGGAACAAGCCTGGAAAAGAGACAGGATAGGCTGGAGTGGGGAGTACTAAAATGCAAAGAAGTCTTCATAGAAGTACTTGACATGTATTCCATTATCTTTCAAACCATCATGATTCTGACACAATGATTCCAAAAGCTCTAAGCTGAATTTGCAGTAGACTGAACACCAATAAAATACTAACAGAAGGTGACTGAATTAAGTGGCACTGACACAGCAGATTCCCTTACAAGCATAAAAGTAGGAATAGTGACTTTCTTTCACTTAAAAACCCCAAAGCCTCCCAGAGGTCCAGTGCATGACTCCCCTTGCAATAGATGAAGACCTCCATCATTTACTTATGTGAAAACCAAGTCAAGTATCTGGTGCTTTTCAGGTTAAGACCTTGCATTTACTTCACCCCACTAGAAATGGCACACCTGCCCCTCAGATTAAAGCTTTTTGGTTCATGTAAATACTGAAAACAAAGTAGCACTACAAAGTTAAAGGTTTGAAAACTACTGAGTTCAAAGTGTAAGTTCCCTAGCTTTCTACCTGTTTGTAGCTGGGTTCAAAGTGTGGTGTAAATCATGAAGTCGTTCTCAAGTAGAATTTTAACAACTTTATATTCTTCACACGATATTTCAGTATCAGCTATGTGACAGCCTGCCAAGCAGGCATGTTTTGAAAGTAAAAAGCAGGAGTATTGTAGGTCAATGAGAACAGGCTACATGGGATAGCATGGCTCACCAGCATACTTGGATTATTGTGGAACTAGGAGTTCCATTTTATTAACCTTGCTGATCCGAGGTACAAGGTGGATGTACCAAGGGGTACCTCCAAATTAGGATATTTGTATTAAAATTTCAGTTAGGGCTTATTCCGTAAGCTTGCTTATACATATAATAAATACAGGAACAAACAAGGAGAATAAGCATAGACATTGCTGTTACTAAATCAGCTGCTATGATATTTATCAGGTGGATTTGCTGTTGTTCCTGTACCTGGACACTAAAGTGAAACCTCAGTTTCTCAACCTTGCCCAATCCTACTGCTTAGCACAGCATGTCTGCTGTCAGAAATTCCTCTGAAATTTAAGTATTTGTTCACACTAAAGTCTTGCATCTGCTAGAAAATGTGGGATTTGTTTCATGGGGTTTTTCCCATGAATTTCTGCATGGACTGAAGCAAGTAATACCAACAGAGTCTTATCTCTTGAACAGAACAGACAATTGTTCTGAAACTCTGGTCAACTCCAAGGACATTCATTTATGAATCACATGAAAGAAAAAAGTTGTTATAAAGTCCTATTAAAGACATAAGAGAGCTGAAGAAGCAACAAAATAGCCCTTTTTTGTTGTTGTTGTTCGGGAATTTAAAAAATCAGTTACACAAAATCATAACTTTGAAGTAGATGACCTAATTTAGTCATCACTAGATAACTTAGTTCTGAATTAAAACTCTTAAACAAATGTGCTATCATAATAAGGAAAAAGAACAAATAATTCTTTGTTATTTTCAACATCCACTGAACCTAATCAATATAATATGAACAGATAACATTTTTATTCTGGCACCAACTCATTTGACTGCTTTATCTGATGAAATTTGGACTAGGAGAAAAAATCAGCTTTCCCTTGTATTCAATTTTGCTATTATAAGACATATGCTAAACTTCTTGCAGTGTACTACATGTACTGGTTGGCACAAAAATAGTCTTAGAACTTCCTTTCTCACAAACTGTTTGATAGTTGCAGTGACAATGTGTTACATCTTGAATTCTTTTTTTTTTTAAAGTGACAGGGTGCCTAATGTGAATACTACCTTATAAAATTCCTTCTGCTTCATATCAAAGTCAGAGATGATGGATGTTTTATTTTACTATGAAAGGAGGATTTCTTCTGTGAGCTGTACTAAAGTTAAAACGACCCTTTTGCTGGAGGAATACTTCAGTTCTATCCAGTTGGAATATTTCACTAGCTCCATACAAAACTTTTACAAGGCACCTGAACAAAGATACTTCAAAGGAAAAAAAGAAAATACACACATTATTCATAAATGAATGTAAGTTGCTTCTTGCTTTTGAGGCTGAACTATGAATAATATTTGTAGCATTGCTGCATGTTTTTTGAGTAGTGACTACATCCAACACTCAGAAATGCATTAGAAAGATCAAAAAATACTTTGTGATTATAAATTTTTTTGCTGCTTACCCAAATGAGGTATCTGGAATGGAAAAAAACCAACAACACTGTTCCAGCACTGTTTTATTCCAAGCCTTGGCAACATAATGAGAAGCTATAAAGGGAACACTTGTTCCCAACAACCCCCTGACCATGAGGAGGGGAAAAGAAAGGGGAGTTTGGTTTTTTTTACTAAATTACAATTCTATGCACCATATGATGGTGCTCACATTTTGTGATTTTAGAGGAATACCCTTGTCTGAGTAGAACTACTGAGAATCCCTCAGGACTGTGTGTGAGAACCTGAGGCTCTCAGTCCAAAGCCCTATAGGGTAACTAAAGTCTGCCCTATGATAAGAAACCATAAAACCAGACTTAAAATTTCTAATAAAAATGACATAGAAGACTTTACCTCTAGCTGCTTCATGGCAAAAGGAGAACCATCTTGCTTTAATTTTTTAACAATTTCTTCCATACTATTTGCTGAAAAAAGACTAGAAGAAAAAAAATCAGTTAACAAGCTGCTTCAGTCTCTGTTTTACCTTTGAAGGGATGTTAGAGCATAACCAGCTGATATGGCTTTTCTTAGCAATGTCTTCCATGCTGTTCACTTTCAAGTAATTCAGGCATCTCCTTTTCCTTTACAAATCTCTAGTGTTTCAATAAACCTTACTAAGAAACTATGGTATTTATTTATAAACTTCAATTACTACCATCAGTCTTAGCTGTATTTTTATAACATAGTAAATCTTTAGCTATCAGCTCTATTCTGCTGGTTTGCTGTCAGCATCTTTTATCTCTAAATGTAATTACTGCCATCCTTCATGCAGAGATTTAGCTCTTTCTTATCACTCTCATTTATTTCTCCTTTCCTTAAGTTCCAAGCTATCATTGGCCTTTACCCAATGAGTACTGTAAATGTGTTAGGTTACATTTCCTGTGCAATGGAACAGTTACTCTCACAAATTCCCATCCAATATCTACAGAAAATGTTCATTTTAATGTGCCATAGGCTATGAATCAGGTTACTTTGCCCAAGTATTTAATGTACTGATGGGTGAAATGTTTAATTAGCTTCAGATAAAGCTCCCTAAAGACAAAATGATATTTAAACTTGGAGGTAATTTCTCTCACCTTATCTGTGAAATAATGTAACTAGATTTAACTTCATGTTCTCTACACACAAGAATGAAAAAATTTCAAAAATTACTGAATACCTGTTAATCTTCTCCATATGTTCATCAAGTGAAAACTCCTTTTCTTGATCAATTGTGCACTATTTAAAAAGCAAATACATATTTTACTTGGTTATTTTAGACTGAAAAGTGTATCAGTACAAAAAATTTCAGTGACTTGTGTTCCAGAAATATTTTATCATAAATGAACACCTGATGTTCTTAAGACAGTGCAATTTTTAATGAATTAAAATCCTGCAGTGTGTATATATGAACTTGGCACTATCCTGTGAATGTTAAATATGTTGCCTCATACTGCAGTGCTTTGTCTGAGCTACTGTGAATGCATATTTTTCTGGGTGGTTATCTTGTACACAAGTAATTCTGATTATTCCATCAAAACACTTCTGTGCAATACACTAAATTCAGTGCACATAAATCTACTCAAGAATCAGAGATTGTTTTTAAAAACAACCTTTCATTTTCTTTAAAAATATACAGACCTATGTTTAGGCTTTTTTAATGGCCAAGGGAAAATGCATTTCTCTTCCTTCTCTTTTCTACATCATTTAACAAAATTTTATTTAGACATACAAAGGGTGTGATAGATCCATTGGCCTTCTGTGGGAAGGCTGTCAAATGTTTCACATCTTCTGGCATTAAGGGGTTTGGGACACAAGCAGATGTTTCAGGAACAGCAGCTGAAGCTGAAAAGGTTCCCTGGCATTTCAGTTCTGATAACTAAAAATACAGTTTCCTCTTCCATTCAGTGTACTCTTGTAAAGCAGGATACTGCAACATATAATCACTCCCATTTCACAGCATTCTGTTTAGTCAAAATAATCAGTACTATGATGTAAATTAGCTTATCCCATTTATTTTTCCAATTAATCTTATTTATGAACTTAGTAATTACAAAACAGAAATAACAAGAGTAGACACAGTTCATTTTAAAGCTGAACAACAGCAGAGTAATTGACTGAGTAACACTGAATACTGGTTTGACTCTAGAGGTTTCTTTTGAAAGAGAACTGCAATGCACATCAAAAGAGTTAAAATAGCCACTGATTGTGAAGGCAAAACCTTTTATTTTCATGCCCATTGTTACATGGGGCTAACACAAGTATTATGGAATGAGTGCAATGAGTTTGGAAACTCATTATTTTCAAACACAGAAAAAGATAACCAGTAGCATGGATAAAAAAAATAATGTCTACATATATTTAACAATTTTGCTTGATTTCAGTAATTTCAGATTACCTTCATGTGGTAAGAGTTCAATAAATCTGCAATTTTTTCTTTTGAAGGAGATTTCAGTGCTATCAGGTCTTTCTCCAAGGCAGGTAGCTGTTAAAAATAAGGTTTAATTACAAGTAAGTAAAACCACACTGCTTGGGTCATTACTATGGTAATAGTAGGATATACATGTATAAACACTCCCTCATCCCCCCTAACTTTCTGACAGACCTTAAAGAAGGACAAAGCAAACAACACAAGGAGACAGAGTTCATGTGTCAGTGTGGAACCACCCCAATTTAATTATGTCTGCAGTGACCAGCAAAAAGCTGCTTCCCAAGCAGCCCCCCCACAAAAGCAGTGCTACAGCTGCAGCAGGTAAAGCCAGGCTGCACCAGCCTGAGAGGAAAGAACATTTTAATGGAGTGTTACCTTCACTGCAAACTTTGCAATTGTATAAACCTCTAGTTTCATACACTGTTGTATAAACTGCACCATTTTTTAAGCAGCTTTATTCTGCTGAGTAGATCATGCCCTTCCAAGAGTGGAATTGTAAAAACAGCACCATTTGCTCCTTCCTTCAAGCAAAGCTGTCACCAGCTGGCAAGTGTCAGAAGGACAGCTTGAGAGAGCCTCACCATGCCTGTTTGCAGGGCACAGGCAGCTAATGGGAGTGCACCTCTGCAGACAGGGTTGTTGGTACCAGGGTCTGGGGTGCTAAAACCCCAAAGCTCTCAGTGTGGCTGTGGGCTGTGCCCTGGCCAGCACTGCTGGCACATTACCTTTTCAGATTCTACAAAATGTGTAGCAATGCCAGCCTTTAGCACATCTCTTCCTTTCAGCCTGCAGCCTGTCAGTGCAAGGTAATAGCCAATCTTTCCTGAGAGCCTTGGCAAGAAATATCCTCCACCTACATCAGGGAAAAGGCCTGCAATAAACAACACAAAACAAAAGTGAAGGGAGATCTTGCACTGATCATCACTAGCAGCAATTTTTTCTTGTCTTGTTTTCATCTTCCTGAAATAGGCACAGCATCCTTGCCCAAATTTCTCCTTGACTTGGCTTGACATTTCTGGCATCAAAACCCTTCCTTAAAGCAAACTCTTGAACACTTTCCAAACTTCATCTTTTCCACTGGCACATACTTCACAAACATATACCAAAGAAGAATATTTATTCTATTTGCCAACAACTTGAGACAATTTTAGGTGCTTTAAAAATCAAGTGTGTTCTCAGCAAGGAAATAGAAGTGACCCAAAGAATTGTGAAATAATTTGTGCAAGCTCAAACTGAACGCTGCTTTTTCAATGAAATCTTTTATTATGATCAAAATATTAAACACTGAAGTGCCTCTTGCACAGCTTAGTTTGAACAAATTTTGGGGCTAAGAATTCAATAATAGATCAAAAATATTGATAGAGTCTTCCTGAAGGTGGAGGCACAAGATGCTGACTTACTACTTGGCTCTTTGACAGGATTGTGACTAAGCTAAAATTAAAAAATAATATTAAACTCTCCAGTTTAGTAACTTTCTTATATACTTTTTTAAATCTATAGATTAGGGTAATTTTTTTAAGAATTTAAAGCTGTGACTAGAATTTAAATACTTTTAAAAGTTGTATCGGAAAGTATCTACCGTCTGTTAAATAAATTGCTCACCAAAAATAAATTTAGACATATTTTAAAATGTACTTAAACTTGAAAAAACTTTAGTTTAGCTATGGATTTCACTATTGAGATTGATTTCAGTATTTACTTTTGGTTTCCAAAATCTGAATGTATAGAAGCAGGGTCCAGTTACTACCTTGAAATCATGCCAATGAAACTGACTTGAAATCATTCATGAAACTGAAGTCTTCTGAAGAAATTAAAGGTGTGGTGGATTTTTTTTCTTTCACTTTTAGAGAATGAATCAAATGAATCATGAAAACACATAAAACAGAATAGAAATGAGCAATAAGAAACTTGTAAGGCAGTTGCCAAAAAAGAGATATTAACTGGGAAAATTCAGATGTAGCTAAGGAATTTAAGTGGGGGTCTCATAGAAGATAGTAATTTTTCACTCACATGTAATTGCTTTTGTTCACAACAGTCAATATATGTATTACAGAAAGACCCTATTCCAAGTATTTTGAGACATACAAAATTAGTGGTCCCTGAATAGTTCTCCCTCTTGGATGCAACAAGGGGAGGTTTCTTTCAGACAGCTGTCCTTCAGTGTTTCCTTGGTAATAATCTGAATGTCTAACCCATAGCAGCTTTTTTCCTCTGGTTCCCTCCTGGTCTTCTTTTTGTTCTGCTGCTTCTACTACATCAAAAGGTTGGGTTTAGGAGTCACTTCCTATCAGTTACAGCTGTACTATTCTATTCCCACTGATGTGTGTGCTGTCATTAATTGATTTATCCCTCATCTCCCAGGCTACTGAGACATACAACTCTTCTGAAATGCTGAATGCCTTGCTGATACCCTTTAAAAGCCCTAAGCTGTATTAACTCCAATTCATCACTTACCTTTTTTTTTTATCTGTACTCATATTCTCAAACAGTCTATTCTACATTTTACCTTCTCAGCTTGAGCTATCACAACAGTGATGCCAAGACTTCTATTTAGTTTTCTTTCTATTCATCTGTCTCCCCTTGGATATCCTTCTACTGCAATAAAAAAAAACCCAACCCAACCTCATTTAAAAGTAAAACCTATCTTAAAAATGCCCTCCAAAGCAAAAAGGCAATTACATTATTCTCTCCATCCACCAGAACAACAACAGCAACAATATTTTTTTCTTTTTGCTATACTTAAAATAATACTGATGGTGGACTACTGCTCCCCCCACTCTCCAGCACATTTCCAGAGGAAAAACATATTTCTATTGGGATCCATAGTGTCCTTCCACTTGGCCATACACAGGAAATCAGTTCTAAATAACCTGTGAAGTTGATTAGCTTAAGTAGCTTTAGAGGCAAATAAACCTAAATTGAATGAAGGTTTCTTTAATTAAGGAATTTACAAACAGGATTATTGAAGGTCTACCTAATCCACTTTAAACTTACTTGGTTGCATAGTCTGCTAGAGCTTCTACTGTATCCTTTTCAATGTTCCTGTCTTCCTTTTTCTCTTATAATTTTACTCCTGTTGTCTATGTTCTACATATTGCTCTTCTCTCAGTAACACTTTGCATTTTTCTCTTTGCTGCTGAGGTTCTCTTAATGTATTCCCTACCTGATTTTTTGGTTTTTTGTTAGCATTTAGCAATCATTTCTCAATTAGTGAAGTTAGAGAAGAGCTGCTGGGCTGCCCAGGCCATGAGCCTGTGCCTGTACTGCTGACTTGCAGTCTGCTCTCACACAGATGCAACATGCTCTGCTGTAGTCCCAAAGGTGCAATCCTGCATTTGCCAGGCAGAAGAAAAGCAGTCCTGCTACACTCTTATCTTGTCTGGCAGAGAGGGCTGGGAATTCATTACTATTGACTTCTAGAAAGCTAAAAACTTAGCAGGGATATGCAATGAAGTATCCATTGTAAGTGTAACCTCACCCCAAAGCCCATACCTTATACTTCCTTTGTTCTCCCTACCAGTGGTTTTTCCATACCTTCCTCCTCCTGTGCTGCTTTCCAGTGCTTTATCTTATCTATGGGAAATTCCTACAGTCTAGAACAGCCTTTTCTTTCTATTTGCTCAGTGGCATATTTATCTATATCCTTTTATTTATGGTGCTGTACAAATGCAGAATAATTGTGTGAAAACAGAGCAGCTGAATGAATGCTTTGTTTTCATTTCACAGCAAAGGTGTCATGCCTACTGAAATAAGTGAGCACATGAAAAAAACTATTAATACAGTATCTACAGAGCTACACATTTTAAACACACCCCACAGAGATCAAAACAGCTAAGCCTTTAAATCCAAACAGATTTCAGTGGTTTTACTTCTAAGTGATCCTAAAAGGGGTTTAATTACTTTCTTTCCCAAGCAAGTTCTAAGCTTTTCCTTCACGTCTTCACAGCCTATTTTTGTTTAAATAAGTCCTTGTCAACACAATAAATCTGTGTAAAGTACATAGTTCTTGTTAATATAAAACTACTCATATCTTTCCCTTTGAAGAAGAAAGTGAAGGTGCTTTTATTATCAGAATAATTTCATACACCAATGAACCTCCGTTTAGTTTAAAAAACTACAAATTGTTAACTTCAAATGGTTTTCATATACAGCAACTGATTATTAACTTCAGAGCTTAGAAAACTCATTTTGTATTAAAGCTTAAGTTTGGTTTACTAAGCTTTTCTTCAGCAATGAAACAATACTTGGAGGGCTGAAGTAGTTTTTGGTTTTTACACCCCAACTTTACTTGTTCAGAAAAATTACATTATATTTATCAGCTAGCAGGAATTGCTCTAATATTTCTCTCAGGAATTAAAATGGTAACAAGCTTGCCTGTATTTGTGTGGTTTATTATGCTTTATTGTGCTTGACAGTTGCATCAGGAGAGTTTCCTCTAATCTGATTCATTTTTCTTGAGCCATACCTGTGTCTTTATGTAGTTCTGGGATACATTTCTTTTTTGAAAGAAATTTTGTCAGAATTGACAAAGAAACTGTAGGATCAAACATTAGAAAACATAAGGTACATGCTGCTTTTTAAAACAAAAAAAAGGTGACACTGAAGCCACTGTGATCTTGCCTAGGCACAATCTGTGCACAGTTGTGATGGGTCTACATTAATAATCTACAAGAAAAGCTGGAATTCCAAAATCTGTCTCTATAAAATTGCAGAGCAGCTTGTGGTACACCCAGTTTGACTGGCACCAATTTCCCAAGGTAAAGCTGGTGTACCTGCTCTGGGAGCTTCAGACTTATCTGCCCCCATCTGTAGCAAGACTTTTTTTAAGAAATAGTTTTTTCCTGACATCCTTTGTGTCAGTCTATACAGTTAAGAGGCTCAATGATCAACTCCCAGAACAGAGAAGTTTCTGGTAATTTAACAGAAAATACTTTCCATATATGGTAATCTCCAGTTCGCTTTTAAAATTATTTCCCTATCACCAAAGCATTCAGTCAAAGACATTTCACCCTGATTACACAAACAGTGAAGCTCTAACAATGTTAACAAGTGATAATTTCTGAAAACACTTACCTATTGCTGTTTCTGGCATGGCAAAAACAGTCTTTTCTGTAGCAACTCGAAAATGTCCATGGACTGAGACACCAACTCCCTACACAGGCAAAGGACACCGTTATAAAATTACTGGTAAAAATAATCATAACCACAATTGTGGTAATGCTTAATCATAAAAATAATAATTCTATGTAGAATACCTCTTGCTTTGTTTTGTAATTTAAATAATACTAGATTTACCATGTGCAGCTCAACAAAATATTGAAAGAGCTTTTATGGTTCAAACACTAATAAAGCATCATATTATCTTCATCATTTGGCTGAAATAGCTTTTTCTATGCTTTGAAAGATGGGTGAGTCATACAGAGAATAACTTCAAAAAGCCATGAGTGACTCTGTTCTCTCCACTGGACTACTAAGGGAGTTGACATCCTTTTGCTAATGTTACTCCATCTATAATTTTTGCACCTACTTCAAATCACCACCAAAAAAAAACCCCAATACTTTTGAAAAACACATAAATTTCACAAAGTTGTTGTCCTAATACTTTCAAAATAATTAATAATTAACTATTCTTCTAATGTGATAATTACCTACATTATAAACACAGAAGTATTTCAAGCAGAAAAAGCCTTCGGCATTATTGATTCAAATTCAAAATACGTGGTTAGAAACTAAATTTTTTTATCCTGGGCAGTTGTGTTCACCAAGTCAGTAATAGTATTCACATTTCTAAGTATCTAGCACAATTCTCTAGCAGCCTGTCATAATGAAACCCATCCCTCAAAAGCAGAAGAGTTTCTGGTGTTGTCTATGCCATATTTTTGGATTTAGGTAGTAAGCAGCAACAAGTTCCAGTTTAAAAAAAACTAATTTTGCACAAAATAAATTTAATTTAGATAAATCTTCAAGAGGCAGACTGATAAATAAAACAAAAATATTCAATGTAATCCAAGAATACTTAGATTATAGGGTACAACCACAACATTGTCAATAGAAATGTGTGTTTGATCCTATCTGGAGACAAGACCCTCTGCTGAATAATTCACAAGTCATTATTTCACACAAATATTCTCTCTTTCATCTTTTCCACCATTTCAGTTTACTTCCCTTCCTCACTGTTAATTTTCCTTTTACTCAGACCTTCCAGCCATCCATGTTTCTTATTAAAACTAAAATATCTTAAAAATCGTTGGCCAAAATAAGCCAGTGTCTGACGAGGATATAATAGATTTTAAATAACATTTTAAATTGTTCAAACACTAGAAAAAGGGCACTTTACACAACTAAGGCTATTAGTCATCACAAGTATCTTCCCAGTATTTCATACTTCCCACCAAAAACAGTGAGATTAACTGGATGATACTCCCTTGGACAAGCAATATATATTTAACAGGTTTTTAAGGTGAGATTAGAACTTCTTTTTCTTTTGCTTATTTACAGAGATCTTCAGTTGGGTTTTACATCAAAATTTTTTAAAAGCTCTCTCAATTTAATATCAAGTAAATTTCCTCTCACCCTTCCCTGGCCTGTCTTACAATTCTGCTCAAGAAGAAATTAATCTATTCCATTAGGGTGATACACAACTAAAATCTGAAAATATTTTCAAGTTTCCTCTGTGTAATGACTATCTGCCGCTCTCAGGTTTTAATATAGATATATGAAGTTTTTAACATTCCAGTTTAATTTCCTGAGAAATGCACCCATAGAGTGAGCGGTTGCCAAACTCAATTTCATATTCAGGAACTAAGCCAAATGTATTCACACGAAGCACTGCTGTTCCAGGGAGGCAAATGGGATTTGAGCAAACATCTGAATCCTATTTGCACAGGGTAAAACCCTGTGTCTCACCCCTCATCTGTCCTTTAGCCCTTTCTCTGAGCACTGAGCAGATCTCATCTGTGCAGCAGCAAGAGCAATGGGCCTGTGTTTAGTTGTCCTGAAAATGCAAAGCTGTGTGTAGAGCTGCCTTCACTCCTAAAACAGCTCCAGAACTCTTTCATGAAATGGAAAAGTGACTTCATCACTTCCAACTTCTTTAATGTCATAATAGCATATTTTCACTGCATTAAGTAAAGCCTGCTGTTATTTTTATGCATGTTCAGCAATAACTCTGCCTTTTTTCTAAAGCTAATGAAATAGCAATCATGCCCATTTTTGTCTTTCTAATGCTTAAATTAGTATTTTCTTATCCCATATCTAAAAATACAAATACCATCTATCTCAAAGCCTTTTTTCTGGCTTGTTTTCTTGACAATCAGAATTTTGTTTAAGGATTCAAGTTTTTGGCATGAGTATTAAGTACCAAAGATTTGAGTGTGAATTCCATGAAGGGAGCTTCTCTTCCAAGCTTGTTCTTTTTTTAGAGTGATAAAAATAAATGGCGGGTTCTAATAATAGAAAGTTGAAAGATGTAATTTTCTTTTGAAAGAAGTAATTAAATCAGATTTCACTTTCTCAAGTGCTTTAGCCATAATTGGATTTGTTTCTAGATAGCCTCCAAGTTTTGTACAGCCTTATTTCTGATGTATATTTAAGAGACTAAAACTATATTTTCTTTTTATTCATTTTAAAGAAAGAGGTGCAAATATGTTCTTGCTTCTTTGAAGATTGTTTCTAAATAATCCAGTACTGAGATAAGATTTTGAAAGAAAAATTAGTTAATGATGCAAATCCCAGTAATTTCTTTACTGGTGTTCATGTTTTTTGTTTATTTGTAACTTCCCAAGTGGTTAGCATACCACTGCATGTTTAACCTTCTAGATCTAACACAAAGGACAAATACTCATTAGTTTAATACATCCTGTGTAAAGAACAAACCAGTCAGAAGTCTAAATGCATTCCTCTTTCATTTCTGGATTTTCTAATTTTATTTTGTTTTCATTTAGTTGAACTCTTACATAGCTGGAGTTCCCCCTAGGAAGACCCTTCACACCATTAAAAAATCTTTTGTGCTCACTTCACCAGGTACTTCCAAGCATTTACACATACAAGTCTTAAAACTATAATATCTTTATTAAAATACATTTTATTCTGCACTGCCAGGGTTCTACTTTTCATGATCTTATGTACTAAAGCTGATTTCTTCCTTCAGACTTCTCCAGGGTAATACACTCCCGTGGTCAATCAGGCTTTTACTGCTGGAATCTCTTTTTTCCACTGACAGCTCAATTTTGTAAAGGGTACTTAGAGAATGAGACTAGGAGTTAAGGAGAATAAAGAAATTAACAAGCAACCAATTTAAACAACTGGGCTGGTTTTGGCTGAGATAGAGTTGGTTTTCTTCACAGTAGCTTCTTCATGGCATGGGGCTGTGTTAGTCTCTGCATACCTCAGGGAGGCACATCATTTTACAGGCAGTTCAGTTTGAGTTCATCAACAGACTTATAAAAAAGAATGGGGAGTATCTGAATTCTATTTCCCATACAAGACTGCCCATTCAATGCTGTATTTCAAAAGTCATTATGTGACTTTGTATAGAAACTTCATCACTGATTTCCTTTTTTTTTTCTCATGATGGATACAGAACCTTATTTCAAGTATTTTTCTAATGAAAAACAATGTGACCAGCAGATGCAGACATGAAATACTACTACTACTACTAACTACTGTGACTCTTTTGTGGCCCAAAGGCTGTATTATCTTAAATTGAGAACGACCCACCTTTAGTAAATCAGAGAATTTAGAGAAGTTACTCAGAAATTGAGGGCCACCACAACAGAGAACTACACAGAGGGAAATAAATTCTCCCTTCCTGCTCACATATAGAAAAGCAGACCTGTGTCACAGCAAAACCACTCATTACACTTGGCTATTTACTAAATAATCTACTCACACCGTAAAGGAATCACTGCCTAGGAATGCTTAGGCAACACAATAAAAGAAACATAAACAGAAAAGGTCTTGAGGGATGTTACTTGTGTCACTTTCAGCAGGCTGGAAAATAATTTTCAGCTGTTTGAGTAAGCAGTGTTATGATAACACCAATATTGACTGCAGTGAAAGTCCTTTTGTAACAGCTCCCATCAAGTGACTACACTTCCTACATTTTTAACTGCATGAGAATAGCTTCTGGCAGAGCTAGAACAAAAAAGAAATGTAGTAATCAACTAAACAGAACACAACAAAGGGCAAATATGTCTGCATACAAATGTGCAAAAATGGCCAGCAAAAATGTTTTCAAAGGCAAAGTGAGCGAGTGGAATTGATTCAGGAGGCAGCAGGAGCTTATAGCTATGGTGATCAAAAATCATGGATGTAAGAGCATTACGCCCTGCATCCAGACACAATGAATCTTAAACTGAACCAAAATTAATCTTTGTTTATCACTAATGTTATGGCCCACTCCAAAGAGTATAATCCATTTTCATCTGTAGCTACTACCAGACAAGATGACGTGGTGAGCCAGAGCAATGCAGTGTGACAGATCAATCTGGACACAGAATATCACCTGCTTTGGCTGCTGACATATAAATCAACTCTATACAAGTGTTTTAAAAGTATCATTAAAAACAGTGGGTTTTGTGAATGTTTCAATAATTTAGTGTGGTATTTTCAAACATAAAATATTGACGTTAAATAATTTAAATATAAAAGATTTATTTCCATATACTGATTATGTATTAGAGAGTCTCAGTCCAAATTGCTACAAGAGACATAGAAGCACAACAAGGTGACTGGAGAGAGATCATCTCTAGTAGTATTTGATGTCTCAGAGTTGTTCTTCTGACCCCTAAGTATTTAAATAAATTGATTCAACTACATGAATAGTGATCATTTAGGTCAGGTTCTTCTCACAAGGAAACTTGGGGAAAAAGACACATAGGCCATTCTATGCAGCATTGCTGCTACAGTGAGTGTCCTTTATCAACCAGATTTAGATTGACTTTTTAAAAGCCCTAGTTTTCAGTCACCACAAACAATTTTTCCTAGGGTAGCTGTCAAAATCTGCACAATTTTTTACAGACCCAAGACCTCTGCTACAACAGGAAGAAAAGAGAAGATGTAAGAAAACCTGGATCTGAAAAGCCTATACCTCTTAATTGGTAAGAAGCGCAACTTTTTCTAGTTTCACATTTGAAAGTCTTCTTTTTATCCCAATTTTGTTTCTTTATATGTAACTGGCCATGTGTATTCAGAAAAAAAAAAGACAGCAAAAGCAGCTTTTTTATTGTTCCTAAAATTCTGGAAGAATTGTCCTTCTGTATCACCTAAAAATGTAGCTACTGCAAGAAATCCCTGTGTCCAGCTCATTAAATCTTGATGTCTGCAGGGAGGGCAGGCAAGTGGGAGGGAACCTGTTCCAGCACCTTGCATCAGTGCACAACTGAGCTTTTAGGTTTTATCTTACAATTGAAGAAACGCTTCTTGTTCTTAAAGACAGGTATGTGCATCAGAACTTTATTTAAACAGTGGCACAGGGAAAACCAGAGTGAATCCAGAGGATTTTTGTAATGATGTTCTACTCAGCTGAAAAAAGTGCTTGGAAAGTGATTGAAAGTCTTACACCTCAAGGAGAAAATGAGCACTCAAATTCCTCAGGATTTGAGGAAAACGAGCAGAAATATGAAAGGATGGAGAAGCAGGCAAAGATAATTCCCTTTAGACATTTACTCTTTGATCTATAATAAAGGGAAGGGGAGGGAAATAATGAGGTAACTCTCAATATGAGGCTAGGTAGGTACATGAAGGCCAAGAATTAGAGAAAAATAGAGAGATTTTCGGCATGCAAGAGTCTGATGTTAAATGGAAAGAACAAATCTGTGCAGAAGCCAGCAAAAATCTCAGTCATTGTAGAGCAAGGAGAGGGAGAGAAAAGGAGTTTTACTTACTGTACCAATACTGAGCTATAATTTAAAATACTTGTATTCAAGACAGTGCTTTATGATTCCTTTGGGGAATAACATCATGTGCAAATGATTAACAGAAAGAACCACTGAATGCCCAATGTCAAGAGCTGCTGCCATTCTAGTCCGATTAGCCACAAAATGAAGAGCCCCATTTATCCCTGGGATCATCACACACAAGAGCCAAGCAGGCAGAGCAGCGTGGCCAGATGGCCAAGGGACTGCAACGGCAGCAAGGAGTGAACTCTTTCTTAGCATTACCTCAGCATTGTTTTCAACACCCCATATTGCAGGACATAAGTGGTGCACAAGTCAATCTCAAAACTATTTGTTTGTACTTGCAAAATCTGCATTCTATTTCACAGTAAAAGCTGCCTTCAGCTTTGAAGCACTGGCAATAAAACAGGCCACAAGCTTCTCTGTGGTACACAGGCACGAGGGGGGAGGAGGACAGGCAGAGAGAGGACTGGAAAGCAGCTTATCTAGGTTTAGTATGACAATTACTTTTACTCCAGGGCAGATTTTAGAGCATAAATTAAAACAAAACCAAAGATGTTCCAGAGCGTGATGGCTGACAAGAGGCATGACATGCTTACAAAAAGGAAGAAAAAGAGTAAGAATCGGGACAAGTCCCAAGACATACTGACATAGATTCCAGTTTCCTAGCTTTACAAAGGCCTAAAGGGGTAATTATGTCCATTAGAGTAGAGAAGTACCATGTAAAATCATAATATTTCATGAGCTTTCATATGCTGCAGCTAGTCAGCCCAAGCTCCATCTATATACATCTATATAGATATAGATAAATATTAAGCAATATTTCCATGATGTGTGAGAAAATTTGCACCCCAAATTACACCACAAATGAATAGCTTTGTTCTGTGGGCAATATCTACTTGTAAATGCACATTCCTGTAATTAAAAATTGCATCACACGTGGGCAAAAAAAGTGAGACTTTATAGATATGTTTAATCCTAATGTTTCCTAGTTTTTGAATGTTAGTGTCAAATGCTGCTATCCACACTTCTGAGTGGAAGTTACATGCACACAACTTATATGACTAGATATATGTTGGTAGTGAAAGGAACATTCCTAAGAGTTACAGCTGCACAATCTGGATAAAAATGGGACAGGATAAAGACAGTTATTGGTCAACTCAGCTCCTTTGTGTACTAAAATTGTGTAGACTAAAATGGATAACACACAAGCTTGCTTATGACATCACTACCAATTTACTTGAGAACAAATATTAATTTAGTAAGGATTGTTGACCAAATCCTGCTGAAGTGTAAATGTAGATGTTTGTAACTATTGGTAGATGTGCCATCAGGTCCTGAGATCTGACTTAAAATGAAAGGCAGATTCCTCTAGCAATGTCAGCATCTGCAATGTTTTGCTAAGAATGAAATGGCACTAATGTGAAAAAGAGCTAAAGCTAAATACTGGGTACTGAGTTTACTCTTCTACTGCAATATGGATGCAGGAATTCTGATACTGTATTCCAGAAGAGAAAATGCACAGGTAGATGCACAACAGAATTAATATTTCCAAACCATGGAGTAGGTTCAGGAATTTGGCTGCACATGTTTCTCTGCAAGAACACCTGCATTACCCCTTGATTAAAATGACATCACTCATTAGGCAGCATTCTGAGAAAGCTTCATATTTTAAACTGCAATGTTTGTGATGTCTCCCCATCACTGCACTGCTTTCTTTCACAAACAAGCCAGGGAAGCACAGCCTAGATGTAATCTGGGAAATGGAGGGCACCATCCTCTGAAACAATATTAAGAGTTAGCAGCAGTTTGCAATAAAACTGAGAGGGTACCCCAGCTGAGGTCATGCAGAGCCAATCATCAATGAAACTTCATTTGACAGCTTCATTATCTGCTTGGATGATGAAGTAACCAGGATTTCTATCATTCACAGATGACTTTTGAGGAAGGCAAACACTTTGAAGGGCAAGATTGAAAACCATCTCGCTTTGGAGGAATGAACACAATGAAAATAACTACACTTAGGAAGGTGTAATCAAATACAGAGATGGTAGGTGTGCTTCTCGTGGAATAAATGCCTTGATGCTTTCAGGGGTTTACAGCAACCATGCAATGGGTACAAATAAGGCAGTGCTGTTGTGAAAAGAACTACTGAAGGTATCACACTACAGCAGAGCCTGCACCAGCAGGCAGAGGGGAGAATACTCAGCCTAGATTCACTCCACCTGGGCAGCCTCGTCAGCCCAGGGCCCCCTCGTAAGACACTCAGGTTTCTGGAATTCAGAGAAAAGGAGTACTTTCTTTTCCTTTGTAGGCTCTGAAGAAAAGGGTGGTTCTGCAAAACTGACTCTTTGACAAATGAGTTCAGTTCAAGGAAGAAGATTTAAAATTGGTAAAAGGTAAGCAATAAAGAAATGTACTGTGATGGAAGTTTATGTTAGGCAAGGAGGAAAGAGGTGACAGTAATAGTTTTGGGAGTAAGTAGAAGTGGTGACCTCCTAGGACTGGATGCTTTCAAAACTGCTATTTACATGGATTGTTCGTGACAGAATATCTCTGTAATATAGGGAGGATAATTATTCTGCTCTACTTGGTGCTGATGAATCCTCCAGCTAAAATATTGTCTGGACTCTGGCAATAAACTGTAAAGTACACAAATGGGAGAGATTCCAGAGGATTGCAAGAAGACTAAAAGACTTAATCTATAAGAAGGGCTGAAGAGCTATCCTTATACCTATTAAAGAGAGAGGACTAGGAGCAAGGAGTGCAAGTATCTCAAAATGTCCACAGGGAGCTGTGACTAAGACTGGAATATGTTGATTACACATACTGAAGACTTAGATTAGACACCAGGGAAACCAAGCTTGAAAGAGTAACTTAGCACTAAGGTGGTATATCTAGAAAAAAAACAGCTTTCCTGCTGTTGGAGAGTTCTGAGTGCATCAGGTGAAAATCAGCTAGGCAGTCATTTAGCTATACTTAACCCTAATGCAAGTGCAAAGGAATAATCCTGATGCTCCTCCCAGCTCTACACATCTGTAGATGTGTAACTTATTTCATATTACACAAGAGAGTAACACTCAAACAGTTCTTAAGAAAATTCTACTGTCCAATAGTCACCCTAAAGAAGCTTAGTAAATAAGTTACATGTTGACTCAGTGTAAGTATGAGACCTTGCCTAAAAACCCATACTGCCAGGTGTGGTGACAAAACTAAAGGAAAGCCACTCATGAACCCAAAGACCCAGTCACGGGTTGGTATCTCCTTCTCCCAGTCTGTACTCCTGAGGTCCTCCTCTGAGGAAAGATTGGAGGAGTCAGTCTTGTGTACTGCTATTACTCTCACAAACTGGGCCCCACAATCTGAGGAGTCACAGATGGACATTTGGTCAGGTTGCAAACTATATTAAAGAAAAACCTTCCCAATGATCTTCCTAAATATGAAGATTGGTAAATAAGATGCTTGGAATAACTCAAAGCACAGTGCTTTGCAAAAGATTTAAGACTGTTAGCAATTCTACCAAACTTATTTCTGCATTCTGAAAATGTTGTTTAAATGTAAGTTAAAGTTAAAACCTACTTCCCCCACAGGAAGATTTTTTTCATCCTAAAACTAAAAGCCTAAATTTTCAAAGCAAGGCTAAAACAAACTTAGCAAATATGTTGCGTAAGAGACCAGACTAAAGGATTAAATCCTGTAGAAAATTGTCCAAGGCCAAGAATTCTTATGTTTGAGCAACACTCTGTTTACTCATCAGTAAAAAAATAAGCATTAGACAATAGGCCTGAAAGAGCAACAAGTTGCTTTTCACTGAGCACAACATTTGACTGTGAAATGTGAGGCCTTTCTGAACAGCAAGCCTACTTATTGTCAAAAAGTTTGAGATGTACAGAGAGGTGAGTGTGGCCACTGACGGTTATTTAGCACTGTGGTTCTGAAATACAACCTGGTTCAGGAAGTTTCTAAATCCTGCATGCTCTAGAATGTGATACTACAAAAAAGGGCTCTTCATTCATGCTGTTACAGATTCTTCTATAAACTACAAGTAAAGGCCTTTCCTTCTGAAAACTTATTTCTCATTTTGCAAAGCTACTTTAGTATTTTTACAGATTTTTTAACTGTATTATTTCAGTGACCTTGACCATTTTCACCAACTTCCAAAGTCTATGCCCAGTTTTGTTTTTTTTTCTCTGCCAAAACATTGAAAAGCCACCACTCAGTCTGTCTAGTGTGCTTTATTGGGCTCTGAAACAGGTCTCAAAACAATTTTATGAATCTTTTTGTCTGGCAGAGAGAGTATCTGATGCAGTAATTTACTTTGTGCCAAAGCCTTTTTTAAAACCAGAGCTTTGGCCCGATCTTATAAATCACCTATATTCATTTCCAAAGAACTTAAGACAAGACTGTGACTTTTCTAAAGCCAGAAGACCAAACTTAGGATGTCATTTGCGGACAATAATATTTTTTAAAGCCTCAAGCATCTGAATTTCTTGTCAACTGTTTGGGTACTTAATTTCAAGGAAAAGAAAACTTACAGATAGAAATCAGCTAAATCTGAACTAGTTTTTAGCAATGTGAGTGTGTGTGCCCAGTGTTCCTTTCAACAGAGCACATCCTTTAGCAGTAAATGTGGTATTATTACTCATTTCACTATTTTTCAGTAAACTGCAGTCACCTTTGCTTCTAACAAATTTGTCTTACAAATTTGAACTTACTGTTCCAAATAAGTACAAAAAGATGAAAAGATATATTTATATTTAATATCAATTTTTGATGAACTACAGGGTAACAGACAAGAAGGTGCTGAGAACAAGCTCCACAGCCCCATCTGTTGGCTAATGAAGCTCCCAAAACCATCTACCAGCCCCTAGCCAGTAATGAAGTAGAACCAGTTCATTTTTTGGATAAAATTCCAGGTTTCACTATCACAGATCTATGGCATCTGTGCACCAGTAGAAACCTTTACTATCCAAGTACATAGTAACTGAGTTTCTAACACACTTCTGTGATTTTTTTTACTTATTTCCCCTAAATTAGGCTCCATACTTTCTGAGTCAAAATCTAATCTCCTACCCTCAAGTAAAGATGCTACTTCTAGGATATGATAAGGAAATTAAGTTATGATTCAGACCCTAATGGCAGTTAAATTGTGTCACAGTCCCACTGAAATTTGGGTATCCTGCACTAAAATTTGGTTTATCCTGCACTAAAATACAGTTTCAGGCTAATTGCTGTCTTTTAAAAGCTTGTCAAAGGAAAGAGAATTCATAAAGAATCTTAGCAATGGAGTCAGATGATCCATTATGTTCTTTTCAGTCCAAAAATACACTTTCCTTTCAAAGGACAAAATTCTATTCCTGCTCAGGCCATAGTCATAACAAGCCATCTGCAGGACCTTTTAAAGGATATTGGCTGCTGGGCAGTTTGGCTCATTCACATCTTTCCATCCTATTATTCAAAAGTCCATAAAATAAATGGACTCCCTATCTCTTATCTATGAACCTTCAGAACTCCTATGGTCAATAAAGCAGTTTTCTGGAAGAAGAGCTACAGAACAAGTGCCCTTTATGCTGGAAACAATGTATGTATGCTAGGCTGGGGGAATGGCTCTCTAGTGAGATCTTTGGGGCTTGGTAGCAAAAAAGCAAAGGGCAAGAGAGCTGCTGTGTATTTAGATGAAAAGCTGAGAAGAGCAAAACAGACAAATGAAATCGGTAAGGAAAGATAAAAGAGTCATGACAGGTCATGGATCATGTAGTGTTCCACTTCTCACATCTATCTTTGACAAACTTTTTTAAATAGATTCTACACCCATATCATAGGGACATACCAGAGAACAATACAAATCTAAGCAGTGGCATGGCAGACAGGCTTCATCGTTAAACTCCGTGTTAAAAATAACTGAAGATTATTTTAATCCACTCTCTGATGTGCTGCAAATATATCCTACAGATGTGAAACTCACTAAAACAGAATTTTAGCATGTAAAAAAAGCATGGCATTGCCCTGTTATCTACTTATGGTGCTTACAGACAGCAATTGCTGAAAAAATGATTAACACTGAGTATAACTAGCAATATGATGGAGTCTTCTCTATGTTGCTTTAGTAATAAGGTGCAGCCCTGGGTGAGTTGTGTGGAATCAGTATCCCACAAATTATTATTTAAAAGTACTACAGAGGTGAGAAAGTAGATGCACTTCCAGATTATTTGCTGGAAAAATGTAAAACTCATGAATGTCTGTTAAGGTGTAGCTTAGAATTCTCAATTTCTCAAAGAGCAGCTCTTTAAATGTATTTTTCCTAGAGAAAGCACTTATATTAGCTATCAAGGAACATCAGAGGCCCTACAAGGGCAGCAGTGCACCCAGACAAGCAAGACAAAGGTTCAGATTATGATGTTTGTTCTTCAATCCACAGGTTGGAAATGCCTTGTGTTCTCTTCATTCAACTGAGACACAACATGAGGTGACTTTAAAACAATCTATCAGGTATCAGGTAAGGTCCTTAACTTACCCCTCCCATTGTAATGCCATCAATAAGTGCCACATATGGCTTCTTGCAGGTGCCTGTAAAAAATGTCAAGAAAAACAATCATTCATCTTTTTCAAGAGTGGACCTGTGACTAGCTGCCACATGACAGGTTTCCCTACATCTTACTTTAGCAAGAGCAGCAGAAAATAAATGGGAATTTAAGCAGTAATCATATTATCATCTTACAATGAAGGTACCTCATGTTAAGTAATGAAAAGAAACACCAGTCTCTGATTTACTGGATTGTGAGTGTTGTAAGAGAACATTATACAACTATCAAGCACTGGCCTGTTTGTTATGTGAGTACCTGACAGTTTAGCCAGCACAAATAGCTTTGTCTGATGTTGGGACAGAGCAGATGCCCTTTCACCCCCTCTCAGAGCCTGGATTAGGAGCAGGGGGTGTGTTCCAGCCCCTCAGTGCTCTATTACAAAGGCAGAAGCATGGGTGGGTCCCAGCCACAACGTGACTGTAAATTCTGCAATGCAGGTGTGTTCTGTCATGGCAGCTCTTGCATACAGCCCTGAACGTGGAGCAGGCAGGTTCAGGTGACAATGTCCTGAATTACCAACTTCATCTGTTGGGGCCTTTAGATGGCACAAAACTAAACCCCAGTGCTTTCAATTACCATTCATGGAAAGACTCAGAACCTGACTGTGAATGAAACAGCTGCCCTGTATTCAGTGTTTTCAGGTCAGAATTACTGCTGATACAGGTATCCCCTACAACCATGTTGTGAGTTTTTCTGTAATAACTATGTAGAGCCTTGTTTAAAATAAACTATTTTAAAAGGCAGTTCAATCCTTCAAATCAGTAGTTAGAAAATGTTAGGAGAATTGTATTTTGAACTTTGTTCTTACATGAACATACAAGCTGATGCATGGGCTGTAGATGCTACTCCCTGAACCAAATTTCTGTAGCAGCAAGCCTTCCCCATTGCAATGCTGTGACAGCAGCTCCCTGCTGTATTTTTAAGTTATAATATGTAAGATATAAATAAATATTTTTAGCAGAAATCTCAGGCTTAAAGGAATACAGTCATACTAAAGCTAGCAAAAATCTAGGTTTTGTAATTACATACATTAGAGATATTACACAGCTAATTATTAAAATAAAATAAAAAGAAGAAAACAGGCTTTTAAATCATGTACCCTTGCAACAGAATCATCATCAAGTTCAATTGGCAAGGTAATACTATTTTTCCCAACTATTTGAAACCTTAAGCTATTTTTTTGCCTTGTATTGGTGAAGGAAAGAAAGGTGCATGACAAGCATGCTCAGTCCTGAAACTCTGTCAAACAAAGTAAAAGTAACTTTTCAGGAATTACTCTAATAGCTGTGCTCTTCTGTCAATGCAAGCAACAGCACCCTCCTCCTGTAGTGACTAACACAGGACACCATATTTTAAAACTCAAACTGTATTCAATTAAAATATGTTTGGAGTAGTTTCTGCTCATCAAAACCTTCAACTCTTGACTTTTAGCCTAAAGAATTAATATCCTTTTTTAATATGCTTCACTCCAGTGAACTTCACCCAGTGTCTCTGCAATAAACTAAGGCAGCTCACTCCTGAGTTATGCAGCCCTAGTCTTTCATGCAGTCTATTTAAATGGAAAGCCTTCATATAATTTAATCTTCTGCTTTCTGATTGAATATTAATGATTTTTCACACATCTATTTTTATGTCAGGTCTTCTTTGAAGCAGCTACTTAGTGCAGAACTGCAGTGTCTACAGCTAAAACTAATTCTTCCACAGAGGAAATACAGCTAACCAGAATAATGGGATGGGATAAAATAGCTGTCACAATAACTCAAACAAAAGAAACACATTCTGCATGCAAGGTATAAAAATGGGATATGTTGTATTACTGGTATTGAACTTGCTAAAAAAAATAATTACTACTTCTCTGATGTTACCACAGTCTTTAACAGATTATCAAAGAGATAAATTTACATTTGAAGCCAATGTTATGAGAACTGTACTGTTTCAGAAATTGCTGTTAACATACCAATGGCATTGTTCAGCCTGTATTCTCCTATGAAGAAATCTTGTATCAGTTTATCTCCAACTTTTCCCGCTTCTGTGATGGCTTAAGAGAAACAAAAATTCCAAAGATAATTGTAAGTTTAATAGAAAATACAAGTAAGAGAACATAATGCCTCATAAGTTGGGTCTTTTCCTACAGCAAATAGAGACCTACCTAATCCCACTTGATTATATTTGAGAAAATTTGCTCAAATTAAAATATGAACATAAGTCTCAAATTTGATTTAACTGTATTTTTCTGGACACTTTGTCACATACTTCTGAGAGTATGGTCCATTTTCTAACCCCTCCTAATGTCCAGTACTCATTTTTGATATTTTTCACACCAACATTTAGAACAGTCACTTAAAACTGACTATTCTGAAGACTCAAAATACTAAAAATGAGAAGCCACTTAGAGCATGACATAAAAATATCTTTTTATATATTGTAATAACAATAACCTGTGCTGCTTGTTTACCTACAGTTTACAACAATTTTGCTAATTTTGACACTTTGGAGATTCCCTGCAGTTCATAGCTAAAAATTAATCACAG
Organism: Agelaius tricolor; assembly: GCF_023055355.1. Classification (NCBI taxonomy): domain Eukaryota; kingdom Metazoa; phylum Chordata; class Aves; order Passeriformes; family Icteridae; genus Agelaius; species Agelaius tricolor. Next base: position 5,709,699 of record NW_027269270.1, read on the forward strand.
ATACATTCATCACCCTTGTCAGATCTGTATCTAACCATATAAAACACTAGACACTAATTATCCAGTACTATCAGAGCTACCTGTTAGGGCCCTTCAAATTTCTTGGAAAGAGGCTGACTGTAATGAAAATTTGGGAAGAGAAATGTAAAGACAAGAACCTCTCCTCCCAGAATGACTGGCTGCTATAATCAGTTATTCATAAAAATGTAATTTTTTATACACTGTCCTGACAGCTGTCTCCTGAAAAATACCTTAAATAGCATCAACACATCAAGGTGTCCTAAGAGTCAGCTCAACTGGTCTCTTACTCTTGTGTAGCAAGATTTTGCTTACCCAAGACACAGTAAACAAAGGAAATCAACACAAAGTAGTGACTGGGAAAGACATCAAATGTTTAAGTGAGGATAGTCCTTACCTCGGATGTCACCCCCAGCACAAAAAGCTTTTCCTCCAGTTCCCTTTATAATTATTAGAAAAGTTTCAGGATCTTGCTCCCATGTCTAAAAAATAAGTAAATATTTCCACATAAGACTAAAATCTGTTTAGTGTCTCTAACACACACTTCACTTTTTCAAAAAGCAAATCAAACCATACTTGAAAATAGATTGTCTTAAACTGAAGTTTGAAATCTAAATGTCTTTCTGCCACTTCTGCATCCTATTCAACCCTGAGAGCAGAGATTAGCAGAGCTGCCTTTCCTCTTTCAGAAAAACACCTGTGTGCAGCTCTCAGCCTCTGAAGAAAGGCAGCACCCCACAAAACAGGGCCTGACAGAAATCAAAAACTGACACCTTTTCAGGTTGTGCTTCAAAAATGTCTAATAAACACCAAAAGGCATCAGAGAATTATCCAACAAATGCTGGTATCTAATGAATTTGACTCTGTGAATACGATAAATAGTATCATTAAATTAAAAGAGACTATTTTCATGCTTAAAATCTCATGGTACTTCACTAGCTTGTAGAAACAGTGCCTGCAAATCCATGAGTTCTCATTTAAGGAATGACACTGACAGCCCCCTGCTTCCTAGGGGCTGATATCTCTTATTTTCAGCCATGAAAATGGTACTGCCCTCTTGATGGAGTGGTATTGCACTCCCTCAAGAGGCAACACCACTGTATGGGTCGAATTTTGTACCAACTGAGCAGGTGGGTGTTGCCAAAAGGAACACACAAATGATGAGCACTGCTTGTTCTTAATTCAGCCCTGGTATTAACATGGATGTGCATTTACCTATGAGGATGCTAAATGTAACTCTGTCTGACAGCCTGTTCTTTGATGTGTCTCCTCTTTCTAACTTGCTTGACACTGCCTGGTTTTTCCCATGCTATAAATCAGAGCTCACTCTACTCACACAAACTTTCATCCTTTAAATCAGTACACCAAGAAGTGCCTAACTGCATTTTAAAACTGGTTTCAAATAACATATGTATAGTGGATGGGTAGAAGTGCAGCTACTAACCTTTATTTGAGGATAAATTTTTTGGATCATAGGCAGATTTAGTGCATTGAGAGCCTTGGGTCTATTCAAAGTTATTATTCCTGCACCTCCTTTCTTTTCCAACAACACTTCTGCTGCTGAGTCTGTCTGCTTAGACATTTTCTGTGCATGCAAAAACAAATAAATGAAACAAATGTCATCAGTTAGGTAACTTGAGTAACATATTTACAAAAGTTTTTATGGAAATTTATTCTCAAAACACACTATCAAGGATCACAAAACATGCATTCTGGAATTGTATGCTAACTTTTTCCCTCTGTACTTCTATTTGCATTTCCTAAACAGTTCTTTGGAAACTACTTTGAGCCTTTCAGAGTAGTAAAACTCAGAGAAGTTTTTGGACCACACATTGTTTTACAGTAAGGTTTTGAGTTCAGTTAAATAAAATTTACAACAGAAACACACACAAAAAGAAAATCAAATCAAACAAATAAAAATTTCCCCACCCTATTAATAAAACAGAAATCCATGGCTTCTTAAAACTGACATTCTGAAAATACTTGCAACAATTAGAACAATGACAGTTCCATATATCCTTACTGGTAGTTTGACACTGCAAACCCAAATGTACACCCTGCTTTGTCTATAAGTAACTTTTAACAGTAGAAAACAAATCCCCTCAACTATTTTCACCCTCACAGTGGGATGACATTTAAGGAATTTATGGAAGCTAACACAGAAACTATCTATAAATTAAAGAAATACCTATAAAGTATAGCCAAAAAATCAAGCTTTAATTTACAGTATAATAGACACCTGTAACCAAGTGCTCAAAGATGTGGGCAATACCATGCCTGAGCAATAAATGTCAGAGTTGAGAACCAGTGTGTGTGCAGACACATTAGAAGTTGCATGTGCTGTGTGTCTCAGGGGAGTTAAAAGAGTCCTGAAAGCTTCCAACTCAGTCAAACATGATGCTGTCCTTACCAAATGTTGAAATATTACTTGTAGCCTGTTGAGTGCCCTCAGCCTGAAAAAAGAACCAAAACATTAAAAAACCAGTTAAAACCATAAACCTGCCACACGATTCCCCAAATATCTGACTGCCAGGTTAAGCAAAGCAGTGGCAGAAAAATTTGGGAACACAACTTCTTGACGTTGTCCTCATAAGAACCAATTAAAATTTTATTATTGAAACAGTTGGAAATTCTTTGCTTACTAGTAAATAAATAGCAGATACCAGTATCAACTACTAATCTTTTCAAGTTAGGAGAACCTGAAAACTACCAGGACAGAGGGGTTGGGGATATGATTGACACTGTGTGTCTTTTAAAGATTTACAGCCTTTTTGCGGGCACGTTTAAATGCTGACATCAAAAAAAAACCAAAAAAAAAAAAAAGTCTTGTCAAAACCTTCGTCTATTTCCAAAAGCTTCCATGACACAAACCTGCCCTCGTGTGTACACATTTCACATACATTTACACAAGGTTTGCGTAAGAGCTCGCGCTTTTGTGGGTGACAGGAGAGACCCAGGCTGTCAAACTCTGTGAACACGCCACTGGTTTTGAGCAGTAATTTATTAATTTTGAGGCTGTCATTTATTAATGGCCACCGAGGAAGGCTGTGCTGGCCACACAGCAGAGCTGGAATGAAAACTTCACCTTTCAACCACTTCAGCGAACAAACCCAGCCAAATCCATGTTATGTGTTAGTGCCGCGGTACACTACGCTGGTTTTTAATCGCATGCTTGTTTTTGAAAGTGAAAGTTAGTGAAGGCCTGGCTGATCTAGGCCCGAACTATAACTCGCAGCAGCTGCGGGGCTGCGATCCCCGGCAGGCTCGGCCGGCGCTCCCCTCGCTCCCCGCGGCCGCCGCCGCTACCGCCCCTCAGGGCGGCCCCCGTTACCTGGGCAGCGCCTGCAGAGCCGGGCCCGCCATGGCGGCACCGCTCCCTCACCGGCTCCGCGGCCCGGCACAGCGCGGGGCGCATGCGCGGCGCTCCCCGAGGCACCGGGAGCCGCTCCTGAGGGGCGGCCACCCGCTCGCCGCCACGAGCAGCCCTTTTGCAGTAAACAAGGCAGATTCCTTACCTGGACAGGGAAAGGGAGCTGCTCCCCGTGGCGGATAAGGCCGGGTGGTCTGAGGGCATCTGGAGATGCAGCTGCTTTGAGGCGAGCAATGCCGCAAGTGGCAGCAATAACATCAGCCGTGGGGCTGGCTGCTGAAGGTGGGGAAAGCTCGCATTGCCAAACTGCCTTCGTGCGCCGCAGCTGCATGCAGGCTGATTATTATTTTCAGCAGTTAGACTGGTTTCTTAATTTCTGCCCTCCCGGCTTCTCTTCACCCTTTGCACCTGAAACACCAGGCACACCTGTACTGCCCTCGCAGCTGCTCACACACGGGCAGCGGGTGAGGTGGGATTAAGGATTAACATCCCACCAAGAACTGCTTATCCGTGAGGTGAATACAGGGAGAACATGAATTTGTGTAAATGTAAATACATGGAGAGCATGTATTTACATTTACATTTAGAACTAGCACGTTTACTGCCCCAACAGTAGCTACAGACGACGGTGAGCCCAAACACAGCCTGTGCGTTCAGCATAAATAGACTCAGAAATTGCAACTGTGAAAATTGCCTTTTAAAAAAAAAATAAATAAAATATTAAGGCACTTGAGAATTTTTCACTCTAGGAGTCAATAATACAAAATTCACTTGGATTTCAGTAACTAAGACCATTCCATGACTGGTTCTTTAGGCTGACACATGAGACTGCTATTGAAAAGACATAATGAACCAGGGGGTGAATGACAATGCAGTGCATTAGGTTGAAATGTAGCTTCATCATATGTGGGAACTCAGCACATCACTCTGGATGTCCAGAGTTGCTGAGAGAACCCTTGGGGGGCTCAGAAATCCTGGAATGTTGCCAGGAGCGCCTGGTGGCTTGACTTCAATCCCTCTAGGGATGTGCCACCTGTTTGAGGACATGAGAGTCACTTGGGAGTGAATGGTGCAGGAATGATGTATTTACAGGGTGAGATATAGATTTTAGGGTTTTGGTACAGGGGGGTTATGGAGGGATCAGGGCGTGTCTTGTCCTTCTTCTTTCTTCTTCTTGTCATCCATTTTCTGTGGTGATGTTGGCACTTGGGGATTGGTCCATGGGGAAGGTGCACTTGCTAATATGGGTGAAAGGTATTGGGATATAAAGGTAAATATGATGTATGTAGTTTTTAGTATAAAAAGACACGACCGCCTTGTGGGTGGTCAGAGTGCCCTTGGCTGCCTTGCTGGTCAGACCTCTGCTGGGCAGAAAGAAAATTCTGTAGATAAGAAGAAGAAATAATAAACAATCTGAAGACCGAAAAACTGAAGAGTCCAGACTCTCAGAAGTCCTAGCTCTCAGAAGCACTTCTAGAGAAGTCTCCAGAGGGCAACCTTGCTCTTTATTTCTAAAATGATTCAGCCCCTGCTTATATCAGCGTCATCTCTGTTGGCATTTCCGTTGCAATGACTCTCAGAGTATATTAAATCTGGTTGTAAAAATTTTAATCAAACTAAATAGGCACACACAAAAAAAAAAATACAGAACATTTCTGTATTAACGCAGTCTCAGTTTTCAGTCTTGTACAATGTGAACAAAAAATAACTGGGAACAGGACATGAGGTGCTTTTCCGGGCAATGGGAGCCTGTCTACTGCAAACTGATTAATTGTAAGAATTCATTAGGTGATCCTGACTATTCCAACTTTCACTTAAAGGTTATATGATAATCAGTGATGCAGCTTATTGGTGTCATTTTGTGTGCATTATATCAAGTGCCATGCAATTAAATCTAAACCAGGCTAAATGACACCAAATTATCACAGCTGGCAAACCTGAACCCTGACTTAAATAATTATTTTAAAAATTGTTTTTGAGGATAACTCTGCAGCTCTTATCCAGGCATTACTAATTAGAGGGTTTGATAAGCAGGTAACATTTTTGTTTCTCATTTCCTGTGACTTAAAGTCTCTACATTTCACAGACAAATATGAAAAGAACTTTTCTGTGGTATTATCTCTTTGTTAGTGATGTTGGGAAAATGAAGAGATGGGTGTGTGGAAGTTAACCTTGGGTAAGAGCAGGTGGAGGCAGTTTGAAAGCCCTGGAAATCTCCTCATAAATCCCACCTGCACACAGGCAAGGCTGTGATCAGGACATGATTACGTGGGATGTCTGCTCCTGGGGGTCCAAAACAGAAGCTGGTGATCTGATTCATCTTTTACTTATGCTGATTTTGATCTCTTCTCCTCCTGTCCTCAGTGTAAGTAATGGTGTAAACCCTTTGTAGTCTTCCAGCTGTAGGCCTGATTTAGGACACAAGTGGGCCTACTCCTTTGTAAGTAACAGCAGCCTTGTAACAGCAAGGAAGTAACAGCAAGCCTTGCCTTGAGACAACTACTGATTTCTCTCCACAGTGCTGATATTGAATTCATATTTAATGTTTTCTTTAAAATCTTTTTTTTTTAAGTAGTTTTTAAGAAGGGGTGGTAACATAAGAGCCATCTTCCTTGAGGCTTCATTTTAAAACCTGGTTGAATTTGATGGCTTGAATTTACCTATAGTTTTTTTAGGGGCAGAGGATTCTTAAGTGTTAGAAAATTGCTATTTTTTCACAGCTATTTAGCTGACTGCAATCCTGTCCAAAAAGCAACTCAGATATCATCTTATTTTTCAATAGTCCTCCTGCACACCCCATTTTTTCAGAATATCAAAGTGAAAATGCTTTCTAAAATGTAAATAAAAGACTTTCCTAAGTAGATGGTGGGAAAAGAGTGAAAATAATGGAGTTGCCTGAGAATGAGCAGAATGAGATGATCTTTAACCTGGGAGTTTATGGATTATTTTACTATTGGCAAAGAGGGCTGCACAATACTGGACCAAGCCAGGAACTGGGAGTGTAAGTGCAATAGCCAGAAGGATAAGCAGGTTGTAATTCCTCCCCCTGGAGAAGTTTCCTGGCAGCACCTTCAGTAGGTTTGAAAAGAGAAAACAAGTTGCAGACTGTAGGAGGTCTGTAGAGTTGAGCAGATGTTTTCAGGTTTTGTTTCTGGTTTGGGTGGGTTTTTCTGGGGTTTTTTTGTTTCTTTTCCAGAAAAACACGTAACTTTAGAATGTGGGAGCTCTTGCTCTCAAGAAGGATTTCAGGAGCAGCTCAGCTGCGTTCTGTGTGCTGCCTGTTCAGCCCTAGTTAACCATTAATTTGTGCCTCACATTTACCTCTGAGAGCTGCCAGAGTAGTTGACCAGGACCAGATAATAAATGGTACAAGTACTTCATCATGTCCCATGCTGCTGTTTCCAGGTTTGCTGTAAATTCAGTCTTTTTCCTCTGCTGGTCTAACAGCTGGCATCTCATTTCTGTAAGTGTGGGGAGTGAGTGCATCCTTACAGGCTGTGAAGGTTAAAGGAAAAGGAGTCTGTGAAGGTCTGGGGAACAGAATGGGGAAATTTCCAGTTCATGCCTGCTAACTGGTTATTACTGTGCTGACAAACAATCCTCACATTGTTATTTCTCAGTCCAGGCTCAGCTGACAGCCCTTGAAAACAAGTGACACAGGCTGAAATTTCCTCCTGCCAGCTTGGGTACATACTAGTAAAGGCTCAGGTCTGCAGTAGAATCTTCCAGGGACATCACTGAGAGCAGAAATAGACTTAAAATAAGCAGAAAACAAATCTGTTTCTTCACTCTCTAACAGCAGACCAACCTAGAGAAGGACTGAAACACCTATGTAATATGGAGAAATGAATTTTTGCTTTTGTCTGTAACCTGAGTCATTTCATATGAACAGTGTGCCTTCCTCAGGGCTTTTGGGCAGAGACCTTTCAGACCATGCATTCACACAACATCTGCAATCGTAGATTTGGGATGAGGGCATACAGCTAATGCCATGCAGTAGTGAATTTCTCCTGTAACAGGAGAGTGTGAGGGAGGGGAAAAATCAACTTTTCTTTTTCCTGTTTTTCTTTTTTTCTTCACCAGTTAACTTGCATCTTATCAGTGGGGAACTAGAAAGTGTTTGGAAAAGGCTGAAAGCAAATCCGTAATGAAACTGTGTGAGCGAAGTAGTTTTCCTTTTCTTTTGGCCTCAGAGAGCACCGGGGAAGGTGTGGGAGTGGCTGTGCGCTGCTGCAGATGCTGCCGTGTCCATGGGATGACGAGAGAGGATCCAGGCGAGGTCCATCCAGCAGTGAGCTCCTCTCCTCCCACCAGCCCGCCTTAGACACAGCACTCGTGCTGCAGCCACCCTGCCAGGAGCCCCTGGGTGAGACGGGACCCTGGGCAAACACCCTCCCACAGCTTTCTTCCCTGCTGCCACCAGCAATCTGTCACTCCTCTCCCCGAACCACCCTCCACCTACGTACAAAGCCATAAGTGTAAGGAACGCCCTCTTCCCTCCTCCTTCTCCTCCCCACGAGCCTGTTCTCCGTGGGTGAAAAATGCTGTCTTCCCAGAGATCTGGTCACCCCCGACTTTGGCTTTGAGACCCAAGCTGTTTGATACCTTTTAGGACTACAGCTTGGAAAGCTCTGCTTGCAGGTCTATTGTGTGCGTTTTTCAATTGCATATAATTGCACATGTGCGGGTGGGAAGGGGCTATTTGCTTCCCACTCGCTTCGATACGCCTCCCTTCCTAAGAGGGCCGCTTCCTTCCCTTTCTGCTCTCAGCCTCCCACGCATTTAGCAATGAGAAATGCTGCAGAAAACTGACCAGCTACCAACCCGCCCACCTGAGGAGGAGGAGCACCAGCAGCAGCAGCACATTTCTCTCGCTCTCAGCTCTTTAAACACAGTTAAAAAGAGCTGTAGCGTGGGTGGAAATAGCTGTAGGGAGTGTGTGTGGGAATGGGGCTAGAGGAAAGTGCATTTTTTCTTGGTAGGACGGTTAACTTCTAGTGGACCAAAAAAATACCCCAAAGATATCTCACTGCTGAGGGTGTCTTTGGGTGTATAATCAGTTCCTGAGTCTCCCAGGTCTGGAAAGGATGAAGCAGGGAATGAAGCAAGTGATGGCAGGGAAGCTTGCCTTCCAGCCTTCGGGAGTCTGTTAGGAAATGAGATCTGTATTGCATCTCGTTGTGTCATCACGTCTGCTGTTCTGCTCTCAATGTGTGTGCTTGATTCTGTGAGAGTCAGAGCTGCCTGTATGTAGGAAGAGAAAAAGGCATGTGGTTTTCACACCATGTGGGTCTGTATTTCAAAATACTGTCCCTGTTGGACCTCTTGAAATAGCACTGTCCCAGAATATCAGTTAATTCAAGATTTACTCGGTGTGCTTCTCTACGAAATTATAATCACGCTTATTTGTGTTAACTGGTTGTTATTTGAGGTGCTTTGCTTGTATTACATGAAAATAGCAGTGGAACTAGTAAGGAACTATACATTGGTATAGAGTGCAAAGTGGTAGTGCTGTTTCTTAGGGAATCTCTCTGATAGACTCCAAGAACCAAGGGTCCTCAACAGCTGTGAGTTTCTGACTTGGTTTGACTTAGCTATCTGAAATACAGATTTTACAATATATAATCCTCCTCAGCACTGTCCTCACAGGACTAACCTGCACACATTCTTCTCAAGTCAAAACTCTACCCATGCATTGGTTTTGACTCGATTTCTCATCAGCATCAGACCTTCCATGTATGTTACTGACGCAGAATCTTATATCAGGATGTGGTCTTTAGTGATTCACAATGACAGTAACAGCCAAATAATGAATTCAACTCTGAAAGTACTGGAGATATCTGAGTATCTCCAGTACAGAGATTGTACAGAGCATGTCATTTTCTCCTAGTGAGGAGAAGCCTCAAGCCTGGGAACTGGGCTCACTGACTTCAGTGCCTTCCTCCACAGCCTGTCTCTTGTAGCTCTGAAAATTTTACCTTAGCATTGGAAGAGAAATGTAGGCATAACTTTTAGGCTCTGAAACAAAGGAAGTTATGAATAAGCCTAATTAACACATTTCTGTGTGACACAACAGACAGATCAGCTGATGGACTTGTGCTAGCAAGAGGTAGAGACCTATCAATGGAGATGTAACTTTAATGGAACTAATTATCCTGGTGTTTTAAAAGTCTTATTTATGACTGGTGAATAATATTTTAAATATATCCTTCTAACCTTCCACTGAATCTTATGTAGCTCATAATTATAATCCACTGGAATTACATACCCAGCCTGAGGAGGAACAATATTCCAAATATTAAGTTCATGTCACTTGACTCATTTACTTTAAAACATTGCAGCAATTCCTTTGTCAGTAGCATTTTGAAGCACTGTTGGCTTGCTTGTAATTCTACCTCATATTTAGCATTGGTTCAGTTAACTTTGGAGGTAGTGCTTTTCCTACCTTTTATATCAATGAATGTACATCAGATTTTAAATGCAGATTATATGCTTATCTTGCCAACTACCATTAGCCTCAATTTTTTTCTTGTATGATCTATCTGTTGTGGTAGAATTATATTACTCGAGAAGCAGGGAAAAAAAAATAAAGGAAAAATCACCCAAACATTTAGAATCATTAAAAATCTATTTTAGAAGCTCAGTCCTGTATGTAAGATTCCTCTTGGCCTCCTTGTTCTGTCTGTTGTTCAGCTGGAATGTTGCACGCTTTGGTCTTGAACCATCTGCTTCCTTCTCAGGGGTCACAGTGAATGGCTAGTTAACTATTTTGTCTCCATCAGAATCAGAGTGGACAAAAGCATTTGATGCAAATTAGTAGCTTTCTGGCACACCAGGGAATTGAGCACCTCAGATGTTTATTTCAAGAATTTGTTACTCTAAATTAAAGTGAGGCTCCTCAGCAGAGCAGTTTTGCTGACAGTGTGACAGTCAGCATCTTATTAAATGGATGTGGTGTATTCAAACCTTTCTGTGTTTCTAGCCTGGCACCTCACACAAGTATTATTTTCACTTTTAAATAACTGCATTTTGTTTTAAAAGTCAATATTAAGAATATTTTTCAAAATTTCTTTCTGTTTTATTTCATCCTGGAGTCCAGTGAAAACTGTTTGTAAAAGAATGACTTGAACATTGCCTAGGGAAAGATATCTCAATGCCACAAATGATGCAAAGGACAGCAGAGCAGAATGGAAAAACTTAATAATGAGGGAAAAAATAGGTCAGTAGAATAAACAGAGGCCTTTAAGCTATCAAATAAGCATCTATCACTTACTGCTGCAGATATATTCTGTTCAAAGTATAAATTATTAGTGTCCAATATGGGGTAATCATGAGTTTCAATGCAACTCAATTTATCAGCTCTGTGTATAATGATTAACCTGGCAGAAGGATGTGTAGCAAGTCAGAAGGAGAACTGTTTGTCTTTGGGGTTTTTTTGCTTTGTTTTTTTTTCAAGGAAGAAATATGGTCACCTTGGATCATAAACAAACTTGCAATGGCAGTGTCAGGGACAGATTTCCTTGAGCACTTATTGAGAGGATATACTTCCCTAGGGATTTAGTGCTCAGTGAAGAAAGGCAGTGGCAGCTGTGGCAGGGCAAGGCATAGATTTAAATTGTTCCAAAGGAAATACATGATTTCTAGTCTCATTAGCTCCTCTCTGTAATGTCAGTCTTGCATCTGCTCCATGGATTTCATGGTGCCACTGGTTCTCCTGTCCAGACCCAGATGGTCCATCACTCTGTGTCTGCAATAGCAGGCTGGAGCAGAGGCTCATGCTGCTAGCAGCTCTGCATGGGAATATATACAATTATTGCAGAAATAACATGGAACTCAAGGTGATTGAGTCATACTTTGACACACCTCTGTCTGCCAAGAAAAATGCAGGCACTCCCTCACAGAGCTGTTGCTAAGAGCACTTCTTCAGGCTCTAGGAGTGAGAAGGTGCTTTATTGAACAGTTAACTGCAGGAGTTAACAGCAGGGTTTCAATCTGGGACCTGCACATAATTAAAGCATGTAATTAAAGGCTGTGCTTCTGCCTAGGAGAAGTTGCACCATGTAGAATTAGTCTGAGACACTATTCTGTAAATGTAAGACCTTTGAAAAGTGATTTTATTGGCATTTATAGCTTAAAAGTAAAGAAGAGGAAGTTCTGGCCAGCACTAAGACAAAACATCTTTTGTTTGTTTTATGCTAAATTAAAATAATTTCATAATAAAGCAGAGACTTCATGTAAAAAAAAGGAGAGAGACAAATTAATTTTCAGTTTGAAATGTTAATAGAATTTTTTTCCCCATGACTGAGCAGGAGAATCATGAAGCACATTTGAACTGTGCATTTCCTTTCCTGTGTCACCACTAGCATCCCTTAGCTTTTGTGAGCCTTTTGGAATATTCACCATTGACCAGTTCCCTTCCTTGTAAGAGACTGCTGAATTTTGCAGTACAGCTCTCTGTCACCTCAATTACAACAGCAACATACCATTTTCAGCATATTTTGAATAGTCTGAAGAAGAAGGCAATGAGAAATTACTTTGCTGCCTTTTCACTCTTCTATTTTAGTTCTCACTTCTGTGAAATAAAGAAAGTCATCTGTTTCATTGTAATATCAACATTAACCTTTTAGTTGACACAGTAGGACACCATACACTGGTGATAACAAATGGCATCTTGTCATTGCTCCTATTAGTGAGCTAAAACATAAATATAGTTCATCTGTATGTTTGCAGTGCATGCTCCAGTAAAAAGCCACAATGACCCAGGATTATGGGATCCAGAGGAAGAAGGTTCAGATGCTTTGAATTTCTGTGTTGCTTTACAAATCAACACATGGAATATATTTTCCAGTTATATCTTAAAGAAAACTCTTCTGTGAACTGTTTTAAACTGATATTTAAAAGGCTCTGTGTTACAAGGGATGTATGCTTTTTCTTTCCAAGGAAATCATTTGACCATGTCTTCACATGAGGGCCTGTAACTCTGCCACCTGTTACCCAGTTCTGCAGAAGGCAATGAGCCTATTTTTTTAGCACAGGACAAACAAATCCTCCATGTCCTAAAATGTGCTCACTCAGCCACACTCCTTTCCACAGGAGTCTCTCAATTTATCTTTTCTTCTGAGGAAATTTCCCACCTATCTAAGAATTTCCCACCTTCTTTACTTTTTAAGTAAAGAAAAAGGCTTAGTGTTTATATTTACAGAAGTAAAAAGCTCCAAACTCCGTCATGTTCCCCGGTATGTCATTTCAGGTGGTTGTAGGGTGTTTGCAATCATCTGTCTGTTTCCCAGGGACTCATTTGCTTTTGTTAGTTATTCACAGCAATCAGTCATAGTGCTTGTAGGTACCATAATTACCACAGAATGACTGCAGCAAGGGGTTGTGACTTTGTCACTGCAGAGTAACAACCAGAGCAGCTCTCTCTGGAATATGTGTCATCATTCAGGAGGTGAAGGAAAACATTCTCCCTTCAAGACGTGACTTCAGCACCCAGAAACCTGACTGCAGTGACCCCCACTGTGTAACCTTCACTCTTCCAGGAGGAGGAACGCTTTGCAGATCTGTTAAAACGTTTCACACCTATCTAATACTTAGAATGTGAGTACTGTAGATTTCTCTCAGAAAAAAACCCTATAGTTCAGATGTGTTTCTAAAGAGCTTTAGCTCAGGAAATAGCTAAATTGAAACTGTAGCTTTGTTCAATTTCTGTCTCCCTTTCCCGAATAGGCTGGGTTAATTAGTAACCAACCTTCCAATATCCATTTCCTCCTCTTGCACCTTTTCTGTATGAACTGTGTATATTTGTTCAGCCACTGTTGTTGCAGGATCACCCCCACCCTGCTCAAGTCCAAAGGTTTACCAGTTTTGTTTAGCTCATAAACTTAAAGATGGGTAAGATAAAACAGGTTTTGTAAACTAATTACTGCATTCTATTTTAGTGATACTGCATTGACTTAAAATTTGTTGCTGCTGAACCAAAATTTAAAACGTATTGCAGTCTGAAGCCTTTGGAATTCTTTTCCAGTATTACTATTTGGAATGCTAGTTTATGCTTAAGTTACTAATTTAGGAAGTGAGACATACGAGGTAGACAGACAACCTATGTGTCATGTACATTTGTGTCTATCCACATTTTCATTTTTGCCAATGAAAATTATAAATAACTCAGTTTCCTGGAGAATTTTCAAGATTAGAAGTCTTACTTGTGAGAGTGCTGTCTGAAGGGTTTTTAGGCATCAGGAGGGCTGATTCACAAGTGTACTCCACAGTGTTTAGTTTAATTGTTTAACTTTTTTATTCCACTTCAAGCTGAAGAACAAAACCCCCCTACAGTTCAGAGCTGATGGCATTTGCACTCTCTGTAGTTATGTTATTCAGCAGACATACTACAAAGAAAGAAGGAATTGAGACCTTAGGCTTTCCTTAACATTCCCTGCTGTTCCTGCTATCAGTGGCCAAGGCCATGGAAGACAGGAGGAACATTTGACTACTGCTTTTGTGACTTAGATACAGCTGATGACAAGGAGGGGCCAGCTGCTGATAGCTTGCTCTGGCTTCTCCTTCTGTCACTCAGGTAGGAAATGCTGCTACTTTAAATAAATAACAATGGCTCTGCCATTCTGGAATAGGAAAAATTCTTTCCCAACTCAGTACAACTGTAAACAATTTTTAAGGCAAAGAATGAGCATTAGTGATATTTATTACATGGTGGCCCAGGGAACTGCAGGGCTCATGAAACCACCTGTGGCCCAAAGGAGAGCTGCAAAACCTTGAAACATTTCATCATGAGAATGTAAGATATTTTGAAAAACTGAAGGGGAAATAAATTGTGATACAAAATTGTTGAGAACTATTAATTTATTGCTATTCTAATATCTTTTAGTTGTTCCACAGAATATTACAGGTCTTGGAAACAAAAAATCCAGTAACCTGGGAATTTCTCTTCTGTGCATGTTCCTTTGCTGGCACTTGACAAACCTTTAGCATCTACAGTATCTTTGCAAGTTTTGGACAGGTCTCCTTGTAGCTTCATTTGATGTTTCATTTCCCATGTATGAGAAGAAAGAGTAAATGAATTTGCTTTCTCCAGTTCAGGATTTTCTAGATCTGCTATATCCCCGCTATTTAGCCTCTTTATCTGACTGGTGAATACTAGACAACTCAGCAGTTCCAGGCAGAAAAGTCAGTCCAAACTTGTGAGCATCCTTCCTGGAACCTTTCTAACACTAACATATTCTTTTTGAAAGGAGGAGAACATCCTGATTTTTTCCCCCTGTAAATCTTACAAAAATCCATGTCTGAACTTCTCTATGTGTGAAAAAAAATCAAACCATATATTATGCTAAAATAGAATTATTCCTTCCTTTTCAATTGGTTTTGCACATATAATTAATGTTTTTTCCTCCCTCACAGGTGCTTTGACAGTTTTGAACCTTCTGGTAACAAAGAGTTAACAGCATGCTGTAGCAATACAAGAACTCCTCAGGGAGCTAGGTTGTACATCTGAAAAGCAGATAAAATCGTCTAACTCTGCAGGCAACAGGCCTTTACTCAACTATTTATAGAGCTATTTATAGGGGAGGAGAAGGGAAAGAAGAAAAGGAATTAGTAAATGACTTTAAAAAGCACAGATACTTAGAATTCATAGTTGATGTGCTGATTTAGGAAGCAAGGAGATACAGAAAAAGGGTAAGGAGTGTTAATAGTGTTACATAGACAAAGACTATTTTTTCTACTTTTGTTGCTTTCCTGTGTTTTGGATTTTTTTTCTTTTCCCACCCAGCCATTTCAAAGGCATATCCTTGCAATGACGCATCAGTTTTCTGTCTCCTTGAGGTTTAGAAATAGCTGAGCTGTTATAAATAGATCACAATCTGCAAGAGACTAAGACAATGGAAATCCTGTAAAAGCTTCACTGAAAAATTTAGAGGTGGATTGAAGATTCCATGTGTCTCCCAGAGCAGAAGTGCTCCGTTTGAAATGCTTTCTTAGCCACTGCAGAGGAACCCGTGCTCTCTGTGCGGCAGGGGGGAGCAGCCAGGTGCAATCAGGTGGCGCTTTTGGTCACGGTGCCAAGCACAGAGCGCCGTCCAGCCCGGCCGCTGGGAGCTCTCAGCTCAATGACGTGAGGAGGAGGCACTTGGCTGTTCCTCGCTGCAAAGCTAAAACACCACAGGCAGTTACTCTTTTATACACTGTAGAGACACTAAATCAGAATGTTTCGCTTTTCCACCACGGTTTTTCTGGCAGTACTTGTGTACTCTGAAATGATAGCATTCAACAAGTTTTTCCACTTTGCCTTTTTCCACTTGGCCTCCAAAACACCTTTAGTGAGGTGCCATAGCATATGGTAGAAAGCTTGACCTTGTCTAATAAGGCAGTGAAAAATTCAGAACTGGGAAGCAGTTCAATATCCCTTTGTTTCTGTTCGAGAAATTCCTTTGTAAGGTCATTTAGATCCTGCCAACACTTCCAAACAGACTTCAGCAAAACGAGTAGCTGTCCTGCACTGAAACCTGATACCTGGGAGTGGTGTTGTTCCCCCATATATATATTTGTATATAGCTCAGCCATATACAAATATCTGAGGTCCATTTTCTTATACTTGACTATATAATTCTGTAAGAGAAAGTTGCTTTGGTAACTGTGGGTAAAACAAGACATTAAGTGGAAGGAACAAACTTTCTCAAAGATATGTTTCAGCCTTAAAGAGGAGCTGCTTCTTTAAACCAGTCTATATCACAGTAGATATATCATGGCAACTAGCTTAAATAAGCTGTCCATTCTCAATCCTTGCCAAACACAAACCACTAATGTAGCTCCTGGTCTTTGCCTGAAGTCTGACCCCAGTTGTTGTAATAGAACTTTAGGCCAGTACAAACTGCAGAATCAGGTCCTTCAGACCTAAATTAGCATTCGGTTGAAAAACTAAACATATGTTGGTTTTTTTTTACTGTCAATAATTTTGTTTCCAGGTTAGGAAAAGAAACATTGCTGTGGGAGAATCCAATGAATTTATTAATGAGCTTGGTAAGTACGTAGCTATTAATATCCTCTGAGATTTTGTTTGTCTTATTTTTATCTTCAGTTCCAGACTCTGAAATAAACAGATGTTCTGAAGCTTTCCACTGAGAATACTACAATATGCTGATTTAAATACATTGTGATAACTGGGATATAGTAGGAAACAAGTAAATAGCTGTGTACATTATTTCTGAAACAATTTGTACCTTTACAAGAAGTGCTCTATCTTACTTATAGCCCTAAAAAGAAAGCATCTAAAATATTTCTTGGATGTTATTAAAGATTTTTCTTTGCAACCAGAAAAGAGAATACAAAAATTGAAAAAAAATACATAACTTTGTCCTCTAATATTATCAGAGAGCATTAAATCTGCTATTATTATTCCATGGCATGACTGGCAATATAGTTTACCTGTCCTAAGCACATTTTCAATAGCTGAGTCCTTCAATTTATCAAAAAAGTTTCTATTTATTTCAAAATCACTTTTGATCAGAGATACTGCTTTGAGTCCCAGTGTAACTGAAGTCTGTGGCAATCCTTTTACTGAGACTTAAGTACTCAGGTCCTTTGTTCTTTACAGTGAGGATATCATCTCGAATTTGAGAAGGGCATCAGTAAATTGCTCATTGTTTTTACACTTTGAGGGGAGGGGACCCATTTGAAATTTATCTAGAAACTAAATTCAACTACTAGTATTGCTTGGATTTTCTCCTATTAACCAAGAAATTAAGAGATCAACCCATCAGTTATGTTGGAGGTCCTGAGAGGAAATACAGAATAAAAAGATCAATATGCTTTCTGGGAAAAGAGGCTAGATGGCTTGGCTAACTGTGACTCCCTTCTGTATGAAAAGTGACATTTACTGCTTTTATTTATACTGAGGTAAATTCAGCTCTAGAGAGATTCAGATGTGAGGCCTCTGAAATCTGCAGCTAGCCTCGGCCTGAATTTGGTGCAGTGTGTTCCTCAGTACAAAAGATTATTTCACTGCTTGTGTTACTGAAATTTACAGGTACTAAACAAAAATGCCTTAGTCTTGGTTCAGGTTTACAAAGCTACATTGTAGAAAATAGGAATTTAAGCAAGAAGATAAGACTTACAAGGCTGCACTTGCATCTGATTAAAACAAACAAACAAAAACCAGTTCAAATGAAAAGTGCTCTGTGTTATCACCATTTTTTTAAAGCCATATAAATTGGAAGAGTTAGTACTTTTATTAAAAGAGAAAAATATGTAGTCCTATATAAAATCAGAAGTAATTTTCTTGAATAGTCTTTCCACATGTAGAAAATGGAACTTCAATTTAAATTTCTTTTGATCAGGGAATATTTTGCCATGCAACGGTATGGTATTTCCTTTAAAATTTATTGTCAGAAATAGAGTGTTTTCAAGAGCTGAGAACTCAAATTCCCATTGACCTCAAGTCATTGCCTAGTAATTAGGAAAGCAGGGATATCTGGCCCTATATGTATTTCTTTTGTGGATGTAAAGGACAATAATAGTAACAAATTTCTTGCTGGAATGCTGGTGTTCAACCCCTTGCTCTCAGAGGGGATAGCAGGAAGTTCCTAGGGATCAGAGAGAAGTGGTCAGTTTGCTGTCCCTTGGTCACATACCTGCAGTCACCAAACACATGAGGCTCAGGAGGTACTTGGTACACTCAGAACAGTATAACAACCATACACTTGTTTTACTAAAGTCATGTAGAAGTAAGGACTCATTGTGCAAGGACATAGTGGGCAGAGGAGGTAGGAGGATGTGTCACATTTTTAACTGCTTTGTCTGCCCTACTCATTTTGCATTTTAATTTTAACATTTCTAGTGTTTATTTAGAATAAGATGTACAAACAAGTATGTGAGAGCTACCCTTTAAAGTTTTAGAAGTTGGATTTTTTTCTTGGGACCCCAGAGGGTCTAAATAGATCTGTCTCTAAGCTCTGGCCAGTTAAGCTTCCTTCCCTCTGTGAAGACAGGCCAATGCAGAATTCATTGCAGGTTCAGTGGATAAATTGCATAAATTGATAAATTGTCTCTAGCTTCTGCCTGGGCTACAGGGTCAGCAGGGCTTTGCATGTTTCCCAGTCTGGAGGGTCATGACAGGATCAAGGACATTATATTTTTGCAGCTATTCAATGGCATTAATGTCATCAGCAGCCCAACTTAAACATTTATTCTGTGGACAGCAAAACCAATGAAGTTCTATTTCCTATGGGTTTGTGTATTTGTATTTTTACAAATGCAAATTCCTTGCACTCCCTTGTGTCACCACTTTAAATGTCTCACCTGTTTCCTCCCCTTTTTTCTCCAGTTCCCTCCTCTAGTTCCTTACCTGCAGTTCTTCACTGCTGCTCAGGCACAAGGAGCGATTCACAGAGTGATTCACTGGACAAATGGGCACTGGACACTGTGGAGTTCCTGCCCTGGAATATCCTCCCATGGAGGGATCTGTCCTGCCTTTCTTTTCTGCACTATGCTGTAGGAACTTAATATTTGTGCCTACCAAATTTAATATCTGCCAGTGGGTCCAGAGGTCTTGAGGTTAGGAAAGGCTGATTACTGTATAAGCAGACACCATGCAAAGACAAATCTGAATTCAAGGGTAAAAAAAAAAGGCCTATCTAGTAGGAAAAAATTGGTGTATACACACACAGTAAAGATAGTCACAGTATGCACAGTTTCTGTCTTTGCTTTTGTGCATTGCTCTCCCTTAGCTAATGAATGTAACACTTCTAAAAGTGTCAGATTAAAATTCAGAGGAAGTGAATACTCTGTTTGTGTGCCAAACCAGACAGACCACTGCACTGGTTCTCTTGCTGGCTGTGAATATTTTGTCCTTGGTTACCATTAACATTGCTGCAGCTGTGCCTGATTTGCTGATTCACTTGGTGACTGTTTCTCAGTTCCTCTGTTGGGATTTTTCTCTAACTGGTAACATAACTGCTTTTAGTCTTTGAAGAAGTAAGGAAAAGTCACACTGTTCCTCATACTAATTTAAAGTCTTCTCAGATTTACCTGGGTTATGTACAAACTGTTGTATTATAAAGAACTTCCACAAGTGGAAGAAATGAATGTCATAGCTGCCTTAATACAATGCCTCTCCTAGCAAAGGATTGACTATAAAAGTAGTTTTCATCTTATGCAAAATATATTAAAGGTCTCACAGAAGGAAAAGCTTTTCTGTTGACTTCATTGTATTCTGGAGCAAGTCCTAGCAGCATAAATCTCACCTTCAACTTATCTTTCTAATCTGACTGATGTAAATGATTGTTTGTTTTTTAGCTCAGAGTTAAAAGCTGCCAAAGGACAGTAGAATATTTTATATCAACCAGAAATTCTTGATTTCAAAGTACAGTTCCAGCTCATTAAAGAAACCAGTAAGTTTTTCTAAACATGAAAATTTTTAAGCTCCTAGAAACTATATTTGCTTTATTTCCCCTCTAACCTAAGGAACAAACCATGGAGTCAGCTGGCACCACCTCTTCCTTTTCACGCAGTCTTCTATAAGTCTGCATAGTCTACTGGCTAGCCATGGGCCATCCTAGCAGGTATTTGTAATTAATTTTGTTTATTTTACTTTTAAAAGATAATTACTTTGTTTTTTTCAGTTTATTTGGTGCTTTCTTTTAGACATTTAAATTTGGTTCTTTTCTTTTTAAGCCATTAAACATTTGTAATTATTTTTGACAAGCATTCTCACCATAATATATGGTAAAGTTGTATGGGGAACACAAATCAAAATCTTTATGAAATAACATGTGCATTGAAACAAAATCCCACAGAAATCCAAAGGCATGGATAAGTTAACCCAGGTGAGTGTTTGTAGTACAGAGGTTTTATATAGCATGTTTATATATGATTTATATTAATTTTTAAAAGTATTAATTCTGAATTTTCGAATAGCCAGTGGTCATGTACATATTTCTTTGTGTCACTGTCTTAGCTAAGAGAAAAAGACTGTGTTTTGGTATATCACATTTATATATCCCATTTTACTGTCATTCAGAGCTTGAGGTTTTTGAAAAAGAGGTATTTCAAGAATTTGAATGTATTATACACCTTACTCAGCTTTTTGTTTTGTTTCATACTAGCAACTATTAAAAAAAAAAAAAAACAAACCACTCCACTTTGTACTTCAAGTAACTTAAAACGACATTTCCTTTTCTCTGAAGACTGCTTTGACTAGCAATATTTGTGATAGATACATCAGGACAATTTGTGAGCAGTGCAGCAGTTTGTCCATTTTTCCTAATTCTCATTTTCATAGCTGAAAAAACTCTCTGAGCAAGAGTAGTAATTTGTAACAGGCTGCAATCCAGCTGTTTACACACAGCCTGGCTGGAAGAACTAACCATGCAGAGCCCCTGCTAGGTTCAGTTCTGCCCAGGCTAGAGCAGCTTGTCAGGCTGGAATAATTCTGTTCTGTGCTCAGGCTTTTCACAACACTCACCTCACCACACACAGCTGGGGATGGATTGGGCTTTTAAACGCAGTAAGAAACCATTTTTTATATATATGTATAAAAACATTGTACATCACTCTATATTGGTCATATTCTATTCTCTGGTCCTCAGCTGTAATATCTTGTTCACATACCAGGTTATGCAGCAGCTTACAAAGAAATGTTATGTATTTGGTCTTGATTCCTCTATTCAAAGAGTGTTTAAATATTTAATTTTTTTTAAATTTTATTTAGGAAATGACCCTTGCACCTATGAGACCAAGTAGAAGGAAGGGGGGTGATTACAATGCAAGTATTTAAAAACACAGCTACAAGGAAAGGAAAAACACAACTGCAAACAAAGCTGCAGAAGATGGTCACATTCCCAGTGTGATGGGCAACAGTGAAGTTATCAGAGATTAGAAGAAAAAGTCTTTTAAGACTTCAGTAAATGTAGTCTGTGAGTACAAAGATCTGCTTTTCCTTTTCGGTTGACAAATAATGACTGCAAATGATTTGAATTACATGTTCTCCCTAAAAGCTTTTCTAGTAATTTGCCAGAATAGTCTCCATCAAGATGAAATAATTTTGTTTGGAGCTTAGATCTGGTTTATTTACAGTGCCATTTTGTAGTAAAAGCCCCACTACATGAGCTGATAATTGTCTGTCTCTGAATTCTGCAAGATTACAGGCAGCCTGCACTGCTGGTCCCAGACGTGGTTTCTCTTTGTGGTTAATTAGCCGTGG
The DNA here is from genome assembly GCF_023055355.1 of Agelaius tricolor. NCBI lineage: Eukaryota > Metazoa > Chordata > Aves > Passeriformes > Icteridae > Agelaius > Agelaius tricolor. The sequence goes on from NW_027269270.1 coordinate 5,731,295, forward strand.
GGGAGATTCTCAGAGATGATGAGTTCTGAAAATCCTTCCAGAGACAGATGATAAACAAGCCTTCTCCTGCCCCAGGTCATCTCCCCTAGGAAATTCAGCTTTTGTCTCCTGCCTCCTTCAGGAGAAGCCTTTACTGCAGAGGTAGGCAGGATGCTAATGGGACGCTGCCACACACAGACCGTGCCCCGTTGGTGTGTCGCCGTGGCAGGGGAACAACTGGAGAGAGCATTGCCTTCCACCTGGAATCCCTTTCACTTCGGTGAGAACTAAATTAAGTGGGTCGAATGCCTGTCGTGTTTCTGTTCCTGTTCGTCTGCCTCAATCATGCAAACTTGTTGTTTTCTCTCAATTTCTTCCCTTGGGCAAAATAATGCAAATTATGTTTCATTCTTTGAAAAAGGGGGATCCTCCCTCAGAAAAGGGCAGTGCAAAATAAGATGCAAGTAGTGATGTGTTTGTTCTGTGGTATCTCAGTTAACAATGTCTGCAGTCAGGTGGCTGTCCTGGGCAGAAGCTGCCGTGCTGTGCCGCTGGGAGAGCTGGCCAGTGGAGCTTGCTCATTTTATCAACCTGCTTGGACTAGGGCCCAATGTGAACTCTTGTGTAAAGAGCACCATCATTTGAGCTTAATCCTCAAACAGCTTCAAGACCTCCTGTTCGGTTCACGGCTGATAAACACCCCAAATCTCTGGCTGGCCTTTCACTTCGTGACTATTCCCCTTCTTTAGTTTAACATCGCTGACCTTTTGATATTGCAGCACGACTCAGCTGTTGCTCAGGAGTTATCCTCCCTCCCTTTTTCTGCTTCAGTAATTAGCGTGTGGCGAAGTTTATGTTGTTGTTATTTTAAACATTTAGGGAATTTGATGTGTGTGCAAGTCTAGAAGCAGTGTTATCGAAGAGGTGATGCCAGTGACTGTGAAAGGCACTACGGTAATTAATTCTTTATGCTGTAATACGCGTTTGGGACTCGTGACGCGCAGGAAGCGCTGCGAATGTCATTCGGCTCTTGGGGCCCAGGACGCTGCCCAGGCAGTGTTTTTAAGCCCAAGGCCCTGCCGTGTCCCAGCAGAGGCGCGGTCCCGGCAGCCGTGAGCGGCCCGCGCAGGGAGGGCCAGCCCGGGCCGGGCCGCAGCGCGGGCCCCGCGGAGGCGTTGCCGGGCGCTGCGCGGCCCCCCCGCGGCGGGGCGGGGGGCGGCTCCGTCCCTCCCCGCAGCGCCCCTGCGCGGCGGCGGCGGCGGCGCGGCCCGGCCGGGGGGGGCGGGAGGTGCGCGGAGCCGCCGCCCGCAGCAGCCGCGGCGGCAGGGAAGGGGCTGCGATGCTCCCGGCCGAGCGCCCCCCCGGAGCCGCCCCCGGGCGAGGTGAGTCAGCGCGGCCCCGCGGTGCGCGGGGGGCCGGGCCGGCAGCCGGGGCCGCCCGGCGGGGCGCCGCCGCCTCCTCTGCCCGCGCTCCTCGGGAACCGGCCCCGCGGGGCCGGCGGTGGCGCGCCGGGATGGGGAGGCCGTTCCCCCCCGCTGTCTGCCCCGGCACCGGCTCCAGCGTCCTCCCAGCGGGGCGGCGGGCCTCGTCCCCGCAGCCGCCCGGGATGCTGCCGCCCGTGGGCCCGTACCGCAGCTTTTCCCCAGCGGCGTTTCCTGCCGCGCCGGGGCCGGTCAGCTGCGCCTCCCCGGAGCCGGCCGGTTGTGTCAGCCTTGACGGCCGCTGTGGTGGGTGCCGAGCTCGGTGGGTGCCGGCCCGCTTCTCCTGAAGCTCAGCGTCGTGGTTGAAGCGTGCTGCGGCCGAGCCGTGTAACACCCCCTGCCCTCCCCGGTGACAGAGTCGTAGTCCCGGAGGTGGCCGGTGGCCGGGCTGTGTCCCACGGGAGCTCCTGCACAGGCATCCCCGCACTTCTCCTTGCCGCCAGCATCCAGGCGTGGCGTTACGAGTGGCTGTCACTCGGATCCACAGCCCTTACATCCTTCAAATACCGTGGGGTTTAGTAAGCGGGCTGTCGGTTGCTCCTCTGTTTATTGGAACAAGCGTAGGAACAGATGCTTATTTAGGAAGTCAGCGCTGAAGGTGCCATAGCTGCTACGGATGCCTGCGATGTTCTAAGTTAGATGGAGTTTTAAATCTGTGTCTGTTCAGCGGCTCTAAAGTTTTAGCAGCAGCCTCTTTTTAAATGTTGTGTCAATGAAAAAGTGCAGTGTTGAGGAGTGATAAACATGGTTGGATAAACTAGCACAGAAGAGAACAGCTGAATAAACATAGTGCTGAAGTATTTCAGTAAAAACTTCTCCAAACATTATTACATTACTAAGATATATTAGGTCTTGTTGTCCACTAGTTGGTAATGTCCAAGGACAGAGATTACAAAATGCTACTTTTCTAGTTTGGTTATTTTGTGTGTGTTTTTTGTTTCACTGGATAGAAATAGTTGACAAAGGTGACATGTATTTTGTTGTTTGTATTCTCTGAAGACCCACCAAGGAGTAGGAGAAAAGAAAACAATTATCCCTCTAAGGGTAGTATTTGTGGTAGTAGTCATAAGTCCAGTAAAAATTGTAAGAGGACTTAAAAAAAAATCAAACAGGTGGAGTGAGAATATGGGAGTAGAAGCTGATGAAGTGAGGAGCTAATGGGAGGAAGCTGTGATTTATCAGTAACATAGCTGGTTATAGGGCACAGCTTGAATGCAGCCTAAAATTCACGTTAATCCTCAGCTACAGTACAATGGGCCTGAGTCTTTATGGTGGTGTGGGAAATTGTGAGCCGGTGACATGATTCACCTGCAGATGTGGCACTTGGCCCCAGAGACTGGAATGGCCAGGAAGGCCTTGCTGTCCTGCAGCAGGCCAGGACTGCTGCTGCTGCCAGGCTTGGTGGGGCAGCTGGGTGCCCTTGTCCCTCCCCAGCGCTGGCAGCACTGTGCTCCTGGAATGCACTGGGCACTTGCCTGGTTTGTAGCTGAAAGCACTCTTGGAAATTGCCATCGTTAATCAAGTGTAAACCTTGGAGGCAGTTGCCAACTGGAAAACTGGTTAAAAAAACTGGAGGCTGATACCAACTAAAAACAAGCTCTTTAACAAATAGAGTCTACTCGGACTCTATTAATGTGCAGATATTAATTGGAAAACAAGATTGGAATGCAGGAGTCCTAAGATGTGAGTTTAATGGTTTTTCTTTAATAGATGAGGATTCATAGTATTCTTCAGTTTAATGTTAATACTAGGACTATTGTAGCAACTTCAGGCCTATCTTAAGTGCATTAAACCTATTATAAACCTGATCTTGACATATTTCAGACATACTGTTATCTCCCAATCTAATTGACTAAATGTCTCATTGTGTAGAGCTTTTATATCCATATTGAAGAAGCAGAAAAACCTACAGCCCAACACATTAAGTGCATATCACCAACATAAAATAAAGCAGTTTGAAGTGCTGTAGAACTAGGTGGTTTCACTTTCATGGAAACCCTAATTACATTGGTTAATGTTACAACACTTGTGTCTTGCTTTACAGTTGATACAAGGACGTTTTCCAGCACAAATTCACTCTATGTGAATTATCTCTGATTTTATAAATTCAGTCAGGTGTTCATGCTGGGGCCTCACAGGAGGAACTGCTAACCTTTAGAGAGCAGGGGATGATGTGGGGCAGGTGGGGCAACCTGTGGGCGTTGTTCTGGATGGCTTGGCAGGGAACAGCCCATCCAAGGGCTCCGCCTGGAGGTTGGCTTATCTGGGAGAGGCTTGGGAACTCTTGGTGATGCAAGAGTGAATGAAGTCCAGGCACTTCTCTGTCATGATGTAAGTTGTTTGCATAACATTCTCCTTCTTTTTGACGTGGATGCAGGCGACAGCGCCAGGCTGCTCCTTAGGGGTGAAACTTGCTTGAAAATGGAAAACACGGTCTATTATTTATGGCTACTGCAGCAGTGCCTTGTAGGCCTGCTGGATGCAGGGCTTCCTTCTGGAGCTGCTGCACAGATATGGAGCAGAAAGTCTTTGTTGTTTCAAAGGTTTTGGAGCTTGGATTGATGGGGCAGGGGGGCTGAGAAGGAGGTGGTGTGCATGAGCTGTGTGATGGATGCACTCGTGGCAGTTTCACCAGCTGGGGGATGAATGAGGTGAGCCTTTGTGTAGTTTTCAAGTCTTCTTCTCCAGCAGACCTGTTCTTGATCAAACAATACTTAGTGACTTAAAAGAAAGTGTTCTGAAGAAACGTGTTTTCTGTTAACAAATTTTAAAATGTTTGTATGAAAACTTCATGTGGACTTTAATGTATTTGCTACAAAGTGAGTTTTCTAGTCAGTGAAAGGCTGGAAGGGGTCAACTAAAATGTGATAGCATTCTGGCTGGCTTTGATTTATCTGCACAATGCAAACAGCAAGCTGGCCTGCTCTGTTCCTACAGCTGCATGTTGTTTGAGAGATTAATTGATCATTCCTGCTCTGAGTATGTTTTCTGAGGCTGTATAAATATAAATCTGCTACAGTTAGTAATTGTTTTGGTATTTAATGGGTTAAGGCTCTCTTCATCATTTGCACTGTCTTCTCGTGAACTGTCATGGGTTTTTTTGGTGGTTTGTCTTTTAACATTCAAACCCAGATTTTGAGTCTCTGCTTTGTAAGTCTTAATTATATTTTAATCCTCAAAGCCTAGTAAATGGAATATTTATACTGAATTAAACTTTACTTTAGAACAACAGTACACTTTCACCTCAAATCTAACTTTCTGTTGGTGTGCAAATGAAGTTTCAATGCCTGGTTCTGTAAGTAGTGTGGTATTTTCCCTGAGAGGTTTAGGGATTTGCTACCCCAGGCTGATCTCTTGATTGACTTATTTTTCCCTTTTTTTTTAATTTGAGATATATTTCAAAGTGAGGGGGTTTTTTTGTCCAAAGTTTTGGGAAGAGTGACTCCAAGGGGAGAGCTGAGTTTTTAGTATACTGTATTATTATTATTCTTTGTTTCTTTTGTTTTGTTATTATTCTTGTAATGTCAGGTTGTCTTGAGTAGATTAGCTTTTTATCCTTTCTGATCTTGAAATCCTGTTAATTATTAGGAGAGACAGACTAAATGAGGATCGATTTAAGAAATAAAAGCAAGAATGCCAAGAAGATACTTAACTAAATGTAGAATACCCTCTTTCTACCTACCTGCCAAAGAGGCTCATTACAGTTTTTAAAATGACCACTGCACTGTCATCACTGAATTTCTTGGGACAAATGGTTCTTCCTCCATTCCCACGGTAGCTGCTCAAAGGTGCAAGTCTGCAGGGAAGTTGTATCTGTTTGCAGGAGATGACTGGATAAAAAACGTATTCTGGATGTAAGGGCTTGAAAGTGGATTTTGACTTGCTGAGGAATAGTTGTTAAAGGAAGTGACAGCAATGTGGGATGATGTGGGGCAGGAAACTCAGAAAAAATAATAGTCTTTACTTACATAAAAAAAAATCTTATCTGTGCAAATCTTGAAGGGAGAAGAGCCTTGCGGTTAACAAGTACATTCTTTGTATCTGAGGAGAAGCACACGCACTTGTGCATAAAGAGGTTGGGAGAAGGCGTGATCTCACGGAATAATCCCGGTCTGAGGCGCTGCGTCTGCCGCGCTTCCCATGCAGCTGCGAGCCAGGGATGCGCGCTCCCAGCCCGCCACGCTGGCATCACGGCCGGGGAGGGGGAAATCGGCACTTCAGGGCTCGCCGAGCTCCCTTCCCATTGTAGCCTTGTAGGGGTGATGGGATGGTGAGGAAGCGAGGGCTTGGTTCCCAGTTCTGAGTTCTGTAGCAGTTTGGAAATGTAAGCCTCTGTCAGGATAAAAGCTCGTTTGTTAGTTGGAGGACAAAAGTGCTGTCTTGTGACACATGTGCTGCTGTGCTGTGCCCTCGCTACTCCTCTTCCCTTTCCCTTTGCAGGGCTTTCTCAGGGTTCTTGGAGGAGTTCTTCCCTAAGTTTACATCTTAGGGCTTTCTTGTGTGTTTCTGAACCCTAAGTTTGGGGGTAACGCCTCCAAACCATTATTCCTGTTTTCAGAGTGAAGGTACCACTCTGCAACCTCTCTGATCTCATTTGTCCTGGCAGAGCTAATTACATTCAGCAGGCCTCTACCAGAATGTTGTGTTCTCTTCAAATGAGTTAAAATTTATATTCACTCTGAAGTCCATCTGTGAACTCTCTTAACCTTTCTTCCTTACTCCTGTTCTCTGTTGTTTGCTCTCAGTTGTGCTTGTCTTCTGTCCTTCTATTGTCTTATGCATTAGAAAATATTTGCAAAGTAAAGATACAGTATTTGAAGGTAATGGTTAAAATTACCAATAGATAACTAGTCTCTTATCACTGAGAAGTATATTGGTTTTTCCATCTGTCTGGTTTGCTGCACGTTCAATCCCTGACTGGCACGGGGTTTTTGTCATGGAAGGAAATCCCTATTGGATCAGGGTTTTTGTAGATTTCTTTCAGTAACAATATTCTGTTCATTTTCTTATTTTCAGTCAATTATTTTTAGAATTTAAAACATTGCTTAATATGACTTTCAAAAACCTGACTCCTAAACAAACTAGTAATCAAAACAATAAAGAATGCCATATGGCTCCTACCACTCTTGATGCTGTTATATTTTTGAAGAGTATATTCTGTATCATTAATAACATTCAATGAAGCTCTTAGTGTGGGAAAATATTTACTGAAATTATTATGAAATAGACTTTTCATAGGCTTCTAACCCAGAATGTTCTAGTCAGAATAGCAGGAGTGGATCTTTTGGATTATGCAAATGCAGTGCATTAGAAGATGGATGCTGAGGCCAATACAGATTATGCAGGGGGGAGAATATGCAGCAGCTGAAGAGTTTAAAGATTAACAGTATCATAATTTATTATGTACTCACTATTCATACAACATATGGAATTGAAATTCCACTTCAAGAGAAAAGGGAAACAAAATTAATAGTAATTGCTCTAAAAGCTTTCAGTATTATTTATATGAAACCAGCTGGTTCAGAGCTCATATACAGGAATAAACTTGTTTAAATGAGGATGATTTCAAGCCATACTTACAAAGAAGTTGTCCTAAAATATCCACATGGTTAAAATGTGAGTTCTATCTTGTCATGTCTGGGGAACAGGAAATCTGTTCTTCAGAAGTAAATGCTGTGAAGCTCTGATGCAGCAAGCAAGCAAGTTGCTGTAAACAGATGAGCATATACTGAAAGCTCAGTTACATCCCCTTGACATAAGTGGGGCCCTGCACAAGATCTGGAGTCTTTGTTGTCAAAGAAAGGGAAGGCATAAAGAAAATAAGAGCACAGATGATGACTGATCTAATTTACTCATTAGAAGGGCTTGTTTTATGGATATAGAAATGAGCAAAAACCCCACAGTTCTTCCACCTGTCAGGTGGATGTGGTTGGCTGAACCAAAAATTGCAGGAGCTCACTAGACAACTGCTGGGTTTTGGTTCATGTGGTTTTTGATGGTAACAGGTAAGAGCAAGAAAATGTGCTTTCACATTTGACTGTTCTAACAACTTAATTAGGACTGTCTAATCTTTTGACAGTTGAAATACTTTTTTTAAATTTAATTGGATTGTCTCTGAAGAAACTGGAGGAAAAACTTGAATCTCTGTGTATATGCTGGCATGGTTTTCATTTGCTTCTGACCTTGAATACATGAATATTTAAGGTTCCAAGATTTGTACGTAGCCTTTTCTCCCTAAGTGAAACCAGAGATCCTTGTAGATAGTATCCCATAGAAATGACATTTAAAAGTGAAAAACACAGACAAACCTTATGAATGTTTGGGATTTTAGTGATGGTATTTTTAGACATGTCTTTCACCGAACTGTGTAAGGTTTAGATTATTCTCATGAAGTGTTGTTTTTAGAAATACCCATGGCTTGTTGTCAGCTGTTATATATATGTTGAATCAATAGGGAACAATTAATTTAACATACTACTGAATGTTAGTCTCTTCTCTCTTATTAGCCTTTGTTAGTAGTAAATAATCCATTCCAAATCCATTGTCAGTATTAAATAATGATGAATTATAATGAATTTAAAGGCACCAAATATACTGTTGCATGACTAATTTTAAAGGGATGATATTGTGCTTTCAGATGAGTAATGAAAGACTTGTTTCATTGTCCTCTTCTACTTAGAATAAAGTACAGAACTGCAAAAAAATACTTATCATAGAGTGATATAATACCCTGAGTTGGAAGGAACTCAGTAGGATCATCCTGTCCAACTTCAAATTCCTTGAACAGGTCAAGATCACAAATGGAGTCCTCTTTGAGAAATTTCAGGTTCTTCTGGTTCTCCTTTCAAGTATTGGTCCTTGAAAAAGTTACTCTGTGATAGTAATACTAATCCAAACAGCAAAGGATTACAAAACCAAAATATATAAAATATTTAACTTTCTCACAATGAACATGAGGTGATCTTATTAATTTAAAGGTACCAGTAGAGCAAATCCAGTTTTTTAATAATGATTTGGAGCTGATAGCTGGTGCCAGAGCTGGTTTTTGTTCTTTGAAAAGGAAGCTTTTCTTAGCTAGGCTAGTTTATTGGAATGGGTTGTTTTTAAATGTGAAAGCTGGCTGGTCACTCAAAGTCTAAGTGTTTATTTTTTAGTGTTGCTTATCAATTTTTCAGGCACTTCTGCAGAAGATAAGTGCAGCCAGCTGCAGTGCTGTTACCTCCCAGGCCACCTCTTTTCCATTTCAGAATTTGACTTGAAGATGCCTTTATAGAGCCTGTCTGTTTCTTTGCTCCCAGGTCTTTGATGTCTTTGAGATTGTTACCCAAATTTTGATCTTAAAGCTCCATCCCAATTCCCACCTCTTCCCATTCAGCGTAGAAGCTCGAGCCTCCCATCAATTTCTGCTGTAGTTGTGGAGTGCTTAGAGAAATGTGTTTCAAGAGGAGACTGCTGAGCCTTTTGAAGGCCTTCATGAGGCATTGGAAAATATGTGTTGATAATCAAAATAACCTGGATATATGTGGCTGCATTGCTTAATTACAAAATCATGACTATCCTTTGGCATAGGAGGGAATACTGGAAATAAAGCAGTTAGCCTTGGGGGAGAAAAGGCAACTTGAAAGAAGAGACTTGCAAATGCTAGCACTTAATTGCCACAGTAACTCTGAATATATAAGTTATTCTCTCTCCTAAACATGCAAGATGTTTTATTGCAAAATAAAAAGCTGATGTTGGGAGAGCTTCACAGAATTGGTCATAAAGCACCTTTTTATTGATGCTACCATGTACCACTAGTCTAGACAAATGGTCTTCTCCACCCTGAAGACTGCATTTATTGCTCAGGAATGTTGCTTACAAAAAAAGAAGCTGTCTTTGTCCTTGATGGCTGGCATTGCAGGTCTGCTCCCCTGTGGTACCTTAACCACCCTGTGTTTTATTTGTTCACAGGGTAGCCCTAGTTCCTTGAGAGTCCACCAGATCCTGGATGCCTGTGGTGAACCATGGCAGCTGATGATAAGGTGGCCATTCTAACCGACGACGAAGAAGAACAGAAGAGAAAGTATGTGCTTGCAGATCCTTTCAATGGCATTTCCAAGGACCAAGACTTGCCACCCAATAATGAATCCCCTTCAACAGAGACAACCACTGCCCCAGATGAAGAGCTGGATTGGTTAGAAAAGCACTGTGTCAAAATAAACAACGATCTTCTGATCTCAAAGGTCTTTTATTTTTTCTTCTATTCTGCGTATGGCTCTCTCTACCCCTTGCTGCCCGTGTACTACAAGCAGCTGGGTATGACCCCCAGCCAGAGTGGACTTCTGGTGGGCATCAGGTACTTTATTGAGTTTTGCAGTGCTCCCTTCTGGGGAGTGGTGGCAGATCGCTTCAAGAAAGGCAAGATTGTCCTCCTGTTTTCACTTTTATGCTGGGTTTTGTTCAACCTGGGCATTGGATTTGTGAGACCAGCCACCTTAAGATGTGTACCAAAGGGCCTTCCCCCTGCACATCCCACCAACGCAAGCAGCCTTTTAACAACAATCCTGCAAAACTCCTCCATGTCTTCTCCCCTAACCACAGTGAGTGCTGCATCCCCGAAAGTTCGTGGCAGGAGAGACCTGGTCACTTCCAGTTCAGCCACTTTGGAAACAACAGGGACACCTAATCCTGAAATAACATTCCTGGTATCTACACAGAGCAATGGTGAGGATTTTACCTTGGAGAACAGTACCCATTTGATTTTGCAAAGCACCACCGCTAGCCCAACCTCACTAGGGAACACAACTCTGAGCACCACCCCAGCTTCCATCAGCACAAAGCCGATGCCTTCTGACCAAGTTGTGCTCGTTTATGATCAACAAGAAGTAGAGGCCATCTTTCTACTCATTCTGCTGGTTGTCATAATAGGAGAATTTTTCAGCGCTTCCTCTGTTACCATCGTGGACACCATAACTCTGCAGTACCTCGGCAAACACCGGGACCGCTATGGATTGCAGCGTATGTGGGGGTCTCTGGGCTGGGGGCTGGCCATGCTGTCTGTGGGAATTGGCATTGACTATACTCACACAGAAGTTGCCATTGAAGGTCAAGGATGTAAAGCTCCAGAGTACAAGAACTACAGGATCGTTTTCATTGTTTTCGGTGTCCTCATGACAATGGCTCTGATTGTGGCCACCCAGTTTCGATTTCATTACACGCACTTCAAGCAAGATGAAAATAAGAGAAAAGAGGTCGAGATCTCACAGGTGGACAGAAATGCCTCCAATGAATCTTCAGATAACACTCCTACCAGTATGAGCCAGTCACAGTCTTTCAGTTTTTGGGACCTAATTAAACTGCTGTGCAGTATCCAGTATGGCTCCGTGCTCTTCGTGGCCTGGTTCATGGGGTTTGGATATGGTTTTGTGTTCACCTTTCTGTACTGGCACTTGGAAGACCTGAATGGCACCACCACTCTCTTTGGAGTTTGTTCTGTGCTCAGTCACGTGTCTGAGCTGACTGCCTATTTCTTCAGCCACAAACTCATTGAATTGGTTGGTCACATCAGGTAAGATGGCAGCAATCATTAAAGAGCTATACAAGAAATGGTGACTGTCAGGCTCAGCCCTTGTGCTACAAAGTAAAACTCAAACTAATCTTTTTTTTTTTATTTTTTTTTTATTTTAAGAGTTGAAAATACTCTGAAATGCTTGCTTTGCATTTGAGTTGCATGTTAGTATGTGCTTTATGCCTGGCACCATAACCTTTTGCAGATGGTTCCAGAAGATATCCTTTTTCCCTGATGCATCACTCTGATATCTTTACAAATTGCCACCCACTCAAGGGTTGTCTGTTTTGACATACAAATACCATTAGTTTTTCAGTTTTTTTCCTGTGAGTAGCAGCATTCTGCTTTAGCCTAGTTCCCCTTGCAGGGCAGTTTGTTGCCCCCACGGTAGCCTGGAAAGGTGTCAAGGTGTCAGCTGCAGGCTGAGAGGGGAGAAGCTGAGCTGAGGAAACGAGGTGAGCGCCTCCTGTGTACACGGCCTCGTAATCAGACTCTGGGTGTTGGCAGAATGAGGTTGCAGCCTGGCAGTGTCACTTACTAGTTCAGGGCTTGCTCTCCTCCTTCAGTTGCAGCAGTGTGTGTCAGCTATGAAGTGAGATGGCTGCAGGGCTTGTCCTGTTGTTTTTGCCTTGTGTAAGTGAAAGCGACTGCTTCCAGCATATTAGTGAACATTGGTTTCCAGTAAATTCACTAAATTGACTTAATAGCCTTCTAAATCCCTCTTCTGCTTTTTAAAAAAAGCACAGGGGAGGAAAGATGGGAAAAACCTGAGTTAATGAAGCTGCAGAGGTGTTTTTTTTTAAATATTTACTCGGGTATTCTGTGCATGTAAGTTCAGAGCTGTGTGTTGTTAGCATCATATCCTTTCCAAATAGCCCATTTATAATCATACAGTCATTGAGATGTAAGTATTTTTAAGCTGTTTGCACTGTTCTTTTTGTGTATTCTGTTCTAAGGTCTTACTCTTTGTTTTGCTTTTATTGGGATGAATATTTTTATTCATTTGCCCTCTACTAAAAATGTTTGAGATGTTTAGCACAGTAATTTGAGAGATTACTTAAAAGATGGAGTTCTTTCTTACTTGAAACTGAGGAGGATCTCTTTACTTAGCGTCAGTCCTAATCTCTGAATTTGACAATAATTAGTAAGAGAAAATGACACCTTGCATGCAAAGCCTGGAGGAAGGGTATGATGATGGAGGAGTGGTGAGAACAGATCACAGTCTTCATAGCTAAAGATAGCTTGGGTATGCTCTTTCCATGTATATTATAGTACAAAATTCAGGCTTAGACTTCAGCTAAAGAATGAAAACCGAAAGAGTGGTAGGATTGTGAATAAGATTAAATGGAGGGGATGGGAGCATTGGCCCATTGGCCAGTGAAAAGAAGGATGATAAGAGGGATTAGCTCCTTTTTTTTTTTTTTTTTTTTTTGCTAAACCTGGATCAAGATTGAATTGTTTAAACACTAGTCCCTCTTTGCTATGAAACAGCATACCTACATTCTACAGCATTCTACATACCTACACCTGGGAAATGCACATTAGTCATATTTTAGTGTTACCTAATGCTTGTGTTTAGTCATCACAGTTTGAGATGACTCCTCCTGGTTGCCTGCCGCCTTGCTTGTACTTTCTGAACTTTGTGTGTTTGAGAGGAAGCAAGCTTTTCTTTTTTTCTTCCCCAAAGAAATATGGATAGGAGTTCATAGCTCATCTTCTTTTACAGTTCTGTATATGTGTTGTCTGCTGCCTTCTGGTGCAGATAATAATTTTCCTATTAGGAATAAAGTTGCAAAAGCCTCCAACTCTATATCCTTAGTCAGAAGCATTTGGTGTTGATATTTTATCTATTTTTTAATAGCTCAAAATTCCTTTCCTCTGGGTTGTTGGACTTCTAGATGTAGATGTTCTTTCTGAAGTATTTGAATATTATCATTCAATTTTTATTTCTGTGCTGAGTGTTTGAAGACAGGCATGAGTACCAGAATTGCATGCATTGTCACACTAGCAGGAAAAAATGCTATTGAATGTCCTTTGTGGACTGCAAGGAAAAGGGCTTTACACCTTATCAGACAGAAGCTCAGTTTCCCTTTTCAAGTCTTAAAAATCTTTTGGTTTCTACCATATAAAACCCTTACAACAGCTTGAAACCCTTATGTTTTCACAATTTTTTAAAACTAATGTTCAGATTATTGTCCAAGCGTTTTGCACATTACCATATTAAATATCTACTGATTAAAATGCCCAATTTCTGACCTCATTAGCTTTACTATTCATACACTTGTGCAGCACATGTGTGCTTCTAGTGTTTCTTTGAGAGGCTATTAGGAAGAAGTTCTTTACTGTGAGGGGGTAAGGCCCTGGCACAGATTGCCCAGAGAAGCTGTGGCTGCCCCATCCCTGGAAGTGTCCAAGACCAGGCTGGATGGGGCTTTGAACAACCTGAGCATAATGAATGATGTCCCTGCCTATGGCAGAGGGGTTGGAACTAGATGATCTTTAAGTTCCCTTCCAGCCCAAATCATTCTATGATACTGTGACAAAAAAGTGTACAAAACTGGTTATGAAATACTTAGATCCCACCTGGTGTAGAAGCACTCAAAACTGCTAGTCACTTAAGAAGGTGATGTCAAGCTCTGAAAATAACTTCCTACTTGAGGTTAAGCTAGAATGTGTTTGTCTGACCACAGTTCCAGCATGTGAGCTTTTATGGGAAGCAGAGACTGGTAGTCATGGCTGTAAACAGCTTAGACTCCTTGTCACAAATATAGATTCAATGCTTTAAATGTTGAACCTGTGAAGTGAGTATGGTGTCAGTGTGGGTGCTGCATATAGGGTTCATAAGCACCGTCTGTTTACATTTTCCATTTAGGTCTGATAGGGAGCCTAAGTGATTATTATAAATGCATTTTTTGAAAAGACTCTGTAAATATACAAAAGTTTTTGTGTGACATACCCCTCCAAAACCATATTTATAGAAATCTTCATAAACTGTAATTTACCTAAAATTCTGTACATATATTCTAACAAATTAAGAGGTAGAACCTGACTAAATTGCTGCTCTTAAACTCCAAATCCAAATCTTTCTGCAAATGTAACATGTTGGAAAAACACAGGTAGGTGAGTGGTTAGTGATGATGGAAGAGCTCTGAAGCAGCAGGTCACATCTCTGGTCTGGCTGTGCTAGGGAACAGCTGAGATAGAAAGACAATTCTTGGTGAACAGACAGAGTTTTTTCTAGACAAAAGTGAAATTAAGCTGTCTAGGACTCATCCTAAACAGAGAGGTGCATCTGTACTGCTGCTGAAGAAAAACAAATGTATATGTGAGGCTATTCCTTTGTATTCCTGAGAGTATGCATCACCCTGGGCCTTTCTGGTAGGGGAATGGAGACAGGAACCTGCAGACCTTGTGACTTTGGTTACCTTTTGAGGCTGATGTGTCCTAATACATTTCAGAAGTGTGGTTGTACATAAGAGCTACATTAAATTGTGGCTATGAGAGGAACCAAGTTATTTGTTCGGAACAGAAGGCATTAATTAAAGGATGAGATGAAATTTATGATTCACAGCACAAAGAACAAGTTTGTTCCCATTATTGTATAACAGTGAACTTTTTCATGGCTTTCCATGTTTTCTTCCTTGAATGCTTGGGCTTTTGTTGCCTAAAGGCAGCTTAAACCAGCTATTCATGGGCCTCACATGTATCTGGAAAAGCACAGCTTGGTTTGATCTATGACTGAGGGGGGATGACTTCCTGCCAGCTTGCCCTACTTGTTGAAAGTAAATTCATCTTGTTGTGAAATGCCCGGGCCTTTTTTGATATCACTGACATGATAAAAACTCTGGTAGTGGATTTTTCACTGTCAACATGTGTATTTGGAGACCTCAGATGTTGACAAGATGATGTGTTTTTGTGATGGTGTCTCACTCTAGATTTTCCAGTGGCTCTGTACCATTTAATTAATTATTGGTGTGCATTTGTAGAAAAACTAACTGAAAAAGCAGCACAAAGAATAAAGAGCCCTTTCACAAGGTCAGTGCTTCACCTTAATTACCAATTGCATTTATTTCACTTATGCCCAACCAGGGTTCAGACAACAAGCCCTATTGGGACAACAAATTACCCTTGTCCCTGAAAAAAATCTTTAAAGGTTGCAATAGCACCCTTTTTCAAGCTGTAAACATGTTTTCAATTAAGTCTTTGTTTCCCAAGATCCATCTAAAAATAAGAGGAAGATAGCTGGAGGAATGAGCACCCCAGAGGGAAGCTATGCTAAATCTAAAAACTGGAAGGGAAGAGTCATCAGGTTAAATGTGCAATGGGAAATGCACTTCACAAATGGTCTTTGTATTTCATTGTTTTAAAGCTGTTGTAAGAGTTTTTGTTGGGTTTTTTTCCCCTCTAAATTCTGAGATGCAGCATCTGCTGCTTTTCAACAGGATGGCTAAGTTTTATCCTGAGGCATGTTATTATAAACCATATTGCTTCTGTGGGATGTGTTTTAGAGTAGTTCTGAGCAGTTTGCAGATACTGGGACTATAAACTTGTATTAATTGGGTTAAAATTAATTCCTTTAATACAAACCTGCTCCAGGCTTTCATTGAAATGGCAGAATGAATCTCTGGATGATTAGAAAAGCAGGTTGTTTGGAAAGAATGTTGAATGCACTCAGAAATTCTCTCTCTGAAACACAATCCCATTTAGAGTGTGGCATAGAACTACAGAGCTCAATTAAAAGCTCAGTGGGTTTGCTGTCTCTTTGATTTATTTTTTTTCTATTAGGATTTTGAATGTGTTGAATGGGCAGGAGGAGAGTTTATGTTTGGGTTTAGAACTTGAAGGATATATTTTCTATTGAGCAAATGCTTTAGACTGGCAAACCGTATGCATGCAAATAACTTCTGCATCAGTAAGCTGTATTATAACCTACCAGAAAGGCAAAGTGCACACTGTCCTGACTTCTCCTTTCTCTGTTTCCTTTAGAGTGCTTTATATTGGCCTTGCCTGTAACACAGCACGATACATCTACATCTCGTACCTGGAAAATGCCTGGACTGTTCTTCCGATGGAAGTGCTTCAAGGTAAGACCCTCCAGCACAAGCTCAGGTGCTCCCATTTATCTTGTTTTCAAGTGAGCTATGATGAAATAAAAAATCTGGTATTTCTCTATTGTTTTGACCACAAATACCCCAGAAGATGCAGGTTCATAAAACACATAAACCATTACTGTTTATCCTGGGAAATATTTGACGTCAAAAGGGTGGGTGTGCATTTGATTGTGCACAGTTCTGTGTTTATTCAAACAGAACTGTGTGAGACCAACACACCCTTTAAATAAACAAAGAGACAGAAGCATGAGCTATGAGGGTACACACCTACTGCAAATCCTGTTTGGTGATAAATGTGAACGTCATTAAATGCCAGAGGTTGCAGTTCTTGAAAGGATGGCACAGAAAACCTCCAAACATATTCTGGGTCATTCTGTCTCTGTTAAATATTTCAGTTTTTCAGTTCCATCAGTACTTTTAGATTATAGAATTTTTGTTTTAATAGCTAGAGCAGAAGGTCTCTCAATAGCTTTCTCAATGCTAAGAGAACTTCTTTAAGGGACATGCCCTTTCACAAACTTATTTACAAGGATAGAGGTGTGGTCTATTGACAAGTAACTTGAGTCCTGTTTTCAAATCCTGTTGTAGAAATCTGTAAGAACTTCATTTCAATGTTAAAGCATACATTATTCTAGCTTAGTTTTTATTACCTTTTTTGTGTCTTTTTTGTGACCTTTTTTGTGTTGGGTGCCACTTCTCAAAACCATGAAAAAGTGGAACTGTTTTACTTTTTATTTCTTCAATATTTGAAGAGTACCATTTTTAACATCTTTTTAAAGCCAGTATTTTGTTTTTATACAATAATATTTAGAATTTTTTCTTCAGATTATACTTAGAAGTTTTATTCTTCTGTGTGCAGCATAACTTGAATTTAAATTAACTTTTTCTACTATACTTACAGAAATCTTTGTAAGGTAGACTTTGAGTTACAAAATGCCATTAGAGAGCACTGTGTGGATCTCTACATACACACAGAGATCCATTTGTGTCCTGGCTCCTTAAAGTTCTGAGCTAACAAAACACAGTTTATCATATTATAATTGCCCCGACAGCAAGCTTCCGAATTTTGTTATTAAAAAATCCCCCAAACCACAAATACTGAATTGATGCTTCATTGTTCATACCAAACGTTAAAATAGGAACATGTTTAGAAAGAACCTAAAGAATGAGTATGTGTTATACTCCCACCTGCTCAAACATCTAGAGAAAACAAATGATGAATACAAAGCTTTGGATGTTGCCTTTTAGATAATCCTGTTTTAAAGATCTCCCATATAAAAATACAGGAAAAAACCCTTTTGGTTTCACCTATACAGCCATAAGTTTGTGTCTGGAAGAATCCTGTAAGTCATGGCTGAAAAAGAAGTTTCTTGTACTTTGCATGTGGTTTTTATTCTGCTGAAATTTCAGTATGAATTGCACAATACATAGGTTTGCCTTTACATAGGGCAAGAGTACACAGTACACAAATCCTGAATCATTGAGATTTGAAGAAAAAATTAAGGACCTTCAAAATAATACTTTGTCATAAATGTATCTGCCAGATGTTACCATATTTAGCCACTGCTGAATCATGGGCTCCTTGGTTAATCTGGCTATTTGCAGTTATTTATAGTAAGCAAATGAGAGAGCAAAACCCAAAGCAAGCCCACGCACAGCTCCCCCACCCAGCCCCAGGTCTCTGTGTTCTGTGTGCCCTTTTCAGACGTCATTTGTTGGTCCCTGATGTGCATGGGTGCCCCATGTGTCTCTAACCACTGCCACTGCATTTGTGGGATTCAGTCATCCCATTCAGTATTGCCAAATGGGGGATCGAGGTTATCTTTTTAGAAGTACTGCTGACTTCCCCCCCTCATTTATTCATTCCCTTCCTGCTCTTACCAGTTTTCATCTTTTCTAGAGTTCTGTTTTTTCTCTGCAGCAGTTCCAAGTCCTCTTTCTTTGGGCTCTGCTTTCTCTCCTACATAACCACTGTATTGTCAGTGGCAGTAAGAAGTGATACCTTAAAGAAATTTGGTGGGGTGGAAGCTCGTATTTTTAAGTCAGCTTGTTGACAGAGGGAAGCAAGAGTTGTAGCTATTTTCTCTATGTAAGGATTGTATTGAGTACCAAAAAAGAGGAGATTGTGTACAACATGTGGGCACCATGTGGCCCATCAAGTTGACAGGTCTTTGAAACCCCTTGGTGAAGTCCTTGCTCTAATTGTGCAGAACTTTTTTCCAGGAAGCTGTCACATTCTATGTAAACTCCCCAGCTTGAGGGGTTTTAAGGCTAACAGAAGTTTTAGTTGACTTCTGTAAAAAATTCATTTTTCTGTTTAATGTGTTCCTGCAACACAAGCAGGATTATCCCCATGTGCTATTGCTGGAGGGCATGGAGACCTTTCTGGGAGATGACTCTGCAGACTGCATCTATTGATTGTAATAAGAACCATGCTGTGTTCCAGCTGCTGTTTGTAGATGGGATGAGGACAGCTCTCATTGCATTGCACTCTCAAAGGAGTAAATGTGGAGATTTAAACTCACTTCTCAATCCAAAGTTTTCAACCACTATGCTGTATTGACTTGCACAGGCAATGTATGAAAATAAGAGCTAAGGCTGAATCTGTAATAACTGAGGATTTCAAGACATCCTTGTAAATCATATATATCTATATATATTGCACACAAGCAATCTTGTTCATTTGGCACTTAGCAGATAAAGTTTTGCTATGCTAGTTAGCTGCAATTTATTGTTCCAGGGCACTGGTCCAGGTTCTCTGATGACAGCCATGCTAGCTCTCCAATTTGCATGACAGGAATTTTTTCTAAATTACAAAACCATCTTGTTAACCTGAAAATGAGCTGTTTTCACTTGGCAGTTACTCAGCAAACTCCAAAACAAGTATTATTCTCAGAAGTGACTCCTACTGATGTTCCAGCAACACAGTTATGTCTAGAGAGCAAAGAGTTTGGCCTTTGGCTGACAATAATTACGATGCATAGTTCTCCTGAAATAAATTTGGATCCCCAAATCTTCAGCTCATGGTTTATGTATGAATTATCCTAAATTCACTAAAATTACAAGCATCACTCTGGGGTTGCTGCACTTGTTGGAACTGTTGTGCAGATGATGAAATGGTGGTTTAGTGGTTTTAGCAAATAATGTCACAATATATATAGTGAGCAACTTCTTTTAAAAAGAATTGTGGTTAGCAGTAACAGTAATCCACACCAAACTTCTTATGTGAGTTGTGGTAAAAACTGTTTCAAATAGTTACTGTTGTATAAATAATAAAAAATCACATTAATAATGTACACATACTAAAATAAAAAGGCTGTGCCTTTAAAGGCAAGTGTAGTGAGCTGATTTAAAGGTATGGATTTATTTTCAGAGAAACTGAGAACACTGTGTTCTAGTGGGGCTTGCACTGCTGAAGATGAAAACATCCAAGAACCTGTTGGTTAAGTTATGGCCTTTTGTGTTCAAACAAACTCAGTTCAAATAATTTCGGATGTGTTTTTTGTTTGCCTGGCTTGAAGAATTGACTTGCTCTTAACAGCCAATAAAACTGCATGTTTTATGTTAATTGATGTATTTTCTAAACCAAAACCACTTTACCTATATGAAATTAGCTCTGCTTTGTTATTGGGACAGCTCTTGATTGCTATTTGCAATGCATCCATGGATCTGCATTAAAGAAAGTAGAGACTCAGTGAGTTTTAAAACTCTTTAGCTTTTTGCATAGAAAATCTGTTTGTTTTAAAGCCTTAAACTCTAAATGGTAAGGTAATACAGACTCATTTTAATGCAAGCTTTTTGTTTATCAGTACAGTGATGTACTAGTACCAAAACCTTGAGAGTGAGAGATACATGCACCTATATTTGTGTAATACCCAAAGCTTGAGGAGTTTTGGGTTTGATTTTGAGTGAATTTGACCTGGGCAGCCTGGTGGACATCTAACAAGTGTGTACCTGCACTATATCAATTTCATATAATGCTATTTATTGCTCATTTCACCTAAGCAAAATCCACATTACTCTGTATGTTATGAAAATGTGTTTTCTTGCTCTTAGGAGTCTTCAGCCTAAATGCCTAAGTAATTATTGATTGTCCAACTGTTCATTACTAAGTCAAGTGTAGAGGACAGAAACATGTTGACTGAATCATCAGTTGTGCCAATATTTGTTTTAAACTGAGGCAGTAGAGCTTAGGAATTGGTAAACTGTGATGACTATTTTTAATACCTCTGAAATAAGAAAAAAAATTCCCACTCAATCTGAGGGTGGCAAAATAGTTCAGGCTTATTTAATGTGTGATGAACTACAAAAACTGTTTTGTTTTTCTGACTTCTCCACAACCCTGCCTTTTCCTGTCCTGTCCTTCCCCACTCCACACAGGCCCCCAGGCAGGTGCTCCAAGGGGAGGGCTCCACCTGCAGCCAGCTTCCCACGCTGAGGGTCATGTGCTGGCTGTCCCTTAGCTGTCCTGCAGGAGGAAAAGGTGGTCCCAACCCCAAATCTGCTGGGTAGATAAACCTGAATGTGCTGGGTAGAAACTCCAAATGTGCTGGGTAGACACTTGCACGGTCTCTGCTGCAGGCTGGGGCTGCCATGGGGCCATGGTTGGTGGCACTGGACCATGCCGTGCTAAATGCAGTGTGTTGGTGTTGAGTTCAGCAAGAGTTTGCTGGGAGGTGCTGGGTTTTTGTGGGGAGTGAGAAGGGCAGGAGGGATTAATTCTTGCCTCTGAAATGGCATGGATATCTCTGATACTGTTTGGATTTTATGACCTTTGTGCTGCCTTCACTGTGGTGGTAAGGAGACTGCTGAGAGGCATCAATGCTTTAATTGCCTGCAGCTTGTGAAATTGGGACTGTATTCCAAAGGCCCTCGGTCACACAATGAAAAAGCACAATGAATCTGGCAGAGAGACTTGTCTCCCTAGGGACTGTGTCCCCAGAAGAGAACTGAGGTCATCTTAGAGGGAGAAAGAGCTTTTGACAGGCTGTGCAGAAGGACTTGTCCTGTCTCTCTGTGGCTTGGTTGTCCTGTCTCTCTGTGGCTTGGTTGCCAGTATCACATTCCCAAAAGCCAATTTGTACTTCACAGCCATTTGTCACTGGAAGGTTTTTGTAGTTTTTCTCTTCACGTGCTCCAGCTGGTGAGTGCAGTTGCTCAGATGTTGTGGTGGCACCCTGTGGCCCTGGTGCTCCTGCTGGTGTCTGTTTCTGCAGGTGTCACACATGCAGCTATCTGGGCAGCCTGCATCTCGTACCTGAGCGCGGCCGTGCCTCCGGAGCTGAGGACGTCGGCACAGGGAATACTGCAAGGCCTGCACCTGGGGCTGGGCAGAGGATGTGGAGCCATGGTTGGAGGGGTTTTGGTCAACTACTTTGGTAAGCAAAAGTAATATTGAAAATTTTGGTTTTATTCTGGTTTTACCGAACTGTCAGCTTTAAACTTATTTGGTATTGTTATATGTTAAAGAGTTATATACTTTGTATGGATCACAGGATCATAGAACTTCTCAGGCTGGGAAGGGCCCTGAGATCTCCAGTCCAGGCCCCTGATCAAAGCAAGGTCAGCACTGCATTCAGACCAAATTACTCATGGCTTTGTTCTGTCAGTGTTCCAGATTGATTCAATATGTTACACCTAGATATTTCATTATTGTGTCGAATACCTATCCTCATCTGTAAGATGAATGAATCCTTTGTGAGAGAATAGGTTGATACTATGAAGCCTCTCGACGAACAAATGAGAATCTAATTACTTGCTTAAAAATCCTTTAAAAAGCCTGTTGAAGAAGTGATGGGGGAGGAAAATGTGATGAAACAAGCTAATAAGAGTCTGCATGGGCAATGTATAGGCAAGAAGCACATAATGCTGACTCATTTTATTTTACTAAGTAAGTAGGTTCTCAATTTAGGGAAAAAAAATCTCATTACAGGTCCTGCTGCCACATTCAGAGGAATTGGGATGGCTTGTTTAGTGATTCTGCTTCTGTTTGCACTGATCCAGTGGATGCTGGTTCCTGATGAAGAAGAAGGTAAATACTCACGTCACAGAGACACTAGAGAATTAGAAGTAGTGCAAAAAAGATCTCTCTGTAGCTGCTCCTGCAGCTTTACTTTTGTAAGTTTGGTATCTTAACTTGGATTTTGACAAAACAGTTCATTTTCAAGTGGGAAGTTTTTGTCCTAAGCCATGAAGAAATTGAAGTGGTATGCTGCTGCTGCTACAAGAAGGGCAGCATCAAGTTCTTGAGTGTCCATAGAAGAAAAGCATGACATATTTTGCTGCCTGTATGTCCTCTCAGTTCTGAGAATCCTTAGGTTAGTCTTCACAGCTGTAGTGAGTCATTTCAGTTGCATCAATTTGTTAAGGTCACCTCAATCCCACTTTGTGCTCTCACATTCTGCCAGTTGAAGCCACCTGCTAGAAATTGTAGAGGTGGCTTCAGAGGACAAAAAATTTTATAGATTTTTTTTTTTAAACCTGAGATATCTCCCCTCTGGGGAAACTTGAACTTTTTAATCTCTATCTTTATCAATATAAAGGCTAACCAGAAACTAAATACTTGGAGCAAAGTTAGGGGTTTACTGTGACTATAATTCTTACAAAGACAAGGAAACTCTGGCTAACTGTGAAAAGTCATGAATTTTTCAGCTGCTTTTTACCCAAATACTTTCCAGTATAAGTTCTGAGTATGAAATGAAAGTTAGTTTTCTTTAGCTGGAATATTAAGTTATCAAGCTGCCTGTACTGAAGTGTTCATATATATATATATTTTGCTAGTATTTTCTTCACCTGTGTTCACATGATAAAGGCAAAAAATGGAAAGGTGAAAAGGCTATTTGCTGCTTCACTTTCCCATCAGCAGCCAGTTAATTACACATGAATCTACAAAAGGACAGTTTGTTCATAGTGGCCTTGTTCTCTTTGTCTTTGGTTTTCATTTAATACACACTACCCATTTTAACAGTGTGTATGTTAATTTAAAGCATGACAGTAACTAGGCTGCTTTCAAGCAGACCAGTTGGATTAGTAAAATGAAGCATGTGGTCAAGTGTATGCAGGATTAGTCTACTTGTTTCTCCACTGCTTGAGAACATCCAGCCCTTGCTTAAAATATCCAGTACTATCTAGGAGTTTGTAAACCAAATGTGTAAAAGTAATTTCATAATTTTGAAAAAAAGATCTTCTTAATCTGTAAAATATTTTCTTTGAAAAAATATTTTTTTCAAAGTTTGCAGAATGTGTTTTTTACAGAGAGCACAGAGCTATTACTGAAAATAACCACAAGTTATTATTACTAAAAATCTGTTTAATTATTTTTTGTATGAATACTCTGGCTCTTCAAGATTGTAAGGCACGTTGGGTTGGGTCATGGCAGTCATTTTATGGATGGCATTTCAAGATAGTTACAAAAACTATTACAGTTTATTGCAAGACCTGAGATGTACAGGTCTCTTGGGAGGATTTCTTCCTTTACCTGGAACTCTTTGACAGATACTTTGTGTCTTCCAGTGTGTCACCACCCTTAATTCTTGTCTCACTAACTGCCTAACTCCATAGGAACTCTTTGCTGGGAACAACTGGAGTTTTTCATGCCCAGCA
This sequence comes from Agelaius tricolor, assembly GCF_023055355.1. Classification (NCBI taxonomy): domain Eukaryota; kingdom Metazoa; phylum Chordata; class Aves; order Passeriformes; family Icteridae; genus Agelaius; species Agelaius tricolor. The sequence continues at coordinate 5,755,015 of NW_027269270.1, forward strand.
GCCACGTTTCCCTAACCAGACTGTGCTGGGTCTGGCTCCTGGTGGCTGTGCCAGTGCTCTGCTTTCAGGGCAGTGATAACCACAGTGTGAAAGCAAGGAACACTTCATGCTCATTGTCTGCTTCATCAGGGTTGTTCTTTTTTAAGCTTGTTGGCTTTGCCAGTGATGATTTTGTTTTAAACTTCAGAAAAGACAATGCTGGCGGAAAGGATTCCAGTGCCTTCCAGTCCTGTTCCCATAGCAACTATTGACCTTGTACAGCAGCAGTCGGAAGATATCATGCCTAGGACTGAGCCCAGACTCCCTCCAAAGAAAACTAAACACCAGGAAGAGCAAGAGGATGTGAACAAGCCTGCCTGGGGCATCAGTTCTTCTCCATGGGTCACCTTAGCTTATGCTGTCTACCAGATAAAAGAGATGGTTAAACTATCCAAAACCAATCCCACTCCTGAGAATCAGCCTTTACAGGTAATCTTCTAATGTTCAGGAAGCTCTTCTGTAATTTTAGCAGCTTTAAAACCTTTATAGCTCTGTAAATCTGTTAGTACCTGGTAGGTATTTTCTGTCAGCTTGTAGTGAAACTGGACTTGTGACACAGTAGTTGAAATACTGCATGAAATAGAGATGTTTTCTATGTATAATGTAGCAGGAATAACTTTGCAAGTAGTACTTTCCTGAAGATGGTAGAAGAGACATAGAAAGGGACTCCATTTTACAGACTTGGATATATTTGTATTCCCTTTAAGTTTACATTTCTTTTCATATTAGTTGGAATCTGCAGGTTATGCATTTTGTAAAATTTACAAGGTGATAATTGAACATGAAGATGCACAGCTGCTTAACAGACTGTAAAATTAATTTTATTTAGTTTTGCTTCTTTAGATGATGCTGTCAGACATGTACATGGCTGCTGTGTACCAGACAGCTGCTGAAGGGATACAGAACTTTCTTTTCAAGTGAAGTTAATCTTTTTTTTACCTAGATAAGAGCTATCCTGGGACTTAAAATATCTTAAAAATCTGGTGCTTACTGTGCACCATTACCCTTCTGTTCAGTCTCCCCACAGAGCAGCTTGTAATAGCTGCCTCAGTGGTTGGATGGGCTTGGATCTTGAACTTGTAATGCTCTGGCCATGCCTTTCCAGCTGGAGCTGGAGCACACTGCTAAGGCAAGTAGGGAGGTGCTTGTCAGTCAGGGTTTGGAAAAGCATGGGCAGCCTCAGCCCTGTGTTTACCTGTCTGAAGTTCAGGGTGGGTGAGGTTCCTTCTTGCACCCAGTAGGCGTAAACACAGAAATGCTTTTTCCACAAGTGCTGTCTTTAGAAATGGGTAATTTGGGATGTGAGTGTGAATCAGCAGAGCTGGATGTAGGAATTTCACCTGGTCAGTGACCTCCTGCCTTTCTTACTTGACTTTATTCTTGGAAATGTGTGAGAGGCGTGCTTTAGGTTGGCTGGGGTTTTTGTTTGGTTTTGACCTTTCCAGAGTCAAAGAATGTGAGCTGAAGATATCACAAGGTCTCTGACATCAAAGTAATACGTCCAAACAAACTGCTCAGTTTCCCATTGCAAATGTCCTCAGGGTCTTGGTTAGTGTAAGCTGCCCTCTGTTAAATCAGAGCAAAGAAGTTACACAGAAGTCAGGCAATGGACATGGCAAGAAAATAATGTTTTGTAGGTGTGTAGTGTCTGAGAGTGACTTGTCCAGCACTGCCAGACACAACCCAGCTGCTTCCCTGAGCATTGCAAAGTGCCAGAAGGGCTTTTGTGCCTGTTCTCTATGGCACATGTTCTTTTCACAATGCTTTTATTCCAGTAAAAATACAGTGCTGATACAAAAGTACTTGTTAATGTGCCAAAATTCAATGCACCAAGAAAATTATATCTTTTTCTTCATCATGTATATTCTCCAAAATTTCTCATCCTTCCTTCAGTGTTCCAAGAGGACAAACTTGCTTCAAAATAGTTCAGGCTCAGTAATTTATTTTAGGCTGATGATATTATAATGCTGAAACCAGGAAAAGGCTGTCAAGCTCTCTTACTGAATTTGTTAAATAGCTTCCTTAGAATGAAAATAGATCATTTGGAAGGAGGGTCAGTGAACAGAGAATTAGTGACAAAAATGATTCCTTCTTACTTCATTAAGATTATGGATTAGTTTTGCTTCTGCTTGCTCATAGTCCTTCAAACAAAAGGACATACTAGCCTTATTCTCTATGCTTCAGTGCAAAACAAATAATCATAGGCAGTGCATCACCTTCTAATGAAATGTGTTAGTGTGGAGATTTGCTGTTTCAGCCCTGGGAATGTAACTGGTGTTTAAATGTGCTCTTATATGTTCCCTGATAAGGCTTGATTGAGAAGACTGGATAGATTTGTACATCAATACAGCAAAAATTCTGCCAGTCAGAAAGTCTGAGCAGTATCTTGGAGAGGGCGGGATCAACTGAGAAAAATTGTATTTAAGAAGCATGAGAAAAAAAAAGTTATAGACTTGCTTAGTCATAAGAATTATCTTGTCTAAACACTTTGAAGACCAGTTAATTGTTTTTTTCCCCTTGAAACACAAGTTTGTTTTTTGCATGCTTCTTGGGAAAGTGCAGTTAGGAAAAGATATGGAAGGTAAGCTGCTGTCTGCTTGCTATTAGTGTCATCTGGATTTAAGTGTACTACTTTTGCTTTGCTGCTTTAAATTTGACTCGTTATGTTGTGGGCATTCAAAGCAAGTGCCTTGTGATGTTCCAGCAGTGCCTGAATGCATCTGGGGGGTGCCAGTGGGGACAGTGTCCTGAGTATTTATGTTGACTTTTGGCATGCAATCCTTTCCCCTCTTTTTAGAAAACCAATGAGAATTGCAGTGCTTCATCAGCCAGCTCAGCAAGACAACCCCAAAATCCAAGAGATTCTGAGCAGTCCAGAAACTGTTCAGCACCAACAGCTGCAGCACCATCAGATTCCCAAGCAGATGGCAGCCGTGTGGTGTCGGATGGTGATGCTCAGCCTGCTGCTGCAGGGCCCTGAGGTGTGCTCATCTTACCAAATCCAGTGCATGGAATCCTGCTTCTCACCTGGGAAACGCTGGAGTAGGAGCTCTAAAGTAGGACTTCCTTCATCTTAACAATCATAATGTGATGCAGTGCAAGCTTTTAACTATATAAAGAATATTCATATGACTACACAGAGCAACATGAGCAGGGAAGCCAAAAGGTGGGATTCTTGAGGGAAGTGATGTGGCCAGATCTAATGGTAGGAAGAATTGTCAGCTGCTTTGCTAAAGCTGAATCAAGTGCTATGAAATTTCTTTACCATCTGTGGAAGAAAGGGAGTTCACTCCTCGTTTGTTGAGGCACAGTGTGTCTGATTTGATTGGATTTTTTTTCCCTTAAATTTATTCCCAATTCAAAAGTAAATTACTTTTTAAGAGAGACACTGAATTTCCCTGAACACTCTATCAGAAAATACCAGATCTAATAATTCTAGCAATGTCATGAAAGTGTCTCTGGAAAGATTTCTCAGAAACAGAGTAGCTTAAGAAAGTATATCTTAATATTATGGTGAGGGATGAAGTAAACCGCATGCATATTCAAAGAATATGTTTTTGAAGCTAATGTTCTGTTGTTTGAGATAGAAGTTTAGTTCTGCAAAGCAAAGGTTTTGAACTGATGTTTTAGTGCAACACAAAAGCTGGAGGAAGGCTTCTAAAGAAGTTACCCTCTGTGCTTGCAGCCCTGCAGGTGGGCATAAGGTTGTGTGCATTTGGGTGATTTTAGGTTTGATGTTATATTGAGACAAGAGTCTTTGATCTAGATTGCACAGCCTGAGATGGATCAGTGATCTTTTTGGGTTTTTTATTTCATCATCTATACAGGGGTTTATTTAATGCAGTGTAGTTATTATGGTTATTTATTAAGAAAACAGTAAGCTTTAAGTGCCTAGGGAAGGTGGGGGGGTAGGGAGGAATCACCTAAAACTCTTGAATGTTTAGGATTATAGGGGCAAAGTAGTGGATGCAGAAATCAAGTAGAGTGAGATTCTCAGGAGGAAGCAAATGTAACTCAATTGCAGTATGTTTAGGAAGTTACTTTGCCCAATGTCAAGACACTGGAGGACTTTGGATTATGTTTTGTTATGCTTCTTAATACTGTCTGCAGCCAGCTCGTGCTGGTGCATAGTGAAAATTGCTGCTGGAGGGAAATCCTCGGGCTCAGGGAAGAGTCGGGGGGATTAGTCAGGACAGGGTTTTGGCCCATTTTCTTAGATGAGCAGCTTGTTCCCGGGAGATGCTGAGCACTCTGCTCCCCTGGGACTGAGGGAGCACCGCTCAGCTGCCCTCCTGGAAGTGGGATGTGTGTGAGGTACGAGGCCTTCCATGGGGAAAGGTCAGGGGGACTGAGCTGAGCAGAGGCAAGGCCAGCAGGAGCCCAGAGTCAGGGAGAGAAGGTGGCTGCAGCTGAGCAGGAAAGGGGGTGCACAGGTTTACCCACTTTGACATCTGTTAGCTTGACTGAAGGGGTGTCCCGTAGCTGTGCTTTAGCTGTGCTTTTAGAACAACCCACGTTCTGGCAGTGCCTGGGACCAACACCATAGACAATAAAAAGAAACATCAATGACTAGCCACTAGTTATTTTTTTGCACTTGAACTTAAATGTACTGTACTCACATAAATCCTCATGACTTGTCTAAGTGTCCTTTAAAATCAGAAATGTATTTATTGTATGTTTGTATAAATTGGGGGAGGACTAAAAGACTGAACAGGTGACAGGATAGAAGGATGCTAAAAATCATCTTGAGGCTAACCAACCATTTGTTGAGTTCATGCTGTATGGTGTTACCTCAGCTGCTACTGCATAGCACCTGGATTGTGAAGTGAAGAGCTTGTACACTGTGTTTACACTTCAGAATTGTGTATTTGAAATGCCTGCTCTTTTTGGAATTGTATAGTCATTCTATGTTGCAAAATGGACATGTACACCTGGATTTTGATATTTGTGAAACTGTAAAAACTGTGGTAAGAAATATAAAATATCCATACCATATTTAATAGTATCAACGTGAACTTTTATTTTTTCGTATTAGTGTCAGCAGTGACGTAACCAACCTGAAGTGAAAATAAGTCAGTGATTATGACCTTTTACAAAAGTTACTGGAGGATGCTGAACCAAGAGCCTGGGAAGTACTCTTGCACTGTGTTAAAATAGTATTTGATAATAAAATCTGACTGTAGGCACCAGTTCCCTTCTGTGGGGTGCAGGGACTGTAAGGGACACAAACCAATGTGCGTTGTAAACTGGTCAGTGTGAACGAGTGCAGGGCATCACTGTGAACACTGCAGAGACCAGAGAAAAATGTAACATCCTTTGTTAAGGGAGAAAGGCTTTTGTAAGAGTTAGGGCAATGGATTAATGCCTAGATTCTGTTCCTAGATTTTCTAGCTGAAAACCAAAACAACAGTACTTAACAATTGTGTTTCAGTAAGGCTGTGTCATCTCCACATATCACAGGAGCACTGTGCAAGTGAACAGGGCGCCAGTGACAGCAGCTGCTTTTGGTGGGTTTTGTTTATGAAACCCTTTCAGTGTTGGAACAGGCTTGGGAGGATTTTTAAGGTCACTATTAGCTACCCACTAAGGTAGCCATCATCTTTCTCCTGTTGCTGCCATTCTGTTTTGCATGTATTTAATTGTTTCCTGCTCTACTTTGGATAGTATTTACCCATCCCTGCCAAACAATGGATCTCACAACTACATACAGCGTGAGTGATTTTTATTTAATTTTTATTGCTTTTTAACTTTTTTCCTTGTTGAAGTAGGTGTACCTGGTATTCTTCTAAAACATGTAATTACCTAAACTAAGGGGTAGGGGAGGGCGTTTCCATTTAACATATTGCTTAGGTAAAATACTACCTTAATGTATAATCTGGGCTATTGTATGTAAATACATGTTACGTATTTACATGCCTCCATATTATGGAAGGGTAATCTTCACTACCTCACTCAAGAGAGGACATTGAAAAACCTGTTTGTTTAAGCTCAGACAAATGTGATTCCCTTCCTTGGCCTCAAATTTCTTGGATAGGAGTTCTTGGCTAACTATAAAGTACACCAAAAAAAAATCTCTGTACTTCAAAACATGCAAAAAACATTAAGACATCTTTTTGAGTATCCTTTGCCTAATCTGTAATGATTTTAAGTACTCCATTTTCATGATGGTGACACAAAGATAAAATAAATCTGATTTGGTCTATGGTCATTGTTCAGGGGGGAGTTTTCACCCTTCTCCCAAACCAGGCAAGATAATGAGGCCTTCCTCTGTTTTCACAACTGCTTGTTGCTAGTGCCAGAGCCCCCCAAGCCAAACCTGACTTCCCAAGTGTGGGTGGCAATTTAGCTGTGGATTTGGTAGCACCAGCCAAAGGTGAGTCTTGCTGCTAGTAGCTTCCTAAACAGAACTCTTGCTCTATTTTTGAATGTTCTTGATTTAACAGCAAGTGCATTTTGGATCACCTGCTTGACATGGCTTTTCTCTGCTAAACATGCTTTAGATTCTGCATAGGTACTTAAAATTTTATGACACTAAAGGGTGTTAAGTGCCTCTTTACTGTAAAATGGAAGTATTTCTTTTCAACTGAAGCAAAGATGAAACAATATAAAGGAGAAAAGACCACATCAGTAAGGCTTTAAGGCTTTCAAGCACCAACTCTTGAGTCCTTTGTTACACAGAGGAGCTCTTGGATTATGGTATGGGCACACTTAGCACCATTGGAGGTAACGGGTTTTGTCCCGAGGAGAACCCAGGAAGCACCTGCACTGCTGAAGTCATGCTGCACCACTACACGTGTTACAAAGAACAGACAGCCCTTTTAAAGCAGACAGATCCCAGTCTGACATGCCTTTCTTGAGCACCAACTGCTCCCCATTGCTCACAGTTCCCAGTGGCTTTGTGAGATCAGATGGTGAATTAATCAGAATTAATGGTCTTTTGTCTTCTGCAGTTTGTAAGACAGTAAAGGAAAACAGCAGAGTGAGAACAGAAGAATACAGGGAGGGAGAGTGTAAAGAACAAAAGAAAGAAATGACATCTGCAGGTGGGTGAGCTGAGGTACACACACTACTCCCTAGCTTAGGACTGTGTAATACATAAGCTGAAAGACACCTGACTACTGCCTAAATTTCTCTCTGGTCCTCCCCACTTCTCCTGTGAGAAGCCCCACAGACAGCTGAGAAAGGGAAGGTAAAAGCCAGGTTTTACCCTCATTGTTTTCCAGGAATGATTTTCTGTTTCTTAACTCAGTGAACAAACTACTGGGTACTCTGAGGCCAGTGGAGCTGTGTGGGTTATCTGCATTCCCAGTTCCAGGCTCACAGCAGCACTCTGGCTCTGCTAATAGCAGTTTGTCCAAGCAGCTGAAACAGCCTCAGCCTTTATGGGCTTTTTGGAGCTCTGCAGAGGCCTGGAATAGACAGCAGCACCTGCCTGAGGTAAGCTGACACTGAAACTGAAGGCAATAGCAAAAATATTTAGGGATGGAAAACTTCTCCTAAACCATTATCAGAGGTGGAGAAGCAGAGGGCTAGAGAAAGGTTTAGCAGAAGATCTGTACAAGAGGGAAGAAAGTATGTAAATAAACAAAGACTTGGAAAGAACAAAATGCAGTGTAACTACAGCAGAGGTCAAGAATGGAATAATATGGGCAGAGGGTGAAAAATCAGGCAGCATTCTGAGGAGCAAGGGGAGCTTAAAACTAAAGGCAGAGGCAGGATGAAGCTAACAGACCAGCCCAGCCAGAAGAGGAAACAAACCTCGTTCAGCTGCATCAACTCTCTATAAAAGTCTCACAAACAATGAACACAGTTTATCGACACTCTAAAAGCATTACCACAAGTCTTGACACAGAGGGTACTTAGTAAAAGGAGAGTATTAAAAATGGCTTTTCCTCCCTCTAGTGCTCAGCACAGAGGACTTGATGATGGAAAAAAAACAGATTCTCTGTTTACTAGAGGTAGTGTTCTTGGTAAAAGAAGGCATCCTGGTGGACAGGCTGTCTCCAGTACTTGCCTTAGAAATACACAATGTTTGTTGCCCTAGTGAAAATACCCATAGCATGAGATTCCTCTTCACTTGAACAGCCCCTATGGTAATCAGGTAACATGGGTGATGCAGGAAAGAGTATTTTTCAAAAATCCTTCTTTGTCCACCAGCAACCACAAGAAAAGGCCAAGTGTGAGTTCTCATTCTGTATCCTCCCTTTCTAGGAGAAATGTGTTTTCTGTCTTTTTTGTTGTTGTTACTTCTCAAAGCAGCTCAGCAGCATATGGAAATGGAATTTGTGTATGCATTTCATTTTCATTCTCCTCATCTTCTTCATGGACAGAATTGGCTGGCTCATCTTGCTCAAACTGTGCCCTTGTCTCAAAGAGCTGCTCTTCCAGGAAGAAGCTCCCAATGCCATACTGCTCATCATGCGCCTTTGTTTCTGCAGCTGAGACGTGGGGAGATCCCAGAACAAAAGCTGCAAACCTGACCAATTTTGAAAGGGAGAAGTTATCAACTGAGAAATTAAAAGAAGAAATACTGTAAATTCTAGGGGTATTGCTATTTAGGAAGGAGTGTTGTAAGGATATCCCCACGGGCAGTGCAGATGAGGGGAAGTTCAGTAACGGATGGCAACAACCACAAAGATTGGTTTTCCCAACTCATCTTTTCAGTATTTTCTGTAGAAGTAACTTTTGCTCTTCTGGAAACCATCTGCAAGGTCTTGTGACTAAGCAAGAAGATCTAACTTCTTTTTCACATCTTGTCAGTACTTGCAGGGTAATCCAGAGTAAGCATTTGTACAGTGGGGTAGTTGGTACTTTAGCTTCTAAAAACAAATTAAAGCCGTAGCATATTTGAGACAAAGGCTGTAAGAATTCAGGTGTGTTGATATTGCTAATGAAAGGAAAAAATGAAAATTCTGCACTCCTACGTTGTATGTAGTCACCTTGTTGCTGGTGCTGTCTGTGCACTGTGGGCAAGCTGAGCTCAAGTCTTCCCAAAGAATTCCTGCCTCTAGGGAAGCTGGAGCTGCAGACTGGGAATTCTGCAGCTGCTCCAAGTAAATGCCAGAAGAAAGCATGAACTTAGCACTGTCCCTATACTGCAATCCCCCACAAATCTTCCTTTCAGTAGGCAACTCCATTGAGGAGAGAGAATGGAGCTGGAGGTTTCTGGCAAGAGTGTGGGAACAGACGGCAGTTCTGACACCTGGGTAAGTGTCGACAGCATCAGAGAAATGTATGAAAAAGGAAATGCAGCTACATTCTGGAGTTCTGGTAAACTGATCAATAATTTACATTTCAGACTTAACATTTCTGTGAGATGAATGTCGTCACCTCGCTGTTCTTGGAAGCTCTGTTAGTCTAAATGGGGAACAGTTTGCCTTGGGATGAACCACAGCCTGATGCTTAATGGGAGCTGGGAAGGGTTCTCCAAATCTGATTGTTGCTGGTTTTCCTTTTTATTTCCCTTTTCACAACCAGTGAACAGTCTATAACAACTCTATTAATGAAATGATGGCTAGAAAATATGTGTGTCTCAAGTTGTTTTGTACATTTGGCGGTATTTAGTTCTACAATACAACAGTAAGCTTTCACTTTTTTCCCTCTCCATCATTCTAAAGAAGGCAAGCAGCTTAGAAAGTAAGACTGTTTAACAGTAAATCTATAAAACCTGACAGAGAGGCTAAGTGCCAGTCCAAGGAAGATTAAGGTTCTGAAACTGGGTTTAACTTGTTACTGAATAAATTCCAAACTGACTGAGGTTCCTTTAAAATGGTGACACTTGCTTCTGTGGCAAGGACTAAGTCTTTGTGGCTGGCTAATATATGAAACTCTGCTTCTGATCTCTTCGAGTTTTTGTTTTGGGATGGGAATACACTGTTATGATTAATTTTATACTCTACAGGGTTTTCTGGCTTTGCTTGCTTGACCCTTCCTGAACTATATTTGTCTTAGGTTTATCTCTTAAGCTATTCATAGCATAACTCTTCTGCCTGTTCTACTTGCTCGCTGCAGGTATTGATTTCTTTATCTGTATGCTTAGTCTTAGATAGTGATACTTCAATAATAGGATTCCCTGACTGTGCAGATTTGCAGTTGGATAGCTTAATATAGGTAATATTTGAGTATGTATCTTCACCGTGCCCCAGTTTTACACCACAGAAAAGGGCACTGCTCTAAAACCTGAAGCAGGGCAATTTCACTGGTTATAGAGCCACCAGGGTCTCTGCAAGAGCTTATAGAAGCACTGTAAGAACCCTTTAAGTTCTGTGACCATGAATCAGCTGTGAAATTCTGCAAATTCCCAAGAGTAATTTGTGGTCAGGGAGAAACAAACAGAAATTCAATGCCACCAGCAAGTAATACCCTTGAGAGGTGTGGCTGTGGTCCTGAGTGGGATATGCAAGATAAACACACCTGGAACAGTGCCTGAAGTGGCATTTAGGTCTGCAATGTGTTCAGGTGAGCAATTTTTAGAGAAGCCAAGTTTTCTTACCTGTGTGGAGCCTGGAGTTTGTATACAGCTATCCATGCTGGGAAGTCAGGGCTCCTGCAGAATGAGCGCAGCTCCTCCAGAGCTCTGATCGTTTCACTTTCACCTTGTTCTCGATACTCCTCTTCAGTAAGGTATTTAAACACCAATTTTTTTGATTTAAAGTGATGCTTCATTTTTCTAGGACAAAATGAAAATAACCAGTATTTATAAAGTCATCTGCCATGTAATTATGTGCCCTTTTTCTCTAGACCTGCTATTAAAATGCATTAGTCACCTCTACCCTTTTAAGAGAACAAGCTGCATTCTTACATTTGAGGGCAAGGTATGTAATGTTTGCTAGCCTGTTTACCCTAGGTCTTAACCAAAGCTGTAGAATTTCACATGATATTTAATGAGCTTCAGATGAGCTTTAGATCAGGTCCTTATTGTGTATGTATGGACTAGAATCTCACAGAATTGAAGAGATGGCTGCTTGCTCAGCCATTTTTAGGTGCAAAATGCAAAATGTGTCTGTGCAGAGACATGGGCTGAATCAAAACTCAGTCTGCATATGTTACTTCAAAGATAAGCAATGCTCTAGGCCTGTTGTGAGTTGTTCATGTTGTTTACTAGCTAGCTTCTCTTAAATCTTGCTCTGAATTACAAAACTCAGTAGTCTGAGGCCAAAATGTTTACAATCTGATGGTTTTTTAGCTGCTGCGTAGCAATGTATAATATAATTAGATATAAATTAGAAAGTGTGCCATGTTCTGTTTCCTTCTGTCAACTGCTTTCAATTTAAATGTTGTGATGAGTTAAGATAAGCAAGGGCTGGATGCCCATAAAACTTTCAGCTCTGTATAAAAACACCTGCTCCAACATCAGCAGCATTCAGCTTTCCTTCTTATATCCCTTTAAAGCAGAGAACTGTAGGAGTTGTTTAGGTCAAATGGTGAAGGGTCTTGCTGGCTCAGTGAGATCCACTGTTCTTAACAACAAATAATGAAAGACTCAAAGTTATTTTGATATATTTGCTGCTCTGAACTGTGTATCTGGCATTGTGGCCTCACACTTTGGTGCTGTGGCTTAAGGATTTTGAAACAGAAAAATTCAAAAGCCCTTATCATTCTCCTAAGAGAGATTACTTGTAGAGCTGTATTTCTTTATAGAAGCATCAGTTCATAAAAACCAAAAAGAACTACATGAAGAATAAACTACAGTGTTTCAGAGTAAAACTTGAAAGTAAAAGTAAAACTTCTGGCCACATCATACTGATTCCAGAGCATTCTGAACCTGTTTACAACAGGTGCTGATCTTACGTGTTGCTTTTGAAACAGCTGTTGCTCCTCAGCTGCAGGCAGAAATTGGTCTGCAACAAATGACAAATTCTACCTAAAATAAACACACTTCAACTCAGGCCGCTTCATACTTCAGCATGTAAAAAGAGAAGATAAGACTAAAGCAGTATGTTCTTCAAAACTAAACAGTGTGTACAAAAAAAAAAATGAAACCCAAATTATTTGTTTTTTATTATTTTGGTTATGCCAGTTCTAGCTTTTGCCTCTTCCTACTTCTCTGCGGTTCAGCAGAGTCCACAGCTATGGAACAGTCTGTACTAAAGTCTCTGAAACTGGATGCCATCCATCTCTGAAGGTAAAAAACAGATGTCAATTGGCAAGGCTTTTTAGAATCTTCATTTGAGCATTGCACTTGTGCTAAAGCATACTTCAAATTCAAGGATGAGCAAACACGTTGTTCCTGTATTGCTACTGCAAACACTTAGCAAATTAAGGTCTACCTACTGCAAGCAGTTCCTGTCCAATTCCAAAATGTAAATGGGCCTCTAGGAATGCTGAGAAATATCTCCCTAGTTCTGATAGATTGCTTCTATGAATGATAAGGAGAAAAACTAAAATCATGGAGAACACTATTTTGTGGATATGTGATTTTAGTCTTTGAACTCTATTCAACCTCTAAGGATTGTCACTTTTGAACAGCTGCATCCTTGGTGATGGTACACTGTTTTATCCCTAGGATTCCATATGAGTTCCCTGCAGCTTCTCTCACGACACATCAAACCAAGGCAGTATTGCTGCAGTCTCATCAATCAAACAGAAATGTTCTGGTTGCCATATGCTGTGGACTAGAAGATGCTACATTTGTCCTTAAGAACACAGACACACTTCTCCATTATCCACAGAACCAAACTCATGCTTAAAACTGCCAAGTGGAAAATAATTTCTGTGTCTCTGGACCTTAAACCTTTCCTAAGGCTGTTTTACATTTGGCAAAATTCTGAGCTAGTACTAGAAATTCCTACACCATTATTGAAGTGTAGGGTTTTTTTCATGATCAGCTTACAGTATTCCCAGGTTCTCCCAGGACTTGGACATTCACAAACAGACACAGACCTGGCAATATGACAGGCAGCACCCAGGGGGTAACAGAGGCCTTTGGAGCAGAGGCTGACTGCTATGACTGCATATGCAACTTGAGGGACGGTGACTCCAAAGTAGATCAGGACAAAGGCTGTTAACTGGAGCGTCCACGTGAACAAGGTTATGCTGAGCTCCGTGGTCAGCGGCCCATGCTGATAGCTAATGGCAAAGCTGGTCATCCCAACAGCCAGAAAATACCCTGTAGGAACAGAAAAGGACATGGAGAAAAAGATGCAAACTACCCCTAGAAACTTTACTTTGCTTCCCAAAGCTGGCAGGTGCTGTGAATTGTAGCCTGCTGATTCTTGTGTTGTCTTACAGGTAACTGCACGATGTTTTATGTGCTTGCTATTTCCAAAGTGTGCCAAGAGTTCACAAGGTTATCTCTGAACAGCTTTTAGCCAATGCTGTGGGCTGCACATGAATTCTCCTCATGTGACCATGTTGAGGCAGGTGCCAGATCAATAGGTTTGTCAGCCCTGCAGCCACATCCCATTCCCAATGTCTGCATCCATTTCCTACATCCAGCAAGCTGCAGACCAGAGGAGCTGCCCTTTTGCTCTTACAGGAAAAGTATGTAACAACAGCAACTAAATGAACAAATAATGCAAGCAAAATCTGCTCTTAGAACTAGTCCTCTACATCAAACTCTTTATTCAATGATACAATGTGAGTAAACACTCATTTGAGTGGATTAGGAACCTTTAGAATATTTCAACATCTATGGCTTAGGAGAAAATAGAACTCTATATGAGTCACTTGATTTTCTTTTTTTATGGGCAGGTGTTCATCTGACCACTAAATTAAACCAAAATCTGCAGCACATTTCTTGGTAATTTTCTTACCCAACAGGTATATTTTGTGTTCAGACCACAACCACTGTATATTCTCTTTGAAGCAGTAAATAAAATAGAGAGAGACCATCCAGGAGCCACTCATTAAAATCCAGAAGGTACTGTGCTAGAAATTAAAAAAAAAAAAGTGAAAAAAAAAAACTTCATTAAAAAATTCAAGGCAGAATCAGGACCATTGTTTCTAAAGGAACTCACAGGCAAAAACAGATGTGAAATTCTTTAGACCTACAGGGTTTGAGACTTCCACTGCACAGTCCTCTGCATGCTACAACAACACAGTATCAATTCCAAGCAGAGCAACTGCATCCCTGTAGTTGTGTATCCTGTCCCAGTGTCACAGTATAACCCTACTGACATGTGTTCCCAATTAACATATCTCAGCAATATTATGGGAATGCACAGGCTTTATAAAACTAAAGGAAAAATTCACATCTGCCTTACAATGAATTGTCTTTGGTGAATGGAAGAGAATCTGTCTCAGTTGCCACTGTATTTTTACTTAGATTGATTCACAGATTCTAAGGTAAGCTTAGCTCCAGTTCAATGAAAATAATTTATGTTTCAGAATGAACTCTTCTTGTACATCACCAATGCCTGTTCAGTTTAAACTTGGAAGGATGCTAAACAGAACCTGACTCTAACCTAACTCTATTTACTTGGTTCAAGCAATCCTGCAGTCATTTCAGTGCAGTTACCTGGCCACAAAGCCAGAACAAGGTCAGAATCTGGCTCTGTACTGTCACTTCTTGTATTATGATGATTACTATTATTTTATTTTATGTAGATTTAAATGTAGATTTACCCTTGGAATAAACCTTTTAAGTGTCAACAGGACAAAGACTAGCAGAGCAAGAACACCCAGTATTACTCCAGAAAGGTAAAAGAACTTGGCACTCCTGTAAAGAGAACAAGAGAGACGGTGAGATGTATTGTTTGTAATTGGTTAAGATGCCAACATTTGTAAAAACAGCAGTGACGTTCAATAAGAACTTAAATTAGCTGTAAATTAGAGTTGCAGTTATATGGTTAACAGGCCCAGTTCAGGTATTAAATATGTGTAAGGAAAAATTCCCAACAGATACTCAAGGTCACTGGAGTTGTTACAGGTTAAGAGACTATGCTGGGGTTTTTTAAAGCTCACACTAATTCTGATTGCATTGACCTTCTAGTCTACTACACAGAAGAAAATGAAATAACCAATATGGTTTCCTGTACTGCATGAGAAGTTTTATTTTAATTTAAAATGCAGAAAACCCTCCACAAAGCCACAAGTTTTTTTCCTAAGTGTATGCATTTATAAATTCCATCTGCTTAATTCAGAGTTAATGCTATAAAACCTACTGCTGCTCTGCTTGTTTTAGAGGTGTCTCCTGACAATTATTATGTGACTCACTTTGCTTTGAAGTTGTGGGCACATATTTTGCTGTAACAAGTGAGTATCCTCCCTTACGTGCTATGAAAAATGTGCATCAGAAGAAAGGCTGGCACAAAGGTGGAGGCAGAAAAGAGGCCCCAGATGACTTTATCCTCAATATTTCCCCCCAAGGAAAGGCATCATTAATAATCAGCATTATTTAGCATTCAGCTATCCTCAGTGGTCTACAAAAGGGAAAAATGACTTTTCTGATCCACACACTTGCCCACTGAGGATTGAATGTATTGGTGTCCCCCAGTGCAGGGAGCTTGGATACAAAATCCCTAACACAGCTGATTGATAAACAGTTAGGCACTCCAAGATATGTCACACTCTGTCAAAACACAAATAGTATGAGGAAGTATTAAATATATATTCAGTTCCTTATTTCACTTTCCCAAAGAACTGCCTCTTTAGCTTAGAAAACAGACCAAAGATGCACAAGCTTTGGGAAAGAAGGACAAAAGCAGCCAGTACTCACCTGCTCAGGCTGTTTGCAAAATGGAACAGAAAAATTCCAGCTACAAACAAAAACAAGAGCTTTCCATCTAGCACTAAAAAAGGGGGAAAGAAATAGAAATTGACTTTAGAGTAATTCAATCTGAAATGCTGATTATATAAAATATCAACAGAAAAGTCCCAAGCTTCTTACAGAAGAGATGGTACATTCAGTAGCACTGGCAATACCAAGCCATCTGTAATCTGAACTCAAAGATTTGGTACTTACTTTCTCTTTTCACCCTCACAACGTATGGTTCAATTTTGAAGGGTTGGATTTTGAAACAAACGTCCTCTCCATATTGTTTTATGCTCAGAAAAGTTTCTGTACATGTCTCTGGCTTCCAGAGGATTTGAACAGCACATGCAACAAACTCAAAAACAGTTTCTGAATTCCGGCAGTTGTTTTTTTCTGAAATAGGCTCAAACCGGAACCTTTCTCTGCTGTTAACTTTTATCTGGAAACAAAGAACAGAATACACAGAGAAGCAGCTCAGAATCACTGTGGGGTTTGGTGAATTATACTGCATATCAGCCATGCATGTGGTAATGATAATCAGTCTTAATTGTTTAGTATTGGTTATTTATATTATGCAAAGATTAATTGTTTACAATTCAACACTTTTCAAGGTAATTCAGAGAACTCACTGTCAGCAAAGTTCACTGGAGGGGCCTCAGTCCATCCAAAAGCACAGTGGGTCTGGTTTTACTGAGACACTTGCCCACACAAATTTCTAACAAAGCTAGTAATAGCTGACTGACCACAGTTTGTTTTGTGAATGTTCATACCTCTCCTCCTTCCCCTCCTGCACTGTAACAAATTTGACTTGCTTTTCTTTATAATGCAATCTTCATGTTGCATTATTATAAAGAATCATTGAGATCATTGTTGTCTCTTATGCTGGGGACATAAGAGGGATGAGGAAAATGAAAGATAG